>NC_068922.1:29508333-32277500 GCF_023091745.1 Budorcas taxicolor
TGGGGAACGACACTGACATTCAGACAGACACTACGTTCAGCCCTCTCCCTGGAGGCGAGGCATCCTGTATCATCATCCTTTCTTCTGAGTAAGAACTTGACTTCCTCTCTAACACTTAGACAGCGAACAGGGTAACTGCAGAAAAAAGTCCACTGCCCACGGCAGACGTGGCTCAACTTCCTCCACAAACAGGTAAGCGCTTCCTTAAGAAAGAATTTTTGGCAACTGCATCTGGTCCCGGGTTGGGTGGCTCTGGACTGCTCATTTGATGTTGAATGCCATCAAGGGTCTCTCCTCCCGTTTCTGCCACGGGCTCTTCTTGTCTTCTCCCTGGTCGTCGTCGTCCTCGTCGTCTTCCTCATCCTGCGGAGCGGATCTCCTCTGGTCAGGAGTGGCTGCTGGCTCAGGGGCAACGTCCGAAGTTCGCTTCGTCGTCTCCTCCTGCAGGCTGGGCAGCTGGCTGCCGCTCCTCCGGCTGGAGCCGTCCAGCAGGCACCGCAGAGCATTGTCCTCGGGTGTCCCGGCCGTGGTGCCGCCTTCGCTGCCGCTCTGGTCCATGTCCTCCAGGTACACGAGCTGCGTGTAGGCCGAGCTGTCCGCGGCCCTCGACTCCTTCTGGGGATGTTCCTGGACGGGTGGGTGGTTCTGCGGCAGAGTTGAGGGGTCTCCTCTCCCCTTCCGGGCGGATTTTGGTTCATTCATATCCACGCCAGAATCCAAACTGGCATCATTGCTTCCGTTCCTCCCTGCTCTTTGGAGATCAATGTAGGAATGTCTGACATGCGCGTTGGACCGGCCGTCCAGGGAGACGAACCAGGCCCGGGGGTGGGGAAGGGGCTTCCCACCCCCGAGTTCCAGCAGCGCCTTTTCTGTCAGGAGCTGGACCTCGCTGTTCATCTGAGCCAAGGCCGCGTCGTTCAGAGATGCTGGGATGGAGAGTGACTCCGACATGGATGCGCTCTGCGGGGCCCACTCCCGGGCGCCTGTGTCCTGCAGGTGCTGCTGTGAGATGGCCTGGCAAGAGAGGGGCTGCGCTTGGATCTGCGCGGAGGGGTGTGGGAAGATCCCTGCGTGCGGGCTGGACAGCTCAGCCTGCAGCCTTTCAATCTCCAGCTGCGGGTCGGCTGGGACGACCAGGGGCTGGCCCACGTACGAATGGTCCCCTGGGAGTTTCATGTAATGAGCCGGGATGACCAAGGCGGGTAATACTTTCCTGTAGACGCTGTCGTTGACCTGGTCTACGGAACTACAGCAGATCAGCTGGCCGGGTCGCGGGAAAGAGGTAGGTCTTTCCAGGTGGTCCACGGATCGCGACATCATACATTCAGTAGGTCTGCGCTCCAGCAGCTGGTCTTTCTCCGGAGATGAAGGCGCGGGGTACATGTGTTCCTGAATGGTGAGCTTACTTCCTGTGGAAACGTGGGTCACAGAGGCCTGACTCTCTCTGTCCTGCTTTTCGAATAAAGGCTGCGAGAGCATGGCGTTGTAACTCCTCCTGTAGTCACCGTTGCCAGGGGACTCGTAGCCTTCCCTTTCCATAGGTTTCCTAGCCTTTAAGGGGAAGATCTCCACCGACTTATGGTAGTCTTTTCCCAGCGTCCCACTCGGTGTCAGGTTATCAAAGGAGATTTGGCTTTTGGCCTCTTCCTTATGAGACAGGAGTTCCTCCCGGGAGCTGAACTCCTGGGAGGTGCTGTAGGAGAGCTTCAGCATGGGTGTGTGCATGTCCACCTCCCCGTTGGAAGACATCATCTCTAAATGGACTCCACTCATCAGCTCCTTTGGGCCCGGGGCATCCGGGGGGCGGCCCTGGCTGGTGACAGAGAGTGGACCGGGGAATTCTGATTCCCGACGAGAAAACAGCAGGTTGATGTGTGACATGGAAGTCGACTGATCCCTTTTGGAACTCTCCAGGGTGGCGGGAAGTTGCAGTTTTCTATGCTGCTGGCGGGGTTTCAAGCACTTCCGCCTATGAACAAAGATACAAACCCCAAGGTTGAAATCTCAGAACAGTGAGGGTTCTAGCCTAAACCTAATTCTCAGTTCCCACAGGAAGAAACAAGACAACACTAATCAGCAGCCAGAAACCTTCTCACCCTATACCATCAGCCTTGTTTTGATGCTGAGGGCTGAAACCTGCAGATTGTACCCCAAGTACATCCACGTTATTCATTCAAAGCAGAGTCAACAATAAATATTCTTGCAAGTCAATCAGATGAGGGATCACAGGAAGAAAAGTTTGGCTCTGTCCTTGAGAATATCATCTCTTGATTACCACTTAGGACTATTCTCAGGGAACTGTGACAATCGTTGAGCTTATTTTTTTATGACTCCTCCCTTAAAGACATTACACACAGTGTAATATCCCACTTTGTTTGCAACTTATATGACAGATATTCAGTTCTTGATCAAAAAATTAAAAAAAAAGTTTATTTATTGGCCACACTATGTGGCAATGTGGGATTGTGGATCCCCAACCAGGGATCGAACCTGTGCCACCTGTATTGGATACTCAGAGTCTTACCCACTGGACCACTGATCAAAAAATTTAAAAAAAAAAAAGTTTATTTATTGGCCACACTATGTGGCAATGTGGGATCGTGGATCCCCAACCAGGGATTGAACCTGCGCCACCTGTATTGGATACTCAGAGTCTTACCCACAAGTAAGAAATTCCAAGAATTTGTGCAAGAAATTCCAAGTTAAAAAGAAGCCCCAATGATAAAACTTTACCTGCAATAATATAAAAGGAGACACAGCAAAACCAAAAGAATGAAAGCCATTCCTCCCAAGATGGCCAAAAGGAAGACTGTGTGATACGTGGTGATGTCCTGTGTGACAACTGGACCTGGAAGGCCAGAAAAGGGCATTTTAGATTTCTGAACACCTTTCACCAAGAAGAGAGCATAATCTTCTTCTTCTTCTTCTTTTCTGGCCATGTGTCATGTGGGATCTTAGTTCCCCAACTTGGGATTGAACATGGGCCCTCGGCAGTGAGAGTGTGAAGTCTTAACCACTGGCCCACCAGGCAAGTCCCTTTTTTCTTATTCTTATTGGCTGAAGTGTGGAACGGGGGCCCGATGCAAACACCTTTTAGATGTTGTGCCTGCAGCATCACCATAATTCCCCTCAATGGAAAGGGATTACCCAAACCATCACCGGAGCACTGTGAATACTCAAATTCTGTGTGTAGCATCCACGGTCCCTCTTTAGTCAAGAAGAGAGCCACATTTGGTACCATGTTCATCATTCTAAATACATGACCTTTGACTATAAGAAAACTAGATATATGATCATCGTATCATGAGTGGGACTTATCCACTCAGAGACATGGCATGAAGACCTGGGGATTTTATGGCACTGCAGAAGGAGAAAACAAATCAAAACATGAAATTTTACTCACACTTTCCCTGGGCAATGATTACTAAGTACTGAGCCCTTGGCCTTAACAAATCAGTTGAAATGTATAAAGTAAATTTACTATGACTTAAAAAAATCTACAGCCTATTACAGGGATATCAAGTGTTTCTAAAATGCCTCCCATTTAAAAAAACATAACATCTTTCTAGTATCTTTTCAAAATGGCTAACCTGATGTGGCCACAGACTTCTCTAGAACTTACAGACAAGGTGATCAGAACTAAACCTATTTTCTCTTTAATTTACCTTGGGAAGAATCCCAAGAGGTAGTTTAACTTACTCCTTATGTTCAATAGCAGTAAGAATCTATCTTAACATTGCTAACAAGGGATTGACAGCAATAACGAAACTCTCCCCCAAATTACAATGCTTGGGCACTTACTGCTGTGTAAGTATGCTGACAGTGCACCAAAAGATGGGAAGGAAGGAATATAGTTATTACACATAGCATCACAGGAGAATTGTTATGATTATTAAACACCATAAAGACCCATTTATTCATTGATTTTTATATTTTAAGGGATACATTTCTTTATAATCTTTAGGAGACAAGTCTCTTAAGCTAGCTAAACCCAAGGAGACTTGTTGATTTTTGAAAATAGTGACATTACTTAAGTTTAAAAGACAACATCATCCTCTCCCAATTATAAATCATTTCAATGGGGTGAAAGTGAATATTTTAAGAAGTTGGAAAAATTACTGGCCACCACGGCCTTAACTGTTTACGGCCTTAATTGTTCAGAGAAACAATTCTTTTTTTAACACAGAGCAACCCCACAAACATAGGTAATACCTTGGCAGGGGTCACCAAGAAATCTGAGATGCACATAAAAATCATTTTCAAATAATGGAAGTTCAGCCCTTTAAAGTACCTAAAATGTTATTATTTTATTGAGTTGGCCAAAAAGTTCTTTCAGGGTTTTCCCTAAGATGGTATGGGAAAACCTGAATGAACTTTTTGGCCAACCAAATATCTTCTGCTAAACGGAAATCTTTATAAAGATTCCCTCATTTCCTTCTTAGCCAGAGAATGAAAGAGAAAACTCTCATTATTTTCTTGTTGGTTTCGGGTTCATGAAAGCACAGCATTGCTGTGATTTGTTTCAATACAAGTGATGACTGTGAGGTTACCAGTATATGTATTTCTACATTAAATGCCACCAGGGTTTATATCATATATGTCTTTATGGCTTTTTGTCTCTTCCTTCGTTGCTCCTCCGCAAGCTTGGGTCAGCCTACATCTAGCAGTCTAGTTTTCTCTCTTCCTTACAGAAGCAGCTGTTAATCTGTCACATAACACATCATCAGGGGTCTTGGAAATAGATCTAAAATAAAATTTAACTTTAATGCACAGGCTTTGGTTTTTAAGGACTTTCTTTCTTTACTCATAATTGTATTCTAGACACTTCAGATTTGGAGACTGGGACATTAATGCACTCACTTCATGCCCAGATGGCTACAAGAACCACACAGTAAAGGGAAACACTTTCTCTTAAAACCTAGATGTGAAGTGTACATTTTCTCAGGTGGGACTATAAAGTAAAGGCAACAGATTTTTCAACACCCATCTCGGGTTGGCCTCTATCAAATCAGTTACTTTGGGAGTCCTAAGTGTTCATTCCAGTGATAATTCCATTGATAAAATATTGTGTACTTCCATTTTGGAACTGCCTTCACGGTTAATTGACAAGGATCAGCTTTTAATCATAGCACATCTTTTAAAATAAAGATTTAAAATTTATATTTATTTTATTTTTTGAGGCTGACCATTTTTAATGTTGATATTGATTTTTCTACAATATTACAATCTATGTTTTGGCTTTTTGGCCCCGAGGAATGGGGGCTCTTAGCTCCCTGCTGCTGCTGCTGCAAGTCACTTCAGTCGTGTCTGACTCTGCGGGACCCCATAGACGGCAGCCCACCAGGCTCCCCCATCCCTGGGATGATCAAACATGCACTCCTGCATTGGAAGGTGAGGTCTTCACCACTGCACCACCACGGAAATCCCCAGCATTTTGACCTAGCTCAACGACTTACTTTATTCACCAATCTTGGCAATCAGTGAGTTTTAGATATGTCTAAGAAAAATCAACAAAGGGACCCTTGGACCCCCTGAGCATGAAGACTGGCCACCCATGAAGAGTTTCACTAAGGATAGCAGTCCAAGGGAGACAGGGTCTAAAGGCAAGGCATTGTGAGTAATGGAAGCCATCACTGGAAAGACTTCTCCTAAGGTAACTATTTTGGGAAAAAAAAAAAAAATTCTAGAATACTCATAGGGATAAATCAAGGTGGTTAGGTTTGAAAATAAACTTACACTTTCAGTGAAAATATTGGTGAAATTAAATTTTAGGGGAAAATATGAGTTAATTCATCTATCCTGAATGGAGGCATATTCTTTTAGACAAAAACCAACAGGTTTGCTTTTAAACCTTTCAGAAATGCCCAGTTCAGTTTTTGCCCCAGGAACCCTTCCACAGTGACTTGCTGCTGGTCCCTCTAGTGAGTGCCTTTTCCTACGTCCTCTTCTACCAGTCCGCAGCTGTTTCAGGAATTAGGGAGGAGGTCTGAACCACTTCTGTGGGCTTTAGATTAAGAATTCCCTATGGCAGCTGTGTGAGCAGAACAGATTCGAGACAAGACTATTTTCTTTGCATTATTCTTACCCTGGATGGGACAGTTCCAACCAGAACTCCCCCACCCCCACCAAATACCTTCTTCTCATCATTTGATTTTTCACACATTCAATCATATTTTAAAAAGATGTGATCTCTCTGCTGAAGTCACTTTCAAAAGCACCGGTAGCCTGAACCCTCAAAAAAACTGGTTGCCATCAGTGCAGGTGTTAGGGACCCTGTTACCTGGGTTGGGAGGAGACATGGCAGCCACCCAGTACCCCAGCTGAGGGGCAATGTACGTCCACGTCAGCTGACTGCCTTCCTGGTGCACGAGGCCAAGACCGCTCTTCAGCCACGTTCCTGTGGGATGTGGAAAAAGACTTCAGCCAGATGCACGCGGAACTCCTAGTTAAGGCTTAAGCACATGGTACAAATCGCCTTAAGATTCCCATTGAGAACCCATCAGAAAGCCAGAGGGGCCAACTCCTGTGGAGCAACTGCATCTAGCTTTCAGGAAAGAGTTTTTCCTGGCCTTCCTGATTGCATTACTCTCAGCCACTTTATCACACGTCCCTGCTTCCAAACACGGATAATTTTAGCAGAAGCCTTTGGAGTTTACTCGTCTGTCACCATGGCCCATCTCCTCCAGAAGCCTTTGGAATTTAGAAGCAGAATAAAGGCAGCATAGAAAGGGTTGGTGGGAGGGGAAAGAAGAGGGGAAACTCCGGTCCTGTTTATATTCCTTATCCTCAAGCAAGTAAACGGATTTCCTATTTGGAATTGCAGACTGGTGCGATCAGAGTTGCTTCAGGAAGTTTAAAAATATATATAGAGAGAGACTCTTTGGTCCCATCTTTGCAAATTCTAACCCAGAAGCCTGGCTCAGGTGAGTAGTTTATGAAGCTTCCAGTTGGCTCTGATGTTGAGAGACACTGAGGGAGTCCAGGTCAGTGCTGCCTTTCAGCTACTACTTTAAAGAGTATTTCACATTAGTGAGCACCTACTGTGTGCTGGCTCATCACAGCACATGCTTTATACATGTTATCAGTAGTTTCACAACAACTCTACAGAAGAGGACTCGTTTCCCCTTTTAGACTGGAGACTGGTGAGACATGGAATTCTTCTGAGCTGTCCCAGGGGTAGAGAGCAAAGCAGAGGCAGAGTAGGTCTGTCTGTCTGTCCTAAAGGTTGGTGCTGTTTTCTCTACTCTGCCCTGCTGCATCCCCTACTGAACTTGCCAGCATTTACAACATTTTCACTTTGGAAGGTTCCCAGGGAGAGTGCTGGCTAGGGCCCCCACCAGCCCATGCACACCCACTGGACCCACCGGCCCAGACATATGGGTCACTTACACAGAGATCTCTCTATGATTGATCACCCACCCCATGAAATGGCCATGTGTGGATTCCTGTCCCCTCCAGGCCTAAATTCATCAGCTATGCACCAAATATTCCACCTTCCGGTCTCCAAATCCCTGCCTTTCCTAGGTGTATACACACCACTGGGCTTCCCAGATGGCGCTAGTGGTAAAGAACCTGCCTGCCAATGCAGGAGACATAAGAGACCCGGGTTCTACTCCTGGGTCGGGAAGATCCCCTGGAGGAGAGCATGGCAACCCACTCCAGTGTTCTTGCCTGGAGAATCCCATGGACAGAGCAGCCTGGTGGGCTACAGGCCATAGGGTTGCAAAGAGTCTGATATGACTGAAGCGACTTAGCATGCACACACAAGGTGGCGAGAGTGGATTTCCTTCCCCTCCGAGGGGAAAAAAACAATACTTGGCAGGGCTTCTAGGGCCTATCAGTTGCCATAGCAACATTCAAATGTATTGGGTGGAAAGGTGCCCCAGCTTGCCTCCCATCCCTTCCCCTCCCTTCCTCTCCCCACTTTACTCCTCCTTCCTCCCCCCAGCTTTCCTCCTCCTCCTCTTCCCCCCTTCTCCTCTTCCCTCCTCACCCTTCTTCCTCCTCTTCCTCAAAGACAGGAGTTGAACAAAGAAGGAAGATGGGGGAGGCCAGGCATCAGTGGGTGCTTTGTATTGTCCGACCTCCCCGTGCAACTGGCTGAACCATGGCTCCGGAGGATCTCAAGTTAGACGAGAAAATAGGCTGGAATCTCCATAAAGTAAGTATGAGGTTCACTGGCTGAAGAGCATCAAGCCAGAGATGGTCCAGCCACTCTGAGCTTCACCCACTCACTCCAGGAGCTGCTGAGGAAATGGAAGCGAGGGCACGTGGCACACGCAGCTAAAGAGGTTCTGTGTTGAGTCAGAAAGTCTGCCTGAAGGCAGAGAATGGATTGTTTGCCACTGCTTCCGGTTTTCCCCTGGGGAACCCGCGCTGTTTAGCTCATGACTTACACACCCCACCCCACTCCCACACGCTCTCTCACAGGAGCGGCCCCAACAGGATCTCCTATCAGCCAGGAAGCGGCCTGCATTCTTTCGTTTGCAGTTTCCCTCAGATTAGATTCTTGAGTCACTGCTCTTCAAGTGGAGCGGATACGAGGTTAGGCTAAAGGGACCCAGAGGAAAAGAGATGGGGGCGCAGAGAGCTAATTCCTGTTGATCACTCAGGGAAAGCCACCTACCTGGATGGCTACGTTGCCCTGGCTTTCTACAGTGCAGCACAGCCGCATCAGTTGGAAATGGACTTCATTGTCATGTTTACTTGGCTGTGCCAGGTCTTAGTTGTGGCCTAAGGGATCCAGTTTCCCGACCAGGGAATCGAACTCTGGGCCCTGTACTAGGAGAGTGGAGTCTTAACCACTGGACCACCAAGGAAGTCTTGGGAATGGACTTTTTTTCCCCAGAAATGGACTTTTAAAACGTCTCCCAGTTACGCTAGGAACAAGCCTAATGAGTGGACACACACACACCGCCACACACACCATACAGGCACTCGAGCCTATGATGCTGGTGGGAGCCGGAAAAGCCGGGAAGGCAGAGCACCAGCTGCTTTGGGAGCGCAGTGAGGAAGGAATGCCCCCTGGGGATGAGGTGGGCTCTGGCGAACAGGCAGGACTTCACGTGGGGGTGGAGGGTGGGGGCGAGCAGAGGGAAAGAGGAGGGAACAGAGGCACAGAGGGGTGCAGAGTGTAGCGGGCAAGCTTGATGCATGATGCCGCGGTGGGGGGTGGGGGGGGTGGGGGGGGGGGTGGGCGGGGGAGAGGGAGGGAGCCCGGGAAGGGCTGGTGCAGGGGTACCAGTGTTGTTGGCAATGAAAAGCCACCAGGACCTGTCCTTGGAGGCACAAAGGTGAGGTCAGAGCTGTTCCGACCGCCTGCCCCTCCCCCACTTCGGCACCCCCTTAGTTCTTCGCAGGTTGGTCCTCCCAACAGACAATTTTACCTGAGTCTATGACTTTGCCCTCCAGTGTTCCAACCTCATATGGTTTTCCTTTCTTCCAAAGCTTACCCATTCTTCAGGATTCAAGTCACATCCAGTTTATCCTGAGTCCCTCTTGCACGTGGGGGCCTTCCAGGTCCCATCAACCCCAGGGCACATGGTACTACATCATCTGTTTTCCAGAAGCATACCTCGCCTAAACTGCTAACCCCAAGTCCTATATTCCTTCTGTCTTCTCAGCACCCAGAAATATTCCTGGCGTGGGAACACGGTGGTATTTGAGTGTGAAAGCCCGACGTGCAACCCGCACCCCTGCCAAATAATATCAGATGACCTTCTGTGCAAAGCTGGGTGTAGTTAGCAGGAGAGATCTCCTTACAGGAGTGCAGCTAAGCTTGGGATTCTCCTCTTTTCAACCAGAGGGAACAAAGCCAGCTGGGAAAGAGGCATTTATTTCAGACAAAGTTTTCCGTAAAATGTACACGTGTTCAGTGAATAGAGGGTGACGCCATTTTAGGATTCAACAATCATGCTGTTATTGGCAAAAACTATTTCCAAGCTTTCTGTGTTTTCCGGGAGGAAACTGGCTGCAGGGAACACAAGAATTAATGAATTGTGTACCAGAAACATATGCTTCTCATCATTGAAATCCTGAGGGTGTGGAATGAGGGTGTTTTCCCACCTGAGGAACTGCACACATAAGAGATTCTTGTACTCGTGAATGGGGAGTGGTGCCTGGAATGGAGGCAGGACAAACAGACCTCTGCAGAGTCTCTTTTGTTGACTGGGTTATGTAACTGCTGGACCTGCAGCCAGGGTACAAAGAGCGGGGACTTCCCGTCCCTGTGGGCACCTCAGCGCTGCTCAGACAGATCAGGGGAAGATCCAGGGGAATATCCAGGCTGATCCTGCTTAGAAAACTCCAAGCGCAACGTCTCTTGCTTGTTCTCTTGCCTCCCGGGCAGGGCCAGCCTCTGGACACTCCTGGCTCAGCACAGTTGCCCGCAAGGCTGACCAGGTTAAGCTTGTCTCCTCTGTAGTTCAGACATTAGGGCGGCACCTGTGGTCGTAACAGCATAATGGGGCTTCATGCCGACTCTCTCGGGCTCCTCTTCATGAGCCAGTCGAGGTGGGTCATCTGGTGATGGTGTGCAGGCAGGACTCCATGCTTTCTCGTGCCCCACGGCACCAGCCCAACCAGGTTGCCACCTTCATGCATGTGGCCACTGCCCAGGGAGGGTGGCCGACTGTGAAGTGGGTGTGTCAGGAGCAGGCGAGCTGGTGGCTGCTTGTGTCTCTGTGCTGACGGAGCGCTGTGCTGTGCCAACTACTGAGGCTGCATGTGTGTGAAGGTGGGAGAGCCATTCTCTGGCATCACCGGAGGAATGAAATTTCTAGATACTAAAATTTCTAGATCATCAGCTTCCAAATGGTTTTTAAAGCATTTGAACTCTTTCTCTTTAATGGAATGTTTGTATTAAGACAATTAAAATAGTATATAAAACAGATAAACAGATAAAAGACAAGCTTCTCTGCAAACAGAAGGAGAGAACTCCCCAACCCTGCAACCCCCAGGACATCTCCTGAACATGGTTTGGGAATTATTCTTTCATAGAACTTGGGTCAGATTTGCCAAAGTTTGAAAAGGCAGTTTTCTATAATTCTAAAAAGTGTCATTTACTCCTGCCTCATAAAGTAGAATATAATTTTGACTTCTTCATGCTAATTCAGGGTCATTGTTATGATCAACTGACGCTGGTCCTTAACTATTGATGCCCTTAGGTCCCTACGGAAGAACAAAGTTGTTTGCTCTTATACTGAACAGTTTCAACCCTGGCTGTGTTTTCCTTCTTCTGCCACTTCCTCCCTTCCCTTCCCTCCCCTGCCCTTCCTATGGGCTTTTACCAGCTCTTCTCTCTCACCACCACCAACTCCCACATCCCCACCAGGGAACCAGATAACCTGCTACATGAAGACTGCATCTAGAATGAAGTCCACAGGCAGCCACATGAGGGACAAACCCAGATGTGGAACTGAGATACTGTGAATCCAAGTTCACTACTTTTTTCTTCAACACACACTCGCAGATCAGTTTTCGTCTGAATTCTCCAGAGTGAAACCTCGTACAAGGGAAAGATTCAGAGATTCTTTCAAGGAGAAAGACTTTAGTTACCTATACAGCGGGCAAGGTTTGTTGTGGGTATAAAGCACCATGAGGTCTTTACTTGGAAGCTGCACTGAACCACAATGCTGATTACACACAGTAATTGACAGGCTCAGAAAGATATGCCTTACATTTAGCTTATAAGATCTGATGGGATCTCTTAGCAATCAACAGGGGTGCCGCTTTCTTGCTTGGTTACCAAGCAGGAATGAAACCAGCCTTTATTTGCAAAATATAAAGACGAATGAGTTCAAATTTTAAACAAATGGCGATTCAAAGGGAAAAGAACTCTAAAATGCGAAAAAAGAGCTCCAAACATAATGTCTCATTAGAATATGACTGATAGGGTTCTGATTTTCCTTGCTTTTCCTGACTGGCCCACTTATTCTGCCTGGACGCCTCTATTTTATCTGCGGCACAAGCTCATCTCAGCATTTGGTAACAAGCAGAAAAGACTGTTAGGAGGAGCACTATTGGTTTTGAAAAGGAAACTGTAAGTGAACAACCTGCCCTTGTAACAGATGACACATTGAAGCTGGCATTCTGCACCTCAGCCAATATACAGAGAAAGACTTACAATGGGGCTTGTGACCATGTCACATCTTGGGACACCAGGCAGATGAAAGTCCAGCACGATCAAGGACCAACTGACAGCATGGACAATTTGCCCTTCCTAAGATAACACCTAGTGTGAATTCCAGCTCTGCCGCTTTCCAGCTGTGTGGACACTCGAGGAGGGTCCAGCTAGGGATGGGTAGTCCCTGGTGGCTGCTTCACACTTCCTTTGTCACATAAACAATAAACGCTTCATCACTTAAGCACTTGTAGTTGAGGATTCTACCAACATGAACAGCTAATGTTTTCTTTTTTTTAAGTCTGTATTGAATTTGTTACAATATTGTTTTATGTTTTGGTTTTTTGGCCATGAGGCATGTGAGATCTTAACTTCAAGACCAGGGATTGGACCCACACACCCTGCATTGGAAGGTGCACTCTTAACCACTGGACTGCCAGGGAATTCCCCTAACATATTCTAATTGATGCATTTTGTGTGTGTGTGTGTGTGTGTGTGTGTGAAAGAGGCTGCAGTGAGTTCGACTAGGTCTATAAGCTGGGATGCGAAGAAATGTCACAGCCATGCAGAAAATCGATCTCAGAAAAGTTCTATCAATTTAAAGGTGAATATTCACTGTGAAATAGAACACTTCTATTCCTATGACTTAACTGTTCACCATGAACTATTTGGAAACATTCATGGCAAGAGGTGAGAACACATACGTGCATGACACAGGCATGAACTTGGATGGTAGGAACCACTTCTCTCCTGCCCTTCAGCTGTTGGTTTTGGCCAATGACCATCTCCTCACTTAGGCTGTGGTGACTTCTGGTGAATAATGGATATCGTGGGCATTCACTTGTTTGAGGGCAGACTTCTTGAGAGAGATATACTGCTCAGGTCCAGAGTGAATGCTCATTACTATTACTACTTATAATCATAGCCCGCTCCCCGCCCCCACTTCCAAGTATGTTGCGTTTCTCTAGAAACCAGCACAGACTTACTTCCCAGGATTTCCATCTGCATTATCTTAAGCCATAACCTCTACTGCATTTTCCTACCAGCTGTACAATTAGAAGTGTCAAAGCCTGAGTCCATTTTATCACATGCTTTAACAAAACCTTAGCGGGATGAGATCATCCAGAAAAACCAGAAAAGTCCACCAGCCCTTAAGTCACATTCATCGGTACAGCAGAAATAGCGACACTGACTATTTTTATGACACTGTGGAGCAGCCTTCTATTTTTTCAAATTAAAGTCTATGCCTTTGAATAGTATGTTCCCTTTCTTAGAATTATTTTTCCATGAACTCTGTGAGGAGGATACATTCCTTGTCAATTACACTGCAAAGTATTTATTTACCTGGTGGTCAATTATCTAACCATGCTAGTTGAAAGCAATGGAACCAAAGAGTGAAAGTCATTTACAGATGGTTGGATTCCTGTAGCTTCAGGCAAGTACATTTCCGACCGGTTTAAAGAAGAATAAAATTAACAGTAACTCACTATAACCAACGACCTTCTGTTCAAAGCATAAAATCACAGGTATAATGAATGATTAGAAATTAAAACAAGAAGGGCATCTGTATTTAGCTATAACATGTTCCCTGGGTATTTTTAGGGCATATTTTGAGGAACAGATTCTTAAAAATAAATTTGATCCAAGCAACTGATTTTTTTTTTCTCCTTTAAACTTTAGCTGAGTGATCACAAGGCTTACTGAAACAAATTTTAGGAGACAGCAGTAATGGGAAGCTGTAAAGCTTCTGGCAGGGAGGGCTAGACAAAGTGTATGCCTTAAAAAGGAAGCCAGAAGTATTAGCATGCCTAATAGCATTAATAAAATTTAATGAGAGAATTTTCAATTTACAATAGGTATATATAAATTCCCATAAAGTAGTATCAGAGTGGAGGCTAATTAAGTCCATATAGAGAGAAATTTTGTTCATTACCCACTAAATCTAACATTCATCTTGCAATTACATGTCAGATGGGGCTGGGTGAGGTACACAGTCCAGGATTTAGGAGGCATGGCCACTTATCTTCAGCATTAGAAGACTCATTCAAAACGAAGGGTGGCAGAAGAGAGTGAGGTGACAAGCATCTGGACAGATGTGGTAAGATGCTCTCAACCAGTGCTTTGTTCAAGAGCTTGGTATAGTGGAGATCTTGTTCAAATGCAGAGTCTGATTCAGTGGGTCTGGAGCAAATCATGAGATTTTGGAGTTTGAATAAACTCCCTGTCCAAGGATCACTCTTTGAATAGCAAAGCTCCACATTATTTGTACTTTTGTGGGTGTGGTGAATCTTTCAGAAAACCCTAGAACCATTTTCTACAATGTTGCCAGGGTGCATCAACTGGGTGGCCAGTACTTGAAGCAACTTCAGAAATATTTCTAATATACTACATGAATAATCTAGTCACTTGTCAGACGGCCGATTGGAAGTTGACACACATCTGAGTTCACTCCATAGGCTGCAGCGCATGAAGGCTCAGTGCCTCTGAGTGAACTGGTTGCTGTAGGTGTGCCTAAATTGGTTCCAATCTGGTGACCTTTGTGTTGACCATTTTTTTCTGCCCAGAATGTTCTTGACGCCCAAGACAGTCCCATGTTAGGTTCCTATGTGTCCTTGGCATCACAGCTCAAATAGCACTCCTCCAAAGCCTCTGTCCAGCCAATCATTCTCCCTGACCACACTGCTTAAATTAAACTGTCCTACAGCACTTATTTAACGCCAACAAAGTAAGCTGGTTCACTGTCTGTCTCCTCCATTCAGACCCAAGTCTCACAATTACAGGTGCCTTCCTTGACTTGTTTTGTCATTCAGTTCAGTTCAGTCGCTCAGTCGTCTCCGACTCTTTGTGATCCCATGGACCGCAACATGCCAGGCCTCCCTGTCCATCACTAACTCCTGGAGTTTACTCAAACTCATGTCCATTGAGTCGGTGATGCCATCCAACCATCTCATTCTCTGTTATCCCCTTCTCCTCCCATTTTCAATCTTTCCCAGCATCAGGGTCTTTTCCAATGATCTTCACATCAGGTGGCCAAAGTATTGGAGTTTCAGTTCAGCAGCAGTCCTTCCAATGAATATTCAGGACTGATTTCCTTTAGGATTGACTGGTTGGATCTACTTTCAGTCAAGGGACTCTCAAGAGTCTTCTCCAATACCACAGCTCAAAAGCATCAATTCTTCAGCACTCAGCTTTCTTTACAGTCCAACTCTCACACCCATACATGACCACTGGAAAAACCATAGCCTTGACTAGACAGACCTTTATTGGCAAAGTAATGCCTATGCTTTTTAATATGCTGTCTAGGTTGGTTATAACTTTTCTTCCAAGGAGTAAGTGTCTTTTAATTTCATGGCTGCATTTTTTTTCCACCAAAAGCCTAGAACAGAGTAAAGTCTGGCACAAAGATGTTCACTATCTATTTGCTGTAATGAGTGAATTATTCAGTTTTTTAAAAGAGAACCCAAGAACAGAATTCCCCAGGAAATCTTTCAATATTTAAATGTTGGCAGCAAATTAAAACAAAACAAACAAATAAATGCCCCCAAATCAACTGTATGGGCCAAACAAAACATCTGGGAATGGACAGTTGCCCTGCATCCCCAGATCCAGTCCATTATTCTGTTAAGCCACATTAAGTCTTGGCATAGAAGCAGGAATGCACCAAAATCTGATATTCTAGAACAGGAAGAGGATTTAAAGCCTCAAGGAAATTGTGTTTTGAATCTCCCCTTCTCCATTCCTAGGATAATATACATGTGTACCAGGTACTTCCCTGTGCTGAATTTCAGCTTCTTTCTGATTAAGAAATAATGTAGGGTTGCTATTAAAACAGTGATGAAAAATGTTGGTTTGTGGTCCTACCTGTTTTACTAATGAATAAGCTCAGCTGAGAATGAGTAGACAAAAAACAAACAAACACAACTTTCCCCAACTGGTCCCCTCCAATTTCGGTGTATTTCAAACTGCTTATATGAAATGGCAAGTTGTAACGCAGGGATTGAACCCATGTCTCCTGCACTGGCAGGTGGAGTCTTAACCACTGGACCACCAGGGATGTCCTGGGTATTCAATTTAAAGATACTAAGGCTTCACTGTCCAGTACTCTTGCCTGGGAAATCCCATGGATGGAGGAGCCTGGTAGGCTACAGTCCATGGGGCCGCTAAGAGTGGGACACGACTGAGCGACTTCACTTTCACTTTTCACTTTCATGCATTGGAGAAGGAAATGGCAACCCACTCCAGTGTTCTTGCCTGGAGAATCCCAGGGACAGAGGAGCCTGGTGGGCTTCTGTCTATGGGGTAGTACAGAATTGGACATGACTGACGCGACTTAGCAGCAGCAGCAGTAGCAAAGCTTCACTGTACTTGTACGTCGTCTGTCTCCCTTATATCATGCTTTACACAAAATGCACAGACTAAATAGAACAATGATGATTATAATAATGATTAATACTTACAGAACACTTTACCCAGTACTACACACCACTGTAAGGGCTGCTCTCCATTCTCAACAATTTTATGAGATGGGAATGATAACTATTATTCTCATTTTATAGATGAGAAAACTGAGGCCCTGAGAGGTTAACGGACTTGCTCAAGATCCAGAGGAGCCAGGGTTTACATCCAAAATGTTTCAATTGCTGGGCTACACCCTGCCTGTATTCTATACACTCTTGCCAAATGCTGTACAACCAGTGCAATATCCTGACCTATGAAAAAGAATTTTACTTCTTAATTTCTCATTTCAGTGGAGATCACTGAAAACTGAAGCTATTTAAAAAAAAAATTTGGTTTTAAAATAAATGATGGCAGCTTTGCCTTCCTAATTATTTTTCACCCAGGCCAATCTCAGAACGAGTATATTACTAATAGATGTAGTGCTTCAAATCCAGGCCAAAAGACAGCAAAGCAAGAAGGTCCTGAGGATTCCAGGTAGTAGGGAGAATACACACCTGCCATAGATAATCCACAAAGTAACTATTCTATAAGCGGTAATTAAGAGTTGACTACAACATATGACATTTTCTTTTAGGAGGAACATACTGATCTATATACATTCTGAGGCCACAAAGTAGGCAGCCATCATTTGTAAAACTTGCCAAAAATTGTTTCCATTCAACACCAGCATGAAAAGTTCTCCTATATAAACGGACCCTTTAGGAAAATTAAGTCTCTAAGGATAGGATTTTGAAACAAAAGTGGACCTGAGCTATATATGGCTATAATATAGCTAAAGTGATGGTATTGTTTTCTAAACTCTCATTTTTTTTTTTGTTGTTGGTGGGGGGCAGGCTACAAACACAAAAGGCTTAACAATTTTTAGGAATGGACTGATAGTATAAGAGTGTTTTTTTGAGTTGCTAGGCAACATCAGGAAACAAATGTCCATGTTCTGAGATCACTCAGCATTCGGTCTCCCTGTGGGCAGTGTATGCGTTCAACGGCCAGACTCCGTTCAACTCAGGCAACAGGAGTAGAACATCCCAACTGTGATGCTGATGATCTGGAGCAGCCAAAAGACACCAATCTGTGTCTCAAAAGCAGGTCACATTTTGCTGGCCACCTGGCAGCTGAGGTCTCCAGCCCAAGTTTTTGCTGGACTGGCATCATTTATCCAGATTAAGTCTTACACTTTTAACAGTTCTTTTCTGTTACTTCACTTCAATTAGCTTTCTCTGCAGGTAAATTATCTTTTTTCTGCCCACTATATATCTAAGGGAAGCCTGATTCACTGGTATGGACAGTTTTTTAAAAACTGAAGTACAGTGGATCTACAATGTTGTACCAATCTCTGCTGCACAGCATAGTAACTCAGTTTTACACATGTGCACAATATATCTGAGAACACAGAGACTCTTTTCCTGAGAATTATTTCTTTGTTTCTAAGAGATCACCTTCATTGTGAGAAGACCCATTTCAGATGATCTTTCTCAAGGATATACTGACATTATACTTTAGCAGGTAAGTTCGCTTCTTTCTTTAATTCCCTTAACTATTGAGTCTGGTCTTTATGGAAAAAAATTATAAAGATGATATGCATGGTTGTAAAGTTAACATCACAGATGTAAATACATACTTAACTTTTAGACACATGAATTCCTTTCTTTTGTTCTGACTTTTGCCCACACAGTGCCCTATGGCTCATTCTTGTCATTCAGTCACTACACCTGTCTGGCAACTTGTCACCTGCTATGTACGATGCATGGCTCACGGTATATACAGAAAAAGACACACCGGTAATATCTTCATCTTCTTTAAGTGACAAACAGAATATAGTGTTTGAAGAACTCCCATCCTTTTCGCCCCTTGAAAAACAATGAAATGTAACAAAATCCTAGATCTGTACTTTAAATCAAGCTCCATTGTCAGGGATAGGCTGGCCATGACTTACCTAAAAGGGCTAGTTCGATGAGCAACAGCATCAACAGTAAAGCTCACCATCTATGCAGAGACGAACCCACTACCGGCCAATTATGAGCGAGTATTGCTGAATGCCTGATACGTACGCACCATACGTGATAAGAAGCTGGTTCAGTAACCAGCATTTCTATAGCAACGCACACTGCTCTGCAGGCTGTGTTCTGGGAAGGCAGTTAAAACTGGATTCTGCAATGTAGCTTCATTGGAATCTGCTTTGATTTTTGTCACCTCATTAGAATGAGAGTATTCAAACCAAGTAACCCAAGTTATTATGAAACAGCAGCAACTTATCATAGAGAGGATCTTAAATCATGATTTCTCGGCCATGCAAGGTCAGTCGGTCACTTTCAGTTCAAACCACTGACCTGGTTTGCTTATTCATAAGTGACCGTTCCCCAGGGCATCGAATCAGATTGCAGTCTGAGCACCTGGGACATGGGGCAGCCATCTGCTGTCCCCGTTACGGGGTAAAGAGAGGAAATGCTGTAAAAATGAGCCAGCACACCATCTTTTACTGTTCCAAAAGCCTTGGCTAAGATGCATTCACCATGACCGTAAAAACTGCATTTTCCCTACTGGGGAAGAAAAGCGGCTTCTTTCAAAGGTCAAACTGGCCCCTGAACATTCCTGATGAGGTTGCTATATCCCATCCCCTCAGACACACTTGCATACTCAGGCCCCAGGTCCTGGCACTGTACTGCTTTGCAAAAGAGACAGCATCATCAGAAGATCATGGGTTAAAGAAATCTGCTAATTCGTCAAAGGAAAAGACGTACATCACTGAATAGAGGCCCCACCTTGTACCATAAATCAAATGGCATTTTAACAGGGCAGCTGCAGCAAAATCAGCACTGCCAGGAAATGTGGCAAAAGTTTTGACTCTAATGTATGCAAGTCAGGCTTTTTTTAAAAAAATCTTTATTCCTGAGAGTCCACCCCAGTATCAACCAATTCATATTGTTGTAACATTTTAAACAAAATCCAACTTTACTTCTGTTCTGCTGCTGCTGCTGCTAAGTTGCTTCAGTCGTGTCCAACTCTGTGTGACCCCATAGACGGAAGCCCACCAGGCTCTCCCATCCCTGGGATTCTCCAGGCAAGAACACTGGAGTGGGTTGCCATTTCCTTCTCCAATGCAGCAAAGTGAAAAGTGAAAGTGAATTCGCTCAGTTGTGCCCAACTCGTAGCAATTCCATGGACCGCAGCCCACCAGGCTTCTCCATCCATGGGACTGTCCAGGCAAGAGTAATGGAGTGGGTTGCCATTGTCACCCTTATTTGAACATGTGGATTAAAATATGGAGATGATAATTTATTTTTTTTAATGGGAAATTCTTTGCCTGCTCCAAAACAAAACAAAACAAAACAAAACACCAAAAAAACCAACTGTCATTCAAGAAAAAGAAAACTGTGGAAAACAGTAGCACCAAATCGAATCCACTCTAATGGTATTGGGAAGGGAGTGTCCCTAATATATGCTGGCGAGCACGTGGAGAAAGGGGAACCCTCCCACACTGTTGGTGGAAATGTAAGTTGGAGCAGCCACTATAGAGAACAGTATGGAGGTTCCTTAAAAGACTAAAAATAGAGCTACCAAATGATCCAGCATTCTTACTCCTGGACATATATCCAGAGAAAACCAAAATTTGAAAAAATATATGGACCCCAATGTTCACTGCAGCACGATTCACAATAGCCAAGACTTGGAAGCAACCTAGATGCCCAACAACAGATGAATGGATAAAGAAGATTTGCTTCAAATATACAACAGAATATTACCTGGCCATAGAAAAGAATGAAATAATGCCATTTGCAACAACATGGAAGGGCCTAGAGATTATCATACTAAGGCCAAGTAAGTGAGACAAAGACAAATTATCATATTATATCACTTATATGTGGAATCTAAAAAAAAAGTAAGTAGGTACCTCTACGTTTCTCTCATGAGTAAACTTTCAGTTATCCAGCAGTCAGGAATGGAAGTAACTGAATTAGCATTAAAATGTATATTGCCCTATAACCAAGGTGTTATCACTAAGCATCAGCTGTCATTCGGGGTAAAGTGCTGAAAGGCTGCCTGGATAAGAAGTACAGTCTGACTGACTCAGGCACCCTGTTTGGCCCTGCAGATGGAGGATACACTTGCATTTTAATAATAAGTAGTAAGAGCTCCCCTATGGAATGCATCTTAGATCAGGTGTCACAAACTTTTTCTGTAACAGTCCAGATAGCAAATACTTTTCACTTTGTGGGAACAACTCTGTTGGTACAGGAAAAGCTCTCACAGACCGAACATGAACAAACAGGCATGGCTGTGTTCTAATGTTTTACTCCACTTGGGCTGCTGTAACAAAATTAACTGGATGGCTTATAAACAACAGAAATGCACCTCTTCATTCTGGAGGATGCCAAGTCCAAGATCAAGGTGCTGGCTGATTCAGCTCTGGTGAGAGCTGGTTTCATTGGTTCACAGAGGTGCCTTCTCATTGTGTCCTCATATGCCGTGTCCTCACATGGGGAAGGGCCAAGGGAGCCCTCTGGGGCCCCTTTCATAAGGTGACTAATCCCATTAATGGGGGCTGCACCCTCATGACCTCCAAAGGCCCTACCTGGCTAATACCATCATCACTTTGGGCGTTAGGATTCTAACATATGAATTTGGGGAGAACACAAACATTCAGTCCATAGCACTCAATAGAATTTTATTCAGGGATGCGTAGATTTCATATAATTTTCATGTGTCATTAGATACTCCTCTTTTGATTCTTTCTTCAAACCTTTAAAAGTGTAAAAACCATTCTAAGCTTTCAGGCCATAGTTTGTTGACCCTTACTTACACGAGAAATTCTTAATGGATTCACAAGTTACTGTTTCTGGCTGTTAAACACTTTGAAATTCAAGTATTTTGATTTACCTGAAAAGTAGATCAATTAAAGTGTTAAACTGGTTTGAAATGATAATTGTATCTGAATTAATCATAAATAGTAGATAATTAGTAAATAGTGCTACATGCTTAAGATGTGTTCCTATTTTTTCCCTGATCTTATAATACTCTTGGAACTTTTCATTTAAATGCAATAATTTAATTTCTACTTAAATAATAACATTATGGATTATAATATAATAGTAGAAACACCCTTATGAAATATGCAGGCTTCTTCTATTCTAAAGAACTTGTGACTTCTTTGAAATGTCCATCCAATCTTAAAGACAAAGTTTTCAGAAAACTTGTTCTAATTCATTTGATCACTTTTGAATGACTTTCCAAATGTTACCTTTTCAAACAATCTGTTGGAGCCTAGAATTCGGCAGTTAGAATTTTCACTGTATATGCTAAGTTAAAAAGACCATTTAAGTGGAACTAGATCAACCATACAATGAAGATTCTCAATGACTAAAGGCTCAATGCCATCGAGATTATTTCCAGAGAGGAAGTAGAGAATTGGATAACTTACTTTTTAGAGGCTTCATGACAATGCACATTTCTTTGTTTTCACTGATTTCTACAGTGTATTAATTTCCTTTTGCTCCTGTAATAAACAACCACAAACTCAGGGGCTTAAAACGACACAAGTGGGTCTTCTCTTATTTCTAGAGATCAGAAGCCTGAAATCGGTTTCACTGGGCTTAAGTCAGAGGATCAGTAGGGCTGGTTCTTTCTGGAGACTGACGGAAGAATCCATTTAGTGCCTGTTTCCAGCTTCTCGTGGCTGCCTTTGTTCCTTGGCTTGTGGTCCCTTCCTCCATTTTCAAAGTGCATCCCTCCAGTTTCTGCTTCCATCATTATTTCGCCATCTCTGATTCCTCCTGCATCTTGCTTATAAGGACTGTTGTGATTATAGTGGATCCATGAGGATAATCCAGGAGAATTTCCTCATCTCAAGATTCTTAACTGAATCATGTCCGCAAAGTCCCTGTTCCATTTCAAGTCATACTCACAGGGTCCAGGGGTTAGGATGTGGAGCTTTTTGGGGGAGGGGGCAATTTTCCAGTCTACCACAGACATCAAACAAAAAAATTTTAAATAAGCTTTTGATCTTTGTGATCTGTATACAAAATAAACTAATGAGAGCAAGGATGCTGCTTCTACAGACCTGTGCCATATTGTTATCATGAATCTGCGTATGACTCCCTACCGGAAGCATCACTGTATTAGGAACACAGCCTTTTATACCCCAGCCTTATTTATCTATATTCAAATACATCCATTCAGAAATGAAGAGGCAGGAAGAAGCAGAAGCAGCATAGCAGCAGGGACAGAAGCTCTAGGGTAGAGAAAATGCAATACAACTGTTCTGTCTCCAGACAACCACTCAAAGCATCATTCTTTAAACATACAGATACAGATCTAAACATATATAGATACAGATATATAGATATGTAAAGGTAAATTATATGTATAGAATCACCTTTATTACCAATGTTATAATATCTTAAACTGCTCTGAATCTTAAAATATCTAAATGCTCCTCATCTGACTCAATCATTCAGCAAACATTTTAGCTGGGTGCCTTGCAAGTGCCAGGGACTGTTCTGGATCATGAGGATTCAGAGATAAGGAAGACTCAATGAGGACACGGATAATGACTGAAACACTGTAAGGCCATGTTCTTACAGACTTCTAGTGCCACAGTTAACTGGACAACATGCTTAGGAGGGACCAAGTTATTGGTCAGAGGATGGAGAATGTAATTTGAGAGGAGAGACTCTGCTCATGCAATCATGCAGTGTGACAAGTGATGAGGGAGACCCAGGTACATCCAGGGAAGAGCAAACAATTTGGTGTGGGAGCAATGGAGGGTGTGCAGGAGACAGTGGCTGAAAGTGAGCTGGAGAGCTGGGCGGGGGCAGCTCTGAAGATATCTGTGTGTGTGCTAATGAGTGTGGACAGCCTCATGATGAGTAGCTCTGAGACGCTCTCATGTGGCAAAGGGTCTGTGGTTCTGACAGACAACCCAGTAGCAGCCCAGAAGCCCTGGTAGAGGGAAGGAGAGTGGCAGACAGGCAGACAGCTGCAGGAACTGGTCAGAAAGAAGGCAGAGTCTGTACCCAGACAGAGGTTAACGAAGGAGATGAGAAGGTAGGTTGAAGAAACGCTGATCTGACATCAGCACGACCTTGCAAAGGACCAGACATGGCTGCCAGTGGTGCAGGAAGGTGAAGCAAAAGAATAAATGAGGGGAGGTGAACGTCCCTCTGGGCTCTCAATGCAGGCGGGCCTGGTTTGATCCCTGGTCAGGGAGCTAGATCCCACATGCTGCAAAGAAGATTCTGCATGCTGCAACTAAGACCTGGAACAGCCAAATAAATAAAAACATAAATAAATATTTAAAAAAGAATAAATTGGGGGTAACTCTGAGGTTTCTACTGGTATGTGGTACCTTTAACAAAGAGAGGAAACACAGAAATGAACAGGGGTAAAGGCAGCAGCGTACCTGTCTGTTACAGGCACATGAATCTGAGTTTCCTATAGAATATCTAGAGACAGATGTCTCATAGACAGTCAGGAACACAGATCAGAGAGCAGACCTGGGTGCATGGATGGCTGTGGGAGTATGAGAAGTGGGAGGATGCAGCCCCAGTGACTGCATATAAAGTGAATTAGGAGCTGGGCTCAGGGCAGAGCCCATATGGCAGGAGAGGAGGGCCCTGGGGGACACTGAGTCAGAAAGCCAGGGAGGTGGGCCTTCCTGTCTAGAGAAAAAAGAAACCCTCTAATGCTTCAGAGACGTAAACGGGATGAAGAGGTCACTTGACTCCACAATCAGGCAGCTGCTGCTGAGTATCATGACTGTGGTTTCAGGAGACGAGGAGTCAGAAGTAGGACTGAAGTGAGTGAGAAGTGGGAGCAGCATGTGGACAACAATCCTTCAAGAAATCTGGGCTAACTAGGACTTCCCTGGTGGTCCAGTGGTTGAGAACCTGCCTTGCAATGCAGAGGATGCGAGTTCAATCTCTGGTCAGGGAACTAGGATCCCACATGCTGTGGAGCAACTACTGAGCCCATGCCCCTAGCTACTGAGCCCATGTGCTGCAACCAGAGTCTGTGGGCCACAGTGAAAAATCCCACATGACACAACAAGAATCCTTCATGCTGTAACTAAGACCCAACACAGCCAGATATGTAAATAATAAAAACAGAGGCTAACAAGAATCTGGAAAAAAGTGGTCTAGATGTCATGGTTCGAGAAGCCCTTCTGCAGAGTGGTAAAGAAACCCTTATCTTTGTTTACTGAATACACTTTTAAGGTGTACTATGTCCCAGGCACTGAACTAAGCTTCTTACAAATATTAACTCATTATTCCCTGGGGAGGTAAACTTGATGTGTCAACTAGGTCACAGCACTCAGATATTTGATCAAACATGCCTGGAGGTTGCTCTGAAGGTAGTTTTAAAATGAAATTAACATTTAGGTCAGTAGATTTAAATCAATTGATTGAGTAGATAATGCTTTCTGTAGGTGGGCCTCATCTAATTAGTTGAAGGCCTTAAGAAAAAGGTGGACCTCCCCCAAGCAAGAGGAAATTCTGCCAGCATATGGCCTTTTGGACTCAAATTGCAACATTAGTGTTTCTCTGGGTCTCCAGTCTGCCAGCCCATCCTTCAGATTTTGAACTTGCCAGCCTCTTCAAGTGTATCAGCCAGTTTCATAAAAGAAATCTCTCTCCGCACAGAGACACACACAGACACAGACACACACACACAGGCACACACATAACACACCCACCCACATACCCACATCCTATTGGTTCTGTTTCTCCGGAGTACTCTGACAAATAAAGACACTCTCCATAACATTAGGTGCTATTATTATTCCCATTTCACATTTGAGAAGACTATGGCACAGAGAGGTTATGTAACTTGGCCAGGATCACACAGCCAATAGCTAGCAGAACTGAAATTCTAATCCATTGTGCCTCAGAGTCCTTGCTCTTAACCACACACTCTACTTTGGAGCACTGCTGTGATGTGTTGGGGACCAACCTGGGTGGACAATGGTGAGAAGGAGAACATACAAGGAACTAAGAGCCTCAGGCAAAACACATACTGTACAAGTGCGGAAACAGGACAGGTACTTGGCCTGAGGTGGGCCTCAGCATTTTCCAAATGGCAGATCCAGGGCTTCAGGAGGCAAAACACAAGCTTTCCCCTCTCCTTCTACCTTCTGTCCCTGCTTCATCATCCACATCCTTCCCTCCCTTCAGAATTCCTGTCTTCCTCAGGGGTTCCCTCAAGTCACTTTCTCATGGGAGCCCAGGACTCCTTACATCCTGACCAGGAGCACGTGACTCAGAGTCTCCAAGCCATGCAGAAGGCACACCAGTGACAAAGTGCCCACATGACCCAGCGCCACGTGTCCATGTGTCAGGATGATCCTCCTAACAATGTCAAGTTTGGTGCATCTCGTAAAGCCATGGAATTCAACACAAGTAATTATGCAGTCTGTTAGTAAGTGTTTGGAAGACGAAACAAAAGCAACATAAAACAAACCACATCCCCTGCAAACTCTAGAAAGCCCAACAAGCATTTAATTCCAAATATAAATTCCTAGAACTAGAATTAGACTACTCAAAGAATTAGGTGTCTTTGAAAATACATTTGATACCAAAAATCTCCTAAGAATTTGTATGCATGGTCTAACAATTTAAAACTCTGAATTATGTTATCTGAAAACTTGTCTTTTCAAGTTTTACTTTCATGAGATTGAGAAACCAATGGGGTATAAGGTCCAACGTGCTGTTAAAATCCTAAACACAAGCATGTACTCCTTCCCGTAATCTTACTACAAATGTCAACTGTAAAACTTTCTGGAGGAAAAGTTGTAAATACATATTAAAAGCTTTAGAGTTTTGTACTTTTTGAAGTCAGCAATTCTTCTTTTAAAATTTTATCCTAAGGAAATAATCATGGCCATATACAAAGATTTAGCTACAAAGACATTCATTCCAGCACTGGTAAGAATAGTAATTTTTTTTTCTAATTGTAGGAGATTGAGCAACTGAATTATGACAAATATACAAGGGTATACTATGCAATATTAATACTGACATTGCAGAATAACCGTTGCTATGGAATAATAATGCCAGGGAAAGATGTTCATGATCACAAATGCTTTTTAAAGGCAAGTTATAGAACAGTACATAGCATATAATCCCCTTCATGTTAAATGTGTATTTTTGGAAGGCAGCCTCTAAGGGGGCCCATGATGCCTACTCCCACTGTTCATCCACCTGAGTGGTGTTCCTTGTATTGGAACAGCACTGGGCTCTGTGACTACCAGCATATGGAAAGAAGGAAGAAGAGGCCACTTTGACCTTTGGTGACAAAAGACCTAAGTCACCTAATGGTGACTTTCATTTTGCTCCTTTGCCCCTTTGTTTGTTGCTGTTATTGTTGAGTTGTATGCAACTCTTTTGTGACCCCATGGGCTATAGCCCATCAGGCTACTCTGTCCATGGGACTTCCCAGGCAAGAATACTGGAGTGGGTTGCCATGCCTTTCTCCAGGAGATCTTCCCTACCCAAGGATCGAACCCGTGTCTCCTGCACTGGCAGGTGGATTCTTTACCACTGAGCCACCTGAAATCTTGTACTTTTTGTTTGTCAATTTCTCTTGGGTCACTTGCTCCACAGCTCAGTGGAACCAAGCTGTCATGGTGTGAGTGGCCCTGTGGGGATGCCCACGTGGCAAGGCATTGAAGCCTCTGGCCACCAGCCAGTGAGGATCTGATGCCTGAAAGCACACTGGTAGCCCCTGATGGATCCTGAGATGAGCTGGCTGACAGCCTGACTGCAACCTTGCTCAAGACCTGACTCAGAACCACCCAGCTCAGTTGTGCCTGGGTTCCTGACTCTGGGATCCTGACTCCCTGAAATGGTGATGTTCACTGTTGTGTAAAGCTGCTGAGTTTTAGGGCCATCTGTTATGACGCAAAAGATAACCAATATACACGTGCATAGTGCAATGGCTGGAAGGAAATGCAGGCTCATCTCCAAGATGCTGTGGGTTCAGATCCAGGCCTACTGTACTATATTAAACATCACAATAAAGAGAGTCACAAGAAGTTTTGATTTCCCAGTGTGTTAAAGGTTCTGTTACACTATACTTTAGTCAATTAAGTATGCAGCAGCATTATGCCTAAAAAAGCTAATGTACCTATTTAAATTAAGAAATACTTTATTGTGAAAAATGCTTACCATCATCTGACAACACACAGTTGCCACAAATGTTCAATTTGTAAAAAATGCAGTATCTACCAAGTGCAATAAAGCGAAGTCTGCTTGTAATCCAAAATATGATTAGTAGGTTTCTCTAGGTGATTTTTAGTTTCTTTTTTTGTATAATATTGGCACTGTTTTCTTCCTTTTTCAAAACACAGAAAAAAGAAAACCATAAGACCAAGAGAGATTATGGGATCTTCTAAAGAATAAAAGGATAAAAGATTAGCAGAGGTAATTCAAGTCTAGTAACCTCTAAAGATTCTTCTCAAGCAAATTAGCTTAAGTGTGGAGAAAAAAAAAAAAAAAAGGTGTAAGCTTTACCCACTAGAAACCATGCAAAGCGCCGTGAGCAGCAGCATTCAATAACTTCAAGGAAGAGACTAGCAGAGGCTTCTTAAAAGGAAAATCGAACAGTCATGAAGTCCACTAGCTGATCGTTGGCACAGGAGTTTGCTTACCCAGTTTCTGGTCAAACCGCCACGCCGTAACATAGGCATTGTGCCTCAGACTGCTCTGTGTGGCCAGGGGCACGGTGACATAAATGGGGCCATCCACCAGCACCGGCGTTCCATCACTGCTGAGCAAGTGGACGCTGACGGCTGTGACGGGGGTTAGGTCGTACCTGGTGCTGTTTCCTGGAAGCAAGAGGCAGTCTCCATCACATGCACACACAGGACCCAGGTGGGGCTGCAGAAACCATTTACAGAAAAATGTAACGGCTAACATCTACAAGGATCGGGCCTCCTAAAAACCAGGGACTGCATTCAGTATCTTATATGCACAATCCTCACCGTGACGTCCTAAGGTAGGTAAAAATCCCCATTTTACACATAAACAAACTGAGGCTCAGAGATGGGAGTCATGGAAACAGGCCCATAGATAGACATTAGTGTGTGGTAGGGCTGAGATCCAAGTTCAGGTCTGTCCATTCTAACCACTGCCCTGCGCTTTCAAAAGGAGTTTCAAAATGGAAGGGGGACTGTCTGTACTGGGAGAGAAGGTACGTGTGTGAAACCCTGAAATCAACTTCTCTACAAAGCGAGCCCTGTACACATGTTAATTACTTGGCAGATCACCACAGTGGAACCAAATGTTTTAAATCAGAGACTGCTTTTAACAAATAAGAAAAAAAAGAAAGAATTTCTTCAAGGAGTACTTCAAAATATTAACTTCTACTAAAAGGACACTATTGAAAACTTGCACTTGAAATATTTATGAGTTATTTTGGTTGCCATTGTTATTTTGATCTGTTTAAAAGGAATTTAATATACCAATTATTCTACATTAGAGGCCTTTTCTCCAAGCCAATGGTTTAATGACTATCTACTTTACAGATAAATTGGGGAATGCTTATGAAAGTGGTATTATATTTATACACTTAAGGGATCCATTTGAGAAGAATTTTTCTCCAGTGAAATATAATTATCATACAAAATGTATTCGGTCATAATTTAAAATCTTCCCTTGAATACAATGAAAACACACTGATAGAAAAATTTAAGCTACATTAGAACATAATTTATAGGATTTCTTATTAAGCTCCTTATATACCTATCTACTTATCAATTAACTACCTGAGTTAATGCAAACCTCCAGTTAGGACTAAATTTAAACATTTAAAACAAATCTAGTGAATTTGAGAGTTTCAACAACCAGTGGTAGCTAACCTCTTTGCAGAGCAATTTCTATCACATCCATCTCTGTTTTCCAATGAAAAAAAAGGGATGGAGATGATTTCATCAAAAGGTCCACATTGGAAGCATTGATTTAAGTTCTGAAATCTTTTAACCTGACCATTTCATTGTAGGGTGAAGAGAACCAAAACGCAGAATTCACCATCTTTTTTTGTCACAACATCCTGTGGACAGAGGACCTAAATGTATCCATTGCCCAAAGGCGACACAGAAGCCGAGCCAGATCTCTCCAGGCTCTGCTGAACTCTCCAGATGAGACAGGACTTAAAGACAGATTACGTGACCTGATTTTATATAAGCAACTTACAGATAATGTTTTCAGTTAGGTAATGCTGCTTCTGTTTTCAAAAAAAAAAAAAAAAATTAAATCGTTTTTTGGAATGTGGACCATTTAAGTCTTTATTGGATTTGTTACAATATTGCTTCTGGTTTTTTTTAAATTACTTTTTTGGTTTGTTTGTTTGGCTTTTTGGCCATGAGGCACGTGGGATCTTAGCTCCCCGATCAGGGGTCGAACCCACACCGCCTGCATTGGAAAATGAAGTCTTAACCACTGGACCACCAGGGAAGTCCCCAAGGCTGCTTCTTTCATTAAAACGCCAGGCCGGAAGCAGCAGGGAGAGCAGAAAAGTACTCCACTCTCACCCTCCATCCTTAACACTGCCTCTTGATTCTTAGAAATGGCATCTCCTTTTGAGTCTTCATTTCCTATAATCTTGCATATCCCTGGCCCAGGAAGCCCGAGTCCTAGACCAGATCTGCCACCAACTAATTATGTGGCCTTCCGCAAGTTACTTTACTCTTCTGGGGTCTGCTGCTCTGAGCTGCAAAACTAAGGAGGTTGGACTAGATGCTTTCTTATGAATCTATAGAAAGAAACAAACTGTACTATAAACATTCCAAAGTAAGATGAGCACTGAAGAGAGGCATACTTGTGTACTACTAGGTGCATGTGATTTAACATTCTTTAGAAAGCTCTCTGTTCAAAGACGTGGCAGGCAATTATATCTGCTTTCTTGAGGGCTCTCTCCGGTCTCAGTGCTTCCACTCAATAGCTTCCAAAAGGACTCTCGACCCTCCCATTTTCTTTATTCTGGAACCGCTCATGCTTTGAAGGGCTACACGGTTTACCTTCCAGCCCTTCTTATGAGACTGCAACTCCTTACAAAACACTGAGTTCTCTATACAAGGACTCTCTCCTTCTTGATGTTCCATCTTGATATTACCTGATTCCCATCACATCCCAATAAAGACAAGCAAAAGCAGCACCTCAGGACCAAGCTAGGAGGCCACCAACTCATCACTTAGAACAAAAGGGGTTTTGCTCAGACAGCATCCAAAGTTCTGTTTGGCTTTGCACATTAGTCATATTACTGACTCCTCTCTGTCTTCCTGGAGTTGCCAGCAGAAGTAATTTCTTAAAAACCCTTGAGAACATCACAGAGCAGGTCTGGGCTTTCTTAGCAACCACAAGGGAAGCATGAGGCTGTGAGGATGTACGGGGAAGAGAAAGTGAGGAAGCAACTGAAAGCTCCACGTGGCTGTATTTCTACAACTCTGGAAACTCTTTCAAAGTGGGGGCAGGGATAAACAACCCCCCTTAGGGGCTGGGAAGGACACACCAGGGAAGCCAGTCACTCTCCAGTCACACTTATGGTCTCTGTTTACTTCACTGAATTCTACTGATAACTTTCCATCTCATGGATTAGTGTGGTCCAGGCTCTCACACTAAATTGAAATCTCTTAGATGCATTTTATAAAACAGGAGGCAAAGGTGGGGCAAAAGAGAAGCCCCAGTTGATGGGCTGCTGGGGTGCTAAGTGGACACCATGCTGGTGGCTGCCTTTCCTGGGAGGAGGCCTGATTCTTCCTAGGTCAACTGGCCAGTTATTTCAGTGGAAAACAAGCTGAATATAACCTTCCAAAGACTTTCTCTTTTCCCTCTGAAATAACAGAGTGATTTTAAAATAAAACAACTCCTCTAAGATCAATTGTCCTATGTCTTCTCTCTACCTTACCGTCATCTTGCATTTTATAATTTATTCAAGACATCTTGGAATTGGGGCACAGAAAAATGACTGAGGTTATCCTGCCAACTTCGGGGTTTTATGATGGAGGCTGGATTGGAGGTTTCATGATGGCCTCAGATTATCATGTTCCCTGAAATACTACTTCCCTCCCAGGCCTATCCATTTAAATGAAAAGTCAACTTTCTTCCCCAACAATAGTCACTTAAGATGAACACCATGCAACTCTTCTGGGTGTTGGTGATTGACTATTTATTGCATCATTATCACACAAACATTCAAGGAAGAAGAAACATTTCTCAAAACAGGTGCCACAGAGGGAAGAAGAGCGGGTAACAAATCACCAGGTGACCTTGCACTGTAACCAGACATTTATCCACATTCTACAAAATGGATCGTATTTTGCACGGATGAAAAGCTTTTGCAGGATGATCAGTTTCTGTAAAGCACTAGACAATTAGGCGAAATTCAATCAAAGCGTCCTTGGGAAATACAGCAACGTACTCACCTCATGGGATTCAACCCAGAACAGCCTTTGTTTTTCAAGTTTATGCTGTGACTCATGTTAAGTATTGGGGAAAGGAAAGGGGGAGACAAGAAAATGACTCAGGAATTGATACTCCACCACCCTCTGTTCACCAGAAGGAGGAACGGGGACCACGTTAGCATGGAGTTCTCTTGAGTGCAAATGGAGGTAAAAGGCGGTCTTTCACTGATAAGGAGTTATTACCTATTTTCTGACTGGCAGCTTTTTGTTTCTGTGATCTTTGAGTACTGTGAGCAGCATAGGGTGAGAATGACTGAGTGGACTTATGGATCTGCCAGGAGCTGATTCAAAATCAACTATAAAGCCTGAACACTTCGCCGAGTGGAAGGCAGAAAGGGCAAGCTTGGAGAAAGGGAGGCTGTGGAAAAGGCTGGATGGACTCAGCCCTTGCAGTCCAGAATCTCCCTGCCCCGAAGTGCTCCACGTGCTGGTGGCTGGGGGCGCTGCTGTGCTCCTCTGGGAATCAGATTCAATGCCACCCACCCTTCCCCTTCCAGCTGTGACATGTGGTGAGTGGGGTGTACATCTCTGCACAGCTGGGCAGGCTGCTCCACCAAACATGTTCCAGGGGCAAGTGGAGCGAGGTTGAAAACAGAACAGAAAACCTCCAACTCTGATTTGACACTTGAAAAATTCAATGAAAAGAACTTCTGGGAATTAAATAAATTTAGGCAGCCGAAGGAGAGCTCAGAGAGGGTGCTTAAGGCAACTGGTCCCAGCAGAAAGGTTCAGCGATTCAAATTCCTGAAAACTCAACCCCGCAGTGGTGCAGACTAAATCCCTTAAATGACGGTTTCAGTGTACCAGAACTTGTGGACAGATCTCCCCCTTCTGCATGTCTGGTCCTCCACTTAGAAAGATACAAACACCTATAAAAGATGCAAACACAGATTCCCCCTGCAGAAGACAGATAGATTATTACCTGTTCCGTTTCCATCTAATCCTCGCAAATAAGGAAAGCCGTCCACCTCGGAGGGAGAGCTGGCGGCCGTGAGAAAGGCGGTCAGGTCACTGTAGCTGGTGTTCTCTGGCAGCCGCAGGGCTCTTCTCTGGAAATGTACTCGAGGCTGTGGCCGGGCGCCTGCAGATATGAACCTCTGGGTTACCTCCTGGAGAAGCAGTTTCTGTTTTTAGAAAATGCAAACCCCGGAGAGGCTCCTCTAAGGTTTCAGTGTGGCTCCCCCGCCCCCACTCCACCCCACATCCCTTCTCATGGCCCATTCACGCGGGGCACAGAGATGTGACAACATGCTATTATGGGGACAGAAATAATAGCCCATTGTCACGTCTGCTTTGACACAGGATGTTATTTAGGTTTTTCACAAAAAGCTCTATTTGTGAGCAGTCTTTTCACTGCCCAGTCTTGGTCTATGGGTAGGGGTATCGTTTTGGGAAAGAGAGTCTACATAAGTGAAATGAGTAGATGGCAATTAACATCTTGAAACACACAAGGCAAGAGAAATCCTTTGAGACTGTTACAAACATATTCTTAGTCTTCCTAGCAGGCGGCAGATGTGCCGCTGGACAAGAAACTCAAACAAGAACACACAGTGAAATGTCTCTTGGCCTTCCGTCTACTCTGGTGGGTGCATCCAACTCCTGACTATTATGTTACAGATTTTATGATGAGCCTCTTGAACGGATGTGAGAACTACTCCTTCCAGGAAACCCCGTGGAGAAGGATGGCTTGAGCCAACAGCCCCGTTAGACAGTTACCTTGTGACACCATCCGCAGTTTGACTTTGGTCCAGATCTTGTTTTGACTGTAAAACCTGAACCCGTTTTTATCTAATGATGTAGTGAGGGTCACGAGACATAAACGTACTAAATCAGTTTGCACACAATCAGCAAAAAACATCATGAAGACAAAAACTCACAGAGATGGGAGTTGGGAGCATTTACTGATGGAAGTACACATCTCTCTGGGTTAAATAAAGTGATTCCTCAAACACAGTGGTCTGTCCTGATCTTCTGGCCATTGTATAACCTGCTCCAGGCTTGAGGGAGACCATATTTCTCTGTGGTCAGCTGGCTGCTCCCTCTCCTTCCAATTCGTGGTTGTTCTGACATAGCAGCTCTGCCCAGGGCTCATGGTCTTTCACGTCTACACCAAGGTTCCTTTTCACTCTGGATCAGAAACTTTTAGGGGAGGAATAAGCCTGTCATGAAGTGTTCTAGGGGAATTCTCTAGTGGTCCAGTGGTTAAGACTTGGCATTTTCACTGCCAAAGATCCAGGTTCAGTTCCTGGTTGGGAAATTCAGATCCTGCAAGCTGCCACAGCATGGCCAAAAACCAGCCAAACGAAAACCAGAATTACTCTCAATAAGGGAGTTCTGGAGCTCCAAGGATCAACTAATCCAAGTCTCTTCCGATAGGTGAGGCCACAAAAGCTCAGACGGACTCACCACCAACACAGACTCACTGGGTGAGCTGCCTTGACCATGGATGACCGAGGAGGTCACAATGGTACCCTCACCTCCTGGAAACTACTGACTGCATTTCTCAAATGACTGGTCTTCCATAAACATTGGCCTAGCTCGGGAGCCTGTGGGAGCCAGATGCTCAAGCTCGCAACAGTCCTGTTTAATCTGGCTGCCTCCACTGAGGCCAGGTGGACACGTACAGCAGTCCTGTTCCATTCCAGACCATCAGCGTCCTTTCTTTACCCCTAAAACACAGCCGTGGTGATGCCCTGGCATCCCTGCTGCTGTATCTGTTAACTTTCAGCTTGCCTGAGCCCTCTCTCCTCTTCCTCTAATGTCATACCACCATGATGTCTTCTTGCTGTCCCCTCCTTGGTCTGCACAGAGCTTGGGCACCTCATGATCTGGGGGCGCTCCACACATGCCAGGAGCACTGGCCTCACTGGATCCCTCTCCCATCCACCTCCCACACCTTCTGTCTGCCTCTTTCCTTCTTCTCTAAGCTGTCCTCAGAGACTGAAGGTCAAAGCAAATCCTTTCTCATCCATCTCCTCACCCTCAACTATATGACAATATCTTATCCTCCTATTCCTTTTTTTTTTTTTTTTTGTTAGATAGACACATGATTTTTGGAGTGGTCTCAATTGTTTGAGCTGCTTTTATTCTTTTAATGTTTTAAAATTAATTTTTATTGGAGTATTGTTGCTTTGGTGGTTCGGCGGGAAAGAATCTGCCTGCCAATACAGGAGCTACAGAAGATGTGGGTTCGATTCCTGGGTCAGAAAGATTCCCTGGAGGAGGGAATGGCAACCCACTCCAGTAGTGTTGCCTGAAAAATTCCATGGACAGAGGAGCCTGGCAGGCTACAGTCCATGGGGTTACAAAGAGCTGGACATGACTGAGCGACTGAGGACAAATGCACACAGCTGCCTTACCATGTTGTGTTAGTTTCTGCTGTATAGCAAAGAGAATCAGCTATAAGTGTACATATAATCCCCTTTCTTGGATTTCCCTCCCATTTAGGTCACTATTATTTTCTTTCAATCATAGTGAACTTTCCGTGATTTGGTTCCCGTTCTCCACTGTTCTTCATTCTAAACAATATTGCTGATGTCTGGGTTTTATACACTGAGAAATGGGAAACTCACTACTAGGAAGGAAGGAAGGGTGTGTCTGCAGTGTAAAGGTGCAAAGAGGGGCCGTTTCCTCATGAGGGTCGAGGCAGAAAGCAGAGGCCAGGCAGGTTACTTCAGAACATAGGTCGGGCACTGTGTGCCCCTTCAGACCCCCTGAGATGGGCAGGTTGAGGTCACTGTGATGGCTCCTTTGGCTGAAAGAAACAGAAACCCACTCAGCCTAGACCAAGGAAAAGGGGAGGCTGCTGAAAGAGGAAAGGGAATCCTGCGGAACCCAGGAGAGCAGTCCAGCCAGGCCTTACAGAGACCAGCCTAGGACCCCGATATCACAACCAGGGCTGTTCCCAGTTCTCAAGCCACTGGGCATTTCATCTCCATTCTTTTTTTTTTTTTTAATTTAAAATTTTAATAAACTGACGCTTTAGTTTTTAAAAGTGCTCCTTAAATTCTATTAAAAAGGTATCCTTTTCAGATTGAGGAGGGTTTTAAATAGGTGACTACTTTTGTCATTGGTTTCTAATTTTTTTCTTTTTTTTTTTGGCTGCATCTCTTAGCATGTGGAACTTGCTTGACCAGGAATCCAACCCACATCCCCTGCAGTGGAAGTGTGGAGTCTTAATCTTACTGGACTGCCAGGGAAGCCCCAGTTCCTTATTTTTAAAATTAAAGTACAATTGATTTACAATATTATGATAGCTTCAGGTGAACAGCAAGGTGATTCAGTTATACATATATAATTTTTTCAGGTTATTTTCCATTATAGGTTCTTACAAGATATTGAATAGTATTCCCTGTTATATAGTAAATCCTTGCCACTTATCTATTTTATATATAGTAATGTGCATCTGTTAATCCCAAGCTCCGAGTTTACCCCCGCCCACCTCTTTCCCCTTTGGTAACCATAAGTTTGTTTTTGATGTCTGTGAGTCTGTTTCTGTTTTGTAAACAGATTCATTTGTATTATTTGTTAGATTCCACATATAAGTTACATCATCAGTTCAGTTCAGTTCAGTTCAGTTGCTCAGTTGTGTCCGACTCTTTGCGACCCCATGAGCACGCCAGGCCTCCTTGTCCATCACCAACTCCCGGAGTTCACTCAGACTCATGTCCATCGAGTCAGTGATGCCATCCAGCCATCTCATCCTCGGTCGCCCCCTTCTCCTCCTGCCCCCAGTCCCTCCCAGCATCAGAGTCTTTTCCAATGAGTCAACTCCTGGCATGAGGTGGCCAGAGTACTGGAGCTTCAGCTTTAGCATCATTCGGTCATGCCAATTCTGTACCCTCCCGTCTCTGCCTCTCTGCGTGTCTGTTTCTCTCTGCCTCTGTGTCTCTGCGTGTCTGTCTCTAGCTCTGTCTCTGACTCTCTCTCGTGCCTGCTCTTCCTCCCCGGCTCATCGTGCCTTTCACTGGGAGCTGCATCTCTCCCTCCTCTCTCCCCCTGCTGCCTTCCTTCCCCTTTCTGAGCAGGAGAACCTGCTCCTAGGCCAGACATGCGTGTCTGTTTTCTGTGGCAGGAGGGGTATTGGGTGGGGAGCACAGAAGAGCGATGCGGAGGCAGGTTTCCTAGAAGGAGATGTGGCTGGTCCAGCTGCTTTGACATACGCTGTGACCAGCACGCACTGATACCTGTGGGGGATCAAACATTGTCCTCCCAGGAGAAAAGGCAAGACCTCTGCCTGGTGAAACGACCAAAGAAACATCTAAGGAGTATAAGGGTTGAAATAGTCTAAGCCACAGGGCAAATACAACCTAAAGTGGGTGTGTGTAGGCTGGGCAGGGAATGGTATGTTCTTAAGCCTAAATTTATGTATGAAAGCTGCTACGTTCCCACACTTTTCAGGAAGGACTGGACTGGGTGTGGATGGATGGTGGAGGGGGACAGGGCTGTCTCTCTTCTGTGGATGTCCCGCCCCCACACTCGCCACAGCAGCTGCTTCAAACATCCGCTCTTCTTCTCAAACTTGGGGCTCCACTGCCATCCCCCAAATGGTCAGACCCAACTGTACTGAAGACACCAGGGCACCACTTCTGTCTGCACTTCAAACTTTTCTTCCATCTCCTCTGCTGCCTTTCTGTCCCTGCCCTCCCCCAAGGTCAATCCAAGTATGCTGACTTTTGCTTGTTTTATTGCAAGACTTGTTATTTGACCAGTTTTTTTGGACTTCATCAAAAATCTCTCTCTAGGGGCTCTTCTTCTCCAGTCAACACGTATATTCCTTACTTTCTCATTGAGAAAAATAACAATAAGACACGACTTTCACTCTGTTCTCCCCATCAGTCTCCTCTCCTTCCACCCAATGCCCTGGCTTTCCCCCTCAATGCACGCTGCCCTTGGAAATGTCAACTGACGACTGCATAATCTGCAAACCCTGTGACCCTTGGTCGCCTTCACCCCTCCGGCCCTTCACAATGGGGCACACTGTTCTCCACCCCCGCCCAGCAGCCCTCCCTGCCAGTGGTGGCGGTCCTGCCCTCTGCTCTCTGCAGAGTCGCAGGCCTTTTGCTCTACGAGTGCTTTCTTTTCCTCCTACTTCTGAGGAGAGATCCTGAAGGCTCAGCACAGTTGCCTCTGCTGTTCCTGACTCTCTCCTGACTTGTTGCCCTTGCTGCAGCCTCACAGTTACCTTTCTGTCCTGCCGGGGACTCTGCTAAGCTCCATGCCTTTTCAGCACCTCAAGCTGGATGCCCACCAGGCACTAAAACCATCACTACCTTCTCTCCCACTTGACAAAGACCTACTCCCCCCAACACCCAGGTTTGATTCTGGGTTGTCAAAATTGTTTTCCCTTTTTACTCTTCTGCACATTCATTCAAGGAACTGCCCCATCTTCCCTTATCAATGTTTCTAGCATTGTCTTCTCCTTCCATTCTGCCTCCACCCTACATGATCTTATACCACCCCGGCTTCAACTAACACAAAAGTCTCCTAACTTCCCTGTGCTCCAGCCTCATCCATTTCTTGCCTCATTTGATGATTCTCAAATTCTGCTCTGACCATGACCTTTCCCTACCTGGAAACTTTCAATGGATCCACCACTTCCAAAATTAATGAAGGCGACAACACATCAAAGACCAATGTAGACTCAAACTACAGCTCCACTTATCCTATGAGAGGTGAAGTTCAGGGCTTTAGGATTTACCAAGTTCCTGTATACACATTATTTCATGCAGTAAGCTGTGCGCGCTATACTCAGTCACTCAGTCATGTCTGACTCTTCGTGACCCCAAGGACTGTAGCCCGCCAGGCTGCTCTGTCCAGAGGACTTTCCCAGCAAGAATACTGAAGCACTAGAGAAGCGATTCCTTTCTCCAGTCGATCTTCCTGACTCAGGGATTGAACCAGAGACTGCTGTGTTCTCCTGAATTGGCAGTCAGATTCTTTTACCACTGAGTCACCTGAGAATCTCCTTAATAATCTACAATAGAATAAAGAACATGTGATACATATATACGATGGGATATTACTCAGCCATAAAAAAGAACGAAATGAGGCCATCTGCAGCAACATGGATGGACCTGGAGATTATCATACTGAGTGAAGTTAAGTCAGACACAGAAAGACAAATAGATGATACAGCTTTTACGTGGAATCTAAAAAATAAAACAAATGAATGACTATAACAAAACAGAAACAGACTCAAGACACACAGAACAAACTAGTGGTTTCCAGTAGAGACAGGGAAGGGGGGAGGGGCAAAATAAGGGCAGGAGATTAAGAGGTATAAATTACTAGGTATAAAACAACTAAGTATAAGGATATAAGATACAGCATAGGGAATATAGATAATATTGCATAATAACTTCAAGTGGACTATCATGTATAAAAATACTGAATCACTATGTTGTACACCTGAAACTAACTTAACATTGTAAATCAACTATACTTCAATTTTTAAAGAAGCAGGAAAAAAAATGCAATTTGCAAGCATTCTGTGACAAGGCACATATTTACAGATCCAGCCTACAGTGGTAAAGAGCCCCACGTTAATCGACGCCTATGCTGGCCCTTCCGCTTCACCACACTGTTGACTTGAAACTGCTGCAGGCTTTCTGTATAAAACACTGCTAACAATGACTGGAGAAGGGAATAGCAAACCACTTCTGTATTCTTGCCTTGAGAACCCTATGAACAGTATGAAAAGGCAACAATGATAAGATAACCCCTTTCTTGACTTTCCAAATGAAATTGAGTGCTAAGTCATTTCCATTGGGAGCATGCGCTTACTTTGAACCATGTGCGCATGTGTGCCTGTGTGTGTGCACGTGTGTGTATGTGTGAGAGAGAGAGCAAGAGAGACAGAGAGACAGAGAAAGCAGTCTTGATAATTCCACCTGGTCTGATGAGAACGGTTTTAGGGTGTATGTGGTCTGAATTTAGATACCTACCTACAGATAGGAAAACAAGTGAGCAGACTTTTATTGTTCAAGGAAAATGCTCATTAACCATGAGCTTATTCTATTTTATTTGGTTGTAAACATTTCAAAACAAAACTTCACCTGAAGCATTAAATCTTGCTAATGAGAACACCTCTGCTTCTCCCATCTCCATCTCTCAGCCAGCAAATCTTTTGCTCTAGTGTCACATAAAACCAAACAACGGGGCATCACCCAAAACTATGCACACAACACGTGTGAGGCTCTGTCACCAAACTGTCATCTCACCATCTCCCCCTTCCTTTGGGGGAGTTTGACACGTGATAACATCCAGGCAACACAAAAATTCACATGGCTGACAGCACTTACATTTCTGACTGCCCAAGAGTTTATTTTTTTCCTTCTCTGACTCCATTTAAAAAATAAAGAAATGCACCTACACTTGACTAGTTTGAGAATAAAAACTTGAATATATCATTTAGCAATTCAGTTTTATATTGGTTTTTCAGAACAGAACTGCAAAGACCAAAAATTATCTACATATGGTTCTCCTTCCAACTGGTAAGAAAACAAGAAACTAGATCACCTAGTGTTATCCTGGTACGTCTGTACTCTACTGAGACAAGGAAAAGTACAGCTAATACAACTCAAAAAGTAAGGTGAATTTAAAAATTAACAAAGTGTAGACAATTTTTAAAAGCTGGAATGCAAATGAGAAAGGGAAAGGGAGAAATAAATGGTTCTCAATTTCTGGTTACATAGAAGAGGGAAGTGATACAGCAGACTGAATAAATTAATCAAACAAAACCTATCTGGATGTCTTACATCCCTAGGCTTATAATATGACCATACTTCTTGCTCCTTAGAGAGAGAGAGAGAGAGAGAGCGCGCGCGAGCAATTCTAATACTCTGACTGTGTGTCTGTGTGCATGTGGGTACTGATGAACTGTCCTCCTCTTAGCAGCCATGATAAAGCAAATAATTAACTGTAGCATGAGTGATCCATACAGGAAGTACAAAAAGCAGTGGGATCTGGATGTTTTTTAAAATATTTATTTACTCAACCTTTCAATGAATTGCTCATTGTATACTGATACTAAAGTGGGCATGGGGCCAGGCCCTGGGAGTGTTAAGGTGAATATGACCCCTTCCTCACTCTTCAGGTTTTTCAGTTTTGTCTGGGAGCTAAGACATTACTGCCAGATATGGCAGGAAGGGTGGTTTTGTGATAAGGTACAGAACCTTCAGCTGGAGGGCTGTTTTAATTCACCTTCCTGGTTACTGATAAGGAAAGAAGGGGGCATAAGGGAGGCAGGGATGGGTGGAATCCAAGGTTGGAGCCAGAAGGTGTGGAAGGCACATGGACACCTAGTTCTGGGCTTAGGAAAGCTCTGGGACCATGTGGCAGGAGTTGGTGGATTTCACTTGAATGCTGTGCCATTAACAAGACTCCATGAATCCCCAGTCTGCTTCTTTCCGCTTCAGCCAGCTCCCTTTTTGGATTCATACTTTCTGTTCCCTTTGAATCTGGGCTTGAAGGTGGCCTGGTGTGATCACAGACCTGCTGCATCTCATGATTCTACCATTAGCTAAGATCCTCACCTCTTCTGGGTTCTTAGTTCAATTCCAGGAAAAGGAAGAGAGAGAAGAGCTTGGGTTGGGGAGATCCACTGGAGAAAGAAATGGCAACCCACTTCAGTGTTCTTGCCTGGAAAAATCCCATGGACAGAGGTGCCTGGCGGGGTTGCAAAGAGTTGGACACAACTGAGCAACTAAGCATAGACACATGGGCTTGAATACTTGCCCGTTAGAGAGTGGGAGATCTCTAGTCCACTCTAGGAGATCAAACCAATCAATCCTAAAGGAAATCAACCCTGAATATTCATTGGAAGGACTGATGCTGAAGCTGAAGCTCCAATACTTTGGCCACCTGATGCAAAGAGCCGACTCATTGGAAAAGACTGTGATGCTGGGAAAGACTGAAGGCAGGAGGAGAAGGGGATGACAAAGGAGGAGCTAGTTGGATGGTATCAGTGACTCAATGGATATATGAGTTTGAGCAAACTCTGGGAAATGGTGAAGGACAGGGAAACCTGGCGTGCTGCAGCCCATGGGTTCACAAAGAGTCAGAACACAACTGGCAACCGAACAACAACACAGAATGGGAGAAAACAGTGGTGCAGGGGTTAGAGGGTATGAAGTAGCCATCTTGGAGAGTCGGAAATCAAGTAACTCCTCCAGCCACATGTTCTCCTGTGGCCACAAGTGGCTGAGTCACCCAGGGTCAGAAGTTACTTATTCAGGCAAAGATGGCAGTATTATTCACAAAGGCCAAGACACGGAAACAATGTAAGTGTCCACTGATGGATGAATGGATACAGGAAATGTATGTATGTGTATATATGTATATGTATACACACACATATGTATGCAGTGGAATATTATTCATCCATAAAAGGAAAGAAATTCTGCCAGTTAGGTCAACATGGATAGACCTTGAGGACATTATGTTAGACATTATGACTGAAATAAATCAGTCAGAGAAAGACAATAAATGAGTCAGAGAAAGACAATATTGTATGATTTCACCTATAAGTGGAATTAGAACGGTTGCCAAAGGCAGGAGGCAGGGGGTGAGGAGAACAGATAAAGGTGGTCAAAGGCACAAACTTCCAGTTATAAGATGAATACGTTCTGGGGATGTACTGTATGGCCTGGTGCCTGCAGCAGACTTGGGTATGGCATAAGCTTGGAGGAGGAGGTCACCACTAACCCCACCATAGAGCCGCCAGAACGTACAAAAGATGGGGAAACAGACTCTTGGTGGGCACAAACAGAACCTTGTGTGCACCAGGACCCAGGAGAAAGGAGCAGTGACCCCACAAGAGACTGGCCCAGACTTGCCCGTGAGTGTCCAGGAGACTCTGGTGGAGGCATGGGTTGGTGGTGGCCTGCTGCAGGGCTGGGGGCACCGAGTGTAGCAAAGCATGCATGGGACCTTTTGAAGGAGGTCACCATTATTTTCATTACCTCCACCATAGTACGGCCCCAGGTAAATAACAGGTCAAGTCAGTCTTGAGAAGCATCACTATGCACAAAGCTAGTGGAGGTGATGGAATTCTAGTTGAGCTACCTCAAATACTAAAAGATGATGCTGTGAAAGTGCTGCATTCAATATGCCAGCAAATATGGAAAACTCAGCAGTGGCCATAGGACTGAAAAAGGTCCGTTTTCATTCCAATCCCAAAGAAAGGCAATGCCAAAGAATGCTCAAACTACTGCACAATTGCACTCATCTCACATGCTAGTAAAGTAATGCTCAAAATTCTCCAAGCCAGGCTTCAGCAATACGTGAACCGTGAACTTCCAGATGTTCAAGCCGGTTTTAGAAAAGGCAGAGGAACCAGAAATCAAATGGTTTTTCTAGTAGTCATGTATGGATGTGAGAGTTGGACTACAAAGACAGCTGAGCGCCAAAGAATTGATGCTTTTGAACTGTGGTATTACAGAAGACTCTTGAGAGTCCCTTGGACTGCAAGGGGATCCAACCAGTCCATCCTAGAGAAAATCAGTCCTAAATATTCATTGGAAGAACTGATGCTAAAGCTGAAACTCCAATACTTTGGCCACCTGATGCAAAGAACTGACTCATTTGAAAAGCCCCTGATGCTGGGAAAGATTGAAAGCAGGAGGAGAAGGGAACGATAGAGGATGAGATGGCTGGATGGCATCATGGACACAATGGACATGAGTTTGAGTAAACTCCGGGAGTTGGTGATGGACAGGGAGGCCTGGCGTGCTGTGGTTCATGGGGTTGCAAAGAGTCAGACGTGACTGAGTGACTGAACTGAACTGAACTGATTGCATATTTGACAGTTGCTAAGAAAGTAGATCTTAAAAGTTCTCATCACAAGAATAAACTGTGTGATAATGGATGCTGACTAGACTTATGGTGGTGATCACTGTGTAATATATACACATATCAAATCATTGAAGATATATGTCTATTATATCCCAGTGAGACTGGAGGTGGGGAACCATTATATTTCAGTTGTGAAACAACAATGGCAAAGGTAATTAAAGAGAAACTGGAGGTCCCAAGCCCCACAGCCCCCACTGTGGTCCCGATGAGAAAGGATGCTGAGGACTCAGGCCTAGTTCTGCTGTCTCTTAGGAGAAAAGCAGGAGATGACTTAGGGCTCTCACTGTGCAGATGACATTAAAATCTATATATCTATTCCTGTTATCTCTCCCAAACTCAGTTCACATATGCTCCCAGACATTTCTCCTTATTTCTCTTTACACACTTCTTCTAAGAGCAGCATGTTAACCTCCTTGTATATTCCCACAGCTACGCAATAAAAAAAGGAATAAAGTCACCTCACTTGCAGATGGCACATGGATGTGGTTAGGCAGAGAATGATTGGTGTGAATAGTATTAAAACAAAGGAATAAACAAAACAAACAAAAACAGGGGGCTTCCCAGGTGACACTAGTGGTAAAGAACCCACTTGCCAATACAGGAGACATGAGACCTGGGTTCAGTCCCTGGGTTGGGAAGATCCCCTGGAGGAGGGCATGGCAACCCACTCCAGTATTCTTCCCTGGGGAATCCCATGGACACAAGAGCCTGGTGGGCTACAGTCCATGGGGTTGCAGAGTCGGACATGACTGATGCAACTTAGCACAAATAAAAAATGGTTTTTCCAGTAGTTATGTATGGATGTGAGAGTTGAAACATAAAGAAAGATGAACTCCAAAGAATTGATGCTTTTGAACTGTGGTGTTGGAGAAGACTCTTAGGAGTCCCTTGGACTTCAAGGAGATCAAACCAGTCTATTCTAAAGGAAATCAACTCTGAATATTCATTAGAAGGACTGATACTGAAGCTGAAGCTCCAATATTTGGGCCACCTGATGTGAGGAACCTATTCACTAGAAAAGACCCTGATGCTGGGAAGGACTGAGGGCAAGAGGAGAAGAGGGTGACAGAGGATGAGATGGTTGGATGGCATCACTGAATCAATGGACATGAGTTTGAGCAAGCTCCAGGAGATAGTAAAGGACAGGGAAGCCTGGCATGATGCAGTCCATTGGGTCACAAAGAGTTGGACATGATTTAGGGACTGAACAACAACAAAAAGTAAACAAAAAAAAAAGAATCTGATGAAACATTAAAAGACAGGAACTATCATTCTCAGGCCCGTGGCTAAGATGGAAGAAACCAATCATCTCAGCACAAAAAAGGTTTGACATAAGTCTGATTCCCAGTTCCAATGCCAGCCCCAAACAAAGGGCAAATTCCACAAACCTTCTGTACCAGATTTTCTGGGAGAGAGGTTAGAGGGGTGAGGTCACATTTACACTACTGCACATGAGATGGGCTAAAAACACAAGGGGATAAGAGACAGAAAAAGGCCATACTTGAATGCCTGGGAATTTTTTGTTTTCTTTTTTGGGTGGGAGGAGAAAATTTTTTTTATTGTAAAAAACACCTAACATTAAATTACTGTCTTAACCAGTTTTTTTTTTTTTTTTTTGGGTTGGGAGGAGCCGTGCTATGTGGGATCTTAGTTTCCCAAACAGGGATCAAATCTGTGTCCCCTGCATTGGGAGCATAGAGTCTTAACCCCACTGGACTGCCAGGCAAGTCCCCATCTTAGCCAGTTTTATGTGTCCAGTGCACCAATGTGAAGTATATTTATACTGTTGTGCAACGGATCTCTAGAACTGTCCTATTTTGCAAAACTGAAACTCTAGGGAGTTTCCTGGGGGTCTAGTGGTTAGGACTTGCATTTCCACTGCCGGGGGTGTGGGTTCAACCCCTGGTCAGGCAACTAAGATCTCACAAGCCACAAGACCTAGCCAAAAAAATTAAAAACAAACAAACTAAATCCCCTGAAACTCTATATACTCAAATGCTTATGAACCTTTTCAGAGTGACCCTATCCACTGATCAGTGAAGCCCAGGTAGGGTCTGGATTCTGACTCTGGGATGAATTTTCTCACTTTTGGAGAGAGAGAGACATGGTGTGAAAGAGGGCGGAGCCTCTTCTTACCCCTCTGCACTTCAAGGCGGGGCTGATAACAAACAAGGCCACAGCCAACAGTTTCACCGAAATGTCAATGTGTCCGTGCACTTGTAGGGACTACAGCCATTATGTCCAGCTGTGGACATGCTCGTGGCCATCACTACCTGACTACCCATTCCTCGCACTTTAACAGTTGGCCCCAAAGTTACCATCGCTCCTCTTTTTAAGTATCAGACATACCTTGGAATCCTGAGACTATCTGGACAACGTCTTCATACACCATCAGGGTAGCGGATCGTTCTGGAAGCAGGCCCAGGCTTAGCGAAGAAAACACTGCGGAAACAAAGATGGATATGAGGAAATTCTGACTTCTAAATCAAAGTGCCCATGCCAATTTTTTAAGTACTCTGCATTCTTTGGATTCTCTGGGTTCAAATCAATCAACAACATTGATTTTTTAGTAATGTGACATAATAATAAATATATATATCTGTTCTCTGCCTCTGGTTCCTGGCTCAAATTCCTGAGTCACCAGAGAATCTTTCTGATCTGATGAGGAGACTCTGGGTGGCCTCCTGTATGCGGGCTGGTCGCCAAAAAGATCAAACCATGATAAGAATCTTGGAACTTTCAGGCTCACTTCCCATCATCCAGAGAGAACAGATGGGGTGGAGAGTTCAGTTCATGGTTGATTACGCCTGCCATGATTGAGGAAGCTACGATGGGAGTCCCAAAGGTACAGGCTTTGGGGAACTTCAAGCTGGTGGGTACATTTATGTGCTAGGAGGGTGGTGCACCTCAGCTCCACGGGGATAGAAGCTCCCATGACCAGGTCCCTTCTGGATCTCACCCTGCTGCCCCTCTTCATGTGGCTGTTCATCTGCATCCACTGTGATACTTGTTATAAACCAGCAAATGTAAGTCATTGTTTTCCTGAATTCTGGGAGCCATTACAGTGAAAGAAACCAGGGGTGGGGCGCTCATGGGAACCTCTGATTTATAGCTGATTGGTCAGAAGTACAGGTGACCACTTAGGGCTTGTGTCTGAATGAGAGGACAGTGTCATGGGACTGAACCCTTAATCGGTAGCATTTGGGTTAATTTTGGACAGCTACTGTCAGACCCTGATGTTGGGAAAGATTGAAGGCAAGAGGACAAGGGTATGACAGAGGGCAAGATGGTTGGACAGCATCACCACTCAATGGACATGAGTTTAAGTAAGCTCCAGGAGATGGTGAAAGACAGGGAAGCCTGGTGTGCTACAGTCTAGGGGGTCTCAAAGAGCTGGACACAACTGAAGGATTGAACAACTGTCAGAATGGAACTGAATTGTAAGACACCCAGTTGGTATCCAGAGAGGAGGAGAACTGGTTGGTTTGAGAAGAAAACCCACTTACTAGATGTCAGAATTATCATAAACAGAGAGAAAGCAAACAGTTTGTCCTTTAAGTACTGTTAGCAAAAGTCTTTCAGGACTCCATGAGTCCTGCAGCCTCTCATATAACAACTGCTTAGCCTACAACAGTTAACTACATATTTTATATTCTTTAGAAGAATTGGCAACCCACTCCAGTATTCTTGCCTGGAAAATTCCATGGACAGAGGAGCCTGGCAAGCTATAGTCCGTGGGATCGCAGAGTCGGACATGACTGAAGCAACTGGACACAGGATGAGAGAACTTGTGCTGCTTTAAAATTCTTGTTTAAAGACCTCGACTTCCAACCTAGAAATTCACAAAGCCTACATGTTTCTTGGGAATTCCCTGGCTGAACAATAGTTAGGACTCAGTGCTTTGACTGCCAGAGCCTGGATTCTACCTGTGGTTGACGAATTAAGATCCTGCATGCTGCAAGGTGTGGCCAGGGGGAAAAAACCTACATGCTTCTGGGTAGAACATGAAAAAAAACCAAATCAATGTAGTATTGAATAACAATAATCACTAACATTACTGAACCCTCACTGACATGTCAGATTTTATGCTAGGTGGTTTAACTTGGGTAATTTATTTAACTTTGAAAACAGCTCTCTGAAAGAGGTATTATTAACATGCCCCATTGACAGGTAAGGAGACAGGTTTATAGATAAGGAACTAACTTGTCCAAGATCCCGAATCTGGTAAATACTGGAGCCAGGATTTGAACTCTGGAGTCTGACCTTCACCTCTATGCTTCACAGACTTAAGTTCAAAGGCCTCTTAGACTCCATCTGGGCCTAAGTTCCTGTGTTTTTTATTTTATTTTATTTTTAAATTTTTTAACTGGAGGATAATTGCTTCACAATATTGTGTTGGTTTCTGCCATACACTAACATGAATCAGCCATAGGTATCTGATTCTGTCATCCACATTGAACATATGTCATATTTGCTTCAGATTCAAGCCACTTAGTCGAGTCTGACTCTTTGGGACCCTGTGGACTGTAGTGGGCTGCCATTTCCTTCTCCAGGGGAATCTTCCTGACCCAGGGATTGAACTTGCATCTCCTGTATTGCAGGCAGATTCTTTATCTGCTGAGGAAGACTGAATTGGCCATAGGTATACATATGTCACCTTCCTCTTGAACTTCCCTCCCACCTCCCATCCCATCCCACCTCTCTAGGTTGTCACAGAATACCAGTTTGAGCTCCTTGAGTCATATAGCAAAATTCCACTGGCTATCTATTTTACATATGGTAATGTACATGTTCCCATTGAGAGAGTAGTCTCTACATTTAAAGAGGAAGAAAGTAAGGCCTAGAGAGGTAAAGTAACTTCCAAGGAAAATATTAGGAGCCAGAAATATCAAATGCTAAATAGAGCAATTATTGGGTTCATTCAGGTTTTTGGTAGGATGTTACGGAAAAAACACAAATGAATTATTGGCCAACCCAATACTCAGCACAATTGGCTCCGGACAGTGCCAGAGGGGCCCAATGAGGGGCTGGCCATGGACATGACCCCGCTTTGTACACAGTCCATTTATTTAGCTGCCATCATATATAAGGCCCAGAGCTAGATGTGCAGAATAGATCACTGTTGGGGGCAGTCTGTGCCCTTAAGGGATCTACATTAGAAGGAGGCTAAGACACACAACCAATAGCTACACGACAAGCAGAATGTGACAAAGTGCCCTGATAAAGATAAGGATGGACCTTGGTGCTGGGAAAACAATCCAGGGTTCCTCCAAATGTTAAACAGTCACCATGTGACCCAGGAACAGGTACATGCCCAAGAGAACTGAGAATATGTGTTCATGCAAACACTTGTACATGAACGTTCATAGCAACATCAGTCATAATAGCCAGAAAGTGGAAACTAAAGGCTGAACATGATTAGTGTCCCACAGGCAGCTTCAATCCAATCTACGCTATATTCATCATTGACTATGACCCCAACTCTCATTCTTTTCCTTCCCATCTCCTGCATCTCCACCCCCACCTCCGCCCACTTTTGTAGGAGCCCCAAGCTTGGGGACAGGGATACACACAGGGAAGGAGTAAGGGATTTTTTTCAGTCAACAGCATTAATCCAGTCAACCTTAGGGAACCACAAGGTGGCCCATCGCTCATCTGTTATTCTACCCACTCCATCACCAACCAGAAATTTGAGATTCAACTCACATTCATTCAACTTTCTTTCCTTTGTATCTCTCCCACCCATTCTCCAAGGCTTTCTGAATTCTGCCTGCTAAATATTCCCCAGGTTTATCTCCTTTTCTCTAAAATGTTCCTAAAGGATTTCCTCAAATGTACCTATTTCCAACCCACTTTCCATAGCCCTCAAAGCAGTGGTCCCAAATTACAGTGAACATTTTTATCCATAAATACCTGGGGGATGGGGGTTATTGTGGGGAGTTCAGTTCAGTTCAGTCACTCAGTCATGTCCGATTCTTTGCGACCCCATGAATTGCAGCACACCAGGCCTCCCTGTCCATCACCAACTCCCAGATTTCATTCAAACTCATGTCCATTGAGTGGGTGATGCCATCCAGCCATCTCATCCTCTGTCGTCCCTTTCTCCTCCTGCCCCCAATCCCTCCCAGCATCAGTATTTTCCAATGAGTCAACTCTTCGCATGAGGTGGCCAAAGTACTGGAGTTTCAGCTTTAGCATCAGTCCTTCCAATGAATACCTAGGACTGATCTCCTTTAGAATGGACTGGTTGGATCTCCTTGCAGTCCAAGGGACTCTCAAGAGTCTTCTCCAACACCATAATTTTAAAGCATCAATTCTTTAGTGCTCAGCTTTCTTCACAGCCCAACTCTCACATCCAACATGACCAATGGAAAAACCATATCCTTGACTAGACGGGAGTAGGAACTGTTTATTAAAATCCAGATTCCTTGGTCAATCTGTCCAGTCAAATGGGTGAGTCCTGGAATCTGTATGTTTTTACAAGCATCTTCTGATGCTAACATCTATTGATCCTCAAGACTCAGCTGCCCTCTTAGCCTCCCCAGGAAACTCCTTCATTCGCTCATATAGGTTGGTGGACCTGTCCTCCCCAGCATCCCCATCTGCACATAAATCTATCAGGGTATTGATCCAATCAGGAGGAACTGGCTTCTGTGGCTGACTTTATAACTAGTGGATAAACCTCCTAGAAGCAAGTCCTGAGTCTCTAGATTTGTATTCTCAGTGGCCAGGGCAATGTCTGACATATAGTAGGCACTTGATAGGTAGAAACTGAACTAAAGAGAATTTTGTGGATGAGGGTAGGTGCTGGGGCTGATGAGATAGGCATAACCACATTTAGCTTCCATGGACCCCAGAGGCAATGGGAACCCTGATGGGGCAGGTCCCGTGGTGCAGAGGTGAGCACAAATACTGGCCTTGTGCCAGGCACTGTGTTAGGTGCTATGCATTTATTGAGCACCTACCATGTTTTAGACCCTGTGAGTGCACCTGTGATAAATACTTTTTACTCAGAACTGCTCTACAAGGTGGTATCAGCTCCATTTTGCAGAGACTGGCATCAAAGCTGGAGGGGCTCAAGCATAGATTTGGAGCCAGAACCCAGGTCATCTGGTTTCCAAAGTCCATCCTGGCAACAAACGTGCTGGCAGATAATGTGGTCCAGGCACTAGATGGAGTCTGAAGTAAAGGGACAGAGGGGGCACCGTCTGCTGCTCCCACCTACCCCATCCCCAGCTGAACTCACGTCGGGCACCATCCTTGCCTCTGGTGGTAGGCCAACTGCTTTGCAGGGGTGAAAAGTCATGCGATATTGTGATTTATAATAGGTAATATGTATTTGGCCTGGGTCTCATTTCTGGCTCACAGCTCCTAAAACCCATGGAATTTCCTAAGTGATAAGGGCAATAAAGGAATCTTTCGTTATTTGTATCAATTGAATGGGGCTTTCAAGGGGAGTTTCAGTTAATATAATGACTTTTTGGAAAGCTTATGATAACCTAAGAAGGGGAACTGGTTGCCAGGGGAAACCGTGTGACTTAGAGGCTGGAATCTCTCAGTCTCACCATCCTCTCCCCCTGACCTCCAGGGAGGAGAGAGTGGCTGGAGGTTGAATATCACTAATGGCTAATGCTTTAATCAGTTATGCCTACATGATGAAGTTTCCATAAAACACAAGAGGATGTGGTTGGGTGAGCCTCTTGGTTGGTGAACACCAGAGGTGCTAGGAGGAGGTACAGCTGGCCAGGGATGGAGGCTCCATGCCTCTTCCCACAGACGTTGCCCTACACATATCTTCATCTGGCTGGTCCTTTAATAACCTTTATAATAAACTGGTAAGCTAGCAAGTACCAGCTGGGGTTGCAGACTCGGTGACACATTGCTGGATGTGTGGAAACACCACGACACATTTGGTGATTAGACGCACCAGAAGTGGAATGGAGTATTGAGAGTGGAGGCGCACCAGGAGTGCTTTTCCTGAGCAGGTAAGAAGGTGGGACAGAGAAAGACAGTCTGGCCATCATGCCCACCTTTTGGCAGCCTTGCTCTCAGATGCTAAAGTGAGATGAGGAAGCCTCATTTCAGAGCACTGTCCCAGTGCCACTGGCTGGTTATGACCCATCATGTACAGAATGGAACAGTGGAGAAATGAGTAGAAAAGGCTTTGGTTCCATTGTATGAATAGCAACGTGGAGCCCAACCAGCTTCACACCAGATTCTACCTTCCCTGCACATAAGGGGCGCCAAAAACTAGGGCAGAGAATGCACAGATATTTTCCTAATTGTCTGACTTAACGCTTACAAAATCATTTCTGTGTCTGACTCCACCCCTAGCCTGATTATACGCCCTGTTTTAGAGAAAGGTAAAGACCATCTTACCAGGTAACCGGATGGGCTTCCAGGGGGCCGAGTTTGGCACGTAGGCATGCTTTGTGGCCGTGACAATCAGCTGACTGCCTAGCTTATACTGGAATTTGATGAAGGCGACGCCATCTGTCCCCGAGGTACCAGAGGCAACGGAGACCTGGTTGGTGAAAATCTCAATGAGCGCATCAGGGACAGGCTGATGGGTGCTAGCATCACTGATGTGGACCTTCAGGGTGACCTCTGGAAGAAGGACAGAGCAATAAAGAACTGGTTATTAACTGGGGAACTCCAACAGCGATTCTGTGATAACAGCAAAGGGAGGTAGAAAGTATCATGGGATGTGCTTAGATACTCTAGACTGGGGACTCTTCTGGTGGCCCAGTGGTTAAGACTTCATGCATCTAGTGCAGAGTGCACAAGTTTGATCCCTGACGGGGGAACTAAGATCCCACATTCTACAAGGTGCAGCCAAAAAAATGTTTTTAGTTAGAAAAAAAATTCTAGATCTACATCCAAAATATAAATTGTTTTAACCAGAAACGTTCTCTTCTTAGCAATTCTTTTTTACTTTACATGACTCCTTATCTTCTTCAAAACCACTGCCTATAACAAACTCCTTTCCTCCTGGCTCCTCCTGGCGCCCCCCAACAATAATTGAGAGAAAAATCTCTATTCCTTTAAGACACTGTGCAACAAACACAATGCTTTCTGATCCTGCCCAGTGTTGCTGGTAAACACAGCCTAAGCAAGGCTCAGGCTGCTACACAAGGACCCTGCAGGCACTAAGATTTGCAGCAAAATTGTTCAACAGTCTGTGATGAACATGGATATGTACAGCTCAGGGTCGCTGTGCTGGTAATCATGACGACACGACTGAACAGTAGTCCCTGCACAGAGTACCACCAAGCGGGTGGGCAGACTATCTAAGCAACGTGTCCTGCCCAGCCCAAGGACCTGCCCCAGGTGGTACCCCTCTTAAGGAACCAGCTTGCCCCTCCTTGGGAGGGAGGAAAAGCACCTGTTACTTGGTTTTGTTGGATCCCTCATGCTGCAGCCTTCCCAAAAAAGTCTTGACTGAATTTCTCTTCTTGATTTCTACTGATGAAAGAGTTCAAGGCGCCCGGTTGGTGTCACAGAGTTAATGCAGTTTTTGGCTAGATGACCATAAGGAATAGCTAAAAGAGCCCTAGACCCAGGAGTTACATAAGGTCTGCACCAAATAAATCTCTCAAAAATCTTGTAGAGAAAAAAAGCGCTACAAAAACTGAACCTGGTTACTCCCTACTATAGGAAGAGAAAACTACTGCCAAAAGAGGGATAAAATCAACATCAAGAAAATCAGGCATATGGCATTACAAAGCATATCTAGTTGATTCCTGCCAATCTTATCAGTGTTATCTTAATGCAGATTCACAGCACATTTGCTTTCTTACAGAGCTGAGTTTTACTTGTCCCAGTGGTAAGGGAAGTTATAAATGAATTAATACTCTCATAGCAGAAATCCTCTAGAACAGGACAAGTGGGAAGGTGTTTTGTGGTGGTTGCACACTGACGATTTACATAATCATGTAATGCAACATTCACTAACAATTCACTGGGATTACAAAATTTCTGCTTTCTCTTTCTTCACTGTTGGCTGAGAAGGCAAAAGCAACAGAGATTTGGAAAAAGTGAAATAATTTCTGAATAAACACAAGAAAGGAGTTCCCCAAAGGTATGGACACCCAGCAGGGAATAAAGAAGAAGTGATGAATTGGGAGAATGGGGTTGACACACACATACTACTATGTATCAAATAGGTCACTAATGAGAACCTAGTGAAGAGTTTATTGCTCAGGGAATTATACTCAGTGCTCTGTAGTAACTTAAATGGGAAGGAAATCCAAAAAAGAGGGGATATATGTATGCATAGAGCTGATTCACTTTGTGGTACAGTAGAAATTAACATAACATCATAAAGCAACTACATTCCAATAAAAATTAAGTAAAAAAAGAAAAGAGTTTTCTTATAATCAATGCCCTGGGTTCTACCACTTGAATTTCTTCTAACATGGGAAGCCTAGTATATATTCTGCAATTGTATACCTGAAAAAGATTATTTAGCTACTTCTTTTGCTGTAACAGGATGTGAAAACACATCATTGTGGTTAGGTCATTTTTACAGACTACTGGGTGTCATAGTTCGAAAGAATAGCAAGAAGAGATAAGAAAGCCTTCTTCATGATCAATGCAAAGAAATAGAGGAAAACAACAGAATGGGAAAGACTAGAGATCTCTTCAAGAAAATTAGAGATACCAAGGGGACATTTCATGCAAAGATGGGCTCGATAAAGGACAGAAATGGTCTGGACCTAACAGAAGCAGAAGATATTAAGAAGAGGTGGCAAGAATACACAGAAGAACTGTACGAAAAAGATCTTCATGACCCGGATAATCATGATGATGTGATCACTAATCTAGAGCCAGACAACTTGGAATATGAAGTCAAGTGGGCCTTAGAAAGCATCACTACGAACAAAGCTAGTGGAGGTGATGGAATTCCAGTTGAGCTGTTTCAAATCCTGAAAGACGATGCTGTGAAAGTGCTGCACTCAGTATGCCAGCAAGTTTGGAAAACACAGCAGTGGCCACAGGACTGGAAAAGGTCAGTTTTCATTCCAATTCCAAAGAAAGGCAATGCCAAAGAATGTTCAAACTACCGCACAATTGCACTCATCTCACACGCTAGTAAAGTAATGCTCAAAATTCTCCAAGCCAGACTTCAGCAATACGTGAACCGTGAACTCCCTGATGTTCAAGCTGGTGTTAGAAAAGGCAGAGGAACCAGAGATCAAATTGCCAACATCCTCTGGATCATGGAAAAAGCAAGAGAGTTCCAGAAAAACATCTATTTCTGCTTTATTGACTATGCCAAAGCCTTTGACTGTATGGATCACAACAAACTTCTGAAAGAGATGGGAATACCAGACCACCTGACCTGCCTCTTGAGAAATCTGTATGCAGGTCAGAAAGCAACAGTTAGAACTGGACATGGAACAACAGACAGGTTCCAAATAGGAAAAGGAGTACATCAAGGCTGTATATTGTCACCCTGCTTATTTAACTTATATGCAGAGTACATCATGAGAAATGCTGGACTGGAAGAAACACAAGCTGGAATCAAGATTGCCGGGAGAAATATCAATAACCTCAGATATGCAGATGACACCACCCTTATGGCAGAAAGTGAAGAGGAACTAAAAAGCCTCTTGATGAAAGTGAAAGAGGAGAGTGAAAAAGTTGGCTTAAAGCTCAACATTCAGAAAACGAAGATCATGGCATCTGGTCTTCATGGGAAATAGATGGGGAAACAGTGGAAACAGTGGCTGACTTTACTTTTCTGGGCTCCAAAATCACTGCAGATGGTGACTGCAGCCATGAAATGAAAAGACGCTTACTCCTTGGAAGAAAAGTTATGACCAACCTAGATAGTATATTCAAAAGCAGAGACATTACTTTGCCGACTAAGGTCCGTCTAGTCAAGGCTATGGTTTTTCCTGTGGTCATGTATGGCTGTGAGAGTTGGACTGTGAAGAAAGCTGAGTGCCGAAGAATTGATGCTTTTGAACTGTGGTGTTGGAGAAGACTCTTGAGGGTCCCTTGGATTGCAAGGAGATCCAACCAGTCCATTCTGAAGGAGATCAACCCTGGGATTTCTTTGGAAGGAATGATGCTAAAGCTGAAGCTCCAGTACTTTGGCCACCTCATGCCAAGAGTTGACTCATTGGAAAAGACCCTGATGCTGGGAGAGATTGGGGGCAGAAGGAGAAGGGGACGACAGAGGATGAGATGGCTGGATGGCATCACCAACTCGATGGACGTGAGTCTGAGTGAACTCCAGGAGATGGTGATGGACAGGGAGGCCTTGTGTGCTGCGATTCATGGGGTCGCGAAGAGTCGGACACGACTGAGCAACTGAACTGAACTGAACTGGGGTGTCATATGTATTAATATTTTGCAATTTGTTTTATTTATATGAATAATCATTTTCATAGAAACACTTATCATTCAACAGCAAACAAGATTATTCCCATTAAAAGACAACCAGGGGAGTGATCTTATCATGAGGTGGGGCACTTCAATTCAGTCGCTCAGTCTTGTCTGAATCTTTGTGACCCCATGGACTGCAGCACACCAGGCTTCCCTGTCCATCACTAATTCCTGGAGCTTGCTCAAACTCATGTCCATCAAGTCAGCGATGCCATCCAACTATCTCACCCTCTGAGAAGAGGTGGGGCACTACATACTATTTATTTATCTCATTTTGCAGAGAAAAGGAAGACCCTATAAATGGCCCTAGACCTAAATATGCAGTAAGATCTACTCCTGGGCATATATCCAGAGAAAATTCTAATTTGAAAAGATACGCGCACATCAGTGTTTATAGCAGCACTATTTACAGTAGGCAGGACATGGAAGCAAACTGAATATCCATCAACAGATGGATAAAAAAGATGTGGTACACATATACAGTGGACTGTTACTTGGCCATAAGAAAGAACGAAATAACGTCATCTACAGCCACATGAATGAGAGATTATCATATTAAGTGAAGTAAGTCAGAAAAAGAAAGACAAACACCATACAATATCACTTGGAGAAGGAAATGGAGACCCCCTCCAATATTCTTGCCTGGAGAATTCCATGGACAGAAGAGCCTGGTGAGCTACAGTCCATGGGGTTGCAAAGAGTCAGACACAACTGAGCCACTAATACACTTTTATCGCTTATATGTGGAATCTAAAATATGACATAAATGAACTTATTTACAAAACAGAAACAGACTCACAGACATAGAGAACAGACTTACACTTACCAAAGGGGAAGGTGTGGGAGAGGGATAAATTAGGAGTTTTAGATTAGCAGATACAAACCACTATGTATAAAATAGATAAACAGCAAGGTTCTACTGTATAGTACCCAGAACTATATTCAATATCCTGTAATAAACCATACTGGAAAAGAATATATATATATATACATATATATATATATATATAAATATATATATATAAATATATATATACACACTGAATCATATTGTTATACAACAGAAACTAACACAGCACTGTAAATCAACTATACTTCCATTAAAAAAAACATTATCCTGAGTTATCTGTAAGGGTGATTTGGAGGAGATGCACATTTAACTGAGTAAAGCAGATCACCCTCCTTCATGTGGGTGGGCCTTGTCCAATCAGTTGAAGGCCTGAAGAGAACAAAAAGACCCCCCAGAGAAAAGGGAGACTTCCTCTTGCCTACCAGCCTCTGAACATTGGCATTTCCTGCTTTCAGACTTGAACCGAATGTCAGCTCTTCCCTGATCTCAAGTCTACCAGAGTTTGAACTAGAACTATACCATCATCTCTCCTGGACATCCGGCTTGCCAGCTCACCCTTTAGACCTTGGGACTTGTCAGTCTTCATGATCATGTGAGCCAGTTCCTTAGAATAAATCTCTTCCTATAGGCCCATACATCTCATTGGCTCTGTTCTCTGGAAAACCCTGACTATTGTTGCATCCATCATGCGTTCCAATTCTGCAGCGCATGGTGGGTGGACCCTGGGAGTGTATGCTTAGACCTCTTCTTGTTTTAGACTCTTACTCAGCATTATTTCATGATCAGGAATTCAGTTACTGCCTCTACAACATGCTTCTCAAATTCTCACGGACCAGTGGTAGAATCAAGAAGGAAAAAACAAGTGCTTAGGAATTCTTCCTCCCCTATAATTCAGAACTCCTTTACTCTTGGCAGATTTGAAAAGTTTGACTCTGTGGGCACAAACCAAGTCATTTTCAAAGAGCATATCTGCTTGGTGGGTAGAACACTAAACATTATCTTTTAGTCCAGCATGATCTTTTCATCATCTCCTATCTGCCCACAGACTTAGAACTAAAGGAGACAAGTCTGTTTCAAATTGCTGGTTGGAGAGAAGGCACCCACACAACAAGTTCAGAGCAAAGACCACAGCAGGAGCAAGAGGAAGGAATCGTGTGCACCCTTCACAGGTGCACAGAACTCAGCAGAACTGCCTGTGGACACCAAGGGGCCACGCCTCCTCTCCTCCCCTTTCATCTTCAAGTAGCAATTTATGTCTTTAGTTTTTTCCCACACATGAAGACATTTACTTCATAACTTCTCATGCCAACTCTGCAATCGACATTCTTCATCTCTCCTGCAGTCACCTGCTGAAGGGTACTGCTCCAGATTGCAGCCCCTTCTGTGGGTCTCACCGGGAACACAGCTGGGAGGACCATGCTCATCTCAGTCTGAACAGCCACCAAGCCTCAGTTTCACATCTACTGGAAAAAGATCTGACTTATCATGGAAGGAAAAGTGAAATCTATGGGCTCCATCGGTTTTTTTTTTGTTTTTGTTTTCTTTCTGTGAAGTTTTTGGCTTCCTGACTATTTGTCATGCTTTTTTATACTCCCTCAAATTGGCCTTGATGCTGGGATTTTAATATTTTTCTTCCCTTTTGGTGTTTAGAGCTGTGGATTTCCACAGTAACCCACCTTGCTGGGAACCCAGTGTTTGCTGGGTTGGCCCATCAGGCTTGTGGAAAGAAAGTCCATTTCCACCAGCAGATCAAGCAAAGGCTTTCAGTCCAAGCTGCCCAAATGCCCTGTGCTGCTGACCATCAGTGAGAAAAGCAGAAAAGCGAGTTACTGGACTCAGTCTCCAGCGCTGTGATTAGTTATATTTAACTCAAATTCAGGGGAGTCACAACAGCTTACCATCTCTTATGTCAAAACATAAAAAATTAGTCACTTGAAAATATTTTCTAAATGGGAGGTTATTTTTAAAACATTACCTGACCTTTGCTTGAAGAGATTCTGCTCCATACTACTTGGTGCTAACTTTTAACAATATCTGTATATTTATAGAATTGCCACTTCTTTATACAGCAATTATAGGTATATCCTGGGCTGGCCATATAAAGGGGCAGTTTTCTATCCACTTACTTCACTTCTTTTGGAAATATGAAAGGTTTATCTTACTTTGTAAGATATCTGATGAAACAAGAATGCATTTTATTTTACTAGCGTTTTCTTATAATTTATTTTCTCTGGTCTCTTACATTGTTCAATTTTATTTTCTTCTTAAAATTTAGTGAATCGTGTGAATGTGCACTCTCATGTACAATCGTGTTAGTCCACATGTCTGTAAGATTACTGTACTGTAAGATGAAAAATAATTTTTTCTTTTTTGTTTTTTTTTATATATCATTTGTGAGAGAAATATAATAAATCTATTACAGTAGAGTACTATATAGCCAGTTGTGTTAGGTGGGTACCTATAGTAACTCTGTCGGACTTATGAACAAATTTGGCTTATGAATGTGCTCTTAGAATGGAACTCATTCATGTGTAGGGGACTCATTGTATTTCTCCTTTGTTTTTCAACAGTTTGATGAAAAAAAAATAGTGAATTGTATCCTTTAAGCAAATTATATATTTTCTAAAAGAGACATATCTATAATATTACAGACTGTGTAATTTTGTTACTGAAACACAAGTCGGTGTGCCCAACGCACAGAAAGGCCAAACAATACCAAAACATCAGAGTGTGGAGGAGAAAGGTTTATTCAGGGCTGTGCAAGAAGACAGGTGGCTCATACCTTAAAAACCGCAAATTCCCCCAAAGCTCTCAGCGAAGCCCTTTTCTAGGAAAGGTGAGGGAGGTGAGGGATGAGTTGTAAAGTTCTTGGTGTCTGAGCTTTTTGTTCCTGAGGTCAGGTGACAGTCAGCTATCAACATTCCTGGAAAACTCCACCACGCCAATGTTACTATGTTTTGACAAGAAAGGTCCCAAGGTATGACTTTCATCCTGCAAGGTCCAGTCCTGGCTGAGAGGAAGAGGATGTAGGCTGGTGGCTTCCTCAGGCCAGGTCCCCAGACGCTGTCCAGCTGTGATGGCTGAGGGAGCCAGGCGCCCAGGACCCAGCTGGCTTTCAGGCTCCTCGGGCGGCCCAAATGGCGGGGGCTGGGTCCCACAGACTGTCCTATGCAGATGGCCGCTGCCATGAGGTCATAGAGGCGGGGATGGGGGAGAGGGTCACTGCAGCCTCAAGGCCTGGGTCTGGCCATTGGGTGGCCTTGGCGAGATCTCTGGAGCCCTATAGACGCAGCTGCCAGCCTGTTCCCTGGGCACCTGGCTCATCCGCTGGCCCAATGGTGAATGAGCTGGAGAGCCTCAAGGAGAAGGCTTGGATCTGCTTCTTACCTCATTCTCTGCTTGACAACTACCACTCCACAGACCATAGCTGAAAATGCCCTCACTAACGGCTGCTCGCTGACAGTTGGCTGCTTGGGGGTAATGGTGCACAGCGTCACTGTGTGCTAAGGGCTGCCTGGGCAGTGATGCTCTATTACAGTATTAGATATCATCTATAATATCATGCATTATATAATCTATATATTAATGAGTCATATCACTACAGTATGCAAATATATTAAAATATGATACCAATATATCAATATCAGTATATTAGTGTCAATGCATTGTATATTAGTTACATAATTGTACTCTTGAGAGTCCCTTGGACTGCAAGGAGATCCAACCAGTCCATTCTGAAGGAGATCAGCCCTGGCATTTCTTTGGAAGGACCGATGCTAAAGCTGAAACTCCAGTACTATGGCCACCTCATGTGAAGAGTTGACTCATTGGAAAAGACCCTGATGCTGGGAGGGATTGGGGGCAGGAGGAGAAGGGGACGATAGAGGATGAGATGGCTGGATGGCATCACCAACTCGATGGACGTGAGTTTGAGTGAACTCTGGGAGTTGGTGATGGACAGGGAGGCCTGGTGTGCTGCAATTCATGGGGTCGCAAAGAGTTGGACACGACTGAGCAACTGAACTGAACTGAATTGAATGTGTATTAATATATTACTTGCATTATATAATATTGCCATTATATGTTATATTATATATTATATATAGTTATATAGATTATATAAATATTATATCACATTCTTACATATTGTCTGTATAATATAATGTATAATGCATGCATATGTGCTCAGTTGTGTCTGACTCTTTATGAAACCATGGACTGTAGCCCACCAGGTTCCTCTGTCCATGGGATTTTCCAGGCAAGAATACTGGAGTGGGGTGCCATTTCCTCCTCTAGGGGATCCTTCCAATCCAGGGGTCAAATCCATGTCTCCTGTGTCTCCTGCATTGGTAGGAGGATTCTTTACCACTGAGCCACCTGGGAAGCCCACAATATATAACAGAGCTCAAAGCATTTGACAATTTTTGGGTGGGTTTCATTCTAAAAATAATATTCAGCTTGGTGTTCTGTGCAGAAGAGAAGGGACAAATGCAGGCGTGTGTCAGAGGGACACATAGGCTGGCATGAGTGTCTTCTGGCTGCCCGGATGGTCCCCTCAGCATCCGTTCTCTAGTTAACCACCTTTTGCTCTTGACTGTACCAAGAGGTGCCCTAAAGCCTCTCTATTAACCTGAGGTCACAATATCTGATACAGAATTCCTACCCATGTGAGGCTTTCCTCACAAATGTGTACCTTAATTATCAGCGGAGGACTATGATCTCCAAACTTCCATTTGAACTTCTACTCACTTGAAAAAGCCCATAAGATATGTTTGCTGCTGCAGCCCTGAACTTAGGATCCCACTTTGCGCCTTTTTGTGTTTTCCAGTCTCTAGCAACTGACTCCTACCTGAGCCTCGTGAAAAGATGGCTCAGTGATGACTCCCGGTCACAGCTTCAGTTTGGAACATGGATGAAAGCCCTGGTGTGGGAAGCGAGTAAGTGCTGGTCCCAGGCACCCTCCTGCTGTCCACCCACGCTCTGCAGGGCAAACGCTTTGAGCTTACTCCCCATCACATCTCCACAGGCTCTGCACACAGAATATTCTCTCACCTCAACCCCTTGTGTCTGTCCCTCTCACACCTGAACTTGTCTTGGCAGGGCTGCCAGGATCTCTGGTGCCATAAACCAGTGGATTCTTCTCCCTTCCCATGAGAGATATATACAGAGGATGGAACTATAGATCATTTCGTTAATTACACTTTCTAAGCAACAACACCAAATTGCCAAGAACGTAGAAATACACGATAAACATTCACAGAAGTACAGCAATTAAAGAAGCTATGATAATGTACATAGAATACATGATATATACATGTATGACATATCTTTCTTTCAAGTGACAGGATGCCTTCTCTCCCTGTACTTGAAGCACTCTATAATGGAAATAGAAAATGCAATACTCAAATACCAACAACCTGCTATGACTTTTTGAATGAAGATGCTGCTAAGTCTGTCTATTCACCAATAAGTTAAATGCCAGAAGTCATTCTCTGCTATTATACCTGGTACAAAATGAGGCTTTCTGAGGCTGCTTCCACACACAGGTTATGCTATAAAAGCAACTATAAACTCATTATACTCTTGCAACTAATCAAGGGTTTATTTAGGGTAAACATCCCAGAATAAACCGAAAACTACTGCTGGATTTACCTGATTCAACTGTACAACTTACATATATAAACAAGTGCTCCCAAGCAAAATAATTTAACTGGGTTTCTATGATCACACCTAAAAGTTATCTGACAGCAAATGACACTGACACAATCCACTCTTTTAAAATGACAGCAGAAATCATGTCGATGTAGCTTTAAAAGTACGATATGAAAACATAATTGCTTATCTTGGGGGAAATTTTTCTGAAAAAACTCAAACCAATTTAAAATAAAAGAATGCTTTAACTCTTCAAAAGAAATCAGAATTGAAGCAGTTATTGAACACCAAAATGATGCTAAATATATCAAAAAGAAAAAGCTTCAGTTCCAGTTTTTAAGAACTTTCCCATAAAAACTGATGCATATATATATACCTAACAGAGCATCCTTGTTTTCCTCAGATATGAAAGAGAAAGTGTTAGTCATTCAGTCATGTCCAACCCTTTGCGACCCCATGGACTGTGACCCAAAGGCAATGCCAAAGAATGCTCAAACTACCGCACAATTGCACTCATCTCACATGCTAGTAAAGTAATGCTCAAAATTCTCCAAGCCAGGCTTCTGCAATACGTGAACCGTGAACTTCCAGATGTTCAAGCTGGTTTTAGAAAAGGAAGAGGAACCAGAGATCAAATTGCCAACATCCGCTGGATCATGGAAAAAGCAAGAGAGTTCCAGAAAAACATCTATTTCTGCTTTATTGACCATGCCAAAGCCTTTGATTGTGTGGATCACAATAAACTGTGGAAAATTCTGAAAGAGATGGGAGTACCAGACCACCTGACCTGCCTCTTGAGAAACCTATATGCAGGTCAGGAAGCAACAGTTAGAACTGGACATGGAACAACAGACTGGTTCCAAATAAGTAAAGGAGTGCGTCAAGGCTGTATATTGTCACCCTGCTTATTTAACATATATGCAGAGTACATCATGAGAAACGCTGGGCTGGAAGAAGCACAAGCTGGAATCAAGACTGCCGGGAGAAATATCAATCACCTCAGATATGCAGATGACACGACTCTTATGGCAGAAAGTGAAGAGGAACTAAAAAGCCTCTTGATGAAAGTGAAAGAGGAGAGTGAAAAAGTTGGCGTAAAGCTCAACATTCAGAGAACAAAGATCATGGCATCTGGTCCCATCACTCCATGGGAAATAGATGGGGAAACAGTGGAAACAGTGGCTGACTTTATTTTTCTGGGCTCCAAAATCACTGCAGATGGTGACTACAGCCATGAAATTAAAAGACATTTACCCCTTGGAAGGAAAGTTATGACCAACCTAGACAGCATATTAAAAAGCAGAGACATTACTTTGCCAACAAAGGTCCGTCTAGTCAAAGCTATGGTTTTTCCAGTGGTCACGTATGGATGTGAGAGTTGGACTATAAAGAAAGCTGAGCGCCAAAGAAATGAAGCTTTTGAATTGTGGTGTTGGAGAAGACTCTTGAGAGTCCCTTGGACTGCAAGGAGATCCAACCAGTCCATTCTGAAGGAGATCAGTCCTGGGTGTTCATTGGAAGTACTGATGTTGAAGCTGAAACTCTAATACTCTGGCCACCTCATGTGAAGAGCTGACTCATTTGAAAATACCCTGATGATGGGAAAGATTGCGGGCAGGAGGAGAAGGGGACGACAGAGGATGAGATGGTTGGATGGCATCACCGACTCGATGGACATGGGTTTGGGTGGACTCCGGGAGTTGGTGATGGACAGGGAGGCCTGGTATGCTGCAGTTCATGGGGTCGCAAAGAGTCGGATATGACTGAGTGACTGAACTGAACTGGACTGTAGCCCACCAGGCTCCTCTGTCCATGGGATTTCCCAGGCAGGAATGCTGGAGTGGGTTGCCATTCCTGTCTCCAGAGGGATTTTCCTGACCCAGGAATTGAGCCCAGGTCTCCTGCATTCCAGGCGGATTCTTTACCATCTGAGCCACTACGGGAAAGTATGCTATGATTACAACATTGACATTGACATTGAAGTTGCTCAGTCATGTCCGACTCTTTGCGACCCCATGGACTGTAGCCTACAAGTCCATGGAATTTTTCAGTCAAGAGTACTGGAGTGGGTTGCCATTTCCTTCTCCAGGAGATCTTCCCAACCCAGGGATCGAACCTGGGTCTCCCGCATTGTAGGCAGACGCTTTACCGTCTGAGCCACCAGGGAAGTCCAATGACTACAACAGAGAAGTGTAAATACGGTAACTTTTTCTCTAAGCTTCATACAATCTCCTTCACAGTTAAACAAACGAACAGTGATGATGCAACACTGAAGTGACAGAGAACCCGGAGGGATTTGTAAGTAAATCACTATAAGAAACCACTTGAAGAAGACTTTGGTTTTATTGGTATTTTAAGCTTTTCACAAAGGTACCAAGTCCCCTTAAGAGAATTTGGAAGAATCTGCAAACTGTGAAGTTAATGAGCAACATTAAGCATATCTATAAAATCAACATACACACCACAGCCAAGCTTTAAAGATGTGTTGGCAGATGTTCATGGAATGGTTGCCAAGGGAACCTGGTGGAGGAAAAAATTCTCTCTCTGCGTGTGTATGTCTTTCCAGACCACCTTACATCTAAGGATATGCACTTTTAATAGTTTGTCCAGGTCTCAGTCAAGAGCAAAATTACATGGCATTTCTTCTGAATAAGAAGCTTTCAGATGTTTATTATTTAAAAAAAAATTAGCAAGTCATTTCTCTCTCTAGGAAGAGACCAGTTAGAAAGTGCTAAATGTTGCTAATTGTGAGGAAGCTGACATTAATTACTTTTAGAATTTTTAAAAAGGGGCAAAAAAGGCAAACCAAAGAGACTTGTTGGAAGGCTGTGAATAGTCCAAGTGTGTTGGAGAAGACTCTTGAGAGTCCCTTGGACTGCAAGGAGATCCAACAAGTCCATTCTGAAGGAGATCAGCCCTGGGATTTCTTTGGAAGGAATTATGCTAAAGCTGAAACTCCAGTACTTTGGCCACCTCATGTGAAGAGTTGACTCATTGGAAAAGACTCTGATGCTGAGAGGGATTGGGGGCAGGAGGAGAAGGGGACGACAGAGGATGAGATGGCTGGATGGCATCACTGACTCGATCGATGTGAGTTGGAGTGAACTCCGGGAGATGGTGATGGACAGGGAGGCCTGGCGTGCTGCGATTCATGGGGTCGCAAAGAGTCGGACACGACTGAGTGACTGAACTGAACTGAACTGTGAGGCTCGCTGGCACTTGAAATGTCACTACATGAAAGATAAAGATACAAGATCAAAACATGAGAGACAAAGGTGCTTGAAGCAGCTGCGGTCAGAGCAGTGCTTAAATTACACACATGTGCTTCTCTTTCCAAAGAAACAGAATTACTTAACAAGCTAGAGTGGACCTATTATTAAAATTTTCTTTTCAGAACTGTAGTGGAAAGTAACCTTTAAAAACTGTATAAAAATGAAAAAAATTAATAAATAAATAAAATTCTTAAAAATTCTATATACCCATAAAAATTTTCTTTTCTGTTTTAGATGAAGCTTAATTACTAGGGTACTTTAGGGTCTTTGATATGAACTATGGGGTGGGGGTACAGTGCTGGGAGGGCAGGAGGTGTGGGGTGTGTGTACAGAACATGTTTCACAGCCAAATCATCTGGGGTCAGCTTCCAGGCTCCTCATTTCAGAGTTATGTGGTCTCAGTCAAGTCCGTCAGCCTCTTTGAGTCTCTATTCTGTTTTTTGTTTACTTTGATTAAACCTAAGTAAACAAGCAAATAAATTCCAGAATCCGAGAAACATAAAGGCAGAGAGAAATGTGTTTGTTTTCATAGTCTCCAGGAGACAAACTAAGTACTATGTTCCTAGAATATTTGTCCTAGGAAATCGCTATAGGTTGCCATATCCCAGGACTCAGGTGAGGAGGTTAATGAAAAGTGGTCAAGGGGCCAATTTTGCAGGATCCAGATGGGTAGATTGTGCTCTGAGAAGGGGAAAATTGGAGGCATGGCATTCCAAAGTACCACAGCTACTCAGCATGAGGGAGCTCAGGAAAGGAAGGAGCTGGCAAGACTTTAGCCCTCATGAGTCTCCATTTCTTCATCCATATAACAGGGGTTCCAACTGCCTTGAAAACATTGTAGGATTCCTAGGAGAAGAAAGGGGATGATGTATGTAAGGTGTCTGTGGGCCACAAGATCATTCCTGATTTTGCCCCCTTGCCAGTGTTCCTCTATCTTTACCTGGTCAAACAAAATCTCAAAGCCATCCCTCACACCTCTTCCTCCTCCAAAAGCTTCTCAATGGAAGAAAAATGAAACAGGAAAGACATTTTGCAGAGCACAGGGCTTGGAGCTCTGACCACCTGGATTTGTCTCTCTTCTCGCCACTTACTGCTCTATGCTCTTAACTGGAGTTTTCCCATCTGTAAAAAATGCAGGTGATGCCCCCCGTAACTGTCTCTGAGAGCTGCCATGAGATGGTGAGTGCAAGGGCCTGGCATGCAGCACAGCGCATGGTGAGGGTTTAAGGAGCTTCCTCTTTCCCAACATCTGACTCTGAAACAAGGATCGTCAAAGGTTTTCAGGAAGTTTATGAATGCCTTCCTAAAAAGGTTCATGCAAGGAGCTGACTGCGGCTGACTGTGGTTTGTGGAAGATACGCTTTCTCCTTCACACCTATCACTGACAATTCCCAAGGACACAGAGAGCTGGAGGGGTGGCAGAAATCACTGTTAATGTTCTGCTGAACGTGAATTCTCGTAGGCTCCCGCATTTCTGCACATTTCATGAGCCAGGCACTGACTACCAGTGGTTGTAGACTGTCTCTTCAAGGATGTTTATTTAAATGGTGGAGAGGGTGTGGAGAAAAGGGAGCCCTCCTACCCTCTCGGTGGGAATGTCAGTTGGTGCAACCACTATGGAGAACAGTATGGAGGTTGTCCAGAAAACTAAAAATAGAATTACCATATGATTCAGCAATCCCACTCCTGGGCAAATTCTCAGACAAAACTATAATTTGAAAAAGATACACGTACCCTTATGTTCATAGCAGCACTGTTCACAGTAGCCAAAACATGGGAACAACCCAAATGTCCATAGACAGATGAATGGATAAGATGCATATACAATGGAATACTACTCAGCCATAAAAAAGAACAAAATAATGCCATTTACAGCAACAAGGATGTACCTGGAGATTCTCATACTAAGTGAGAAGAGAAATACCATATGATATCATTTATATGTGGAAGGTAAAATATGGCACAAATATGCTGCAGACACAACTGAAGCAACTTAGCACAGGCTTCTCTCCTGTAACGTAACCCATCTCATGTACACATATCACTGGGCCCTCTCTGAGTTGCCCTCTAGGAAAAGCATAAGGATGAGATTGCTGATCATCTGGCAATGCTACTGCTGTGAGTCTTTGATTCTAAAATGTTGTGGTTTTTTTGTGTGTGTGTGCATTTTAATTCACTTTAGACTTGTCCAACTCTTTGCAAAGCTATGGACTGCAGCCAGCCAGGCTCCTGTCCGTGGGATTCTCCAGGCAAAAATGCTGGAGTGGATTGTCATGTCCTCTTCCAGGGGATCTTTCCAACTCAGGGATCAAACCTGCAAATCTTACGTCTCCTGCACGGCTAGGCAGGTTCTTACCGTTAGTGCCACCTGGGAAACCCTCTGTCTTCTACCAGCATCTATAAAACCACAGCTGACTAGCTTACTAGCTGACAAAGAGGGCAGACTCTCAGTCCCTTTACAATTTTTTTTTTTAAATACTGTAGATACCAATTATACTTTATTTATTTATTTCTTTGGCTGCAGGGCATGCAGGATCTTAGTTCCCCTGACCAGTGATCGAGCTTGTGCCCCCTACAATGGAAGCACAGTTTTAACCATGGAACCACCAGGGAGTCCCCCTTTTACAGTTCGTGACAGCCACTCAGGAATCCAGGGAAGTCCAGGAACTATGAAAGTACTGAGGCGAGGATCCTGGGAGAAGGGGCGGGAGAGTCAGAGAAAAAACAACCGCGACAAGACAGTCCCAGGCTTTGGGTAGTGCCTTTTGGCTTAGGAAGGTTCTTTTTAACCAGCAAGTTTTTAAGCTCTAAAATAACCCTCTATCAGGAAGGACCAAGGTTTCCCTTTTCTCTTGGCAAATCCTAATCATTCCCACACCTCTACACCTGCTCCCGCCTACCCACCACTCTGCTGCACTAAATTTCCAGGGTTATTCCAGTATGTTCTACACTGACACAGCCTTCCTTGCAGGACAAGAGGGAGAAGCAGAATCTGAGGGGTTTGCCCTCCAAGCATATGATTCAGTGTGTATCCCCTGGAGGAGGGCATGGCACGCTACTCCAGTAGTCTTGCCTAGAGAATCCCCATGGACAGAGGAGCCTGGCGGGCTACAGTCCATGGGGTGCAAAGAGACATGATCGAGCGACTTAGCACAGCATGCATGTATTTATTTTCAAAGGACTGAACATCTAAGCTCCCTTTTAAACTTTAAGAGCTGAAAAGTCCTATTTATGTGATCATAAGCAAAAACTGAGGAGTGCAATGAAAATTCTGTTAATTAGCTGCTATCCATTTAACATTTGAAAATGTACATTTGTTTAGTGAAACACCATTTCTGCTTGTTACATCTGTTTGAGTAAATGCTCATTTAATGGGACAGCACTGTAAACTATGCTTACGCCTACATATTATAAAACCTTATAATGTTCTAATTAACACAAATATTTATGGAATCCAATTTACAGGCGTTTTCTAAGAAATTTAAGTTTTCACAACACAATTTAACATTCCTGCTTGATCTGAAGGGGGAAAAAAAATTCGGACTCTTCTGAACAAGAGAAGAGTTGGTCCTTGTGATGTTTTTCCACAGTGATGGTCAGCATATAATATTTTCCACACCATTTACATTTATAGAATTGGTTCTTCATTTGTGCCAAATGAATTAATATTTTGCCATCTAACTTATAGCTCGTGTATTGGCATCAATGTCAATAAAGGGATTTTATTTTCTGCTCCTGCCTTGAAAATGAGTTCCACGCTTCTCTTCACTGCCAACTTAGTTAATGATTCTGCAACATAAGATGGAGATTTATTTTTCCAGGTTGTAGTACAGAAGGTCTGCCATGTTTTGTCTTATACTTGGAAATCCAGGCTATTTTTAGTTCTGCCTTCAGAAGAGCATGGCAACCCAGTCCAGTATTCTTGCCTGGAAAATTCCATGGTCAGAGGAGCCTGGTGGGCTATAGTCCAGGGCACAAAGAGTTAGACACAACTGAGCGACTAACACTTTCACTTCACAAAGGCATTATTAAATGTCACCTGTTAAATGGAACACAGGTATAGCGTGTACAGAGAATAATCATTCAGCTCAAGCTCAAAACTCAAAGTGGGGCTTCCCTGGTGGCTCAGATGTAAGGAATCCCTCTGCCAATGCAGGAGTTGTAGGTTTGTTCCCTGGTCGGGAAGATCCCCTGGAAAAGGAAATGGCAACCCACTCCAGTATTCTTGCCTGGGAAATACCATGGACAGAGGAGTCTGGCGGCCTATAGTCCACGGGATTGCAGAAGAGGTCAGACATGACTTGTCGACTAAACAACAACAACCAGAGCTCAAAAGTTCAAAGAGTGCCCCAAAGACAGCCTGTTGGCCCAAAGAATTCAGGACACAAAGGTAGGCAGAGAAGTCCACATGCGAAAGAGATTAAAATGAAGTTCCAGGGTGGCTCAGGGCGAATGGTTTTCCTGGCACATTATCAGGGAGGGAGAGGGTGCCTGTGAGTAAAATGTCCGCTGGGAACCTGGGGATGGGGAGAAGTAGTAGGAAGCGTTGGAGGCTTCACCCCTACAAAGAAGACAGAGTGAGCTCTTGGCTGTGCTAATAACCTTGACCCCTTCACTGTACCCATGAGGAGCTGGAGGCTTTCATTCATGTTACGTAGCTTGTTTGTACCTGAGATGGGATCATCAGAGTGGACAGGTGTATTAATCATGTCTTTTTAGGGACTTTCCTGGTGGTTCAGCGGTTAAGAATCTGCCGTCCAATGCAGGAGATGAGGGTTTGATCCCTGATCAGGGAACTAACAGCCCACATGCCTCGAGACAATTAAGCCCTGGCACTGCAGCTAGAGAAAGCCTGTGCATGCAACAAAGACCCCGCACAAAAATCAATGAAAATTAAAATAAATAATTAATTTTAAAAATTGTGTTTATTTATTTTGTATTTTGCCACTTTGATCTCTTGGGTCTTTTCTGACCCAGGAGGGACTGCATTTCTTAAGGCTAGTTGACTCCACAAGATGGTAAATTATTACCTTGGAGGGCTCACCTGTGAGCCTGCCTTCAGCTGCAAGCTAACCCATCCAGAGCCCACACCCCAACCATTTCCTTTATGGAGCTCGAATTCCAGCCCCAGGTTGCTATCCACCTGCTCTAATCTTCCCAGGGCCAGATATCAGACAACTGCACGCAGCCCCCATGCTCCAGAGCCTGCTGAAATTATTCAAACTAGCCAGTTCTAACCCTGCCTGGCCTGCTTACCCTGCTCCACCCATTCTTTTACAAGAAATCCACAATAAAGGCTTTTGTCTATGTTCTCCTCTCAGGGCCTTTGCCTCCTGGCTGGCCCTGTTGCTTCCCTGTGTGTCCCCCTGTGGAGTGATGTACCCCTTCCTCTTGGAAAAAATGAGCATAACAAATGATCTCTTCCATGGTAGTCATCTCCTGGTCTGTTGACCTCCCCATACCTGAATAAGAATACAATCCAGGAGTTCTCTGGTGTTCCAGGGGTTGGGAATCCACCTGCCAATACAGCGGACACAGGTTCCACCTCTGCTCTGGAAGATCCCACATGCTGTCAAGCAACTAAGCCCGTGTGCCACAACTGCTGAGCCCACTCACCTAGTGTCCGAGTTCCACAACAAGAGATGCCACCGCAATGAGAAGCCCGGACAGCGCAACTAGAGTAGCCCCCGCTTGCTGAGAAACCCCGAGCACAGCAACAAAGACCCAACACAGCCAAATATATATATACGATCTATATTTTAAAACAGTGGGTGATTCCAGGTTTTCCTGGCTGAGGATAAGCCACGACCAGAGAATTGGTGCAGAATTAGCTAGGATTACACTTGTGATGAAGAAGAACTTTCTAAAAGTGCTGGCTGCAAGGATAAATAGTATGCTCCATAGCACAGAAAATATTTAAGAAGTGAGAAGAAATGGCTCATCAGGCAGGCACAATGGAGCACTTCGATCAGACCTGATGAACCTCTAAGTTACCTTCCAGATTCTGTGACAGTCATAAAAGGACTTGGTGTATCGGGAAGTGAGTGAGAAATTGCAGACTCTTGATAGCAGAGGGTCACTGAAGATTTTTGAGCAGGAGAGTGAAGCAATTCACTTTTTAAAAATAGGCAAAATGGACCAAAACAGAGGAAGACTATTGGTGGAAAAATTAATGGAGGGATTCCTATTGAAGTCCAGTCCCAAGACCACAGAGAATGGCTTTCTGGTGCCTATGTGGAGTGCGTAATGGTGCAGACAGAAACAGGAGGAAGGGTAAGCTTTCCTGACCCCGCCTTCTCAACACAGGTGAGAAGAGAGACCTGGGCAGAGGCTCCAAGTTGAACAGATGTCAAAATATTATGAGGGCAGGGTTTGAGAGCATTGGACACTGACCTACAAAGGACCCACCCAAGCAGTTCATGCTTATTACAATCAACACATCACAGCTTTCACATTTGGGTACAACTTGACTGTATATTTCTTCCCAAGTCCACCCCATCTTCACACTCAGAAGCACATTTATCCAAATCAGCTGATGCAAAAAGATTTTAAGTTATGGATTTAAGTTCAGGTCTTTCACTGAGGCTAGGACAGATAATGTATCTTTTGGTTCTCCTTTGAAAAAGTCACATTCAAGTATTATAATTGTGCAAAGGAAAGATGTTTAAATCATTTTGTCGTTGATATCAGCAAATTTAGTCATGTGCTTAACTTTTTTAGGATGAGATGTTCTTTTGAAATTGATGGTCATGATCATCCATTTGGAGTGAAGATTCTTAAGGTTGACCCAAAAAATAGAAATGAGGACAGTGGCAGAAAACTGTATACTGGACACAATAATCTTCACACAAAGAACCAGCAATTACTTCTGGATTCCCGTTTTTCTGCTCAATTAGGTCACATCTACCTTCTTTCTTATTAGAACTAAATTTAGCAAACACAGTGATCACTTCCTAGAACAAGGTTTTCCATCAGCCCACAGTGATTCTGGCAAGACCTGGTGATCCTTTCCAGGGCTCCGGATTATGACATTTTGTGACTGCAGATGCATGCTTAGATCCAATGTACTGTGAGATGATCTTTGTTGAGTGATCTTATTTCATGCTCCCATGTGCTAACCCAGGCACGGATGACACCACCCACACATCCTCAGTGGGCCAAATGCTGACTTGTTTTTCAGGAAGCTGTGAGTTGACACAAATCTTATAACTTCCCCCTCACTTGCCTGGAGCAGTTGGATACCATATACAAGGGCCATATGGGGACTGAACCCATGACCCTCATGGAACTTCCATGGGGTTTTAAAAAGCTTGAGCTAACGAGCCACACACAGGATTAAACAGTTATGATTTTATCCTAAAATAGGAAGGAACCTGAGGAAGGCTCCAAAACAATCACTTTGACCACCACAAAAATGTAAATATGTTCTTCCAGCATTGTGATGTTTCCTTTCCAATCAATCAGCTAGTTGAATATTTAGTGCTTATTTGGGAACAGGGAGGCAATGTGGGAAAATGAAGACTTTTACCGTTTTTTTTTTTTGGTTGCACCTCTGGCATGTGGGATCTTAGTTCCCCAACGAGGGATCAAACCCACGCCCCCTGCAGTGGAAGCACAGAGGCTTAGCCACTGGACCACCAGGGCAGTCCCAAGACTTTTAATTGTTATCATTTTCAAGCTCTCCATATTCACGCTTTAATCTTTCAAACTCAGCGGCTGCTACGCACACAACCCAACTGAAATATGTTCTACTCCATGTCCAAGTAGACAATCCAAGTACACATGGAGGGTTTTCTTAGGAAGGGTGTGCACTGTAATTAGGCAGAAAGCAAAACTGTTACCTCATCGTGAAAGTTAATAAATGTTTGAAGAGAAAATCTTGTAAATAGGCAAACATCTGCTAACGTTTAGTTTTTAAAAGCAGAAAGTTAGTTTTTAAAGATATGGAACAGCTTAGACACATTACTTCGACAAAGCCTATTTCAATCAATATTTCCATAAATAGCTGTTCTAGTTTTTAAACTTTAAATAAAACAAATACAGTCTTAACACAAATAGCTATTTCTTGGTGTAAACGTGGTCCTACTTTAAACTTTGCACATTCTACTTTCTTGCTCATTCCTTATTACCGTGTAATTTGTGAATAATAAATTAATGAACACAGAAAACTTAAACATGAATATAATACATGCTAAAGGCAACCAGAAACTAAATTATCTTATTTTCCAATGTACATATTTACTGAAATAACTGATATTCAAGGAACTCTCTATAACTCACATTAAAAAAAAATCACCTAAAACAAGCCCCAATATTGCTTTACAGTGAAATACTTTATAGCACGTAAATTTTTTAATGTGGAATTTCCGATTTTACTTAAAAAATTTTTTTTAATTGGAATATAATTGCTTTACAATGTTGTGTTAGTTTCTCCTGCACAACAACAGGAATCAGCTATATGTACACACATGTCTCCTCCCTCCTGGACTACCCCCACCGTCTTGGACTACCTCTGGGTCATCAGAGAGCACTGAGCTGGGGTCCCTGTGCTATAGAGCAGCTTCCCACTGGCTATCTATTTTACACATAGTAGTGTATATATTTCAGCGCTATTCTCCCAATTCGTCCCACCCTGTCCTTCCCCTCCTGCCCCCGCCCCCACCGTCCACAAGTCCTTTCTTTACATCTGTGTCTCTATTCCTGCCCTGCAAATAGGTTCATCAGTACCATTTTTCTAGATTCCACACATATAGCATGTGAATTTAAATCTACAAAGAAAAAAACCCTTTGGAAGTGAAGAATCTAACTTCCAAATGTTTGCTTCAGGACCTGAAGGAAATCTGCATTTTCTTGCTTTGATTAATGAAAACCATGGGAAAATACTAACATTTTAATATAGAAAGTGTTTGCTACTGCCGCTGCTAAGTCGCTTCAGTCATGTCCGACTCTGTGCGACCCCATAGACAGCCTCCTAACAGACTCCTCTGTCCCTGGGGTTCTCCAGGCAAGAACACTGGAGTGAGTTGCCATTTCCTTCTCCAATGCATGAAAGTGTAAAGTGAAAGTGAAGTCGCTCAGTCATGTCTGACTCTTATTCGACCTCATGGACTGCAGCCTACCAGGCTCCTCCGTCCATGGGATTTTTCAGGCAAGAGTACTGGAGTGGGGTGCAATTGCCTTCTCTGATAGAAAGTGTTTAGTAATCATTAAATTATTTTTGCTTAATGATAGGGTAAACCCTCAGTCTGGAGCAAAGAAGAGCGTAAAATTTATGTTTAATTTCTAAATTCTGATCTCTAACTTTGATAGTTCTCAGAGATTTATGCTTTTTTTTTGGCTGCACCGGGTCTTAGTTGTAGCACATCGGATATACTTCCCTGACCAGGGACTGAACCCAGGCCCCCTGCATTAGGAGCATGGACTCTTAGCCACTGGACCACCAGGAAAATCCCTGGGGTTTATTCTTAAGCACTAGAAACAAGCTGCCTTTGGGATCTAGGGCCAACCATTCTAGCCATAAGAGAAAGCTGAGCTTTATCAGCCAATTACATTTGATAGTTACATTTTTCTTTCTAGCCTTGAATGACCAAATATGTAAGAGAATGACCTGCTTCCACTTTCTCCTGCCACGATTGTATGAGGGTAGGTATGGATCTAGGGAGTGAGTTTGGTGAGGGAGGAAATGGGTGGCAAACAGAACCATAAATATGATTTTTTTTAAAACCGTGTATATGCGTGGGGTATTAAAGCTTCCAAAGAACTATCACGTGGGTTCTATTATTTGATCTTGGTAATAATCTCAGGATCCAGTGCAGGTCATGTCCCCTTAAAGGCAAATGTGACCTAAAAAGCTTGAAAGTGAAAGTGTTAGTTGCTCAGTCATGTCTGACTCTTTGTGACCTCACAGACTATAGCCTGCCAGGCTTCTCTGTTCGTGGAATTCTCCAGGCAAGCATACTGGAGTGGGTTGCCATGCCCTTCTCCAGGAGATTTTCCTGACCCAGGGATCAAACTTGGGTCACCCTCATTGTAGGCAGATTCTTCAACATCTGAGCCACCCTGAAAATGGAAGAGGTGAGAGGCAAGCTGGACTGGTCTTGCGGCCCAGCTGTGCAGTAGCCTGTGATTGGCCCTGGCTGGCTCTGTAGGGGAGCAGCAGCTGGCTCCTCCAGCCCCCTCTCGGCTATGACCCTATACTAAAAGCTATCTAACAGCCCTCTCCACCTGGCCTGTTTTTTTTTTTTTTTTTATTTATTTAACTTATTTTGCTTTATTTATTTATTTGACTATAAGCATGTAGGATCTAGTTCCCTGACCAGGAATTGAACCCACAGCCCCGGCACTGGAAGCACAGAGTCTTAACCACCAGGGAAGTCCCTGGCCTGTCTTTAAAATGAAAGGTTCTAATGTATGGCAAAACCAATACAGTATTGTAAATTAAAATAAAGGAAAAAAAAAAAAAAAAAAATGAAAGGTTCTTCTTAGAGAAAGACCTTTAGGGTTTCAGCCTCTAGCCTCCAGTAATCCGCTCTCTGTCTCTCCACCTCCCAGAGTTGGAAAGTGGCTCTATGGCAGAATGGAACTTAGCCAGTGGGAAAGATGGTGGGTGGGGGTGGGGGCATGGGAAGGGAGAAGACCAGGAGGAACAGAGCCCGGGGAGCACTGGGGAGAGGGAACCCGAGGGATGCAGGATGGAGAGTGCCCTGAGCATCACCGGCTTTGTCTGCAGTTACAGCCCACGTGGTCCTTCTTGGGCCCCCCGGCAATACATATTGACAACCCTTGGCTTCCTTTTCAAAAATGGGACACCAATTTTGAATTCCAAGTCTAAGCACTCCTATTTGAAGACTGAGCAGGCTTATGTATGTTTACAAGCACTTTGTGGGACAAGCTTTCTGCCAACACAGGATAATATCAACATATCATTTCAAAAACTTCCATTCGCATTTAATGTTTCAATCAGTTAGAATGGAGGGAGGGGGCTTTCCTGGTGGCTCAGTGGATAAAACTGGTGCACTGAGATTGACTCAGAGGGATGGGATGGGGAGGGAGGTGGGAGGGGGGGTTCAGGATGGGGAACACATGTACACCCATGGCTGATTCATGTCAATGTATGGCAAAAACACTACAATATTGTAAAGTAATTAGCCTTCAATTAAATAAATTAAAAAATAATAATAAAAAAGAATCCACCTGCTAATGGAGGGTGCAGGGGACATGCGTTCTATCCCTGGTCTGGGAAGATCCCACGTGCTGTGAGACAACTAAGCTGGGGTGCTGCAACTACTGAAGCCTGAGCGCTTGGAAATCGTGCTCCACAGTAAGAGAAGCCACTGCAATGAGAAGACCATGCAGTGCAACTGGAGAGGAGCCCCTGCTTGCTGCAAGTGGAAAAGGCCTGTGAACAGCAAGGAAGATCCAGCACAGCCATAAATAAATAAATTAAATTAATCTTAGAAAAAGAAGAGAGTGGAGGGAGGAGATGGAAAAAAATTAAACCCAGATTCCCTTTCCATTACTTTTGACCCATTTGCTGCAAAAGTGGGAAATGGCATTAGAAGGCTCCAGTCTACGTGAAGTGACCTTCTCTCTGCAAATGCTTTTCTCTCCTCCTTTAAACAGATGCCATCTCCCTCTTGTCATTAAAAATGAACAGTCAATAAGGCGGGATGATCACCAGTCATCCTGAGACTCCCTTTAAACAAGGTCCAAAATGCTGATTTGGGGGCTTAGACTGAAATTTCAGCTCACATCTGCTGGGTCTAGAGCACCTTCTCTCTGTTTTCAAAATAGCTTTGATATTTTAAAACTCTATTGAATTTGCTACAATATTGCTTCTGGTTTTTTATGTTCTGATCTTTTGGCTGCAAGACATGTAGGATCTTAGCTCACTGACCCAGGATCGAACCTGTACCCTGCACTGGAAGTCAAAGTCTTGACCACTGAACCACCAGGGAAGACCCTGGTACACTCTCTATTTCCCCAAAGTTGCCTGCCATTCAAGTCCCAGGCACTGCCTTTCAAATCTGACCACATCAGAAGGTCACCAAAAAATGAGCTAGAGTCCCCTGCATGTAACAGTGCTCTCAAAAGAACAACAGGGAAGAATGTTCAGGGTCCAAAGAAGTAAGGTTAGGCACGGAGATGACACTCCTACCGACCTGTCATCCTCACCCCCAGCCCCCGTGCCACATTGCTTCTGAGCTATGGGGAATCAAGACTCCGCTTATGCAGGGAGGTTTCCAACACTACTTGGCCTTGGAGCCCGTTCCTGGAAATAGACTGAAGCTGAAGGAGCTTGGAGGTGGCTCTGGCTGGAACCATTGAGGAGAGGCTGGAGATAGCAGGGTGCCCTGGAGCACCACCTGCTGTCAGCCCCTCATGTGTCTCGCCATACCTGGAGCGCTGGGCCACTTGGACAGCCACAGAAGTGCTCTCTGCAAATTGAACTGTGACTTAAAAAAAAAAAAAAAAAAAAATCTGGCACCAGAACATCAACCAACTACTGAGTTCAGCACTTCTTGCTTTTTGAGCAAGACGTTCTTGATGAAGTAAGCAGAGTGCTGAGTTCATTCTGGCGGGAGCTCTGTGCCTCCCTGGATGCCAGCCACAGAGCATGGGGCTGGAGAACCAGCTCCAGAGAGTCCTGGAATCAAACAGCCCTTGATGAGAACGCATTTCCTCCGCCATGGAAACACATCTGGAAATCCTACTTGGAACAGCATGAGCTGCTTGGTGGCCATGGAACATCTCTCTGTTCCAGGAATCAGCAGCTAGAGAAGGGGAATCTGGGAGACAGCAGCCTTGGGAGGGAGAATTCCACCACCAGTGGCTGAAAGGCCCCCGGACCCCTTGCACCAGGCACAGCCTATTCCATGGCCCAACAGCTTTGTATATTAGAAAATCTTTCGTTATCCCAACCTAACATTTTCCCCTCTGTAACTTCTCTCCTTGCTACTCTAACTGGGGCTTTGAGAGTCAAAAATTAATACTTAGTTTCCCTCCTAAAGACCCAGCCCAGCAAGAATTTGGAGACAGTATCTAAAGCATAGGTGGGCTGGGGGAAAGGATGAAGAAGGAAGGGATAGTCAGGGAGTTTGGGATGGACATGTACACACTGCTAAATTTTAAATGGATAACCAACAAGGTCATACTGTATAGCACATGGAACTCTGCTCAATGTTATGTGGCAGCCTGGATGGGAGGGGAGTTTAAGGGAGAATGGATACATGTATATGTATGGCTGAGTTTCTCTGCTGTGCACCTGAAACTATCACATTGTTAATTGGCTATACTCCAATATAAAATAAAAAGTTAAAAACAAAACAGCAGGTTGCCTCTATACCAATCAGATAAACTTTCACAAGCCAACTTTACTATAAAAGAGGAACTGACCATTTTAAAAACACAGGTGACCTGGGTGCATGTAGATTTTAATTTGGTGCTTTTGCATATTTCCAAATCTTTTATGATAAAGTGTGTCCAAACTAAAAGAAAAATTAAGAGACATAAATATACATTCCACAGGTAAAGAAGAGGATAGCCCTGCCGGGTGGGTAACTCCATTCACTCTGCACAGTGCCATCCTGAATTTGGGAAAAAAATGAAAGAACAATGCATTTATGGATTTGCAGGCATGTGTGATCTCAGGAGGGCACATCTCCTCTGTTCCTAAAGGAGAGGAGTTCACTTCCTGCCAGAACTGAGCAGAGCTTCATGGAGTCCACACTCTGAGCAAGTAGGAACTGCCCCTGCCTTGTCCTTGACCTACAGGACTCAACACAAGGACCTGCAGAGATCTGGCCTCTCCTCCCACGATCTTGCCTGAAGTTGCCTCTGTCGTGCTGACAGATATTTCCTGTTGACAATACGCTTCCCTGATCAGAACCAGAGACGCCAACTCCACTGCCAAAAGTCGATGATGCGCAGGGGTGACATGCCGAGTCTGATCATACGGTCTTGGGTAGGATAAACCACCACCCTGTCATTGGAAAGGACTTCAAACAGGAGGCCACATACAATGGTATAAAAACACAGGCTTGAGAGCACATCATCATCTTCACTGAGATCTTGTCATTATTGGCAAAAAAAAAAAAAAAAGAGTGAGAGAGAGAAGAAAAACCCATTTGGCATGTTTGAGAATTCTTTAGCTGATTAACCGAACACTCATTGTTAAAAACAGCAGACTTGCGTACTCACAGATGTGAACTTTTGTAACATTGCCTATTTGTGAGTCTTTTTAAGGCCAGCAATGTGTAGAACAGCATAATTTGGGGCATGAACCACGTTCTCTGTAGAAGGAAGACAGTTACTGGGTCTGTCTGGCCAGCTACCCAACACCACAGGCTGAACGTGGCAGGGAGGTCCCTGTTAGTATCATGTGATTTCCGGGAAAAGAGTTCAAGGGACTCCACCCCATCCCCCAACCCTGGTGGCAGACCAAGGCATTTCATCTCAACTCTACAGAGAGGGAGCATGACCCCTACATGGCCCACCTTCCCGCTGTGCCTGGGGGAAAGGTCAGGGTGATGTGGCGCCCTGATCCCCATCCCCCTCTCTGGATTGCTCCCAAGGCCCAGAGCCTGCAAGGCCAGAGCAGCAGGAAAGGGGCTGAACCAGCTCCACCTAGGCCATCTCACTCTCCTCTTCTTCTGGAGTCAGGAGGTACGCTGTGGATGAGCCTAGCCTGTCCTCATATCGCAGCAGTAAATTCTCAGATACCAGCTGGAATTAGGGAAAGAGGGTACCTCCAGGCCTCCTTAAACAACTAGCCTGATCGAGGTTTAATTTAGATGCAATCAAGTCCGCCCATAAGTGTACAGCTGGGTGAACTGTTACAAATGTGCACACTCATGTAATCACCAGCACAACGCATATGAATAGAGAAGTTGCCACCACCTCCCAAAGGTTCTTGTCCCCTGATCTGTTTAGACCTGAGATCCATCCGGTGAAGGAAGGCAGGCTGGGTTCTACTTCGGTGCTATGCAGCTCTGCCACTTACGAGCTGCGCGACTGGATTCAGTCGTCCAACCTCTCTCTTGGGTTTTCCATATTAAAAATTGGGAGCAGTAATAACATTTAGCACATCATACAGTTTGTGTGTGAATTATATGATATATTAAGTGCAGAACATCTAGAGTCGTGCCTGGTGTGTAGCTAGCCTTCCATGCGTGTCAGGTGGTACTACTGTCATCATTGTCATCATTACCAACATCATCATATCACCATCTTCATCACCATCATATCACCATCATCATCACCACCATCCTCACCATCACCACGATCCTCCTCACCATCTTCACCATCATCATCATCACCCTCAGCATCACCCTCAGCATCACCCTCACCATCATCCTCACCATCGTCACCATCACCATCCTCATCATCATCCTCACCATTATCACCATCACCTTCACCCTCACCATGATCCTCACCATCCTCACCATCCTCACCATCACCCTCATCATCATCACCATCACCATCACCCTCACCTTCACTGTTACCACCATCCTCACCATCATCACCATCATCCTCACCATCATCACTATTACCCTCACCATCATCATCACCATCACTATCACCATCATCCTCAGCATCATCACCATCATCCTCACCATCCTCACCATCACCCTCACATCACCATCATCCTCACCATCCTCACCATCATCCTCACCATCACCCTCACCATCACCATCATCCTCAGCATCATCACCATCATCACTCTCACTATCACCCTCACCATCCTCAGCATCACCCTCACCATCCTCACCATCACCCTCACCATCCTCACCATCACCCTCACCCTCACCATCACCATCATCACTCTCACCATCATCCTCTGCATCATCACCATTATTGCTCTCACCATTACCCTCACAATCCTCACCATAACCCTCACCCTCACCGTCACCATCACCATCATTGCTCTCACCATCACCCTCACCACCATCATCACCATCACTATCACCCTCACCATCGCTGTCACCCTCACCATCATCATCACCATCACTATCACCATCACCCTCACCATCATCACCTTCATCATCACCCTCACCATCACCATCATCACTCTCACCATCACCCTCACCATCATCACCATCATTACTCTCACCATCACCTTCACCATCATCATCACCATCACTCTCACCATCACCCTCACCATCATCATCACCATCACTCTCACCATCACCCTCACCATCATCACTCTCACCATCACCCTCACCATCATCACCATCACCACCCTCACCCTCACCCTCACCATCATCATCACCATCACTATCACCATCACCCTCACCATCATCACCATCACTCTCACCATCATCATCATCACTCTCACCATCATCCTCACCATTCTCACCATCACCGTCACCATTACCGTCACCATCACCACCATCACTATCACCATCACCCTCACCCTCACCCTCACCATCACTATCATCCATCACTCTCACCATCATCACGCTCACCATCATCGTCACCATCACCATCCTCACTCTCACCATCATCCACAGCATCATCCTCACCATCACCATCATCACTCTCACCATCATCCTCAGCATCATCAGCATCCTCACCATCACCCTCACCATCACCATCATCAGTCTCACCATCATCCTCAGCATCATCACCATCATCACCCTCACCATCACCCTCACCACCATCATCACCATCACTATCACCCTCAGCATTATCACCATCATCCTCACCATCCTCACCCTTACCATCACCCTCACCATCATCATCACCATCACAATCACCATCATCCTCACCATCCTCACCATCCTCATCATCACAAGATAAGGCTGGGCTTCCTTCTCTGTGGCTGAATTTCTCTACTATGGAGGGTGCTTGTGACAGGGTCCTGGAGAAATCACCTATCATCCCATAACTCTAAAACACTTAGTGCCTTTGCAAATATGGATTTATTCACAAAGGTCTCAGTGACACTCTTCTCAATTAAAGAGTTTACTATTCTCTAACATACCAAGCTTACTGAGACCCTGATCACATTGGCAACCCCTCTCTGTTCCTCTGGGATCAACCTGATGTCCCCTCAGTCCCAAGCTCAGGCCTTAAGACAGCCTGATGTCCTTTTCATTGAAGATAAGGAGGAGCAGGAAGGAACTGAGATTTTTGCTTATTTCTCCCCTGACTGCCAGTATAAGGTAGGAAATTAATACAGAAAAATATAGCAGAAAGAAAAAAAAATCCCCCACACACAACCCCATCTCCCAGAGACAACTAAATCTAACATTCTGGCATACTTCCTCTGAGAGGTTTTTTTTTTTTTTTGCTTTTGATTTATTGCCACTTTTCATTGCATAGTAAAAGGTTATATTTTACATATACATTTTTACATTCTGACTTAAATTTAGCATATACAGATTTTCCCTTGTCACTAAAAATGTGTGTTAAAGATTATGTAACATTCCATCTTACGGATATGTCATCTAAGTATCCTTTATTCTGGACTTGTAGGTTGTTTCCAGCTTTGCATTACTATAAATAATGCTACGAGTACCCTTGTGTATAATTTCTGGGTTTGGAATGACAGGCATTCCTGGGTTTATTGAGAAGCTGTATTTTCTGTTTAGACTGTCTGGGTTGCTTCTGGGAATGCACAGACATCACCCCAGAGTGTGGCTGCCTTCCTCACCAAACCATTTACTCTCCATGTGTCGGAAGGACATGCTTTGGTGTTTGTCCAAACTGCCAAGTTAGTATTTGCTAAGTAAAGAGCCTCTTACGGCCCTACTCTTCCGATGAGAAAATTCTTTTTAGGGGATCCAGTGCACTTGGCTCTTGACATCTAGGAAGCCATTCTAGCATTTAGGACCAGTTTTCTAGATGCTGACATAGTGACTGAGGCAGGATGGACCCCTCCATCCAAAGGGATCTTCTTACCTCTTAAGACACCATCACTTTCTTTAATCCCCAACAAGTGCGAAGGTTTAAGCAGAACTACAAAGAAGGCTATATCTGTGAGACACCATTTTTCACTCATCTGATAGGCAAAAATTGAAAAGCTTGATGGTACACTGTGTTGGCATAGCTGTGTCAAAGTGGGCACTCAACATTCCCTCCTGGTGGGAACACACGTCAGCACAACCTCTCTGGAGGGCAATTTGGCAGCATACATCAAAGTCACGAATGCACAAATGCTTTGACAAGCAAGTCTCCTTTTATGAATTTATTGCACAGACAGACTCACGCACTCTCTGACACAAGGTAAAAAAAAAAATGTCATTCAGCTCGCCAGGAGTCCTGAAGCAGGTCCGAGTGACACAGAGAGGAAAGAGTCAAGTGACATTTGGGATCCTCAGTGTCTAACAGGAGAGCTGTCTAAGCAGATACCTTCTGGGGGAAGCTGATGAAAGATGACAAGTGCTGACAGTTGTGCGGGGGTTGGGGAAAGCACTTTTAAGTTCAAGGAAGCAGGAGAAAGGCAGGTCATGCCAGACAAAGCGAGGTATGTGTAGGAAGAAAGGCACCTTTGAAATGGGGAGGTCTGAGGACAGAGGGGGCCAATGAGACCTGGATCAAGGCTGCATGGCTGTCTGCAGACAGAGAGCAAAGCAAACCTGTACAGTCATGGAGCTGGCGTTGTGGTCAGCAGCAGACGAGTCTGATGTCATTAAAAAGATCTGGATTGACCCAGTAAGCTCGTCACTAAACCGAAGCATGGGACTCACTTATATACATTTATCTGCTGTGTGCTAAGATGTTAGAGATCTGGGTTTGACCCCTGGGTTGGGAAGATACCCTGGAGGCGGGCGTGGCAACCTACTCCATTATTCTTGCCTGGAGAATCCCATGGACAGAGGAGCCTGGTGGGCTACAGTCCATAGGGTCACACAGAGTTGGACACGACTGAAGTGACTTAGCACACGTGCAAGCCAAGAGGGGTTAAGATGAATGAGCTCAGTGATGGGGAACCTGGAACTTTCTTAGCAGGAAAGTGACATAATGTCATCCACTGTTAGGAGAACACCAGGAGCTTGAGGCTCCCCCATCTTAATTCTCAGGCGGAATGAAGCCGGAGGAGAAGAGCGATCAGGGATTCCTTCCAGGTGGACCTGAGCTCCAGCTCGGCCCCTCTGGGATGGGAACAGCTACTCAGATCAAAGACCAAATCCCACCACCACACAGACAGGGCCCATAAGCCTGGATACACGTCTGCAGGCAGCAAACCGAACAGAAAGACTGCAGTTACCTCAACCCTCCTGCAGGGAAGCCGTTCACCCAAGACGGTCCCCTTCGGACCTTGGAGGAAAAGCATCTCGGGCTAAATGCCCCACCAGGGGCTGAAACTGGTCCCTCTCAAGTGGTTCGGGAAGTATCAACTTTGCTGGTTATGTTTTAGGGGTTGTGAAGTGTGTGCAGTCTTAGTTTCCCTCTATCGTTCAGTGTTAGTTGCTTAGTTGTGTCTGACTCTCTGCAACCCCATGGACTGTAGCCCACCAAGCTCCTCTGTCCGTAGGATTCTCCAGGCAAGAGTACTGGTGTGGGCTGCCATTTCCTACTCCAGGGGCTCTTCCCAACCTAGGGATCAAACCCGCATCTCCTGCATTGCAGGTGGATGCTTTACTGTCTGAGCCACCAGGGAAGCCCTATCCTCTGTTAGCGTACACTTTATTCCTTTTCTTTTATACCCTTCAAAGTGTGCTTAATATTCTAATTCTCTTCCCTTCGCTTGGAAACTTCCTAAGCATCTCCGCGCGACTACCGTGGGAGCACAGTGCCCTGGCCCATACCCCATGGGGGCAGAGATCCTTCCTATTTGGAAACCATGCTTGTACCATCTCTTTTGCTAAAAGCAAACAATGAAGTAGTCCCACACTGTTCCTGGGAAAGCAGTGACATTTGACAGCCACAAGAGGAAAAATTCAGAGGCCTGTTGATGGATTATGAGGCATAAGTGGCCTCACGGGGAACTGAAGGAAGAAAAGAGAAGAAAAACCATAAAGTCACCAATGGGATGCCCATCCCCCACCCCTTGTTTCAGTATAAAGCTCATCAAGGTGTTCAGAGAACAAGCAAGGAGATTGGTGTGTGGGTAGCTACCTAGGGGAGATTTCCAGCCTCGAAAGGAAGGTGAAGAGACCTCAGGAAGCATGGGACACATGCTCATTTCCATAGTCAAGCCTGGGGATGGCATGACTACTTAAAACCGAGCAAGATCCCAGGGGCCTTCCTAGGACTGACCACCCCCCTCCAATGTCCTCCACCTGCCTGTTGTCTGTAGAAAACCTTCAGTAAAAGAATGAATTTAATCAGAGAGATGAGAAGATGCAGAAGCAAAGAAAAGCAGTCAAATGGCGCAAAATAATAATAGTTTCGTCATTCAACGAAGTCAAGGACCTTTAGTTCCTTCTCAAGGGCTATAGATAATATTCTGAGCCATATCCTGTGAGCTGTCTTGTAGATACTGAAACCCCCACCGGGTGGACGAAGTTAACTGTATGATGAGCAAATAGTAGCCATGATATAAGGTGCCACAATTCTGAGAAGTGGCCTCAAAGAAATGGGAACAAACCAACCCTGGAACTGAAGATTAACTGTACTTAATCAAGATGGCACCGATCAGACCACAGAGGACCAATTTCAAGATGATCATCAGAACTGACAGTGCCGTTCTGCATGTAGCCCCCTCCTTCCACTTATGTACTGACTCCTGTTTAAAAACTCTCCCTGCTGATTGACAAGGGGGAGTTGGCCTTTGGAGATGAGGCTGCCTTCTCCCCAGGTCGCCAGGCTCCTGAATAAAGCAACCTTTCCTTTCAACCGCACTTGTCTCTCAAATATTGGCTTTCAAGCAGCTGGATCTGAGTTTATTAACACTTAACTGAGTCACAGAAACTTGGCCCCTCTTTTCTGTCACTTGTTCCTTCCAATAGAAAGCACATGTTTGCCACAAAAGAAAAAATACATCTCCCCTCAATTAAAAAATAAGACATGGCCAAGGATTTTTGAACACATATGGGGAAGACTCCAAAAAGTGGAGTGGGACTGGGGAAACCAACAAACGTGAAAAAATCCTCAATCCAAGAAAGGCATAGAATATATACAAAAATACTTTTATAACATTCTTCACCATCTGGAGCCCTTTTAATTAAAGAGATAAAAACAGCAGGTAAAACTACTTAAGCTTTTATATTAAATAGATCATTTAAAACTATATGGCAATCATGCCCTTAGGAAACTGTCTTCTCCTTGTTCTACCTACATAGTTAGAGTAATGTTGTGCAGTGAATGTGTTGAAAATGATCAGTGAAAGGCATGGAAGAGTTTGGGTAATTCAGCTGACTTTTAATCACTCTCAAATGGTTTCTACAAAATGAATTTGAAAAGAGAATCTAATGGTGATGGAATGTGGGCAGATTGTGTGTTGATCTTGGCACTTAAATTCACATCACTGTCACAAGCACACTGGTTATCTACATTTAATCATTTTGTGGTCTGACTCAAGAAGGCCACCATATAAAAGAATTTCCTTCTACATTCAAGTTTGCTACTGGAGAAAGGTAATTCAGATGATATACCACTCTTTTTAAAAATGGTTACAATTTACTTATTTTAGTTTTGGCGGTGCTGGGACCTCACTGCTGCACTGGGTTTTCTCCAGTTGTGGCGAGCAGGGGTACTCTCTAGCTGTGGGCTATGGGCTTCCCATTGCAGGGGCTTCTCTTGCTGTGGAGCGCAGGCTCTAGAGCGTGAGGGCTTCGGCAGTTGTGTCTCCCAGGCTCTGGAGCACAGGCTCAGTAGTAATGCACAGGCTTAGCTGCCCTGTGGCATGTGGGATCTTCTTGGACCAGGGATCGAACCCATGTCTCTTGCATTGGCAGGTGGATTCTTTACCATTAAGCTGCGAGGGAAGACCCTACGTTATGCTTTAGAATACTCAAAATAATAAGTGCTTTAGGTAAGCAATAAGGTAGCTTATGAGATTTCCCTGGAGGGAATCAGCTTTGAATCTTAGAAGCCACCCAAGAGGTTTGTTTTACTTTTTTTTTTTTTCCACTAAAACTATGACCCAGTGTCACAGTCAAATAGCCAATTTACACTTTGGTACAACTTTGACTGAAATAGACTTTTTTGCCCACCATTCAACCACAAAGAAGAACTGAAACGCAAACATTTTGAAGTTTTTCTAAGTCTCAAATTTCAATATATTCAAACACTAACCTTCCCTGTCAGAAATCTAAACCCTTTAATAAAAAGAGAGAGAAAAAAAATGGATGCTCCAAAATCAGAATGGTTTGTGCCTCAGATGCAAAAGAAAGACTATGCTGACTGCATTTCATATCATCACAAGCTCAAAAACTGCAGAGACTCAGCCTCTCTATTAGATGAAATGTTTAGAATAGAAATTGACCTGACAGTCATTTCCAGCTCTGTAGTTATGCAAAGAATACATACAGCTCTGACTTTTATCTTACATTATTTATTATGCAGTTGAGAAACAACCAGTAGATACTGTTGCTGACTGTGAGCTAAAACATCTATTAATACATATAACGGTGTGCCATAGTGCAAAATTTTGCAAGAAATAAAACTCTAGTGGTTATGATTCATTTCACATGAACACTTATTGGGTGCCTCTTTATGTTTAAGTAGTAACTTCAGGCCTGATACAAGTGTGGGTTATCAGATCTTTTAAAATCTTTACAGAGATTAGAAGGCTGTAGAAAAAGACTACTGGGGTTAAAAACAGCTTTCCAAAATTGTTCAAAATGGACAAATAATGCTTTGCTTTTTTTGACAGCTGTTCAATAACTGAATACAGCTGGGGAAGAGAGACAGCTGCCAAGAGATTTCTATTTGGTTTGCCCCAGGTTTTCTTTTCCAGGATGCTTTCCAACATTCAAACGAGTCTTATCCTGAGCACATTAAAAAAGAAGACTCTTATTCGAATTTTTTTCCATCATGCTCCATCCTGTTAGATAATGTGAACTGTGGGTTTAAAGGAGACAGCCTTAAGGCCAAGGCAATTCCACTCACCTAAACTTTTTTTTTTGGAATATAGTTGCTTTAAATGTTGTGTTAGTTTCTGCTGTACAATGAAGTGAATTAGCTATACATACACATATATCTTTTCCCTCTTGGGGTGGAGGTATGACTGATTGCCTTGAAGTTGTCTTCCACTGGATACTGTACTCATTCAAGGACAATGATCTGTAGCTGACACTATTAGTCACTATGACCGGAACACTTAATGGTCACTATGCCATAGACCATACAGTCAAACCAGTAGTCGTGTATGGATATGAGAGTTTGACCATAAAGAAGGTTGAGTGCTGAACAATTAGAGCTTTCAAACTGTGGTGCTGGAGGAGACTCTTGGACCAGCAAGGAGACCAAACCAGTCAATCCTAGAGGAAATCAACCCTGCATATTCACTGAAACGACTGATACTGAAGCTGAAGCACCAATACTTTGGCCATCTTATGCAAAGAGACGACTCTACTGGAAAAGATCCTGATCCTGGGAAAGATTGAAGACAAAAGGAGAAGAGGGTGGCAGAGGATGAGAGGGTCAGATAGCATCACCGACTCAACAGACATGAAGCTGAGCAAACTCCAGGAGATAGTGAAGGATAGGGAAGCCTGGTATGCTGCAGTCCATGGGGTTGCAAAGAGCTGGATACAACTTAGCTACTGAACAACAAAATTCATGTTCAAATGAAAAGCATGAGGATGGTAGCGCTCTTCCAGAAGCAGCAAGTAAGCTGTCCATCAAGTGGTCTCTTGGAGTGGGGATATGCTGGGAAATTCATCTCAGTGTCCAGGTCTGGTCTTCAGCCCTGATGGAGATCTTGCCCCCAGATGGACTCACCTCTACCAGGCTGACTGAGACTGAAGTATGAAAACAAAATGCCAGCGTCTTAATCTGCAAAGAAAAATACACCTCCCCTTAAGGTGCCAGTACTTTCACCAGATAACTCGCACTTTCTCTCCCTTGAAAGCTGATCAACCCATGAAGCCAACTTATAATCAGAAATTTACTTGGTGGATCACTTAGAATTAGAAAAGGGAGAGCTAACTATAGGATTCAAGCACATAGCATCAGGGTAAAATAAACCAGTGCATACATCTCCACAATCAGAAAAGTCTCGTGTAAAGGACCATGATAACTCCTACCCTTGTGTTATGGTTTTACTTAAAGTAAGTGGGAGGGAATAGAGTTGGGAGAAAAGAACATGGTATTAAGACTTCAATGTGATACAGCACCTAGGTTAGTTTCACAATTAAAAACAATCCTTAAACACAGTGCAAACACTTCCAAAGTTACAGCCATCCATCTGCCAGAAAAAGCTTCCACTTTCAGTACTTACTGAAAATAGTTTGGTGACAAAGTCCACACAGAGCATACACTATTTCAAAATGGATTACTCACAACGGGAAGGCTGCTGGGTAATCAATTTTGCCAGAGTCCTATCACCTAACTTTTAGCTCGAATTCTTGAAATGCATACACAGATAGCAAGTGACGTGAATGACAGCAAGATAAATATGAGTCTCAGTCTCCACCCCAAACTGTGTGACGCTGAAGAGGGAAACTGACATGGAAAAAGTGTGACTTGAAAATTCAACACATAGGCATCTACCTGTCACAACAACTTGTCACATGTCCAACTGAGACCCAACTTTCTTTACTTCCATCTTTTCCTCAGAGACGATGAAGTTATTGAAGCGGAGAAGCCCACCCCCAGCAGGGTGGGAATGGAAGGCCAGCCCAGTACAACGCAGATCCTTCCCCAGTCCTCCAGTCTCCATACTCTAAGAGCTCCATCCTCTTTCCTCTTTGAGGGAAACGTTCTTCATATCTTGGAACCAGATATATTTATTCCCATAGCGTAACATACTGTTAATGCTCCAAGTTTTAATCACTGTCTCCTGGCAATCTCTGCATTGCCCAAAAGCACTTCTGAGGGCGTTAACCCCAGTCAGCCTCTGGCCTCAGTTATTATCCACCTATCACACACCCCCATCTAAGATCGACTATTTGTTTGACTCACATCACACACATCTACCCAAGGAATGGTTAAGAGGTTTCCCATCGACAGTTTTAAAATCCACTTAACCACCAGTGTCTATTAAACGTGTAGATGCAAGGGTGAGGTGGGGGGGTGGCGGTGGGAAAGAGTCCCTTAAAAAAAGTGAAAAACCAAACCAGCCCATCCATATCCTCACTGTCAGGGGAGGACCCACAATTTAGTCACGGATCTAATAACAAATCTCAGGCAGACCAACCCCGACTAAATAAAGGCCTTTACACTTCTAATCTCTCTCTGAGTGAAAACATCTGCCAGGCAGTCATCTAACCGACACCGGTTCTCTCACAGCCCGGAACTTAGAGCAAAACGGAGAAGCAGAGGAAGTGGCAGGACTTGAGACGAGCCAGAGACATCACGTGGCACACCTGTCTAACCCACAACTAAGAGGAACAAACCAGTTAGAGAAAAGAATAGTAAGGTGTGATCTCCACTTCCTGCCTCCTTCCCCGAGAGTGGTGGAGTGCCAGGTCACCTTTCTGGCAAAATCTCCACACATAAAGCACTGTCTACAATTTCCAGTTACCCTTTAGGCGGAGAGAGAACGTTTAAAAAAATTTCTTTTTCCTTTAATTTTCAGCTCTACTTCTTCTATCACAGATTCTTTTATTTGTTTTATTATTATTATTATTATTGGCCATGCTGCACAGCTTGTGGGACATTAGTTCCCCGACCAGGGATTGAACCTGGGCCCTTGGCAGTGAACGCGCTGAGTCCTAACCACTGGGCCGCCAGGGAAGTCCCAACAGAAAACTTTTAAAAACCCTTGAGAAACAACCTGCTCTAGAATCTTTCTAGCTTTTAATGTCACCCCCTTCCCCACTTTTTTATGGTTGTTATAACCCAAACCTTTTTTGCAGTGGCTGGCCCAGTCATACCAGGGACACTCAGGGAACCCAAAATGGAGGTGGGGGAGGGGAGTGCCCAGAGCAGGGGATGAGGCTGGCGGGGCCTCATCCACAAGCCAGAAGAAATCAGTTGAGACTGAGAGCTCTTGGCAAGCTTGGCATGCTTACGGCACTGCAATCCACCACCAGGAGGATGGTGTCTGCTTTACAAGGTAAAGTGAAAAGTGAAAGTCGCTCAGACTCTTTGCGACCCCAATAGACTATACAGTCCATGGAATTCTCCAGGCCAGAACACTGGAGTAGGTAGCTGTTCCCTTCTCCAGGGGATCTTCCCAACCCAGGGACCGAAACCAGGTCTCCCGCATTGCAGGCGGATTCTTTACCAGCTGAGCCACAAGGGAAGCCCTTATTATGAGGTGAAACTCCTCTTAATTATTGATACTTCAAGAGCTCTCACCAGATCACCTTTCTGCTCAACACCACAGAGCCATTAACTGATCTTTGGCACTGAGTCTAAACTGATTTCCTTGGCCTGTGGACCCTACAGACCCGGACCCGGCCAGCCTTCTCCCCGGCTCTGGGCGCTTCCTTTCTCCACCTCCATTTCAGGCTCTCCTGGTGTGGCTGGGTCTGGGCTCTGGCCGTCCTCCGGCCCTTCCTCTCCACTCCATTCATCCAAACCCCACCGCCCTTCTAGGATGGGCTCAGTTCTACCTTCTCTCACCCCATGTTCAGTGTACCCCAATGCTGCATAGCCCAAACACACGCGTCTCGTCTATGGCAGGGTGTTTTATGTTCTGCTGCAACTTAGGAGTTTCAAAGGCTTACTGTGTTCCATGGGAGCCCTCGAGGAGACTTACGCCCTACAGCTGGCTAAATCCCACAACGTGCACCCCTTTCTTCCTCTCTTCTCCAAATGACACCCACGTCATCACTCTTGGCAGGACCTGGCTTCCAGGTCCAATCAAGCCAGGAAATGAGTGACGGGTGGACATTGAGAGTGGACACTGGTAGGCAAAGGGCATTTGACTCTGACCTGGGTGAGGACGCATCCTAAAGGGTCAAGAGAAACTGCTCTTCTCCATGCCATCATTTGATCTTCTATTAATTTTTCAACAAACATCATTTCAGACTCCCTACTTGTGAACTATGTTTTTAAATAAACATTCTTTTAAAATAATCTTTATTTGGCTGCAGTGGGTCTTAGTTGTGGCACTCGGGATCTAGTTCCTTGACCAGGAATCAAACCTGGTGCCCCTGAATTGGGAGTGTGGAGTCTTAGCCACTGGACTACCGGGGAAGTCCTATATACTACACTTTTGACTTCAACCTAGTACTGATGAAATGTATCTAGGGCAAGTGTTAGTCACTCAGTCGTGTCTGACTCTTTGTGACTCCATGGACTTTAGCCCACCAGGCTCCTCTGTCCATGGAGTTCTCCGGGCAAGAATACTAGAGTGGGTTGCCATGTCTTCCTCCAGGGGATCTAGGGCAAAGCACATTCTAAACACTCCAAGGATGCACAAGATTAGGATATTCATGATGAACTGTGCAGAAAAAGAATCATTTTTCCATGGCAGCTGGTCACTCCTTAATTTATGTGTTGGGTAAGTTTAGATTTTTCTGTGTTATGTTCTATTAATAACTCATACAAGAGTCAACTGGACTCAATTTCTCCCTCCCACCCCTTTGCTCCTGTAACCCACAAGTTCATTCACAGTGGGTTTGTCGATGCAGATTCAGTAAGTAATTTACAATGTCTCAATTGGCTGCCTCAAGTGGGAGTAAGAGCTTCCTGTTACCTTTGGTTTTTTGGCCAGGAGGACACAGCCACACATGGTGGTTTTTTGCCACTCAGTTGTGGCCACAATGTATGTGAAATGATTCACCACCTCTTTCTTCCCCCAAGTGCCCATCATAAATCAACATATTCTTTAGGTTACAAAACTAGGTAGCTGAAAAAACATCTAAAATTGTATTGACTGCTTACTCAGAGGCAGGCACTGTGCTAAATCTACTTATACAGATCAAATGATATAAAATATACACTTCTATTTGACATTTAAAATCAATAAATGTAATTGGAGTACAATCTGTAAAAATACTGAATCACTGTACTCTACACCTGAAACTAATATAATATTGCAATTCAACTATACTTCAATAAACAAACGTAAAAGTAAAAAAAAAAAAAAATACACTCCAGGCTTTAGAGGAAGCATTCACTTAAAAATTTGAGATCAAATCACCAGAAGACGGTACAGGATGGCGGCTGAAAGCTCTGAAACCAGAACACCTGGGATCAACCCTAGCTTCGCCCCTCGTGCTGAGTAGCCTAGAGCAAGAGACCTACCTTTCACAGTCTTGGCCCTCCTGGGATGTTAGGGAAGGAGTAAATCAGCGCATCCACAGTGCTTAGAACAGCGCCTGGCTGGGGATCCCCTAGTGGTCCAGTGGTTAGGACCCTGCACTTTCACTTCCGAGGGTGCAGGTTCAGTCCCTGGTCATGGAACTAAGATCCCTTGTGCCATGCAACACTGGGGGGAAAACGTCAGAACAGTGCCTGGCTAAGAGCTTACCAGGTCTTAGCTACTACTGTTATCTCTACAAGGACAGCAAAGATGACCTAGTTGGCCATTCTCTCTGCCTCATAACTTGCCTCAGAACAGTCTAGACAGGGATAACTATGTAGACGCTTCATAAATCTACCAGTGCTTTTGCACCCTTTAAGAAATATATATATAAGCTTTTTATTTTGTATTGAAGTACAGCTGGTTAACAGTATTGGAATAGTTTAAAGGGACTCAGCCATATACGCATATGTATTCATCCTCCCCCAAATCCCACTCCCATCCAGGCTGCCACATAACATTAAGCCAAGTTCCCTGTGCTATACAGAAGGATCTGTTGGTTATCCATTTTAAATATAACAGTGTGTATTTGTCCATCCCAAATGTCATAACTATCCCTTCCTCTTAGCAAGCGTAAGTTGGAAGAAACATCTTTTTAGATGCTATTAACTAAATATCCTTATAGAATTAACAGTGGTAGTTGGGCTTGGTGAGTACTTAGCCAGGCACTGTTCTGATTTTTCCCCCATCCTGTGTGGCTCTCAGGATCCCCTCTGCAATCCCAGGGGACCAGGGATTGAACCCACGCCCTGAGCAGTGAAAGCAAGAAGTCCTAACCACTGGACCGAATAATAAGAACCTACTGTATAGCACAGGGAACTCTAGTTACTGCATTGTGGTGATCTGAATGGGAAAGAAATCCAAAAGGGAGGGGATATATGTATACATACGGCTGATTCACTTTGCTGTTCAGCAGAAACTAACACAACATTGTAAAGCAACTAAACGCCAGTAAAAATTAATTTAAAAAGGAAATATCTTTTTAGAAACAAACATTACACTATTGGGTTTTCATCAGAAGCTAGGCTATTCTGAATGAGAACTGACAGGTAACTTGGCATCTAACCCTGTAAGTACAGGAACATGGGTGCCCCGAAGAACTTGGTCTTTCTGTACATCACTTGCTGTGGACCAGAATGAACCCAGCATGGGTATCTTTGCCCTGAACTTATGCAGGAGTCTGGCTACTTCCATTTGGGGAAAGTCATCCCTTTTCCTTCATTGGCTTCTATGACTTCCTCACTGATTTTTGTCTCTAGTCCCTATCTAGCCCCAGGGACTTGGCAACCTAGTTTCCAAACAGTTCAGGCCTCGGCAGCATCTCCACCCCAAGTTCTAGCACCTGGTGACGGCAAGTAATGCCAGGGCACCAGCAGCAGACTTGGCCGCAGACTCTCACGGTTGAGACTGGAAACCACACATTCATGGCTGAGCTGCTCCTTGGGATGGATAACATCGCCTTGGAAAACATTTCAAACAACCCTGTTGAGTGGGTAAATTACACAAAGAACCTGTGGCTCAGGGCCGAACTAATTTATCCTTGGTCATGCAACACCTAAGGAGAACTGGCAAAACCACGGCTGCAGTGAGTCACCATGACCAAGATTCCGAAGGTTCCAGGTGGAAGGAAGCCCCCAGGTGTGGTGATGAGGGCAGAATGAGAGATGGTTGATGCTGGGGTGCAAAGAAACTCGAAAAGACAAGGAGGACATATTTTTGGACAGATCTTCATTTTTGGGATTTTGGACAGATCTTCATTATACTGGGATTTCCCTGGTGGTCCAGTGGTTAAGAATCCGCCTTGCAATGCAGAGGCTGCGAGTTCGATCCCTGGTTGGGGAACTATAAGATCCTACATGCTGGGTAGCGACTATGCCTGCACACTGCAACTTCTGGGCCCTCGCATCACAGCTAGAGCGTCCATGTGCTTGCTGCAAGGAAAGATCCCGTATGCCAAAATGAAGATCCCGCATGCTGCGACTAAGACCCAACACAGCCAAATTCATTAATTAGTTAAAAAAAAATCATATATACTAACTTGAACTAATAACTAAAAGTTTATCAACAGGACTGCTGACCAACCAGCCAGAATGAACAGATGGGGTCTGAGAGTCCCTGATTTCCAATGGGGGTTCCATTTGGCTCTGGAGGTGACACCCATGACCTGGACTGAGCCAGTAAGTATAGCTTGTTCCTCTTTACCACTGTGATTTCTGTCCTGGGCACACGACCAGAGCAGATCCAGAAAAAAAGGAATAGTAGAGTTCTTTCTGGGGCTGCTGGGAACAGGGGTGCATATGGCCCTATGACCCACTGAAAGCCATTTGAAGATCTCAAGGGGAGATCCTCAGGATAAAGCTGACATCAAGGAAAGAGAAACAGAAAAAAGAAATCAGGACTCCTTAGTGAATGTGCTGAGCTGTATCAAAATCTGCCTGATGTTAGCATCATGCCTTTTAGCTTTTCAGTTTCAGAAACCAATACAGCCTTTGCTGTCGGAGCCAGCCTCTTAAAAAAAAAATTTATATATATATATATTTGGCTTCGAACCATGGTGCTGGAGAAGACTTCTGAGAGTCCCTTGGACAGCAAGGGCAAACCAGTCAATCCTACTGGAAATCAACCCTGAATATTCATTGAAAGGACTGATGATGAAGCGGAAGCTCCGAAATTTTGGCCACCTGAGGCAAAGAGCTGATTCACTGGAAAAGACCCTGATGCTGGGAAAGACTGAAGGCAGGAGGAGAAGGGGACGACAGAGGATGAGATGGTTGGATGGCATCACCGACTCCACACGAGTTTGAGCAAGCTCCAGGAGGTAATGAAGGACAGAGAAGCCTGGTGTGCTGCAGTCCACGGGGTCACAAAGAGTCACACATGACTGAGTGAGTGAACAACACCAGCAAAATTTATTTGGCTGTGTCGGGTCTTAGTTGGGGCATACAGGATCTTCCATTGCAGCTTGAGGTCTTTCTAGGTGTGGCTCATGGGCTTAATTGCTCTGCAGCATGTGGGATCTTGGTCCCTCCACCAGGGATCGAACGCGAATCCCCTGCATTGCAAGGTGGATTCTTAACCACTGGACCACCAGGGAAGCCCCCTAAACCAGCCTTGTGTTGTGTTTCTTTTACTTGCCCTCTCAAGAGTCCTGTTGCAACATGCATTTAAGATAAACACTTGATTGCAAAGCATGGCAGTGCAACTTGCTGAACGCTGTGAGTTTAATTCACTTGGTAAATATTTTTCTCTCTTGAGACGGCTGGTATAAACAGTAAGCTTCAGTCTATTTCAGACTGAATTATTTTACTATACTGTCAAAATCATGATTCCCTACTATTTTTTTTTAAAGCCATTTCTTTGGGAGCCAAGAAGAGAGCAAACAGAAGTGAAAGACAAAGCAGAAAAGCTTCTGAGTCCAGGGAAGAGAGATGACAGCCAACCAGATTTCACAGACTGGTGCAGAAACTTATTCTGGTCATTATTAATAAGATGACCTAATAATAAAACAAGAGCAATGCACCAATCAATCAAAAGCACTGCAGTTAACTCTTGCTGGCACAAATGTGAATGCCACCCACAGGTAGTCTTATCAACCTTCTCCACTGTTGCCTGAGAAATGCTCCCTGTAGCACATTTCCACCCCCTGTAAGGACATTCCTGCAGCATAAGGACATAGCTGTGGGCTGGGAGGGGATGTCAAGCCTGCACTGAAAATGGAGAAACTGAGGTTTGCAGAAGCTGCAGACTTTGCTCAGGTTCACAGCACTACAAAGTGGGAGGAGCCAGGCATTGGTAGACCCAGGTCTTCTGACTCAAATTCAGAGCACCTTTGTCTCCCCAATGGTTGGGGAGGTACCTCATGTCTAGGAAAGTCAGGAGGCTGACACCAAAGAGGTCTTCCTCAGACCTCCTATAAGAGCAAAAGATTAAGAAATGAGCATGCTGGATAGTCTAAAAAAGAAAATGACCAACATCTGAATTTTTAAAGTTACCCCTAGAACCACACCCCCCTTTACCACACTTCCATTCCTAATCCCCGCTGGGCACAAAGCTTTGGCTGGTACTTGAAAGACCTAACATTCAAAAGTTAAATATAGCCTGATGACAGCACTGATTTTATATTTTTCAAAAAATACAATTAAGATTCAGGAGCTCAAGTACTAATATCTAGAATACCCCAAAATTTGTACTAGCATTTTTGAGGCATTTGTATTTTTTCTGAGCATTCAGAAATCAATCTGTTTTATGTATGTATGTATGAATGCATGTATGTATATACTTTTTATTGAAGTATAGTTGATTTACAATGTTGTGTTAATTTCTTCTGTACAGCAAAGTCATTCAGATTTATACACATACTTTTCAGATTCTTTTCTATTATTAGTTATTATAAGATATTGAATATAGTTCTCTGTGCTGAACAGTAGGTCCTTGTTATTTATCTATTTTATTAATATATATATAATAGTGTTCATTCCAAACTCCTAATCTATCCCTCCGCTATCCCCTTACCTCTCTGGTAACCATGGGTTTGTTTTCCAAGTCTGTGTGTCTGTTTCTTTTGTAACTAAGTTCATCTTCATCTTTTTTTTAGATTCCACAAATAAGAGATACCATATGATATTTGTTCTTCTCTGTCTGGATTACTTCACTTAGTATGATAATCTCTAGATTCATCCATGTTGCTGCAAATGGCATTATTTCATTCTTTTTTATGATGAGTCATAGTCCACTGTGGGCTTCCCAGGTGGCACAGTGGTAAAGAACCTGCCTGCCAATGCAGAAGTCGTAAGAGATGTGGGTTCGATCTCTGGGTCGGGAAGATCCCCTGGATCCCCCACTCCAGCATTCTTGCCTGGAGGGTTACAGTCCACAGGGTCGCAAAGAGTCAGACATGACCAAAGCGACTTAGCTCGCAAGCATGTAGTCCATTGTACATATTACCACGTCTTCTTTAGTGATGCTGTCTTTATAAAAAACAATTCAGGCCTGTGTTGCACGGAGTCTGAGTAGGAATAATTGGAGGATCAACTCCTAAGGAAGAATTATAAAGAGATGATATTTTACCCATGGCTTCGTGCTAGAACCTTAAGCTTTTCTGATAGTTCATAGCTTTGAACATTTTGGGGGGGCTTCAACTGAACAGGGTATCCAAAGGGTATCTTTAGTTTAAATATACCAAAGCCCTTTGAAAAATAGTGGGGAGGGAAATCCACAGCACTTTAACTAGCAGTAGGAAAAAAAATCCTCTTTCAAGACTGTTACGGCTCACTTATCATGGTTTCAATAAATTTTCACTTAAGAAACAAAACACTCTTCTTAGCAGATATATCACATGAACAGTCCAAAAAATTAAATATCTTCACTGAAATACTGACTTTGGAATTCATCCTGATGTATGATTCAGATGCATGTGACATTTTCAGAGCCATAGAAAATCAGTGCTCACCTGGATCTCAACTATTCAAAAAATAAATTTAGCACAAGGGAAATCTTAATAGTTCTCTATTTAAAGCTGGTATATCTCCAAGCACAAGCAAAATTTCACCTTGTTGTAATTTAGGCCTGGAACAGTTGAGGGGAAAGTCACTATATTGTATGTGCTTTCACAATAGATAAAAGAATGAACTATACTTATGATGTGTATGTCACTAAAATGAATGGCAATTAATAAAGGTTAAGGATAATTAACAAAGTCATTAATTACGGTACTGCTTTTGCTTCTGTTGTCATGACTAACAATCTGTTTTCACATTTTTTGCCTTCAATACACTTGTTAATAGCCATAAATAAATAAATTCACAGGAGAGACATACTATTAGATATACATTTTACCTGAAATAAAAAATAAAGGAGACCATTGACACTTGTAAAGAATATATTCTGACAGTCTTAAGGGCCTCAAATTTGAATATAGCATATATTTTCTCTTATAAAACTTGTGTTTTTAGTTAAAAAGCATCACTTTGTAAAACCTCTTGCCTTCCATGCCTAACACCAACAGTTAACTTCCTTTTGAGATTATTTTATTTTTTAGTAAAAGCTTTCAATTGGAGAACAGTTTTAGAGTCACATAAAAATTGCAAAGATGGTACAGAGTGTTCCCATATATCTCTAATCAGTTTCTCCTATTACTAACATCTTATATTAAATTGGCACATTTGTTACAATTAATGAACCAGTATCAATAGACATCAAAATTGTCAGGTGGCAGAACACCTAGAAGTTATGATGACCACCTAGAAATCTGCATTGATATCTACATTTATCAAACTTAAAATAAGTTTCCAATTTGGAGTAGGAGAGAATTCATTTTGCAAGAGGTTCTAGTAGAGATAAGCCACATGGATAATAAAAACTGACTGAAGGAAAAATTTGTTTAAAATCCCATCTCATTTATCTAAGGGTTTATCTAATAATTTCTAGAACAAACTGGGGAAAGTTACCAAATATTCCATTTTTGGTATCGAAACACCTCTGTTTAGCTCACAAAAAAGCCCTACTTGAGAACTCCTGGTTTCTGTTACTAATTTATGTAACATCCTATTTTCAGTTGACTGAAGGATAGGCTCTAGAGATCATTCCCTAAATCACTACAAAATTCAAATTAGCAAAAAGTAAAAGAGGTAAAAGTTTAAAATTTGATTCATTTCCTTGTCTTTTTTTCAATTGCTGGCAAAAATCATTGTCCTAGTTTCAGCTTTACTGTTCATTAATGAAGATTTGCAATAAGATCCTTGGCCTTGCTTATCAATTAAATGCGGAAGACTCCGCTCCCAGTTTTTTCTAAAATCTGCATTCAAAACAATTGGAAGAAAGGATCAGAGACGGAAAAGGGATACATTTCAGCAAAGCAGAAAGACAAGCTGTCCTCAAGTTATCAGCCACTATGCAGAGCTGGAAACAACCTCGGGAGGTACCTAGTACTTCTGAAGATGACCATGGAATCCTGACTCTTCTGCAGAGGTCAGATACCACTCCCCAAACAGAGGGAGGTCCACAGAAATAATTTTTTTTAATGATAATAATAAAGGAGGAGGAGAAGGTTGGCCTCTACTCCCATATGACTTCGGAGTCTGCTACCTTCAAAATGCAGTTTAGACTAAGCCCTTGACCTCAGCATGAGAATCACAAGTGTCCTTTACCGGATTGGAGGCCCCGCCTAGAGATCCTTGTTCCCCAGCTCTGAGGCAAGGCCCAGGAATCTGTATAATTCACGAGCATCTCAGGATTCAGATATACGTCCTGATGACACTTGGAGACACTGACTCGGGGCTACAAGCCACAGGCGACCTGCAGGCCAAACCAGCTCTCTCCACCCAGGGACTTGCCCTGCAGGACTTGCAGCCATAGGACAAATGTGTTAACCTAATTCCATGTCACAATGTTAGGGAGTGTGGCCGTGACAGGCTTCTCTCAGCCAGTCCTAACCATGAATTACATTCAATTCCACACGTGATAACTCTCTCAGGTTAACTCCCCTCAGGTCACATCAACCAGCTGCACAGCACGAAGGACTAATGACAAACGGAAAGTGAGCATGAATGCTGCTCCCATAAAATCTTACCTCTGATCTGAGGCTCTCTGGTGTTCCCTGTCAGAGCCTCCTCACCCCCACTTAGCAGTGATCTCAGAAACAGAGTAAGTATCGCGCTGCTACTGAAAGAGCCAGGAAGCCTCCCCTTTGAGTCACGCCTCAGAAGGACACCTGCTGTGTGCTCCCTCCACAAGCAAAGGTTCTGCCACGTGCTGTTCGTCTTCCACACCAGAGCTCAGAGAATCCTTCATGACCACGCACGATGCTGAAACACAGCCGGTCTCAACTCTGGCCGAATCCCGGGGTGGGAGGGCACTGGAAGGTTACCCATGTTCAGGCCCCACCAGAGCCCTGACTCCAAATTTCTGGTTGCCTCCGGGGCCTCAGCATTGCTTTAAAAGGCTCACAGATACTGATAACGTCCACCCAGGGGTGAGACCCACCAGGAATGCTTTTGTTCTTCACAAGATGGACATCCTGCAAGTGGACACAGTTTTCTGTGCTCTGCTTCACAAATGGAATAATCAATTACTGCTGAAGGAAACTGAATGTACTCACATACCAGACAGCTTCTACTGCCATAACAGCTAAGCGACCGCAGGGATGAAGGCTGACCGTGCGACGCTGTAACACCTACTGTCACCTCCCCTCCAGGGTGAAGGCAGTTCAGGGAAGGATCGAGCTGCCTTCTCACTGTGCCTCTAGCTCTGGGTTGAGACATGTTCTAAAAGTTCTCAAAGTTGGCAAAGGCAGAGGTTTTCACCAAATCCTGGGACATCTCGCTAAAAAGTCACCATGATCAAAAATAAGAGCCAAAAAACAGCTAATCCCAGCAACTAACTGCCTTCTGCCAGTCATAAGGGTGGCCAGATTTGGCGAATAAAAATGCAGCACACTTGGTCAGTTTGAATTTCAGATGAACAAATGATTTTTTCAAAGTGTAATTACATCCTGTGTGATATTTGGGCACACTTAAACACTAAAAAATTTATTCACTGTTTAACTGAAACACCTCTTGACTGAGTGTCTTGTGTTTTATCTGGCACCTGTACCAATACCAGCCCCCAAAGAGTCCATTTGTCGCCTTTTGCTGCTTTGTTTCAGGAGAAAGAGATGATGGTATTACAAGGTTTAAAAAAACATTTGAAAACCCTCTGTTTGCTCCCCAACAAAACACTTCGGTCTTCATGGTATAGAAATTACCCAGAACAGAATATCAACAGAATATCCCTCTCTTCTTTTCAAAGAACTGAGTTAGTTCTTTAGCTCTGAACAAAGCACAAGAAGGAGGAGAAACTTTTGTTCCTGGCTGCAGCTGAGCAAATTGATCAAACAAAGGAAGCATTCAGCTCACACTTTGCATCTCACATACACACACACAGACTTCAGCAAACTCTATAGAGAAAGCAGAAATGGTGAGGAAATTTCATCTGGCTAATCTCGTAATTATGAAGTTTGATTTCCGGTTTCTGCTCCTATAGAGAGATGGAGAGAAGACACCAGCAGAAAAGGAGAGCGAGGAGAAGGTAGAAAATCTGCATAATCGGATTTACTCTTTCAGCAAATCCTGAGCACCAGAGGACCGAGGAGAGACAGATGGACGGCGGACACACACGACAGGGTGGTGAGTGTCAGGATGGAGTTTTCTGCTGAATCCTTGGCATCTGGAGCTGTGCCTGTAACACGGAAGCATTCAACCATTCATGTTCAGTCTCTAAATCGTGTCTGACTCTTTGCGACCCCATGGACAGGAGCCCACCAGGTTCCTCTGTCCATGGGATTTCCCAGCTGGAAAATACTGGAGTTGGTTGCCATTTCCTTCTCCAGGGGACCTTCCCAACTCAGGGACTGAACCCACATCTCCTGCATGTCCTGCACTGCAGGTGACATCTTTACCACTGAGCCATCAGCGATTCAACCATTCATATTCATGTTCAATATTTTTTGAGTAAAGAGCAAAGGTATGTGTACAGACCTGGAGAAGGGAAAGAGGAGATCAGAGATAGCTCCCCAAGGGTATAATGCCTGATGCTCTAGGAAGAGTGAAAATGAGTTGGTCGGGCAAAAGCATTCTGGCCAGGAGGAAAGGCTGCTGCAAAGACACGGCAAAGCCCGAGCTCCAGGCTCCCGTGAGTGAAGAGATCCACCCACTGAACAGCGAGAGCAGAGGTGGGAGGTCCGGAAAGAGGCTGGATGGGATGGAGATCACCAGTCCATCAGGAAGATGGCTGGAAAAGGAAGCCCCAGAGGAGAGAGGATGCTCCAGGGTCCAGAGGGGGAGCTCTGGGTCACACCTTCCTCTTAAGGAAAGTGGAGGAAAGGAGGGACCCAAAGGAGACTAAGAAGGGGACCCTCACATGAGGAGAGTTGCCAGGAGAAGCCACAGTCACAGGAGCCCAGACAGCGTGTCCCAGAGATGGAGGGGCTGGTGTCAGAGGAGAGAGAAAGCAGAGGGTTCATGATGATTAACCAGAGGGATGGTTCAGGGGCTTCCCAGGTGGCTCAGAGGTAATGAACCTGCCTGCAGTGCAGGAGATGCGGGTTTGAGCCCTGGATCGGGAAGACTCCCCTGGAGAAGGAAATGGCAACTGACTCTAACATTCTTGCCTGGAGAATCCCATGGACAGAGGAGTCTGGGAGGCTACAGTCCATGGACTTGCAGAGTCGGACTCAACTGAGTGACTAAATCACCACCACCAAGGGGTGACTTGGGGGTGACAAGTGGAGAAACTGGGCGCAGGCAACAGCATTTGCGGCAATGGGTTTGGGTGGGAGAAGTGGATAGTCTAAGGGCCAATGGGGCAACAGAGGCGCTGTTTCACAGGCATGCCCTTAGGGTGAGAGGGGCCTCAAGATATGCTAAGATTCAGAGATGGGCCCCCAGGCAGGAAGACGCTGATCACACAGCTCAGGGATGAAAGCAAGCTGGGAGGCAGTGAGCCAAGGCAGCAGCGGGAGGGCTTTTTAAAAATTCCTTTCCCTTGTGTCCCTTCTGGAAGTCCTTGATGCCCTAAGGTATGAACTAGCCATGGCCCAGCCCACTCCTGAGCATCCTGGCTCTTGACTAGGGGATGCAACTCCACCCCATCCATTTAGAAACACAAAACGAAACCGCAAAGCCCCACGAGCTGGAAAGAGGAAGGCTCATACAGATCAGTCCTTCTGCTGCCTCCTCTAAGGTCTCCGAGACTCTCTGGGCAGCCAAGAATCTCCATGGAGATGAATTACGAAAAGGTCACCCAGGAATTCTGCTGCCTCAGCAGTGACTGAACCAACTTCTGTGCAGGCACAATGAAGAACATACAGCCGGGGCAGCTGGCTGCTGTGGCACTGTGTTATCCAGGAGTGGTGCAAAACCCATGCCTTTTACATAAAACAACTCAAAGATCTAGTCAGTCTTTACTCTTTAAAAAAAATTATGGAAACGAAATCGGGTACTCTGCATCTCTGCCTAACAACAGTCAACTATTATTTCTTTAAATGAGCCCCAAACAGCTGGCAATAAATGACTTATTCAAGATGCCATTTGCACAATCCTAAAAACCGCACTAACATAACATGGATTAAAAACTTCTAAGCTTCACGGTTTGTAAGAGTCTCACTCCACTGAAAAAGAAACAGTATAAAAAGGCAGTTCAATATCAAGTGCAAACTGGAACCAGACCAACCACCAACTTCTGTTCCTCCTTGAAATTGTTTTGTCAGGTCATAAACACACACTGTCCGGCTGGAGATGGTCTAAAGACAGAATAAAGATAATGGAACTTGAAGTCCACAATCAGGGTCACCAGGGGCTATGGAGAGTTTTCTTTTATTCTGCACATAACAAGTACATAATAAGCATTTTAACTGTATGGATGTGTAAGGGAGTGACTACTTACACAGAAAACGTGGTACAGTCCCTTCCAAGACATCTGTGTCCATCCCAACAACCAAATGGATGACACCGACTACCTACATTGAAACTATCTTTGAATAAGGTGAGAATAAATTTTCTAGGTAGCTTCATTTTATCATCCTTTCTTTATCATCTTTTATTGTCCCTTCACTTGAGATGTTGACAATCTAAGGAAAAAGAAGCAGCTCATATACCTGGTGGCAGACACAGTGGCTGAAGAACAGGCCATATGAGAGCAGCCAGACCCAATGGACTGCTTCCTGGTTCTGCCTCTGTCTGTCTCTAAACATTAGGATCTGAAGGGCAGTGGGCAGAATTACTATCTCAAGTGTGATCCCCTGGCCAGCAGCACAGTAAGAGCCACAGCATCTTAGGGGCCACACCAAACCCAATAGGTCAGGAAGCACATTAACCAGATCCACCAGGGGGGCTCATCCATGCTGGAGTTTGGGAAGCAGTGATCAGAGGAGCAAGACTGCCTGGCTTTCAGTCTGGTTACCTCGTACCTAAGTGTTAGTCACTCAGTCCTGTCTGACCCTTTGCGAACCCATGGACTACAGCCCGCCAGGCTCCTCTGTCCATGGAATTTTTCAGGCCAAGAATACTGGAATGGGTTGCCATTTCCATCTCCAGGGGAATCTTCCCAACCCAGAGACTGAACCCAGGTCTCCCACATTGCAAGCAGATTCTTTACTGTCTGAGTCACCAGGGAGGCCCTACCGCACACCTAAAGATAATACTAATATGGAGACCAGGCGCATCACCTCAGGAAGTTATCAAGTGCTGCTTTCATTACATTTCATTGTATAACATTTCCAATGTTACTGACCTTTTCTCTAGAATAACAGAGTCTTCTCTTTCTTTATCCAGAGGCCTTAAGTTTTCGAAGCAGTTTGGCTTCATGCTACCATCTAAGGTCATGCCAGCTTTATATTATGTCCAGTAATAGGGTGGGGTGAAATAGAAAACTGTTTTTTTCGAGTTCAATTTTAGATATGATTATATTTTTTTTTCTTTTTCTTTTGTTTTTTTGGGGGGGTGGGGGGCAATTGTTAACTGACTCATTAGCAAACCAGGTGTTTTCCCAGCTAGCTAGGAAGTTGTTTGGAGCATTATCCAAAAAAGTGACATGTAATCAGAGCAGAAGAGGCCAGGGCTGGTGCCATGAAAAGCACGGAACACAGAATTCCCCGCTGGTCCAGTGGATAAGAATCTGCCTACCAATGCAGAGGACACTGGTTCCTTCCCTGGTAGGGAAGGTCCCACAGGCCTTGGAGCAGCTAAGCCTGTGCACCACAGCTACTGAGCCCGAGTGCCAGGGTCTGTGCTCTGCAACAAGAGAAGCCACCGCAATGAGAAGCCTGCACGTGGCAACCAAGTGCTGCCCCGGCTCGCTGTAACTAGAGAAAGCCCGCAAGCACCAACAAAGACACAGTGCAACCAAAAATAAATCAATAATTAAAAAAAAAATTTTTTTTAAAGCATGGAACAGAGCTGTGTGCACAGGTGTTCACAGCAGACCTAAGCATACGCATCTCCATCTGGAGCAGCAGTCCTGCTAATTGAAGAGCTCACTGCATCCGTGATACTGTAAACTCTGGCACAGTGGGAATCACGAACCTATTTTACTCTGTCTGACAAAGTGTAGGAGGGGCTTAACAAATACCCACGATTAAGTGAGTGAATAAACGAATAGCGCTAACTCCAGGTTCTCCCTACAGCACTCTGCACCTTATCTTTCAATTCTCCGCAAAGGTGAGAGAATTCAAGGGGCCCCACGCCACTCCAGATTGCCCAACAGCCACTCCCCACACTGAGATGTCTCTTCTGAGGCTCCCATAATGGCCACTGGAGGAGCCTTCTCCTCTGGGAACAAAATCACTCCCACCCCATCACTACAATAGACAGCATCAGCTCCCTTATTTCCTTCACTTTAGGACTTGGAAAGATAAACACAGCATCTTTAATAATCCTTATAGAAATGAAGATCTGGGCATAGGTGGTTATTTTCAACAATGGGGCTTAATCTCCAAAATATACAAACAGCTCATGCCGCTCAATAACAAAAAAAGCAAACAACCCAATCCAAAAATGGGCAGAAAATCTAAATAGACATTTCTCCAAAGACATACAGATGGCCAATAAGAACGTGAAAAGATGTTCAACATTGCTAATTATTAGAGAAATGCAAATCAAGAACACAATGAGGTATCACACTAGTAAGAATGGCCATCATTAAAAAGTCTACAAATAATAAATGCTGGAGAGGGTGTGGAGAAAAGGGAACCCTCCTACACTGTTGGTGGGAATGTATGTTGGTGCACCAATGTGAAGAACAGTATGGAGGTTCCTCAGAAAACTGAAAATAGAGTTACCATTTGATCCAGCAATCCTACTTCTAGGTACATATCCAGAGAAAACCATAATCCAAAAAGATATATGCATCCCAATGTTCATTGTAGCTCTATTCACAATAGCCAGGAGATGGAAGAAACCTAAGTGACCATCAACAGATGAAAAGCATGAAGAAAATGTGGTACATATATACGATGGAATGTTCCTCAGCCATAAACAAGAATGAAATAGTGCCATTTGCAGCAATATGGATGGACCTAGAGATGATCATTGCAAGTAAGACAGAGAAAGACAAACATGTTATTGCTTATATGTGGAATCTTAAAAAAAGGTACAAATGAACATATCTACAAAACAGAAATAGAATAACAGATGTAGAAAACAAACATGATTACCAGTGGGTAGGCAGGCGGAGGCAGGGGATAAATTGGGAGATTGGGACTGACATATACATACTACTATGTATAAAATAGATGATCAACAAGGACCTACTATATAGCACAGGGAACTCTACTCAATACTCAATAATAACCTATTGGAAAAAGAATCTGAACAAGAATAGATAGATACATATACATAATTAACTTACTTTTCTGTACACCTGAAACTAACACAACATTGTAAATCAACTACAGTCCAATAGAAAATAAAAATTAAACACCAACAACAAAACATCAAAGTCTCCTCCTTCTGCTGCTGAAATTGACGTTAAGGAGGCTGGCCTTTCTGTACCCTTTTGGCTGCTGTGATGTAGATGCTTTCTCTTAACTCAATTGAAAAAGCAAGAACAAGAATAGGGAAAGAAAGGAGAGGAGATTGGGAACGAAGAGGGTAACTGCCTTCTCACTCAGTTACACACGATTAGCAGAAGAGGCTCGGGCTGCAGGCAGTTACACTAGAAAGGCCTTTGATATTGGACTATCTGGCTAAAGATTTACCAACCAAGCAGAATAGATGGGAAAAGAGGATTGATAATAATCAGGTAGAGGAAGCCAGAGCAGACATGGCAACCAGTTCACAGAATTAGAATCACACCCACTACTCATTATGCTCCTATGGGATGAGAGATGAGTTTATTAGCAAGCTCAGCAACTCCACCAATTATTTTTCTTAAAGGCGGTGGCGGGGGGGAAACCCAGCTCTTTTTCTAATGCTTTATAAACTCAGAAGGCTTGGGTGCAGGTGATATTATTCTCATGTCCCTGAAAAATCTACCATTCACATGGATGGGGGTGTGGCCCAAGGAATTCCTCCCCACTTTTCTCTACATGATTATTAGCCTTCAAATCCTGGCTCCAAAGCCACTTCCCTGGGAAGCCTCTCTGACAGTTCAGTAAGTCATCTCCTCCTCTGCATCCCTGCATGCTTTGCTGTTTGCTTATCGATGCTTCCCTCAAGGGGGCTTGAGTTCCTGAAAAGAGGGGCTGGATCTTAATAATCTTTGAAAATTATCTCTAAACAGTGAGTGTGAATCCCTGGAACAGCTGAGAGATGCTGAGAGAAGTGCAGTAGGGTGCAGGTGGGATGGCCACTTCTACGCAGTACTGACACATGACTGCAAGCTATACTGTCTTTCATGTATAAAAAGGAATAATCTCTCCCCCAAATACCTCTTGGGATTGTGGGAAACAAAATGAACCTGAAAGCACTTGAAACTCTAAAGGAATCTACAAATGTAACATCAACCTTTTGCTGGTAAAAGCTAAGGAAAGCAGATTCTTTATTGGATGGATCAATGGATGGATGGGTGGATGAGTGGATGGATGGATGAATGGATGGGTGGATGGATGGGTGGGTGCATGGATGAATGGGTGGATGGATGCATGGATAAGTGGGAGGGCAGACAGGTGAATGGTTGGATAGGTGGATTGCTGGGTGGATAAACAGTAGTTAACCAGCCACAAAGCAACTAACAGGAAGATAAAGGGGGGAAGCATCTAATTTCAAGTCTTTCCAGACCATCCTCTCAGGGAAACATCTCCCCAAGGATTCTGAATTTAGAAATGGGAAGATGGGAGAAGGGAATAGCCCCACCTAATTAACAAAATGTTGTCTAATGAGTACACATAAACAACAGTCCTGGTCTAAAAGTTAGTAACTCCTCTCTATATTTACTTAGTATTTATGTAGTATTTTAACATGTATTGATTTAGAATGTATAAGTTTAATATTTAATGTGATATAAATAGATTGCCATCAAGGTTCTCAAAGAACCATCATTAGAGGTAATGATTCTATTTTTAAATTTAAAAAAAGGCAAATGAGTTTCAACAATAGTTTAAAAAACTAGTTCAAAGAACAGGGGAGAAAGTTCATAATAGGAGAGTGTTTAATCAATTTTAACTTCAACTAAAAACGTAAGCTGCAGCACAAGAATCGGGTCTACAGAAAACACAAAGCGTGCATGAAAAATTATCTGAACAGTTTTCTCTGTCAAGAGGTGAATGAACTAAAAAAGATCCCTTTCTGAGTTTAATTTCACTAGGCAGTCTTTAAGTTTACAGTAAAGGAAAAATATATCCATAAACTATGCGCCGAGTATCTGCCAAGGGAGGTTGTTTAGGAAGGAGACTTAATTTTGCTGCGGCCATACCAAGTCCTGCAGGGACTCTGCCTGGGGAGCAGAGCCACATTTTAAAAGGGCTCCCGGTGCTCCAGCAGATGGACTGCAAACTTGACCAGACTGCAGACACCGTGTCCTCCACCCTCACCAGCTGAATGCATTAACTTCTCTATCCCCTTTCCCATATGCTTTTTCACATAGTCACAAACATGTCCAGCAGATGGTAGGTAAAAAAGAAAGAAATCGATCAGCCGAGCAAAAAGTGAAAAACCTTTTTCTAAAGGATGCATCCAATCTCCTCTAACCTCTGATTAGATGGGAATATTTTAAATAATCAAATGGCATGAAACACAAGTAATGTCTTTTACGCCATCCTCAAGAAGCACTGCCCTTTTGTATTACAATATGTGGGATAACAGACTTCATGGATCTAATGCTAGTCTGTTTTCCTAACTCGGAATAATCACAGATTTTCTTAATATCAAAAAATACTGACACAGTAATGGAACCACCAGCAGTTCCCAGCAGGTGATTTTTCTCCACATTAAACAACAAACAAATGCAGGGCTCTGAGGGTCAGCATTTCAGGAATCAGACTGAACGATCCCATCTCATGAGCATCGTGGCAAGAAAATGTTCTAAGTTCAGAAAAAAAAAATAATCTCCTTTTATGAAATCTCTATTTTAATCTAAACAACAGAAAGGCTATTTATGCTACTAAATCTGTATGTCTGCGTGGAAGTCCAAAGAAGAAAGACAAAGGACTTGGGGGAAGTACCTCCACTAAAAGGCAACAGTATACACAGCAGGGAAATTGTACACAGGTGTCACTGTTCTTCTCATGGATACAGTTTCTTAAAAAAAAATAAGGAGGCTGCTCTGAATGAGTGAGTGAGAGTCACTCAGTCGTGTCCAACTCCTTGCGACCCTAGGGACTGTATGTAGCTTTCCAGGCTCTTCTGTCCACGGAATTCTCCAGGCAAGAATACTGAAGTGGGTTGCCATTTCCTTCTCTAGAGGCTGCTCTGTAGTAGAATAAAAGTTAGGAGAGGCCATATGAGGGAAGAAACAGGACTGAAAAAAGAGGACCTGACTCAGACACCCACCTTCTCCCCCATCCCAGAGGTGGCTCTCTGGAACAGCCTGGTTCTGTGAAATCCATATGCAGACATGCAGTGCATCTAAAGACGCCCAGGGTGTATTTTCACAGGTTAGCAGCACCAGCAGAGGAAACAGGCAGACAGTCCTACGTGCATGTGCGCTCAGTTGTGTCTGACTCTTCGCAACCCCAAGGACTGTAGCCCGCTAGGCTCCTCTGTCCATGGAATTTTTCAGGCAAGAATACTGGAACAAGTTGCTATTTCCTCCTCCAGGGAATCTTCCCAACCCAGGGACTGAACCTGCATCTCTTATGTCTTCTGCACTGGCAGGCAGATTCTTTACCCCTGCGTCACCTGATCCTATCTGGTCTCAATTTCCAAATGATAGACTCAGTCTTTAGGGGAGTATTTTAAATCTTAAGGAATTTCACTTATTACAACAGATCATCTCTTGGTATGCCTGGCTCTGAACCAAAATGTCTTACTTCTGCGAATAGACACGTTTAGAACTTCATTGTTTATCTTAAGTTTTAAAAAAAAGCTATTACAATACTTTGAGGAATTGAATCAATACACTCATGACTCAAAAGGAATAGTGATGTGCCCCTAGTAATTTCTAGAAGCTGCTTGGTTATTAAAAGATCCTAGCACTTTTTGGAATGTATCGACTCTTGCACCTTCCAACTGGTACGTATGTTGAGGTTTCTTTTAAAGAGGAGAACAGGCATAGAAACAGTCCTATAGAACGTGTAGCTTTGCATTAGTAGGATGGAAATATAGACTCCGGAAAGGTTATTTTTATTTACTTTTTCTTTCATTGTCCACTCTGACACACATACACACCATGGCTTATCTGGCTGATATGTGATAATACAGTTCTACATGATCAGATGGGATGGATATTCATTGGGGAGGTAATCTGGTCATGTGACAGTTTTCAATAAAATATCAAAGAAAAATAAAAGTATGCATGAAAATACTGTTGAAAATAAACATAATGGTGAAATTTTAATTTTAATTTTTCAAAGTGCTCCAAGACTCTTCAAAATCTAAAGCCATTTACAGCTGAAAAATGAAACGTATGCACTATATTATCTATCTGGGCATCTATGTATCTATCTTTTTGGTATATATAAATCTGCCCACTAAAAAGGCTAAAATTAAAAAGTCTAGCACCACCAAAAGTTGGTGAGAATATGGAACAACAGAAATTCTCACATATATTCTATTTGTGTATAGAAAGATACAACTAATTTAGAAAAAGGTCTAGCGGTATCTTATGAAACTAAACATTCTGCTGGGTTATATGGCATGTATTTTACTAAGGGCAATGAAAGCACATAAAAACATATATATCCACAGAACAACCGTATAAAATATTCATAGCAACTGTATTTACAACAGCCCCAAACCAGAAACAACTTGTTTCTATAGAATGGATAAACACACTGCAGAACATTCCTCCAGTGGAATATTATTCAGCAAAAAAATAAGTGATCCATTGTTTCAAGAAACACATGGATAGATCTCAAAAAAAATTACGGTAAACAAAAGAAGCCAGGGTCCATACTGCATGATTCCAATTATAGGAAGTTCTAGCAAAGGCAAGAAAGTAATATAAGGTGGAAAAAATTAGAACAGTGGTTTCCCCTAAGAGGCAGGGGCAGAAACTTACTGAGGGGGCATAAGGGAAATTTCTGGAATGATATTCCGTACTATAATGGGATTTAGGGTTGCACAGGTGAATGCATATGTCAACACTTAAGATGTGTGTATTTCCTTGTATGTAAATTTTCCTATGAGAGAAAAATCAAACACATATTGAATGCTAACTGATAATTTTCATGCTGCAGCATTTGGAAGAAAGGGCACAGTAATTTGATACATATTTTAAAATTCATGGAAAAAGGAGATGGATTAATTAATGCACAGAAGGATGAATGAATTGAGGGATAAGTAATAAAGCAAGTGTGTGCTTGTGTGGTAAGTTGCTTCAGTCATGTTCCATTCTTTGCAACCCTATGGACTGCAGCCTGCCAGGTTCCTCTGTCCATGTGATTTTCCAGGCAAGAATACCGGAGTGGGTTGCCATGCCCTCCTCCAGGGGATCTTCCCAACCCAGGGATCGAACCTGCATCTCTTGTCTTCTGCATTGGCAGGCGGGTTCTTTATGGCTGCTGCTGCTGCTGGTAAGTCGCTTCAGTCGTGTCCGACTCTGTGCGACCCCATGGACTGCAGCCCACCAGGCTCCCCCGTCCCTGGGATTCTCCAGGCAAGAACACTGGAGTAGGTTACCATTTCCTTCTCCAACGCATGAAAGTGAAAAGTGAAAGTGAAGTCGCTCAGTCATGTCCGACCCTAAGTGACCCCATGGACTGTAGCCTACCAGGCTCCTCCGTCCATGGGATTTTCCAGGCAAGAGTACTGGAGTAGGGTGCTATTGCCTTCTTTATGGCTAGCACCACCAATAAAGCAAGTATAGTAAAATGTTAATTAGAAAATCCCAGTGGTTAGTATGGGATATTCCCTGTAAATTTCTTTTAATTTTTTTAGTGGACAAATTTTTCATGAATATTGGAAGTAAGTTGGAAAAAAATTTATTATAGTCCCATAATAGTATCATTTAGAAATTTATTTTCACCATCATTGTATAAGCAAAGAGGAACTAAGATGCCTTTTTTTTTTTGAGAGTGAAAAAGATTAAACTTTTGTAAGTAGGTTTAAATGCCAAATAAACACTGTATTTCACACCTACTTTGGAGTTAATAAAGCCCCCACTTGATGCCCAAGGAGGACAAGGCATATTTACAATCCAAATATACCTGAAGGGCTGTTTTGCAAATAACCACATACTTTCCTACCCATGACTCTCCAGTTGCTGGGTTCTAACAGGTCCCTCTTGTTACAAAAAACTGCTTGCCAAATATGAATGGGCTTTGAACACAAACCAGAAGGTTCCCCCAAGCCCGGCTAGGTGTAACTCTAAAATCCCACCTTGCTCGACTGGACCTCCGTCAGGAGCTCAAGAGAATTCCTGGTGAGAGCCTCTTACATCTTCTACACATCTGCATTCCCCATAACATCAAGCCCAGGAGATGCTCTTAGGATGCTCAGAAGTAACTGTTCAGCGTTGCTTTCCGAGGCTCAAAGGCCAACAAGGATCACATAGCGGATATTTTTGTCTTTCTTCATAAAAACAAACAGGTCCATCCAGAGCCCCCTTATTTATACTGGTAAAATGCCAAGAGGGTCAAAACTGCGTGAAATTCTACTTCAATCCTCCAATTCATAAAGCAGCCCAGTGTGAGAGTGAAGGCTGCTTGGTGTTGCGTGGTGGACTCTGTCACTTACTGTGTGATTTTTTGGGGTAAATGGTTTAACTTCTTTATGCCTCACATTCCTCTTCCATAAAATGAAGCTGGTTTTTACAGTTTTTGTAGGATTGATGTGCAGATTAAATTAAGATAATCCATCAAGGTGCTCAGCATCATGCCTGGCAAGTAATCAGCACCCAGTGCCTGTTAGCTAATCGTCCTGATGACTTTTCCATGTTTAAGTGAGTGAAGCTGAGACTGCCTGTCACTATTATACTGATGTAACAGGGATTATAAGAGAGACAATGCAAATACTTACTGTTCAAAGAATTTGGTAAACTGTAATTATGGAAAGAAACTTCACTTCCACATTCTCAGGGTCAACATGACAAAACTCAGGACCACTTTAAAAAAAGAATCTGGTATAGCCAAAAAAATTGATGCTTTTAAATTGTGGTTCTGAAGAAGACTCTTGAGAGTCCTTTGGACTGCGAGGAGATCAAACCAGTCAATCCTAAAGGAAATCAACCCTGAATAGTCTTCAGAAGGACTGATGCTGAAGCTAAGGCTCCAATAATTTGGCCACCTGAGGCGAAGAGCTGATTCACTGGAAAAGACCCTGATGCTGAGAAAGATTGAGGGCGGGGGGAGAAGGGGATGACAGAGGATGAGATGGTTGAATGGCATCACTGACTTGATCGATATGAGTTTGAGCAAGCTCTGGGAGTTGGTGATGGACAGGGAAGCTTGGCATGCTGCAGTCCATGGGGTCACAGAGTCCAGAGTCACGACTGAGCAACTGAACAAAGCTGCCTTATGTTTTCCTTGCATGTGCCTCCAGAGTGTAGAGCTTAGTCCATAGAGTTTAGGGTCCTACAGTCTCAGGGCAGGAAGGGACAGAGAAGACTCCCTGACAACAGTCCTTCTTGAGACTCTTGGAAAGAAAACCCTCGGTTGTCTTCTTCCCTGCTCCTCTCAGCATCTCCAGCAGCAGGGAAACCTGCCTGCTGCCTCTCTATCCACTGCAGACGCCGTGATCCCTCTTTACACTGTGGCTATGCGGGCAGGACGAGATGCCCAAAGCTGTCCCACCCTCACGATAGCACTTTCTAATGTCACGGGGAATGGCAAAAAGAACTACAGCAGAGGCGAGGAAGGCCACGACTCAAAGACAGGGAGGTTGTCCTAAACTGTCTTGCGGGCCCAACAAGAATCTGCCTGCAATGTGGGAGACCTGGGTTCGATCTCTGGGTCGGTAAGATCCCCTGGAGAAGGGAATGGCAACCCACTCCAGTATTCTTGCCTGAAGAAGTCCATGGACAAAGGAGCCTGGCAGGCTCATAGTCCATAGTGTGGCAAAGAGTCGGACACAACTGAGCCACCAACACTTTCACTTTCAGCCTAACCACATGAACCCTCAAAAGCTGAGAACTTTCTCTGGTCATGGTCAGAGAGACAGGGCAGAAGGAGAAATCAGAGAGATAGGACATGTGAACAGGACTCCGCATTTTGCTGCCGGTTTGGCAGTGGGAGGGGCAAGGGGACAAAGGATACAGGTGGCCTTAAGGAGTGAAGACAGGATCGCGGCTGTCAGCCAGCAAAGAAACAGGGACCACTGCTTGCTTTCTGTGAGGAACTCAATTCTGATGACAACTTGAATGAGAGTTTGGAGGCGAACTCTAACCTGGAGCCTCTGAGAAGGACCCTGCCCTGCTGGTGCTTTGATTTTGGCCTTGTGATGCCCTGAGCAGAGCCTCAGCTGAGCGGTGCCCACACCTCCCACCCATAGAACCTGTGGGGTCATATCTGTGCTGCTTCATGTCACTGATCTGGGCTAATCTGGGAAGCAGCCATAGAAAATGAATGTAATAGCCCTTAAAATATCTGAGTTTCCCAGCAGGTCTTCTGGTATCTTTATTTATTTATTTTGTTTACAGCAAACACTCTCTGGGACTGGATCATCTTTCACAAACAAGGCTTTGAGGCTGCTCACTTAGATGCCCTGCTTTTAAGAACAACAATGAGATGCCCCAACTTCTTCCATCTGATGAACTCAGCTCAGCTATTCTGGGGCTGAACCTGTGATGACCCATCAGGATGAGGTTCTACTGGAGGACTGTTCGAATGTTGGGGCCTTGGGTCCAGCCCTGCACTTGCTAACATTATGGATGTGAAACGGAAAGCACAGCATACAAAGTCAAGAGACCCAGTTTCAAGTTCTCCTTGGAATATGTTCTGCAGGGTAAACAGCAACCTTAAATGTGGCCTCCTGTGACCAAATATAATTCTCCAAGTGTGGTGAGAGCAGCGCAGGACACAGCAGGTTTATGTCTGAATCTAACTACAGGTTCAAATTCAAGGCAGTCCAAAATCCACCCTGCCACAGATGGAATGTCTGTGCCCCGCCCCCCAAATTAATACATTGAAACGTAATCTCTAATGTGATGGTATCTGAAGGTGGGGCTTTTGGGAGGTGATAACGTCATGAGGGTGGGGATCTCATGAATGGGATTAGTGCCCTGATAAGCAAGAGGCCTCAGAGAGCTCCCTGACCCATTCTGCTATGTGAGGACATCTGCAAAGCAGAAGTGGGCTCCTACCAGACACTGCATCTGCCAATTCCTTGATCTTGGATTTCTCAACCTTGCAAACTGTGAGAAATAAATTTCTGCTGCTTATTAGCCAACCAGTCTATGGTAATCTGTTACAGCAGCTTGAACGGACCAAGACATCCACTGTTCACTTTTATTTAATAAGAAAGTATGATCACTCTCCCAACAAAGTACTCACTCAAATCACTAATAAAATAGTATTAGAAATCAACTATAAATTATAAATAAATTAAGAACAAGCAAATGAATAGAATGCTGATAATAATAAAATATTAAGACCCAAGTTACACATGCTTTAATTTTCTGTTAAGACAGATATCCATTTTAAAAATGCTTTTTGTTGACCCTTCTCTCTGAGAGGAAAGATCTAAGCTCTAATTGTGGTGCAAAGGAAACAAACCACAGCCACACTCGACTATGATCAGAACAAAGTCATCCATGAGACTCTGCTACCAATTGCTGGTTTGACATCAGAGGTCTTACTAATATGACTCACCTTATGGACTGAGCTAGCTTTCATCAGGGTTCAGTCTTTAGTTTGGCTCTGTCAAAATGACATTAAATTCTTTCCTTCAGTATGAATTCAGCAATTTTTCTGTTCAAATTCTGAGCTCAGAAAAGTAAGTTTAGGCACATGAAATGTTCATTTGACTTGGACATGGTTGTCTCTTCTCATTACACTCATGTGTCTCTATCCCTGTGGGGTACAGCTCAAAACAAAACAAATGAGAAACAAACCAGTCTTTTATAGGTTCAGTACTCACTTCCATGTTAACTTCTCTTAAGCTAGCTTCTTCAAAACCCCCTTCTACTTTCCACAATCTCAAAAAATATTGCCTGTTCTCATATGTGAGTATGTTTATGTATTTCATAGAAAACTCATGGTTTGAACTATTTGAACATATTAAATCTGTATTTGATCATACTATCACCAATGTAAGGACTATGAGTTTTACCTAACTGTTAATGAAAATTATTATTCACAGCTTCAACTGATATTGGAAATCACCACAGCATCAATATTGTCCAATCAATGCTGTCCCTGCTTAAATATTTGATCACCGAAAGGCCACCTCTTACCTAACTTACAACTTTTAGAAGCAATAAGTGGTGTTCTGCGTGCTTATGTTCTCTCAAATACAACTTCCTGTGTCCTACTGTGGACATATCCTTGAAATATCTAGAAATAAATATCATAGAGAACTTAGAGCTAGATTTTAGTCATGCAAGTGTTAACAGGTTTCATCATACTCAAGAGAATCTTGTCTAAATTACATTAAAGGACTTGGTGAGGTCCTTCCTAATTTGTTTTTCTATTTCTGTTCCAACTGGATTGTAAAATATGAGAGGGTAAGCACCCCTAAGTAACCAAGCTGTCCCTTCCACATCACCCTTTTTTGCATAACAAGTGTTTAGCACACGGTCTTTGTACAGAGGGGCTTCCCTGGTGGCTCAGCGGTAAAGAATCCCCTGCCAAGCAGGAGACACAGCTTCGACCCCTGGGTAGGGAAGATCCCCTGGAGAAGGAAATGGCAACCCACTCCAGTATTCTTGCCTGGGAAGTCCCACAGACAGAGGAGCCTGGTGGGCTACATGGGGTTACAAACAGTCGGACATGACTTAGCAACTGAGCACACACACTTCATACAGAAGACGCTCAACATTTAGGATTTTAAGGACAAAAAAGAGGAGCATGGCTGTGAGAGAAGAGAGTGAAGATATACAACCAGCACCCAGGGGATGACAATGGGACATTCTAGCCGGAGGCAATGATTTAACCTGGCGAAGAACAGGAGATAAAGTTGGAACAGATGTGAGGAAAGGCCAGATGTCATAATTTAGACTCCATACTTTGGGCAACAGAAAGAGTCAAGTTTTTCTGCAGGAGAGAAACATGAATAAAATGGTGTTTGTAGAGGGTCACATGGCGAGAGTTTGGGTTCAAAGAATGGACTACAACAAAAAGACACACTGAAAGTGAAAGTGAAGTCGCTCAGTCGTGTCTGACTCTTTGCAACCCCATGAGCTGTAGCCTACCAGGCTTCTCTGTCCATGGGGATTTTCCAGGCAAGAGTACAAGAGTGGGGTGCCATTGCCTTCTCCAGAAAGACACACTACTTTGCACAAGTACCTGTGAGGGCAAAGAGAGGCCTGGGAGGAAGAACGCAAAGAGGTGAGTGAATGACTGCTGATGAGATGAGAAGGGAAGGCAAGAATCATGCCTGAACATGAGGGAGGATCTTGCTAACAAACACATGTCATAGTCCACTGAGCTCCTTCGGAAAACATGAGTTATTTTGGTGGTGGTAGTGGTGGTGAGGCCCCTAAGATTTCCCCCAATGATCACCAACAGTGTTCCAATTTGGTATAATCTTGTTAAATAGATGCAAAAAGGGTCCAGACACGTCTCCAAATGTTATCATCAGCAGCTTGATCCCCCAAAGTGGTCCACACTGAACAATTACCCTTGGTATATGGGTGCATCTCTTCTCATAGTCCTTGGGGGTCAACACCTGTATTGGTTTTCTTCATTTTTATTTTAATATTTATTTATTTGGCTGTGCCAGGTCTCAGGTGCATCACACAAGTTCTTTATTTGTCCATGCAGACTCTTAGTTGTGGCGTGTGGGATCTAGTTCCCCAACCAGGGATGGAACCTCGGCCCCCTGCATTGGGAGCACAGAGTCTTAGCCACTGGACCACCAGGCAAGTACTGTACTGGTTTTCTATTATACCACTTTAGCAAGGGACCACAACTCAGCAGCTTAAAACAACATTAATTTACCACCTTATGGTTCTGGAGGTCAGAAGCCCCAGATTAGCATCACTGAGCGAAAGTGAAGATGTCAGCAAGGCAGCATTTCTTCTGGGAGCCCGAGGGGAGAATCCATTTCCTAGCCTTTTCCCTCCTCCAGAGGCCGCCTGCATTCCTTGGCACTTGGCCCTTCCTGTCTTCATAGCCGTGAAGCATTTTCATTGTCTCTCTGACCCTCTGCTTCTGTTGTCACATGTCCTTCCCTGACTCTGACTTTCCTGCCTCCCTCTTATAAGCACGATCCAGAATCATCTTCCCATCCGAAGATCCTTAATTGCATTAGCTCTGGCAAGTCCCTCCTGCCATGTTAAGTACTATGGTATTCACGGGTTTCAGGGAGCGGAACATGGACATTTTGGGGGGCCATAACTCCATTTTCCAAAGGGTCTGTGTGGCTAGAGAACATCATTATCTGAGGGTCCCTTCACTTTCAGACTTGGTTTCCTCCTCTTCAGAAGAAGAATATAAACTTGACCTCAAAGATCCTCCTGACACTGTATAAACCCATCTACCAGGATCTAAAGACATGTATATAATTGTGCTCTATAGATGCACCCTTATGATTACCAACTGAACAGCTTCTGAAGTAGAGAAAGGATCTAAGGGCATCCAGATTTGAGTCCAGTTAATAGATAAGCTGCTAAGTTAAGGTAAGGTGAATTGGAGAAGGAGAGTTTGTCAACACCATGTGCTGATTAGAGATGTCCAGTAGCTTATTGGACAGAAGGAAATAGAGCAAAGACACCAGGTCAAGGCAAGAGAGAGAAAATCTGGAATCATCCACAAATCAGTTGTAATTAGTGGAATCTCTATGGGTTAATAGATCCTTCAAGGGGTAAAGGAAAGAAGAAAGAGCAAACATTTGGAGCTTCACTTTTACTGAGAAGAGGAGCTGGCAAATCATTTCAAACAGACTTGATCAGAGCAAGGTGGAGCCATCTTAAATATGCAGACTGAACTGTTAACTTTAAGGGAACTCACTATGAAACCCTTTCTAAAGTGGGTGGTTTGGGGTCACACTGCGGAATTTAAGAACGATTACTTCCATACAATGAACTGGTCTATTTAGGGTGCTGAAGCTTAATTTTAAAAATACTTTTTTAAAGTACATTCATTTCCATGTTTGTTGGAACTGAATAATTTAGCCAGGGCTGTGACCTTTGAAAGTCCTGAAGTAGGAACTTCCCTGATGGTAGAGTGGGTGGGAATCCACCGGCCAATGCAGGGGACACAGGTTCGATCTATGGTCCAGGGGATTCCATGTGCAGCAGGGCAACTGAGCCCGTCCACGACTACTGAGCCCGAGTGCCCAGAGCCCAGGCCCTGCAGCAAGAGAAGCCGGCGCGAGGAGAAGCCCACGCATGGCAACTAGGGAGCAGTCCCTGCTCACTGCTGCTAGAGAGAGCCCACGTGTGGCAACAAAGACCCAGCTCAGCCAAAAAGAAAATAAAAGTCCTGAAGTCATATCTGGTGAAGTCAAATAAAAATGACTTGTTTACAATGATCCAACTATAGAAGCATTATTGAAGAATATGTGTTAGCACAGGACAAATTCTTCCAACTGGACTTCTGAAATCTAATGGATGAAAACTTTTACATCCAATTCTCCTCCCACATACAGTATTATATATATCTGTTGTCTGTTTAACTTATTCCCCTGTGCTTTTTTAGTAAGTAGCATTTACTAAAACTACTAAATTAGCAGGACTTCCCTGGTGGCTCAGCTGGTAAAGAATCCATCTGCAATGCAGGAGACTCCGGTTGGATTCCTAGGTCAGGAAGTTCCCCTGCAGGAGCAATAGGCTACCCACTCCAGTATTCTTGCCTAGAGAATTCCCACGGACAGAGGAGCCTGGCAGGCTACGTTCCATGGGGTTGCAAAGAAATGGATACGATTGAGTGACTAAGCACAGCAGAGTGTTTGCCAAAAATAGTAAAGATAAACTGTTAGATTTACAGATATCAGTAATTTGTTTAAAAATGAAGGCTTGATTAAAACATAGAAAGTACTTTCATTTTGCAAGCTATTAGTTCAGGAATTCATCCAATGGTTTCTTTCTCTCGGTTAGATTTTTTAAGTTAATAAGTTGCAAGTTACCAAGTACAAACAGGATACAAAAAGAATTCTTAAAGTCATTTCAAAGACTTCGCCAGAAATTCTCGACAATGCAGTTGCTTCTGCACAGCATTCTCACACCTGGCTTGCAAGGAAGCCCGGCAGTCTTGGCAAGTTCAAGTCCTACAGTTTCCCAGGATGTGAGCCTATTTAGATGTGAGTTTTATTTAGATGTTATGCTCTTAATATACTGTCAGCATAAGTCATGCTTGTTGGATGAACCTCCTGATAGTTTTCATCCCTTCGTGGACTTTCAACTGATCATGATGTTCTAACAACAGAAATTTGAATTTGGCTAAGAACAGATCTCTTGCAGAGAAGAGAGAGAGGCAACCATTTATCTCAGTTGTTATGACAGATTGTAGCTTTTCTGAGATGAACAAAAGTTCGCACATCATTACAAAATACCTTACTGTTAGTAAATGGCAACCTAGCTCTGACTTTTCTTTTGTCATATAAAGAGAACTTTCTGTGTGTGTTGTGTGTGTGTGTGTGTGGGTGTGTGCTCAGTTGTGTCCAACTCTTTACAGCCCCTTGCACTATCGTCCACCAGGCTCCTCTGTCCATGAAATCTTCCAGGCAAGAATACTGAAGTGGGGTGCCATTTGCCCCTCCAGGAGATCTTTCTGACCCAGGGAGTGAACCTGCATCTCTGATATCTTCTGCATTGGCAGAAGTGGATTCTTTACCACTAGCACCACCTGGGAAGTCCCATAAAGAGAGTGTTGGGGTTCATAAATACTTTTCTGTGGGCCATGTCTGCACAGCTTATGGTTCTTCAAGTGGCCTGACCCTGAGCCCCCAGCCCCCATCAAGCCAGTCTCAGTGTACAGTTGTGTAAGAAGGGGAGAGAGTCCGAATGAGTGGATGCTTGTGAATAACCATTTCTGTAAAATTCCCAGAAAAAAATTAGATATTGTAAACACTTTAGGACAACTTAGATGAAAACACTTCATAAAAACATGCAATCATATGCTGCAGCTAGTTCAAATACATAATCAGCAAAGCCAAGCCTCATGGTGACAGCGAACCATTGCCTTTGAAGCCCCTTTGCTAATTCAAAGGAGCTACAGTAGGAAGAGCCAAACCTTAAATTTTATCTTGAATATATAAAGAGTGAAGTGATGCCAAGAGATTTTGCAGATATTAGTTTCCTCAGATGACAGAACAGAGGTTCATTTAATAAAGGTGTCATTTAGCCCCAGGACTATAATGGGAATACTCTGGTCTATGATTTGTGTGCTCAAGATCTCTAGCTTTTCCTAATCTAAACTTCGTTGGTACATAACATCTGTGTGAACACAATGCAAGTTCAAAGGACTTCCCTGGCAGTCCAGTGGTCAGGACTCTGAGCTTCCACTGCCAAGGGCATGGGTTCAATCCCTAGCTGGGGGAACTAAGATACTGCAAGCCTAGCTTTCGAAGGCAAAACCAACAAACAAAATCCCCAAGTATGATTCATGGAATAGTTCCATTATAGTAAAAGCAAAACTCTTACAAATTAGGTTTCCAGGAAGGTAAATATTGAAGGTTTTTTTTTCCTTAAAATGCATGCATGGTGCCCTATAGTACATGTATTGGGTTGGCCAAAAACTTAATTTGGGTCTTTCATAAGATGGAATGGAAACACCTTAGCAAACTTTTTGGCCAACGCAGTGCTAGTCATCTTCAATTTTTTACCCTTTCAACACTACCTGAGCACCAGCTCTGTGCTAAACCATTTACAACCTGCTGTGGAAAATGCAAAGTGAAATCAGAGGGATTATTCGTTTTCATTGTGTATGTGGCCCCAGAGAGCAGAGCAGACATGAATTTTAAAACTATGTTATAAGATGTAAGTGTCAAGACCGTCTGAAGAACTCAGCTGGATGAAGGTGCCCTTCTAATATCAAAGGAGCAATTGCCCCATTACCTGAAAAATGATATGAGCTCAAAATCCAAATGCCATCCTATGTCATGGCTGAGCTCCTGGGCTCAGCTTTTTAAAAAGCCATCCTACACAGTCAAGGAAGTAATCCTGGGGAAAAATATTCCAAGATACTTGGATCTCCCACTTCAATCATACCACATACTAAGGGACTCCTTAGTACCTTAGTTATTGTTTAGTCGCTAAATCATGTCCAACTCTTTGCAACCCCATTGACTATGGCCCACTAGGCTCCTCTGTCCATGATTCCCCAGGCAAGAATACTGGAGTGGGTTGCCATTTCCTTCTCCAGGGGATCTACCCAACCCAGGGATCAAACACGCATCTCTTTATGTCTCCTGTATTAGCAGATGGGTTCTTTATCACTTGTGCCACTTGGGTGCCCAAGGTACTCCTAGCTGTGCATAAATATCTCACAGGCTGAGCATTTCTCACCCACTGCACAGAATATTCCATTTTTGAGACTTCAGTTACCAGGTAAGATTTTCAGCAGCAATATCTCTGCAAAATGTGGTCTTAGACCTAAACCTAGTAGATCTTTTTTGTTCCAGTTAAGGCTATACCTTCCCCTATTTTATACGTACATGAACTTACTATTTCCATATTCCTATTTCAAGTGCAAAACAAAAAAATTCCACCCATTCCTTGGAATTAATGGCCTTGTTGAAACACAAATATCATATTCATTGAAATAGCTGATTCAAACATCAGTAGGGTATTAATGAAGAAGGCTGCAATTCAACACTGATGAGCTAATGTCCTAAACATTTTTTCCTACACGAAGAGATACATGAGTCTTTTCTGTACCTTGTCAATGTCCCCCTTCCCTGATATACATGACTAAATTTATACACAATTCAGAATGGTCCTATTCCAGCACAGCTATAGAAAAAGCAGTTCATGAAAGAGATGCCAGCGAATAATGTCGCAGGCGATGAATAGCAAAGCCTTTAACTCAACATGTAGGAAACAAACTAAACGCAGCGGACTGTGGGGAGCACCTCCTTTCCCTATCGGAACATCAGAGGTGGAAATCCACCAGGGTTCTCTGCTCCCAGGCACTCCTGGGCTTGGCAAGAAGGAAAGAGGGAAAGGTAAGGTCCAGCAGGAGGATGGAACGCTCGCGGTGTATTCAGTCTGCAAGGCAGACTTCACAGAACACACACCTTCCTGGAGGACAGGACACCTCGAGGCGAGGAGTCTGGGAGTCGGGGCGGGGGTGGGGGCTACAGAGCTGCGGGGATATCCTCCAGGTGGACCTGAGAGGCCCGGCGAGGCCCGCATTGGTGTCCTGGGTGTATGCCAGACGTTTACCTGGGGCGGCCTCACTCACGGTTTTGAAAAGCCAGGCAACAGAGAAGCATTCAATTTAGACCCCACAAACGGGTGCAAAAGAAGCTTCAGGCGTCCCCCACAAATACATTCTTATTTTGAAAACAAAAGACAGGCTTGTGGCCATTCTCAGAGGCGATCACATTCCTCCCAGGGCTGGAAAGCACACTGGCAAAGGCCAAAGATTAGACAAAAGGCATGAGCCCTGGAAATGATTTAAAATAACAACAACAACAAAAATTGATTAGGGCTTCCCAGTTCCAATTCTGTCTCCCCTTCCGGGGATGATTCCTGGGCTATCCAGCAAATCCCTTAAGGCCTGGGATAAGGAAGGGGAGGAGACCCCGAAACTTTCCCAAACTGCAGCAGGCTGGAGGCGGGCAGTGACCGCGGACCTCGGGGGTCCGAGGCGCAGGGGGCACCCCAGGGGCGGCGGCCACCCCGTCAGTCGCCGCAACAAAAGGGCCGAGCGCAGCCTTCGTGACCGGGCTTCGAGCACCCGAGCCCGGAGGTGGGGAGCGGGCGATGGCTACCGGGGGGCGACGGCTCTCGCCCGGGCGAAGGAGGAGATGGAGCCGCGTGTCCGCGTCGTGCATAAAGGATCCTCGGCTGCATCCAAACCTGCCACCCGAGGCGCCTGCAGCGGATGCCACCCGCACTCCCGGCGGCCCGCGGCCCCTCGGGAGCATCTGCCCGGGCATCGCGGCTTCCCCGGGCGGCGCCGCCCCCGTCGGGAGCGCGGCACGGGGCTGCGGGCCCGGTGGCGGCGGCTCGGGTTCGGGTTTCGGCCGCCGCGGGGACACAATGCGGCCCGGGAGCCCCGCCGCCTCCGCCGCAGGCCCGCGGCCGACACAAAGCCCGCCGCCGCCGCCGGCCCTCGAGCCTCTCGGGCCCCGCCGCCTACCGACCTTGGGCTCCGGCGCCAGGCTCCCGCAGCGTCTTGGTCACCGCCTTCCAGACGTGGCAGCCCAGCAGGCAGAGCAGGAGCGCCGCCGACCTGCTCATCTCCGCGCCGCAGGGCCCCGGGCGGCGCGGGCTGGCCGATCACCGGCTCGGAGCGGCGCGTCACGGGCGGTCGGCCGCCGCGCCTCCCTCCATGTCGCCTGGCTCCGCGCGCGCCGGGCCCCGCCGCCCGATTGGCCGCGCCCCCGCCCGGCGCGGCGTCGGGCCCCGCAGCCCACGGCCGCTCCCGCCTCCGCGCGCCCCGGTGGGTTTCCCCGAAGAGAGCCGCCACCGCGCCGCCGCCGCCGCCGCCTTAACCCCTTCGCGCCCCCGCCCGGCGAGGCGCCCAGGCCCGGGGCCATGGTGCCATCTGGCGGCCGCGCGCCCACCCGCCCGCCCGCGTCGCCACCCCCGGGGGTCCACCCTGCGCTCCCGCCGAACTCGGGGGGCCGTAGACGCGACCTTGGCGCCCACACCGCCCTGCCGTTTGGGAGTAACTACACCCGCCTTTCAGGCCCGTACCCTCTCACTTGGTTAGCTGATGGCCCTCCCAAGGCACTGGGGTCTCCCCGTGTGACTTAGCTTGGTTTCTGCAGGGTCGCGCCTCTGTGCACCTCTTCCTGTCTCAATCCACCCAGGAACCCTAGGGGAGATTCCACACCCAACGTCCAAGGTCTGCGGGCACAGAAAGCCCCAGGCCATGTGCGCAGCAGGCGGCCCTCAGCACCTAAGCGTTGACGGTGAACATCTCCAGGTTGAAGGTTAGGTTGGCGAGGAAATTTACATTTATTAAGTGCTTTTTACTTCCCATTTTTGTCTTCATAATATATGATCTCAGAGGTAGGTATTGTAGTCCCCATTTACAGATGGGAAAAATCGAGCCTAAGGAGGTTTAAGGAATTTGTCCTTAGCACATAGCTCCAAGGTTCCAATAAGACAGTTATTCTGGCCCTGGGTTGAAGCTCTCCACAAAAAGTTCAGAAGGTACTCCCACCTCCCATCCCAACTTCCTTTCCAGAACTTGCTCTTGTCTGGGTGCCTTCCTCCATACAACCCTCATGTCCCCTGACCCTCTCCACCCCATCTCCCAACCAGCACTGTGGGGACCCTGGGGCCTCTGTCCAGGACCTCTGCTCTGGGGAGAGCCACACAGGCTCACCAGAGGCCCAGTGTTGCCTTCAGAACAGTAGGCCAGAGGAGGGTTATTACTGTAATTTTATTAATTGGGCATTAAGGCATGGCAGGCACTGTACCAAAAAGAGAATGAAGGATGGCGCTTGCCCAGTTGGCTTATTATAGACAATCCTTGTGAGATACAATAAAACCCAGGAGGAGGGGAAGCCCTTGTGTGTGTTATTCGCACCCCGAGAACCAATGCCTCAATTAGTGCAAACTGGGCACCTGCACAGGGTTGGGGGTAGTCAAGAAGGTGGAAAAGAAAACCTACAATTAAGGACTGCCTGATGCCTGCTCCTCCTGACTTCCAGTGTCAAAGCCTTAGGGTAATTCCAGAGTCCATATCAGAGCCAGGAGAGAGGAGGATGTGAGAGGACCCTCGGGATCAGCTTGTCCCAAGTCCAGCTTGGGTTCCTGCCCACAGGAGTACAGAGTCCAGGCCAGCGAGCTTGCTGGGTAGAGGATGGCTGTTGCAGTTGGGCAGTCTCAAAGTTTTCAAGTCACTTTCTTGGGCTGGGTGGGGCGGGAGGTGGGTGGTGCTGCTTCTAAGAAAAGAGACATTAAGTCCATCCCAGAGCTGAAACTTCTCCCTTCATATCTGTTGAGGATGTGCCTTTGTCTGGGATGTTGATTCTAAGAGACAGGACTAGCCTGAGCAAAATAATAATAGAGAACTAGGTAGTTTTACTTTACCTGGGACTCCTACAACATCCTGTGAGTGAAGTGTCAGGTCTCCTGAGGCAATCAAGGGTACAATTATATTTGGAGTTCCTAGTATATGCCACTCTCAAATTGGAGATATTTTCTCATAACAACTTACTTGGGTGGTATTATTATTATTCCTATTTTATGGATGAACAAACTGAGGCTCAGTGACAAATAATTTGCCCATAATATCTGGGTCTGATGGCAGCAAACTCAAATTCCCTGTATCAGGTTACCTCCAAGAAAAAATTTCTTGCCAATGATTCAGGTTACCTCTAGCTATGTTCACATTGTTTTATAAACGGGGATTCAAATCCCGGTAAGGTCTGAATGTTGTTAATAGTTTCTGATGAATGGTATTGTGCCAATGTCAGTTTCCTGATTTTGATAGTCTGCTTTAATTATATACGATATTACAATTGGGAGAAGCTGTGAGGAGCTGGGTGCAGGGTGTTAGGGGCCTCTCTGCAGGTCTTTATAACTTCTTGTGAGTCTGTCATTATTCAAAATAAAATTAAAAAAAAAAAAACCAACCAAACCTTCTTCTATACTGTTTCTCTCCTAAGATTTATTGTTCACCCAAAACACTGGTATTTGGGATCCTGAGTGAGTGATAGTTGCTCAGTCATGCCTGACTCTGCAACCCCATGGACTGTAGCCTGCCAGACTCCTCTGTCCGTGGAATTCTCCAGGCAAGATTACTGGAGTGGGTTGCCATTTCCTTCGGCATTTGGGATCCTATATCTATGCTAATATAGAATTCTAGAACTCTTAAGAGTGGGAGAAGCCCATGTAAGGACATTGATTAGTCTAATCAAGCTTGGGTCACAATCAGGACTTGTAGATGGTCAAGATAACAGTTGTTATTACTGTGTGTGTAACAAACTTCTGTGGATGACATGGCACTTTAGGAGCAGTTTCTATATCTTGATAACACCACTGAGGTTTGTATAAATAGCTTCAGAACCACCAGCCCCGTTCCATTTTGCAGATGAAACAGAAAGAGGTTAAATACCTTGCATAAGAGGTTAAATACCTTGCATAAGAGGGTAAATACCCATCTCAAAGCCAAGGAGAAAGCCGAGGCCCCCATAAGCATTGTGTCCTCACATGGATGTTTTCCAGCTACTTGGATGGGAGGCTAAGAACACACAAATTCTGCAAAATCACACCAGCAACTGCACTTTGCATATTATCTGCCCGGCATTATATAAGAATTAAATAATCACCCTTCTCCACTACCGGAATAAAAGAATATGGTTTACCTTTTCTCCTGTTTCAGAAATCAGACTCCCACTTAGTAACCGTGGGGTTGGGGGTGGGGGAGTCACTGCTTGGGAGGGAGTGTTTGCAGAACAATGGAAATCAGAAGTGTTCTTTCCTTCTAGAACTTTTCCTGTTGCTCTTATTAAGATCTCACATTGTTTGACTAAAGATGAATTATGACTGTACTTACTTGAAATTGCTTAGAAGTTGCCTGACTGCATTTCATTTCAATTTTTGAGTTCTCTGCCAAAAGCAGTGATGCCATATACAGAACTTTTCCTGGCTGAGTTTTTCTAGAGACCTTGACTTCAGAGGCTGTGTCAAGGTGTCTTAGTCCAAGATTATTTCTCCCGTTGAAATCTTTCCTGATGTTGGTGCCCATGAGGTGGAATTTTAATTGTCTGAATTTATTTCAAGAGGTGTGTCTTTCCTTCTCGCCTTTCTCCTCCTGACCCCCTGCTCCCCCCTGGTCTGCTCCTGAGTGAGAAACAGCCTGTGAACAACAAACTCAGTATGAGATCGTACAGATCAGGAAGCGTGTCATGGCCATTCCAACTCCTGTTTGCTGACGCTTTTATTAAAGTTAGATAAAATGTAGCCAGAGGTGGAAATTGGAAGGGCTCAGCAATTTTTTTCAAAATGCCTTGGCCGTCCATTTGGAAAAGACAGTGATGAAAGGTGAAGAAATTACTGAAAAGGAACTGATGTTCCCAATGCTTGCACATTCCCTTCTATTGGTGAGTCACACCCATGTCAATCCATGAGCCTTTCCAATAGGATCTTCTTTCAGCTTCCCGGGAGAAGTTGCAAATGTGTATTAATGTACAACAGTGACTCCCTGGGGTCGGGGATTCGGGTCCCCTCTGTGATTGCTCTTCACATGCCTCTGCATCCCTAGAGGAGTCTGGGACGCAGCAGTATGCCTTGGCTGTTGAAGAGGCTATTCAGAGGCGGGTGGGTACCTGAGAACCTGGTTGCCTGTTCCATTAGCTCAAACCTTTGCTGGTGACTGAATGACAGTCCTGTAGTCTCGAGGTGGCTCAAGGAAAAGAGAAACCTCAGCTTCTGTGGATGAAGAATGTCATCTGTCAAATCAGTCAACAAAGGATGTGGCAGCCATCAAGGCTTCAGTCTCTGTGGCCAGCCCCCGCACCCTCACTGTGCACCCTGATGGGATTCAGGATGGAGAAAAGCAGGATCCTGGCCCCCCGAATAGCTAAGGTGAGTCCAGTCTCTTGCATCTTTCCACATGCAGAAATGAGCTAAATTCATTAACTGGTTATGTTTGGTGTTTCTTTAATTAGCAGTAATCTTTTCATGTTCCAACTGCTTGCTTTTGGTGGGGGGAGGGGGGGTGGGGTGGGGTGGGGTGGGGTGGATTCTTTGTTTGCTTTCCCCCCAAATTTTGGTATTTCCTGGCTCCTCGCTTGCCTTTTTGGGACAGTCCCTCAGAGCTATCTGAGAGGCTGTCTCCTGGGCTTAAGTCCCCAGTATGTCCACCAAATAAAATACAATTCTCTACTTTTAGGTTGCACAAAAACATAGTTAGGGAAAAGACAGGAAGCTAATGGTGAAAATGGAGAAGGTAATTAACAGTACTTGAGCTCGTGTTTTGTGGCTCATTCTGTATCCTAAACAAGGGAGAAAGCTTCCCTGTGCTGTAGGCTCCAGTCAGTTCCAGGTTAAAGCTTCACTGTGCTGTAGACTCCATTCAGTTTCAGGTTAACTCTATCTGGCATTAATTTTTATTTTTTTAGGCCACACACCATCGCATGTGGGATTCCAGTTCCCTGCCCAAGGATGGAATCCATGTCCCTTGCATTGGGACTGCAGAGTCGTAATCACTAAACCACCAGGGAAGTCTCTGAGTGGTACTTGCTTACCCTTTTCCTTTATCGTCATTTCCTCTTTGCTTAATATTGAGGCTCTTGACCCAAAGCTACCTGCTGGCTGCCAGGTCATTTCTCCTAATGCCCTGTGCTGTGTGCTAAGTTGCTTCAGTCATGTCCAACTTTTTGTGACTCCCGTGGACTCTAGCCCGCCAGGCTCCTCTGTCCATGGGATTCCCCAGGCAAGAATACTGGAGTGGGTTGCCATGTCCTCCTTCAGGAGATCTCCCAGATCCAGGGACTGAATCCATATCTCTTTAGTCTCCTGCATTGGCAGGTGCATTCTTTACCTGAGAAGTCCTCGTAATGCCCTGCTGCTGCTGCTGCTAAGTCGATTCAGTTGTGTCCGACTCTGTGCGACCCCATAGACGGCAGCCCACCAGGCTCCCCTGTCCCTGGGATTCTCCAGGCAAGAACAGTGGAGTGGGTTGCCATTTCTTTCTCCAATGCATGAAAGTAAAAAGTGAAAGTGAAGTCGCTCAGTTGTGTCTGACTCTTCGAAACCCCATGGACTGCAGACTTCCAGGCTTCTCTGTCCATGGGATTTTCCAGACAAGAGTACTGGAGTGGGGTGCCATCGCCTTCTCCACCTAATGCCCTCAGTTCAGTTCAGTTCAGTTCAGTCGCTCAGTCGTGTCCGACTCTTTGCGACCCCATGAAGCGCAGCACACCAGGCCTCCCTGTCCATCACCAACTCCCGGAGTTCACTCAGACTCACGTCCATCAAGTCAGTGATGCCATCCAGCCATCTCATCCTTGGTCGTCCCCTTCTCCTCCTACCCCCAATTCCTCCCAGCATCACAGTCTTTTCCAATGAGTCAACTCTTCACATGAGGTGGCCAAAGTACTGGAGCTTCAGCTTTAGCATCATTCCTTCCAAAGAACACCCAAGACTGATCTCCTTCAGAATGGACTGGTTGGATCTCCTTGCAGTCCAAGGGACTCTCAAGAGTCTTCTCCAACACCACAGTTCAAAAGCATCAATTCTTCGGTGCTCAGCTTTCTTCACACTCCAACTCTCACATCCATACATGACCACTGGAAAAACCATAGCCTTGACTAGATGGACCTTAGTCGGCAAAGTAATGTCTCTGCTTTTGAATATACTATCTAGGTTGGTCATAACTTTTCTTCCAAGGAGTAAGCGTCTTTTAATTTCATGGCTGCAGTCACCATCTGCAGTGATTTTGGAGCCCAAAAAAATAAAGTCTGACACTGTTTCCACTGTTTCCCCATCTATTTCCCATGAAGTGATGGGACCAGATGCCATGATCTTCGTTTTCTGAATGTTGAGCTTTAAGCCAACTTTTTCACTCTCCTTTTTCACTTTCATCAAGAGCCTTTTTAGCTCCTCTTCACTTTCTGCCATAAGGGTGGTGTCATCTGCATATCTGAGGTTATTGATATTTCTCCCGGCAATCTTGATTCCAGCTTGTCCTGTTTAATTGTTAAAGAAAAGCTCTCTTTCTCCGACAGTGACCTTCATGACAGGCCCCATAAACATGGATGCGGGGTTGAGGAGGTGATTTGCCAGCTCAAACAACACAATGGGTTTAGATATTAATTATTATAATATTAATTTAGTCATTCAGCCACTCATTAAAATCTGAGCTCTATTGAGAACAGGGCATCTGTCTAACTCGTCGCCATATTCCCAGCATCTAGAAAAAATTTCTGGCACAAAATAGATGCTCAGTAATACTGGCTGGGATTTCGCTGGTGGTCTAGTAGCTAAGATTCCAGGTCCCCAGTGCAGGGCACCCAGGTTTGGTGCCCTGGTAGGGAGCTAGATCTCACATACTGCAATGAAGATAGAAGATCCTGTGTGCCACAACTAAGGCCCAGCACAGCCAAGTAAATAAACACATATTACAAAACTAAGTACTGAATTGAAGAGGCCTGATCCTCACTCTGCATACACTGACAGGTGACAGTGAGGAGCCCCCAGTGGGAAAGCATAGGAGAGGAAAATAAAAAGTAACATTGTTTTAGAAATTTTTAAAATGTATTTATTTTGGCTGTGCTGTCTTCATCGCTGCCAGAGGGCTTTCTCTAGTTGTGGTGAGTGGTTGGGGTTCTTGGGCTTCTCATTTTGGTGGCTTCTCTTGTTGCGGAGCTTGGGCTCTAGAGCACTGGCTCAGTAACTGTGGCACAGGGGTTATTTGCCCCACAGCAGGTAGGATCTTAGTTCCTGGACCAGGGATCAAACCCATGTCCCCTGCATTGGCAGATGGATTCTTAATCACTAGATCACCAAGGAAGTCCCAAAAGGAACATTCTTAAGCTGACAAAAAGCATCAAACAAATGGACTGAGGAATGCAACAACCTAGAGATTTCCCTTTCAGTTCAGTTCAGTTCAGTTCAGTCACTCAGTCGTGTCCGACTCTTTGCGACCGCGTGGATTGCAGCATGCCAGGCCTCCCTGTCCATCACCAACTCCCGGAGTTCACTCAAACTCACGTCCATCAAGTCAGTGATACCATCCAGCCATCTCATTCTCTGTCGTCCCCTTCTCCTCCTGCCCCCAATCCCTCCCAGCATCACAGTCTTTTCCAATGAGTCAACTCTTCACATGAGGTGGCCAAAGTACTGGAGCTTCAGCTTTAGCATCATTCCTTCCAAAGAACACCCAAGACTGATCTCCTTCAGAATGGACTGGTTGGATCTCCTTGCAGTCCAAGGGACTCTCAAGAGTCTTCTCCAACACCACAGTTCAAAAGCATCAATTCTTCGGTGCTCAGCTTTCTTCACACTCCAACTCTCACATCCATACATGACCACTGGAAAAACCATAGCCTTGACTAGATGGACCTTAGTCGGCAAAGTAATGTCTCTGCTTTTGAATATACTATCTAGGTTGGTCATAACTTTTCTTCCAAGGAGTAAGCGTCTTTTAATTTCATGGCTGCAGTCACCATCTGCAGTGATTTTGGAGCCCAAAAAAATAAAGTCTGACACTGTTTCCACTGTTTCCCCATCTATTTCCCATGAAGTGATGGGACCAGATGCCATGATCTTCGTTTTCTGAATGTTGAGCTTTAAGCCAACTTTTTCACTCTCCTTTTTCACTTTCATCAAGAGCCTTTTTAGCTCCTCTTCACTTTCTGCCATAAGGGTGGTGTCATCTGCATATCTGAGGTTATTGATATTTCCCCTGGCAATCTTGAGTCCAGCTTGTGCTTCTTCCAGCCCAGTGTTTCTCATGATGTACTCTGCATAGAAGTTAAATAAACAGGGTGACAGTATACAGCCTTGACGTACTCCTTTTCCTATTTGGAACCAGTCTGTTGTTCCATGTCCAGTTCTAACTGTTGCCTCCTGACCTGCATATAGGTTTCTCAAGAGGCAGGTTGGGTGGTCTGGTATTCCCATCTCTTCACCCACTCCCAAATCAATACCTTGCTAAAAATAGGATTCCTTTTCAGGGAGCCTTCTTTGGAAGGCTTTGGTGTCTTCCCGCATACAATAAACCCTCTGTACACAGAGGTAAATTTGCTGACTCCAGGCTGACCAGGCTTAGACTTCAGCTTTGTGACTCTTAAGAGTCAGTTCACTGTTCCTTGTCTTGGTTTGCTCCTTTGTCAGATGGGGACGAAAAGAGTGGTACCTCTGTCCAAGGGCTGTCATGTAGATTTGGTGAGATAGTGGACAGAGCCTGGCTTGTGGTAGCAGCTGTGGTATGCAGAGTGGTCATTTCTCCCCTGCAGAAATAGGCTGGTTCTGAAGCTGAAAGTTTCTTGGGGAGCGGTGGGGACCACTGGCTTGGCCTTAAACCTGCCCTGTGAGATGCTGCTGGCTTTGACTCTTCAGATGAAGTGGAGATGCTTTCAAGCCGTTTCTTCCAGGACAGACACTCATGTGACTTCGAACTTTCTTGTTCACAATCCATTCTGCTGGGCTGTGGACCCTGCACAGACCCTCAGATGCAAGGAATGAAGGAAGCAGATGCCTCCTGGACTAAGACAGATGCTTCATGGAGGAGAGTGGAAATCAGCAGTCCCTGGGCTCCCTTCCTTGGCCTGTCACATTGTCTTATCTTGTTTGAGGGAGAGCCCAGGTCAGCATAACAGGGTGGGAGAATGGCCAGGCTGTCTTTAGCAGTGGGCAGGCTAGGACCAGCTGAGGAAATCAGGGAGGAGAAAGACATTTACCCTCATCAACAATAAACAAATGGGACCTAATTAAACTTAAAAGCTTTTGCACAGTAAAGAAAACCATAACGAGATGAAAAGAAAACCCTCAGAATGAGAGATAGCATTTGCAAATGAAGCAACTGACAAGGGATTAATCTCTAATATATATTTACAAGTATATTTTGCAAATATGCAACTCAATTTTAAAAAACCCAATAAAAAAATGGATAGAATACCTAAATATACTCTTCTCCAAAGAAGACAGACAGATGGCCAGGAGGACATGAGAAGATGCTCAACATTAGCAACTGTTACATAAATGCAGATCAAAACTACAATGAGGTATCACTTCACACTGGTCAGAATGGCCATCATCTAAAAATCTACAGGTAATAAATGTTGGAGAGGATATGGAGGAAAGGGACCCTTTTGTGCTATTGGTGAGAATGTAAATTGATACAACCACTACGGAGAACTGTATGGCGGTTCCTTAAAAACTAAAAATAGAACTACCATATGACCTTGCAATCCTCTTCCTGGGCATATAGGCTGAGAAAACCATAATTCAAAAAGACACATGTACCCTAATGGTCATTGCAGCACTAATTACAATAGTCAGGACATGGAAGCAATCTGAGGTCTTTAATATTAATTTATTTACCAGTTCACATTAAAAAAAAATAACCAAGTTGTCAAAGTATGAAGATTCTTTTCCTCTTAACAAAGCCACAAAGAGTGAAATATAATCTGGAATTGGTTTTTCTATAAGTATCATTACACAAAATGTTTGCAAGTTAAAACTGGAATACAGGAGAGAAAATAAAGCATTTTGTTTTACTGGTGTCTTTGGAAATTTATGTTCTAAACTGAGGGCCAAATCAAGAGCAGGTAGGTACTTGTGGTTGACAGAGCTTGAATGTGATTCTGACAGTGTATCTAACTTTGAAGTTAGAAATCATTTCTATCAACTTTTGCCCTCAAACACACCCATACACCAAAAGTTATGGTCTAGTTGTTTTAAAGCTTGCATAAGAATAAAGGGCTTCCCAGGTGGTGCAGTGGTAAAGAATTCACCTGCAGGAGATATGGTTCGATCCCTGAGTTGGGAAGATCCCTTGGAGTAGGAAATGACAACCCACTCCTGTATCCTTGCCTGGAATATTCCATGGACAGAGAGGCCTGGCAGGTTATAGTCCATGGGGTCAAAAAGAGTCAGACACTGAGCACATAAAAATTAAGGATTTTCAAACCTGGGAGAGATGGTGATCTACTGCCCATTGACATGAAGGGAAATAGCACTCGCAAGTGAAAATTATACATGAGTTAGAATCATGCAAAAATGGACACAGCCATCCAGGAAAGAAGTGGAAGAAGATGGTAGTTGGATGAATTGAATAAAATCTACTTCAGAAGATTCTAGAAAAGGGAGGTGGGAGGCAGGCTTTAGAGGGACCATCCATATGTACACAAACAGCTGATTCACTTTGTTGTACAGCAGAAACTAACACAACATCGTAAAACAATTATAGTAGCAGACCGAAGCGACGCAGCAGCAGCAGCAGCAGCAGCAGCAGCAGCAGCAGCAGCAGTAGTGTTAGTTGCTTAGTCTTGTCTGACTCTTTGCGGCCCCACAGACTATGGCCCGCCAGGCTCCTCTGTCCATGGGATTCTCCAGGCAAGGATACTGGAATGGGTTGCCATTCCATTCTCCAGAGGATCTTCCCGACCCAGGGATTGAACCCGGGTCCCCTGCATTGAAGGCAGATTCTTTACGATATGAGCTATAGAGAAAACAATTATACTCCAATAGTGAAATAAGCGGGGGGAAAAAAGTTCTAGAGAAAAGCTGTATTCATTAAACTTCTTCTCCAGAGGCAGCTGCAGCTATGACTCGACCCCAGTGCACAGTCATTGGTTTGCTTGCAGGGCATCCAGGCTCCCTGCATTTGGTAATGAAATTCATACTTGTCTAAAGCATCTACCCTCACTTTCCTCTCAGTCAGGTTCCAAGGGGAGACATGTGATCCAGGTTTGGCCAGTCAGCATGGAAACCCTCCCCCCCACATCTAGCCAGTTCAGAGGTGGAATCATGATTCAGTCAGTTCAGATCAGAATCAGTTTCAGAACATTTTTAGAATTTGAAACTCTTGAGAGAGAGGAGAGCTTTTGCAGCTGGAATTAACGAGAGAAGATGATAAAAGATGGCAACCTCTGGCAGCTATGTTGCACCAAGAGGTAAGAACCTCAGAATGGAGCCAAAACATAGCAAAGCAGGAGTAAGAGACAGAGAGAGTAGTACAAAGCCAGCTAGTATCTTCCAGGGACTTTCACTTGCTAAGTGAATAAACTCCATTTCTTTTTCTTCCAGCCATTTTGAATTGGGCTTTCTAAACTTACAACCCAAAGAATCTGGCTTATGCAGTTGGAGAAGAGAGATGGGGAGTGCTCACAGTCTAACTGGTTTTTGCTGCTTCCCTCAGGAGGAAGTGGCATTTACCTAACTTCCCGATGCTCATTGACTGGCTGTTATCACAGTGGAGAAAACTTTCCAGAAGACTGAACTTTTTCAGGATGGCAGTTTTAGGATATTTTCCATGTGGATAAGTGTATGAGAGACATATCTTTACACCAGGAGAAGGAAGACCCTAAAAGCGTGGTAATTCTTTGTGTTTTAGATCCTCTTTTTATTACGCTTTGAAATTTAATCTACAATCATTCTCTCTTTTTTGTTTGTCACACATACATCTGCATCACAGACACCAACAGTGACCAGATCTGCCTTTGACCTCCCTAACGGGAACTTAATTGTCTTTTATGCCCAAGTGGTCACCATACACCACCAGCAGGGGTGCCTCCCAGGCAGGGGAGGGGACAGTCTTTTTGTGTGTGTGTGGAGTAAATCACACAAGCCAGTCAGTATATAGACTGACTTCTATATCCTGTAGAATATAACCATCGCCGAAAACTGAATTCTTGAATATGAGTGCTATCCTGGCCAATAAAAATAGAAATCACCATAGAGGAGTTAACTAAACATAATAAACAGTTCAGGCGGGAACAGGAAACTGCTATTTCTCCTGTCTCCAAAGCTTCTATCACAGGGGAAGGAAGAGCTTATCAGCAAAGAAGCAGGAACATGAGAAGAATGGGAGGCTCACAGCAAGGACTGAGTGTTGGGTGCTGAAGAAAAGCAAAGTCATAGATTTCATCCCTGGTACAGTTTCAGTCCATGCCTGGGGGGAAGGGAGGGAGGTACAAAACCGTTTGTGCAGATCAGTTATCTATAGAGTATCACGTAAAACAGCAAGGATTATGGTTACAACATCACACTGGGATTTTCAGGTAGATGGACCAAAATACTTTTTGGTGACAAGGTAATACATGTCAAAGAGATTGAGGAGACTGGAAAAAGTAAGTGCAGAGAAGATACTTTGTAGAGAAAGGGGAGGGTGAGCAGAGGGAGGAAAGCAGTTGGAGGAACATGTAGGATGAAGGGAAGTCTTTCTCTGCTTGAATTGTGGAGACTCAAAGACAACTCATTAAGAAAACAAATAGAAAAAAAAACAAAACTAAAAAACCAGAAAACACACTGCACCCAAATATGTCAGTAGGACCAAATCTTGCAATAACTTGAAAAGCAACCTAAATGTCCATTGACAGATGAATGGATAAAGAAAATGTGGTACATATATACAATGGACTACGACTGAGTCATAAAAAAGAGAGAAATATGCCACTTGCAGCAACGTGGATGGGCCTATAGATTATCATGCAAAGTGGAGGAAGTCAGAAAGAGAAAGACAAATGCCATATGATGTCATTTTTATGTGGAATCTAAAAAAAAAATACAAATGGATGTATCTACAAAACAGAAGTAGACTCACAGAGAAAACAAACTTATGGCTACCAAAGTAGGGGGAGGAGAGATAAATTAGGAGTTTGGGATGCACAGATATGCTGACTACTATATGAATTGGTTATGATCAGTATGATTACTGATGAACAGATTACTATTTATAAAATAAACAAGGATCTACCGCATAGCACAGGGAACTATACTCAATATCTTGTAATAACCTCTAATGGAAAAGAAATTGAAAAAGAATATATATATTTATGCACACACACAACTGAATCACTTTACTGTACAGCTGAAATTATCACAACATTGCAAATAACTATACTTTGATGAAAAAAGTCTCAGCGTGAAAGTGGACAGAGGATTTCCACGGGATTTCACAAAGATCCAAGGTCTTTCTCTTCCATACAGAATCTTACAAAGTTAACGATGGATGAGATGGCCCATAAAACAAGGAGGAAACCACCCCTTTCCATGGTCTAGAATTGCACATATCACCTGGCTTTGTCAGAACAGGATCAGCCTTCGCTATATGCGGGGCCTCTGGGACTTGAAAACAGGCCATTCTCCCTTTCCGGGAGCTCCCCCACAGCCTGAAGATAGCTGCTCACATCTGCTCGGTTCCTCCCCCACTGAGAGCGCCATCTGTCCTGGTGAAAGATGAGGGAGGCTCAGACCTGAGGAGCTGCTGCAGACACAGCCCCGCTACAGACACTGCGGTCCAGCTGCTGAGGCGTAAACCCCAGGAAAACCCCTCAAGCTAAATTGATCAGTGTAAAAAGTACAGTTGAGGGAAGACGATGATAAAGATAAGTTCTTCCAGTGTTTCAACTTGTCCCTAAGGTAACCTTTGTGCTGAGGTCCTGAGAGCTGAAAAGTGGCCAGTTATAAAGAGACAGGGGCTGGGGAATTCCCTGGTGGTCCCGTGGTTAAGACTCTGGCTCTCAAGGCAGGGGGCATGGGTTCGATCCCTTGCTGGAGAACGAAGATCTTGCATGCCATATGGGGTGGCAAAAAAAAAAAAAAGAAGAGGGCTGGAGGAAAATCTGAAGAGGAACAAGGACAGAGTGAGATTTTTTGCCACTTTAACATAGGTACATTTATTTACTTTGGTGCCAGAAATGCAGAAAGATGAGGGTAAACTGAAGAGAATCTGAGAGGCACTAGGACCATTTAAGAGGAAATGGAACATCAGTTTTCTATGACTGACCAGTGAGCAGTCAAATTTATGAAGAGGAATGAAGGTGAAGATGATATACACCTCATTATGGTAAGAGAATAAGTGAGACAAGAAATGAGAATATTTAAGCAAATTTTCAAGATGGCAGTAATTCAAAGACCCAAATAAATGAAACTGAGATGAGAAATTTAGATTTGAATCTCCCCCAACCAAATTAAAATAGTAGCCAAAACTCAACTGGTTAGTTTGTTCATGGGATTACTAATTTTCAAGGAAGCAATTACAGTACTCAGTTTGGAATTTCTACAAGTTCAAGAACTTCTCCCTTTTGGGGACAACTGGGGGCAGAGACCCTGATTATTTGCATGATTTTTGCTAAGTTTTCTCTTTCAGACTTATGTTCTGCATTTCTGAACAATGGGATGAAAATAGAGTTTGTGGAGGTGACAAAATATGACTATACATGAAATAAAAGTACTCAGCAACCTGAAAGCTCTAACATATAATAACAGTGACCGTAAACTCCTTACTATTTCAAATTTCCTTTGTCTTTCCAAGTCACATCCATGGAAGTCATGACTTTCACAGTAAATTTAGGGATTAGATGCCCTCTTTAGATGACTCTAAACATTGGCTACTGGGAGATTAGAAATACCAGCACCCTGGAGTAGACATCTGTAAAATCTGAAATTCCTAAGATGTAAATCAAAACTAGATGAAGAACGAGTACTTTGTATGTATAGAACTTAGTTATTTAAAGAATGTAATTTTTCTGGAAAAAAAATAAATCACTTATAAATCCTTCAAAAAAAAAACCACCAGGAGTTGTATTTAGGTGGCTGTTCCAAGTAAACCCAGGGACGATCCCCTTGGAGGAGGAAATGGCAACCCACTCCAGTATTCTTGCCTGGAAAATCCCACGGACAGAGGTGTCTGGCAGGCTGCAGTCCACGGGGTCCCAGAGTGGACACAACTGGGTGCTGAGCACACACACACATGTAAATCACTATGTCTGACTCCAGCTAACAACACTTCTATGAGCTTTAAATAAGCACTGAAGCATAGTGTGGTCAAACCAAAGGAGCTACCATCAAAAGATGAGTGGCAATCATGTGTAAAGGAAAAGAGTGGGGACCAGCCTCTCTTCTGTCACTCAGACTAAAACTAATGAGTCCCTTTTAAAAATTTAGGTGCTTAATTTATTTGACTGCTTCAGGACTTAGTTGTGGCATGTAGGATCTTCATTGCATCACGAGGGATCTTCTGTTGTGGCACATGGGCTTAGCTGCTCCAGGGCATTCAGGATCTCAGCTCCCTGACTAGATCGAACCCGTGTCCCCTGCACGGCAAGGACCACCAGGGAGGTCCCTAGTGAGCTGCTTTTTGATGATAGCAATTCTGATCAGTGTGAGGTGATAACTCATTGCAGGTTTGATTTGCATTTCTCTAATAATTAGTGATGTTGAATATCTTTACATGTGCTTTTTAACCATCTGTATGTCTTCTTTGGAAATATGTCTATTTAGAGCATCTGCCCATTTTTTGATTGGGTTGTTATTTGCTATTGAGCTACATAAGCTGTTTTTATATTTTGGAGATTAATCCCTTGTCGGTTGCTTCATTTGCAAATATTTTCTCCCGTTCTGAGGGTAAAAGAACAAATAATGCCATTTTGCAGCAAAATAGCTAGACCTAGAGGTTGTCATACTGAGTGAAATGTCAGACGCAGAAAGACAAATACCATATGATATCACTTATCTGTGGAACCTTTTTTAAAAAGGCTACAAATAAACTTATTTGCAAAACAGAAATAGAGTTACAGATGTAGAAAATAAATTTATGGTTCCTGGTGGGCAAGGAGGAGGAGAGGGACAAATTGGAAGATTGGGATCACTACATACACACTATATGCAAAATACAATAGATAAGTAATAAGGACCTGCTGCTGCTGCTGCTGCTGCTGCTGCTGCTGCTAAGTCGCGTCAGTCGTGTCTGACTCTGTGCGACCCCATAGACGGCAGCCCACTAGGCTCCCCTGTCCCTGAGATTCTCCAGGCAAGAATACTGGAGAGGTTTGCCATCTCCTTCTCCAGTGCACGAAAGTGAAAAGTGAAAGTGAAGTCGCTCAGTATAAGGACCTACTGTGTAGCAAAGGGGATTCTATTCAATGTTCTGTAATGACCTATATGGGGAAAGAGGCTTAAAATGAGTGGATATATGTATATGTAAAACTGACTCACTCTGCTGTACACCTGAAACTAACACAACATGGTAAATACTCCAACAAAATTTTTAAAAACAAAACCAAACAAAAACCAATGAGTTGTAGGGAGGGGAGTTAGTGTTCAATGGGTAAACACTTGCAGTTTTGCAAGATGAAAAGAGTTCCACGGATGGATGGTGATGACAGGACCACAACAGCGTGAATGTATTTCATGTAGGTGATCTGCACACTGCAAACACGGTTAAGATGGTAAATTTTATGTATGTGTGGCCACAGTTTAAAAACGTATGAAGAAAAGTTATGAGTCACCTTTGATTCTTACTTTCATTCTTTAATTAGATGAGCTAACCTGAGGAGAGATTTTGAGAGGGTAGGAGATGAGATTCAGAAGTCAGTGAATGTTGATGTAACACTTCTGACTCCCAGCTGGCTGCCCAGAAGCAGAGATGTTTCTCTACCAAGCGATGCTTCCAACACCAGCTCTGACCAACACCAACACAGGAGCTTGTCACCAGCTCTTCTATACCACTTCAGGCAATCAGACCTCTGGCCCAGAGCTAGTAGCCTCACTTCTCTTCCCTCCGACCGGCTCTGTGTGAGAGGAGTAGGAAACAGATGGGGAAGGCGCTTTGAAATCTAAAACAAAAAAGCAGTCTAGCGTGACTTTCCACAACAGAATGATGTAACTTGGAGCGACTTTCCGTGCCTTTCTGGATAACAGGAAGACTCATTATGATTTCATAAAGACTCTGATGGCTCATATATTGGATATCCTGCCCCTTGGTGGTTTCACTGTGAAACAGAAGCAAAAATAAGCTAGTGAGTGCTCTGGGAGCAGGATCAAGGACTTTAGCCAGAAATAAGTTTCCAAGTTTTGTGTCAACAGGTGGTGTATAACACAGTAGTCTCATCCTGGCAAGTCCAAAGCTAAAAATGTAAACAAAATAAACCAAAGTAACAGTAGACCCTGAAACCAGTACAAAGCTTCTTATACCCTATTTTTTGGAAGCTGCTTTTTAGAGAGGAGCTATGATTTTCCAGCCTGAGGCCTGACCCTAACACTGGAAACAGCAGAGGCCTCAGGTGTTAGGACTGGAAGAAACCTTTTGCTCTCCTTATGACCCACAAGGAGGCAGAACAGGAACCAGGTGGGACTTTAGGTAGATCCTATGAGGCTGGTTCTATGAGAGACATACATGCATGATGAGCCATGAGGCCAGAAATTCTGTGTCTTGCAAATGGTAAGTTGCCTTAAAAGAGAGGTTGAACTGGAACAGTATTTCAAGGACCTTAAAACTTTGGTGTGAGTGCTTTGTTTACTCTTTTTTTCTTTTTGAACATACAATAGGATTCTAGTACGTTTATTTCATTAGCGCAAGAAACTTGGGAATATTCCATATTTGAATACATTGAAATAGAGATGCTTAGAGCCAAAAGCTATGTAAATTCCACTTTGCCTTGAAAATGAAGGTCTGCGTACCTTTGAGTGTAGCTTTCCTCCTCTGGGAGTCCCTCATGACTCCCAGAAGTATGAAACTGATAAATATCCATTAATTGTTGAGGCTTCCCAGGTGGCACAGTGGTTAAAAAACCTGCCTGCCAGTGCAGGAGATGAAAGAGATACGGGTTTGATCCCTGGGTCAGGAAGATCCCCTGGAGGAGGACATGGCAACTTGCTCTAGTAATCTTGCCTGGAAAATTCCATGGACAGAGAAACCTGGCAGGCTACAGTTCATGGGGTTGCAAAGAGTCAGACACATTTGAGCATTGCACTAATTGTTTGCTCTTGGTCCAGTAATTCCACTTGGGAATTCTTCCTGCAAAAACAATCACTCAAGACTTGCATTACTTTGACAGCTTTTACATTGTTTTTACAGCTTATAATAGCAAAGGGAAAAAAGGCAGCAGCTTAAATATTGCATTATTAAATCAGTTATGTTATTCTTATACAATGTAATGCTATGAAAACATTAACAGAATGATGGAAATCTAATCATTGATGTGACAAGATACATGTAGCTTGGCAACATATATCCACGCTTCAAAGATAGTATGTAGACGATAACTCTTCCTCTTAGGAATGTATTTTCAAACAACAATAATAAAAAAGACCAAGATGTTCAGCAGAGCAATGTTTACTGTTATACATGTTGCTGTAACATGAAGCTCTATTAATTGAGATTGGTTAAAAATATTATAATACAATTATATCATGGAATATCATGCAGACATTAAAATTATGCTGTAATTTATTTTTGTTCTAAATATGATCACTATAATATGAAGTGGAAAAAAATTACAAAATGGCAATCATTGTATAATTCCATCTTAGTGAAAGTAAAAATATCTATTAAAAAAGTGTGTATGTGTTCACACACACATCCCTACACGTGTAATAATAGTTATGTCCAGATGGTGTAATTTTTAGTGACTTTTTTCATGTTTGTTTTCCTAACAAACATTAATGTATTATTGTTTTAGTAAGAAAATCCAACAATACTATTTCCAATATTTCCATGATTTTTTTAAGAGCACACAAAGATGGTATTTAAAAATTCATTCTAAAACAGTGTCTCTCAACCTCTTTTAATTACCATTCCCTAAGGAGCCTTGTTCAAAGAAGGCAATGGCACCCCACTCTAGTACTCTTGCCTGGAAAATCCCATGGACGGAGGAGCCTGGTAGGCTGCAGTCCACGGGGTCACTGAGGGTCGGACATGACCGAGCAACTTCACTTTAACCCACTCCAGTGTTCTTGCCTGGAGAATCCCAGGGATGGGGGAACCTGGTAGGCTGCTGTCTATGGGGGTCACACAGAGTCGGACACGACTGAAGCAACTTAACTTAGCAGCAAGGAGCCTTGTTAGGCCTTCCCAGGCATCGAGAGTAGTGAAGGACCTGCCTGCCAATGCAGGAGATGTAAGAGACCCAGGTTCAATCCCTGGGTCAGGAAGATCTCCTGGAGGAGGAAATGGCAACCCACTCCAGTATTCTTGCCTGAAGAATTCCATGGACAAAGGAGCCTGGCAGGCTACAGTCCATAGTGTCCCAAAGAGTCGGACATAACTGAAGCGACTTAGCACACAAGGAGCGTTGTTAAGACATCTTTTCCAGATTACTCCTGCCATGAAATTTTAATGCCAACAGATATATCATATATCTGTTTATGTACTTTATGTACATCTGGTTTATACATTTAAAAAGTATGATTTTTTTTGTTCCTCAAGAAGCAATCCTGCCCTCTACCTTGGTCTAATGTTAAGAATTATGTTCTAAAAAGACAACAAGAGTGTGTGTGCAGTTTACTTAGTTTACTTAGAAATTTACTTAGAAACTTACTAAGTCATTCTAAACATACTGCTTCCTATTTAATTTCTTCTTTTACAAGATTTACTTTTTTACAGGAACTTCAATGCACAGTTTTTCTTTTTCTTAATTATGATTTTTATTGGAGAATAATTGCTTTACAATATTGTGTTGGCCTCTGTACCTGATTTATTCTATTCCGTTTATGCATGTCAGCTAGCACCTCAAAGTATTCTGCTGTCCAAATTCTCTCCAGCCTCCAAATTTCCTGAGAGGCTGAGGGTTATAACCTGAGTCCAGTAGACTCATATATTCTGTCCAATCTTGCTCCCGTTTCCTTCCTAATAGGTGTTATGTACAGTTACAGCCCCAATGCAGTTTCTGCATTCTAACCTCCATCTGAGTCAGCTTCTGGAGGAGAGCTGAAATCCACAGGGCAGGAGATCCAGAAGAGCAGGGTGGGACCCTCCGGCATATGCTGAAGCTCTCTCCACAGGCAAATCTTCTTTAAAGAAGCTTCAGTTCTGTTCTTGTAGCCTTTCAACTGAGTAAATCAGGCCCACTCAAATTATCAAGGATAACCTCCCTTAAAGTCAAGTGATTATGGATCTTGGTCACACCCTCAAATACCTTCACAGCAACACCTAGTTTCATATTTGAATAACTGGGATTGTAGCTTCACCAAGCCAACACATAAAACCAATAATCACAGTCTATTCTTTGTCTACCGAACACCCATAGTTAGAAAGTTAAGTCACTCAGTCGTATCCGACTCTTTACGACCCCGTGGACTGTAGCCCACCAGGCTCCTCTGCCTGTGGGATTCTCCAGGCAAGAATACTGGAGTGGGTTGCATTCTTTGTCTACCGAACATCCATAACCATCCCCTTAAACCATAAAGACAATGACAAGGTCATGCTTCCACCCAAATCTATACAATTATCCTGTATACAACCCCAGATGAAATGCAGCAGCACCCTGGGGGTCCCTCCCCTGTGGCCTTTGTCTGTCTTTTGTCTGTAGAGAAACTTTAGCCAGACAAAAAGTTTAATCAGAGAAGGGAGAAAATGCATAAGCAAATAAGAGCAGTCAAACAGGATAAAATAATAGTTGAGTCAAGTAAGCAAACGTCAAGGACCTTTAGTTCCTCCTCAAGGGCTGCTCAGAGGTTAAAGCGTCTGCCTGGAATTCAGGAGACCCAGATTCAATCCCTGGGTCGGGAAGATCCCCTGGAGAAGGAAATAGCAACCCACTCCAGTACTCTTGCCTGGAGAATCCCATGGAGAGAGGAGCCTGGTAGGCTACAGTTCATGGGGTCGCAAAGAGTCGGACACAACTGAGCAACTTCACTTTCATTTTTCACTTTCATGCATTGGAGAAGGAAATGGCACCCCACTCCAGTACTCTTGCCTGGAAAATCCCATGGACAGAGGAGCCTGGTAGGCTGCAGTCCATGGGGTCACTAACAGTCAGACACAACTGAGCAACTTCACTTTCACTTTTCACTATCATGCACTGGAGAAGGAAATGGCAACCCACTCCAGTGTTCTTGCCTGGAGAATCCCAGGGACGGGGGAGCCTGGTGGGCTGCTGTCTATGGGGGTCACACAGAGTTGGACACGACTGAAGCAACTTAGCAGCAGCAGCAGCAGCAGCAAGGACTACAGGCAATATTGTGAGCCATATCTTGTGAGCTGTCTTACAGATACTGAAAGCCCCACCAGCTGGAAGCAGTTAACCACATAATGAGCAGACTGTAGCATGACATCTGTGTGCTCAATCGCTCAGTCATGGCCGACTTTTTATACCATAGCCCACCAGTCTCCTCCGTCCTTGGAATTTTTCAGGCAAGAATATTGGAGTGGGTTGCCATTTCCTATTTCATCACATAAGCTGACACAGTTCTGAGAATTGGCCTCAAGGAAATAGTAACAAACCAACCCTGGAACTGAACATTAACTGTACTTAAGACAATCAAGATGACGCTGGTCAGGCCACCGATGACCAATTCCAAGATGACTGTCAGAGCTGACTGTGCTATATATGCATGTAGCCCGCCCCTCACCCTCACCCATCTATAGAAGCTCTTGCCCACTGACTGTCATTTGTCGGGGGCAGTGGAAGTTGGCCTTTGGACAGAAGCTCCTTACGCCCCAGGTTGCTGGCCTCTGAAAGAAAGCAAACTTTTCATCAAACTTGCCTCTTTATTGGGCTTTCCTTGTGGCTCAGCTGGTAAAGAATCCGCCTGCAATGGGAGACCTGGGTTTAATCCCTGGGTTGGGAAGATCCCCTGGAGAAGGGTAAAGGCTACCCACTCCAGTATTCTGGCCTGGAGAATTCCATGGACTGTATAGTCCATGGGGTTTCAGAGTCAGACATGACTGACTCTTTATTGGCTCTTTATTGGCTTGTGAGTGGCAAGCAGCTGGACCCACTTTGTTTTAAAATGATGTTTATACTTATGAACTTCTACGTTGTTATTATTATTTTTTTTAACTGTACCAGGTCTTAGTTGCAGCACGTGGCATCTTCATTGCCACATGTGGGATCTTTGGTGAGGCACTCGGATCCTAGGTTGCGGCAAGTGGGATCTAGTTCCTTGACCAGGGATCAAACCCCATGCCTCCTGCATTGGGAGTCTTAGCCACTGGACCACCAGGGAAGTCCTTGGACCCACCATTGCTTACGGTTTTTGGCTCCCAGCGTGGGGCTGCTCTCGCGCTCCCAGCGTGCTCTCGCGATATCTGGCTCCCGGGGGGTTTTCGCTGAGCAGAGCCGCCAGGACGACACCCCAGGATGGCTGCGAGGAGCTGCTGCTTGAGGCTACCTGGCTCTGAGAGAGGGGCTTAGGGGGCTGTTCCTGGCAGCTGCCGAAACCATCTCTTTCGGGGACCCTCCCTGTTTCTCCACTGCTTGGCACTGACTGTCAATGTACACTTTTCCTTCGTGGAATGGAAGCATGCATGTGGGCGAGCTGACGAGTTCCGAGACCAGGTAAGTCCACCAGTTTGCCCCCAGGCTACCTGCTCTTCTGAGCACCAAGTGCTCTTTGGGCATTTTGCCAGTTGTTGCTGATGTGTGTCTACCATTGGGAACCGTTGGTGAGCACTGACTGCTATTTGGACATTTTGTCATTTGGTTCTGACGTGTGTCTGGGGGCTCCCACCTGTCACGTGTTTATGGAGCAAGATAGTGGACGGACTAGGTTCCTCTTTTCCTCTCGTTCCATTCCTGTAAGCTAAAGTCCCCTAGCGATGACACACGGGCTGTACCCAAGCACTCATCATTGCCACTGACTCACATGGGGCCCCCAAAGCCCCTCCCACACTTCTCTGTCAAGGCCTTTTGCAGAGACGGATGCTGTTGAGTACCACTCTCCTTCATCTGCTCAAAACATGTTACAGAGGATGCTTCTATTCCTTATGAGTGAAAAGGGGGGTGGGATGGGAAGCAAAGTATAAAATCACTAAGATAACAAAATCATAATCACATACAAAAACAATACATTTTCTTTCTGAGTTCAGGTTTCCAATAAAAACAAAGGAAATAGGAATAAATCATGCCACCTGTTTTCCTTGGCTCCTTCTTTCTTATAGGTAAAAGCATTTAAAATAAGACATTAATGATGTAACTTCATTTTCAGAATACTGATTATAAATAGATCTGGATCTGTGTGTGGCTGTAAAAGAATTGTAGATCCCCAGATAGATATCAAAACTTGAATGCAACATGATGATTGCCACTAGTGATTCTTCTAGACTGCAAGGATTAAGAACATCTATTCCAACTTGGTGTCCAGTTGCCTATAGGGGCTGTGTTTTTTAGGAGACCTATGATGTTCAACCATAGCCAAATGAGGTCTTCCATGGTTCAGGCAACACAGCAAGACTATTTCAATTAGTTGACCTGCTTTTAAAATAAAATCTCAGATTGTGGTCTCTTAGGTGTCAAAATGGGCTGAGGGTTCCACACTGCTGAGAGAAATTACACTTGCTTCTGCTGGTGCATTTCTAGAAGAAAGTTCCTGGCTTATGGTTTTTTAGGCTGCAAAGGCAGTGAAGTTATGTCCCACCTTTGTGCAAGGTTTGCTGTGGCCACAATGACAGGGAGCCATCCACCCCTTGATGTCCCTCACAATCCTCCTGCCAGGGCAATGCCTTTTCTCACCGACACCTTCCCTGAGGCTTTAGCACTGCGCAACCAATGAGCAGGGATGGGGAAGGTTGTGACCTGACTTCCTATTTTGCAAGAGCTCCCAGCTTTGTCATTCACCTTCCCTGCTCTATTGCTGTTGTTCAGTCATTCAGTCGTGTCCGACTCTTTGAGACTCCATGGACTGCAGCATGCCAGGCTCCTCTGTCCTCCACTATCTCCCAGAGTTCACTCAAATTCATGTCCATTGAGTCAGTGACACTGTCTAATCATCTCATTCTCTAGGGCTCCCTTCTCCTCCTGCCTTCAATCTTTCCCAGCATCAGGGTCTTTTCTAATGAGTTGGCTCTCTGCATCAGGTGGCCAAAGTACAGAGATTCAACTTCAGCATGAGTCCTTCGAATGAATATTCAAGGTTGATTTCCTTTAGGATTGACTCGTTTGATCTCCTTGCAGTCCAGGGGACTTTCAAGAGTCTTCTCCAATACCACAATTCAAAATCATCAGTTCTGCGGCACTCAGCCTTCTTTATGGTCCATCTCTCACATCCATATGTGACTACTGGAAAACCCACAGATTTGACTACAGGGACATTTGTCGGCAAACTGATGTCTCTTTTTAATACACTGTCTGGGTTTGTCATAGCTTTCCTTCCAAGGAGCAAGTGTCTTTTAATTTCGTGGCTGCAGTCACTGTCTGCACCTCTGAGTCACTTGTTATCAGTCAGGGCCCGAAGGTAACAGATGGCCTCAGTGTCCACCTGCCCTAAATGGCTTTGTATTTCTTCTTTGTTCCTGGTCTTAGAAATTCACCTCATTATCTTGAGTTGATTTGTGCACACAAAAGGGTGATTTTTATATTTGACCTAGCATTTTTATTTTTATTTTATTTTATTTTTTTTGACCTAGCATTTTTAGATTGAATGTTTCAGGCTATCTTGTTTATATCATCTTTCCAGAAACTGAAGTCTGATTCTGTGGATCCATTCTTTTTAAATTCTGATGTTTGCTTGGTGATGGGCACTATGGACTTCTTAAAGGCTGACCTAGGAATTGAGGAAATAAACAAGGAGGGCAGTTGGACTAGAAAGGGTCAGGCACAAGGGGGTGGAAACAAGAAACAGAGTCTGCAGTTACTAGGCAGTTAGGATAGTTGGGTGGTGGCGATGCAGTGTGTGTGTGCATGGGTGTGATATAGCAGGAGGGGGAGATGTCTGCAGCAGGAGCAGATAGTAGAGGTCAAGTTCTTAGAACTGGCAATTGTCCCTGTTCCATACAAGGCAGTGACTGGGCTTGCAATAACCTGAGTGAAATGACATGGGCACTCAGGGGCAGAGAGGCAGAACCTATTATAACCTCAACAACAAGGACAAGGGACTGGATGACTCACCTTAGAAAAAGATGAGGAAATGTGTTTAGAAAGAAGCAAGGGAGCATCTAGCAATGGAGAGGCAGAGGGGTGTCATGGGAATCATACTGAATTAAATATATAAACAGGTGAATTCAAGCCCTGGATCTGCAACTAGTGAGACTCTATTATTATTTAAAATTTTATGAAGTATAGTTGATTTACAGTATTGTGTTAATTTCTGCTGTACAGCAAAGGGCCTCAGATATACATAAATATACATTCTTTATTTTTTCTCATTATAGTTTAGCACAGTATATTGAATGCAGTTCGCTGTGCTATACAGTGGGACCTTGTGGTTTATTCATTCTGTATATAACAGTTTGCATCACTGATTCCAAACTCCCAACCCATCTTTCCCCCAACCCCCTCCCCCTTGGCAACCATAAGTCTGTTCTCTATGTCTGTGAGAGACCCTGTTACCTTTATAAAACTGATCAATTTGTGCTCCAGATGTCAATAAACTACTAAGGATACAGGGTAATTGAGGATGGTGATAGAGAACATGGGTTTAACTTTGGAAAACAGCATAAAGTTTCCTCAAAAAATTAAAAATAGCACTACTATATAATCCAGCAATCCCACTCCTGGTATTTATCCAAAGGAGATGAAATCAGGAGTCTGAAGAGATATCTGCACCCCCATATTCACTGCAGCATTTTTCAGAGTAGCTAAGATATGAAAACAACCCAAATGTCCATCAATGGATGAACGGATAAGAAGATGTGATATAGACAGATAGATAGATATTCTGTAGCCATGAGAAAGAAGTAAGTGCTGCCATTTGTGACAACATGGATGGAACTTGAGGGCATTGTGTTAACTGAGACAAGTCAGGCAGAAAAAGACACGTACTGTATATCACTTACATGTGAAATCTAAAAAACCTGAATTCATAGAAGCAGAAAAAAACCCTAAAAAGTTGAAACTCACAGAAGCAGAGATCCCCTGGAGAAGGAAATGGCAACCCCCTCCAGCATTCTTGCCTGGAAAATCCCACGGTCAGAGGAGCCTGGCAGGCTACAGTCCACGGGGTTGCAGAGGAATCAGACACGACTTAGCAATTAAATAACAGCAATAACATAGATGCAGAATGGTGGCTACCAGGGGTAGGGATGAGGGGGAAGAAGAAAGATGTTTTTTAAGGGTAAACCTTAAAACTGGTAGATAAATCAGTCCTGGAGGACTAATGCACAGAGTAGAGACGATAGTCAACAATGCTGTACTATAAACTTCCAAAGTTGCTAAGAAACCAAATCTTAATTGTTCCCACCACAAAAAAGAAATGATAATTATGTTACATGCTAGAGGTATTAGCTAGCACTAAGGTGGTAATCATATTGTAATATACAAATATATCAAATCAATGCACCTTAAACTACATTATTTTGCACCTAAATGCACATTATTATATATAATTATATCTCAGTTAAAAAATAAAGATGAGCATAGGTTTTGGAGTCAGGTGGACCTGAACTTCAACTTGCTCATCTATAAAACTGGATTAATGATATTTCCCTCTTAGGGTTTTATGAGGATCAACATGACAAATGCAGACCGTTAATAATCTTTAAGAAGGATTTGTTATTATCTTTTCCAAGTTGATGGAAATTCAGGAATCCATGAAGAAAATGCAAGTTTTTGGGGTCAAGGTGGCAGCTAGAGCAAGATTATCATCACTTTAATTATGTCCCTTTTGTCACTGCTTATCTTGACCATTTGTTTTGCACTTAGCATTTACACTGCTTTTTCTGATTTGGTTTATGTCGTCTCCTAATACTAAAACTTGTAAAGTTTGGACTGTATATTGATGCACATAATTCATTCCTTATTAGTATTATTCTATTGGTCTTTTGCATTTCTGCTGATCCCAGAATATCTATTTTAGATTTGAAATTTTTACTAGACAGAGGTAAGACATGCAAGCTTAGTCTACTTTCTAATTGTCATCCCATCACCTATATTGGATTTTATTTTTCAGTGTCCCTGAGTCACAGTTTCTTTAACCAGATTCTCTGCAGGAGGATAGTATTGCAATTTCTAATAAAAGGGAATCTAAAGAACTATTTATTGACCATTCATTCATTTAAAAAGTAGTTACTGAACTCTTATTATGCTACGCTGAGAGTAGGAAGACAAGTAAGGCAGGTTCCTTTTCCTCAAGATGTCTGCTGTCAAGTAGAGCAAAGTAAGAAAGGGACAGGCAAAAGAAGCTTCTCAACGGATCAAAGAAAAAGTACAAGGAGATTGTCATTATTAGTTTCTGCTCTTTTCTAATGAAACTGTAGCTTTCAAAATACCATTCGACTTAATGTAATTTAATGAAACAAATGCTTCTTGATGACCTACTAAGCTGAGTCCCTGAGGATGAATAAGACAATGCCCTGATTCTCGAGGAGTCTGGAGGACTGGTGCTGTAGGTTTAGATTTCCTTGTATACCCACCTGGGCCCCTGCCCCGTCATTAAGTGACAAAATTGAAGGAATTTATGATGGCACACACAGGATCATTAAGTTCTCCAGAAATTCCTCTTGTGCTTTTCTTTATAAAATGGAATCCTTAAAAGAGTTGCTTCACTTCACATGTCTTGATAAATAATTATTGAGGTAAGATGTGTTTCTCTGAAATGGAAAACACTGTAAGTTTCCTGCTGGAATTGGCTGAGAGTAGTTTCAGTAGCTGCTCAAATTCTTGCTGATTTCTCCTGAATGGATCCTTTTGTTTTGATGGCTTTCCTTATGTAAACCACCTTTATTTTCTTTGGAGAAGACTTGCCAAAGCAAAATCACTTGTTAATATTAGGATAATTGCTGATTCCCTTCCTTTCTGGCACTGAAGATGTAAGAAAGATCTTACATCTTTCTTACATGTAAGAACAGAGCCTGCCCTGGCATTGCAGAGTTCATCTTTGGAAAACTATACAACACAAAATGTTTCCATTGCCTCATGGGAATTTAGTGTGTCCTTTAAAATACATTTCTTTTTTTTTTTTTATTACAGGGAATTTCCTGTTTGTTTTTTTCTAAATTAAAGCATGGGTTTTCCTTTTAAATCAACATACTGAAGTTTTTCACTTAATAATTTAATTATGTAACATTTTTGTTGTTGTTAGATGATTCAATATTTAAGTTCATTCTATATGAAATCAAAACAACTGTTTTGATTCACTCATACAGATGGTAATTTGTGAATAAAAGAAAGCAAATTAGAAAACAAAGAAAACAAACCAAAGAAATGCACAATTGTTGTTTTGGCAATTTATGCTACCATCCCCCAAACCTGGCTTCTTGAAATTTTTACTTTCTAAACATCACTGAGTTTTCCTAAATGGAACATAAAAGAAGATCAGCACCCAATTATGACATGGGGATTTCCCTGACCACTATGCATTCTCAGACAACAATTGGGAATCTCAAGGCTGTGCTTCAAGACTGAAGAGAAAGTCCGAAGTCAGCAATAGAGACATCACTGATTTAACGGGTGGGGAGGGATCTTGCCCATCTGAAGCAAGGTCCTGGAGCAAAACCCCACTGTTTAAAGGTGGAAGGTGGGTAGGATGGGTAGGAGAGTGTGGGGAATTACCAGTTACAGGGAAATTGACCTCAGGTGGGATCATTAGTTACCAGGGAAACCATTTGAGGAACACACCCTTCACCTTCCCTTTGATTAAGAATAATCACCAGCTGGTGGGACCTGGGGCAAGTACCAGGAAAGTCAGTTGTGTGAGCAGGTGTAGGTGAAGCAGGCACTGATCAGGCAGGGGATGTATAGAGAGCAAGAGAGCAACCACATTAACTGACCTGACCACACAGTATCCTATAATTCAACTCTGACACTATCTGCTGAGAGGCAGATCTCACAGGTTAAGGACTCAGTCCTACAAGACTGCCCCATCCCCCCAACCCCTTTCAGACATCAGGTTATCACCTGTGCTTCTGACGGGCAATAGAGGTTCCAGTGACCCCTTCCTTGCATTTGATAAATTTGCTAGAGCAGCGTACTGAGCTCAGAGAAGCACTTTACATATTATATCATTGAAAGTGAAAGCTGCTCAGTTGTGTCCAACTCTTTTCGACCCCATGGTCTATACTGTCCATGGAATTCTCCAGTCCAGAATACTGGAGTAGGTCTCTTGCATTGTGGGCAGATTCTTTAACAGCTGAGCCACAAGGGAAGCCCAAGAATACTGGAGTGGGTAAACTATCCCTTCTCCAGTGGATCTTCCCAACCCAGGAATTGAACGGGGGTCTCCTGCATTGCAGGCGGATTCTTTACCAACTGAGCTATCAGGGAAGCCCTATAATAAACTGGATCACTAGTTTATTATAAAAGGAGAGAACACAGGAGCAGCCAGATGGAAAAGATGCAGATGTGTGGGACAGAGCCTGATGCTTCCTTGCCTTCTCCAGGCTTCACACTCCTCCAGAGCCTCCTCATGTTCCCACACTTCCACCCAGAAGCTCTCCAAACCGTGTCCTTCTGAGTTTTAGGGAGGCTTCATTACACGCATGTGTGCATACTAAGTCGCTTCAGTCGTGTCTGACTCTGTGCATCGCTATAGACTGTAGCCCGCCAGGCTCCTCTGTCCATGGGACTCTCCAGGCAAGAATACTGGAGTGGGTTGCTGTTGCCTCCTCCAGGGGATCTTCCTGACCCAGGGATGCAACCAGCGTCTCTTACATCTCTAGCATTGGGAGGCGGCTTCTTGACCACTAGCACCACCTGGGAAACCCAGTTTCATTACATAGGCGTAACCAATTAAGTCATTGGCCACAGGTGATTGATTCAACCTCCAGCTCCTCTCCCCTCCTCAGAAATCAGAGAGTGGGGGCTTAAGTTCCAACCTTCTAGCCATCATTGGTTCCCTTGGCAACCAGCCTCCATCTTTAGGTGCTTTCCAAAAATCACTACATTATCATAAACTCTGCTACTGCTGCTAAGTCGCTTCAGTCGTGTCCGACTCTGTGCGACCCCGTAGACAGCAGCCCACCAGGTTCCACCGTCCCTGGGATTCTCCAGGCAAGAACACTGGAGTGGGTTGCCATTTCCTTCTCCAGTGCATGAAAGTGAAAAGTGAAAGTGAAGTCACTCAGTCGTGCCCAACTCTTAGTGACCCCATGGACTGCAGCCTACCAGGCTCCTCCGTCCATGGGATTTTCCAGGCAAGAGTACTGGAGTGGGTTGCCATTGCCTTCTCCGAACATAAACTCTAGTATGGTTGAAATAACATATGTTAGAAATAACAAAAGACACATTAAATATATTCACATATATGAGTTAGAGTTTCTCTATTTTCCCAGCTTTGAAGGAGAAAGGATTTAAGGATTGCATGGATTCACTACTGAGTTTTGTTATGCTAATAGCAAGACAGGTAGAGAGGATTGGGAGAAGTCTAAGTGAGTGAAAGTGAAGTCGCTCAGTTTTGTTCGACTCTCTGCGACCCAGTTGACTGTAGCCCACCAAGCTGCTCCATCCATGGGATTTTCCAGGCAAGAGTATTGGAGTGGTTTGCCATTTCCTTCTCCAGGGAGAAGTCTAGAGAAGTTTCAGTTTAGCTATATAAGGAAATGCATTTAATCTTGGTAAGATTAAAATATTTTAGAAGAAGAGCTTGGAGGAGCTTTTCATTTTTTATTTTGAAGGAGGAAGAGGAGGAAATGGAGAGATGGTAAGCAGTTGCTATGAGATGTGGAATTTTAGGGAAAGCAGTGGCTTAACACAAGTTTTAGGAAGTTTTCCTGTGTGTTGTACAATGTAATTTCTCCTTTCGTGTCTCCTTAGGAGACATTCTAGAAAGACTTACTTTACTTTCTGAGGCTTTTTGGAGGTGGAGACATTCCTTCTCACTGTGTCATCCTGCTAAAACCAGTTTCAAGGTAGCCTGATTTTATGAGCTTTTGACTGGGGCCCGCCGCCCCCCCCCCCCCCCCCCCCGCCCCCTGCCCCCTGCCCCGTGTATTAGTTTGCTGAGGCTACCATAACTAAATACCCTGGGTGGGGTAGCTAAATAACAGAAATTTATTTTCTCTATATTCTGGAGTTAGAAATCTAAGATCAAGGTGCCAGAGGGGTTGGGTTCCATTGAGGTCTCTCATTTTGGCTTGCATATGGCCATACTCCTGCTGTTAATGCATCCCAGAGCCTGCCTCTGGTGTCTCCCTATAAATTCTGATCTCTACTTCGTATGAGGACACCTATCAGACTGGATTAGGGCTCACTCTAACAGCCTCATTTTAACTTAATTACCTCTCTTAAGATACTTTCTCCAAAAACAGTCACAGTCTGAGGTACTAGAGGGTTAGAACTTCAACACACCTTTTGGGGAGACACAGTTCTGTCCATAATATTATCCATGGAAGGAATATGTACTTTATAGAGCTTTAGGATATACCGTGGCTTATTCCATCAGGAACATGAGCTGTTAGAGCTAGAAGAAATGTTAGGCCACTGAGTCTACTTTCACTGTATTGGTAAGCAGTGTAAAGCAGAAAAGTTACGAATTGCCCAAGTTCACCCTGTTATACCTCTGTGTCCATGCTAGGATTCGGAATATTTATTTTATTCTTCATAATTCAGCTCAGCCATTCTTACTTTCCATTCTTTTTGCTGACTAAATCATAGTTTGTCAGTTTGTACTATCTCTCTAACCATGAGTTCTTTTTCACTGAATTTGAATATACTTGTATTTACTTTTGCAAGTTTTCACAAGCTAAAGGAAAATGGATGAAGTCTTTAGGAATTTCTATACAATCTAAATTATGCACTAAAAAATTAATTAAACTTTTGGATCAGGAACCAGAGAGAAAAAAATGCTGCTTAGTGTAGGTATTATCTACCTTATGGGAAATGCTAATCTCAGGCAGTTTATCACCATGGAGTGGGGGGAATTTTAACTTGATTCCTCAGGAGGGAAAAATATGGGAGAAACCCCTTCCTGTCCCTTCACCTGAGAGAGGAAGTGGTTTATCTGATCATTGAGACTAAAAGAAGGAATTGAACATGTAAAATTGGCTCCTTCCTGTTTTTTTTTTTTTTTTTTTGGCTTATTTGTCCACAGAGAATGTTTATAGATTTCAGCCTCAGTTTTCCATGAGGTAAGCATACAAGAGATGGGAATACCAGACCACCTGACCTGCCTCTTGAGAAACCTGTATGCAGGTCAGGAAGCAACAGTTAGAACTGGACATGGAACAACAGACTGGTTCCAAATAGGAAAAGGAGTGCGTCAAGGCCGTATATTGTCACCCTGCTTATTTAACTTATATACAGAGTACATCATGAGAAATGCTGGACTGGAAGAAACACAAGCTGGAATCAAGATTGCCGGGAGAAATATCAATAACCTCAGATATGTGGATGACACCACCCTTATGGCAGAAAGTGAAGAGGAACTAAAAAGCTTCTTGATGAAAGTGAAAGTGGAGAGTGAAAAAGTTGGCTTAAAGCTCAACATTCAGAAAATGAAGATCATGGCATCTGGTCTTCATGGGAAATAGATGGGGAAACAGTAGAAACAGTGTCAGACTTTATTTTTTTGGGCTCCAAAATCACTGCAGATGGTGACTGCAGCCATGAAATTAAAAGACGCTTACTCCTTGGAAGAAAAGTTGTGACCAACCTAGATAGTATGTTCAAAAGCAGAGACATTACTTTGCCGACTAAGGTCCATCTAGTCAAGGCTATGGTTTTTCCAGTGGTCATGTATGGATGTGAGAGTTGGACTGTGAAGAAGGCTGAGTGCCGAAGAATTGATGCTTTTGAACTGTGGTGTTGGAGAAGACTCTTGAGGGTCCCTTGGACTGCAAGGAGATCCAACCAGTCCATTCTGAGGGAGATCAGCCCTGGGATTTCTTTGGAAGGAATGATGCTAAAGCTGAAGCTCCAGTACTTTGGCCACCTCATGTGAAGAGTTGACTCATTGGAAAAGACTGTGATGCTGGGAGGGATTGGGGGCAGGAGGAGAAGGGGATGACAGAGGATGAGATGGCATCACTGACTCGATGGACATGAGTCTGAGTGAACTCCGGGAGTTGGTGATGGACAGGGAGGCCTGGCGTGCTGCGATTCATGGGGTCGCAAAGAGTCGGACATGACTGAGCGACTGAACTGAGCTGAACTGAAGCGTACATGCTCCACCTTCTAGATTATGGGATCATTTCCCTCTTTTCTTACTAGGGTGGTTTGATAAGTGTTAGGCTGCTGTTCAGAGAGAGAAGATGCCTGCTCTGCAGATGAAAATTCTCCCTGGGAGAGCTGCTCTGGAGTCTGGTCTTCAGGTGGATTATCCTTGGGAGAGCTGCTTTGGAGTCTGGTCTTCAGGTGGATTATCCTTGGGAGAGCTGCTCTGGAGTCTGGTCTTCAGGTGGATTATTAGAGAGCTGCTCATCGTCTTAGTTCTCGTTTTCCTCCACTCTAAACTTATTAGGAATAAAGTTAACATTTTGATCTCATATGTGTGATTATTGTATGCATTCTTAATTACTTCTTGAATTTATATATCGGGGAAATATTTGATTATTTATTACCTTCGAAACCAGAGGAATTTAAAAGAAAGCAAAACAAATTTTAGTTTCCATTAAAGGCATCAGGATCAAGAGGCATTGTAATCGCAACTCAGGGTAAATATAAAGGAAACCATATGTAGGCAGAGCATAGTAAAACTGCTGAAAAAAACAAAGCCAAAGGGAAATACCAAAAAGCAGCTGGAGGGCGATAAAACATAACCGCAAAGAAGGAACAATAAGACTGACAGCTGACCCCAAAACAGAAACAATGGAAGCCATAATTCAATGAACAACATCTTCGTGGTGATGAAAGAAAATAACTGAAAACTTTGAACACTATATGTAATAAACAATTTCCTTCTAAAATTGTTATGAAATAAAGATATTTTTGGAGAGAACTTGCTATCAGCAGAACTGCACTGAAATAAAGAACAAGACAAACAAAATGTATTAATCTCTGGTAAGCAGATCGAGCAAAAAAAAGATGGGAGAGAGAAAGGAAGAGAAGGCACACTAATAAGAGAAATTAAATGGAAACCTAACTATAGATCTTATAAATGATAAAAAGATGCTAGGAGAACTTTTTTTTTTATCATTTGTAAGAGCTATAGTTAGGTTTTCTTTTTATTTCTCATATTAGTGTGACTTCCACTTTCTTTCAAGAGAACATTATGAACAACTTTCTGCCAGTAAATTCAACAAATAAGGTGACACTGACAAATGCCTTGAAAAACAGAACTTACCCAAACTAATGGAATAAGCAATGGAGAAACTTATTAGCATTATATATGTTGAGTGATTTGAATCTATGGAATCTATCATTTAAAACCTTCCAACAAAGAAGAATCCCTGCCAGTTTTACTAGTGACTTCTAAACATTTAAGGAACAGATAATGCTAATCTTACACAAACCCTACCAGAGACCAGAAAAAGCAGAAATGTTTTCCACTTTTTTTTTCTAAAAAAAACAAGGCTGGTATAAACTTGATACTAAATATGATGAGGATTTTAGAAGAAAGACAATTACAGACCAATCGCTTTCATGAGCACAGACGAAAAAACATCCAAAACAAAACTCTAGCAAATTAAAATCTAATTATAAAAAGAAGGATAGAAATCCTGAAGGTCATGGCCAATGCAACTAGGAATATATGAAGTATAAAAAAATGGTATGAAGGTTATAAAGGAAGAAGTAAGCTGCCATTACTCACATATTATAGGGTTTTGTGTATCAGAAAAATCTACAAGAATGTATAGAAAGCTCGTTGGACTTAGGTGAATTTAACAAGGTTGTTGGATACAAGTTCAGAATATAAACAGTGGCATTTCTATATGACAGCAATAAGCAATTAGAAAATGATATTAAAATAGGGTTTACACTAACACGAAGTTGTAAAATATATAGGAATAAATCTAAAAGAGTGCAAGATGTCTGCACTGGAAAATACAAAGTACTGCCAAAAGAAATGAAATAAGATCTAAAGAAATAGAAGAATATGCCATTTTCATGGCTCAAGGACTCAGTATGCTATCAATTCCCCCCATATTGGTCCATAGACATGCTGCAGCCCAATAAAAATCTGAGCAAAATTTAGTTTTGGTGAGAAGTGAAAAGCTGATTCTAAAATTTATATGGAAATACAAAGAACCTAGGATCTTCAAGCCAGACTTTAAAAATAAGTAAATAAATGAATACTCATACCACTAGAAATCAACTTATTGTAGGGTTATCATAATATCAAGATGGGGGATGGTACTGGCAGAGGGTACTAGTCAAACAGATTTGTGGAAGAGAATAGAGATTCTATGATGCTGCTGCTGCTGCTAAGTTGCGCCAGTCGTGTCCGACTCTGTGTGACCCCATAGACGGCAGCCCACCAGGCTCCCCCATCCCTGGGATTCTCCAGGCAAAAGTACTGGAGTGGGTTTCCATTGCCTTCAAGAGATTCTGTAATCAGACCTAAACACAGTGATTACCTGATTTCTGAAGGATCTCCACTGAAACTCAATAGGAAAAGGACACTTTTGGAAAAAAAAAAAAGTTCAATCAAGTCTATATCAACATGAAAAAAACCATCATCCCTATTTTTTACTATCTCAAAATCAATTCCAGCAGGATTGTATATCTAAATATGACAGGTTTTAAAAAAAAGCTTTGAGACAACAACATATCTTCATGACCTTTGAAAAAAGAATGTTTTATCAAACAGGATATGGCAAACAGCAAAAATTAAGAACTTTCATTCTCCCAAACAAATCATCTGAAGGCCAAAAAGCAAACCTGAGGGTAGTATAAGATATTTACAACATGTATAGCTAATGAGTGCTTATTTATCAAAATATTAAGAACTGCTAGTGAAGTCAAATGAAGTGAAAGTCACTCGGTCATGTCTGACTCTTTGTGATCCTATGGACTGTCACCTGCCAGGCTTCTCTGCCCATGAAATTCTCTAGGCAAGAATACTGGAGTGGGTTGCCGTTTCCTTCTCCAGGGACCCTTTCTGACCCAGGGATTGAACCTGGGTCTCCCACATTGCAGGCAGATTCTTTGAACTGCTACAAATCAATAAGAAAAATACACATACATACACAACCCAATAGACAAGCTGGTTTGGACAGTCACATCAAAAAAGGTTATATCCAATAAACACGTGCTCATCTCTTCATTAAACAGGGGAAGTAAAATCAAAACCGCAATATAGTACCATTGTATAAATACCAAAATGGTCAAAACTTAAAAGACAAATGGTGCCAAATGTTGGTGAGGAAGTGGAATCATTGCATCTCTCTTATGCTGTTGGTGGGGATGTAAATTCCAATGATCACTTGGGGAATCGCCAGTGGAAGGTGGCCATTCCCTATGGTCAGGGAGCCTTGTCTTGGTTTTCTGTGAACAGTTGTGACTCATGTATATTTTTTCAGAATGCTTTTAGTTTAGCATTTGTCCTTGACTTTTTCATTTAAACAAAATGTTATTGATTGTTGTACTCAAATAAGTCAGGGAAAGTTTCATGGACTTCTATTTTATTCATCCAGCTTTTGCATTGTAGCCTGGGACACATATGACTAAAGATAGTTTCTACTGTAACACACTGTTGAATCTTTAAGGCAACCAAAGATAACACACTTCTAACACTTAAGTCCCAGGGATAGCTAAGATATTTCCAGGTTTAACTTGTAGTGAAAGCTCTTGACACTGCTGCCCCTGCTGGCCATTTGGTGTAATATCAGCCTGTTGTGCCAAAACCATTATGCACTGGCCTGAAAGACGCATAGAGCCAGTAAGCTGCCAGCTGGTATAGTCAGTGGGAAAGTTCAGAAATTATGTTAGATGTATTTGAAATATATGGAGGAAATAGTGGCTGAGAAAATAGAGTGAATCAACGTGAATGTGAAGTCGCTCAGTCGTGTCCGATTCTTCGCGACCCCATGGACTGTAGCCTACCAAGCTCCTCTGTCCATGGGATTTTCCAGGCAAGAGTACTGGAGTGGATTGCCATTTCCTTCTCCAAGGGATCTCCCCAACCCAGGGATCGAACCCGGGTCTCCCACATCGTAGACAGACGCTTTACCGTCTGAGCCACTGGAGTCTAAATACTCTTAACTACAGTGGTTTTGCTATGTATTGCTTGATATAAATATACAATTGTCTATTTACTTATGCTGTTATTTGGCAATGCTTTATTTCACAATAAATTTTCTTGGGAGTAGTGGGCTCAAATGATGGTAGTGTATATGTAATAAGAAAAGTACTGCTGCAGTTTCTCAAGGAAAATGATGATATATTATTTTCACAAAATAATTGTTGATATCAACTATCCATCCTGGGGCAAGGTGACATCACTGACCATGTGAGAACCAAATGGCACAAACAGACCTAAGAAATGTCTGCACATACATTAAGGCAGTAGTGATTTGAGGAAGTCTGTAAGCAGCCACAAAAGGAGGATTTACATGTCATTTCATAAAGCATGACTTTTCATTAAGATGAAATGACAATTGCAAATTAATTTTGCTCATCTTAAAATTTCAAACTATCTTGTGCAGACACAAAATGAAGTGATAGGTATCAATTACTTTGTGCAGACACAAAATGAAGTTATAGGCTCACTCTGTAAGCAGAACAGGAACTTTTAAACAGTTATTAAATGATAACAGTTTTATAGCAATGCTAAGTCACTTCAGTCGTGTCCGACTCAGTGCGACTCCTTAGACGGTAGCCCACCAGGCTCCCCCGTCCCTGGGATTCTCCAGGCAGGAACCCTGGAGTGGGTTGCCATTTCCTTCTCCAATGCATGAAAGTGAAAAGTGAAAGTAAAGTCGCTCAGTCGTGTCCAACCCTCAGCAACCCCATGAACTGCAGCCTTCCAGTCTCCTCCGTCCATGAGATTTTCCAGGCAAGAGTACTGGATTGGGGTGCCATTGCCTTCTAGAAAATCACAATAGCTGAATAGCTGAATTTTCACCTCCACTTGATTGAGTCAATGTAAAAGTTATAAAATTATAAAAATTATAAAATTTCATTCCATTGAGAAAAATGTATGACATGGTGGTGAATGCTACTATGGATTTGCGTAAAAGAAACAACACTAAAGATAATATTTCTGTGGTGATAGTACGAATATGAATTTTGGTAGAATATTGCACTGAGATAAAACAATATTATTAAATAAAGAAACCTATGGAGTAGAGTGGAGAAGCCAACGGCAACCCACTCCAGTACTCTTGCCTGAAAAATCCCATGGGTAGAGGAGCCTGGTAGGCTGCAGTCCATGGGGTCGCAGAGTCGGACATGACTGAAGTGACTTAGCAGCAGCATGGAGTAGAAATGTATTTGGAATTGGTTGTAGTGCACATACACTTTGCTAATGTGTCAAAAATGTCCTTTTCTTTTGCGTATCCAAGGACACTATCAAAAGAGTGAAAAGACAACCCACAGAGAAGGAGGAAATATTTGCAAATCATTTATCTGATAAGGTATTAATATGAAAAATATATAAAGAACTCCTACAAGTTAACAAGACAAAAAAAAGGTTAAAAAATGGACAAGAGTCTTATATTTCTACAAAGTGCTGAGTCACTCAATTGTGTCCGACTCTTTGCTACGTCATGGACCAAAGCCCATCAGACTCCTCTGTCCATGGGATTTTCGAGGTAAGAATACTGGAGTTGGTTGCCAGTTCCTTCTCCAGGAGATCTTCCCAAACCAGGGATCAAACCCAAGTCTCCTGCATTGGTAGATGGGCTCTTTACCACTGAGCCACCTGGGAAACCCACATATATGTATGTGTATATATACATATATATCTTCTATTTGCTACTCATTATTGTTTTAGAAATATATGAGCATTTTAATATTACTTTGTTAATATACCTAATGTCATGCAATGGTATTAGAAGAGGGTCCTTTACATTTTGGTTGAATTTTGTTCACAATATATTGAAAGTATTCATCAAAATGTTAAAAGACCCTGCAGCTTTTGAAGCTTTTACCACTTTGAGTTATTGAAAACTGAGTTTGTAATGAGAAAGGCATTGAAATTTATCCCTAGAAAAGCAATTGGCAGCAGGAGAGGGTGCAAATAAATGAAAAAATCTCAAATATTATACCAGATTTAATTTTGAAATTGTATTTTGAACTATATTGACATGTTTGATAGAGTTCTTACTTTTAATTGGACATATTTATATTCTAACCAAAAGTAAATTTAATTGAGAAGGCCTATAATTTTGCTATAAATATATGTGGCGAAACATCTGAAAGAAATTTGACAGACAACGTATTTCTTAAGTTTTGCTTATAAAGTATTTGCTGAAGGAAAGTTTTTGTAAAAAAATTGGAATATAATTGCTTTACAATGTTGTGTTAGTCTCTGCTGTACAATGAAGTGAACCAGATATGTGCATACATATATCCCCTCCCTCTTGAGTCTCCTGCCCACCCCCACATCCCATCCCATCCCAAGTCATCATAGAGCACCAAGCTGAGCAACCTATGCAATACAGCAGCTTCCCACTAGCTATCTATTTTAAATACAGTAGTGTGTATCAGTTCAGTTCAGTTCAGACGCTCAGTCGTGTCCAACTCTTTGCGACCCCATGAATCGCAGCACGCCAGGCCTCCCTGTTCATCACCAACTCCCGGAGTTCATTCAAACTCACGTCCATCGAGTCGGTGATGCCATCCAGCCATCTCATCCTCTGTCTTCCCCTTTTCCTCCTGCCCCCAATCCGTCCCAGCATCAGAGTCTTTTCCAATGAGTCAACTCTTCACATGAGGTGGCCAAAGTACTGGACTTTCAGCTTTAGCATCATTCCTTCCAAAGAACACCCAGGGCTGATCTCCTTCAGAATGGACTTGTTGGATCTCCTTGGAGTCCAAGGGACTCTCAAGAGTCTTCTCCAACACCACAGTTCAAAAGTAGTGTGTATATGTCAGTCCTAATTTCCCAGTTTGTCCTACCCTTCTCTTCCCCCTCTGCGTCCAATGTTCATTCTCTACATCTTCATCACTATTCCTGTCCTGGAAGAAAAGTATTTTAAATAGAGAAAAAAGACAGTATTTATGGAAAATATTAGGCTTTATATTTACACATTATAAGGTGATAGAAACTAGAACTGAGATGATCTTTCATTAAGCACTTTGCTCTGAGCTTACACAGTATCTAAGAGCTTTCTCTCATAGAAAGAGCGTTGTATTAAGATATATATTCTATAGAGAAGAATCCACTGAAGGTGTCAATCGCCAAGTTTATTAGGCATAAAATGCAATATTGATGAAATTTTGCAAAACATAATTGTAAGACTGTATTAAAATATATGTTCTTCAGAAAAAAAAATACTAGATCTGGCTAAAACTCTAATTTATGTATGTGACTATGTACCAAGAATAGTTACCCTGTTTTTTTTTAAAAAATATTCAGATGTGGATATGAATGTTTTCTAGAATTTTACTTTAAGATACGTGGGTATGTGTGCGTTTGTGCTGAGTCTCTTCAGTCATGTCCAACTCTTTGTGACCCCCATGGACTATAGCCCACCAGGCTCCTATGTTCATGGATTCTCCAGGCAAGAATACTGGAGTAGGTTGCTGTGCCCTCCTCCAGGGCATCTTCCTGACCCAGGGATCGAACCTGCGTCTCTTATGTCTTCTGCATTTGCAAGCAGGTTCTCTACCACTAGTGCTACCTGGGGTATACATTATTTTAATATTTTAGAAGAGATTTTATTTTTGAAAATCAGTTTTGAATCATCTTTCTATACAGATCTACCAATTTATTGAATTTGTTGGCTGGTAAATAAATTTTATTTTTTATTCTATATTCTGGCCACACCTCGAAGCTTGCAGGATCTTAGTTTCTGGATTAAGGATTGAACAGAGGCTCCTGGTAGTGGAAGCATGGTGTCCTAACCACTGGCCCAATAGGGAATTTTTTTTTTTTTTATGCTAAGCTATGCAGCATGCAGGATCTTAGTTCCCCAACCAGGGATAGAACCCCTGCCCTTTGCATTGGGAGCGTGAAATCTTAATCCCTGGACTATCAGGGAAGACCCTACATTGTAATTATTTTTAATACCACTCTTAACTCTCAAAAGTGTCTCCGTTTAGATGATTAAAATACATGGTCACTCTATTTGTGACTCAGCAATTTCACTCCAAAGGATGGGCCCAACCTATGCACATAAAGCAACATGACATCTATAAGAATATTCACAGCAGATTATTTGTAGTAACCCCAAGCTGGAAACAACCAAACAACTAAAAGTAGAATGAATAAATAGACCTCGCCTATGGCTCCATGTGATGGTCACCTGGAAGGCTTTCAGGCCACACTTTCAAGGATTCCAGGGAACCCCCATCTGTAAGACACACTGCTCACACCTTCCTTTGGAAATTATGAGAACCCTAAGGTCTATGCCTTCTTTCTGCCTGTTTCTCCTTGTCCAGATGTAACCCCTGACATAAAGCTGAGTGTGAAAATTCTCTGAGCATCATTGCTGTGGTTTTCCTTCTAGTTAAGAGTCATTTTCTGGCCCCGCTATGGAAAACACAGTTTTGCAATGAGGCATGTGGCCAGGCCAGGCCAGATTCCCCTTCAATCCTGGGGCTGTTTTGGTGTTTTGACATCCTTGTGGACCAGCTCAGTAAAGAAAAAGATTAAGACAGTCTTGCAAGGAAGAACTTATATGTTCCTCACCAAATGACTCCTTTTCTCTTTCCTGATTTCGAACACGACTTTTCCCCGCACACTTACTAGTGAAAGAATCACAGCATCAGCATCCTCTCTTGGTCCCCTGGGCAGAAGTGAGGATATTCCCCAATTTGGCTCAGGCACAAAGGAGAGGCTTGAGGGAATCCCTTGCCTTCCTCCTGGAGGGCTTGAAGAAGTGATGCTGCTGCTCTCAAATCTCCGTAAAAAACCTGTTAGTGATGACTTACTGTCCTTTTCACAGACTGAAAAATGAATGCATAGAGAAGTGAAGTGGTAAAGGAGGCCCAAGTCATCTCCTGGAGCCTGAGCTCCTGTAGCTGCTTCCGCTTCTGGGAGTCCATCACTTCCACTTCTGGGATCGGGCGCACTAGGCCGGCATCTTGTTGGGTTGAGATCACAGCAGCCCTTGGCAAACACAGCTCACCTGGGCTCCACACCACCCTAGAAATCTGGAGGACCTCTTTATGCCCCACAATTCTGAAGTAAAATATCTTTGCTTGAGTGTGTACTAAGTCCCTCAGTCATGTCCAACTCGTTGCGACCTTATGGAGCTTGCCAGGCTCCTCAATTCATGGAATTCTGGAAGCAAGAATACTGGAATGGGTGCCATGCCCTCCTCCAGGGAATCTTCCCAATCCAGGGATTGAACCCACATCTCATATCTTCTGCGTTGACAGGTGGGTTCTTTACTACTAGCGCTTACTTGGGAAGCCCAAAATATGTTTCAGTTCAGTTCAGTTCAGTCGCTCAGTCGTGTCCGACTCTGCGACTCCATGAATCGCAGCACTCCAGGCCTCCCTGTCCATCACCAACTCCCGGAGTTCATTCAAACTCACGTCCATCGAGTCGGTGATGCCATCCAGCCATCTCATCCTCTGTCGTCCCCTTCTCCTCCTTCCCCCCATCCCTCCCAGCATCAGGGTCTTTTCCAATGAGTCAACGCTTCGCATGAAGTGGCCAAAGTACTGGAGTTTCAGCTTTAGCATCATTCCTTCCAAAGAACACCCAGGGCTGATCTCCTTCCGAATGGACTGGTTGGATCTCCTTGCAGTCCAAGGGACTCTCAAGAGTCTTCTCCAACACCACAGTTCAAAAGCATCAATTCTTCGGCGCTCAGCTTTCTTCACACTCCAACTCTCACATCCATACATGACCACTGGAAAAACCATAGCCTTGACTAGACAGACCTTTGTTGGCAAAGTAATATCTCTGCTTTTCAATATACTATCTAGGTTGGTCATAACTTTCCTTCCAAGGAGTAAGCGTCTTTTAATTTCATGGCTGCAGTCACCATCTTCAGTGATTTTGGAGCCCAAAAAATCAAGTCTGACACTGTTTCCACTGTTTCTCCATCTATTTCCCATGAAGTGATGGGACCAGATGCCATGATCTTAGTTTTCTGAATATTGAACTTTAAGCCAACTTTTTCACTCTCCTCTTTCACTGTCATCAAGAGGCTTGTTGAAGTCTGTCTTTTTTTGTGAGAAGTGTTACGACAGTGTGGTAGTTAATATGACAGTGTGGTAATTAGAAAAATCAAAAGACAAAGCCTCACCATTTGATATACACCCTTTATACGTATTATTGTTACATGATCCCTCTTCATATTTTTAGCTAAAGAAAAAATAGAATAAAATAATTGTACAAATTCTTCTAAGGCATTGTGTTAACACTCTGCTTGACTTCAGCCTACTTTTTGTATATCATAGGACATTTTCCAGGTTGCTGTGTAAAATTATCTAGGGCTCAGTAGATGGCGCTGCTACACTACCTTTTTGGTCAGATTTAAGCCGTTGCTTTCTGGGATACTAGTCAAAAACTTGTAATACAGTTGCAACAGGAATTGGAAGGGAAACTCAGATTTCTTAACCTAGTTCTAGGCAGATGTCAAGATTCTGAGTCTCATTTTTTCCAAACCCTTTAAAATTCTGCACCTTGAACAAATTAGAAATGTTGTGAAAACATTTGTTCCTTGGGTATTTCTCTTAAAAAAAAAAATGTATTGAAGCATAGTTGATTTACAACGTTGCATTAATTTTTGCAATACAGCAAAGTTTTGAATATATATTCTTTTCCATTATGGTTTATCACAGGATATTGAATTTAGTTCTCTGTGCTATACAGTAGGACTTTGTTGTTTATCCGTTCCATACATACTAGTTTACATCTGCTAATCCCAAACTCCTAGTCCTTACCTCCCTCAGCCCCATCCCCCCAGTATGTTCTGTGTGTCTGTGTGGAAACTTTGGCTGCTCTTCATGTTCCCTAACACTCTCTGTCAATCTCCTTTTTCTAAAAAACTTTCTTTTTTTAATTGAAAATTTCAAGTGTATACAAAAATAGAATAGAAGGATAAACTTTTATGTTTCATCATTTAAATATTGTTGTTGTTCAGTTGCTAAGTCATGTCTGACTCTTTGTGACCCCATGGACTGCAGCACACCAGGCTCCCCTGTCCTTCACTGTCTTCCTGAGTTTGGTGAAACTCATGTCCACTGAGTCAGTGATGTCATCCTACCATCTCACCCTCTATCACCCCCTTCTCCTCTTGCCCTCATTCTTTCCCAGCATCAGGGTCTTTTCTGATGAGTGGGCTCTTTATATCAGGAGGCCAAACTATTGGAGCTTTACTTTCAGCAAAAAATATTCAGGGTTGACTTCCTTTAGGATTGACTGGTTTGATCTCCTTACTGTCCAAGAGGCTCTCAAGAGCCTTCTTCAGCACCACAGTTCGAAAGCATCAACTCTTTGGCGCCCATTCATGGCCCATCTTTACTGATATATACCCATCCATCTCCCCCAGATTATTTGAAGCAACTCTTATCATCCCAGGATATTACTCTAAAAGATAAGAATTCTTTCTCTTAAACGTAACCTCAATACCATGATCACACTTAAAAATAATCAGTAATTATTCCTTAATCACATAAAATATCTAGTCAAGTTACAAATATTCACAATGGTCCCATCGCATTTTTGCAGTTTGTTTGACTCAGGATTCAAAGTAAAATACATAAAATGTAAACATAGGTGTGTCTCTAAAAAGTCTTTGAATCTATGGATTCTTTCCTCTGTGTCTCCCTCCTCCCCCTTTGATATTTATGTATTTAAAAAACTGGGCTGCTCTTCCTATAGACTTTCCCACAATCTGGATTTTGCTGATTGCGTCCCGGGCTATTTACTTTGCTCCTTTGTCTCCATATTTTCTGAAAATTGGTGTCATACTTGATGGGATTTAAGTCCAGTTTATTTTGGCCCCAGTTTGCAAAGTGCTCCAGTACATCGTCTCAGGATCTCTTTCCGGTCAAGGAGTTGGGCCTCTCTGCAAGGACTAAGGTCACATTTCAAACAATGAGTGGCAGGAATTCCCAGTTATTCATGTACATGTTATATGTGATTTTTCCCTTCTTTCTATACCTACGTTACATGGCAATCTGAGAGGGGTTCCTTAACTGAAACATTTGCTGCATCCAAATAATAACTTCTTTGCCCAAAATGATTCCTTATATACTTTGGATTCTGCAAGCCCAAGTTTCTTCTCCAATTTATAATCTAATTTTATTTTTCATGCACCCGAGGCTTTCAAGGTTGGAAACTTAAAAATTATCTTATATTCTATTTAATTATTAAAAAGTAAACCAGATAACCTTCCATCTGTCCAGGCTATTTGGCAGAATTAAGAGAAGGCAAAACAGAGTGAAAGCTAATTGCTCCCCTACAACCCCAGAGAAAATTAAGTGATATGACATTTTCTCTTCTATTCATAAACTTGGTGAATAATATCTTTTTTTTTTTACTTGAAATTTGACAGAATTTTTATTTCACAGTACCCTAATATTGATAAAAGTGAACAGGCAGTTGAAAATGGTGCTCTGAAGTTCTGACATGATACTTAACAGCTGTAAGTTGCTAGGTTACAAGCAAGGTGTACCTAGATGGAAATGAACAAGTAATATAAAAAGTTTAAGTAGATAGGAGATTCATATTTTATTTCTCCACTGACATATTTACAGCGAATATAAATTAAAGGCCTGCTTGCACACCAAACCCAGGTCCTTTTGGTGGTTCAGTCAAAGAGGTAAGACCTCCAGCTGGCTCACAGGAGAAGCGTCCACTCCTTGGCCCAGGTTTTGGGATTTTGCCAGCCTTCAGTTCATCAGTAATTTCTTCAGTATATTTAGGTGTCAGATCCTCATAGTAGTTGTCATTTATTTGAACCATTGGTGCATTTACACAGGCCCCTAAACATTCGACTTCTATAAGAGTGAAAAGTTCGTCAGGTGTAGTCTCTCCAACCTTTATTCCAAGTTTTTTCTGAATGGCTTCCAGTATGCTGTCGGAGTTTCGGAGCATGCAAGGTGTGGTAGTGCAGACTTGAATGTGATACTTTCCAACAGGCTTTCGATTATACATTGTATAAAAAGTTGCTACTTCATACACTCTCATTGGAGGTACTTGTAAAATTTCTGCAACCTTGTTCATAGCAGAGATGGGCAGCCATCCATTCTGTCTCTGGGCTAAATCCGGAACAGGAAGCACAGCTGCTGCCTTATGCCCTTCTGGGTAGTTTTTCACAATGGCCTCTATCCTCCTATAGTTTTCTGGTGTGAAATCAAATGGAGTTTCTGGATTATTCTCAGGAGTATCTCTGTGCACAAATAAGGTTCCTCCAGCTCTATTCTGAACAGCTGTCTTATGCAGATTTCTTATATGTTTTCCCCAGTGGGCGGCGACGCCGGCCGCGTGGGCCCGTAGCGCCGCGGAGAGGAACATGGCTGGCCTAACTGCGGGCCTCCGCGGCTCGCCGGGCGCGGTCCCGAGCGGCAGGCCTGAATAATATCTTAAAGGGGAGAAAGAAACCAGGTCTGCAATATTGTTGAAATTTAACTTCATATTTATCCCTTTTTCTCTTTAAATTCTCAGTTAAGGAATTAAACCAAAGAAACGAAATAAAACATGAAGGAGAAAAGAGGAGCCTTCTGGTTTAAATTGGTAGAAAAATCGTAAGGCTAGCCTGGGATCTGCCGTTTTCATGCTTCACCTAAGTATCTATGGAACTTCAAATTATCGCTAAAAGCACAAATAAAAAAAGGAAGAAAATTCTCTATTATGTTTCTAAACCTTGGGTTGCAGTGGGGAAGATGATAATGCCAGCATCTTTCTTGCTTTTACTATATTATGGCACATTTTCCTTGATGTAAATACTTTTTTTTTTTTTTTACAGTGGGGTCATTATTTAAGTCATTGTTTGTCATGGTGTTTAAAAAATAATCTTTTTTTTGTTGTTGCCTTCCTGGATCGGGCAGATCTGCTGGAGAAGGGATAGGCTACCCACTCCAGTATTCTTGGGCTTCCTTCATGGCTCAGCTGGTAAGGAGTCTGCCTGCAATGCAGGAGACCTGGGTTTGATCCCTGGGTTGTGAAGATCCCCTAGAGAAGGGAAAGGCTACCCACCCCAGTATTCTGGCCTGGAGAAATCCGTGGACTGTATAGAGTTAGACATGACTGAGCGACTTTCACTAGAAAATGGTTGACATACAATAGTATGTTAGTTCAGGTGTACACATAGCAATCTGACAATCAAATACATTACCAAATGACCACCATGAAAAGCCCAGTAACCCTCTGTAACCGTACAATACAGCATTATTGACTTTTCCTTATGCTGTATACTAATTACATCTCCATGACATTTACGTTATAACTGGAAGTTTGTATCTCTTAATCCTTTTCACCTATTCCTCCCAACCCCTACCCCATCTCCCTTAACAAATAATCATTTTTGATCGCCTTTATTCTTGTTTAAATTCACTTCAGTAAAATAATCATTAAAAAAGTTGATGGATTAAAATAATTTTTTTTTTCCTGTGAGACTGTTAAGGGTATGTGTGGGTAAATAGAGAAAGTATTTTGCAAGATGGATATGTTAACTAACTTTCTCTATGACTAAATGTTAGGCTTTCTAAAGCTGTGATAGCTATTGAAGAATTTCTTCAATAGTAATTATTTACCATTCTTGAACACAAAGGGTTCACTAACGAGTAAGCAGTCTATCTTACTCAAGACTGAGAGGTTCAGGAAAATTAGGAGGCCAGGGTCACACTTACTGAAAGGGTCCATTTCCATCAGGTAAAGGAGGAGAAATGCATGGCATGACCCACAGCTCATTAGACCTGGGAGGAAGCCTAAAGTCGTTTCATGATGGGAAACCAGGCGTAGAAGGGATAACTGATCAGTTCACCATTTCACGCCTTGTTAGAGGCAGAGCAAGATGTAGATCTAAGAAACCCTGGTTTTGAGTCCCTCTCAATACATTCTGGTGCCTTAGTAAGCCTGAAGGGCAGCAGGGGAAACCACATGTTACAGCCAGTCCCTGGTGGTTTTATTTATTTTATTTTAACGTGATTTAATTTTTAATACGGCTTCCCTGGTGGCTCATATGGTAAAGAATCTACCTGAAATGCGGGAGATCTGAGCTCAATCCCTGGGTCGGGAAGATCCCCTGGAGAAGGGAATGGCAATCCACTCCAGTATGCCAGTATGCTTGCCTGGAGAATTCCAGGGACAGAGGAGCCTTGTGGGCTACAGTCCATGGGGTTGCAAAGAGTCAGACACAGCTGAGAAACACACACACACACACACACACACACAATTTTTAATAATAAATGATTGTTTCAAGTCACTCAGTTTTGGAGTGTCTTTTATCTTTAATTTAGAAAATTTGTCTGTGCCATACGGCATACAGGATCTTAGTCCCCCAACCAGGGATCGAACCCATGTGCCCTACATTGGAAGCATAGAGTCTTAGCCATTGTACCACTAGGCATGTCCCCAGACAATGGTGTTTTTAAATGCATGTTGTATTGTTTAAGGCCACAGACCAGAACACAGACTTCAGATCTAAGGTTGTGTTAATACTTTTTTTCCCATTTTTTCCAATTACACACTTGAAGATTAACAGTATCTTCAGCAAAGTCATCTTTCAGAGTGGTGGTAAACAATACACAGATGCAGGGACTTCTCTGGAAGTCCACTGGTTACGATTCTTTATTTCTACTGCAGGGGTTTCAGGTTCGATCCCTGGTCAGAGAACTAAGATCCCACATGCTGTGCTGCCCCTTTCCTCTCAAAAGCAACACACAAGTACAGTAAAATCCCCCACTTACAAACCTTCACATTTTGGACTTACAAAGATGTGAACATGCATTCCTCTGTCCAGTCATGAAAGTTAGTTCACATGTCTGACGTACATTGTCATGTGCATCCATCCTCTACAAATTGTTGTGCTTTTGTGTACTTTCCTGTGCAGCACTGGTAGAGTACAATAGTGCAGTATCTTTATTTCAAGCCCAGGATATTGGGAAGCAAGTATAAAAGCAGTGGTACTATAGCCAGTTGTGTTAGTTGGCTACATCAGTTCAGTTCAGTTCAGTTGCTCAGTCATGTCCGACTCTTTGTGACCCCATGAATCGCAGCACGCCAGGCCTGCCTGTCCATCATCAACTCCTGGAGTTCACCCAGACTCATGTACATAGGCTAACTTTATTGGACTTATAGACAAATTGGACTTACGAACATGCTTTCAGAATGGAACTCAGTTGTATGTAGGGGATTTACTGTGTATGTGTGTCTACAACAATAGGAATTCTTCTGTTTGAGAAGTCAGCCACCAGAGGGTGGCACACATTCTCTCTTTCTTCACGGAGGGTGAACATTATCTGACCTGTTATTGATATAACTTACTGCAGGAAGGACTGGGCCCCTGTCTGCTTGCTTTCCCTGCCCCTGTGTTACCTCCTGCCCTCATCTGCTGGGGTCTGGGCTGTGTCAGAGCATTCCCTCTGGTTTCCTGGTTTCCAGCCTTCCATGGTGCTGCCAGAGAGGTATTTATGACTACATAGCTTTCTTGTTTAAAATTCTTCATGGGTATTGTCTCTTTAGGGGATTCCATGGCATCTATTTTAGCCATTTATCACAGGAAATTGCAATGGTTTGTTTATGTGCCTGCCTTCTACATGAGCATCCTCTAAGATGAGATCTTAGCTCCATTCATTCCTTATTTTTATTTTTGGTAGCCTGAACTCCTAGCCAGATTAAATGAAGAGTCCGTCATCATTGAGAAACGCTACCATCCCTATAATATTTTGACACACGTAGAAGTAGAAGTTCACTCGCTGTCTTTGCCTTGCCTCTGATTTACATACTAGAAGATCAAGGAGGGGTCTGAAATGCTGCCTTGAGGGGGGCATTCCTTGTTATAGTCACTTGAAGAGGGCTCCAGAGTTTACCATTGCTTGAAACATACATTTATGTACTTAAAATATTGAACATCTTAAAGGGGATTTGCTCACAGCTGACAGGAGGAAGGATATCTGGACTAGAGACTGAGGCATGTGACACATGGAGTGCCTGGGCGATCAGGAGGAAGCAAGACAGTGGTCCCAGGGGAGGTTTCCAACAAAACGCTTAGGTCTCGCAATCAAGGGGGAGCTGGCCTTGTTTGCACCAGCAGTGCCTCTCATGGACCATTTTGACACCAGTGCTCTGTTTTGCTAACCCTTGAATTAAATAATTCAGATAAATGGTCGATTTAAAAAGTTTTGGTTCTTTTTTACTTGGAAACACACAGGCACATGATAAAAAAAAAACTCAAGTAGTACAAAAGGACAAAATAAAATTTGTTTTAAAAAGAACAAGCAAGAATCTTTCAGCTTGTCTATTTTGTCTTCCTTAGTTTTTATTTTTCCTCATACGCTCCTTTCCCCAATATTTGAAACTATTTTATTTTCAAAAGAATTGGTCAGTTATCATCATAGTTTTATAAGCTTCCTGATCTGAGTTTTAAAGAGATCCCATCTAAAATGTGGTCATGCAGTTATTCATATTTATACACATTTTTTTCAACTCTGAGTTTACAAAACTCATAACACACTTACCTCCATCAGCACTGAGCAGCTGGTATAGGACGCTGGCTAGAAATGAGCATGGTGGGAAAATCAGATGCCTAATTTCTGCACCAATTAGTTGCAAATGAAAGTTGGATTGAAACCCTCAGAATAACTTGAGTTTGCAACCTTTCCCTTCTCACATCTTGCTGGCAAATGATGTCCAGCATGGAAAAAAAATCTGGAGTTGAATAGAGGATTATTCTGTTTTGTCTAGACATAAAATCTATGCCTAGACTTAGAAAAATTTAGAAGAATAGGTGAAAATTATTGCTATATCTAAATAAGTCCCAGTGGTAGGAGACTTGAGACAAAAATATTTTCAAGGAATGTTGATATTTCAAAGATGCAAATGAGACTTCTATATTTTGGATTTGATGATTACTGACTCCATTTTGAAGATATAAAATTTTAAAGGGTGTTGACAATTTAAATATTTCTTAATGTGGTCCCTATTGCATCATTTAAAAAGCTTTGGAAATGAAAAAGATTACAGACTGGAAGCAAGCCAAAGCTTTGAGGAAAATCTCGTATTTCAAAGGCAGGTGATAATAAGAATCAAGAAAAAATATCTTGAGGCACACAACAGGAGAACCCATTGGAGAAAGGGATTTTTATGACAATTTGAAGGTTCCACAGCATGTTGACCTATATAGTTGTCATTCAAGATAAAGCTTTTGGTGTGTTGCTATGTGCAGAGAGGCATTTGGTAAAAATTGTTGCTGGTGATGAAAAGTTTATTATGGAGAAAAAAGGAATTTTGTGGATGAAGGAAAGGAAATTTGTAAGACAACATATCCAAATGTCTTAAATGACCTTAGAGTATTTTTAAAAATATAGATAACTGGGAACTTCCCTGGTGGTCCAGTGGTTAGGACTCAATGCTCCCAATGCAGGGGGCACAGGTTTGATACCTGTTCAAGGAACTAAAATCCTGCATGCCACATAGGATGCACAGCCAAAAAAGAGTAAAGTTAACTGAGTCTTGTAATAATGTATAGTGTAAAATAATCTGAAAAAGAAAGAAAAAAAGTATGTATGACTGAATTACTTTGCACTAGGCCTGAAACATTGTAAATCAACAATACAAAATTTTAAAAAGGTATATAGATAACTGAGTAAACTATTTTCTTCAAGTATACAATAAGGATTTGAAGTGATTATCTGAGCAAATAAATTAATTCATTCTACCCTAAAACATTTCAGGTAGAAATAAAAATTGAATTTCCATAGCCTTCTGTGCTGTACTTAGTCACTTAGTCGTTTCCAACTCTTTGCAAGCCCATGGACTGTAGTCTACCAGGCTCCTCTGTCCGTGGGGATTCTCCAGGCAAGAATACTGGAGTGGGTTGCCAAGCTTTCCTCCAGGGGATCTTCCCAACCCAGGGATTGAACCCAGGTCTCCAGCATTGCAAGTGGATTCTTTACCAGACTGAGTCACCAGGGAAGCCCAAGATTACTGGAGTGGGTAGTCTATCCCTCTTCAGGGGATCTACCCGACCCAGGAAATGGACTGGGGTCTCCTGCATTGCAGGCAGGCTCTTTACCAGATGAGCTACCAGGGAATCCCCAGTAGCCTTCTATTGACATACAATGTTCAGTGATTCACCTAACCTGGTAAAACATGTGTTAGAGATCATTGTTCAGATTACGTGTTAAATATTTACTGTGATTTCTGAAGTTCACATGTTGACAGGCCTTAAGTGAATTTGTTACAATATTGCTTCGGTTTGACATTTTTGGTTTTTTGGCTGCAAGGCATGTGGAAATCTTTGCTCCCCAACCAGGGATAGAATCTGCACCCCCTGCATTGTCTTAACCACTGGACCACGAGGGAAGTCACCACTGACTCTTTTTTTTTTTATATATAGGTTCCCTTTAAAATTTTTTAAAATTTATTTATTTTTTGCTATGCTGGGTCTTTGTTGCTGTGAGGGCTTTTCTCTAGCTGAGGAGAGAGGGTGGGGGCAAGGAGGGACTGCTCTCCATTTGAGGAACTCAGCCTTGTGTTTACAGTGGTCTCTCTTGTTGCAGAGCATGGGCTCTAAGGCGTGTGGGCTTGAGTAGCTGTGGCTCCAGAGCTCTAGCGCGCAGGCTCAGAAGTTGTGGCGTATGGTCTTAGTTGCTCTGGGGTTTGTGGGATCTTCCCAAACCAGGAATAGAACCAGTGTCTCCTGCATGGCAGGGGGATTCCTTACCACTAAGCCAGGAGGAAAGTCCCCCACTGATTATTCTTAAACGAATGTTTTCAAGTTAGATTCCTCTACTAGGATTCCTTTCTTCTAGGGAATATCTCTTTTATTCCAATATTTACACAAAGATAATGCCTGGCTGTTTTTCCATTTTAAGTGAACAAAGTTTGTTGGCGGGGAGTCCAGAATTAGAAAAACAAAGACAATTTGAAACGCATCCTCCTTCATTTGAGGATTTTTCACTGGATTTGCTTTGCTGCCAGGTTCCAGTTGGCCGATCTTTCTTACCCTGTTTTGCCTCCATGATTTTGTTTGGGGTGAAGGAATGGAGAAGACGGTTAACCCTGAGCTGTATCTGAAGTTGGCCGTGGGATGATGGGGGAACAGAGCGTCCTCTCCTGCTCAGGGAAGCTGCCTTTCATTCACCACAGGACATGGAGCCTCCGGGCACATCCTACATGGGGCCGTTTTAATTCTCCGTGAGGTCAGAAGATTTTCTTTCCCTCAGGGTTTACAGTCATTTGCAATCTCCCAATCTTTCCACTACCCGTTAGACAAACTCCCTGCCATAAACTGGACAGAACTTCAGAAGACAAAGTTCGCCACCACTCGTGGTGGGCTGGGAAGACAGAGCTCCCTTCTGTGGGGAAGGGGGGAAGGGAAACCTGCCATGGGCTGGGAGTCAGGTGCCCCGCAATGTGCAGACTCTCTCAGTGACCGTCCCCACCCCAGCAGGTAGACATGTGCATTTCCCCTTACAGAGAAAGAAGGCAGCCAGGGAAACCCCGCACAGACTCACAGGGTGAGGAGGAATGCCACACAGCAGGAACTCCAAAACACACGAAAACAAAACTTGTGGTTTTAGAGCTTGTAGAAGTGAAAGGAGAAAAAGAGGTAAGAAGGGAGAGGACTCATGCCTCCATGGAGAAAAGCAGTCCTAGCAGAGGTGAGGCTGGGAAGTCGGTCAGTAATAACTTTATTCACCTTGCAATGACTGAATTAAAAATATACATATATTCCAGGGGCCCCCTTTTGTTGCCAGACAATTGTTTAGGAGCCAAAACTCCATTAGTGAAAGACCAAGTCTCTCCTATCATGGAATTTATGAATAAATTGAATGAAGAAAATGTGGCATATATATATACAGTGGAATAAAAGGATGAAATAATGCCATTTGCAGCAACAACGATGGACCTAGAGGTTGTCATACTAAGCAAAGTAAGCCAGAGAGAGAAAGACAAATACCATATGCTATCACTTGTATGTGGAATCTAAAATATGACACAAATGAACTTATCTGTGAAACAGAAACAGACTCACAGACAGAGAGAACAGACCTGTGGTTGCCAAGGGGCAGGGAGTTGGGAGAGGGATGGAGTGGGAGGTTGAGGTTAGCAGATATAAGCTATTATGTAAAGGATGGATGAACAACAAGGTCCTACTGCGTAGCACAGGGAAGGATATTCAATATTCTGTGATAAGCCATAATGGAAAGGAATAGGAAAAAGAATGTGTATATATATATATGTATAAGAATGTATATAAATGTATACATATGAGTCACTTTTCTGTAGAGTAAAAATTAATATTGTAAATGTAATATTCCAGTACTAGAGATAGATAATAACCAGGTATCTCATTAAACAAATAAATAGACCATGTAAGTTCAACTGGTAATAGGTACTGGGAAGTAAAATAAACCAGGGACTAAAGAGTAACGTGTTTGTGCTTAATTGATAAGGAATCAGGGAAGGCTTCTAGGAGGAGGTGATATTTCAATAGAGCACTTGGAATGAGGCGTGAACAAGTCATGTGTGTGATTTATTACTAAAACTAGGGAGTTCTTTTCTTTCCTTCCAGATCAGGATGGAGGTTGTCCCCAGAAGTGGGATCACAGCCCCACTTCTGGAATCACAGAGAGACCAGGGAATTAGAGATCTTCTGTAGCCATGAGGATGGAGGGGACTAATGTCAGAGTTGTGGCTGGGCTACTGGATCTGAGAAGGGGTAAAGAGGTGGCAATACCCCCAGTTCCTGTGAAGCCGTGACCCAGATTTCAAGCTAGGGTGACAGGGGGTGGAGGAAAAGGTGTGGTTGGCTCTGGAGGGATAGGACATGAATTCCAGCACTGTCACTCATCAACTGGCTGACCTGGACAAGGTATTTGACATCTCTATGGAGAAGGAAATGGCAACCCACTCCAGTATTCTTGCCTAGAGAATCCCAGGGATGGGGGAGCCTGGTGGGCTGCCGTCTATGGGGTCACACAGAGTCGGACATGACTGAAGCGACTTAGCAGCAGCAGCAGCAGCAGCAGCATGCATCAGTTTATTTATCTGGACAATGGGGTTTGAAAGGTCCTTCTGTCATAGGGTTATGACTTAGATTAACTGAGCTAATATCCTGTAGCATCCTTAGGATAGTACCTGGCACATAATAAATTGTATACATATGTAGCTTTTTTTGGAAAAATTGGAGTATAATTGCTTTACAATGTTGTGTTATTTTCTGCTGTACAATGAAGTGGGTTGGCTCTATGTACATATATATCCACTCCCCCTTAAGCCTCCCTCCCCCCATTCCACCTCTCTAGGTCATCACAGAGCATTTAGCTGAGCTCCCTGTGCTATGCAGCTGCTTCCCACAGTTATGCTTTATACATGGCAGTGTATATATGTCAAACCTAATCTCACGGTTCATCCCACCCTCTCTTTCCCCAGCCCCCCTCCCACTCCATATACACATGTCTGTTCTCTCCATCTGTATCTCTATTCCTGCTCTGGAAATAAGTTCACCTGCACCATTTTCCTATATTCCACATATAGGCGATAATTTACAATATTTGTTTTTCTCTTTCTTACTTCATTCTGTATGACAGTCTCTTGTTCCACCCAAGTCTCTACAGATGACCCAATTTCCTTCCTTTTTATGCGGCCCACCAGGGTGTAGCCCACCAGGCTCTTCTATCCATGGAATTTTCCAGGCAAGAATACTGGAGTGGGTAGTCCTTCCCTTCACTAGGGGATCTTCTCGACCCAGGGATTGAACCCAGATCTCCTGGACTGCAGATGGGTTCTTCACCATCTGAGCCACCAGGGAAGCCCCTCAAATATGGAATGCTTCATGAATTTGCGTGTCATCCTTGCTCAGAGGCCATGCTAGTCTTCTTTATAACGTTCCAATTTTAGTATATGTGCTGCCAAAGCGAGCACTTTTAATGGCTGAGTAGGTTTCCGTTGTATATACGTGCCATATCTTCTCTATGTGTTCCTCTGTTGTTGGCCTGTAGCTGTTATTAACACATCACCCTCCTCAGGGGACCCAAAGCTCTCCCCGCTTTTCCTGCACCCCTATTCAAGAGGCTGATTAAACATGGCTGACAATAAGTCATTATTTTACCTTGTTGAAGCCAGTGTCTTCAGGATGTACGTGGCCCCTGCAGCTTTCCTTACTGAATCCAAACATGAAAAGGCTGAATGTTTTCACCTCCCAAACTGCCCAGTGAAATGCACAGGGAAGATGCTGTGGCTTCTGGGAGCTTTTGCTGACTCCTGGAGAGGACTGCTTCCATAGCAATGAATGCAACTTTCTGGCCTCTTTCTACATAGACCTGAGAGGGGGAAAATTACACACTGAATCTTCCTTCAGAAATCTAGTGACATCTTCGCTGTTGTTCAATCGCTCAGTTGTGTCCGACTCTTTGCAACCCCATGGATGGCAGCACCTTAAGCACCATGCCTTTCAAATCCCTTTGCAGAGAATTCTACTCTACAGCTTGAAGGAATATGCAACAGAAATAGAGAACATGGTGATCGTTTTAAAAAATGCCCTTCTGATCATGCCACTCCTCTGCTTGAGACATTTAATTTTATTTGCTTATTAAAATTTTTTTTAATTTGTTTATTGAGTTGTGCTGAATCTTAGTTGCAGCACGCAGGATTCTGGCACTTCATTGCTGCATGCAGGGTTTATAACTGGCATGCAAACTCTTAGTTGTGGCATGTGGGATCTAGTTCCCTGACCAAGAGTTGCACCCAGGACCCTGCATTGGGAGTGTGGAGTCTTAGCCACTGGACCACCAGGGAAGTCCCATGTCAAAGACATTTTAATATTAAAAGTGGCCTGTTGCTTCCTGGACAAAGTGCACGCTCCAGTTTGAGAACATTCATGCTCAGCCCCTCCCTGCCTTTCCAGCTTCATTAATCCACTCCCTGCAGGCCTCCCCATGGAACATCTTCCAGTTTTTGCAGCCAGTCAAGCTCTTTCTGGTCTCCACTTTTTTTTTTTTTTTTTCTGGCCGTGCCTCACAGCATGCAGGATCTTAGTTCCCCGGTCTGGGATTGAACTCATGTCCCCTGCAGTGGAAATGCGGAGTCTTAGCCACGGGACCCCAGGGAAGTGTCTGGCCTTCACTTCTGCTGTGTGCTGCTCCTCACCCTGGAGCATGGCTCCCTGCTCCCTAGCCTCTGCTGTCCCTTACCTGACCAACCCTAATTCATCCCGAAAGTGTCTGCTTACCATTGTTTCTTCAGGGCAGCCCTCTCGGGTCTTCCAAGTCTGGGTTAGGGGCCCCTCTTAGGGGCTGACTTAGCAACTGTCACTTTCCTCATCACTGACAGTATCAAATTGTGACTCAGAGAGGTCTGAGAACCTCCTCAAACATTCCTCATCCAGCTGGACCTTCAGTGTCAGAGTAGGAATTAATGAATTTGTAGATTGAAGGCATGTTCTTTGCTTTCCAGGGGTTTACAGGTTGTTTGATGGGAAGGCTGAAGATTACACTGAACACACAGTTCAGTGAGTTTCTCCAGTGAGTGGGTTTCTAGGAAGATTTTGCCCAAAGTCAGATCACAGAAGACAGAGAGCATTGAGAGATGAGGCTGGGGAAGCAAGCAGGGGGCCAATCACAATGCCTTTGTAAGTGAGATGAAAGAGTGTGCAGTCATCGGAGCACAGTAGGTGACAAAGAATAGTGTTAAGCGAGGGAGATTGGCTTTCCTCAGAGCTGACCACGACAAAACGATTACACATGTCTTATCTGCACAGCCCAGCCCTGATTAGCTTCTTTTTCTCCAGGGAATTGGGAAGCCTCACTTTTCAGACTCACGCTGGTGTGTCACGTCCCAACGCTGCCCCTCTTCAGCTGTGCAATCTGATGCAAGTGAGCTCAGTCCTCCAGACAGCAGTATTATTATAGAAACAACAGCAACAATACCAGGACCTACTTAGCTGGAGTTTGAGAATTAAAGGAGATAATAAAGCGAAGGGACTGGAACAGAATACAGAAGTAAATCATAACGACAGTGGACAGTAACAGTGACAGGAGAAATAATAATAGGAATCCTACACGTGAAAAGTTGCTCAAGATTGCTAATTATTAGGAAAGTGCAAATCAAAGCTACAAATAAGGTACCGCCTCACACCAATCAGAAGGCCATCACCAAAAGGTCCAAAATAATAAATGCTGGAGAGGGTGCGGAGAAAAGGGAACCCTTCTATACTGTTAGTGGGAATATAATTGATACAGCCACTATGGAAACCAGTATGGAGGTTCTTTGCAAAACTGAAAATAGAGTTACCATATGACTCTGCAATCCCACTCTTGGCATATATCCAGAGAAACTCTGATTTGAAAAGATACCTGAACCCCAGTGTTCATAGTGGCACTGTTTATAATAGCCAAGACATGGAAGCAACCTGGATGTCCATTAACAAATTAATGGATAATGAAGATATGGTAAAAGGCTTCTGTGGTGGTCTGGTGGTCTTGAGGATCTGCCTGCCAATGCAGGGGGACATGGGTTCTATTCCTGCTCTGGGAAGGTCAAACAAGCCATGAAGCAACTAAGCCCCTGCACCGTGACTTCTGAGCCCCTGTGGCACAACTACTGAAACCTGAGCACCTAGAACCCAGGCTCTGCAACTAGAGAGTAGCCCCCACTCTCCACAACTAGAGAAAGCCCACACATAGCAACAAAGACCCAGCACAGCCGAAAATAAATACAATTTATAAAAGGGGAAGATACGGGACATATATACAATGGAATGCTGCTCAACCATTAAAAAGAACGAAATAATGTCATTTGCAGCAACACGGATGGACATAGAGATTGTCATACTGAGTGAAGCAAGTCAGAGAAAGACAAATATATAATATTACTCATATGTGGAATCTAAAAAATGATACAAATGAGCTTATCTATAAAACAGAAATAGATTAACAGACATAGGAAAAATGCTTATGATTACCAATGGGGAAAGGATTAGGGGGGGATAAATTAGGAGCTTGGGATTAATAGATATGCACAACTACATATAAAATAGATAATCAACAAGGACTTACTGTATAGCAAGGGGTACTATATTCAATATCTTATAATAAACTAAAATGAAAAAGAATCTGAAAAAGAAAAAAATATGTATCTGAATCATTTTGCTGAACTCCTGAAACTAATGCAGCATTGTAAATGGGCTATACTTCAATAAAACATAGTAAGAGTGCTACAGATATTCTTTCAGAGTAACAGCATACAGGGGCTGCTTACAGGGTTGTTACCTCTGGGAGTTATGACGAGGCCTCATATTGTGCAGATGCTGTTTCCTGAGGGCAGCCCCCTGGGAGGTCTCCCTCCCCCGCCTCCATCCCCCACCCCTCCTCTATTGCACAGGATTGACATCGCCCCTTTAGCAGGGAGTCCCTGGAGCTAACGGAGCCCTCACTAAAGCAGAAGTGGACTGTGGAGGGGAGAGAGGAAAGGACAGAAGGGTCTGCGTGGGTAAGAACAGTGTGGAAACCTAAGGAGAAAGAGGCTTTTCTTCTGACCGGCAGATATTAGCCATGCACTGCCTCCTCCCCCCAACACATAGCATGCATGTTTGCTTGCATATATGTGCATGTCCACACACACACACACACACACACACACACACACACACACACACAGTGAAAAAGCATGGGGAGGGGAAGCTTTCGGGAGTGGTAGAAAGATATTTATTCTCAGACTTCCCCTTGTGGACTACATAATAGGATAAATGGCTTTGAATTGGGCTAAAAAGACAATTTCCAGTGTTTTCCTGTCCCCTGTGTGTGAGTGTGACAATCTGGGCTAGAGTCACGCCTCCCTCCCTCTCTTCAGCACCCCAGGGGTGTTGAGCTCAGGTATGTTATTATTACCACTGCTGTAATTATTTCAACGTGAATGCACGAATTCCCTTCATTGAAGTCCATGGGAGATCTGGATTTCCTTGGGTGATCAAAGTGTAGACTCAAGGTGTGAAAAATGGAGGTCAATTTAGGGTTAATCCTCCCTGGAAATGTGTTTCTGTATTTGAAATTAATCTTATCTAAATACCGATTAGAAAGGCAATCGTTCTTGGGTATTGAGTCGCATCCCCCCATTCTCAAAGCTCTATCTTCTGTTAAGTCTCCCTTCCCTACCACCCTCAGCACCACCACCCCCTCCCCACACTGCTTCAGGCCGTTAATCTCTTAACTCTGCTATGTAGATTTGAATTCCCTTTTTAAAGGGATTGGCACAGAGAAAGATTACTGAAACTAACTGATCTCCCCTCGCCAACCAGGAAGATGAGAACAAGGTGCTTCAGCCTCTTGTCCACATTGACACCATTCACAACCTACTGCCTATTCTAAGAGCAAATGTGAGTTGCTCACAAATACCAGGGTGGCAGATTCCACACTCAGCTTTCAGAGACAACTCCCTTCTTTCTGAATCCAGGTCCAGCAATCCCGTAACTCTAGAGATGAGCTGTGAACGGGGCAGAAATGAAATCGAAACCCTGGGCAAGGGGTAGCCTGAAATCTGTCTATTGAGAGACTGAAAGGGAGTGAGGGACTTACCTGAGGGCTTTGCTGGGGTGCCCATGATTTCAGTAATAATTAGGGGTAATGGTGTCAAAGTTGAAAAATAAAGGGATTTTACCAAAAAAAAAAAAAAAAAAGAAAATATATAATTTAGAATGAATGCCAGTCTCTACTTGAGTTTTGGTATAGAGTTCTGTTCCTATTATTCAAATTGATTTCATTTTTCAATATTGATGCTATTTTATTATTTTTTTTTAAGAAGTTGAATTCATTTATTTTTAATAAATAGCTGCCCTGCGTCTTTGTTTCAATGTACTGGCTTCGTGTAGTGGTGCAGGGGCGTCTCTAGTTGCAGTGCAGGGGCTTAGTTACCCCATGGCACGTGGGAACTTATTTCCATGACCAGGGAGGAAACTCACATCCCCTGTATTGGAAGGTGGATTCTCAACCAGTGGACCTCCAGGGAAATCCCTCAGTACTTACTTTGTTTTATTTTTTATTTTTTAAATTTTTATTAGTTCTTACTTTAAAGGCTGATGGGTTTGTAGGTTTGGATGATTCTGTGATGAAAATCTTTACTGGGGACTCAGTGATTGCTACAAAGATGGACCCCAGAGGGAGGTCCCAGCCAAAGTTGACTTTCCAATGATAGCCTCTGGAAACACCTGATGCATAATAGACAGAGGAAATTAAACTTTGCTTAAAGTATTTGCAGGGAGAGCATCTGAAAGTGCAGAGGCAACATGGTTATGCAGCAACCAGACTGCTCTGTAATAAGAGATGCCTTCCAGTTTAATGCCTCCTTAATAAACTACTGGAGAAGGCAATGGCAACCGACTCCAGTACTCTTGCCTGGAAAATCCCATGGATAGAGGAGCCTGGTAGGCTGCAGTCCATGAGGTCGCTAAGAGTTGGAAACGACTGAACGGCTTCACTTTCACTTTTCACTTTCATGCATTGGAGAAGGAAATGGCAACCCACTCAGTGTTGTTGCCTGGAGAATCCCAGGGATGGGAGAGCCTGGTGGGCTGCCATCTATGGGGTCACACAGAGTCGGACATGACTGAAGTGACTTAGCAGCAGCAGCAGTAGTAGTAATAAACAATGGAAGGCACAGAAACAATGGTGTTTGCTACTTTTTTTTTTTGCCACACTGTGCAGCATGTGGGATCTTAGTTCCCTGACTGGGGATTGAACACATGCCCTCTGCATTGGGAACATCGAGTCTTAACCACTGGACCTCCAGAAAAGTGCTGTTTGCTACATTTTTATGCAGCAGCATTTGAACCAGTTCTTGGTATCCTTAAAGAATGATTAATTTTCCACCCACCTGAACTAGGCTGCAAGTTTTCTCCCACTGTATATTCGGCCCTTTTTTTTTCTCCGTACTATTGAATTACTGGCCGAGCTGGGGATCTGGTAGCTGGGCGTGGCCATGTGACGAAGACAGGCCAGCGGTTTACAAGCGAAGGGAGGTGAACCACTTCCTCCTTTGTACTTCCTGTCCTTAAGGGGCAAGGCCATGACCTGTTTTTGCCCTCTGTTCTGCAGGCCAGTAGGTAGTTGTGATAGAGCAACTGGCTTGAACCATGAGATGGAAACTGTTTGGAGGATGACAGAGCCCATGAAAGAATAACCTGGATCTTTGATGATTATATGGCTTCCATTCCAGCCTTGGATTGCCTTCCCAAACTTTCATGTGAAAGAGAAATAACCGACCGGCTTTTTAAAGCCTTAGTTGTTTTAATCTTTCTCTAACAGCAACCAAACCTGTCCTTACCCATATACTCACATATCAGGCTAGCAGCGGATGCAAACTGTGATTATTTGCCTCAAGAAAAGACTATCCTTTCTCACCTTTCCTTTTCAACCCATACTCCTTGCGTATTCCTTTGGCAATATCAATACAAATGGTGGGTTTTAATGTCATACTATTGGATTGGCCAAAAAGTTTGTTCTGGTTTTCTGTAAGATGGTTTTCTGTGAGAAAAACCCAGACAAACTTTTGGGCCAACCCAGTATTTCAGTGTTGTTTGATTTCTGTAGTATGTAGGCAGCCGTTTACCCATAGAAAGCTGTATTTCTATTCTTCGATGAGTCAGATGACCCCGTACATTCATCTTTAGATGTTTGTTGAATGCGTGTTCTAAGCTAGACTGAGTCTCTGATTTATGACAAACAAACAGATCTCAGATTTATGTGCATCACATGCAAAGAAAATACTCTAGTTGGCTAAGAGGCAATTTCTAGGAGGAAAAGATAAAGTCTCATGCAAGATTTCAAAATCTCTTTCCAAATTCTCAAATTTCCATTTTTTAAACTCAGCTTACTATAGTTTGGCTTCCCTCATAGCTCAGTTGGTAAAGAATCCACCTGCAATGCAGGAGACCCCGGTTCGATTCCTGGGCTGGGAAGATCTGCTGGAAAAGGGATAGGCTACCCACTCCAGTATTCTTGGGCTTCCCTTGTGGCTCAGCTGGTAAAGAATCTGCCCACAATGCAGGAGACCTGGGTTCGATTCCTGGGTTGGGAACATCCCCTGGAGAAGGGAAAGGCTACGCACTCCAGTATTCTGGTCTGGAGAATTCCATGGACTGTATAGACCATGGGGTCTCAAATAGTTGGACATGACTGAATGACTTTCACTTCACTCATTTTACTGTAGTTTAAGCAAGTAAAGAACATAGTCACTCATCAGAAGGATGTTTCATTCAGAATTCCAGCTTTGTGTGTACTTGTAGAAAAAGCACTAGGATTTCTGTGTGTTCACATACCCAGAAGGATTCAAGGGCTTTACATTGGCTAATGTAGTCCTTACAACATGAGGTAGGTAGTGCACCTTGTTGTTATCTCCATTAAGTAGATGATGAAACTAACACTCAGAGAGGCTGAGTGATGTGGTAAAATCTATACGCCTAGCAGTGGCACAGTCAAGACTTGAATCCTTATCTGACTTCCAGACTCCAAACTCTTAACCCAACTCTGTACTGCATGTTTACACACATAGTTAAAAACCAGTGGACTTTTTGGGTGTTTCTAATAGCTTTTTTCTCTGGCTCAGCTATCATGACCCTATTTTTATGTAGCACTTATAAATGACTTGTTGTTAATGTAAAGAAGTCACAGGCAAGAAGCTGGGAAAATATTCTAATAGTATAGTGATTACATCCATGGTATCAACATGTAGAAATATTTTTTAAAATTTTTATTTATTTATTTGGCTTCCCTGGATCTTACTGTCAAGATGTAGAAATATATATATATATAAATATATCATACATATATTATACATATATATAAATATATAAATAAATATATATATACACACTTAATATTTATTTTCATTTACTTATTTATTTGGCTGCCCTGGGGCTTAGTTGCAGCATGCTGGATCTAGTTTCCTAACCAAGGATTGAATCTCGGCCTCCTGCACTGGGAGTGCAGAGTCTTAGCCACTGGACCACAAGGGAAGTCCCAACATTTAGAATTATTTGACTTTGGTTGTTTCTGATAGTGGAGGATAATTGGTAGCACTGATAGCATTGAGAGAAGAACTGATAGCATTGAGAGAAGGAATTTAATAGCAACAAGCTTCACTGTAACTAAAAGACATCATGATACAGCAATGAATTAACTTTTTCTAAACTAATAAATTAAAAAATTAACATTGCATTATTACCTCTATGTTCCTACTGAAAAGAACATCTCTAGAACTCTGACTTCTAAGTAAAAATAGCCCTTGATGACTACATTAATCAAATATTCTTTGTGGGCCAAATATTGGTCTTTCTAAGGTATCCTTTTAGACTGATAGCATTTAGAAACAAGACTAGTGAGGAAAGTGAATATATAAGCTAGAGAATTCTATTTTATTCCCTAAATGAAATATAGGTTTAAAGTAATGAGCCTAATTTTCTTATGTGTGAGTGGCTGTGAGGGTGTAGTTCCATAAAAATTTTAAGTATGACAGTAACAGTAGAATAATTGTAGAGTTTTTTTAATTTAAATTTTTATATTTTCCCCTCAATGTCCCCCCCTCCACCTTTTTAAAAATTTACAATGGTGTATTAGTTTCAGGTGCATAGCAAGATGATTTAGTTATATATACAAATATATATATATGTATATTTTTCAGATTCTTTTCCCTTGGAGGTTATCATAAAATACTGAGCATAGTTCCCAATTGTCTAGTTTAAAGTTTTTGTTTATTTGGCTGAGCCAGGTCTTAGCTGCAGCATGCAGGATCTAGTTTCCCCACCAGGGACCAAACCCGGGCCCCTTATATTAGGAGTGCAGAGTCTTAACCAAAGGAATCACTGGGACACAATGGTCCTTTGGGATGCTTATTTTTAAAAAGTAACAAATTATAGAAAATGTATTCATTGACAGTAAGACTGGAGAAACAGATAGCTTTCTCTCTGACTAAAATTCTTCCAGCAACCAAATTGCTTATCTGTTTTGGCCTCAGCTGGTTGCTGCATAACTGGTAGAAACCTGTCCTTTCTCTACTTCTCTAAGTTAAACTTTAAAAAATCCTAGCAATCTTTCCAGGAATGTTCTGTGCATCCTGAAAAGATAATGGCCTTCCTGTTTAATTCTCCTGTGTTCTGAGAAATACGTGGGATTTAAAACAGTGATAAAGAGACGTGACAGGCATCTGAAGAGGTGACAGAAGCTCAGTTTCCAAAGAGCAGTCTGCAAGACTTTTGTTACTCTCATTTCAAATGTGAGACAGCAGTGCTCTCTGCCTATGTGAATATCCACGACCAGCAAATGACAGCCTAAGAGAACAGAGTCTGATAAAAATGAAGTTGATTGCCCAGAGCTACCTGCCAGCTGAAATCTGTTGATAAGCGCCCCATAAATTGTAATATGAACAGCTCATCCTCCAGTTTCAGAGGGGAGCCAGCTACACCCACCATACAGATAACAGTCTCAGGTTCTCCAGTCTGGAGGGAAAAGGTTGTAAATAAGTCTCTTCTTTCTCCTTAACCTAGCTGCTGTGCAAAGGAAACTGGCCAATCAGTGACATTGGTCACCCACATTGATCCTGGTTTATTCAACCTAAGAGTGGAAACCAACAGTGCAAACTCTTTCCGAGTCATAGAGCAGTGTCTAATCAGTGTCACGTCGACACCATTAATCACTATTCCTAGGGCCAGAGGATCCTTTGTTTAATGGTGTGACTTCCTGAGCTGGGCTTCTCACTATCAGCAGGATTTATGCCTCATTATTCTCTTGGCTCAAGAGTTCCTCACATTTCATAAGGTTTTCCTCTTCCCACAGGATGAGGAGGAAGAGGACGACTCCCATTCTGTGTTGTGCTTTGTTTTTTCCTTTGAATTGTGAATGATCCCTGCTCTTCACCCTCATAAGCCATGACTGTAATTGATGGGTTCCTAGATTTATTGGTTCAATTAAGGCTCTGTCTACATGACACTAACTGGGAAGTTTGGTCTAGCCCCTGATGGAAGTTGTGAGTTGGGTGATGAAAAGGAATGACCTGATTGCTGCTCAGTTGACTAGAACCTGTCCAAGTGGCCCCTGAACTGTGAGGAAATAACCAAGGAACATTCTGTGACGGTATGATGGAAAGGAAATCTGAAGCCTTTTCAAAATATCTCCTTGACAAGGTGTCTTTTTCACCCCCTATTTTTATGGCATAGCAATTCTAGTCTTGTTTCTGCCAAGTATAGTTACCTGTCTATTATTTTCTGTTAACCAGCTATGTATGTATGCATACTAAGTCAATTCAGTTATGTCTGACTCTTTGCGACCCTATGGACTGTAGCCCACTAGGTTCCTCTGTCCATGGGATTCTCCAGGCAAGAATACTGGAGTGTGTTGCCATGCCCTCCTCCAGGGGATCTTCCCAACCCATGAATCGAACCCATGTCTCTTATGTCTCCTGCATTGGCAGGCAGGTTCTTTACCACTAGCGCCCCCTGGGAAGCACATTAACCAGCTATGAGGTGTCAGTAAAATGTGAGTTTTGGGGAGGTCAGTCATAACAACCCCTGAATTCCTGGTTCATCAAGTTATTCGGATATGATGTCATAAGCGATCCGACCTGAGGGAAACACTCAGGTTGGAAAAGTGATTTAAAACCAACAGAAATGCTATTGCAGACACGTAGGTAGCCTATTACCCTCTCGTTTCCCTAGACTTCCACACTCACAGAACCCCAGCAGACTGAGGTATTTGGGGCCAATGTGCTTGGTGGGTCTTCCCAGCCTCCGGAGTGAACATTGATACTGCAAGTCTATTTCCCTTGCCTGTTCCAAGAATACATGGATTCAGACATGTGACATAAGGAGTCAAATGTCTGGAGAAGGAATTGGCTGGAGGTTTTGAGAAAGTTTTGTGCTCTGTGAAAAGTCAATATGGGAGAAATAACCATCGTTTTCCACCTCTGGACAAGCTTCTGTGATGAGGTGACTTTGGAAGCTGCTGTACCAGTCTTGCCACTTTTGGCGGGAAATGAAGAGTGGGTAAATGAACAGTGGCAGTTCTAACAAGTTGAGGACAGAAAATTGACACAAACACATTCATTGAAGGACTAATTATCCTAGAACCACATTTCCTTGTTTTTTTTGAAAAATTATATGGGATAATGAACCCCTTCTTGTACCCCTAATAAACCCCCAATGTACCATTATTTGGGTTTTCTGCAACTTGTAGTTGAAAAACATTCCAACAGATCTAAGCATGAAACCAGGGTAATATCACCATTGAAAGCATGATGTCATGCTCTGAAACCTTCAGCAAAACTGATCCTCTTGGCTCTGATACAAGTTGAAGCTCTCTCAAAGAAGCCCTATCAAAGAAAAAAAAAAAAGTTCTGGATTAAATATCAGAAATTAGAGGAGACACCCATAAATTCAGAGAGGAAGTCAAATGTAGAACTTGATTGTGAGGGCAAAAATGATATTGATCCTTACTGTGAAGAATGAAATATACACATTTTGCTAAGTGAAAGAGGTTAGACACAGAAAGCACATACTGTGACAACTCCTTTATATGAAATGTCCAGAATAAGCAAGTCCACAGAAACAAAAGCACATTTGTGTTTGCCAGGGCTGGGAGTCGGGTGGGCTGTGGGAAGGGATTGGGGGGCAAAACAGTACCGGATTTCCTGTTTGGATGACGTAGATGTTCTGGAACTAGATAGTGGTGATGGTTGCATAACACTAAGTGCGCAGTCACTAAACTATATACTTAAGATTATTACGTGGCAAAGTTTATGTTATGTGTGGTTTTACCACAACCAAAACATTTTTAAAGAATCATGAAATAAGCACAGAGCAACAGCGATGAGATAAAAAAAGGCACTCCTTGGTGGATTCATGTCAATGTATGGCAAAACCAATTTAAATTAAAAAAAAAAAAAGGCACTCCTGTTCATGAACTAAATTCATCCAGTCTTTGAAAAACACTTCAATTTAGAAAGATGGTAACGATAACCCTGTATGCAAGACAGCAAAAGAGACACAGATGTATAGAACAGACTTTAGGACTCTGTGGGAGAGGGAGAGGGTGAGATGATTTGGGAGAAAGGCATTGAAACATGTATAATATCATGTAAGAAACGAATTGCCAGTCTAGGTTCGATGCAGGATACAGGATGCTTGGGACTGGTGCACTGGGATGACCCAGAGAGATGGTATGGGGAGGGAGGTAGGAAAGGGGTTCAGGATTAGGAACTCATGTACACCCGTGGCGGATTCATGTTGATGTATGGCAAAACCAATACAGTATTGTAAAGTAAAATAAAGTGAAAAAAAAAAAAAAGACAGGGAAGCCTAGCGTGCTGCAACCAATGGGGTCATAAAAAGTCAGACAAAATTTAGTGACTGAACAAAAAAATAATAAGTTGAACACATTGGAAAATTTGGAAATAAAAATTAAAATATATTAAAAAAAATAAAAAGTGTTGTTTTCTCCCACCTTTTAAGATAAATTAAATTGTGGCTATTGACAAAATACATTGTCAGTTGATTGCTTATTTGGCATGTCCTAAGGGCTACCAATCAGCTATGAAACATTTATTAGGTCTTTGTCTATTCCAGGACTGACCTAAGCTCTGAAAATGAGAAGTGAAGAGTTGCTTAAGAAGAACCTTGTCTGAAAATAAAATTTTGATTCTGTTGACTAAGCCTCTTTCATGGACAAAAGCCATGCTTATACAAATAAAAAGAGTTACCAGCTCTCAATGGAACAGAGTAAAATATTTAACTCTAGTTGGAAGTATGAACTTTTGATTGATGTGACCAAGTTCTAGAATAAAGTGGGGATCAATGTTGCCAATATTTTATGCAGTCTGTTAGGGTAAAGCTATAGTTTCAGTTCCAGTTCAATATGGTTGTCCAATAGAGAAAGAATCTGAGCTACTTAGTTGAAGATAAGCTGTCCTTTCATTGTGTCTAACAGCATCAATGCCATTACTAATATCCCTGTTACTCTGAGTACTGCAGCTGTTGATTAAACAATTGAACAGGCTCAATTATCATTACTTAACTGAGACACACATTACATATTTGAAGCAGTTACTGCTTCTTATTTTTCAATGAGGATGAATAATTTTATTTCTCCCAAACATTTGTTTTGGAACACAACTGACAAAGTAAGTCAGTAAGAAGTGGAGAGATTGTTTGGAGAACTGGGCTTCCAGATTGGGCTAGAAGTATGAGTAGGTATACCTTCAAGTGTGTACTTGTGTTTTTAACAATCCCTCTTTCAAAGAGTGTATGTTGTGGCTTCCTAAATGTGGATCCATTGTTGGTGGACATGCATGATCTTTGTTAATTTTTTGGTATATTAATTAAATCTTATCTTTTTTGTCTCCATCTCATCATTTCTCTGTCTCTTTCTCAAGATTTGTACAAACTGAAGAAGCCTGGAGGGAAACAAGTGTTGTGCCTTAGATGTATGTGTGTGTGTATGGGTGTGTGCTCTGTGGCATCCAACTCTTTGTGACCCCATGGTCTGTAGCCCGCCACGCTTGTCTGTCCATGGAATTTTCCAGGCAAGAATACTGGAGTGGGTAGCCATTTCTTACTTCAAGGGATATTCCCAACCCAGGGACTGAATCTGCCTCTCTTGCATCTCCTGCATTGGCAGACAGATTCTTTACCACTGAGCCACCTGGGAAGCCCCACCTTAGGTATAGGATAGAGAAAACTATTTAAGGAAAATTTGCCTGTAATGGGTGTGTTCTCTTAGCTCTTAAAAGGAAGATACCTTTAATTAGAATTGATCTTGGGGTGAGGCCCTTTTATACAGCGTGAACTCCTATAGTTCATAAGATTGGAGATTTCAGTGGCTTTGGGAAGGACTTTAGTGGAGTGGCTTTATTCCTTCTTGCTTTGCTGCACTGTATGCTGAAGGGATCCTGTGAGATTGGATTTCTGATTTTTTTTTGGTTTATCAAAAGGGAACAGGGAAATTTCGAAGTGGGTGATTCACACCCAGTCTTTTAGTAATTTTCCAGCAGGCTACACTGAGCTCTGGTCATAAATCTCAATAGAAGATGGTTTCCTTCCCTCTGCTGGCAACCAGCCTTGTTTCCTCAGACCATTAATCTGTGGAGAGCATCCCCAAACCTTCGCTTCCCCCCCTCCTCTGAATCTCGAGGTCTCACGGAGTGGGAGAAAGTACAGCTGACAATCGCTGTTTTCTCTTGCGTAGGATGAACCTCCCTTTGATCTTGACTCTTGACTTTATGGCAGCCAGCCACATCCCGGAAGGAAGAAGCAGGACAAGAGTTGGGGCAAGTCATATTTATTTTAGAGGACCCCAAACAGGCAGGAAGAACATTCAAATATGAATAGCTATACATACCATGGAGCAGAGCAGTGCAGAAATCTGCAAAATGTGGTTCAAGAAACGACCTTCCTGAAAAGTTTGAAAATCCTAGAATGCCGTCTTTCAAGGGACCAGAAACATTATCAGGAAGAATGCACGACCCAGGATCAGTTGCTTTTATGAGATCGTGTGATGGCTAGGGGAAGGGGGGACGGAAATCAAAGGATTTGCCTTTCCTATTGGCATGGTTTCCAGTCCCCGATTTCCCTGCTTGTTGTGATAACTGGACTGGACTCATGTCTTACTCCTTGCAGAGCCAACACCAACACTGAGATTAGGAATGCATGTTAGGCAGTGCCTTCTCCCAAGCAGCTGTCTCATGTCTTATTTAGAGAGCATCACCTATATAAATCAACAGGAAAATATCTCTGCCTGTCTCCTGGAGCAAAGGGTAGCCCAGTAACCTACTTCTCATGAAGTGGAACTGAAATCCTGCACACGTGCACCCAAGGGCCTGGCTCCTGGCCCTCAGCTGGCCATCTGTTTGCTGGAAAACAGGACCACCTTCTCTCTGGGGGGGCACAGATGGGTAGGCATTTTGCTTTTAGGTTAGGCCAGGGCTGTATGTTTGTTTTCTGTGGGACAGTACTTAAATTGCAAACACCCTATTCTAGTTAAGGAAGTCTTTCTTTGGAAAATATTTGCTATCCTGGGAAGGTGATGTGTAGGTTCCATGGCTCCCATCATCCACCTCTGAGTTAAAATTTGGAGTTGTTGTTGTTCAATCACTCAGTTGTGTCCAACTCTTTGTAACCCCATGGACTGAAGCATGCCAGGCTTCCCTGTCCTTTCACCATCTCCGAGAGCTTGCTCAAACTCATGTCCATTGAGTAGGTGATGCCATTCAACCATCTCTTCCTCTGTCGTCCCCTTCTCCTCCTGCCTTCAGTCTTTCCCAGCAGGGTCTTTTCTAATGAGTCAACTCTTTGCAACAGGTGGTAAGAGTATTGGAACTTAGGCTTCAGCATCAGTTCTTCCAATCAGTATTCAGGATTGATTTCCTTTAGGATTGACTGGTTTGATTTCCTTATAGTCCAAGGGACTCTCAAGAGTCTTCTCCAACAACACAGTTCAAAAGCATCAATTCTTCAGCACTCAGCATTTTTAATGGTCCAACTATCACATCCATATAGGACTACTGGGTTTGGGGAACTTTCAGAAATCTTGGAAAGTATAAGCTCTCTTTTCTCTTATCTAGTTTGGTTGAGTGATCCTTTTTCTGTATCTGGGCCAGCTAACATTGTCAATAGAGCTAAAGGATTTTCCTTCTGTGGCTCTCTGATGAGCCAAATTGATGAGCAAATTGATGAATCTGGAGTAAGGTGGCTTGAGTTGGAATTGAGGATAAGTAATTCACCTTTAATGACTTATGGAAGTGAATGATTCCTAAAGGGAAGCTCCTTTAAGTGATACCAAAAGATTATTGATAAATAGGATTATTGTTGTATAGTTTTAAATAATCTCTATGATGTAAATTACCCTAACATTGCATTTTTCTTTGAGTACTATACAGAAATGTATCTCTATAAGTACATCTAATATCTAATTTAATAAAATAAATAATATTTAGGTGAAGCATCAAGGTGTCCCTTTTCCTTAATCCTTGGTAAGCAGAAAGAAAAAGCCTTATGAACCCAATATTCATTGCATCTTCACTGCAAGCAATTTCTTTGCTTTCATAAAACTATCTGAATATGAGGAAATCACTGTACACAAACACTGGAAAGTTTGATAGATTGCAGGATAAAAGATCGTTAGCTTTATAAATGTATTGAATGTGAGGTTAAATTTAGTAGCAAGAACCACAAGTTTATTTTCTTTTTTATACTGCTATTATACTTATATGTATTTATTCTATCAGTATGTATTCTCTGTATATCATTTAAAAAATTCAGAAAATAACAAGAAAAGAATAAATATCCTGGGACTTGCCTGGTGGTTCAGTGGCTGAGACTTTGCACTCCCTATTTAGGGGACCCAGGTTTGATCCCTGGTTTCATGAAACTAGATCCCACATGCCACAGCTAAGAGTCCACAGTTTACAATTAAAGAACTCACATGCTGCAATGAAGATTATCATGTGTGCTGCAACTGACATCTCTTGCCACCAAATAAATAAATATTTTTTACAGTGAATTTATGAAGAAAAGAATAAAAATCCCTAACAATCAAAATTTGCAGAGATTAAACACTACTAAAATGTTGGTATACTGCCTTCCACTCTTAATATATAGTTTATATGTGTATCATAAATATTATGTATTCTGCTGCTAAGTCGCTTCAGTCGTGTCTGACTCTGTGCGACCCCATAGACGGCAGCCTACCAGGCTCCCCTGTCCTTGGGATTCTCCAGGCAAGAACACTGGAGTGGGTTGCCATTTCCTTCTCCAATGCATGAAAGTGAAGTGAAAGTGAAGTCGCTCAGTCGTGTCCGACTCTTAGTGACCCCATGGACTGCAGCCTACCAGGCTCCTCCGTCCATGGGATTTTCCAGGCAAGAGTACTGGAGTGGGGTGCCATTGCCTTCTCCATTATATATTCTATGATATGCATATATGTATTATACATATATAATGCTTATGTGTTGTTGTTGTTCTGTCGCTAAGGCATGTCTGACTCTTTGGAACCCCATGGACTGTAACATGCCAGGTTCCTCTGTCTTCCACTATCTCCCGGAGTTTGCTCAAACTCATGTCCATTGAGTCAGTAATGCTATCTAACCATCTCATCCTCTGATGCCCCCCTCTCCTTTTGCCTTCAGCCTTTCCCAAAATCAGGGTGTTTCCCAGTGAGTCAGCTCTTTGCATCAGGTGGCCAAACTATTGCAGCTCTAGCTTTAGCAGCAGTCTTTCCAACGAATATTCAGGGGTAATTTTCAATAGGATTAGCTGATTTGATCTCCTTGCTGTCCAAGGGACTGTCAATAGTCTTATCCAGCACCACGATTAGAAAGCATTAATTCTTTGGCACTCAGCTTTCTTTACGGTCCAAGTCTCACTTCCATACATGGCTATTGGGAAAACCATAGCTTTGACAATATGGACCTTTGTTGGCAAAGAGTTTGTTCTGCTTTTTAATACATTGTCTAGGTTTGTTGTAGCTTTCCTTCCAAGGAGCAAGCGTCTTTTAATTTCATGGCTACAGTCACGATCCGCAGTGATTTTGGAGCCCAAGAAAAGAAAATTTGTCACTGTTTCTACTTTTTCCTCTTCTATTTGCCATGAAGTGATGGAACTTAGTGTTGCGTTTCAAGCCAGTTTTTTCACTCTCCTCTTTTACCCTCATCAAGAGGCTCTTTATTTTCTGTTTACTTTCTGCCATTAGAGTGGTATCATCTGCGTGTCTGAGATTATTGGTATTTCTCCTGGCAATCTTGATTCCAACTTGTGATTTCACACGATGTACTCTGCATATGAATTAAATCAGCAGAGTGACAATATACAGCCTTGCTGCACTCCTTTCCCAATTTTGAACCAGTCTGTTGTTCCATGTTTGGTTCTAACTGTTGCTTTGACTTGCATACAGGTTTCTCAGGAGACAGGAAAGATGGTCTGGTATTCCCATCTGTCTAAGAATTTTCCGCAGTTTGTTGTGATCCACATAGTCAAAGGCTTTAGTGTAGTTAATGAAGCAGAAGTAGATTTTTTTCTGGAATTCTCTTGCTTTCTCTATGATCTAACGAATTTTGGCAATTTGTCTCTGGTTCCTCTGCCTTTTCTATACCCAGCTTGTACATCTGAAAATTTTCAGTTTGCGTACTGCTGAAGCCTAACTTGAAGGCTTTTGTGCATAATCTAGCTAGCATGTGAAATGAGTGCAGTTATATAGTAGTTTAAACATTCTTTTGCACTGTGTTTTTTTGGGATTGAAATGAAAACTAACTTTTTCCAGTGGCCACTGTGGCTACTTATGAATTTTCCAAATTTGCTGGCATATTGAGTACAGCACTTTATTTAAAATAGCTGAGCTCAGCTGGAATTCCATCACCTCCACTAGCTTTGTTCACAATAACGCTTACTAAGGCCCACTTGACTTCAGACTCCAGGATGTCCAGCTCTAGATGAATGACCACACCATTGGTTATTTGGGTCATTAAGATCTTTTTTGTATAGTTTTTCCATGTTTATACATATAATTACAAAATTTAGCCTATATCTTATATATAATTTTGTGTCCTATTATTTTCATAACCTTATAGTGCTTTTTAATTATTCTTTAATTTTCAAGAACATTTTGGTAATTATGGGTTGCATAAAGTCATGTGATGGTTTTTCCAGTGGTCCTGTATGGATGTGAGAGTTGGACTGTGAAGAAAGCTGAGCGCCAAAGAATTGATGCTTTTGAACTGTGGTGTTGGAGAAGACTCTTGAGAGTCCCTTGAACTGCAAGGATATCCAACCAGTCCATTCTGAAGGAGATCAGCCCTGGGTGTTCTTTGGAAGGAGTGATGCTAAAGCTGAAACTCCAGGACTTTGGCCACCTCATGCGAAGAGTTGACTCATTGGAAAAGACTCTGATGCTGGGAGGGATTGGAGGCAGGGGGAAAAGGGGACGACAGAGGATGAGATGGCTGGATGGCATCACCAACTCAATGGATGTGAGTCTGAGTGAACTCCGGGAGTTGGTGATGGACAGGGAGGCCTGGCGTGTTGTCATTCATGGGGTCACAAAGAGTCAGACATGACTGAGCGACTGAACTGAACTGAAAGTCATGTGATGGAATACCTATGTTCTAGTAGATTGGTCTATATTCCCTTCTATTGCTTTATTAGATATTATTTAAAGTTAAACTGTAAACACAACTAATCATACATGTGTGTCAAGATTTCTTTCACCAATGCTATTATTTACTAATCTTTACTCTCCTGGTTCTTGACTCTATAAACCATGGGCTGTATCAACTGCTTTCCAATCCTTAGTAATCTCCAGGAAATCTAGTAAGTGTTTTGAGAGTGTAGTCATTAGTTACTTTTTCTTACTCATATGAGCAACATGGTATTTAGCTTCTGGGTGGTTTGTTTCAGTGCAGTGGAATAGTTTGTAGCTTATTCTGTTATCAGAGCTGTCACCTCTCTAAAGTGTTCCCCAGCTGGGAAAAATCTTCTTTGTCTTTTTTCCTCCAAAAAGACAGCAGAAAATGAAACATTTTATCAAGCTGTTTTATACATTAAACAATTTTTTATATATACATCTCCCTTTTTAGATTGCTTTATTTTAAACAAAGTTAAATTATCTGGATGAAAAATAGAAATTCACTCTACTCTACAGATTTGGCACTTTAAAAAGAAATTTTCCAGAAATTTTAAGGTATTTGTGAAATTTGTCTGAATAATTTAAAGAAATAAAAGAGTTGAAGTTTTCATACTTTCTCTCAGTGCACTATCATTGTATTGACATAATTGTTTTCCTTTGTTTTGTTTGTCTTTCATTTTTTAAAAGATATTTTATTGCCATGGAACTTTTGTGGTTACAAAACAGGGATGCTCAAAGAGCATCATTTTCCAGGGTCCAAAGTGGTCTATGCTCTCCTCTCTCACCACTGAGCTCCTGTCTGCTGGCTGGAGCTCTTCAGGGCCTTTTGATTTCAGGTTGAATTGTATATTGGACGTTTTAAGGGAATTTGACTGTAGACAGACTGAAGCAGTTATTCTGCCATCTGTGATGTGTGAGTCTAATCATAGCCACTTTCTTGACCAGCCAGTCTGGGAATGGCCAGATTGAATGTCTCATGGAGAGAGCTCAACCTAGGAAATGAGGTCTGGCTGGAGCCTTGCCAAACGACTGTCTAAAGGTTAGGAAACTGAAGTTACAGTCATGGGTCTGCCATTTGGCTGTGTGGCCTTGGGCAAAACACTGTGACTTCCTGAGATTTATTTTTTTCCTCTGTAAAATGGGAAGATTGGTACTGTTGTGCCTACTTTCTAGAGTTATGGTGAGAATTCAATGGGAAGATGAGTGGAAAGGCACTTTGTAAAGCACACAGTCCTAGACAATTCTGGGGTTAAAGTTATTGTTGTATAAAGTGTGATAGGGTGAAAGTGGCTGTAAGAATATGGGCATGATCAACTAGATACAACTATGATTCAACTAGACTTCTATTGTGCAAGTTACAATTTATATTGTGCAAGTTACAATGTATATTTAAATATACAATGTATATTGACTGCACTCTCAAAACACTTACTAGATTTCCTGGAGATTACTAAGGATTGGAAAGCAGTTGATACAGCCCATGGTTTATAGAGTCAAGAACCAGGAGAGTAAAGATTAGTAAATAATAGCATTGGTGGAAGAAATCTTGACACACATATATGATTAGTTGTGTTTACAGTTTAACTTTAAATAATATCTAATAAAGCAATAGAAGGGAATATAGACCAATCTACTTTTTTATATATGCCTGGGTTTGTAAAGACTCATTTCATTTGCAATGGTTGCTTTCAGAAGAAAAACATCTAGAATCCTACTATTGTTCCAAATATGAACACTTTATTGGTGATGAAACTCGGTTGGAAGATAGACTCAGAAGTCAGGTGGATGTATAGGAAATAATTCCTCTTTGCTGTGGGGGGAGGATTATTGGGGAAAGGTAGCTTGGGGTATGTAGCCTAATGGGATTGCTAAATTTTCATCTGAAATTCAGGGTACTTTACAAGGCTACTGGCACAACTCCAAAACCATAGACCTCCCTCACAAGGTAGACTGCTTCCTCTTAGCAGAGAGTAGGTCAGAACAGAAGTCTTTAGGAAGAAAATGAAGGACCTGTGGTAGAATGTTGAGTTCCTTCTTCAAAATACACTGGTAAGATATGTCATGCAGGTGAAAAGAGTGAGGCATGAGAGAAGAAAAGAGATAGGATCCTATGTGTTTATGTTCTCTGCCTAGTTGGGAAATGAGGACCAATATTTGTCACACATAACTATGCACACTTGTCCTCTGGAAAAGAATTAACATAATATGCAGAGAGAGCAGGAGTGTCCTCTGATGGAGGCCCCTCTACACAGAAATGTGAAGAGTAGGAAAGAAGAGTTTCATTTAACATAGGGCTCAGCTGGTGCCTCGTATCAAAGCAAGTGTTTGGAATACTCCTCAGGTTATAATCACAGGCTCAAGGGCAAGCCACCAGAGAACCACACAGTATTAGGGATGGAAGAACATTTTGAGATTAACTGTGAATTTTTCCTTAGTTCCTTTCCACTCCAATTAATTTGCATTATAAAGTTTGTGATTGACCTCATTAAGGGTGACATTTCCCTATGTTCATTTAACTAAAAAGAATTTTCTTTATCATTTCTTAACATACTTTTTTATGTCACTTTCCATGTTAGGACTGAACAAGCCTTCATTTTGTGAGGGATCCTAATGTCAACAGAAGTAAGTCGTGTGAGATCAGATGAGAGATTATGTCTGGAGTCCACAAGGCCACTTAGTTTATATTTGTTAAAATTAAGGAAGTTCATAATTCTGTATTTTATAAAAGAAGCCTCCCTAACTGTAATTTCCTTCATCAAGCAATGGTTATATGGATAGCCAATGCATTTTCTGTGATTTTATTTCCCTAAAAGTCACTTAACCTTTAAATTTGAAGTTCTTAAGAGACTCACCTGAATCTGATGAACTCCTTGCTCCTCTTCTGAAAGATGAACTATTGGGTTAGCCAAAAATTTGTGCAGGTTTTTATATAAGACAGGAAAATGCAAATGAGATTTTTGGCTAACCCAATATTTAAAATGGTGTCTGTGAAATAATGAACCGATGTCTGAAATTTCCACACAGTGGTCTGGCCAAAGCCCTGCAATCCTGGTTACCCCTGATTGAAGGAAGACCTCTGCAAGGGCTCCAGGAGCTCATGAAAACTATTTGAGGGAAAGGCCATGTCTCGTAAGACTTCCCTGATGGCTCAGCAGCAAAAATGATGGGTTTGATCCCTGGGTTGGGAAGATCCCCTGGAGGAGGAAATGGCAACCCACTTCAGTATTCTTGCCTAGAGAATCCCATGGACAGAGGAGCCTGGTAGGCTACAATCCATAGGGTCACAAAAAGTCAGACATATCTGAGCGTGCAGGAATGTGCATAGAATGATTAAATAGTTTGTTTGGCTAATGGAAGTTAAGGGAATCCTCTGGAGGAAAGGAGGAAGGGGGGGATATGAACAGAGAAATCAAAGAGAGGAAGATGTGGAGAGGAGAAATGAAACAAAAAGAAGTTAGGGTGGTTTTGAAACATATCTGCGTGTTCTGTGACACTCTTCCCATTGAGAGGCTGACACTGCCTCTCTCCAGGTTCAGCCTTTTCTGTTTCAGGCTGATCATTTGCAGTTAATGTTTGAGGTCTCCTCTTTATGTCTCCTATAGAGGTGACCAGACTTAGTCTTCCTAAAGCACAACCCTAATTATTCTGTGGCCCAAACATTCACCCTCTCTCTTTATTTCCTGGACCCAGCCAGGGTGGTGCCTTGTAAACCCAATTCTTTTGGCATCCACTGCTCCCACAACATCAACCATGCTATAGCTAAAGGCATGGCTGGGTGAGATATGAATTTAGTTCCCAGATTATAACTGGTGCCATATAACCCAGACAAGTTCTCATGGGCAAGTCATCCTGGGCGTTAAAAGAGGGTGACAAGTGGATGTGAGTGAAGCAGTCTCAGCCGCAGGAAATGTCTAATGAAACACATGTCCTCCTAACAGTCGATTGGTACTTCATTATACTGAGGTCAGGACAATTTGTGTGTGTCAAAGCCATTTTCCCCAGTGAGTCACCTGGATGGTCAGCCAGGGGCAATGCAGCATAACAGGGCATTGCATTATGCTAACATCATAGGTTGGTTAAGGTGGCCTTACCTGAGGCTTAAAGGATGGATGCAGAGACTATAAAGTAGTGATTCTAAGACAGAGACGCTGTGACCTTGAAGAAAGGAGGATTTCCTGTTAAGCCAGGACTCTGGGCCAAAGCTGACCACCCACTGTCATCAAACTTCCGCGGGGAGAAAAGCAATGTCACCGCCTCCCAGCCCTCTGAGCAGCAGCCTGGCCCCTTGGCCTCTGAACTTCTGCCTGCTGCTCTCAGAATGCTTGAGGAGGAAACAGTTGCCCTGAACTTTGAATGTGGCTAATAGCATTCTCATGACTTGCTCACCAGAGGCCGGCCCCATCACCCACCCTGATTAGTGCTGGAAGTTGGGAGTCTGGATGCTGGCTTCCTGCAGGCGAGGCTGGGAGGCTGAGCTGCAGCCAGCAATTCATGGAGGTCACTAGGTTGGCGTCCTCCTCTGTGTTTTCCTGTCCCCTGAAGCAGCACTTTGAATAAACAGCTCTTTCTTCTCACAAACCAAGACATGAAAAACACTTCTGGGGTCCTACTCACTGCTTGCCAGATTCTGTTTTCTGCACCCCTTTCTTGCATTATCTCAGATTTCTGCCTTTTTGGGGAGCATATCATTGAGACTAACAGGAGTTGGGCAGATAGGCCACAAACTTCATATGATTCCATTTGAGAATGGTCTTAGTTACAGGGATCTCATCTGTGTTTGGAAAAATTGTTTTCTTAAAGGACTTTCCCTTGCAGCAATCAAGATTTAAAAAATTCCACAGAGAAATATTTCCATTCCTGGTCATGCTTGATACCATGCATCACTTAGAACTGAATGAACATAATTAAAACAAGCAGGAGATTCAAATACACGTGGAAATATCAAGACTTTTGAACGCCAGCACAGGGATATAAAATTGGCATCTCTCATTAGCCTCTGTTCTTTTTTCCCAGTTTTACTGACTCTGTCAAAGACTCAACACGTCCATGCAAACAACAGGCATGCATGTACTCCTCAGACATGCAATTCCCTAACTGTAGACAGACCCCCCAGATTTTTGATGATGGTGATTTCTTTAGGACAAACAAACATAAGACACTTGGAGGAAAAAAATTCCTGAAATGTAAATAACGTTTTGAATACCAGACTGGCTGCTGCATGATTAGAAATCATTCTGTTTTCTTGTTTACTCCATGTTCTTCACTTAGAAACCACTGAGTAAGTCATACACTCACCCAGCTTTCTCTTTGAAGGTGATTTAGGTGACTTTCGCTTTTTCACTGTATGTGTGCGTCTGGAGGTAACAGAAGTCTGGTATTTTTTCATCCTCTGGTCTCCTGGTTCATGCTTTCTGAACTAAACAGCAATAATTCCATTTTCTTGAGTGTAAAATTTATTCTGATATCCCCACTGCTGTCATCCTCATCTGAGCAAGCATTGTTTCTTGCCTGAATGAGTAAGAGTCCGTACAACTGGTCTCATTCTGATTCTCTTATCGTCCATTGTCCACATAGTAGCAAGAGAAATAAACAAAGCAAAACAAATATAAAAACTAACCCACAAAAACCCCAAGAAATTAAATTATGGAGTTCTTTCTTGAAACTGCCCCATGGCTCTCCACCAGACTCCAATTCAAATTCCTTACCATGACTAACAAGGTCTTACCTGAGTTGACCCCCACTTTTCCCTCTGATTTACCTGTTAAGAGTTTTTAAAAAATATTTTGAATTTTAATAAATATATTATATTTGTGGGCCTCACAGGTGGTGCTGGTGGTAAAGAACCTGCATGCCAATGCAGGAGATGTTAGGGACCTGGGTTCCATCCCTGGGTCGGGAAGATTCCCTGGAGGAGGGCATGGCAACTCACTCCAGTATTATTGCCTGAAGAATCCCATGGACAGAGGAGCCTGGTGGGCTACAGTTTACAGGGTTGTATGACTGGTGACTTAGCATGCACACATTATATTTGCAACTCTCATCATAATCCATTTTTAGAACATTTTTATCATGTCAAAAAATGAGCATGAGACCATGTACTGTAAATCTCTACTCTTTCCTCCAGTAAAGCATAGATTCTACTTTCTAGCTCTATAAATTTAACTATTCTGGATAGTTTGTGTAAATAGAACCATTAAATATGCAGTCTTTTGCATCTGGCTTCTTTAATTTAGCATCATGTTTCTGAGCTTCATTCATGTTGTTACATGCATCACTACTTCATTTGTTTTACTGCTGAATAATATCCCTTTGTATGGATGTACCACTTTTTGTTTATCCATTCACCTCTTGTTGGGCACAAAGATTGCTTCCAGTTTCTGACTATTATGAATAATGCTGGTTTGAGCAGTTACATACAAGTCTTTCTGTAGATGCATGTTTTCATTTTTCTTGGTTACATCCCTAAGAGTGTTTCTCCGGGAAGCTATTAACTTTTAAAGAAACTGCCAAGCTAATTTACCAAGTGGATGTACCATTTTACATTCCTATCAGCAATGTGTGAGAGTTCCTGTTGCTCCATGTCCTTGCCAGTATTTTATCTATGATTATAGTCATTTTAGTGCTTTTTCTGCACCTCTTAAGAGGATCATGTGAATTTTCTCCTTTGTTAATTTTCTCCTTTGTTAATAATATTATATATTATGTTATTTTTGGATGTTAAACAAACTTTGCATTCCTGGGGTAAATCCCATTTGTTCATGGTGTATAATTCTTCCTATATGTAGCTGGGTTCACTTTGCTAATATTTTGTTAAGGATTTTCGTGTCTCTATTACTTAAGGATTTATTTTCCTTGTGGTATATTTTTGTGGCTTTGGTACCAGGGTAATGCCGACCTTGGGGCTTCCTAGGTGGTTAAGCAGTAAAGAATCTGCCGCCAATGCAGGAGACACCGGGGTCGAAGATTCGATCCTTGGGTCAGGACAATTCCCTAGAGAAGGGAATAGCAACCCACTCCAGTATTCTTACCTGAGAAATCAAATGGATTTCTGAGGCAGGATCTCCTCTGAGGCTGGTGGGCTACAGTCCATGGTGTTGCAAACAGTCAGACAGGTCTGAGTGACTTAGCACATACATTGTAGCAACTATCAAGTCTGACTTTCTTTCCTTCTAAAAGTTTTTTTTTGCCTTTTGTAACTCACCTGGATTGAATCTGTGAATACTCTCTCTCCTGCCCTGTGTGGACACTAATTTTTTTCTTGCTTTTATCTTTAAATCTCATTTCTGTGGAGTTGCTGCCGTGTGTTTGCATTCATCTGAAGATACATCAGGGGTTGTACTCTAATCCCACCAGATTGTAAGGCTTCTAGTGTCTGCTGATATCTATAGGGGAAGACGGCTGTGGACAAAATTCAAACTTCAGGCCATTTTCAAGTTGGTCTGTGTTCTTTTTCCCCTTCAGGCTCCTTTACGTCTACTTTGTACTTGGGCACAATCTGTTGGCTAGCAGTGTGTGAATGAGTTGGTCTTGTTCTGGACTCTGCTCTATATACAAACAGATTCCAGCCAACCTGGGGTAGCTGGAAAATTTACCAAGCCCTCAGAGCTATGTTTCCACTTAGAACTGCCTTTTAAATTCCTAGCTCATCTGCCAATCTTTGCTTCATCCAAACAGGACAACAATCTTAGTCTACTGGACTGACTTTCTCCTCCTTTCTCTTGTTGCGATGACCACTTTAGCTGGTAATGTTCGAGGTCAAGTAAGCCCCCTATGTTGGCAAGAATAAAGCTGTTGGTTTCCATGGTCTAATCTGCTCTGGTTGTATCTAAGGAGTTTAGGGATTGGGGAATGAGGAGAGATAGGAACAGCCTCAATGAAGAACTGTTTGCTTTGAGCACATAGGGACCCAGCATGAAGGAAGGAGGGCTCCAGATAGTCTACATGATGAGTTAAGTCAGCTTATGGTTTAAAAATGTTCATAGATAATATTCTAAAAGAACAATTCCTAGGGATAACTGAAAGATGCTTGCACTGACATTTTCTTTTGAGATTTCTATGAAGCATGTCTTTGCAGAGATGATTTCTCTAAAATTTCCTACACAAATGCCATATATTTTGCTTTTGTTTTGTTTGTCCTAACAAATTGTTATGTATTTAGTCTGTTCATTTATATGAGATTTTACTCACCCAGTTAACTTTTAAGATAAGTAATAAAAATTAGGAGTTTAGGGAAGTATGTTCAGAATAGTCTGGTGAACTCTAATTAAAAGAAAAATTATACTCCAAGAGACCTTGGAAGCATTGCAAAATAGCCTTAAGCAGGGACTAAGAGTTAGGGGAAATCTGCACTGCCACTGTCTTCCAGTAATTGCTTCTTCTCCATCTCTATTAGTCATCTGACTTCAGTTAGAATAACATTTATTGCTTTCTGGTTAATGTTCTAGAACAAATGATCAGGAAGTCATGAAAACAGAGACACAGGGTAATCTTGAAATCAGTGAGGTGTCTTAACCAGCCTTTCCTCTCGACTTACTGTAATTGGTTACAGGCAGAGAAGATAGAGCGTTAACTGCTTCACCCTTACCCAGAATATGTGAGTGAAGTGGACGCATAAGATAGAAAGTCAGGACTCTGAAAGGGTCTCCTGTATGGAAAGGCATAGGCATGGTATGCGTGCATGTGTGCTAAGTCGCTTCAGCTGTGTCTGACTCTTTGTGGCCCTATAAACTGTAACCCGTCAGGCTCCTCTGTCCATGGGATTTTCTAGGCACGAGTACTGGAGAGGGTTGGCATGTCCTCCTCCAGGGGATTTTCCCAACCCAGAGATCAAACCCACATCTCCTGTGGCTCCAGGTGGATTCTTTACTGCTGAGCCAGTGGGCGAGCCACAGGAGTGGTATGGATTGAGACTACTGGGGGAGAGGGTGCCATTGCAAATACCAGAGCCTGAGATTCCAGTGGATTTGGGTATGAGGGCTGGACTGGGGAAGCGTAGGAGTATGATAAGGCCAGCCGTGCTTCTTACCTATGTAACCATTTTTTTCCCCTTGATAAAGGGGCTCTATCACCAATTTGTCTCATTGCTTTCTCCTTAGGAACCAGTGATGTTGCTGATGGGGGAAACCTCAGTGTAGACATTTCAAAGCTTCTGGCTCATATAACAAGCTATGCTGTGCCTCGTCCCATCTTCTTTTTAATATGTGGTCTTAAGGTTTAAGTTGTCTTTGTTTTAGCAACGTGTACTCTGGTCTTTATTCCAAATACTCAGACATTGCCTTTTGAGTTGACAGAGTCCAGGTTCTTCTCTGCATCTACTATCTTCAAAGAACATTTTGGGAAAATGAGTTACACTTGGTGTCCTCTGATGACTCAGTAGACCCTTGATGGTAGGCACTCCAGGGGTTGCCTCCTTGGGGATCTGGGTTAGATAGTTAGACACAATGTCCTCAGGAGTGTGCTTTCAAACTGCCTCTCTCATTTTTTTCCCCCTTTGGAATATTTCTCTTCTCTTGCCTCCTATGTTGCCATAAACACCATGTTTTATCTAGATTCTCATTACCCAAGCTTGGACTTTGGCATGAGTCTCATTAGCAAATCAGGCTCGATCCCTGTTTAGAAACTTAGAGGCTGTCTATTTTCTTATTATGAAGTGCACGTACCCCTGCCTTGGTCTAGGCTCCCTCCTCATCTGAGCTCACACAAGCCCTTCAAAGATGAGTCGTATTTTGTCTGCACTTCATCGCAGACCCTCTGTTCTTTGCTGTCTCCAGAGCATTTTCTCTGAAACTTGCTTGCTGTCATATTTGATTTTACTTTTATATTTTATTTAAATTTCATTATTTTATTTTATGGAGTGTACTTTTTCTTCGGGCTTCTCTGCTGGCTCAGATGGCAAAGAATCTGCCTGCATTGAAGGAGACATGGGTTTGATCCCTGGGTTGGGAAGATCCTCTGGAGAATAGAATGGGTACCTATTCCAGTATTCTTACCTGGAGAATTCTGTGGACAGAGAAGCCTGGAGAGCTATAGTCCATGGGGTCACAAAGAGTCAGACACAACTGAGTGACTAACCCTTTATCTTCTCTTCTGCCTGTGCTGTGCTTCAGTTCAGTTCAGTTCAGTCACTCAGTCATGTCTGACTCTTTGCGACCCCATGAATCGCAGCACGCCAGGCCTCCCTGTCCATTACCAACTCCCGGAGTTCACTTAAACTCACGTCCATCGAGTTGGTGATGCCATCCAGCCATCTCATCCTCTGTCATCCCCTTTTCCTCCTGCCCCCAATCCCTCCCAGCATCAGAGTCTTTTCCAATGAGTCAACTCTTCACATAAGGTGGCCAAAGTACTAGAGTTTCAGCTTTAGCATCATTCCTTCCAAAGAACACCCAGGACTGATTTCCTTTAGAATGGACTGGTTGGATCTCCTTGCAGTCCAAGGGACTCTCAAGAGTCTTCTCCACAGTTCAAAAGCACAACAATTCAAAAGCACCAACACCACAGTTTGAAAGCATCAATTCTTCGGTGCTCAGCTTTCTTCACAGTCCAACTCTCACATCCATACATGACCACAGGAAAAACCACAGCCTTGACTAGACGGACCTTTATTGGTAAAGTAATGTCTCTGCTTTTGAATATGCTATCTAGGTTGGTCATAACTTTCCTTCCAAGGAGTAAGCATCTTTTAATTTCATGGCTGCAGTCACCATCTGCAGTGATTTTGCTAGTTGTGTGCAACTCTGTGCAACCCCATGGACTGACTGTAGTCCACCAGGCTCCTCTGTCCATGGGGAATCTCCAGGTAAGAATACTGGACTGGGTTGCCATGCTCTCCTCCAGGGGATCTTTCCAACCCAGGGATCGAACCCAGGTCTCCTGAATTTCAGGCAGGTTCTTTACCGTCTGAACCACGAGGGAAGCCCAAGAATATTAGAGTGAGTAGCCTATTCCTTCTCCAAGGGATCTTCCCAATCCAGGAATCAAACCAGGGTCTCCTGCCTTGCAGGCAGATTCTTTACCAGCTGAACTACCAGGGAGTCTTCAGGACCATATACTCCAAGAAGCCTCCATGGATGTTTCTGTGTTTACTCTCCTATGAATTTCTCTTGAGCTACATGACTAACTCTCCAATAACTCAGAGAGTTTTGTATCGACTTCTATTATCCACTAATTGTTTCCAAATCTTGATTTTCCAAATTTAAAAAATTTTGTTTAAATGATAATTCTATTACATATTTCTCCAGTGTGTTTAACATGTTCCCAGCAGTCCCAGGACTATAATAATTCCAAATAAGTAGTCTTTGTTTGATTGATTCTGCATTGTCACTAATGAAGATGACAGTCAGCGCCACAAACATAACACTTGTTCTTTTCGTCACAGTTGCTCCAAGATAATTTTAACATCCTTAGGAGACTGTCTGTTTTGGTATTAAAGGGGTAGCACAAAATGGCTTAAGCTACTCCCCTGGAAACCTTTTTTCATAACCCAGTCACTCATGTGAGCAGTGTTCTTATATTTCCTTTAAATGGCACTAAAATATCTCCCTTGCCTATTCCCTGCCTGTTAGGAGTGCTAAGAACTCTCATGGAACAGTTTTCACTTTCACTCCATTCTTCCCCACTGCTATTTCAGGCAAAACATGTACATTGAGTTTTTTTAAAAAAATTTCCCTTAGATCATTGTCATTATGTGTGGATTCAAGCTAACCATATAAATGTAATACAAGCATTGTGGACTTTGAAACATAAGCCCAGCATTCTGGTATTGTGTGGGTTATCATTCCGAAGGCTGGTGAGAATCTTGGTCCCAACACCCATCATAGTAAATACAGCCCAAACTTCTACTGTCCTCAGGTCACTGGAATTTAGTTACTCTATTCTGTAGAATTGGAAGTGAAAATTAATCAACTTTTAGGGAGTAGGTTAGTCATCTTTTCTTATAGGGAGTGGTGTCATTGATCCCTAAAGAACACTGGCCTTTGGTTTCCCTATTACACAGCAGGAATTCAGTCATGCGTTTCCAACAGCCTCCTCAGATTTCTTTACTCTGCTCCATTCTCACCCTTGCTTTCCGAGGTCTGCATTTTGAGTGATTTTCTGCTGGAAGTAGAATTTTTCTTGAGTTAAACCTCACATCTGAAGCTCCATCTTGTTTCTCTCCAGGTTTCCTTTACATTTTGTTTATTTTCTCCACTCTTCACCATTCAGGTCATCAACAAAGATGCCCAATGATCAAAAACATCCTCAAATGAGTTTACTATTTATGTGTCACCTACCCAATGTCTCAAGAAAATTGTATGATGTATTTTCTGACCCATTTTTCATTTATCTTCAGTTAAGCTTTTTTTTTTTTTTAAAGTTTGAGCTGGTGACACTAACTTATAGCACTGGATCATCCCATTTTATTGTATTATCCAGGTTAAAAATTTAGCTTCACATTAATTTCTCAGGGATAAGTATTGGTTTTTTGTTCACCTGTAAAACAACAAATCATTTCTGAAATATTCCCCAGAGATGTACATGATTGAGGTAAGTGTAGTTAAAGATAGTTCCTTTGGAGACACCATCCATAATATAGAATGTATTCTAAATCCCCAGACTTCACTAGGAGTGTCTTCTCTCTCTTTCATCATTCTTTTGCTAAATCCAGGACATTTTCGTAGTCCCCAAAGCCTGGTCTGTTTCATTATGCTTTTAGCTGCTAACGCTAGAATTTCCCTCCTCTGACACCCACTGCTTGATTTCTTCCATGTTAGGAGATTTACAGTAGAGTTTAGATTTAGAAAGAATACTTTTAAGAAGAAAGAGAATTGCATCCATACCAATGGGAATAGAATTCCTTCCTTCTTAGTGAGATGGTTTGTAACATGGGATTAAACTTGATCAACAACAAGCATTAAAGTTTGTCTAAGTTCGCTAAGAAAATCCCAGATCTTGTCTGAATGGCGTGTAGGGAATGTCAGTATTAGCAGGAGATTTATGTCCAGAAATCAGAGTCTCTCTGTTGCAAAGTGGTCTTTTACAAGGGGGAAGAGAGGGAACTGGTCTGTGTTGTTTAAATCCTCATGGGTGACTGGAGAAACTGAACAGGTTCAAGAGGTTGACGAGATGGCCTCCTGGGTTCCACGGGCAGGCATCTTCCCTGCTATCTATGACCACTAATATCCCAGAGCCTCTCTTTCCAAGACTGGGTTTCAGTTGTCCAGTTGTTTGTTTTGGAAATGTCACAATAAATAACCGAAGAGAGGATGTTAGGAAAAGTCTCCTTGGGGAAGGCTATGAATTCTTTGGGGACATAAAGCCTCATGCATGTGGCCTCTAAGAAGAGGAAATTGCTTTAGATAATATTTGCTTTTTCTACGTTCCCTGAGGACAATAAAACAGAAACAGGAACATAAAGAAGGAGGAAAAAAATCTTTTATTGGTTCACTGAGTCAGCCTTCTCTTTGGGTCATTTTGGTCAAACAAGGGAAGAGGGACATTTGGTGCTGAGCTAATTGAGTGCTCTGGGACCCTGGAGTTAGATACCTGGTTTGTGAGACCCACTCCCACCTCCAAGATTGGATCAGCTCTTTCTCTGTGTTACTGGCAGGGCTGTCCCGTATTGACTCTGTGTCTGTTCCATTTCATCTGTTGCAGTGCAAGGTTTCTGGTGCAGTATGAGTTTGCAGACAGCTTTGTCGTCCTGGCTGAGAGAGAGAACGGGTCAAATCCAAAGCACCTTTTGTGACAAAGGTACAATCTTGTCTGTGCACGTGCATAGCGCTCTCTCCTCCCTACTCTCTTTGAGTACCAGTTCTGTAAGGGTTTTGGCACAGGGACAACAGCTACAAGAATCCATGAATCAGAGCCAAATCTTACATCACCCAGGAGAGGAAATGCTCCTTATGCAAGGTCCGCAGACGCGGGACCCTTGCTCAGGGGACAGAAGGGGGCACTGATTGCATCCTAGCTGGTGGCACTCCCCTGGCCCTCATTCAGAGGAGGAAATGTCTCCCAAGGAGTCCCTGAATTACTCAGAGCTCATCAAAGAAAGGGCAGTACTCTCCTGCAGAGTTGCTTATTTTTCCTCCTAATTACCAAAGCATGAGGGTGTCTTTTCTGCAATGTTGATTTGGAGATTCTGAATTTAAAGCTGTGCCTCTTTTAGCTTGCGAAAGATATTCTAAACAGCTCAGCAGGAATTCAAAGGATTCCTCAACCTGGGAGAGGTGAGCAGAAGGGTGGCGATACTGACTTGCTGACATTTTCAAAGGAGTGGTTAAGCGGGACAAAGACTGACAACCAACCATGGGAGGCGGAAGCCACTGTATTGAAAATAAAGGACTTTAGGGAGAAAAGCTCCCTTAGCCATCTGAAGGGGGTCACACTGTATGAAAGTGATTAATTATACTCTAAATCTCAGAGGAAGATTCCTCTAATGTTGTGCATGACAGAAATGAAGAATGAACCTTATTATCTGATCTGAAATAGGGAGTTAGAAGTTGCTGAAGAGATACATATGGCTGATAGGGCTGAAGAAACAAGAGAGAGTTTAAAATAAACCCAGGAAACGCTTATTGAAATATAATTTTTTCTTTTTTTGCTCTACAAGCAATAGAATAATGCTCTTTTGGGATTATAATTGACATTTGTTTTAAAAAGGGAGAAAATGACAATGACAACAACAAACGAAAGCACAGATCAGGTGTGCAATCCGATGAGGAACTGTGCCATCCTGGCAGTCTCCTGTTCAGTCTTTCTATACAGAAGTGTAGATTGTGGGTCCACCAATAGGCTGGGCTAGTCTGGGTCCTCTGAGCGGTAGATGCCAAGATGAGATTAATGTGCAAAGATGTCTATAGAGGAAACACCTGTGTGAGAAAAAAAATGAGAAAGCCAGGAAGGAATGGAGAACCATCAGACCACAGTGCAAGCCTGACCCTGAGTGAAGGAGACAAGGAAGAAAATTTGGATGGAAATGTGCAAAATAGGTATGCCATTTGAGGAAGTTTCAACAAGGCTGTTGGGGAATCCTTGAGCCGAAGACAGGCACCATGTCTGAAAGGAGTCCCATGTCCCCCAGGTGTGCCCAGCTATGCTCAGTCATTGGTTGGGAGCAACCTATGGGAAGCATGACCTTGATGTGAACATGATGATAGATTTCAGAGCATGCAGCTGGATGGTTAGGTCAGTTACACTTCCTGTAGTTGGAAGATTTCACCATGAATTCCCGTGGCCATCATCGTTATTCAATGGAGTATTCATAATAGCAGTATGATCTTCTGTGGAAATAAAGGGAACCTTGAAGGTGATTGTTCAACCCTCTTGTTTTGCCCAGGACTTGGGTACATGGAGCTGGATGACTTCCAGTATGGGGCACCTAGGGAAATGGAGCTGATTTTCTTGGAATGTTCTAGTTTTTTTAACTCTCATATTCTCATTCTCATGTTCTTTCCACTGAGTTAGTGTCACTAAAAGTTGTGGGCTGGATCACAGATCTTTTTTTAATAATTTAATTAATTAATTTATTTATTTTGGGCTGTGCTGGGTCTTCATCACTGTGTCGGCTTTTCTCTTGTTGCAGTGAGAGGGGGCTACACTCTCGTTGTGGTACATGGGCTTCTGACTGCAGTGGCTTCTCTTGGTGCAGAACACAGGCTCTAGGACGTGCAGGCTTCAGTAGTTTCCACTCCCAGGCATAGCACAGGCTCAGTAGTTGTGGTGCTTGGGCTTAGTTGCTCCACTCCACGTGGGATCTTCCCAGATTAAGGATTGAACCTGTGTCTCCTGCATTGGCAGGCGGATTCTTTACCACTGAGCCACCAGGGAAGAGCCTCTAGATCACAGTTCTTAAAAATGTATTTCTGATGATAAAATTGTGTGTATTCTAGAAAATCTGGAAAATAAAGAGAAATAACAAGAACCATATTACTCATAACTTGCCTAACCAAACCCCTCATTTCTTAACCTTTTAGTGTATTATTTCCTTATAGTTTTTCTGGGAATTTTTTAATATATTGAAGGTTAGACGGTAGTAAATTTGTATCTTGGTTTTTCCATATGGCATCATGATGCAGGCATTTCCTATGCTGTAAAAACTTCATTAACTTAAGTAACTCATCCATCTTTGATTCAATTATGAACTATGTGAGAAAACAAAGGAAAATTTAAGAACATTTAGGTTGAGTATTAACCTTTCAAAGAAACATTTCTGAATCATATTATTTCAATGTGGGATTTTTATCAGATGGGCAAAATTTGCAGTAATCCTAGTTCACTTCTTAGAATATCCTTTCTCTGATGTTTAAAGAAAACATTCAATCTGACTTTCTAAACTTCAGAATACTACATTTTGATAAGAAGGACATTTTTCCTGTTCTCTGCTATTTTGAGGTATCTGCTACCTATTCATGCTTTGGAGTTTTTGCTTTATTTTGTTTCATTAGCATTTTGAGAGTTGAAAATTGGTTTGCAATTTTCAGATGAATTGACCTGGCATAAAGGCAATGGCACCCCACTCCAGTACTCTTGCCTGGAAAATCCCATGGACGGAGGAGCCTGGTGGGCTGCAGCCCATGGGGTCGCTAAGAGTCGGAGATGACTAAGCGACTTCGCTTTGACACTTCACTTTCATGCCTTGGAGAAGGAAATGGCAACCCACTCCAATATTCTTGTCTGGAGAATCCCAGGGATGGCGGAGCCTGGTGGGCTGCCATCTATGGCGTCGCACAGAGTCGGACACGACTGAAGCGACTTAGTAGTAGTAGTAGTAGTAAGAGTGCAGAAGAATTGATGCTTTTGATCTGTGGTGTTGGGGAAGACTCTTGAGAGTTCCTTGGACTGCAAGGAGATCCAACCAGTCCATCCTAAAGGAGATCAGTCCTGGGTATTCATTGGAAGGACTGATGTTGAAACTGAAACTCCAATACTTTGACCACCTGATGAGAAGAACTGACTCATTTGAAAAGACCCTGATGCTGGGAAAGATTGAGGGTGGGAAGAGAAGGGGACAACAGAGGGTGAGATGGTTGGATGGCATCACTGACTCAATGGACACGAGTTTGGGTAGACTCCGGGAGCTGGTGATAGACAGGGAGGCCTGGCGTATTGTGGTTCATGGGGTCGCAAAGAGTCAGACACAACTGAGCGACTGAACTGAACTGAACTGAAGAGAATCCTTCCTAGCCAGCCTTTCCTGGTGATTGTAAATATCAGAAGAAGATGAGCAAAAAGTGGTTAAAAACACAAACTTTGGAATTAGACAGATTGGGGTATGAACCTCAGCTTGGTCCTAGTTGTGCAACTTTGTATACTTTCTTTAATCTCTGTGAGCTTCTGTTAATGATCCATGAACTGGAAAAAACAACATATATCTCACTTGGTTTATGTGACGATCACAAGGATTAATGCAAAGAAAATCCTTCACAGAGATCTTGTATGTGGATGAGGACTAAACAAAGTCACCACTATCATTGTCTTAGGCTTTATTTGTTAATGTTTTATTTATTATTAATTTTTAATCTATTGATGATTTAACCAGAATGGTGTATCTCATTCATCCAGTAAAGCCAGACGTTTCTTTTCCCTGTCAATGACATTGCCAGGACCCATCTCCACTTGAAAGGTTCATTATCAATCAACTAGATAAGGTTTATTACTGTAAATACACAGAAATCTTTCAGTGTTCATGTTCACTTTTTATTTCTATGAAAATATAGCAGAAAATAAATCAGAAAATACCGTAATGCAAAATAAAGTTTTATATATTTGTTGGGAAAAAAAAAAAAAATACACAGAAATCTTACAGTAAAGCACCAACATCCAGTCTATGGCTTATCAATACTTGAATTATTAACTGTGACCAGTGTCTCCTGTAACCAGGGAGCATTTGTTTATACCTTCATGTGTAAAATAGTGTACCTCAATCTCAAAGTTGGATTATCAAGCTCCCAGTACAGGTAACAGCAGAAGCCCTAGTTTAACCCATTTCTGGGATCTGCTGCTGCTGCTGCTAAGTCACTTCAGTCGTGTCCAACTCTGTGCGACCCCATAGACGGCAGCCCACCAGGCTACCCCGTCCCTGGGATTCTCCAGGCAAGAACACTGGAGTGGGTTGCCATTTCCTTCTCCAATGCATGAAAGTGAAAAGTGAAAATGAAGTCACTCAATCATGTCCGACTCTTAGCGACCCCATGGACTGCAGCCTACCAGCCTCCTCCACCCATGGGATTTTTCTGGCAAGAGTACTGGAGGGGGGTGCCACTGCCTTCTCCTTTCTGGGATCTAACTCACTTCTTTTCACATGTGTAGGAATGCTGGTGTGTTCACTGGACTCTAGTGACACACTGAGAAGTCCTGTCCCATCCAGTTCTACCTCTGTGTTAGGAGGTCTTGACCACTGGGCAGAAGCTGGCCTTAGCCTATGCTATGAAATCATAGTAGCTTTGGTGCATTGCTCCAACAGCTAGCATGGCTGTGAGTGGGGCATCCTGTTGCAGCTGTAGTGAGGTAGGGGGCATGCCTCAGTGACATATTCAGTGAAAAGTACTTCCATTCAAACTGGCAGGGCTCCATGTCTATACTCTTCTGTTGGTTCATTCATAACTTCCATGTGGCATGAGATTGGTGCCACAGCTCTAACACTTTTTTTTTTTTTTTACATTTATTTGTCTGTGTCAGATCTTAGTCGTGGTGTTGGATTATGTGGGGTCTTCTGTTGTGGAGCATGGCCTCCAGAGCTTGTGGACTCAGTAGTTGCAGCACATGGGCTTAGTTGCCCTGAGGCATGTAGGATCCTAGTTTCCTGACCAGGGATTGAACTTGCATCCCCTGCATTGCAAGGAAGATTCGTTACCACTGGACCACCAGGGAAGTCCCTCCAGCATTGTTGTTAGGGCCTGCCTCTCCTTTTGTTTAGCTGGACCATGTCTTACAGATTTTTTTTTTTTTTAAATCACCCAGATTGAAGAATGTCTTTCAGGTGTAAGAATATATTTATATTGGCTGGATATAAAATTCTTGGGTCACAACTTTCTCCCACTCAAAACTCAATGGACTGTGTTTTTTTGTTATCTGGTATTTAATGTTGCAGAGCCATTGAAGGCCGCACTAGTTTTAATTCCATTTTTGATAAAACTTTTCCTGCCTGCATGCTGATGGAATTTTTTAATCTACCTAATTAAGAAAATTTCCTCCAATCCCTTAACCCCTGCACAAAGAACTTACTCTATCCTCAGTCCAGGTGGAAGAGCTCTGTTTAGTCTATGACCCTGCCCTTAGAGGCACATGGAACAACAGACTGGTTCCAAATAGGAAAAGGAGTACGTCAAGGCTGTATATTGTCACGCTGCTTATTTAACTTATATGCAGAGTACATCATGAGAAATGCTGGACTGGAAGAAACACAAGCTGGAATCAAGATTGCCAGGAGAAATAGCAGTAACCTCAGATATGTAGATGACACCACCCTTATGGCAGAAAGTGAAGAGGAACTAAAAAGCCTCTTGATGAAAGTGAAAGAGGAGAGCGAAAAAGTTGGCGTAAAGCTCAACATTCAGAAAATGAAGATCATGGCATCCGGTCCCATCACTCCATGGGAAATAGATGGGGAAACAGTGGAAACAGTGTCAGACTTTATTTTTGGGGGCTCCAAAATCTCTGCAGATGGTGACTGCAGCCATGAAATTAAAAGACGCTTACTCCTTGGAAGAAAAGTTGTGACCAACCTAGACAGTATATTCAAAAGCAGAGACATTACTTTGCCGACTAAGGTCCATCTAGTCAAGGCTATGGTTTTTCCTGTGGTCATGTATGGATGTGAGAGTTGGACTGTGAAGAAGGCTGAGTGCCGAAGAACTGATGCGTTTGAACTGTGGTGTTGGAGAAGACTCTTGAGAGTCCCTTGGACTGCAAGGAGATCCAACCAGTCCATTCTGAAGAAGAGCAGCCCTGGGATTTCTTTGGAAGGAATGATGCTAAAGCTAAAACTCCAGTACTTCGGCCACCTGATGCGAAGAGTTGACTCATTGGAAAAGACTGTGATGCTGGGAGGGATTGGGGGCAGGAGGAGAAGGGGACGACAGAGGATGAGATGGCTGGATGGCATCACTGGCTCGATAGACATGAGTTTGAGTGAACTCCGGGAGTTGGTGATGGACAGGGAGGCCTGGCATGCTGTGATTCATGGGGTTGCAAAGAGTCAGACATGACTGAGCGACTGAACTGAACTGAACTGGTGGTGCAGTGGCTAAGACACCATGCTCCCAAAGCAAGGCTCAATCTCTGAGCAGGGAACTAGATCCCATGCTGCAACTAAGACCAGTACAGCCAAATATATATATATATATATGTATATATATATATACACACACACACAAATAAATGAATAGGTACCTCCTTAACCCTGGAAACAGAGATGAGAGTTATACATAATAAGCAGTCCTTCAGCTGTAAATCTCAGGATATACCATAACCAGCATTCAAGTGGACAACCAGCATTCAATGTAGCCAAGAGCAATCTTCATTCTCTATAGCTATCATTCTAGAATAGAAAACAAAGAAAAGGCAAAAGAAGCCCTGAAAGTCAGTAGAACTATGGGAAGGAAATTGTTTCAGAAAGAACATCTGAAAAAATAATTTAATATAGTAAATGCAGAAAATTAAAATAATATCACAGAATGCAGAGTCAAGTTGTAAAGGAGAGATAATGACAGATGTGACAGTGTTCCAGGCTAAGAATGAGAGTAGATGTTTTCATTTGAGATAGAAGCAATAATGTAAGCAAATTTCCAGGAGCTAGGGAACCAAGCCTGTAGATCAAAAGAACATTCCAAACAAAATCACTTAAAACAAATCCACAATTAGATATCCTTTGAGGGGAAGTGGATTATAAGAATGTCTCAGTCATTGTGTTGACAGGCACAGCAATCTCTACAAGTAGATTAACCTGCCTAGCAATGGGGAGGATTCAGGAGAATCTATAGAAGTCAGTTGATGGTGGAATAGCTGGGCTTAGTGGGAAAAAGCAACCATCAGATATTTCCACCATCCCCCCTTCTTCTGCTTTCTCCCTCTCGCTCTTATTCCATAACTGTTCCATCCAAATTTTTCAACAAACTGGCTTCTTTGCTTATGTATACATTTATACATGGCTCATAATGGCTGCCTCCAAATGAAACCTTTAACTGCCTACAGGTAACAAACTCAGTCTCTGCTCTCCACTTACAAGTTTCTGGATAAGATTACTGATGGTCAATGAACCAAACAACAATACCAATGAGGGTCAAGCTATAACCAACCCAGTTTTAGATAGTTGTCACCCATGAGCCAATTAGCTGTGCCTCTAAGTTCAAGTTCAAGTTCAGTCGCTTAGTCGTGTCCAACTCTTTGCGACCCCATGAGTCACAGCACGCCAGGCCTCCCTGTCCATCACCAACTCCCGGAGTTCACTCAAACTCATGTCTATCGAGCCAGTGATGCCATCCAGCCATCTCATCCTCTGTCGTCCCCTTCTCCTCCTGCCCCCAATCCCTCCCAGCATCACAGTCTTTTCCAATGAGTCAACTCTTCGCATCAGGTGGCCGAAGTACTGGAGTTTTAGCTTTAGCATCATTCCTTCCAAAGAAATCCCAGGGCTGCTCTTCTTCAGAATGGACTGGTTGGATCTCCTTGCAGTCCAAGGGACTCTCAAGAGTCTTCTCCAACACCACAGTTCAAACGCATCAGTTCTTCGGCACTCAGCCTTCTTCACAGTCCAACTCTCACATCCATACATGACCACAGGAAAAACCATAGCCTTGACTAGATGGACCTTAGTCGGCAAAGTAATGTCTCTGCTTTTGAATATACTGTCTAGGTTGGTCACAACTTTTCTTCCAAGGAGTAAGCGTCTTTTAATTTCATGGCTGCAGTCACCATCTGCAGAGATTTTGGAGCCCCCAAAAATAAAGTCTGACACTGTTTCCACTGTTTCCCCATCTATTTCCCATGGAGTGATGGGACCGGATGCCATGATCTTCATTTTCTGAATGTTGAGCTTTACGCCAACTTTTTCGCTCTCCTCTTTCACTTTCATCAAGAGGCTTTTTAGTTCCTCTTCACTTTCTGCCATAAGGGTGGTGTCATCTACATATCTGAGGTTACTGCTATTTCTCCTGGCAATCTTGATTCCAGCTTGTGTTTCTTCCAGTCCAGCATTTCTCATGATGTACTCTGCATATAAGTTAAATAAGCAGCGTGACAATATACAGCCTTGACGTACTCCTTTTCCTATTTGGAACCAGTCTGTTGTTCCATGTCCAGTTCTAACTGTTGCTTCCTGACCTACATACAGATTTCTCAAGAGGCAGGTTAGGTGGTCTGGTATGCCCATCTCTTTCAGAATTTTCCACAGTTTCTTGTGATCCACACAGTTTAAAGGCTTTGGCATAGTCAATAAAGCAGAAATAGATGTTTTTCTGGAACTCTCTTGCTTTTTCCATGATCCATTGGATGTTGGCAATTTGTTCTCTGGTTCCTCTGCCTTTTCTAAAACCAGCTTAAACATCAGGGAGTCCATGGTTCACGTATTGCTGAAGCCTGGCTTGGAGAATTTTGAGCATTACTTTACTAGTGTGTGGGATGAGTGCAATTGTGCGGTAGTTTGAGCATTCTTTGGCATTGCCTTTCTTTGGAATTGGAATGAAAACTGACCTTTTCCAGTCCTGTGGCCACTGCTGAGTTTTCCAAATTTGCTGGCATATTGAGTGCAGCACTTTCACAGCATCATCTTTCAGGATTTGAAACAGCTCAACTGGAATTCTATCACCTCCACTAGCTTTGTTCATAGTGGTGCTTTCTAAGGCCCACTTGACTTCACATTCCAGGATGTCTGGCTCTAGATGAGTGATCACACCATCGTGATTATCCGGGTCGTGAAGATCTTTTTTGTACAGTTCTTCTGTGTATTCTTGCCACCTCTTCTTAATATCTTCTGCATCTGTTAGGTCCATACCATTTCTGTCCTTTATCGAGCCCATCTTTGCATGAAATGTTCCCTTGGTATCTCTAATTTTCTTGAAGATATCTCTAGTCTTTCCCATTCTGTTGTTTTCCTCTATTTCTTTGCACTGATCGCTGAGGAAGGCTTTCTTATCTCTCCTTGCTATTCTTTGGATCTCTGCATTCAAATGGGTATATCTTTCCTTTTCTCCTGTGCCTTTGGCTTCTCTTCTTTTCACAGCTATTTGTAAGGCCTCCCCAGACAGCCATTTGCTTTTTGCATTTCTTTTCCATGGGGATGGTCTTGATCCCTGTCTCCTGTACAGTGTCACGAACCTCATTCCATAGTTCATATCTATCAGATCTAGGCCCTTAAATCTATTTCTCACTTCCACTGTATAATCATAAGGGATTTGATTGAGGTCATACCTGAATGGTCTAGCAGTTTTCCCTACTTTCTTCAATTTGAGTCTGAATTTGGTAATAAGGAGTTCATGATCTGAGCCACAGTCAGCTCCTGGTCTTGTTTTTGTTGACTGTATAGCGCTTCTCCATCTTTGGCTGCAAAGAATATAATCAATCTGATTTCAGTGTTGACCATCTGGTGATGTCCGTGTGTAGAGTCTTCTCTTGTGTTGTTGGAAGAGGTTGTTTGCTATGACCAGTGCATTTTCTTGGCAAAACTCTATTAGTCTTTGCCCTGCTTCATTCTGCATTCTAGCGCCAAATTTGCCTGTTACTCCAGGTGTTTCTTGACTTCCTACTTTTGCATTCCAGTCCCCTATAATGAAAAGGACATCTTTTTTGGGTGTTAGTTCTAAAAGGTTTTGTAGGTCTTCATAAAACCGTTCAACTTCAGTTTCTTCAGCGTTACTAGTTGGGGCATAGACTTGGATAACTGTGATGCTGAATGGTTTGCCTTGGAGATGAACAGAGATCATTCTGTCGTTTTTGAGATTGCATCCAAGTACTGCATTTCGGACTCTTTTGTTGACCATGATGGCTACTCCATTTCTTCTGAGGGATTCCTGCCCACAGTAGTAGATATAATGGTCATCTGAGTTAAATTCACCCATTCCAGTCCATTTTAGTTCGCTGATTCCTAGAATGTCGACGTTCACTCTTGCCATCTCTTGTTTGACCACTTCCAATTTGCCTTGATTCATGGACCTGACATTCCAGGTTCCTATGCAATATTGCTCTTTACAGCATTGAACCTTGCTTCCATCACCAGTCACATCCACAACTGGGTATTGTTTTTGCTTTGGCTCCATCCCTTCATTCTTTCTGGAGTTATTTCTCCACTGATCTCCAGTAGCATATTGGGCACCTACTGACCTGGGGAGTTCCTCTTTCAGTATCCTATCATTTTGCCTTTTCCTACTGTTCATGGGGTTCTCAAGGCAAGAATACTGAAGTGGTTTGCCATTCCCTTCTCCAGTGGACCACATTCTGTCAGACCTCTCCACCATGACCCGCCCGTCTTGGGTTGCCCTGCAGGCATGGCTTGGTTTCATTGAGTTAGACAAGGCTGTGGTCCTAGTGTGATTAGATAGACTAGTTTTCTGTGAGTATGGTTTCAGTGTGTCTGCCCTCTGATGCCCTCTTGCAACACCTACCATCTTACTTGGGTTTCTCTTACCTTGGCTGTGGGGTATCTCTTCATGGCTGCTCCAGAGAAGTCCCTATATATAATACATTTTTGTGGTTGAAATAAAATTCACCTAGCGTAAAAATTTTAATTATGCTTCAGGAATTCATGTGTCCTCCTTGTACAGGTACTATGCTAATTGTTTCTGTACTGTCAGTTTTGAAGTGAGCACAGTACATACTTGTGATTCTGATGAGCTGAGGTGAAGTTATCTCTTGCTTTACTGCCCTGTCTTCTGAAAAACTAACACAGGGAAGACCGTGCACTGTGGCACCTCCTTTGCCTTCACTGTGATCTGCAGGAGAACCATATCCACTCCCCACTTCCTGCCCCGCTGTTTCTGGGAATTATGTCCGGTGTCTGAATGGACAGAAAGATGGGAAGGCTATAAGTTAGGGAGAGAATGGGAGGGAATGAAGAGGGAAGGGAGAATTTATGAAGACTTACCCCACCTCCCAAAGCAGAATCTACATGTGTAAGAAATGATTGTTCCAGATGCTACAGACCCTGAGTCTCTGAGTCCAGAGGCAGACAGAATGAGTTCCAGCTCTTCTCTCCTGGGAGGTCTAGGTGTCTCTCTTTCCGTAGCACACATGAGCAGCTGACTGGTTTTCTTCATTTGGTTCTGTACGACTTAAGAGTTAAATTCCTCCCAGGTTCTGGCATTTGACTGTTGTCTGTCTTTGTTTTTCTTTTCTTTTCCTTTCTTTTCTCTTCTTATCTCTCTTTTTCTTTTTATCTTTCAGTTTTCTTTCTTTTAAAGGCAGTTTGGGCGGGGATATAGCTTGACTTTCTTTGGTATTGTTATTTGGTTCATTCACTAAAAATTATTTAATCAACACTAGATATGCCAGATACTTGCCAGATTGTGGAGATACCAGTTCAGTTCAGTTGCTCAATTGTGTCCAACTTTTTGTAACCCCATGGACTGCAGCATACCAGGCTTCCCTGTCCATCACAACTCCCAGAGCCTGCTCAAACTCATGTCCTTCAAATTGGTGATGCCATCCAACCATCTCATTCTCTGTCTTCCCCTTCTCTTCCTGCCTTCAATCTTGCTCAGCATCAGGGTCTTTTCCAATGAGTCAGTTCTTCTCATCAGGTGGCCAAAGTATTGGAGTTTCAGCTTCAGCACCAGTCCTTCCAATGAACATTCAGGACTGGGATTTCGTTTAGGATTGACTGGTTTGATATAAAGATAAGTAATTTTTGCCTGCAAGATCAGAGGCTGATGGGGAAATTTATATAAAAACAGATAATTATAAAAACAAATAGAAATTAACGTTAAGTATGTAAGGAAGATGGGCTTCCCTGTGGCTTAGATGGTAAAGAATCCACCTGCAATATAGATCTGAGTTTGATCCCTGGGTTGGGAAGATCCGCTGGAGGAGGGAATGGCTACCCACTCCAGTATTCTTGCCTAGAGAATTCTATGGACAGAGGAGCCTGGCAGGCTACAGTCCAAGGGGTTGTGAAGAGTCAGATACAACTGAGCAACTAACACTTTCACTTTCTCATATAAGCAAGATATACAAGATACAGAGTCTGTAGGGCCTCAAATATTTGCTATTTGGACCTTTACATATAGAATTTCTGGACTCCTGGCCTAGTGTACCAGGAACTACAAAGAGTTCAGAATTTCCAGGACAAGCCTGTGAGCTTGGGCTGGAGAGTGAGGCAGCGGCCAGATGACTGAGGCCATGCTTGTCAGGTAAGGAACCACTGAGTGACTCAAAGCAGCCTCTTCAGGTAAGGAACCGGAGCATGCGACTAGTTCCTTGGTGTCTACTCACCATTCTGAGGAATATTCCAGCATTAAGCACAAGCCAGATAATTCAGTCATATGACTGTAATCCACAAGGAGCACTGTTGTCTGAGACACAGAAAGGGATCTTGGGGTGAGTAAGTGTCTTCTCTGTAGCTCCCTTCCTTACTGACCCTTACAACTCCTGCCAGGCCAGGCCAGGCCAGATGCCCTGTTCCATCATGCATAGTTCCCAGGGGTGCAAGTCTGCTGCTTCCTCTTGGAACCCAAGGCCACCAGCCTCTCTCAGCAGAGGGAGCTTTAGAGGGTAAGAAAGTGCCCTTGTCATTCTTCCCCAACCAGGGGGCAGAGGCCCAGCCTTCGCAGTCTCTGCAGAAGACAGAAGGGCTGGTGATTAGAATTTGGATAAAAATGCCTCTTAGGCCAGGATAGCCTGAGAATATTGGGTGCACTTCAAGGTGAGCTGGGGCTGATGGGCAAAGGATGGAAAGCAAGGCTCTCCTACACCTTTCAGGCAGTGTCTTTCCCCACATCCTTTCCCCTAACTTTGCTCCTTCTTAGAAACTTGTGACCCTGAGAGGTGACTGATCTGTAGGACTTGGACGCTGGGACAGCAGAGCCCATGGCTGACATAGGCGGATCAGGAGCATAGCTGGAAAGAGAACCAGGGCTCAGACAGCCCCATCCAGCCACCGAGGGTCTGTGCTCTCACCAACCCCTTCCAGTCCATTCACCCTCCTTCTACATTAAGTGGAAAATATGATCCGTGATGGTGTGTGTTAAAAGGCTTGAGGAAAGGATGAGGCCCAGTGAAATCGGAGCCAAGGGATCATTCCCTTCCCACTGTGGCTGATGAGCAGATGAGGAGGAACAAAGTCTCCTTGTGGAATGAATCATCTCCTGGGTTGAGTTAATAAAATGGCACCATGGGAGGCAGGCCCACTGACTCCCTGCCAGGAGCAGAAGCTCAGCTGGAGTTTCTGAGTCTGAGAAACCCCAGGGATAATACTTTGGTTATTGTGGGTGGATATCCCACCTCCACAGAGAGATGCCCTAACCTCTCCAGAGAGTGTTTGAACAATTGCAAACAGAATAGGAAAAGTAGATGGCGGGGCTTGGTGAATGCTCCACTTACTGTGAAACACTGAGAGTGTTGATGGGAGCTATCTGTCTGGTTATTCAGTTTATTATAAAAATGATTTCATAACTGAGGAATCTCAAAGTCATAATAATTATTAACTCTTTATCCCAAATGACTGGCATATTTGTTTTTTTTTAACTTTTTATTTTATATTGGAGTATAGTCAATTAATAATGTTGTGATAGTTTCAGGGGACAGCAGAGTGACTCAGCCACTCATATACATGTGTCCATTCTCCCCCAAACTCCCCTCTCATCCAGGCTGCCACATAACATTGAGCAGAGTTCCCTCTACAATACAGGTCCTTGTTATCCATTTTAAATTTAGCAGGTTTTATACGTCCATCCCAAATTCCATAACTATCCTTTCTCACCATCCTTCCCTCACCCTGGCAACCATAAGTTCATTCTCTAAGTCTGTGAGTCTCAAGTGACTTAGAGGAGACTGAAAAGGCATTCACTGTCTTGGGAAATTCAATCAGAGTTAAAAATTAAGCCCAGAAGAGGCTTTCAGCAACAAAGCTAGTGATGTCTCTAAATTGTATTTAGTATTGAGAATACCACTTTGGGTTAAATGTCAGTTAGGCTACTGTCCAAGTGATACATGAACTACTCAGATGATCTAGACATAGCTTTGGTTTCTTGTCAAGTCACAGAAAATCTATGATGTAGTTCTTCTTGCTTTAATAAAATGGAGAGGATTAATGGGTTAGTATTGAAGCTACAACAATAACTTGCATTAATGTTGTTGCGGTGTTGATTTTTTTTTCTCCAAAGAGTTGGATCAAATAGTTTCTGCCTGTATGGTTTTCATTATTTAAGGCTAAATTGAGAATAAGGTCACTTTTGAATAGTAAGACCAGATCTGAGAAAAACAAAATATCCTTAGCTATACAAATCATTGTCATCACCCTGTGAAGGTGGCCAGGTCCCCACAGACCCAGTCTCCTGCCTACCTCGCAGATAATGAGATGTGGTACATAGTGTCTTCAGGGGCTCCCCTGGTGGTGCAGAGGTAAAGAATCTGCCTGCAATGAAGGAGATGCTGGTTTGATCCCTGGCTCAGGAATATCCCCTGAAGAAGGAAATGGCAACCCACTCTGGTATTCTTGCCTGGGAAATCCCATGGACAGAGCCCTGATGGGCTATAGTCCATGGGGTCACAAGAATGGGATAGGACTGTGACTAAACAAAAACAACAACATCACCCTTTCACCTCTGTGTAAAGGATGGTAAGGAAAGTAAATTAAATACAAATTAAAAGTGTTTAGGGACTTCCCTGGTGGTTCAGATGGTAAAGACTTTGCCTGCATTGTGGGAGACCCGGGTTCAATCATTGGGTTGGGAAGAGCCCTTGGAGGAGGGCATGGCCACCCACTCCAGTAATTCTTGCCTGGAGAATCCCCATGGATAGAGGAGCCTGGCGGGCTACAGTCTTCGGGGTTGCGAAGAGTCGGACATGACTGAGTGACTAACCTCACACTTGTAGTCCAGGGGCTAAGACTTTGTGTGCCCAATGCAGGGGGCCCAGCCAGGGGCTACTGGTCACAGAACTAGATCCCACATGCCACAACCGAAAGTCCTACATGCTGCAATTAAAAAAAAGATTCCACATGTTACAGCTAAAAGATCCTGCAAAGACCCAGCACAGTCAAAAAAAGAAAAGTGCTTAGTACAACACATGAGGAGATGTAATACATTGCATGACCTCATGTGTGCATGTTCTTTTAGTTTAAAAATGAATCGTTCACCTATTATGCTCCAGACATACAGAGTGTTCACCACTGGGTAGGGGATGAAATAGGGAAGAAATCTAAGTTTCTGTCCTCCTGAAACTTACATGGAAGGACATGAACAAAGAGTTCATGTAAAGTGAAATCTTATCAAGGCCAGCATGGCCTGGTGGAGATGGCCATGGTGGGAAATTAAGAAACGTATGCTTTACATTTCCCCTAAAATCAGGAACAAGACAAGGATGCCTACTCTCACCATCACTATTCAACATAGTTTTGGAAGTTTTAGCCACAGCAATCAGAGAAGAAAAAGAAATAAAAGGAATCCAGATTGGAAAAGAAGTAAAACTCTCACTGTTTGCAGATGACATGATCCTCTACATAGAAAACCCTAAAGACTCCACCAGAAAATTCTTAGAGCTAACCAATGAATATAGTAAAGTTGCAGGATACAAAATTAATACACAGAAATCACTTGCATTCCTATACACTCACAATGAGAAAACACAAAGAGAAATTAAGGAAACAATTCCATTCACCATTGCAATGAAAAGAATAAAATACTTAGGAATAAATTTACCTAAAGAAACAAAAGACCTATATATAGAAAACTATAAAACACTGATGAAAGAAATCAAAGAGGACACACATAGATGGAGAAATTTACCATGTTCATGAATCAGAAGAATCAATATAGTGAAAATGAGTATACTACCCAAAGCAATCTATAGATTGCAATCCCTATCAAGCTACCATCAGTATTTTTCACAGAACTAGAACAAATAATTTCAAGATTTGTATGGAAATACAAAAAAACCTCGAATAGCCAAAGCAATCTTGAGAAAGAAGACTGGAACTGGAGGAATCAACCTGCCTGACTTCAGGCTCTACTACAAAGCCACAGTCATCAAGACAGTATGGTACTGGCACAAAGACAGAAATATAGATCAATGGAACAAAACAGAAAGCCCAGAGATAAATCCACACACCTATGGACACCTTATCTTTTACAAAGAAGGCAAGAATATATAATGGAAAAAAGATAATTTCTTTAACAAGTGGTGCTGGGAAAACTGGTCAACCACTTGTAAAAGAATGAAACTAGAATACTTTCTAACACCATACACAAAAAATAAACTCAAAATGGATTAAAGATCTAAACATAAGACCAGAAATTATAAAACTCCTAGAGGGGAACATAGGCAAAACACTCTCTGATGTAAATCACAGCAGGAACCTCTATGACCCACCTCCCAGAGTAATGGAAATAAAAGCAAAAATAAACAAATGGGACCTAAATAAACTTAAAAGATTTTGCACACCATAGGAAACTGAAGAAAGGTGAAAAGATAGCCTTCATAGTGGGAGAAAATAATAGCAAATGAAGCAACTGACAAAGAATTAATCTCAAAAATATACAAGCAACTCCTGCAGCTCAATTCCGGAAAAATAAATGACCCAATAAAAAATGGACCAAAGAACTAAACAGACATTTCTCCAAAGAAGACATACAGGTGGCTAACAAACACATGAAAAGATGCTCAACATCACTCATTATCAGAGAAATGCAAATCAAAACCACAATGAGGTACCATTTCATGCCAGTCAGAATGGCTGCTATCAAAAAGTCTACAAACAGTAAATACTGGAGAGGGTGTTGGTGGGAATGCAAACTAGTACAGCCACTATGGAGAACAGTGTGGAGATTTCTTAAAAAACGAACTAGAACTGCCATATGACCCAGCAATCCCACTGCTGGGCATACACACCAAGGAAACTAAAATTGAAAGAGACACGTGTACCCCATTGTTCATCGCAGCACTGTTTACAATAGCCAGGACATGGAAGCAACCTAGATGTCCATCGGCAGATGAATGGATAAGAAAGCTATGGTACATATACACAATGGAACATTACTAAGCTATTAAAAAGAATGCATTTGAATCAGTTCTAATGAGGTGGATGAAACTGGAGCCTATTACACAGAGCGAAGTAAGTCAGAAAGAAAAACACGAATACAGTATATTAATGCATATATGTGGAATTTAGAAAGATGGTAACAATGACCCTATATGCAAGACAGCAAAAGAGACACAGATATAAAGAACAGACTTTTGGACTCTGTGGGAGAAGGCAAGGGTGGGATGATTGAGAGACTAGTATTGAAACATATATATTATCATATGTGAAATAGATCGCCAGTCCAGGTTCAATGCATGAGAAGGGGGCTCAGGGCTGGTGCATTGGGATGACCCTGAGAGATGGGATGGAAAGGGAGGTGGGAGGGAGGGTCAGGATGGGGAACACATGTACACCCATGGCTGATTCATGTGAATGTATGGCACTTTTATTTGTTGGTCCACTGACCGAGGTCATCCAGCACTCCTCTGCCTGGTACTCTGACCCCAGTAGCCCAGGTTATCTCCCTGACACAAAGAGCCCTTGTAGACAATGAGTGCTGTGCTTAGTTGCTCAGTCGTGTCCGACTCTTTGCATCCCCATGGACTGTAGCCTGCCAGGTTCCTCTGTCCATGGAATTTTCCAGACCAGAATACTGGAGTGGGTAGTTATTCCTTTCTCCAGGGGAACTTCCCAACCCAGGGATTAAACCCAGGTCTCTGGCATTGCAGGCAGATTCTTTACTGTCTGTGCCACCAGGGAAGCCCAGACAGTAAGTAAGTCCACTGCAAATTTAAAATCCTGCATGATAGGTAAAAAAGATTTTTATTGGATGGCCGTAAGATGAAAGAGATATGTGACCAGTAGGTCTTGAGCCAATGAAGGTATCCAAATTGCATGGCAATGTTTTTCCTCTCCTGACTGCTTCTTTACTGGCCCGACTGACTCTAGAACACAAGGTAGAGTGTTTAGCACGTTGCCCACAGGCCCAAGGGCAAACCCACTGGCTGAACAGATGAATGAAGGCTTTCAGCTACTGTCTTAGCTGGGGCTGCAAAAACAAATGATCACAGACTGAGTGGATTAAACAGTAAATTTGGAACTTGCCTGATGATCGAGTGGTCAAGACTTTGCCTTCTAATGCAGGGGGTATGGATTCAATCCCTAGCTGGGAAGCTAAGATCCCACATGCCTCAAAGCCAAAAACCCAATCACAAAACAGAAGCAATACTGGGACAAATTCCCTAGAGACTTTTAAATGGTCCACACCAAAAAGTCCACCCCCCGCCCCTCAGCAAACTTATTTCTCACAGTTATGGAGGCTGAAGTTCAAGGCGCTGGCAGGTCTGGTGTCTGGTGAGGTCCTGACACATGGTTTATAGTTGGCTGATTTCTTGCTGTATCCTGGACATAGTTAGGGGTGGAGAGAGAGAGAGAGAAAGCTTTTTCTTTTTTTAGAAGAAAAGCTATGATAAATCTAGACAGTATACTGAAAAGTAGAGATATTACTTTGCCAACAAAGGTCTATATAGTCAAAGCTATCATTTTTCCAGTAGTCATGTATGGATGTGAGAGTTGGACCATAAAGAAGGCTGAGTGCTGAAGAATTGATGCTTTTGAACTGTGGTGTTGGAGAAGACTCTTGAGATTCCTTTGGGCTGCAAGGAGATCAAACCAGTCAGTCCTAAAGGAAATCAGTCCTGAATATTCACTGGAAGGACTGATGCTGAAGCTGAAGTTCCGATACTTTGGCCACCTGATGCAAACAGCTAACTCATTAGAGAAGACCCTCATACTGGGAAAGATTGAAGGCAGGAAGAGAAGGGGACAACAGAGGATGAGATGGTTGGATGGCATCACTGACTCAATGGACTTGAGTTTGAGCAAGCTCTGGGAGATGGTGAAGGACAGGGAAACCTGGTGTGCTGCCGTCCATGGGGTCACAAAGAGTCGGACATGACTGAGTGACTGAACAACAGCAACAATCATATCACGAGGGCTCCATTCCCATATCCTATTTATCGTCCAGAGACCCCATTCCCTAACACATTTGCATTGAGGGGTTAGGATTTCAGCATTAAAAGTTTTTGGAGACACAAACATTCAGTTCATAACAGGCTCAGTCTCTTTCTGGGATTCCTCTTTCCTTTTCTCACATTTCTCCATGAACTGTTCATTAGTCATAACTATTGGGTTTGTAATTATCACCTTGTGAAACTTTGAGGTAATTTCATGTTAAATTTTGGTATAATTTAAATATCAGTATCTACATGTATATTTAAAACTAAATGGAGTTCGAATCTCTACCCAAACAAGGCAAGCATATTGCAATTATCTCTAAAGAAATAATTAAAAGACACCTTTGGATTCCTCATATATGAATCCAAAGTGAAAGTTGCTCAGTCTTGTTCGACTCTTTGAGACCCCATGGACTATACAGTTCATGGAATTCTCCAGTCCAGAATACTGGAGTGGGTAGCCTATCCCTTCTCCAGTGGATCTTCCTGACCCAGGAATCGAACCATGATCTCCTGCATTGCAGGTGGATTCTTTACCAACTGAGCTATCAGGGAAGCCCTTATGAATCCAAAGGTGTCTTTTAAATATGAATCCAAAGGTGTCTTTTAATTAATTCTTTAGGGGATGATTTCAACCTATTGGCAGGGCAAGAATAGAGATGCAGACAGAATGGATGTGTGGACACAGTGGACAAGAGGGATGTGGATGAATTGGGAGAGTCGGATTGACATATGTACCTATGTACATGAACATGTGTAAAATAGGTGGCTAGTATAGGGAAGCTGCTGGGTAGCACAGGGAGCTTAGCCCAGTGCTTTGGGACAACCTAGAAAGGTAGGAAGGAGATCCAAGAGGGAGGGGATATGTGTATACATGCAGCTGACTCACATTGTCGTACAGCAGAAACTAACACAATATTGTAAAGCAACTATATGCTTAGTTGCTCAGTCATGTCCGACTCTTTGTGACCTTATAGACTATAGCCCGCCAGGCTCCTCTGTCCATGGGGATTCTCCAGGCAAGAATACTGGAGTGGGTTGCCATGCCCTCCTACAGGGAATCTTCCCAACCCAGGAATCGAACCCAGGTCTCCAGTATTGCAGGTGGATTCTTTACCATCTGAGCCACCAGGGAAGCCCCTATACCCTAATTTGAAAAAAAGACACCTTTGGAACATTTGTGGAAACTCGAATGTGTAGATATGATTAGATAATAAAAAAATTATCAATAATTTTCTTAGGAGTAATAATATTGTGATTATGTAAAAAGTGTCTTTATTTTTAGGACTTGCATGATAATATATTTAGTGGTAAAATGTCATGATATCTGTAACTTACTTTCAAATGACTTGCAGTATTATCTATGTAGATAAAACAAATATGGCAAAGTGTTTAAGTTTTTGGATTCTAGATGACAGTTCTATGTATGATTGTGCTCCTATTCTCCTCTATGTTGAAGGATTTTCATAAAAAGCATTGGAAAAAGTGACAGAGTAGATGTGTATGATCTTGGGGATAATTGTGACCCCACAGTGTTGTCTGTTTCAGGCTTGCCTCCCACTAAAACTGCACTTGAACCATAAGTGTTGGAGACTAATCTTCCCTCCAAGAAAGCGTTCCTCCACTTTCTTTGGCAGCTATGCTGTGTTTTCAAAATCTTCGCTGTTGAGAAGTTCTTCCTTATGTCTGTCTCAAACAGTCTTCATGAAATCAATGACACTCTTGGCTATTTTGGTCTTTTCCGATTTCAAAACTTAGCTGGAAGTTTGGAGCAGGTACTAGATTTCTACTTTTCTTTAGGATTCAGATTCCCAGAGACATTTTGGAATAGCTGGCAAGACAAGTGTCTTCCCAGTGTGTTCTGATATCTACCTGGAAACTCTGAAGGGAAATGCGATGCAGGGTCCGGATGTGGAGTCACATCCATCCGGATGTGGAGTCAGCCATACCATCCTGTCCTCTTGCTTCATTCACTGCTCAGAATGGATGTCTTCCTTTCCTGATTGCCTGAGTGAAACAGTACCCCACCACTCTCTCCTTGTTCCCTTGATTTTCTTTTTTAAGGAGCGTTGATCACTGCCTGACATTATATCACACATTGTTATTTATTTACGGCTCTTCTCCAGGAGAAGGCGTGCTCTGAGAGAGTGGGGTCTGGGCCACACCAGCAATCCTCCAACTTGATGTGTGTCAGAACCTCCTGGAGGGCTTGTTAAAACGTGGAGTTCTGGGACAGCCCCCAGAGGTTGTAGTTCAGTAGATCTGAGATGGAGCCTCAGTAAATTTGAATTTCTAACAAGATCCCATGTGATCCTGATGCCCCTGGCTCTGGTACCCCATCTTGGGAACCAAGGGTCTGTTTTGAGCTAACATGTCCCAGCATATGGAATAGTAAATACTCTGTGAGTACTTGTTGGATGGATGAATGAATGAATGAGAGAGTGTGAGCTGGTTGGCAGATAGGATCACTGGGCTGTGGAAATGGGAGAACTTTGAAAACCAAGTAAGTAGCCACTGAGGAAACCAAATAAGTTCCCACACTGAAGGCCTTTGACTTGTGGCCCATGTCCAGATGTGGTTTGCTAAGCAGAGAACTTGTGCACACAAAATCACTGCTTTAAATCATTATTCCAACACTTACCAGGGAACAGGGACATTTTAAACTTTTGAGGATGATGTCATAGAGGGTAAATTCTGTCTAATTCCATTTAGTACCTTTATAAGAGATGACAGTAGGAGACAGCCCAGTGGTTTTATCGGAACAATTCAGTGGTCTGCATTTGCAGGATCTTTCTTCTGTTTTGGCTCTAGTGTCTTCCTAGCCTGCTTTTCCTTTATTAGGGATGTTTCCTCCTAGTCAGTTGCATTCTACATGAAAGGCCATTACAAGAGATAGTTCATTCAATTTGCACACTTTGGGCTACCTGGGTGGCCACAAACAGGATATTTGAATTTGATCTCTACAGTCTCACAGAACCAATCAGTGCCCCAAAAACTTTTCCACAAGCTCTTTTTGATTGTTATTTTTTCTGCTGTTAGAAATGAAACACGCTGTCAGCCATGTGGAGAACTGGGTTAGTGAACAAAGTGCTGGAGAATAAGAAGAGAACAGTCTTGGACTTCCTTGGTGGTCCAGTGACTGGGAGATGCCACCGTAATGAGAAGCCCTTGCACTGAAACCAGAGAGTAGTCCCCACTCACCATAACTAGAGAAAGTCTGTGCTCAGCAGCAAAGACCCAGCACAGCAACACCCCCACCAAAAAAAAAAAAACAACCCAGAACAGTCTTGAAAGTGACAGTGAAAGTCACTCAGTCATGTCCGACTCTTTGTGACCCCACGGACTATACAATCCATGGAATTCTCTGGGCCAGAATACTGGAGTGGGTAGCCTTTCCCTTCTCCAGGGGATCTTCCCAAGCCAGGGATCGAACCCAGGTCTCCCATATTGAGGGCAGATTCTTTACCAGCTGAGCCACAAGAGAAAGCCTGTGCACAGCAACAAAGACCCAGCACAGCACCCCCTCTCCCCCCAGAAAAGAACAGAACAGTCTTCAGTTCAGTTCAGTTCAGTTGCTCAGTCGTGTCCGACTCTTTGCAACCCCATGAATTGCAGCACGCCAGGCCTCCCTGTCCATTACCAACTCCCAGAGTTCACTCAGACTCATGTCCATCAAGTCAGTGATACCATCCAGCCATCTCATCCTCTGTCGTCCCCTTCTCCTCCTGCCCCTAATCCTTCCCAGCATCAGAGTCTTTTCCAGTGAGTCAACTCTTCGCATGATGTGGCCAAAGTACTGGAGTTCCAGCTTTAGCATCATTCCTTCCAAAGAAATCCCAGGGTTGATCTCCTTCAGAATGGACTGGTTGGATCTCCTTGCAGTCCAAGGGACTCTCAAGAGTCTTCTCCAACACCACAGTTCAAAAGCATTAATTCTTCGGTGCTCAGCTTTCTTCACAGTCCAACTCTCACATCCATACATGACCACTGGAAAAACCATAGCCTTGACTAGACGGACCTTTGTTGGCAAAGTAATGTCTCTCCTTTTCAATATGCTACCTAGATTGGTCATAATTTTCTTCCAAGGAGTAAGCGTCTTTTAATTTCATGGCTGCAGTCACCATCTGCAGTGATTTTGGAGCCCCCCAAAATAAAGTCTGACACTGGTTCCACTGTTTCTCCATCTATTTCCCATGAAGTGATGGGACCAGATGCCATGATCTTAGTTTTCTGAATGTTGAGCTTTAAGCCAACTTTTTCACTCTCCACTTTCACTTTCATCAAGAGGCTTTTTAGTTACTCTTCACTTTGTGAAAGTGGTTTTAGAAATAACCTCAGAACAGTCTTAGGTATTAGTATTATCTGCTGCTGCTGCTGCCAAGTCACTTCAGTTGTGTGTGACTCTGTGCGACCCCATAGATGGCAGCCCACCAGGCTCCGCCGTCCCTGGGATTCTCCAGGCAAGAACATTGGAGTGGGTTGCCATTTCCTTCTCCAATGCATAAAAGTGAAAAGTGAAAGTGAAGTCGCTCAGTCGTGTCCGACTCTTTGTGACCCCATGGACTGCAGCCTACCAGGCTCCTCCATTCATGGGATTTTCCAGGCAAGAATACTGGAGTGGGATGCCATTGCCTTCTCCCATTAGTATTAGCAGTATTTTCTATTTGCCTAAAACAATTGTTTCCAAACAACACAAATGATCTCATCTCCTTGAAGTTATTCTGTGGAGGACAGGTTGGTGTTTAAGGAAATTTGGGCCAGTGGAGTTCTTGAAGATGCACATTTGTTGCCAAGCCTGTGTACCCATGCCCTACAGTGAAGATGAGTTCTAGCCTGAAAATGCATGTATGTGTATACACACACACACAAACACACACACACTAACTAAATGCGTGAGTCTGCACACTGGAATCCAATCTGAAGAAGCAGAACTGCCCTCCTGTGCTCCAACAGTTGGGGGAGTAGGGGTCTGGTACATTTTCAAGGCTCTGTTTTGGTGTCAGATTGAGTGGAGATAGAGCATCCATTAATTTTGCAGAGCATCTGGGATCTTTAAAGCCAGAAGAAGCCACACAATTTATCAATCTTAATTTGCTCACGCTGCAGTTAGACAGAGGAGATCTCTGGGAAATGCTGACAGGACCCAGATGTTCTTTGTCCGGTTGTCACACTCACCCGCAGAGCCCCACACCCCCAACTTCCTCAGCCTGAAAGCCAGGTCCCCCTCACTTGGCCCACTGACCTAATGCCTACATGGTGTTAAGTCCCCAAAACACACCAAGTTGGTTAGGTATCCTGTGGGCAACTCTTCTTGTAACTAGGAAATTCCAAATTGTCAGCTGTCAGCCCTGGGACCAGGGTGAAAATTTCAGTCTGATAAACATTTGAGTTCTTATTAGTGGATTGAGAGGGAATTGGCCAACCCACATGCACAGGATATTCTCAAATCTTAGAAATGCTCTCCCATGTCAGCTGTGTTCGAAGTCCAATGAAAGAGTACGATGATCATGTCATTATTTTAGGTTCCTTGAAGATAGGAATCAAATCTTCTATGTCTTTTATTTTCCTACAGTTTCTCCTATAATGCCATGCTCAATTAATATATATATAATGCAATATATATGTAATAATTATATATAATATATAATGCAATGCTCAATTAATATTGTATTTGCCTGAATGGGACCATTCACAAAGAGTCAGACACGACTGAGCAACTGAACTGAACTGAACTGAATGGGACCATTGGATTTCCACCAACTAACTCATATACTTCATATACTCATCTTCTCCTTTTAAATTTCTTCTTTAAAATGGAGTTTTTTGTTCCATTGAGTTAAAAACAATCATATTTCTCTACACTTTAGTTTCTGATTTCCTATAGACTCTATCTTGGACCAGACTCTGGGCAAACAGAAGGAATAAGACAGATAACATTTTTGCCTCCAAATACATTAAAATCTGGTTTGAGGCAGAGAAATAAACAACTGTTTTAGAGTGATAAATCCTATAGGATCAAGGGTAGGGGAGGTACTGGGTTTGAAATAGATGGGGAAAAAGTGAAAACAGTGACAGATTTTATTTTCTTGGGCTCCAAAATCACTGTGGACGGCGATTACAGCTATGAAATTAAAAGATGCTTGCTCCTTGGAAGGAAAGATATGACAAACCTAGATAGCATATTAAGAAGTAGAGACATCACTTTGCTGACAAAGATCCATACAGTGAAAGCTATGGCTTTTCCAGTAGTCATGTACAGATGTGAGATTTGGACCATAAAGAAGGTTGAGCACCAAAGAATTTATGCTTTTGAATTATGGTGCTGGAGAGGACTCTTGAGAGTCCCTTGGACAGCAAGAAGATCAAACCAGTCAATCCTGAAGAAAATCAGTCCTGAATATTCATTGGAAGGACTGCTGCTGAAGCTGAAGTTTCAATACTCTGGTCACCTGATGTGAAGAGTCAATTCACTGGAAAAGACCCTGACACTGGGAAAGATTCAGGGCTGGAGGAGAAGGGCACAACAGAGGATGATATGGTTGGATGGCATCACTGACTCAATGGACATAAGTTTGAGCAAACTCTGGAAGATGGTGAAGGACAGGGAAGCTTGGTATGCTGCAGTCCATGGAGTTGCAAAGAGTCAGACACGACTTACTGACTGAACAATAACAACAACAGCCCATTTTGTATCCTAGCCCAGGGGTCAGGAAGGAGGAAGCAATTCTGATTTGATTCCTAAACCAGAAGGAGTCAGCCAGGTAAAGATGAGGGGTGAAGGACTTCCCTGGTGGTCCATTGGCTGGGACTCCCCTCTCCCAATACAGAGGGACTGAGTCTGATTCCTAGTCAGGGAACTAGATCCTGTATGCCTCAAGTAAGACCCAGCACAGTCAAATAAATAAATTTTAAAAGATATTAAAAAATAGATGAGGAGTGAATCTTAGCACATGATTCACAAAGGAGTGGTGCCTGATTTTTGTCATTGCCACAGTTGATTTGATGACTGGGAGAGAAGGTGTCATTTTCCTTGCACTTTCCCAGTGGCGCCCTTGCTCATAGAAAGAACAGGCAACTTTTCTTCTATGACATACAAGCGTGAGAGTTTTGGCATTTGCACTGTTCCTTTGAATTTAGCCATTATTTCAGAAGGCCTCGGTAAAAATGTAAATGCTCCCTGGGTGTGTGCTTTGTGGCTCCATGGACTGTAGCCCTCCAGTCTCCTCTCTCCATGGGATTATTCCAATGACAATAGTGGAGTGTGTTGCCATTTCCTATTCCAAGGTATCTTCCTGACCCAGGGATCAAACCTGAGTCTCTGGCATCTCCTGCATTGGCAGGCAGATTCTTTACTACTAGCACCACATGGGAAGCCAGGGAGACATGATTAAAACATCATTACCCATTAGCAACTTTAGGTGAAATAAATCTTCTCTTCATGTTTTCTTGTCAGCTCTCTGGGTTCTGGGAAAATGAGCAAGAAAACTGTCAAAATTTGAAGGGAGGAGGTGAGGTTCAGAAGAAGGAAAACCAGAGATGGGAAGGTCTTGAGGTTCCCAACTAGGTTGGGGGACATTATTTCCAACTAGGGTTACTAGTCCTAATTTTACTCCACTCAGAAGGTCCCAGGACCAAGTCAGTTGGGAAAACGCATATATAAACTTTATAAATGCTTATATAAATTTATATAAATGCATATATAAACTTTATAAAGTACAAAGTTTCTTTATAATAGGACTGTTTAGAGTCTCTGTGATGCCAAGATGCACTGTGGTTCTCTGAGAGATGTTGTAACGTTAAACATTTCACAACTATATTTGACCATGGAACCCCTTCGGTGGACAGTTTTCTGGGATTAGTGTTCCAGGCAACACACTTTGGGAAATTCTGGTTTGGAGGATGGAGTGAGCAGTGAAAGGAAATGCAACTCCAGGAGGGACCCCATTATATCACTGTGATGATGAAAGCATGACGTTTGTAGATCATTAGACTGATTCCTTTTTAACCAAGGACCAGGTTTCTTTCTTGCATGAATATCTGTTTAAGCCTCACCTATGGACTATTTTAGTTCTGTAAAGAATCATCCATTCATTCACTCATTCATTCATGTATAATTTTTTTATGAGATTAAAGTTTTGCACTGTGCTCTCCAAAATGAGGCAGGCTCATATAGAGTGTCTTTGCTTGCTCACTTGCTTCCCAGCAAAATGAGCAAATTTTGTCTATAAACGTCTCATGCAATCCATCTTGTACACTTGACCTCTTTTATCTCATGCCACTTATCAGTTCATCTTGGAAACACACACTTTGACCAAGCTGACCATGACTATTTATATACATTTGGAAGACATTCCACTGAAAATTACTCTCCAAACGTCCTGTTCAGTAAAGTAAGGAAGTGGTAATAGGACCCTCCTGTTTCATCACTGTGTTTTCCTTATGATAGTTTCCTGCAGTGTTATCAGCCAGTTTAGGATTAAGAAAATCTCCTGCAGGCATTCCAAAACTTCCTTCCAACTCTTTCGGTTTCTTCTGGAGCAAGAAACATTTAAGCTCTTTCTTTGCTAAAAGCTGAGAAGGCAAAAACTAGGAGAGGACAGTGGGAGTGCTATTTGTTTTCTTGATTTCAACCATTTAAATGTCTACCACATACAAGTCTGCTGTTCCCTGCAAAAAGAATGTGGAAGGGGATATGTGATGTGGCCATGTGGCCCTTGCTGTCAGGAGTCTGATAAGTGAGGAAAACAAGAAACATGCACAAATTGTTAATTATCAGGCAGGCAAATAAAGGCAGATAGGAGATAACAAGATGCCCCAGACTCACACCCCAAGTGGGGTGAAGGGAGAGTTTTCTGTGATGATTTCCTGAGAAAGGAGGTAGCTTTGGAGACAGGCTTTGAGGGGTGGTTGAGATTTCACCCTGAAGACCTTCTGGGGATGCTGCTTTGTGGGAAGGGAAGAATGAGAGCACAGGTGTGAAAATGAGGTGTGCTCAAGATGCAGTAGGCAATGGTGCTTGGTGATGACCTAGAGTGGTGGGGTGGGGGAGGGTGTGAGAGAAGCTCATGAGGGAGGGGAAATATATATATATATAATATACATATATAGCTGATTCACTTCATTGTACAGCAGAAACTAACACAACATTATAAGGCCACTATACCTCAATTAAAAATTTTTTAAAAAGATGCAATAAGCAATTGTCTGGATGTTAGCACTTACCTATATTGTCAGGTAGAAGTCAGGAGTCTTTCTTGACTTTTGATCTGCCTCCCATCACCTTTTACTTGATTGGTCCCAGTTGTGGATTTTATCTCCTGAGTATCTTCCAATGCCCTCACTTCCATTTCTGGCTCATCCTTTCCAGCAGCTGAGCCCTGTTTGGTTTCCCTTTTTCCTTCTGGGCTGCCTCCTATCTCTCTTCACATTGCCTCCAGAACAGACTTCCTGAAAGGCAGATCTAACTCTCCTGCTGAGCTATTTCAAATCCTAAAAAGATGATGCTGTTAAAGTGTTGCACTCAATACACCAGCAGATTTGGAAAACTCAGCAAGCAGTAGCCACAGAACTGGAAAAGGTCAGTTTTCATTCCAATTCCAAAGAAACACAATGCCAAGAATGTTCAAACTATCATACAATTGCACTCATTTCACATGCTAGCGAGGTAATGCTCAAAATCTTTCAAGTTAGACTTCAGCAGAATGTGAACTGAGAACTTCTAGAGTACAAGCCGGATTCAGAAAAGGTAGAGGAGCCAGAGATCAAATTGTCAGTGTATGCTGGATCATAGAAAAAGCAAGGAAACTCCAAAAAAACATCTACTTCTGCATCATTGACTATGCTAAAGCCTTTGACTGCGTGAATCACAACAAACTGTGGAAAATTCTTAAAGAGATAGGAATACCAGACCATCTTATCTGTCTCCTAGGAAATACGTATGTAGAATAAGAGGCAACAGTTAGAACCAGACATGGAACAATGGACTGGAACAACAACAACAAAATTGGGAGAGGAGCACATCAAGGTTGTATATTGTCACCTTGCTTATGTAACTTCTATGCAGAGTACATCATGCGAAACGTTGGGCTGGATGACCCACAAACTGGAATCAAGATTGCAGTGAGAAATATCAATAACCTCAGAGATGCAGATGATACCACTCTAACAGCAGTAAGTGAAGAGGAACTAAAGAGTCTATTGATAAAGGTGAAAGAGGAGAGTGAAAACTCAGCATTCACATAACTAAGATCATGGCATCTGGTCCCATCACTTTATGGCAAATAGATGGGGGAAAAGTAGACAAATGAGAGATTTTATTTCCTTGGTTTCCAAAATCACTGCAGATGGTGACCGCAGCCACAAAATTAAAGGATGCTTCTTCCTTGGAAGAAAAGCTATAACAAACCTAGACATGGTATTAAAATGTGGAGACATCATTTTGCTGACAAAGATCCATATAGTGAAAGCTATGGTATGGTTTTTCCAGTCGTCATGCACAGATGTGAGAGTTGGACCATAAAGCAGACTAAGCACTGAAGAATTGATGCTTTTGAACTGTGGTGTTGGAGAAGACTCTTGAGAGTCCCTTGGACTGCAAGGAGATCAAACCAGTCCATTCTAAAGGAGATCAGCCCTGGGATTTCTTTGGAAGGAATGATGCTAAAGCTGAAACTCCAAAACTTTGGCCACCTCATGTGAAGAGCTGACTTATTGGAAAAGGCTCTGATGCTGGGAGGGACTGGAGGCAGGAGGAAAAGGGGGCAACAGAAGATGAAATTGTTGGATTGCATCACTAACTCAATGGACATGAATTTGAGCAAATTTTGGACGATTATAGAGGACAGAGGAGCCTGGCGTGCTGCAGTCCACAGGGTGGCAAAGAGTCGGACATGACTTAGTGACTGAACAACAGAAACTCTCCCACATGCCTTCCTCAGAGGCCCATGGCCATGGAGATAGAGTCCAAATTCCTGACATGACCTACGCTCCACGGTCACATAAACGTGGGCTCCAATTCTTGCTCTGTGTTTACAAGTTTTGGACCAGCTGTGTTCACCTGAGATGTTGCAACCAAACCTTAGTGTTCTCATCTGGAAAGCAACACCATTAGCAAACCGTCATTGCATTCTTGTTAGGGTTGTCCCTCTTGCCAACCTGCATCCTGAGCCCAGCTTCCAGGCCCTGCTGTTGTTCCCAACCTCACCTCTGCCTTCTCTTCCTCTTTTGTGCCTCCTTCTACCCTGTCCTTCAAGACTCACCTCCAGCATCCCCTTCTCTTGGAAACCTGCCCCAGTCCTCCCTGGTCCTCAGGGCCTACTGCGCATCCCTTTCGTGTTCTCATCCCTCCCAGCACTAACCTTCCAGGGTGTGTTCCTGCCTCTTCCTATACCTAGCTGACTGTTTCTCAGGAATAGATTTTCCGAAGTGGGATCACAGGTCAAATGATACTTGTATTTTGAATTTAGATACCCAGGGCCAGATTGCGCTCATGAAAGGAGTATCAATTTCCACTCCCATAAGGACTGGATAAAATGACTTTATTTCCCTCAGCCTCACTAACCCTGGGTAGGACCATTCTTTTTAGTCTTTGCTAGGCTGATAGGTGAAAAATTTGATATATCGTTGTAGTTTAATCAGACTTTCTTTGATCGCTAACACTTCCTGGTATCACTAACACTTTGTGGTATCTGTAGTTCTACCTTTGTGAATTGTTTCTTTGCTTTTTGCTCATTTTTCAAGTGGAAAATTCCCCTTTCCCTTGTTGATTTGTAAAATGAGTTTTTATATTTACCTTTGCAAAGATGTATTGCAACTATTTCCCCTCATTTATTATTTACCTATAAACTTACATTGTATGTCATTTTTTTTGTTTTTGTTTTTGTTTTTAACCATGAGAAAGTTTAAGACCTATTAATCTTTTTCTTTGCATTTCTGAGGTTTGTTTTGTACTTAGAAAGACATCCCTCACTGTAGGATTTTTAAAAATATTGTATCCAATGTTCTTAGAATAATTTTATGGAATTTTTTTTAACAGTCAATCCTTGGCCTATTCACAGTTTATTTGGATAGAGGATGTAAGATAGGGATCAATCTTTATTTTTCTGAAAAACACATAATATGTTATTTCAACAGTGTTGGGTCTTTTCTCCATGAATTACCAATTTAAGATATCTATATCATGTAACAAATTCATGTGTGTGTGTGTGTTCACATCTAGTTCCTGAACTCTTCATTCTTACCTGTTGGTCTGTCTTTCTGTTTCTTTATGAGATTTATACTCTTTCAGTTAATGTGGCCTGATAATGTATGTTGATATCTGGCAAGTCGACCCTAAACCAGCTTATTTTCTGTAATTCTCCTATGGCCTTATCATCCCAGAGTGAAGAAAGGACTCCTAACCCTCTTCAGTCCCAGAAGTTGATTGGGACACTGGCAACCTCGATAGATCCATGGCCTGGATCAGTGAGTTCTTTTAGAAATCCTCATCACTGGGAGATGGCCTCAGACCTGAGGCCTGAACCTCCAGGAGGGCCTGTGCAAGCTTAGGCTATTTCTGTAACAGTGGAGGTTCTAGAAACTAGGTGTGTATCTTTTGGAGATTGATGATGGTAAAAGGTAAGGACAGAGGTGAAGGAGGGCCAGAAAAAGAATGATCTGATTTTGAACTCTGTTGTCATTCTGATTTATGCTTAGTAACAACTTGATCTCTAAAAAAGATTATTTTCTATTTCTATATTCAGAAATTTGGGACACTGAAGTGGATCTATTACTCTTCAAATAAGAATGTGGGAGAGGATGGATTGCAAACGTGAACACTGGGGACTAGAACATTGTGTGAAATGTTCATTCATGGAAGGAATGAAGTGTTGTTTATTCATACCATGAAGTTCTTTTAATATTTTTAGGGTCAAGAAGGGGGAGAGTTTAACCCACTGCCTTATATGGGTTCTGTTCTAACCTTTCCTGAAAGAAGAATTCACCTCTTTCCTGAAAGAGGAATTCGCTTGAATTCACCATGCCTTCATTCACATATTCACGCTTCTGGCCGCTGAAACTGTCTTGCTATCTTAACTCAGTCCAGTCCTGCAAAATGCCATCTGCTAGAAACAGCAGGGAAAGCAGCAGGCCAGGTTTGGATTAAGCCTGCCAAGAAGCTCTGCTGTAGAGCAGTTACGTGAGGAGGGGAAAGGGTTACACAGGTCAAATTCCACTGAAGCAAGGCTTGGGTTCAATCTCCCGTGGTCTGTGCTTTCCCAGTGATCAATGATTTTCCTTTAAGTAGATTATCCCCTTGGGGTATAACACTCTTTTGTTACCCTGCATTTTTGTGGTGACTAGATTTAACGTACAAATAGAAATTGCATGGATATGTTCTTCTGGGAATGAGGAGCAAATCAGCCTTAAGCTCGGCCTTCAGAGGTGACTTGTAAGATTGTGGATGGAGTGTGGTTTCTCTTTCGTTAGAAAACAACACATTTCGTTGATGTGGTGTCATCAGGAAATGTACAATACATGGGATTTCTCCAAAATGTTGCTAGAATGTCAGGATGTCTTCAGGCATCTGATTCTGCTCTGAGTTTGCAAAATGAAACCCAGACTTTCCTTCTAGAGATACAGACGGAATTATTCCCATGTACAAGCCTGGCCAGGATGCATAAAAATGACTACTTCCTTAACTCTCAGTTGTGTTATATGATTTTCCTTTGTCTGCATTCTTGACTCCCAATCAGCCCTCAGAGAGAAAAAAAGAAAAGAAAAAGAAAGATACTTTCAGTTTAATGTTTTTAGTAAAGGAAAATATTTTGCTTGACAATTAATAGTGGAAAAAAAACCCATTCTTCCCAAATTGAAATGCAACTGAATATGCAGTTGTTGGCAATGAAGCCATCAGTGTACAACTGGGGTTTGTTGATTTGGTTTCAGTTTTAACTGGCAGCTTGTTCTTATTAACTATCTCTGGAAGAAAGGGTACCTCCTTCATGGTGACCACAAGAGCTTACTGAGGGTTTAGGCCTGCCAGACACAGAGATGGGTTCTGGTGATCCACAGGCAAAGGCAGAATTCCTGAGTAAGTGTGTAGATAGAGAGATGAAGACAAAATGACCTTCTGGGATGCTGTGAGAAAACACAGGATTACGGATGGGGATGCAGTTATGTCCTCACTGACTTGACAGAGAAGTGGGTTTGGGCCAAGGGAAAGAGGGGCCAAGAAAGGTGCTCCAGGCAGGAGGAAGCACCTCACAAAGTCAGGGAGACACGATCAGGAACCCAGCGTGGGGAGAAAGTTGGTTCTTGTGGGAAGTAGACATGCTAGCATCATGAAGGACCTCATATCCCGTTTTCTTGAGGAGTAAGCAGAGCCTCTAAGAAGCAGGCAGTGAAGCTGGGGTGACAGGCAGGAGACTCATGATCAGACTGATACTTTGACATGAACAGTTTGGTCAAAGGGTGGAAGAAGGACAAACAGGGATTGAAGGTGGTAAAGGCGATTAGCAGGCTGTTGTCGTGATGAATGTGAAAACTAAAGCAAGCCTTGACCAGAGAGTGACAGAGGATGTAGAGGATGCTTTTGACTCGGCAAGCTTCACTGATGGTGAGGATGGAGAGAGAGAAGGGTCTAGAATGACTTCTCGGGTGTTTGGGCGGTTCACGTGAAAGCAGAATTGTTGGTTGAGACAGAGAAGAGGGAGTAGGGTAGAGTGGGTCTGCCTTGGGTGCATGGGGTCTAAGTATACTTCTGTATTTGTGTCTGTAGCTTAGGAATGAACTCTGATCTAGAGAACTCCTCCCTCCCTCCTGCCCCCAGTAGCCACTGTTCCACTTTCTGTCTCTATGGATTTGACTACTTTAGACATTTCATATTAGTGGAAGCACACAATATTTGTCCTTCTGTCGTGTGGCACATATCAGAATTTCCTTCTTTTTAAGGCAGAACATTTCATTGTATGGATGTACCGTTGTGTTTCTCCGTCCTTTAGTTGATGGACATTAAGGTTTTCACCTTTTGACTGTTTGAACACTGCTGCTATGAGCATTCATGTGCAAGTATCTGTTTGATCTCCTGCTTTCAATTCTTCTGGGTCTATGTTTAACTGTTTGCAGAACTGCCATACTGTTTTCCAGAGTGACGACACTATTTTACATTCCCATCAACTATGCACAAAGGTTCTAATTTCTCCACATCCTCACTAATACTTATTTTTTGGTTTTTGATTTGATAATAGTTTGGCAACTCTTGGGCTTCCCTAGTGACTCAGATGGTAAAGAATCTGCCTACAATGCAGGAGACCCTAGTTTGATCCCTGGGTTGGGGAGATCCCTTGGAGAATGAAATGGCTATCCACTCCAGTATTCTTGCCTGGAGAGTTTCCATGGACAGGGGAGCCTGGTGGGCTATAGTTCCCATCCCATGGACTCACAAAGAGTTGGACACAACTGAATGATTTTTTGGCAACTGTTATTTTATAAATAACATAAAGAAGAATGAGCACTGAAGAACTGATGCTTTCAAATTGTGGCGCTGGAGAAGACTCTTGAGAGTCCCTTGGACATTGAGATCAAAGAAGTCAATCCTAAAGGAAATCAATGCTGTAGCTGAAGCTCCAATACTTTGGCCACCTGATGTGAAGAGCCAACTCATTGGAAAAGACCCTGATAATGGGAAAGATTGAAGGCAAAAGGAGAAGAGGGTGGCAGAGGATGAGATGGTTAGATAGTATCACTGACTCCATGGACATGAATTTGAGCAAATTCTGACAGATAGTGGAGGACAGAGGAGCCAGGCATGCTGCAATCCATGGGATCACAGAGTTGGAAGCAACTGAGTGACTGAATAACAACGAATTTTAACTTTTCTCTCTTTGGAGCTTGTGGCAGAGATTGTTGGATATCCACCAAACTATTTCCACCTTCCCTTTTTCTTTGGGTACACAGCTAGATGACATTTCCAAGTAACACTTGTGGTAAGCAGGGCCTTGTGGCTGACTTCTGGCCAACAGAGTATATCTGCTGCTCCTAGGCCTGGTTCATAAAAATTTCTTACTTTTTGTATACCATCCATTAGCTAAATGGAAAAGACTGCAAGGACCCATGGGAGGGCAGAGCCACAAGAGAAAAGGAATCTGGTACTGACCAAGAAATCCCATGGCAGACTTTGCATGAGCAGGAAAGAAAATTCTATCAAGTCACTAAAATTTGGGGATATTTGTTATAGTTGTTAGACTCTAACACAGGGCTGCACGATCTTTCAATTTCGTTTTTCTCGGCTTGGCTGCTTCATTTCCTTGGAGGATTAGCTTTCTTAGCTTCTGCATACCTGAGGCAGAAGACAGCCATCTCTTGGATTTCCCTGGTGGTCCAGTGGCTAAGAATTCACCTGCTAATGCAGGGAACACGGGTTCAATCCCTGATATGGATTCAATCCCTGCTATGGAAAGATTTCACATGCCTTGGGGCAATTAAGCCCCTTCACCACAACTACTGAGCCTGAATTCTAGGGCCCAGGAATGGCAACTACATGTCACAAATACCGAAGTCCTCACACCCAGAACCTGTGCTCCACAAGAGAAACTTCACGGTGAGAAATCCATACACAGCAACGAAGAGTAGCCCCCACTCACTGCAACTAGAGAAAGCCCACATGCAGCAACAAAGACCCAGAGAAGCCAAAAACAAACAAATAAATAATTTTGTAAAGAGAGAAGATAGCCACGTCTAAGGTTGCATGTCCCTTCATTGCTTCCAGTTTTGAAATTAGTGGAGATTATCAGTATGGCTGAATTCCGTGACCAAGCTCTAGAGACAGAGAATCTGAGAGGTCCCACTTGAGGCAGATACCCTCACCTGTGCCAGTCTGCTAAGACCTGTCTACAAGCTGGGGGCTGCTGTGGGCCCCCCAGCAGAAAAGGGAGTTGTGAGCCTTACATGCACCTCTAAGAGTATCTACCACAACTCTGTTTCTTAAATGTGGTCAAATGATTCCCTGATTTAGTGTCACCTAGGGAATCAGACTCTCAGGGCTGGAGGGGTGAGGTGACTCCAGAAATCTGCATGTTTGACAACATGCCAGGTGATGCTGATGCTGTCTGAAATTGGAGAACCACTGTCCTAACACTCTCAATGGTGTTTTAATGCCTGATCTTGACAAACATTTGTACAAAGATCTTTGTCTCAAAGATCGAGACAGAGTTAGAAATCCTCCTGTGAAAGGTCACCAGAAACGGGGCCTGCAAAAGCTCTCTTTGATTTAAAACTGTTTCTTCATATTTAATCAAAATTTCTTGAAATGCTTTCAGTTCCTTTGTGGTTATGTTCTAAGGATTTAGTTGGGCATTGCAAGCTCCAGTGGTTTGAGGGACTGTGCAGGTATCATAAGCAAAAGCCGCAGACAGATTTAATCAATTAGAAATGATGGGATCCATGAGAAAATGGGCCATGTGTGCTCAGGTAAAGGCTTCCATACTTATAGCTGTGGTCACTGCCGTGGCCAGACAAAAGAACGTGTCTCAAGGCCATATTTAACAATAGAGGCTGTGAGTTTGGAACCTTTGATAAGTAATCTCTTCTTCTATCCAGATGAAATGATTCTAATTCCTTTCCTCTTTATTCACATGACCTCTTCACTAGGAGTTGTTTTGCTACTTGTTTTCAGATCCTTCTGTCTCTTAAAGAAGGTAGAGAAGGAAGTTCTCCTGAAGTTCATCTTATAACATGAAAACCATTAGTGCTGTGAAAAGGTCTTTCTTTTCTCTTTTTAAAGGTTGTTTTTTTTTTTTTTTTTGATGTTGACCATTTTTAAAATCTCTACTGAATGTGTCACAATATTGTTTCTACTTCACATTTTGTTTTTTTGACCATGAGGCATGTCTGGGTGGTTCAGTGGAAAGAATCTGCCTGCGATGAAGTAGATATGGGTTAGATCCCTGGGTCAGAAAGATCCTCTGGAGAAGGGAATGTCAACCCACTCCAGTATTCTTGTCTAGAAAATCTCCTGGACAGAGGAGCAGTCTATGCCATGGCAGGTAGTAGTCTATGGGGTCGCAAAGAATCAGACATGACTGAGTGACCGAGGATGCATGCACAAGGCATGTGAGATCCTAGCCACCTGGCCAGGGATCGAACCCACATCACCTTCATTGGAAGATGAAGTCCTAATCACTGGACCACCAGGAAAGTCCCTCTTTCTTTTTTTCTTTTCAATTGAAGTATAATTGATTGATTCTTTGTTTTTAAATGTCATTATTTCCAATACAGATTATCAATGTGTTTGTTTAGAACCTTGAATACTTAAGTATTTTCATTAAGGTAATATATAAACCTGAAGGAAAGTTTCGGGAAGAGAAAGAAAAAATAAGCAAAATTAATGAATCATTAATAAGCAACATTAATAAGCAAAATTAATAAATCATTTCTCCATCCAAAAGTTATCACTGTGAACATTTTGATGTATTTTCTTCCAGTTTTTTTTTCCCCATAGAGAGTTTGAAAAATATTTTATTTTTAAACTCCATCTTTTTCCAGAAAGGATTAAAGACAACTAAAACAATCACTTATAAGTAATTGTTTTATTCATCTGTATTTATGCAGATATATATATTTATATATTTGCAATCATATTGTGTGAATACATGAGTGCATGTATATGTGTTTTTTTTTAAGCCACACATCTAAGATACTTTTTATGTTGTTGTCTGTAACAGGAACATGGATAGAACCCTTGCTATGTTATCAGATGCTGCTGTTCTGAGAACTTTGCATGGACCGTGATATTCAATTCCCATGATGAAGTGAGTGCTGTTATGAAGTCTCGTTTTCAAAGACTTTGGGGCACAGAGAAGTTCAGGGCTTGCTGTTCACAGAAAGAGGTGTGACTGGAACCAGGTATTTGCCAATCTGAATCCAGACTCTGCAAGCTTCACACCATGTTGTTCTGCCTTCCAGGCTTCTAAACTTCGGTAGTGTTACATAGTCTAAATATATATATATATATATTTTCTTTTAAGCTAACAATACTAATTGACATTTAGGTACTTTCCAACATTTTACTATTACAGATAATATTACAGAGATATCTCAGTAGAAACACACATATTTCTCTAAAAATGATATCAAACCATGTACATTGCTGAATCTATCAATGTGCCTTTAGTGTACTGCCACAAAAGCTCCGCCAATTTGTATTCCAACCTGTCCTCTGAGAATACCTGTTTTCTTGCCAATATAGATCAACAATCTTTCAACTTTTGCTTAACAAAATGGGTGAAAAAAACTCATTAAAAGTTTGCATTTGCTTTATTACTAGTACAGGTATGTTTGTTGGTCACTTTAACTTTCTCTTCTGTGAATCGCCTATTAATAGTCTTTTCTCATTTTTCTATGCAGTTTTTTATTTTTTCTCTAATTGATCTCAGGATTCCTTTGTGTATTTTGGGTAGAAATTCACCGTTCATTTCAGGGAGCATTAAAAAGAATGAGCTAGGGTACAAGTTAAGAACTTGGGCTCTGAAGCTAGGCTGGCTGCATTCACAATTTGGATCTGAAGCCAGGCTGGCTGCATTCATAATTTGGATCTACCACTTACTAGCTGTGTGATCGTGGCCAAGTTACCCAACCTCTCTGAGCTGTTTCTTTATTTGAAAAATGGGAAAGATAATAATAGTGCCTATCTCACATTGCCATAGGATTCAACAAATTAGGACACAGTAGAATAGTCATATCTGGCACCTAACAAAAAGCTCCATATGAAGCAGTTGGTATTATTATTATTTGCTGCAAATATTTTCCTACCTGCTGCTCTTCTTTCACTTTGTGCTGTCTTTCGTGAGGAGCAAATGAAACATTTTTGAATAAAACTCTTCTGTCTCTGTAGAGCTTGCATTTCATGTCTTTTCTGAAGAAAGCTTCTCTAGCCTAAGGTTATGAACAAATTCTGTTTATTTTAACGTTGACAGAGCATGTATTTTCTCACGAATCCATCTGGAGTTTATGTTTGTGTCTAGTGCGAGATAGAAATCTACCCGCTGTGTGGAAGAGGCAGTTCACGTGGATTGTCTGCCCTCAGGATGGCCAGTCCCCTTTCTGGGGACTGAGCTGGGTCTCTGCTGTGGGCTGGGGGGGCACCCTGAGTGGTAAGTGAGGGAAAATCAATGTTGGGCCACAGATCATCTCAGGGGCAACAGTCGATGGCACACGTCCTGTCTGTGTTCCAGGATGCTGCTGTCTAAGATTTTCATGGCCCCAGGCTGCTTGCCCTTTTGGCTTCCATCTGGGGCTGGCCAATGAGAAATATTGTTGAAAGATCAAAAGATAGATTAAAGAGAGATTGGATTATTTATTTATTCCTCTTCTTCTTCCCCTGTCCAGTCACAGATTTGCCCTCTGTAAGTAATTCTTCATTGAATGTTCCTCAGTTCAATCCTTTGAAAGTTCTGTAAGTGTCCTGCTGGAACTTTGATTAATATAGCTATGGAAATGAAATAAGTGAAAATGTGAAACCACAAAGGAGGAAGGCTTTAAGGCTGACACAGGCAATAGAACTGGTTAGCAAGCCCCTCGAAAATCTGAGCACTATCATTGAGCCCAAAACCATCCAGCTAGTTAATTGCCAAGCCTGGACTTAAACTGTGTCCATCCAGCTTCTAAATGATGTTCTTTCTTCTCTACATGGTGCCTCATTTCTGCACCCGACTCCACATATTCCCTTGAAAATGGGCCTTGTGTTTGTGGGAAAAGAGCTTGCAGAATAGAAGCTATCATATGATGATTTTCATATATAAATTATATATAATTTTGTACAGTGTGTGTCTGTGTGCACTAGTATGAATGCACAGATACTCATTCACATCTGAAGTTATTTTTCTAAATATTAAAGGTGATTATTTTTGGCTGATGGAATTTTTACTCGCTTATAATTCTGTGTATTACATTTGAAATATTTTAGCAAAAATGCACTGTCTTATAATAATGAAGGTAAAAGCAAAATGTGAATCCTCATGCTGGGAGGGGGAATCTGAGCACTGTAAGGAAATGCACTGAATAAAGTCTACAGCTGATGGCCATTCTTGTGATGATGGTCATTCTGGGCAAAGGTTAACTAACTGTTTCAACAATATGAGGTACTCAGTTGAGATTTAAAATTTGTGGTCTTGTGTCCTAGCATAAAACTATCTTTCAGGGTGAATATTTGTGTTATTTTTGTTGGGGAAGGAAAGTGAACTAAAAAGGGAGGGAGTAGATAGTGCTGCTGTCAACACATAATTAAAAGGATTTTTTCAAGGTCATGTTTTTTAGGGACCTATGATTCTCATAAGATAACAAGGATGAAATGCAGCTTGAGCTATGGAGGCACTGAAGGAATTTTTAGTGATTGTATACAAAACCCTCTGATGTGCACTGAGACATTCTCTGAGCTTTAAAACTCCTTTAAAACTCCTTTAAAACTAACCTCATTATAACTGTGTGAAGGATTGCCCCAACTTTGCCCACTTCTTATAAATAAGGACAGTATGGCATGGACTTGGTCACAATGATGCAGCAAAAAGGTTAAGCTAAAAACTTAAAGCTCCCTTAAATAAGGAAGCTTAATTAAAAATACTTTCCTCAATACATTCATTATATTCTGATGGAATTAAACCCATCAGAATATAGCAAGGAGCAAAGGAGACAGCAAGGAGATCCAACCAGCCCATCCCAAAGGAAATCAGTCCTGAATATTCATTGGAAGGACTGATGCTGAAGCTGAAACTCCAATACTTTTGCCACCTGATGGGGAGAACTGAGTCATGGAAAAGACCCTGATGTTGAGAAAGATTGAAGGCAGGAGGAGAAGAGGACAACAAAGGATGAGATGGTTGGATGGCATCATTGACTTAATGGAGTTGGTTTGAATAAGCTCTGGGAGTTGATGATGGACAGGGAAGTCTGGCGTGCTGCAGTCCATGGGGTGGCAAAAGGTCGGACACAACTGAGCGACTATCTATCTATTAAACCCCAAATACTGTGTTAAAATAGCCTACAATTTTCACATGTAATTTACTATGTATATTTATTCATATATATATTCAAGTATACACTGGTATATTTAAAATGGATAACCAACAAGGACCTACTGTATAGCACAGGGAACTCTGTTCAATATTATGTGGCAGCCTGGATAAGAGGGGAGTTTGGGGGAGAATACATACATGTACAGAGATGGCTGAGTCCCTTCACTGTTCACTTGAAACTATCACCACATTGATTAATCAGCCATATCCCATTACAAAATAAAAAGTTAAAATAATAAAATCAAAACCAACAAAGATGATAAAGATATTTATTTTGTATAGTTATTAAATAATCTCACATTCAGGTCTAAAATGTATTAAACTTGTATGTCTTGGTTTATTTTGGGATGACAATAAAGCTTACCTTTATCTATTAATTAAAAAAAACTTGAAAGTTCCTGATGTAATGGTATATTAAGTATTGGAAAACAATATTTAAAGATTGGAAATCCATCCTGCCTAATTCTGATTATCTCCTTATTGCTCATTAACTTGACTTATGAAAACTGTGCTCTTTCTCCCCTTTAATTTGTTCTGAGTACTTCCTATTTACTTAACTAACATGATATCAGATGTCAAGTGACTGAAATGTAACTAACCCTTGAACTGCTAGTCTGGCAGAGATGGGGAGCATGGGTTGGGGAAGTGTTGTCATTTAAAGATGTTATATGGAAACCCGTGCACATATGTCCAATTAATCTATGACAAAGGAGACAAGAATATACAATGGAGAAAAGACAGTCTCTTCAATAAGTAGTGCTGGGAAAACTGGATGGCTCCATGGAAAAGAATAAAATCAGAACATTTCCTCATACCTCATACAAAAATAAACTCAAAATGGATTAAAGACCTAAGTATAAGACCTGAGACCATAAAATTCCTAAAAGAGAACATAGGCAGAACAGTCTTTGACATAAATCATAGCAATGATTTTGGGGATCTGTCTCTTAAGGCAAAAGAAATAAAAGCATAAATAAACAAAAAGGATCTAATAAAACGTAAAAGCTTTCGCACAGCAAAGGAAACCACTGACAAAACAAAAAGACAACCTGCTGAATGGGAGGAAATATTTGCCAATGATATAATGACTAAGGGGCTAAGAAGAGTCTAGTTACAAAAACAGAGAGCAGTAGAATCTCTGACATAGCCAGTATTTTCCAAACCACTTTGGAGACTTAAAAAGCCCCCATAGAAATAGATGTATAATAACTATTTAAATATTATTTGTTGGTTTATTTGTGGTCTGTTCATCCATGAGACTCATACTCCATGAAGGGAGGAAATATTTTGTTTATTATTGTATGGTGGTTTTGTTGCTAATTCATGACCCACTCTTGTGACCCCATGGACTGTCGCCTGCCAGGCTCCTCTGTCCATGGAATTCTCCAGGCAAGAATATTGCAGTGAGTTGCCATTTCCTTCTCCAGGGGATCTTCCCTACCCAGGGATCAGATTTGTGTCTTATCACTGTATATTCAGTGCCTAAACAATGCTTTGCTTATGGTAGCTACTCAATGCCTATTTGTTAATGAATGAGTGAATGAATTCACCAACAGTGGCTTAGCAAAAAGGACTCTGAAGAATGAAGAAATCCTGAACAGATAGTGTAGAGTTAGATCACCTTGAGATTGCCAAAGATAATTCAGTTTGGACTTCAGGATAGATAAAATATCCCCCTCTCTGCAAAGATGTCCATGTTCAAATCCGTGGAAGCTATGAATATACCATGTTACATGCCAATGGATAATAAGGTTTCAGATGAAACTAAGGATGCTAATTAAGTGATTTTTTTAAAAACAGTAATTACAGTTTAACTTTAATCTTCATTTCCTTGTTCATTGGCCATGGGATAACGAAATCGCTGTTTTAAACAGTCAGATTCTAAGTAAGGAGATAATCCTGGGTTTTCTGAATGGGCCCAAGTGTAATCACAAGTGTCCTTTAAAGTGACAAAGGGAGGTAGAAGAGGAGGTCAGAGTCAGAGAGATTTGAATATGCTGTGCTGCTGACTTTGAAGATGAAGAAAGGGGCCATGGTTCAAGGGGCACAGGCCACCTCCAGCAGTTGGAACATACAGGGTAACAGGTTTTCCTGTGGAGCTTCTAGAGGAATACAACCCTTCTAACACTGATTTTAACCCAGTGAGACCCCTTTCAGACTTCTGACCTGCAGAACTTGGAGATGTCTTCCTTTATATTGGATATGAGCATGTGATTCAGATCTGGCCAACTAGACCATTGTATTTGTCTGGTCATCATTATTAGTGAAGGGTGGGACTTACCTGAGTCGATTAAAAGGAAAAGACTTTTTCTGGGACCTTTGGGAGAGAGGCTTATGGGCTTGAACCCTAAAGATGTGGGGAGCCATCTTATCACCATGGAGAGCCAGAAACTGAAGGCAACATGAGGAGCTCAGAGCCAAGAAAGGGAGACAGATTGGATATACAGGTCAAGCTGCTCCTAACTTTTTCCATGACATGAGCCAAGAAATATTTTTTGCATAAGCCAGAATTGGGTTCTGGCTTTAAATTTGGTTTTCCAATTCTGTTAGTGAGTTTTTAGTAAAGAGGCAGAGCAAAGTGAGAGAAACAAATTCAGTCTTTTATAGTTTTTATATATACTTACATATATTCTCATCATAGAGTGTATGTTCAGCCAGTCCCAACCAGTCCCTTTTTCATTTTTATAAAGATCTGAGCTTTTTTGTTGTTGTTGTTCAGTTGCTAAGTTACATCTGACTCTTTGTGACCCCATGGACCACAGCGTGCCAGGCTCCCCTGTCCTTCACAATCTCCCAGAGTTTGCTCAGATGTATGTACACTGAATTGGTGATGCTATTTAACCATCTCATCCTCTGCTGTCCCCTTCTCATTTTGCCTTAAATCTTTCCCAGCATTAGGGCCTTTTCCATGGGTTAGCTCTTTGCATCAGGTGGCCAAAGTATTGGAGTTTCAGTTTCACCATCGGTCCTTCCAATGAATACTCAAGGTTGATTTCCTTTAGAATTGATTGGTTTGACTTAAGGCACCCCTTTTCCAAGCACCTCTGATTGTAGCTCTTTGTAGACAGGCAGTCAGCCTGAATCTGTGTGACCCTTAGTGTCAAGATTGTATCAGGAAGGCAGGACTATAGAGATGTTGGGATATTTGTTACAACTTTGCTGTAACAAATCTTTCATCTTTGTGTGTTCCTCATGATCCTATTGATTAGCATAATTAAACTCTTCATTATTTGAAAACATTAGCTAATAAACACTTTAAATATTACCAGGAGGTCATTTTTAAAGTGCAATACTTTTTAAAAAATGATTTGTCTTCACTAAGTAATTTTGCTTGGTTTTCTTATGGTTCATCCATATTTAACTAACATATTTCTTAAAAACTTGTGAACATGATCTTATACATTGTTGTTCAGTCACTAAGTCATATCCAACTCTGCAAGCCGTTGGTGTTTGAAAGGGCCCTGCTGCTAAAGACCAGCTGCTTGTTACTGCAGGATGTAGACACAGTTGCTGATCTTCTAGCTTTTCAAGAGGCCATAAATCTTGATATTTTTGTGCAGCTCCAAAACTTTGCATATAGAAATCAGATTACGATGTAAAAAAATACTTTATGGGCTGAATCAATCCCCAACAAGAGAAGTCAAGTCCATAGGCTACACTGTGTCTCCCAGACCACAAGCTTGTCCTTCCAGAATACACTGATTCGTCTCCTGCATCAAGAGATAGCATCGGCTTCAGTTTGATCATCAATCCAATTGTGTTCACTGTGCTGGTATTTCATTTTCACATGCTTTGGGATATTATTAACCCTGACATGGCCAATAAGTACGAAGATTATGACACTGTTAAAAACATTGCTGCTGCTACTGCTAAGTCGCTTCAGTCGTTTCCGACTCTGTGACCCCATAAATGGCAGCCCACCAGGCTCTGCCATCCCTGGGATTCTCCAGGCAAGAACACTGGAGTGGGTTGCCATTTCCTTCTCCAATGCATGAAAGTGAAAAGTGAAAGTGAAATCGCTCAGTTGGGTCCGACTCTTACAAACCCCGTGGACTGCAGCCTACCAGGCTCCTCCATCCATGGGGTTTTCCAGGCAAGAGTACTGGAGTGGGATATTGCCAAAACACTAGTAATTGCTGAAACTCTGGGTAATCACTGTTGTTGTTGTTCAGTCCCTAGGTTGTGTCCAACTCTTTGTGACTCCATGGACTACAGCATGCCAGGCTTCCCTGTCCCTCACCATCTCCCAGAATTCTTCCAAATTCATGTCCATTAAATCAGTGATGTCATCCAACCATTTCGTCCTCTGCCACCCTCTTCTCCTTTTGCCTTCAATCTTTCCCAGCACCAGTCTCTTCCAATGAGTCAGCTCTTCACATCTGGTGGCCAAAGCATAGGAGTTTCAGCTTCAGCTTTAGTCCTTTCAGTGAATATTCAGAGTTTGTTTTCCTTAGGATTGACTGGTTTGATCTCCTTGCCATTCAAGGGACTCTCAAGAATCTTCTCTAGCACCACAATTCAAAAGCATCAGTTATTCAGCATTCAGCCTTCTTTATGGTCCAACTTTCACATCTGTACGTGACTACTGGAAAAACCATAGATTTGACGATACGGACCTTTGTCGGCAAAGTGATGTCTTTGATTTTTAATACACTGTCTAGGTTTGTCATATCCTTCCTTCCAAGAAATAAGCATCTTCTAAATTCACGGGTGCAGTCACCATCTACAGTGATTTTGGAGCCCAAGAAGAGAAAAGTCTGTCACTGCTTCCACTTTTCCCCCATTTATTTGCCATGAAGTGATGAGACCAGATGCCATGATCTTGGTTTTTTAAATGTTGAGTTTTAAGCCAGCTTTGTCACTCTCCTCCTTCACCTTCATCAAGAGGCTCTTTAGTTCCTCTTCACTTTCTGCCAGTGGAGTGGTATCATCTGCATATCAGAGATTGTTGGTATTTCCCTGGCAGCCTTAATTCCAGCTTGTATCTCATCCAGCCTCGTATTTCACATGATGTACTCTGGATACAAGTTAAATAAACAGGGTGACAATATACAGCCTTGTCATACTTCTTTTCTGATTTTGAACCAGTCAGTTGTTCAATGTAAGGTTCTAACTGTTGCTTTTTGACCTGCATATACATTTCTCAGGAGATGGGTAATATGGTCTGGTATTCCCATGTCTTTAAGAATTTCCCACAATTTGTTGTGATCCACACAGTCAAACACTTTTGAGTAGTCAATGAAACAGAAGTAGATGTTTTGCTGGAATTCCCATGCTTTTGCTATGATCCAGTGAATGTTGGCAGTTTGATCTCTGGTTCCTCTGCCTTTTCTAAACCCAGGTTGTACATCTGGAAGTTCTTGATTCAAGTACTCCTGAAGCCTAACTTGAAGGATTTTGAGCATAACCTTACTAACAAGGGAAGTGAGTGCAATTGTCTGGTATTTTGAACATTCTTTAGCACGGATAATTGTTAGTCAAATCCATTTCACCTACCTCCAGTAATCAAGGTCGTTTAAGATTCCCGTGTCCTCCAAGCAGCATGTAGCCTATACAGTAAGGCGTTTGCCTGAGGTGTTGTCTAGAAACTTGGAGTCAGCTGCGTATCATTGGAGCTGAGCTGGTTAATACTGATTGGGACCGCTAACCCTCCACCTGGGCCTGTGTGAGCATCATTTTGTTCTCAGAGGGCTGAAAACTCCACCCTCAAATCATGCTAAGCACCACCATTTTTAAGATTCAAGTATAGCTGGTTTACAGTGTTGCGTTGATTTCTGCTGTGCAACAAAGCGATTCAGTCATATGCATACGCATTCTTTTCATATTCTTTTCCATTATGGTTTGTCACAGGGTATAGAATATAGTTCCCTGTGCCATTTAGTAGGATTTTGTTGTTTATCCATCCTGTATATAATAGTTTGCATTTACTAATTGCAAACTCCAGTTTTGAACGTGCAGAGACCTGTAGCTTAGTTACACCTCCACAGAACCATGATGATGACCACACCTTCTCCCAGTCACTTTTCCCCACATTTCCCACACCTCAGACTTCTCTGCTGCCTTATCCGAAGGATACCCTGAACCTCTGGTCTTCAGGGAGGTAGACCTAAGACCTGTTTTTTCTTGACTGCCTAATGAACAAACCCTCAGTGCAAACCTTAGCATCTCAGCATTTTGCTCACTGCACATCTAGCTGAATGAACCTGGTCCGGTAGTGCTTTTTTTTCTTTAATTTTTAAAATTAATTAATTTATTTTAATTGGAAGATAATTATTTTACAGAGTGAAGTCAGAAAGACAAATATTGTGTATGAATGCATATAAATGGCATTTAGAAAGATGGTACCAACAATCCTACGTGCAGGGCAGCAAAGGAGACGCAGATGTAAAGAACAGACTTTTGGACTCGGGGAGAAGGTGAGGGTGAAATGATTTGAGACAATAGCATTGAAACATATACATTACCGCATGTAAAGTAGATGACCAGTGTGAGTTCAACATATGAAGCAGAACACCCAAAGCTGGTAATGTTGTGATGGGAGGATATTAGAGAAAAGACAACACAAGGAAATGGGGAGAAAAGAACAAAAATCGCACCTATGTTGTGGATGAATTATTTGGGAGTAAATATGGTTCTGAAGGAGTAAGACTCCTAAAATGTGAAAAGTCTATGATATACAACCTTCAACATTAGCAAAATAAAAAAATAGATAAAATAGGAAAATTTTGAGTGTTGGCTGTAGGATTCAACCTACAAAATAGATATCTATTAACCTAAAACTTTCCAGGAGAAAGCTAGCAATTTGTTGAACTTAAAGATTATACATTTAGTCCGTTTGTTTTCCTCTAAGCAACCTGGGAAGTAAATTGGATAGTAGATCATGTTTTAGCCCAGTTAAGATACTGTTTTATACTCAAGTTGAAACTTTTCCATTTCAAAATGACTTTACGTGCCAGAATAATTCTTCATCATTAATCAAACAGTGCAGGTAGACAGATAAGAGAGAAAGAGAAGGGATGACAAATCCTCTGATGATTCCAGCAAAGGTTTGGCTATTTGAGGAGCGTTAATGCTGGCCACACTCACAGCCATGAGCCACCATCCCTGGATGACCTCAGCTTGGATTATCAGGCTGCTGGTCCCTGAAGTTATTAAAGCAAGAGGAGCACAGGCATCAAAGAGGAACAGACAAAAAGACCAGATGTTTTTGAACCATTTAAAAAAGGCACACCACAAAATCTTATCAGAAGCTCTAATAGTGTCCAATAGTTAACTGCTGTGCAACATTTAGTGTCTCCAAGATCTTCCAATTTTAGTTAACAGCATCTTCCTGGTCAATAAATTTAGGGCAAAAAGTTTTAAGAGCATGAATCAGCCATTGAATTTCCTCTCTGAAAACACCCAGGATTCTTCCTTTCCAAATAAAACCCACACCATCCGAAAACCCACGCATTTTCAAACAGCACAATGGCTGCATGATGGAAGCGGCTATGTTACATAGTCCCAGCTGCTTCTCCAGCCACGGAACTTAACTCTCTCCAGATGTAACCCTTCACTCCTTCTCCCTCCTCATAATTTTTGTCTCGACTAAAACACAACTAAAACAGAGGTTTTTTTTTTTCCCTCATGTGACCTCAGAAGCAGGAGACACTGAATTTCAGCTGCAGGGATAGCACACTTGTTGAGTGTAGTTTCTCTTCTGCTCCTTGGAGAGATACATAAGGGGAAGAAAGTATTATGATGGAAAAAGAAGACTTGCAGTCCTCAAAAACACAAGATCAAAAAAACTTGCAATAACTTTTATCACAGGAAAGTCTTGGTCAAAACAAAACACAAGATGTCATTGTGTCTCTTTGTGGAACGTATCTTATAAATAGACATGTTTCTTTGACTGGAGGAGGGTCTGAAGTCCAAAGAAGGAGTTTCTTTTACAGTTAACCGAGCAACTTCAGTCTTGTAATACTGTCGTTATAGTAACAGTTCTGAAAGAAAGGGCCTCTGAAGATGACAACATTTTAAAGAATGGAAAAGGTTACTTTTATGCTGAAGGTGAAAGTGAAAGTTGCTTAGTCATGTCCGACTCTTTGCGACCCTGTTGTCTATACAGTCTTTGGAATTCTCTAGGCCAGAATCGGAGAAGGCAATGGCACCCCACTCCAGTACTCTTGTCTGGAAAATCCCATGGATGGAGGAGCCTGGTAGGCTGCAGTCCATGGGATCGCGAAGAGTTGGACACGACTGAGTGACTTCACTTTCACTTTTCATTTTCATGCGTTGGAGAAGGAAATGGCAACCCACTCCAGTGTTCTCGCCTGGAGAATCCCAGGGACGGGGGAGCCTGGTGGGCTGCCGTCTATGGGGTCGCACAGAGCCGGACACGACTGAAGCGACTTAGCAGTAGCAGCAGGCCAGAATACTGGAGTGGGTAGCTTTTCCCTTCTCCAGCAGATCTTCCCAAGCCAGGGATCAAACCCAGTCTCCCACATTGCAGATGGATTCTTTACCAGCTGAGCCACAAGGGAAGCCTAAGAATACTGGAGTGGGTAGCCTATCCCTTCTCCAGTGGATCTTCCTGACCCAGGAATTGAACGGGGGTCTCCTGCATTGCAGGTGGATTCTTTACCAGCTGAGCCACAAGGGAAGCACAAGTATATTGGAGTGGGTAGCCTATCCCTTCTCCAGTGGATCTTCCTGACCCAGGAATTGAACCGGGGTCTCCTGCATTGCAGGTGGATTCTTTACCAACTGAGCTATCAGGGAACCCCACTTTTATGCTAGCTTCCTTGTTTATAGTCCTATTCATATATATTCCTGATACTTGCCCATACAAATTTCCAAAAAAAAATGCTCAATACATTTATGTGTGTACGTGTACATTCGCGCATGCTCAGTTGCTTCAGTTGTGTCTGACTTTTTGCGACCTTATGGACCGTAGCCTGCCAGTCTCCTCTGTCCATTGGATTCTCTGGGCAAGAATACTGGAAAGGGTTGCCATGCCCTCCTCCAGGGGATCTTCCCCACCCAGGGATTGAACCTGCATTTCCTGCAGCTCCTGCATTGAGGAATGATTCTTTTACCACTGAGCCGCTGGGGAAGCCTGTGTGTGTGTGTGCATGTGTGTATATATATGTGATACTTCGTTATACTTAAGTCATATTGTGTAGCCCGAGGGGTATTTTTCCCTCTTCTGCCTGGAACCCTTCTCTAGTATATATGTATATTATAGAGAATTATCCTAGGATTTTCTCCAGATCTGGCACATAACTGGCAGTGGGGGGCGGGGGGCGGGTGGGGAATGAAGAGAATCTCTTCCCTGCTCTGCCTCCAGGTGACTGTGGCCCCTCCTATCCCAGGGGATTCCTGGCCAGGCCCCCTCCGTGGGACACTGCTCCTTTCTCACAAGCTGTAGTGGGGTTGGGTGTCAGGGCATGTCCCGCCTCTCTTTTTTGGCCCTGCACCTTCATCCTCCAGGGGAACTGCATAGAATTGAGGCTGAGAGTGGACTCTGGTTTCCTGCAAGCTTGTCCTGCTCTCAGATGAGCTACTTACATTATTATATATATTACTGACTTGGCCAAAAATTTTGTTTGAGTCTTAACATCTCATGGAAAAATACTGGTCAACCCAGTATTTCTCGTGAATCTACAGGTTGGCAGGAGATAAGTTGATTCACACTGGACTTGGGTGGGTCATCTCTCCCCTCCTCCTGGGATGGGGAGGTTAACTCTGGCATGTCTTTCTCATGGGAATGGCTGAGTTAATGGAAAGCAAATCTTATTATGCATGGGGTATTTTTCAGGCCTCTGCTATCTGCCTATCTGGTAACATCCCAGGGCCCAAGGCATGGGATGGTGAACTCAGAATCACACATAGAGAAGGATAGGGGGCCTTAAAGCTATGTGTCAAAGAGCACAGGTAGAAGGCAGAGTGAAGAACTGGGACCATTTGTGCAGTCTGTCCTTGAAGGGCAGGTTAAGTGGATTAAGACAAGTTCCTCATAGGGATTCCTGTTTCCTTCCTCACTCCCTCGTCCTCAGTTCTATCCCAACACAAAGCTTCCCTGTTCTAATCTCCATGTTGCCAGTCTCAGCTACCTCACTGGAACCTTTGACCTCCCCACGGTGCCCATCCTGCTCCAGAGCACATTTCTCAAGTCTGAGCATCCACACTGGAAGAATGCACCTCAGGAGGGTGTGAGGTACCTTCTGGGTCTCCACGTGTGGTTCCCTTCCATGTTGTCTACCAGCATTCATTGTAGACTCTCCTCTGTACACACACACACACACACACACACATCCCTTCCTATTCCTAAGGATAGATAGACAGTGTGATCCAAACACTCAAGGAGAAAGTAAAATACCTTCTATATCTATTTCTTCTGCAAGAGATGTGGATTTGATCCTTGAATCGGGAAGGTCCCCTGGAGGAGGGAATGGCAACCCACTCCAGTATTCTTGCCTGGAGAATCCCATGGACAGAGGGGCCTGGTGGGCTACAGTCCATGGAGCCGCAAGAGTTGGTCATGACAGCACCTAAACCATCACCACCACCAGTCCTTCATTAGCTCTAGTTTCCAAAAGTAAAAACAAAATATCAGATTAGTCTCCCAAGTAGTAAGATTGGTAGACAGCTATTGTTTGAAGCCTTGGGAGAATATTATATGAGGTCACAGTCTTCTGAAATAAAACCAAAAAATTGGATCTGGAAACTTAAGTGTCATTTAGGTTTCTAACCAATAGCTTTTTGGTGTGAAGAGAACTATTTAAGATACACTGTTCTCAAACTCTAAAATCCCTTAGACTTTGCAAGTTAGCTTCAATCTTGGCAAATGACCTAAAGAATGAGTTTCTCTGTCAACTTATTCTAATAATTAAAATCAGTTAGTCACTCATTAAAACTAGTCTCTAGTCATTAAAACTAGTCACTCAGTTGTGTCTGACTCTTTGCGACCCCATGGACTGCAGCACATCAGGCCTCCCTGACCGTCACCAACTCCTGGAGCTTGCTCAAACTCATGGCCATCAGGTCAGTGGTGCCATCGCCATCTCATCCTCTGTTGTCAAACAGCCTGTATATAACTGTAGGGGTTGAAAAATGTTGAGAATATTTCATCACATGCATGAATATAAATAGAATTCAGAAAGTAAAAGGGGACAAAAGTTCTGTGGTTCTGATTCCTGTCTCTCTGTAAACTAGATGAATGATTCTGCTTTGTACTTTTATACTAAAGCCCTCATATTTTAAATTTTCTGGCTCTGGGAGAATCTGAAAGGGATCATCAAGCTTATGGAAAACTATTTTAACCTCATTTTCTTAAATGGTTCCTTCTCTACATTCAACATGGAATAGAGTAGCTACTTTCAACTTCTTGAAAATGGCAGGTTGTACAGTCCTGGCCTCTAGAATCAGGCAGACCTTGGTTTGAATGTCAGTTCTGCCATCAGCTATGGTGTAAACCGTCAAACCACTTACTCTGTTGACCTCAATTCATCTATAAAATAGGGATAATCCTTGAATCTGCTCTCATACAGTGGTTGTGAGGATTAAATGAAAACTGCATGTAAAGCACTTAGCTGAGGACTAACACAGTGAATGCTTTCATACATTTCATTTTTATTATGATTATTTGTATTATTCCATCCTCAACCCCTTCTACTTCGTCTTCCTCATAATAATCCTTCAGATAGTTAGAGTCAGGTGATATGCACCCTCCAGACATTGTCTTCTCCAAGTTTAACAACCCCAGGTCCCTCAACCATTCCTCACACAGAAAGCTGGAGGCACCTATTCTTGTGGATTTTCTTTCAGTAATGAAATACAGACAGTGCAGCTGATGCCTGGAGGTTGTCAGCTTGGATAAACTCCTGAAGCTGAATGGGGTGAAAGGCCACCGGCCAAAAGGAAATATTCAATGTCCTCCATCCTGATCAGAAGTCATCCCACTTGTCAACGGGTGGGATTCCTGGATAAGGACTGGGAAAGAAGATGGTGGAAAGAGCAGAAATGGTGGAGAGGAAGAAAGAGAAAAGGCTGGCTTCCTGGGCTAAATCTCCCTATTGGCCAAGCCTGTGAGACCAATGTCCACTGTGAACGCATCATCCATCTGTGCACTGAGGGGCTTTCTTTTGGGGGGTAAACTCCTTCCTACCAGCAAGTGTGTGGTCCAGGGTAGGCTAGTCATCCTTGTTTTGTTTTCTTGGTTCTGTCTTCCATTATGATAGCTGTTTTCTTAGCTCTGGGTCATTGCAGATCTAAGCCACACTTTCCCTGTGCTGAGCAGTAGGGATGGGGAGCAAACCTTACAGCCCCGAGATAAGGACTTCCTTCAGCTCCCCACTTACTCAGTGACCAGTGGCCTTTAATTTCCAACTGGTGAGGAATCTCCTCTCTCATATCACAAAATGCACATTTATCCATAGAATCCATGAGAATAAGATGGTTATTTCAAGGGAGAAGAAAACAGAATGAGAGTGTGAGTGCTGGTAGAAAGAAATGGAAGAGTAGAGCAGATAAGTGAATTACATAAAAACGCAGTTGTTGGACTTCCCTGAAGGTCCAGTAGTTAAGAGTCCACCTGCCAATCCAGGGGATGTGGGTTCAATCTCTGGTTCAGGATTGAACCTCCAGCAACTAGACCCATGGGTCACAACTACGGAACCTGTGCTCTAAAGCCCATGCTCCACAACAAGAGTAGCCATCATAGTTAGAAGTTAGAAACCATCATAGTTAGAAGTCCATGCACTGCAGCTAGAGAGTAGCCCCCACTTGCTGCAACTAGAGAAAGCTCATGCATAACAATGAAGACTCGGTGCAGCCAAAAATAAACAAATATATAAAATTTTTAAAAATGGAGTTGTCTTCATCTTCTAGTATGTGTGTGAAGGCAGTAAGTGAGGGAAAGACATCCAAATATTTATGATTTTATTATATACTCAGCAATACCAGTACATTACCTGAGTGAGGAGAAATCAAAAGACTGATAGAAAGATACTTTCTTTAAATTCCTCAGGCTTTCCCTTAATTCAGATGTGCTTCGTCCTCTTGGGTTCACTTGTCAAACTGTTCTATGCAACAGAAACTTTTGAAGGAGGATGTGATTGTATCCTCCTTTGAAGACATGATGAGGTTCTAACTTGACTCAGAATGTGACCGGATTGGAGATAGGGTCTTTAAACAGAGGTGAGCAAGTTAAATGAGGTCATTAGGTTGGACCCTAATCCAATATGCCTGATGTCCTTATAAGAAGGGGATACATGCACAGCAGGGAAAGGAGAGGGTGGGACAAACTGAGAAAGTCGCACTGACGTATATACACTACCATGTGTAAACAGATAGCTGGTGGGAAGCTGCTGTGTAGCGCGGGCAGATCAGCTCGGTGCTCTGTGATGACCTGGAGGGGTGAGATGTGGGGGCAGTGGGGAGTGGTGAGAGGGAGGCAGGCTCAACAGGGAGGGATCTATATCTATATAGGTATATAGATAGATAGGTACATATAGATATCTATCTATCTATATGTGTATATACACTTAAGGCTGATTCACGTTGTTGTACAGAAGAAACCAACCCAACATTGTAAAGCAATTATCCTCCAATTTAAAATAAATAAAATAAAAATATATGCATAAAAAAGAATGCTGACTCAGTAGTTATGCTGTGTGGGCTTATGTGCCCCGAGACATGTGGGATCTTAGTTCTCTGACCAGGGATTGAACCTGCATCCCCTGCATTGGAAGGTGACTTCTTAACCACTGAACCACCAGAGAAGTCCCTAAACTCATTTTGGAGCTAAGTAAAACCCAAAGGCTGCCTTCCTAGTGATGCTTAGATAGGGAAAATAAAACAAATTTTTATGAAGAAGAAAACAAAGCATATCAGACTGGTACAGAATAATTGCCCTTATGATGTCTGCATTCTAGCTGGGGGAATATAAAGTGTAATAGTGTTCACTATTCTCAAGAAGCATAAAAATCAGTTTTTTCATTAGAACAAAACATGAAAACAAGAAAAAAGTGGAGGGACACATGGACACAGATGCAGAGGGAAGATGACGCGAGACAGGCAGGGAGGGAGAAGGAATACCAGATGAGGAGGGAGGAGTGGAGTGATGCCTTCACAATGCAAGGAGTGCTTGAAATTAGCAGAAGCTACAGGAGAGGCATGAAAGCAATCTCTTCCCTGTCCCCTTAGGAGGGAGCGTGGCCCTGCTACAGCCTGGCTTGGACTTCTGACCTGGAGAACTCTGTGACAACAAATTTCTATTGCTTTTAACCCACCCAATGTATGGCACTTTATAATGGCAGCCCTAGGAAACTAAGAGGAGACATATATATATTCAAAAATTAAAAATTCTTATAGAAATAAAAGGGCTTCCAGGTGGCTCAGTGGGGAAGATATCCTGGAGGAGGGTATAGCAATCCACTTCACTATTCTTGCTGGGAAAATCCCATGGACAGAAGAGCTTGGTGGGCTGAGCCAAGAGTCAGACATGACTGACTAAAGTGACTATGCACATAGAAATAAAAATTGTTAAACTTGCTCATATCCTAAAGTTGACTCAGTGAATGAAAGCTGTAATCTAAAAACTGAAAACCAGGAAGGCCCATTGTTACTGCTTAAGAAAACATCTGGCCTAAAAGTTGGACAGCAGGACAACCTGCTGAAGACTTGGTGGTTCCTGCAAAATAGTACATGGTCGCATTGAGCAGCAGCACGGAGATATTGAGAACATTCCTATTGTGTCATGTGGTGGCACATACAGAAGTTAAAGTCAAGACTTTTTAGTGTCAAGAGGCACTAGTATCAGGTTACATTTTCATGTGGATTTTGGCCAACAACCCTAAATAACAGAGAACTTATAAACAATTCCAAAAGGCAGAGTGTCAGGCAGATGGTATTTGTGGGGTGCACTGAAGGGGAGAGCTTAACATGACAATCAGAATTGTGCCACATGTACTCTGGCCATTCTCAACTTGCCATTGACTTAAGCATCACTAGGAGGGCAGCCTTTGGATTTTACTTAGCTCCAAAATGAGTTAGGGACTTCTCTGGTGGTTCAATGGTTAAGAAGTTGCCTTCCAATGCAGGGGGTGCAGGTTCAATCCCTGGTCAGGGAACTAAGATCCCGCATGTCTTGGGGCATATAAGCCCACACATCACAACTACTGAGTCAGCATACCACAGAAAAGACCCAGAACAGCCAAAAAAAAAAAAAGTCCAGAATTTGTTTAAAAAATGTTTAAAAGCAATCAACCTTTTAGTGTCAACAGAGTTGTGAAGGAGAAAACCTGCTATACATGCAGAAAAGAACATTAGATTCTAGAGAGGTGCTGTCTTGGCATTCATGGATAGCAACAGAAGGTTTCCATGTTTGGGCTCTTCCTGAGGTCACCAGGATGCTGTGTCTAATAGAAGTAATCTAGGAGGAGGGTGCAACTTTCACAGAGGAAGTGTGCAACTCCAGAGGGACTTCTACTTTGTCTCAGAATTCTGGAAGGAGCGATCTTGATCTTGTTTTGCTCACTCTAGGTACCCAAACATCAACTCAACCTTTAGAAAGTATTGATGCAGCTCAGTGTCTACATATAAAATGCTATCAACAGAATTTGGTGCAAAGACTGAGCTCTAGCTGCATACATCCAATTACAAAGCACTTATGGCATCCGGTCCCATCACTCCATGGGAAATAGATGGGAAACAGTGGAAACACTGTCAGACTTTATTTCTTTGGGCTCCAAAATCACTGCCGATGGTGATTGCAGCCATGAAATTAAAAGACACTTACTCCTTGGAAGAAAAGTTATGACCAACCTAGATAGCATATTCAAAAGCAGAGACATTACTTTGCCGACTAAGGTCCGTCTAGTCAAGGCTATGGTTTTTCCAGTGGTCATGTATGGATGTGAGAGTTGGACTGTGAAGAAGGCTGAGTGCTGAAGAATTGATGCTTTTGAACTGTGGTGTTGGAGAAGACTCTTGAGAGTCCCTTGGACTGCAAGGAGATTCAGTCCATTCTGAAGATCAGCCCTGGGATTTCTTTGGAAGGAATGATGCTAAAGCTGAAACTCCAGTACTTTGGCCACCTGAGGTGAAGAGTTGACTCATTGGAAAAGACTGTGATGCTGGGAGGGATTGGGGGCAGGAGGAGAAGGGGACGACAGAGGATGAGATGGCTGGATGGCATCACTGACTCGATGGACGCGAGTCTGAGTGAACTCTGGGAGTTGGTGGTGGACAGGGAGGCCTGGCGTGCTGTGATTCATGGGGTCGCCAAGAGTCGGACACGACTGAGCAACTGAACTGAACTGAACTGAACTGACTACTCTATAAGACATTGTAAGAGTTCTTTTATTTACCGACTATGAGCATGCACAGGCTGTAACGGGTGGGCTCGCCCATGATAGGCCATTCTGAGTGTGCGCCAGGAGGTCTTGCACCTCTCAGATAGTTTCTACTAGGAAGATGCATTGATCTTCAGCACCAATGTTCCTAAATCTTAGATTTGGTTTTGTATCTTCTTACCTTGGACACATAAGTGCCTCTGGACCATCCTGAGCTTTTTGATATGTGTAGGCTTTAAAGTGTGAGTAATATATAGTGTGAAGTGAAGGGTTCATCTTACTTCTTGTTTTCAGTGATAAGGAAAGCATCCAGGCACTGGGATTTTTTTCACTGGGATTCATGAATACCAACCAGAGAAGTGGCAAGTATTTAAATATACAACCAATAAATTGGTCTATATTGAATATTCAATAATATTAGAAATCAAAATTAAGTGTATACATTAAATGTACTGAATTCAACAGGACAAGAAGGTTGGATGGCATCATTAACTCAATGGATATAAGTTTGAGCAAACTTCAGGAGATAGTGAAGGACAGGGAAGCCTGATGTGCTGCAGTCCATGGAGTTGCAAAGAGTTGGACATGACTGAGTGACTGTGATCAACAATAACCAGTGAAACACAAATTAAAGTAATATTTGAAAATCATTACCAAAATTTTTAGGATACTGACGGAGTTGTGAAGGAAATGGTGTATTTAATGCAAATGTATCTAGTTCTCTTAAGAAACAATATATTATCAAGAAGTACAAAAATATTCATCTACTTTAACCAAACTACCTCACTCTTGTGAAGTCCACTTATTGAAATAACCAAAAAGAGCCTCATGTATGAAAGTATTCATGCTATTCTTAATAAATGAATTTATGAAGAAATATTTCCAATAAGAAGTATTGTTAGATAAATGATGATCTGCTAATTGGATAAAACATTGGGTAACTATTATAACAATATTATATGAACACTATAAATAGGATATAAAAAGGTGTGTACCTCCAGGCTTTGTAATAGGAGCAAAGATTACAAAAGTACATATCACATGATTATTACTGTGCACATATATTCATTCGTTCACTTTAGAATGGTTTTTGAGCACTGACTATGTAACAGATGGTGGGGCTTAATGTAGGGAACACAAAGGTGAAAAGATATTCCTGCTTGCACAGAGGATTGGCCCAGCTGGAAAATAGTCATGAGAACAACTGGAAAAGTGTAGTAATTCACAAAATGCCATTGGAAACTAGGAGCAGCTTTTGAATTGGTCAATGACCCAAAGGAAGGCCTCATTAAAACGTGAAGTTTTCATATGGACACAATTGGGAAGACAATGTAGGGACTTTCCTGGTGGTCCAGTGGTTAAGAATTTTCCTTGCAATGCAGGGGGACTTGGGTTTGATCCCTGGTTGGGGAACTAAGATCCCACATGCCACAGAACAACTAAGTCCGTGTGTTGCAACTATTGAGCCTACATGTTCCAGATTACATGCCACACCTAGAGAGTCCTGACTGCTGTGACAAAGATCCTGCATGCTGCAGCTAAGACGCAACATAGCCAAACAAGTGAATAAATATTTTAAAAAGGAAAGGAAATGCAAAGGAAAAAATACCAATTATATGAAAGTGTAGGTATCAGAAATGACTCACATTTTTAAACATATGTATTGAGATTTAATTCCCATAAAACTCATCCGTTTAATGCATACAGTCCAGTCCTTCTTAGTGTATTCACGCAAACATCACCACAATCTAAATTTAGAACATGTTCATTATTCCAAAGAAGTGTTGTGTCCTTGCTCTTTCAAATTTCTTTCAATGTTAAATGTTTTGGTGGTAAAGAATCAAAGTGTGAAGATGCAAAGCTTTGACACCTGCCATCATGGAAAAATTTTACATTGCTTGCAAAAAAACCCACAAATATGTCATCAGGTCTTTAGTTTTTAATTTTATTAGTGACAAGGTAAATAGGTACATGAAAATCTTCACAGATTCTACACATATATTTAAATAAAACAAGAAAAGGGTTGAGTTCAAAGAAGTGGGGTTTCAGTGGGCAATTGGTCCATGTTGTTTATTTACTGTATAAAAATCTCCAAGTTTATAAAACTTGATTTGTCCATTTTTTCCCATGTTTTGAAAATCAGCTGCAAGTATTTCAAAAGATATATCTGAAATATATAGATAGATTCTAAGAGAAGCAACAGCATATTATAAATGATGAAAGTGATTGGCTTTATATGATGAGAAGCAGATTTGCTCAGTGCATTTTTAGAATATTTTCCACATGGAGGGACACTCAAGGACTGAGGTGTGGAGGGTTCACCTGACCTCAGTGTGCATTGATGGCCCTCTTCAAACTGCCTATAGATAGCAGTGCCTGTCCTTCTAGACGGGGATCACTTTGGGCTGAGACTGTGAGGATGCTGTAGTTTGCCTTTGAAGTGCTCACACCTTGCTCTGTTCTGGATCCCAGCCTTGCTCCTGGCATCTCGCGCTTCCTCCAGGTGTCTGTCTGTATGACCTGACTTTGACTGTCCCAGCCCTGAGTTCCGAGTTCCATTTTGAAGGTTAGCTTGAAAGACAACAGGTGTGTTTTCTCAGGGCTCTTTTGTGACCCCAAATCTTGAGGAGCTATTCTCTCTTGGCCAAAAGTCAGGCATGATGACAGGAGTTGGGGTGTCACTTTGGAGGCAGAGAGCCCTCCTTCCACTCATCTCAGAGATAGCCACTGCCTATAGAACAACTTCCACCCAGACAACGACCACCTAAGACCCCCCAAGGCTGACATGAGACCCTCAAACTCTTTGAAACATGTGCAGTTCTCACCCCCAAGTCAGCCACACACGCTGGGAGCCAGACTTCAGTTCCTGACAGCCTTGAAACTGCTACCATGACAGGATTTAATTCATGAGCAGGCAGAGTATGAACCGTTCAGTGTATTCACCCATGTGCCTTTGATTTGGTTTCCAAAGAAATTCTGCAGCTGGAGCCAGATGGCTGGTCTCCAGGTTAAGGCATGACCAAAAATGTAGTGTCTGTGAGTTTGGCTCATCTTTCGAATCAAGTGTGATTGTTGAAATTGGGACATAAATTTTTCAGCTGCTTAGAAAACTGAAGGATTGGGGTCTACTGGTTTTATCATACTTAATATTCAGGATATTAATTTAAAAAATAACTAATGCCAGTGTAAACATGCTTTTTGGTACATAGGTCTATAAAATATTGCACATAAATATAAAATTTGTTCAGCACTTCTTCATAATAATTTTTCATTATTATAAAAAGGATACAGAGTTGTGCAGACTATATAAATTTGGCTGGTCTATTTTACTTAAAACGATACTGTTACATATGATTATGGATTATTTACAAGAGTTTTAAACATCAAGTTTCTGTGATGGTTAAATTCAAGATGATGGGAAAATAGCTTAAGTAAAAATTATTTTCCAAAGTCACGAACTATAACGATTAGCAGGAAAAATGAAAAGTAAAGTTGGAACAGGCAGTTCTAAATAAAATCCATAGGAATCTGTTTTCTAGGTTCATCACACATATGCCTAACTTTATGCTTCTTCTTATTTATGTTTAACGTGTCTTTTCTGTGAATGTAAGTTTGACGTATAGTAAAAAAGGTATTTAATCCCAAATTAAAATATTGCTATTCCCTCATAGATATTAAAAATAATATGCCTGCCCAAATTATTAAATTGCTTTTTTGTGAATGGACTCTAGAAATTTTACCATTATTTTTAAGTACCACTCAGGGTTGAGAGTCCCTTGAAATTTGTATATTGCTAATTAAGTTAATGGAAAGATGATTTTTTTTTTTTTTTGGTAAAAGTAGATATCAATGCAACTTTTTGCAAGGCTAAATTAAGCAGATGTGAGTCCCTGAAAGCATGAATAAAAGTAATTTCAGGTAGAAGTCATGAAAGTGAAACAGTCTTCTAATAACAATTCACTTTTCCTTAACCCTATCTAAATCCTAAGTCCTGTTAAGTTATGTATTCTGCACAAAACAGACATCTCAGAGGGAAATTTGGTGAGTGATTTCAAAAACCAGTGAACCAAATCTTTAATTTCCAGATCCTCTAGAGTGTCAGCCTAGAGTCATGGAAAATAAATAAATAAATCGTTATCCTCGCTCACAAAGATGATCTCTGCCATTTCCAAGGCCCTTTCACAGTCCCAGCAGCATAGGCTGGTCTCCCTGAGCTGCAACGTCACTAGAAATGTGTCTTTTCCAGAGGGAGGTGTCAAATATTCCATTGTATACAGTAGTGTTGGAAGGTTTGGTCCGAGTTCACCTTCTAAAGTCCATCCTAACTCAGACACTGCATTTTCGAGACTTCAGAAGGATTTACCTGGAAAGTAATCTCACATTCCCATACCCATTTCAAAGTGTCGGCCAAATACACAAGGACTCAAGCCAAAGATATCTTCCACGGCTGCCCAGCGTTTCTGCAGTGTTGAGGAGGCTTCCTTTCCCCACAGGATCACCAGGACCCGTGGAAACTTCTCCAGAGTACAGTATAGATGAGGTGATGACATGGCCCTCCCATGTCTAAGGACACTGGCAGGTGCAGGACAACCTGGGTTGAACCCTCATGATCCTTCTTTGCTTTGAACTGGAGTAGTATTGAAGTTATTTTTGTCTTTGGCTTTCCTATTCATGCCTCAGGGGTTTTCTCATTGGTCAGCTGTTCCCGGTCATTCATATCATCCTGGGGTGGTCTTGCTCGGTCAAAGAATCCGCACTAGGGAAGACAGAAATGGGCCAGCCAGTCAGGTCATCCTGAGAATTCATGAAACCCCTCATTCTAAGAGTGTTCTCTTTGTCAGGACTTCCCTAGTGGTCCAGTGGTAAGACTTCACCTTCCAGTGCAGGGGGTGCAGGTTTGATCCCTGGTCGGGGAGCTGAGATTCCACATGCCTCACGGCCAAAAAAACCAAAACATAAAACAGAGGCAACATTGTAACAAATTCAATAAAGATTTTTTAAATGGTCCACATAAAATATCTTAAAAAAAAAAAACACTTTCCCCCTTTTATATGTTGTCTAAGGAATCTGGTGCTCTGAGACTATAATCTGCTCAATTCTCCAAATTAGGAGGTGAGAGCAGTGTGTTGTTTACCTGCAGAGAGGAATTCATTGCCTATGCAGAGTGTCCACATTCTTCCTTCCCTGCCTGTGGTGGTGGGAGAATGTTCTTTCTCTTTGAAAGATTTTTTGTTTTTTTTTGATGTAGACCATTTTTTAAAGTCTTTTCTGAATTTATTACGATATTGTTTCTGTCTTATATTTTGGTTTTCTGTCTTCAAGGTATGTGAGATCTTAGCTCCCCGATCAGTGTTCCAGGCTGCACCCCCTGCATTGAAAGGGGAAATCTTAACCACTAGACCACCAGGGAAGTCCCAAGAATGTTCATTGTGTATAAACCACTTATAGACCTTGTATATTTTTCTGGGCTTACAGCAACCTGGCCCAAGGATTTTTTCTCTGCTTTTTTCTGCATGTTTCTGGAGCCGGCAGCAATGTGAATTCCTGACCAGGGGAAGCAGATTCCTGAAGCATACTATGGGCTACGTAAAGATGGACTAAAGGAGGAGGTGGAGAGATGCTTGTCTCTCTCTCTGCACTTGGTGGAATATCTAGTACACGGAGGACAATTAGATGGGTCTTTTATTTCCATCTCAACAGCTTCATGAGCTGTCTCAACTTTCCAGAGATCAATCAGCAACTCGGGGAAGAGGTGATTCTTGAATCTTCACTCTCCTGAGTTTCAAATGAGGATTTGGTTTTGGAGAGTACAACTTTCCCTAGAAACCTAAAATCTTAATTCTTACTGTTTCTTAGGTTGGAAGCCCAATTCATTAGCTTTCACTTATAGCCATTGAGTCATCTTTCTCTCGTAGGACTAGTGCATTACTCTATCAGTTGCTGCATGCCATCGCACCATTTATGGATATAAAGTTACTATGAGTAACAGGCTAACACAGAAGTCTATTGCTAAAGATGGACTATGCGTTAGACCTGTGTGGGCTCAGGATGGCACAAAACTGCTGATGAAGATCAGAAAAGCCATTACTTAACTCAGTTTGTTTTCCTTAACTCAGGTTTTCTCAGTTTGTTAAGCATGTCTCATTTTGTTTAAAAATAAAAATACATTATGATTTTGGAGAATGACAACAATAGTACTAAACTAAGATGTACACTTCGGGAGTTGGTGATGGACAGGGAGGCCTGGTGTGCTGCAGTCCATGGGGTCGCAAAGAGTCAGACAGGACTGAGTGACTGAACTGAACTGAACTGAAGATGTGTCTGGATTAATTGCTCTTATGACCATGTCACTGTGACATTGTTTCCATTTTGGAATGTAAAGCTCTGTGAAACTTGGCAGTCCTATTGGTTTGGGGACCAGAAATTAATTCCCATTGCAGACTTTCAGCAGAAACTTAAGCAAAACACATGAAAGAGGAAGTTAAGGCTTCTTAATGGAGATGGACTAGTTGGAAAGATAAAAAAAAAACAAGTCCAAGAATATTAGAACATGCATAATCTATGTGGTGTCATTGAAAGCCCACATATCAACTAATTACTATATTAATTGCATCTGTGTAGTGCTTACAAAACTCTCAAGTATTGCTGATAGAATTGTGTCAACAAAAAGCTTAAGATCCTGATTAATTAAACAAGAAAGAGAAGTCTTCATCATAACATGATCACTCTAAGCATATTGGAAAGAAGATCATAGGTCTTTGTTAATAAATTCTAACTCTATATTTATTTATAAGAAATTGCAAGATAAAAGCAGCATTAAACACCCTCAATCTTCTTAAATGTCAGTTACACAAGCATATTAAGTTTGCCAAAGCAAACAAGATCCAGCTTTCCCTTCAGGTCCCTGTGTTGGAAATTCCCAGATCATGCCTCTAGCTTTGGCTCTTTGAAATCCAAGGTATATCCTTTTAAATCCTCCCAGTGGCCTCTCTACTCAAAAAGGAAAAGAAAGCAAATACACTTACCTTCCATAAAGCCAAGGTTAAAATGGCCAGAACCAATAATCCAAGAAGTATTGCTAGTATTATTACCCATAATGGAATTGAGAAGGAAACATTTGGGGTGGCCCAAATAACCGATGTTTTAATCTGGAATGGAAAATAAAAGAAATGAGTTCAAATTTAAAAACTATTCAGTGAAATAAAGCAGTTAAGTTCAGTTCAGTCGCTCAGTCATGTTTGATTCTTTGCGAGTCCATGAACCGCAGCATGCCAGGCCTCCCTGTCCATCACCAACTCTCAGAGTCCACCCAAACCCATGTCCATTGAGTCAGTGATGCCATCCAACCATCTCATCCTCTGTTGTCCCCTTCTCCTCCTGCCCTCAATCTTTCCCAGCATCAGGGTCTTTTCAAATGAGTCAGCTCTTCACATCAGGTAGCCAAAGTATTGGAGTTTCAGCTAGTATAGTAAATACTAGTATATATATATAATATAGCATAATAAAAAATAAAGCAGTAACTACCAATATAACATTGGGGGCAGTGGGTACTTCTGAAAGGATCCATACATTAGCTGGTCACCCTGGGGGAAGATTTGAGAGTTTACAGCACTTGAACTTGGAATCTTAACCATTAACACATTCTCAGGCTTCTCAAGTTGGATGTAAGTCCAACTACAGACACTTGGTGGGTGTTTGGTTTACACCAACCCAGAAAGCCTAGAATAGAATTGAGGTGGAGCACAAAGCAACAGGGTGGAAAGGAATGACCTTGAATTGGGATGAACCTTTTTATGGCAAAGTAAACCCAACAAAAAGCCAAGTCCGTCCACACATTTCTCCACAGAACTGAGCTCACCTCACTGAGAAGTGAACTTGCAAACAACCTACTGGACATGCAGGTGGGTAGACATCACCTAAGTCCCGATTTTACAGATGAGAAAATTGAGTCTCAGGGGGCTAAGTGATCCACAGATCTAATCAGTGTCACCACCTCTTTAGCCCTAGGCTCTGTCTCTGTGTCCTATCAAGGAAGAGACCATTGTTGCTCTACTAATACAGTCATGTAAGACTAACCATCTCCCATTTCATGAAAGTAACTGTAGTCATTGACGCGAGCATTAATTGTCTCAGTGTGCTGAGGCTGCTTTCGGTCTTAAATCCCATTTTCAGTTGCTGTTGGACCTCACTGAATGCCCCACTGTTGCAAGGAAACTTGGAGGAGAAAAGAGACCTTTCCAGCAGGACTGCACGCTCTGTATGTGTGAACCACCCCTGCCTCCCATGTAGGCAGGAGAAGCTCTCCTATCACTTGCAGGCATAGCCTCTGGAAACATCCAAACAAAAAAAAAAAAACAAAACAAGCAGAGACCCAGCCCTGCCGCTCACCCCCTCTGTCAAAGAAAAGAGATAGAAAAATATTCTTGAATCTAGAATGTTATTCACCAAAGCAGGATTATTTGGTTTTAGAGAGAAGTAAGCATCACCCTTACTTCTGGGGGTTTCCCAGTGGCTCAGTGGGTAAAGAATCTGCCTTTAATGCATTAGATGCAGGAGATGCTGGTTCAGTCCCTGTGTTGGGAAGATCTCTGGAGGAGGGCATGGCAACTCACTCCAATATTCTTGCCTGGGAAATCCCATGGACAGAGGAGCCTGACGGGCTATAGTCCATAGGGCTGCAAAGAGTCAGACATGACTGAAGAGATTGAGCATGCACACACACAAGCATCACCTCGGTTAAGCTGGTCCACATGTTCCTTGTTTTAACTGTGCTGGTTGAAAGAATCCTGAGCCCCTCCTGACTCCCATACAGAAACTCTGGGCCACGCTTCTCTAACCCACCAGGAGTTGAGGGTGAACTCAGGGTGGGTTGGTGGCTCTGGTGTTCCCATGGCTGGAAACCTTGGTGTTTTCATAGCCTGTGCCCTAGTGCTGGGTCCTTCCTCTGCTCACATCTTTCCTTCTGCCTTCTTAACTAGATCTGAGCATCCTGCATGTGCTGTTCCTAACCGGCTAAGGTTTTTATAACTCCTTCATTTTGGTCCACGTCCCCTGTGCAGCAGACATCCTGATGACTTAATTCACTTGATCCTCCAGCCCCAAATATCACTTACATCCAGGTTACACAATGACGTTGATGATAGTGAAGCTGTTAGTGATTCCGCGTGGTCAGGAATGCCAGGGACCTGACCAAAGCTTTCAGTGAGAGAAAGGCCGGTGTAACCTACTTGCCCTTTTACCTTCCTCCTTGCTTCCCTTGCTGGCACTGCCCTTATTCGTCCAGCATATAGAAGAGAAGTGCAACATTCCATGACCACGATGGGGTCACACTCTCTGTACTTGCCACAGTTTAAAAACAGAACACACGGTACATGCTCTGATGAAATGCACTGGAAAGACTCAAAGCATAATTATGCCAGTTGGATTCTGCCACCCAAGTAATTCCCTCTGAAGTGATCCTCTGCACAATATGGCCACATGAGTCAGTGGAGGACGAAATCACTTCTGGATCATTTCTCTTCATATCTCTCTCCCTTGGTGAATTACACTGGATAACGTGTGAAATCAGTGCTCAATCCTGCATCTTATGGTGCTCACAGAAAGAGCATGAAGTGATCATTTTAAATGACCCAAGGGACTTCCTTGGTGGTCCAGTGGCTAGGACTTTGTGCTCCCAGTGTAAGGGGCCTGGGTTTGATTTCTGGTCAGGGAACTAGCTCCCTTATGCTGCAACTAAGAGCTCTTATGATTCAACAAAGGCTTGGCACAGCCAAATAAATAAAAATAAAATGACCCTAATATTACTGGAAGCAGACCAGTACAGTTTTAATAATGAGAATTTCAGAATTTTGGAACTGTCAAGGGTAGTAGTGGTCGCGCACTCATAAGCCAGATACAATGACCTAGAAAAGAGAAAATCTGAAGCCACGGGCAATTCTGAGGTTTCTTGTAACTGTTTCTTCCCCTGAAGCTCTAAGTTCACTGAAGAAACAACGTAGTTTGGGTCTGTATTTTGTGCATGTGTTAGAGACAACCAAAATTGACTAATATATAATTTAGGAAGACAGACAACAATACTTTTCCATGTTCCCTCTTCTAGTTGACCTAATTAATATCTGAAGGTACCTCCCTATGTTTTATTATAACATAGGAAACAGTTCTAGTTTTGTAAGCTTAAAAAAGCTAAACTAAAGGAGTTGAAATAAGGGCCATAGACCATAGACTGTTCAAATTGTTGGTTTAATAAAAAGAAATGGAAGAACAGCTACTGAGTTTTTCCTGGGTTTTTTTGCCACTTGGATATTACAGTTTTTTTTTTCCAAACAGGGACAGTTTTATATCTTCATTTCCAATTTGTGTGTCTTTTAAATCTTTTTAAAAAATGGGAATATATCTACCTAAAGAAACTAAAGACCTATATATAGAAAACTATAAAACACTGATGAAAGAAATCAAAGAGGACAGTAATAGATGGAGAAATATACCATGTTCATGGATCAGAAGAATCAATATAGTGAAAATGAGTATACTACCCAAAGCAATCTCCAAAGCAATCTACAGATTCAATGCAATCCCTATCAAGCTACCAGCAGTATTTTTCACAGAACTAGAACAAATAATTTCAAGATTTGTATGGAAATACAAAAAACCTTGAATAGCCAAAGCAATCTTGACAAAGAAGAATGGAACTGGAGGAATAAACTTGCCTGACTTCAGGCTCTACTACAAAGCCACAGTCATCAAGATAGTATGGTACTGACACAAAGACAGAAATATAGATCAATGAAACAAAATAGAAAGCCCTGAGATAAATCCACACACATATGGACACCTTATCTTTGACAAAGGAGGCAAGAATATACAATGGAGTAAAGACAATCTCTTTAACAAGTGGTGCTGGGAAAACTAGTCAACCACTTGTAAAAGAATGAAACTAGATCACTTTCTAACACCATACACAAAAATAAGCTCAAAATGGATTAAAGATCTAAACATAAGACCAGAAACTATAAAACTCCTAGAGGAGAACAGAGGCAAAACACTCTCCAACATAAATCACAGCAGGATCCTCTATGACCCACCTCCCAGAATACTGGAAATAAAAGCAAAAATAAACAAATAGGATCTAATTAAAATTAAGAGCTTCTGCACAACAAAGGAAAATATAAGCAAGGTGAAAAGACAGCCTTCTGAATGGGAGAAAATAATAGCAAATGAAGCAACTGAGAAACAACTAATCTCAAAAATATACAAGCAACTTATGCAGCTCAATTCCAGAAAAATAAATGACCCAATCAAAAAATGGACCAAAGAACTAAACAGACATTTCTCCGAAGAAGACATACAGATGGCTAACAAACACATGAAAAGATGCTCAATGTCACTCATTATTAGAGAAATGCAAATCAAGACCACAATGAGGTACCATTTCACACCAGTCAGAATGGCTGCGATCCAAAAGTCTGCAAGCAATAAATGCTGGAGAGGGAGTGGAGAAAAGGGAACCCTCTTACACTGTTGGTGGGAATGCAAACTAGTCCAGCCACTATGGAGAACAGTGTGTAGATTCCTTAAAAAATTGCAAATAGAATTGCCTTATGACCCACCAGCAATCCCACTGCTGGACATACACACTGAGGAAACCAGAATAGAAAGAGACACATGTGCCCCAATGTTCACTGCAGCACTGTTTACAATAGCCAGGACATGGAAACAACCTAGATGTCCATCAGCAGATGAATGGATAAGAAAGCTGTGGTATATATACACAATGGAGTGTTACTCAGCTATTAAAAAGAATACATTTGAATCAGTTCTAATGAGATGGATGAAACTGGAGCTGATTATACAGAGTGAAGTAAGCCAGAAAGAAAAACACCAATACAGTATACTAACACATATATATGGGATTTACAAAGATGGTAATGATGACCCTGTATGCAAGACAGCAAAAGAGACACAGATGTGTAGAGCAGACTTTTGGACTCTGAGGGAGAGGGAGAGGGTGGGATGATTTGGGAGAATGGCATTGAAACATGTATACTATCATGTAAGAAACGAATCACCAGTCTATGTTCGATGCAGGATGCAGGATGCTTGGGGCTGGTGCATGGGGATGATCCGGAGGGATGATGTGGGGTGGGAGGTGGGAGGGGGGTTCATGTTTGGGAGCTCATGTACACCCGTGGTGGATTCATGTCCATGTATGCCAAAACCAATACAGTATTGTAAAGTAAAATAAAGTAAAAATAAAAATTTAAATTTAAAAAATTTTAAAAAATTAAAAAAAAAAAAGCCCACTTCTTAATAAATGGATTGTAGGGGACAACTGATTTTTGGATATACGAACTGGGTGGAGAGTGGTACTGCAGGTTTTGATGTATCATCTATGAAACTGGTCCATCTGTAGAAACAAGCAGTAGAAGTCACTCATAAAGATCTAATAATGATATCTGAAGGATTTTTCACAGCAGTGATGGAAAAGTACCAATAAAACATGAAACTGGACAGGATATGCTTATTAGGGTCTCTAGAAGCAGAAAACAGCTTTATCAGGTATAATTACAAAACCTACTGGCTTTTTGTCTGCATTCAGTTCCAAAGATTCTGACAAAAGTCTTTAAACAGTCTCAGAGTAGATAGATGATCACTGCTATCCTCATCCATTCCAAAATCTGAAATTTTCATCACCAAAACTGTTGTCAGTTTGCTCCTGGCAACATTATTTTTATTTGAAAAATGCCATTTCGCATCCTTTCTGTGAGCACTTTCAATGGAAGGATTAAGCATGTCATATATATTCACTGCCTGTAACTAAGAGGAAGGGACTTCAGTTTTAGAGGAAGACAAGCTCAGTGACTTTGCTCCCTCACCTGCATCCCACTCTCCTAACCTGCTGCCTTTAAGGTGACTACATGGCACAGAGGCTGCCCGATCTTCTTGATCTTAACTGGGGCTCCTCTGTCCATGGAGTTCTCCAGGCAAGAATACTGGAGTGGGTTGTCATTCTCTTCTCCAGGGGAATCTTCCCCACCAAGGGACTGAACCTGGGTTTCCTGCATTGCAGGCAGATTCTTTACCATGTGAACCACCAGGGAAGCCCCTAAACCAGGGAAGCTGCAGAGAACTTCTGTTGCCCCTGGTGGCTTCCAGGTTTTTCACTACATAGTTGAGAAGCCGCTAGACTAGGGACAGTAAAAATACAAACAACAATGGTGCCCTGAAGCATTTCTTCAGATTTCCAGGCCTAAGGAGCTAGATGGCTGTTGCTAGAAAAGGGTGGATGTATCACATCATTGCAAGAGTCATCCAGGTCTTGAAAAGAGAGGTCTTTCTGAGAACACATTGGTTAGGAAGTCAGGAGACATGTTCAGGTCTGTAAATGGAAACGGGGCATTTCCTCTGCAAGTGGAAACAGATAAAGCCAAGCTTTTCCTGAAACTCAGTACTCTGTATAGACAAGAAACTTGAACCCTACAAGCAGGTTTAAGAGAACAGACTTAATTGATCACTTTTATAAGGCCAATGTTTATTTGAATTTGTTTTAGTCCTGTAGAAACCGTAGGATGGTTTAGGGGAAGCTTGGCCAAGAGATAACATGTTGAAAAATACCCAAACTCTGTTATTTCTAATGTTTATATTTGTCTGGCAGCTCATTTTGACAAACCCACAAGCAGCTTATCTATTGGATAATAAATATGAGAAAAACAGGTCTTAATTTATACAGTTTCTAATTACTAAACATTGAGTTGTAAGAAATTTTCATTCATTTCAAATAAGATTTATTAAACATCCATATTCTCTGAAGTTCTATAGGTATTACCAACAGCTCCAAAAGGGAACCTTCTATGACTCTGCTATAGATCAGTGTTATCCAACAGAAATATAAGGCAAGTGACACACATCATTTAAAGTTTTGACATAGTCAAATTAAAAAGAGTAAAAAGAAACATGGGGCATAAATTTTAACAATATATTTTATTTAACACTAAACATCAAAATTATTATTCAAAGTATAACTGATATAAAAATATTATTCCTCTTTTCTTTTTACTAAGTCTCCAAAGTCCAGTGTTTATTTTACACTTGTAGCAAGTGACAACCATGAGATTTTCAATGATTAAAGTGAAATGTTGTCTTACCCAAAAAATAAAACTGCATTAAAGAAAAAAAATACCTTATACTGCTATAGTTTTAAGTTTACATTTAAGTAAGTTAAAATGAAGTAAAACAACTTCAGTTCTTCAGTCACTCCACCCACATCTCAGGTCCTCACCATCCATGGTAATGTGGCGAGTGGGTACCATATTGAATTGCACAGCTTGACAACTTTTGTATAATTTCACACAGTAGTGTGATAAGCCAAATTACCCAAGACCCTCTTTATTCATTCATCAAGAAGGTGGTCCCAAGGCCAATAATGAGGTGTATTTAAGACTAAAGCTTTACTTTAAGAACTTGGGTTTTGGCTACATATTTCAACTGCTTTAAGAAAGGTTCATATTGAGCAACTTAAGTACTTAAAACATAGGGAGAAAAATTCAATTACATGCAAACTAATCAACAAAATGTTTTTCATTTTTTAATGTACCAAGAACCTGTAGCTATTTTTAAAAATAGTATTAACTTTTAACACTCCACTTATATAACTATCTGTAATTTTAGGAAGTAGGGTGCATGAATCATAAGCAGTTCAGATGTTCTTAAAGTGATGTTAAGTAGGGAACATTTAATCTTACCTTCATGTCGTAAATCTTGTTCTTTATTATGGTGGAAAGACCATAAATAAATCTTTAATATGCCTACATTTTATCACTGACATTTATGATATGTTTTTGTATATTTTGAAAAAATACCAAGGTAGAAGAAAAAACTCCCTCGGATTTGCAATGGTAATTAATGTTGACATCTGTATTTATGCATCTCAAAATCTTGTGTAAACATACTTCAGTGGGGTCACGAGAATGTTTTATATGAATGTACCAAGACACTCTACCGACAGTGCCATTTAGAATAAAATAATAACATGAAGCGGACCAGCTGAACATACATTTTAACAAAATTCAAACAGCCCTTATGAGATAAGAAGTTCCTGTGATAGGTTTGAACGCCAGATAATTGTTTAATATCACAGTTCCATTTTAAGATCCTAAAGTTTTGCTAACAATTCAAAAAAGTCAAACGGACTCCAAATTTGCATGTGATTTCTTAATTAAGGATTACTGAAATATTTTATAATAACTGTCTTTGTTGAACTATGGTGTTGGAGAAGACTCTTGAGAGTACCTTGGACTGGAAAGAGATCAAACTGGTCAATCCTGAAGGAAATCAGTCCTGAACTGGAAGGACTGATGCTGAAGCTCCAATACTTCGGCCACCTGATGAGAAGAACTGACTCATTGGAAAAGACCCTGACGCTGGGAAAGATTGAAGGCAGGAGGAGAAGGGGATGATAGAGGATGAGATGGTTGGATGGCATCACTAACTCGATGGACATGAGTTTGAGCAAGCTCCGGGAATTGGTGATGGACAGGGAAGCCTGGCGTGCTGCAGTCCATGGGGTCACAAAGAGTCAGACATGACTGAGTCACTGAACTGAACTGAACTTCGAGTTACATGAGACAGTCAGAAGCTCTTCTAGATGTAAATTATGGAATTTGGCTTTAGTCACATAATACAAACACCAAAGTTTATGAATAGGCAAAAAAAGTGTTCCAAAAACTGAATAATTTTTTCTGCTGTAATGATACTGCATTTAGGCATAGCCCCTCTCATCATGCAACCTTTCCCTTGCTTCTGAACATGAAAAGTGTCACGTGGCATGGAGAGTTCATTTGTTACAAACCCAGACACTATTCAAGTAGCAGCTGGGGATTACTATTTTTTTCAATATGGAAAACTTATCTAGGGCTCAAGAAATGGCTGCGTTATGACCACGCTGAGAAGGAAGCACAAGCAGACTCCTCATCACCTACAAGGAACTAGGAAAACAAGCAAATATTCTTGTCTTATTACCAAGGAAGGAACCGAGACCCTTTCCCCAATGGCAGACTGCGGACTGGAGCTCTGAAGATCCTCCAACACCTCATCCAACTGATTCTGCTATCTAGAAGTACTTCTCTCCTGCTGGGTCCATTTCAAGATAAGGATGAGAACTCACTCTAAAACACATCTGCTGGTTCCAAGCACAGTCCTCTCAAACCAAGCCTGTAGGGCATAGCTGACTACCTACTGGCCACATCTCCTTCAGGCAGTTAGAGACTCGGAGACCTAAAAGGTTTTCCCATAACCTCTCCACAAATGATGCAGTAAATCATCTACATCAGATAACAAGACTTTTTCAAAGCTGCAGGAACAAGGGTGGTGGGGAGGAGGCAAGCCTGTATCTCATCATCCTGTGAATCTTTTGAGATGAGCTGAGAACAGCAGGCTAGCACCTGTGGCCAGGACAGAAAGACACAATCCTGTGGATGCAACCAACTATCACATATGTTTCTGTTATGGAGCATGTGCTCAGATAAAACAAAGGACCCACATTTATCTCCCTTGGAGTTACAAGCCTTTGAACCTCCTTGGATGAATATTCTATATTAAAAATCCAAAGCCTCTGTCTTCTAGGTTGAACATAAATTCAGACTCTGGCAGACATCTCGTGAGAGAAAGAGGCGTGCTAAGCGGAGAAAGATGTGTAGTGCTTGCTTTAAACACCACCAAAGTCTACTGAGATATTTTGAATCTATGGGTGCTTCTAATTGGGCTTATTGAACTTTGCCAGAGAGGGCAGGACATTTTGGGAAGGTTACTGTTATCAACACCTAAGACTTATCTCGTTTTAGGTAAAATACTGAAGCTTTTTGTATATAATGTAAATACTCTTCTTAACAATGCTTTCAGGTAAATGTGGTTAAGGGCATCAGCAAGGTACACAGAGTGATCTCCTGAAGGTTTCCACTTAGAGCCAAATGGAGCCAGGGTGAAGCCTGCAATGAACCTGTTCTGGAATCTGCGGATTTTCTTTTACACTGCTTGCCTGGGTCAGAGGTGCCCAATGCCAGTTTCACTGCAGAAGCATCACTTGTAGAGCCTCTAAAGCACAGTGCCAGGGGCCCATGCCAGACTCACTCAATCCTGATATTTTGGATAGGGTCTTAACGTGTATGGAGCTTCTTAGATGGCTCAGTTGTAAAGAATACACTTGTCAATGCAGGAGACGTAAGAGACTCGGGTTCAATCCCTGGGATGGGAAGATCCTCTGGAGGAGGAAATGGCAATCCACCTCCATATTCTTGCTGGGAAATCCCATGGACAGAGGAGCCTGGCGGGCTAGTGTCCGAGGGGTTGCAAAGAGTTGGATACAATTTAGCAACTGAGCACACAGCATGTATAAACCTTTAAAGTCATATGAATGGTGATTCTTTGCATGCTCAGGGTTGGAAATCACTAATCAATGGATGAATTTCAATTACTAAAAGTAGATTAGGCTGGAAAGAGTAATAGCTCCATTTTAAGACCTAGGCTGATGAGAAATTATGAGAGTGGTGACCTCTACACGATGCAAAGCAACCCTCCTCAAAGATGACAGTGTACCTGCTACCCTGATGATTCTGCCTCAGCAGGTCTGGGGTGAGGTCTGTTTCTGAATTTTGAACAATTTCTGAGGTGTTACTGATGCTGCTGGTCTGAAAAAACATATTTTGAGTGACAAAGACCTGGGGACCAGAATCCAAGTCGAGGTTGTAAATATCTATGAAGAGACCAAGAGATGAAGGTTGAAATCTCAGTATTTGAATCCTGACCTAGAGTTCTGGCTGTGGTCATATTCACTGTAAAGGCGGCATTTCGGTGATGGGGCCTGTTCATCCCCTGTTACTCACCCTCCTCTCTGCTCTGCATGGCCTTGCCAGGTTGCTGAGGATGCCAGCAGTTGTGCTGTGACAGATATCTGGGTATCAGTAATGTTCCTTAGTGACTCAGTGGTACAGAATCTGCCTGCCAATGCAGGAGACATGGGTTCAATCCCTGGGTCTGGAAGATCTGCTGGAGAAGGAAATGGCAACCACTCCAGTATAATCCCTGGATAGAGGAGCCTGGCAGGCTACAGTCCATGGGGTCTCAAGAGTCAGACATGACCTTGTGATTGATTTAACGTTTAATAGCTTCAATTCAGATGATGCTCCTGGTGTACTTTTCTTCCAGGTAATACTGGTCTTTGCTGTGTGGGTATGGGTGTGTGTGTGTGTGCATGTGTTAGTCACTCAGTCATGTCCAACTCTTGCAACTCCTGGTCTGTGGCCCGCCAGGCTGCTCTGTCCCCATGGATTTTTCCAGGCAAGAATACTGGAACGGATAGCCATTCCCTTTTCCAGGGGATCTTCCCAACCCAGGGAATGAACCCAGGTCTCCCTCAATGTAGGTAAATTCTTTACAGTCTCAGCCACCAGGGAAGCCTGGTCTTTGTTTAGAAAGGAGAAATCACTGTCCATACAGCTGGTCTGTGGCAACTGTCCCTAAAGAAGACAGTCTTCTCTTCTCACCTTACTCACCAGGCTGTCTTTAAAATTAACAATAAGTATGATTTCATTATGATCATAATTAGTATCTGAACTTCTTTCAAACAAAAGAGACTAATTAAAAAATGGTATTAGTCCTGCCCTGTGATTTTTTTTTTTTTAGTGGGGTGGAGTAGAAATTTACATTGAATGTTTAAAAATATGATCAAAGGACACTGAAGAATTTCCAGATTGAAATAAGAAAACAGTAGTCTTAAGAGGGAAAGTTTTCTCAAGTCAATGTAATAGGCACTTGACCTAACACAAGCAAAACAGGGTTTTACAAAATAATTTCAGTGAAATTATCTGTACCTATATATTTTAAGATACTTACTGCTATGTTGCCTTCTGGGAGTTTTGCTGGCTGATCTTTATAAGGCATCTTCTTAACTTCAAAGGACACCAGGGATGCAAGAGAATAGGGATCATTTTTCCTCTGAAATTAAAAATATTTGTTTAAAATATATTCCATGTAAAACTTTTAAGTTATATTGGCAGTCATCCAGTTGTTTTCAGTGTTTTCCATTTCCAAAGAAAAATTTCCTCCTTCTTTCTTCCTTTTCTCTCTCTTACTTTTTTTGCTATCCATCTATCCGTTCATGATCCATTCACTTATTTATCCATCCATCCATCTGTTCATCATCCATTCATCATTCATCCATCCATCCAGTTATCTATCCATTATCCACTATCTATCCATCATTCATTCATCCATTCATTAATCATCCATCCCTCCATCATCATCCATCTATTATCCATCATCCATTCATCCATCACCCATCCATTATCTGTCTAGACATCCATCCAACTGTCCATCCAATCATTCATCTTATTTCTAAAGATAATCTATCTCATTACCAAAAGACTTGGCACAATTAAAATAAAACAGAAAATCAGACATCCTTAAAGGAGTAAGCACAAGTGCTCTTACTGAAAAACATAGTGGGGAGACATCGTGAGTACAAATTCTTGTTGTCTAATAGAACAAAATATTTTAGGAGAGAGACTGCTGCTAAGTTACAAAGAAATTAATCATATTACCTCTTATAGACAACAAAGGTCCATCTAGTCAAAGCTATGGTTTTTCCAGTAGTCATGTATGGATGTGAGAGTTGGACTATAAAGAAAGCTGAGCACCGAAGAACTGATGCTTTTGAACTGTGGTGCTGGAGAAGACTCTTGAGAGTCCCTTGGACTGCAAGAAGATGCAACCAGTCCCTCCTAAAGGAGATCAGTCCTGGATATTCACTGGAAGGACTGATGCTGAAACTCTAGTACTTTGGCCACCTGATGTAAAGAACTGACTCACTGGAAAAGACCCTGATGCTGGGAAAGATTGGAGGCAGGAGGAGAAGTGGACGACAGAGGATGAGATGAGATGGTTGGACGGCATCACTAACTTGATGGACGTGAGTTTGAGCAAGCTCCAAGAGTTGGAGATAGACAGGGAAGCCTGGCATGCTGCAGTCCATGGGGTCACAAAGAGTCAGACATGACTGAGCAACTGAACTGAACTGAACTTCCTCTTATACAGAAGGCTCAGAGTAGGAGTAAGTTTGGTTAAGGAACTGTCCTATGCATTGTAGAATGTTTAGCAGCATCCCTGGCAGCTACCCACTAGATGCCAGTAGCACGCCTCACACAGTTGTTACAATCAAAAATGTCTCAATTAACTGCCAAGGTCTTCTGGGGAGCAAAATTCCCCTAGTTAAGAACCACTGACCTAGAGCTGTATGGTGTTTTTGACAGAACATTTCAGCAAGTTCTTTTGTTTAATCGGTTCTCATTAACTGTTGATTAAGGTCAATGCCGAAGAATGATCAAACTACCGCACAATTGCACTCATCTCACACGCTAGCAAAGTAATGCTCAAAATTCTCCAAGCCAGGCTTCAACAGTACGTGAACCGTGAACTTCCAGATGTTCAAGCTGGTTTTAGAAAAGGCAGAGAAACCAGAGATCAAATTGTCAACATCCATTGGCTCATCGAAAAAACAAGAGAGTTCCAGAAAAACATCTACTTCTGCTTTATTGACTATGCCAAAGCCTTTGACTGTGTGGATCACCATGAACTGTGGAAAATTCTGAAAGAGATGGGAATACCAGACCAGCTGACTTGCCTCCTGAGAAATCTGTATGCAGGTCAAGAAGCAACAGTTAGAACTGGACATGGAACAACAGACTGGTTTCAAATTGGGAAAGAAGTACATCAAGGCTGTATATTGTCACCCTGCTTATTTAACTTATATGCAGAGTGCATCATGAGAAATGCTGGATTGGATGAAGCACAAGCTGGAATCAAGATGCTGGGAGAAATATCAATAACCTCAGACATGCAGATGAGACCACTCTTATGGCAGAAAGCAAAGAAGAACTAAAGAGCCTCTTGTTGAAAGTGAAAGAGGAGTGCGAAAAAGCTGGCTTAGAGCTCAACATTCAGAAAACTAAGATCATGGCATCTGGCCGCATCACTTCATGGCAAATAGATGGGGAAACAGTGAAAACAGTGAGAGACTTTATTTTGGGGGGCTCCAAAATCAGTGCAGATGGTGACTGCAGCCATGAAATTAAAAGATGCTTGCTTCTTGGAAGAAAGTGAAAGTGAAAGTGAAGTCCTGTCCAACTCTTTGCCACCCCATGGACTGTAGCCTTCCAGGCTCCTCTGTCCATGGGATTTTCCAGGCAATAGTATTGGAGTGGGTTGCCATTTCCTTCGAAGAAAAGCTATGGTCAAATAGACAGCATATTAAAAAGCAGAGACATTACTTTGCCAACAAAGGTCTGTCTAGTCAAAGCTATGCTTTTTCCAGTAGTCGGGTATGGATATGAGAGTTGGACTGGAAAGAAAGCTGAGCACTAAAGAATTGATGCTTTTGAACTGTGGTGTTGGAGAAGACTCTCAAGAGTCCCTTGGACAGCAAGGAGATCAAACCAGTCCAGCCTAAAGGAAATCAGTCCTGAATATTCATTGGAAGGCCTGATGCTGGAGCTGAATCTCCAGTACTTTGGCCACCTGATGTGAAGAACTGACTCATTCGAAAAGACCTGGATGCTGGGAAAGATTGAAGGTGGGAGGAGAAGGGGACGACAGAGGATGAGATGGTTGGATGGCATCACCAACTCAATGGACCTGAGTTTGAGTAAACTCCAAGAGTTGGTGATGGACAGGAAGGCCTGGTGGGCTGCAGTCCATGGGGTCGCAAAGAGTCAGACATGACTGAGCGGTTGAACTAACTGAAGGTCAAAGGAGAGTATGTAAGAGTAAATCAAGGAAAACCACTCTGAGAACTTAAGCTTCTGTGATTTTCCTCCGCTTAGCTTGAGACAGTGATGCGATCTAACCAGTGGTGGGATGCAGCTGGCTCACAGTGGCTCTTGTGAACACAACACTAAAACTTGAAGACCTTTGAGTACCCATTGTTAAAGAGAGCCATTATTGAGACAAATTATAGATACATGTAAATGTAAGTAAATTATATTTCTAAAAAGATAATAAACACTCAAACCTCAGTTCTGAGTAATAATTTTATTGCATTTTATGCTCTTGATGGTCTTCCCAGGTGGCTCTAGTGCAGGAGACACAAGAGATGCAGGTTCAATCCCTGAGCCAGGAAGATCCCTGGAAAACGCCATGACAACCCACTCCAGTATTTTTGCCTGGAGAATCCCATGGACAGAGGAGCCTGGAGGACTACAATCCGTGGGGTTGCACAGAGTCGGACGCCACTGAACAACTTAGCACACATGCACACACATGCACACACATGCCCTTGGTAGTATTTAGCTCTGCTGCATCTGTAGGGAAATCACTGTAGGATGCTGTGCTGCTCTGCGTCTCTGGCCAACTCTGTCCTCTGTGACATCATGTTGCAGCTTGAAGTTGACCATAGTGGGGATAGTTACATCACAGGAATCAGCAAGTGCTATGTATCAAAGTTTTACTAATATTTTCACCATCTAGAATCCAATGTTGGGTTTCTTGAGGCCAATTCGTTAGGTTGTATTGTAATAAGTTACATATTTTTACAAGGTATTTTTGCCCCTGTGGTTGACTTTTTCCTCCCTTCAATAAACCCCATTTCTTCTATGTGATAGCAACAAGCTCAGTTAAGTTCAGTTCATTTCAGTCACTCAGTTGTGTCCGACTCTTTGCGACCCCATGAATCACAGCACACCAGGCCTCCCTGTCCATCACCAACTCCCAGAGTTCACTCAGACTCATGTCCATCGAGTCAGTGATGCCATCCAGCCATCTCATCCTCTGTCGTCCCCTTTTCCTCCTGCCTCCAGTCCCTCCCAGCATCAGAGTCTTTTCCAATGAGTCAACTCTTTGCATGAGGTGGCCAAAGTTTTGGAGTTTCAGCTTTAGCATCATTCCTTCCAAAGAAATCCCAGGGCTGATCTCCTTCAGAATGGACTGGTTGGATCTCCTTGCAGTCCAAGGGACTCTCAAGAGTCTTCTCCAACACCCCAGTTCAAAAGCATCAATTCTTCGGCGCTCAGCCTTCTTCACACTCCAACTCTCACATCCATACATGACCACTGGAAAAACCATAGCCTTGACTAGACGGACCTTAGTCGGCAAAGTAATGTCTCTGCTTTTGAATATACTATCTAGGTTGGTCATAACCTTTCTTCCAAGGAGTAAGTGTCTTTTAATTTCATGCCTGCAGTCAGCATCTGCAGTGATTTTGGAGCCCAAAAACAACAAGTTAGAACAAAACTTCTATGTATACTTAAAGTCACTATATCTTTGGCCTTTTTGTTTTCTTTTCCTATCCTGACATTCGAGGGTAAGGAACTTTGTTCATTTGGAAAAATTCTTTTTTGATTGCTATTTTTTCTATGTTCTCTTGTCTCCTGGCATTTCCACTTTAACTGAAAGCTGGACTTTTGTTTGTGTGAGAAGTGTTTTTTAAAATTTAAAAATGCTCGCTCATAAAATCTTGTGGATACTTGGTGTTTTAAATCTACTTTTGTTACTATCCTGGCTGGTAAACACAGAAGAAACATGACAAACGCCAGTAATGAGATTCTGTGCACAAGAGTTATAATCACACACTCCAGTGTGAATCCAGGCTCCCAAATCTTCAAAGAGTAAATTTTCTTTTGTCTCCAAATTACATATTAAAAAACACTGATAGAAAATAATCCCTTGTTCTTGAAGTAATATCTTTGGGAAACAAATCATGGGAGAACTTATCTCTGAATCAACTCTAGATGGAAAGTTTTTCTCCAACATGATTCTGCATTTATGAACATGGAAATTTCTTAATGAATAACAAATGTACTTATTAACAAAACAGAAATAGAGTCACACATGTAGAACAAACATAGTTGTCAGGAAGTAAAGGGGTATTGTTGCCATTGCTGTTTAGTTGCTAAGTTTTAACAACAAATGTAAATGGGTGGGCAAGGGATAAATTGGAAGACTGGGAGTGACATACACACATTACTATATATAAAATAGATAACTAATAAGGACAAGGAACACTACTCCATACTCTGTAATGACCGATATGGGGAAAGAATCTGAAAAAGAGTAAATATATGTGTTTGTATAACTGATTCACTTTGCTGTGCAGTAGAAACTAGCACATTATTACACATCGGCTACCTCCAATAGAAATTTAAAAAGAGAGGTGGGATTTGAAGTCTAGAATGTGGTGAAACATGTTTCTCTGTGGCGGTCTTCTCTCCTCCCTTTACCTTCTTTGCTCTTGACCAGCCTGACTCCTCCTCACATTTCCACTCATCACCACCATTTCTGATGGCTCACAAGCCACTTGGCTTTGTGCTTTGCTGAACCTCAGAAACATCTGGGGTCGGGCCTAGAGATTGTGATTCAGTATGTCTGGAATGAGACTATAGATGCCCTATATTGTTTGGAATTTCCACACTGTTGTTTAACTTTTATCTTTCTTGATTACTTTCTCTCCACCAAGATTATAGAAAACTCGAAGGCATAGAGCATGGAATATGAAGCTTACACCTTCCATAGCACCTAGAACAGCGTGCCCAGGAGGGTTTCATCAATCCTTCTTGACTGACAGTGTGAACGGATGGTGAACAAACACATCCAATAGTTGGGTTATTCAGTGGTTATCCCATATCCACCAATTTGACTATTGCTGTTGCTGTTCAGTCAGTAAGTCATGTCTGACTCTGCGATCCATGGACTGCAGCACACCAGGCTTCCCTGTCCTTCACTATCTCTTGGAGTTTGCTTAAACTTATGTCCTTTGAGTTGACGATGCTATTGAACTATCTCATCCTCTGTTGCCAGATTCTCCTCTTGCCTTCAATCTTTCCCAGCATCAGGGTCTTTTCCAATGAGTCAGCTCTTCACATCAGTGGCCAAAGTATTGGAGCGTCAGCATCAGTCCTTCCAATGAATATTCAGGGTGAATTTCCTTTAAGAATGATTGGTTTGATCTCCTTGCTGTCCAAGGGACTCTTGAGAGTCTTCTCCAGCATTACAATTCAAAAGCATTAATTCTTAGTGCTCAGCCTTTTTTATGCCCCAACTCTTATATCCATACACAACTACTGGAAAAACTATAGCTTTGACTATAAGGACCTTTGCTGGCAAAGTGATGTCTCTGCTTTTAATATGCTGTCTAGGTTTGTCATAACTTTTCTTTCAAGGAGCAAGCATCTTTTAATTTCCTGGCTGCAGTCACCATCCACAGTGATTCTGAAGCCCAAGAAAATAAAATCTGTCACCCATTTGATAGCACCTTATAAAAAGTTTAATTCTTTCAATTATTGAGTTGGACCTCCGCTCCTATCGATGAGATTAGGAAATTCAGGAAGTTGTAAGAGAAGGCTGTAACATAAGATGAAGGCTGTTGTTCATGACAAGGGGCTGTGGACATGCTTTCACCTCTGCTACCTAATTCACTGATGCAAAAGGGCACCATCTGGGACCTGAACAGACTTAGTGGTAGGCAACAGCCTGTAAACAATGCAATTCATTGTTCTTTATTTTAAATATTCTCCAAATGCAGCATTTCTTCCAGTTTCAGTAGAAAAAAATTTTTCTCATTTTTCCAAGATGCTCTGGAGCCCTTGGGAAATGTGAAACATGAGTTATTATGCTGTGATTGGTGGGATTGGCACCAAAGGTACAGAAGTCCTCTGTCTGCAAGTCAAAAACCTGGCACAGGTAAGTATTTAATTTATGAAAAACATGAGCAGAGTCCTTTTATTGATTTCATGTTCAAAGTTGAATGCTTTCAGCCATGATCTTTACATAACAATGATGTTATTCTTACATTAAAAATTTGTCTCTTCTTTTTTTGTGGCAATCTACTCCTGTAAGAGCCATCATTGCCATATTGTAGCCAAGTTTGGATTGAAAAAGCAGCTGGTTAATACCCATTGACAATATGTTGAACTTTTAACCTGCCCCAGGTAGCTACTATACCTTAAAGAATGCCCTATCCTTCTGTCATTGCCATGACATTAATTTTTTTTATTTATTTTTATCTATGTATTTATTTGGCTGCACTGGGTCTTAGTTGTGGTATGTGGGATCTTTTTTTTTTTTTTTTGCTTAGGCATGAGAACTCTTAGCTGCATCATGTGTGATCTAATTCCTCGACCAGGGATCGAATCCAGGCCTCCTGCGTTAGGAGTGAGGAGTCTTAGCCACTGGGCCATCAGGGAATTCCCTGCCACATCATTTAAATTGTGGTTTGCAGCCCACCAGCTGCCTCAGTTATGTACTAGTGCAAAATGATTGGCTTATGGCCATGGTACTAGTAAAAAATACAGAGTTGGGAACAAAGAGAATGGGGAGTGAGGCTTTTGAGTTGAGTTGAATGGAGAGTGAGGGTGGCCAGGACCATCAAGAATTTCCCCCACTCCCACCTTCCCTGCTGCTTAATTCCTTCTCAAGAATTATTTTTAACCACACATTCATTTTATAAAGCCTTTGTTTAAATACTCAATATCTCCCAGAAACAAAGCCGTGTGGGACAACAAAATCTAAATAATTACTGGTCAAACTTTAAGCTCTTAAAGAGGTCTCTCTTTCAAGTAACAATCACAGCACAGGGCATCATTTAGAACTGAAGAAAAAATTTTTCTGACCAGTATGCATGTTTATTCTTGGGCTTCCCTGGTGGCTCAGATAGTAAAGAATCTGTCTGTAATGTGGGAGACCTGGGTTCAATCCCTGGGTTCGGAAGATCCCCTGAAGAAGGGAATGGCAACCCACTCCAGTATTTTTGCCTGAAGAATCCCCATGGACAGAGGAGCCTGGTGGGCTACAGTCCGTGGGGTCGCAAAGAGATGGACATGACTGAGTGACTAAGCACGTGCATGTTTCAGTTCAGTTCAGTCGCTCAGTCATGTCCGACTCTTTGCGACCCCGTGAATCACAGCACGCCAGGCCTTCCTGTCCATCACCAACTCCCGGAGTTCACTCAGACTCATGTCCATCGAGTCAGTGATGCCATCCAGCCATCCCATCCTTGGTCGTCCCCTTCTCCTCCTGCCCCCAATCCCTCCCAGCATCAGAGTCTTTTCCAATGAGTCAACTCTTCGCATGAGGTGGCCAAAGTACTGGAGTTTCAGCTTCAACATCATTCCCTCCAAAGAAATCCCAGGGCTGATCTCCTTCAGAATGGACTGGTTGGATCTCCTTGCAGTCCAAGGGACTCTCAGGAGTCTTGGGCAAACTAAAAATAATGCAGCAAATCATATCAGCTAAGAATTGTCAACTTTCTCCCTGGGGTTAAGTGAAGTGAAGTCACTCAGTCGTGTCCGACTCTTTGCGATCCCATGGACACCAGGCTCCTCCGTCCATGGGATTTTCTAGGCAAGAGTACTGGAGTGGGTTGCCTTTTCCTTCTCCAGGGAACTTCCCGACCCAGGGATCGAACCCAGGTCTCCTGAATTGTAGTCAGATGCTTTACCGTCTGAACCACCAGGGAACTGTGGCACTAAATAGCATGGTGGTGGTGGTGGTTGAATCACTAAGTCGTGTTCGACTCTTGCAACCTCATGGACTGTAGCCCACCAGGCTCCTCTGTCCATGGGATTCTCCAGGCAAGAATACTGGAGTGGGTTGCCATGCCCTTCTCCAGGGGATCTTCCCAACCCAGGAATCGAACCCGGGTCTCCTGCATTGCAGGCAATTTCTTAACTGACTGAGCTATGAGGAAAGCTGTATGAGGGAACCCCTGGGTTAGGAGGGCAGAAAATGTTTGCCTTCTCCTGGGTGGTGGGATAAGACTGTTAGACTTCCACGACCTAGTATGTTCTTTGACCAGCAGGTGGGGGGCAGTTTGCAGTAATGCTCTCCTCTTAGCCATCAGCCTCTGAGACTGGAGTAAGCAAAAGCTGTGGAAGTACAGAAGTCTGGGCTCCAGCTGTAAGAAGACATGAAGTGACTTGTGTCAGGCTTTCCAGGATCTTTGGAAGTGTTAACTTTGATCTGGCAACACCTCAGAATGTCCCTGAAGGTTGTTCTGGTCTGACTCTACTTGGGCTAAATAGTTATTGTTTAGAAAATCCCTCAGTTGCTATTGATTTCTTCCACATCCACTGGGTCTTCAACAGGTAGATAAAGATGCAGTTTTCTTTTCTTTTTTAACTTCTATATATGGTGGAAGTACTTTGTATACAAATTTTTTATCATTTATTTTTGGCTGCGCTGGTTCTTTGTTGCTGTCTGTGGGCTTTCGCCAGTTGTGGTGAGCAAGGTCTCCTCTTTCTCTGCGGTATTAGGCTTCTCATTGCAGTGGCTTCAGTGGCTTCCCTTGTTGTACAGCACAGACTCTAGGGCATTCAGGGTTCAGTAGTTGTGGTGCATAGGCTTAGTGGCCCTACAGCATGTGGGATCTTCCTGGACCAGGGATCAAACCCATGTCCACTGTATGGGCAGGTGCATTCATAACCACTGAACCATCAGGGAAGTCCTTAAATTTTTTTCAAAGATTTATTTTATTGAAGTATAGTTGAGTTACAATTTTGAGTTAATTTCTGCTATACAGCAAAGTGATTCAGTTATATTATATATGTTCTTTTTTCATACTCTTTTCCATTATGGTTTGTCACAGGATATTGAATATAGTTCCCTGTGCTACACAGTAGGACCTTGATGTTTATTCATCCTATATATACTAGTTTGCATCTGCTAACCCCAAACTCCCAGTCTATCCCTCCCCCACCTCCTACTCCCCGCTGGCAACCACCAGGATGTTCTCTGTGTCTGTGAGTCTGTTTCTGTTTTGTACATAAGTTCATTTGTGTCATATTTCAGATTCCACATGTAAGGGACATATGGTATTTGTCTTCCTTAGAGAGGCAATTTTCACTCCATAGGTCTTCTACTGGAATAGTGTGTCATGCCCAGAACTGATGGATGTCATCTAGGATAGTCATTCCCCCCTTGACCACAGGGTCGGAATGATTTTAGTCCTGCTTTATTAAAGAGTTATGCTTCTTCATTTCAGTAGGATGTGATGCTCAAAGTAATCCTAGGGATAGACAGTTATCATTCACATTGTGTGGGCTTGGGAATTCAGTAACACCCATGTTTCCCAACTCTAAAGTAAAAGTAACAGCCAAAAGGCAGAATGGCAATGAGCAAATTGTTCGCATCCCAGTGGTACCTGAAGCAGTGCTTGGCACATAGTTGGAAGTCGGCACTTCATAAATATTTGTTGAGTAAATGAATAAATAATGGCTTAACAACAACAGCAGAAAGACACAGTACACTGGTCTTTTCTTTAGGTCACTTGTTCAAAGCTGGAGATGATTTTGCCTCCAGGGGACATTGGCAATGTCTGGAGACATTTTTTGTTGTCACAACTGGGCTGAAGGTTTTTACTGGAATGTAGAGGGCAGGGGCCTGGGATGCTGATAAACATCCTGCATTGCCCAGGACCACACCTCACAACAAAAAATTATCTGAATCAGAATATTGATAGTGCTGAGTTTGAGTTTGAATAATCCTGCCTTGGGTTTGTTTTTTTTTTTAAAAGGTTTCATAAAAACATTTTTAAAAATACCTTTAATTTTCTTCCTGTTTATTATAGAAAAAGTTATATAAGATTTGTAAGACTATAGAAATATTCTGAATCATAGAAAACATAAGAATCTGGAGCTACAAAATTCTGTATTTTTAACTAGATTCAAAAGGATTTACCACTGGATTTTTCTATGGTACAATGAGCCAAATGAATTTTTGAGTAGTTAAAATAGGGGCAAGATTGCATAGATTTGGTAGGGGTTTTAATTTAGCCCTGCCTCCCCACCCCGCAGATCTTCCCCAGACAACAAGGTCACAACACGGTATCATTTAAATAAATAGCTCCTTCCACAGGGAAAAGATTAATCTGCTTAGTGTAAAAGAGATTTTAAACCTTAAAAATTCACATAATCAATCAGTCATCTCTAGAAGTGTGGGATGCTATAGTCCAGACAAGCCAAAGCAGTGAGAAGTCTGAAAATCAATGTCCCTGACACTGTACTGAGAAGCTCATCTTGCTGAAGCCCAGGATGTGGTATCACCAGACAAGAAAGAGTTAGGACAAGAAAGACTTAGGACTGAAGACTTTCCCCTTCTAAGTTGATTATATTTTAATTTTTCTGGGCATATGGCTTGAATTATGTAATTATACTCAGCATCATTTCATTAACTACTATCTAGGGAACTACTAGACAGTGGTGAGTTAAATAGATCTGTTTAAATCTAAGTCACCATCTGAAGGACTCAGGGACTCAGGATATAAACTATATTCACCCAACATACCACACATGCACACACACACAATGGTATCGTTTAGCCATAAAAAAGAAAGAAATCTTGCCTTTTGCAACACCAAGAATGGACCCTGAGAACATTATGCTAAGTGAGATAAGTCAGACAAAAAAAATAGGGTATGATCCCACTTATGTGTGGAATCTAAAAAAAAGCCAAACTTATAGAAATAGAGAACAGTGGTTATCAGGGTCTGTGGGTCAGGGAAATGGAGAGATGATGTTTAAGGTACAAACTTGCAATTAGTGCATGGATTAGTCCTGGAGATCTAATGCGCAACATAGAAATTCTAGTCAACAACATTGTAGAACAGACCAAAGCTGTTGAGAGATTAGATCATAAAAGTTCTCAACATACACACACACAAGGTAATTATGTGAGGGGACAGAAGTATTAGCTAACCTTACTGTGATAAACATTTCACAATATATAGGATCAAATCATCATGTTGTGTACCTTAAGCTTACATAGTTCACATGTCAATAAGATCTCAATAAATCTGGAAAAGTATCAACTTCATGTAGTGGGAAAGATGACCAGCTGTCCTTGGCTCAATTCCTCCACAGAAATTTATTTTAAATTTTTTAAAAATTAAAGAAGTAAATTTAAAAAAATTTTTTTAAATTAATCTAAAAATTAAAAAATAAAAAATTTAATGGAAAAAATTTGAAAATTAAAACATTGAAAAATCCTTTTAAAAAACACTTCCCTCTGAGCTTTTGAGAAGAGGTTTCCTGTGAGTGGCACGTCAGTGCTTCAGGGTCTTCTTACCTGGAGAAATGTCTTGGCCCATAGCCGTGACCTGACTTTCAGGACGGCGCTTTCTCCTCCTCCTAGTTGTCCCACTGCACAGGAGATTTGTAGGCACTCAATGTTTGTACAATTCTGCAAAAAACAACAGCAGTGGTGGTGAATCAGTATCTTTAAATCTCGGTAGAGAATCAACACTAGACTCAGTTTATTTACATTCTGTTTCCTCAGAAGTCGTTGCTTAATCCATGAACTTTAAATAAAGAACAAATGCATTGAAACGATTAAGAAAAAACACAGTTTGGTAGGCAAGACATATCCACATTGGTGGTACTGTAGAGCTAAAATGGATCATAAAATACAATGTGAAATTTAAGCTCTGTTTTAAGGACTTCAAAACAATCTTTCCACAACAGCAACTGAACTGCTCCATTTCATTTTCTCAGAACTCAGGAAGATATTACTTATAGACAGTCACAGCCCCTGACCCTGAACTAAGCAAATCCTGAAACAGCTTCAGAGGAAGGTCCATGAGTCCGTATTATCTCAGAGACCCAGTGATATTAACCCATTGACAAGTATTTGTTCCATAACATTCTTCTGGCTAAATTACTTTCTAGTTATAAAGCAGAATCTTCTGCAAGTTCCAGCCATTAAACTGGTATTTATTTTTAATAATTTTTATTGGAGTATAGTTGACTTACAATGTTGTGTTAGTTTCTGCTGTACATTAAAGTGAATGGGGAATTGGTTCTTCTGTATAAGTTGTGTGCATGTTCGGAAGAGTGGAGAGAAGGGTGTTTGGGAGTGGGGTGGGCAGATGGAAAGGAGGTAAAGAAAGGTGGTAAAGAATCGTCCTATTTGTGCTAAGAAGTTTCCATTTGATTCAGAAGGTCCTGAGGAAGCCTCTGAAGCATTTTAAGCAATGGGTCTGATCATGTGTGTATTTCAGAAGAGAGGTGGTAGGTGAGGAAGAATAGAAGGAGGAGGGTGGGATGCAGGGAGGTTGATAAAGGCCAAATAAGAGATGATGGGACCCTGATACAATGGGAATGGAGAGAAGATGAATTTTAGAGAAGTTTAGGAAGTAGAATAGATCCATGGTAGCCAACTTAAAATTGGCACAGGGGAGAGAGAGAAATGGGAGAGCTCTTTGGGCTTGGTGATAGAGTGAATAGGTAACTGGCGTTACTGAGATTGGGAATTCTAATGGTGGGGGGCGGGGGCATTCATGGAGACAGAGAGTTGTGCACATGTTGGGTCTGGTGTGTTGATCAGACAACCAGAAAGATGACACAGTTTAAAGCAGCGGTCCCCAACCTTTTTGGTACCTGGGACCAGTTTCATGGAAGACAGCTTTTCCATGGATGAGGGGGTGTGTGTGTGTGTAGTGACGGTTTCCAGACGATTCAAGCACATTGCATTTATTGTGCACTTTATTTCTATTATTATTACATCAGCTCCACCTCAGATCATCAGGAATTAGATCCTGGAGTTGGGGATCCCTGGTCTAGGGTATAGGCAGGCTGGGGGCTGAGATGGCAGGAGGCACTTAGGCATGACTGGACTTAGGGTCAGGTAAGAATTTCTCTGAAAGAGCAGACTCAATGGGAGAGAAGAGGAGGGGCTGAGGATGGAATCCTGAGGTAAAGGAACATCTGGGGATGGGAAGAAAGGTCTGTGCAAAAGGCTAAGAAGGGGCAGTCCAAAAAGTAGGAAGAGAACCAGGGGAGAATGTTTTGGGGATGGCAAGGGATATGATGATTTCAAGAAGTGATCAAGAGTATCACACTTGAGGAGGGTTAGAAAGATAAGGTTTCTGTAAGCTGAGTTACAAAAGGGAGAATAGAGCTTAGGCAGATGCGATGATAACTATTACACAAAACCAGCAGGGGCCAAGATGAGAAAGGCTAGGATGTTCTCAGGCAGAGGAGAGATTATAGCTCTGTGTTAACAGATACAAATTTTTTCCTATGCAAATTGGAAATTATGATCCCAATACAGGATGCTGGCATTCTGCACTTTCAAATTCCTAATCAGAAATGGGATTCAGTAAGTTGTTTTTAACTAAACAAAAACTGTAGGAGGTCTTATTTAGCTTTTGATTTCAGAATAAACTTTGCATAATCACTCCCTATCCAGAACTGCTTTGACTTGAGGACATGGGGAGGTGGATGATTTGCAATTGTTGAACCAATAAGAGAGAAAGGGAATAAAACATGAGTTTCAGATATGGAAATCAAAGATTATCTTGCTCTCATCTGTAAGTAATAATTTTCTATGATGTTCAGAAGTTAAAAACCGTCTTGAAATAAAAATCTTTAGTGAGAAAAAATAGGAGGGAAAAATCTGACCCTACAGATTTTGACTTTACTGAGATTGGGTAAAGGCTCTTTACTGAGATTGGTCAAAATCTGACCCAACAGAAATGCATATAATTTTCAAATGAATTTTAGTTTATCTCTGTTGCCTTGGTGTACTTGTGAAAAATATGCTAAAGTGGAAAATGTAAAATATATTCAAATCTCAATTTTCTAAATTGTTGATCCTCATAGTTTGGGACATTGGTTTGCCAGAGGGCTTTCTTACTGCTACTGAATATGAGAATTCTATAGCTGTCAATCCTTGTTTTCTTGCTTTAAAGAGGAATTATTTATTAAAATTTAAATTGAGTTATAATTAATATATATAGTTGGGCTTCCCTGGTGGCTCAGAGAGTAAAGAATCTGCCTGCAATGTAGGAGACCTGGGCTTGATCCCTGGGTCAGGAAGATACCTTGGAGAAAGGAATGGCTACCCACTCTAGTATTCTTGCCTGGAGAATTCCATGGACAGAGGAACCTGGTGGGCTACAGTGCATGGGGTCACAAAGAATGGGGCATGACTGAGCAACTAACACAATTGATACATACCATTATTACTTCCAGGTATACAATGTCTTGATTTGATATTTGTATGTATTATGAAATGAGCACCACAGTCAGTCTAGTTAACATCCATCACCACGCATAGTTACAAAATTTTTTCTTATGATGAGAGCTTTTAAGATCTACACTCTTAGCAACTTTCAAATATGCAATGTGGTATTGTTAATTGTAGTCACCATGCTGTGTGTTATACCCTCATAACTTAAATCACTGTTTTCTGTTCTTTCATTCTTCCTGGAAGCTTTTTGAAAATAATCATACCATACTAATTCCATTATTTTAATCTAAACTGAATAGCATATAGATTCCCTACTCTTATATTTTGAAAAACATCACAGTGCCATAAAGATTTACAGAAACTTGAGTTGTATCTGCCAGCTGCTATAGTTTTTTGCCCTGTAACTTCAGGTACTTCTTTTTTATTTTTATTTTTATTTTATTTTATTCTTTACTTTTAAAATCTTTAATTCTTACATGTGTTCCCAAACATGAACCCCCTTCCCACCGCCCTCCCCATAACATCTCTGTGGGTCATCCCCATGCACCAGCCCCAAGCATGCTGTATCCTGCGTCAGACATAGACTGGTACTTCTTTTATAATGATGTTCCTCTCTTCATTTAACTGATTACATCAGACTCACTCCTTGCACTTTTGTGTCAATGGACATGAAACAAAAAGGCTTCATGTTTGAAACCTTTTATGTGGTTGGGATAAAATAAATGAATATGAAAGTATGTCCAAGACACACATTTTAACTAATTAAATGTTTATTGTCTTTTCAGTGGGATCTGGGGGAGAAAATAAGGCAAATATAAGTGTTCAGTCTGTTACCCTGACTTGAAAAATTCTGTTTTATACTGTTCTTTTTCTATATATTTGGTTACTTTTTGCCCTACCCATCCCTATGTGTCTCAACTTCTGAAGTGTTAGATTATGTAGGTTTTATCATCATTTGTTGCAGTGATCAAAGATACTTGGGGCAGCACCCTCATTATCTGTCAGGCCTGGCATATATTTTTAAAAACACATACATTTAGGTCCCTGGTGGTCCAGTGGTTAAGATTCTACTTCTATTGCAGAGGGCATGGGTTCAATCTCTCATTTGTGAACTAAGATCCCACATGCTGTATGGCATAGGCAAAAAATTTTTTTTAATTAAAAATAAAAATTTAAAAACACATGTATCAAACAAAACAAAACAATATTTTAACCCTTTTAAAGCATACAGCTGGGCTTCCCAGGTGGCACTAGTCGTAAAGAACTCGCCTGCCAATGCAGGAGACGTAAGAAACACAGGTGCAGTCCCTGCGTCGGGAAGATCCCCTGGAGGAGGGCACGGCAACCCACTTCAGCATTCTTGTCTGGAGAATCCCACAGACAGAGCAGCTTAGTGGGCTACAGTCCATGGGGTCAAAAAGAGTCAGACACAACTGAAGCATGCACGCACGCAAGCATACAGCTAATGGCATTAATATTCACAGTAGGCTGAGTGGGCAACTGAATCGAAAATGCTGAGCATGGAATTCCCTGGTAGTACAGTGGTAAGAATCTGCCTGCCAGTGCAGAGGACACTGGTTTGACCCCTGGTCCAGGAAGATTCCATATGCTGCAAAGCACCTAGGCCCATGTGCTGCAACAAGAGAAGTCACAGCTATGAGAAGCTCATGTACCACAACCATGAGTAGCCCCTGTTTGCCACAAATGGAGAAAGCCCAAGCAGCAGCAAAGACTCAGGGCAGCCAAAAATAAATAATTTTTTTTTAAAGAAAGTGCTGTGTCATGAATGCCATCCACAGTTTTACAAAGGGCTGACTAAGCTCAGGATAGATCCACCTCAGACCCCAATGCTTTGGGCCCAGAACATTTGCAAACACCATTCTTGACTCCTCCAGTGGAGCAGAGGACTATGAGATCCAGGGATGGGGTGAGACACTTCAAGACCCACTGCATGGGCAGTGTTTCTCCAGGCTCACTCCAACTCTCACCAGCTCAGTATCTGGGGACCAGATGATGACTGAATCTTTGTCTTCTTGAAAGGTATGAAAGGTCATGTTTTATGTTTCCATTATTAATTCTCCCATGTAGCCTCCAGGGCAGGTTCAGAAGAGTGAAAAAATTATATTCCAAAAAAAAAGAGTCTCTTTTGCATCTGAAATACATACTGCCAAAAAAATTGGTCATATCTGAGTTTGGGAGGTGACTGAAAAATGGTACTTAAAGTTGAAAATTGAAACCTCCTGCCTTTGGGAATTCTGTCTGGTCCAACCTCCTCTCTCAGATCTCCACGCTCTGAGACAACTCACCAGGATCTTTGCGGGGCTCTGTCTGTGAGGCTCCAATTGAGGCACGTCTCTCCTCCTGACCAGATGAGGGATGGTGGAGTTTCGCAAAAATGCACTCAGCTCAGGGGTGTCCTCCCGGGGGGCAGCCGGCTGCACAGAGAGCCAGAGACATTACACCAGGTACAAGAACACTTGTTAAACACTTGTTACCTTTTTCATTAGCCTTGAGCACCAGGTGATTTCTTTTATTGACTATGATTCACCTAAGAATTCAGACACATTCTCATTAATCAGCAGCATCCCCATCAGCAAGATGAACTACACTGGGCTTCCCTGGTAGTCCAGGAAATAGCAACTCACTCCAGTAATCTTGCCTGGAAAATCCCATGGATGGAGGAGCCCGGCAGGCTACAGTCCACGGGGCCGCAAAGAGTCGGACATGACTTAGCAACTTTTCTTTCTTTCCCTGGCAGTCCAGTGGTTAAGACTCTGTGCTTCCACTGCAGGGGGCGAAGGTTCGATCCCTGGTCAAGGAACTAAGATCCCACATGCCACGTGGCAGCCAAAACAAAACAAACAAAAGATGAACTACACTGGCGAGAAACAAGCCTCAACATTGTCCAGTAATAGGAATTCCTAAATCCTGGGGAATGCACTGCTGGAACATTTATCTTACAAGGATAAAATTTTAAGTGGGAGTTATTTCCCTGTAAGGACAGAGAGAATGTGGAAGTGACTTTCTAAGTGTGAGCCAGCAGTTTCTCACTACTTTCCTCTTGCAGTCTGTCAGGGAACTGAGGAGCATTCTGTATGGTGAGATGGATTCTGAGGTGGCAGAAAAGAGAGGTGCTGATGGTGGGAAAACAGCTGGATGTGGTCAAGGACCGACTTGGGCATGTCTGAGCCCCACACCCTGTAACTGTAAGACGTGCTCCCTCAGGAGAGAACCATATTCGGTTTTTTGAAATTAATTTTTCTTGGAGTATAGTTGCTTTACAATGTTGTATTAATTTCTACCGCACAGCAAAGTGAATGAACTATATGTATGTATGTATGTGTACATATATATACATATACACACACAGCCCTTTTTAAGATTTCCTTCCCATTTAGGTCACCACAGACCATTGAGTAGAGTTCCCTATGCTATACAGTAGGTTCTCATTAGTTATCTATTTTATGTGTTAGTTCCTCAGTCATGTCCAGCTCTGTGCAACCCCATGGCTGAAGCCCAGCAGGCTCTTCTGTCCATGGGACTGTCCAGGCAAGCATGCTGGAGTGGGTTGCCATTCCCTTCTCACATATTATCAATAGCGTATGGGCTTCCCAGGTGGCTCAGTGGTAAAGAATCCACCTACTAAGCAGGAGATGCAGGTTTGATCCCTGGGTCGGGAAGATCCCCTGGAGAAGGAAATGGAAAACCACTCCAGTGTTCTTGTCTGGGAAATTCCATAGACAGAGGAGCCTGTCTGAGATACAGTCCACTGGGTCACAAAGAGGTGGACTGGACTTAGCAACTGAGCATGTGCATGATCAATAGTGTCTATATGTCAATCCCAATCTCCCAGTTCTTCCTACCCTTCTTCCCCCTCTGATGAACCATATTCTAATGAAAATGACTCTTCTGTAACACCCCATGTGTACACTGTGTTGTAATGGAGCTTGTTTTCAGCCCTGAGTTTGTTTGGCAAGTGGTCTAGACCTTACGATGTTATCTCAGGCTCCATCCCAGTCATATCTGCTCACCAAAGAAACATTTTGAGAATCCCAATAAATCACAAATACTATCCCATTAAAATATTTTATTTTACACTGACTGAGTATAAAGCCTGAATTTTTGGCTTCCTGCTACCCCTCCCCACAAGCACATCTTTTGCTACCTGGTCTCTTTTTGTAGTCACAGAAGCAATCCTAGTATGCTCATCTCTGTGGGAAGAAAACAAGCTACACTGCAGCTGAAATGATAGTGCTCAATGCAGCCTAAGAACCTAGAAAAATCTCCTGGATAAACAGAAAGAGAGAGTTCAGGCTTCTTAGTAAGACTGCTCAGCCATGTGTGTGCTGACCTCCACCTGTGCTCCAGTGTCCTTTCTCACCAAGGGCCCAGAGCATCCTGCCTCCCAGCAAGTAGAACCATGTCCCACTCCTGCCCTGCAGCAGGCTGATTCCCTGAGGCTGTTTGATATTCCAGGTGATGGCTGTGTTCTCCATCAGCACCTGTCAAGCTGCACAGTCATTGCCTGCCAACTGATCTGAGTTGCCCCATGAGGAAAATGTCAAATGAAGAGCATAGAATAATACATCTCAGCAAACATAAAAAAAGAAACCAAAACTCCAGACCAACCAACCAACCAAACAATAACAAAAAACCAGAGAGGAAGACTGGCAGGGAAAAGTTGGGGTGGGGGGCGGATATCAGATGTAGGAGACAACCCAGGAGAAGTGTGATTCTATAGAAACCTAAGTAAAAGAAAGTTGCCAAAATAAGTGACGATTCCTTCTTTGCTATTCCTCCCAAGGAGAGGTGGACTCTAATCACCGCCCCCCACCCCACCCTTAATTCTTGGTTGGTCTCAGGGACTTTCTTGACTGAAAGAGTGTAGCAGAACAGAAAAACAAATAAAAATATGTGACTAAGAATGGAAAGCCTGCAGAGGAATAAAGAAAGGTTAGGACTAAAAGGATTCATTGAATCTGTCACCTAAGAAATTATGGAATATGATCCAGCAACTCCACTTCTGGGTAGTTACCTGAAGAAAACAAAAATGCTAACTAGAAAAGCTATCTGCATTCACATTCACTGCAGCATTATATCCAATTGCCAAACCTGGAAGTAACCTCTGTGTCCACAGATGAATGGACAAAGAGAGTGTGGTATACATATACAATGATATACAATGCAGCATTATTCACTCATAAAAAAGGAGGAAACTCTGCCATTTGTGACAAAATGGGTGGACCTTGAGGGCATTATGCTAACTGAAATAAATCAGAGATAGACCTTATGATCTTACATACATGTGAAATCTTAAACTAACAAACAACCACCCCCCGCCCCCAAATCTATGAAACAAACATATCTATACAGAGAATGGGAGAAGGAAATGGCAACCTACTCCAGTATTTTCGCCTGGAGAATCCCGGGGATGGAGGAGTCTGTGGGCTGCCGTCTATGGGGTTGCACATAGTCGGACACAGCTGAAGCGACTTAGCAGCAGCAGCAGCAGCAGCATATAGAGACTAGATTGGTGGTTGCAAATTGGTGGGTACAAATTTCAGTTATAAAATAAGTAAGTTCTGCGGATTATAGATGGAGAGTACAGGTAATAATACTGTATTGTATATTTGAAACTTGCTAACTGTGGAAAATTCTGAAAGAGATGGGAATACCAGACCACCCAACTTGCCTCTTGAGAAATCTGTATGCAGGTCAGGAAGCAACAGTTAGAACTGGACATGGAACAACAGACTGGTTCCAAATAGGAAAAGGAGTACGTCAAGGCTGTATATTGTCACCCTGCTTATTTAACTTCTATGCAGAGTACATCATGAGAAACGCTGGACTGGAAGAAGCACAAGCTGGACTCAAGATTGCCGGGAGAAATATCAATAACCTCAGATATGCAGATGACACCACCCTTATGGCAGAAAGTGAAGAGGAGCTAAAAAGCCTCTTGATGAAAGTGAAAGAGGAGAGTGAAAAAGTTGGCGTAAAGCTCAACATTCAGAAAATGAAGATCATGGCATCCGGTCCCATCACTCCATGGGAAATAGATGGGGAAACAGTGGAAACAGTGTCAGACTTTATTTTTTGGGCTCTAAAATCACCACAGATGGTGACTGCAGCCATGAAATTAAAAGACGCTTACTCCTTGGAAGGAAAGTTATGACCAACCTAGACAGCATATTCAAAAGCAGAGACATTACTTTGCCGACTAAAGTCTGTCTAGTCAAGGCTATGGTTTTTCCTGTGCTCATGTATGGATGTGACAGTTGGACTGTGAAGTAAGGCTGAGCACCGAAGAATTGATGCTTTTGAACTGTAGTGTTGGAGAAGACTCTTGAAAGTCCCTTGGACTGCAAGGAGATCCAACCAGTCCATTCTGAAGGAGATCAAACCTGGGATTTCTCTGGAGGGAATGATGCTAAAGCTGAAACTCCAGTACTTTGGGCACCTCATGCGAAGAGTTGACTCATTGGAAAAGACTCTGATGCTGGGAGGGATTGGGGGCAGGAGGAGAAGGGGACGACCAAGGATGGGATGGCTGGATGGCATCACGGACTCGATGGACATGAGTCTGAGTGAACTCCGGGAGATGGTGATGGACAGGGAGGCCTGGCATGCTGCGATTCATGGGGTCGCAAAGAGTCGGACACGATTGAGCGACTGAACTGAACTGAACTGAACTGAAGAGAGTGGATCTAAAAGTTCTCATTCCAAGGAAAAAGAAATTTGTAACAATGTAAAGTGATGGATGTTAACTAGACATTGTGATCATTTTGCAATATATCTAGATATTGACTACATTGTACATCTGAATCCAATAAAATGTTACATGTCAATTAAGTCTCAACTAAAGAACAATAATAACAAGTTATGGAGGCCCTCTCCTGAGCAGAAGATTGGAAGAGATGGAAACTGAATCACAAAACTAAAGAATGAATTGATTTAGAGAAATGGATAATTATTTCAAGAAGTATGAAATTAAATCTCAGTCTTCTTCTCATATGAACTAATGCCTAATGGTGAAGAGATGAGATACATCTTCATCCCCCGCCCCCCAAATATGAAAGCAACAAAACAAAGCATGAATATTCTTAGTAGCTGCTTGTAAGGAGACAAAAGATAGTAGCAAAACTTCATGGGCATATAGGGGAGAAGGCAATGGCACCCCACTCCAGTCCTCTTGCCTGGAAAATCCCATGGATGGAGGAGCCTGGTAGGCTGCAGTCCATGGGGTCACAAAGAGTCGGACATGACTGAGCGACTTCACTTTTGCTTTTCACTTTCATGCCTTGGAGAAGGAAATGGCAACCCACTCCAGTGTTCTTGCCTGGAGAATACCAGGGACGGGGGAGCCTGGTGGGCTGCCATCTATGGGGTCGCACAGAGTCAGACATGACTGAAGTGACTTAGCAGCAGCAGAGGATACTGGTGAAAACAGTTATGACCATTATAGAAAAGATTATTGACAGCTTTTTAAAATGAGGGAGAGCTACACAATAATTTAGAAAGATACATGATCTTATGATCTACAAGATCAAGATACCATGATCTTATATGCAGATTACAAAATCGCATATAAGATTTTAAAAAATGAATGTTTACTTACATTGTGTATCAAACATAGGACTATTTAGAATAGCCGTCTAATTGTTACCACCAGTGGTGGAGTTTAAATGATATTAAAGAAGTTTTGCTAATTACTTTTTAGGTATGACAGTGGTATTATGGATTTCTAAAGAGTGTCCTTAATTATTGGCAACGTACAACAAAATGTTTATGGGTGAAACAAAAACATAAACTAACACATAAATAGAATATAGAACAGTAAATGGGCAACGACATTACTAGAAATCAAATATTTTCTTCTTTGTGTTTTTGCATCTTGCCTGACACATTCCTTTGATGGAAATTTAGTATCTCTCAATATGAAAACCAAGAAGATTATAATAAGAGTAAAAGAGAAATAAGGAAGTAGGGATAGCAATACAGCTTGGCTAACAAATGGAGGGAAAAACAATCCATTCTTGGAAGAGGATACAGAGGCAAGTTACTGCTTCTAGTTTGTTTTGCAGACAGGAAATTTCAGTAACTTTAACTTGCTTTGAGGAAGGAATGAGTAGAGAGGAAGAGGTTGCAGATACTGGAAACGGGGAATACTTTAGACAGCAAAGTTAAACTCGGAATTGGGAGGACTCTCCTCTGGAAGTGCTGGAGAGGAGCTAAGGATGAGGGAGAGATGATTAGAAGCTGGCGGGGATGGGAAATAGGTCATTTGAAGACTGTTTTGCTTTAAGGTCACTGGCTAATGGTAGTGATGCTTGAGAGATGGGATAGGAGGTACAGGGAATGTCGTGAAGGTTTGGAGAAGCCGATGAGGAGAATGAGAGGGAGAGGCCATCAGCTGGCCGAGGAGACTCTGCAGATGCCTCTGCCCAGTGAGCACCAGGCATCATCCATCTGTAACATGTCCACAGGCCAAGTGGTCAAGAAGCCAGACTCTGGGATCCAGCAGGAGGGAGATGGTCAGGCCAGGGACTTGGAAAGCACAGAGGACAAGGGAGGTGATGTAAGGGAGCTCATAAAAGGATGTTGTAACCAACTCACAGATTCCAGGCTTGGCAGGAAAGAAAGTACGGCCAAAGGCAGTCTTGAGAGTGGGGTGGGTTAACTGACTCAGAGGAAGTTTTTGTATCAAGGAAGAAAAGGACTAGTGGAGGAAGGAAGTGAGAAAAATAGAAAAATAGGAGACTGATTTATTAGAGTCTTGGATGCTGAACTGAATATTTCAGAGGTAAGGACGTAGAGGAGATGTTCAAAGCACTGGGCTAATGGGATGCATGGGAGTGAGCGTGAGGGTCAGCCATATGGACTTTGCAATATTTCAGGACAATGGCAGGTGGGTGATGCATTAGCTCAGGGATACTCAGTGATAGAGAATCTGGTAGAGAAGTCTTTGCAGGGTTCTCCAAATTCCAGGATCTAATGCCTGATGGTCTGAGGTGGAACTGGTGTCATAATAATAGAAATAGAGTCCACAATAAATGTAATATGCTTGAATTATCCCCAAATCATCAGCCCATACCCTAGTCTGTGGAAGAATTATCTTCCACTAAACTGGACTCTGTTGCCAAAAAGGTTGGGGACCGCTGCTTTATAGTGTAAGATTAAAACTTGAGCTTAGACAGAAAATTCAGAATTGTGGAAATCTTTAAGATTCCCTTATATGTTTTCCATCATATGCTCAGGTGTTTGTGTGTGTATGTGTGGTGTGTGCTATGTGTGTAGTTTTTGAGATTTAGCATGTGCAATTTCTTCTTTTTATAGGTCACTGGAAGGTACGTTAACCCTGTAGGTAACCAAAGTATAGAGCAGAGATGCTGAGAAGAACTAGTGAATTTTTTTTTTCTTTAAATTCTCAAGGTATCGCCTATTTTGGGGCTTCCCTGGTGGCTCAGACAATAAAGAATCTGTCTGCAATGCAGGAGACCTGGGTTTGATCCGTGGGTCGGGAAAGATACCCTAGAGAAGGGAATGGCAACCCACTTCAGTGGGAATTCTCCTTGCCTGGAGAATTCCATGGACTAGAGGAGCCTGGTGGGCTACAGTCCATGGGGTCGCAGAGTTGGACACAACTGAGCAACTAACACTTTCAGTCTACTATTGTTGTTAGTGGTAGTAGCAGCAGCGGTACTTGTAGTATAACAGCTATAGTAAAACAACAGCCCAAAGAGAAGAAAACCCTTCAACTTCCTCTGTGTTTATACTGGATGCAGCTTGTGTTCAGAAAAAGTTAGGACACATCCTATTGTGGTGCTCCCTGGTGTACCATTACTCACAAATATTTCTAAGTGGTTTCTCCATAAAACCCAGGACTTGCTCTGAGATACGGAATGAATGTATCACACCACAGGGGTTGATGAAATGTATTTCTTCCTCTTAGTGACAGTGTTTTACAAATAGAGCAACACTGCTCTCAAGTACCATCATCAAAGTCCAATGGCTCGCAACCCAGTTTTCTCAAATGGCATTCCAGAAATTATTTCAAAAGACAAAACAAAAATGCAACCCCCAAAACAAGGTAGAAGTTATCCAAGAAATGTAAACAACAGTTAAAGGCTATTTTCCAGATGAACTTTTTTAGCCTGTTTCACCATGGATCACAAATCTACAGGTCAAGTTTTTCCTTAAGCTGAAATCCTTCGGGCTGAGGGAGGCTGGCCTCTTAGCACCCAGGTTACGCAGACTTTCAAGTTCAGGGTAATGTTTGCTATGTGCTATGGGAAGCTAGTGGTAAACACTAACATATTTCTTCAGAACAAACATGAAAATCACTTCTTTCTGTAATAAGGAAACAATTGTTAGTAAATAGGGTTCTCTCCCCAGCTGTTAGTCAGATTCTGACCCCAACAGGAGTTTTCTATTTTCATAAATCATCACAAACTCTTCACTCTGGTATAGGTTTAAATTTATGGATTAAAGGGATACTGTGTGGCTGGAACATGCAATATAGTTGGAAATGCATCTCTGGAAGAAAAGAGTTGGGTGACATTAGATAAAAGCTCCGTGAATCCAAATAAACACAGCACATAGTATTTTTTCAGCCTGTTTGTCATTTGTCTTTGGATTTCAGGTATTTCTCATCCATAAAAGGCAGTTGCCTTTCCCTCATGTGACTCTGTGTCTGTAATTAAATCGACACAGAGATGAGTCCAGGGGGTCGGTCCACCATGTCATTTTCTTTAAGACGTAAATGTTCAGGATTTGCTGGGAGAGAATAAAAGCCACAATTGTCTTTTAACCTCCTGAACAGTACAGCAAAGCAGAGCTGAAAGAAGCAATTCACTCTCTTGGTGATTTTGAAGCTTAGCTGCTGGACATGTATTTAAAAAATTTTGAAATATAGATGAGAATTTGGAAACCATCTTAAAGAGACGATAAGGCAAAGAGAAACAGACCCCAGAAAGTATATTGTCTTTGGTGGCTGAAAAATGGTAATGTTGTAAGTAAGACTACTACAGGTAGTGTTTTAGGTAAAAGGTGGATGAAATTCCTGTATCAGAGGGAACAGGAGAGTGAGAGAAAGAGAGAGAAAGAATGAAAGGAGGGAGGGAGGAGGAAAGAAAGAAAAACGAAGGAGGAAGGCGAAAGGGGGAGAGAGTTTGGTCTGAGAGCTGCTGACCTAGGAAGTAACAAGTATCCCGCATTCTGATCAACAAGCTGCAGTAAGTACTGTAAACGGAGGCAGTGATGAGGAAGAAAATTCTCTTAAGGATAAGACAAAACGATGCAAGTCTGCCAAGCCACTGTCTGCGGCCCGCTGATTTAAAAAAGAACAATTTGCCGGGCTATACTCCCTGACGAACAGTTTCTCTGTTTCTGCTTTCCATGTCTGCGCTATCTGGTTGTAATTTGGACTTCCTGTGGGAACAGTCTTGTTCAAGAGATCAGTTCGCAGTTGTAACTTTCTGGTTTCCAGAGCTCCGAGGACAGTTCTTTACACCTTGGCTTTTTCTCTTGCTGTCGGTTATCCTAGCCTAGTCCCTGTCAGATTACTTTCACCTCAGGATTTCCCTCTCCTGAACTTAGCCCCAGAAGATTCAATAGATCTTAACACAGGCTGGATCTGACTACCTCGTGTGTCTCCCTCCTCGGGCTACACTCTTACAATCTGTAGCCCTGTCTCCCAGCATCTCATACTTGGCTGTTACTGATGAAATCTTGCCAATTAAAAAAAAAAAAATAGGCCTTGTCTCTTTGTGCAACTTTGGTTCCTTAATCATGTTTGCTTACTTAGCTTCATTGTACTGAGAGATTGTAGCCTATCTGAAGGACCTTACTGACCCCAGGAGAGAGTCCACCAAAATAAGAAATTTGGTAGTTTGAAATCATTACTTTACTGCCTTTGGAATATTTTAAAAATACTTTATCCAACTCCAAAATTCTATTCCAAGAAGGATCTGGAACAAATTAGATTTAATGGATTGGTCTGAGTGTTGCAGACAGTTTGTTTCAAAATGCTTTAAATGGCAGAATATGGGGAAATCACCACATTCAAATCCTGTGTCCCTGCCCTGGACCATGAAGCCTGGAGGCAGAACCTTTATGGATGCTTCCGCCCGAAGCAGGCAGAACCTGCTTCTGCCCCTGGGATTATAGAAGACCGATAAATAGAGTGGCGCCATCATGGGAGGAACAGAAAACCAAAGACTGCAACCTTTTCATTGGGAGGCAGGAGTAAGAGCAGGGGTGACAGTGACCCCCCAAGTGCCACACTTCACGCTTGCTTGAGCTGTGCACCACCAGGGGTTGTGCACCTCGCTCAAGCTTTTCCTGAACTGCATCATCTCCCCGGGGCATCCATCCACCCCTGTACTCACATGTTTGAACAGGGTCACAGAGAAGACTGGGTGAATCCCCACGAAGCCTAATATAAAGCAAGTACTGATACTTTATAAAAACTTCACTGACTTCTGCTTGTATCCTCCATCTCCCCCAGCCCTAACTTAGTTGTTGATGGTCTGTATTTGGGCAACAAATGAGGTGTTGTGCCCAGTGTCTCCTGAGACAGTCACAGGTCTTAGGAGAACATGAATAGTGTGGTGGCTTTTCAGCATGGTCAGTGTCTTGTTCATCAAACCCTGTGGACATTCAGGTCACTGATGGGATAACCAGACAGTAATACTTCCTGTTAGAACTGAATCCCGTCAGGCCTATTCAGACTTAGAGGCTTATGTGAGCACAGTGGCATTTGGAATGCATATTCAATTTATAGACAGGTTGTATTTCAGAAGATTTTCGGCTAGAAATTTGGCACTTCAAATACCTTTCTCTTTGGAAATTGCGCCAGCCTACAGGAAAACCTAGTTCATCCACAATATGGCTTTGATGCATACAACTAAGTATTTGCAATAAAAAATAAAGCTGGGGAGGTTACTCCAGGAGTAATTTTTTTAAATAGAAAAAAAAATGATTGTGTTAATCACATTAAATTCTGATAGATTTAATGAGAGTAAGCCTTATGGAGATTCTGCAGAGGACATCTGGGGAATTTCAAAAGTTTTAGAGTTGGTGGCACTGATTCCTTAAAGTGAATGGCCTAGAAAATGTTTCAAAGGAAATCTGATGGTTTCTAATTCATAAGCCAATTTCCTTAGAACATGTGAGAGTTGGAGTCAGTGAAGGAGGGAAATGAATAAAAATGAGATATTTATATATTATACAGGAGGAGAAGCTGACTAAAAAATTGTATGTGAACACAAGAGAAAGAGATTTTTCTGAAGGGAAATCAACTGACTGTCTGGAGAGGAAAATGATGGGGAACTTTGGAAATCCTCTGGAGGAAACTTCAAAAAGTAGACAGTTCTTCTCTGACAGGTCCATGGTTGGGACATTTTGGTGGCTCATCCAGTGGAGACTGGAGCATTCTCAGAAAAGACTTGCAGATGCAGAGGTTTCAAGAGGCACTCACTTCCTATGGCTCTACTTATAAAGGAATCGTAGAACCATATAGTATGGAAATTTACCTTAGTCCACTCAGTAGGGAAGATTTAATGTGCACGTGTGTGCTCAGTTGCTCAGTTATATCCTACTCTTTTCAACGCTATGGACTAGCCCATCGGGCTCCTCTGTCCGTGGGATTTCCCAGGCAAGAATACTGGAGTGCATTGCCATTTCCTCCTCCAGAGGATCTTCCAGACCCAGGGATCCAACCTGCGTCTCCTGTATTGCAGGCAGATGCTTTACCACTGAGCCACCTGGGAAGCCACAAGATATAATGCTATGATTTAATTTTGCCTATACAAATATATTTCTGCCTCCCTTTTCATTATTACAGATCTACCATCTCTCTACTTCTCAGTTAAAGAGCTAAGTTAAAAAAACTAGCTAGTTTAAGATAAAACTATCAGTACTCCAATTAAAAATACCCTTCAAATTAGCTTTGTTGCAAGAATCTGAAATTGATATTAGACTTAAAAATTTGCCCAGCCTATTCTTTTGATGGTAACAAATATAATAAATAATTTGCTAATTTCCAATTTACATTTAAGTCAGCAAGTAGACTGTTTAGATTTGCATTACCCAGAAAGAAATTTCCAAGTAAATTTATAGTAACTTCACCAAGAAATTATTTACTATCTTAAAAGGAAAGTAATTTTCAAATACTCTCAATTGTTTATAGCTATTCATGTAAAAAATATGGTCATTATCAAGTTTTAAAATCTATTTATTGATAAAAGGTCATTTAGACTCTTTGGGTCATGCTTGTTAAATATAGGTAAAAGTACTTTGAGATCTGAAAGTAGTACTATTTCAAGTTTTCCATGAATTCAGAATTTCAAAAACTCATGACTTGTTATAATTAGTTATTTTATCATGGTCTTACTTTCTATTGTAATCAAATCTTATTTTTTAATGATATGGTTTTTATAAAAATATATATTTATTTATTTGGCTGAGCTAGATCTTAGTTACTGCACATGGGATCTTTAATTGTGGCATTAGAATTTTTCGTTGCACACGCAGGATCCAGTTTCTCAGTCAGGGATCGAACCTGGGCCCCCTGCTTTGGGAGAACAGTCTCAGCCACTGGACCACCAGAAAAGTATCTCTAAACAACTCGTGTATTATGTTTCTATAGAAAAAGTTTTATAAAATGAGCATAACTAAGCTGCATTTTGCACTAGCCTTGGAAAGATTTTTAATTAAAATCTATACTTTAAGGAATAACCGGGTAGCAGGGAATGTAGGTAATAGGGATATACTCCCACCCAGCTTGCACCAACCTGTCAAAGTTTAAGGCTAGTTACTATTGGTAAAGTTCCAGCCAGTGTAAATGATCATTAAATTGCAACAAAGAAAAAATAACTCACAACCAACACAATTCAGTTCAGTTGTCCAGTCATGTCTGACTCTTTGTGACCCCATGGACTGCAGCACTCCAGGCTTCCCTGTCCATCACCAACTCCCAAAGCCTGCTCAAACTCATATCCATTGCGTTGGTGATGCAATCCAACCATCTCATCTTCTGTCATCCCCTTCTCCTCCCGCCTTCAATCTTTCCCACCATCAGGGTCTTTTCCTATGAGTCGGTTCTTCGCATCAGGTGGCCAAAGGATTGGAGTTTCAGCTTCAGCATCAGTCCTTCCAATGAACACCCAGGACTGATCTCCTTCAGAATGGACTGGTTGGATCTCCTTGCAGTCCAAGGGACTCTCAAGAGTCTTCTCCAGCACCACAGTTGAAAGGCATCAATTCTTCTGCACTCAGCTTTGTTTATAGCCCAACTCTCACATCCATAAATGACTACTGGAAAAACCATAGCTTTGATTAGATGGACCTTTGTTGGTAAAGCAATGTCTCTGCTTTTTAATATGCTGTCTGTTTGATCATAGCTTTTCTTCCAAGGAGCAAGCGTCTTTTTATTTCATGGCTGCAGTCACCATCTGTAGTGATTTTGGAACCCCCCAAAATAAAGTCTCTCACTGTTTCCATCTTCCCTGTCTATTTGCCATGAAGTGATGGGACCAGATGCCATGATTTTAGTTTTCTGAATGTTGAGTGTTAAGCCAACTTTTTCACTCCCCTTTCACTTTCATCAAGCGGCTCTTTAGTTCTTCTTGGCTTTCTGCCATAAGGGTGGTGTCATCTGCGTATCTGAGGTTATTGATATTTCTCCCAGCATCTTGATTCCAGCTTGTGCTTCATCCAGCCTGGCATTTCTCATGATATACTCTGCATATAAGTTAAATAAGCAGGGTGACAATATACAGCCTTGATGTACTCCTTTCCCGATTTGGAATCAGTCTGTTTTCCATGTCCGGTTCTAACTGTTGCTTCCTGACCTGCATACAGATTTCTCAAGAGGCAAGTCAGGTGGTCTGGTATTGCCATCTCTTTCAGAATTTTCCACAGTTGTTGTGATCCACCAGTCAAAGGCTTTGGCATAGTCAATAAAGCAGAAGTAGGTGTTTTTCTGGAACTCTCTTGTTTTTTCAATGATCCAATGGATGCTGGCAATTTGATCTCTGGTTCCTCTGCCTTTTCTAAATTCAGCTTGAACATCTGGAAGTTCACAGTTCACATACTGTTGAAGCCTGGCTTGCAGAATTTTGAGAATTACTTTGCTAGTGTGTGAGATGAGGGCAATTGTGCGGTAGTTTGAACATTCTTTGGCATTGCTTTCTTTGGGATTGGAATGAAAACTGACCTTTTCCAGTCCTGTAGCCACTCCTGAGTTTTCCAGATTTGTTGGCATATTGAATGCAGCACTTTCACAGCATCATCTTTTAGGATTTGAAATAGCTCCACTGGAATTTCATCACCTCCACTAACTTTTTTTGTAGTGACGTTTCCTAAGGCCCACTTGACTTTGCATTCCAGGATGTCTGGCTCTTGGTGAGTGATCACACCATCATGGTTATCTGGGTCATGATGATCTTTTTTGTATAGTTCTTCTGTGTATTCTTGCCACCTCTTCTTAATATCTTCTGCTTTTGTTCAGTTCAGTTCAGTCGCTCAGTCGTGTCCGACTCTTTGCGACCCCATGAATCGCAGCACGCCAGGCCTCCCTGTCCATCACCAACTACCAGAGTTCACTCAGACTCACGTCCATCGAGTTGGTGATGCCATCCAGCCATCTCATCCTCTGTCGTCCCCTTCTCCTCCTGCCCCTAATCCCTCCCAGCATCAGAGTCTTTTCCAATGAGTCAACTCTTCACATGAGGTGGCCAAAGTATTGGAGTTTCAGCTTCTGCATCAGTCCTTCCAAAGAGCACCCAGGGCTGATCTCCTTTAGAATGGACTGGTTGGATCTCCTTGCAGTCCAAGGGACTCTCAAGAGTCTTCTCCAACACCACACTTCAAAAGCATCAATTCTTTGGCGCTCAGCTTTCTTCACCGTCCAACTTTCACATCCATACATGACCACTGGAAAAACCATAGCCTTGACTAGATGGACCTTCGCTGACAAAGTAATGTCTCTGCTTTTGAATATGCTATTTAGGTTGGTCATAACTTTCCTTCCAAGGAGTAAGTGTCTTTTCATTTCATGGCTGCAATCACCATCTGCAGTGATTTTGGAGCCCAGAAAAATAAAGTCTGACACTGTTTCCACAGTTTCCCCATCTATTTCCCATGAAGTGATGGGACCAGATGCCATGATCTTCGTTTTCTGAATGTTGAGCTTTAAGCCAACTTTTTCACTCTCCTCTTTCACTTTCATCAAGAGGCTTTTTAGTTCCTCTTCAAGGAAATGGCAATCCACTCCAGCACTCTTGCCTCGAAAATCCCATGGATGGAGGAGCGTGGTAGGCTACCGTCCATGGGGTCGCAAAGAGTCGGACACGACTGAGCGACTTCACTCCCTCAGTTTCTTAGGTATCTCTAATTTTCTTGAAGAGATCTCTAGTCTTTCCCATTCTATTGTTTTCCTTTTCTTTGCATTATCAGTGAGGAAGGCTTTCTTATCTCTCCTTGCTATTCTTTGGAACTCTGCATTCAAATGGGTATATCTCTCCTTTTCTCCTTGGCTTTAGCTTCTCTTCTTTCTCAGCTGTTTGTAAGGCCTCCTCAGACAGCCATTTTGCCTTTTTTGCATTTCTTCCCTTGGGGACGGTCTTAACCACTGTCTCCTGTAGTGTCACAAACCTCCATCCAAAGTTCTTCAGGCACTCTGTCTATCAGATCTAACCCCTTGAATCTATTTCTCACTTCCACTGTATAACTGTAAGGGATTTGATTTACGGCATAACTGAATGGTCTAGTGGTTTTCCCTACTTTTTTCAATTTAAGTCTGAATTTGGCAATAAGAGTTCATGATCTGAGCCACAGTCAGCTCCTGGTCTTGTTTTTGCTGACTGTATAGAGCTTCTCCATCTTTGGCTGCAAAGAATATAATCAGTCTGATTTCAATATTGACCATCTGGTGATGTCCATGTGTAGAGTCTTCTCTTGTGTTGTTGGAAAAGGGTGTTTGCTATGACCAGTGAGTTCTCCTGGCAAAACTCTGTTAGCCTTTTACCTGCTTTGTTTTGTACTTCAAGGTCAAATTTGCCTGTTATTCCAGGTAGCTCTTGACTTCCTGCTTTTGCATTCCAGTCCCTTATAATGAAGAGGACATCTTTTTTCGGTGTTAGTTCTAGAAGGTCTTGTAGGTCTTCATAGAACCATTCAACTTCAACTTCTTCAGCATTACTGGTTGGGTAATAGACTTGGATTACTCTGAATTTGAATGGTTTTTCTTGGAAACGAACTGACATTATTCTGTCATTTTTGAGACTGCATCCAAGTACTGCATTTTGTACTCTTTTGTTGACTATGAGGACTACTCCATTTCTTCTAAGGGATTCTTGCCACAGTAGTAGATATAATGGTCATCTGAGTTAAATTCACCCATTCCAGTCCATTTTAATTCACTGATTCCTAAAATGTTCACTCTTGCCATCTCCTATGTGACCACTTCCAATTTGCCTGGACCTAACATTTCAGGTTCCTATTGCTCTTTACAACATCAGACTTTACTTCCATCACCCATCTAATCCACAACTGGGTATTGTTTTTGCTTTGGCTCCATCTCTTCATTCTTTCTGGAGTTATTTCTCCACTGATCTCCAGTAGCATGTTGGGCACCTACCGACCTGGGGAGTTCATCTTTCAGTGTCATACCTTTTTGCCTTTTCATACTGTTCATGGGGTTCTCAAGATAAGAATACTGAAGCTGTTTGCCATTCTTTCTCCAGTGGACCACATTTTGTCAGAATTCTCCACCATGACCCATCCATCTTGGGTGGCCCTACACGGCATGGCTCATAGTTTCATTGAGCTAGGCAATGCTGTGGTCCATGTGATCAGTTTGGTAAGTTTTCTGTGGTTGCGGTTTTTATTCTGTCTGCCCTCTGATGGATAAGGATCAGAGGTTTATGGACGCTTCCTGATAGGAGAGACTGACTGAGAGGGAAACTGGGTCTTGTTCTGATGGGCAGGGCCATGTTCAGTAAATCTTTAATCCAATTTTCTGTTGATCAGCAAGGCTTTGTTTCTTCCCTGTTGCTTGACCTGAGGCCAAACCATGGTGGAGATAATGAAGATAATGGCAACCTCCTGGAAATGGCAACCCACTCCAGTATTCTTGCCTGGAGAATCCCATGGGTGGAGGAGCCTGTTGGGCCACAGTCCATGGGGTCGCAAAGAGTCAGACATGACTGAACGACTTCACACTCCCACCCTCGCACCCAGGCACTGCTGCAGTCAGTGCCTTAGACCCTGAAGCACGCCCTTGCTGACCCACACCTCTGCCAGAGACTCCTGGACACTCATGCCCATGCCTGGGCCAGTTTCTTGTGGGGTATTAAACAAGTTACATAATATATACAAACGTATATAAATAGTATCAGACACAAACAAAGCAGGACACTCAAAGGGAGTTAGAAAACATCTGCATAACCACTTGCTCCAAGAAGCTAAGGACTAAAATGGGGTCTAAGGTAGCTGAGAACAGGAGATGCTGCTGCTGCTAAGTCACTTCAATCATGTCCGACTCTGTGCGACCCCATAGACGGCAGCCCACCAGGCTCCCCCGTCCCTGGGATTCTCCAGACAACAACACTGGAGTGGGTTGCCATTTCCTTTTCCAGAACAGGAGATGTGAGCATTTTAATTACTTGGGTGTTATCCATTAACATTTGAAGATACTATTTTATAATAAGCTACTGTCCTTGAGGATGTTAAATTATCTCAGTGAAGAGTGAAGAGAGAGGAAGTGGGGCAGGGGTGAAGGATGCCAAGGAGGATGTATTTTAAATCATTTTGTGGAAGACAAGTGGCCTTATTATTTCCCCCAAAAGAAGGAAGACGTCTTGATGCCCCATAAATCCATGAATACTGGACCTCCTTTTAGTCTTCCTCTTTCTGAATAGAAGGCATGTTGGCTTGAAGAAAAAATCCTTTCATAGCGTCAGTGCCCCAATGCCACTGGCTGAGAACAGAGGCGGACCTGCACCCAGGATGGCTGAATTAGCATTTCCCCAAGTCTGCCTCTGCCTGCTTGATTATGGAGATACTCTGTCCCTGCCAGTACTGAGAGTGTTGACTCTTCAATGGAGTCTTCTTTTGAGGACAACATCACATTAACAAGAATTTTTTTTTTCATTCAAATGTGACATTTTCAAGGGCTTACACTCATTAATTTCTTTTCTTTCCAGAAGGACCCCAAAGCCAAATTTGGGTCTTAATCTGGACAGAATCAGCTCTGTGGAACCTTGAGTTTCTGATTAAAGAGTGACTCACAAGGTGATTGAGTGGGGGTCTGCTGGGAGGCAGACTCTCAGACCCCACCCCAGACAGACCCCGTGTTTTATTTATAGAGACCTCCAGGTGATTCCAATATGCTCACAGTTTAAGAAGCCCTGCCCTAGACACCTCTGAAAGCTGGGGTCCTGAAAACTCCAGGCTGGGGGTTCTCAAGGGCATTGAGATGGCCTTTGGCAAATAATCACATTTTACCACTTGCTATTGGAAACATCTGGAAAACCCCGTTTTGGCCAAGATTCTTATGCCTTTTGGCAATATACCAAAAAGGACTTTAAAACAGCATTTTAGACACATTCTCCGAAACATGACAAGGAGTCGATTTCTGATTTGGGTTGGGTTGTACTGCTAGTCAAACCATATGTAAAAGTTACTGCACTGAAAGAGGCTAAATGAATGACAGGTTGCCATGAGCTATAAAACCAGGAGAAACTGATGTTTTCTAGGGGTGATATTTTAAGTTAGGTCTGGCTTTTCTTATTTTATTTTTAATGTTTTCTTGGCCACATAGCTTGTGGGATCTTAGTTCCCCAACTAGCGATTGAACCCACATCCCCTGTATTGGAAGCATGGAGTCTTAACCACTGGATCACCAGGGAAGTCCCAGGTCTGGCATTTTAACTGTAAAACTAAAAACAAAGATCTGATCAATTTTCACTGAAGTCACTAAATTATTTCACTTTTTTTTTTTTTAATTAGCCACTGTTATTTTCTCCTTACTATGCAAAATAAACAAAGTTGCTGATTAGAGCAGACTCCTTACCTTTATATCTTGTGGGTTGATACCAGGATTTGTTTGACATCGCAGAGGTCCCAGAGTTTGAATATGAAAAATGTAGAGGAGAAATTCATCCCGGGCAGAGAAGGGCCAGCCCACCTCCAGTAGGGTGTCGCTGATGGTGCTTGGTCCAATATTGTGTAGCTACAAGCAGGGAACATGTCACGGAACGGTCAGCACAAGGCAGCAAGTTGAAATCAAACTCCATAAACTCAGAACCCATTCTAAAAAAGTATGGATTTGGCTTTAAGTCATCTGCACTAGGACTGTGACAATAGGAAGAGTCTCTTAAGCAAGAGGAATCCTGGAAGCAAGATGGGCTGATGCTTAGAGAAGACAATTCAGTCTGTGGAGCTCTCAGTGCAGAATTCCTTTGCAAAGGCCTCCTTCACCATGTCTGATAACTGTGCCATTTCCCTTACGTTTATGTTAATCTAATCACAGCGAGAGAAACTTCACTTTAATTATCTGCTTTATAAACTTGGTTATTCTTTCCTTACATTGAAATTGGCCTCTTTCCTGACTACTGACTTGTCGATTGTAACCATATGCGACGCACTTTCCCTTACCCCCTGGAAAAATGGCTATCCATCAAATACCAGAGATGGCCCAGGCTCACCACAGTTCACTTCAAGTGCGCATTTCAAAGCTGAGCTCCTTCTGTTTTAATCAGTGAATCTCAAGGAAAGAAAGGCCACGTTGCATAAAGAGATGAAGTCTTTGAACACAAGAATCCTGTACTTGCGAGACACAAAACAGCCTGGGAACACCACTAAGTGGATTTAAATTTACTGTGGTTTTGAAAATTCACTTCAAAGTTAGCTGGGACCTTTTACCCTTTTCTTTTTTCACAGTTCTGACAATTATAATGATCCATAAAATAATTTATAATTGGTTTTGCTTATTAGGTGGCTCATTTCATTCACATTATCAAAGCAACATGCCATCCATTGATAAAAGTATATTTTGAGACATGAAACTAGCCTGTAAGCAATGTTCAGTGATTGCTTTTGGCACTACTGGGTATTACCCTTAAATTTTATGATCCATTGTTGCTCAGATTAGAAGCAGGGTTGCCCTGAGAATGATTGCGTTTGAATGTTTGCAAACTTTAAAGTTTCACCATTCTAAGGAGAGACTAGTACACACAAGGCTTAATAAATTACTTGACAGATTTTTTTTTCCCAGTGAGGTTCTTGATCAGAATGGCCTTGGGACTGTATTATCCTTTTGTTATCAGGAGAGCTTAAGCCAAAGCCTTGATCCAGCTTTGGACAGGGTGTCTGATTCTGGACCACAGGCTGGGCAGATGGGAGGCTTTCATGTTGACACTACGCAGGAGTTGATGCTTCTTTCTCATCTATGTAAACATCTCATCAGCTCTGAATTGGCTTTAACTATTATTCTTAGAGAATGCTACTCAAGTCCTTTGTAGCTTAAGATGAACGATATAGCCAGAATTATTAGGTCAGCGGCATGCATGACACAAGAAAGAGATTGGCGGCATTAACCAAGAAAGAACCTCAAATAGAAAATGGCTCGGAACATTGTTTTGCTGGCCCCGTGAAGATGAGCAGGAATAACTTCTCCACTGGCAGCATGTACTGGGTTGGCCAAAGTGTTCATTTGGGTTTTTCACACGAACGTTTTGGCCAGCCCAACACTTTATTAAGAAAAAAAAGAACTACTAAACTAACCATTTACTATATCTTGGTTTCTAACTGTAAAAAAAAAAAATTTTAATGTTTCGGATAATGTGTCAACCTAGCTCCTCTCTATGAACACTTTAACACCTGAAGTGGAAACAGATCAACAGGTCTTTATCACAAGCTGCTGGTTTGCTTCTGAAAAATAAATGGACTATTTCAAATCTCAGAATAACATACATATCTGATTGAGGTTAGTCGAATGAACAGTAAAATTATTCTTATCTGTCAAACCTCCACCCATGCTATACACCCATTTGGGGACTATAAAATAGCAGATAGTCCATATGGCTTTGTCTAGTACCTTCCGGTTGGTGACTTTTAATTTAAAAGGTGGATGGGTTTTAAAAATAGGTGTAGGAAGAAATGAACTAAAGTCTAGGGAGTGTGTCATTTCTAGACTTAGGCTGTCCAAACAGCAAAAGAGAGGAAATAAAGAACCTGGGCCACCTGATGCTAAGAGCTGACTCATGGGAAAAGACTGGAATACTAGAAAGACTCAGGGCAGGAGGAGAAGGGGGCGACAGAGGAGGAGATGATTGGATGGCATCATTGACTTGATGGACATGAGTTTGAGCAAACTCTGGGAGATAGTAAAGGACAGGGAAGCCTGGCGTGCTGCAGTCCATGGGGTCACAAAGAGTTGAACACGACTGAGCAACTGAACAACAACAAAAAGAACAGGAACAGGAACAAGATAAAATGCTTCTCACTGTATAATGGCTCTTGCCAGTAAAAAGCCAGTGGTTATTTAGTAGAACACCCTCCCACCACCCACTGCAACATGAGAGCAAAACAGCACAAATCTAGGCTGGATCTTGGATTGGTATCTTTTAAAACACTGTGAAAAGTTTATTAGCAAAGAGCATAAGAACAAACCCTGAACACAGCTTCAACAGAGACAATGATTACCTCATAAATATGTTCCACCAGTGGTCCAACTCCCTCCTCCTTGTGAGGCTCCTCTTCTGGTTCCCAGTTCTGAATGGGCAGGACAATCTGCGGAGGGTGGGACACTCTGAAACATGGAACGTGATGTCAGTCGCTGGTGCTGGCACGTTTAAACAATGTCTTACTTGTGTGGAGTACATTAACAGCAGCAGCAAAGAGTGACTGCCAATTTATTTGAACAGACATCATCCACAAGGAAAAAGTATTGAAAGTGTTTGTTTAGCAGAATCACTAAAGGAGTAGGTAAGGGTCTGAGTGAGAGTGTTAGTCACTCAGTCGTGTCCGACTCTGTGTGACCCCATGGACTGTAGCCCACCAAGACCCTCTGTCCATGGGCTTCTCCAGGCAAGAATATCTGGAGTGGGTTGCCATTCCCTTCTCCAGGGGATCTTCCCAACCCAGGGATCAAACCCCAGTCTCCTGCATTGCTGGCAGATTCTTAACTGTCTGAGCCACCAGGGAAGCCTTCAAGGGTCTGAAACATCTCTTAATTAACTGGTCTGGAACTCAGATCGACTTATTTTATAGCATCTCCTCTCTTAAGCACTAGGGGGCAGAGCAGAGCACATTCCTGAACCGAGATGGATAATATCACATATACATAAACACACATCTATCCATATATCCTGTGTAAGTATAAGTGTGTGTATACACGATCTATAATCCATGCTTTAAGTCATATCAATAAATGGGACATTTCTGTGGATAAAAAAATCTAGAATTCTGTGCGCTTTGTGAAATGTCCAGTTGTAACAAAATACTGTTTCTACCTCAGAGTAGGAAAGTGGCCACTTGTATATTTCTCCTTCTTAGATTTCTTTAGCTTTCCATGAATGCAGCCATACCTCTTATAAGGCCAGGCCCAGAGCCAACATAAAGCCTGATCAAGTTCTAGAGTTATTTTATATATTACTGAAGCATGAGACAGACAGAGAAGGAGAGTTAAGTGGTGGAATCGTGTAAGTAGCATATTAGCCAGGCTATTCTGTCCATGGGATTCTCCAGGCAAGAATACTAGAGAGGGTTGCCTGCCCTCCTCCAGGGGATTTTCCTGACCCAGAGATTGAACCCATGTCTCTTACGTCTGCTACGTCTGCAGGCGGGTTCTTTACTACAAGTGCCACCTGGGAAGCCCTATTAATCGGATATACAGGTAGTTTTCCCTGCAGTTTACACCTAGAAAGTGAGCACTGTAGGAATGAAATACAGCACGTGGCGTTATTCCATAGCAAAAGCTGACTGTAAACCAAACTGTTATTGTTTTATAATCTTAAAAATGATAATTCCCCCCAAACAATGCTTTCTAGCAGTTTTTAGGTAAAAGGTATCTTTCAAAGAATTCTTAGACCTTCAGCTAACTTCAATAGAAAATATCTCTTTTGGCAATTGAAGTCTTAAATGCCCTTCTAAGAATACCCAGTAATTAGCACAGCCTTTAGTAACTTCAAACGTTATCTTTTCTCTTCTTTGGGTAATATATTTCTAAAGCAGAAAGCAAAATATATTGGGTTAAATTCTGACTGCAGGGCAAATAGTTTAATTTCTATTTGTCTCCATTTCTTTATCTGGAAAATTATGATAAAACTCTGGGCTCTGTACCACAAATGATTGGAAAATATGTCAACTGCTTGTTGGTCAAAGTCAATTATCCTGCATTGTCTTCTAGGGGTTGGTGGGACAAGTATATTTTTTAAGTTGACTACCCACAAAAATTTTTCTAAACTGTAAAGCCCTTTGCATTCACCCTTCACATACCACTATTAAATAAAAAGTGCAGAGCACAGCCTCCTGGGCTGATGCCTTAATATTTTATACTTATAGATCAGATTGTATTATGCCACACTCCCCTTTCTGACTGGATTTGATTAAACCAAGTGTCAATTGCATAGGAGACTCAGTGAGGAGAAGAGGAGAGAAGATGGCAGGATGCTTTCATCAAAGGACTGCCCAGAGAGCTTGGGCTCCCATTCCCAAGGGATCTTGACAACCTCACCACCCACATTTTCACTCAGCTCTCAGTTTAGCAACAGTTGATTCTAAAAGATCTACATCCATTGTGAGGTTCTTGGGAAACTTTTTATTTATTTTGGCATCAAGAAAAAAGAATATGGAATAGAAGCTGAGCCCATTTTCTCTGAAAAGTTTTGTTCCTGTGTTCATCAATCCTATAGGACTGGTCATAAATTTCCTTGGACCAGAGTCATAAATATAGACCTTGACAGGTACTGTGAAGACAGTGTGCTCAAATCCCCTCAATGAAAGAAGAACTGATGTCCAGAAAAGTAGGGAGTTGGTTGCAGGTGAAGACGAGAGCTCAGATTCACTAAGCACTATTCACTGTATTTCCAATATACTGTACACTACAGGGGCCATTAAGTGGCAGTGGTTTTAGTAAATACAACTTAAAGAAACTTCCTGGTCCATTTGTGTAGCAAAATCAAATAGAAATATATAAAGAAATATACAATCTATCACAGGGCATGGGAAAAATTAAAAAACTATGTCTCACAAAAATCAAGTTATCTACATTCAAAGACCCTTTCAAATCTAGGGAAACCAAGGACAAAGAATAGCTCCCTAAAGATTCCCAACTAAATACATGAAACATTGTTTATTGTTTTCAAAGTTGTTAAGAAGGTAGCAAGTGAGGGAGAAAAAAAAGAGAATATGAGCAATTACCTAGCCTAGGATGTACAGCCAGTACAGTGATCGAACAGCCCTTCCTGAATGGTCCTCACATTCTGAGAGTGTTATTCCACGGAGACCCCTTGGTAATAAGACTGTGGTACTCAGCGGTAACACTGGACATGAGGAGGGGATGTAAGAGGAGGTAAGGAATTCTACCTTTGATAAGTTAAAGTCTGTATGTTATCAGGGAGTTCAGATCTGATGATTTGGTAGTAAGCCCTATTTTCATAATCCCATTTCCCACCCCCATTAGTCCCAAATAACAAAGATTATCCTTTATTGTATGGAACAGCCCTATGTAGACCACGGTTACTCATGATTGCAGTCTCTCTTAACATAAACCCACTCAATCCTGATTAATATGTCAGCGATACAATTTTTCTTTTAAGAATTTTTTAAAATCTAAGTATAGTTGATTCACAATATTGTGTCAGTTTCTGGTGTACAGGATAGTGATTCAGTTATACATATATGTGTGTATGTATATATATTGCCCCCTTCATGGATATCACAGCCTTGGCATGGCAAACGGGCTTGTGTAACTCCAAGAAGCTATAAGGCATGCTGTGCAGGGCTACTGAAGATGGATGGCTCATAGTGAACAGCTCTGACAAAACGTGGTTCACTGGAGGAGGGAATGGCAAATCACTCCAGTATTCTTGTTGGAGAACCCCATGGAAGGGATGAAATGACAAAAAGATATGATGCTGAAAGATGAGCCCCCTAGATCAGAAGGTGTCCAGTACGCTACTAGGGAAGAGTGGAGGGCAATTACTAATAGCTCCAGAAAGAACCAAGAGCCTGGGGCTAAAGCAGAAATGCCTCTCAGTTGCAGATGTGTCTGGTGGTGAAAGTAAAGTGCAATGCTGTAAAGAACAATATTGCATAGGAACCTGGAATATTAGGTCCATGAATCAAAGTAAATTGGACACAGTCAAGCAGAAGATTGAACACTGACATCTTATGAATCGGTGAACTAAAATGGACAGGAATGGGTGAATTTAATTCAGATGACCACTATATCTACTACTGTGGCAAAGAGAATGGGAAAAATTGGAAGAAGTGACAGATTGTATTTTCTTGTGCTCCAAAATCACTGTGGATGGTGACTGCAGCCATGAAATTAAAAGATGCGTGCTTTTTAACTGTGGTGCTGCAGAAGACTCTTGAGAATTCCTTAGACTACAAGATCAAACCAGTCACTTCTAAAGGAAATCAACCCTGAGTATTCATTGGGAGGACTGATGCTAAAGCTGAAGCTCCAGTACTTTGGCCACATGATGTGAAGAGCTGACTCACTGGAAAAGACCCTGATGCTGGGATAGTTTGAAGGCAAAAGAAGAAGGGAGTGGCAGAGGATGAGATGGTTAGATAGCATCACTGACTCAATGGACATGAATCTGAGCAAACTTCAGGAGATATTGGAGGACGGAGGGGCCTGGCGAGCTACAGTTCATAGGGTCACAAAGAGTCAGACATGACTTAGCAACTGAACAATAGCAACATATATATTGTAATATACATGTTTTTCATATTTTTCCATCATAGCTTATTGCAGGATATTGAACATAATCTCCTGTGCTATACACTAGGACCTTGTTGTTTATCAAGGACATGATTGAATTACTCTTCATGAGCTTAATACTGTGCATGTTGGTCTTATAGCCAGTTTACTTCTCTGTAGTTGTATGCTGAATTAATCCTTTGTACCAACAAATGACATGTAAATCTGCTTAAAGACAGTGTTGACATTATCTGGCTTTGAAACAAATGGGACAATTCTCAATACATTTTTTTTTTCCATTTGAAGAAATAAATCCATTTGAGTTTATTCTTCAAATTATAAAAATGACAGTAAAATTAAAAAAAATTGATAATTAAAATACATTGGAATAAACACCATTGGCCAAAAAGAAAATTAGATTTTCCTAAAGACTGAACATGAGATTTTCAACACATTAGCTGTTTGCTCTTTGAAAAATTAAACACTGGAACAAATATTATTGCCAACTATTTGGAGGAAAGAGCTTTACTTAGAAAAATGGTTTCAGAAAACTTTAACACTATCTTAGAAAACAAACTGTGGTCAATTGTTGGATATTAATCTAGCAATGAAATAACTGCATACACATGAGAAACCAAATTTTAATTACCTGTTTTGATCATTGCTAAAGCAAATAGAAAGTTTACTTCCTTTTTTAATTAGAAACCCTGGAGTCATAAATGATGGCAGAAATATAATTAAAAATATTAATCTCTTTAAATGGATATGTGAGAATAAAAAAGTGAAGTCACTCAGTTGTGTCCAACTCTTTGTGACTCCTTGGACAGTAGCCTATCAGGCTCCTCTGTCCATAGGATTTTCCAGGCAAGTGTACTGGAGTGGGTTGCCATTTCCTTCTCCAGGGATTGAACCTGGGTCTTCCACGTTGCAGGCGGACACTTTACCATCTGAGCCACCAGGGATATCCAGTTAAATGAAGCACTTAGCTTACTTGGACTAAAATGAATTTTGGAATTAAGAAACAGTTTAAATTTATTTTTGGTTAGCAAAACAAAGATAAGCTAAGCTTAAAGAGATAAAATTTCATATATACTAGCTGTAAAAAGATATAAAAATAAGATGGTAAAAATAATGCTTGTGCTTTTTGTCTCTAATTTTTTTATATAGTGTTTATCTCATCAAGAGAGGGACAGCAGAATTAAATTAGAAATGCACAAAAATGAAACATCTAGATTAGTTCCAAATATCTCTAAATCAAACAAGTCACTTCCCATGAGTCATCTCATGAGTTAAAAAAGAAATTACAAAGAAAACTGATAAACATTTTGAGCTGAGTTATAATGAACATTCAACATATCAAAATTTTGCTATGCTGCTAATAGTTTTAGAGAAAAATTTATAGCACTAAATGCTTATGCAAGAAAAACTTGAAGAAAGTGTTTAATTTTACATAGAGGAACTAGAAAAAGAAGAGAAAATCCAACTTAAAATGAACAGAATGAAAAAAATAATCACAAAAGTAGAAACCAATGGAACAGAAAACAAAAACAAAAGCAAAATAAATGAATAAAAAGGAAAGAAAGAAAAATCAATGCAACAAAAAAAAAACCTAGTTCTTTGAAAAGATCACCAAACACTAGTGAGACTGGTAAGAGAAAAATATAGGGAATAGAGGTTACAAATTGCCAATATCAGAAATAATGAAGGGACACTGTTAGAGGTCCTACAGACACTTAAAGGACAATGAGAGGAAATTATGTCAGAATGTGTAACAACTTAGATGAATGAAAGACAAATTTCTTGAAATACTACCAAAATTCACTAAAGTAGAAATAGATAATATGAATAGCCTTATATCTAAGGATGAAATGGAATTGTTAAAAAACCTTTCTACAGAAACAAATCTTCTCCTGAAAAAAAAAAAAAAAAAAAGCCCAAAACTCCAGTCTCAGATTATTTCACTGGTGAATCTTCCTATATATTTAAGTTAGAAATAATGCCAAGTCTACACACAGTTTTTCAGAAAAAAGAAAAGATGAGTGAATACTTCCATCTCATTTTAAGGAGCTAGCATCCTCCTAACACCAAAATCAGAACAAAAATTGGATGAAAAGAAAACAACAGATCAATATTTCCCATGAACATGTATGCAAACGTCACTATCAAAATTTTAGCAAGTTAAATCCCACAATATATAAAAAAGAGAATCATCACGTTTAAGTGTGCTTCTTGCTCAGAGTGCAGTTTTGGTTTAAAATTCAGAAACAAAAATTAATCAAGTCACCACTTGAGTGGGCAAAAAGGGAGAAATCATTTAACTTATCCTGCTTCTGCAGACAAGAATAACAGAAGCCCCGTGTTTGGTACTTCCCCAGACTTCCTCTTCATAGACACAGAAAACACATTTGACAAAACGGAATACACATTCATGTCAGAAACTGTTAAGACAACGAGGAAGAAGGGAACATTCTCAACCTAATAAAGGCATCTATAAAAACTCTGCAGCTAACATCAGACCTAATGGTAAAAGACTGAATATTTTCTCCTTAAGATCAAATCAGGGTCTCTCAACAAGGCACAGGTTTACATTTTACTTTTACCCCTTCTACTAGTTTTGCACTGGCAGTCTCTACTGGCAGTAAGAGAAGAAGAAGAAAGAAAAGGCGTAACTACATAGCAAACTAAAGAACCTCTTGAAGGTGAAAGAGGAGAGTGTAAAGGCTGGCTTAAAACCCAACATTCAAAAAATGAAGTTCATGGCACCTGGTCCTATCACTTCATGGCAAATAGATGGGGAAACAGCGGAAAAACAATGGAAACAGTGACAGACTTTATTTTCTTGGGCTCCAAAATCACTGTGGATGGTGGGTGCAGCCAGGAAATTAAAAGATGCTTGCTCCTTGAAAGAAAAGCTATGACAAACATAGACAGTGTATTAAAAAGCAGAGACAAGAGACATCAGTTTGCTGACAAAGGTCCATAGAGTCAAAGCTATGGTTTTTCCAGTGGTCATGTATGGATGTGAGAGTTGGACCATAAAGAAGGATGAGCACCGAAGAATTAATGCTTTTGAACTGTGGTGTTGGAGAAGACTCTTGAGAGTCCCTTAGACTGCAAGGAGGTCAAACCAGTCAATCCTAAAGGAAATCAGTTCTGAATATTCATTGAAGCGACTGATACTGAAGCTGAAGCGCCAATACTTTGGCCACATGATGTGAAGAGCTGACTAATTGGAAAAGACCCTGATGCTGGGAAAGATTGAAGGCAGGAGGAGCAGTGGATGACAGAGGATGAGATGGTTGGATGGCATCACCGACTCAATGGACGTGACTTTGAGCAAGCTCTGGGAGATGGTGAAGGAAAGGGAAGCCTGGCATGCTGCCGTCTGTGGGGTTGCAGAGTCAGACAAGACTGAAAGACTGCACTGAACAGAACATAGCAAATGGTTTAACCTTGCCACAAAGAGGTCTGGTCTTTGCCCTCAACTTCTGAGAGATAAGCTCTCAAAATTTTATGCCTGAGAGAAGGAATATCTTTGCGTTTGGCGGGAGCATGGGGGGCGGGGGGCGGGGGTGGGGGTGGAGAGGTCACACTGGGTAGTCTAAAGATAATTTTCGGAGTTGCTCACATCAGGAAGACCAACAGAGTAATTCATGATGGGAGGCTCGATCACATCATCTCAGTCATCCTGGACACTGAGATCAATTAAGTATGCATAACCAATTAATATAGCATGTATAATCCACACTACTATGCATAAATAGAAAACTAAGGAGAATCTACTATGTAGCACAGGGCACTCAATCTACTCAGTGCTCTGTGATGACCTAAATGGGAAGGAAATTCCAAAAGGAGGAAATAAATGTATACGTATGGCTGATTCACTTTGCTTCACAGCAGAAACTGACACAACAGTGCAAAGCAATTATGAAGTGAAGTAAAGTGAAGTGAAGTCGCTCAGTCGTGTCCGACTCTTTGTGACCCCATAGACTGTAGCCCGCCAGGCTTCTCTGTCCATGGAATTCTCTAGGCAAGAATACTGGAGTGGGTTGGCATTTCCTTCTCCAGGGGATCTTCCTGACCCAGGGATCGAATCCGGGTCTCCCGCATTGCGGGCAGACGCTTTAACCTCTGAGTCATCAGGGAAGCTACAAATAAATAAATATAAATATTTACCAAAAAATTTAACTGGTCAGTCAGTCAGTCATGCCTATCTTATGGAGCACTGTCCTCCAAAAAACCCACAACTGAACACAGGCCTGAGTGAGTTTCTCTGGTTACAGCATACTGTTACACATCAATACCAGGAAAGTAACCCATCCTGCCTCTGCAGACGAGAATAATATAAGCCCTGTGTTTGGTACTTCCCCCGACTTCAACTATGCACTTTTGGCCCCTGGCTGATTGTAATCTGCATCTTCTCCCTGTGATAAACTGTTCCCATGAGTATAATAGCTGTCAGAGTGTGGTGCGTCCTTCTAAGTGAATTATTGAACCTGTGGGTGGATGGGAACCACCCAAATCTGCAGTTCATGTCAGAGGCAAGGGTGATCTCTGCTCTCTAATTTTGTATCTGGTTAAACTTTTGAACATACAGATTAGAAAAGAAGAAATAAAATTGTCTTTATTTGCAGGTCATATGATAATTCTGTAGAAAATCCTAGGAAATCGTCAAACAAAACGCTTCTAAATTGTTTAGTGAGTTCACCAAGATCTCAGAATACACTACTGCATTTCAAGATGTGTTGTCTATGTATACACATAGCTCCATGAGACAGAACAGGAGGTACACTCTCAGGTGGACAACAGATTGTTTAACAAAGAAAGTGAAAGTCGCTCAGTAATGTCTGACTCTGTGATCCTATGGACTGTGGCCTGCCAGGCTCCTCTGTCCATGGGATTCTCCAGGCCAGAATATTCTCCAGGGGATCTTCCCAACTCAGGGATCAAACCCAGATCTTCCACACTGCAGGCAGATTCTTTACTGTCTGAGTCACCAGGGAAGTCCAAGAGTACTGGAGTGGGTAGCCTAGCCCTTCTCCAGCGGATCTTCCTGACCAAGGAATTAAAAAGGGGTCTGCCTGCAATGCATGCAGATTCTTTACCAGCTGAGCTACCAGGGAAGCTTTTGTTCAACAAAGGTACCAAGTAATTCAATGGGGGAAAGGATAGTCTTGAACAAATGGCACGACAAGTGGATATTCGCATGCAAAAATGAACCTTAGCCCTAACCTCACTCCAGATATAAAAATTAGCTTAGAAGGAATCATAGACCAAAATGTAAAACTATGAAACTTGTAGAAGAAAACAGGAGAAAATCTTGTGACTTTGGATAAAGCACAGATTTACACAGGACACAAAGACCACAAACTGTAAAATGTTTAAAAGTTGGATTTCATCAAAATGTAAAATGTTTGCTCTTTGAACATGACTGTTAGAAAGTGACAAGCCAGACCATGAACTGGGAGAGAGTATTTGTAGGGCACTGCTCTGATAAGTGATTTTGTATCCATGATGTGTAAGGAACTTTTACAACTTGACAGTAGGAGAGAAAGCTCAGTAATAAATGGGTAAATGGGTGAAAATTTTAAAAGACACTTTACAAAACAAGGGAGATATGGATGGCAAATAACCAGTGAAAAGATGCTCAGTATCATTAGTCATAAGAAAATATTAATTAAAGCCTCAGTGAGATACTTCTCACTGACACACCAAAATGGCTAAAAACAAATAAACCAATCTCAAACACACTCTGGCAGCCATACAGACCAGCTAGAACTTCTGTGCTTTGCTGGTGGGAATGCAAAATAGAAATGGTACAGCCACTTTGAAAAACAGTTCAGTAGTTTCTATAAAGCTAAACACACACTTGCCATATGAGTCAGTACCGCCATTTGTGAAAACAAGTGTCCCAAGACCCATATGTGAATGCCTATGGCAGACTTAGTATTAATAGCCCCAAACAGGAAACAACCCAAATGTTCACCAACTGGTGAATGGATGAGCAATGTAAGGGAAGTCCAGATAGTGGAAGACCTCTCAGAGAAAGAACTGCAAAATATTGTTTTTCTTTAAAAAAAAAAAAAAATCACCCAAAATATTGATACTTGTAAGAACATGGAATATTTTTTCAAATGCATTATGCTAAGTGAAAGAAGTCAGTCTCAAAAGGTTACATTCTATATGAGTATATTTATATGACTTTCTAGAAACAGAGTCACAGAAAATAGATCAAGGTTGTCAGAGCCTGGGAGTGGGGGAAGGATTGCCAAAAAAGTACATGAAGATACTATTTGGGGTTTTGGAACTGTTTTATAGTGAATGCTCTTGTGGTGCCATAACTCTTCAAACTAGATACCTAAAAAAAGGGTGAGTTTTACTTTATATAATGTATATTTCAATAAACTCGACTTAAAAAATATCACAAACCCCATAGACTGTAAAAAGACATTTGCAGTATGTGTAACTAATAAAGAAATAGTGTCTCAACTCTAGAATATGAAAGAACACCTATGAACTAATAAAAAGTCAAGTCTCTTAATAGAAATAGGTCACAGAAATTGCCTGATAGGAAGAATAAAAGTTAACAAACATTAAAAAGCAAGCAAACATAAAAAAGCTGCTTAATCTCATTTAGAAATCAAGGAATAGCCAGTTAAACCTTCAATTGAATACTATTTCCTATCTATCAGATTGGCTCAAAATGTGAAACTAGGTCACTCTGAAAGCTAGTTAATGAGGAGCAATGGAAATGTCAATCCACTTCTTTCAGGGCTATAATCTGGTAGAACTACTTAGGAAAACAATTTGGTATTCTCAGTAAAGTTAAATAGTATGTACTCTCTGATGCTGAAATTCCACCTCTAAACATATACCTTTCTGACATTCTGCCATGAGTGTACTTGAAGATACATATAAAGTAGATAACTAATGAAAACCTACTATACAGCATGGGGGGAAAAAAGAAAGGTTCAAGCTGTTTGTAGGGAATGTTTTAAGTTAACCTTAAAATGCATTCCAACATACAGTAGGTGCAGACAAATACTTTTTGATTCCACTTACACAAGGTACCTGGAGTAGTCAAATTCATAGAGTTGCAGGGTGCACTGATGGATGCCAGGGGCCAGGATTGGGAGGGATGAGGTGAGGGGATGAGGAATGGGGATTTACTGTTTAATGGGGACAGAGTTTCAGCTTAGGAAAGTGAAAATTTTAGGAGGTGGATGATGGTGAGAGTTGTACAACAATGTGAATGTACTTAGTGTCCCTGAGCTGTACAGTTAAATATGGTTAAAATAATATGTTTTATATTATGTGATTTTTCCACAAAAAAAATTAAAAACATTTGTAAAAAAGCAAAAATACAACCCCCAAAGTAGACTAGATACATAAGTTAAATTACAGCTTTATAATAGCTTTATAATGCTATATTCTTCTGCAATTAAAATGAATGAACTAGAGGCACGTGCATTAAAGTGAGCAAATGTCAAAAACATTCACTTGCATGAAAAGAAATCACAGAAGCACACACAAAATTTGTGCAGACAAGGTTCAAAAACTTCTCTCTCATAGGCTGTAGATCACCATTATTTTAGAAACATGTAGCTGGACATAAGCTGCCTGTATTTACACTCCAGCTGCTCACTTTCTAGCTGTGTAACCTTCAACTCCTTATACCAAAATTTCCTCAGTTGCACAGTGAGAGTTCTAGTACATATTAAGAGATGCTAACATGCTAGGGTAGCATGTGAAAGGATTCACAAATGAAGGCATTTTTATCACTCCCTAAGGGTCGGACACGACTGAAGCGACTTAGCAGCAGCAGCAGCAACCCACTAGGCAGAACCTCAGTGGTGCCGGGATGGCATACAGGAACCCCCACCCCTACCATGCTGCCATTGAACATCTGGGGCAGCAGGAAAAGAAGGCACAACGACAGTGCCTTTGAGTGCAAAAATCTACAGTTTGCGTCATGGAGGAGTGTGAACTCCTAGGTCTCAGGACCTATGAAAAAGGAAGGGGAACTGAGATTTCTGGAGCCCCGGGGACAGTTCAGCCTAAAATACCAGTTGACATTTGTAGCTAAGTCCTTGATGGTTCTGATAAAACAAGAATTAGAATAAAATCAATCAAGTCCACACTTGGTACAAGATAAGAACTACATGTAGTCCATTTCCGATTTCTTTTCCCCCCAGGCACAGATTTCCCAGATGGTATTTATTCCAAGCCTTTTGCTTGACCACTTTCTTCCTGTTTCTCAACTGATTGCTTATTGGCAACTTCTTCAAAGAGTGGGGCAGGAGGAAAAAGACACGAAGTGTGGAGCCCATCAACCCTCACATCTAAGACTTAGCCATTTCTTAAACTCAAGATGTGGTATGGTGATGCTGAATTTTCATTATGCCAAAATAACTACTGGAAAAGTGAGACTTTCAGGCAATCACATTGCCTATTTTATTTGGCTTCTTATCACTAGCTTTTATAGTTTGAATACTGAACTATCAGTTTGTGGAGTACGGGGGTAAAGTGATCTCAGGGTTGACTCCACTTTCCAGTGGAAAGCTAATGATGGGTTGAAAAGAATGAAACTTTATAACCAAAGGGAATTGTCATCTCTAATATATTAGGAAAATTCCATATTGTTTTTACTAGTATTTTATCATAACTCATATACAGAGAGCTATTATTAAAATATAATTACTATAATATCTTGTTTATTACTTACCCTCTTATTTCTACTTGAGCTACAGCAGTGATGTTGATTTGCAGGCTCACAAAATTGCTGTCTGGGTTGTCCTTGTTGGAACTAAAATACAGAGACAAATGATTTAAATATATTTTCTCAGATGTGTTAACTACATGATCATAAAAAACCTTTTATATATCGAAGGAGCGCCATGTTTTACCAATATGATCATTTGGAAAACAAAGGCATATCCATTTTACAAAATCATAACCATTTGTAAATGGAAACACTAAGATCCTCTATGATCAAAAGTAATAACTTTAGATTTATCTAAATTTTTTAGATTTAGTTTAGTCAAGGCTATGGTTTTTCCAGTGGTTATGTACGGATGTGAGAGTTGGACCGTGAAGAAAGCTGAGCACCGAAGAATTGATGCTTTTGAAGTGTGGTGTTGGAGAAGACTCTTGAGAGTCCCTTGGACTGCAAGGAGATCCAATCAGTCCATTCTAAAGGAGATCAGTCCTGGGTGTTCTTTGGAAGAAATGATGCTAAAGCTGAAACTCTAGTACTTTGGGCACCTCATGCGAAGAGTTGACTCATTGGAAAAGACTCTGATGCTGGGAGGGATTGGGGGCAAAAGGAGAAGGGAATGACAGAGGATGAGATGGCAGGATGGCATCACTGACTCGATGGACGTGAGTTTGAGTGAACTCCGGGAGATGGTGATGGACAGGGAGGCCTGGCATGCTGCGATTCATGGGGTCACAGAGAGTTGGACACGACTGAGTGACTGAACTGAACTGAACTGAATAACTTTAGAAAGTCATAACTTTCAAAGATGAGACACCTTATCCGAAAACATAACAGATTTCTAGAGAAGCCAACACTTCTTCCTTTCAACGACTAAGCCCAAAAGGCAGTGAGCTGAGTTCATTGTCCAGCTTCTATGAAGAACACATTCCTTAACTTCTTTGTGTACCAAGTTCATTGTCCATCAAATGGGAAAGGACAGCACAGTCAACTCCTGATTTTCCATGCTAATGAAAGGAGACCTGGCATGAATAAGCCAAGAGCAGCACATAATGGGAAAAGCATTTCTATTTGGCTCTGGAATGCATCATCCCATACATTGTTTTGGCAGCAAATTTATCTTCCTTATGGTTTATTTTTTGTGTAATATTAAAATAAGTGAACTTTACTGCACACTCACTGGCTACCTAAGATGAGAGGTGAGGAGTGAATTAGAAGCATGGCTGATGGTGTGAAGAAGCAAGACCCAAGGAAGCTGGGCAGTTAGGAGACAAAATAGATGTTCACCAAGTACATCAAGACACTCAAGATAGAAGATCCATGTTTAATAATAGTTCTTTGAACAGTGGCAAAATTATTTTTAAGTTTTCTGTTTCTTTCTCTCAAGCAAATATAAATAGATATAAAATTTAACTTAAAAAATGCATGTGTTAAACAACCATTACTGTAAAGAAACTATGTGGTCTCTTAAAAGGCTGGACCAGTAGGTGGGCTTTTGATGCAGCTGCCATTTGTGTTCATTGTCTTCCTGGGCTGTCACTGAAGTCACCCTAATACCCCAAAAAGTCATGCAGCTCTTAGCAAACAGCAAACCAGGATGTGACACCACTGCTAACAGGTCATGTTTATATTCAGGTCTCATTAAGAAGAGAAAGTTTCCCCTTCTTTCATCATCAAATCTCACGCAGATGCAATGAACAAGCTCTCATACTGACGATGGTAATGGGGCATGTCCTGACTAGCTTTTGAAGCTTTCCAAATGTGGGAGCAGGAAAAGATATGATAAAGTCTGCTTTCAAAGCAGGAGGAGACAGGATTGTTCCCACAACGCTTTTGAAAAGTCCTGTTCGATTGTATACACTGATAAGGCAACTTAAATGGCAAACACACATAAAAGATATAAACAGGCAAATGTCAGGCTCATTTCCTGCAAATGGGTATCACTGCTAAGCTTGTGACAAGGCTAGAGGGACTTGTTCACCAAAGTTTGAACCCCAATTTCCAGGCCACTTTATTATTATCACATCTGGGGAGGATCAGCCACCTAAAAAGGTGTGTTTTTTTTTTTTTTTTCCTTAAGGCAGGATTCTGACTTACCACTAAGAAGTCATTAAGTAATTCCACTTGTTAGAGACTGCGGTTCCAACTGCATTACAGGGAATGTTGCTGTTTGGAAGCTTAAATCTGATTGTTCCACATTTTAACCCAGACCTTGTTTCTAGGCGACTACTGCTTTACAACAGTAGAAATTAGAATTATGATAAAAAAAGTTTCACTTAAGTTACCCTATAATTCTATTTCATTTTGCTTCCAAGTAGTTTAATGAAAACAATTTTCATGGCAGCATCCAAAAAATATAAATAGATGTCAAGTATTAAATTGTCTTGGGACAGGAGTCTAATACGGGGTTTACAGAAGCTGTTTTGAAAAGTTGCAATAGCAGTGGTGGAATCAGAGGCTGGACCTGGATGGCTAATTTAAATCATCCTCCACACACATGCCTGCTGGCACCAGCGGTGGCGTCAGCAACCAGCAGGGTCAGCAAATCTCCTGGTAAGAAAGACGCCAGGCCGGATGTATAACTTAGAGGCATCTTTCACCTCTTTCCTGGAAGGAATGAACCCTCCCTCACTAACACCACTGCTCCATTCAAACAAGCAATTCATCATTGGCCTGGATGTTCAACTATTTATACCTTCGGTGCTAGTTCTTCCCAAGGAATGATGAATTTCCTCTCCATGACTATAGCCTATGTCAGGAACCAAGGATAAACATGTCTTTCACTTATTACTTTGATGCTATTTTCTTCTTCCTTATTGTTTCCTAATTCTATTTGCTAACATTCCCTCTATGCATTCTGTTGGCAAAACAATACAATGTTCATTTTACCATTACCAGGATCACCTTCAAGGAAGGTCATAAAGATCTGTTTGCCTGTGGGAATCACAAACTGAGACCTGCTCTAAACAGGGAGGAAGATGTTTACATGTCACACAGAGCCGGGGCATGGAGAGACCAGTTAATGCAAACATTTGGTGACACAAAATATTTAAAGTTTATTAATTTACACAGCCCTCTTCTCTTTGGGGTTCTATTTGTGGAAAGAGGTATTAAGTGTGGGTACCTGTGGTCAATATGGTCAAAAACTTGAGTTCAGACTTCAGAGCACTTGGTTTAATTTATTTTTGGTTTAAGCTGAATACAAACCATCCATTAAACACTTATTTATGTTGTTGGAGTCCGCCAGCAAAGCATGCAGATAAATGCTCATCACTCACATACTAGCGTATTTAAGTATTAAAAGTATTCTCAAATACTTTTATTTCTATAACATATGTTTTTGGAATTCGATGGCTACTAAAAGCTCTTGCCTCTCTAGTTATTTCTGCATTTTCAGAATAATGTTAAAATAATCATGAGTTTCTATAGCATATAAGGATGGAATATAATCATGGACTGTTCTTTTAGATGAAGAGGGATGTTTAAAATGTGACCATTTCTATTTTCCATCAAATTCAGCACTTCCTCACTGAATTCTTCATTTAAAAATATTTGTATTTATTTGGCTGCAATGAGTTTTAGTTGCAGCACTCAGAATCTTCAAGCTTAGCTGCATCATGTGGGATCTAGTTCCCTGACCAGGGACTGAACCTGGGGCCCCCTGCACTGAGAGCAAGGAATTTTAGCCACTGGACCACCAGGGAAGTCCCTGAATTCATTATTTGAATGGTTATCTATAGGACAATTTGGGGGAAGGCATTAACAGTATTATTCAGTGTTCTTTGTTCCTTGATTGAACTACTAGTTACATCCATTCTATTATTCGAAACTGCAATCAAAAGTGAGAAGCAAACATCAGGAATTTGCTTTGCATCTTTATACCAGGTGTTAAATGCTGCGACTTTTATAAGTTAGGAATCTTTTGTGGAGTGATACGAAGCTTCATGCTACTGTAGAATCAGTGTCACAGACAATGATGGTGAGAAACATATTATTGCCCGAAGTGATGGTAGTCCTTCCTCATGCAATTCTTTACCTTTTCCTTTTTTTTCCCCTGAAAACTTAGACATATAAACCAGAGGTTTAACAAATAAGAATATTTAGAACCACCTGAACCTTTCGAAAAATATACATCTATGTAGATACAAAGAAGTGATTTTACTCTCACTCCACAGCCTGCAGAATGGATCTCTTCTTCAAAAGCAAGAAAAAATAAATAAATAAAAAGGAAAAGAAAGAAAGAACCGGTTTAATAGAAACAAAGGAAAATGGCCTGTGAACATATGGGTTCTAATTTTAGAAGACCTGTTATGGTGAAGGAGCATTCATTTCACCATGGACCTCATTAATACTAAACACTGACAATAATTTATGCATATAAAGGTCTCACCTTCTGATTTGAAGATCGAAGTTAATGCTCATGTTTGTTTTCTGGAGACGTGGAACTGTAAATCGGAGGCCCAGAGAAGACTAAAAAAAAATCACAAGACATTAAGTTTATTACATGAAAGGAACCTTACATACAGCTTAAAAATCTTTTTATGTCACCCCTGTGAATCCCCATCCTAGGCTGCTGCTGCTTCTACGCTGGGGGAGCTGAGACTTCAGGGCCCAGGCCATGCAGTGCTGTGCTGTGCTTAGTCGCTCTATCATGTCTGACTCATTGTCTCATGGACTGTAGTCTGCCAGGCTCCTCTGTCCATGGGATTCTCCAGGGAAGAATACTGGAGTGGGTTGCCATGCCCTCCTCCAGGGGATCTTCCCAACCCAGGGATTGAACCAAGGTCTCCCACATTGCAGGCAGATTCTTTACCACCTGAGCCACCAGGGAAGTCCAAGAATACTGGAGCAGGTAGTCTATCCTTCTCCAGGGGATCTTCCCCCACCCCAGGAATTGAACGGGGATCTCCTGCATTGCAGGCAGATTCTTTACCAGCTGAGCTACCAGGAAAGTCCCTCCAGGGCATGGAAGTGCCTATACACTGTCCTTTTTTCATTTAGCCTCTTATCTCTCTTTTCCTGCCACCTTCTTTACCTGCTAAATTAAAACAACCTAAATATATGAGAGGAGATTGATTTAGAATACTGTGGTGATTCCGTTTGATGGAAATTCATGTCATTGTTGAATGTATAACGGTGACGCCTATGCAATGTAGAAAATGCTTCTAACGTAATGACGATCAATAAAGAAAAAAAGTTACACACTTGTATGTACCATGTGTTTTAGCTACAGTTTTAAAAGGCTGCCAGTGGAAAAATTAATGTATGGGAGTGAGGATGTCTTGTTAGAAAATAACCAGGATAATATGTTACAGTTAAAGTTGTAAGTGTATGGATTATATTTTCCACCTTTCTTTTCCAAAGTTTTAAAACTGTCCTTATTGTTTTTACAGTTTGAAAACAGATTTTTAAAAACCTGAAGAAAAATGAATCCAATGATAATATAAAAAGAAAGTAAAAAATAAAAGCTAAGACATATATTACTTACTCTCCCATGCACTTCTAAGTGCAAAGTCTAAGTCTGTAAGCCTTACATGCAAAGTCTCACAAAGTCACAGCAACCACACTACAAAATAGGTACCTTGATCGTTGACATTTTACTGTCCATAGCCATCCGAGGATTCAGGAGATTAAGTGTCTTGTTCCAGGTGTAGAGCAAATGAACTCTAGAGTTGGAACTGAAATCACTACAAGCCAACTCAAGAACCTGAAACTCACAGCCACTACACTGTGAGAATCAAACCAGCAATAAAAACTCATGTCGTCATAAACCAGTAATAATATGAGCTAATTAATCATCATTTTTATCACAAATCATCAAGATTTCATCAGCCTGTACTGAATGAGCTGCAAGTCAGGTATGCCCTGGTGTGTTAGTCACTCAGTCATGTCCAATTCTTTGCAACCCCATGGACCATAGCCCGCCAGGCTCCTCTGTCCATGGGATTCTGAAGGTAAAAACACTGGAGTGGGTTGCCATTCCCTTCTCCAGGGAATCTTCCTGATCCAGGGATCAAACCTGGGTCTCCTGCCTTGCAGGCAGATTCTTTACCCTCTGAGCCACCAGGGAAGTTCTAACTGCCCAGGGGCTTTACATCACATCACTGATTGCTCAAAATATTCCTACAATAGGTATTCACCCACTTCAATTTGACTTGCCCAAGGGATCACTGCTTGTCACTGAAGAAACTGGGACTTAAACCGAGGTGTGCCTAATTATTAAACCTATGGATCCTTATGCCCCAACCGGGAAGAATTCCTTTAAAATTCCAGATGTGCAATTTTCTATCAGACCTCTAGGACTTTGCACATATTCTTCCCTCTTCTTTAGAAACTTTTAAAGTCTTTGCCTGTGCTTCCTACTTGGAGAACTCCTACTAATGCTTCAAAGTTTAGGACGCGAGATCGCCCTGCAGCATATCCTCCAATCTTCCAGGCCAAGTCAGGCAGAAACATTCTCTTTATTCTTTGTCTCCTTCTTTGGTACTTTCCCAGGACTCAACCTATGGTACTGAAAATTTTTAAGTTTCTTTTTAAAAATTATTTATTTGGTTGCACTGCTTCACTGTGGCATGAGGGATCATTTGTTGAGGCATGTGGACTCTTAGCTGTGGCATATAGAATCTAGCTCCCTGACCAGGGATCAAATCCGGGTCCCCTGCATTGGGAGCGTGGAATCTTAGCCACTGGACCACCAGGGAAGTCCTCAAATTGTAGGTTTCTTATCAAGTGGGGATTATACATTTTTTCTTGATATTATCAGACTGTAGTTTAATACAAGGCATATAGAAGGGGTGTAATTAAAAATAGTTGACAGAATGGTGAAAATGTGTGCTTCTGTTTGCACACTTCCAGTGGTGGGTGCTTACTATATTGTGGTGAGGCCTGTTCGATGTTGGTCTTTTATTATATATACAACACAAGATGAAGATACAATGAAAATGTGACAATTTCATACTGATAAGAGACACATATCATCTTAACTAGAACCAAAAGTCATATCTCTGGGCATTGATTCTAAAGAGTCTTTTTTGAGCTACTATTTTTTTTTTTTAATTCTATTTGAGAAGCTTTGAGAATTTTTACAAATCTTATTGGTATATAAATATTTTTATATTATTAAAGCTAATATATGAAAATGATCAGGTTACAAATCAGAGGTGAAACTTCTAAATACAACCTTGAATGTTCTGTTAAAAAGTCACTTGAAAACTATTTTCTAAAAAATCCTGGGACTGGAATAATTAATCCTAGCGGTTTGTGACGCTTTTTAATATTTAGGACTGCTTTTACATTTGGAATTTTATTAAAACCCATTGCGAGTATTCTTTTAGAAGTACAAGATGAAGAAGTAAATAAATCAAAGTGTTTTATAACAAAAGAGAACGCAATAAAATTTGATGTGTTTAAGGGCATTCAAGGGTGAGATAAGAAAGCTATTAGGTTTCCCCTACTATAGACCTCAGAGATAAACGAATACAAACAATTTACTTCCTTGACTTCTAAAGATTATTTGCTGGTAAAATGGATTGACGTCTTTTCACGAAAACACATTTGTGGCTAAGACCACACTGCCATTTTTACCCTCCACTTTGAACAGCACTGGTGTCCAGTTTTTGTTCTAAGACTATCCTTAGTTATTGATGAACTTATATGATCTCTGGTCTGGATTTAATACTTTTAATACTAAAAAAGGAATGAGTGCTCGGTCACCTATAGAAGCTAATACCATTAATACCATGTCAACTCATTTCTCTCTGACCTTAGGTAGACCTTTTCCTATCAAATTGGGCGGTTAGATTTTTCTTGAAAACTAGCCAAAGGATTTATAAGCTTCTAGATAAAAGGATTCTAATGAAAGCTGTTCCACTATCTCAGCTTAGACATCCCATTCTATCTTTCATGGCTTGCTTGAAATATCTCATCTGTTATTCATTAATTTTTATCCAATTTTTGTAGGCCCACTAGAATGCAGGCTTTCTGTTGAGACCTGGTTCGAATCTGGGTTCTGTTCCTCATTACATGCAACTTTGGGTAATTCATTTGATTTCTCTAAGTCTCCGTTTCCTCATCTGTAATATGGGAGAAACACCTGACTCATAGGATTGCCAGTTGTTGTAAAAATTAAATGAGATAACACATGCACAAACCACCCAGTGAAGGGTTTATAACAGAGGGCAATCAATACATGTTAGCTAATAAAAACCTATTATAAATGTTTATCTTTCATTTAAATATTTACTTTTTTTGACTCAAGAAGTGAATTTATTAGACTACAGCTTGGCATATCTTTTAAATACCCAAGATCAATGGAAGGATAATCAATTTAAAATGTGAGAAAGTAAACATATTATTCTAGCACAGTATCCTAGAGTATAAACTGGGAATAAGTATTACTTGATAGAAAGTTTCAAACACTCAACTAAATGTGAGAAACACTGGGATAGAAGGTTTCCTTACTGCAGAACTTCTCAGCACTTTAAAATGCAGGCACCTAAAGGTCCCAGCAGAGAAGGCAATGGCAACCCACTCCAGTAATCTTGTCTGGAAAATCCCATGGGCAGAGAAGCCTGGTAGGCTGCAGTCCATGGGGTCGCTAAGAGTCGGACATGGCTGAGTGACTTCACTTTCACTTTTCACTTTCATGCATTGGAGAAGGAAATGGCAACCCACTCCAGTCTTCTTGCCTGGAGAATCCCAGGGATGGGGGAGCCTGGTGGGCTGCCGTCTATGGGGTTGCACAGAGTCGGACACGACTGAAGCAACAGCAGCAGCAGCAGCAGAAGGTCCCAGAGAGGATATGATTCTTAGCAGTGACTACAGGACTCCCTTTAAAAGGCTCATCTCAAAGGAATAACACTCTCTGGAAAATACTTTGGGAAGCTGTTTTTAATGCAAACCTACACACTTACACATTTCCAGAAAAAGTTTTTTCCAAACAAGTCATTTCATTATCAATGATTCATAAACATCTATTTTAAAACAGAGAAATACATATGTTTAACTTGTAACACTTAATTACGTAGCATTTGTAGATTTCAGTTTTTTCTCCCTTGATTTATGACTCCATAAAATAATGACTTTCACTATGATATTTATTACAAGAAGTTACTCTGTATATACTTAAACTACAATGGCATAAAATGAATTTATTGCCCACAAGTAATCCTGAATGGGAAGTTCCTAAATCTGGAAACAAAGGGAAGAAAAAGGACTCCTTATTTTTTTATAAGCCTGTTACAGATCATGGTTAACCCTTTCTTTATTTTTGCTACAATTCTCTGTATTATTCTTCATCAAGTAAGGTGCATGGAAAATATGGACCTGGTAAAGTCGCTTTAAAACCTGGATTATAGTCATATTTTAACGTGAAAATACTGTGAATATATTCACATGGGAGGTATATCTAAAATAAAAGTTTAATCATCATTGCTAAAATTATTAATTCTGTTATTTCTTAAACCTTTTCAATCATAGTTCTTGGACTCAAAGGAAAAAAACTGTAGTGAAATTCAAAGAAAGAATATTAAAAAAAAGTCTGCAGTGAAAAAAAAATAGCCTTTAGAAATTTGTTGAGACTGAAGCTATGTGAGAATGACATCAAAAGAGAAGGCATGTGAAAGCATTCATCATTTTGTGTATTTAAGCTCAGTTTATCCGGTTGGCACCAGTTATGATGCAAAATCCCACCACCCTGAGAATTTCCTGACAAATTGGTTTTAGTTGCCAGGTGCTAAGTTGCTGAGTGCTAATTGGTGGTGGGGGAGGGGGGTGGCTTTCCACTAGTTCTCTTTACAATTCAATTAGACAGAAATCAGTTAAGGGCATCTGGTTTTTTCTTACATTTGTTCCAGCCACCATAGGGTTCCCAAGGTCACACACCACCATTCGGGTGACATTGTCCATCTTGTACTCACAACTCAGTGGGCGCAATGCCTGCAACAAGGAAGAACACCAGTGCGGAGTCAGGGGGCAGAATAAACGACATCCTGTCACGAAAGTAATGGGGCAGCCGGGAAGCTTCTCTTGATTTCAAACACCTGTGTGAATGCCTGAGCCCAAAGATTCATGTGTGACCATCAACTTGGAAGAGAAGTGTGTGAGAAAAGACCAAAGTTTAATTTTAAGAAGTAATGTGCTGGATGGGTAAACACCTTTTCTGTTTCATTGAGGAAGAAAACACTGTGCAGAATATTTATATGCACACTTTTGAAATGATTTGCACTACTGTTTAATGTGGGGCATGAATATTACAGATAATTAAACACGACTAAGCCAATTCTTGCAAGAATGAATGACAGCAAGATATATAGGTTATCATATGACCCAATGACCATTTGCAAGAGAATTGCTTTGAACACACATTTCTCCCTACATTGGTTCCATGTTGAGATTACACACCCAATCTTAGTTCAGTCTTATAAATACTTAAGATGACAAGAGAGCACATTTATGTTTACCCCCTGCTTTTCATCTTCTTTTGTGCCCCACATCCTATTCTGATTAGAATATATATAAAGTCAAGTTCAAAGAGATGCTTAGAATTATGTGCTGGAGAAGGTCTGAAGGTTACACTCAATGGAGGAGTTTTATCATTGGACTCCTGTCCTCTACTCACAGCTCTTCTTGTGTCTTCAGGCTACTCCCATTTGTCTGGAAGTCCACAGCTGGATCTACACCCAGAGCTGCTTTCCATCTTTCAAAACCTAATGTCTCTATGGCCCTGCTCTGGCTTTGAGCAGCTAGACATGTTCATCCATTCTTTCACTCTAACTTGTTAAGTGCCACTGATATATTACCTGTCAGCCTCACTGCCAAAGATAAGCTTGCAAAATGAGGACTTTGACAAAGGACCGCATGAGAGGACCGTGGAAAAGGGATCCAAATATGAGGACCTCTTATCCATCTGTCAGCCCTACTGAAATTTCATTTAAGAAAGTCATGTGAATTTTCAAGTAGAAGTTTCAGAAACCATCCCCTTTCCCTTCTTCCCACTTCATTGAGAAAAACCAAGAATCAAAACAAAGAAAAGGCAAACAAATCTCAGACATCTAAGTCAAGATTTCTGTGGGTAAATCATACACTTTAAGAAAATTAAGAGGGCAGGGGGTTTTGTATCTGTTCTATTCCCAGAGGCTAGAACAATGTCCAGCACAAAGCAGTAGATGGTGTCTGGAGATACAGAGCACAAGTAGCTCATAATCTCTCCTACGAGGAGCCTGAAATAAAATAGACAAACACATGTTGTTGTTGTTCAGTTGCTAAGGGTCCGACTCTGTGACCCTATGGACTGTGGCCTGCCAGGATCCTCTGTCCATGGGATTCTACAGACAAGCATAATGGAGTGGGTTGTCATTTACTTTTTCAGGGGATCTTCCCAACAAGGGATCGAACTTGTGTCTCCTACATTGGCAGATGGATTCTTTACCGCTGTGTGCCAGGAAAGCCCCATGGACAAGCACATACTTAAGTATAAAACCCTTTTGCTGCCACCAGCCATTGAAAGGTCTGGTCCAATTCATGAGAAAGAAGCAAAATTTCTGATGTCCAGAGGAAGCATTTAATATCTGCTCTTTCCAAATAACCTGAGCAACGTTAGTATCCTAAGTAAGAAATGTATTTTTTAAAAGTTGGTAATATTTTTGCTTCTCAAATTTAGCTTTCGCATCTATTCAAGTTCTGAAGGATCCAAAAGTAACCCTAATTGTAAGAGATTTTTTTTGTTGGAATTACTCAATCCCGAAAACAGGAGGGAAAAAAAAAGAACCCAGCAAAAGCTTTCCAAAATACCCATGTGTCCCTTGAACATAATTCAAGGATTTGGTTTCTATAGTAAATATTTTTATCTTATCTGAAGGTTGAGAGTTATATGTACATTTTCCCCAACTGTCTAGAAATAGCTTTTTCACATCAATCAAAGATCTTTCTTCCTCCCCAGAGTCCCACCCTTTTTCTTTTTTTAACCTTTATTTCCTCTCTCTGAGTGGGAGAAACAATGATTGTTTTTCTAGATATTTCTAGACTATTTTCCTCAGCTGTTCCTGAGACTATCTTGTTCTCATCCATTTATAGCTCTTAGATCATTATTCATTCACGGAAAATATTTACTGTGTACCTGTCACTAACCAGGCACTGATGAAAAAACAACAACAAAACAAAACCTTGTCCTCCTTAAACTTCCTATTACAGAAAGAAGTATAATAAAGAATCACAAGCAATCGTAGCAAGCAATGGAGACATAGTTTGTTAAGTTTCATGATAGAGAAATTCACAGTGACGGAGGAGCACACGCACATAGAAATGAGCCACCAGAACTTACTTACAAGACAGAGAGAGACTCACCGACTTGGAGAACACGCTTATGGTTGCCGGAGGAAAGAAGAGGGGAAAGATAGTTGGGGGGGTGGGGGGGGGGTTGGGATAGACATGTACACACTGCTACATTTAAAATGGATAACCACCAAGGACCTACTGTATAGCACACAGAACTCTGCTCAATGTCGTGTGGCAACCTGGATGGGAAGGGAGTTTGGGGGAAAATACATACAAGGGTTTCCCTGGTGGCTCAGCTGGTGAAGAATCCACCTGCAATGCGGGAGACCTGGGTTCAATCCCTGGGTTGGGAAGATCCCCTGGAGAAGGGAAAAGCTACCCACTCCAGTATTGTGGCCTGGAGAATTCCATGGACTGTATAGTCCATGGGGGTCGCAAAGAGTCAGACATGACTGAGTGACTTTCACTTTCACTTTCAGATATATGTATATGTATGGCCGGGTCCCTTCATGTTCACCTGAAACTATCACAATATTGTTTGCTAATCAGCTATACTCCAATGCAAAATAAAAAGATATTTAAAAAAAAGAAAAAGAAGCAGTCAAAGAGGACACCCTGGAGGAAGAGACGTCTAAGTTCCTGGGGGGCAGGGGGGGCTGCAGAGACAGGGCAGCTCAGAGGTTAAGAGGACGGGCCTGACCTGACAGCTCAGGTGTAAATCTTGGTTCTGCTACATAATAGCTGCGTGACTTCGGGCATGTTTCTGTTTCTTCTTATCTATGATAGCCTTGCTGTGTCTCTATCAGGCTGCTAGGAGGATTAAGTAAGTTGAATACTTGCAAGAGCTCAGAGCAGAGCACAGCTCACAGCAATTGCTCCATCACTATTAGACTGAGGCCTGACGGGTGAGTGGTAAGAAGTAAGCTGGGAAAAGGGGACAGAGAGTGGAGTTACTGAGGGGGCAGGACATGTGAGCCCTCTGTGCTGGGAGGGTTCATGGGTAATACAGAAACTGAAAAGGAATTCCATCCCTCTAGGATTAGGGTGTGGGTAAAGGAAGGACCCAAACACCTGTGATGCGGCTGAGATGAGCGTGCAAGTGTGCTCAGCCACTCAGCTGTATCCGACTCTTTGCAACCCCATGGACTGTAGCTCTCCAGGCTCTTCTGTCCATGGGATTTTACAGGCAAGAATACTGGAGTGGGTTGCCTTTACCTCCTCCAGGGATCTTCCTGACCCAGGGATCAAACCCACGTCTCCTGTGTCTTCTGCACTGGCAGGCAGGTTCTTTACCACTGAGCCACCTGAGAAGCCCAAGAGGAGATCAGCAGGGGTGTAATTAAGGGCCTCATAAGTCATCTTAGGGATTTGCTCTTTATCCTACAAGCAATGGGGAGCTAGGAAGGGTTTTGTGTGTGTGTGTGTGTTTTTTAATTGGAGTCTAGTTGCTTTACAACGTTGTGTTAGCTTCTCCTGTACACCATGCGAATTAGCTATATGTATACATATACCCCCTCCCTAATGGACCTCCCTCCCCCACCCCTCCGGCCGACCCTCTGGGTCACCACAGAGCACCGAGCTGAGCACCCACCAGCTGTCTTACACATGGCAGTGTATGTGTATCAGTGCCGCTCTCCCAATTTGTCCCACACTCGCCTTTCCTCCTGTGTCCACAAGTCCAGTCCCCACGTCTATGCCTCTATTCCTGCCCTGCAAATAGCTTCATCTGTACCATTTTTCTAGATTCCACATATATGCTTTGATTTGCATTTTAGAAAGGCGGCTTCCTGTGTAGGGAAGAGGCTGGGAGATGGGGAGATGACAGGAGACTGTTGTAGTCATCTCAGAAGAAGACTGAGTCCGTCTGGAGAAAGGCAGTGAGATGGAGAGAGGATTTAAGTTTTAGAAACTGAGTGGAGACTAGTGGAGTTCCCTGAGACAGGCTATGGAGAGGAGTGTGGAAAGATGAAGTCCAGTTCTTTTTGTATGTGTGTGTGTGTGTGTGTGTGTGTGTGGATAAACAAGATTTGTTCTCACGATGCAATATTCCTCAGCAATATACAGGAATAACTACTGATGACTAATACATACTAGGACATACATGAACCTCAAAAACATTGTACTAAGCGAAAGCTAGACGCAAATGACTGTTTATGGTATGGCCCCATTAATATGAAGTGTACAGAAAACGCACATTTACACAGATGGGAGTAAATCAGTGGCTGCCTTGGCTGGATTTAGGGGTGGTGAGGGACTGCAAATAAGCACATGGCAACTTTTTGAGATGATGGAAATGTTCTAAATCTGTATTGCTGTGATAGTTGCATCCCTCTACAAATCTACTAAAATAACTGAATTGTGTGTGTATTGAACTTATGTAATTACAATGGGTAGATTTTACAGGATACACATTGAACCTCAGTGAGGCTGTTAAAGAAAAAGATCATAGGTTTAGGGACCAGAGTATTGGGATGATTTAGAAACATTTTATTATTGGAGCCAGGGGGAAATTGAGGTAGGTTAAAATCTGATGGCTATATTCAACTATATACCTGTGATGAACTGAATAATGGGCCCAAGAAATCCAGTTCTGGACACACTGAGTGTGAAGTGGGTGGCGACAGAAGAATGAAGTGTATATGGGGTCCCTGGAATAGACAGGTTCATAGAGGCAGAATGTGGAATGCTGGGTCCCAGAGGCCGGGGAAGGGGGTAAGAGGGAGCCCAGGTTTCCTGGGTACAGAGTTTCTGTTTGGGATGATGAAAATGTTCTGGAGCTGGTCAGTAGTGATACAGCAATGGCATTATACTTCATGTCACTGAACTGTACACTTCAAAAGGGTTAAAATGGTAACTTTTATGTGACATATATTTTACCACAATAATAAAAAGATAACGCACATAGGCTTTTATTTCTGGAAACATTTAGAAGAAAGGTCACTGTAAAAAAGCATAAAGGCTGACTCCATTAAGGTCTTTAGAGCAGGAGATGACCAACATCTACATTTTTGAAAAGATGCATGCTTTCCACTGTATATATGTACCACACCTTCTTTATCCATTCCTCTGTCATGGACATCGAGGTTGCTTCCAGGTCCTGGCTATTGTAAACAGTGCTGCAATGAACACCAGGATGCTCCGTCTTTTGTAATTATGGTTTTCTCAGGATATATGCCCAGTGGTGGGACTGCTGGGTCGTATGGTAGCTCCGTTTTTAACTTTTTAGTTTTTTATCCCTATTTTTAGTCTTTTTAGTTAGGATTGATATATATACTCTACCATGTGTAAAATAGGTAGCTATTGGGAATCTGCTGTACAGCACACAGAGCTCAGTTCAGTATTCTATGAAGACCCAGAGGGGTGGGATGGGGTGGTGGGAGGGAGGTCCAAGAGGAAGGGGATATATATACGCATATAGCTGATTCACTTTGTTGTATAGAAGAAAGTAACACAACATTGTAAAGCAATTATGCTCAAATAAAAAAAAATGATTTTAATCAAAGAACAACAAAACCAACAATCAGATAATCCCTCATATTTTTCCTCTTGAGAGAAAATTGCTTTAAAAAAGCCCTAAACTTGAACTGAGTATAAAGAAAAAGGGACACAAACCTCAAACTGCTTAAAAACAAAGAAGGAATTAGAATGTGGCTTAGTCATGTCAAATTCAAATTCTGCCCAAGGGAAACTGATGGAGGAAAACAGTTAAGGACTCATTGGAGAGTATGGATAATGTCTGTTGTAATGTCTAAAGCCCTAAAGATAGAAACGATAAATGTTTCCTATGTTTTCCATGCAACAAAGTGGATAGTAAACTGGATGTTTTGCTAAAAGAAGAATATTTTGAATAGATGCTTTGTGTAACTAAGTCAGGAGTGGAGTGACAGAAAGGGCATTGAAATAAAAACAGAAGAGCCCTGGAACAGCTTTTAAAATAACATACTTGAGCTTCATTGTTTGTTTGTTTATGTATTATTTGCTTGTAAGTGTTCCTAGATGATATGTTCCCTGGAAACAACAGAAATTTGTGATGACTTTAGGACTGTCAAATATACTTGATTATTGTTCTTCTGGGTTTATTTACTGAAAAGATAATTTAACTAAAACATCAATCATGAGACTAGAGGTGTGCATAGAGAATTTTGTATTCCTCACATTTGTAAATGTCTTTCAAATACCCACATCACAACAGTTGTTAGCATTTCTTTAAAGGAATTATATTTCATTAGATGATATAACCATTAGAATGTGCATATTTCCAAGATGGTGCAGTTTTTGGAAAGTAGCAGAATTTTAATAAACATCAGTTAAAAGAACCATACCCATCAACAAGAATTTAAATAATACTCATTGTGCAGACTTCCATGAAAACTGCAGGCAAGACTATGCAAGTATGAAACTTGGCCTCTGCCCTTAAATGTGTGTCTGTATATCTCCGAAACCAAAGGACTGTCTCTGTTATCCTTTGGTGTATTTATAATGATTTTCTATCAGAACCCAAAGATATTCTGCATGGGAAGATACATATTCTGATAAGGAAAGGGAAGCTATAAAGAGCATCAGGGTCAGTTTAACAAACAGAGGCACTTCAGGATTGGCAAATGACTAAAGCTTGGCTTTTTCTTGGTCCTGTTCCTGAAAAGGTAGACTAACAAGAAAGGAAAAAAATGAATGCATTTCGTTTCCAGTGCCTGTCTAGGCTCTTTTCAGTGCCAAGCTGGGATTGGCAGGACCTTCCTCCAAAAGCAGTAATGAAAATCAGACCTCCTGGGACCTGCTTGAAGCATAAAGGAGCTCAAAGTCGAGGCCAGAAAACAGCTGGGGTTGGTGGGAGTCAGCTTGGGGGTCATCAGTGTGATGGTGATGGATCACATTGATGGGCTGCTTCTTTCAGGCAGTGGTCTTCCTCATTTCAGCGCCCAATCTTTGGTCACTTTATCTTTGCACTGGGGCCAAGAAAGATATGAATACTTACTTAAGACCATCACCTTTCCTGGGCCATTGCTATTGTGCTTAACAAAATGGGGTGCCATCTTGTTTCCTTTTATTAATGAAGAAACTCTGAGCTAAGATGACTTAACATGGATTTGATTTCAAAATACACCTAGCTCTTTCCTCCTTCAGATCACCTCCTGGCATTACCTTATTGCTGCGTTCAATCCCAACATAATCGGCCGCTTCCGGAATGCTCACAAAGAGCTCAGCTTCGTAGGCACCTTCCCCTTCATTTCTCGCACTGATTATGAGCATAAGGTGGTTTTCATCTCCAATGATGACCTGATGCTTATCTCTAAAAATAAAGTTTAAAAAGAATCATTAGGTATGATATATCTCTGGATGCGTGGATATTTTATTTAAGGACTTAGAGGAAGATGAGAACATGCAAGACTGAGAAAAAATAAGATTCATTGTCGTGAGGGGGTGATCAGAAGAATTAAAACTGTCTGGATGGGAAGGGTACGAAAACACCCCAGGGTAAACGTTTAACCACCAGTTCTCCAAACTAGTGGTTACTGGTGGAGGGGGGAGGGGCAATATTGAGGCCAGGGAGTGGGAGGCACACACTACTGGCTGTTAAGTTAGGCTCAAGGATTGTATTGTACCATGTAGGGTATATAGCCTGTAGTTTGTAATAAGTATAAGTGGAAAGTAACCTTTAAAACCTATATAATAAATAAATAAACAACCAGTTCTCAAAAAAAAAAAAAAAATTAAACAAAACTACGACCTACAGCATTTGCTAATTCCAGTGGTATAAATCCTCCCGTTGTGATCAATTTTCAGCTACCCACATACTTAACAGTCTACCAGCAAAAACTGAACACTTTAAAATTCAGTTCACAAGCCAGAAGGAGGGAGCTTCAGCCCATCCATGAAAACCTCCCATAGGAGGAAGACAGACAGCAGGAAGAGAAGGAGAGAGGTGATTTAGAAAGTACGAGGAGGAGGCGTGGGCAACACAAAGGGGAACCTAAGGCAAGAAAAAGGCAGACAAAAGAAGATCTCAAACAACTACTGGAAGATTGGGGGGTATTTTGAAGAAATTTAATTCCCTCCAAACTTCTAATCGAATCAGCATTTGGAAAAGCCCACTTTTGACCCTTAATCAAAGATATTGGTTTGGACACTCACTAAATTATGAAATTTGGAAAAGGTCCCCATGAGCGGTTACCAAAGAGATTCCACACTGGCAGTGAGATAGTTCCTGGGGTGGGTCTGGGTTGAAGGAGGTGGGGAGGAGCACATTTTTACTGGGTGCTCTTTGATTCCTATTGGATTTTGTGACATCTTCAGCTTTACTTCATCGAGTGCCATTAACATTTTTTTCCTCCAGCAAATCAAAACTGTTTTTTGTTTTGACCGTCTTAAAGATGCCTCTAAGTCACAGGGTGCTGCAGAAATGGGTTCAGTAAAGATGTGGATGGAACCGGCTTGTCTGAATCCTTTGTCCACAAGACAGAGGCAAAGAAAGTTTCTTCCTATGCTTTTTCTGCCATAGGATATTTTACCCCTTAGACCTATTGATTTCCTTAATACAGTGCAGTCAGAACCAGTGCTGGACTGCTGTATCTCCATCACAAGCCACAGAGAAGTCCTTTGATTCTTTTTTTTTTTTTTTAATGAAATAGCTTATTATTTATTCTTTAGACTATTCCAATAGTACATTTCTTAGATATGAATGTTTTATTTAAACTTTTTGATATAGAGATTTTTCATGGTATTGTAACAAAAAAAGATAAGATTCCATCTGATGACAAGTTGATATCTGTGACAAGCTAGTTTGCATACGTACCCTGGGCATGGCTAAATAAGGTGAAAATTAAATAAGACTTTACAAAGGGTATAGTATTATAATGCCAGAATTCAGAAAGTACTGCCTTGTGTATTCTAATTGCCATTCCTTTTTAATTATTAGAAAGTATAACATTTAATTTAAATTTAATAAATTAAGATATTTTTAATAAATTTAATAAAATTTATTTAAATTTAATAAATTAAGATTTTTTACTGCAAGAAATAATCACATAATCTGTTATGTGCCCCTTGAATTCGTCTATGTACCCCCAGAATGCTTCTAAGTGAAAATGTAGTTTCTATTTCTTTGCTATTTAGTTCCCAAGTCATATCCAACTCTTTGTGATCCTGTGGACTGTGGCCCACCTGGTTCCTCTGTTTGTGGGATTTCCCAGGCAAGAATACTAGAGTGGGTTTCCATTTCCTTCTCCAGGGGCTCTTTCTGACCCAGGGATCTAACCCACATCTCCTGCATTGCCAGGCGGATTGTTTATCACTGAGCCACCAGGGAAGCCATAAAGTTTTAACTAAATACTTTAAGAAGTCTTAAATAATGAGTTATATGAACCAACTGGGGAAAACGCTAGAATTTTTGATAGTAAAGGTTTATTCAGAATTGAAACAATTTCACTTTGTTATTTCAAAACATACTTTTATGTATGTGACATAAAAAAAACTTTTTATTTTAAGTCAATTATTGATTCACATGCACTTATAAGAAATAACACTGAGATCCCATGTGCCCTTTCCTCAGTTGCCCCCAAAGGTAACATCTTGAAAACTATAATGAATCCTATTAACAGCATAGGGCCATTTTTTTAAAAATGCATTTATTTACTATTTACTTGGCTGTATTGGATTGAGTGGTAGACAGCAGGATTCTTCACTGCCACACAGGGACGTTCTCATTGTGGTGCCCGGGTTTAGTTGCTCCACAGCATATGGGATCTTTGTTTCCCCACCGGGGATTGAACCCATGTTCCCTGCACGGCAAGGTGGATTCTTTACTACTGGACCACCAGGGAAGTTCCAGGACACTGCCCTTTGATTCTTACTTGATTTTGTGACATCTTCAGCTTTACTTCATTAAGTGACATTAACATCTTTTTCCCAGTAAATCAAAATTGCTTTTGTTTTGACCTGCCAATGTAGGGAGGGCCTCCCTGGTAGCTCAGATGGTAAAGACTCTGCCTATAATGCAGGAGACCCAGGTTCAATCCCTGGCTCAGGAAGATCCCCTGGAGAAGGAAATGTCTACCCACTCCAGTATTCTTGCCTGGAGAATTCCATGGACAGAGGAGCTTGGCAGGCTACAGCCCATAAGGTCACAGAGGTGGACATGACTGAGTGACTAACAACACGTTCCCTGCATTGCCAGGGTGGACTCTTTACCACTAGACCACCAGGGAAGTCCCAGGACACTGCCCTTTGATTCCTATTTGATTTGTGACATTTTCAGCTTTACTTCATTAAGTGACATTAACATCTTTTTCCAGTAAATCAAAATTACTTTTGTTTTGACCATTTTAAAGATGCCTCTGAGTCATGGGGAGCTGCAAAAACAGGTTCAGCAAAGGTGTTGATGGAACCAGCCTGTCTGAATCCTTTGCCCACAAGACGGAGGCAGATACATACAACCGGAACCACCCAGAGATGAGTTAACTTCGAAAAAAAACATTTCCCCCTACTTTTGCTGAAAGATGAAACAGCTCAGGCAATGTCTTAGGTTGTGTCACTTGACACCAATGACAAAGATACTGACCCAAACCACAGGCTAGCCCAAAGGGTAGCTGAGCTCAAGAATTTCAGGCAGCACATTTTGGGTAGTAGTTGGAAGTGTATACTTTCTCCAGGGAAGCTTTAAATAAACACCTGTATTCCATTAGATAAAATGGACAAGTTTATTTATTTAAACTTACGGTCTAGCTGACAGTTTCAAGTCAGGAATGCACATGTTATCTTCTCCACAGTCGACCAGGATGTGAGCCTGAGTTGTGCAAACACATATCAGAAAGAATCTGAGAAAACCCACATCCCATCCTTTTTCTTGAAATTTATGAATGATCCCACAAGTTAAACCAAAGCTTTCCTTGCACTCTGCTTGAGTCCATTCAGCTAGAAACTCTGTTTGGCAGTGACCGTCCCATATAGGTTAGTTTACTTAAGAGCCCGATTGCAATTCAATCTGAAATGTCTGTAAAGAATGCTACTCTGGCAGTGTTTTGAGGATTACAGGCTGTATTGCTTCTATTACAGTCACATTTTGAACAAATTAAATCTTGGTTGCACGAGGGGAAGGGCTTCCGAAAACATAGGGATGCAGTATTTCAAGAAACGTGTTCGGAAAATCTCCCAAATGTTACAAGTGTGTGTGCAGGAATGAAAACAAAATAGAATGGATTTTGTCTTAAGGTCATGGGAGCAGTGCCCAGGGCCTGATTGAGATTATACCATCCAAGATGGTCCAGGACCTACCTGTTTGGTAACAACGTTATCCCTGTAATAGTTCAATATTGGTTTCACCTCTAAATCTTCTTGAAAAGTGGATTCATCCAAACTGTAATTCAAACTAATGTTGATTGGAGATAATTTGTCTCGGAATTCAGTCTCATCCTAGAGAAAATAATCACAGACTCAAGAAAGGCTCTGTAAAATGGCTGCAAGATGTTAGCTGGTGAAAGGCAGGCAACATTTGATTTCGCTCAATGCGAGTGAATGATGAAGTAATTACCACCCCAGCAGGCTTAGGCACATGCTGATGGATGGAGCACAGAAGAGCCAGCTTCATGAATCTATGTTCAGAAATGGAATCATTTAGAACTGTGCCTTTGATGAAGTGTATGCTTCCAGTGGCAATCTTTAGGTTCTCCAGATCTTCAACAACTCACAGGAAAGGGTCAAATCACATAGTTAAAAGCTTATGTTCATGCTCATGTCTGACTCTTTGTGACCCCATCAACTGTAGCCCACCAAGCTCCTCTGCTCATGGGATTTCCCAGGCAGGCACAAATACTGGAGTGGGTTGCCATTTCCTTCTCCAGGGCGTCTTCCCAACCCAGGGATGGAACCTGCACTGTAGGCAGACTCTTTACCACTGAACCACCACAGAAGCTCTATATGTAAAAAATAGATGCATAGTAAAAGTCGCTGAGAGTTGCATGAACTGGGATTTTTATTTTGATGAGGTCAGCAGGATTTATAAGCCCTCTTGTGCTCAGAGGAAGAAAAACCTCTCGATTCTCTTCCTTTCTCATTATTTCTTTAAAGTTCTCATTTGTATGAATTTCAAAGCACCTTCAGCACATCTGAAGTTCCCTTAAAAAAGAACCAGAACTTTCCTGGGAGTGAGGGGGTAGCTCCAGCAATAAGGTCTGGGCACACAGAAGCTCCCAAACTGTGCAGTGGGCATGCCAGCCTTCAGATGCATGCCAGCATCAGTCGTAATGAGACACAAGGGTCGTGCTGGCTTTTCATTCCAGAATGTGTTTTTAAAAATTAACTTTTATTGGAGTATAGTTGTTTTACAATGTTGTGTTAGTTTTTGCTGTACAGCAAAGTGAATCAACCATACATATACATAGACCCCTTCTTTTTGGATATCCTTCTCATTTAGGTCACCAAGAAGCACCGAGTAGGGCTCCCTGAGCTATACAGTAGGTTCTCAATAGTCATCTACTTTATTTGTAAACTCTGCTTTCTGTGGGTTTTCTGTTGTTATGTCCCCTCAAAGAGAAGACCAACTGAAAAGAGTCTTTACCACCTTACCATTGGTAAGAAGATGAAATAACTGTATCATACACATTTTGGCTTTTTAATGAAGGCTTAGGAATTATTGTAAAAATACATTGCCTTACAATCTAAATGTCCATCGACAGAGGAATGGATAAAGAAGTGGATAAATGTGGTACATTTATACAATGAAATATTACTTGGCCATTAAAAAGAATGAAATAATGCCATCTGCAACAACATGGATGGACCTAGAGGTTGTCAAACTGAGTGAAGTTAAGTCAGGAGAAACATTGTGTGACATCTCTTGTAGGTGGAATCTAAAAAGAAATGATACAAATGAACTTACTCACAAAACAGAAAGAGACTTGCCGACTTAGAGGAGGACCTAATAGTTGCCTGTACACACTGCTATATTTAAAAATGGATAACCAACAAGGACCTACTGTATAGCATAAGGAACTCTGCTCAATGTTATGTGGAAGCCTGGATGGCAGGAGAGTTTGGGAGAGAATGGATACATGTATAGGTATGCCTAAGTCCCTTTGCTGTTCACCTGAGAACATCACAACTTTGTTATACTCCAATACAAAATAAAAAGTCTTTTATAAAAGAATACATTGCTTTAAAAATATAATTATAACTTACTTTCAATAAAGCCTTTGACTGCCTCACCCTTTTCCTGAGTTGGCTCAGAGGTGCACCTTGATAAAATCTGGCCAAACATCCTCATGCAGGATAAAAGTTCAAATAAATTGTGTCTGACTTTCATGTTTTAGGGAGGGGGAGGAAGAAATGAAAACCACCTGAGTTAGTATTAAGACTAAGAGTATATTCAAAACAAGAAGCAGCTTAGCAGAAATTAATGCAACATTATAAATCAACTATAATAAAAATTAAAAGGAAAAACAAAAAGCAGCAGCTTAGGAAGTAACAGCAATACATTATTAGGTTGACTGAAGTCAGGCTCAACATAGGAGTGTGTGGCCCTCAAGTTTCCTCCGATCAAGTGAAAATAGGTGGGGGTCTATGAGAACCGCTGCTGCTTAGTCATTTCAGTCATGTCCAACTCCGTGTGACCCTATGGACTGCAGCCTGCCCGGTTCCTCTGTCCGTGGGATTCTCTAGGCAAGGGTACTAGCATGGGTTGCCATGTCCTCCTCCAGGGGATCTTCTCTACCCAGGGATTGAACCCAGGTCTCCTGCATTGCAGGCAGATTCTTTACCATTGAGCCACCAGAGAAGCCCATGAGACCACTGTGATGGTTTCAATGGAGAAAAATGACTGGAGTTTTGATTTGAATGTGAGAGGCCAAAAAGGTTTGATTCTGGAACACTTACTCGAAGGTAAATGACAAAATCCTGGCACTGGAGGGATTTCTGCCCTTTTATCACGAGAGGGAAGACGAGATGTGACTGATGGTTATCAAGGAAGAGCGTACGTTTAATGGCTCCTTTTTGTTTCAGGGTGTCTAACTGCACCTCAGCGGTCAGGCCTAAAGAACAGAAAGACGTAAAGCAAATATAATCTGGAAAGGAAAAGTATTCAGTGAATGCAATGCTTTATCAGAGAGAATTCCTATTTCAACTTGCTTATTCAGGAAACATTTCTGCCATAGTTGGGGTCAAAAACAATACATGAGCTGTGTAGATTTGATAAAACACTCCCCAAACTTAAAAACTTGTTTTATGATGGTTTTACACAGTCATTTTCCCCCATAATTGTATCTGTTTTTACAGACAATACCAATTATTCAAGGAATATTTAAGTAGAAGTTCCCATATATATAATAGAAATTTTTGTGTGAATAAAGAGCTCTTTGAGAAGCTGTGAAGTGCTTGTGCTTAGTTGCTCGTCATATCTGACTCTTTGTGACCCCATGGACTGTAGCCTGCAGGCTCCTTTGTCCATGGGATTTTCCAGGTAAGAATACTGGAGTGGGTTGCAATTTCCTCCTCTAGGGGATCTTCCTGACCCAGGAATCAAACCTGTACCTCCTGCATCGCAGGTGAATTCTTTACCCACTGAGCCATCGGGGAAGTCCACTTACTTAAAGTGAATTTTCTTAATATGGTAGAGGAATAGAAAATGAGAATGTGCTCACCTATTGTGTTTGCAATGTTCTGGCCTGCCACAGATGCACACACTTTTAAAGAAAAGCTAGAGAAAATAATAGTTAATAGTTTTCTGGTTAATAAACTTTTCAGTCTGAAGCAGCAATCTTTCTTTTCCCCACCCCAGATAAACAAATATGTTCTTTTTCCTCTATACTTCTCTTAGTACACACACAATTAAACAAACAAATATGAACATTTTTATTATTTATTGATTGATATATATACATATATATATCTCACAAGTCTAATACAATTAAGAAAGGTGATATTATTGCTTAGGAAGGTAATACTTGGAAGTATTACTAGAGGTCAACCAATTTAAACAGTGGATTCATTAATCAATTACTTGCTATCTTTATTCAAGAAATATATATCAGTATCTTCCATGTGCCAGGAAGTAAAGAATTGGGCAGAATAGTAAGGGGGCAGCTTAGTGATACAACCTGGAGGTGACCCCAGTTTGAGGAATCTGAAGGAATCTGGCATGTTTGGTGCATTAGAGCATGACCAGGAAGCTGAAGAAAGTGAGGCTTGGTCTATCAGTAGAGAACAGTACTTTGAAAATCACATTAAAGAATCTGGATTAAGAGGTGCAAACTTGTAGGTAAAAAATAAGCTACAAGGACATATTGTACAATATGGGAAACATAGCCACTGTTTTATAATAACTATAAATGGAGTATAACCTTTAAAAATTGTGAATCACTATACTGTATACCTGTAATTTATATAACATTATACATCCACTACACTTCAATTAAAAAAAAAAAAGGATTTAGACTTAATTCTGAGAGGCGTGGAGCATCACAGTACAATGAACCAGAATCCACTTTCCTTGGAAGCAGGTGGGGACTCAGCAGTTACTTGCCAGGGCTGGGATATAATTTGAGACAGAGATACCAGAAGAGGAAGGGAAAAGAAAGAAAATGGGGAGAGGAGAATGGCTGTCTCAGGCTCTGTAGGCACAATAATACTGTGTGTAAGGACAATAAAGAGAGGATGGAGGGAACTTCCCTGGGGATCCAGTGGTTAAGGCTCTGTACTCCCAGTGCAGGGGGCCTCAGTTCAATCCCTGGTCGGGGAATTAAGATCCCGCATGCTGCCTGGCATGGCCAAAAAAGAGAGAAGATAGATATGCAAGAGAGATCTTTATAGTTTTTCCTTGAATGTGCCTTAAACCCAATCCAAGGAGGGGCCGGCTGTGGCTTGTAGGACAGCCTGCACTTGGATCTGGCCATGGAGGGAAAGAGGACTGGCTAGTGGTTTCTGTCTGCCTCTTGCTTGTGCTAAACTCCCTATGGAAAAATGTCAAGCTCTAAAAGCCGGCATTCACGAGGAGGCTTTCTCACAATTCTAAGGAAGTGAAAATACAAGAAAATACTTAAGTATGATTTAATGACAGCCTTAATATTGTTTATTAGTAAATACTATAGTATGATTGGAACATTTCTACAGAATCCAAAAGAAGTAAATAATCCCTCGTTGTGCTTTAATTATGTGTCAGCTTCCTGTGTCAAACATAATGAAGACGTGTCGCATCTGGGATTCATCGAGCTCCTGTGACCTCAGTCAATGTCTCCCTTCAGGGTAAATAATTTGCCACATACCATTAAGCCAAACGTTTCCCGAGACGTCTCTGCTATTTCAAGTGTTTGTACCACTTCCCCAGAGAAATCACAAATTCCAGCCCACTTCTACTTCAGTTGGAATTACTCAAGAAAGACGAATAGTGAATCACATCTTTAAATTTTGTAGCAGGTCTGGCTTTCAAAGCTGGAATTCTTTTCTGTGTCTGACTTTATTTGGAAGTACTTGGTTACGTGTTAAAATTGTCCATTGGCTTTTTTTTTTCTGTTTGTCCTTACACCAAACAGACAAAAACTCATTAGCTTGTATAAGATAAATTTGTATTTGTAATAAAATGATCTATATGTAGACTGAAATAATTTTACATATAGTATTTTAACACAAGTAAGAAACCGAAAATTTTTTGCAAAATAAAGTTATGAATGGGAATGTTATCTCCTCTTCGGGAGAAGAATTTGATTGAGAAATGATGATATCAGTTGAAGGGTTACTTTTGATTTACGAATTATGCGTGTGTGCGTGTGTATGTGCTTAGTCGCATCCAACTCTTTTGTGACCCCATGGACTAGAGCCTACTAAGTTCCTCTGTCCATGGGATTTACCAGGCAAGAGTGCTAGAGCGGGTTGCCATTTCCTTCTCCAGGGAATTTTCCCAACCCAGGGACTGAACCTGCATCTCTGTGTCTCCTACATTACACTAGTGCCACTTGGGATCCATCAGTGTTACTCTAAACTTAGTTCCCCCTCTCTGTTACCTTTATATCATTAAGTGGACAATTTTAGCTTTTTTCATACTGAATTATTGATAACAGCAGTCCAACCTATATATTTTGTTTACAGATGTTTTTAAGCCAAAAAAAAAAAAGAGTTGCCAAATTATAACTGTGACAGCACTCTGTTCTGATGGAAAAAGAAAACCTCACTGAAATATTCATTCTGAATTTAGAAAAATACTTCTCTTCTATATAAACACACACATGTACCTCATGTGTATATTGTTTTTTGGCCACACAGTATGTGGGATCTTAGTTTCCCGAACAGGGATCGAACTTGCATCCCCTGCAGTGGAAATGTGTATAGTCTTAACTGCTGGACTGCCAGGAAGTCCCCACCATATATATATATTTTTTACTTTACTTTACAATACTGTATTGGTTTTGCCATACATCAACATGAGTCCACCACAGGTGTACACGTGTTCCCAATCCTGAACCCCCCTCCCACCTCCCTCCCGATACCATCCCTCTAGGTCATCCCAGTACACCAGCCCCAAGCATCCTGTATCGTGCATTGAACCTAGACTGGCGATTCGTTTCTTATATGATATACATGCTTCAATGACATTCTCCCAAATCATCCCACCCTCTCCCTCTCCCACAGAGTCCAAAAGACTGTTCTATACATTTGTGTCTCTTTTGCTGTCTCACATACAGGGTTATCATTACCATCTTTCTAAATTCCATATATATGTGTTAGTATACTGTATTGGTGTTTTTCTTTCTGGCTTACTTCACTCTGTATAATCAGCTCCAATTTTATCCACCTCATGAGAACTGATTCAAATGTATTCTTTTTAATGGCTGAGTAATACTCCATTGTGTATATGTACCATGGCTTTCTTATCCATTCATCTGCTGATGGACATCTAGGTTGCTTCCATGTCCTGGCTATTATAAACCGTGCTGCGATGAATATTGAGGTACATGTGTCTCTTTCAATTCTGGTTTCCTTGGTGTGTATGCCCAGCAGTGGGATTGCTGGGTCATAAGGCAGTTCTATTTCCAGTTTTTTAAGGAATCTCCACACTGTTCTCCATAGTGGCTGGACTAGTTTGCATTCCCATCATGTAAGAGTGTAAGAGGGTTCCCTTTTCTCCACACCCTCTCCAACATTTATTGCTTGTAGACTTTTGGATCGCAGCCATTCTGACTGGTGTGAAATGGTACCTCACTGTGGTTTTGATTTGCATTTCTCTGATAATGAGTGATGTTGAGCATCTTTTCATGTGTTTGTTAGCCATCTGTATGTCTTCTTTGGAGGAATGTCTGTTTAGGTCTTTGGCCCATTTTTTCATTGGGTCATTTATTTTTCTGGAATTGAGCTGCAGGAGTTGCTTGTATATTTTTGAGATTAGTTGTTTGTCAGTTGCTTCATTTGCTATTATTTTCTCCCATTCTGAGAGCTCTCTTTTCACCTTGCTTATAGTTTCCTTTGTCGTGCAGAAGCTTTTAATTTTAATTAGATCCAATTTGTTTATTTTTGCTTTTATTTCTAGTATTCTGAGAGGTGGATCATAGAGGACTCTGCTGTGATTTATGTTGGAGAGTGTTTTGCCTATGTTCTCCTCTAGGAGTTTTATAGTTTCTGGTCTTATGTTTAGATCTTTAATTCATTTTGAGTATGGTGTTAGAAAGTGTTCTAGTTTCATTCTTTTACAAGTGGTTGACCAGTTTTCCCAGCACCACTTGTTAAAGAGATTGTCTTTAATCCATTGTATATTCTTGCCTCCTTTGTTGAAGATAAGGTGTCCATAGGTGTGTGGATTTATCTCTGGGCTTTCTATTTTGTTCCATTGATCTATATTTCTGTCTTTGTGCCAGTACCATACTGTCTTAATGACTGTGGCTTTGTAGTAGAGCCTGAAGTCAGGCAGGTTGATTCCTCCAGTTTCATTCTTCTTTGTCAAGATTGCTTTGGCTATTTGAGGTTTTTTGTATTTCCATACAAATTGTGAAATTATTTGTTCTAGCTCTGTGAAAAATACTGCTGGTAGCTTGATAGGGGTTGCATTGAATCTGTAGATTGCTTTGGGTATTTTCACTATTTTCATTTTCACTATATTGATTCTTCCAATCCATGAACATGGTATATTTCTCCATCTATTAGTGTCCTCTTTGATTTCTCTCACCAGTGTTTTATAGTTTTCTATATATAGGTCTTTAGTTTCTTTAGGTAGATATATTCCTAAGTATTTTATTCTTTTCATTGCAATGGTGAATGGAATTGTTTCCTTAATTTCCTTTTCTACTTTCTCATTGTTAGTGTATAGGAATGCAAGGGATTTCTGTGCATTGATTTTATATCCTGCTACTTTACTATATTCATTGATTAGCTCTAGTAATTTTCTGCCCACCATATGTTTTATGAAACAGATTATTAAGTACACTTACAGGTCTTCATCTAATTACAATAAACACTTGAGTTGTCAGGGAAAGCTGTGAATGATTATTAAATTATAATTAAAATTTTAAACTGTTGGGCTATACTTCTGGTGCATCAGAAAGCAGGACAGTATATCACAAATCCTCTAATATTAGTCCTAACCTGACGCACTAATTATTCTGTGAAGTAATGGTGTTCATAGCCATCCATGTATGGAGGAGGAGGAATGAAATAAATGTGAAACGGGACTTAAAAATACAAAGCACTTCAGTTTTCAATCGAGCTGATTCAATACTCTTTCAACGATAATAGATTTTACATAAAGAAAAATAATAGATTTTACATAAAGATTTTATGTAAAATTTTATGTAAAAATAATAGATTTTACATTTTTACATAAAATAATAATAGATTTTACATAAAGTTACATGTAACTGAAAAGTTTTTCTCAAATTTGAAAAGGGCACAGTTTATGAACTTCTACATTTGTAAAATATTTTTTATTAATTTTAATTTTTCTCACTCAATAACAATTATATGAATATGTATAGGCTGGCTTTATTTTGTTTTCTAGTTTAGAAATGCAAGTAGCAGAAACTTTATAAATCTACATAGCTGTTTGAAAGGTACAGAAATTCACATTGAGGGAAATGGAGAACTATTTCCCAGTTAGAGGTTGACTTTCATAGGTACAATATAAAATTATATCAAATACAGACAAAAACTACAGAAAAGATAATCAACAAATACCTTTCAATCATTTTGGAAATACTGAACTAAATTCCTATAATAAATCTGAAGAAGTATTTGAGAAACTCATTTGAGACTGAACCTGCTGTTAATTTCGCATCTTCTAACACTCTGAGTCACCCATTCAAAATTTTTTCATGTGAAAATGAAACATCTTCCAGAAAATGGATGCAACAGAATCAAATAAGTAACTGTTATTTGCCCACATAACAAATTGCATTTTATCTAAGTAATCTGATTTAATGCAACAACAGTTCATGAAAAAATAATTCTCGTTGAAAAGTAATATTCTTTCCACAAGACCAAACAGATCCTATGATCCATTGAAAACACCAAAACTTAAAAAAAAAAAATTCAAAAACCAAAAAGTCCCTAGAAAAGATAATCTAGTTCATAGGAAGATTTTACACCAGAGTGTGCCCTACACAAATACTTTAAAGAACTCAGTCTAGAAGTCCATTCAGTCATGAACGTGCAAACGGAGGACGTGGGGCACATGCTCAAGTAGCACTCATTCTTCCTTTCATGTTCATTTCATCCAGGATTCAGAGAGATGCTGGCTTTTTCACATATTTTCTCAGATCAGGCTTTCATTATAATATTTTATGGTTTCATACGCTTTTAAAATGTGCCCAGGGCATTTCCCAGTTACTTTCAGAAGCTGGTTAAAGGGAAGACAGTCCTCCCCAAACTGAGAGGTCCCAGCAAAGGAATTCTTCATGGTCCTCCACACTCCTTATCCTCCACCCTTAAAGGCTCTGATTCCAGTATGAAGCCCTGTCCAGAGGCCATGAGCAACATGTTGAAACTGGCTGGGAATACATTCTATAACAGTGGTCCCCAACCTTTTTGGCACAAGGGATTGATTTCATGGAAGATAGTTTTTCCACGGAGCAGGGGTTGGGGGAGATGGTTTTGGGATGATTCAAGTGCTTTATGTTTACTGTGAACTTTACTTCTAATCTAATGCTGATGCTAGTTTGACAGGAGGTACCGGTCCACAGTCTGGAGGTTGGGGACTGTTCTAAGGGTCTAGACTGATGTGTTCTGCATTCTGACCTTCTCAGGAACTGACCATATCATCTGAGTTATGCCATATCTTCTAGAAAATGGGGGCAAATCTCAAACACTCCAAATATTTGTTGATTTTTCAGAGTGTGTGTGTGTGCTCAGTCGTGTCTGACTCTTTGCGACTCTGTACACTATAAACCACCAGGTTCCTCTGTCCATGGGATTCTCCAGGCAAGAATACTGGAGTGGGTTGCCATTTCCTCCTAAAGGGGATCTTCCCAACCCGAGGATTGAGCTCTCCAACCCAGAGATTGGGGCTTCCCTTGTAGCTCAATCAGTAAAGAATCTGTCTACAATGCAGGAGACCCACGTTCGACTCCTGGGTTGGGAAGATCCCCTGGAGGAGGAAACAGCAACCCACTCCAGTATTCTTGCCTGGAGAATCCCACGGACAGAGGAGCCTGGCAGGCTACAGTCCATGGGGTCATAAGAGTCAGAAACAACTTTGTGACTAAACCACCACCACCCAGGGATTGAGATGTCTCTGGCATCTCCTCCATTGCAAGTGGGAAGCCCTGGATGTTGCACAGAACTTTTAGAAGTGGGTCTGTTGCCCCAGACTAGTGACTGTGTGAGAACTGTGGAGCAGTCGGAGATGATTACTGCATCCTACCCTGTGCAGACGGTAGGGGGTGAGCAACTATTGGAATCTATAGCGAGGAGAGTCTTACGTGATACCTGTATTTTAGAGACCAAAAAGTCACGATCCTTGGGACAGGGAGTAGTTTTTTTTTTTTTATTTTAATTTCTTGATCTCAGTTTGGACAGTGGGTTTGGCTGCGTTCCAGTTTTGTTCTAATGTCAGAGGATGAGTCAGGGTGATGATATGGTTGAATTGTGTGGAGATGTTACCAATGGGATACCCCTGTGGGTGTCTGCCTTCAAAGCAGAAGGGTATGTTATAGCCTCCGTTAAATTGGTTATAAAATGCCCAGGTTGTGGGTTTGATAAGTTGCCAGGAATGAGTTCTATATGTTCTTTTAAAATCTGGAGAAACAAGGATCCTATATAGTTCGGCCCAAAAGTTGTGGTTCTGGGGTCAAGCTGGGCAATTGCATAGGCTGAGACACTGGGCCAAGCTGTGTCTATATCAGAGAATATTACCCTAAAGCACTACCCAATAGGACAGACTTCTGACCCTGGAGGACCTACATACCGAGAAGCAAACTGGCAGTTTCTTGAGCTGTGTTACACTCAAGTTCTATTTCTTGGTCCTTTCAGGTGACTGGCCAGATCAACAGGAAAATTCTCAGATGTCTAAGCTGTGTTCTCCTACAGTACAGGCTAAGGAACCATAATTTTACTGCTGCTTCTGATGATGAGATCATGGCCCCCCAAATATACAGGAGGACACAAAAATCTCTATAACATTTACCTTCCATCTCATTGTACACATGAGGTTATAAAACTTACATCTGTCTTCAGCACAGAAAGTGAGTAATCTGACCCAATTTGACCCACTATTAAAAAAAATAGACAATACATATGTCTGGAAAGTGTCTATAAGCATATGCAAATACAAGCATCAAGATTTTTCTTATTATATTTTCAATTTGTTTAAAGTTGATTTTCGTATGCCAAGATTCTAAAAGAACTCCAAGATTTGCTTGGGTGAGAATTTTCTCAGGTTAGTTTTGTTTCTCATCTCATGTGGTGCCTATAGATGGAGACCACCCTTCACATAAGTCGACAGCGAAAGATCAGCATTGTGTCAGTTACTTTTTTTTAAATAGACTAACTCCTGGCTACTCAGATGTGGTGCTCAGACCGGCAGCATCAGCACCACTTTGGAGCATCTTCAGAAACATAGTCTCAGGTCCCACCCCAGATTTATGGCCCCCGAAGTGCAGGTTCACAAGATTCCCAGGTGATCTGAGTTCACTCAAGAGGGCAAGAAGCACTGTAGAAACTCACCAGGCTACAGGTGCCATTGATTCTGGAATCAGGCAGGTTTTGTTTTCCAGATTGATGATCACCGGCTGCAGGATAAGTTGGGCCCCCACTGTCACAACTGGCCTCGCTCTGCAGGGAGAAGATGCACGGCTTTAACCAGTCCCACAAGCAGCAGGCAGAAGCCACTGCCAGCATTCCCAGCCCCAGTGCCAAGAGTTCCCCTCACTGCATGAACAGGTGGCCTCAGGACTCAACCGGCTACGTTCAGACACCTCTGGTTGCTCATGAATATTATGGAGCTGTGAGACTGTGGAGCAAAGCCGCATTCACGGACCTGCTCTGTCTATGGGGTGCTCACAGTACTTTGGTGACATGGCTATGAAATACTTCCCTGGGATCTGCTAGTCTATCCACATTCACATCTGAATATGAAGAAATACATCATCCTACAGTCACTTGCATCACATCTGTAAGTACTTGAATTTTTATTTCATTTATTTGGAGGTGCCAGGTCTTAGTTGTGCCATGTGAGATCTAGTTCCCTGACCAGGGATTGAACTTGGGTTCCCTGAGTTGGTAGTGTGGAGTCTTAGCCACTGGACCACCCAGGAAGTCCCTGGATAGGGACTTTTAAGTGTCTTTTGCTTTGTTATTTTTTTACTTTTTTTAAAAAAAATTTACTTACTTTTAAGTGAAGGATAATGGCTTTACAATATTGTGTTGGTTTCTGCCATACATCAACATGAATCAAGCCATAGGTATATACGTGTATCCTCCCTCTTGAACCTCCTTTCAACCTCCCACCCCATCTCACCCCTCTAGGTTGTCACAGAGCACCAGTTTGAGCTCCTTGACTCATAAGTCAGATAAAAACAAATATCATATATAAACACACATATATGGACTCTAGAAAGATGGTACTGATGAACCTATTTGCAGGGTAGCAACGGAGACGCAGACATAGAGAATACACTTGTGGACACAGCGGGAAGGAGAAGGTGGGACAAATGGAGAGAGTAATATGCAAACATACACACTACCATATGTAAAATAGATAGCCAGTGGGGATTTTTAAATGTTGATTGGCAATTTTCTAGCCAAGCTTTGCAGATTGACCTAAACCCATGAGGGTGGGTGGACTCATTCTGTGCTTCATACAGAGCAGTGGTTCTCAAATCCTGATTGCACAACAGAAGCAGCCAACAGCTTTAAAACAGAAACCAGACCCAGGCTCACCACAGATCGATTGAATCAGAACCCCCGGGGGTCAAGGCCCGGCACTGGAATGTCAAACACACCCTCCAGGTGATTCTGTTGTGCAGCCAAGCTGGAGGAGAGGGGCTAATACAGAGTAAACTCAATTCCAACCACCCAGGTGAGGATAAACCAGACAAGAAAGTAAATCACTGGGAAAGAGAACGGGGCAAATTTTTAAAGCTTGGTGCCAAGACAGGAGAGCTGGGAGCCAGATCTCCAGATGACAATGTGAGATGATGCTATGCTGCTTAAGTTTTCCTCTGACAGGTAGGAGGGCTGGGCCATGGGGCAAGGTGTTTGGGGCACTGGTTTAAAGGATTTCATGATTACCATAATGGTGCCTAGTGGGAATTTTCCTAAACTCCTTTATGCTATCTGTACACTGTTAGGTGATTTTTATTTTCAATATTGTATGAGCTCCAGTCCTTTGAAAAGCAGGTTAGACAGGATTAGACACACAAGACATTTATTAAGGTAAATACCTATGAAGGAAAAAGGGGAGAGAGGAGGCTAGGAGTCAAGAGTGTGATGTAGGTCTGATCCCTGGGAATGAACAAGCAAAGAAAAGGCAACCTGGGAAAGAAGCTCCAGCTGGGGCACTTGGGGAGGAGGGTCTTAAGCCAAAGTTGCCTGTTTGTGGAGCTCCAGGTGGGCCTACGTTTGTATCCCTATTGTGTCCAGTAATTGACTGGGAGCCTTTTATGGGAAACAGGGCCTTGTTGCAAATGTAGATTCAGAGCATAGTGGCTGGCCCACGAGTCAGTTGCACTCCATCAGCAGCTCCAAGTGCCTCTTGCCTGGAGAATCCCATGGACGGAGGAGCGTGGTAGGCTGCAGTCCATGAGGTCGCTAACAGCTGGACACTACCGAGCGACTTCACTTTCACTTTCAGTTTCACACATTGGAGAAGGAAATGGCAACCCACTCCAGTGTTCTTGCCTGGAGACTCCCGGGGACGGGGGAGCCTCCAAGTGGTGCTGCTTCATGGCCACAAACACAGCCCCAATCCTTCCTGTATTTTGAGCATTCCAATCACCTGATTCTCTACTCCCTGAAATGGAGAGTGGTTGGTATACATCAGCCCTCTGTGGATGTCTTACTACTGATGGACATAATCCTACCTCCTTGAGGAAACCAACTTTAGAATCCCTCGGGGAGTTGACCTAGGTTTTTGCTAGGTCATGTGCCCAGAACACCTGGGTCAGCTCTCTGCCTTTCGATACACACTAACCTGGTGTCTCACATTCCTGTAACACTTTTCTAAACAAGAAAACAATCTCAATTTTCGATCACTGCCTACTGGTTACTTATTATTCTGTGTACTTTACATGTAGAGTCTCAATCCTTTTAACAAAATAACTTTATAATGCAAGTATTATGCCCATTTGACATATGAAAAAAAAAAATCTGAGGCTCAGAAAGTTATAGAAACTGGCCCAAGATTACAAATGGGTGAGTGTCTGGAATGGCCAGTTTTTTCTTTTTTCTTTTTTTTTTTTTTAAGCAACACAAATTTATTGACACCCAGGGATCAGGAGAAGCATGTTTTATCTGAAAGCTCGAAGGAAGGATTCATTCAGGGGTCTCTCCTAGCTTCTGAAAGTTCTTCACTTGTGGCAGCCTAACTCCAATCTTCACATGGTCTTCTCCTTGTATGTATGTCTGTCTCTTCACAGCGCATTCTTTTTATTAGAAAAATAGTCAAATTGGATTAGAGGTGCGATGGCTAAGTATTTTAAAATCCAGATCTGTCACATTTGAATTGTTCAATGCTTGCTTTTGGAGACTACCAATTCTTGGATAGTATTTCTATTCCCTAATTTAGTGTCCACACTTGATTACAGAGGCCAAGATACATAATACCATTCCCCCACCCCACCTTCCTTATCTATAAGCACATTTTAATGCATTTCGAAAGCAAAGAGAAGTATTTCAATGGAGGGCCATCTAAAAAGTGTGTCATTTTGTAAGTTCCGCTAAGATTCATATCTTATTTAACATTATGTTAGTAGAGGCTGGAAGTTTGGTCATGAGATATGAGAACAAAAACAGAAAGGTTGAAAGACAGGGAAAAATACTGAGGGGAAAATATTCCTGCAAACTTTAAAAAGAGCATCTAAATGTTCTCCAAAATAAATAATTGGGATATACTCTTTAAGGCAAAACTAAAAACAAAGAGGAAATGCATCTGAAACAACTAGAAGAATGTGTCCACCAATGAAGAAATAAAGAAAATGTGGTATACATATTCAACAGAATACTAGTCAGCCACAAAAGGAAATCTTGCCTTTTGTAAAAACACAGAAGGACCTTGAGAGTATTATGCTTAGTGAAAAATTCAGAAAAAGACAAATATCATAGGATCTCACTTACATGTACAATCTAAAAGCAAAAATCAAAATCACAAGATGAGCATACAGATACAGGGAACAGATTGGTGGTTGCCAGAGATGGCAGTGAGAGGGGGTAAGAAATGGGTGAAAGTGGTCACAAGTACAAACGTCTAGTAATAAGTAAGTCTTGGGGATTTATTATTTATAAGATAAGTCATATAGCATGGTGTTTATAGTTAATAATACCATGTTATTATTATATATACAGTATATTGAAAAGTTGCTAAGAGGGTAGATCTTACAATTTCTTATCACAGGACAAAAAAAGTTGTAACTATGTGGTGATGGATGTAATTAATGAGACTTATCATGGTAATCATTTTGCAATATATACAAATATTGAATGTCATACACCTGAAGTTAATATGTTATAATAAAAAAAAGAACATTTGCAGACCATCAACCACATACCTGTAAACTGCTACTTTTCCTGTTCCAAATGCACCCACAATTAAATCTAAAAAAAAAAAACAAACACAAAATAGAAGCACAAATTTTACAGAATTGATCAAAACTCATAATTAATTATAAATAGCACAGAGAGCAACCTGACATGCTGATTGCAGAATGAGAGTCATACAAACAAGAACAGCAAATCACGGCTTTCTTAAGGCATTTTGGAAAAAATATAGGAACTTCACTGTAACTCAATATGACACATAAATCAATAGATCTTCAACCCTACTGGACTCAGGAAGGCCAGCCTTCTGGAAATGCTTTAGATACTCGTCATAATGCCATATCCTCCAGACCCAAGGCACACACCTTACATCATAAGGGAAGAAGCGCCTGTGTCTCTATTTCTGATTTGTAAATAAGATCATAGTGATGACCTGAATGGGAAGGAAGTCCAAAAGGGAAGGGATATTGTGTATGTATGTCTGATTCATTTTGCTATACAGTAGAAACTAACTTAAGATTGTAAAGCAACTATACTCCAATGAAAAACTAATTTAGAAAGAAAAAAGGACTTCCCTGGTGGTCCAGTGGCTAAGACTCTGAACTCCCAATGCATGTGGCCTGGGTTCAATCTCTGGTCTGGGAACTAGATCCCACATGCTGCAACTAAATAAATAAATAGAAAAAAGGGGGAGGGAAGCATATGCTAAGTGCTTACTATGTACCAGGCTCATCACACATACTGTTTTATCATCCCCCTATCAGCAACAGTCCTATAAGGCAAGTGTTTTACCAGTGAAGTAGAGCATTTTGGCTGCCATCTTACCTCAGCCTTTTGCTCTTATAAATATGTGGGTGGCGAGTATGGTTTTGGCAGAGTGACTGGTAGTATATGAAATAACTGACATATCATTATAACAGTCTCTCCTTATTAATGGTTTTGCTTCTTTGGTTTCAGTTACCTGTGGTCAACCACAGTCTGAAAATATTAAGTGGAAAATTCCAGAAATAAACAACTCATCATCAAACTTTGAAACTGCACGCTGTTCTGAGCAGCGTGATGAAATCTCACGCCATCCTGCCTGGGATGTGAATGACCTCTTGGTCCTGCATGTCCTATCTGTAGTCGCTTAGTAGCCAACTTGGTGTCTCAGTGCTTCTTCAAGTGACACTTATTTTACTTAATAATGGCACTAAACTGCGAGAGGAGTGATGCTAGGGACTTCCTTAGGGTTCCAGTGGTTAATACTCCACGCTTCCAGTGCAGGGAGTATGGGTTCAATCCCTGGTCAGGGGAACTAATATCCTGCATGCTGCAGGGCATGACCAAAAAAAATTAAAAAGGAGTGATGCTAGCAATTAAAATGTGCTAAAGAGAAGCCCTAAGTGATTCCTCTAAGTGAAAAGGTGAACATTCTCCACTTAGTAAGAAACAAAATCCTACGCTAAAGCTGCTAAAATCTACAGTAAGAACAAATCTTATATATGTGAAACTGTGAAGAAGGAAAAAAACACTCATGCTAGTTTTGTGGTCACACCACAGGCTGCAAAAGTTAAGAAGTAGGTGAGAAGTAATTAGCTAAGACTGAAAAAACATTGAATTTGTACAATAAGATGTTTTGAGTGAGAGAGACCAGATTCACCTAACTTTTATTATAGTATATAGTTATAATTGTTCTACTGTATTCTTAGTTATTATTGTTAATCTCTGTACCTAATTAATAAATTCATCTTTATGTATAGGGAAAAAACATAGTATCTAGAGGGTTCAGTACTCTCTGAGGTTTCAGGCATCCACTGAGAGTTCTGGAAATGCCCCCATGGATAAGCAGGGAAACTATAATAATATTAAATAACAACAACAATGCTAATAATCAACAAAACATATTGAACACTTATTCTAGGCCAGGAATCCTTTTAACGAATTTACTTTAACTGATTCCTAGCAAGTTGAAGGAGAAGGCAATGACACCCCACTCTAGTACTCTTGCCTGGAAAATCCCACGGATGGAGGAGCCTGGTAGGCTGCAGTCCATGGGGTCGCTAAGAGTCAGACATGACTGAGCGACTTCACTTTCACTTTGTACTTTCATGCATTGGAGAAGGAAATGGCAACCCACTCCAGTGTTCTTGCCTGGAGAATCCCAGGGGCGGGGGAGCCTGGTGGGCTGCTGTGTATGGGGTCACACAGTCAGACACGACTGAAGTGACTTAGCAGCAGCAGCAAGTTAAAAAGTCTTTATTAAAAAAAAAAAAAGTCTTTATTATTAGCACAATTTTGCAGGAAAGGAATTTGCTTTTTATTTATTTTGTTGCAGTAGAGTTGCTTTACCATGTCGTGTCAGTTTCTGCTGTACAACAAAGTGAATCAACTGTATGTACACATATATCCCCTTTTTGGATTCCCTTCCCATTTAAATCAGCACAGAGTATTGAGTAGAATGCCATGTGCTATACAGTAGGTTCTTACTAGTTTTCTATTTTATACATAGGGTATATACATATCAATCCCAATCTTCCAATCCACTCCTCCCCCCTACATTCCCTGCTTGCTATCCATATGTTTGTTCTCTACCTCTAGGTTTTGGCAGAAGAGGAATTTGAGGCTTAGGGAGGAGGCTTACATATAAATTCACTGATGAGTCGCAAACAGTCAGACATGACTGAGATAATTTCACTTTCACACACATTCAGAAGAGGTGAAGCTGGGTTACAGCAGGACGGGGCAACAGAGAAGTCTTAGACTCTTTGAGGAGTAATGTTCACAACAATCTCAGTGATTGGCTAATACACAGGCAGAACTCTCCATTTTTCTTAATCTCATGTATGATGCTTATTTTTTCTCAGGAGGTGCAACAAAGCACAAATGAAAATGATCATGGTTATATCTGCAAAGTAAAATTTAGATGCAGAGACGGGAAAATTGGATTGGCAGAATTAACAGCCACAGAAGAAAACTTACAGTAGCTGAAACCATAATTGGTTAATTCCAGTAGAACTGAGGTGAAAATGAAAAGAAAAAAAGATGGGGAAACTTTTTTGGCCATGCCATATGGAAAACCAATCAAGGAATTAAATTGTTTTAATGGAGTTTGTACAGGAAAATGATTTGTAGCCACATGCCCTTGGCATTCACCTTTCCAGACAAAGGAACTGGTCAGACTGCAAGCAACTATGATTCTTCTCTAGGGGCTTCTCTTGGCTGGGCCAGGGCATTACCCTCAGCCCATGATGGATGGGGACTGGATGGATAGTTAGGTCCACGAGCTAGCAAGGCTTCTTTCTTAGGGTGACTCTAAGGCATGTGCTTCCTGTCTCCAGACTTCCCCAGTGAGACAAAGCCCTAGTTGCCCACCCAGTCAGGGTCGTGATAATAATCTTTCCTTTTCACATCTCTCTTCCCTACTTCCTTAGCAATGATTTCTGGGGGTTAGTCCTCAAATAAACTACTTATTTTCTAATATTTAATGTCTGCTCTTAAAGAACCCAACCAAAGACAATAATTCTTGTGAAAAATGTTTGTTTTGTTTTTTTTTAAAATAGACTCATATCTTCAGGATTAAAATCAGTCAAAATATCTCTGGTTACATGGAAGAAATGTAAGTGTCCATCAACAGATGAATGGGTAAAGAAGATGGATACACAGACACACACACAGGACTATTAGCTGGTCATTAAAAAAATGAAATATTGCCATTTGCAGCAACATGGATGGACAAGTTGATTATACTGAGTGAAGTCAGAGAAAGATAAATATTATATGATCTTACTGATATCTAAAAAATTATACACATGAATTTATATACAAAACAGAAATAGGCTTACAGACATAGGAAAGAAACATCTTATTATCAAAGGGGAAAGGAAAGGGGGAGGAATAAATTAGTAGTGTGGGATTAACCGATATACATCATTATACATAAAATAGACAAGAATATACTGTATAGCACAGGGAACCATATTAAACATTTTTAAATGAACTATAAAGGAAAATAATCAGAACATATATATATCCATATAACTGAGTCACTAGGCTGTATAGCTGAAACTAACACAATATTGTAAATCAACTATACTTCAATTTAAAAAGTTGAAAGTTTCTTGTTATATAGACGCAGCATCGGATTCAGATGATAGACTGGACTATCAGGACTGGACTCCAAAGATCCATGGTTTAAAAGATGTGCATGCTAATATTCAAAAGCAGAGACATTACTTTGCTGACTAAGGTCTGTCTAGTCAAGGCTATGGTTTTTCCAGTAGTCATGTATGGATGTGAGAGTTGGACTGTGAAGAAGGCTGAGCACCGAAGAATTGATGCTTTTGAACTGTGGTATTGGAGAAGACTCTTGAGAGTCCCTTGGACTGCAAGAAGATCCAACCAGTCCATTCTGAAGGAGATCAGCCCTGGGATTTCTTTGGAAGGAGTGATACTAAAGCTGAAACTCCAGTACTTTGGCCACCTCATGTGAAGAGTTGACTTATTGGAAAAGACTTTGATGTTGGGAGGGATTGGGGGCAGGAGGAGAAGGGGACGACAGAGGATGAGATGGCTGGATGGCATCACTGACTCGATGGACATGAATCTGAGTGAACTCCGGGAGTTGGTGATGGACAGGGAGACCTGGCGTGCTGCGATTCATGGGGTCACAAAGAGTTGGACGCGACTGAGCGACTGAACTGAACTGAGCTGATGCTAATGTTTAATTGGAGAAGGAAATAGCAACCCACTCTAGAGAAGGCAATGGCACCCCACTCTAGTACTCTTGCCTGGAAAATCCCATGGATGGAGGAGCCTGGTAGGCTGCAGTCCATGGGATCGTGAAGAGTCGGACCCGACTGAGCGACTTCACTTTCACTTTTCACTTTCATGCATTGAAGGAAATGGCAACCCACTCCAGTGTTCTTGTCTGGAGAATCTCAGGAACGGGGGAGCCTGGTGGGCTGCCATCTATGGGGTCGCACAGAGTTGGATACAACTGAAGCGACTTAGCAGCAGTAGCAGCAACCAGTATTCTAACCTGGAGAATTCTATGGATAGAGGAACCTGGCAGGCTGTCGTTCATGGGATCTCAAATGGTCGGACAAGATTGAGTGACTAAATAACAACAACGTTCAACAAGTCAAATGAAGGTCATCTAGTAGGGGTCCCCAACCTCCAGGACCTAATGCCTGATGATCTGAGGTGGAGCTGATGTAATAATCATAATAGAAATAAAGTATACAATGAATATAACGCCCCTGAATCATCCCCAAGTCATCCCTGCCCCCACTCATGGTATGTGGAAAAAGTTTCCTCCATGAAACCAGTCCCTGGTGCCAGAAAGGTTGGGAACTACTGAAAAGAGCTCCGTGTGTGAGATTAAGGAAGACAGTAAGTCAAGGGCTACAACTTGAGTACCTATGACTCATGGAATAAAACACTCTTTTCCAAGGGTTCAAATCTATAAAGTCAGCAAGCAAAGTTTCTAAGTCTACTAGTTTTGAAAACATATCAGAATTTCACCATTTTCAATGATTTTCACCTTTTTTTCTGTTGACATTCGTCTCTCCCTGCACAACAGTGCATTTTTGCTATGTCAGAGGAAAAAGAGCTACTGATTTGAAGAAACAGGGACTCTGTTCTTCCTGTGTAATCTGAACTCCAATATTTAGACAAGTGTAGTACAGGTGGCACTCGGTCTGATCTGCGTCTATTGACACAACATCAGACAGGAAAGTTCCATTACGAAAACTGATTCCAAGGGATCATGCACTTTGTTTTTGTCTCTAAATAAGGTGAAATGTTTATATCTTGAGATTGGACACTTAATAAATAACAGACAAATTGTAAGCATTGACTCTTTGGAAATGACCAAGAAAAAAGACTATAAGCTCTTCCAGGGCAGGAATCTTTCTTTGGGTTTGCATATCACAAAGATTTTATGGAATGGTAGGGGCTGAAATAAAGGAAGAAAGAAAGAATCTTTGCATCCATAGCACCAGGCATAGTGTCAGAAACAGGGCAGGGACTTTATCCTCCTATGAAATGGGAGGAAAAGTAATCATGAGATAATATCCTGAAAAAGAGAGAGATGAAGGAAATGGAACAATTATTAAGACAGGCTAATGTCAACTATAATTCTGCTGAATTTTTGCATGTGCACTTGAAAGTGTTGGGAGACACACACACACACACACACACTTCAGAGCTTGCATCGTGATCAGATTGTCACTATAGAGGAGAAACTGAGAGTCACACTCCTGACCATTAGGGGCAGGAGTGCTTTTTCTTTGGAACTTTGATTCCTAGGCCTCAGGGTGGGAATTTTCCTACTCAGGAAAACTCAAGTAACTGGCAAAACAGGCCATGATTTTTTTTTTTTTTTTTTTTTTTCATGAGAATGTGGCCACAGTTATTCAGAGGCTGAGAAAACAGTTATCTACCACTAAAGTATGCTTGTCTTCTGAGACACCACCTTGGTATTGTGCCTGCTGGAAAAGGCCAGAAGCATCTGTGCTCAGGGTCTTAAAATTATCAGATTTCTCTAGGGGAGGAGAATGGATCTGCTCATTTGTGTTTCTAACTAATCTGTCTTTCCAAAATATGTGACTTGTTTTGATAAGTATTATGTCATTTCCAAATATACATATGATATTATAGATATGTTCCAAATATATATACACACCTATATTTATGTGTTTATGGATGCATCTATATATGTATATACATACTTGTTTATATATGTGTGAATATATAAATATATATATAGACACCCAATTAAAAATTTTTTTTCCCATAATTCTGTCATGCTTAGGAATTTCTTCCTTCCCTTCAGGATTTTTACTGGTTTTTTTTTAAAACTTTTTATTTAGTGGTGTATAGTTGATTTAGTGTTGTGTTAGTTTCAAATGTACAGCAGTGATTCAATTATACATATACCTATTCATTCTTTTTTTAGAGTTTTTTCTCACCTAAGTTATCACAAAATGTTGAGTAGAGTTCCCTGTGCTATACAGTAGGCGTTTGATGGTTACCTACCTTATATATAGTGGTGTGTATATGTTAATCCCAAGGAATTTCAGTGATAACCTGATGACAAATTTTGGTGCTAGTGTTTGCATAATCCAGTAACTGATTATGCAATTAATAACTGGGTCATAACTCAGTGGACTTTTTCCCCTCACTTTGAGACAACAGGTCTTATACCTTTATCTAGTGTTTATCTATTTTCCTTTCTTATTGAAACTTCTTAAAAGCATATTCTGAAAACAAACAAAAACCTTTTCCTTTCTTTTTGCAAAGACATTTAGCTTTTTATTCCCCCTTGAAGAAACACTTGGCAACTAAAATTGGTTCTTTCCCCTTAATCAAAAACGGTTCTAAAAATGCTAGAGTCCTTTTTTATCACCTCACACTGCCGGAGAAACATAGTTTATTTTCCTTTTGGTTTTTGATGGAACCAAGTACTTTTAAGGATAAAAGAAGGAGACATTAGCATGAAGGCAGGATCAGTTGGCAAGAAAAAATAACCCTAAAAAATGTGAAGTCATAGGAGACATATTACACCTCTATTTTGTATTTTATTTCTCCAAAATTGTTGTTTTTAAACAAGAAAGCAGTAAAGAGCCAAGTCTTTAAAGTGGTGCTGGGACTATAGGGTCTGATTTCATTAATCTCCAAAGGAAATTTTAGAATTAGAAGACGATCAATAGGAAAACATCAATGTTGTTTTGAGTGTGGATTTGAAGTCTGAGCCCAGGTGCGCAGCAGGCAGAAAGAGAGAATGGAAACTTCTGAGATGGGGGACAGAGGGAAGGGGAAGATAACAGGAAGAGTGTGGACAGGATTAGATGAGAAAATCTCCCAGAGGCGTTACATGGAGGGACAACTCCCCGGTCCCCAGAGCATCATCAGTTGTGAGCCACCTTCTCTGCTACTTTCTTTCTTCCTACTTCTAACTCTCCCATCTTCCTAAGAAATATACACATTCTGAAATCTCTTGCTCAAAATGCCACCAAACACCTCCTTTAAAATCTTGGCGTTAAAAGACATTTATTATTTCAGAATAATTCTGGATAGTGAGAACTGCCATAAAGAGCTTCCAAATGAATGAGAAACATGGGAACGAAAAACTAGGAGTTGTATGAAAAGTTCCCTTTCAAAGGGAAGGCCCCATGCCTAAACACAACCCCCCCAAATGTAGAAATCACCAAGGAATTTTAAAATTGAAATGTTAAAAAATTCAAGTTCTAAAGGTAAGTGAAAGAAATAGTGGTAGATGTTTACAATGAAGCCCCCTGATCAGATGGGAATATTTGTCAATGCTCTCAAGAATGTCGGGCACCTATGAAAAAATAAATTTTAATTATTATTAATAACCCTATTTTATGACAGACTCATATATATTAATAATAAAACCATGAGTGTATGTGTTAGTAGCTCAGTCGTGTCCTACTCTTTGCAGCCCCACAGACTACAGCCTACAAGGTGCCTCTGTCCATGGATTTCTCCAGGCAAGAATACTAGAGTGTGTTGCCATTCCCTTCTCCAGGGGATCTTCTCAACCCAGGGACTGAACCTGGTCTCCTGCATGGCAGGCAGATTGTTTACCATCTGAGCCATCAGGGAGGCCAATAAAACTATAAATAGTCCAATCAGTCAGTTCAGTTCTGTCGCTCAGTCGCTCAGTCCTGTCTAACTCTTTGCGACCCCATGAATCCCAGCACGCCAGGCCTCCCTGTCCATCACCAGCTCCTGGAGTTCACCCAAACTCATGTGCATCGAGTCGGTGATGCCATCCAGCCATCTCATTCTCTGTTGTGCCCTTCTCCTCCTGCCCTCAATCCCTCCCAGCATCAGAGTCTTTTCCAATGAGTCAACTCTTCGCATGAGGTGGCCAAAGTACTGGAGTTTCAGCCTCAGCATCAGTCCTTCCAATGATCACCCAGGACTGGTCTCCTTTAGGGTGGACTGGTTGGATCTCCTTGCAGTCCAAGGAACTCACAAGAGTCTTCTCTAGCACCACAGTTCAAAAGCATCAATTCTTCGGCACTCAACTTTCTTCACAGTCCCACTCTCACATCCATACATGACCACTGGAAAAACCATAGCCTTGACTAGACAGACCTTTGTTGGCAAAGTAATGTCTCTGCTTTTTAATATGCTATCTAGGTTGGTCATAACTTTCCTTCCAAGGAGTAAGCGTCTTTTAATTTCAATAAAAGGTAATAAATAGGCAATTCACATAAAAATAAATAGCTATGACCAATAAATACAGGAAAAGATGTTCAACCTCATTTGTCATCAAAGAATTTCAAATGGAAGAAACAATGAGATATCATTTTTTACTTTTGAAGTTTGAAAAGTTTAGTATTAGGCACAATAGAAGAGGATCAGAAACACATGTATCCTCTGTTGGAGGGAATATAAATTGGCAGAGTTTTCTTAGAAGGTGCTATGTCAGTTGTGGCTCAGATGGCAAAGAATCTGCCTGCAATGCAAGAGACCTGGGTTCAATCCCTGGGTCAGGAAGATCCCCTGGAGAAGGGAATGGCTACCCATTCCAGTATTCTTGCCTGGATAATCCCATGGACATTGGAGCCTGGTGGGCTATAGTCCATGGGGTCACAAAGAATCAGATACAACTGAGTGATTAACACTATCTATCTGTAACAATGCAAATGTTTGACCCAGAATTTACATCTCTATGAATTTATCCTGAGGATAAACTGGACAATGTGCAGAGACATATCAAATAAAAGCTAACTTTCTAAACACTTTAATTATATGCATTTCTTTGTTATGACAATCCTGTGAGGTAGATACCATAATTATCCTCATTTTAAAATAGGGAAAATAAAAAATAAAAATAAAAAAATAAAATAGGGAAAATAAGGTTCAGAAAAGCTAAAGAAAGTAAGTGGCTGGGCCAAGTTTTAAAGAGGCAGTCTGGCTGTTACCTATTTTCATCCCAGTGCTTCCCAGGAACATAGCTACAGGCTACTTTTCTCTCTTTAAAAAAATCTTAAAATTCAGATGTTTTTACATAAAGTAAATGTCAGCCTTGAAAAGTAGTCTAATATGTGGAATCTTAAAAAACAAAAAGGGGGGGTACAAATGAAACATCTACAAAACAGAAATAAGAGTTAAGATGTAGAAAGCAAACTTGTTTTTTGTTACCAGGGTAAGGGAGGAGTGGGCATAAATTGGGAGATTGAGATTGACATATACACACCACTTTATAGAGATAATTACCAAGAAACTGCTATATAGCCCAGGGAACTCGACTCAATACTCTGCAATGGCCTGTGTGTGTGTACGACTCTTTGCGACCCATGAACTGTAATAGTGGGTTATTGGCCCACTAGGCTCCTCTGTCCATGGAATTCTCCAGGAAAGGATACTGGAGTGGGTAAGCCATTCCATTCTTCAGGGAATCTTTCTGACCCAGGGATCGAACCCGGGTCTTCCCTATGAGAGGGAGGCATGAGAAAAGAATCTTTAAAAAAGGCATATATATATATATATGTATAACTGAATCATTTTGCTGGACACCTGAAACTAATACAACATTGTAAATCAACTATACTCCATAAAATTAAGAAAATATATACTACTCTTAGAGCTTTTATAAATTAATCTGGTCATGAACTACCAACACAACAAAGATATAGAACAACTCTATCATCCCCAAATGTTCCCCTGCACATTGCTGTCAAGCCTGCCCCCACTCCCTGCTTAGCCTCTTGATCCTCTATTCTGCTTTCCAGAATGTTGCATAGATGGAGGTATACAGCAAGTAGCCCTTTTTCACCTTATATGGCCTTTTATTTTAATTTTTTAAAATTTATTTTATGGAAGTATAACTTACAATGTTATATTAATTTCTACTGTACAGCAAAGTGATTCTTATGTGTATGTGTATATATACACACACACACACTCTTCTTCATATTCTTTTTCACTATGGTTTCTTACAGGTTATTGAATATAATTCAGGTGCTATACAGTAGGACCTTGTTATTTATTCATTATCTATACAATAGTTTACATCTGTTAATCCAAAACTCCCAATTCACCCCTCCCCAACCTTCCCCCTGACCTTGACAACTAGAAGTCTGTCTGTGTGTCTGTGAGTCTATTTCTGTTTTATAGATAAGTCCATTTGTGTCAGATTTTAGAGTCTACATGTAAGTGATATCATATGGTATTTGCCTTTCTGACTTCACTAAGTATCATAATCTCTAGGTCCATTCATGTTGCTGCCAATAGCATTATTTCATTCTTTTTATGGCTGAATAATATTCCAGTGTGTGCGTGTACACAGACACACACAAATACCACATTTTCACTACCCATTCATGGACATTTAGGTTGCTTTCATGTCTTAGCTACTGTAAAAAGTGCTACAGTGAACATAAGGGAGAATGTATCTTTTTGAATTATAGTTTTGTCTGGGTGTATGCCCAGGGGTGGGACTGCTGGATCATATGGCAACTCTATTTTTAGCTTTTTGAGTTTTCCACAGTGGCTGTACCAATAGTTGTAGCCTTTTGGAACTGGCTTCTTTCACTGAGCTTAGTTCACTTGAGATTCATCCACGATCTTGCATGTGTCAGTAATTCATTCATTTTTATTGCTGAGCTGTATTTCACTCGCTCATGGTTTGTTTATCCATCCCTGGCTAAGGAAAATTTGCATTGTTTCCAATTTTTGGAAAGTCACTATAAACATTTGTGTACAGGCTTTTGTACCTATAGGCTGATTTTGACTTGTAAACTGTCTCTTGTTGAATCTCTATAATGTCTTTAAAGTCCTCTTTTAAATGCAGTGTTCAATTTCAAGTGAAAAATTTCTGAATACAGGGTAAAAATTTAGGAATTGTAAATTCCAGTTCATTTTGCCACTGGCTTCCTATTGACTTTGGACAAGTTGCTCTTGATTGCTCAAAGTCTGGAGAAGTCTTCAAGGTTCTCCGGACAAGAGAGCCAAGAGCTCAGTAGAATTTGTTGAGGGTCACGTGAGACCACTTTCTCAGCTCTGATATACAATCCAGGACTGTCTTTTGTCTCTTGAGTCAGCTGGGCTTCTGCACGGTTTGTGTCTCATCTCGCTTCCTTTATGGAACAGTGTTTGGCTTTCTCCCTGGTTCAACCAGACTTGTACATCCCACTGGCCCACCTCTAAGACTCAGCTCCCTGAGCTCATCATCGATAGACTTCTGGCTCCTGTCTTGGCATTGCTGATGCTCATAGCCCACAGCATCTCCTCCAGACACTCCTCATCACTGTTAAGCCCCTTCCTGCAGCATTTTAAAGATGAATGAGGGTTGTTAAGTATAGATGTCTACCTGGACCCACCCAGGATCTGCTCACTTTCATACAAGGATGATTTTAAGAGAATTGATGGGATTAAAGATAATGTGTAAAATGATGGGCTTAATGTGTAAAATGATGGGTGGAAACATGGCCATGTTGACTCTTAAAAATTGGCTTATGAGTTTGGCACTGGAAAAACAGCCCATGTCTGTGGGAAGCAGGCATTTAGATAAGTCTCCTTGAGTTTGACAAATGTGTTCATCTAAAAATAGACAGTTTTTTTTTTCTTGCTTTTTTATTGCAACATGCAAAACATTACTGAGAGGAGGGTTATGAGTAGAGGAAGAAATGTTTGAAAAAAAATGCATAATTTTATCCCAGAAAGTAATAATCCTAACAATCTGTCTGAAATGCTTCCAAATGAACTCTGAAGGAAAACATTTATGAGCTGGACTGTGGTATTAGGTTGCAACATTCTAATTTACTGAGAGTTTATTTTCTTTTTTAAAAAAATCCCACAAAAATAAAAGTGAACTATCAAATGTTGAGTCTGCCTTACGAAAATCGTTTTCTACATGTTATTAGCATCCTGTGGCTATAAGCATTGCCCTTTCTCCACCACTGATTGATGCTTTGCTAGTTGTGGTCCATGTCACTGGATCAAAGGCATTTCACTTTATCCTGTTGTGGTCACGCTTATAATATACGTACTGTCCAGTCAGTCGCTAAAACCGTTTTGGAGAAAAGTTTGTTTCTTTAGGACCATTCTCATTTATAAGTGGCTGCTTATTGGGAATGATTTCACAGTCTCCAAAAGAGTCTGGTATTGATGTTGAAAACTCAGCCTCTGAACACCGGTGCTGATTTGAATCTTGGAGACAGAGTTTTGGGTGAAGTAGAAAAGAATAATTTTATTGCTCTGCCAGACAAAGGGGGACACAGGGACTCATGCCATTCAAAACTGTGTCCCAACCGGGCAGGGGAGGAGGGGCAGGGGGGTGGGATGGTTCAAGGGTGGGGTTGCTGATAAGAATGCAGGTGTGTGCAGGACCTGCATTCCTTTAATCCGGCCTCAGGTGGTCTCCTGAGGAGCTTCTCTGGTTCTAGAGATTATCAAACTGTGACCTTCTCTAAAATTAAGAATGCTTCATGAATTAACACTTTCTAAATGTTGGGAGTTTTAGTTCTGTTGAAGACCTCAAAGATATTGCTGTGTATATCCCTTGAGGTGGAATGAGGACCCTGCCCCAAGGCTGCGCTATTGTTTCTGCCCCAAGGCTGCTCCTCCCTTGTCTCTGGATCCCCTCCCTTCCCTGATCAACAACTGTTTGAACCTGCCCTTTGGAACTCAGGGTAGGTTGTGGAGGGTGAAGCCTATTCCCTACAAACGAGAAACAGGGGGACAAAGAAACGCTTTCATGTCCAGGAGCCCCAGGAGGTCCTGCTGGTTTCACTGTCCTGTTAAGACACTACTCTCATATCCATCCTGACAGAGAAAATCCTATGATTAAAAACAGTGTGGGACTTTAAAAGCCTGCTAAATGTTATGAACTGAATTGTATCTCCCCAGCCCCCAAAGTTTGACATTGAAGTCTTAATCTCTAGTACCTTAGAATGTGACTCTATTTAGAGAAAAGGTCCATCTAGTCAAGGCTATGGTTTTTCCAGTGGTCATGTATGGATGTGAGAGTTGGACTGTGAAGAAAGCTGAGTGCCAAAGAATTGATGCTTTTGAACTGTGGTGTTGGAGAAGACTCTTGAGAGTCCCTTGCACTGCAAGGAGATCCAACCAGTCCATTCTAAAGGAGATCAGTCCTGGGTGTTCTTTGGAAGGAATGATGCTAAAGCTGAAACTCCAGTACTCATTGGAAAAGACTGATGCTGGGAGGGATTGGGGGCAAGAGGAAAAGGGGACGACAGAGGATGAGATGGCTGGATAGCATCACCGACTCGATGGACGTGAGTCTGAGTGAACTCCGGGAGATGGTGATGGACAGGGAGGCCTGGTGTGCTGTGATTCATGGGGTCGCAGAGAGTCGGACACGACTGAGCAACTGAACTGAACCAAACTGAACTGTCTTTAAAGAGGTGAGTTAAAGTGAGGTCATTCGAGTGGACCCTCATTTCATCTGGCTGCTGTCCTGTAAGAAGAGGAAAGTTGGACACAGATACACACAGAGAAATGTCAACCCGCAGACACAAAAACAAAATGCTGTCTACAAACCAAAGAAAGAGGCCTCAGGAGAAACCACTCCTGCCCACATCTCAAACTTGGACTGGTAGCCTCCAGAAACTCAAGGAAATACATTTTTGTTGTTTGAGCCACCCAATGTATGGCACTTTGTTACGGCAGCCTAAGAAAACTGATACACTAAGATACAAATGTATAGAGTTGCCAGAGAGGGAGGAGAGGAAGAAAAGATACGTATAACGGTTCCCTCTACTGAACACCCTCATTCAGCAACTTGTGATTGAACTCTCAGCGTGAGCCAAGTCCTGTCCCAGCTGCCAAGGATTCAGCAGTGAGCAAACTGACACATTTTCTGCCCTTCGAGTACTGATAGTCTATCAGTCAACTCTCCACCGGGGCTTGTTAAAGATGCGGGCCAGCACTCGCTGGATCCGAGGCCCTGGGTGCAACCTACTCTCCTCCCCCACCCCACCCCCACCCCCATCATTTATATTTGGATGGGAACAAGGATGTTAGATCCTTCTCCACTGCCCATTTGAGAAGAGGAAATAGTGTCAGCTTCTGCAGCTGATGTAGAGGAGCTGTTAAGGATAGAAAGAGAAGAAAGCTGGAGATGAGAGGGGCTGATCACCCCTCAAATGAGCTCCACCTAATCACAGTTTAGCCAAAGTGCTGGCCGGGCCCCACGCATTCTGTTGCACACTCAAGCTGTCATGAAACTCTGTTAAGGTTGATAGTTTTTAGGAAAGTGGCTATTACTAGTGTCACCCCAGAAAACTGTGAGCAAAAAATAAAATATGATGGCCATATACAGAAAGAAGAGTGTGAGGAGCTTCTCTGGTTCTAGAGATTAGAAGGGAAGCCCCTTGCAGCCTGGAAATTGCAGGGCTTGCAGACTGGAAATACTAGAGAGGATTTTGCTGCTGTGTTAGTTATCTTGGAAATCACTGGCCCTCCTCTCATAGGAAGGAAGCTCTAGGAATGTTACCTGAGTCATTGCCTTAAGGCACAGGGCTAGGTCTGGTGCAAAGCATTAGAGCATCTGAATCTCGGCATTAGAGCTTCTTCCGGGTCCCTCTCACCTCTCTTTAGTGGGTGAGGTTAAGAAATAACGTATATTGACTGTGTAGAGTTCTTTATGGTTTGCAAGTTGTCTTCACAACAATCTTGAGCCATAGGGCATTGCTCTGATGACCCTCCTTTTAAGGCTAGAGAAGCTAAGTTCAGAGATATAAATGTTACATGCAGGGTTACAGAGCTGAAAATGATGGGTGAAGAAATGAGAATATGGGCCCCCTGACTCCCATATATTATTGGTGCTATTTCTATCAAGCTGGCTACTGGTTCTCTTGGTCTAGAAATCTGGCACTGAAATGCTCAGGACTTATGGAATTAAGGTCAAGGGTTCTGCTTGCCAAGAATAAGTGCACCATCTTGAGTGGCACCTCCCATAATCGTAGGAGAAGAAGCCCAAGTTTATTTAAAGGATCATCACCATCTTGACTTCCATATCTATTTTTTAAATTTTATTGAAGTATAGCTGATTAACAATATTGCATTAATTTCTGTTGTTTGGCTGCTAAGTCATGTCAGACTCCTTTGCCACCCCATGGATTGTAGCCCGCCAGGCTCCTCTGTTCATGGGATTTCCCAGGCAAGAATACTGGAGTGGGTTGCTATTTCCTTCTCCAGGGGATCTTCCCAACTAAGGGACTGAACCCATGTCTCTTGCATTGGCAGGTGGATTCTTTATCACTGAGCCACCTGGGAAGCCCAAGGAAGTGATTTAGCTAAACAGATATAAACATTCTTTTTTCGTATTCTTTCTATTATGGTTTAATCACAGGATACTGAATGTAGTTCCCTCTGTTGTACACTAAACCGCCTGTTGTTTATCCATCCTATATATAATAGTTCGCATCTGCTAATCCCAAACTCCCAGTCCATCCTTCCCCCATCCCTCTCCCCCTTGGCAACCACAACTCCATTCTCTATCTCTGTGAGTCTGTTTCTGTTTCATAGATAACTTCATTTGTGTCATATTTTAGATTCCAGATATAAGTGATATCATATGGTAATTGTCTTTCTGTCCACATCTATTCTTATTTTACACAAGAATAAGATAGCTCACTGGACTTAGAGTTATAAGATAGTTGCCAGGTAAAGAGATGAGGGAAGAGTTTATATGTCAATGTATATGGCTATGAGGAAACGGGTTTATTCATTCATTTATTCACATATTCATTCATTCATTGAACAAACATTTACTAGCTGCCTCCAGTGCCAGCCACGCTTGGGGTACTAGGCTTCCATAACAAGAAAAGTTAAATCCAGGGCTTGCCCTCAACTAATAAAGGGGACAGTCTCAAGGGGCAAAAGAGGCATTTATCAAAAGACCACAAAAAATGTGTCATTTCAATCTGCTGCTGCTGCTGCTAAGTCACTTCAGTCATATCCAACTCTGTGTGACCCCATAGACGGCAGCCCACCAAGCCTCCCCCATCCCTGGGATTCTCCAGGCAAGAACATGGAGTGGGTTTCCATTTCCTTCTCCAATGCATGAAAGTGAAAAGTGAAAGTGAAGTCGCTCAGTTGTGTCTGACCCTCAGCAACCCCATGGACTGCAGCCTACCAGGCTCCTCCATTCATGGGATTTTCCAGGCAGGAGTACTGGAGTCATTTCAATCTGAGAGAAGTGTTTTTAGAGGAAGGACAAGAGTCAGGAGAGGGTTTCCGAGAAAGTGACATTTGAACTGGGTTCCTAAGTGGGAAGTGAACTCCCGGGAAGATATCCAGGATGTGCAAAGATAGAAGGGATGCTTCAGTGAATGACACTAAACTACAGTTTTTAAATCATATATTCATAAATTTAAAAATGACTTATGTGAAGAACAGACACTGGAAAGTCAGAAATAAGGAGAGATTCTAACTACAGGAGAACTCACTCCCACTCACCCCACCCCTCTTAAAAAAAGGAGCCATGGCTGGCCACAGAGTTTTTATTAACTAAACACTTACGACAAAGATCAAGGATACATGATATCCTGCCTTATTAATGGTGCCTTGGGTTTCAGAAAGAAGCCAGCTCCTACAATTGAATGCTTGGAAAGTAGTCAGTTGGGATTTAAACTGTCCAGCTTTTGGTTTCTGGTCTAGCATGTAAAAAGCTTGGAAGTCACCGCTAAATCTGAGCAAGTAAAATGCTGAACAAACTGAAAAATCAACAACTCTTCTTAGATCCATAAGAGCAGTGAGGTCACAGGGCACAGTGCTGCCTCCACATTGGAGAGACTCTCAGGCAAATGCAGAGAGACACAACTTCTCAGAGCAGCAGCCTCCATGGGAACCAGAGCAGGGGGCAGGGAAACCCAGACTGTATTGGTGAAGTGCAGGCAACTCAGGGTGGACAACACTGAGAATTAAACCCTCCAGAGGTCCAGTCACTAAGGGGTGGAGGCAGGGCCATGTTTGAGTTTTTTTCTCCAGTATCTCCACAGTGAACATCAGAAAACAGTTTCCTCCTGCCTCTGGCAGAGGGGAGGAGAGAAGAAACCAATTAGAAATATACCGGAGCACTCTATTCTCCCTAAAAAGGTCTGCCCGGAGAAGGTAGTCAACCAGAGATAACTGGGGTATTATCAGAGTCTAACCTGGAGGAAGGGAAATACCCAACTTCAGCCCACTTTAGCCATCCTGTCTCAACTCAGAAGCATATGTGAAGCTCACAGTCTAGAAGAATGGGCTCATTAAAAGACTGAGAGCTCAGACAGCTCGTGGGAATCTGATGTATAGTGCAGGGAGCTCAGCTCAGCACTCTGTGCTGACCTAGAGTGGCTGGATAAGGGCTCGGTGGGAGGGAGGTCCAAGAGGGCTGTTCAGTTCAGTCACTCAGTCGTGTTCGACTCTTTGCGACCCCATGAACCACAGCACACCAGGCCTCTCTGTCCATCACCAACTCTCAGAGTTTACCCAAACTCATGTCCATTGAGTCGGTGATGCCATCCAACCATCTCATCTTCTGTCATCCCCTGCTCCTCCTGCCTTCAATCTTTCCTAGCATCAGGGTCTTTTCAAATGAATCAGCTCTTCACATCAGGTGGCCAAAGTACTAGAGTTCCAGCTTCAATATCAGTCCTTCCAGTGAACACCCAGGACTGATCTCCTATAGGATGGACTGGTTGGATCTCCTTGCAGTCCAAGGGACTCTCAAGAGTCTTATCCAACACCACAGTTCAAAAGCATCAATACTTCTGTATTCAGCTTTAATTAGAGTCCAACTCTCACATCCATATGTGACTACTGGAAAAACCATAACCTTGACTAGACGAGCCTTTGCTGACAAAATGATGTCTCTGCTTTTTAATATGCTGTCTAGGTTAGTCATAATTTTCCTTCCAAGGAGTAAGCATCTTTTAATTTCATGGCTGCAATCACCATCTGCAGTGATTTTGGAGCCCCCCAAAATAAAGTCAGCCACTGTTTCCCTATCTATTTGCCATGAAGTGATGGGACCGGATGCCATGATCTTTGTTTTCTGAATGTTGAGCTTTAAGCCAAGTTTTTGACTCTCCTCTTTTACTTTCATCAAGAGGCTTTTTAGTTCCTCTTCACTTTCTGCCATAAGGGTGGTGTCATCTGCATATCTGAGGTTATTGACATTTCTCCCAGCAATCTTGAGTCCAGCTTGTGCTTCTTTCAGCCCAATGTTTCTCATGATGTACTCTGCATATAAGTTAAATAAGCAGGGTGACAATATACAGCCTTGATGTACTCCTTTTCCTATTTGGAACCAGTCTGTTGTTCCATGTCCAGTTCTAACTGTTGCTTCCTGACCTGCATATAGGTTTCTCAAGAGGCAGGTCAGGTGGTCTGGTATTCCCATCTCTTTCAGAATTTTCCACAGTTTCTTGTGATCCACACAGTCAAAGGCTTTGGCATAGTCAATAAAGCAGAAATAGATGTTTTTCTGGAACTCTCTTGCTTTTTTGGTGGTTCAGTAGATGTTGGGAAGAGGGATGAGATGTATGTGTATATACGTATAGCTGATTCACTTCATTGTGCAGCAGAACCTAGCACAGCATTTTAAAACAATTATACCCCAATAAAAAAAAAATAATAAAGTATTATAACATCTACAAATTATTTTGAAAAACTTTAGTTAAAAATGATACAGGAAAAAAGAATGAGATCTAATCACATAAAACATCACCTGCCCCAACTCCCGGCCAAAACCTACCACCATATTAGTATAGGTCTATTTACAGCAGTTCCTTTTACCCAGTACATCATGCCTGGCTATCAGAGGAATTACAGAACATACTAAAAAGCAATATTAAAAAAGCCATGGCTTTTGCATCTCTGTATTAGCAGATGGATTCTTTACCTCTGAGCCACCACACAATCAGAAAATATTCTATTATCATATTTAAAATGAAAACTAGTAGCTGTTCTCAACATTAGCTGAATAATATTAACATTGCCAAAATACCTGTTGTTGACAAATGCAAAAATGCTAACTTACAAGATACAGGTTGAAAAATAAAAATGTAAGTTGTTGATTTCAAGTTAATATTCATGGTTTGAAATTTAGTATAATGTATGGGAATATGGCAATCTATAGCATTCAGTGCATTACAAGTCTTATCTTGACACCCTAAGCCATAAGAACACCTAGTATCCAGACCTTGGTTTCTAGATACCGTTCTTCAATACAAAAGAACTAGAGCTCTTTGAAGAATGGTTGATTCCAGGGAAAATGAAAAATGAGCTTGCAGTATCTTATGTTATCAGAAAGTAAGGAAGATGCTCATAAAAGAATGGGAAATGGTGAAGAACACAGGAACCAACTGGATGGAATTACTAATGGCCAAATATAGGACAATTCAAGCAACAAAAATAAATACAGTAATGGATTATAGCCCATGAAATAAAATATACACAAGTTAACACAGATATTTTAAAAATGGAATAAACAAAAGAAATCTTTTTATTATATTAGAATTTCAATTAATAAGTGTAGAAGGTATGATGGAAACAGAAAATCACAATGCAATAATAGTAATGGTTGTAGGCAAGCATCAGCAATGAATGCTAAGATTAGTGGGCAAATGTACGATGAAAAATAGGATATTTGCATAGTCTCATGGTATTTCTCCAAAAGTAATTATTATGCAAAGGGAAAAACAGTAACTGTACAGTGGGAAACCTGGTTGATAGACATCACTGCAAACAAGTGGTCAGAGTGCAAAAGGACAACAGACATCGTGTGCCTTCTGCTGGGATACACTGGGAAGGGCATCACATTTTTGTGGTATTCTTTCCAAAAATGGGCTTCCCAGGTGGTTCAGTGGTGAAGAATCCACCTGCCAATGCAGGAAATGTAAGAGACGTGGGTTTGATCCCTAGGTCAGGAAGATCCCCTGGAGGAGGAAATGGCAGCCCACTCCAGTATTCTCACAGAAAATTCCATGGACAGAGGCACCTGGCAGGCTACAGTCCATGGAGTTGCAAAGAGTCGGATATGACTGAGCATGCGCATGCATCACACACACACACACACACACACACACACACACACACACACACACACATGCACATTTGCTAAAAATACAGAACCTCAATCTAATGAGCAAACATCAAGCAAACTTAAATTCAAGGACATTCTTCAAAATGTCTAGTCATACTTTTCAAAAGTGTCAACTATAGTTAGATGTGTGTTAAGTCACTTCAGTTATGTCCAATTCTTTGTGACCCCATGGACCGTAACCCGCCAGGCTTCTCGATGTCTGGCTCTAGGTGATCACATCTTGATAGTTATACAAGATGCTAATATGAAGGGAAGCTGAGTGAAGGACTCTACTATTTTTTCAACTTGTCTGCTAGTCAAAAATTATTTTTAAGAAAAAGTTAAGGAAAAATCTTGTATGATTTTATTAAATGATTTTTTCAAAGATGGGTCCTTAATAATCTACTCAATATTACAGCGAAATCTGGAAGTCAGTAAGTCTAGCCCTCGGATTACAGAATCAGATTTTAGAGTTTAAAAAGACCCTTGGATAAGCATTCCACATCACTTTCAGGTGTGGAGAGTAAGACCCAGAGGCACTGAGTTACTAAAGTCTTTTTTCTAGAACTCGTCTTTCATCTGTCTATTCAGTTTTATGTCTACACTGCTGGATTGAAATCCAAGTACTTTCACTTGATTTAATTAATTAAATTTAATCTAAATTTATAAGCTATTTTACAAGAAATATAATATTCTAATATCTAATATAGTTATAATGAAATTATGCAAATCTTGCTCAAGAAGAACACAATGTTTTGCTTTTCATAAAACCTTGAGTAGCACTTTGAGAAGTAAAAATAAACTTTGTAAGATTGAATTTAGTTCAAACTACAAATCAATTTCAAGGAGCTCAGGGTTTGATTAAAATTCATTATTCCCTTTGGTTAAAGCCATCCTTTCATTTCTTCTTGCATGTAAGTTTGCTTGGGTGTTTGCTCACATTCTCACACACACACACACACACACACACACAGCATTCGTTAAAATATGAAATATGATAGGTCATTTTATGTCATTTGGTATAATTGTCTGAGATGGCTCCATGATATAATCATGTGTATTAGGGGCCAGAGCAAGACAATGATAGTCTTGGCACTCAGCCCATGTTTACCTTCAGTTTTTATTGCCGGTAAGATTTCTATTTCTCAACAAAACCTTTTCCACCCTACAGAGTCTGGACTATGCATCTACCAGATGGCCTTGTTATACAATCAAGTTTAATGGGATTAGACCAGATCACTGAATTTTAGAGATTCTTCACTACCACAGCTATCTTCTCTGAAATGCTATCACTCAAATAATGTATACAAGATACTCCTCTGGTCAACTTGAGTTTTAAAAAGCACCAACATAGATACCTGAACAAATTTGCATTTTCTTTTTCCAAAAAGAGAATTTGGGCACCAGAAATGAAAGTACTTAGGACTATTATTTATGTATGTATGCGATAACAATATTTATTGGAAGACGTCTTAAAAAATACTGTGTGGTTAGGCAAGATGTTAGGAAGATTATTCCAAATATTTCTAGAGTAGAACTTCTATGTCTCTTTAGCTGAATCTCTCCAGGCTGATCTATTATACTCTACTTTTCTCAGGTGCACTGGATCAAAATTCCAGGGTCATCTTTTTATAAATATATTTTTAAAAAATATATTTATTTATTTGGCTGTGCTGGCTCTTACTTGTGTCGTGTGGGATCTTTAGTTGCAGCACGTAAACTCAGCTGCTGCATGTGGGCTCTAGTTCCCCGACCAGGACGCCTGCTTTGGGAGCACATCCTTAGCCACTGGACCAGCAGGGAAGTCCCCAGAGTCATCTTTAACATCACTGCTTATTCACCCTCACCGCCTCTATGTTCCATCAGAGCCAGTCTTTATTGAGTCTTGCCCATTTTCTTTACACGATTCCCTCAGTTCCTTCCTTTTGGTTGCCGTTATCATCACCCCAGTTCAACCCCAATAGATATTGACAATGCTGGATATATAAGAGAGGTGGGTTCAATCCCTGTGCTGGGAAGATCCCTTGGACGAGGACATGGCAACCCACTCCAGTATTTTTGTCTGGAGAATTCCATGGACAGAAGAGCCTGGCAGGCTACAGTCCATAGGGTCGCAAAGAGCTAGACACAACAGCAGCAACTTAGCATGCATGCACATGGCCAGTTAACAATGTTATAATAGTCTAGGTGGTCAGCAGAGTGACTCGGCCATACATATATATGTATCCATTCTCCTACAAACTCCCCTCCCATCCAGTCTGCCGTAACAGGAATTTGATATATGGTTCTCAACTTGGCAGAGTCCCAGTAACTATGTTCTTGTTCTCATATTCCTGTTTGTCAGGGGCAGGGGAAGCAAATGAAGTAGTGCAAGTTAAGACTGGGGACCATGGACATTGAACAAGCAAAATAAACCGTGGGCATTGAACAAGCAAAAGAAAATAATATCAGCTAATGTGTGTAAAAAAAAGACTACCTCCAGGGGAGTGGGATGAATTGGGAGATTGGGACTGATATTTATCCACTACTGATACTATTAACACATATAAGACAGATTACTAACGAGAAGCTGTATGGCACAGGGAACCCTATTCAGTGCTCTGTGGTGACCTAAATGGGAAGGAAACCCCAAAAAAGGAGGGATGTATGTACACGTATGACTGATTCACTTTGCTGTACAGCAGAAACTAACACAACATTGTAAAGCAACTGTACTCCTGTAAAAATTAATTAAAAAGAATATATCCAAAATATTGCATTGTTTTAAAGATATGATTGAAAGCTACTGTTTATTAAACTATGCTCTATATAATCTCATAGTAATTTAAACTTCATTTAATATTACATCAGTTCATTTCAGTCCCTTAGTCGTGTCTGACTCTTTGCAACCCCATGGATGCCAGCCCTCCCTGTCCATCACCAACTGCCAGAGTTTACCCAAACTCATGTCCATTGAGTCGGTGATGCCATCCAACCATCTCATCCTCTGTCATCCCCTTCTCCTGCCCTCAATCTTTCCCAGCATCAGGGTCTTTTCAAATGAATCAGCTCTTCACATCAGGTGGCCAAAGTATTGGAGTTTCAGCTTCAGCATCAGTCCTTCCAATGAACAGTCAGGACTGATCTCCTATAGGATGGACTGGTTGGAGCTTCTTGAAGTCTAAGGGACTCTCAAGAGTCTTCTTAACACCACAGTTCAAAAGCATCAATTCTTCTGCACTCAGCTTTCTTTATAGTCCAATTCTCACATCCATACATAACTACTGGAAAAACCACAGCCTTGACTAGACGGACCTTTCTTGGCAAAGTAATGTCTCTGCTTTTTAATATGCTGTCTAGGTTGGTCATAATTTCCTTCCAAGGAGTAAGAGTCTTTTAATTTCATGGCTGCAATTACCATCTGCAGTGATTTTGGTGCCCCCCAAATAAAGTCAGCCACTGTTTCCACTGTTTCCCCAACCTATTTGCCATAGATGATCTCATTTCATCCTTATACCAAATACTACTATTTGAGTTTACAGATAAGGAAATTCAAGTTCAGAGAGGGTAAGGAATTGTCTTATTCTTATATAGCTAGAAGATAGCAGAACCAAGTTTCAAACCTATACTGTCCATCTCTAGAATCCTAGAATGCAGTATTTCAGTGTCTTATGTGGTCCATGTCTGGAAGTACAGTAGCTTTGATTATGTTAGTCAGACGAGTCATCATTCCTACTCTAAGCCATTTTACAACATTTTATGAAATTCCTCTCCCAACCTAGAAAGTGAGAGCACATACAGCCCAGTGAAGTTGGTATTATTGGCCCCATAATACCAGATAAGGAGGCTTCCTAGGTGGCACAGTGGTAAAGAATTTGCCTGCAATGCAGAAGAAGTGGGTTCTATCCCTTGGTCAAGAAGATCCCGTGGAGAAGGAAATGGCAACCTGCTCCAGTATTCTTGCCTGGGAAATCCCAGGGACAGAGGAGCCTGGTGGGCTACTATAGTCCAAGGGGACACAAAGAGTCAGACTCAGCTGAGAGACTGAGCAAATGGAAGCTCAGAGAAATCAATCAACTTTCCATTATCACACAGTTTATCAGTGACACACGGCAATCTGAACCCAGACAGTCCGATTTCCCTTCCCCTTCACAGCCATTTTGCCAATTTTAACATGGTTGTGTTGATATTGGTTTGATGTTTTCCCAAAGGGAGTAGTGTCATCCAACTTTACCCCATGCACTCTCCTGCTATATGTGTATACACACACACACACACACACACACACACACACACACACACACACATACGTATATACACATATAAGTGGGAAGGTGAAACTGAAAGTCACTCAGTCACGTTTGACTCTTTGCAACCCCATGGACTGTAGCCTGCCAGGCTCCTCTGTCCATGGGATTTTCCAGACAAGAATACTGGAGTGGGTAACTGTTCCCTTCTCCAGGGGATCTTCCCAACCCAGAGACTGAAGCCAGGTATACAGAGGAGAGAGATTCAGAAATAATATTCCAAGGAATATGAACTATATTTATCTTAATATATGAACTATATTTATCTATGCAGTGGCTGGCATGGTTTGGGCTCTTAATTATCAGGAGTAACACTGACTGTAATTGTAATAATGTTAGCAACATAACTGGGCCATGCCTGATTGTTGCCAGCATTCTTTTTTTCCCTAAGACAAGAAGACTAAGTGTCTGGTCCTGCCCAAACACAGAATATCTATAACTTGCAGACAGATGTCACTGAAACCACCTTTGCATGTCTATGGTTTTGATTATTTCAAGGTACTAAGTGATCTGATTTTTAATCAGTCTGGGGGATGAAATAGCCATGTGAGTGGGTGAGTGAGTGAAAGTCGCTCAGTCGTGTCTGAGTCTTTTGTGACCCCATGGATTGTACAATTCCATGGAATTCTCCAGGCCAGAGTACTGGAGTGGGTAGCCTTTTCCTTCTCCAGGGGATTTTCCCAACCCAGGGATTGAACTCAGATTTCCCATATTGAAGGTGGATTCTTTACCAGCTGAGCCACAACGGAAGCCAAAGAATACTGGAGTGGGTAGCTTATCCTTTCTCCAGCGGATCTTCCTGACCCAGGAATCAAACTGGGGTCTTCTGCATTGCAGGTGGATTCTTACCAGCTGAGCCACCACTTAGTTATGATTAACTGTCTGTCTTTCCTTGCACAGTACCCCTCCCCCAAATCTGCAGAGCACAGTGTCTAGCCCACAGTAAATACGAGTACATATTTTCTAAATGAAGGACAGAATTTCTCACTTATTTTCCATTTAGACCTTGAACTAAAGGGACAAATACAAAAATTTTGATGAGCAGTTTAAAAATAATTTTTATTCCTTCATTTTAAAATATTTTTTTTCTTTTAAAGCACTTTCCTTTCTTGACACAACACTGATATCTTGGGGGTATTCTGTTTTACTTTATTGGGGAGTCATAATGGTTACCTATTTTGATGCTTGCACAATCCCCAAGTCAACTCTGACTTTCTTTGGAAAACGTCACCATTTGCCTCAGAGTCTATGAGATTTCCTTCCCCAGGACTTGGGACTGAGGTAAATTACAGACAGTCTCTGCGGGTTAGCACAACTACAACATGCAAATTCTGGCACCAAAGCACCACTTGGTGCTCACAGAAATACAGTATGCTGGAGAGCAGAACAGATGCGCAGAGAGGGAGACCGGAGAAAGTCCTGACAGGCTTGGATCCCAATCAGCCCCTTCCAACGTCTGGGCAGAATCCTTGTCCTTAGGTTCCCTTGAGTTATTTCTGTAGCCTTAATATAAACAGCTCGTTTTATGGCTTAAGGCAGGTTAAGTGGGTCAGTTCCTAACAAATGTGACCATATATTTTAAATGAAAAGTAGTGAGACATTGTTTTAAATGCACAGATTACTTCCAGGAAATGTTGACCGTTGCAAGAAATAGTTTCGGTGGGATTTCCTTAATATCCTCAGATGTTTATCCTTTCTCCAGCGGATCTTCCTGACCCAGGAATCAAACTGGGGTCTTCTGCATTGCAGGTGGATTCTTACCAGCTGAGCCACCACTTAGTTATGATTAACTGTCTGTCTTTCCTTGCACAGTACCCCTCCCCCAAATCTGCAGAGCACAGCGTCTAGCCCACAGTAAATACGAGTACATATTTTCTGAATGACCACAGATGCCTCTGGCATCACCACTCAGAGGCGATCCACAGAAAAGAGGCTCAGGTTGGTTTGACGGCCGAGTGAAGAGTAAATAAAATGCTGGAGCTCAGCTAGTAGGTTAGGGTTAGGATTCACATCCCTCTATTGTGAGCATGGGAAAAAGGCACTCCTGAGCAGCATTTCTCAAAGTACAGTCCTGGGTAAAAGCACAAATCCCTGAACCCCATTCCAGACCCAGGAAGTCAAGACATCTGAACGGTGCAATGCATTCAGCTGCAGAATCCCATGGCTAGAGGAACCCGGCAAGCTGTGGCCCAGGGGGTCACAAAGAGTTGGGCACGATGAAGGCAACAGCACGCACGCTTGTAACAGGCACAACAGGTAACTGGTGTCATACTGTTTCAGAATCTGCTACTCGGGATGTGGTGTGAAGACCAGCAGTGTCACCAGTGAGGGTGTCACCAGGGAACGTGCTGAAAATGAGGAGTCTCTCTCACCCACTTGACCTACTGAATCAGGATCTGCATTTGAACAAGATGCCCAGGTGATCCAAATGTTCATTAAAGTGGGGGAATCTTGCTTAAGATCATTAGTTCCCTGCCTGGTTGTACACTAGAAAGACCCAGGTCACTTAAACACATGATCGTGGTCTGAGTTCCACTCCCTGGAGACTCTGAATTAACTGCTCTACAGGGTGACCTGAGTATAAGGACTTTTAAAATTTCCCCAGAGGATCCTAATGTGTAGCCAAGATTGAGAACCACTGTTTAGCAGGTACGAGGAGATACACCCTAGGAGAAGAAATTCAATTTGTCAAATGGATTTTGAAGCTCATAGAAGGGACAATGATCTGAAGACAGATTTCTTTTGATGTGAAGGAGCAAGACCCCAGAGGGAAAGAAAACTGCATTTCTTTATAATTTCCCGAAAAGACTGACTGGTTTGGAAAATCACAAGACAGATCATGGAGAGGGAGAACACAGAGTTTGCAAAGTGAACTACAGAGTCTAGGAAGCATGCCACCCAGTAACCTTTTGGGGGAAAAGAGGGTTTTTGCTACAATACTTCTCAAGCAAAACCCAAGAAGATTGCAGCCCTCTTAGGTGCTGGAGTAACAGATGCTTGGGTGGAAAATTAGCAATGGCCAAAGGAAGAATAAGCTTAAAGGCGATTTCTGAGACCTGAAGACCCTGACCTATGAGTCCCAGTGGTGGCACAGAAGCACCTGCTGAGGGGGAACCAGAAGAGGCCAAAATAGGACAAGGAGGAACCAGGACACATGGAACTTTTGAGCAGCAGCCACTGCGCAAACCACTGGATTAATTACTGAAGCTTGAGCAACATGTCAAACACTGAGAGACTGGGCCATTCTTCAGCCAGAGGCCAACAACTGCAGGCTATGTCCTCGGTCCAGGAACCCCTTTCTCCATCCCGGGACAAAAGGCTCCCCACCTTTGGTGTTCCATTCCTTGGCTGAGTTGCTGCAGAGGGAGGAAAGAGAGAGTCTTGAATCCAAACACATATTTACCCAAGGGATATTAAGTCTGAATCTAGATGTGACTGCAAGATTGAGGTTTTCCAATACCATAGTGGGAATGGAGGCTTGAGGATTAAAGGGCATTCGCTTATAGAAAAATGAGGAAAGTTCCATGTTTGATTCCTGAAATATGCCTGCAAATTTCCAATCTGCTGCACTAGCTAATAGGATCTAGTCACCTGCCTATAAGGCAGTTTTCCTCTCATTAGGTCCCTGGGGACGTGGTGTTAAGACAAAAAGGCTTCTTTGAATGGCATTCATTTTGTGAGAGGATGTTTGCAAGAGGATGAGGATGAAGGAAAATGTTACAAGATAATGAAGCATAAGCAAGCCATCTATAGCTGAGAGAGAACTGGGGCCAGAACTCGGGTCTACTAACTGAGATGTACCGATGAACTCTGAAACCCTCAAGACTATCTTAAGGTTAAGAATCCACCTAAGCAGCATCCTGTCTTAGTACAGGATATTTGCTTATAGACAGATGGATACACTGCATTAATATCATTAATCACTGTGAAGTGAATCAGTCTCAGTGGACAAAGTTACTGACCAGTAAATGGCCTCAAATGACCATTTGCTGATTGTTAAGAAGGGATGAAAAAAAGATGCAATTAAGAGATGACATAGTTTGGGAAGAAATCACATAGGGAATCTAATTTGGGGATTATTTAAAATAAAGTATTTATGAGACTCCCCTCCCCCAAAGAAAACCTAACCATCATTGATTAGACTAGTATAGTAAAACCTAAGAAAGTAAATTTCACTAGATGCTCTTGAAATTGCCTCAGCTAGAACACATTCATATACAATATAATTCTACATCTGCTATGAGCCCACTACAATGTTTATGTTAGTGCCATGAAACATTTCTGGCAAATTTATAAGAATTTGTTGTAGTATCCTTTCTGCCCAATCCAGAGGGGAGAAGAAAGTAGAAGGATTAAAATTAGTAATGTATATTTCAGCAACCAGTTTCTTGGAATGTTGCCCCAAGCCAGAAAAAAGCTCTACATATGGAAAATACTCAATGAGGACAGAAGTGATGGAAAGAGATAAGGTCTCAATAAATGGTCAAAACTGTCAGTAAACTATTAATGATCTCTAAGTATTTGTTGAAACCATCTTGAAATAACCAACACAAAAGGGAAAGTTCAGTTCAGTTCAGTTCAGTCGCTCAGTCATGTCCGACTCTTTGCAACTCCATGAATCGCAGCACGCCAGGCCTCCCTGTCCATCACCAACTCCTGGAGTTCACTCAGACTTACATCCATCGAGTCGGTGATGCCATCCAGCCATCTCATCCTCTGTCGCCCCCTTCTCCTCCTGCCCCCAATCCTTCCCATCATCAGAGTCTTTTCCAATGAGTCAACTCTTCGCATGAGGTGGCCAAAGTACTGGAGTTTCAGCTTTAGCATCATCATTCCTTCCAAAGAACACCCAGGGCTGATCTCCTTTAGAATGGACTGGTTGGATCTCCTTGCAGTCCAAGGGACTCTCAAGAGTCTTCTCCAACACCACAGTTCAAAAGCATCAGTTCTTTGGCGCAGAACTGAACCACAAAACCAAGAAGTCTAATGTTCTCTGCTAATAACCCTGATTACTGAAACCATCCTTTAAGACAAATCCGTACTCTCTGACAGCATGCATAAAACATGAGTTATCTTGCTGTGCTACATGGATTCTTGATGAATCCTCACAATGAATTAGGCAATCAAGAATTGTTTACCATCTGTATAAAGAACCAGTTTCTTTTGCTTTGCTTTAAAACAATCTATCTTTGGACAACCCCCCATGGGTGGAAAATATTTATGCTCCCAAACCATGAGTTTTAGGATAGAAATGTTGAGGTTCATAAGTCAATTCATAGGAACTATGAGCTCAACAGGGAATTATAGGGTTAAAATAAATCACTCTAAAAAGAACTCTAACGTAAGCTGTCTTGGTAGATGGAGACCAGATTACTTTGGGGTTTCAAATAAAAATTTTTGCTACAAAGTTGAAAAGTTTTATGTGCAATGAAGGTTTTTTTAAAGCCAACTTGCTTTCTTAACATCATCTCTTGACAGGAAAAGGAGTGTTTGTTTTGTCTGTCTTCAGACTCTCCTGAACGTTGCTCTAGAATCGTACCCAAAGAACCTGTGCCATGGGCAAGCTCAGGCTGCACAAGAGAGCTGCTTAAACATACTATGTGGTCCAGAGAATGGTCCTTTCTAGGAAGCAGACTTTCTCATGCAAAAAGGAAGAAAAACTTACCTGGGTAATCATTCTTGTCTATGTCTGAATCTCCTCTTAAAGTAAAGCCGAATCCAGAAGGGACAGCCTGGGAGGCCCATACTCCTTGCAGAATCTGGGAAGGCTTGGTGTTTAAGCCATTCTTGTTCCCGTTGTAAATGAGCACTTTGCCTCTTTGATCCTTGCCTGCAAAGGGTGCACCAATGGCAACGTCTGCAGACAGAGACACATCATTTCTCATTAAAGAAGAATGTTAGAGAATTAAGTTCAAACAGCAACAATCCAAAGGGCTTCTTCTGTTTTCCAGAAAAATGTGTAGGACTACAGCAAGAGGAAATTATCCATTGCCTTTCATCCATCCAAAAAATATTTACCAAGTGCCTACTATGTGTTGGGTACAGTGGATTCAATGGTGAACCAGACACTGATTTTTAAAAGTTTATATTCTAGTGCAGGGAATAGACAGTTTGAACAAAGAAATAATCAGGGGGGGACTTCCCTGCCCTTCCAGTGGTTAAGACTCTGTGCTTCCAGTGTATGGGGCACGGGTTCAATCCCTGTTTGGGAAACTAAGATCCCATTTGCTGTGCAGCATGGTTGAAAGCACACATACACACACAAACACACACACACACACACACACACACACACACACAAAGAATCAAGGAAAGATTGAAAAGTGACGATCTTAAAAATACTGATGTGATGGAGAGTGACTGGATTCTTATTTTAGATGAAGTGTTCAGACAAGGTGTCTGTAAGGTCGACCTAGAAACAGAAGTCTGGGGACAAGATGAAACGAACCATGTGGAATCAGAAGGAAAAGCAGTCCAAGAAGAAGGGAAGACTGTATAAAGGCCCAGGGATGCAAGGAGCTTGGCCCTCCTGAAGAGCAGCCAGAGGGTGGTCTACGTGGAAACTTCGTAAGGGATGGGGAAGAGTTGGGTCAGAGCACTGGGCTGGATGGACCAGTTGAGGAACATTTGCAGGGTACTTAAGAGTTTCTTGTTAAAAGAAATAAACATATTTTTTCACAAAGATTATATTCTTGAATGATGACATCATCCCATGATGTAGGCAAGATTCATTTCATAGTCAAGGCCTCTGAGAAACTGGGAAAGAGCCCTATTGACTGTCTCCAACTAAACTTAGCACTAAATGAAAATGACCTTCTGTGTTCAACAGGATTGTTCTAAACAATGCACCTAACTAACTGAAAATCCTATTGTGTTCAACAGGATTGTTCCAAACACTGCATCTAACTACTTAGGTTTACATGAAAGAGAGCACCAATAACACAATAACAGAACAATTCTGTGCCATGGGCATCACTGTGTGTCCTCATTTTGTCATTCGTCTGTTTATTTTTGTTCCTAAGTAAGTCTGATAAGGCTAAATAAATTGTAAATTGATTTTTACTATATAACAAGGATCATAAATCCACTTTCACTTAACAGGTAAGGATAAACTCTCAAAAAACTCAGCCTGTTGCAGAAAATAAATATATTCTCAAATGGTAGTTGGAAAGGGGTACTTTTCTCATATCCTCTGAGTCCATGAGTTGACATCTGTCCCCTGGTTTCATCCCATTTTGGCATCATTTTAAAGATACCAAAGCTCAGAGAGGCAGAACCCCTTTTAGGTCATTATGAATGTCTCTCTTAGCTCTTAAAAGTATCGTTAAAGGTTTAAGAGAAAAGACAAAAGAGAAGATAATGAAAAAGATGATTCCACCAATAATTTAGCATTATTTATTTCATGTGGTGTTCAGGAATAGGGCAGTTTTTGAAAGCAACAAATCAGTTGAAGATGAACTTGTCTTCTTTTAAAAAAAAGTTCCCTGGAACCATGAGTTTTTAATATGCCTTTATGTTTTATGGTGCTTTAAAAGTTACCATACATTGCTGAGACATGTTTTTCAAAGAAATCATAAAAGTACATGACCATGTGCCAAAGGTATTAATGAATACTTTGATTTGATGAGAATACTCCCTAAGCTCTTTTGTTGGAGCAAAACCCTGTTACTCCCTTGAATGTCAAGAAACCCATTATGCCTTGGTCCTTAATTTAAAGGTCCTGAAAATGTATGCAAAGTTTTGTGTGAGCTGTCATGTTTTACTGAGGAGAGGGTACTTAGAAGGCATTCTAAGTTTGATCCCTGGGGCAGGCTCCTTTGTCCATGGAATTTTCCAGGCCAGAATACTGGATTGGGTTGCCATCTCCCCTCCAGAGGATCTTCCTGACACAGGGATCAAACCCACATCTCTTGCATCTCCTGCATTGGCAGGTGGATTCTTTACCACTGTGCCATCTGGGAAGCCCCAACATCTATATTAGCCCAAACTAAATAAAGCTTAAATTACCTTGGAATTTTAGATAATTTATTAAAGACCAATCATAAGAACTGTTTCACATACAGCACCGTGAAATCTGTTGCTTACTTCATGTAACAGTAACATGATCTTATGGCGCATAAGTAATTCCCATGCAGTGGTGTAAATTACCATTGTATCCATCTTGGTTCAGGTCTCCTAAATGTGCCACAGCACTGCCGAATCTCCCGAAAACCTCGGTGCCTGCAAGCACCTGCGGGTCTCTGAAGACGAGGGCGCTCTCTTGCAGATACAGATAAACTTGCCCTACCTCTCTGGGGCTGCTCTCAAATTCACGTTCCATAAAGAGAGGTGCCCCAATCAGTATGTCATCCATCCTGCAGGGAACAGAGAGTGAGAACAGCACAGACATGAGCTGCTTTTGGGTAGACTTCTAATCAACGAGATGGGGACATTTCCACTGGTTTATTTCCTTTTCCAGGAGACATTTTACAGTCATCATTTTTCTTTCATTGCTTTGTTATGTCTTCAGAATAGAATGCCGTAAGAAAATAAGAGTTGCTGAATTATCACACTGAACCTTTCAAACTATGTTAAAAATGACTACTTTAAGAAAACCACAGATATTTCACTCTTTTCAGCTTCTTAGCCTATTTCCAGGAAACGTACTTACACAAGTAAAACATATCAGAAAGACGTAACTAGGTTTTTGAAAACATGGATGAGAATTTGTCCACAATTTATTTAATTGTACATTTATATTATGAAGTTTTCTTGCAGTGATAGGGTTTAAAATAAAGCCTATCCTCCTCTTTTCTTTTGGCACTTCATTTAAATAAAACAGGCCGGAGAAGGTTCTCATACTGGCTAGAAAGGCAGAAAACAAAATTTTCCTCCCAAATGTAGATTTAGGCTTTTTCTTTGTGAAAGTAGATATTATCACAGAAAACTAGGAGATAATTTTTCAGACTGATTACGTTTCAAGAAAGAAATAGCAATTGATTGCTGCTGGTGGTGGTTGTTTAGTTTCTCAGTCGTGTCTGACTCTTGTAACCCTGTGGAGTATAGCCTGGCAGGCTTCTCTGTCCATGGGATTTCCCAGGCAAGAATAGTGGAGTGGGTTGCCATTTTCCTTTTCCAGGGGATCTTCCCAGTGGGTTGCCATTTCCCTTTGCCAGGGATCGAACCTGTATCTCCTACACTGCAGGTGGATTCTTTACCAACTAAGCCACTAGGTAAAATATTTTCTTAAAAATATTCCAAATGCATTTGCTCACTGCTTCCATAGTCTGGGCCAAGAGGGAGGTAGGGATTGGGGTTGTTCCATGCCTCAGGATTTTCCTTGGAGGAAAATCTTTATTTTCTTATTTATTTATTTTTAAAATTTCTGTTATTATTATTGCCGGGATGAAGAGGTAGTTGTTAAACACCTAATTGTGTGTGCTGCAGCCTTGTAGTTCAAAGACATCTAAATCCCCTGGTTCTCTAGTGCAGAGATTGATGGGGACCATTTTCCCGTTCTCCAAAGAAGGAACAAAGCCATACAATTGGTCCCTGAGGACAGAGACATGGCAGGGGACTGGTACATTGCCTCACTGTGTTTCTCACCACCAACACTGGGGAGTTCTAGAAATGCAAAATTATTCGACCTGTCATTGTGAAAGATTAGCACATCCATGTGATCTTTGGATTCTTGGAGGATTATGACACCATTGATTTATTTTCATAGAGATACAGTTCCCTAGATATTTAAGTGTAAGTCGTCTAAAATGTTCTAAACGCCAAAAAGGAGAAAGACATTTGTTCTCAATTTATAATTGTGTTCTCATAAAGCTGAGAGACAATAACTGTCTTGGATTCAATTGGTTCAATGTGCCTTGTAGAATATTTTGCACTTAGTGTCAATATTATTTTATGTTAGCAATAATACTACTTAACTGTCACAGTATATATTATTGTTTAGGCTGGTGTTTTAAAATCTTGATTTACAACTCATTAGTGAATTGTGAAATCAATTTAATGGTCTTGACAAGCAATTTTGAAAAATGAAATAGAATAGAAAATATGAGTGAATGCATTGCACATAATAGAGTAAATAGTGTTCCATGAAACCTTTTGTTTCAGTTGTGTGTGTATTCTAGGTTGCAATGTCAAATGTATTTCTAATTATGAACCCACAGGCCAAAAAGCCACTGAAAAACTATTGCAGTAGGCCATGCATGCTATTAGCCTATTTCAAAATTTATTTTTCAAATCCTTTTTTTGAATAGACTCAATTCAAGTTTAAAGTTTAACAATATTTAGTAGTAAGGATGCTTTTCACTGAACTTCTGAAAAAGCAGTTGTATAACAGCTGGGTACTATTCTAAAAATATATAATATACATATAATATTACTTAATCTCAAAAAGAACAATGATGAAGAAATACTATTTATGATGAGGTTTTCACTAAAACCCACCTTCTCTGCTTGGGTCATGTTGGAGGTTTGGATGAGATCTAAGGTATGAAAGTAGGATATATACACTCAACTTCAGCTTATCTGAATTGTCTAATATTTGAGCATAGTTTTCTTTCAGTTTCTATGTATTTATTTGTGTCTCTTTTTTATGTCTAAAAAAGTATTATGTCCACTCTAATAATATAATGTAAGGCACAGGTTCTCATCCTTTCATGTGTTGTTAGAGACAAAACATTATAAATATTTTTTCTGAAGAGAAAAGCATAAATATACTGAGAGAGGTGGGGGATGAGGGAACCCATCAACGAGAATATTCATTATGAAGAATCTGAATTTAAGTTTTCTACAGCCAAGTAGTATTTAATATGTTGATTTAACTTTAACCCATAAAATTTTCCATTTCTTCTTCTTTCTCAACAGTTCTTAGTGTATGCTAATACCCAAGACTGATTTTCAGAATGTAGTTATTTATTAAGAGAAGGCAGGTTAGGAGGCTTTATATTAGAATTGATATCAATATAATTATTTTATGACAGGCAAAAACTAATATGGCTTATCAATTATATTACAGAAATCAATTTAATCTGCAGCTTCTTTATACTTTAATTTTCTAGATTTTCTACTTAATCACATCATAACGATTTCTCCTCTATGACAGAATCCACTTAGACTAAATCTGACCAAAACAGAGTTACTCAAAGCTGCTTCCTTTCAAATAAATTTTCTCTAAAGTGCTCTCAAGTTAACCAACTGCTAAGAATCTCTAAATTTAGTTCCTTTGAGATCTGCTGAGGCTAGAACAATCCAATGGATTAAATTGTATTTCTGTGAATTTCTGAAATAGTATAAATACTAAAAGGGTCAAAAAGCCATAAGAAAATAAAAAACAGATCTGCTTAAGTTCAAGAGGAAAATACTATCTCCCTTTGTTGTTAAGTTTGTCCAGAAATTCCTAACAGAGTTTACACAGAAAGACTTCATTGCTCTGGCTGTTTTAAGATAACTAAACTGAAATTAATTTCAGCAGCTTGTGAATATTTTCAAAACAGTCCCAGGCTTGACCCTATCAATGACCAGTCAGCATGCACACAGCTGTTTAGTCTAAATTTTTGAAGCCCACTTCTGATACCTGGGTGTTTCTTTAAATAAAGATACTGGGGAAATCCTCACCAGTTTATTAATTTGGTTACATTAGTTAATGACACCACCTTTTTTCCCCAGTGGTGGGTTTTGAAGCATTTGTAGGGACTTTGCTTTTGTTGCATAGTAGAGAGATAGGATGACGTGTTTACTAGGTGATCTCACATACACCAGTACTTAATTATCCCTCAGATGGAGAAAGGAAAGTCTGCTTCAATCCCACAGAACCTGGGTCCTAACTTCTGAACCGTGAATGATCAATTAGCTTGGTGATGTTCTTAACCCTAGTCTGAGTCACTGCACAACATTCACTTGGGTCCAGGACTTGAAAGATTTGGGAAAACTAGAGATCGGGTAAAGAATAAGAATTAAATTTCAATTCTAGTATTGAACTCTGCTAAATAATGTTCACTTATCATTCCTTAATCACTGATAAATGCTGGGAAAGCTAGAAAGGGTTTTGTGAATTTAAAAAATTGTAGGAATTATAGATTCTCTAAAATTATTTATGAGTTAAACTAATGACAGTGAAATACAGCAACCTAGTATGCCTAGTTTTAATATAATCCAACAAACTGATTTTTCTTATAGGCCATGACAATAAAAACCATTGATAACCGATTTTTTTTTAGCATCATTAAGGACAATATAAAAGTTCTTTGGGTGAAAATAACTGAAATTATGATTTTATATTTTTGTAAAGTAGAAGTCTGAATTTCTTTATAAAAATAATGGAAACTAATAAAATGCACATTTAATAAACAGATTCTCATCAAAGCCAAAACAGAGTAAAGACTTAAACAAAGGTTTAAGTGCTAGAACAGAGCCGGTGTTAAAAGGATGCTCAACAGATATATGTTGAATGAAAGAATAATAAAAAGATATTTTCCAAAAGATACAAAAGTTACCAAACTTATCTCCAATCATACGCCATCACGTAACAAATAAAGTTCATTTCTAGCTATATTGAGGTCATAGCTAATGTCTATCAATGATGTATCTAAAGTGCTTAACCCAGATCTGGGAACACAGATAAGATTTTTCAGAGCTGTGCTTCTTATGAAAATGTAAGCTCCATGAAAGCAGAGCCCTATTCTTCCTTATTCATCGCTACATTCTGAGCACCCAAGAACTATGTCTGGTATATAGTAGGTGCTCCAACAATACATGTTGGATGGGTAATCAGTTCATCTCAGTTTATTGGTTTTCTTATTTAATCATTTGTTCAATCTGTCAGGTGCTTTTAGTGGATCAGAGAGATGCTTAATAATAAGTTTCTTTGAAGTAATGACTTAAACACAACCATAATTTATCATGCTGTTTGATCCAAGTTCAATTGTAATTTTCTGCCATAATCTGAAAAAATAACATTATTATTTTACCTTCTGCATGGATGTCTCTAGTATGCAATAACAGGAGAAACTATTTATATGCAAATATTTTATGAATAAATCATGTGCTAAAAAGAGAGATGAGCAAATTCCTCAGTGGCTATGGATTTCAAATGGCCAAGGACTATTCAATTCATGAAATTAAAGATAAAACTAAGTAAAATAGTGTTTTCTTAGAAGTGCAGATGTGGCAAAGACATTAAAAAGGATGATAGAGAGTTCTTCAGTAGTTATATCCTCTTGCCCTGAACTAAAAAACAAAACAAAACAAAACAAGAGAGCCTCTATTTTGTTGAGGAAATATAGAAGGATGTATTTCATGAATAAAAAAGTATAACATCTTTAAGGATGACTATAATATTCAGTGAGTGAGGAAGTTCTTATAAACTTACCCGTCATTGTTAACATCTGATACTGCAACTGTATATCCAAAATAAGATGCCATCTGCAAAGAAAAACCATAAATAACATATTTTGTGTTCAAAAAGTCATCTCTCAATTTTCCCTGAAAGATTAGCCACATTGCAGCACATTTTTTGCATTTAAATTCATAGACCCTTAGACATGGACAGAGTCTTAGAGTCATTTAGTTTAACCCCTGACCTAACGCATAATGAATGCTCCTCACAACAGCCCAGACATCTGCTCGGACAACCTCTGGAGATGTTCAACAATCAATCCATTCAATTTTCAGATACAACTTTTAGAACACTTTTTGCTAAAACTGGTCCTTCTATAATATCTAGTCCTCAATCCTCCTGCCTAGTTCTGCAATCTTGAACATCACAGAATAAATCTAATTCCATTTCCATATGAAATCTCACATGAAAATGATTGCAGCCCACCATCTTGCTTACAGATATGTGATACTAAAGAAAAGATGACCCCTCATGAGCACACTGACAGAGGTTAAGAAGGACAGACACTCTGCTTTGGTCTCTTTGTACCACTGAAGCATAAAAAGGTTTTCATTTGTGGCTAAACCATGTCTCAGTATCAATTCAAACTGAGTTTATCATCTGTTAAGGTTTCTAAGTCATTTGTGAGTGTGACCAGTATACCTAATCTCTCCACGTTCTAGCTCTTATATTTTTGTTTTTCAACCTACGCTTTCAAGATTTATAATCTTTTCAGATTTGGCCGATAGTTTTTGCCTGCCAGGGTTTTTCATTCCCACATCTGCCGTCCAACACCTTAGCTTATGTGGCCTCTGATCACCTCCAAATCTAACCAGCCTATAGTCTACTGTAAAGTGTGCTCCATGGAAGGCAGAGATCTTGGCCTGTGTTGTTCATTCTTGTTTCTGCACTGTCTGACCAGGTGTAACTCAGGGTAGGTGCCAGATACTCTTTGCAAAAGAAATAAATAGATGAGTTAACAAGTATAACACAATAATTTAATTCTGCCACCTCTTTTCTCTATTCCAAACATATACAGTTGTTATAGGAGGTGGGGCCTTCGGGAGTAATTAGGTCATGAGGGTGGAGCCTTCATGAATGGGATGAGTGTCCATAGAAAAGGAACCCCACAGAGCTGCCTTGTCCCTTCCTCCATGTGAGGACACAGTGAGAAGTTGGCTGTGAACCAGGAAGCAGGCTCTCACCAGACAAAATCTGACTACCCTTTGATCTTAGACTTCTCAAACTCTAGAACCATGAGAAATAAATGTTTGTTGCTTTAGCCGTCCAGTCTACAGTATGTTTATGGACTAAGCCCCAGGGACCAGGTGCAAAATTCTCTTTGTTGAGGAAATGAATGCCTCCTTTGACTGTGTCATGCAGTAATTCAGTTCTTCCACATCTTTTCTTTATTCCGCACACATGTAGTGAAATTCTTATTCCTGTGTGGCACTGTAACCTCACTCAGAGGAATTTCATCATTTATGTATTAAATTCTGAGGTTCAAGATTGAAGAACTAGGTGGTATTGAGGATGAAAAGTTACAGAAAGGCTGAATTTAACAATGTTTAAGGAGTTTTTAATGATAAAAATGTAAAACAAAAAGACAACAGAGAAGTCTTGCCATATTTTCATACACCATTATCACCACTTGAAAATAGTTGTTCAAAATGTATAAATTCACCCAACTGCACAATCATCACAGCCTTATATCTCTGTATTTACCACAAGAGTCTCATGAGAGACATTGTTAAATGCTTTGTTGAAAACTGCACAGTCATGGATAGACTAAAGCCCCAATTGGGGCAGAAATGTCAAAAATGCTCTGTATTGTTAACAAAAAACTATCAAAATTGCTTGACAAATATATGATTCCAAATTTCTGTGTCTAGCTAAGAGCTGAGCATTTCAGGATCTTAAACCTGGATGCTTCTGGGATCCAGCAGGCCAAGACAGTCACTTGGCCAGATTCAAATGCGAGGCTTCTAGAAGCTCCAGAACCTGGGTTGGTGGTTAGGAGAGAAAGTTGGTGGCCTAGAGAGACTAATTCAGTTCAGAATTGCCTCCCTAACACAACAGGGCCACATTCATCCTTTAAAAAAAATGTGACAAATTTCAACAGGTCATAAGACCCAGGAAAACCCAGAGTGGAGAATGAAGTGTGACCCCAGGTCATCAGGATACCAGCAGCCTGCTTTCAGAGAATTTACCCATTGATAAGACCCTAGCCAGTGACAGTGGGTAAGGGGCAAAAATCTAGTCCTTGGGAGGAAGGGACCAGAATCAGACACTTTGTCATCTTCCATATATTTTGGGGTTGGTGAGGGTTCCATTTACTATGAGGGCAGGAGGAGAGTCCAGACCCATTGATTCCGACCAATATGTGGAACCCAGAAGAAGCTTTTGTCTTCTCAGAGGGAAGGCGGGTACCCAGAACTAATCACCAGGCAGATTACATACAGGACTGCAACATAATAGGACTGATATCAGATTTCAGCCATTAGTGGCTTTTTGGAAAATTAATTAGGGTATAGCTGTTTTACAATATTGTGTTAGTCTCTGTTGTATAATGAGGTAAATCAGCTATATGTATACATATGTCCCCTCCCTCTTGGACCACCCTCCTACTCCATGCCCCATCTTATCCATTTAGGTCCCCACAAAACTCTGCGTGCTATATAGCAGCTTCCCACTAGCTTTTAGGAAGCATATTCTGCCTTTACATCACCTAGCAGTATCTGGAATCATCATGGGCACATACTTGTTTATTAATTAACTGTTATCTCCTCAACTGCCTCCCCTGTAGTGCTGCGTTAGAGTTGGGATCTTGTCTGATACATGGTTACACTCCTACTGCTTAGAAGAGTTTCTAGAACATAGTAAGTACTAGGTAAATATTTATTTTATGAATGAATAATATGAATATTATAATAGTGCAGAGTGACATTCACTATTTGACATGAAAATATCTTTACCTGTTCACCAGTGAAATTCTGAATAAAGGTCATATCTGTAGAGTTAATGATTGAAACCTGAAATCAGAGAAATTAGATAGGTTATTTCATTTGGCATAGAACTAGAGAACTTTTTTAAATGTATAACTTAAATCATTTATAAATGTTTGTGGAAAGTCATAAATGGTTAGCTCTATATGTTAAAAAAAAAAAAGTAAGCCTATAGAATGATCTTAAAAAAAAATCAATTGAACTTTTAATTTATGGTTTCTGGAATCCTTTCTGACAGAATGCACAGTCACTAATTGGATGTAAAAAAATGATATTTGAATTCAAGAATGCTGAGAGCAACTAATTTGATGGTCAGTTAATCTAATCAAAAATTTAGTCTAAATTTCATTTCTGTACATATGCTATTATGGGACATTGATGATTATGGCTTCTTGCAAAAAAAAAAAAAAAAAGAAATTTGAAAGTGTTATACATATAGCAAAAATATTCCTTTTCAATTCTATCCAGCCAGCCTAAAATCTATAGTTATTACAGGCTGACCAGACTTTTAAAAAGTATTTTAAATGCTTTTCTTTTCATAAGATCTACTTATGTTCTTTTCCTATTTTTATGGCAACTAGTGTAATGGGTGTGAATAGTAGCTCTCCAAAATTCATATCTTTCCAGAACTTCAGAAGATGAGCTTATGGGTCTTGGTAGATGAAATAAGTAAAGTTAAGGATCTTGAAATGAAATCATAGTGGATTTAGGGTGGGCCCTGTGTCCAATGGCAACCCACTCCAGTACTCTCGCCTGGAAAATCCCATGGACGGAGGAGCCTGGTGAGCTGCAGTCCATGGGGTCACTGAGAGTCGGACACAACTGAGCGACTTCACTTTCACTTTTCACTTTCATGCATTGGAGAAGGAAATGGCAACCCACTCCAGTGTCTTGCCTGGAGAATCCCAGGGACTGGGGAGCCTGGTGGGCTGCCGTCTATGGGGTCGCACAGAGTCGGACATGACTGAAGCGACTTAGCAGCTGTGTCCAATGACAGGTGTCCTTATAAAAAGAGGAGAGGACACACAGACATAGATGAAGGAAGATCACAAGGAGACCAGGGCAGAGATGGGGGTGAAGCTGCCACACGCCAAGGGAAGGCAGAGCCACTTGAAGCTGGAAGAGGCAGGAAGAGTCCTCTCCCTTGTGTGTGGGAGGGAGCATGACCTTGCCATCACACCTTGATTTCAGATTTCCAACCTCCTAAATTAAAAGACGCTTACTCCTTGGAAGAAAAGTTATGAGCAATCTAGATAGCATATTCAAAAGCAGAGAGATTACTCTGCCGACTAAGGTCCGTCTAGTTAAGGCTATGGTTTTTCCAGTAGTCATGTATGGATGTGAGAGTTGGACTGTGAAGAAGGCTAAGCGCCAAAGAATTGATGCTTTTGAACTGTGGTGTTGGAGAAGACTCTTGAGAGTCCCTTGGACTGTGAGGAGATCCAACCAGTCCATTCTGAAGGAGATCAACCCTGGGTTTTCTTTGGAAGGAATGATGCTAAAGCTGAAACTCCAGTACTTTGGCCATCTCATGCGAAGAGTTGACTCATTGGAAAAGACTTTGATGCTGGGAGGGATTGGGGGCAGGAGGCGAAGGGGATGACTGAGGATGAGATGGCTGGATGGCATCACTGACTCGATGGATGCGAGTCTGAGTGAACTCCGGGAGATGGTGATGGACAGGGAGGCCTGGCGTGCTGTGATTCATGGGGTCACAAAGAGTTGGACACGACTGAGCGACCAAACCGAACTGGGAGAGAACAAATTTATGTTGTTATCAGCCACCCAATTTGGGGTCATTTCTTATTACAGCCCTTGAAAACTAATACACTAGTGACATAACAATCAACCTTATTGTGTTTACTGTGTGAGGCATATTAAAATGATGCTTATGTCAACAATGGGATCCTCTGCAATTACTCCCAAATTATGCACGAGGACAGGGCTAACTTCACGGGTATGTGACCTCTGCAGTCAGGCAGGGCCCTACACTCAGATGAGCCCTATCCTTTGGATAGCTCAGCTGTCACTGTCCTGAAATCCTTAAGAATTTCAGACAAGGGGCCAGGCATTTTCACTTCACACTGGGTCCCACAGATGATGGAATTGATCCTATACATGGGTCAGAAAAGAATCTAGCCTCCCTTTTCATAAGCAAACAAGTGTGGATCTTTAAGGGCAGTTTGAAAGATTTCAAAGATTTAAATCTTTAACATGATTTTTAAAAAATGATTCTTTGCACATATGCAAAATATCCTATAACACATTCTTAGTACTCACATATCCAAAATTCTGTGCGCCTCTTGGAACTCCAGCAACCAATTCTGTGATGAAAAGTCATTTAGAAGGTAAATTACACAGTCTACTTTAAAGCTATTCAACAAATCAGCTAAAGCTGGTACTTTTTAAATAAGTAATTATCAGGGATCACGTGGACAGCCGTAAGTTTGAAGTTACAGTTTCGCATTGGATTTTGCCTTTGCTACAGAAAAAGAAAACAGGACTCAAAGTAGTACTTTGAGAATCACCTGTCTCCACCAGAGCCTCCATGCGTTTCAGCCTCTAGGACATAACCCTGCCTTCTCAGATCTGTGTGTGATTTGTCAATTAAACCTCTCACTCTAGTTTCTCCAGCTTTCACTGTCTTCTGAACTAGTCTCCTGTGCTAGTGCACAAAATAACATCTCCTGTCCCACTAAGGGACAGTGTTCAAGCAATTTCAGTTACCTAAGGAAAAACCACATATAATAAATGATTGAGCCTGGCCACCCTGGAACAGAATTCTAGGGCATCCTCATAGCCAAGAGTATGCAAAGAAGGAAGCTTTGATAATAGAGATAGAAGCAGCAACTCTGGTGGAAAGGGGACCAAATGTTCCAATGCACAATGATATGGCTCTAGATTCTGAAAGCAATGGTTTTAGTCCTTGGGTCTTCCTAAAACCCAGGATCAATCCTTGAACCTAACTTTTTCCAGTCACCTGCAAAAGACAGGAGTTGGAACTCATTGATTATCAAAGATCTTTCCAGTTCTCAGTTCTGTAAATCTAAACTATCCTTTGATTCATTTGGGGTTAAAATGTTAGTTTAATTTAAAGGAAGGGAGCCTGGAAAAAAAAGTCCCCTTCCATTCAAATTTCCCTTTCCTCAAACCTGCTCCTAAATGTATAGCACAAATTCTAGCATTAATTCTACCCCATATACTAAACTCCAGCAGAGTTGGGCATTCATGCTCTTGGAGTGTTAATAATCAGAGAAGATTCATTTGGGTTTAGATGCTGGACTTTTAAGTAGTATCAGTAAATTCAGTCATTCAATCAACATTGACAAGCAATCATAGGCTACAGCAGGGAATGAAGACAAAATACTCTCATAAAGTTTATACTTGAGCTGAAAGAGGCAGTTAATTTGAAAAGGAGAGTCCATTAATGTCGTGTTGGAAGGGGATGAGTGTAGAGTAGAAGAACTAAGCAGGTAAAATGGTACTGGGGATGTTCAAATTGGGAGGAAGAAGGAATTATGATTTACCTGGTGGCTGGGGAGGTCTTGGCAAGAAGATGACAGGTTAGTGAAAACTGAAGAAAGTGAGGGAGTAAATATTATGGAGATCTGTGAGATATACGTTCTAATCAGAAGGAACATCACGTGCAAAGGTCCTGAGGTAGACGTGTGTCTGGAGAATTCAAAGAACAGCAAGGAGGGCAGGATGGCTGGGGTGAGGAGTAAAGGGTAAGGAGATGAGGCTAAAGTAAATGGGCTCTCATGAACAGAGTCTCTTAGGTCATTGTGAAGACTCAGGATTTACACTGAATGAATTGGGGAATCATTCAGCCAAGAAGTAACACAATGTGACTTCTGTTCCTAAAGGACCAGTTGCCTACTGGATCTAGACTACAGGAGGGCAAAGATGAGAGCAGGGAGACCAGTTAGGAAGCTACTGCAAACGTGCTGATGGAGACCTGAGAGTGGTAGCTGTGGAGGAAGTAAGAGTCAGATTCTGGCTGTCTTTTGAGTTTAGTTAGCAGAATTGGCTCATGGATTGGATAAGGGTAGGGAGTGGGGGAAAGAGCACAATCCAAGGCTGACTTGCAAGGTATTCTGCCTGAGCAGCTTGGCAGATGGCATTGTCACTTACTGAGATGGAGCTGATGGAAGGGAGAGCACGTGTAAATGGAATGATCAGGAGTTCAGGTATAAGCACTTTAAGTTTGCAAAAGCCATTCAAATAGCGATGTTGAGTTTTGCATAGAGACTCTAGGTCTTACACTACATTCCAGCTTCACGGGTACAAGTATAGATACATGTATGGATATTTACTATGGGCACCTAAAGACACCATGGTCAGAGAAGATGGAGTTGACTTATTTCAGGATCGGACTTGTCAAATAATAAAAATGAAGGGGTATTATGCCATCTGAGATACATGGCAACCACTGCTTCTCACATCCCATAAACATTCAGAATTTCGTTAAAAAAACAGAAATGTATTGTGAAGTAATTTTTCTTCAATAAAAAATAAATAAGTTTGGGGAAAAAAATAGAAATCAACCATCATACTAGCAACTTTGGAGCTTGCAGCCTGATATGGCTACAATGCTATAAGATTATTCAAATGTAATATTGATTAAAAGTTTCAGAATCATTTAAAAATCACATTCCTAAAAGAGCTTTTTCAGATCACTCTACTTTTCCCGTGTTTTATAGATGGCTTGAATTCAACCATGTCTCTCACCTTGCTGAGAGTCCCCAGTAAATTCCCCAGCAGCAACTGAATATCCTGTTTTAAAGAAAAGAGACAAGAGAATCAGATGTTTGATGCCTTTACAAATAATCCATAATCTAGAAACATGAAAGAACTATCATAGCACTACTTGGTGCAGAAATCCTGACAAATACTGTAATATAAAAGTCTAGAATTCTATAAAGAGGAAAACTAATCAAGCCAAGATGTACACATGTACACTAAATCTTAGAAGTATAATAGATCTGCGCCTTCTGAGTGTGGCTACATGATTGGATTTTTGAGGTCCCTTTTAGAAGCAGGAATGCTCCTTTGCCCATCTTTACATGGGAATTGTGGTGTTTGCATTTCAAGAGCTGCTGATTCATCATAATCAGATATCATTACTCTAAAAGGCTAACTCTTACGCTCAGGTTTTGCTATTTCTGATCACCAACACGGCCTACTTCTTATACCTTTGCTGACCTAAGAAAAATGCACAATGTGAGAGTTGCAAATTAAGTTTTATTGGGGGCAAAATGAGGACTATAGCTCAGGAGACAGCATTTCAGATAGCTCTAAGCAACTGCTCCAGAGAGCTAGGAAGGAAGGTAAGTATATATGTGATTTTGGTGAAGGGGGAGTATATGCATTCAAGCACATAATTTTTCACTGAAAGTTTCTGCTAGTCAAAAGGAGCAGTCATCACCATGAAGGAATTTCATGCTTTTCTAGATATGAGGAGATACAGGAACTGGGGCTCATAAAATCATCTCCTGAGAATATCTAATTATCTGAAGACTTGTTCTGCCAGTTTTCCCAGAGTATAGAGTGCCTCATTTCTGCTCTCCACCCTGAACTCCTTTCAGGGGGGTGTTGAAGGTCAGCAACTGCAGCAGCACATGGTTTAAGCCTTGCAGAGGTAGATGACAAGTGCCCATAGCAGGTGTCAATTTGTACTCGAACCTTCGATGATAATTCCCCACGAATTTTACTTGGCTCTAAAATGAGGTAAGGTGATAAAAGAACTACACTTTTTTAAAGTTCATTAAGGAATCAAAATGCCAATACAATACCAAAGAGACAATAGTGATGAAATGGCATTGTGTGGCTGCACATTTTGAGAACATTTCAGCAACTGGAAAGTTTTTTGTTCTTTCTAGAAACTGGAAAAGACTAGCATCATTTTGTCCAGGCAGCACAGGGCATCCTCACTGATACACAATATCTACAATTGGCAAAATATTTTATGTGCAATAGACTGTCAGGGAGCCTATAAAATAGCTATCAAACTATGTCGATTATATATAACAGCTGAATCAGAAGACAAGAAAGTTAAGAGTCCACGTCAAGCTATTAAGTAAATTTCCGTAAGGTGCCATATATTATCAGATAAGTGAGGGATAAAATTTGCCTCAACATTTCATATACTTTTCTTTTGAGAAATCACAAATATCTCAAGCAATGCATCTCACCAAGGTAACTGTCATCGTAGGAAGCTGGAGCCACTTCTGTCTGCTTTTCTCCAGCCAATTTCCTTAGGATATCCTTGAATGAGTAGTTTGCAATGATATCTGCAATACTGGCTGTGATCACCTGACCTGTGGTCAAACAGATTAATAGGTTAACTGAATGAATGCGTGAGTCAGGCCCTCCCCATGCAGACACAAGGCATTTGAACAACATTCATGCTCTTGAAAATGATCATGAGGTTGCTTTGCATTTTTGACAGTGAATTTCCCTGCCTTGACTAGAATTGCAAGGTAAAGTCACTAACAGTTGCTTAGAGCTTTCCACGCTGACAGAAGAACCAAAGATGAACTATATAATTTTTTTTATATAACATGTTTTTTCTGTTTTCTTCTTGGAGTATAATTGCTTTCAATGTTGTGTTAGTTTCTGCTGTACAATGAAGTGAATCAGCTATGTGCATACAAATATCCCCTCCCCTCTAGGACCTCCTTCCCACCCCACCCCCGCCATCCCACCCCTCTAGGTCATCACAGCACTGAGCTGAGCTTCTTGTGCTACCCAGCAGCTTCCCACTAGCTATCTGTTTTACACATGGCAGTGTATGTATGTCAATCCTAATCTCCTGATTCGTTTCACCTCCCCCTTCTTTCTATCAAAATATAGTTGATTTACAATACTATGTTAGTTACAGGCATGCAGCATAGTGATTCAATATTTCAGAGATCAGTACAAGATAATGGGTGTAATTCCCTGTGCTATCCAGTATATCCTTGCTACTTATTTTTTTTCACATATAGTAGTCTGCATCTGTTAATCCTGTACCCTTTAATTGTATCTGTTTTCTCCTGCCTTTACATACTCCTTCCACATCCAAATAATAAACATATCTAAGAGTGAAGACACCTGTAGGCAAAATTTACTTGACTTAATTTTTATTCTCGACTATTCTGGCTATAGGAAACACCCTCTAGCTTTGAGATCATCTAGCCAAAATATATCTTGTTACAGATGGGGAAACTATGACCTAAAGTAGGGGTCTCTGAGCCCGAGGTAAGAGGCAGGATATCAAGTGAAGCTTTATCTGTATTGATAGCTGCTCTCCATAGCTCACATTACCAGCTGAGCTCTGCCTCCCGTCAGATCAGTGGCGGCATCAGATTCTCATAAGAGTGTGAACTCTATTGTACTTGAATCATCCTGAAACCATCCCCCACCCCCAGTCTGTGGAAAAATTATCTTCTATGAAACCGGTCCTTGGCGTAAAAAATGTTGGGGACCTCTGGAAAGAGTTTGAATACATTCCCTAAGGTCATGGGGTTTTGCTGTTGGAATATTCTGCATTACAAACAAGGTCCTTTTTGGGCTTCTAGTAATAATTTTTGTGTTCTCTCAGAGTACAGATGTATTAGCTCTAAATCACTTACTAAGTTAATAGATTGTAAAACATATCAACTTAAGCTAAAGGAAGAAATTACATAATCTCTAAGTCATTCACACTTTATGCTAAAATATATGCACAAAACATAAAAGTAAGACAATGGAAAGCAGCGAGGCCCAGTAAATGCAGAGTTTTAGCAAAAAGAGAATCCATGGCTGCCAACATTGATATGATAAGAACACTGGCTAATCTCCCCAAATAAAGTCACTATCAGAAGTCTTGAAACATGATTGTATTGAGATAGACATGAATCAAAAGGACGGCAAGCAATGTTCCACTAAAACTTTTATGCATTCCCATATGTATTATGGACATCTAAGGAAAAAGTGTGATCTCATGTTCTTTGGGAGAAAACTGGAGGACTGCTTTCAAGAGACTAACACTGAATATTAAATTTAAAGCCAAATTATTTCTTGGGAATTCACCCATTCCCACAGTTTTTCTGTTTGAAGTTCCAAAAGAATAAAACTGTTAAACCAGGCCATAACTATCTCCAAGTGGCCGTGACTGAAATGACTGCTCTTATATTAAGATGATTGTATTTACACATGCGTTTCTGAACAATGTCTGTACAATGTGCCAATTTTCTGTGGGTAAAAGTTGAATACCCTCTCCCTCTTTCCATGAACACACTGTCTTTGCTTATTTCCTTTAGTTGCTTCTATAGATATAATCTTAGGACTGAGTAAAAATTTAAAGTATCTGTCTCAGACAAATCCCTCTGCCCTTGATAGGGCTGATTTTCAGTCTATCATTGGTATAATACCCTTTTTTCAACGTAAAGAAAGAATTATGTGAAATTAATCAAGTGATTTAGAACAAAATCTTTTGAAACACACACGTTTTATTCAACCACTACACAAACTATATTACTTTCCAGTTTACAAAACAATGTTTAAAGGCTTCAAAGGTTAATTCTTTGATGTTCATATCTGTATACTTACGAATTAAGCTAAACAGTACAGTAATTTCATGTAAAATTTTACCATAAATCGATCTCACCTGTATCTTTCACATTGGCCTTTTAAACACGATCAGGTGTCTTCCATTAAAAACAAAAACCACTTCACTCAACTATTCATCTCTCTCATATTCTACTCTATCTTTATGCTAAACTTGACAGCCAAATTGTCTGTATTCTCTGTAATCTCTCTTTAGGCATCCCATTCACATTCCATTCACATTCCTGGCTTTAGTTATCACCAGTATGCTAGTTATTATTTCAGCCTAGATATCGTCTCTGAGTTTACGCTCACATATCTAAATACTTATATGAAAAGTCCTGGACATCTCAGACATGTTCATATTCAACATAACCAAAAGCAAACTCATCATCTGCCTTCCCCAGGCCCCTCCCACCCCATCGTCTTTCGTCTTCCAGTGTTCTCCATCTCAGGGACTAGGATTCACCTACACCTATTCAGTTACAAAAGACCGAAACATATTCGTGGGACTTTTCTGGTGGTCCAGTGGTTAGGACTTGGTGCTTTCACTGCAGAGCACAGGTTGTATTTCATCTGTCAGCCAGCATTCAGAGGACAGGACACCCCTGCATGGGACCACCCCAGAGAAGCCTTCTATGCTCTCACAGCCCTGTCTTGACATACCTTTCCTTGCTAGTATCATGCCTGGAGTTTCTCAAGCATTAGGCTGGCCAAAAAGTTCCAGCTGGTAACCTCTGCCAGTTCCTACTCATTACTGTATCCTCAGCATCCAGCACAAAGTCTGGCATGGCCTCAATATGCATTTATTGAATAAAGGAATGTAGTTGTCACAGTATCGTAAAGTATCATTTATATCACAGAGTATCAACGCAAACTGAAATGATGCTTCCTTCACTGAAGAAACTAACAATTTGGAGATAAAATTAACATAATAAAAAGTCAGCACTTGATGTTACTTCTGTTTCATCTCCTTGTTAGAAACAACCGAGGGGATTTCTTCTCTGCTAACAGGACATACCTTGCCAGTAAAAACTTCCAGGGCCTCCAACTATAAGGTCTCCATTCTACAAAACAGAAACAGCAATAACAATTGAAAAACTGAGATTTTTTTTTTAAGCAAGTCATTTTATTTTAATTTTTTTACTTTACAATACTGTATTGGTTTTGCCATACATTGACATGAATCCGCCACAGGTGTACATGAGTTCCCAATCCTGAACCCCCCTCCCACCTCCCTCCCCATATCGTCTCTCTGGGTCATCCCAGTGCACCAGCCCCAAGCATCCTGTATCCTGTATCGAACCTAGACTGGCGATTCGTTTCTTACATGATAGTATACATGTTTCAATGCCATTCTCTCAAATCATCTCACCCTCTCCCTCTCCCACAGAGTCCAAAAGTCTGTTCTATACATCTGTGTCTCTTTTGCTGTCTCGCATACAGGGTTATCATTACCATCTTTCTAAATTCCATATATATGTGTTAGTATACTGTATTGGTGTTTGGGTGAGAAATCACTGTTCATAAGCATTGCCCAAAAAATTTGCATACATAAAGTAATTTTTAAAAGAGGCCCTTATATCTGAGTCATGCAAGTCATTTTCTTTCCTTTTATAGCTTTGTTATTTATGTGTTATCACATTAAATAATTTTAATTAGATTCAATTAGGTAAGTAAAATTTTCTCCCCTGAGAATATATATATTCAGGCTTTTGGCACTGCCTCAGATAAGCAAAGGGCTTTCCTGGTGCCTCAGATGGTAAAAAATCTTCCTGCAATGTGGAAGACCTGGGTACAATTCCTGGGTTGGAAAGATCCCGTGGGGAAGGAAATGACAACCCACTCCAATATTCTTGCCTGGAGAATTCCACGGACAGAGGAGTCTGGCAGGCTACAGTCCATGGGGTTACAAAAGAGTCAGATACCACTGAAGCAACTAACACTTTCAGGTAAGCAAAAGATCTACATGTTTCATGATGCACAGTTCTGCAGACATGGTCTTTCGAGACTATAGCAATGAAAAGAAAATTTGGTTCCTGTTTATTTCAAGGTCACAGTTATGCCTATCTTTTCCTACACATCTGCAAACCCATCCTTTCCCAAGAGAGACTGTGAAAACTCCAGATAAAAATTTTCTGTTTTCCTTATCACCCCACCTTCCATATCCTGCATCCTTAACTTTCAGTGAGGAAAAACACACAAGACAAAGAAAGTAAGATTTTAGATGTTGAGATTTAGATGTTTATATGTCAAAACCATGGCATCTTTGCTTCCTATATTCTTACTAGATATCTCTGTTTTTAATTTTGTGAAAGGATATGTGAATTTCAACAGTAATGTGAAATCTAATCATCCAATTACAGCTGAGATAAAAATTATAGATTCTTGTGATCTTTTTAGAAACATATTTCTTTACTAAGTTTTTGCGATTTTCATTTAAAAAGACTGTTGTTTTTCAACCTGTGTATTTTTCTATTAACAGATTATCACATGCAGAGATTTTTACAAACAAAAAAATTTAAATTGCCAAAACAGGTTAGGTATATACCTAAATGTTCTCTTGATGGTGGCAGTTATTAGGGGGTAGATAGAAATGGGAATGAGAGGCAGGGGGTAAAAAAAAAATCAAACAGGTAAAATAAATTTTAGAAGCTATAAGACCAAAAGAATTTACCTTATAAAAATCCAGACTAAATCCTGCTTGGCAGTAACCCTGGCCTTCAGGATCAGCATTGCCTGGAATGATCAAAAGATACAAATATATAATGCTATCATTGCCAAGATATACTTTTAATAATTAAATTTTAATATATTTTATATTTTTAATAACACAGATACTCTCTTGTTTTCCCTATAGACTTCTAAATTTAAAATGATCAGTGTGTGTTCTATTACTTATTTTAAAAATTTATTCTAAGTAATTTCTTAAAGAGTTCAATCTGTTTTCTTATCCCAAATGACACTGTCATTTTATACTAAGATCAATAGGAATAATGTTCCTCGAAGTTACGATACTAGGTTTTACAACTCATGTTTATTTGAAGAAATAATATGTCCATCTCTCAGTTATGTTCCAAGTTTCGCAAATGGCAGTAATGTGTTTCCAGGGCACCCACGTGTTCTGACTGAAGCAATGCTACAAGAAAAAGAGAGCTAAACTGGCTCACGTGTGTGGAGCCAGTGTCTGCTGGGAGCACCTATGAGAGTTTTAATTTTCATGATCTCTCATACAAAATTAACTTCAAATTATTCTATTATCATTAGGTAAATTTGGACATTGCATTTCTGATCACAAGGCATCTCACAGGGACACTAGTGTTCACAAAAGAGAACACTCTCTAGCAATGGCTTATTTTATACTCTCTGCAATGCAATTCACTAAGTGAATGTCCAATTGGATTTTATTACACAGCTTTTTAAACCATAAGCCCGTCAACATGTGGATTCCCAGCATATTAGAATCCTGGGACATCAGAATGAAGAATGTACTACTTGTCAATTGCACTTTAAAAGACCATCTACAGTTTCTCAAGCACTTAAATTAAAACCAAAATACAGTTCAGTGGAAGGAATCTCAGTTATTATACTGTTAGATTTAAACATGAAAATAATTACCCCTTTCTTATCAAGGATACTCCTGAATGGAAACTAAAATAAGAGGGCAGGAAAGGAAATGCATATCATCACAGGAAGAATTTATAGGCTGGACATGTGCTTGTTGCCGACGATTTCTGAAATGGATCTGGCCTTTGCAGCTTTTCCTAGAATGTCTTCTGTTTTTTCTTTTCTTTGGTTAGTTCTTAGCTAATTTTAGCACTGTCATCAGCCATTCTTTCCAGATGCTCCCTTTATATTTTAAAATACTTTTTACCTCATATACTCTATTGTGCTTTTTGTGTGTGTGATCTGTTTTTAATTCAAATGTTAATTGATGTTTTGTGGGCTCTTTTAGGCTAAGTTCTATTTTTCTAGCTTTGCTAAGGTATATTTAATATACAAAAATGCACATCTTAATGTGTACATTTTGATGAGTTTAGACATATGCCTGATAGCACGATACCATGACCACTATCAAGGGAATAAACATATTCATTACCTCCAAAAGTTTCCTGTGCACCTCCTGCAAAACAGCTATTGCTTTTTTGTTTGTTTTTTCTGGTGAAAACAGTTAGCAGATCTATCCTCATAACAGATGTTTACTGCACAGTACCTTACAATATATTTTATTTTATAACTATATTTCTGGTTCATAATTCTGAATGTTGCAGAGTTCGTTAAAGTCTCATCTGTATAACCTCAAATGTCCAGGTACCATTCTTCTAGAAGTCTATGTGTGTAAATATTTGTATGTACTCAGAAATATAGATGAATACATGATATATGATTATGTAAATACACATGTGTAATCTTGACTATATTTAAGAAATAAATTTTAATGCAAAAACCTTTTTAGAAATTCTTTTGAAAATCAACTCTGATTTTTTCAGTATTGTAAATTATTCAGAAAGGAAGAAACAGGACCATTCTTTGAAATCACTTTGCTTCAAAACAGGAAACTAAAAAAATTGAATAATTTTTCACAAAATTTGTTAAGAAAATAGCTAACTTCAAACGCTGAAGTGGTGATTATGATAGAAATGGGAGGTTATTTCCTTTGTAAAGTAAGTTTTTCTCTTAGAATTATAGTTTATGAGAGCTGAAGGAATCTTTCTTCCCAGAACTTCAGAGCTTCTGTGAACTTTACAATTATGTCCCAGAGTAAACTCAGGAATTCAGGGAATGATGCTCTCATGTGTTTGCTTTCCAAGGAGATTGGAAGGGTGTCTGTCAACTATTGCCACCTGAATTATGAATGACCATAAAGTGACAGGCATGTCATTAGCATGAATGAGCAGACTACCACCCAAAACGCTCAAAGTGTCAGTAGCGGGGCTCTGTGGTGTGAAATGAACAAGAGCGGCTTCTTAGAATCCTCTTTTGAGAGTAATATTTCTGTTGTGTGATACTGACCACACGCTCATGAACAAGCTGCTTTGTGTTAATGAACTGTGAACTCCTCAGAGAACACAGGAAGTGGGCTCCTTGGGTGCCTTTGAGAAGGAAGTACGCCCAGTAAGAGAGAGATTAGGAGGATGTGAACACTGGAGTTGTGTGCTAGAGAGGGAAGAATTCCTGACCATTTGTTTGGTTACTCTTCAATTCAACATAAACTTCACCACTACTTTTGTCAAGCTATCATTTGATTTAGGAACATAAGTGCTAAATAAATTGGCAACATAATGTACCCATGTAATTCAAAATGCAAGCATACTATAATTTAAATTTTTAGATAATAATTCAAACTCCCCCTGAAACTCTTATCCCACAAGTTTAGATGCCTTGTGCAGTATTTTAATCTGAGCTCTCCCATTACATGGGCAGTCAGATAAAAGGCAGAACAAGAAGCAGTAACAAGTTTTCTAAACAGTCATCCCTGATGGTGGTTGGAATAAGATATATCATCGAGGCAGGAGGCATGCAAAGGGTGGACTTGTCATTTCAGCCATAATAGTTTACTGCTATGGGAGGTATTTTTAGTAGATCATGAGAAATATGATATGGATAGGTGTAAAAATCGATGAAACAAGTTCAGGTTTGAATCTAAGCTCTATCATTAATTGTATGAATAAATTCAGAAATTATTTATTGCTCTACCTGACTTTCATTATAAGCATAATAATACAGTAAGTCCCCTACATCCAACAAGTTCATTTCTCAGTGTTGGTAAGCCCAATTTGTTTATAAGATGTAAATCCAACAAAGACAGCCTAGATACTGAACTAAGACAATCAGCTATATAACACTGCACTGTCATAGGTTTATAAAACTTTTCACGCAAATAACACGTTAAAAAAAAAAAAGACAAAAAATCAAACATTTTTAATCTAACAGTACCGTAGTACCAGCTACATCATCACTGCTTTTACACTTGCTTCCAGACATCCTGGGCTTGAAATAAAGGTACTGTACTACTGTACTGTACTGTTCAGTAAAGTACACAAAAGCACAGCCACTTGTAGAGCATGCATGCATGGGGCAAAGTATGCCAGACATGTGAACTAACTTACGTGACTGCAGATGCGAACCCACATTCACATTTTAGGAAGTTTGCAACTTGAAGGTTCATATGTAGGGGACTTACTACAATGACCTCTTATTGAACCCAGGGGCACAACACCTTGAGCGGAACGTGACACGAAATATCCCTCTTAATGACTGTTGCCTGTGCTTGGAAAGCCCCTGCTTTCCTGCTGTAATAACTGCTAAGAGAAGCCCTTCCCCCCGTCCTGTTCAAATAGGCTCCTCTCCCCACCCAGGCATGTCACTCCCTACTCTCTTGCTTTGCTATATTTTTTCTGTAGCAGTTTTCACTACCTGACGTTTTATTAGAAACATTTATTTTAAAAATTTTTTGTTGAGATATAATTGGTTTAACATTTTATTAGTCCAAAGTGTACAACAACAATAATATGGATATACTGTGAAATGATTACTATGGTATATGCAGTTAACATCCACCACCACATAATGACAGTTTTATAAAGCTCTCATAGCAACTTTCAACTGTACAATATGGGATCACTAACTATAGTTACATCCCCAGGATATATCTTGTAACTGGAAGTTTGTGCTTTTTGACCACCTTCACCCATTTAGCCCACACCCCTACCTTATCAACTACCAAGCTGTCCTCTTTTTTTGTGAGTTTGTGTTTTTTTTTTTAAGATTCTGCATATGATATCATACAGAATGTTTTTCTTTCTCTATCTGACTTATTTCACTTAGTGTAATGCCCATGCATGTTGTCATCAATGGCAAGATTTTATCATTATTTTTTATGGCTGAATAATATTCCATTGTGTATATATCTATACCCCATTTCTATTCCACATTTCCTTTATCCACTCATCTACTGATGGACACTTTGGTGGTTTCCATGTCTTGGCTATTGTAAATAATGCTGCAATGGACATGTGGGCAGATACCCTTCCAAGACAGTGATTTCATTTCTTTTGGATAAAGACCTAGAAGTTGAGTTGCTGGACCTGAACTGTCTTATTTACACATATGCTGTCTCTCTTCTGGACTAGAATATGTTTTTTGAAGGCACAGATTTGCTTTCTCTTGTTCTCTGCTTTATTCCCTTAACAATAGACTAATTAGTACTCATCACTGAGACCACCGACATCGAATTTATTACCTATGGATATCATTGAGCCTATTACCTATGAGCAACACCTCTTTTAAAGCCATTCAAAGTAAAATTCTGAGTTGACTGATTATTCAGTTCAGCTGACACTTGCCAAGATGTGAGAAAGTGCCTGGTTTATTTCAGTATTTTAAAACAGGAAGTTATAATCTTCTTACCAAAATCCTCACCACAAGCTCCCAGAATTAACTATTTCATTCCCAGCCCTTTTGATTTCTACATTTTAGAGGCCTCTTTAAGAACCTTCTAATACCCCTGATCCATTCTTTACTTCACTGTTTGATCTCTGATATCAATTTGCTCATTATCTGGCCTAAATTAATCTTGAAATTTAAAAATAGTCACATGAAATAGGTAAACTTTACTTATAGTTTTGGGAATCTAATTTAGGTTGAGTTTTTTAAAATCAATATCCTGAAATCAGTCATCAGAATGTTCTTTTCAATGGCATTTCTTTCTCTAACATGGTCTTGTGAATTCTTAAGAATAAGAATAAAAATCCATTGGTTTCTTACTGATAAACCCCAATGCTCTACATGACAGAAAAGTGGAAGAATTCACAAAAGGACTCTGAGTAGATCCATGAATCCAGAGTGCTGTCCCAAGGTCCTTGTGTGATATTCCCAAAGGAAAGGGTTGAACAGTGGTGCTCCAAAGATGGCACTTACAGGCTTGCTTTAAAGGATACTTCACCAGAAGATTCCCAGAACTGCCAGATGAGACATGGACTCCAAATGTACAGAATATTTTGAAAAATGGGATTAAACACATAAAGAAGGAAGGTATATCATGCTGACAACCTGAGTACACAGATGCCAAAGAACACAACAGCCAGTGAGAACCAGGCCGGATGGAGACCTGTTCAGGTGCCTCTAGGTACAACCATGCTAACTAACACCTTTCCTGCAATTAACAAGTGGACAGTTAGCATTTTTCAAATGCAGAGTGAGTTTTGAGTAAAGTCGGAGAGCTTAAGGCCTAAAATAAGGAGCCAATCAATTTGACCGCAGAATTCTTCTAAAATACAGAAGAGGATCAGCAGAATTCCATGTCCTGGTTCCCATGTCACAGCTAGGCCTCCTGTGAGACTGTCAGTCTTTTACGTCATTGCTTTTTTCCTTAGCAATGGTGTTTGGGGATCACCTGCAAGGGCTACTGCAGAAAAACTAGTGAGCTAAGTTCAGTTTCAAGAATAAAAATAACTTACTGTTCCGACAAGGAGAGTACTCAGCATATGCACTGAAATTCTGAATTGCTACATAGCAAGTGCCAACTGGGTCCTTTTCTGGTGCTGGTTTAAGAGTCCTCCAGTGATATAATGGAGCACAAGCCTGTGAAACATCAAAGACAATAAATATTTTTTTTTTATGTAGATTCCACATACTATGCTTTGATTTGGCTTGTTGAATGGACCTAAATCTGTAACAAACAATACTAAATTATTAGATGACTTAATTGGCCTCCAGTATGCTAATCAGTACCTTGGTAGTCAGAATTAATTAAACTTCCTAAGTCAATTTCTCAAAATTAATACACCATAGAATTGGAACAAATTAAACATATACAAAAGAATGAGATTTTGTCCCACAGGATATTAAATCAAATAAAAGTAGCCTGACAAAAGTAAATATTTACAAAAGGTAAAGAACTCATATTTTCTTTTTCTTTCTTTACATTGGACCTGCATAAAAGCAAATGACCATTTAAACAGCGAATGAATTAGTGCAATGTCTTAAAATAAGAACTAGTTCCTTTCTTTGTCTAATTATTACTTGAAGAAAACTCTTTTCAAATCACAAGATGATGACGAGTTTATAAACCTCTGTTTTGTGGATTCCCCTGCTTTCTCAGTGAGGGTGTATCTGATGATTTTTTTTTAAACAATGACTTACATTTGGACTGATACCCCCTTATCACAATGGGCTTATTTTTCATTTAATGATTTTTATTCACGACAAAACAAAAATTGAATAATGGTAAGAAAAATATAATTCTCGAGTGAAATCCTCTGGTTGCTTCTTCAGAAGCTTGGATTATAACAACAGCATGCTACTTGGAAAGATTATCAGATATAAAAGATGATACATGAAATCTTCTTTAAGCAGAGAACACTGCTAGGAACGAGAGAAGCAATAAAAACACGTGCACCTTTTTGACTTCTGTTTCGCTAGCTTGAATCCTACATAAGTGTGTTCTTTTCTGAATATTCAAGCACTCACTTCTAAGGGTACAGAAATACATATTTTTCTAGACTATGGAACCACTAGCTTCTCTCCAAATTTGATGACATCACACTTGAAACAATGCCGGAAAATGGAAAGCAGATCCCAATTTTAAAGTCTTTTCACAATTCCAAACACATCCTTGGTAATCAGTCTAATGTGTAACGACTTCTAGTAAAGATTAGTTTACAAAGTAGCACCCTTCTTACTTGAGAATATAAATCATCTTTGCTCAAAAACTTAAGTTTGGGTTTGTTTTTTTTTTGTCTCCTTCTAGATTGTAATGTCTTGGCCAATACTGAAAAACTCTGACTCATCTAAGTTTCTTAACTTAGGGCCCTATTAGTGATCTGAGAAGGTATATGGTTAAGACATTTAACATAATGTGGAATGCTAAGGAGTTTGAACAGGGAAAGCACTACCTATGTGACTCAGTATAAGCCAATTCGCCTCACTTTCCACATCACCATAGAATATTTCAGTGCCATGAAGATTCTTTCCAGTGCTTGCCTGCTTTCTGTCCTAAAAAGTTATCTTTTTTATACCAGCTCAGTTTCACACAGATGTGAAGCACAATGATATGACAATATTTGGGCTTTGACCCAGACTTAACATGTACACATATGATTCCTGAATATTCAAAACTATACTTCTGTTCATAGCAATTTGATGTTCTAATAATTGTCACATAGGGTAGAATTTAATTCTTTATTAAAACTGAAAAGGGACTTTATAGTATTCTATTTCCTATCTCATAATTTCAAAATTGCAAGCATGCCCTCAAATTAAACATTTTTATTATGAACACGGTGTGTCATTTATATTTTCAATGATTCTGAAGACTTCTACAAATATTGAATAAATGCACAATAGTGTTACAGATAAATTTTGAAGACTTAAAATCAATATGGTATCCAAAGATTTTTTTTTTAACCCTGAGCAGTTATAGATGGAATCAGCTTTTCAATAGTTATTCACATACATTGTAAGGCACTAAAGGATTAAAGAGGTTGCTTTTTTTTTTTTTTAACCAATTCTGGAATTTGAGAACTATATTAAAGCAAATAACAATTCTACAGAGATACTGTAAATGCTGTATTTGTAACTAAAGAGGGTCATCTATATTTGATACCTGTTTTATGTCAAATAAAGCAAAGCATTTCCTTTTAGATACTTATTAAATCATAATTCAAAGAGCTTTAAACAAATTCTAAAAGCCAAAGTTACTGCTTTATTTTGTAAGTAAATTAGAGCCAACAGTAAAAAAATTCCCCCCCAAAATATATTTTCAGATCAGCTTAATATCATTTTTCCTCAATAAATTAGACATGTATTATCACTTGGAACTACAGAGAAGAGAATCATAAAGTCACATCTTTTTAAAGCCAAAGATCTCTATCTGGGAGTGAGAAATCTTTAAAAATTATCAGTGAACTCAGAGAACCATGCAATCAGTAGTTATATATTTTTATATATTTATTTAAATAGGATAATTATAATATTGTGATGGTTTTTGACATACATGAGTATGGTACTGGCACAAAAACAGAAACATAGATCAATGAAACAAAATAGAAAGCCTGGAGATAAATCCACACACCTATAAGGTGTTCACCTTATCTTTGACAAAGAGGCAAAGATATACAATGGAGAAAGGACAGTCTCTCCAACAAGTGGTGCTGGGAAAACTTGTCAACTATGTGTAATAGAATGAAATTAGAACAACTTTCTAACAGCAGATACAAAATAAGCTCAAAATGAATTTAAAGACCTAAACATAAGACCAGAAACGATAAAACTCTTAGAGGAAAACATAAGCAGAACACTCTGTGACATAAATCACAGTAGGATCCTCTATGGTTGCCGTATTTTTGAAGAAAACTTTCTGATAGTTCTAAAGAGGATCAATGATACCACAGGAGATTAACTTTAAAACAATCCTAATAGTAATACTATTTTTCAGGTCAAATTTCTATCAGCCTTTTAAGTCAATCTTAAGCAATAAAATATTTACCTTTTTAGGATTTAGCTTTTATTTTTCTATTTTCCTTATTAGTTTTTGAAATATTTGAAAAGATCTACCCAATTTTCTGGAAAACCAGCCTTATTTCCCATTGCTTTAAAGACTAAAATAGATTCTTTAATTTTAAGCACTAATATTTTTGGTAATGCTGATAATCTTATCTTTGAAAATCTGATCTGTTCCTACATGAATGGATTTTTGTACACACGAGTTTTAAAACATTTCAGTGTACATATTACTCCATAGCAGCCCCAACAACACACAGCTGATACTCACCACCACTTTTCCTTTGTGAGCTCTCACTGTTGCTCCAAACCACTGATTCGATTTAAACTCTATAGGTTCCTTGGTTCCATTAACTCTTATCTTTCTGTTGTCTGGCAAGGAGGACACATAGATCGTTAATCATTTGTAAAACTTGGCAGCCAATTAAAATACGTGATAATGAATCTGTCCATTAAAAAACAATTTCCATACACATGAGGGGGCAGTTATTTGATTAAGTCTAAGCTAGACCTTCCACTTAGAAAAATACCAGTCAAATGGAAATACATATTTAAACATGACAGTTCCTACCTTAAAGCATTTTTTTTAATGACTTACATTTTCAAGGATAAGGGTACTGCAAACTTGATGTAGACTCTGACAGTCTGGAATCTACACTTTGGTCATTGATTTGTATCAGATGGAAGACCAAACATTCATAACTACTCTGAGGGGTGGTCCTAAGATGGCAGAGGAATAGGACGGGGAGACCACTTTCTCCCCCACAAATTCATCAAAAGAACATTTAAACGCTGAGTAAATTTCATAACTACTCTGGGGAATTCCAAATCTTTTCTGAAAGTAAAACTACCTGGAATCCCCTTGGTCCAGGAAGCACAGCTTTCTAGGCATGGCTTAGCTGGAAACTTGAAGGATTCCAGGTTCCTGGTTTTTAACTGAGTAACATATGTCTATGCAGCCACAGAAAAAATACCTCAGCACAGCTTTATCCACACTTGGCAGATGTCAGCACGAGGGGACCATCTGAGTAAAAACTCAAACCCAACTATGATACACTTCAGGTCGTAATAAAAAGCAATATCTTTTCTTTTACTCCTGTTGCCAATCGACGTATTTCCCACGTGGTTCTAACCACATGGTTCTAACTGAACTTCCTCAGTAATGGTTAATGAATTTCAAAAAGACATTTATACTAAAGCATCTTATTAGTATGTGTTCTCTTTGGTATGCATTTTGCTTTTCCCTCCTTGACTCTATAATGAATGCATTACAAATGAACTTTTAACTTCTATTAAGTGAGGCCAAAGTATAAATGTAATTAAAATTCCGTTGAGTTTACATGTGATTACACACTTTTCAAAGAAAGAAACTATATATATATATTTAGTCAATCAAAAAATGACACTTTGATACGTCAGAAGAAAATTGTGAATTTCCTTCTTTAAAATATTATGCTTTAGACGTTTCTGAACTTTTAAAATATAAAAAGCAAGTTCTGGAAATCCTCACCTAAAATGCACACAACAGGCAAAGAACTGGAGCATCTTACAGATTAGAGCATAACATTGAAAACATAAACATTTCTGGGACTTCCGTAGTGGTCCAGTGGTTAAGAATCCTCCTTGTAATGTAGGAGATGCAGGTTTGATCTCTGGTCAGAGAACTAAGATCCCACGTGCCATGGAGGAAACAAGCCTGCGTGCCGCAACTACTGAACCTGTGTGTCTGAACACTGAACAACTAGAGAATCTGTGCACCTCAACAAATGATCCCGCATGTCACAATGATGATCCAATGCAACCAATAAATATTACAAAAAGAAAATACAAACATTTCTATTTGTGTCTAGGCAAGAAAGATCATCCCTGGAGAAGGGAATGGCTAACCACTCCAGTATTCTTGCCTGGAGAATTCCATGGACAGAGGAAGCCTAGTGGGCTAATAGTCCATGGGGTTGCAAAGTTGGACACAACTGAGTGACTTTCACTGTCAGACCATTTTTCTAGATTCCACATATATGTATTAGTATTGGATACTTGTTCTTCTCTTTCTCATACCTTGATCTGCAGGCAGTGACCTTTCTGACCTTCCCAGCCCCAGTCTTTCCAATGATCCAACATATACTTCTCAGTCTGCATGAAATTCTTTCCTGGCTATAATACTCTGTGCTTAGTCATTCAGTCATGTCTGACTCTTTGTGACCCCGTGGACTGCAGCCCACCAGGCTCCTCTGTCTGCGGAATTCTCCAGGCAAGTATACTAGAGAGGGTTGCCATGTCCTCCTCCAGGGGATCTTCCCAATCCAGGGATTGAACCCAGATCTCCTGCATTGTGGGCAGATTCTTTACCATTTTAACTATCAGGGAAGCCCAAAGTGGTTTCTATTTGCTGACCAAACTCCTGTGACATGAGGCAATGCATTTCAGATAGGACCACACATCCCTCTGAAGCAGAAGGATGGCATAGGTTACCTGAAGTGCATTGTCAACTCCAGAGAACTCTTGGAAGGGCCAGTGGGAGATGGTGGAGCCATTAGTTACCAAAGCAATTCTCTCCTTGGTATATCCCAAACTAAGCCAAAAGCTAGAGGAAAGTTTTATAGTGACTGCATGTGATCTACAGCTTCTGAAGTGCCAGGAGGGGCGAATTCGCATTTAGAAGCAAACCCTATTCTTGCCAGAGATGCTCACAGTGCTCAAACAAACCTTGTGCACACCAGGACCCAGGGACCCCACAGAGACTGAGACAGAACTCTTTGAGCACCTCCTGTGGAGGTACGCATCGGCAGTGGTCTGCCACAGGGACAGGGGCTCTGGGTGTGGATATGGCATAAGTCCTCTTGGAGGAGGTCGCCATTAACCCCACCATAAGAGCTGCCAGAACTTACACAGGATGGGAAATTGATTCTTGGAGGGCACAACAGAACCTTGTGCACCAGGACTCAGGAGAAAGGAACGGTGACCCACAGGAGACTTGCCTGTGGGTGTCTGGGGGTCTCCAGAAAAGGCCTGGGTTGGTGGTGGCCTGCTGCAGGGTTGGGGCACAGACTGTAGCACTACATGTACGGAATCTTTTGAGAGCGGTCATCATTATCTCTATTACCTCCACTATAGTTTGGCCCCAGGTAAAGAGCAGGGATGGAACACAGCTCCACCCATCAACAGAAAATTGGATTAAAGATTTACTGAGCATGGCCCTGCCCATCAGAACAAGACCCAGTATCCCCCTCAGTCAGTCTATCCCATCAGGAAGCTTTCATAAGCCTCTTATCCTTCTCCATCAGAGGGCAGACAGAATGAAAACCACAATCACAGAAAACTAACCAATCTAATCACATGGACCACAGCCTTGTCTAACTCAGTGAAACTAAGAGCCATGCCGTGTGGGGCCACCCAAGACAGACAGGTCATGGTGGAGAGTTCCGACAAAATGTGGTCCACTGGAGAAGGGAATGGCAAACCACTGCAGTATTCCTGCCTTGAGAGCCCCATGAACAATATGAAAAGGCAAAAAGATAGGACACTGAAAGACGCCCAATATGCTACTGGAGATCAGTGGAGAAATAACTCCAGAAAGAATGAAGAGACGGAGTCAAAGCAAAAACAACACCCAGTTGTGGATATGACTGGTGATAGAAGCAAGGTCCGATGCTATAAAGAGCAATATCACATAGGAACTTGGAATGTTAGGTCCATGAATCAAGGTAAATTGGAAGTGATCAAACAGGAGATGGCAAGAGTGAATATCGACATTTTAGGAATCAGTGAACTAAACTAGACTGGAATGGGTGAATTTAACTCAGATGACCATTATATCTACTACTACAGGCAGGAATCCCTTAGAAGAAATGGAGTAGCCATCATAGTCAACAAGAGAGTCCGAAATGCAGTACTTGGATGCAGTCTCAAAAACAACAGAATGATTTCTCTTCATTTCCAAGGCAAACCATTCAATATCACAATAACACAAGTCTATGCTCCGGCCAGTAATGCTGAAAAAGCTGAAGTTGAATGATTCTATGAAGACCTATAAGACCTTCTACAATTAACACCCCCCAAAAATGTCCTTTTCACTATAGGGGACTGGAATGTAAAAGTAGGAAGTCAAGAAACACCTGGAGTAACAGGCAAATTTGGCCTTGGAGTACAGAATGAAGCAGGACAAAGGCTAAAAAAGTTCTGCCAAGAGAATGCACTAGTCATAGCAAACACCCTCTGCCAACAACATAAGAGAAGACTCTACACATGGACATCACCAGATGGTCAACACCAAATCAAGTTAATTATATTCTTTGCAGCCAAAGATGGAGAAGCTCTATCCAGTCAGCAAAAACAAGACCGGAAGCTGACTGTGGCTCAGATCATGAACTCCTTATTACCAAATTCAGACTTAAACTCAAGAAAGTAGGGAAAACCACTAGACCATTCAGGTATGACCTAAACCAAACCCCTAACGATTATACAGTGGAAGTGAGAAATAGATTTAAGAGACTAGATCTGATAGACAGATTGCCTGGTGAACAGTGGTTCGTGACATTGTACAGGAGACAGGGAGCAAGATTATCCCCGAGAAAAAGAAATGCAAAAAAGCAAAATGGCTGTCTGAGGAGGCCTTGCAAATAGCTGTGAAAAGAAGAGAAGCCAAAGGCACAGGAGAAAAGGAAAGATATACCCATTTGAATGCAGAGATCCAAAGAATAGCAAGGAGAGATAAGAAAGCCTTCCTCAGCGATCAGTGCAAAGAAATAGAGGAAAACAATAGAATGGGAAAGACTAGAGATCTCTTCAAGAAAATTAGAGATACCAAGGGAACATTTCATGCAAAGATGGGCTCGATAAAGGACAGAAATGGTGCGAACCTAACAGAAGCAGAAGATATTAAGAGATGGCAAGAATACACAGAAGAACTGTACAAAAAAGATCTTCACAACTCAGATAATCACGATGGTGTGATCACTTTAGAGCCAGACATTCTGGAATGTGAAGTCAAGTGGGCCTTAGCAAGCATCACTACAGACAAAGCTAGTGGAGGTGAAAGAATTCCAGTAGAGCTATTTCAAAGCCTGAAAGATGATGCTGTGAAAGTGCTGCACTCAATATGCCAGCAAATTTGGAAAATTCAGCAGTGGCCACAGGACTGGAAAAGGTCAGTTTTCATTCCAATCCCTCAGAAAGACAATGCCAATGAATGCTCAAACTACCGCACAATTGCACTCATCTCACATGCTAGCAAAGTAATGCTCAAAATTCTCCAAGCTAGGCTTCAACAATACGTGAACTGTGAACTTCCAGATGTTTAAGCTGGTTTTAGAAAAGGCAGAGGAACCAGAGATCAAATTGTCAACATCCGTTGGATCATCAAAAAAGCAAGAGAGTTCCAGAAAAACATCTATTTCTGCTTTATTGACTATGCCAAAGCCTTTGACTGTGTGGATCACAATAAACTGTGGAAAATCCTGAAAGAGATGGGAATACCAGACCACCTGACCTTCCTCCTGAGAAATCTGTATGCAGGTCAGAAAGCAACAGTTAGAACTGGACATGGAAAAACAGATTGGTTCCAAATAGGAAAAGGAGTATGTCAAGGCTGTATATTGTCACCCTGCTTATTTAACTTATATGCAGAGTACATCATGAGAAACGCTGGACTGGAAGAAACACAAGCTGGAATCAAGATTGCCGGGAGAAATATGAATAACCTCAGATATGCAGATGACACCACCCTTATGGCAGAAAGTGAAGAGGAACTAAAAAGCCTGTTGATGAAAGTGAAAGAGGAGAGTGAAAAAGTTGGCTTAAAGCTCAACATTCAGAAAACAAAGATCATGGCATCCGGTCCCATCCCTTCATGGGAAATAGATGGGGAACCAGTGGCAGCCTTTATTTTTAGGGGCTCCAAAATCACTGCAGATGGTGACTGCAGCTATGAAATAAAAAGACACTCACTGCCTGGAAGAAAAGTTATGATCAACCTAGACAGCATATTAAAAAGCAGAAACATTACTTTGCCAACAAAGGTCCATCTAGTCAAGTCTATGGTTTTTCCAGTAGTCATGTATGGATGTGAGAGTTGGACCATAAAGAAAGCTGAGCACCGAAGAATTGATGCTTTTGAACTGTGGTGTTGGAGAAGACTCTTGAGAGTCCCTTGGACTGCAAGGCGATACAACCAGTTCATCCTAAAGGAAATTAGTCCTGAATGTTCATTGGAAGGACTGATGTTAAAGTTGAAACTCTAATACTCTGGCCACCTGATACAAAGAACTGACTCATTTGAAAAGACCTTGATGCTGGGACAGATTGAAGGTAAGAGGAGAAGAGGATGACAGAGGATGAGATGGTTGGATGGCATCACCTTCTCAAAGGACAATTATTAAAATATATATTGGGAGTTTGGGATTCACATGAACACACTGCTGCTGTTACTGCTGCTGCTGCTGCTGCTGCTAAGTCGCTTCAGTCGTGTCCGACTCTGTGCGACCCCATAGATGGCAGCCCACCAGGCTCCCCAGACCCTGGGATTCTCCAGGCAAGAACACTGGAGTGGGTTGCCATTTCCTTCTTCAATGCATGAAAGTGAAAAGTGAAAGTGAAGTCGCTCAGTCGTGCCCGACTCTTAGCGACCCCATGGACTGCAGCCCACCAGCCTCCTCCATCCATGGGATTTTCTAGGCAAGAGTACTGGAGTGGGTTGCCATTGCCTTCTCCGATGAACACACTACTATATTTAAAACAGATAACCAACAAGGACCTACTCCATAGCACAGGAAACTGCTCAAAGTAAATAAATGAAAATCCAGATGATTTTTTTTAAAGGAAGAATCAATAGATTTCATATGTAAAAGAGTCCCCAAATCAATAAGAGAAAAAGACTAAATTTCAATCGAAAATAGGTCTTAGGACCTAAACAGCTATTGTAGGGAAGAAGAAATCAGATACTTCATAAATTCATGGAGCGATCCTGAATCTCAAATTAAAGCCATCACAAAAAGAAATTCCCATTATCTATAAAATAAGACTACTGTTCAACTATTAAAACATGTATTGGGAGTTTGGGATTGACATGAACACATTGCTATATTTAAAACAGATAATCAACAAGGACCTACTCCATAGCACAGGAAACTGCTCAATATTCTGTAGAAGAATTTGAAAAAGAATAGACACAGGTATATGTACAACTGAATCATCTGGATTTTCATTTATTTACTTTGTTAATGGTCTTCTGTCACTTCAGGTCAGTTCAGTTGCTCAGTCGTGTTCAACTCTTTGTGACCCCATGGACTGTAGCACGCTAGGCCTCCCCGTCCATCACCAACTCCTGGAGTTTACTCAAACTCATGTCCATTGATGAATAACAACATTGATAACTGAAACTAACACAACACTGTAAAATTAACTCTACTTCAATCTAAAATTAAATATATATATATATGACAGATTTAGATGCATTAATATCAAATATTGTCTATAAAATATATTTTCGTGTTTAGCTTTTCTGAGCCTTTAAAGAAAAAGTACAGGAAGATACAAGGTCTTATGTAACAAACACTTGTATTCCCACCAGGTAGAACTGAAAACTAAAGTTTTTTCACAGTTACAGACATCACAATACCCTTTGACATCTATCTCCAGTTCTACTCCCCTCCCCCTCCTTCTCCAGAGGTAGCCATCATCATGAATGTGATGTGTATACTCCCAAACACTTAAAAAACAATGTCCAAGTAAAACACAGGACAGAGGTCTGCAGATATCCTCCATAAAGGATGGAGGATCAGCACTTCAGGCTTTGTACTCTCTATGGTCTGTCAGAACTACTCACCTCTGCCTCTGTAGTAAAAGCAGCCACAGATAATAGTTTTTAAATTTATTTATTTTTAATTGCAGGATAATTGCTTTACAGTATTGCACTGGTTTCTATCAAACATCAACGTGAATCAGCCATAGGTTTACCCATGTCCCCTCCCACTTGAACATCCCTCCCACCTCCCTCCCCATCCCACCCATATAGGTGACAATTTGTTTTTTAAAAAATTGATATGTTATTTAAAAAATGGATACGTATTTTTAAAAATGAGCTTGGCTGTGTTCCAGTAAAACTTGACTTAGGGACAAAGAAAGGTGAATTCCATGTAATTTTCAGGTGTCATCTACATATTACTCTAAAAAAATTTTCCCCCAATCATTACAAAATGTAGAAACTATCCTTCACTTACAGATAGACACAAGCAGGTGGTGGATCAGATTTTGTTGTAGTGTGTCAACAATTTACTATCGACAAACTATTCTTTTGTGTTCTTTTGAACAGAAAAAGGTAGTATTATACTATCTGTATAGAAGAGTGTATAATTGTGTTTAACATTCAATTTTATGTTTTGGGGAGATAGTCCACGTTTTGATGATTAGATAACAGGGCCAACTCATTCTTTTAAATTCCTGTGCAGTATTGTATTCCATTGAATAGCCTTCTGCATTTTATTTATCCATTCCATTTGCGTATGAACATTAGGTGTTTCAGTTTTTCTACTATAACAAACAGGTGCCCTGCCAGTCCTTACACCAATCTTCTGCATATGGAGAAGAGTTTCTCTCACACCAGACTAGAAATAACGTTGCCAGGTCATAGACAATCATCATATCTGTTTATCAGCTATGGCAATCGACCTCCAAAGTACCCAATTTCCATGCCCACTAGCAAGGAATGAGAGAGGGACTGTCAACTCTTGCCACTGCAGGACTTTAGTCAGCCTGGAGGACTATGGACTGGTCTTTCATTTTTTCTGTTTTCATTTGCATTTCCCCGATTATCAGCAGAGTTGATCATCTTTTTATGCTTATGGACCATATACTTTTTCCTTCTCCAAATTGCTAGTTCATATCCTTTCCTCATTTCCTGGTTTAATTTTAGTCTCATTGATTGGAAGAATTCAACATATATTCTGAGTACTGATTTTTTCCCCACATATATGTTGCTAGTATCTTCTCAATCTTTGCTAGTGTTTCAACTTTGTTTCTGTGGATTGTTGTCCACCCAGAATTTGTTTTTATATAGGATGTGGCATGGGTGTCTTATTTTCAGTTTGAAAGGCCTGTTGTCTCAGCACCACTAACTGAAAAATCCATCTTTTTTTCCCCTGAATTGTTGTCATAGCACCTCTGCGATGGTACCTCTTGACATAGCTGGGGGGGTCCAGCATGACCTGGCCCCCCACCCGTCTGTCCAACCTCATCTCCTCCCATTTTCCTAGGTTAGACACACCGCCTTTCCTAAACATGTCCAGGCTTTTCGGTCTCCTCATGGCATATGACTGTCTCCTCACTCCCACTGCCTGAAATATTCTTCCCGCTGTTTTCTGCAAGGCTGCTTCCCTCCTGTCACTCAGGTTTTAGCTCAAATGCCACTTCCTTTGAGACTCGCTCCCTAAGCAGCTAGCTCATCCCACCCTAAGTCATTCTCTCCTGTTACCCTTTAGACTTTTCTTCATAGCACTTACCATTCATTGAGATGGTTTTATTTATTAGTTTGCCTGTTTACTGGCTATCCATTCCCTTCCAGATATACAAGAATCCCATGAACAGAGATGTCTTCTGCTTCACCTCTGTACTCTCCACTTCTAAAACAGTGCCTAACACGTAGTGGTACCTCCCTGCTTATTGAATGAATTACCAAACTTCCATCTATTCATTCAGAAGCTTGTATAGTATATTGATCAGTATAATCCTTTAAATTCAAAATGTTCTGTGTGTGGGTGTGTAAATGTATAGACACAGAACTGTTCCTGATGGTTTTCTTGAAGGCAGGGAGTGTACATGTTTTATTGACTTTTTATATTTCAATTGTGTATATTTCTGTACTATTTGAGTTGTTACAGTGAACATTGTTACATCTTTGATCTAAAAAAAAAAACCTAAAGATAAAAACCTAGAGATTTGGGGACTTCCTGGTGGTCAAGCTTCCAATGCAGGTGGGGTGCAGGTTTGATCCTTGGTCTAGGAACTAAGATCCTGCCTAGGAACTAAGATCCTGCATGCTGTGCCATGTGGCAAAAAAAAAGAAGAAAAAACAATCAGATCTGTAGGCTAATCTGAGTGATGGGTGGTGGCAATCAAGTAGATTTGGTTTGTCTGACATTTCTGGGCTTTGAAGCTGTCTCTCTAAATTGATAGCTTTGGTCTCTGGGCAATCAAGGTACAACCCAGTGGGTGGCTCTTTTTTCATGAGTATTAATTTCTGAGCAGGAGTGAGGGAGTGTAGGTATGGTGCACACATGGGCCACTAGCAGATTTTTCTAATCTTCTCCTTGAGTAGAATGGGGGGAATTACACAAAGTGAGGATAGATCACCAGTAGAGAGAGAACTGAAACCAACACAGGTGCAACCAAACTCTGTGGCAGATGGAGGACTTTTGAAAACTATTCTAAAGTCCTCAGCCTTGTCCCAGAAAAACAGATAAGTTTCCCTGTAACTTCCAGTCATCACCTTCCGTGTTTCACACTAGGGATTTTCTTCAAGCTGTTTCAGGAGCTGTCCAGGCATTTTTAATCAGGAAAAGGGGAAAGGAAGTCTTTAACTGTTTGTTTGTAATCTTTCCCTTGATCAGCATATGCTATAAATGTTTCATTTAAATTATACTATCAGAGAACAAGGAATAGACCTATGTAAAATTCAAAATGAAATATTGGTAACCAGAGAACTCTGTGTCTACAAAAAACAAAGAAAAGAAAAGAATCTGGATCAATTTTTGTGTCCGGGAAAATGAAACTTTCAAATGAATGCTTCCTTATATCCCAAAACCGCAATTAAAAACCTTGAAAGAATACCTCTTCAGCCTTTATACTCTTGATCATCTTATTGTGAATTTTCAAGTCTTTAGGGGAATACCACACTAATTCATTTTATCATTTAATATTAAAAAATATGTTATTCTTCTCCCCACCAGTTGTATTGAGATATAATTGACATGCAGCATTATATAGGGCTTCCTTGTATTAGGGCTTGCCTGGTAGCTCAGATGGTAAAAGAATCTGCCTGCAATGCAGGAGACGAGGTTCAATCCCTGGGTTGGGAAGATCTCTGAAGAAGGAAATGTCTACCCACTCCAGTATTCTTGCCTGGAGAATCCCATGGACAGAGGAGCCTGGTGGGCTACAGTCCACGGGGTTGCAAAGAGTCATATACAACTGAGCGACTCATACACACACACTGTCTAAGGTGTATGGCGTAACATTTTGGCTTACATGCAACATGGCATGATCACCACAATCCATTATCTCATATAGACATACACACACAGAGAAATTATTTTCCTGATGAGAGCTCTTGGGATTGACTCTCTTAACAACTTTCATCCATGCCATATAGAAGTGTTAACTATAGTCAACATGGTACACATCACATCCCTGCTGCTGCTGCTGCTAAGTCGCTTCAGTCGTGTCTGACTCTGTGCGACCCCACAGACAGCAGCCCACCAGGCTCCCCCATCCCTGGGATTCTCCAGGCAAGAATACTGGAGTGGGTTGCTATTTCCTTCTCCAATGCATGAAAGGAAAAGTGAAAGGGAAGTTGCTCAGTCATGTCTGACTCTTAGCGACCCCATGGACTGCAGCCTACCAGGCTCCTCCGTCCATGGGATTTTCCAGGCGAGAGTACTGGAGTGGGTTGCCATTGCCTTAGTACTTACTTATTTCATAATTGGAAATCTATACCTTATGACCCACTTCTCCTATTCGTCCTGCCCCCCATCTCCCACCTCTGGTACAACAAGTTTGATCTCTTTTTCTGTGAGATTTTTTTCTTAAGATTCCACATATAAGAGCGATCATATAGTATTTGTCTTTCTCTGAAGGACTGATGCTAAAGCTGAAACTCCAATACTTTGGCCACCTCATGCGAAGAGTTGACTCACTGGAAAAGACCCTGTTGCTGGGAGGGATTGGGGGCAGGAGGAGAAGGGGACAACAGAGGATGAGATGGCTGAATGGCATCACCAACTCGATGCACATGAGTTTGGGTGAACTCTGAGAGTTGGTGATGGACAGGGAGGCCTGGTGTGCTTCAGTTCATGAGGTCACAAAGAGTCGGACACAACTGAGTGACTGAACTAAACTGAACTGATTTGACTTATTTAATTTCATTTAGCATCATGCCCTCAAGATTCATCCATGTTGACACAAATGGCAGGGGATCTCTCCTTTGTAACGGCTGAGTAATACTCCAGTGTGAATATATATATATATATATATATATATATATACACACACACATACACACAGGGCTCCTCTGGTGGCTCAGTGGTAAAGAATCTGCCTGCTGATGCAGAAGATGTGGGTTCCAACCCTGAGTCAGGAAGATACCCTGGAGAAGGAAATGGCAACCCACTCTAGTATTCTTGCCTGGAAAATCCCATGGACAGAGGAGCCTGGCAGGCTACATTCCATAGGGTTGCAAAATAGCTGGACATGACTTAGCAACTATACAAGAACAACAACAATGTGTGTGTATGTGTGTGTGTTACACATTCATCTACTGATGGACAGAAATAAGTTATTCCAATGAAACATTCTATATAACTGAGTTTTATTACTTGTATCATATATGTATACTACATACAAATGTATGCGTGTACACACGTACAAATACACACACATGTTTTCCTGCCTTTACCTCTTAGATCAGATCTAAATATCCCACCCTCCACAATGTAGATCCCAGACCCTGCATCTGATCTTCAGATAGCCTGCCATTCAGAGAGCTCCTTCCCTGTCCCTACTGAGTCTCACTCCCAGACTTTATTCATGAAGCTGCTCTTGCAAAATTCTATTCCTCCTTATTTGCCAAATAACCCAAATTGCTTCCTTAAAAACATGCTTTAAAATGTAGGCCCATGCATGACAAATAGTCACCCACACAGGGGTAAGAAAGTGGAGAATATATAGGACAAAATGTAGTAGAGAAATGCTTGTGACTTTAAAAAAAAGTGGAATGGAATAGAATACAATAGAATGTAGGGCCAAAAATTCTTTTCAAACTGAAATTCTTTGAGATTACTGTTTTTTAAAAATTCAAACAATATAAAGTAAGAAAACTTGCATAAAGAAATGTATAAAGTAGTAACTGAAAGGTCATTGGCATTCCTCCTCCGTGGATACACTTGCTGTTGTTTTCTAAACCCATCCAGCCATTTAGAACTTAAGAGACTTCCAGCTCACTCCTCTAGTCTAACACATTTCTGGAAATCATGAAGCTTTTATTTTATTTTTTCATATCACTATTTAAATGTTTGGTTCCTTACATAACTAAGTAATGAATAAAGTTAAATGGTTGAAAGTATGCTTTTAGAATTCTAATAATAACATTCATAAATATGGCTTTGGGATAGCAATAGTAAAGGTATTACAATCTTGCTGTTATACAGTTTACCCGATCATGATGAGAATAGAAATGTTTTGCTACAATTATTTCCACATCTATATTGTCTTCCAGAGAATAAAGATCACATTTCCAACTTCTTGTTTTTAATAACCAATAGGGCCTAGCCACTGTTCTTCAGACATTTGTTTCTACATCATACAGAATCATTTGAAATGTTTTTCATATGTAATTTGACTCAGGCCATATGTAAGGTTTGCTCTAGAAATACCTTCGGACTTCTGTTGGTATGACAAAAGGAATTTCTGGGATGGATGTTCTGCTCATTTACATAATACAGTTAAAGACGATATCAAGAAATGAAAGAAATAAATTCCAAATAAATTCTGATTGTAAATAGAACTACCAGGCAGTCCCTGGTTGCTCAATTCATTCAGCCATTTGGCTATTACTATTTAACTTTTCTCCTTATCCCCAGCCTTCTCTGTCTGCCTGCTCACTCTCAGTTGATAATTTTGCTTCTTATGTCACTGAGAAAATAGAAGAAATGAAAAAGGATCACTTTCTTCTTTCTATTACCAAACCCGCCAGCCTACTCTCACTCTGCCTTCTCTGCTCACTGAGGATGGACCACCTTTATGCTCCTCCAAAGCCAGTGCCTCCATCCGTGTAAAGTCCCACTCATCGCTTTTCATCTACTTAGGAATCTGTTTTGCACATCCCTCTCCTCCTTTAACCAGCATCATTGTTTCCCACTCGATGGAAGAACTCCTCTGAGATCACAAACACGATCTCATGTCTCCTTGATGATTTCATTTCTGGAGTCCCATTTGGGGCAGAACTCCTTGGGAAAAAAATGACTCTATAGACTGGCTATCTCCTGCCGGTCTTCTCTCATCCTCTCCCAACACACACGGCTGCAATTGCTTTTGTCAGCTGTCAATTACTTTCTATTATCAAATCAGATGTTCACAGTTTACTCCAACTGACATGAATTTCTCTTTTTTTTGGCTGTGCTGGGTCTTCATTGTTGCGCAGGCTTTTCTCCAGTTGCGATGAGCAGGGGCTACTCTCTAGCTGCAGTGCACAGCCTTCTCATTGTGGTGGCTTCTCTTGTTGCGGCTCCTGGGCTCTAGAGCACAGGCTCAGTAGTTGTGGCACACAGGCTTAGCTGCTCTGAGTCATGGGGGATCTAGTTCCTGGACCAGGGATCAAACTCATGTCTCCTGAATTGGCAGGCAGATTCTTAACCATTGGTCCGCAGCAAAGTCCTCAGATTAATTTCTTCCCTGGCTTCTGGACTTCTTTTGCCTAACCAGCAGCTTCTTCTTAGCATTGTTTACACAGCCTCCTCAACACTGATTATTCTTTAAATGTCAGGGATTCTAGGACTTCCCTGGTAGTCCAGTAAAGTGGGGTCCAGTCTCCCCACAAGCCACAGCTACCCACGTGCTGCAACTGCTGAAGTCTACATGCTTAAAGGTTGTGCTCTGCAACAAAAGAAATCACTGCAATGAGAAGCCTGCACACCACAATGAAGAGTAGCCCACACTTGTTGTAACTGGAGAAAGCCTGTGCATAGCAATGAAGACCCAGTGCAACCAAAAACAATAAATAAATTTAGAAAAAAAATTAAGATAAAAAAGTGACCTTTCCCATCCTCTCCCTTTCTCTCTTCTCTTTGCTTCAATTTGTTTCCCCTCACTTCTCTTCATTCATATCAGCTCCATCAGTCATGGCCTTAAATATCACCTACGACTTCCACATTTAAATTTCCAAGCCTCTTGCCTGAACTTTAGGTTTATTTATCCAGCCTCCTATGTGATATCACTCTGATGTCTAATAAACCTCTCCAGTTTCTCCTACCTGGACTCAACTGGATACTTTCTCTGAGATTTGCTCCATCCCCTGTTCCTTGTCTCAGTCCCATTCCTCCAGTTACTCAGATCAAATTTTTCTCTCTCTTCTGTACCCTTCATCGGATCCATAAAGAGAATTCTACCAACTGCACTTTCAAATCAGTCCCCAGTCCACCCATTTCTCACCCCTAACTGCTATCACTCAACCCAAACCACACTTTCCTCTCACCAGTCCATGGGAATGTCTCCTCCCTCACCCCCTTGCTTCTGCTGTGGTTGCCTACACTCTACTAAACTGATGCTTTTAAAAACATAATCAAATTCTGTTACTTGCCTACTCAAAACCACATTTGACTGCCCATCACTCTTAGAATAAAATCCAAAGTCCTACTGACTTTTAAGGTGCTAAATAGTCTTGCTTCATCTTCTATTTTTCTTTTCCTGACTTACTTCTCTTTAACCCAGTGAGTCTTCTCCATTTCCCAAGAACACTCTTCTCTCTCAGATTTAACACTGACTGTCCTACAATGTAGAACTTCCCCCCTTCCACTACATGGTTCTTCCTTCACTTAATTTAGGCCTCTGTTCAAATATGACCTTTTCAGTGAAACTTTCTCTGACCACCTTTAGTAAGCAAAATAATAGCCCTCAAGATGTCTACATGTTTTTGCTTTTTTTTTTTTTTTTTTAATTTGGCTGCTCTGAGTCCTAGCTGTGACATGCAGGATCTTTTAGTTGAAGCATGTGAACTCTTAGTTACAACATATGGGATCCAATTCTCCTGAGGGATAGAACCTGGGGTCCTTGAGTTGGGAGTGCAGAGTCTCAGTCACTGGACCACCAGGGAAGTTCAGATGTCTGGATCTTAATACACCGAACCTGAGACTATGTTAGGCTGCACGACAAAAGACAATTAAGTTTGTGAATGGAATTAACGTTGCTAACCAGTTGACTTAAAATAGGGAGATGATCCTGGATTATCTGCAGGGTCCAAAGTAACAACAAAGATATTTTAAGGTGAAAGAAGGAGGTAGAAAAAAAGAACCAGAGGCAGAGCAGATTAAGAAGGACTCAAGCTGACAGTGCTGGCTTTGAAAATGGAAGAGGGCCATGAACCAAGATATGTGAGCAGCTGCTGGAAGCTGAAGAAAGCAAGAAAACAGATCCTCCCCCAGAGCTTCCAGAAGGAGCACAGCTCTGCCAGCACCTTGATTTTAGCCCACTGAGACCTTATATTATAGACTTGGCCTCCAGAACTGTGTGATAATCAACTTGTGTTGTTCAAAGCCACAAAGTATGTGGTAAGTTGTTATAGCAGCAACAGGAAAATACCCCAGTGAATCAGAAAAAAAGTGCATGTGTGTGTATACACACACACACACACACACACACCCCACTCTCTGTTCCCTTTGGCCTTAACATACTTTTGTCAACTTGTCACTGGCTATTCATCGTAAATTGCATAAGGGTAAGTTCATGGCCATACAAGCAGGGTCAAGGACCACAACTGCTTGTAGAGAGTTCTTAACATTTCTCTTGTTGCTGAAATTTGGTTTTACTGCTAAATCTAAGTTTACTGGCTTCCCTGGTGGTTCAGCCTGCCAATGCAGGAGACTCAGGTTTGATCCCTAGGTTGGGAAGGTTCCCTACAGAAGAAAATGATAACCCACTCCAATATTCTTGCCTGGGAAATCCCATGGACAGAGGAGCCTGACAGGCTACAGTCCATGTAGTCAGTCACAAAACAGTTGGACACGACTTAGCAATTAAAACGACAACAAATCCAAGCTTTAATTTCAACTCTGCTGTTTCTTAAGAGAACATAGTTGACCCTTGGGCAGCTCTGGGGATTGGTTCTGGGACCCACCATGGATACCAAAACCTCAGATGTTCTCCTTTCCAGATGCCCTGATGGAGGCAGATAGTCTGCTTGCCATAATGAGGTTCTGCATCTGCAGACGCAACCATCTGAGGATCCTGTAATAATGTGTGTTAGGTGCTCAGGCATGTTTGACTCTTTGCGACGCCATGGATTGTAATTCACCGGGCTCCTCTGTCCAGGGAATTCTCCAGGCCAGAATACTGGAATGAGTAGCCATTCCCTTTTCCAGAGGATCTTCCCAACTCAGGGATCAAACCCAGGTCTCCCACATTGCAGGTAGACTCTTTACCATCTGAGCCACCAGGGAAGCCCCGTAATAATGTGGTATTTACTTAAAGAAAAGTCCTCCTAAGTGGAAGTGTTGCTCAGGCACTAAGTCGTGTCCTAAGTGGACTGGCATAGACCAAATCTCTGTTGTTCAAGGGTCAACTGCATTGTATAAGTAGAAATGAATTGAAGTAAACCAAAGGGTGCTTTGAGGGAAAAAGACATTCTGATTTAATATGTCACCCAAAGAGCCTGACTTAAAGGATGAAGGGTATTCAGTCTCCCTAGTCAGGATCTGTGCCAGAGACCGGACACCAGGTGGAAGAAGTTGAGAATTTATTGTCAGTATGCATTTCACCCATTATCTTTGCATCTATTGATAGGAACACCTTTGTTTCTTTGCCATGTGTCTTGTCTGCTCCTTACCACAAACGTAAGGATTAGAACTGTAGCCCCAAAGAACTATTTTATTTCAGAGCCTCAAAAAATATGCCCTACAGAGTATGTCCATTAGAAATAGAAGAATATTAGGATTTCCTCGGTGGTTCAGTGCTTAAGACCCTATGCTTCCACTGCAGGGGGCATGGGTTTCACCCCTGGTTGGAGAAGTTCTGCAGGCTGTCAGGTGCAGCCAAAAAAAAAAGAGAAAAAAAAAAAAATCAACTTTAGGGAGTTCTCTGGCAATCCAGTAGGTTCAGTCCCTGGTCAGGGAACTAAGACACTGCCAGCAGCATGCCAAAAAAGAAAAGTAGAAGAAAACTGTTTTAATAACATTTGCAAAGATTAAATTCTATAGCATTTCATTTCTAGTATTCTTTTAAAAATTGTGTATAAACAGCTTTGACAGGTGTGCATAAACACACCAATCTAACACAAAGATAATCAAATATTCCAATAATTAGATATTCAAATAAGATGGCATGGCCAACTTCCTAGGGAGTAGTCTGGCCACCAAACATGAGGAGAAGCAGTAAATGTCAATTCCACGTGGAAGCTTTAATAGACGAGGTGCAATTTGCCATAAGTCTTCCCAGTTAGAGTGACCTTGAAAGCACGTGTCAATCAGGAATCTCCATCGGCCCAGGTCTTTGGGTCACTTGTATAGAGGCTCCTCTCCAGCTCATATTAACCAGACAGTGCGAACAAGCAATAAACCTTGGCTGATTTACACCAAGAGATCCGGAGTTATTTGATACTAGAGTAATCCCTGGGCATTCTTTAGCTTAAGAGATGTGAGGAGAAATAATGACTATCAAAAAAAATATTCTACCCTACGAATCCAATGGGTTTCTTTAGTTCACAAATTCTCAGTGCCTTTTCTAGGAGAATACATATTGTGAGTCACAAAGATGTGCTGGTTAATTTTATGTGTCAACCTCACTGGATCATGAGGTGTCTGGGGACTTGACTAAACCTTATTTCTGGATGTGTCTGTGAGGGTGTTTCTGGAAGACTCAGGAAGACAGTTTGCCCCCTTTTATTCTAAAAGTCTCGGGACTTCTCTGGTGGTCCAGAAGTTAAGACTTCATGTTCCCAAAGCAGGGAGCCCAGGTTCAATCCCTGGTCAGGGAACTAGACCCCACATATAGCAGCTAAGAGTTTGCATGCCTCAACTAAGACCCCACATGCCACAACTAAAACTCAGTACAGCCAAATAGATAAATAATAAATAAATAAATAAATAAATAAATAAAGTCTCTAGAAACTGTCAGACTGCCAAGCTTATGTTTGGTGTCAGACCACCAAGCTTAGGTTTCTATTGATGTAGAATCTAGAATAGAAAAAGGTGATAAATAGCGTCTTCTTATTTTTACAGACACAATTGGCATTGAAAACATCCTTGATCATCAGTATTTTGAAACATAAGCAGTTATATGTAAATAAGTACATTTATAAACTACTCTACCATGTATACCCAAGAGAAAAGAGGAAACCATTAAGACTGCTTTCAGTCAACACAAAACCTGAGTTGTGGTCTCCCACTGTTAATCTTCATAATACTTAAGTGAACTCAATAATTTCGCTTAGAAATCGTTGCATGTTTTGTTTTATTATTATTTTTCCTGATCATAAATGAATATCTGCTCATGGTTTTTAAAAATAAGTAATCAATGCACTAGAAAAAGAAGAAAGGAACAGTTTTAATTATATTTCCCAATAGCCTCTCATTGCCCTCCTCCTCTTGTGCTCTTCCACAGGCTGTAGACACAATTTTGAAATTTTTTTCACTTAACATTAAAACAAAAGCATTTCCCCATTTTAATCTTGATTCTCAGTGGGCTTCATTTTTAAGGTTCTATAATACCCAATTGTGTGATTTATAGCATCATTTATGGGATATATATCCACATTTAGGATGTTTGAAAATGTTATTTTTTAGTGTTATGCCCCTTCTTTTTTTTAGGATTTTAGGATTTGCAGCAACTTTAGAATTAATTTCTGAAACACATATTCCATCGGGAATTGTAGGAAGAGAGAAACCAGAAAAATATCAGAAAATCATTGCTGGAAAATAAAATGCTCTGGGTGGTTACGAGAGAGGAACCAGGACACAGGCTCAGAGTGAGTAGGGACATGGGTGTATGTAATATATGCTTGAGAGGTAAGCTTTGCCATGATATACTGTAGAAGCCATGTAGCAAGAGGCAGGGGTGGATTGTGACAGAGAAATGTGGGCAAATCATGGGGAATGACAATAGACTAGAAATGGAGCCATAACTTGGGCAGGCTGGACGCAGAGTTAGCTCTGACCTGCTCCAGCTGGAGTGAGATGATGTGAGTAATGTGGACCGTGTAGGGCTCTCAGAGAAACCTATTCCTGTTGCAATGGAGTGTGTCCTTTCCTCTCATTTCGACCTGTCCTGAAATCAGGGCTGATTGATATAGACAATTTTGCAATATCACACACAGATCTGTGTCCATATGTCAAACACCAGAGCTTAAGAATAAAATTGATGTAATGTGAATAAGTTAATGCCCTGCAGTGCAGTTACATGAATTTTGGTCACTACAATAATGTGTCTGAAGTGAGAGCTCCTTAGTTCAGTGATGATCAATGGGAGACCCCAGGCCTGAATTTCAGCAACAACATGAGAATTACCAAATATGATGCTTCGTTGTAAAGATTTATTCTGATTCAGCATGTTTCCACTCACATGGGTGTGTTGCCACACACATTCTGGTCATAGTATTCTTTTTTTAAAGAATGGTAAAGAGGGTCCTACATAAGGAGCTGACATACTGTTTTCCCCTGTTTGGGGGCAGTAAGGCGACTTACTTAGCCTTCCAGGGATGTGTCTTTATACTTTCAGCTATTATCACATCAGACCTTCCTGTAGTCTAACAGTTTATATTCATATGATCATAGCAATGGCCATACAACCTGCTTTATTTTTTATTTTTTTATTTTTATTTTTTTTGGTGTTTCATATCATTGTTTTATCTTTTTTCTTCTTTTTCAGTTTCTTTTTCTTTTTTTTATTTTTTAATTTTTAATTTTTAATTTTTTTCATTTTTTTAAATTTTAAAATCTTTAATTCTTACATGTGTTCCCAAACATGAACCCCCCTCCCACCTCCCTCCCCATAACATCTCTGTGGGTCATCCCCATGCACCAGCCCCAAGCATGCTGTATCTCTCTAGCATACTCCATAATGTTTTCTTTCTCTCTTTTTGGTTTTATTTACATGCAATAAAATTCATTCTTAGAGATGTACAGTTCAGTGACTTTTTTCTTTTAACAGTCTTGTTTCTTTGTCTTCATTTATTTATTTCTGGTTGCGCTGGGTCTTCATTGCTATATGTGGGCTTTCTCTAGTTGTCTCCAGCAAGGACTACTCTTCGTTGTCAGGGCTTCTCCACGTGGTGGCTCCTCTTCTTACAGCACACAGGCTCTAGAGTGCAGACTTGGTAGTGGTGGCACACAGGCTTAGCTTCCCTGAGGCATGTGGGATCTCCCCAGACCAGGGATTAACCCATGTCCTCTGCACTGGCAGATGGATTCTTAACCACTGGACCACCAGCAAAGTTCCCAGTTCAACAACTTTTGATACATATAGTTATGGATCACTATCCCAATCAAGACATAGGAAGTTCCATTAGCTCCCCAAATTCCTTCAATCTTCCCCTTTGGAGACCACCCCTCCTCTCGCTTCTAATGCCTGGCAACTGTGTCTATGTGTGCGTGCTCAGTCACTCAGTTGTGTCTGACTCTTTTCAACCCTATGGACTGTAGCCTTCCAGGCTTCTCTGTTCATGGGATTCTCCAGGCAAGAATACTGGAGTGGGTTGCCATATCCTCCTCCAGGGAACCCTCCTGACACAGGAATCGAACCAATGTCTCCCGCATCTCATGCACTGTAGGTGGATGAGCCACCGGGGAAGCCCAACTTTCTGCAAAGACTGGTTTTTGTAAGCTATGCTTTACTTTTACTAAAACAATTAAAAGGGTAAGTGATCACTTTCACCAGTATTTGTGGACCTAGAAGAGTTTCTCAACTTGCAGACCTTTGGGTTCAAATCTCAGAGATCCAGGAGCTTTCTGCAGGGCTGGGGTTAAGCCCTGTTCCTTTTCAACTAGTCTGAGAGTTGCCTGGCTGAGGTCCCTAACAGAGCAACACCAGTGTTTAAAGTATTCAATACCTATCTGTGCATCACAATTTGCTTATCTACCTCAAATCCCCATATAATTTAACCCAGAATCAAAACTACTTTTAATCTATTTCAGTGTTTCATTATACAGGTACACCTTGATTGATACACTAATATGTTTTCTGAAGATGTATTTAAACTGAATTTTGAAAATGAAATATTTTTAAAGGGAGCACTTTTAATAAGATCTATAATTAGTCTTTCCTCTCTCTTTCTCAAACATCCATGCTTGTGTTTCTGGATGGTGGACTTCAGGGCACTGCTGAGCTCAGCTTGTCAGGAATGTTGGCAACTCTTTCCATCAACACAACTCACAGATACAATACTCTGCACACAACAGGTAAAGTTTGAATGCTCACATCTCAACCAGCTGGCTTCAATGTGCCAGTTTGTTTTTCTTGCTTTCAGAACAATTTCAAGACAATTTCCTACATTTCTCCCAGAATGCTACAGCTGCTGCATGGATTCTTCCTGCCAAGAGCCTGGAAGCCTCTTCCATCACACACACTTCCAGCTTCTTGAAAGAATTTTGCAGATTAAGCAACAGGCGCCTAATGCTCATTCTACTCAACTAGCCATAGAGCAGATCTGTTTCCCATTTCTGGTTGGAGTTTCAAGGACTTCCTTTTTTCTAATTGCTTCCTCCGGGGCTGTGTATTGTAGGGACCACTGCCTCCTCCCAGCTCATATCAGGACTTGACAGCTATTGCATTTTGTCACATGAAAGTCTGAGTCAACTGGGAGAAGCTGAGGGATGCTGGTTGCATCTGTCAGGTCAGCCCATCAGTTTGAGAGCCATCAAGAATGCTTCTAGAGTAAGTAAGCCTTCCAGCTTAATTACCCCTGATGACTCAGTAAAAGAAGTACTTGGCAGAGTAAGCTTTCTGCCCTAAAGAGTGTATGTGTGTGGGCATGTGTGCATATATGTATGTGTATGTGTGTATGCATGTTCATGTATGTGTATGTATGTGTATGTATATATAAGTATACAAGTAGTAAAACACTAACTGGCAATTATTAATTCTCAAAGGTGCAGGTTATCACTGAGCTTTCACCTCTTTTTTTCCACTTTCAATTGAATTCACCAGAGTCCAGATTTCTGCTGTCTGAATTCTATCACATTTCTGTTATTTCCTCTGTCATTTACTGGAGGGAGCTGTGCCCTCCATTTGCCTCTGCTTTGATACTGAACAAAAACTGATTTCTTTCTGAGGAAGTTAGAAAAGCAAGGCTTATGTGACCAATATGTTTCCCAACCCTCACAAGAGGAAAAGGGCACACCCAATACTATCAAAATACAACCCTGTACCCATCACAGCACCAGATGCTTTAAGCTGCTTCTTATTGTGGCTCCCTCGGCACAAAACAGACTCCTGCCTGCCCCCTCCAACAAAGGCTTCCGGTCTCCAAGCTACAACACAATTCCGACAAAAATCTTAGCTTCCTAGAGCTTTGAAATATCCTAACCAAACTGTCTTCCATTTTAAGCTTTATATATATATATATATATATATATATATATATATTAAGGTCAGGCAAATTCTGGTAGTCTTTCTCAGATGACTCCCAAATCTCAATGGTACCTCCCACTTCCTCTTGTTTCTTCTTTAAGTGGGTCTCTAATTGGGAGCGTTCCCAGCTGTATTACTAATGCTGTGATGATGATCATTCATTAGCTCATGCTATTATCTTTCTCCTCAAACTGTTTCATTTGAGTATTTAAAACAATCAAATATTTGTGTTCTACGCTTTTGTTACCATTGTTGCAATTTGCCTTCTTATCACTGCAAAGATGGAGTATCTGTTTCATTCATCCCTCTTCTAGCTGGGGAGCTGTGATTCAGGGCTTTTTCTGTAATCCACACATGGGTTTGGAAAATGTAGGAAGTAGAAAAACAATGAACCTTGGAATAGATTTAGAAAGGAAAGGCATGAATTTGGCAGATGCGATGTTTTACATTTAAGACGTGGGGCACAGTTTAGGACCAAAAAGGAAAGAAGTCAATTTGGGGGTGGGGGAATTTTATTCTAGTGAAGTAAGGGGGAAAGACAGAAGGGAGAAGAGAGAAGGGGATTTTTGGAGCCACTTGATTTTGCACAGAGCAGGAAAATTATCTACTCTTTGCACTTTGCACCTCCCCCACCACCATATGCTTCCCGAAAGTTTCCTTTTTCCATACTTGAAAGGACCACAGATTTTAATAGTATTCATGCATTTGAAGTGTTAGGCAATTCCCAGCTTCCTCTGTTTTTGCATTTATGATGAGAAGTAATTTTTTTTTTAAATCCCAGTTACAGGATAAAGTACAAATAAAATCAATGACTATTTAATGAAAAAAATTTCAAACTCAAAGGCAGGCTTTACAAAAAAACAGGCAGTTGACCTTAAATAAACTGAAGTTCAAGATCACAACCAGATTCAGGGACTAAATTATAGGCCAGTCTCCTCCAGTGTCTAGGCTGAGAGAGTTTAGTAGGTTACCACAGCAAATATTAATTTGTAGACACCCCAGGGGCCTGAACAAGTTGAAGCTACATCATTAAAAGGTCAAATTCATTCAGAATGTCTTGAATTCAGATGTAATAGTAAAAGCAGACAGGGTGGAAGACAGAGACAGTCAGGATTTTCTGTACAAAGGAATATTTGCAATGTGATATTCATTGATGCCTGACACATCATTCGCTATTACGTGCATGTCAATTTGTGGGTGTCCAGCACTTGGAGCTACTACTTTGTCAAGCAGAGGAATTTTCTTCCTCTGGCAGGGGGAGGGGATTGGTGCACGCTGGACGTGCACGCTGCTGCTCATGGCCAGAGAGTAAGACAGGAGACAGTGGATGGGGACTCTGAGGGGACGTATATTGCACAAGCCATCATTCCCACCCTGACAATGGCTACCTCTATGACCTCTGGCTTCCATAACCCTGTACCCAAACCATTTCACCTTTCAGATCTTCTCTGGAAGATCATTTTAACTGGAACGTGTGAAGCTAACTTCGGGTGGGAAAGTGGGGGAAGGGGGAGGAAGATGAGCAGTGCCTCAGTTCCACAGGATCTGACCTTGAATTTGCAGCCTGTTAGGACCATGGCATCCCACTCTAGTACTCCTGCCTGGAAAATCCCATGGATGGAGGAGCCTGGAAGGCTACAGTCCATGGGGTCGCTGAGGGTCGGACACGACTGAGTGACTTTACTTTCACTTTTCACTTTCATGCATTGGAGAAGGAAAAGGCAACCCACTCCAGTGTTCTTGCCTGGAGAATCCCAGGGACAGGGGAGCCTGGTGGGCTGCTGTGTATGGGGTCACACAGAGTCAGACACGACTGAAGTGACTTAGCAGTAGCAGGACCAGTCCTGCATCTACTGTTTACCATTGTGTGACCTTGGATGTATCTTTTAACACCTTTGATGTCTGCCTCCTTACTCATGAAACAGGATTTACATGGTTGTTTCATTGTATGGGTTAGAAATAGTGTGGATAAGTGACGGGTACATAGTAGGTGATGAATAAATGCAATGCACCTGGTAAAGCTGACTGCAACACCCAGAGTCAGAATGCCTATTTCTGCCTTCTATCTTTGGTTCCAAGATCATATTCTGCCCACAAAACTGACACTCGGACTAGAAATAGCTCTATGGGCTCCTGCTGTCCCTCCCTTTCACAGTTTTGCAGCAAATGGCATTCACTGGCAGTTCCACCGTTTTAGGGTTCATGGATAAAGTCACTGGTAGAAATGATGTGTAGTGTACTGGCTCCCACTCAGTAGCAAACCCCTGAGCCACAATCCTCTGATTCCTCTTCCCCTACTCATTCTCAGGCCATTCCCAGGAGCAGCCAAGGTTCCTGGGCCCACAGTACCCTCTGATGGCTAACACAAGGAACTTCCTTTTCTCTATCATTCTTAATCTTCTCTCTTGGAAACTCCCATAGGCTTTCACAGGTCACTGCTTTGTGCATTCCATCACAGACCATTCATTTCTTACTAATGTTGTTTGGCCTCCTCTGCCTTGCTATTTTTTTTTTTTTCTAATTTCTTGCTCAAATATTTCAGAAACACTTATCTACCTCCTTGTTTCTTTCCCTCACTTTGTTCCATTAACAAATTCTCAAATTGCAGCGATTATGGTTGTGAATATAAGATAGTAGGATGCATGCATCTCTCAAGAAAAAAAAAAACAAACCTCCATCCATTTAGAAGTAAAATAAGACATAACACAGAACCAACAACATTACTCTCAAAAGCCCTTTGAGATGTTCAGATGTCTTGCTGAGAACCTGCCCAGAAGATGCCATCTACCCCCTGTCTTTCTCCAAGGAATGCTGATCTTTTCTCAACATTCTTACTGTTTTCCTATTGATTTAATTGCCAGAATCGTACTAGGTTGTCCCCTATTCTTTCATTGCAAATACAATTCAGCTAGAGTAAGGGTTAAGTGCATTCCTGTGGGTTATTCTGGAAATCAAAGCACAATCTTTCAACATTAGTTTTCTATGGGAAACTGAATTCGAAGATCCAAACAGTTACTTTAGAATGAACTTTTGGTAAATGTTACCTACTGTCGTAACATCAGAACTTTGGGGATGGGAGTGGTCAGTTTTTAAAAATTCATACTCATGTCTGTATACTCTGGTTTTCATCTGTTCATCTGTGACATCTGGGATTAATATTTAGGTCTTCAGGTGTGACTTACCTGAACAGACATTGATTCTTCCTTTATCAAAGGAAAAATGTACTAACCAGATCCTGATTTGATATGTTGACATGTTATGGGAATATTCTAGAAGGTTATTAAATTCATGTCCATGACTATAGATTGATTCTTGGTAAAAACACATCATATGTCTCCAAATGCTAACACTAAGTTTAAATTCAAATAATGCCAAAAATTTATGTTTTTATTTATCAAGGCTTACACTTAAAATACTTTAAAAATAAAATTTTTGATATGGATTAGTAGAATACCATTAATTTTATGCTTAATTTTTCTGAGTCAGGAAATTTATTTTAAAATTAAGCTAGAAGTCAGTATTTAGAAGCATCTGAAGTCCTGATTCAGCCACTAACTGAAAGATTGCTTTCACAAATTAATATCAAGTGGTTTAATTTTTCCAGTTTCTAATAAACTTTAAAGTAAAAGCTTGTGAAAATTGGTATGAAATAACTGAATTATTTAATTAAATGGTAAAAGAGCTACTGTGACCATATATAGGCACATATGAAAAACATAATTTTAAAGTGCATTTATAAAATATCTCCTAATTTGGTCATATTTCAAGGTAATACTTGCATAGGACTTTTCTCTGTGACATTATTTCCGCATTCTTAGAGTAGAAATTATTTTCTCCTTTAAAATAAAAAATGCAAATCAGTTAAAGTAACAGGTATCCATCCAACTTCATCAAAATTCTGTGAAAACTGACATTCTACATAAATTCTAAATATATACTAATATAACAATAATGAAGAATGATGTCATAAAATAGTTCCACGGTGCAAAAGGTACCTTAATTGATTGTTCATCAAGGAACATTGAGTTGACATGTTCACATTTTTCTGAAAAGAGATGTTTGCTTTCCAATAACGTATACCTTTTGAATTCATAAAGTTTTGGAGGTACAAATTAAAACATTCAGTGTTAATGTTTTTGAAAGCATTAAGTTTAGATTATTTTCTCAAGACCCAAGGAGAAAACACCAGAGGAAACATAACCAGCCTGAATTGTTTAAAATGTATTTTCCCTTTAATTAAATAAGAAACATCTGTCTAGGGATTTTGGAAATGAATGTAATCCATCCACACTCTGCCTGTACTAGTTTGCATCCAGTGTCCAATATTTTGAAAGAAAATGCTTTCTTTCTGTAAAGAATTAAATAGCAACATGGAGTGATTGTCTGGGTCTGCAGCAGCTGACTCTTGCCTCCCGAGTTTGGGCACTGGAAATTCTAAGGCTATGTCTTTTTCCAGATTTGTTCTTGGGAAACAACCAAATTCTCTCCATAATCAAGATTAGGGAGTAACATCTGTGTTCTCCAAACCATCCACTCACCCAGAACACCCTTATCTCAGAATAGTAAGGAAACTGAAGTGACCAGGATGCATTCAAATACCCAAGCTCAAAATACTGTTCCCTCTCTGGGGTGCACTTAACATCTTCCTCCCCTTCACTAGGGCTTTAAAAAGCTGATTTCTCTCCGAATCTGCACCGCCCACAACACCGACCCATCAGACAGGCCAAATTCTACAAAGAAAGTGGGGACTTGACTCCCAGAGGGCTCTGGCACTTTGAAACCAGAACCAACAGTTGAGAATGACAAATATCACTTACTGGTGTTGTCAAATGGTATCTGCCTGCACTGCGCAGACCCCTCGGCGGGCCAAGGACAGTAGTAGACTGCTCCCCCTTCCACGATGTCTGGCTGGCTGGTGTTGGCTTTGGGCGCCCCCACCAAGACACTCGCCCTGAGAAGAGGTTGGACAAAATCACTCCTTGGAATCGGAAACGTACTTATGACAGACTGTCAAACTAGATTTCCTCTTGGAAAACTACGGGCGTCTGAAACCTGGTTTGGAAGAGGGCGCAAATATTCCTAATTCTTCTCTAGGTGGAGCTATGTATACAGTGAGTTGAGAGATTGCGGGGGGCCGGGGGGGGGGGGGGGTGGTAGTGAGAATTAGCAAAGGACAGAGCCCAGCCGCTTATAGCAGACAGCACTTGAGCCCAGACGCTTGTTACAGGCTATGGATAAACTGACCGTGTTGTGGTCCTTGTTTTAACCGGCCTGAGTCTGTTTGGTCCTGTGTTTCCCCTTCGTACGATGCTCCAGTCTTTGTCCCTGGAGCTTCCCAGGACTTTCGGATCCGAAGCAAGTGACATGTCCCTGGTTCAAAGTTCACAAGGACATCCAGCATAGAAGGGGAGGGTAGAGGCTGGTGGCGGGGAACCGGACGGGACCCCAAGTGGGCAGCGGGATTGACGCTTGGGATCGCCTGCCAGCAGGCTGCCGGGACAGGCCTGGGTCCCCCGGCAGAGGGGCAGGGACCCCCACCTGGGGCGACTTACGTGCGAGCGGCAGGTATGTGGAAGTCCACCGCGTAGCCGAAGTAACTGCCTTCGGGTCCGCTGTACACCGTGAGCTTGTCCACGTCCAAGTTGAACGCCTGCGAGGCGGGGGACCACAGCATCCCCAGAGCGGCCGAGAAGCAGCAGAGGGGCGCGAGCGGCGGTGCCCGGCTGACCCGGGGACCGCGGCGGGGCCGGGCAGACATCGCCCTCCGGCCGGGTGGTGCTCACCGGGCAGTGCGAGCCGAGGACCCCGGCTGGGAAACGGCGGGCGTGGCGGCGGGCGGTCCGGGAGCCCCGGTCCCGGGTCGATGCGCGCGACGCGTCCGCGGTGACAGCCCCGGGCGCTCCTCCGCGTGTCCCCTGCGGTCTGCTGGCCGCCGGATCCCGCGGCTGGGGGCTGGCGGAGGGGATGCGAGCCCTCCTCTGGCGGCTGGAGGGGGCCCCGGTGCGCTCGGGGCGCCTCCTAGTGGCCGGCCCGCGCACTGCGGGCCGGAGCCGGTAACTCACCGACAGTCCTCGCCCCCGCGGGCGGCCGGCGCCAGGCGCCTGTTTCAGTGGGTTGGCTTTCTACTGCAGTTGCATCTTAAGAACTATCTGAGCCTCCCGCTTGCCAATTCAAGCCATTGGCTTTGGAAGCAATCCCCCCCGCCCCAAAAGCCGCTCCACCCGCCTCTGCTCAGGGTAGGGCGAGGGTTTGCTCTGGTTTCTCCCAAATGGAAGGATGTGAAAGCGTACCCCACCACGAGGGAAGAGGCCAGACAAAGCCGAGATCTTGGCATTACCTCTGCAGCCTAAAGATCCGAATAAAAGTTTAAATCCAACAATCCTCTCCTCCCCCACCTCCACTTCCCTGCAGAGGTAACTAATAAAGCAATCCTGGAGATTTTATTTAGGTCTTTCTCAGAGACACGTGGAGCAGGTTACATGCCTTGGTCTTAAATTTCTGTGACCTTGTGTAATTGTGGTGAGGACTAGCAAAACTGGGAATGCTGGAATTTACAGTTTACCCACAGCAGGCGTAGGGGGGTGTAGGTTGCAATCTTGGAATCTGCAGGAGTTCAAACGTCAGTTCCAATCCATGAGTGTTATTGATTTCTTTCTGTGTCTTCTGCTTGGGAGAGGGAGTGAAAGATGAGTTGGGGAAAAGGCAAAAGAGAAGCGTAGTACCAGAAGCCTTTTCGTAACGTGCAGTCTTCCAGGGAAACAGAATTAACCGGGAAAGAGAGCAATTAAGCGTTAAACAGGATGCCGCTGGCTTTAAATGAAAATGAAGACTAGAGAGGAGAGAGGGGAATAGGGTCCACAGTATTTTAAGGAGATTCGTTGGTAATTTAAGCAGAAATTTGAATAGGAGGCAAGGCTTTGGACATTGTGGGCGGAGTGTGAGGCAAAGTATTAAGGACACAGAGGCTGAGATGATAGGGTTGTGCAAGGGATTTGAATAACAATGTGGTTTGGGGAGGAGTGGAAGGAAGGGATGGACCTCCTAAGAAAGGATCTTAATAACAAGAACAATTATTGAGGCAAAGGTAGTGGGTTCTACAGGGATTCTGGAAGTTTAGTGGAGGATGTGTGTGTTGGGGCAGGAGGTCAATTGTCAGAAGGAAGAGAAAGCCAAGTGGCTGTTGCCCAAAACACCCAGAGTGATGAGGGCTCCGACATGATAAACAGATGGAAGGGAAATGAAGCCCACAATGTTAATTAACAGGAAAAGGGCCCACAGACTGATGGCAGAATGAAAGTGAAGGATAACCCAAGGTGAGTCTACAGGTATCAATTTAGAAGAGGAGAATCACAGACAGTAACAATGGGGCAAGGAGAACAGAATGGGAGGAATATAGTAAGTTAGGTTCTGGACCTGTTGAATCTGTTACTAGTGTGGGATCCCCAAGAAGCTGGAGCCATAAACTGTGATTCAGAGCAGTGATCTAGTCTAATGGAGCACATGTGGGAGTCCACCCACAGAAAATCTGTGCTCCCGTTGAAAAGCTAGACTTTTTCTTACATCAGAACACACTTGGTAGACTGATTTAAATTTTATATTTTCCTCTTTGCCTGTCTCATCCCTGTAAAAATGCTAAAAATTAATAAGCTATCAGAAGATTACCTAGCAAATCATCACATCTGGATTATTTCCTAACTGAATAGTCCTTTCCCAGACAAGGACTTAAGAGCAGAGGGTAGAAAACTTTTTTCTCAGTCCAAAAGTCCATTTGTGTTGGATACAAAGTCTGCTACTCTGGCTCAGGTTACTATTGGTAATAGACGTGATGTTCCCTAGAGTAAATTTCAATGACTAATTCACATGCAATATATACATGGGCAGAAAAAGAGCTGTGGGAGACAATGAGGCTGGGAAATAGCCCCAACTCCATCATTTCCTATGACTGCATGCTGAAATTTGCAAATTCATCATATTGCAGGCAAGATTTAGGTTGAAGCAAAGGTACTGGAACACCTTAATGGAAGAATGGAACTCCTGAAAAGGTAGAAAGTAACAGCATAATCTTAGACATGCACTTGGTCCACATACCAACTTACTGGACAGAAGTTCAGTTAAGTTCAATTACTCAGTTGTATCTAACTCTGTGACCCCATGGACTATAGCACACCAGGCTTCCCTGTCTATCACCAACCCCCTGAGCTTACTCAAGTTCATGTCCACTGAGTCGGTGATGCCATCCAACCATCTCATCCTCTGTCATCCCCTTCTCCTCCTGCCCTTCAATCTTTCCCAGCATTAGGGTCTTTTCCAATGGGTCACTTTTTCACATCAGGTGGCCAAAGTATTGGAGCTTCAGCATCAGTCCTTCCAATGAATATTCAGGACTGATTTCCTTTAGGATTGACTGGTTGGATCTCCTTGCAGCCCAAGGGACTCTCAAGAGTCTTCTCCAATATCACCTTTAAAAAGCATCAATTTGTATAAATCAGCATATGACCAGGGTATCCCCTTTTGTTACTCTCTTGATTTTTGATATTTCCAGCATGTTCCTGATCTTTTAATTCAAGATATGGGTAGGTCAGGGAAGAAAATTCTACTTATTGCCACATCAGTTCAGTCACTCAGTCATGTCCGACTCTTTGCCACCCCATTGACGGCAGCACGCCAGGCTTCCCTGTACATCACCAACTCCAGAGCTTACTCAAACTCATATCCATCTAGTCGGTGATGCCATCCAACCATCTCATCCTCTGTCATCCCATCTCCTCCTACCTTCAATCTTTCCCAGCATCAGGGTCTTTTCCAATGAGTCAGCTCTTCACATCAGGTGGCCAAAGTATTGGAGTTTCAGCTTCAACATCAGTCCTTCCAATGAATATTCAGGACTGATTTCCTTTAGGATTGACTGGTTGGATTTCCTTGCAGTCCAAGAGACTCTCGAGAGTCTTCTCCAATACCACAGCTCAAAAGCATCAGTTCTTCTGCGCTCAGCTTTCTTTATAGTCCAACACTCATATCCGTAAATGACTACTGGAAAAACCATAGCTTTGACTAGATGGACCTTTGTTGGCAGAGTAATATCCGGCAATCTTGATTCCAGCTTGTGCTTCATCCGGCCTGGCATTTCGTATGATGTACTCTGCATATAAGTTAAATAAGCAGGGTGAAGATACACAGCCTCATTATATTGCCAGTGCAGCCAATTATATTATATTATATTGCCACATATTTGGATTCATATACTTGTTCCTTTCTTCTGAAACACTTGTTATTGATTTATACAACAAGCCTACATTTTATACAGTGTCACTTTCCACTGTACAGATGAGGGCCTTAAGGTTCAGAGAGCTACAAGCATATACAAATTTTAAGAGCAAGTAAGTGGTGCTATTTTTGAAAAATAAGTTTTATTTATTTATTTTTGGCTGTGCTGGGGCTTCATTGCTGTGCCAGCTTTTCTCTCATTGCAGCAAGCGGGGTATACTCTCTGGTTGTGGTTCATGGGCTTCTCATTGCAGAGCATGGGCCCTAGGGCAGGTGGCTGCTGCTGCTGCTAAGTCGCTTCAGTCGTGTCCAACTCTGTGCGACCCCATAGATGGCAGCACACCAGGCTCCTCCATCCCTGGGATTCTCTGGGCAAGAACACTGGACTGGGTTGCCATTTCCTTCCCCAGTGCATGAAAGTGAAAAGTGAAAGTGAAGTCGCTCAGTTGTGTCTGACTCTTGGCGACCCCATGGACTGCAGCCTACCAGGCTCCTCCATCCATGGGATTTCCCAGGCAAGAGTACTGGAGTGGGGTGCCATTGCCTTCTCCGAGGGCAGGTGGACCTCTGTAGCTATCTACTCCCCAGCTCCAGAGCACAGTCTCAATAGTTTTGGTGCAGGGGCTTAGATGCTGTGCAGCATGCGGGATTTTCTTGGACCAGGAATTGAACCCACATCTCCTGCATCAGCCGGTGGATTCTTTACCACTGAGCCAGCAGGGAAGCCCCACTGGTGTGATTTGAACCTAGGACTCTCAGACGCTAAAACCAGTTCCTCAGGCTATTCGGTCTATAGGCATATTTTTGTAAATTACAGCAAAAATGAGAAGTCATTTTTCTGAAGTATTAAGCTCTTCTGGTCTGGCCCTTCGGGTAGGCTTCGAGTCATGATAGCAGCTGTGTACTTTTATAAGAGGTCACAGCAAAGGGTTTGGCTGTTGTTCACTCACTCAGTCCTATCTGACTCTTTGTGACCCCATGGACTGCAGCGCACAAGATTCCCCGTCCTTCACTATCTCCCAGAGTTTGCTCAAACTCACATCCATTGAATCTGTGATTGCATCCAACCATTTCATTTTCTGTCGTCCCCTTCTCCTCCTGCCTTCAGTCTTTCCCAGCATCAGGGTCTTTTCCAATGAGTTGGCTCTTTGAATCAGGTTGGCCAAAGTATTGGAGCTTCAGCCTCAGCATCAGTGTTTACAATGAATATTCAGGGTTGATATCCTTTAGGATGGACTGGTTTTATCTTCTTAGTGTCCAAGGGACTCTCAAGAGTCTTCTCCAACACCACAGTTCAAAAAACATCAATCCTTTGGCGCTCAGCCTTCTTTATGGTCCAACTCTCACATTTGTATATGACTACTGGAAAAACCATAGCTTTGACGATATGGACTTTGTTGGCAAAGTGATGTCTCTGCTTTTTAATATGCTGTCTAGGTTTATCATAGCTTTTCTTCAAAGAAGCGTCTTTTAATTTCATGGCTGCAATCACCATCTATTGTGATTTTGGAACTCAAGAAAATAGTCTGTCACTGTTTCCGTTTGGTATTCAGAGAGTGAAGGAAAAGCTCTTTGACCTCCCCTGGGAGACCAAAAACCTGGGAGAAGAGTAAAATCTCACAAGAAGCTGGAAAAAAAAAACACACCTGTAATAATTGCAGGGACAGAATAGGTCTGAATCGGAGTCTCATACATTTCACTATTCTGACCCATGGGAACCATGCCAATCAGTAAAACCTGGGATAGTGTCAGAGAAACACATGGACAATGACAGGTCTTACGCTGAATGAGAAGTTTGACATTTTAAAGGTCTTCTAGCACTGATTTATTTGTCAGAAAAGCAAGTCTGGTAATTGTTTATCATGCATGTGAGTGCGTGTGTATGTTTAATGCTGAGAAAGGTATACATAGTTGTTTCCCTAAACAGAAAAGAAAAGAACCCAAAGGTCAAAGATGGAACAGATTTGGCCCAAACTTTCCAAAAATAAATAAGTAAAGAGTACCACAGGAAAAAAATATGCTCTCTGGGTTGTAGCCATGTACAAAATGTTTAAAAATAGAGATGCTGTAACATTTAACCATTAGTGCATACTTCTTAACAGAAGATCAAATATATTTGTTACTTAATAACCAATTACCGTTCCCCACTATGTTTAAATCTATTTCCTTACATGATAAAATGTGATCCTTGCTGATTGGTGTGGTTCCCATGTGATCCTGGGACTTCCTTGGTGGTCCAGCAGTTTAAGTCGTGATGCTTCCACTGCAGAGGGCATGGGCTCCGTTCCTGGTTGGGGAACCTTATGCTGTGTGGCATGACTAAAGAAATAGCACCCCCCTCCCCCCCCCAAATAAAAGATCTTGCCTCCAAATCAAGGACCAAGAGAGTCCATACCTGATTATTTCATTAATACACCACAATTTCAATATGTTATTTAAACCATTTACAAAATAAGCCCAGGTAAAAATAATACGCTTTTGAAGATTCCATCAGCTTTAAAAATGAAGCACGTAATGCAGGATAGTTTTTCAATCTCTTCTTGTATTTGTGGTAATTGAGGTGATCTCAAAGTTTTTTTTTTTTTTTTTTTTTTTTTGTCCACTGGACTCAGTGTTTCTGCAATATTAGAAACTACCTATTAGTATAAACTGGTCAATTAAACTTTCATTGGGCAAACATCTCTTAAATCTGTCAAGTGTCTCTCCTAGCATAAGCTTATGTCTGCAAATTTCCTATTTCTGGTCCCTGGAGGGTGAATCTCATTATAGTAAAATCTTTTTTTTTTTCTTTTTGATAATTTTGTTTGTAATTCTCTTTTATGATTTCCCTTCATGATTTTATTAGCCACTTTTAAGTTAAAAGTGCTGCAGCCCATGGCCCCTGTGTTGGCAGCTGTTCAAGCATAGTCAACAGTTGGTTTAGCTGAAGGAAAATTCCCACTAGTCAAAACCAGACTCCGACTCAATCTCTTTTTAGAATGAGCCTTTTAAATACAACTCTGCTTTAAACAAAAATAAAAATAAATAAAAACAGTTCTTCCTCTAAAAAAGGAAGGTAAACGAGGCCAATGATGCTCTTCCAGAGCCCTGACATCTGGGGATAAATCTTCCTGAGAGCCAAAGACCCCGGGCAGTTGAGTTTATATGAAGGATCTTGATTTACAGATTTTAATTAGGGCCAGTTCACTCCAGAATCTTGAAAAACCTACACACATCTGATGGGTTGGCCATAGTGACTAAGGCAAACTTCCAGGGGAAAAATTCACAACATCTTAGTTGTAAATTTGGAATCTGGCAATGGGGAAGTCCAGTTTCCCAAGAGCTTATGTTTCAGTCCAGTGCCAAATGAATATATTAAATTGGCTTTATTATTATTATTAAATTTCAGTGAGGTGTTGGGCTGCAGGGCCTCACTACTCTGGTCCCAGGTAAAGAGAGTCACTTAAGATGAGAAGTGAGCATTCTCCTCACTTGTGTCTTCGGTCATTCAGGTGTCTGAAAGTAAATACCATAGGCTGGATGGCTTATTAAAAGCAGAAATTTGTTCCTCTCACTTCTGAAGACCAGAAGTTCAAGATCAAGATGGCAGCGCAGTTGAGTTCTCCCAAGAGGCCTCTCCAGGTTGCAGACTGCCACCTTCTTATTGTATTCAAGTATGGCAGAAAGGGGTTGAGAGGGTTCTCTGGGGTTCCTTTGATAGGCACTGATTCCATCATGGGGCTCTGCTCTCATGACCTCCCAAAGGTCCCACCTCCTAACACTATCACACTGGAGGTTAGGATTCCAACAGGTGAATTTGGAGGTGGGGTGGAGTGCTGGACACAAATCTTCACCTCATTGCATCAGGACTTGAAAGGAGAGGCTTTTGTGAACATGGTGCTACAGGTACCTCCGTGGACCAAGGACAAGAATAATAGTTGTGGGCGTCAGGGGCAGACAGCAGCTGTGGCCTCCTGATACCCTTCATTCAGCCCTTGCAGGAGGACAAAGGACTTCAAAGATCTCCTACAAACAGGTGGGGACGTCATGAACGAGTCCTCCACCTATGGGAGGAGGTGAAGGCTAGAGCATCTGATTGGCGATCTGAACGTGATTTAAACCCTAGACTAGACTGCTATGTTTATTCCAAGGTTGGAAGATGTCGTGAGGGTGTCTAGGACTGCCCTCTAGTGTCTATGATCCTATTAAAGTGTGTGGGATTTTCTTGTGAGAAAATGATTTAGTCTCAAACAATTTAGATGAACATTTCATTACAAAGTTCCCAAATCTGAGTTGGTCTCTCCTACATTTATCACCATCTTTATTTCCCTGTGGTATTTTCCAAATCAGGTGAAAGGGAAAAAGAAGAAAAGAGCCACAGAGGATGGAAGGAAAGGGAAGAAGGAAGAAGGGAGGAAGGGAAGGAAGGGAAGGAATTTGCTCATAGAAACTATATTTCATATTTTCCCAGCTAACTGCAAAATCCGAATCAGATTTCAATATCACTCATGCAAGGACTATATTCTACTCAATTTCATCGGCCCTACCTGTTATTTGCTTATTTCTTATTTTTATCCCATCAACAGATATGAGTACCAACTGTGTCTTATATACAGTGCCAGCCCTGGAGATATAATTGTGAATTTAAGAGATATAGTCCTTCCCTTCCTGGAGCTTATGTTCTAGTGAGGAGATGCCAACCTGATGAGAATATAATTAACTAGAACAGTGCCAGGAGCAGAACTAATACGGTGTGGTTAGAGAAGAATGGGTGTAGGGAAGCTTTTAGGAGATCATTTTCCTTCAAATAAGAACACAGCCACATGACCCACCAAAGAATAATGGACTATTCATTATGCAACTTTTTAAAACAGATGTGGTTGCTATACTGCTCACCCAGATCTGGAGAACAAGGGACCTTATGGTTTGGTGTCCGTCAGGGTCCCTGACTTAGAAAAGTTCAATCTTAGCAGATTGTAACTAAGATATGGAATCAAGTTAAGACTTTTAGTGCCCATGTAAAACAAGCTTCCCGTAGTATCTGTGCATTTTGTCATCTGTGTAACTTACATAAGGAAGCTTCCTGCTTAGCCTGACAGCAAGTCATCCGTGCCCATGGCCTTGACCACTGTAAGTCTCTCTGTGCAGCAGTGCCCTAGTCTGTTTCCAGGGCTATCAGTCTTTGAGAGAACAATCTGAAGGTCGGAAGTGAATTTCTTGTCTTCTGCTTAGATTGCTTGAAACATGACTAATTGACTAAAGTTGACTGTTCTGGCTTTTATTGTTTCGACTTATTAAAAAATGTGTCCTTTTCCCAAAGCCCTCTGGGCACATGCACAAAAAAATAGAAATATGACAAGTTAAATTAAAACCAGCAGATGAAAGCTAAAACACTCTCATAAAGTTAAAAAGAAAGATGCCAAGCAGCATTTCTGGAAGGAGAAAACTAAACCAAACAGATTAAGCTTAGCCATTTTTCTACTGGTTTGCAAGGAGGACTTGTTCAAAATAGATGTTAGAGTGATTTCCTGTGAAATCCTTGAAAAACTTGTGCCACTACATATTTTCATATCAAATCCTGTAAATAATGGTAATCCCAGGGAGAGAAAGGCTCTAAAATTTAGTGCTTTTTATAGTGATATTAAGATTGCTGTTTAGCCCTTAGTTACAGTGTGGCCTCACTCAGTTGCATCTCATTCTTGGGAGAAGAGAGATTAGCTTTAAACACAGTTAACATTTCTCTCTTGAACTCTAATTATTGCTGTAAGCTCAGTCATACTGTGATTCTGTTTAGAAACCAGTGCTGCTAATACATGTAGAAACAGTAGGTATTAAGAATATGAATTCTGGAGCCAGATATCTGGTCCATAGCTCAGCTTTGCCATTTACGTGTCTGTGAGCAAGTTACTTAACCATCTCTGTGCCTAGGTTTCCCCAGCTGTAAAATGAAGATACAAATAGTAAATCATATAGATTTGTGAGAACTAAATGGGTTAATGGACCATAAAGAAGGCTGAGTGCTGAAGAACTGATGCTTTTGAACTATAGTGCTGGAGAAGACTCTTGAGAGTCCCTTGGACAGCCAGGAGAGAAAACCAGTCCATCTTAGAGGAAAGCAATTCTGAATATTCATTGGAAGCACTGATGCTGAAGCTGAAGTGCCAATACTTTGGCCACCTGATGCAAAGAACTAACTCATTGTAAAGGACCCCGACACTGGGAAAGATTGAGGGCAAGAGGAGAAGGAAGTGACAGACAGATGGTTGGATGGCATCTGATCCAATGGACGTGAGTCTGAGGAAACTCTGGGAGATCCTGAGGGACAGGAAAGCCTGGGATGCTGCAGTTCATGGGGTTGCAAAGAGTTGGACACAACTTAGTGACTGAAGAACAACAATAGTTTGAGATACAGGAGAGAATCTTTATAAATAAATCAACTGATTCTTGCATTGGATTTTGCATGTGGAGAAAAATATTGTGCAAAGCAATTATCTCTTGCTCAGAAGTCCAAATTGCAGACATAATAGGTGGCCTATTTATAATAAGGGATTATTAGTATTTATTGGTCATGAGCTTTATGTTTTGCTTTGCCCTTTATGTACATAATCTCTTTTAACATATTATTATTATTTAATGATTTTGGTCCCATGGTTTGTGGGATCTCAGTTCCCTGATAAGGGATTGAACCCAGGCCAAGGCAGTGAAAGCCTGGAATCCTAGGCACGAGGGAACTCCCTTACCATATTTTTAAATATTCCATTTTAAAAATAAGGAAACCTAGGGACTTCCCTGGTGGTCAGTGGCTAAGACTCCACATTCCCAATGCAGGGTGCCTGGTTCAATCCCTGATCAGGGAATTAGATCCCACATGCTATAGCTAACAATCCCATATGCCTCAACTAAGACCTAGCTCAGCCAAATAAATAAATACATATTTAAGAAAGTAAATAAAAATAAGGAAATTTGATGGGGTTAAGTAACTTGCAAGAATTTACTTACAGGAGGTATGTGGTGAAAATAGGGTAAATCATAGGATGTCTGATTCCTCAGAACTTACTTTTTCTATCAATCTATTTCTCTTTTCTAGGTTTGGGACAAGACACTATATCAGATTATTTGAAAAGTCAATACAAGGAAGCACTGAAAGAAGTGAGAGGGCCCAAAGGCAACAATACCCAGTAGCAACAAGCAAACCCAGGTACCAGATGTGGGTTTCTAATTCCATTCTCCAATAGAAGGAACTAGAGCCTTTGGAGAAACAGCTAATCCTGGGAGCAGGTAATAGACAAGATTAACCTGGGATATCTTGTAACAAGAAAATAAGGAACTACTCAAAAACCAAACTGATGGAGTTTATCAAGGGGAGGCAAGAATCAACTGAAAGAGCTCCCAAAGGCTACTTGAAAAGCAAAATAAGTAATATAGTATTGGATTATAAGTCGAGGTGTAAAGTAAATCATTATGAGCCCTGAGGTATGAGGCCTGAATTGTGTCCCCCCTACCCAAAGAAAAGCTAATCCCCAATGACACTATATTTGGAAATAGGGCCTTTAAGGAAGTAAATAAGCCTAAATAAGATCATAAGGATGGGGCCCTATTCCAAAAGGACTAGTGCCCTTTTAAGAGGAGGAGATACCAGAAATCTTTCTCCCTCAGAACGTGCACCATGAGCATGCAGTGAGAAGGTAGCCATCTGCAAACCAAGGAGAGAGGTCTCATTAGGAACCAACCCTACTGATCTTAGACTTCCAGCGATCAGGATGGTGAGAAAATGAATTTCCATTTTTTAAGCTGCCAGTCACTGTTATGGCAGTGCTAGTAGACTAATACAAGTCCATACCAATATAAGTGATTGGGCAAACAAATGGAAAGAAGAGACAAATACCTATACGTTAGAAACTTAAAAAAAAACTTATGTGCACACTGTCCCCTTGAGGAGGTAGAACATAGCTCTCCATACTGGGTTTGATGACTTTCTTCCAAAGGTATAGTATGGAAAGGGCGTAACAGTACAGAAGACTGACATCATCAATGGTAAGTCAAGCTGATAACGTATCCTTAATATGATCTGGTAAGAAGGGCACTTGTCTTCCTCCTCCAAACTAAAATCCCTGTCAAATCAAAAGAAAAACATCAGACAAACCCAAACTGAGGGACAGTTTACAAAATACCTGACCAGATTTCTCCAAAGTGTCAAGGCCAACCAAATGAAGGAAAGTCTAAAAGTGTCACAGTTTAATGGATCCTAAGCAGATTTGATGACTAAATGTGCTGTAGCACTCTGGATGGAATCTTGTAGCAGACAAAGGACTAGGTAAAAATTGAAGACATCTGAATAAGGTATGGGCTTCAGTTAATAACTGTCAGTATTGGTTCATTGGTCCTGACAAATGTATCAAACTCATGTTTGATCGTAGCCGGGGACACTAGGCACAGGATATATATGGCAACTGCTTAGATATCTGTGTATTTTGGTAAGCTTTCTGTAAATATAAAACTATTCTAAATGAAAAGTCTATTTAAAGGAATTCCCTGGTGGTCCAGTGGCTAAGACTCTGTGCTCCCAAAGCAGGGGGCCCAGGTTTAATCCCTGGTCAGGCAACTAGATCCCACATGCCACAACTAAGACTTGGCATAGCCAAATAAATCTTTCTAAAAGTCTATTTTAAACAAACATGCAAAACGGTGTTTTTGTTATATCTTCCACATGACTTCTGTCTTATATTGTTTCTCTGAATATTCCAAAGTGAGTATTCACTTATCTTGGGAACAGAGTTTAGCTTAGTTTTGTTTCTTCTCACAAAAAGGACTCATTTTTGCAGTCAGTATCCTGCCACATCTTGACAGGAGTCCAGGAGATGAGGCAGGGGAGGACCAGTATAAGACTGAGCATGTTTATCTGTATGAGTAAGTAATTCCTACAGGTATATTTTAAAGATGCATGTGAGTCTCCATATTTGAAACATCTTCACAGTTTTATTCCTCCTCTTCCAATTTTTTTTCTGTTTATGTAGATGACCTCTGAAAATCCCAGAAAACAATATTTGCTTTTAGATGGTTGGGATTGAATCCTCTATTGTCTTTTTTTCCTTTGAATCCTCTTGTTCTTTTTTTTCCCACAGAGAAACTCCCAGATTTTTCATTTTATTTTAAGATTATGTTACTGAACCAGATGATCCAGTTTCGCCTTTTACTTCTCAGGCTCAAAAAAAAAAAAAAAAAAAAAGAAAAGCCTGTGCTGTGGGATTTAGCTAACACTTCACTCTCTTCTCTTCCAGACCCTGTCAGCTGCACTGTTCCAGAGTGGATCGACAGCTCCAAACCCCATTCCTCCTGGATTTTTGTGCTGGCCGCCAACCAAGAACTGGCTCCAGCTGTGCTGGCCCCTAATATCTTTAACTCTTTCCTCTTCTTTATTCTGGTGTTGAGAGTTAGAGCAAAGGAGATTCATTTGCAAGTATTTACTGAGCACCAGTCACTGAGGACAGCAGTAAATAAGGCAGGTGAGGTCCCTGCCCACAGAAGCCACATTCTGAAGGATGGAGAGCATCATGGCACACTCATTACTGCTAGGAGAGTTACTTGAATGGATGTTTTCATTAGTCCTGATGATGGAGACGCTAATTGTTATTCTCATTTATGAGACATAGACGCCAAACGACTTACCCAACATCAGGCAGCTAGTTAGTGATGGTGATACAATTTTTTTTTTACTGATCTTATTCGTTTATTTCTTTTTGGCTGTGCTGGGTCTTCGCTGCTGCACGAGGTTTTCTCTAGCGGCAGAGTCGGGGGCTTCTCATTGCAGTGGCTTCTCTTGCCGTGGAGCATGGGCTCTAGGTTGCACAGGCTTAGGTAGTTGTGGCTCCTGGGCTCTAGCGCACAGGCTCAGTTGCCCTTGGGCATGTAAGATCGTCCAGGACCAAGGATCGAATCTGTGTCTCCTGCTTTGGCAGGCAGACTCTCCACCACTGAGCCACCAGGGTAGTCCCTGGAGATACAACTTAACTCAAAGGTCTCAGATTCCAGAACACTTGGATTCCTAACCATGATAATATTGATAAAATTGTTCTTTTGCGTAGACACTGTCTGATTTCTGTCTTGCTCTTTCTACTCTTAAAAAATATGCTGCTTCTAAAAAATATCTGTAATGTTTAATGACAATTATAAAAAGAAAAAGCGGCTTTTTTCTTTTTAATAAGAAAATGGTGCCGTTCGCAGTCAGTAGTTGCTTTTGTAGCATGCGCTGCCTCTGTTTCCTAGTTCTGTAGTGAACCTCCCCCGACCCCACCCCACCCTCCGCCCTTCTGGGGAGTATTCAGATGTTTCAGGTGGGATGAACCCGGCAGGAATTCCACAGATAGATTGGCATAATTTAACAGCCCCCTTGCCTCTTTCTGGCCACATGATAGGTTGGGGAGGAGCTCGTACCTCGGGCATAAGCCAATCAGTGCCTATCATTCTAATAGCTGACGTGATTGGTTTATAGAACCATAGACGCGACGTGAGACGCTTGCCTTCTCCTCCAGGGTAGGAAGGAGGTGGTACCTAACTCCAGTCTCTGTTGGCCCCCATTCTGGAGGAGGAACTGAAAGCTCGGATTCATGGAGCTCAAGTTCTGACCGCACCGTGTCTGACGTCGTCCTCACTCATTGACATTTCAGGTGAGTGACCCCTAAAGACTCTTTCATGTTGAAGTCACTTTGACTTGGAGGTTCTTTTTGTTTCATTCAAAAACATGCTATCCGACACAAATAATTGCTTATATTAGGCATATAAACCTAAATATGTAAGTAGATTTAAAAAAAAAAACCTTCATAAGAAACTAAAAAAAACAAAGCCCCCACTGAATTATCCAGAGGACTTCCAATGTCCAGAGAACATTTGCAGACAAATTTGAATCTCTGACTTCAGTGAAAAAAAAAAAAAAAAAAAGTAAAATACACCTAGACTGTGGTAGATTCGTTTTTTTTTACACGTGAAGGTAATCAAGACTGTGGTTAATAACTTGGGCCCAGATGTACCATATGCTCAGTTAATTGGCCCCCACTCAGCTGGGTTCACATTGTAGTGCACAATTGTCTTGGATTTTGTTGCTAAAAACACGCCTGTTTTTGCCAAACAACACTGTTCTGGAGATTTGCCACCCAAACACAGAAAGCTTGCTATGATGAAGATCTGTGCCATTGGTGAGACCAGAAAACACCACTACATTGTAAAAATGCGAGAGGCAACACGTCAGCTTGTGTGTCTTCAATTAATGACGCATTAGACGGATTTCAAACAGCGGCTTCGTTCTCATTAACTAGCCGCTGAGCGTGGAGATGCTAGCCGTGCATTAGGACATGAACGTGCACGGGAAGTTGCCTTCTGGCTGACTGGGTGCCCGCCCTTCCAAGGACATTCTCTCTCTGTCCAACTTAATGTTCCGCGGAGGTTTCAGCCTCTGAGGACACAAGGCCAAAGCTAATCAGGAATCAGTTGTTGCGTAGCAAGGCTCGACTTTGACCACATTGGGGAGATGGCAATCTGGAGAGATGGCAGTTGTCTCTAAGCTGAGACAAAGCACAATGTTTTCAGCTTCCCTGTTAGGTTGGTTGGCCCAGGAGGGCCCTGTAGGAAAACACAGTGAATATGGCAGCTCTCCAGTCTGCTCTTAAAATGTTGAGAAAATAGAGGTCTGGCTGGCAGTGAAAAAGCAGATGGTTAGAAGCTCGTACCTTCCTGATTTAGTTACTGATTTTTGGCTGTGCGGGGTCTTCACTGCTGTGTGTGCCTGTGTCTAGTTGCGGCAAGCGGGCACTGCTCTCTAGCTGTGGTGCGCTGGCTTTTCGTTGTGGTGGCTTCTCTTTGTTGTGGACCATGGGCTCCAGGGCAACTCAGGCTTCAGTAGATGCAGTTCCCAGACCCTGGGCCACAGGCTTAATATTTCTAGCACACAGGCTTCGTTGCTCCATGGCGTGTGGGATCTTCCCGGCACCCGGGATTGAACCCATGTCCCTGCTTTGACAGGTGAATTCTTCACCAGTGAGTCACCAGGGAAGCCCTTATCTTCTTTTTTTAAAATTAATTTTTATTGGAGTATAGTTGATATTACAGGCTTCCTTTCCCACTGGTGGTTCAGTGGTAAATAATCCACCTTCAGTCCAGGAGATGCAGAAGACACAGGTTCAGTCCCAGGGTCAGGAAGATCCCCTGGAGGAGGAAATGGCAACCCACTCCATTACTCTCATGGGGATAATCCTAAAACAGAGGAGCCTGGTGGGCTATAGTCCATGGGGTCACAAAGAGTCAGACATGACTGAGCACTGGTTGATTTACAGCATTGCATTTGTTTCTGCTGTATGGCCAAGTGAATCAGCTGTACGTATACATGCATCCACTCTCTTTTAGATTCTATTCCCATATCGGTCATCATAGAGCATTGAATAGAGTATCCTGTCAGCAATGAAAACTTACTGCTAAGATTTCTTTGTGATCAGTAACATTTCTTGTACAGGTTTTGATAAAATATTTGAAAGGCTTAAGTGCACGTCCAGAGTGTGAATTCCTTTTACCTTCCATTTTTAATTCTAAACTTTAAAAGATGTTAACGTCTGTATCTGACAGTTGGGCTGTGGATAGGCGTAAATCATGTATTTATTCCCATAGGAATAAAATATTCCTGGATCTCTGCCCTGTTCTATTAAAACTAAAGAGGGTGAAACTTATGTCAAGTTCAAGTGTGGCTTCCTCTGCAAGCAATGCCTAAGCTCTGAACACATGGTGCTACCAAAGCCAGTGTTTATGGGTTGTGTGGAACTTGGAACGTGTTCTTTCATAGGAACAAATGGAATTAGCGAAAGGCCAGCCCACCTGGTGTGCTCATAATGGCCTCATAAGGGAACCATTTATTACAAAACCCAACCATGCTGTTAACAGTGCTTCTGGCGGAAAACGGTTCAGACCACACTCGGGTTGTTATTCTTCTGTTTGGCTGTGGTAGGTTTGGGATCTTCTTTGGCTATTTCTTAGGACACAGTTGTGTGGAGAAGGTTGTTGATGGGTGGGAATAGACAAGGGCTCACTGATGGCTCAGTGGTAAAGAATCCGCCTGTCAATGCAGGCTTGATCCCTGGGTTGGGAAGATCCCTGGGAGAATGAAACGGCTACCCACTCCAGTATTCTTGCCTGGGAAATCCCATGGACAGAGGAACCTGGTGGGCTACAGTCCATGGGGTCGCAAAGAGTCAGACATGACTGAGCGACTATCACTGTTTTTCACTTTCAAGTATGCAAGCCAGTAGGATTGAGGGACTGTGAACAAGGTGGGTAGAGAACCAGGGGATGAGAATTCCAGATCCTCCTAAGCCTTAGGGTCTCTGCTTATGATTTGTCTCCTTAAAAAAAAAAAAAAAAACACCATTGAGAATAACAAGGATTCAGATTTTCCTAAGGTCGCCTCATAGACAAAGGAGATGATGGGGCATTAATTCAATTTAGAGAATTGGGGTTTCCTGGAATCTCAGGAATTGATATAAGCCTGGGCTCTTCTGACACGGTTGTTACTGACCAGGATTTTTGCCTCCTTGATCAATAGAAAAGACCAGACAAAAAATTCAGGCAAGGCTTGATTGGGGTCCCTGCTGCAGCAGTGGGGGAGGAAGAAGAAAAAACAAATTCCTTTGCCCACTCCCCAAGGAGAGGTGAGCTGATTCCTTCCATGGGGTGAGGGTAGCAGCACGTCCAGAGGTCGGGCTGGAGGGGTGATTTCGGTGATTTGCCCACCCCTTTGGTGCTATTGTGTGCAGAGGGCATGCGCAGTCTAGCAGTTGGGTTTTTTTGTTGTTGTTGTCTCTGTGTATCTTTTGTCCAGAATTTGCCCCAGCTGTGCATACACATAGTTATTTTTAGTCCCTTATGGTTTCTTAGCATTTTGTTGCTTGAGGAGATGTTTGTCCAGGTACAAGCACTGCAGCACAGCAGTGAAGGATCCCAGGTCCCAGGCCTTTCTCAAAATGAACTGTGGAACTCTGACTTTGAAGACCTCATCAGATTTTTGTGTATTGGGATCTTCTGCCATTATGGCCATCAGAAAGAAAAGTCAAAATTGAGTAGATGTCAAACATTTCCTCAACATGAACATCACTACTGTAACCAGGACCTCATTGTAATTTCATCTTCTTGTTCAAGGCCAAACAAAATTCAGCTGCTTACTGAAATGTGAGCAGAGGTAAAATTTTCTTTATTGTTTGTGAATTTTAGTTTAGTTCAATTTTTATTTCAGGAAAGTGAAAGTGAAGTTGCTCAGTCATGTCTGACTCTTTGTGACCCCATGGACTGTAGCCTACCAGGCTCCTCAGTCCATGGAATTTTCCAGGCAAGAGTACTGGAGTGGGTTGCCATTTCCTTCTCCAGGGGATCTTCCCAACCCAGGAATCGAACCTGGGTCTCCCGCACTGCGGGCAGACACTTTACCATCTGAGCCACCAGGGAAGCACTTATTCCTTATTTTAGGAAGTATGCATTAATTTTTGCATGGAAAACACAGCTATACACCTTTGAAGTACTGGATCTTTGCAAACAAAAATCATCTACAATGAAGTAAAATATATAAGCATTTTTCTTGGGAGAAAGGTCCATACCTTTCATGAGCTTCTTGAAGTATTCATGCACCTCAATAGTTGAGATTCATTGCCCTACAAGAATGAAAATACAGTCATTAATAATGGGTCCACTTTATAGTTATAATGGGATGAGTGGGTTCTGAGAGGAGCTGGAGATTTTTTGGCAGCATTCAGTGTGATGACTTTAAGGCTTACTCATTTGAAAGTAGTAAATCCCTCCATTCCTATTATAAGATGATAATATATTTGTGGATTTTTGTTGTTGTTCAGTTGCTCAGTCATGTCCAGCTCTTTTCAAACCCATGGACTGCAGCACGCCAGGCTTCCCTGTCCTTCACCATCTCCCAGAGCTTGCTCAAACTCATGTCCATTGAGTCAGTGATGCCATCCAACCATATTGTCCTCTGTCGCCCCTTCTCCTCCTGCCTTTAATCTTTCCCGGCATCAGGGTCTTTTCCAATGAGTTGGCTCTTTTCCTCAGGTGGCCAAAGTATTGGAGCTTCAGCTTCAGCACTTCCAGTAAATATTCAAGGTTGATTTCCTTTAAGTTTGAATTTTTACTTAAAAAATTTATTTTATTCAAGTATTGATTTACAGTATTGTGTTCATTTCTGCTGCACAGAGAAGTGATTCAGTGAGATATATATATATATATACACACATTCTTTTTCATATTCTTTTCCACATGGTTTATCACAGAATATTGAATATAGTTCCCTGTGCTCTATTGTAAGACCTTGTCGTTTACCTGTGGGGTTTTAATCTGTGACTTGGTTTATGAAAGGGAAATAATGTTTGTAATATATATTTGTATATAACATGATATTTTAGATATTTAAAGATTATATATATAATTATACATATCGGTTATCTGAGCAGATAATAATCCCTGATTATTATTATTTCTTGCTATAACACTTGGTTATCGTTAAGGAAAAAGCGTAGCTTTCCGCCATCTTTCCATATTGCCATCATGGTGCGTAGGAAGGTCTGGCTGATGCTCTCAAGAGTATCAACAGTGCCGACAAGAGAGGCAAACCCCAGGTTCATTAGGCTGTCCTGTCATCATCTGGTTTCTAATTATGATGGTGAAGCATGGTTGCATTGGCGAGTTTGAAATCACTGATGATCACAGAGTTGGGAAAATTGTTGGGAACCTTACAGGCAGGTGAAGCAAGTGTGGAGTGATCAGCCCCAGATTTGATGTGCACTCAGAGATCTAGAAAAAGGGCAGAATGACCTGCTCCTGTCGTATTGGTCTGGTTTCATTGTACAGACAGCCTCAGCTTGCATCATGCACCATGAAGAAGCAAGACAGAAACACACAGGAGGGAAAATCCTGTGATTCTTTTGCTAAGGATGTAAAACATCTGTGCAAATAAAGTGCCTCAACAGGCAAAAAGAAAAAGTATAATGTGTAAGCTCTTTAAAACTGGGAACTCTACCTTCCATGTTCTTTGAAGCTCTGTAAGACCTAACCTCTTGCTCTATATCCTTTCATATAAATCAGAATCTATTCAACATCCTGGTAGTATAAGTACTTATTCATGGCCTGGTTACCTATCTTTACATGTTTGTTTTTTTTTAATGAGAAGTGTACATAAAGTACTTTTTCACATCCCAAACTATGAGAATTGCCTCAAGACAAAGTCCTTGTGGAATTGTTTGAGTTGTGAGATGCATTAGCTTATTTATTTTGCCATGTGGGTTGTGGGATCTTTGTTTGCCAAGTAGAGATCAAACCTGGGCCCTCAGCAGTGAAAATTCAGAGTCCTAACCACTGGACTGCCAGGGAACCACTGGCACCTACTTAATGTTCTAGTTATTCTCCTTGGGTGTTGCTCTATTTGTCAATATCCTGTTGTCGTTCAGTCACTAAGTTGTGTGACCAACTCGTGTGACCCCATGGACTGCAGCATGGCAGGCTTCCCTGTTCTTCCCTAAATCCTGGAGTTTGTGCAAACTCATGTCCATTGTGTTGGTGATGCTATCGAACCATTTCATCCTCTGCTGCCCCCTTCCCCTTTTGCCTTTAATCTTTCCCAGCATCATGGTCTTTTCCAATGAGTCTGCTCTTTGCCTCACGTGACCAAAGAATTGGAGCTTCAACTTCAGCATCAGTCCTTCCAATGATTATTCAGGGTTTATTTCCTTTAGGATTGACTGGTTTGATCTCCTTCCAGTCCAAGGGAATCTCAAGAGTCTTCTCCAGCACCACAGTTCAAAAGCATCAATTCTTAGGTGCTCAGCTTTCTTTATAGTCCAACTCTCATACCCATACATGACTACTGGGAAAAACCATAGCTTTGACTAGACAGACCTTTATTGGCAAAGTGATGTCTCAGCTCTTTTAGTACACTGTCTACGTTTGTCATAGGTTTTCTTCCAAGGAGCAAGCATCTTTTAATTACATGTCTTCAGTCACCATCCACAGTGACTACTGGGAAAAACCATACATGACTACTGGGAAAAACCATAGCTTTGACTAGACAGACCTTTATTGGCAAAGTGATGTCTCAGCTCTTTTAGTACACTGTCTACGTTTGTCATAGGTTTTCTTCCAAGGAGCAAGCATCTTTTAATTACATGTCTTCAGTCACCATCCACAGTGACTACTGGGAAAAACCATACATGACTACTGGGAAAAACCATAGCTTTGACTAGACAGACCTTTATTGGCAAAGTGATGTCTCAGCTCTTTTAGTACACTGTCTACGTTTGTCATAGGTTTTCTTCCAAGGAGCAAGCATCTTTTAATTACATGTCTTCAGTCACCATCCACAGTGATTTTGGAGCCTAAAAATAATGTCTGTCACTGTTTCCATTTTCCCCCCATCTGTTTGCCATGAAGTGATGGGACTGGATACCATGATCTTTGTTTTTTGAATATTGAGCTTCGAGCCAGCTTTTTCACTTTCCTCTTTCACCTTCATCAAGAGGCTCTTTAGTTCCTCTTTGCCTTCTGCCATTGGAGTGATATCATCTGCATATCTGAGGTTGCTGGTATTTCTCCTGGCAGTTTTGATTCCAGCTTGTGTTTCATCAAGTCCAGAATTTTGCATGATGTACTCTGCACATAGAGCTTCCCTGGTGGCTCAGCTGATAAAGAATCCTCCTGCAATGTGGGAGACCTGGTTTTGATCCCTGGGTTGGGAAGATCCCATGGAGAAAGGAACTGCTACCCACTCCAGTATTCTGGCCTGGAGAATTCCATGGAGTATAGTCCATGGGATCGCAAAGAATCAAACATGACTGAGTGACTTTCACACTTTTTACTCTGTATATAAGTTAAATTAAGTAAGGTGACGATATACAGCCTTGACGTATTCCTTTCCCAATTTTGAACCAGTCCATTGTTCTAACTTTTGCTTCTTGACCTGCATACAGATTTCTCAGGAGGCAGGTAAGATGGCCTGGTATTCCCATCTCTTTAAGAATTGTCCACAGCTTTTTGTGATCCACACAGTCAAAGGCTTTAGCATATCCATTTTGAACTGTGGTGTTGGAGAAGACTCTTGAGAGTCCCTTGGACTGCAAGGAGATCCAACCAGTCCATTCTGAAGGAGATCAGCCCTGGGATTTCTTTGGAAGGAATGATGCTAAAGCTGAAGCTCCAGTACTTTGGCCACCTCATGTGAAGAGTTGACTCATTGGAAAAGACTCTGATGCTGGGAGGGATTGGAGGCAGGAGGAGAAGGGGATGACAGAGGATGAGATAGCTGGATGGCATCACTGACTCGATGGACGTGAGTCTGAGTGAACTCCAGGAGTTGGTGATGGACAGGGAGGCCTGGCGTGCTGAGATTCATGGAGTCGCAAAGAGTCGGACACGACTGAGCAACTGAACTGAACTGATCCATAAAGTAGAAGTAGATTTTTTTGGAATTTCCTTGCTTTTTCTGTGATCCAATGGATGTTGGCAATTTGATCTCTGGTTCCTCTGGCCTTTCTAAATCCAACTTGCATATCTGAAAGTTATTGGTTCATGTACTGCTGAGGCCTAGTTGGAAGGATTTTGAACATTACCCTGCTATCATGTGAAATAAGCACAGCTGTATGGTAGTTTGAACACTCTTTGGCATCGTTGTTCTTTGGGGGCAGGGCTTCCAAAGCAGTAAAGTAGCACAGCAGTAAAGAATATGCCTGCCAATGCAGGAGATGAAAGAGACGTGGGTTTGATCACTAGGTCAGGAGGGAAGGGCAACCCACTCCAGTACTCTTACCTGGAGAATTCCATGGACAGGGGAGCCTGGTGGGCTACATTCCATGGGGTCACAAAGAGTTGGACATGACTGAGTAGCTGACACTTTCACTTCTTTGGGGTTGGAATAAACACTGACCTTTCCAGTCCTGTGGCCACTACCGAATTTTCTAAATTTGCTGAAATATTGAGTGCAATACTTTGACAGCATCATCTTTTAGGATTTGAAATAGCTTGGAATTGCATCACTTCCACTAGCTTTGTTTGTAGTAATGCTTCCTAAGGCCCACTTGACTTCACACTCCAGGATGTCTAACTCTAGGTGAGTGACCATACCATTGTGGTTATCTAGGTCATTAAGACCTTTTTTGTACAGTTCTTCTGTGTATTCTTGCCACCTCTTCTTGATCTCTTCTGCTTTTGTTAGGTCCTTACCATTTCTGTCCTTTATCATACCCATCCTTACATATCCTTGTCAATATCCTGTTAATCCTTTTAATTCTTTCTGATATTCCCTTGTAATCAGCTTTGTGCACTTTACCAACTTTCTGTTATCACAGGCTTCCTGAAATTCCCCCATGCTCCAGTCTCCTTACTGGGCAAGAAAACTTTGAAAATATAAGCATTTGATGGTCATCATCTGAGCATCGACTCTGTAAATGTCAAGCAGTGGGGTAGGTTTGGGGATAAGATGCAGTCTCTGCCACCAACGAGTTAAAAATCCAGACAGATTAAACAGCTTGGTAGAATCCTCTAGGATGCTGTCTCTCTGCTAGGAAGGAAAAGGGTTGTTGTGAATGAATAATTTAGGTGTCACTACCCTGCCAAATTTTAACTATCACATGTGCCCCCAAGTGTTGTATAGGTGCTAAGTAAATATGCCATTCCCCAGTCTCATTTTACACAGGGCCAATTCGACAGGCAGAGACAGTGGCCATTTTATAAATGAATTCATTTCAAAAATTATCACTCTGAGATCATTCCAATTTTCCTACGAAAAAAAGCCCACTCCTTTTTGACCACTGTGATGATATGTGTTCATGCTTACAAAAAGATTGCTTTGGACTTGATTTAATTAGCAATCAGTCAGTCTACAAAAGTTTCCTGAGCAGAGGTTATGTGCCAGATTCTGGGGACATCACAGAGAACAAAACCAAGACCCTGGTCTCGGGGGTCTGCAGCCTGCTAGGGAGCGAGATGGGCGATCTGTTATATTGTCCTTGAACTCACTGCTCTTAGGCTTGGTCTGATTTACTTCACGTCATGTAAGTTCTTTAGATCACTGGTTGGGTTCGCTCAGTGCAAGCAAACTTGGAACTCAGAACTTCCAAATCAGCAGGGTATGACAAGACCCCTCATGGTGGCTCACTCTGCAGCAGTGACAGTGGGTTCTCTGCTCTCCTGTTGGTTTTACTGGCTTTGTGCGTGCATGCTAAGTTGCTTCAGTCGTGTCTGACTCTTTGCAACTCCATGGACTGTAGCCTGCCAGACTCCTCTGTCCATGGGATTCTCCAGGCAAGAATACTGGAGTGGGTTGCCATTAGCTCCTCAAGGGGATCTTCCTGACCCAGAGATTGAACCCGCATCTCTTATGTCTCCTGCATTGGCGGGCAGATTCTTTACCACTAGCACCACCTGGGAAGCCTATTTCTGGCTTTGGGTGGGTCACTTTTCAGTAGAGAGACAGTGGTAACCTTAACTGCCCTGAATTGAGACACAATAGTCTTCTACCAAAATCTTCTACAGGATAGACTCTCCTATTCATGTGTAGTCCTGTGAAACTCATAAAGGTGGACATGATCCACAATGTTACTTTTAAGAGTTTTTCCAGAGAGATTTTAATTTGATTTCTGGGAAAACAAATGGTAAACAAAAGCCTGGGATACAGCCCTCAAAGCACTGAAAAGCCAATATTCCAGCAGAGTGGGGTTTGAAGTATGTGAGAGTCCACTCTTGGCCTCACCCTAATAGAGATGATGCTTTGCTCCAACTCATTAAGATGACGCATCTCTCCATCCTTATTCAGAACCCTGTGCTAATGTGTGCTAGAAATAAGGACTCTATTCAGATGGCAGTGTTAGTCTCTCTTATTCTTTCTAACACTGTGACTTTCAGAGAGAATGACTCCCATTCTGGCCAGGTGGTGTGCTAAGGATTTGGGGTCTATCTATACCTATTTATTTTAGCCACCACCCTCCAACCTGGGGAAGGACACCCCTGCTACTGACCACTTGTTCCTGATACTCTCTGATGCTTGAGGAGCGATGGTCTTCTAGATTGATTAGGGTACCCATTTGGCACTGTGATGGTTCATTTTATGTGTCCATTTAGCTGGACTGTAGTGTCCAGATACTTGGTCAAACATTAACCTGGGTGTGTCTGTGAGGGTGTTTATGCATGAAATTAACATTTAAATGGGTGGACTTTGAGTAAAATAGATTGCCCTCCCTCATGTGCGTGGGCCTTATCTAATCAGACGAAGGCCTGAATAGAATGAAACATCGACTACCCCCATGTAAGAGAGATTTCTGCCAGCAGACAGCTTTTGGACTTCAACTGCAACACTGATTTTTTCTTGAGTCTCCAGCCTGTGAGCCCACCCTTCAGATTTTGGTCTTGCTAACCTCCATAATGGGAAATAGATGGGGAAACAGTGGAAACAGTGTCAGACTTTATTTTTTGGGCTCCAGAATCACTGCAGATGGTGACTGCAGCCATGAAATTAAAAGACGCTTACTCCTTGGAAGAAAAGTTATGACCAACCTAGATAGTACATTCAAAAGCAGAGACATTACTTTGCCGACTAAGGTCCGTCTAGTCAAGGCTATGGTTTTTCCAGTGGTCATGTGTGGATGTGAGAGTTGGAGTGTGAAGAAGGCTGAGCGCCGAAGAATTAATGCTTTTGAACTGTGGTGTTGGAGAAGACTCTTGAGAGTCCCTTGGACTGCAAGGAGATCCAACCAGTCCATTCTGAAGGAGATCAACCCTGGGATTTCTTTGGAAGGAATGATGCTAAAGCTGAAGCTCCAGTACTTCAGATACCTCATGTGAAGAGTTGACTCATTGGAAAAGACTGTGATGCTGGGAGGGATTGGGGGCAGGAGGAGAAGGGGACAACCGAGGATGAGATGGCTGGATGGCATCATGGACTCGATGGACGTGAGTCTGAGTGAACTCCGGGAGATGGTGATGAGCAAGGAGGCCTGGCGTGCTGCGATTCATGGGGTCGCAAAGAGTCGGACATGACTGAGCGACTGAACTGAACTGAGCTGAACCTCCATAACTGTGTGAGCCAGTTCCTTAAAATACATCTCTTTCCGTCTCACTATGCTGCTCTCTCTCCCCTGTGTACACACACATGCAGTGTACCCTAGTGGTTCTGTTCTCTAGGGAACTCCGATATACTTAGTCAACAGGTATTTGGGCTACCAAGTGTCCTCACAGGGAATCTTTTAGCCCCAAAACTTTGTGATGAGATAACTCTCAGTGATGGCTTATGTATCATGGCCCCTCCCTGAAATGAAGAGGCGGTCATGGAATTTGGAGGGTGCAAAAGAAAAAAAAGAATATGGATAAAGGATTGTTCTACACAGCCACCTAGGGAGGCTGAGCCCATGTCCTCTGCCTGTATAATGGCAGTACTCCAGCTGACCCCTGATCCCATTCAAAACATTAAATGTGATCCAACTTTTTGAGTGGCCTTATATCTGTCATGACATTACATTATGCTTTCAACTCATGGACAAGTCCATGGATTGATTGACGGAGTTGGTTAGAATCTGAACCATTGGAACCTGTTCTTGTCTTGATCAAATTGAGCAGTCAACATTAGGAACTTTGAAATGAAATGTGACCTACTGAGAAAGAAGGATTTGGTGGCAACAATAAATTGTCAATGAGCTATTCTACCCAAGCTCACAAGGAGGATGTTTTCATGGGTGGGGATGTAGGTGGCTGGCAAAGGTTAATAATCTCCTTGTACCCTGGGTGCTGAGATTACATTTTCTCCTTGTCTTTCCTATGGGGATATTCTTCAGAAGAAGGTGATTCTCAGCTAATCCTCCCTGCAGTCATCTCCCTTGTCAAAGAGCTTTGCCTTCTTACAACTGTTCTGCTTCTCCTCCTTCCCCTCTCCTCCCATTATTATTAGAGTTGAGCTTTGTTTCCACTGTTGGTTCTTGTTCTGATGGCAAGTGTGTACAAGCCATGGACTGACTTACTCAGTCAAATCCATTCAGAAGAGCAGTGATTCAAATCGTGTTGGTACCACCTTATTTAACTTAGGGAATTAAATACTTAGGGATAAGAGATGTATCTGGCTAGCTCAAGGTGACCAAAGGAAGGTTCTTTCTGATTAACAATACATTTCAAAAAATTATTGATACCTAACTTTAACCATGTCCACTGTAACTTTCTCTTCTCTTCCAAGAAAGATAATTGAAATAATATTCTTGGGGAAACGCTTGAGCACAGACTAAAATGTATTATTCTTTCCCTGGTACCACCTAAAGGGAGATAATCTCAAACAACATTAAATATTGGGTTGGCCAAAAAGTTCGTTTGGGTTCTTCTGTAACGTGTCATGGAATAAGCCAAATGAGCTTTTTGGCTAACTCAATACTTGCCTTCTAGCCACATGGTGAAGGTATATTTATCTACTCACCACTGGCTCAACAGCTGTCACCCTTTTTGTTAAGATCTTCTGCTACCACATTTGACCATGGATTCCTGGCCCCATATATCTCCATAGTTTAGCTGACTGCATAATACCAGAATTCAGTCCTCATTTTGTACCCTAATTTTGTAGAGCACTGTTCAAGACTAGTAGTTCTCCTCCCAAGCTATGCTTGAGAATCACTTGTGGAGTTTGAAAATGCATGTGTGCCAAGGCTCTACCCCTGAATATTCTGATTCAGTAGGTCAAGGATGGGTCCCATTCATCTGTAGTGTTAATATCCCAGGTGATTCTGTGGTCAGACCAAACAGCTGACTGTCCTAGACCTTCTGGTTCCATCTGCTCACTCTACACAGACCATCAGCCACGTGGATTGCATCAGTTAATGCACAAGTGAGAACTCCAGAGTAGCACCTCTTGCTGAAAAAGACATGGGCTGTTTGTATTCACAACAGAATTCAGTTGTAATGACTCACCATGGCTCACTGGCCAGAATCCTCCCTTTGGTATCCATCAGTGTTCCACTTCTGCTGGTCCTTTGTCATCCCTGGCACTGCTGTTACCATAACAGCTGGTCAGTATTAAGGAAGCTGTCAGCATATACATATAAGGAGTTTTAGAACTAATGCTAGGCTTTGGGGGAAGGAGCTGGGGGGATTTGTGAGTCTGGGCTGGCCTCCAGACACAATGTAATTCTGCTTGAGCCAGCTGCTAGAAGACCGCAACTTCTGGGTCTCCAGGGTAACAGGAGATGCTGTCTTCAAGGTTTTCAGACCTCCGTGCGTTCTGTTAATGTTCATCTAGATCACTAAGACCCAGACTCCCTTCTCCACTTCAGATCCCTGAGTGTGTGCTGGAAGAGGTTCTGAGTATCCAATGGCACTAAAATCAATCAGAGACATAGGCATGGGAACTCCTCTTTCACCTTAGACATGTTCTAGGATGCATTAGGGCTGACCCTGGGTATAGTGCACCCCTCTTTCTTGATGGGAAAGGGTCTTACCTGGTGGGAGGTGATGTTTACATTCAGTGAACCCTTTGATGACTCAGCCCACTAAAACCTGTAGGTGCAGTTCTTTTTAATAAAAGCTACTGCAGTGTTGTCTTTGACACAGGGAATATTCCTAAACTCTGTGCCTATCCTCTGGTTTCACTTATCCTGGCTTCTTTGCATTCTAGCCAGTGGTCACCCTCCTACCTATATTTTCTCTCCATCTCTTCTCTTTCTCTACTTCTAGCCTCTTTGGATGGAATTTCTGATTGGATGTTCTACAGCAGGGGTCCCTAACCTCCAGATCCAATGCCTAATGATCTGTGGTGGAGCTGATGTAATAATAATAGAAGTAAAGTGCATGAAACATATAATGCACTAGAATCATCCCCAAACCATTCCCCGACCCCCTCTGTGGGAAAAATGTCTTCCATGAAACTAGCCTCTGATGCCCAAAAGGTTGGGAACTGAGATTCTACAGGATTCTGATATAAATTCCTCTCAATGGCCACCCACTCCAGTAATTCTGGCCTCGAGAATCCTCGAGTGGAGGAGTCTGGTGGGCTGCTGTCCATAGGGTCGCACAGAGTTGAACACGACTGAGGCGACTTAGCATGTATGCATGCATGGAGAAGGAAATGGCAACTCACTCCAGTATTCTTGCTTGGAGAATCCCAGGGACAGAGGAGCCTGGTGGGCCGCCATCTATGGGGTTGCAGAGTCGGACACAACTTAAGCGACTTAGTGTGCATGCGTGCAAAGGTGCTAGTTCTTGGGTCTCTAGAGGTCAATGACCTTCTCCCCAACACCCTCTCCATGTTTGAAGGATGGAGCATCACAACTCATGCTCAACACCTAAACTTCCATTTTTGGGTGTAGGTAAAGGGGCTACACCCAAAATGTCCTGTAAGACTTAGTAAGAAAATTATTACAACTTCCTGCATGTGAACACCCAGTCCCAGTGGGATTTCTTCCTTTGGTTCCCATAGCAGCTACACCAGGACCAAGCTAGTGTTTAATTGCTTCATCATTATTTAACTCTTGACTTCCTGTTTCTTTCATCTTACTAGATGGTTAGCCCTTTGGGGTAAGAATAATGTGTTGTGTATACGCTGTGTCCCCATAGTATCTGGTATAGATTTTTACTTGGAATATGGGACCAAATTACATCAATATATTTAAGCACTAAGAAATATGCAGAGGGCTTCCCTGATGGCTCATTGGTAAAGAATTCACCTGCCAATGCAGGAGACATGGTTTCAGTCCCGGGTCTAGGAAGATCCCACGCACTGTGGAGCAGTGTGCCCACATGCTGCAACTACTGAGTCCATGTGCCGCAACTACTGAAGCCCGAGCACCTGGAGCCTGTGCTGCGCAACAAGGGAAGCCATAGCAAAGAGAAGCCTGCACGCTGCACCTAGAGAAGGCCCGCGTGCCCCAATGAAGACCCACTGCAGTCAAAATAAAGTTTTTTAAAAAGAAACATGCAGATATATATATATAACTAGTGCTATATATAGTGGTTGTTTAGTCACTCAGTTGTGTCCAGCTGTTTGCGACCCCATGGACTGTGGCCCACCAGGCTCCTTTGTCCTCTCTAGGATTTCCCAGGCAAAAATACTGGAGTAGGTTGCCATTCTCTTCTCCAGGGGATCTTCCTGACCCAGGGATTGAACCTGCATCTCCTTCCTTGGCAGGTGGCTGCTATATGCAGAAGGAGACATAAATGGGGTGGGCTCAGAGAAATATCTGTGATTTTAAATGAATTATACTAGTTGAATAATCACAGGCCTCTAGGGAAGAGTCCGTAAGAATCTAGCCAGCCCTTCTAGGAGGGGAGCAGGTATCTTACAAACCCAACAGAAGGATTTACTAAGAATGGCTGAACTCATGCTCAGAAATGAGAGCTGTATACAACTGAGTATGTGCTAAGTAGCTTCAGTTGTGTCCAACTCTTTGTGACCCAATGGACTGTAGCCACCAGGCTCCGATGTCCATGGGATTTCTCAGGCAAGAATACTGGAGTGGGTTGCCATTTCCTTTTCCAGGGAATCTCCCCAACTCAGGGATCCGACCTGCTTTTCTATATCTCCTGCGTTGGCATGTGAGATCTTTATCACTAGTGCCACCTGGGAAGCAGTGATATATTTTTCCAAATCTCTCCCTCAGAGCTATAAGGAACATCTAGTGGGTTAAGGTAACAAACTTTAGTTCCTCATTCATAACCCTGTGACAGCAGTCACGTAGGTGGGTTAAAGACTCTTGTGTAGGATCTTCTTTCTCCAGCAATTTGATCTTCACCTGCTATGCTGTGACTTTTTTTTTCTTTTTTTTGGCTTCCAAGTTCCTAAACACAGAAAATAATGAATCTAATGTCATTGCTCCCAATGTAGTCTCTAACTGGTGAATCTTCATGAATTGATTTTTTTTTTTTTTTAGAAAAGATTTTGCTTGTCTTCTTGGATTCTGCAAATGCTGGCTAGACCCATTAAACTGACATTACATCTCTCTTTCTTTTCTCTATGTGGATTAACCTCTTTAGGTTCTCCTTGTGGACTTTATTCTCTTTGGGCACTGTGGTTCTCTTTGTCCAACTGTCATACTCTGGGTTGTTTTAAACCGCTTTGGGGAGGGGGGCAGGGTAATCACTTTCTGCTTCGAGTCTGAGTTGCAAATGGGTTTCCGTCAGTGCCATTGTCGCTGTGTCTCAGAACCCAATAGCTCTGATGCATTGTCTCCACGCACTCCGGTTGGACTTGAAGACAGACCTGCGAGAGCTGTGGTTGATAGAGGATGAGACGGAGAGTGAGCTGTTGTTTGTAACTGGAGATGAAGGTGGTTTCATGATGGGGAAGGAATGCACGGTAGCCCTTTAATCCATAAACATAAATAACCCTCTAATCCATAAACAGCTTTGTAAAATCAAAACATGAACAGCCCTTTAAACCATAAACAGTTTTGTAAAATCAAAACAATGCATACAATTTAATAAATTTAATAAATGTAGAGCCAGCGGTCGATTCTGGGACAGGAGAGATTAAAAGAGCTTCCCGGGTGGTCCAGTGGTTAAGAATCTGCCTTGCGATTCAAAGGACACTGGTTTGATCCCTGGTCCAGGAAGATCCCACCTGCTGTGGAGCAACTAAGCCTGTGTCCCCCAACTACTGACCCTTGTGCTCGTAAACCACAACTGCTGAGCCCACGTGCTACAACTACTGAAGTCCACACCCTAGAGCCCGGGCTCTGCACAAGAGATGCCACAGCAATGAGAAGTCATGGACTGCAGCTAGAGAATAGCCCCTGCATGCCACAACTAGAGAGAAAACCCGAGTGCAGCAACAAAGACCCACTACAGTCAAATAAATAAAAATGCATTAAGGAAATTTAACTCTCATTTCTAGGCATGAGGTAAAATAGGGGGAGACAGAGGCAGGAAGGTTGCGGGGGAGCCCTTACAGGAGCCAGGCCTATGGCTGCTTAACTGTGGAGAAAGGAAATGGTTGCCACCAGGTACCAGGTTGGAATGGAGAGAAGCTATGTGTACCACGTGGTCCAAAAGAACACGAATGCTGCTGCCCATACTTAGAAACAGAGAGTGTGAAAGTGGGCTCTTCATGGGTTAATGAGCTACCTTTGTGACAGCCCTTTAAACAAGAGGTCAACATGCCCATTAGCTCACAGTTTCCTCAATCTTGAGTTCGCCTGAGCCCCAGCACTTTGCTTTGGGTGCAGACTTTATAGGCTGAGTGTTGCCATGCTGCTTTCCTCTAGACTTGCTCCCAGCCATTCATAGAGCTCCGCTTGCTGTCAGCCTGTGTGTATCTTCAAGGACTCGGGTGACTTCATTTCTGTTGCAGTTCTGTGAAGACACAGAGTTGCATGTTCTTGAAGGGGTATTCCATATATATCTGGTGGAGCTCCTCTAAAAAGTATAATAGTAGACAGAAAGTAAGTTTTTCATGAATTCATCAGAAAGTCTGCCTGGTGGCCTTCTTTTTCAGTTTGTGTGTGGAGGGTACTGGGGTAAGGGGAGGGAGTGAGAAGGAATGGGAGATGCATTTGGAGCGACAGAGAGGAGTAATTTCTGGTCCGGCTTAGCTTTTGTTTTTGTTTTGTTTTGAAGAGCAGGAAAGCCCACAGCTCAATTTGGTTTTGATTAACTGCAATTGCTGAAAAGAGGCCCTTTGTCTTGGGCAAAGAGATCCTTTGTCTTGAGGAGTTGATACACAGCAGTAATGTAATTCCAGGTATGTGATTTGGGCTCCCTAATGAAGGCCAGCAGTGATAAGTGCAGACAATTCTCCGAAGAGGGGGCTGAGGCAGTTAAGTATAAGGGCCTGATTCAAAATGGTGCTAGATTCCAAAGATGAGATTTCAAATGTATCTGGAATTATGGCTCAGTGGATTTAAGTAATGTAGGTGAGCTGTTTAAATCAGAGAGCCTGGGTTCCTGAATAGGGCCGAGTTACTGGGTTAGGTCTGTTTCCATGAGGTCCTGGCAGCAGGGGTGTGTGTGTGTGTCTCTGTCTATGTGTGCCTGTATTTTGAGTTTCGTTCTAGGAAGCAGTTAGGGCATCAGAGGCTGTCTTGAGTGCTTCCACTGTTGCAAAATTTTTTTTTTTTTTCTTTTAACAACTCAGACATTATAGTTCTTATGTGGAAGTATTCAAAAATACAATAACTGGAGAGACTTGAGTTGAGCCATTAACAGCTTGCTGGCACTAAATAAGGATATGCAAGACAATCCCATTGATACTGGGGAAACTTTGTGTGGGTTGTGAAACCTTTTCTGGTCACAATAAGAGGTTGCCCCATGGTTTGTCATGCTCTACCATGTCTGTATTCCATGCAACTCACAGCCCCCAAGTACTAAAAGAATAATGCAAATATCCTATTGTTTTTTTCCCCCTCCTCAAAGTTCTGGGACCTATCTCCTCCACCAAAAAATAAAAAGAGAGACAATTCCAAGTATGTATTAAAATTAGGAACAGTTCCAATTTTAAGGAAATTAAATAAAAATAACCCCCCTCAACTTAAGAATTTAAAAAATCCATCCTTATAATATCAAGTTCATCATGTGATCATAATTTTAATAACTAACGGATAAAGCTTTAACATAGAAGTCAGTCTTTGAAATGATGATATCACAAATGTCAGTGCGTTCAATGCGATAGAAAAGTGAAGAATCTCCAATTTTTACCGACAGCTCTAAGAGCATTGCATGCTAATATAACTGTAACGTGCCTTGAATTGAAACATTTATATTGTATTTTCCATGCTAATTGTCAAGACATGAAAGTACAGAAAACACACACAGGGAACACTCCTTTAGTTCTGGCAAATTGATAGCATGTCATGCCTTGGAGCTGGAAGATTTTTCCATATTATAAGCACTGCTCATATTTGACCCAGTCTATATTTTGGAAATTATTCCATAGCTATGAATAGTTCTAGAGGCTATATTCCATTTTTAAAATGTCAAATTAGAATAAATGTGGTTTTTTCCTTAGGATAAAACATTTATGAAAAAATTAGAATGTACAACTAAGCATAACAAAGAGAAGAAAAACTATTTATAAAACTTCCTCCCCAGAAATGAGTCCTTTTGAAATCTTTGTGCATATTCTTCCATCCCCTTTTTTCTATATGCCTGTAGTAGGGTGACCAGCTGTCCCAGTTGGGTTGAGGCATTTCTTAGGGCTTTCAGTTTTCAAAATGATCAGTTTTAGGTCAAATGGGAGATGCCTTGGTTGTGTAAATGCATTTGTGCATGTGCATGTGTGTGTGCACATACAAACACAAATATCAGTTCAGTTCAGTCGCTCCGTCGTGTCCGACTCTTTGCAACCCCATGAATCGCAGCACGCCAGGCCTCCCTGTCCGTCACCAACTCCCGGAGTTCACTCAGACTCATGTCCATCGAGTCGGTGATGCCATCCAGCCATCTCATCCTCTGTTGCCCCCTTCTCCTCCTGCCCCTAATCCCTCCCAGCATCAGAGTCTTTTCCAATGAGTCAGCTCTTCGCATGAGGTGGCCAAAGTACTGGAGTTTCAGCTTTAGCATCACTCCTTCCAAAGAACACCCAGGACTGATCTCCTTCAGAATGGAACGGTTGGATCTCCTTGCAGTCCAAGGGACTCTCAAGAGTCTTCTCCAACACCACAGTTCAAAAGTATCAATTCGTCGGCCCTCAGCTTTCTTCACAGTCCAACTCTCACATCCATACATGACCATTGGAAAAACCATAGCCTTGACTAGACGGACCTTTGTTGGCAAAGTAGTGTCTCTGCTTTTGAATATGCTATCTAGGTTGGTCATAACTTTCCTTCCAAAGAGTAAGCGTCACACCATACACATGCATTAATAAAAAAAATCATTTTCATTAGGAACTTCAAGTGTTGGACCAGCCGTGAATTCTATACATGCATTATCATGATTCCCAGTTATTCATGAGGGCGACTAAAGCTTAGAGAGGCATTTTCCTGTTGTATCCTGAGCCTGTTTTCTCATTGGGGCAGGGTGGTGGTCAGCCACGTATGTGTATTTTCCCCTAGTTTGTCATTTCCTTTTTACACTTAGTTAAGGTTGTCTACACAGAAATTGTAAAATTTTATGGCAGTGCTGTTTTTTCCCCACTTTAGGTAATGTTTAGAAAATCTCTTTCCATCCCAAGGCCATATAAAGTCACTTAGAACTTTTACTAATACTCTTAAAATACTAATACTCTCTCTTCTAGTTTTCTACTGAGATATATTTGATATATAATGTTGCATAAGTCCATGGTATGAAATATAATGATTTGACATATGTATGTATCGAAAAATGATTACCGCAAGTTTAGTTATCATCGAGGCATCATGTCACAGGGTTATAATTTTTTAATGAGAGCTTTTAGGATTATTCTTCTAGCAACTTTCAAATATGCAATACACTGTTATTAACTGTAGTAACTATACTATACATTACATCCCAAGACTTGTTCTCTGATAATTGTTAAGTTTGCATCTTTTCACCACTTTCTGCCATTTTACTTCACCTTCTGCCTCAGGTAAGCACCAGTCTGTTCTCTGTATCTATGAGTTCAGTTTGTGTTTTTAGATACCACATGTGAATGAAATAACACAGTATTTGTTTTTTTCTGGCTGACATATTTCACTTAGCATAATGCCCTGAAGGTTCATCCATGTTGTCACAAAAGGCAAGATTTCCCTTTTTTCTGGCTGAATAATATTTATTTATATATATACATATATATGTATTTCACATTTTCTGTATCTGTTTATACATCCATGGACCCTTGAGATGTTCTATGTCTTGGCTATTGTGAATAACAATGAACATGCAGACACAGATAACCTTTTGGAGGTAGTGATTTAGTTTCTTTTGGATAAATACCCAGAAGTGGAATTGTTGGATCACATCAGTTCAGTTCAGTCAGTTCAGTCGCTCAGTCGTGTCCAACTCTGCAACCCCATGAATCACAGCACGCCAGGCCTCCCTGTCCATCACCATCTCCCGGAGTTCACTCAGACTCACATCTATTGAGTCGGTGAGGCTATCACATAGTAGCTGTATTTTTAATTTTTTGAGGAATCTCCATACTGTTTTCCATAGTGGCTGCACCAGTTAACATTCCCACTAACAGTGCACAAGGGTTCACTTTTCTCTGTAGTTTGGCCAACATTTGTTCCCTCTTGTCATTTTGATAATAACCGTTCTAATAGGTGTGGGTGGTATCTCATTGTGGTTTTGACTTGTATTTCCGTAATGATTATTGATGTTGAGAACCTTTTCACATATCTATTGGCCATCTGTATGTCATCTTCTTCAGAAAAATGTCTGTTCAGATCCTCTGCCTATAGCTTAATCAGATTGTTTAGTTTGGGTGTTTTTTTTTTTTTTTTTTTGGCTGTTGAGCTGTATGAGTTCTTTATATATTTTGGATATTAATCCCCATAGCCTTAGCAGACATTTTCTCCCAGTCCATAGGATGCCTTTTCATTTTGTTGACGATTTCCTTTGCTGTGCAGAAACTTGTAGTTTGATGTGGTTCCACTTGTTTATTTTTTATTTTTCTTTTGTTTTTGGTGTCAAATCCAAGAAAAATCATTGCGTAGGCCAATGTCAAGGAGCTTACTTCCTATGTTTCTTTCTAGGATTTTATGATTTCAGATCTTTTGTTAAGTCTTCAATCCATTTTGAGTGGATATTTGTGTGCAGTGTAAGATAGTGAGTGATCCAGTTTTATTCTTCTGCATGAGGCAGTCCAGTATTCCCGGTATAACTTATTGAAGAAACTCTTCTTTCTCCTCTTCTGTATTTTTGTTCCTTTGTTGTTAATTAATTGACTACATATGTATGGGTTTATGTCTGGGCCCTTTTCTCTGTTCCATTGATCTATGTGTCTGTTTTATATGCCAATACCATACTGTTTTTATTGCTGTAATAATATATATAATATATATTTATTATATATGATAAATAATTATATATAATCTGATACTATGTATAACAATGTAACTGATACAGTTGGAAATCAGGAGGCGTGGTACCTCCTGCTGTGTTCTTCTTGAGGTTACTTTGGCTATCAAAAGTCTTTGTGGTTCTATACAAATTTTAGGATCATTTGTTCTGTTTCTATTAAAAATCCCTTTGGAATTTTGATAAGAATTTCATTCAATCTGTAGATTGTTTTGGGTAGCATGGAAATTTTCACAGTTTAATCCTTCCAATCTATGAATATTTATTTGTGTCTTCTTTTTTCGGTGTTGTGTATTTTCCATGTACAGTTCTTTACCTCCTTTGTTAAATATATTTTTAGATATTTTATTATTTTTATGCAATTAAAATGGGATCTTTTTCCCCTTTAATTTCTTTCTGATAGTTTGTTAGTGTACCAAAACCCAACAGATTTTTGTAAATTGATTTTGTAATTGCAACTTTACTAAATTCTTCTATTAGTTCTAATAATTTTTTAGTGCAGTCTTTAGTCTTCTGTGCAAATAGAGAAGTTTTACTTCCTCCTTTTCAAGGTGAATGCCTTTTATTTCTTTTTCTCAGCTAATTATGTTACCAACTGGGGTTCTTGACCTCCTTAATCGATAGAAATTGACTAGAGGCCAGACAAGAAATTCAGGCAGGCCTTTACTGGGCTCCTGCTGCAGCAAAGGGAGCAGGAACAAACATCGGCTTCCCTTGCTTGCTGGCTCCCTGCGGGAGGGCAGTGAGCTGCTGATTTATATGGGCTGAGGGGAGGGGTGTGTCCAGGCATTGGGCCAGAGGCTGGTTTGCCCACTCCTTAGGTGGTATTGTGTGGATAGGGGCCTGTGCAGTATGCTGCTTTCGCTCCGGGCTCTTCAGAAGTGGCAGTTAGGTTTCTTGGTTTCTTTGTATGTTTTTTTTTCCGTCCAGAATTTGCCCTAACTATGCCTACACAGTTACTTTTAGTCCCATAGAGTTTCTCTTTATTTTGTTGCTCGAGGAGAGGTGTGCCCAGAGAAAGCACTGCAGCGAAAGGTCCTAGGCCTGTCTTCTTCTCCCCTTCTTAAAGGGCCGAAGGTCTCTTCTTCTGAAACTTCTTTCTGCTGGACAGGGGCCACAGGCCCTAGCCTTCCCTAGAGGTGCAGAAGTCCCTCACTGACTGTTCCAATGACCTGTCGGGATCTGGGCTATTCTCCACTGGATTGGGCTGAATTCCTTGAGCCATCAGGAGCCTCACTTCAAACTGTCGAAGCCTAAAAAACACAAACTTAACTAGAAGGTTAAACAAAACAAGGGCTGTAAAGGAGAATAACAACAATAGCCATTGAAGGGCCTAGCAAGGAAAGGAACCAGGTTAATTTGGGGCTTCCTTAACTGTTGACATCACAAGGAAAGTGGCATCACCCCTGCAAAAATTATGAAACTGTTCTGCCTAGGTGTATATTTCTTTAACATCAACTTTTACCTGTCGTGTCGCCTTGATCCAAGTGCAGCAGGAAGGATTAGTTATTGCACAAACTCTACCTTGTTCTGCCAAAAGGTACTCAAGGGCCAGATGATTGTCAAGCACCATATCAGCCAAGGAAATGAGAGACGTCCCAAGTCCCATTAGAGCTTCAGATAGGAGCCCACCCACTAGGTCATTTTACTTATGTGGATGGTGCCTGTCTTCTGAACAGGTATCACGTCTTCCACTGGCTCACAGGTGTATTGTTCTTCTGTTGTAACCTGCAGGGCTTCTGGAGGTAAAAGCTTTTAGTCTGGACAAATGTACCCAACTTGATATCCCTTGCCACTTGACAGCAGTGGGAATGGTTGAGGTTACATTATAGGGGCCTTCCATTTTGGCGATGGCTGATCTTCAGGAGACCCCTCTCTCCAGGTTTTAAGAAGTTGGTCCCCAAGGGTTTATTTCCAAAGGAACGGCCCCTTTCTCTGTATTTTCAGTGGACTCTGGCAATGCCTTGTGGGCATGGTCCTGGATTACTTTCTGAACTTGTCCTGTTGTTGTTCAGCTGCCAAGTCGTGTTTTCCTCTTTGTGACCCCATGGACTGCAGCCTGCCAGGCCACCCTATCCCTCACCATCTCCTAGAGCTTGCCCAAGTTCATGTCCATTGAGTCAGTGATGCCATCCAACCATCTCATCATCTGTCGCCCTCTTCTCCTGCCCAACACAATCTTTCCCAGCATCAGGGTCTTTTCCAATGAGTGGGTTCTTCGCAGCACATGGCCAAAGTATTGGAGCTTCAGGTTCAGCATCAGTCCTTCCAATGAATATTCAGGGTTGATTTCCTTTAGGATTGCCTGGTTTGATCTCCTTGCTGTCCAAGGGACTACCAAGAGTCTTCTTTAGCACTGATTTGAAAGCATCAATTCTTTGGTGCTTAGCCTTCTTTATGGTCCAGCTCTCACATCTGCACATGATTACTGGAAAGACCATAACCTTGACTTATGAGCCTTTGTTGGCAAAGGGATGTCTTTGCTTTTTAATACACTGTCTAGGTTTGTCATAGCTTTCCTTCCAAGAAACAATCGTCTTCGGATTTCATGGCTGCAGTCACCACCCGTAGTGATTTTAGAGCCCAAGAAGAGGAAATCTGTCACTGCTTCTATGTTTTACCCTCCTATTTGCCATGAAGTGATGGGGCCCAGATGCCATGATCTTACTTTTTTAATATTGAATTTTAAGCCAACTTTTCCACTCTCTTCTTTCATCCTCATCAAGAGGCTCTTTAGTTCCTTTTCACTTTCTGCTATTAGATTGGTATCATCTGCATATCTGAGGTTATTTATATTTCTCCTGACAACCTTGATTCCAGCTTGTAACTCATCCGGCCCAGTATTTTGCATGATGTGCTCTGCATGTACGTTAAATAAACAGGGTGACAATATACAGCCTTGTGGTACTCCTTTCTCAATTTTGAGCCAGTCCATTGTTCCACGTCCAGTTCTAACTGTTGCTTCTTGACCCACATACAGGTTTCTCAGGAGATAGGTAAGATGGTCTGATATTCTCATCACTTTATGGGTTTTCCATAGTTTGCTTTGATCCATACAGTCAAAGGTTTTAGCATGGTCTGTGAAGCAGAAGTAGATGTTTTTCTGGACTTCCTTTGCTTTCTCAATAATCCAGTGAATGTTGGCAGTTTGGTTCCTCTGCCTTCTCTAAACCCAGCTTGTACTCCTGGAAGTTCTCAATTCAGGTACTGCTGAAGCCTAACTTGAAAGATTTTGAGCATAACCTTACTAGCTTGAGAAGTGAGAGCAGTTGTCTGGGAGTTTGAACTTTCTTTAGTACTGCCCTTCTTGGGAACTGGGATAAAGGTTGACTTTTTCTAGTCCTGTGGCCACTGCTGGGTTTCCCAAGTTTGCTGACAGATTGAGTGCAACACTTTAACAGCAACATCTTTTAGGATTTTAACTAGCTCTGCTGAAATTCCATCACTGCCATTAGCTTTATTGGCAGCAGTGCTTCTGAAGGCCCACTTGACTTTACAATCCAGGATGTCTGGCTCTAGGTGAATGACAATACCATTGTGGTTATCATGGTCATTAAGAGCTTTTTTGTACAGTTCTTCCGTGTATTATTGCCACCTCTTCTTGATCTCTTCTGCTTCTATTAGGTATTTATAATTTTTGTCCTTTATTGTGCCCATCTTTGCATGAAATGTTCCTTTGATATCTCCAGTTTTCTTGAAGAAATATCTAGTCTTTCCCCTTCTGTTGTTTTCTTCTATTTCTTTGCATTGTTCATTGAAGAAGGTCTTATCTCTTCTTGCTATTCTCTGGAACCCGGCAGTCAGTTGAATATACCTTTCCCTTCTCTTTCCTCAGCTATTTGTAAAGCCTCGTCGGACAACCACTTTGCCTTCTTGCATTTCTTTTTCTTTGGGATGGTTTTGCTCAGTGCCTCCTATACAATATTATGAACCTCTGTCCACAGTTCTTCAGGCATTCTGTTTACCAGATCTAATCCCTTGAATCTATTCATCACCTCCCCTGTATAATCATAGGAGACTTGATTTAGGTTACCTGACTGGCCTGGTGGTTTCCCTGGCTTTCCTTAGTTTAAGCCTGCATTTTGCTATAAGGAGCTGATAATCTGAGTCAGAGACAGCACCAGGTCTTGTTTTTGCTGTCTGTATAGAACTTCTCCATCTTCGGTTGCAAAGGATGCAGTCATCTGATTTTGGTATTGACCATCTGGTGATGTCCATGTGCAGAGTCATCTCTTGTGTTGTTGGGAAAGGGTGTTCCTAGATTAATAACATCTCTCAGGCTCTGGCTCACATCCTCATCTGGTAGAATATCAGTAAGAAAAAGCCGCCCATAGGTCACTTCAAATGGGCTAAGCCTCAGACCACTCCTGGGGGCTACACAGACCCTGAAGAGTGCAGTAGGAAGCAAGTTTGTCAAGGGTTTGTGAGTTTCTTAGTAGAGCTTTTGCTAAGGTTTTCCTTAAAGTATGGTTCATTTTCTCTGCCTTCACTGAAGACTGGGGGTGCCACAGGGTGTGTAGCTTGGAGTGTATCCCTAGGGCTGTTGTGAGCCCCAGTGTGATTTGGGGTATAAAAGAGGGCCCGCTGTCACTCTGCAAGGACTTTGGAAGTCCGATCCAAGGAATTATTTCTTTTAAAAGGGACTTACAGGGGCTTCCCTGGTGGTCCAGTGGTTAAGATTTTGCCTTCCAATGCAGGGGATCCAGGTTCAATCCCTGGTTGAGGAACTAAGATCCCACGTGCCTTGTGATCAAAAAACCAAAACAAAACAGAAGCAGTATTGTATCAAATTCAATAAAGACTTTAAAACATTGGTCCACATTAAAAAAATATGAAAAAAAGAAAACCAGGGGGTACTTACAGACGTCCATAACCTTTTCAGGTCAGGTGGGGAAGACCTCACCCCATCCTATGAGAATATCGACAAACATGAGCAGATATTAATACATCCTGATCATGAGGGGATTTGAGTGAAATCTAGCTGCCAATATTTCTCTGGTTATGGCCCTTCGCATTGAACTGACCTGAGTAATGAAGGAGGGATTAGATGGATCTGTGGGTTATCACAGAGCTTCCCAGGTGGCTCCGTTGTAAAGAATCTGCCTGCCAATGTAAGAGAGGTGGGAGATGTGGGTTTGGTCTTGAGTTGGGAAGATCCCCTGGAGGAGGGCATGGCAACCCATTCTAGTATTCTTGCGTGGAAAATTCCATGAACAGAGGAGCCTGGCAGGTTCAGTCCTTGGGGTTCACAAAGAGTTGGACATGACTGAGTATGCATGCACGCACACATGGGTTATTATGGGTCCATAAATCAAGGGCACGTGTTACTTGTTTTACTGTTCTTTTAAGCCCTTTCCCTGAAAACTCCTTTTGTGTTAAGTCCCATAGTACATCCCTCCCAAAGTGGGTGGGATGTAAGCTCTCAGTGAGTTTCCATCGTTGGGTCTCAGGAGCTAGAACCTTGTCCTCCTCCTTATACCAGCCTGTGCTTCCTTTCTCAGAGCCCCATTTCTCAGCATGATTGTGTTCCTGTGGGGAGCAGTGGGGGAGGCTGGGGAGTGCGGGGGCGGCCCGTCCCTAGAGCCGTAACTTGTTCAGGTTCCTGCAGTCAGCTGCCTGTTTTGCAGTTTGATCAACTGTGCCATGCGCTTGGCTCACGAAGGATCCACCCCTCTGGCGGCCCCCACAGTGGATTACTGCTGCCCGGGTCAGGAGCTGCACTGCTTCTAAAAGAGCCAGGACCAAATCTTGATGTTTTATGGCAGAATTTCTAGCGGTTAACATTTCTCTCTCCAAATGGCAGCATGAGCATGTAACACATGAAACCCACATTTACAGTTAGTAAAAATATTTAATTTCTTCTCCTTCCCTAACTACAAAACTGCTGTGAATGCAGTCAGTTCAGCCTTATGGACTGATGTCCAGGCTGTCAGGGCCTCGGTTTCTATGACTTCGTCTAGACCAACTATGGCATACCCTGCCTTTTGGGTCCCATTTCTACAAAACTGCTTTGATCAGTAAACCAACTGACCTCAAGGCTCATCTAGAAGATCAGACCTGCTGGACTGAGTTTATTCTAGGCTCTCTACACACTGATTCTCTAAGTCTCCTCTCTCGACTCCTAGAAGCAGAGTTGCTGGGTTCCAGGTTTGGCACACCTTTAAGGTAATTTCAGGGGCATCCATTAGGAGGGCCTGATATCTTGTTACCCTTCCTCCAGTCAACCAGTGATGTCCAGCACAGATTGTACCTGATGAGGGGTTAACACATCTAAGTGTTGCCCCGGGGGAGCTGGGAAGCCTCACTAACCACCAAGACTGTGGCTGCTATGCCCGCAGGCAGCTTGGCCAACTCAGGGCAACTAAGTTTGGTTGTTTTGAAAAGTAAGCCACTGGTCTCTAATCAGGTCCCAACTTTGTGTCAGAACTCCTACTGCTATCCCTGACCTCTCATGAACATAGAGGGTAAAGGGCTTGTCCAAATTTGGAAGCCCCAGGGCTGGTGTCTACTCAGCTCAGGCTTTAGAGTCTCAAAATCCCCCTACCCCCCACAAGCTAGTGGGTCTTATTCTATTGAAGGAGTTCCTTTTCTCCTCCCTTTAGAGCCTCATGTAGGCTTTTGGCTCTAAGGCCATAATTTGGAATCCAGAAGGACAGGACCCAGGCTTGCCTGGTGGCTCCAACGGTAAAGAATCTGCTTGAAATGCAGGAAGCCCGGGTTTGATTCCTGGATCGGGAAGATCCCCTGGAGAAGGGAATGGCAAATAACTCCAGTATTCTTGCCTGGAAAATTTCACGCACAGAGGAGCTTGGTGGTCTACAATCCATGCGGTCACAAAGAGTCGGACACAACTGACCACTTTCACTCGCTAGGACAGAACCCAGCCATCCTGAGAAAGCCTCAGAGTTGCCGCCTTGTGGTTGGAGCTGGTAATGCACTCATTGCTGTTTTCCGATCGGTGACCAGGGCTGGTGCCACATCCCGCCTTCCCAGGTGAAAACAAATCCTAAATATTGAACCCATTGCTGTGAGACCTAAGCCTTGGTTTTCCTAGACAATTTAGGACTCGACAGTATTTTAATACGAATCTTGTTTGGTTTCACTACTTATCACCGAATCATCAATATACTGGAACAGAGTTCCCTTCTCAAGGCTCAGTTCCCTCAGTTCTCATGTTCGTGCTTTTCCAAAAAGTGGGGGCCCTTCCAAAAACCCTGAGAAAGCACCATCCATGTATATTGGGTAGCCTCCAGGGTTTCAGGGTCCCTCCTTTCAAAGGTGGAAAGGTATTGAGGGTTTGGATGTAGGGGAATACAGAAAAATGCGTCTTTGAGTCCAAACAGAGAAACACTGGGTGCTCCCTGGCACTTGGGTGAGGAGGGTGTCAAGGGTTTGGCACCACTGGGTGAGTGGGGATGACGGCCTCATTCACTGCTCATAAGTCTTGCACAAACTGAAAAGTCCCTGTTAGGCTTCTGAACAGGGAGAGGCAGGTGTTGCAGGGGCACTGGCAGGGCCTAATGAATCGGGTTTTAGGACTTTGCTGAGTAGTGGTTGGATTCCCCTCAGGGCCTTAGGCTTTAAAGGATATTGTCTCTTCCAGGGGTATTTTCCCCAAGCTTTAACCTTATTATTTTTTTTTGCAAAAATAATTTTAGCTATTTCGTTTTGGCTGTGCTGAATCTCTGTTGCTGCTCAGGCTTTTCTCTAGTTGCGCCGAGCGGGGGCTACTGTCTAGCTGCAGTGCTCTCTGCTGTGGTTTCTCTTCTGGTGGAGCACGGGCTGTAGGGCGCGTGGGCTCAGCAGTTGTGGCGCACGGACTTAGTTGCTCTGCAGCACGTGGGATCTTCCCAGACCAGGGATCGGACCAGAGTCCCCTGCATTGGCAGGCAGATTCTTAACCACTGGACCTCCAGGGACGTTCTTGTCTCATTTTGATATCAGGGCAATACTGGCCTTATAAAACCATTTTGAAAGTGCTCCCTCCTCTTCTGTTTTTTTGTTTTTTGTTTTTTTTTAAAGAGTTTGAGAAGGATTGGTTAATTCTTAAATGTTTGATGAAATTCAGTGAAGTTGGTGGTCTTGTATTTTTGTTTGGTGGGAGATTATTGTTTACTGATTCGATCTTATTACTGGTGATCATTCTGTTGAGATTTTCTGTTTCTTTATTATTGTGTCTTGGTACCATGTATGTGTCTAGGAATCTTTCTTCTAGGTTGTCCAGTATGTTGGCATAGTTGTTCATAGTCTTTTTCTTTTTTTGTAGTTTTGTGGTATCCCTTTTAATGTTTCCTCCTTCCTTACTGATTTTGAGTCCTTTCTTTCTCTCGGTGAGTCTAGCTAAAGTCTTCCAGCTTTCTTCTCAAAAAGCCGACTCCTAATTTCATCCCCTCTGTTGCCTTTTCAGTGTCTCATTTCATGGATTAAAATCCGATCTCCTTATTTCCATCTTACTACAAAATTTAGGTTTAGTTTCATCTTTTTCTAGTTCCTTGAGGCATAAAGTTAGGATTTTTAAGATTTTTTCTTGTGTCTTAATGTGGGCATTTATCATTATTTATCTTAGAACTTATTTTGTTGTGTCCCGTTGAGTTTTGTATGTTGTATTTACATTTTCATTTGTCTTTCTTCTGGTAATTTATTTCTAGTTTCGTACCATTGTGGTCAGAAAAGATGCCTGACATAATTTCAGCCTTCAGTTTATTAAGATTTCTTTTATGGTCTGACATATGATTTATCCTGGGTTTTGTTCCATGTATACTTGAGAAGAATGTGCTCTGTTGCTTTTGGATGGAATATTGTATAAAATGTCCTTTAATTCCATCTGGTCTTACATGTAGTTCCAGCACAGTGTTTTCTAATTGATTTTTTGGTCTGGATGTTGTTGTTGAATATGGGGGTATTGAAGTCCGCAACTATTATTGTATTGCTGTCTATTTATCCCTTCAGGTTTGTTATTATTTGCTTTATGTATTTAGGTGTTCCTGTGTTGGTTGTATATAACAAAGCATATTATATGCTTTGGTCAAATTTGTTACCAAACTCAGGTTTGGCTGCTTGCCAATACAAGTATTAATTGGGAGTTTGCTTTATTCCAGAGACCAGCAACCTGGGGAGAAGGCAGACTCATATCCAAGAGCCTACTCCAAAGATTCTACTTGACCATGAAAATTCTAAAGGGAGAAAGGAGAAGTTAATCACAGTTAATCATTTGGAAAAGAGATCAGAGTCTTCATTATCTTCCCTTGTGTGCAGACTTTTTTTCTGATTGGATGATGGGGAGGTAATATGGCAGTGTTCTTCAAATTTTGTATTGTGTTTGAAGTTACCATCCTCCACCTGGGTGGGGATCTTAGTTCCTGCAGAAGAATTCAAAGATACTGAATTCATCTTGAGGAACTTTCCTGGTGGTCCAGTGGTTTAAGACTTCGCCTTCCAATGCAGAGGGTGCAGGTTGGATCCTTGGTCAGGGTGGTAAGATCCCACATGCCTCAAAGACCAAAAAACCAAAAGGTAAAACAGAAAGAATATTTGTAGCAAACTCAATAGAGACTTAAAAAATGGTCCACATCAAAAAAAATCCGAATTCATATTGAGTATGTATATTTTCCTTGAGAAGGAGCCACAACCCTACGCTACTGTTACTTGCTTGCCCTTCCTTTGTTTCTATATTCCCTGCATTTTCTGATTAGCCACTGTTTGAATCTGCCAAGGAGGCTAAATGAAGTCTCTTTCCTACAAACAAGAAATGGGGGACAGAAAGGACTTGTACAAACTGGGCACCACGGGGTCCTGCTCGGTTTCACATTGGCCCCTCTATCATTATATGATGACCTTTCTTATTATAGCTTGTGTTAAAATATAAGTACAGCAACCCCAGCTTGCTTTTGGTTTCTGTTTACATGAAATATGTTTTTCTATCCCTTCAGTTTCAGTCTGTGTGTGTCCTGAAAGGTGAAGTGAGTCTCTTATAGGCCATGTGTAGTTGAGGTTTTTATTATTATTATTGATTCAGCCATTCTGTTGCTTTCAATTGGTGAATTTAGTCTCAGTTCAGTTCAGTTGCTCAGTTGTGTCTGACTTACCCCATGGACTGCAGCATGCCAAGCTTCCCTGTCCATCACCAACTCCCAGAGCTTGTTCAAACTCATGTCCATTGAGTCAGTGATGGGAGCCAACCATCTCATCCTCTGTTATCCCCTTCTCCTCCTGCCTTCAGTCTTTCCCAGCATCAGGGTCTTTTCCAGTGAGTCAGCTCTTGATATCAAAGTGGCCAAAGTATTGGAGCTTCAGCTTCAGCATCAGTCCTTCCAGTGAATATTCAAGGTTGGTTTCCTTTAGGACTGACTGGTTTGATCTCTTGCTGTCCAAAGGACTCTCAAGAGTCTTCTCTTGTGGCCACTGCTGAGTTTTCTGATTTTGCTGGCATATTGAGTACAGCACTTCTAACAGCATCATCTTAGTAATTATTGATAGCTATGAACTTACTATTGCCATTTGGTAATTGTTCTTTCGCTGTTTTGGAAGTTCTCTGTTCCTTTCTTCTGTTACTCTTTTCTTTTGTGATTTAATGATTTCCCCTAATAGTACGCTTAGATTCCTCACTGTTTATCTGCTGTGTATTTATTATAGGTTTTTGCTTTGTGTTACGTGAAGCTTATACAAAATGTCTTATAGCAGCCTAGTTTAAGCTGCTGCTGCCTCACTTTAGTCGTGTCCGACTCTGTGCAACCCCCTAGATGGCAGCCCACCAGGGTCCGCCGTCCCTGGGATTCTCCAGGCAAGAACACTGGAGTGGGTTGCCATTTCCTTCTCCCAATGCATGAAAGTGAAAAGTAAAAGTGAAGTCACTCAGTCGTGTCTGACTCTTAGCGACCCCATGTACTGCAGCCCACCAGGCTCCTCCATCCATGGGATTTTCCAGGCAAGAGTACTGGAGTGGGGTGCCATTGCCTTATCTGTAGTTTAAGCTAATAATGACTTAAGTTAGAATGCATACTGAAGCTGTACATTTTGAAGTGCTCGTCCTTGTTTAGATGTCACAATTTTCATTTTTATCTTGTTATACTTTAGCAAATTATGTATTATATTTTAATACTTTTATCTTTTAAGCTTTGTGCTAGATTTATGTGTGATTTACCCACCATGATGACATTAGAATATTCTGAATTTATTTTTATCTTTACCACTGAAATTTATATCCTTTCATATGTTTTCCTGTTACTAATTAGCACCTTTTTTTTGGCTTAAAGAACCTGCTTTTAGTTTTAAAAACTTATTTTCGGCATGATCAGTCTAGTGGTCATGAACTTCTTCAGTTTTTCTTGTTTGGAAAACTCATTTTCTGTCCTTAAATTCTGAAGAAATGCTTTTCTGGGTAGAGTATTCTTGGTTGGCAATTTTTTGTCTTTCAGCACTTAGCATATATAGTGCTATTCTCTTCAACTTGCAAAGTTTCTTTAGAAAGATTTGCTGATGGTCTTGTGGGGATTCCGTTGTGCATAATGTTGTTTTTCTCTTGTTTCTTTAAAAACTTTCTCCTTGTCTTTAACGTTTACCACGTTAATTATAATGTGTCTCCATGTGTGTCTTGTTGAATTGATCTTTTTTGGAATGTTTTGGGCTTCTTAGATCTATATGCCTATCTCTTTCCCCAACTTGGGAAATTTTTAGCCATTATTTCTTCAAATAAGCTTTCTGCCCACCTTCTCCGTCTGTGACTCCTGTATCTGAGTATTGGTGCACTTACTTGTTCCATAATTCCCATAATCTATCTTTACACTTTCTGATTCTGTTTTTCTTTCTTTTTCTACTCCATTTGAGTGATTTCCACTGTCCTTTCTTTGAGTTTGTTAATGTTTCATTTTTCATTTTTTTCAAAAGTTGATTTTTTGGCCACACTAGGTCTTAGTTGCTTCATAAAGGATCTTCAGTCTTCTTTGCACTGTGCAGAATCTTTAGTTGAGGCATGCAGACTATTAATTGTAGCATGTGGGATCTAGTTCCCTGGCCAAGGATGAAACCCAGATCTCCTGCATTGGAATATGGAGTCTTAGCCACTTTCCACTTTTCTAAGCTCTTTCTCTTAGACCACCAGGGAAATCCCTGATCTTTGTTCTACTTCATCTTTTCTGCTCTTGACTCCCTCAATTAAAACTTTCAGCTTAATTATTATATTTTTTAGCATTATGATTTAGCATTATGATTTCTGTTCAATACTTTCTTATATTTTTCTACCTCTTTGTTGACATTTTCACTCTGTACATGCATTATTCTTCTGAGCTTGGTGAGCATCTTTTTGACCATTATTTTGAGCTCTTTATCAGGTGAGTCACTTATCTCTGTTTCATTAAGGTTTGTTTCTTGAATTCTTTTTCTTTTGTTTGGAACATATTCCTCTTGTTTCTTCATTTTCCTAGATTCTGTGTGGTTTTTGTGCATTAGATAAAAGTCACCGCTTCCAGTCTTAAGGGAGTGGTCTCCTGTAGCAGATCAACCTGCAGTGTGCAGGCTTCACATTACAGTGGCTTCTCTTGTTGCAAAGCATGGGCTCTAGGGCAAGTGAGCTTCAGTATTTGCAGCACGTGGGTTCAGTAGTTGTGACGCACAGGCTTGGTGACCCACAGCATGTAGAATCTTCTAGGAGCAGCGATTGAACCCATGTCCCCTGCGTTGGCAGGCAGATGCTTAACCACCAGGAATTCCAATATAAAATCCTTTGAAATATATTTTATTACAGGGGATGAGGGAGAGCTCAAACTAATTTTTTCTTAAATATATGTATATTGACATGCGATTGAATCAACCATCCTTTTCCCTTTGACTTGAAATACTATGTATTACACACACAGATGAGCTCATTTATGAATGTTCCATCCTGCTTTATTCGTCTCTCTGTGCCCGGGTGTGTATCACCCTGTGTTAGGTATTATAGTTCTCTTATGAGCACAGATGAGTAGAAGACATGTAAATGAAACCTAACCCTAATTTAGGAACCATGAGAGTAAGTTTGGACTATAAATAACAATTTAGCCATAAAAGATTTCTTCCAACTCCAATGTGGTTTGTTGTGTTCAGTGAGAGGAACACTGTGTATTTCAAAGTCATGTGTTGATATTTTGCAGTTCCCATAGAGACAGGCTGTGAAGTCCTACAGTAAGGTTTTACCTTGTAAAGTTCTTAATAGCTATAACAGACAACTTCTAGCCTGTTTTATTTATTTTATTCTAGCCTGTCTGTTTTATTGCTACACAGGTGTTCTTTCACATGGAGAATACTGAGATACTTTCACCTGTTTTTATTTTACTAGGTTCCATGTATTTTATGGCTAAACAAGGAACCTTGAGGGGATGGTGGGGACAGAACAACAATATCAAAACTATAGAAAAGAAATAGCTGCGATTGTAAGGGTATCACCCAGTCTGGAATTGTGGTCCCATTCTCCAGAGTCTCAATGGAGTAGTCCAAGGTTTCCTTTTTATCCTTAGTGATGATGTTAACAATAGTTAAAGATAAAAATATTAGTGGCATTGCTTAATTGCAGTGATAAATATTTTCCCTTGCTTACTGGTGCTGTAAGTTGCCTTGAGTGGGTTTTATCTGTTTGCTCAGTAAGTGTAATTTAAGCTATTTTACACTTGTTTAAAGCAAGGGGAAAAAAAGACAAGTGATTTCTCATTTTGCTATAATTGCTTGGTGGCAGCAAATTCCTGTCTTACCAAAAGCATACTTGGCCTGTTTGCAATTTGCTTTGGCTGTAGACTAATGATAAATGTCGTTTGAAAAGTTTATCAGGTTTTAATATACACAACCATTGTTTTGTGGTCATTTCTCTTTCAGTGTTCAAGTGAAAACATCCAAAAATATCACACTGAATGGCAAAGGTTTTCTACAGTTCAGGCTTTGATGAAGTTGATAATCAGTTCCATGCATTCTAACAACTTAATTTGGTCCTTAAATATTGTGTTAAGCAAATAAGCCTGAAAGTTTTTTTTTTTTAAATATCAAAGATATAAAACATATATCAGGTTGGTCAGTCAGTGCAGAATAATCAAAGGGACAGAACTTCTGTAGTTAATAAAATAGTGAAACATGGCATTTGTTCTAAAATTATGTGGCAGAACTCCACTAGGACATTGCTGTAGAATAAACACTTGTGTATCCCCCCTTGTAGTATCCTACAGAATCGTTCCACTGCCCTAAAAATCCTCTGTGCTCTGTTTGTCCCTTCCTCACTTCTACTGCCTGGTAACCACTTATCTATTTATTGTCTCTATAGCTTTATCTTTTCCAGAATGTCATATACTATGTAACTTTTCCAGACTAGCTTTTTACACTTAGCAGTATGCATTTAAGGATCGTCCAAGTCTTTTCATGGCTTGACAGCTCTTTTTAGTGCTGAGTAATGTTCCAGTGTCAGGATGTTCCATCAGTTCAGTTCAGTCGCTCAGTCGTGTCTGACTCTTTGCGACCCCATGAATCGCAGCACGCCAGGCCTCCCTGTCCATCACCATCTCCCGGAGTTCACTCAGACTCACGTCCATCGAGTCACTGGTGCTATCCAGCCATCTCATCCTCTGTCGTCCCCTTCTTCTCCTGCCCCCAATCCCTCCCAGCATCAAAGTCTTTTCCAATGAGTCAACTCTTTGCATGAGGTATCTGAAGTACTGGAGCTTCAGCTTTAGCATCATTCCTTCCAAAGAAATCCCAGGGTTGATCTCCTTCAGAATGGACTGATTGGATCTCTTTGCAGTCCAAGGGACTCTCAAGAGTCTTCTCCAACACCACAGTTCAAAAGCATCAGTTCTTCAGCGCTCAGCCTTCTTCACAGTCCAACTCTCACATCCATACATGACCACTGGAAAAACCATAGCCTTGACTAGACGGACCTTAGTCGGCAAAGTAATGTCTCTGCTTTTGAATATACTATCTAGGTTGGTCATAACTTTTCTTCCAAGGAGTAAGCATCTTTTACATTTCATGGCTGCAATGACCATCTGCACTGATTCTGGAGCCCAAAAAAATAAAGTCTGACATTGTGTCCATTGTTTCCCCATCTATTTCCCATGAAGTGATGGGACGGGATGCCATGATCTTTGTTTTCTAAATGTTGAGCTTTAAGCCAACTTTTTCACTCTCCTCTTTCATGGTATCTCATTATTTCATCTGATTCCATTTTCAATGATTGCTAAGAATTCCTCTTAAAAATAGATTGGCCCTTTCCACGCCATTATCCTCCTGCATCACTAAGGCCTTTGGAGCGTCATCTTAAATTAGACAAACTGACAAACAAGGTCATCACTAGTAGACAAAGTCACCCAGAGCCTGTGTTTATGCAGCTTCAGGCCACTCGGCTCTCTCCCTCTTGTGGCCATTTCTCTCTTGGAACTGGTCCCCTAACTGTTCATTCTACTAGTTTCTGGGGAAGTGGAATATCTTTTTGGTAGTTTTCGGTCATTTTTCGTCAATCATTGTTTAGCAGTTAGTTGTGATTCTGGTGTTTTCATGGGAAGAGGTAAGCTCAGGTCCTTCTATTTCACCATCCTTATCCCAAAGCCATCTGCTTAGTTTGTTTTCTCCCCCCTTTCTTTTTTTGGCTGCGCTGGGTCTTTGCAGCTGCATGCAGGCTTTCTTTGGTTGCGGTGAATGCAGCCTGCTCTCCAGTTGTGGCGCATGCGCTTCTCACGGTGGTGGTTTCTCTTGTGGGGTATGGCTCTGGGGTGCACGGGCTCAGTAGCTGTGGTGCACAGGCTTAGTTGACCACTGCTTGGGGGATCTTCCCAGACAAGGGATGGAACCTGTTCCCCTGTATTGGCAGATGGACTGTTAACTACAGGACCACCAGGGAATCCCTATCCTGCTAGTTTCTAAATAAGAGTGCCATGACTTCCCCTTCCCACTCTATGCTTCGTCTATTAGAATGTGTGAACAGTGCAACCATCATATATAGTCCAAGAAGTCTCAAACTCATGGCTCCAGTCCTAACCTTCCACCTAAATTCTAGCCCTGTGTTTCCAGGTACCTAGACAATGGTCCCATCCTAAATGTCTTACAATCCTTTCTTTTACTGTCTCTCAAAATCTGTGTCTCTCTCTCCTTCCTTTTCACTGTCTCTCCCTCTGGGCTCTGCAGGCGCTAGTCTTGCCAGGTTACTTTCTTTTCCTCACACCCCAGCTTGGATCCATTAGCACATCTTCATCAAAATATATCCACTGACAGGATATTAATATGTCTCAACTCTTCTCCTGCTGGAACTCTCATCTAGACCATTACCTCTTCCCTGGAGACCTGCAATAGCTTCCAAAAACTGGTCTCTCACCTCCACGTTCACTCCTTTTTTTTTTTAAATTGGAGTATTGTTGCCGTACATTGTTGTGTCAGTTGCTGCTGTGCAGCAAGGTGAAACAGCTGTGTGTATAAATATATCCCCTCCTTTTATACGTGCATGTGTGTGTGCTAAGTCACTTCAGTCGTGTCCGACTCTTTGCGACCCCATGGGTTGTAGCCCACCAGGCTCCTCTGTCCATGGGATTCTCCAGGCAAGAATACTGGAGTGGGTTGCCATGCCCTCCTCCAGGGGATCTTCCCCACCCAGTGGTCAAAGCCGTGTCTCTTGTCTCCTGCACTGGCAGGCAGGTTCTTTACCATCATCACCACCTGGGAAGCCCATTTTATACATAGTAGTGGATGTGTGCCAACCCCAGTCTTCCAATTCATCCCATCCTTTCTTCCCCCCTTGGCATTCATACGTTTGTTCTCTGCAACTGTGTCTCTGTTTCTGCTTGGCAAATAAGTTCATCATGTTTACTGCTTAATGATACATCCTCCATTGTGATCTTTTACCCCTTAGCTTTATTCAGGTATAATTGAAATATGTGTACAACATGTTGACTTTGTACACCTATGTATTGCAACACGAGTGATTTTTAAAAGCAGATCCTATCACTTTCTTACATAATATTCTTCAGGGATGCCCCATTGCTATCAGAATAAAATCGATCCTTCTCACCATTACTTAAAGCTCCTGTTTTATCTGACCTCTGCCTCCCTTCCTTAAACCAGTGTCTTACCTTGCCTCTCTTCATTTCCAACTTTCAAACATGCAAAGCTAGTTCCCACTCAGGGCCTTTGCACTTGCTGTTCCCTCTGCCTGCAATGCTTTCCCCCACTACTCCCTTTGCCAGCTCATCCTCACCCTTCAGGACTCAGATTCTCCCTGGCCTCCCGAGGTAGCGTGGTTCTCACCTCCCCTGACAGTCCCATCTACTCTCTCTCCCATTTCCTAGTTTTGTTTTCTTTGTGGCGTTCATAAATTATTACCCCAAATTATTTGCTTATACGTTTGCTGTCTGTCACTCTCCGGTAGAATGTGAGCTCCCCGAGGACAGGATCCTACTCCTCACCAGAGCCTGGAGCTTAGAGCAGTGTCTAATACATAGTGGGAGCTCAAAAAATATCTGTAGAATGAGAGGGACTTCGCTGGTGGTCCAGTGGTTGGGAGTCCACCTGCCATTGTGGGGACATGGGTTTGATCCCTGGTCTGGGAGGGTCCCACATGTCGTGGAGCAACTAAGCCCACATGTTGCAACTACTGCACCTGTTCTCTGCAACAAGAGAAGGCGCCGATGAGAGGCCCCCGCACACCGCAACTAGAGAGTAGGCCCCACTTGCCTCAATTAGAGGAAGACTGCACGCAGCAATGAAGACCCAGTGCAACCAAAAATAAATAAAAAGAGATATCTGTAGAGTAAATACAGCCCCTCACAGCCCCTCCCCTCTGCCAATAAGTCATCATCCTTTGTTTTTCCATCCAATTCTAAATTATTTTCCTCAAATTCCAGTGTTCTCAAACTCCTAAATCAATATTTGGAGTCATCTTTATTTGTTCCTCTGATTTTTCAGATTCCTTTTTCCCACCCATACTCATGGCCCACATCATGGATCTATTTTTCCTACTTTTGTCTTTCTATATTTTCCTAACGTTCTGGAGGGTGATGCCAGATGGATGTTTCTAAACACTTGTTTTCAAATTTTATGGCCAAATAGGGTACATTCCAGTCTGTATAACTGATGCTAAGTAGAAGCATCAAGAAGTGCATGTATTCGGGCAGTTAATCAACTGGGAGGTATTATGTATGTATTTTGCCATTGATACCAATATCCTTGAATTTCATCCAGAAACCAGCAATTTAAACTAGCAGGCGGTGTGTCCTTGGTAACCTGGTGTTATTTAATTCTGAAATAATAATTGCATACATTCACGCTGAGTGGTTTTCTAAATTGATTATTTTGGGCTCTGCTGGGTCTTTGTTGCTGTAAGTGGGCTTTCTCTAGTTGTGATGAGCGAGGGCTACTCTCTGCTTTGGTGTGTGGACTTCTCAATTTGGGGGCTTTTCTTGTTGCAGAGCACAAGCTCTAAGGTGCATAGGCTTTAGTAGTTGTGGCACTTGGGCTCAGTGGTTGTGGCGTGAAAGCTTAGTTGCCCTGCAGCATGGGAAGTTTTCCCAGACCAGGGATCGAACCCGTGTCTCCTGCAGTGGCAGGTGAATTCTTATCCACTGGACCACCAGGGAAGGCCCACCCTGAGTCTTTAAAGATGAAATTTAGAGGGTGAAATCTGGTTTCTCTGACTAACACTGTCCAGAGGGCTCATTACTTTAAATCTAATGGGCAGTTCCACAGATTGAGATGGAAATATTCTTGGACTTGGAGAATAACACATTGGGTATTACTAGTTTGCTGAAAATGCCCCTTTGACAATGCAGAGTTTCCTTTTTTCTGATTCTTTGCTTACCGTGTGAACTACCATGTGGTCTCCTGTTGACCCTTCCCACCACAAGGACCTGCTGCTGCCCCTGTGTGTGTGGCTCCAAGTTTTGATGCAGGCAGATTTCCCAAGAAAAATGAATTGGCATTATCACTTATAAACCACACTCTTGGAAAGTTGGTTTGTGTGAAGTGGACACCCAAATTAGTTCTCATTTAGCTACAGTGATAAATTTGAGAAGCTGGATGTTCAGCCTGCCTTTGGTCCAGTCACTCCCTGAGATATCCCCTTGGCTCCGCTCCGTGACCCATATTCCCCAGTGCTCACAGCCTGGTGTAGTTGCCTCCCTCATAGCTTCTGAGCTTGGCCATGTGTCTAACCTTGGCCAGTGGAACATCAGCAAATGAAACATGCATGGAGACTTGCTTGGCACTTACAGTTTGAAATGTGTCCTTCTGGAATATTCCTTTTCTTTTCTTTTTTTAAAGAGAATTTCTTTTTAATACATTTCTATTCCTGGCTGCACCAGATCTCAGTTGCGGCACTCAGGATCTCTCATTTTGGCGTGCGGGCACCTCTCTAGTTGTGGCACATGGGCTGTATAATTGTAGTGCATGGACTTGGTTGCCCTGTAGTATGTGGGATCTTAGTTCCCCAACCAGGGATTGAACCCATGTCCCTTGCGTTAGAAGACAGATTCTTAACCATTGGACTACTAGGGAAGTCCCAGAATGTTCCTTTTTAGAAACTGGCTACCATGCTGTGTAGAAGCCCAAGCAGCTGGAAGGTGAAGGCCACATGGCAAAGAACTGAGAGCCCTGAATGTAACCACAGCTAAACTCCCAGCCGTAAGCAGTGCCAGCTCTCAGCGCTGTGAGAAAGGCCATTTGGAAATTCGCACCATCCCAGTGTTCTAGCCCCAACACAAAATTTTCCCATCCCAAATACCTTCAGCATTTATACTGCATCCTACTTTCAATTGGATATACTCCTTGACCTACAAGAAACAGTAGCAGACATCATAACAAACATTTATGCAGCGTTTTCTGTGCACCATGGGCTTTCCTGGTGGCTCAGACAGTAAAGAATCTGCCTGCAATGAGGGAGACCAGAGTTCAATCACTGGGTCAGGAAGATCCCCTGGAGAAGGGAATGGTAACCCACTCCAGTATTCTTGCCTGGAGAATTCCAGGGACAGAGGAGCCTGGCGGGCTACAGTCTACGGGGTTGCAAAGAGTTGGACAAAACTGAGTGACTAACACTTTCACCTTCTTTCTCTAAGCACACTGGTTTACTTTTGTGTGATCTGGTTTACTATTGTGTGATCTCAATGTTGTGGTATTTTCTCCCCAATCACAGGTTTAAATCATAATTTGTTAATCTGTCTTTCCCATCCTATGACAAATTCTTGGCTAGAGTAATTCATTCAACAAATGCTTATTGAGTTCCCACTGTGTGTTAAACACTGGTGATACAGCAGTGAATAAAACAAGCGAAAATCTTTGCTCTCATGGAACTTACATTTTGGTGGAAAATATAATAAACCAGTATATCAGTTAGCTTAGGTAGTTTACATATAATGTGAACAGGGACTGAGTTAACAATAAATCCTCCACATGCAAACGAGTTCCATTCTGAGAGTGTGTTTGTAAGTCCAATTTGTTCCTAAGTCCAACAGTTAGCCTCGGTACCCAACTAACACATTCAGTTATAGTACTATACTGTAATAGGTTTATAACAGTTTCACACAAATAATACATAAAAAACAAAAATTTTAATCTTACAGTACAGAACCTTGAAAAGAATAGTACAGTACAACAGCTGGCACACGGGCTGGCATCAAGTGGACAGGCAGGAAGAGGTACTGACTGGAGGAGGGAGAGGAGATGGGAGATGGTAGAGCTGAAGGATCGTCAGCAAAGGAGACATAATATCACTTACACACTATAATATCGCTTACACCTTTATGTGATTTGACATGCGAACACTTGTTCACATCTTTGAAAGTTGGCATTTGAAGGTTTATATGTAGCGGATGTACTGTATATGGTCTCTATAGGTTGGCTGCTTCTCTCCTCCATTCCTCCTTCAAGATCAAGGAGAAATCCCTTTCTGGGACATGCTGATCTGTGGCAGAGGGAAATGAGAGATGGTGGAGCTATGCAATACTCCTTACAGCTTCTGCTCAGCAGTACCATGCATTACTGCCTCTCATGTTTTATTGACACATGAACAACCCTGACTGCAAATGATTGGGAACATACCCTACCACAACTAGCAAAATATGTTAGATGTAGTCAAGGGCTAAGTTGAAAAATATAAAATGGGGAGGTGACCCACTGGGGTCCTGGAAAAGGAAATACATTTTAATAGCATGGTCCAGGGTGACCTTGTTTAGAAAGTGACATTTGAGCAAAGATTTGAAGGGTAGAAGGGGGTGAGGTTTGGGTTTTCTGGGTAAAGGGAGTTTTAAGGAAAAGGAAAGCAAGTGCAAAGGCCCTGAGGCAGGGGCATGTGTGCTAACTTGAAGAGGAAATAAAAGAGGAAATAGGGGTGGTGTGGGTATAGATCATGTGTGGCTATATGGGCTGCTGTAAAAACTTCAGATTTGATTCTGAGAAGGGCGCCCACTGGAGAGTTGAACAGGATAGTGTCATGTATGGAATTGCATTTTAGTAGGATGTCTGCCAGCCCCATTAGAGACAGGCTGCAGTGGGGCAGGATTGGGAGTCAGGTTACGGTGGGGAGGCTTTCACAATAATCCAGGCAAAAGAGAGTGGTAGCTAGTACTAGAAAGTGTGGTGTACCAGGGTGATGGTGAGAAGTGGTTGAATTATGGACATATTTTGAAGGTAAAACAAAGAGGTTCCTTTGGTTTGATCCTGGTGTAGAGAGAAAGAAAGGGAATTAAGGATAACTTTTAAGATTCCTTACCTTTTAGCTCACTTACAGTTTTTTAAAAAAAATCTTTTTATTGTGGTAAAAATAACATAAAACATTTTGTTTATAACCACATTTAGCTGTGTTGTTCAGTGGCCCTAAGTACACTCACGTGATTGTGCAGCTCTCATCATCCATCCCCCCAATTTTTCACCTTCCTAAACTGAAAGTTTGTCTCCATTAAACACTAACTCCCCATCCCCCTTCCCCACCCCCTGCGCCCAGGCCCCTAACATCTACCAGTGTACTTTCTGATTCTATGAATTCGACTCTTCTTGGTACCTCACACGTCACTTACAGTTATTAAATCAATCCAGTTTCAACTTTTAATTTCAAACTCAGTGGCAATCTCATCTCCTTCTATTTCCTAACATCACTGGACCAGTATGGGCTTGAACTGGGGACTCAGACCTCTTGGATTGGAGGTAGGCAAAGTATTCAGAAAGATGCTGGAAAGTGCGGAGCAAGGAAGGAGCAGAGAGGGAGGATGTTATGAGAAAGTCGTGCAGTCCCCTCTGGGTAGATTGTCACCTGTTTCCTGGCTATCACTGAAAGTGAAAGTGTTAGTTGCTCAGTCGTGTCCAACTCTTTGGGACCCCATGGGCTGTAGCCCACCAGGCTCCTCGGTCCATGGGATTCTCCAGGCAAGAATACTGGGCTGGGTTGCCATGTCCTCCTCCAGGGGATCTTCCTGACCCAGAAATCGAACCCAGGTCTCCCGCATTATAGGCGGATTCTTTACCATCTGAGCCACCAGGGAAGTCCTGGCCATCACTAATGCCACTGATACCCTCATTTCAGTGGGTTCCCCCATGCTGCCCTCTCAAGGGGGCCTGTGGGCGAGTCTTTAGACTGTGCTGAGGAGCTCTCTTCTGTGCATGTATTTACCTGTGGAGGTAGTGAAGTATGAGACGCTGCAGTGCTGCTCTAGCTGGGCCACCTGGAGATAACTCGCGCACAACTACATCCCCTAGTGCTTCCAGCAAATAGAAGCGGTGGCTGTTCCGCCACCTCATCACCCCGTTCCAAGGCTCCTCTTCCTTGCTCAGAACAGCATATCGACACATCCCAGTGGCTGCTGTCTGGGAGGTGCCTCGTCTGGTCACTGTCTCAGTCAGATGTGTTTCTTCTGGTGCCTCACTTACTGGGTTTTAGGGAGGGGAGAGCCTTTCTCATCTACTCCCAAACTCGGTGTGAGGAGAGAATGCTATTTCACTATGAATGTTACCTTCTCACACAGATGGATGACCGAACCTCTCTGCTCCTTTTCTTTCCCTCCTCATTTTCTTTCTTTCTTTCTTTTTAAACGGGTATAAGATACAGAGAATAAACGTATGGACACCAAGAGGGAAAGCAGTAGGGTTGGAATGAATTGGGAGATTGAAAACTGATATACACTGTTGATACTGTGCATAAAATAAATAACTAATGGGAACCTATTGTACAGCACAGGGAACTCTGCTCAGTTCTCTGTGGTGATGTGAATGGGAAGGAAATCCAAAAAAGAGGAGTCATGTATACCTATAACTGATTCACTTTGATGTACAGGAGAAACTAACACCACATTGTAAAAAACTATACTCCAATAAAAATTAAAAAAAATAAAATTAAGATATAATTGACCTATGACATATTAGTTTCAGGTATGCATGAAATGATTCGGTATTTGTATATCTTGCAAAATGATTACCACAGTGTAAGTCTAGTTAATGTCCATTACCATACATGATAATAGTTTTTTTGGTGTTATGAGAACTTTTGAGATCTACTCTGTTAATGTTAATACTTTGAGATATGCAATATAATATTGTTAACTTTAGTCACCATGCTGTAAATACTTGCCATGACTTATGTATTTTATAGCTGGAAGTTTGTACCTTTAAAAAATTTTAAATTGAATACTTGATTTACAGTGTTGTATTAATTTCTCCTGTACAGTGAAGTGATTCAGTTATATGTATATATAAGTGTGCTGCTGCTAAGTTGCTTCCATCGTATGTGGCTCTGTGCGACCCCATAGATGTCAGCCTACCAGGCCCCCCTGTCCCTGGGATTCTCCAGGCAAGAACACTGGAGTGGGTTGCCATTTCCTTCTCCAATGCAGGAGAGTGAAAAGTGAAAGTGAAGTTGCTCAGTGTATCTGACTTTTAGCGACACCATGGACTGCAGCCTACCAGGCTCCTCCATCCATGGGATTTTCCAGGCAAGAGTACTGGAGTGGGGTGCCATTGCCTTCTCCTGTATATATAACTATATATATATATATATATATATACACACACACATTATTTTTTATTTTTATATATTCTTTTCCATTATGGTTTACCATAGGATATTGAATATAGCTCCTTGTGCTGTACAATAAGACCTTGTTGCTTATCCATTCTATATACAATAGCTTATATCACCCCAGCCTCCCACTCCATCCCTCCCTTAACCTTCTCCCGCTTGGCAGCCATCAGTCTGTTCTCTGTGTTCATAATCCTGTTTCTGTTTTGCATATAGGCTCATTTGTGACATATTTTAGATTCTACATATAAGTGAAATCATACTGTATTTGTCTTTCTGACTTCATGTTGTATGAGAATCTCTGATTGCATCCATGTTTCTGCAGATGGCATTCTTCTGTTCTTTCTTACGGGTGAGTAGTATTCCATTGTATTTATGTACCACATCTTGTTTATCCATTCATGAGTCAGTGGACATTTAGGCTTCTTCCATCTCTTGGCTATTGTGAATACTGCTGCTATGAACATAGGGGTGCATGGATCTTTTTGATTTATGGTCTTATCTGGATATATGCCCAGGAGTGGGATTCCTGGGCCAAATGGGAATTCTATTTTTAGTTTTCTGAGGCGCCTCTATACTGTTTTCCACACTGGCTGCACAGTTTATGTTTCCAACAACAGTGTGCGTGGGTTCCCCTTTCTCCACATTCATTATTTGTATACTTTTTAAGGGTGGCCATTCTGGCAGGTGTGAGGTGCTACCTCACTGTTGTTTTGATTTGTGTGTCTCTGATAAGTAGTGATGATGAGCATATAGTCACGTGCCTGTTGGCCATCTATGTATGTATCTTCTTTGGAGAAATGTCTATTTAAGCCTTCTGCCCTTTTTTTGATTGGGTGGTTTTTTTTCTGTTTTTGTTATATGAGCTATTCGTATTTTGAAAGTTAAGCCCTTGTCAGTCACATCATTTGCCCATATTTTTTCCCATTCTGTATGTTGTCTCTTCATTTGTTAAGACTGTTCCTTTTGGCCTTTTTACCCACTCTGCAACACTGGCCTGTGGTGACCATCAACCTGTGTGTTGCACCTGTGAGCTTGGGTTTTTTTACACTCACATATAAGTGAAATCATATGGTATTTGTATTTCTTGCTTGATTTATTGCAGTTAGCATGTCCTCAAGATCCAGCCACACTGTCACAATGGCAACATCTTCTTTTTTCATGGCTGAATAGTTTTCCCTTGTAAATGTATACCATATTTTCATTATTTATTGATGGACACTGAGTAGTTTCCACATCTTGGCTATTGTAATAATGTTATAGTGTGAACATAGGGATGCATATATCCTTTCATTTGGTGGTTTCATTTTCTTTGGATAAATACCAGAGAGGAATTGCTAACTCATATGGTACTGTAATTCTATCTTTAATTTTTTGAGGACAGTCCATACTATTTTCTACAATGGCTGCACCAATTTAGATTCCTCTTGACAGTACACGGGGCTTGCTCTTTTGTATGTGCTCACCTACACTTGCTATTGCTTGTCTTTTGGATGATAACCGTTTAAACAGCTGTGACGGGCTACTGCATTTGATTTCTGCCTCCCTGATGACTAGTGATCTTGAGCACTTTTTCATGTACTTGTTGGTCATCTGTATGTTTTCTTTGTAAAAATGTCTCTTCAAGTCTTCTGCCTTTTTTAAACAGTTTTATTTATTCTTTTATTTATTTTTGACTGTGCCGAATCTTTGTTGCTGTGCTCCAGCCTTCTCTAGTTGCATTGTTTGGCCTTCTCTTGTGGCGGCTTTTCTTATTGCAGATCATGGACTCTAGGCACATGGGCTTCAGTGGTTGAGACATAGAGGCTTAGTTGCTCCGAGGCATGTGACATGTGAAATCTTCCTGGTCCAGGGATCAAATCCATGTCCCCTGCATTGGCAGGTGAATTAACCACTGGACCACCTGGGAGGTCCCTCTTCTGCCTCTTTAAACAGATCAGGTTGTTTGGTCTTTTGCTGTTGAGTTGTATTTTGGATATTAACCTCTAATCAGATATGATTTGCACATATTTTCTCCTGTTCAATAAGTTGCTCTTTTTCATTGTGTTGGTTTCCTTTTCTGTACAGAAGATTTTAGTTTTATGTAATCCCACTTTTTGTTGTTGTTGCCTTTGCATTTGGTGCCAAGTCCAAAAAAAATCATTGCCAAGTCTGATGTCAAGATGCTTACTGCCTATGTTTTTTTCCAGGAGTTTTATGGTTTCAGGTCTTATGTGAAAATCTTTCACCTATTGTGGGTTAATTTTTGTGTATGGTATAAAATAGTGATCCAGTTTTGTTCTTTTGCATGTAGTGGTTCAGATTTCCCAATACCATTTATTAAAGAGACTGCTCTTTCCCCATTGTATCAATGTATTCTTGGCCTCTTTGCCATAATTAGTTGATCATATATATGTGAATTTGTTTCTGAGCTCTCTGTTCTGTGCCATTGATCTAAGTGTCTATTTTTATGCAAATACCATACTCTTTTGATTACTGTTGCTTTGTAATATAATTTAAAATCAGGAAGCAGCGAGCCTCCAGTTTTGTTCTTCTTTCTCAAGATTGCTTTAGTTATTTGAGGTCTTTCATTGTTCCATATGTCTTTGAGGATTGTTTCTTCTGTTGTGTCTGTAAATTTTTTGTGATTGGAATTTTGATTGGAATTACATTGAAGTGTAGATTACTTTGGGTAGTATGGACATTTTAATACTGTTAAGTCTTACAGTTTATGAGCCCAGAACATCTTTTCATTTATTTGCGTCTTAGATTTCTTTCATCAATGTCTTAAGGTTTTTAGGGTACCAGTCTTTCACCCTCTGGATTAGATTGGCTCCTGGGTATTTTATTATTTCTGATGTGACTGTAAATAGGATTGTTGTCTTAATTTCTCGTTCTATTATTAGTATATAGAAATGCAACATCATTTTGTATATTGATTTTTGTTTCCTGCAAATAGTGATAGTTTTACTACTTCCTTTAGAATTTGAATGCCTTTTATTTCTTGCATAATTGCTGTAACTAGAACTCACAGTACTGTGCTGAAGGAAAGCAGTGACAGTAGGCATCCTTGTCTTGGTCCTGATCTTAGAGAAAAAACCGTAATTTTCATTTGTTGAGTGAGATGTTAGTTGCAGGCTTGTCATATATGGCTTTTACTATGTTGACGATATATTTCCTCTATACTCACTTTCTTGAGACTTTCCATCAGGAAAAGATGTTGAATTTTGTCAGATCAATCAACTCCTTTCATATGTTTATTATACCCTAATACATAAACGGGCCTAACTATCTGATGGCCAGTCCCCCTGTCTTCCTTTCCTGTAGACGCTATGGAAAGTGACGTGAAGTCGCTCAGTTGTGTCCGACTCTTTGTGACCCCATGGACTATAGTCTACCAGGCTCCTCCATCCATGGAATTTTCCAGGCAAGAGTCCTGGAGTGGGTTGCCATCATGAAAAGCTGTCACCATGCGGACTAGACTCTTGTCTTTCCATATAAGAAGAATCATGTCTCCCTTCTGTAAGGATGTCATTTCTCCCCTCTAGATTTTTAGATTTCTCCTGTAATTGGTTTAGTAGACCATGATTCTCTCTTATAATCCCATGAACTCGTTTTATTTTCAACAGTATTTCAGATATGGACACATTACTGTCATGATTGTCTTGGTAAATACGATGCCATGAACAAAGATTAAGTCATAGGACCAATAATATTGCTTCTTGCAATTTCTTTCCTGCTGCTGCTACTGCTAAGTCACTTCAGTCACGTCTGACTCTGTATTACCCCATAGACAGCAGCTACCAGGCTCCCCCGTTCCTGGGATTCTCCAGGCAAGAACACTGGAGTGGGTTGCCATTTCCTTCTCCAGAACATGAAAGTGAAAAGTGAAAGTAAAGTCGCTCAGTCGTGCCCGACTCTTAGCGACCCCATGGACTGCAGCCTACCAGGCTCCTCCATCTATGGGATTTTCCAGGCAAAGTACTGGAGTGGGGTGCCATTGCCTTCTCCAGATTTCTTTCCTTCACCTGTATAAATCTCAAGGTTGCATATGTATATATATCCAGTTTCACTTTCCCTAGCCATCCTGACCAAAATTCCATATTTTGTTGTAAGTTTTCCAGGATTATAGGTCTTGAATCTGAGTCGTTGTCTTTATCACTTTCATCAAGTATTAGCTCTTATTTGGGTATATAGATTGAAATTTTGGTAGAAAATAATCTAAAAAGGTTTAACTTTTGAAATTCTGTCTGCAGGAGGTGGTGTGTCTGAGTTATTGTTAAAGTGAAGAAATGTCATTATTTGTTTGAACCCTCTTATCCTTTTTTAAAGATTTGTTTATTTTTGGCTGTACTGGGGCTTCATTGCTACACGTGGGCTTTCTCTACCTGCGGCGACTGGGGGCTGCTCTCTAGTTGCAGTGTGTGGGCTTCTCATTGAGTGGCAGGTGGCAAGGCTACCACATCTAGTTTGAGGTTGACTTTGGTTGGTCTCTAGTTCAAAGAACTCTTGTGGTGCCAGATGGCCTTACACTGGAAGGGGTGATAGTCTTACCTCTCTTTTCATTCATATAAGGATAGATCCTATATATCAAAACATCACATGGTACAGCTTAAATAGAAACAGTTTTTTAGTTTGTCAGTTATACCTCAAGAAACCTGGAGGAAAATATAAATAGATCTAATTTCCAGTTCTTTCTCTTTGGTTGGATAGGTTTTCTTGGTTTGGTATCCTTTTTTCCTGAGGGATGGATCCCATGTTCATTATGTTTATGCATGATTCCCTTTAATTTTACACATGATGGGCGTTCCCTGGTAGGCTAGTGGTTAGGATTCTGGGCTTTCACTACCATGGTCCCAGGTTCAATCCCTGTTCGTGGAACTAAGATCCTGCAAGCTGCATGGCACAGCTAAATAAATAAATAAATATCTTTATTCTTTTTTTTTAAAAAATAATAATTTCACACATGAAGATGTTAATATTATCTTTTGCTAGCATAGTGTTCATCATTATTTATTATCATTCTCTGAAAATGTTCTGTATACTTGATGTCAGCAGAATATGCTCTTTGCCTTTCTCTTCAATATGGCAAAAGAATTTCCACTCATGCATCAAGGCCTGTTTGCTCACTATGGCTGTGCAAGATGGTCATTTTTAGGCTTAGGATACAGTGTCGAGTATCAGTTTAATATTTGTTCCTGTGTTCAGGAACTTTGGCCACTGATGCAAAGAGCTGACTCATTTGAAAAGACCCTAATGCTGGGAAAGATTGAAGGTGGGAGGAGAAGGGGACAACAGAGATGAGATGGTTGGATGGCATCACTGACTCAATGGACACGAGTTTGAGTAAACTCCAGGAGTTGGTGATGGACAGGGAGGCCTGGCATGCTGCTGTCCATGGGGTCACAAAGAGTTGGAGATGACTGAGAGACTGAACTGAACTGATTAACAAAGTAGGTGGGTCACAAGCCCATTTCTACTGAAAACTGTTGCCCCTTCCCATAAAAAGTTGCTTTGGGAGCTGGAATATTTTAAGTGTAGTTATAGCTTTCTGTCTATTCCCAACAGATTTGTGCACTGTCTCCTTTAGAAAGTTAGTATTTTCGGTTGATCAGGATCCTGAATTGTTGGTTGGCAAGTGAGGTAGCTGATTATCAATTAAGAACAATTAGAATAACTATCATTGGAAATTCCTGGTGGTTCAGTGATTAGGACTTGACAATTTCACTGTTGGGGCCCAGGTTGAATCCCCTGTGGGGTAACTAAGATCCTAGAAGCCATGGGATATGGGGGATAAAAAAAAGAATACCCACTACTTATTTAAGCCATAAAATTTATTCATAATGTTTAGTACTCTTACAACACATTTCTTGGATGAAGAAACCAGTATGGAAACCAAGGAACTAATTCAATGATTTGTAGCTAGTGGGTGGTAGGACATTGGTCAAGGATCTACACTGCCTTCAGAAGCATCCATTATGTCAACTTCTGGCTCCAGCCTCTTGCAAGGAAATAATCTGTATTTTACTTGTTGTTGTTCAGTCTCTAAGTCATGTCCAACTCTTTGCAACCCCATGGACTGCAACACACCAGGCTTGTGTGTCCATCACCAGCTCCCAGAAATTGCTCAAACTCATGTCCATCAAGTCGGTGATGCTTTCCAACCATCTCATCCTCTGTCGTCCCCTTCACCTCCTGCTTTCAATCTTTCCCAGCATCAGGGTCTTTTTCAAAGAGTCAGCTCTTCACATGAGGTGGCCAAAATATTGGAGCTTCAGCATCAATCTTTCCAATGAATATTCGGACTGATCTCCTTTAGGATGGACTGGTTGGATCTCTTTGCAGTCCAAGGGACTCTTAAGAGTCTTCTCTAACACCACAGCTCAAAGGCATGAATTCTTTGGCACTCAACCTTCTTTATGGTCCAACTCTCACATCCATACATGACTACTGGAAAAAAATAACAGAGCTTTGACTAGCCGGACCTTTATCGGCAAAGTAACGTCTCTGCTTTCTTTTGGAATTTTGCTACATGAGAAAAACATGGTACTGAATTTCTTTTGTTGTTGTTCAGTTGCTAAGTCATGGCTAACTCTTAGCAACCCAATGGACTGCAGCACGCCAGGTTCCTCTCTCCTCCAGTATCTCCCAGCGTTTGCTCAAATTCATGTCAATTGAATTGGTAACGCTATCTAATCACTGACTTTCTAGGATTTGTAAAAGCAAGTAAATAAGAAGTGTAACAGAAAACAAATACAAGTATATGAGTATTAAGTGAAAAGAAACATTTTCTTCCAGAGCAGTGTGATTTTGACATGGCATATTTCCCTATTAAATTTTAACAAGATTATATGTGTGTTTATAGACAAAATGTTTTAATTTAATTCTATGAGACAGCTGGAAATTGCTCACATTTGCTTTTTTGCTCAAAATATTTGTTTGGAATTAGTCAATTGATTTAATATGTAACATCAGTTAGTGTGAATAAGGAAAAAAGTGCAGTTGACAGGGAAGAAAATATTGTTGTATAATGTGACCATTGTGTTGATAGAATGAGTTAGTGTTCTTTAGTAGAGATGTTTAGTGTTAACTCTGATTTGGAATATAGTGGGGAAAAAAACTGTACTGTCAATCTTACACTCAGATAAAAAACCTGCAGAGGGTAACAGGGTTTTTTTGCTCATGCTTAGAAAATTGTTAAGTCAAATACCCTGATATGATAAGTGTGTTCAATCCCTAAGTCAGTCCAATTTTTATGACCCCATGGACTGTAGTACATTGAGCTCCTCTGTCTTCCACTGTCTCCTGGGGTTTGCTCAGATTGGTGTTCATTGAGTTGGTGATATTATCTAAGTATCCCATCCTCTGCCCCTTTCTCCTTTTGCCTTCAGTCTTTCCTATCATCAGAGTCTTTTCCTATGATTCGGCTCTTCGCATCAGGTGGCCAAAGTATTGGAGCTTCAGAATCAGTCCTTGCAATGAATATTCAGGGTTGATTTCCTTTAGGATTGACTGGTTTGATCTCCTTGCAGTCCAGGCGATTCTCAAGAGTGTTCTCTAGCACCACAATTTGAAAGCGTCTGTTCTTTGGTGCTCAGCCTTCTTTCAGGTTCAACTCTCACATTTGTACATGACTACTGGAGAAAATGTAACTTTGACTATGCTATGCTGACCTTTGTTGCCAAAGTGATGTCTCAGCTCTTTTAATATGCTACAATATCAAAAACATCAGAATGAACTCTGTTCGTTTCCAAGGCAAACCATTCAATATCACAGTAACCCAAGTCTATGCCCCGATGAGTAATGCTGAAGAAACTGAAGTTGAACGGTTCTATGAAGACCTACAAGACCTTCTAGAACTAACACCCAAAAAAGATGTCCTTTTCATTATAGGGGACTGGAATGTAAAAGTAGGAAGTCAGGAAACACCTGGAGTAACAGGCAAATTTGGCCTTGGAGTACAGAATGAAGCAGGGCAAAGGCTAATAGAGCTTTGCCAAGAAAACACACTGGTCATAGCAAGCACCCATTTCTAACAACACAAGAGAAGACTCTACACATGGACATCACCAGATGGTCAATACCAAAATCAGATTGATTATATTTTTTGTAGCCAAAGATGGAGAAGCTCTATACAGCAAAAACAAGACCGGGAGCTGACTGTGGCTCAGATCATGAACTCCTTATTGCCAAATTCAGACTTAAATTGCAGTAATTAGGGTAAACCACTAGACCATTCAGATATGACCTAAATCAAATCCCTTATGATTATACAGTGGAAGTGAGAAATAGATTCACGGGATTAGATCTGATAGAGTGCCTGATGAACTATGGATGGAGGTTCGTGACATTGTACAGGGGACAGGGATCAAGACCATCCCCAAGAAAAGAAGTGCAAAAAAGCAAAACGGCTATCTGAGGAGGCCTTACAAATAGCTGTGAAAAGAAGAGAAGCCAAAAGCAAAGAAATCTGAATGCAGAGTTCCAAAGAATAGCAAGGAGAGATAAGAAAGCCTTCCTCAGTGATCAATGCAAAGAAATTGTTTTCCTCTGAAAAAAATAGAATGGGAAAGACTAGATCTCTAGAAAATTAGAGATACCAAGGAAACATTTCATGCAAAGATGGGCTCAATAAAAGGACAGAAATGGTATGGACTCAACAGAAGCAGAAGATATTAAGAAGAGATGGCAAGAATACACAGAACTGTACAAAAAAGATCTTCATGACCCAGATAATCACGATTGTATGATCATTCACCTAGGGCCAGACATCCTGGGATGTGAACTCAAGTGGGCCTTAGGAAACATCACTACGGTGATGATGGAATTCCAGTTGGGCTATTTCAAATCCTAAAAGATGATGCTGTGAAAGTGCTGCACTCAATATGCCAGCAAATTTAGAAAACTCAGCAGTGGCCACAGAACTGGAAAAGGTCAGTTTTCATTCCAATCCCAAAGAAAGGCAATGCCAAAGAATGCTCAAACTATGGCACAGTTGCACTCATCTCACACGCTAGTAAAGTAATCCTCAAAATTCTCCAAGCCATGCTTCAGCAGTATGTGAACCATGAACTTCCAGATGTTCAAGCTAGTTTTAGAAAAGGCAGAGGAACCAAAGATCAAATTGCCAACATCCGCTGGAACATCGAAAAAGCAAGAGAGTTCCAGAAAAACATCTATTTCTTTTATTGACTATGCCAAAGCCTTTGACTGTGTGGATCACTACAAACTATGGAAAATTCTGAAAGAGATGGGAATACCGGACCACCTGATCTGCCTCTTGAGAAATCTCCATACAGGTCAAGAAGCAACAGTTAGAACTGGACATGGAACAGACTGGTTCCAAATAGGGAAAGAAGTACATCAAGGCTGTATGTTGTCACCCTGCTTATTTAACTTATATGCAGAGTACATCATGAGAAATGCTGGGGTGGATGAAGCACATGCTGAAATCAAGGTTGCTAGGAGAAATATCAGTAACCTCAGATATGCAGATGACACCACCCTTATGGCAGAAAGCAAAGAAGAACTAAAGAGCCTCTTGATGAAAGTGAAAGAGGAGAGTGAAAAAGTTGGCTTAAAGCTTAGCTTTCAGAAAACTAATATCATGCCACCTGGTCCCATCACTTCACAGGAAATAGATGGGGAAACAGTGGAAACAGTGAGAGACTTTATTTTTTTGGGCTCCAAAATCACTGCAGATGGTGACTGCAGCCATGAAATTAAAAGATGCTTGCTCCTTGGAAGAAAAGTTATGACCAACCTAGATAGCATATTAAAAAGCAGAAACACTACTTTGCCAACAAAGGTCCGTCTAGTCAAAGCTATGGATTTTCCAGTAGTCATGTATGGATGTGAGAGTTGGACTATAAAGAAAGCTGAGCGCCGAAGAATTGATGCTTTTGAACTGTGGTGTTGGAGAAGACTCTTGAGAGTTCCTTGGACTGCAAGGAGATCCAACCAGTCCATCCTAAAGGAGATCAGTCCTGGGTGTTCAATGGAAGGACTGATGTTGAAGCTGAAACTCCAATACTTTGGCCACCTGATGCGAAGAGCTGACTCATTGAAAAAGACCCTGATGCTGGGAAAGATTGACGGCAGGAGGAGAGGGGGACATCAGAGCATGGGATGGTCAGATGGCATCACCGACTCAATGAACATGAGTTTGAGTCACCTCTAGGAGTGGTGATGGACAGGGAGTCCTGGCGTGTGGCAGTCCATGGGGTCACAGAGTCAGACACAACTGAGTGACTGAACTGACTCTACTGGGTTTGTCAAAGCTTTCCTTCTAAGGAGCAAGCATCTTTTAATTTTGTGGCTGCACTCACCCTCTGTAGTGATTTTGGAGCCCAAGAAAATAAAATCTGTCACTGTTTCCACTTGCCATGAAGTGATGGGACTGGACGCCATGACCATTGTTTTTTGAATGTTGAGTTTGAAGCCAGCTTTTTCACTCTCTTCTTTCACCCTCATCAAGAGGCTCTTTAGTTCCTCTTCACTTTCTGCCATTAGGGTGGTGTCATCTGCATATCTGAGGATGTTATTTCTTCCAGCAGTCTTGATTCCAGCTTGTGCTTATCCAGCCAAGCATTTCACATGATGTACTCTAATCATTTATAAGTTAAATAAGTAGGGTGACAATGTACAGCCTTGACATACTCCTTTCTCACTTTTAAACCAGTCAAATACCATGTTATGTTGAGTCATGTATTTTCTTCAATTAAATTAATAGTTATTTTTACATTTTCTGTAAAATCTGGAGGATTTTGTACCAGCTGAGCCACCAGGGAAACCCAAGAATACTGGAGTGGGTAGCCTATCTCTTCTTCAGCAGATCTTCCTGACCCAGGATTGAACCGGTGTCTCCTGCATTGGAGTAAAGAATCTGCTTGCAGTGTGGGACACCTGGGTTTGATCCTGGGTTCAGATGATCCCCTGGAGAAGAGAACGGCTACCCATGCCAGTATTCTCGCCTGAAGAATTCCACGGACCATATAGTCCTTGGGGTCGCAAAGAGTTGGACATAACTGAGCAACTTTCACTTAACTTCACTTCATAGCAGAGGAATTAAGATTCAAAATATTAAGTGGACTTTATGTCTAGGAGAGAGCTGATGCTTGCTCAATGAATAAATTTAAGTGATAGAGCCAGGTTTAAAACTAGATTTTATAAGCTTAAGTTCAGTTTTCTTCTTGCTTTATCGTTTATCTTCCTGGAAGGGGCTTGGGCAAACCTAGAAGAACAATTGTGTATTGTGCTATTTATTCAACAATTAATGTTTGCTTTTGAAAGAAGAGAATTATGGTGCTTTCACCAGCCTTTATTTAATAAAGGAAGTATGTGGTCTTCCCTGGTGGCTCAGACAGTAAAAATCTGCCTGCAATGCAGAAGACCTGGGTTTGATCCCTGGGTGAGGAAGATCCCCTCGAGAAGGGAATGGCAAGCCACTTCAGTGTTCTTGCCTACAGAATTCCATGGAAAGAGGAGCCTGGTGGGCTACAGTCCATGAGATTGCATAGAGTTGGACATGATTGAGTGCTATCATTTTTACTTTACAAAGGACATGTCTACCTTTTGCTTAGCCTATAATTTATACTTTCCTATCTTAAAATTCTGAGATAAAACTGGCACATAGCATTGAATTAACTTTAGGTATACTGATTCAATCTCCATGGTAGTAATGAATTTATTCAGATTTTCTCTTTCTTCATGATTCAGTCTTGATAGTTGTATATTTCTAGAAATTTCCATGTCTCCAAAGTTATACAATTTGTTCGCCTAAGATAGTTCATAGTAGAGAAGGCAATGGCACCCCACTCCAGTACTCTTGCCTGGAAAATCCCATGGACGGAGGAGCCTGGTGGGCTGCAGTCCATGGGGTCGCTAAGAGTCGGACACGACTGAGCGACTTTACTTTCACGGAGAAGGAAATGGCAACCCACTCCAGTATTCTTGCCTGGAGGATCCCAGGGATGGGGGAGCCCGGTGGGCTGCCGTCTCTGGGGTCGCACAGAGTTGGACACGACTGAAGTGACTTAGCAGCAGCAGCAGCAGCCTCTTATGAGTCTTTATTTCTCAGTGCAGTTGTTTCCTCCTCCATTTCTGATACTGAGTACTATTTTTTTCTTAGTCAAGTGTTGGCAATTTTCTGTATTTTTTCAAAAAACTAGCTCTTACATTTCAATGACCTTTTTTCTTTTAAGGCTGTTTTTTAAAAAAAATTTTAATTGGAGAATAATTGCTTTACAATGCTGTGTTGGTTTCTGGCATACAACATGAATCAGCCATAAGTATACATATGTCCCCTCCCTCTCACTCCCTACCCCATCCTACTCTATTTCATTTCTATTCTAATCTTTGTTATTTCCCTCCTTGTATGAACTTGAGATTCATTTCTTTTTTGTATCTTTAAGGAAAAAAGTTAGGTCATTTTTTTTGAGATCTTGTTTCTTTACATAGGCACTTATCATTATGAGCTTCCCTCTTAGAACAGCTTCTGGTGTCCCGTAAATTTTTGTATGTTTTATTTCTATTTTCACTTGTCTTAGTTTTTGATTGCTCGTTTCGATACCATTGTAGTCAGAAGGAAAAAAATGCTTGATATGATTTCCGTCTTCTTTGTTGATTTGTTTTGTGCCCTAACATCATATATAGAAAATGTTTCATGTTAATAATAATGTGTATCCTGTTGCTTTTGGATGGAATGTTCTGTATATGTTAAGTCCATCTGGTCTGACATGTAGTTTCAGTCCAGTGTTTCCTTTCTGGTTTTGTCTGTTTATGAAAGTGGATTATTACAGTCCCCTAATATTATTATGATGTCTACTTCTCCCTTTAGGAGAGATAATATTTGCTTTATATGTTTAGGTGCCCCTATATTGAGTATAATTCACAAATGTTGTATCTTCTCATTGGACTGACTTACCAGTTTATAATTATCTTTTGTCTCTTATTAGTCTTTGTCTGGAAGTGTTTTGCCTCAGGTTTTTGTCTTCCATTTGTGCAGAACATCATTTTACATCCCTTCGTTTTCAGTGTGTGTCCATAAAACCTGTGAGTCTGCTGCAGACGGCATATAGATGGGTCTTGTTTTTAAATCTTTTCAGTCATGCTGTGTATTTTGGAGAATTTAGTCCATGTACACTTTAGGTAATTATTGATAGGTATGTACTTATTGCCATTTTGTTGATTGTCTCCTGGCTGTTTTGTAATTCCTCATTCTTTTGATCTCATCTGTGGTTTGATGATCTTCTGTAGTGATAGGTCTAGATTTCTTTATCTTTTGTGTATCTATTACAGGTTTTTGCTTATTGTTTCCATGAGGTTTAAATTTATGTCTCTTTTTAAGATAATAGTAAGTTTGAATGTACTCTTAACTCCTGTCTTTTTAATATCTAGAGAATTTTAAGCAATGTTCCCCTTTCTTTTTGGTGTTAATAATTTGTTTTACTTCTCATTTTGTTTGGTGTTTTTATCCTTTTTATTAGTTCTTTCCCTGCTCCCCCGCCCCAAGAGGTCTTTTGGTGTCGCTTTTTTCATAGTATATAACTGTTGTTTCATGGATTTCTCCTTTTATATTTTTTCTTTCAATTTTGTGACTTTTAGTATATTGTTATGCAACCATCACAACTTTATAAAATATTTTTATTACCCCCAAAGAAACCCCTATACATTAGCAGTTATTTCCCAGTTCTGTTGCCCTACTCAATCCCCATTCTAGGCATGGGCAATTGCTAACCCCTTTTCTGCCTCTATGGTTTGCCTACTATGGCCATTTCACATAAATGGAATCATAATACGTGGCCTTTTACAACAGGTTCTTAGCAGGTGTTCAAAGTTCATCCATGTTGTAGCACGTTTCAGTAATTCTTAATTTTCATATGATTTTTCATTATATGTATATACTTATTTATCCACCCATTAGTGAACATTTAGGCTGTTTCCACTTACAGCTAGTATGAATAACACCACTATAAATATTTAAAGAAAAGTTTTTGTGGTATATATGTTGTTTCTCTTGGGTGTGTATACCCAGGAGTGGAAACACTGGGTCATACACTAACCCTTGATTTAACTTTCTGAAGAACTGCACTACTGTTTTTCTAAAGTGATTTCACCATTTTATATCCCCACCAACAACTGCAGAATTCCATTTTCTTCACATCTTTGCCAACAGCTGTTATTGTCTAGCTTTCTAATTTAAACATCCTCGGGTAGGTAAGATGGTATCTCATGACTTTTATTTGAATTTCCCTAATGACTGATTTTGTTAAGCATGGTTTCATGTGTTTACTGGACATTTATCATCTTTGGTAGTATCTCTTCCAGTCTTATGGCCATTAAAATTTTTGTGTTAAGATTTCTTTATTTATTCTGGATACAAATTCCTTATGAGGTAATGAGTCTCAAATATTTTCTCTCATTCTGTGGGTTGTCATCTCATCTTTTTGATGGTGTCCTTTGATACACAATGCTTTTAATTTTGATGAAGTTCAATTTATCTTTGCTGCTACTGTTGTTTTTGGCATTCTAAGAAACACTGCCTAACCTATTGTGATGAGGAAAATTTCTTCTTTTATAGTTTTAGCTTACAAGTAGATCTCTGATCTTTTAAATTTTTACATAGAACGTGAAGTAGAAGTCTGAATTCATTCCTTTGCACGTGAATGATTGTTTTTGCATCGTTATTTACTTTCAGTTTGTTTTTGAGATGAAAGCTTACCTTTTTAATTTCCCAACTTTCTATAAGGTTACACATTTGCATTTAAGCACTGCTTTATTTCTATCCCACAGTTTTGCTATCTGCTATTTTCATTATCATTCAGCAAAAAATACGTTCTAATTCCCACTGCAATTCCACTTTGACCCTTGGCTTTTTCAGAAGTGTGCTGCTTAATCTCCAGACTTTTGGGGGTTTTTCTAGGTTTGTTTTATGGTGCAGCCTATGGTCTAGGGTTAAGTATCCCACATGGACGTGAAAAGAAAATGTTATCTGCAGTTGTCTAATGTCATGTTAGACAGTTGTCAGATCAAGCTAAGGTCCCAGTCATGGGAGTTAAGGCACCTACACTCTCCTAGCTGGGCCTCCAGACTAAGAGGCAGACAAGCCACTCCCAATGTATTTTGTTCAAACCCCTGAGCCATAGGCTTTATAAAATGATTATGTCATGAAGTTTTAGAATGGTTTGTTATGAAACAATTCTAAGAATAACAGATTATATTGTAGACTCAATGTTTATGAATAGAATCTATGGTTTTTCATAATCCTTATGGAATTTAGGAGCAGAGTTAGAGAATTAATTCTAGCATAATATTTTATATCCATTTGGAAATAAGATTAACCCCAAATACTGACATTTTACAGCTGTAATTGTAGTAGCTAGTATCACACTCCTAATACAGTGCTACTGAAAGTTGTTATAGATAAAATTGGGGGTTTTCCTATGCTAAAATCTACTTATCATTGTTAATGTGTACAAAAATATAAATAAAACCCCCAAGAGATTTATAGAGGAAATACATGTTATTGAAGTAAAAGTTTAGTTCTGAAATTCATTATGAGGCTATCTTGTCTGCCTTAAGTGAAGTGTTTTCTGGGTATTCACATTTCAAATTATTGGGCAATGAAACTATTGAAATACAGTAATTGCTCTCAAAAGTACACAGAAAGGGGCTTCTGTAACTTTGTCTACTGATGAAGACAGCTGTGTCCCCCAGGTTTTGGTGCTTCCGACCATTTGAGTTACTAAGTGCAAGGTTTGGTCTCCCTGTTGAGGTGCTGTGTGAGTCCAATAGGTATTTGTTCTGTGCTCTCAGGCCTACTGGGCAGACTCATTTAAGAGTACGTTATTTTGAGCTATGAATGTAAACAAATCAAGGGTAAAGTTAAAGAAAAAAAGTGTTTATTTAGGCCATCGACTAGGATCATAATAAATAATGCAATATACTAATGTAATAACAGATGTTCTCATGCATTTATCACATTTGTAAATATACAAGAAAGCTGGCTTACAGGGCTGTTGGGACAAATTTGGAAATGTGTAGTTGGCAATACAGTGAAAGTTAACAGTGTTAAGACTATCAAACAGATTCTCTTTCCTATCATTTTTTAAAATACATCCTCTATATATCTGTGAATAAATGGTAATGTTCCCTTATAGTTTCTACTTTTTTATACACATGCCAGAGCTAAGCCAATTGTCAAAGATTCAGGTTGATAATTTGTTATTTATCAATATTTCTAATGGAAACCAGATTTAAGAAATAATGAAGGTAAAAACTCTTTTGCATTTCAATGTAGAGGCTGATGCATTGCATGCCAGAATCACTTAAACAATAAACGGTGCCTGAATGAAATTAAATCCCAAAGTAGAAGTCTATAAATAGTAACCTTGATACTCAATATAAAAATGCTATTATAATATGATGTCTGTAATTTGGCAAATGACCAAATTATCTGACTGCAACAGTGATGAACTTTGATTAAAGCTTAGTTTTGCTAGTAAATTTCACATAAAGAATTTAAATAGGGTAACCTTTAACATAAAGCTTTAAAACAAATAATTTAAACATATCTTGAACACTGAAAATGTGTCTTTAATTGTTATTTACAGTTTATCAGTGATGCCAGTGTACAGCTTCATTGGGCCACTTGCCAGTCTTGCATCCTTTTTTCAACATCTGCTATTACAATCTTCTTTATAAATACTTAGGCGAATCAGTTTAGTGAAGGAGAGCGATCTGTGGTCCAGAGTAATTCAATGTATGGCCATTTGGTTTGGAGACAGCGTTTAATGGGCGTGTCATCTGTCTGTAGCAGGGGGTCTTCAAACCCCATAACAACTGCGGTTCCTTCCACATACATTACCTATTGAACAGAAGCAAGCCACTGAGGTCAATCAATCTTAGCAAAGAAAATTCACTCTTCAAATGTTGCCTCATCATTCAAATGCTACCTTATTTCAGATAAAAAGTTGTGATAAAAATACAGCTATATATTCTGAGAAGGACTTATAATGAAAGCAGAAAATAAAGTGCTGAATTTCCAGAGCTGGAAGCAAACTGGATATTTGTCAACGAAATTTTCTGTTATTGCATTAAATACTTCTGAAGTGCTCTTCATTTTGGTTTGGCACAAGAAATCATGGAGAAAAAAAGACTTCAGTCAGAAACAGAAATCAAATAGCAGGAAAAGGTTGATGGATAAAAAACTAGGTAATTGATATGCAGTGGCAGGTGGAGGTCAAAAAAGGTTTCATTCTAATTTAAAAAACTTTTAGACATTATCTATGAAGTAACATACTGACAATAAGTTAGCATTTATAAGCACTCACTGTATACATGAAAGCATTGTCATTAATTTCGCTTAATAACAGAATATTCTAATTGCATAATTTGAAAGACAACAGAATAAGCCTGCTGTGTTGAAAAAGTATGTATAATGATTTTCACACTCAGTGGCTGATACACATGATTGTAATTATGTTCTTCCAAGATAAAAGCTATAAACTTAGCCTTAAGTTGGAATCTCCTTAAAATACATTAACTACAGGAGTGGAGTATTTTCTATTACTAGGTCAGGTACTTTGGTTTCTTAATTAGGTTCTAGTTTTGATGGAGTAACTTTACTATTAAAACCCTAAGTAATCATGCTTTTTAGCTCTCTAAAGCAAAACTTCTTTTTCTCAAAAATTGTCCACCAAGCATATAACAGGTTATCATAATGAACAAGAAAGACAAGACCTCTCTTCCATGAGAAACTTTCCTTGGTCACAGTGTCAGAGCAGAAGTGCTCAGGGCTGAGTACCATGATCTCCTCTATGGCCTCACCAGCCTGGGCTGCACCGGTGGGTCAGGCTCCCTTCCACTTGGCCAGCCTTCTCCTGCTACTTGTTTCCTCAGGTATTTTTAATAATATTGTCTATGCGGTATAATGTAAGTAACTTTATGTTATACCTTTGCAGCTTAATAGTATAGTACATGCTTTGCATTCTAATTCTTATGTCCTGTTGTCAGGTTAACAGTTCATCTTTGATTTCTGATCTTTTTGTTAGTCATGTCAGACACTTGTTATGAGCGTGACTTAAAAACTTACTATACACATATAGCGTAGGCAAGCAGACCAAGGACAGAACTGGGTTTCAGGAACTCAGTTGAGTCCCTGCTCTGCCAGTGACTGGCCGTGTGACCCTGGGTGAGTCGCTAATCTCCCTGTCCCAGAGGCTTCATCTGTAAAATACAGATAACATTTGACTGATCTACTTTGCAGGGATTGTGTAGGCAAGTAACTACTTTGTGACTACAAAGTACCATCTAGTACAAGGCTACACAGAACCTACAACTAGATGAAGTGCTCATTAATTTACACAGTAGGACCGAACATACAAGTTCTCTTTTTATTGACAATTTCTAAACCTAGGGCAGGTTTAGATGTGCCCTAATGCACATGACGATCTGTTTTCTGTAGCCATCCTCAGTATATCAGATACACATGAAGTCAGCAAGGGTACTTCAAATAAAAAGGCATGTTAGGCCTTAGTCCTTCTAATATGAGCTATATCTACTGTGAGTCTTAACTGGAATAAATGCAAACAGAGTAGATAGATCTTATGTGTTGCCAAGCTCATTAATCAAAGAGGGTGAATTGGCAAGACCAAACTTCTGCTGTAGAGTGGGTGAGTACATCTGGAAGTGAAGCACCCATGGGCCCTTGTCTGAGATTCAAGAAGGCAAGATCAGAGCACAGCGGGTGAACCACAGGCTCGGAGGGAGACACCCTTCGCTCCAGCTCTGCTGTCTCCTTGCTGCCTGACCTTGGTGAGCTGCTTCCTTCTCTGTGCCTCAATTTTCTCTACTGTAAACAGAGAATATGCAAGAATACTTAGTTCATGAGGTGGGGTGAAACTTTGGAGAAAACAAAGTGCTGATGACAATTCTTGGTACATCCTCAATAAATGCTCGCTGTTATGGTTATTAACTTAAATCCTTTAAAATATATATATATATTTTTAATAAATCTGCCTCTTGCCCCTTCTTTCAAGTGGATCAATAACTTTAGTGGACTAAACTTAATTTTGTAACAACATGTATGCAGATGAGTTACCTTGTTATAGTGAAACCACTGCTCCAGAATTCCAATGACTCTCTCACTGAGTCCAGGTCTATGATAAGCTGTGACAGTAAAGAGACTCCCAGAATAACCTCCTTGCTTAGGCATCAGTTTTATGGGACTCAGACATTGTAATACATACTCCTGTATTTTATCAACTCAGGTGAAGACAAATTACACTGAGTTATCATACCTTTTCATTGTAATTTGACTGTTTTAATCCATTGTAGTGGTAGACAGTAAAAGACTCTGGACCACTGGAACCCTATATTATAAATAACCAACAATTAAAACTGTATATCAGGCAATTTCTAACTAGCAATTCAAAGTAAAATGGAAGCTTCTTAATTCCACAGCCTTTGATTACGGAATCAGTTGACAAAGCAAGACACTTAGATTTATGTACTTAATGTTAGGTAAAAGACGACCAGGACACCAAAAAAAAAACCAAACCTGTCTAACAAGCTTTTTAATGATGAAGCGCAACAGGGCGGGATTCCTGGACCCAAACGAGGCAGGTCGAGGAAGTCCGTGCCCGGCCGTGTTAGAAGCAGCTTATATAAGTTTGTTGCGAGGGATGGTCAGGTTAATGGATGGGGATTTGGATAGGTCGTCGGGCCGAGGTGTCGCGGGCTGATAGGTCCTTCTACGTGGCTGGGGTGGGGCGGATTTGGCGAACTGTGCTGTCACTGGTCCCCGGGATCTGGGAGGCTCCTTCCTTAGGGACTTCTCCCGCCGGTGGGGGAGGGAAGGGGCGGCCCATCATGGCCCCCGGGGTCCGACCTTACACTTTAGTACTATAAAATCTAAAAGCTGAAATAGTTGCATCTGGGGAAGAGACTAGAGATTGGCAAAGCAGTGATTTTTATGATACGTTCTTCTACAGTAGTTTATGGTTTTAAATATGTGCATGTATGGGGGTGGAGATGAAACTTGGCCCAGTCCCAGAAGCTCTTGGAACCCACCTTCCAGGCACTACCTACCTCTTCTATCCTTCAGGTATTCTGAGCTATTCCTTCCTGCTCGTTTAGTTCATGCTGGGATTTGTAACCAAGAATCCTAAAAATGTAGGACCTAAGCCGCTTTTCCAGTCTTGTCCCCAACCACTACCTTTCTCAGTTCTCTGAGACAAGCATATTCCTCATCTTCACATGAAAAGACCTTTTGTTGTCAGCTCTGTGCACATTTGTGATTTTTTTTCAACTCCTCTTCTTTTACAAGATTTAGTTCAAGTCTTACTTATACTAATTGGACTTCCAGTTGTCTCAATAATTTGTGCATCATATTTTAAAAGAGTTCATCTTTTTAACTTTTTTACTTTTCATGTCTAGAATCTACGCTCTTTTTTGTATCCCACTAAAAAGCTTTATAAGACATATCAACCATCTTATTTATACACAAGTCAGTGCAATTACTTAGATAAATGATTTGACTGGATTTTCAGAGTTAATATATTTTAACTTACAAAATAAATATTTTACTGCAGTTCTGGTAACAAGTGGTACAAAATAAATAGCAACAAAAGGTAATGTAACTGCACTAAAATGCTTTGTCTCTGGGCTTAGACAACCTACACTGGATCCTGAATGGGCCTCGTGCTAGCAGTATAACCTTAAGCCATTTTTTTAAGTTCTCTAATCTTCAGTTTCCTCACTGGCAAAATTGGGGAAAAATAATATGCAATTCAGAAGGTACACAGTATCTCATGCATAGTACATGCTTATTAAATGCTAGCTGCTTCTGCTATTTTTACTGTAAACTATGCTGGTATCTGATGAAATCACAACACACCTTGCTAAATAATTTGAGGGAGTGGTAAAACCCTGCACTCCGACAGGAGGAAAAGTTAAGTGTAGGCTGTAGAATTAGCCAGTGACATAGACATGACCCAACATGAAATAGTACGGTTCCACTCAAAGGGTCTCCTTTAATGCAACTAAAATTCTCCTGGGACACAGGAGCACTGGTAGGAGTTCGCACTACATACAGGATCCTTAACCTTCTTTGCTAGCATTGAGAAAGTTCTAAAGATACATACCAATCTATTGACAATAGTTACCTGAAAGAAGTTACCCAGGGGCAGGAGGGGATTAAGACAATCTTTCTGTTTTTATTCCACGTATTTCTGAATTTGAATCTTTCTTTAGAAAACAGTATCAAAATGTCTATATTGGTGTATATACTGGCTTCCACCACCTCTGTCCTTGAATCAAAATTTTACATTATTGTATTGGAACATACATGCCCTTCTATCCTCTTGGTCTGGGCAAGTATTTATATAATAATAGTGCTTTCTTAGTCTAATATCTGCATGTTAGAACATGTTTAGTAGGGAAAAATGCTGAAACAATCATAATATGATCATCCCAATAGAACAAAACAATGTTACCTGATCAGGAAAAAATTCTTGAAGAAATGGACCCAATAATATGATCCCTAATCCTTCTGGATCTAATTTATTCTTCATGAGATTTATACTATGGAGAGAGAAAAAAGAAAAACAGTGGATACCACAGGAAAAAAAGCTTATTTTTCTTCTTTCATGATTAAATTACTGGTACTGCAACACATTTGACTGCCAAAAATCCTGAGAGCTGTTCTTTTTTAGACCCTTAATGACAAATACACAGGAATGACATCTAATTTGCCAAAACTTGGTTATTTTTAAACCAGAGTAATCTGTTACTATTTAGAATTTAAATTATGATGATGACTTTGGAATATTGTTCCTTATTAGGTAAAGTAACTTAAAAACCCAGGCTTGTAAAAGCAGGCCTATAGCCTCCCAAAGGCACATTCCCTTTGCTTCATAGGTATGCCTGAATTTAGCTACCAAATGAGGCATTTAGGCTTAAAAATAACCATCCTTTTCTTTTACGTTAAAGAGAAAAAGGAACAGTGTCAAAGGTAGCAGTACATCAGATAATCAAAAACATTTCCTGAAAAGCTCACTTTCAAGAACCAAATGAGGTGGAGGCTTAAAATTCTTAGACAGTGTAAACTGAAGGTTGTGAAAGGTAAGACAATTCTCAAAGAGCTAATAAAGTACACTGAATCTCAGGAAGTGGCATGACTGTTGTTCCAGTAGTGGTCTGGAGTAGAGTTTGGCAGAGCCCTTACCATTTGGTGTCACTGAGGTTGCTGAAAGGTATTATGTGTAGAAAGAAGGCAGAGAAGAGTGGACTGCAGTTTAAAGAGTTTTAAAAATGAAAATGGTCTTTTCAGAACATTTTTATTTTCCATATTACCTCTCAGGTTAAAAAGATAACTTTTATACAGTTGACCCTTGCATAACATGGGTTTGAACTGCCAGGGTCTACTTACACAAACACACACATGTATTTTTCAATCAATATATACATATATCATAAATAAATTTCTCTTATGATTTTCCTAATAACCTTTCCTTTAGCTTACTTTAAGAATACAGTAATACATATATATCATGTTATGAAATGAAACGAATGAAGACACAGTCATATTTACTATATTAATCCTTGATACGGTCCAGTTAGCTTATGGCCATCAAACATTATAAATGGACTGGACCAAAGGACCAAGTGAGTAACTGTCCAATCTTTCAGCGATTTCTAGAAAAACAATTTGACTCAGCTGTGCTAACTTTAATAACTGCCTTTTTCTTCCTTCCCATCTTAAGACTTCTTAGTAACCAAAATTATCCTAATTCAAGTCTCTTTTGCGTATTAGAGCAATGTAAACAAAAAGGTCTCCACTTGGTAATCAGTTGAGAAGAAATACGGTAGTTACTATTATACCATTTATTGGACTGGTTCAACTGTCTCTGAATTTCTCCTCTTTAAGTTGGAATCACCAATTATGTCTACTAAGAAAGGGTAACATCCCAGCTCTAGGTGGTGAGATTGAGACATTATTTCATACTTTCAAAGAAAATATAGCCAAACTAACTGAAAACAGAATAGTATCAAGTTCTAAAAACTGTATACCAATATGTTTTGGGTTGTTTTTGCTGAATCCTTTCCTTAAATGTTTGTTAGCTAAAGCTTTTTCACTGTCAGATATACTTTCGGAAAAAGGAAAAAAAAAGGAAATGTAGATCAAAGGTGATTTTTAATAACCTATATTTGATCAATATATTATGTATTTGATTAAAAGATGTGTCCACCTAACTAGAGATTTTCCCATGGATAATAAAGATCCCAAATTTATAGAAGTTATAGATGTAATGATGTACATTATTAATGAAGACAATGGCCACGTGGGGCAGTTAAAAGAGTTCTCCCACCCTCCCCCCTCACTAAATAACACTTTGTATGTATCTTACTATTCAGGATCTGAAACAAGGTCCAAGGCTTTCATCACATCTTCTAGAAGTGAGTCAGGTATGAATCCATTATCTGAGAAAATATATTACAGAAACATTTTAGATAGTTTACTTCAAGAAATGCTATTACTGCTGATCACAGACACCAGTGAAAAGTCAGTAAGAGGTATACAAAGAGTTAAGGAATAGCATATTCAGCTTATTTTGGGCACAATGTCTATTATTATTAGGTTCTTTTTTTTCCATTAGTGTTCTTGAGCACATAGGCAAAGATTTATTTTCAAGGTTAGTTTTTAATACAAAAATAACCACATGACTTCTACCTGAGAACACCAAAGAAACCTTAAAGCCAAATTACTTCTTAAACAGGCTTACAAATTTAAATGATGTAAGTTTTTTCTACTTAAGTTTATAACAACTATTTATTAATTAGGTTTATTTTTCAATAAATAATGTAAACCTTTAAATTCCCTTTAACAAATCCAACTTAAATAATCCTTTACCAATAAATTCCTCGTCACAATGTTATGTAATTTTTTGAAAGGATTTTCATGATCGATTGCTATTTAGATCTCTAATAATATAAGATCAAGAAAAGATACCTCTTGACTTAAATCAACAGACCTGACTTAAATAAAAGCCAAAGATTTAACAGGAGAAAAAAAAAAAGCTGGGACATAGGGTAGACTCAAATGTTGATGAAGACTAGTCAACAGAAAATACTCCTGTTCTAGGGCTCAATGAGGATGGGAAATGGCCCAAACTCAGATGATGCAACAGAGCATGACACACAAAAAAAGCTTCTGGGCTGTCTGAAATCACAGTGCTTTTAAACGAGCAAGTTGTTGATGCCCTTAAATGTACAACACTCGAGTTCCTCTACCCATTTACTCATTCTGAAGACTGTCTTGGCTTCCGATCAGCTTCCAACATGATACCCTTTTTCAGGGATTATGATAATAATAACACCATACCCTTTTCAGGGGTTAGAATAATAAAAATAAAAATCTGGTTTTGGAAAATGAGGTGTCCAAAAGTCCTGCTTCTGTCATCAAACCACAAAATAAAGCATAGCTGCTCTTTCTGGATGTAGTGTGTACTCTGTCTCTACCAGAAAGGAAACAAAGAAGTTATGATTCTTTAAAGTCTTTTCTTAAACCTCCTAAGCACATGCTTATTCATATGAAGACTGACTGGCCTTGACTAAAAGGCTGAGAATCATTTAGGATAATTAAAAATTTTCCTAAACATAATTTTATTAAGTGGGGGTTTAGAATAATTCCAGTTTGTCAAGCTACCAATAATTTACAATATAGAGAATAAAGCACTTGTTTTAAGGCACCTGTGAAAATATTCCAACTTTGTAAGCCTAACTTGAGTTCGAAAGGTAGAAAAAAATTACTCATTTTGCTTAGTTAGGTCACAGCTAAAAGCTTAGCATCTCCTAATGTAAAACAGGCTTTATCAGGTCACTGGCAGACAGAAACAGTTCTGTGTTTATGGGTTATCACATGTATCACTCGACACAGGCAGTGTGTATTACAATATTCTTCAGAAGCACTGAATGGCAGGCAGCCTTATCTCTTCTTACTGTAACTGAGACTCTGCTCCCATCCTCAGAAAAAGCTAATTGGCTGTATAAGATACAAACAACAAGCAGGAAAACAACACAATGACCTCGTTAACTCAAACATGATTTACCTCAAAATGTAACCACTCTAACACTTTTTAAGCGGCCTATGAGATTTACAGCTTGTAAACACGGAGCACAGCAGTGACTATAAGCCAGTGACTCTATTTTTTTATACGTACAGTATAACTAGAGACTGGAGAGTGTTTTTTCAATAGCTCACAGACTTTTAATATACCCAAGATCAGAAAAGGAGATTTGGAATTACCTTTTTAAAACACTGATTTTGAAGTTACTTTATTCTTTAGCAGTCATTCATATCAAGACAAGTTCTTTAGAAAAAGAAGCCTTAAGTCTAAGCAGATGAAACTCATGCCATCTAGGATTTGGTTGGTTCCACAGAGAATATGGAAATAGAGACACAATGATAAGATGACCTCAATATCAACAGCAGAGGAAACCTGAGAGTCAATCTGTTGACTTCTCAAGCTATTCTTGCCTGGAAAATTCCACGTACAGAGGAGCCCAGTGGGCTGTAGTCCATGGGCTACAGTGCTGGGGGTTGTAAAGAATGGGACATGACTGAGTGAGCACGTGTGCATACACATGCACATACACACACACACACACACACACACACAGAGGCAGGGCTAAGAAACAAAAGGAAAAAGGAGAATGTGAATGCATCAGTAATTTAACCACATGAATATAAAACAGACTTGTGCAGGCGTTCCACCTCGGAAGAATGGGGAGGATAAGAGGGGGCACTGTGTGTGTGACAGTGAGCTGGTGAGCAGCTACAGAGCCAATGTTCACATACAGTTAAGTTGTGTTTTAAGACATTTGAAAAGGAGGGGAAAAGCTGTTTGTTTACAAATTTGAAAGAGTTTTGCTTTTTCAAAACAAGTAAACAGATGGTAAGAAGTGCCCAGCTCCTAGAGTGTGAGAGGAGGGACACAGCACAGAGCAGTGCCAGGAAGGAGCGTTGACAGCAGAGTGAGTTAACAACCTGCTGGGTACGACGAGAGTTCATGAGGAAGAAGTCAGAGCTGGACATGAAGGAAAAGGGAGCACCCACTGTGATTCCCACTGGGAAAACCTGGGGAAGACAAGGGGAACCCGGCAGGTCTCTCTTAGCAGAGGCCGCAGTTGATGGAGAGCTGCAGGAGAAGAGCTGTGTCAGGAGTTCAAGCAGGTGAGCGAGAGCTTGAGAGGAGGCAGGACCCAGCATTGGGACCGTAATATATTCAAACCTCTGTAGATGAGAAGAGTAAAGTTTCTTAGGAACAGAGGAGAAAATCGAGAGCTAGTTATTGTTTATTCTTTAGTGGCCAAGTTGTGTCTGACTCTTTGCGACCCCAAGGACTGTAGCCCGCCAAGCTTCCCTGTCCATGGGATTTCCCAGGCAGGAATACTGGAGTGGGTTGCCATTTCCTAGAAGAGATCTAATTGAGAAGAATGTAAATACTGTTGGTCTTAGTCAAGAAAATAATAAATTATTTTTATTAAATGTTGCATCGTACTTTACCTATTATTATCAATACTTTAATAACATAAACAATTTAGTAGAACTCTTAAAGAAAGTGAAAGTGAAGTCGCTCAGTCATGTCCGACTCTTTGCGACCCCGTGGACTGTAGCCCACCAGGCTCCTCCGTCCATGGGATTCTCCAGGCAAGAATACTGGAGTGGGTTGCCATTTCCTTCTCCAGGGGATCTTCCCGACTCAGGGATTGAACCCACGTCTCCCGCATTGCAGGCAGATGCTTTAACCTCTGTGACTTTGGCCCTGAGGCAGGGTCCAGGCATTTTTGTGGTTGCTTTTGCCCTGGTCTCCTGTCCCATGTCTCCCTGCTGCTTTGCTTCTCTGGCTCCTGGACGGCAGGGAAGACAGCCCCAGGACCAGCACAGAGCTTGATACAAGAAGCTGCTCAATCACAGTTCTGACAATTATTCAAGCTAACCCTAACTTTAGACTTACATAAACTGCTCTGTTCGGGCACCATCGTTCAACCAAAAACAGCTTTGTTAACTGTACCTATGAAGTTTGGAAAGAAATGAGTAGTTGATTTCTGGCCTATCTTGCAGAACCACTTCACCTTATGTGATGGGAAAGTTACAAACCAAACCAAACATGGTGCAGAATACAGAAAAGAGTACTATGGTGGGGGTGGGGATCAAATTAGTAATTTAGTTTGTGACTAAAAATGAATAATTTTCTATTTGGAAAACTCAGCAGTGGCCACAGGACTGGAAAAGGTCAGTTTTCATTCCAATCCCAAAGAAAGGCAATGCCAAAGAATGCTCAATCTACCGCACAATTGCACTCATCTCACACGCTAATAAAGTGATGCTTAAAATTCTCCAAGCCAGGCTTCAACAATATGTGAACCATGAATTTCCAGATGTTCAAGCTGGTTTTAGAAAAGGCAGAGGAACCAGAGATCAAATTGCCAACATCCGCTGGAACATCAAAAAAGCAAGAGTTCCAGAAAAACATCGATTTCTCCTTTATTGACTATGCCAAAGCCTTTGACTGTGTGGATCACAATAAACGGTGGAAAACTCTGAAAGAGGTGGGAATACCAGACTGCCTGACCTGCCTCTTGAGAAACCTGTATGCAGGTCAGAAAGCAACAGTTAGAACTGGACATGGAACAACAGATTGGTTCCAAATAGGGAAAGGAGTACGTCAAGGCTGTATGTTGTCACCCTGCTTATTTAACTTCTATGCAGAGTACATCATGAGAAACACAGGGCTGGATGAAGTACAAGCTGGAATCAAGATTGTTGGGAGAAATATCGATAACCTCAGATATGCAGATGACACCACCCTTATGGCAGAAAGTGAAGAAGAAGTAAAGAGCCTCCTGATGAAAGTGAAAAGAGCAGAGTGAAGATGTTGGCTTAAAGTTCGACATTCAGAAAACTAAGATCATGGCATCCAGTCTCATCACTTCATGGCAAATAGATAGGGAAACAGTGGCTGACTTTATTTTTTGGGGCTCCAAAATCACTGCAGATGGTGATTGCAGCCATGAAATTAAAAGATGCTTACTTCTTGGAAGGAAAGCTATGACCAACCTAGACAGCATATTAAAAAGCAGAAACATTACTTTGCCAACAAAGGTCCGTCTAGTCAAAGCTGTGGATTTTCCAGTAGTCATGTATGGATGTGAGAGTTGGACTATAAAGAAAGCTGAGTGCCAAAGAATTGATGCTTTTGAACTGTGGTGTTGGAGAAGACTCTTGTGAGTCCCTTGGACTGCGAGGAGATCCAACCAGTCCATCCTAAAGGAGATCAGTCCTGGGTGTTCATTGGAAGGACTGATGTTGAAGCTGAAACTCCAATACTTTGGCTACCTGATGTGAAGAACTGACTCATTGGAAAAGACCCTGATGCTGGGAAAGATTGAAGGCAGGAGGAGAAGGGTATGACAGAGGATGAGATGGTTGGATGGCATCACCGACTCAATGGACATGGGTTTGGGTGGACTCCGGGAGTTGGTGATGGACAGGGAGGGCTTGCGTGCTGCAGTCCATGGGGTCACAAAGAGTGGGACACGACTGAGCAACTGAACTGAACTGAATCCAGCTTCCTAGAGTGGACTCTATATAGCTAAACAATAAACAGTGATACTCAAATGAGAAAGTGGAGTTCATTTTCTCCATGGTAAGTAAGCTCCAGGAGTTGGTGATGGACAGGCAAGCCTGGTGTGCTGCAATCCAAAGGGTTGCAAAGAGTTGGACAAGACTGAGCAACTGAACTGAACTGAAGGTTAAGTAATAGAAAGACACAGCTCTAAGATGACTGAACAAGTTTTGTTTACTTCTTAACTATCAGATTATAGTCCTGCTAAGTCGTCCCACATAAAACTATATAGATGAAAACTACTTTATTTAATCAATAATTTTCTCTAATTAAAAAACATAACGAATTTATTTTCCTATGTATTCCTGAGGACTCCATTCTGAAAAACTGCCAACGATCATAAATTGTGTTTTCATATTGACAATAAGACAGTCTAATTTTCCTTGTAATTCAGTAAAACCCAATGGAGTCTGCTACCTCATTAATGATGGAAAAAATTGAAATTGTAAAAAGCAAACAAATCTACTACTTGTGACTGTAAGATACTAAACGTTAGTTTTAGTATCTTTGTATTCCTGATAGTTCCTTTAGAATGTAAACCAAAACTGACCTTCTAAATCACATTAGGCTTTTCAAGTCCAGATCTACTCCTCCTTATTCTGAAGGCATTTCTCTACAACGCTGTTCATCGTCTCCTAAAATATTGTGTTCAGTTATCTCCTGAACAAACTCATTCACTTATAATTTTAGGTCTCAGTTTCTCACTAAAGAAAGAAATATATAGGTATCCGAAAAGGCTCAGTACAGAAAGGCCATATGTTTGCGTTGAGAGTGGTTTGTGTTGGTGGTTACACTGGGATAAGAGTATGTTTGACATCTCGGACCATCAATTCAAATCAAAATTACACAGCACTATAAAGAGCTGACTGGAAACCCTGGGAAAATACCCAGTTCATCTGTCAAGTCATCTTACCTTACTATAATGCATTCCATTCCAGAAGGAATCTACCTCTCACACAGTGATTACTATCAATATGGGTAGAAACATGTCACCTAGTATGTCCTGAAACAGAGCAGGCATTTTACATGTGTACGTGTGTATACCACTCCACACTCACTCTCCACTGGGATGTGAGGTATAGAACATCTAGAAAAGGGGTGAGAGATGGAAGGGAAAAACAAAACAAATACCTTAAATCCTTAAGAGGAAGGTACATAACAGAAAACTGCTTGACTCGTTCTCTGAAATATATTCTTTAAAACATAAATCCTCTCGAAGCTCCAAGCTGAGCTTCCTGTGCTACACAGCTGCTTCCTAGTAGCTGGCTGTTTTACACATGACAGTGTATATATGCCAATGCTACTCTCTATTCGTCCCCTCCAGCTCCGCACCCCAGCTCCTCCCCGCCACCCCTGTATAGAAAGTCCATTCTCTTATGTCTGCATCTCTATTCCTGCCCTGGTGCAAGAGCGAGGGGATGTACGTATACATAGCTGAAACAATGACAGCACTGTAAAGCAATTACATCCCAATAAAAGAAAGAGAAGGAAAAAAAAAACCCCATAAATCGAAGCCTTGACCATTAATTTCTTACCTTTGGCATCACTTCAGTAAATACTACATGATTATTTTTCTTGTGCCCTGTCTTTGCACTCAAGTCAAACACTTTTTGCTGGCTACTACCTGCATGTAAATTGCTATTTCCTACCTTATGTTCACAGATATCACTTTCTCTTCTTTACGCTATTTGCCAGCATGACCCTCCCCACTCAGGTCTACTTGATGGCTCTCTAGCTAATCTCAGTTCACTTCAATCACATTTCTTTTAACTTTATTTATGTCAATCTTATTTTCATTTTAACTTGCTACAGTTTCCAAAAACTCTTAAGTATGATCCCAACTCCAAAGATACTAAAAGCATTTAGGAACATAAATTATTTATTTCCCATCTTTTCCATCAAAGGATTCAAAGAGGTAAGAGGATGCTTATTTTTGTCACCCTCCACGACACAGTTCAATGTGCTACACATAACCAGTGATTCCAGTTGAAGCTGTTAACTTATTAATACTATAAAACTGATTTCATTCAGTGGTAGGAAAATATAAAGATGTAAATTACTTTTACTTCTGAAGACTTAGAATGAAATGTTACTGGAAGTTTAAAAGATTATTAATTCCAAGAGGAAAGAAACTTTTTTTTTCAAGTTAATAAAAAGGTACAGTAGAAGAAACTAACTGTAGGTAAACTCACCAGTACCAACACTAATTAACTTGAGGTGTAGAGAGAAAGGAATCACACTTATAAAATACCTACTACACATTAAGCACTGCAGATGCTTTACACAACATTATTCATTTAATCTTCATAAGGACTCTTAAATAGGCTATTATATGATACATAAGAAAGCAGACTTATAGACTGAAAGGTAACTAAAGTTATATGGGTTACCAAGATTCCTAGAATTTGTGTGACTGAAAGAGTACATCTCCAAGAACAAAAAATTTCAAGACAGAAGACAATGAATTTATAAAAATAACTGAATGCTTTCAGCAGTTGATAAGGACTTCTCCAACAATGTAGGTTCCTACATGGTAATTTACAAGGGAATAGAAGGCACGACTCAGTTTTAAGGTTATCCTGGAAAAGTCAGTGAGTTAGTCGTGACCATCACCTAACTAAAGTACATAAATGCAAAGGTGATCAAAACCACCTAGTTAGCAATGATACAGTGGACAACAGAGTGATGTCTATCTATCTATGAACTTTTCAAAACAACCTCTGTTAGTGTGGTAGAGAAGCTAAGATCTGGCTCAAAAACAAATCATAAAGGTGGTTTTTCTTCTTCTGTATTTTCTTGCACAATATTACACAGAAATATTCTGGGGAGTGATATCAGCAAGATGGAGGGCTTGGACACCCCAACTCATGTCTCCCACACAAAAACCCAACAAAACAACAAACAACTACAAACTGAAGAAAACAGTCCAAGCATAGCACCAGGCTATGAAGCAGAAGCAACAAACCCATGGAGTTCCAAAATAGATTGAGGATAGTGGTGGAGAAAAGCACACCACTTTTTAAGAAGTACCCCCAGCCAAGAGCAGCCTGACACCAGGAGGGTTGCCCTGGGAGGAAGTTCACCACCTAGGGGAAAAGGAAAACCCGTGCAGGCCCCCCCCAACAGTTGCGGGGGGGCACGTGCAGCCCCTGCTGCAATGGTCTCCTACCGTCTTCATCAGCGCTGCTCCTGCACCTCCTCCAAGAAGGTCTACCCCCGGGTGCCCTGCCCTGTTTTTAGGTGCTCACCTAAAACAGCCACACAGATCAATGGAACAAGTAGAGTCCAGACATAAACCTACACATAAACAGACAATTAACTTACAACATGGGAGTTGTGATATGCAATGAATAAAGACCAGTCTCTTCAGACAAGTGGTACTGTGAAAACTGGACCACTTGTCTTACACCACACACATAATTTGATCCACTTTGAGTTAAGACTTAACTGTAAGACCAGAAACCTTAAAACTTACTTATTAGAAAACACAGGTGGTAAGCTCCAAGACACTCTTGGCATTGATTTTTTTGGATGTGATATCAAAAGCAAAAATAAACAAGTGGACTGTATCAAACTAAAAAGCTTGTGTAACAAAGGAAAATGAAAAGGCAACCTACTGAATGGGAGGATATATTTGCAAATCTCACCTCTGATAAGGGGTTACTATACAAAATATGCGAAGAACGCACAGAACTCAATACAGAAACCCCAAACACTATGATTACAATAGAGGCAGAAGATCTGAATGCACATTTTCCTATGAAGATATACTGATTATATACAACAGGTACATGAAACAGTACTCAACACTCACTAGTCATCAGGGAAATGCAAATCAAAGTCACAATAAGAAATAGCAAGTGTTCGAGAGGATGTGGAGAAAAGGGAACCCCTGTGCACTGTTAGTGGGGATGTAAACTGGTACAGCCACTATGGAGTACAGTATGAAGGTTTCTCAGAAAGTTAAAAAGAGAACTACCACATCATCCAGCAATTCCACTTCTGGGTATTTATTTGAAGGAAGAGAAAACACTACTTGAGATGCATCTTCATGTTCAATGCAGCACTGTTTACAAGCCAAGATACTGAAACACTCTAAATGTCCATCAGTGGATGAATGGATAAAGAAAATGTGGTATATACACTAAATGGAGTATTATTCAGCCAATAAAAAAGGAAGGAAATCTTTCTATTTGCCTCAACATGGATGGAACTTGGGGGCATTATGCTAAGTGAAGTAAATCAGACAAAGATAAATACCATATTATCCCAATTATATGTGGAGTGAAAAACATCTATTTCTGCTTTATTGACTATGCCAAAGCCTTTGACTGTGTGGATCACAATAAACTGTGGAAAATTCTGAAGGAGATGGGAATACCAGACCACCTGACCTGCCTCTTGAGAAACCTATAATGCAGGTCAGGAAGCAACAGTTAGAACTGGACATGGAACAACAGATTGGTTCCAAATAGGAAAAGGAGTACGTCAAGGCTGTATATTGTCATCCTGCTTATTTAACTTCTATGCAGAGTACATCATGAGAAACGCTGGGCTGGAAGAAGCACAAACTAGAATCAAGATTCCTGGGAGAAACATCAATAACCTCAGATATGCAGATGATACCACCCTTATGGCAGAAAGTGAAGAGGAACTAAAGAGCCTCTTGATGAAAGTGAAAGTGGAGAGTGAAAAAGTTGGTTTAAAGCTCAACATTCAGAAAATCAAGATCATGGCATCTGGTCCCATCACTTCATGGGAAGTAGATGGGGAAACAGTGGAAACAGTGTCAGACTTTATTTTTGGGGGCTCCAAAATCACTGCAGATGGTGACTGCAGCCATGAAATTAAAAGACGCTTACTCCTTGGAAGGAAAGTTATGACCAACCTAGATAGCATATTAAAAAGCAGACACATTACTTGGTCAACAAAGGTCCGTCTAGTCAAGGCTATGGTTTTTCCAGTGGTCATGTATGAATGTGAGAGTTGGACTGTGAAGAAAGCTGAGTGCCAAAGAATTGATGCTTTTGAACTGTGGTGTTGGAGAGGACTCTTGAGAGTCCCTTGGACTGCAAGGAGATCCAACCAGTCCATTCTGAAGACTTCTTTGGAAGGAATGATGCTAAAGCTGAAACTCCAGTACTTTGGCCACTTCATGTGAAGAGTTGACTCATTGGAAAAGACTCTGATGCTGGGAGGGATTGGGGGCAGGAGGAGAAGGGGACGACCCAGGATGAGATGGCTGGATGGCATCAATGACTCAATGGACGTGAACCTGAGTGAACTCCAGGAGTTGGTGATGGACAGGGAGGCCTGGCGTGCTGTGATTCATGGGGTTGCAAGGAGTCGGACACGACTGAGCAACTGAACTGAAGTGAAACAAGACTGAGCTCACAGATACAGGAACAGATTGGTGGTTGCTAGAGGCAAGGGGTAGGGGAGTAGGTGAAAGGAGTAAAAGATGTCAGAGGTGCCACCTTTCAGTTATAATACGAGTCATGGGATGTGATGTACAGCATGGTGACTAGAGTTAATCATACTGTATTGTTTATATGAAAGTTGCTAAGAAAGTTTAATTCAGAAGTAGTATTTTTCCCTGTTTAACACCATCAGAAGTCAAGATTCAAGTAACCATACTTAAGAACCATGTGAAACAAAACCCTTCTACCATGTGAGAATATGATGATCACTTTTTTTTTTTGGTTCTCACTTCCACTGTTTCTTATTTAAAACTTTCAACTAGTACACGATAGATTTCATTCAGTAATCCAACAACTCTTTAAAAATAAAACTCAGGAAAGGATCAATGTATTTTAAATACATAAAGATATAAAACAATATTAATAAAAAATAAAATCTTTTACCTTCTGGATCATAAGTTTGAAAAACTCTTCTGGCTTGTTCTGAGGGAGCCTCAGGGGCAACTAAAGCCATATCCTGAAAACATAAAAAAACATGCTATCAACAAGCTGCAATATCATGACATTAAAAACAAAATAAATACAAGGCTAGAGAAATGAAGACATTTGGAATCAAAATACTGTGTGTTATGTTAATATTTATATCATAGCTGTATGACTCTCTGGGCCTTAACTTTACCTCTGAAAAATGGCAATACCACTTCAACCACAGAGAACTGTTGTGAGAATGACATATAAAGTTTTATATAACTCTTGAAAAAGTCTAATATTGTATAAGTAATTACTATAAAACTGAATCTGTAAAAATTAATGACATTTTTTGTTGTATAGTAATAGCCAATGAAAAATAACAAAATATACTCTAGTTTTCAAATATCTAAAAATTAAATCCAGAGATATGATAACAATTACGTAAGAATTCATTTGAAATTTTTTACTTTAGGAAGCACATTATATCAATGACCTAGGGACAGATCAATAACAACTTCAGCATGTTCAGAATTTTAATTTTTATTAAAGGAAATATCCACACTTGATCTTAGCCAAAAGGCCGAGAAGCGATTAAAGGAAATATCCAAAAGGCAGGTTTTGTTTTTCCCTATAAAACTTACTCTCTATTATGATGACTTTCTTTGAAAGTATGCCACGTTACAACTTACCAAAAATAAGCACATAATTCAATGTTATCCTGGACTCTTCACAAAGCTTTACTCCACATATTTTAGCCATTATGAAATTCTACACTTAACCAACATGAAACTAGAATATAGGCTCTAACTGTTTTCCTCTATTCATATACCTGGTCCAAGCATCTGCCTATAATTGTGTTCACTCAGACAAACCTTATCAGACAGCAAGTTTCCCAAGCTTCCCTTTTTACTATCTTGATTCCTTTTTGAGGAGTAGATATAAAGGGGAACATATCTCAACATGAAAAATGCTATTTATGACAAACCCTCAGCCAACATAAAACTCAATGGTGAAAAGCTGAAAGCTTTCCCACTAAAATCTGAAACAAGACCAGGATGTCCACTCTCAGCTCTTCTAATCAACATAGTATTGAAAGTCCTAGCCACAGCAATCGAACAAGAAAAATAAAGGGATTCAAAATAAAAGGGCAGAAGTAAAATTGTCATTACATGCAGATGACATATATGTAGAAAACCCTAAAGATTTCATATGAAAACTTCTAGAACTGATAAATAACCAACAATATAGCAGGATACAAAATTAACATACAGAAATCTGTTGCAGTTCTTTACACTAACAATGAAATATCAAAAAGTACAAAAAAAATCCCTTTTAAAATCACATCAAAAGTAATAAAATACTTAGGAATAAACCTGGCCAAAGAAGTGAAAGACTCATATGGTGAGAACCATAAAACACTGATGAAGGAATCAGAAAATGATTTAAAGAGACAGAAAGACATCCCATGCTCCTGGGTTGAAAGAATTATTATTAAAATCTCTATACTACCCAAAGCAATCTACAGATTTAAAGCAATCTCTATCAAATTACCTATGACATTTTTTACAGGACTAGAATAAAGAATCCTAAAATGTATATGGAACCATTAAAGACCAGAACTGCCAAAGCAATCCTGAGCAAAAAGAACAAAGCTGGAGACATAATCCTCCCAGACTTCAGACACAGCTACAGTAATCAAAATAGCATGGTATTGGTACAAAAACAGACATACAGATCAATGGAACAGAATAGAGAGTCCAGAAATAAACCCACACACTTGATTTACAGCCACATATAAATCAGTGAACTTAGAATACTTACCTCAGTACCACACACAAACTCAAAATGGCTTAATGACTTACATATAAAGCATGACACCATAAAATTCCTAGAAGAGATCATAGGCAAAGCACTCTGACATAAATTGCAGCAATGTTTTTTTCAGTCAGTCTCCCAAGGCAATAGAAATGAAAGTAAAAATAAACAAATGGGACCTAATCAAACTCTTAAGCTTTTGCACAGCAAAGGAAACTATAAACAAAGTAAAAAGACATTCTGAAGAATGGGAGAAAATATTTGGAAATGATGCAATTGACAAGGGCTTAATTTCCAAAATATCCAAATACCTCATAAATTTAAATAAATAAATCAAAACTACAATGAGGTATCACCTCACAAAGGTCAGAATGGCCACTTCATTAAAAAGTCTACAAATAACAAATGCTAGAGAGGGTGCACAGAAAAGGGAACAGTTGTACACTGCTGGCGGGAATGTACATTGGTACAGCCGCTATGGAGAACAGTATGGGGAGTCTTTTAAAAGCTAAAAATAGAACTACCATATAATTCAGTAATCCCACTCCTGGGCAGATATCTGGAGAAAACCATGGTTCAAAAGGATAAATGCACCCCTGTGTTCACAGCAGCACTATCGGAACAGCTAAGACATGAAAGAAAGAAAGATGTGGTATACACACGCACAAATATTACTCAGCCATAAAAAAGAATAAAATCAAGCCATGTGCAGCAACACAGACTGACCTAGAGATTATCATAATAAGTGAAATACACCAGAAAGTCAAATACTGTATGATATCAATTATATGTGCAATCTAAAATATATAAAAATGAACTTATTTATAAAATGGAAACAGACTCACATAGAAAACAAACCTATGATTACCAAAGCAGGGAGGGGCTGAGGGAGGGATAAATTAGGAGCCTGGGATTAGTACATACAAATAACTATATATAAAATAGATAATCATCATGGTCTACTGTACAGCACAGGGAACCATATACAGTATCCTGTAACAAACCATAATGGAAGAGAATATGAAAAAAAGTATATATATTTGTATAACTGAATCACTTTGCTGTACAGCAGAAATACAACACTGTAAATCAACTATTCTTCAATTTTTTAAAAAGTGGGATATAAATGTTAAGTAGAATTTAAATTGCTATTTCTCCATGCAAACAAATTTTTAAGAAATACACTAAATAACTTTTGTCCTAATCATCTTGCCCTTATCTCAAAGATGAAGGAATAAACTCTTCAGGGTCAGTTAGAGTAGTTCTCACTTGACCATGTCTGAGCACCTTAACGGCATGTTCCATTCAATGGGGAGTAGGTATCAAATGGGTATGGGAGTCAAAACAAGGCAATATATACAAGCCCCTACACAGTTTTAATGTATTAAATGATAAAATAATTTAAAAAAACCTTGTTACTTTATAATGTAGATCTGGTAATGTACAGTTATTTCCCTTTTACCATCCCTTGATACCAACTTTTAGGGTCTCCTTTTCCTGTATTTTCAGTATCATTTTATAGATAATACACATGTCAAGGGCCATGCTTTCATCTGGTTGAACTTGCAATGCCTTTCTGATTTTATGATCCAGTCCTTTACTGCTGGATACTTGGATTGTGCGTAACATTTTACCATAACCACTGCTGTACCAAATAAACTGGAACATGTGATTTCATACGTGAACAGTCATATCTATAGGACATGAACAATGGTATCTGTAGGACAGAGTTCCAGAGCAGGATCACTGAGCCAAAGGAAAAAGGCACTGCAGTTTGGTACTACAGATACTACCCGATTCTTGGGTTAAATGTGTCCATTTAACCTAGTCTGAACAGTATTTCTTAAAATGCTTTCTCCTTTCTCTAATACACCCCCAGTAGAGCCTTAGCTCTACAATCACCTTTGTATCAAGGCTAGGATTGTAGTGTGGGTTCTCAGATTTAGGGAGCACTTAATAGCATTGAGACTATTGTTATTATTCCTTAGCTTCCTTTACCACTTCCAAACCTTTACTGCAAACGTTTTTATGTGTATTGCAGAATAAGCTTTCACCTCCTTAACTGTTTCTATCTCTCCTTTCTTTTTTCAATTGTCCACTTGAGAACACCTGTTGGAATTTGTGGAGGAGCAAAGTCACTGAAACGCTAGTGGAGGAAAAGGTATACAGCTGCAGATGAGCCCTTATGCAAAGGGGAGGGTTTGGAGGCACAAGACGAAGATAAAGTCATTCTTCCTACTCAACACCTGTTGCATTTCAACCTTTGTTTCTAGTAAGTGATCAGGCAGAGCTTGAAATGAGTTTTAACACATTACTTCAAAATTTCTAAATATTAATTAAAACTGTGATCTAAGTAGAAGGAATGGGCATAATGTTTTTCTTGGTTAAAAAACAAACAAAAAGAATCTTTTTGGGGGAAGAGGTGGCAGAGAATATAAATGAAGCATCTTTTAAATCTTCCTACAAAAGTGAAGTTTTGGGAAACTGCCACCGTTTATAAAGTCTGGGGAACAAGGAAGATTCCAGTTCTAGCCAGAGGAAAAGGTTGGCATCAAATTCTCTGACATTAAAGATTTCAGAAAATAAGGGAGTGTGAAAAGAATTTATTAACTACCTGATGCCTCATCTCTAAGTTTCAAGTGCTACAAATAAATAAATACTATGCTCATGTAAAAAAAAAAAAAAAGAAAGAAAGAAAATTAAAGTAGACTTAATAAAACATTCACTGCTTATCTCTTGCCTCCGGTTATAAACATATAAACAATTTAGGCTTTAGAAAATGTGTGCTTAATTCTTCTTTGGACAGGCATGGCCTAATATAGAAATATCAGATGAAGCCTGGGCAAAGTCCTGGTGTACTCTGGTTTAACAAGTGTTCATTTGGAGTAAAGGTTGGCAAATTTTTTCTGTGATGAGCCAGACAGTAAATATTTTAGGCTTCACAGGCCATAAGGTAGCAAGATAAGACAATGTGTAACAGCAAGATAATACAATACATAAACAAGAGCACCTGGTTGTGTTCCAATAAATATTTCACAAAATAGGTGTAGGGCTTGATTTAGCCTGTGAGCCATAGTTTACTGACCCATGATTTAGAGAATATATTATATTTTTCCCCCTCAATGCTCTAAGCTGTAGTAAACATGCCTTCTTTTGACATATCTGGGGACATAATGATGTCTTAATCACCTTAATAAATTTTACAAAGAAGGTACTTTGGCTCTCATGTGGAACAGAAAAGAGGGCAGGAAATTCTCTCTAGCCAGAATGGAATCATCAAAGGCAGAAACGTGAATGAGCACAGCACAAGGGAAACTGAAAGAGCTGAACAGGATGGAGAACTGAGAGAGACAGGGAGTGGTTAGGCAGGGGAATCAGCTCTGATGGAAGAATAAACGAAGTTTGGAGGAGATGGTTAAAAACCCAAGTGGAGCACGTGGCTGTCTTAACACTATGCCAATCCAGTGGTTGCCAGCTGTAGGCCTCTCACAGGCCAGCAGAAAAAGGCAATGAGGACTAAAGGAGATCAAAGCTGGAGAGTCTGCCAGGCAAAATATGGAAACAGGTGAAAGGAGATTATGGCAAAGATGTCAGAATAGAGTATTTCCAAAAAGGAATTTAGGGAATTTCTTGTTTGACGTTTAAAAGTTGAAACAAGTATCTCAAAACGCTATGAGCAGACAATGAAAAACCCTCGGAAGCAAACTACCAAAACAGAAATTCCTTTTTCCTCTTAAAGTACAACCCAGTGGCAGTGGTCATGTTCCACATAATAAAACCATCAACTATGACTGTCATTACTAGTGAAGCAAACTGTGTCTTGAACGATTAAGGGAGAAAAATCTTGTTTTGCTCCTTTGGTTTCAGTGATATACTAATAGCTAATCTGCCAAACTCCTTAGGAATTAATTGTTCTTAACTCATATCACTGATTTTAAGATGTGTTTATACTACAGGGGGGAAAAGAAAAACACAAAGCCCCCCTACCAAAACCACGAAAGATTACAATAAATTCTAAGGAAAACATTCCAAAAGTTTTCATCCATAAATTAATAACAGTCTTCTAAATTGATTGTTGGCTTGCTTATTTTGAGTGTTTACAGTGCTTTTTAGATTACTGTAGAAAAAGATCTCTCAGTTAAAGCTCATTTAAATTTATGTAATGTTTACATGTTTATAGATGAAATCAGGACAAGTTACAAAACCACCTTCTATTCCCATTAAAGTGCTTCATGCTGAACTCCAAACTTTTAACTTTCTAATTTGGTTTAAAATTACAAATTCCAACACTCATTTTTACCAATTTATTTAACTTCAACACTTCTAAACAAGGTTCCCTGTGTAAGACCTGGAGTAGGATGGCCTATGTAGTTATTTCAGTGATATGGTAATATTACATATATTTCATATCTGCGCAGCAAGTTTGAACAGCAAGTGTAGAATTTCATTAATTGAGAAAGGGTCCTTTTCAACCTTTTAGTGAGATATAACTGCCAAATTTTTTTCACTGCACATAAAGAAAATGATTTAATTAGAAAGGATAATTTAAAATAGAACTCTTCTGTAAAAACTGTATAAACGTGAAGAACAATATGACAAGGATCCTACCCTTAGATTTTCTATATCTAAGACAAATGTGGCAATAGTTTTTAGACTACATATTTAACATATTTTCCCCATATAACTACCTACATACCCATAATGTTTTGAATACCTGTCAAGCCTATTAGGTGAGATAAAGACATCACAATCTAACAGAAGAGAGAAAAATCTGTTCCTATATGTTCCATGAATATTATTAAAATTCTCTTAAAATTACTTTCTAAAATAAAATTCAAACACACATATCCCCCATCCTCAAAAAACTGCTGAGTTGTAAATAAATAGATTCCAATGATGTAATTCCAAATTATCTAAGGCAGCAAGGATAACCGTGAGCATTTTTTTTTTCTTCCCCAGTTGCAGTACTTAGGAGAAAATTTCAGTGTGTACTGCATCCAAAACTCTGTAAGGTCCTCCCACAAGAGAATCTAAACCTAAGAGTCAAATATTTTAATTAGCAATACTTTTAAATTCTGATTTATCATCAACATTAATTTTATTTTTAAAGTAGTTCTCTACATTAGTTAAATATCATCAGATGCTTTAATGACAGGAATATTATGGCAAATAACTTCTTAGCCAATTTACTGGTCAACAGAGACTGCTAAACAATATAGCTTTTAAAGTTATCTGGCTTCATCCAACTTTCCTTAACTGGCAAAGTACTATAAAAGAAAAGGGGGAAAAAAAAAAACAAAACCCTGAGGTGTAATGGGACTATCTAATATCCTAGAGTCATGAAATGAATATCTCTTTTTCGTGTAGCTCTGTCCACCATAAACCTTTTAAAATGTTGTAACATTACCTATGCTTCTAAAATACCTACGGAAACATAAGGAAGGCCCGTGTTCAGTGTGTTAGCTAGATGTAAGTATGTAGCTCATTACCAAAAAGGTCTTTAAAGCTTATTTATTATACCTTTCATCATTACCAAGAGCAATCTGCTGTCATGAGTAATCAAAGAACCCCTGAGAACCTTATCTATTTTCAGGAATGATCACGCACATATAAATTACATTCTAGCTTGCAGACAACATTTTATAGTGTTATGAGGAGTCCTTCCACACACACACACACACACACACACACACACACACACACACAAGCTAACTGGGATATAATTTCCCTTTAGACTTCAAGTAAAATTTTGCTTTAAAAATCACTTTATTATATGTTCCATATTGACTTTGCTCATGAACTACTTAAGGAAAATAATTTGGGAACTACTAAGAAATAAGATTTTAAATCAGTTATCAAATGCTCTCAAGTAGGGAATTCCCTGGTGCTCCAGTGGTTAAGAAACCGCCTTCCAATGAAGAGGACTCGGATTCAAGCCCTGGTCAGGGAACTAAGATCCCATATGCGGCGGAGCAACTACTGAGCGCCCACACACTGCAACAACGACAACAAAAGATCCTGCCTGCCACAACCAAGACCCAATGCAGCCCAATAAATAAATAATAATTTTTTTTAATGGTCTTTAAAGTAGGTAGTAAAGTGGCCTTTCTTCTCACTCTTCCATGATTGCTCGAATCTGCAGCAGTCCCAGCTACCCCACAACAGCTCACTGCTGTGTGCTGACCTGTGCTGTGTCAGAGGAGAAGTCAGAGTAGGAAATACACAAGCAAAACCCTTCAAGATTCTTTCTGCACAGAAACATAAACTCTAAATGTGTAAACAAAACCAGGCATTGGAAGGAAAGTCTTCGATATGATGCGCTGCAATCCTTATGATGATTATATTAACACTGGTTGGATTCTTTTTCTCCCCATCGTTATGACTGTACCACTCACTGCAGGGATCCCTCCAGCCTTCTCCACTGCTTTATGCCAAAGAATTCATTCCTCGGGCCTAAGGTGTCCTGCTCTCATGGACATCCAGAATAACTTCTGGTTTCTCTCGTTTACTCTGAAGAACTGAGCCAAGAAAAGCTCTTTGCCTCTTTAACTACCGTATGTCATGAAGAAAACCGCTAACACAAGCTGTTACTCTCTAGGCACAAGGATACCTACAAAATTCAAGAAAAATGATTATCTGGCTTTTTTTTTAATGGTAGATGTTCATATTATATCAAAAATCAACCTGACGGTCAAAAATTCCTCATTTCTAGGCTAAGACTCTTTATATCCTTTAAACAAACTGAAACTCTGAGACATTACCTGGCCCCACAGTAGCCCAGGGTGGTAGACAGTACAGTCGATGTCAATTCCTGTTCTTCCCTGTGAGAGTATAATCACTGCTTGTTGTCATGGGCTCTGCAGTACCTCTCTGTGGCAGAGATCTACTCCTGAGCCCCACTGACATCATGATTTGGTTAGGTGCCATTGTTGGCCAAAGAAACAGAAGCAGAAGTAACATCCTGCCAGCTCCTGGAAGAAGCTGTGAGGGCCACCTGTGGCTGTGCCAGGAGAACTGCGAAGTCCTCACGGCAGGAGGCAGGCACCTGTGGGACACGTGCAGCCACCCTGCAAATTAAGAGAAGCATAAGGGTGTGTGTCTGGGGAGACGGTTGGAGTGTGGCTCAGCACCGCAAAAAGAGGGGACACTGTCCACAGAGTTTAAACATAATAAAATGGACTTGGTCAAATTCCTCTTTATCATCGTCATATGCAGGAAGTTCTAGACGATTTCAGTGGCCAAATGCCTGCTCTGGCCTGAGGTGACTGTTCTCACGGCCCCCACCCCACCCTTCTTGGATACTGCTGTGTTAACTGTTCAAACTTTAGGATTAGTTGTGACTTCAGGAAGCTGGCAAAAGGAATTAAACCCTAACATTCTGGCTGAGGTTTTAGTTTATGTCACATGTATAATATCTGCTCGTCCTGTTCATCCTTGACCTGCTTCTTCCTCTTCTATTCCTCCATGCTACCCATCGACTTGAATTTTAACCATATAAGCTGCACAGAAGGAATCTCCATATACATATATACACTTCCTATGTTTCTTGTGAAAACAGAAGCCTAGAAAGATGACTGACACTATAGTCCACACAACACTACACTGGTTATTTAAACTTCGTAGTCCTGGAGTAGTGTAAGTGCAAAGTAAGGGACATCCCTGATCCTAGATCCTCCCACATCCTCCTTCCTTTTCTACTATTTTAAACAAGGTTTAAACGGTCAAAAATACTGACAGTACTCAACTTCTAATACTCTGTAAGTTTCATCACAGCTTCAGAGAGAAAGTTCTTAAGAAGGCTGTTCCACTTCCATGAACAGGCTTTACATTCATGACCTAGATGCTCATGCTTAGCCTCTCATATCAAGATAAGCATGCATAGCTTATCAAGATAAGCATAGTACAGTGAGATGTCAGAGGAGAAATGATTATGCCAGCTGGTGCTGTATCTAATCCCAATTTTTGCTTCCATCTTATCTCTTAGCACAGTGAATATAGTTCAGCCATCATGAACCAACTATTATTCTCCAAATACAGCACAGAGCTTCATATCCCACATCTCTTTCTGCTTACTCTTTTCCCAAGCCTAGAGCACATTCCTCATTTCGTCTAATATACAATATGTCCTTTAATTCCAATGCCATCTCCTCTGCACACACCTCTCCCCTCTTTCAGTCTCTAGTTCACCTTAGTCTAATAATTTGTTTTCCTAAGGGACAGAAGTATTTAAAAGCTCAGTGAACAGAATTCATGCTTTAGCCAGGAGGTATTATTTCTCACTGGTCCCAGACTCTAAAATGTAGATGAAACCAGTACTTATTTCACAGGGTTGCACAGAGGCATGAATGAGGAGTGCACATAAGATGCTGACCATATAGTTCCCATGGGGTTGCAAAGAGTCGACATGACTGAGCAACCTTCAATTTCACTTTCATCATACATTAAATATATGCTAAGGCCTTTTCTGCAACCCACTCTATTTGCCACAATTATTTTCATCAATTCTAGATGGACAGGTAGAGGTACAGACTTATCAATGCTGATTCTAAATGAAAACTCATAGACTTTACTCATAACAGAATGCCTTTAGGCATATATCATCAATACTGTATCTTGTATGGACAATTATCTGGGTTCTAACGTAACAAAAAGCTACAAGACACAAATTCAAATGGAAAGAGTTTACTAGTTTCAGTAAACTGCATAATACCACAGACATGACTGAGATAATAGAAGAAAATTCATAAAAAACAATACTAAAATATGACACAAAATTATGATTTATGGACTTAAACTACAAACAGTAATGATTATGATTTAAACTATAAACAGTAATATTTTATGATTTAAAGTACAAACAGTAATATTTTAGCTCTTAAATCCATTTTCTTTTCTGAGGCAAATAAGGCATGAAATTTAAACAAACGCACAAAACTCTAAAATTTATTTAGGATAAATGGATAGGATGAGTAAACCGTATTAATACATAGGAAAACCGTATTAAAAAGTGCCCAACTGTGAATCTAATTATATTCCAAGTCCTAAGACTTTTATCAGTAATGAAAGATAGATAGAAGTGAATTTTCTTTATGAGAAATAAAACCTATAAAGCATCATTTTGCTTCTTTTCCTTAAAATTGTGTTAATACACGTAGAGGAATATATTCACGATAAAGTAGAACTGTTCAACTTTTGAACGCCCTAAAAAAGGTTCTAACATGTAACTGCAGTAGTCCTGCTAATGTTACACCAAAGAGTAGGACACAAAAAGAGCATGCTCTGTATAAAGAATTCTATCTCAATTCCCAGTAACAGATACCACTGTAAGAAGAGTCAGCTCATGCAGGAACAAGTCAAGGTTTTGTTTCTCCTTTGCATTAAATTCAGTTTCTCCATATACTTTGCATTTAAACAGAGATGTGTTTTCATGTGTACTTATCTAAAAGGAAACCTGTTTTATCATAGGAAAGGTCAAAGGCAACACTCTGTACACAGTATACAAGGAGTCCTTTTATAACCATAAAAGAGAACAAAAAGGAATGTAAAACTCATCTTCCTGGCTTCAAAAGAAAGTTGGAAATGGATTATCAAGGAAATTAGTCACTGATCTTCTGAAGATGAAGCTAGATGTCACAGGTAGGTTCCAACTATTTTTATGTTCAATCAACAGTTTCCATTCCAAAGATTTAAATGCACAATGAAAACAAAAACACTTAATTTATTTGTCTATCCTTTTTAAACATAATTCTAATACTATTAAAGTATCATATTGTCAAATTTAGAGCATCATCTTGAATCCACATTGAAAATTAGCTCCATAATTAGTTCCAATTCAAGAAGAAAATATGAAAGTGAGCTAAATAATTTTAATCTGTGACCACCAAATGTAAAAAAGGAAGTTAATGAGCCAAAGGGAAAACTGATGATTAAAGAGAAGAAAAAGCAAGAAAGTTCCAGAAAAACATCTATTTCTGCTTTATTGACTATGCCAAAGCCTTTGACTGTGTGGATCACAATAAACTGTGGAAACTTCTGAAGGAGATGGGAATACCAGACCACCTGACCTGCCTCTTGAGAAACCTGTATGCAGGTCAGGAAGCAACAGTTAGAACTGGACATGGAACAACAGACTGGTTCCAAAAAGGTAAAGGAGTACGTCAAGGCTGTATACTGTCACCCTGCTTAGTTAACTTCCATGCAGAGTACATCATGAGAAACGCGGGGCTGGATGAAGTACAAGCTGGAATCAAGTCTGCCAGGAGAAATCTCAATAAGCCCAGATATGTAGATGACACCACCCTTATGACAGAAAGTGAACAACTAAAGAACTTTTCGATGAAAGTGAAAGAGGAGGGTGAAAAAGTTGGCTTAAAGCTCAACATTCAGAAAACGAAGATCATGGCATCCAGTCTCATCACTTCATGGCAAATAGATGGGGAAACAGTAGCTAACTTTATTTTGGGGGGCTCCAAAATCACTGCAGATGGTGACTGCAGCCATGAAATTAAAAGATGCTTACTCCTTGGAAGGAAAGTTATGACCAACCTAGACAGCATATTAAAAAGCAGAGACATTACTTTGTCAACAAAGGTCTGTCTAGTCAAGGTTATGGTTTTTCCAGTAGTCCATGTATGGATGTGAGAGTCCTAAAAATATACTGTTCATCTCAAAAAGAAAAAGAAGTTATTTCACTGAATAGAAACAATTTTCTTATCCATCCTCAAACCATGAAGACAGACTTTTAAATGATGATTTATGAATACTCGAAGTTTTTTAATTCACTCATCTGGAGAAAGAATCTGTGTATGTATGTGTGTGTATTTAAGTTGATCAGGCCAAGGAGTAAAAGTAAGTTCTATTTTTGTCTCTATATAGGATACTGCAAGCATTAACAATTATTTCTTGATTTCTTGATTTCAAGCTTAGGGATCTACTGAATTCTTATGATAAAAAACAATTTAGCATATTCAGCTCCATTTTCCCCCTTTATCAAGTATCAACATGGTTACATTACAAGGTGAAATAAATCTTCAGTGTATTCTGCTAATTTCTTTCTTCATCTGTTTAACAAAAATCTGTAAAGCATGAACACTGAACCTGGCACTGTTCTAGGTGCTAGAAACAGGAAGAGACAAAGTGGACAAGAATTCTGCCATCTTTGAGCTTACTAGTGAGATAATACCTAAAACAAGTAGGTAAAATATATGTTATGTGCCTAGTAACCAGAATATATTAAAAAACCTTACAATTCAATAAAAAGACAAACAGCCCAATTCAAAATCAGGCAAGGGACATGAATAGACAGTTCCTCAAAGAAGACATACAAATGGCCAAAGAGCACAAAAAAAGATGATCAACATCATCAGTCACTAGGAAAATGTAAATCAAGCCACAACCACCACTGTTCACCCACGAGGATGGCAATACTAATAATGGGACAGTAACAAGTGCTGGCAAAGATGTGGAGAACTGGGAACCCTTGTTTACTGCTGGTAGGAATGTAAAATGGTATAGTTGCTGGGAAGCAGCTTGGCATTTCTCCAAAAATTAAAACATAAAACTGCCATATGACCCAGCAATTCCAGTTCTAGATTGATACCAAATTCCCAAAAGAATTGAGAATAGGGACTCACACAGGTCCTTGTCTAGGAATGTTCACTACAGTACTATTCACAGTAACCACAGGAAGAAACGAACCACACATCCACTGACGAGTGGACACGTTGTGTTACATGCACACAGTGGAGTATCATTCTTTCAGAAAAGGGGCTGAAGCACTGAGACAGGCTGAAATAAGGATGAGCCTCAAGACACAAAAGGTGATACGCTGTATGATTCATTTACATGAAATATCCAGTATAGGTAAACTCATCGTGACTGAAAGCAAACTGGTGGTTGCTAGGATTCCAGGCAGGAAGGATAGGGAGTAACTGCTAAGTAGATTTGGGGTTTTACTTCAGGGTGATGAATATGTTTTAGTACTAGATACAGGTGATGGCTACACAATATTGTGAAAAGTGCCAAATGCTACAAAAGTGTTCATTAAAAATGGTTAATTTTGTTACATGAATTTTACCTCAATTAAAAAATATCTATTTTGAAAATAAGTGGGAGAGAGACTTAATGAAAAGGGAGGAGGGACTGAGATTTTTATAAAGGGTCCCAGGGAAGGCCTCACTAAGAGACTAACACTTGAATCCTGATCTGAAGTATAGAGTTCCATACCAAGGTCACAGGTGTGAGGCCTTGTACTAAGGCCACAGAGTCCCCCACCAAGGTCATCTCCCAGAACTGACTGAGCCCCATAGCAACCATTGCCATGAGTTCCCACATCCTTACCAGCCAGTTCCCTGACTCCGTATTAGGTAAAAATGTCCACTTGAGTCCTCACCCTATAGCACCCTAACCAATCACCTAATTAATGCCACCCTTTCAGCAAGAATTTTGTCTTGAGGCTATAGAAATTGACTACTAATCCACGAAAGGGGTTGGCTTTCTCTTGAACAGGCCCACAGGTCTAAGTCAGCTCTCCCTGATCTGCCAGGTGGTCAGCCCGCTGTGCTCACAGTGCCCCCATTATCTCAGCTCTTTGTTCTTAATAATAAAATCACTCCCTTCTGAAATGCTCTGTGTCTGGAGATTCTTTTCCAGCCTGCGCTCGGATTGCCATGCACGACATGAAGGTAGGGAGGAATCCTTGATACAGACGTCTGCTCAAGATCCTAAAGGCAAGAGCAGGGGTGGAGGGCTTGCTTCCCGTCGGGAGGTACAGGAAAAGCCACTGTGGCCAAGCAGGGCAGGAGGGGAGAGGAGCAAGAAACACGCTTACAGGGTGATGGGGAGTCTGATGAGCCGAGGAAGGGCCGAGGGGGGTCACTCTAAGGACACTGGCTTCTACTCTTAGTGAAAAGGGAGCCAGTGACATGAAGCGACTCCATGTAATGGGCTCATTCTATTGCTGAATTGAGAAGCTATTAGGCTCCATGAAGGGCCACAGCACGGTCGTCAGGAGGCTACTGCCATGACCTAGGGCAGGCATTCTCCAATCTGTCTTTCAGTTCTCTCAGGAAGTTTCCGGTTTCTCTTCTGTCCTTCAAATGTCCTTTCCTCACGGCTTCCAGTTTCATGGAGTTCATCACAAATTCTCTTATGGTTCTTGGTTTTTTGAAATTTTCTTTTGATGCCTTCATTGTCCTACACTGTCTCTAATCTTGTGAGCTCCTTTTCCCTATTTGTTCTGATTTCTGTTCTTCACATTAACATTTCTCAAATGTCTCATGATCCTTGGTGGTCTTTTAATATGTGAGAGACTAAAAAGCACTGTCTGTGTGGGCAGGCCTTGTAAACCTCACTGTGGAGTTATTTTGGCTGGGCCGTTTCACTGCTGTATCTTGACCTTGTCAATGTAGCCAAAGAAAAATAAATGGCCTTAATCATGAGTAGGTGCGTTCGACAAGCGCAAAGCTGTGGAGTTTTCTGAGGGTCTACGGTCTAATTAAAAACACACATCTCATTAGACTTCTCACTCCTCACCTATCTCAATCTATCACCAAGTTCTGTCAACTCAGGAATACATCTCTCAAATTTATATACAGTTGATCCTTGAACAATGCAGGGGTTGGGGACACGGACGCTCAGCACAGTCAAAAACTCACAGGAAACTTATAATTGGCCCTGTGTATTCACAGTTCCTCCGTATCTGTGGTTTTGTATCCACAGATTCAACCAACTGGAGATCCACCCAACCAGAAATTGTGTAGCATTTACTAATGAAAAAAAATCTATGTAAAATCAGTTCAAACCCATGTTGTTCAAAGGTCAGCTGTACCTCTATCCATGTCTACAGTTGTTACCTTGGATCAAACTACCCTTTGCTCACCAGGAAGACTACAGGGGTCTTGTTTATCTAATCCCTAGGCTACCCTTCAATGTCTGCTTTCTACAGTTAGCCAGAGTGATTTTTTTCAAAATGTACTTTTAGTCCTGTTCCCTTCCTTCCTATCTCTCCCTCAAACTACTCCCAACGCCGACTTTTAAACTCTCGTGGCTGCCCTTACTCTTAGAAGAGAGCCGCACAGGTTGTCTGCCTTTGCAGCTTCCTCCTGCCCCCACCTCCAAGTCTCAGGGCTCCCCTTCTTCTCTCAGCTGTTCGCACCACAGTCCTTTCTTCTGCAGTAATTTGCTTGCTCCAACTATTTCCCTTGTAGGAACTGCTTTTTTCCCTCTCCCTGCAGCTTAATTTTACTGATGCCTCAGGGCTCATTTTCAACATCAATTTCTCAAGGAGACATCCCTAATCTTCCTCTAATCCACCTTTAGAGACCTGTGCTTTGTCAGCACCCATCACAGCTTTAATTTTTTAAGTGTGACTCTTTGATTAATGCCTCCTCCATGAGAATGCACACATCCACAACAGGCGCCTCATCTATTTTTTCCTCACCACTGTATTCACAGCACCTTGCATAATGCCAGGCGCATAGTAAACAAACCCTGTAAATATGTAAGAAATGGGTACATACATAAATGAAGAGAACTGCAACTATAATCACTTCCAGTGTGTAAGTCACATGAGAAAGTCTATTGCTTTTCAAAGGCATTTTATTGTGTTGGCCAAAAAATTCATTTGGGTTTCCTGTAACAGCTTGTGGAAAAGCCTAACGAACTTTCTGGCCAACCCAACATAATGCCAAATTATAGACTGCCTTTAAAATCATGACCTTAAAACATGCTTTTTAAATATTTCATCATAATCAGTACAAAGAAGTCAGCATACACAAAATACTTTTCCTGACAAACACACAAGTTTTGTAGAAAAAGGTATCAATATTCACTTTAAGTTTTGGGGGAGGGAGAGAGAGGGGAAATTGTGTTATTTCAGGTCAGGAACATACGAGTGGGTAAACCTACCAAAAACAAATAAAAAATAATAACAAAAATAAATTCACTGCCAAAATCACTTACTCAAATATATAAATATCCAAGAAAGTGTGACCAAATAACAGATCTTATTGTAATGTAAAAACCAACAAAGTTTACAATATTATCTAAATGGCAAACGCTACATGAATAAAATTTTGAAAAATTTAAATTTGAACCCAGTAAATATTATCAAGTATTATTAATACTGGACTTCCCTGGTGGCTCAGATGGTAAATAATCTACCTATAATGCAGGAGACCTGGGTTCGTTCCACCCCTAGGTTGGGAAGATCCCCTGGAAGAGGGCATGGTAACCGACTCCAGTATTCTTGCCTGGAGAATCCCCATGGAGAGAGGAGCTGGCGGGCTGCAGTCCATGGGGTTGCAAGGAGTAGGACACGACAGAGACTGAGCACATTATTAATATCATTTACCATTTACATGTTCTTCCAGCTTTGTAACAGTTTATTTCAAAGGGAAAAATTCTTTACATGTTTAAAGATACCATGCGCAAGCAATCCAAATTCAATTGCTCTACAATTCACTGAAAAAGAAGTACCCATGCTTTTAAGAAGCTTCAGAGTGAGTCATGAAAAAACATTTTTAGAAGATATAAATGTCACTGGAACCTAAATGTGGAAAATTTGTGCAAAGGCTTTATTCATGAAACTAATGAATTCCCTATACGCTGATGGACAGGCAAGCCTGGAGTGCTGCAGTCCATGAGGTCGCAAAGAGTCGGACATGACTGAGCGACTAAACTACACAGAGGTTAAGTGTCAAAACAGTTAGCACACAATTTAAGAGTTCTAAAAGAGAGATAAGGTATTTGAAATATACAAATTTCATAATTTATAACAGCAGAAGAACCTAAAATCTTAACATAAACTTCTATAATCACTTTCAATTTACGTGCACTTTCCTATTAGGATTATTAGTAGTTTTGAGGATGAGTATAAATGAAGACAGATTTAAAAACCTTGACTGGACTTCCCTGGTGGTGCAGTGGTTAAGAATCCACCTGCCAATGCAGGGGACATGGGTTGAATCCCTGATCCAGGAAGATCCCACATGCTGTGGGGCAATTAAGCCCATGCGCCTCAACTATTGAGCCTGTGCTCCACAACAAGAGAAGCCACTGCAATGAGAAGCTGGCGTACCCCAACGAAGGGTGACCGTAACTCATCCCAACTAGAAAAAGCCAACATGCAGCAATGAAGACCCAATGCAGCCAAACACAAACAAACATTTAAAAGTCTTGACTGATTTCCACAGTGTCCACTGAGTGTGTTTTGAGGCCTACATGCAACTGGTGTTGCAAGGTCTCTGTTTTTTCTCTATGTATGTACCTCATGGCTCCAATTCAACTTTTCACTGCATGTGGCTGAGGTCTGTGGATAAGAAAATCAGTGAGAGTCCCTGCCCTACACAAGGCTCACTACTGACCAGGAATCAAGCGACAAAAGGCCTGAGAGGAACAAATGTGCATCTTGGGAACAACGAAGGGAACTTCACTGGGAACAATGAAGTAAACCAGGACAGGTAGGGGGCAGTGTGTATTTCACATAAGGTGTGTACTCCCACGACACTCTCGACATACCTATTATCAATGCTTGAAAACAGAATGTCTGCACTGTTACATAGCTCAACCGACACTGTTGCTTGTATTAATCTCCCATGAAATCTTTTCTGCTGTTTTGACAACAAAATCATTTCTTAAATATCACTCATAAAATTTAAGATTTAAAACAGTTTTATCTTCAAGGTCCTACTGTAGGGCCTTGGTCCTACAGGAAACTCTGTAGGTCCATAGGAAACTCTGCTCAATGCTATGAGGCAGCCTGGATGGGAGGGGAGTTTGAGGGAGAATGGATACATGTATATATATGGCTGAGTCCCTTTGCTGCACCCCTGAAACTATCACAACATTGTTCATCAGCTATATACTCCAATACAAAATAAAAAGTTAAAATTAAAAAACACATTTTATCTGTCTTTTATATTTCATAGAATTTAATAGTTTTCCTAATGCTAAAGAATAGGGCTGTGATAAAAATAATTAATAATTGGCTTGATAACACATTTCTGTATGTGAACTGGAACTGATTTCCTTTTCTGGAAATTTATAACACTTGACACTAAAATTAGTCAAATGATGAAATCTTCAGTCAGGGAATTAGGTGTTTAGTTTCTGCAGGTTACATTTGCTTTTAACTTCCTCCTCTCTACTTCAGGAGGGACATGAACAGCAAAAGCTGTCAGATGAAATACAACGAATCAGTAAGGTCTGTACTTTTCAACTGCATTTATAGCTTTCCCTGTAAGGAAAGGTTAAGCCTGTATCTGCCACTAAACCCACTTGCTGGATGTTTGCCAGCACAATAAAAGTAAATACAGTAATAAATAATGAAACAGACCCACTAAAACTCGCACTGCCACTTTAGTCTTTAGTACAATTTATATAGTTCATACTTCTTACAACAGACACAATAAAGAACAGTAACAAGTACAAGCTGAAAGAGCACGCTGAGTAATCAGCAAAGTGCAACAGGATTAAAAAGCATCAAAACCAGAATTATTTATTTTCTCCTTTTAGTCCAACATCTAGCATGTCTACACAGGCATACCAGAATAATGAAAAAGGCAATGATGATGATGATGACGATGACAGCTAAGATTTACTGGGCATTTAACATGTACTAGGTTCTGCTAAATGTTTTATATTTAAGCCTGACAACAACCTTAAGAACAAGATCCTATTACTAAACCCTATTTTAAAGACATGGGCGAAGAGGCTGAGCCATGTTAGGAAGTGGCAAGGCTGGGATGCTAGCAAAGGCTTCTGAATTCAAAGCTCTAAACCACTCAATTGTGGAAAGAGAAAGATTATAAAGCCTTTGATTTAGCAACAGTTTTCTGGGAGCAAACATTTTAAACATATTCAAATGTATTTAACCTAGTTCGATATTGTTATACTATATATACTAAAACTGTGGAAATATTCCATTCTAAAAGAGCAACTGACTTCTAAATCATTGAACTATTAATAAATTTCAAAATATTTTCCTAGATGTTGTAACTAAAACTATTTTATATCACGTAAATTCAATTTTTATCCTCTAGAAAACAGTAACTCAAAACATTTAATTTCAATTATTTTCATCATAACACAGTGATTTCTAAAAAAAATCAGAAGTCAAACTTGTATAGTTGGTAAAGATAAAGAAATTATAACTAAATCATGACAGACTTGACTGAAATGACTCCAAAACTAGAGCAGGACAGTCATGCAAGCAGTACGATCTTTAGTATCGCCTTTTTAGATTCTGAAACAATCCACTGAACTCTGTATAAAGATTCAAACTAAATATGGACGTAATATTACCTGTTTGTCTGACGTCAAACTTAACAACAACAACAAGAGATCTTGCAAAGCATACCTTGGCAAAAAATACGGTGAGGTGAGTTTCACTGCCAACAATCCAAATAGGGAATTTTGGAGATTTCAAGTAAGAGCCAACCTAGAACAAAGGTAGTAAAATAAGAAAATGAAAATTTTATATTACCTGTTAAGTATTTACCAGCAAATCCTTGAAGCATCACTAAAGTGCCTAATTCATATTTAAATGGAATAATGGATTATGCCAGAATGCCTTACCTATAAAGGTCAAATGCTAAATGTAAAAATGAGTGTTATAAAGACTGTCAGGGCAAAGCTTATACTGCATCTTTCCACCAGAATAAAAATCATACAGATTTAACACAGCAAAAAAGAAATTAGTGTAACCCGAAGAATCATTCTCATGTTTCACTGAAGATCCTAGATAAAATGGCCACTTCTAGAATTTCAGCTTGGTACTTCAAACTCTAAAACTATAAATCTGATGGTAATTACTTTATCAGGAAAATAATCATAAATTAACAAGTGAGTAGATACATGAATAAATAAGAGAAAAAGCCTTAAGAACATCTTGTCTTTAAAGAACCTAGAGCAATATAATAATCTCTCTAAAGCAAAATATATACTTCCATCTAGGAATATTAAAGAATCTTTCACTTGATTATGGCAGGAAGTAAACTCAAAGTTACACAATATTAATTCTAAAATATATTAAAAAGTTATACCTTATAGCCTGCCTTCAAGGTTACACACTTAACCTATAAAAACAACAGCACCGAAAATTTAAGGGTATCATTTTTGTGTGACAGAGAAAAAGCAAGCTTAAAATTCAACAGGTTAAAAACTGACTTGTGAAATCTGACCATGTTCACATCAGTCATTCACACTGTTAGATGGACAAGGACTCTTAAAAAACAAGTAACCTTACCAATAACATTTGCTGAGTTTTCTTTTCTCACAAAGACCTTCACCCACGCCCCAACCCCCACTGGAGCTGGGAAATCCCAAGTGGCTCCTTGCAACAGTCAGTCAGGGTCAACTATTCATCACTAGGCAGCCAAAAGCCTCGCTATGGTGTCCTGCTTTCAACCACCTTTGAAATTTATTGTGATCATTAGGAGGGCAGTGGGATAGTAAAACTATCTTTTGACCTGTGATGGGAGACATGAACTGGATGTGCTAATCCCAATGACCAACCAGGAGAGGAGGAAGTGTGATCTGAGGACAACAGAGAAGATAACAGCAAAAGGGCAAAGGAGAAGACAAAGCTTAGCAGAGATTCAGAATTGAGGGATTTTAGAGGTTTTCGGCCAAGTCCTTCCATTCTACATAAGGAAACCGGAAGATACACAGGATCAGTGCCTGGTCTGAATTCAACAGCTAACTAGTATAGAGTCAGAATTAAAACTCATGTTTTCTGACACATAATGTGGCAGCTCTCCATTACATCATGCTGCCTCTTGTGATGGAAAGTTTAGACATCGTTTCATTCCTCTTCTAGAAAAAGTGTGCATGTATCCGTGTGTAGGCTGTGTGTGTGTTTAGTTAAGGTAGAAGTAAAAAAATGAGGATAAAAGCATATACAGTGGGATCAAAGGGTAAATAAGTGCTGAACTCATGCAGTGTTTTGTAATAATAAAAATAAATAAATCGAAAGGCCATAAATAGTGCACCCACTTTGGAAAACAGTTTGCCAGTTCCTCCAAAACTTATGTAGAAAGCACATGATCAAGTAATTTCATTCCTGGGTACACACCCAAGAGAAATAGAACCATGTCCACAAAACACTAATGTTCACAGTAGTCTTATACATTATCATGTTAGTATTATATATTAATGTTTATAGCAGCATTATTCATAAGAGTCAAAAATCAGAAACAATTTAAACGTCCATCAACTACTAAAGAGAAAAACGAAATTGATATAAATTGATAAATCATACAAAAGAATATTATTTGGTCGTAAAAAAGAAGTACTAATACACAGGAATGAACAATGGAAACATTATGCTAAGTGAAAGAAGAAGCCAGACACGAAAGGCCACATACTGTACGATTCCATTTAGATGAACTATCCAGAAGAGGCAAAGCTTCAGACACAAAAAGGCACCAGGGGCTGGCGAGGAATGAGGAAGTGACAGCTAAAGGGTGTAGAGGATCTTCTTGAAGTGAGGAAATGTATTGAAATTAGATAGTGGTCATGATGGCAGAGGCTTGTGAATACACAAAAAACCCCACTGAATTATATACTTTAAAATGGTGAATTTTACGGCATTGGAGTTCTATATATTTTTTTTTAAAGTGCACACCCCAAAGCATTCAGAGTCAACCTTTCATCTCAGTACAGTCTGATAGACACATGCACACATGGAGATAGGGATAGGGAGAGAGAAAGAGAGCCAGAGAGCCCATGAGAGAGACTGTTTCCTTTGTCTTAATGAATGCATATGATAAATGTAATATGAAATTGATCATTTTAACTCTAAAGGGCAATTTGCTACACTATCAAAGAAAAGGAAAATGTTCAGACTCACAAAATCCATTAACAACACAATTATTTCCTTACTGCTGTTTCTCTAAATGTTTGATAAAAAGTATAGAATTCCAAGTATATATATATTTTCAGAAGGACAGCTATAATTATATACAGATGAGCACCACAGTGTAAGAGTTTTATCTTTCTTCCTTTTTAAATACTTGTCTTCACTTAGTTTCGAGGTCCTCACTAGGGGCTGGTCAGCTTCCTTTAAAAAAGGCAGCTGATAAAGTCCAAACCTCCCTGATACGTCTCCCACCCTCCAGGCCACCATGCATGGCCCTAATCGCCCTGGAGCCCGGTACCAGACAACAAGGGACAACTCCCAAGCCCAGAGCCCACTGAATCTATTCAAACCAGCCAGCCCACAGCGGGGCCAGGCATGGGTTGCACAGCCCCCTAGCCAACTCCACCCCAGTTCCCATAGGAAGCTGCCCCTCAGGGTTGCAGCCTACTGGTGCCTTGTCCACAGGTCTCCTTCTCTTCCTGTCTTGGAGCTTTCTCTTGTTTAGATCTGTAAATAACAAAAGCGTTCTGCCTTTCATCTATCTGAGCATCTGTGTGCTGTATCCTACCATAAGAAATATCTTTTAAACCCTAGAAAACACCACAATTACTGCTACAACACTAGACGGGTAATACTAGGGTAGTACTAAGGCAGTAATACTGGGGTAACAGGAGAATATACAGCAGCTAATGACTTCCCACTATGATCGTAGGCAGAAAACAAACATTACTCTGTTCTACCTAACAGTTAAAGAAAAGCAAATGCACGTATTTAGAAGAGCTCACCATTCTGGTGAAACTGTCTGCTCATTCATTCAACAAATGTCTACTGAGCATCTAATATGTACCCAGAAAGACAATGTGACTGCTTTCATAGAGTTAATATTCCATTAAGGACAACAGAAAAATTCAAGATTAAAAAAAAAAAAAGATAACTAAGCCAACAAAAAAAGGTCATTACAAAGTGATTATTCCTACAAAATAATGTGAAAAAGAGTCAGTGGGAAATGGTCCAGGAAAAGGCCTTTGAGGTACCTTCTGAGTTAGGGCTTGAAGGAGAGAGGAGTGATCCATTCAGCTGCAGTATTCCAGGCAGAAATGAAAGAAGTGTAAAGATTCATCATGTACGGGCTTGTTGTCTGTTGTTTAGTAGCTAAGTCATGACTGACTCTTTGCGATCCCATGGACTGTAGCCCACCTAGGTCCCTCTGTCCATGGGATTTCCCGGCAAGAAAACTGGAGTGGGTTGCCATTTCCTTCTCCAGGGGATCTTCCCAACCCAGGGAAGTAAGGGCTTGGCATATATGAAGAACTGACAGGAGACAGTGTGGCTGGAGGACAGAGAATCCAGACCATCGGGGCCTTAAGGCCACAGGGTGAAGATTTCAGAACATTATCACCTTCACTCTCTATCTTCCTGCAAAACACACTCCAGGCACTTTTTAGAAAACAGCTTCACTGAAATATCTTTGACATACAAAAACTAAATATATTTAAGGTAGACAACTTGATGTTTTGATACATGTATATACTATAAAAAGATCACCACAATCAAGCTAATTAACACCCATTAACTCTATCTAGTCACCATTTTTTTATGTGCATACACAGTCACACTTTTAGGAATAGGAATGGTTGTTTGTGGGTGTGTTGGGGAGGAGACACAGCTTTATTCCCTGGTCGCTAGACTGCCTCAGAATAGCTTTAGCTTGTGTAATTAAAGTCACTAAAAATGTAAGAGTCACTACTGTTTGACAGCACAATTACTATTAATGAGTAAAGGCAGGATGAAATCATCTGATCATCATGTCCATACCATCCCTGTGCAAGTGTCGTCACGAAAGACGAATGTTGTCTGGTAAAAAAGCAAGGAAACAGAGGAAGGGAGGGAAGGAGGGGAGGGAGGATGAGCAAGGGGAGGCAGGCAGGCGGGCAAGGACTGTTACTGTTACTAAAAATAATCACCACCATTCGAACCACTGCTATGAAACCACCATTCTAAACTGGAAAAGAAGAGGAGATCTACTTCTTTTTCCAAAATCAGAACATTTTATTAAATGCAAATCATTAATGATTTAAACTTCATTTAAAAGTATTTGGAATATCCATAGTAATTTCAGATTATGCAGGAAAAGTGATGAGATACATATCAAAAAATGAGAGCTTCATGGCAGCTCCTAATCCTAGCACATGTGGTAAGAGTTTAATGCTGTGAAATGCTTAGGTCTTTCTTCTTTCAGTGTGAAATCATTTTTCAGATGAAATAGACAAAAGTTGGAATTTCAGGCATTTAACAAATTGTTTTACTACGCCTGACAAAATATTTATTACCAGTTGTTTCAGTGAACCATACTGTTAGTATGGAAGATCAAATAGGATATTCTCTCCCCTCAGTTTATAAAAAACTTTATTTATATTCAATAATGGATATCTGTTTTCATAAATTATTTCAAAGTGGGTTCTGCCTCTGACCCTCAAAAGGAATGAGCCTAAAAAAATAGGACACTCAGCATGATTGGCCAGCTTAACTCTCTCCTTGATAAGCCTGTCAGTTCAGAAAGGGTGATGAAAAAGGAATTGAGAGTATGCACTATCAGCAGTAAAGTAAAACATGCTGTCACAGGAGAAAAATGCTCTCTGTAACAGGGGACAAGAGAATAAAAATCATTCAAAGTACCTTAAAAATCAACTTACCTTACAGTATCTTAAAGCTTCCATGAGGGTTAAGAATCCGACAGCAGCTTGTTCATGTATACCAAGAAGTTCTGCAACAAAAAAGTCAGCAATGCATTAGCATACAGATCTGAAAAGCACTTCAATATAAATACATATGTACACATACATATATATATTCTACACCAAAACGTTTACTTTCACCCAAAATTTTACTTTAAAAGTCTAGCATATAGTTACTGTTAAGAGATCACATCAAGTCATCATGATAGTCCTGTTCATTACAAAATACCATTAGATTAGGTAACAGAGCCTTTATATGTACATTAAATGCATTTATAAAACTTTATATTCAATGTTAACTTTTGATAGACATTTGATATCATCCCTTTCTCCTCTAAATAAACACAAGCAGCAGCTTAAGACTGGGGAAATGATGAAGAACAGAACACAGTACCTGGTTTACAAAGCCTAGTGTTAGTCACTCAGTCGTGTCTGACTTTTTGCAACCTGATGGGCTGTAGTCCACCAGGCTCCTCTGTCCATGGGATTCTCCAGGCAAGAATACTGGAGTGGGTAGCCATTCGCTTCTCCAGGGGATCTTCCAAGCCAGGGATCGAACCCAGGTCTCCTGCATTGCAGGCAGATTCTTTACCCACTGAGCTACAAGGGAAAGCCTTAAAAAGGCTAAGAGCTTACCAAAGGAGACAGATGAGAAAACCTGTGCTCTTTATTTAGATGAACACACACACCTTACAGTGGTGTTAAGGGCATCTGTTTACTGTGTTAGGGTAGGTGCATGCAAGTGTTAACATCTGAGTTGAATCCTGAAGCGTACGTAGGAATTTTCCAGGCCAAGAAGAGGATAAGAAGAAAATTTAAAGAGAAAAAATGGCAAAGAAGTATGAAAAATCAATGTATTCAAGGGGTGAAAAATCTGTCAAAGCTTCCTTAAAGGTTTCTAGCCTGGGGAACCTGATAAATGGTGACTGACTGAGAGAGAGAATAAAGAATTAGGTTCTAAAGTGGTATGAAGAGAGAGCATGAGCTTAATTTTAGACAAGTAGAATTGAGTGACCTTGAGGACTTCTAGAGAGAGATGGGTACATTACTAGAATTAAGTTTCAGGAACACAGAAAAAGAGGTCAGAACTGGATGCAAAGCTTTAGGGAATCACCAACATGATCATGGAAATGGATAAGAAAGAGCAAAAAAAGCAAAGAAAATGAAAAGACACACTATTCCACATCAGAAATGTAACTGTAATGGTAATAAAGTCTTTTCATAGACTACAGCTTTCAGCTAACGTACGTTAATTATCAGGATAATAGTAATTTGGGTAACAGTAATTTGTAATTTTTTTTTTGCATTTCTTTTCCATGGGGATGGTCTTGATCCCTGTCTCCTGTACAATGTCACGAACCTCATTCCATAGTTCATCAGGCACTCTATCTATCAGATCTAGGCCCTTAAATCTATTTCTCACTTCCACTGTATAATCATAAGGGATTTGATTTAGGTCATGCCTGAATGGTCTAGCGGTTTTGGCATCCGGTCCCATCACTTCATGGGAAATAGATGGGGAAACAGTGGAAAGAGTGTCAGACTTTATTTTGGGGGGCTCCAAAATCACTGCAGATGGTGACTGCAGCCATGAAATTATAAGACACTTATTCATTGGAAGAAAAGTTATGACCAACCTAGATAGCATATTCAAAAGCAGAGACATTACTTTGCCGACTAAGGTCCGTCTAGTCAAGGCTATGGTTTTCCCAGTGGTCATGTATGGATGTGAGAGTTGGACTGTGAAGAAGGCTGAGCACCGAAGAATTGATGCTTTTGAACTGTGGTGTTGGAGAAGACTCTTGAGAGTCCCTTGGACTGCGAGGAGATCCAACCAGTCCATTCTGAAGGAGATCAGCCCTGGGATTTCTCTGGAAGGAATGATGCTAAAGCTGAAACTCCAGTACTTTTGGCCACCTCATTCGAAGAGTTGACTCATTGGAAAGGACTTTGATGCTGGGAGGGATTGGGGGCAGGAGGAGAAGGGGATGACAGAGGATGAGATGGCTGGATGGCATCACTGACTTGATGGACGTGAGTCTGAGTGAACTCCAGCAGTTGGTGATGAACAGGGAGGCCTGGCGTGCTGCGATTCATGGAGTCGCAAAGAGTCAGACACGACTGAGCAACCGAACTGAACTGAATTTGTAACAGTAATTTGGGACCATACATATTTCTAAAAAGAATCTTTTTTCTACTTAAAAATTATATCCACTATAAACACAACATATATATAATTCTACATCCTTTTTACTATTTGGTTATGTATCGTCCATTTTCCTGTGGGATATCATGTTTTTTATCAATTAATGAAATAATATCAACTTATTTGCTTTGATGTAAATATTTGACTATGTATCCTTAAGCACAATATCTAGATGGTGTAAACCAAGAGTTGGTTGTTTAAGCTTTAATTTTTGTAAATTCAAAATTAATAGAAGACATGTATACACATAGTTTGTATTTTTCACTAGCTTCTTACAGGCACAGAAGAGATATAGCTACAGTTTCCAAGTTTTGCTTAGAATTCTCAGGGATGTCTAAGTTCCTTTTAGACTTATTTCTCTGTCTTAATTTTTAACAACCCAAAAAACAGTGATTATTTTCTTATAAACCAAGTAAGCAAAAGCTTTTTTTGGATCCTCAATAATGTTTAATAGTGTAAAGGTCATGAGACCAAGAAATCTGAAAATCATTGGCATAGCATTCAGATCAAAAAGAGAAAGTGAGGGTGAGCAACCCAGATAGGAAGAGATGGTACCCCACAGCCTTTCAAAATTTTTCTTCCTCTTCATTCTTAAAATTAAGGAATACTAAATATTCTCTGCTGCTAAGTCGCTTCAGTCATGTCCGACTCTGTGCGACCCCATAGACGGCAGCCCACCAGGCTCCGCCATCCCTGGGATTCTCCAGGCAAGAACACTGGAGTGGGCTGCCATTTCCTTCTCCAATGCATGAAAGTGAAAAGTGAAAGTGAAGTCGTTCAGTCGTGTCCGACTCTTCGCGACCCCATGGACTGCAGCCTACCAGGCTCCCCGTCCATGGGATTTTCCAGGCAAGAGTACTGGAGTGGGTTGCCATTGCCTTCTCTGCTAAATATTCTCAAGTTCAAATAATACATCTTGATGAAAGTGAAAGAGGAGAGTGAAAAAGTTGGCTTAAAGCTCAACATTCAAAAAACAAAGATCATGGCATCCGGTCCCATCACTTCATGGCAAATAGATGGGGAAACAGTGGAAACAGTGTCAGACTTTATTTTGGGGGGCTCCAAAATCACTGCAGATAGTGACTGCAGCCATGAAATTAAAAGACGCTTATTCCTTAGAAGAAAAGTTATGACCAAACTAGATAGCATATTAAAAAGCAGACACATTACTTTGCCGACTAAGGTTCGTCTAGTCAAGGCTATGGTTTTTCCTGTGGTCATGTATGGATGTGAGAGTTGGACTGTGAAGAAGGCTGAGCACCGAAGAATTGATGCTTTTGAACTGTGGTGTTGGAGAAGACTCTTGAGAGTCCCTTGGACTGCAAGGAGATCCAACCAGTCCATTCTGAAGGAGATCAGCCCTGGGATTTCTTTGGAAGGAATGATGCTAAAGCTGAAAGTCCAGTACTTTGGCCACCTCATGTGACGAGTTGACTCACTGGAAAAGACTTTGATGCCGGGAGAGATTGGGGGCAGGAGAAGGGGACGACAGAGGATGAGATGGCTGGATGGCATCACTGACTCGATGGACGTAAGTCTGAGTGAACTCCGGGAGTTGGTGATGGACAGGGAGGCCTGGTGTGCTGCGATTCATGGGGTCGCAAAGAGTCGGACACGACTGAGCGACTGAACTGAACTGAACTGAAGAAACAGTTTCACATTTTAATTTCTAAAATCACTTACCACCACCTAGTGTTATGACTTGATTACTACATCACCTATTTCCTTATAGATGTCTGGAATACTATAATATCATGCTACTAAATATATCACATCAGCTTTCAAAACTCTTGAATAATGAATTATTCAGATGCAGTCAGTAATCACATGTTTAGCCATGTTGTTTGAATGGTAATATTTTTAAAATGTATCACTCCTATGTACTTAAACTTTTTATCTTATTTTGATAGCTACAGTACATCATTAATAATATTTATTATTGTACCATGTTATAATTACAGTGAAGACATACTATTCTCACATATTAAAATTTAAAGAATTTAGTTACACTAACTACACTTTTCTCACTAAGTCTCCAAGAAATCTGTTTAAGTTTGCAGAAAATTCTAATAATTCTGTCATTATATTTCAGAACTTTATTCTTGTTTTTAGCCTAGCAATTAAGACTAACCATGATTAAGTGTCTATCCACCTTTGTGTTCAGTCAGTCAGACTGTATCAAAGTGTAGAGTTTCATATATTCACGAGTTTGCTTCTCTATACCCTTTTCTGCTCCCTACTATCACTTCTCACTACTGTCAGGGTGTCTATAGAAGTCCTTGTTAGGCCTTTCAAACTTGATATTGACTTGGAAAGCACATACCTGCACTGTATTTATTTAACAAACACCCTGAGGGCCAAGTATTGAAAAGAACAATGTTAAGCACAGTGTGGGAATACAAAGGCATCACCTGGAGTATGAAGACAGAAGAACCTCTCTGCAAACTATGTATCTGATGAGGGGTTAACACCTAAAACATATAAGAAATTCTGAAAACTCACTGTTTAAAAAAAAAAAAGTAACTCCCCAAACCAAACAAAATGCTTAACAAAAAAATCTGGGCTAAAGACTTAAGACATTTCTTTAAAGAATACATACAAATGGCCAACAGTATATGAAAAGATGCTGAAGATCAACATCCCCAATCATCAGAGAGGAGTAAATCAAAACCACAATGTTAGGATAACCATTCTCAAAAAACAGAAAAGATTATAAATAAGTGTTGTGGAGGATGTGTAGAATCCTTGTTCACTGTTGGTGGGAATCTAACATGAAAAACAGGATGCAGTTTCCCCCCTAAAATTAAAAATAGAACCACTGTATGATCTATCAGTTCCACCTCTGTGTATTTAATTGAAAAGAGTGACGTGAGCATCTCAAAGAGATATCCACATTCCCATGTTCACTGCTGCACTGTTCACAACAGCTGAGAAACAGACAACCTAAATGTCTAGCAACGAATGAATGAAGCAAGCGTGCAACATCCATACAAAGGATTACCATTCAGGCTTACAAAAGAAGGAAATCTTATCATATGTGCACATACATGAACCTTGAGGACCTTAGGCTAACTGACATATGCCAGTCATAGAAGGAGAAACACTGCATGATTCCACTGAGATGAGGTATCTAAAACAAACTCAGAGAAGCGGAAAGTAGAACGGTGGTTGATAGGAGGTAGAGAAGGAGGAAATGGGGAGAGGCTATTCTACAGATAGAGACTTGCAGCTTCAGTTCTATAACACAAGATTTGCTGTACAATCTCATACCTATAATTAATACCATACTCTAAAACTTCGTTGCAGGGGTAGATCTCATGTTAAACATTCTTACTACAATTTAAAAAACTCAAATCCCCTCCCCAACAACAATGCAGAATGTGGTAAGTATGATGAAGGCAAAATGCTCAGAGACCAGACAGATGACCAGCAGCTGTGGGACTCCGGGGACTCCTGGAGACAGCACAAGCAGTGGCAGCTGAAGGACTGGCCAAGCAGAGATGGGAGGGACAGAGGTCTTCAGGCACAAGGAGCAGCATGCACGAAGAAATAAGGTTAAGTAGCAGAATTCTGTTCAAGCATCGATAAGTTCACGACGGCTGAAAATATAAGCTGGGGTGAAATTATGTAAGGTTGCTAAGTAAAGAATCTACACACAATGGAATATTACTCAGCCACAGAAATGAATGAAACTGTACCATTTACAGAGACGTGGATGGAACCAGAGACTGTCGTACAGAGTGAAGTCAGTCAGAAAAAGAAAAACATCATATAGTAATGCATATATGTGGAACCTAGAAAAATGGTACACCTGTGTCTTTTCTAAAAGCACAATGAGAGACACAGAAGTAGAGAACAAACTTATGGTTACCACGGGGGGAAGGAGGGTGGGATGAATTGAGAGACTGGGATAGACATATACACTACTATGCATAAAATAGATAACTAATTTAATGAGAACCTACTGTAGAGCACAGGGAATTCTGCTTGATGCTCTGTGGTGATCTAAATGAGAAGGAAATCTAAAAAACAGGGGATACATGTATATGTACGGCTGATTATGATATAGCAGAAACTAACATCACTGTAAAGCAACTATACTCCAATGAAAATTTTAAAAAGAATCTGTTGTTTAAAAATGGAGGGGGGAGGGCTTTTTTAATAAGAATGCTAGAATACCTAAAATTTCAAAAAATACAAAAAAAGCTTGATTCATCTCATTTACAGGTAAAGGTACATGCACTTTGAGCCATGAACTTTGTGAAATCTATTTTTAAGTGAAGAGCTTTATAAAAACCCACTAACTGGTTGTTATATTCCTGAGAAGTCAGGTTGCTACGGAGTTGGCATCTAGCCAGAGTTGCCAATTTCAGCCAATAAGAACACAATATGCCCAGTTATACTTGAATTTCAGATACAAAATAAAAATTTTCAGTATAAGTATACTCCAAATACGAAACAAAACATACTTCCGCTAAAAAGGATTGCTTATTTGAAATTCAGATTTAACTGGGAGCTCTGCATTTTACCTAGCAACGTGTGTGTGTGTGTCTGCGTGTGTGTCTGTGTGTTAGTCCCTCAGTAGTGTCCAACTATTGCAACCCCATGGACTGTAGCCTGCCAGACATCTCTGGAAATTCTCCAGGCACGAATACTGGAGTGGCTTGCCCCTTCTCCAGGGGATCTTACCGACCCAGGGATCGAATCTAGGTCTTCTGCATTGCAAGCAGATTTTTTACCATCTGAGCCACTAGGGAAGTTAGAATTGGGATATTAGGTAATCCTTTGGGGAAAAGTAAAAAGGTAGATCCCTATCTCATACCACTCATGAATAAATAAAATCCAGATGGGTTAACCGGATAAACATTAAAAAGAAATAAAGCCTACCAAAGCATTTTAAGAAAATACTAGGCAGCGCTAGCTTTAACCCAGGGGTGGGAAAAACACAGAACGTATACAAAGAAAAAAATGTAAAAAGAAGCAAAACCCAGAAGCCCTAAAAGAAGAGATCAAATGATTCAATTTCATCAAAAATGAAAGCTTTGGTATATAAAAGATAGCAGTGGCAAAGTTAAAGAAGACAGAAATGGCTGAGAGAAAGTATCTACAACACAGATTTAATATATAAAGAATTAAGAATTTATAAAGTACCCCTAGAAATTATAGGTAAAATAACCTCTCCTTCTAAAATGCCACAAGACAGACAATTAGCAGAAGAAGAAAACACTAAAAGTTGGCAAACATATGAAAAGATGATTAGGTGCAGGTTCAGTAGGAATCAGAGAAATGTGAATCAAAATAGGCTACCAAGTGTCAATAAACTGATGACAAAAATACTAAAGAGTGAAAGTTCTGAGTGCTGGTTAGGATGTAGAAAAACAGGAACTACACACTGCAAGCGTAAGTTTATACTTCTCCAGTCGGTAAAACAAATTTCCAAAGGTAATTTGGCATATGAACGTTTAACAGGTATTCCTCAAAAGGTTAAATGAACAGTTATCATATGACCCAGATTTTCACTCCTGGGTAGATGCTAAAGAAAAATAAAAACATCTTCTCACTAACATTTGTACATAAATGTTACTAACCACATCACTCATCACAGCCAAGTGGAAACAAAGCAAATGTCCATCAACTGATGAATGAAAAAAGAAAATGAGAAAATGTGCTATAAGCTATACAATGAAATAGTTTTCAGTAAAATGGAGTGAAGTGCTCTTTCATGCTAAAATATGGATGAACCTTGAAAATACTACACTAAGTGAAATAAACTGGTACAGAAGTTTATATATTACATGATTCTATTAAATGTCCAGAATAGGCAAATAAAGAGATAGAAAGCAGATTAATGGTGGCTGAGGGGAAGTGACTACTTACGGGTTTAAGGGTTCTTTTGGAGATGATACAGATGTTTTGAAACTGATATGGTGATGGCTGCACAACTCAAGAACATATTAAAAACCAATGACCTATATATTTTAAATGGCAGATGTGTAAATTATGTGAATTATATCTCAATAAATCTATTAGTTAAAAAAAAGAAAAAGAACAGAAGCCTAACTGTAACCTTTATTGGTTGGATCCACTCTAATAAATAATCCTATGTAAACTTCATCTCAGCTCTTAATTCTGATTGCACATTTACACATTCCTTCCATAATTCATCTTTATACTCCTTCTTAAAGCAGTGGATGTAAACTCTTTCCCCTTTACATGCCTCTAACTTTGTCCATTCATTGTCAGTGGACAAATTCAAACTCTCAAGTTATCCCAATTTAAATATTTGATACCTCAAAATGCCTTTTTCTTTTCTCAATACATTCTTTCTTCTTGTTTTAGAACAACTGTGTATCTTTCCAACGTCACTGTTACTATCAACTCCATTTATCTCTTCTATTAAAAGCAGTTTTCCTCCTAACAGATAATTTAGGAGACTTCTATCCCTTAAAACAAAACTGGTGTATACCATCCCTTGGTCTTATGACCAGGCAACGAACTCCTCTCTTTCCACCCTTTCACCAGCAAAATGTCCTTGCCTACATTCCTAAAATATTTATTCCTTATGCTATGGATTCTATCTCAGTTGCTCTTTTAAGGGAAAGCCCTCATTAACTGCTAAATTCATAGCCTATTCTTAGTCCTCATTCTCCTTGATTGAGAGATTCAGCATGGCTCATTCACTTAACTCTGTATCACACACACACAAAAAAATCTTTGGATAAAATTCTCAATCTCTGCTTCTCTCTATAAATGAGGCAAAAAATTACCTCTTAGGGCTATTGTGAAATTAAATAAAATGAAATTCTTCTATATCATCTTATGTATTTATTTTCACACTGAAAACTCTGTTAAGTGTGGTTTAATAGGCTATCATGATGATTAAGTATGCTGGTTGTAAGAGAACCAGACAACTGTGGTTTAAACTCCAGCTCTGTTTGCATGAAATAAGATACTTAATTTGGTGCCTTAGTTTCCTTTATTCTATGACCTTCATAGAGCAGTTTTAAGAAAAGAAGTGAGTAAAATGGGAGAAAAGAAAGAGAATCATTAAATATTAAGAACAGAGGTTGGCATTGCTAAGATGATGCTTGTCACTGCTGGATAATGGGCTTTTTGTTGTTATTATTATTTATTTATTTACTTGGCTGTGCCAGGTCTTAGTTGCGGCACACAGGATCAGCATTCTTAGTAAGTGTCAACAGTTGTTAATGGCCCTTTAAAGAAAATGAAATACCTGAGGACAAGAATTGTTCTCTGGACCCAAACAGTGACTTAAAGCTGACTTCCTATAAAGTTTCTTGCACATATTCATTCATTCAATAAACTTCATTTGAAAACCTATTGGTTATTTGTACCTTACTCTTATCTGTCTAATTCACAGCTGAGTTCTACAGATTCTACTTTCCCAGAGGCTCTTTCACAGAGGCAGGGGTCCAGCAGGAGAACATGCTATGGTGGACTGAGCACAGGCCTGGGCTGTGGTCAGAAGCCATGGACGCCTGCTGTTGGACGTGGGGTGAATTACAAATGACCTAAGCCTCAGTTTTCTTAACTATAAATTGAGGTTGAGAAGATATACATCCAAAACATATTGCTTGGCACAAAGTACATAATCCTAGCAGCTCTCTTTCTCTTCCTTTGCCACACCTATTTCATCTTGTTACTTCCCACCCATTGACTAGTTTGTGACCTGTCATCCTGTCCCATTCCTATGCATACAAGCTGACAGGTTCAAGTTCTTTTGTCTTATGTTACTGCTCTGCTTAAATGCCTTCAATGACTCTCTTCCTAACGCCTGACAACTAAGGTTTAAACTTCTCAGTATCAAGATCCTCTGGTTTCTTACTCAACCTTATCTTTATGATCTCTTCTGTCTTCTTCACAGTCAATGCTTTTATCTCCTCAAATCTGGCTGTACATTCTAATGATGTACAGGTAATTTTTAAATGATCATGTCCAGAGCCCACTACCTAGAAATTCTAATTTGTCTATTCATTCTCAGCTGGGGCCTGAGCACTGACTTACTCTTAAGCTTCCTAAGTGACAACGCGTAGTCGGGATTAAGATACACTGCTCTAATGAGACTGGTCTGTCTCCCTGTCTCTAGACACAAACCTGTTATTTTTCCCTCTCTCTCCTTCCATGTGGCCTCATTAAAATGGCCACTCCTACTTAATGGCTCCCCACTCGTCCAAAGGCAACCAGAGTAGGAAAGGTTTCCTCCTTTCCTTCAACTTCTATCATACTTTACTTAAACTTGTGTTCATTTTGCCTTGAATTATAATTATCTGTGTGCACGTTCTTGTTTTCCTCTTTAGAGGGAAGGCCAAGTATTCCCATGGGCTGGTTGAGGCATTTTAGAAATTTAATCTTAATCTTCATAATCTAACATTTCTTTAAGGATGGTATTACCTCCCTGAGTTATAAATAAGCAAACTGCAGACAAGAGAAGTAAAGCAGCTTGCCTAAAGATTTGCAAAACTAGTAATTCTTTAATTATAATGTTTCTTTGTATAATACATATATCAGAATTTTCCCCCCATGTTGTCAGACAGAAAAATATCCAATAAATGCTAGATGAATGTATGGATTTTCATTTTAATTTTGGTGAATGAAAACAGATTCAACCTTAAGTCACCATTCATAACAATTAAGGGAGAATGCAAGAAATATGCCATGTCTATTTTCTTTTCCAAGATAATATTTTAAAGTCATTGCTTAGTTTTGATATTTAAACTATACTTAAAAAAAAAACTGGGCTTCCCTAGTGGCTCAGATGGTAAAGCATCTGTCTGCAATGCAGGAGACCCAGGTTCGATCCCTGGGTTGGGAAGATCCCCTGGAAAAGGAAATGGCAGCCCATTCCAGTATTCTTGCCTGGAAAATCCCATGGATCACGGAGCCTGGTAGGCTACCATCAATGGGGTCACGAAGAGTCAGACACGACTGAGCGACTTCACTTCAAAACAAAACACACTGCAAGACAATAGCTTTGAAAGCTAGTATTTCAAGAAACAGAGAAGTTTATGAATTAGTACATATCAACAACTGGATAGCTGACCAATATTCTGTAAATATTGGGTTGGCCAAAAAGTTTTTCATAAGATGTAATGGAAAAACCCAAATGAACTTTTTGGCCAACCCATATATAGCATGAAGAAAAGCCTATGAAGACTTGAGAATCTGACCTGCCTTTGACTAGCAGGGTTGAATACTTTCAGCTCTCAATCAGAATAAGGGCTCAAGAACAGGATGGGCTCAATTACAAAAATACAGAGCAAGTTCACCTCACTGCTTTTTTTGTCAGTGCACTTTACTGTTTGAACTTTGACCTTTACCAGAAATCACCTAAACTAGGTTCTCATTTTCACCTCATCACTGAGATAATTTTGCATACATCAGCTAATGTAGGATGGAAGGGTACCTCTTAGATTTCTTAAATAGTTAAGGTTGGATGGTGTTAAGGTACTTTTCAATTTTGAAATTCATTCATTTTTACTGATTTTTTCCCCCTAATATTGTATTCTTTTATGTTTCTATTAACTCCATGTATTTCTAAAATTTGAGAAAATTTAAATTTAAGATCAAGATTCATTCATTTAAATGGGAGCAGAAAGCAGTAATTATTATTTTCTCAGTCATAATATTTGCTTCTGTCATTTGTTGACAGTTTTATTCAATTTTAGGAGAAAAATTAAACTTCCCTGTGAACTACAGGAGTCATGATGATTTCTGTTCTATATTACACACTTCAAGTATTACATACTTGAGAGTCTGACATGCCTTTAACTAGCAGGATTGAATATGTGGTAGTTATTCAATGTACATTGAAAGAACAAATAAATGAATTCAAACTGACCAAGTAACAATAAGCTACAGGGAATCTTTTTCAGAGCTGTATATCAGCTCTCCTTAACTAGATGGATTGGCCAAAGGTGTCTGACTTCAACGTTCCTGGCAACATATGAAGGTATATGAAAGAAATAATTGAGACCAGAGTTGGAGGTGATGGTGGTTTAAAATTCTCAGACAACCTTAAATTTACCCAGCATTTTAAAGGAAATTACAAACCTTAAAAGTAATACAGGGAAGAAAACCACTAGACTCTTAAAGTAAATACTCCAAATCACAAGACTCATAACTTTTCAGTTTTAAGCAAAATTCAATAGTGTTCTCGACTTACAGACAGATATCACTGGATATGTACAAACTTTAAATATATATACATTTTAACTTTACATATATACAAAACATTTTAACTTTACATATATACAAAGACCTATTACTTTTTCTAAGCAAGTTAGTCCTATAATCCTAATTTTATATTAGAGAAAGCTAAAGGCTTAAGTAACTTGACTCAAGTCATATACTTGGGATTTGAACTCAAGTTTGTCAGCCTCCAAAGTCTATGCTCTTCATGTTATAGTGCTGTGAAAACTGCAAAGGATTCCTCTATACTAAAGCATTTATCTTAACCTCTAAGTAACACAAGGCCATTAAACAGATGAATTAACAATCAACTGTATTTTAGTAGAATATTCATCATAAACAAAATAAACACAACAAAGAATAAATACACTTACTCATTCCTGAGCATTCTCTATCACCATCCCATACATTAGAAACAGCGTGTCCTGTCAGCAGGAGGTTAATTAAACTTTGGCTATTAATAAAGATTAAAAAGTAATTAAAGTATGACTATACTAATTTTCAAAAAAAATTATTCTTCTGACAAAGCATAAAATCATGACTTTTTACATTAAATTATGTTGTTTAAAAAATAGAAAAACCTTACAGTTCTCATTTTATACACAACCTTGCTAAATGTATCACTTCCTATGTCACCACCATGGTGCTTGTTGTTCTATATAATCATATCAATTTAACAACTTTATTCAAGACATCATATTTAAATAGATTAAAAAAATGATACTTAGACTGCTAATTTATTTATAATCACCTTAAAAATACATATATAATTTTTATTATTTTGTGTTTGATGCAAGACATGTGAATTTAACATCTGGGGCAGAAAGATCTAAAGGAAATATGTTTTGGAGTGAGTTAACAATCAGTCACTGTGTCATCAATTTTTTGCATAAAAAGCTTGAGAGGCAGGGTTTTCTCAGAGAAAAATAAAGAAAAAAAAAAATTTTCCCCCAAACAGGGAAAACATTCACAAATACACATGGGTATACTTATTTCTAAGTTAAAGTGAGCAAATTTCATCTATCAGAAAATTTCATGAATGCACTACCAAGCAAACTTTGTTAAAATATTCCCACTGTCATCCTAAAAGAAACTATTTGCTACAATAAACCCAGTGCATACATAGATCTAAAGTGAAAGTTAATACTTCATACCTAAAAGCAATGTATAAAGCTTAAGACTGCTCATACTCAGAGACTTTAAGCTGTAAGTACCGACAAACAAAATTATCTGACTCAGTAGTGTTTTATCTTATGTGCATATTATCAGTCCTGAAACCTAAAGTCCATATGAGGAAATAATAGATTTTAGTCAATTACCTGCCATGTCCATACACAGGATCTATCAAAGGCTCACTCGAATCTTCAATTTCATTTTTTATGTTTTCAATGCCCTAAAGAAACCAAGAATTCATTGGCTTATTTTTAAAAAAACTAAAAATGAAAATTACGGTAGTTTAAAAACTAACCAGTTTATACTATGAATTAATAAAACACCATTATATAAGTAACTTTTCTCCCAAAGAATTATCCAGATTTGAAGTGGGGGGGTGCGTTTGAAATGAAAATGGTGAGAAGCAGTTAATTCTTAGAATCTTTTCTTCTGTGTACTCGAATCAGAACAGGTAACAGATCCAATGTGGGTATGTGAGTTAAAGGGGTGGTGGGGAGGGCCAGAGAGGGGGAGACAGAGAGACTGTTTAAGTTTCAAGAGAAGTGAGGAGAAAATTATTTTATCTGAAAGTTAATACTCATTTAACTTTAGGTGAAATTAAATTTGAACCCAATATACCTACTGAGGTACCTGATATATTTTCTTAGATCATTAAAACACTAAATATATACACACATGATAAAGATATAAATTTAAATACACAACAGGTATTTCTTCTACATAAGAAAATGGAAGGTTCTCTTCTGATTGTGCATTCTTACATATTGGTCATTTAAATGTGCACTGACAAAATGTAAACTAGGAGGGCAGGAGTTTCTTATTTTCTTGAAAGCCAATTTTCTGGTATTTTTAATCGCCCAAAAGATCACCCAAATCCCTAAAGGTCTAGTTACTGGATAAGTACAAGAAGGCCTAGGCATTTTATCTCCATCAATTCCAAAATGACAAAGATAAACTGCCATTCTTTGTGCTATTCACCTAACTTTAACCATTGATTGATTATAGGCCATTTCTAAAAATTAAAGAGATGATAATCAACAATCAAAATAGTAATATTGTGAAAATACTATAGACTGATACAAACAAGTTTAAGATCTCACACTGGCCTTCCTTGTGGACAACTATACAAAATGGACTATCATTAAGTCACAATGAATAACATAATCAAGCGCCAAAAATCACTAGGGAGAGAGGGGATCTTATCTCAAAGACCAGGTCAACGAAGAACTAAACATGACAGTTTTCTTGGCTGTGAACGACTAGACAGAGAGGAGGTATCAAAAGTTTTGAGCGTAAGAACTGGAAGAGTACTGAACAGTCACGATGAACTCATTAAGAAACCAGGCATCCTCGGGACCTCCATCACTGCCAGTCCCCATTGCTAACTGACTACTAACTACTTTTCATTCTTTCTCTTAAATATGCTCCTAAATGATTTAAAATTTCTAAGTTTAAAACACGCTTCTAAAAAATATGCTCCTTTTCTTTCCATTTCCATGATCACTGCTCTGGCTTTAGGGTCACCTATTTCAGTAACTACTTTTCCAGTTTCCCTGACTCTAGTCTTACTATCCACATACCAACTCCCTCCAGCACAACTCTGATACCAATTTAAAGAACCTTTTAGCAACACAAAGATCTCGTTACTCCATTGCTCACAATTTATGATTTGTTCCAATTTTGGCCACATAAAATGAGATTTTAAGTAATTCTGCACAAGAATTCTTACATATATGCCATTCTCATCTTCCACGGTTGCCTTTCTGGTATGTTATGCTACACTAAGATAATGTCTTTATACCTGTTGTTCCCACAGCTTGGAATTTCTTCCCATAGTTATTCTGTCCAGAAAACTTCTCCCCATCCATCAAATGATGCCTACAAGGTCTGCCCCTGATTCCACCATATGAACTAAGGCCTTCTATTGTCCCACTACGCTTTGTGCATGAAACAAACACCAAAAACACTGCCAAAATGAAGTAACTATTAAGGTGTCTACTTTTTTGTTTACAACATTGGAGAGGAATGATTAAACAAAAATTGTATCCCACATTGTAAGTTTAGTCCCTAATAAACAGTCAGTGCTCAATAAACATTTATCAAGTGAGTGAAGTCTGATTCCAGATATGGCAAACCCAGCAGGATAACTCAGACCAAACAGGTCGCTGGAGATGTGAGGCTGGCACTTGCAGAAATGGGCAGGACCAGAAGTATACAGGTCAGAATGAACCATATAAAGGTAAGCTGAGAGGATACAAAGGTAACTAACAGGAAAAGATGGAAATGAAGCTATAAGCAGAAAAGTAATTATGAGGCATTACAGAAACAGAACCAGTATAGTGATTTATCAGGTAAGCTAAGAAGCGACTGGTGTTAGATACAGCTGTTCCAGAAGGGGCTAAGGGGTCAAGTGCTTCCACTATGATCCAAGAAAATAAAATACCAAAGACCTCACTGCACTTCATAATTAGAATATTACTGATAAATCTCTGCAGTCTAGAAGATCACGGGTAAAGCTTGAAACGTGGTTAAGTAACAGGTGAATGAAGAAAGAGAGACTGATACTTCATTACTGGCACAAGAGATTTCAATTCTGAGATTTAGAAACAACATCAGAAGTAAAATTTCTCTCTGCAGTAGGAAAAATACTAAACTCAAATGAATAAAAATCAGAAAAACATCTTCTTTAACCAACCTTTGTCAGTAACACAGAATACAGAAAAAGCAATACTCCGAATTTGTTTCCCCACATTGAATACTGGTCCAAGACAGCATCTCTTAATTCTGCTAAACTTCTGAATGATCTTTTTCTGGGGGAAAAAAAGAATTAAGTATTAATATGATATGAGATTGACCACATTCATAAATGGGAACATTTTTTAATTGTCTTCTATATTAAAATGCATACATACAAAGAGGAGATTTTTGTTTCTCAAATTTTCAAATATAAATTTAGCCATTAACAGCCGAAGCTATTGCTGACAATTGTCATTATACATAATAGGTACCATTAAAATAGAAAGCCTACTTGGTAGGGAACCTCTTCATCTCTTAGGTGAACTGTCTGACATCAATCACTTGTTTAATGATCATACAGTTATTTAAGGAATTAGGTGGTCCTCTTCTAGGATATGGTTAAGAACAAAGAAAATTGACTTTTTAAAGCTTGAAAATTATTTAATAAATATCTGAACACCAAGGATAAGGTGTACAGTTGTGGCTTCTTTTAAAATAATGTTGCATTTCAAATCAAATGCCACTCGCAATTCTACCAACATAGCTATCCTTACCTTTTATTTCACAACAAAAAATTTAAATACTCTAATGAAAATATGGCACTTTTAATGAAAATTATAGAAAGCATATTTTGACAATAAGCAATAACACAAATATTTATCATACTAGAAATCTTTATTTTCACTTGGAGAAACGTTATTAAGCTAAAATGATTTTTTCATTATAATGATGATTTAATGTTACAAAAGGGTGTATTTCCAAAGTTAATTTGGGAATCAGAATATTAAGACCATATTGACAAAGTATTCTTTTTTTTAAAAAATCTGAAAACAAATTAATCCTCAAGCATACAAATCTAAGTACCTTTCCACAGTATGAACAGACTTAAAATGGCAAATGTGTCCACAAGGTAAGTATTTTAAATGTTCCAATGTTACTTACTGAATTAATGCATGAAATCGCTCAAAGCCAAGCTCTTCGACAGCCAAGGCAGCTATACATAAAAGACACTTTTCAGCACTACACATGGCAAATAAATGACACAAGATACACACAGCAGGCTGTAAATACTTTTAAGCAATCAAAAGTTTCCCTCTTTCCTTAACTCCTTAGAATTCTCAGTTTATTTTCCACTTTACTGCAACATAAATTTATATTTCAACATCTTAGGTATCATGAATAGAACTAAAATGGATTTAATACTGAAATGTAGAAAGGTGATTAAATAATAAACATTTTCTTTAAATTCAGTTGTGCTAGAATAGTTAATAACATGTGAGAAAGCATTGACAATCATAGTGCTTCACACATAACTGCAATGTGTCCTGCACTTCTAAATCATCTTTCATTTCTTAGAGCCAAGTCAAATCTTCACTGCTAATCTTCCTCTAATATAAAATCTTTAGACTTGATGTTTCATTATTAAACAAATGCGTATAAAAAGGCAGAGAACTTTGAAAGTACACAGGTTCAACGACAGCTTTAAGTCTGTTTCCTCATTTACTTGTATAACTGTTGACAAGTTTTCAGTATCTTATTTAGATTATATTTACTAATAAAATTATAAAATTTTAAGAAATCAAAGGAAATCAAAGAAAGCATTTAAATGAAAAGTAATGCTTACTTAGCACAGTTCTAAGTTCCAGGCCCTTTTTTAAACGCTCTATGGGCCTTAACCTCATTTAATCCACAAACAACCCTATTACCCCATTTTATAGTAGAGGAACCCAAGGCCCAAAGAAGAATCCTTCCAAGAGCAAAAAGCTATAAACAGCAGAACTGAGATCTGAACCTGGATAGTCTCAGCTCCACAAAGAAATCCTGTCTTTAAAGAAATCCTACACAGATCAAAATGCTCACTCTCATTAATCACAAGAACAATTTCATATATACCTTATTAAATAAATAAATGAATGTTAGTACTTTCAAATACTAATCCTCACTAGAGAACTGAAGAAACTATGTATTCAAAAGTGAAATTTTGATTTACAATTTTAAAAAGTCGCATTATTTTAGCCTTTCAAAGTCCAGATTTAATTTTCAAACGTTTTGAATTACTTTTTAACATCTGTAAAGTCCAAATTGATTCATTTAAATAATCTTTTGATTTGTGTGTGGGAAACAAACTGAAATGGAACCTGAGTATTCACTACTGCAAACAAGTGTGCATTACCAAAAGCCAAAACTACACACCACAAAAGCCAATGAAATTAATGTTTGTACACAATGTAATATTGACAAGGGGAAAAACACTTCACATTTAAAATTTCAAGAGAAAATAAAACTTCTACCTAATCTTTTCCAAACTGTACTAACTTCTATGTGGTACCTGATTATCTAAATAATTTTACTGAGTGTACAATATGAAAGTTGACATAAAGATAGTAATTTAGAGTAAAGAGGCAAGCAAAATAAAAAGCTTAGCAGGCAGGATGGTAGAAAAATATAAAACACAAGAAAAAGAACATAGCTGGGAATAAAGGAAAAAAACAGGTAAAACAGATTGTTATATGGAATAAATTTTAATATAAGCTCATTTCATTGTCAACATCTAATGTGAATTTTCAAATTTTCAATTACTAAAACTTCTCAAATTTATATAACATTAAAAATCAATTTATAATAGTTTCATTTCATGTCTATTTTAAAAATGAGACAATGTAAATTGGAAAATTACTAAAAAATGTTTTTTGGAGGGGGAGTCAATATAATATGCCCAAATAGGTTACTGAAGTGCCAAAGTTAACATCATGAGGCCATTTAACCCATCAACACAGAAATGTACAGCACATCCAGTGAGCACACAGTTTACTAAGATACTAACGAAAAATGTTAGCAAAAAACTATTTTCTTATAATATTAATACATGGAGTAGTTTTAACCACATATTCTTTAAAACAACTTCTAACCTCTTCAACTATTCCTATTAAGATTTTAATATCCTAAACAAAACTATTAAACATGCTTTTATGCAATCCAGTAAAATCTGGAAAATATTTTAAGACCAGCCTTAATGACATTTTTTGATTATCAACCTTGTGAGTATTTTCCACTTGTTTTCTTTAACTCTAAAAATATATTAAATTCTTTTTGAAATGCTATGTTTGAAAGGCCTAAAAGGAAATGTCATTCAACTGCTTAAATTTGAAAAATTATTCCTTGCAAATGTACTATTAGTAGAATTTGCCATTGTAACTGCAAAGGTGAGAGAGAGAAGATGCTGACATCCTAGAGACATGTTGGCTCAAAGAGATAACTTGCCTCGTAGAAAATCCTATAGGGAGAGCAAGATGTGTACCATAGCAACTGAAATTTACTTTTTAGAAATTGGGTGTCTACAGTTTCCACAAAGATGATAGTTAATGGATTGCACTATAAGCAGAACAAGTCACTTATTTAATAAAGGCACTTAGAACTATCAATTACCAAAAGCAACCGATGAACAAGTTAATTTCTAAAAAGAAAACCAGAAAAGCAACTCTATCTGTAGTACAATCTTACTAGTTCATTCTGGCAGTCTGTAGGTCAACTAGGTAAGAATATTTAAAAACTAAAGACCATAAATATATAATTCTTCTGAGTGAGAAGAGCTGTTATTTTTCTTTAAGAGAAATCTTCAAGGTATGAAAAACTTAAATGAATGCAAAATTAAAACTCATAATAAAAAAACTATCTCAAAATAATTCATCTATAGTAACCATGTCCAAAAAGTTCAGGAGGAAAAAAAAACAACACAGGGAAGAAAAATGTCCCCATCTTTGCTTTAGGAAACAGCTGAAGATAATTAAGACATTTCCTAATGTAAAAAACAGTTGTAATAATAATAATTTCCCTGTTTTTTCCAATACCAAGGAAAACACTGAAGTATTTGAAGCAAAGAAAACAGAAATATGTTCTTTCAGCTTTCTAAATGAGAGTTCCAAAGCTGAAAAGAGACTGTCATCAAGTAGAAGTTAACTAGAACTTTTACTAAGTTTACTTTAAGAGATGCAGTTCCTATGTTTTTTTCCCCAAAAATCAAAGAAAAAATAAACAAATGTAATATCCTGCAGCAATTAAAATCATCATGTGAGAAATGAAAACTAACAAAGCTCAAGGATTAAGTAAGCTTAGGCTAAAAAACAGATCTTACACAATGTTTAAATCTTGTTCTCTCTTTAAAATTTTCAATAGTTCTATTCAAACACACAGACAAGAAATTACTTCATGAAATAAAAGTGTGTCTTACAAGAATGTTCCACTTGGCAACTAGACTGTGCAGGGCTCCCAGAAAGACTAGCGGTTTCCTCAGTTGTTTTTCCTCTTAACCAAGAAACCAAGCAGTAGGATCCCGAGTTGTCACAACCAGCACTTTCTAAAATATCACACAAGGTATGACAAAGGAGTTCCTTCCGCTCTTCCTCTAAAAATAACCGAAGCATAAGTTACAATGGTTTTCTCTGCCGGGGACAAAAAAATCCTGTCAAATAACAATGTTAAGAATGTGTTAATTTAGTGACCAAACTCAAGCATTTTTTAGAGGGGCAGAAATCCATAAGCCACTGATCTTCAATTACAGTTTAGAAAAACAATGTGCTTCAGGGTTAAAATGTCACTGCTATTGAATATTTCCATTCAGGAGAAAAAGAATCCTGGAAAATGTAGAATTAAACATCAGAGGAAGGAATATGCTATGTGGAGTAAGCTGATACTGATCATTCCTTTCTTAGGCTGCAAACGGAACCTTTCAGCCTTCTTATAGAACCAGGTCTTGTAAGGGCCTGTGGAGACCTCTGTTTTTCCCCATTTCTGAATTAGTCTCATGTCTTTGATCTCCCAGTCCCACGGGGGAAGGATAATGAGATAATATACCATCAGCACATACGACACAATCCATTACATTAGCAGAGGCCGTTGCGGTTATGCCGCATAGTACACAAACCACTGATACTGTACTGTGGTGACCTCAGCCTCAGACATTTATAAAAAATAGCACAAATGCTCAACTCTGTCCTGAATCTTAGCCACCCTCCCCTTTTCGAGTAGTGTTCGTCTCCAGAAGTAGTACCACTTTCTGAAGCTTTCAAACAAAGGGGATAAGATGGCTATCTAACACGTGTAAAATTTTATGCTAGAGGGAGGTTTCTCTCCCTAGATAGACTAAGAGTTCTTTAAAGACTGGAACTGTCCTATTCACTTTCTAGCCACCACAGCATTTACGACACTTACAACAATGCTACAAAAATTTCTTATCAATATGAATGTTTCTACGCAAGAAATTTTAGAAATTTAATAAAATGTTCATGCTAGTAACAGTCTCTTTTGAATAGTTTCTTTCTTCTCTACTGAAACTTATTGTGCATTTCAGTTATTAATTAAAAATACATGACAGTGACACTTTATCTCTTAAATTCAAAACCACTAGTAGAATGTAGCTGCATGGTTTGGAATGGAAGCTGCTCTGCCCTTATATACAAAACTGCAATTATAATATATTCTACCTTCTTTCAGTAGTCATTGTGAGTTCACATAAAATAGTGTAAGTGAAGAAAATATCTTTGTAGACTGTCAAGGATGCAAATGTTTGTTATTATCAGGTAGCACATACAGTTCTCTGATCTAACCATATTGCAGAAGCCACGAAAGCTTCATTTGTGATTTAACTCAGAATTACCTGTAGTAGTATTGGTATTGTGGAAAGTATTATACTAAAAGATTCAGTAATACAAAGATAATCTTGAGTTTTTGCTCAAAGCTAAATCAGACAATCAAACATAAATGATTCTTCCTTATGGTATGCTATCATTTAACAGTGCACCAAAAGATTTTTCCCTAAGTAGTAAAAACCTGTCTTACCCCTCTCAGTTAGGAAAACCACATTACAAAATACACATTTTAAAGACCTAGAGTCACTGTTCATGAAACTTCCGGGAATATTTAAAAAGTCAACCTCACAAAAAAGTAACTGATAGTTTACTTTTTAAAAACAGATAATATCAACTGAATTACTGCCAATGAATGCTGCAGGAATCACTTATAAAATAAAAGATGGAGTAGAAGTTGATAAAAGACAGCTATCATACCTGGGCAATCCCTCCAAGAAGACTTCTCAGATGAAAACAGGAGCTTCTTCAAAAGAAATGCCTTTATACAATTAAAGCAATAATTATTAGAATTTATTATAAACATACCTTATATCATTCTTTTATTCTAAAATGGAAAAAAAACCCCACCTAATTTGTACCTCCTTTCTGATCTTTTGAATAGTGCTATAGAATTTCAAATCATTTTCCTCACATTCACCAGTAACTGAACATACTTACTTACTTAGAATATATTACTATAAACTTGATTCTAGATCCATACAATTCTTCTTTTATAGTACATATTTTTTGGCAAATAGAAGAACTGACTCAATAACTGCGTAACTGAAAAAGAAATTTACTGCTTCATTCACAGAGTGAAAGCTCTATAGACCAGGGGGGAAAAAAAATCTACATTTCTCTTTGATTCCTTTGAGGAAAGAAAGCTAAATACAAAAGTGGTTCTGTACTAGTTCTCATTTGTGACACAGGAATACCACTGTGTGGATCACTGATAAGGAGTTCCTAACTTTCTGATTTAACTCAAAAAGCTTTAAGATCCCAAGGAAAAAACAAACCCATTTTTAACCTTTTCTTCAGTGTGCCAACTATGTTACATTAGTGTTTCCATAGATAGCAGTTCTGAGTATAATACTGTTTCCTTCTCAAAGTGTAGTTAACCTGACTTGTTTTTTTAAGAGGCAGATCCTGATGCTCCACCTACTTTATCTCCAGGGGGCAGATTCAAGAAAAAGTAGTTACTATGGTGATTCTTACTCATCAGTGTCTGAAAACAGTAGTATACAGATAAGAAAACTACTTTCAGTTGCTGCTGCTGCTAAGTCGCTTCAGTCGTGTCCGATTCTGTGCGACCCATAGACGGCAGCCCACCAGGCTCCCCTATCCCTGGGATTTTCTAGGCAAGAATACTGGAGTGGGTTGCCATTTCATTCTTACTCATCAGTGTCTGAAAACAGTAGTATACAGATAAGAGAACTACTTCTAGTTAGACAGACCTAAACTTGAATTCTGGTTCCATTATTTTACTAATCAAAAATAATAGCACAAACTTTAAAAGGTTGTAATGAGGATTACATGAGATGATCTAGTAATACACTTAGCATAATACCTGGCACCTAATAAACTATCAATTCTAAACATCTAAACAAAAAAATAAGTAATATTCTCACAGTGATAAAATCTACAAATACTACAACCAAGTGCTTCTGACTTCCCCAAATAACAAAAACCATAAAATTGAGTGACATAACTATATTGCAAAACTGGAAAAGTGAGATGGGACAACCATTATTTCACCACTAATAGAACCACCATTCACATTCTGATATACTTCCTTCCAGTCTTTCTTTCATACCTGTTTCAAATTTTAAGTGAGAAGCCTAATGGGTATGTGATTGTTTTCCACTTTTCTGTTTTCCCACGTAATTCATAACTATAGGTCAATCTCTAACTGTCTACTAACCTATTAAAGTTTACTTCAACATTATTCCATGTTTACATGACGTTACTGTGCATCAGGTTATTTGCAATTTTTTAAAACTACTATAAATAAAAAACATATTTGGAATTGCTGTAAAAAAGCTAATTCTTGAATACAATCTTTCAATTTTAAGGATTATTTCTTCAGGGAAGATTCATAGAAGTAAAATTATTCTCAAAGAATCTGCATTATTTTATTATGGTTTCAATTATAATGTAAAATTCCTTCCCTAAGTCATAGTACAAATTTATACTACATAGAGTTATCTGTAGCTACAGAGTGTGCCAGCATCACCCTACCCTTATATGTACTGGCAAGTATTTTATATATAAAGATTAGGAAGAGTAAGCCTTCGGGCAATTATTTTATATCTAAAGATAGGGAAAAGTAAGCAAAAGAATCTATTTAAAAGTTTTATTTGTACTTTGGTGGATTCCTAGTGAGCTTGGGCATCTTGATTTTTTGGCTGTGCAGCATCATTCCACCTGCCATGACTGCATATACTTGCCCATTTCACCTCTGAGGTTGAAGTGTTTTTCTAACCAATGTGTATGAGTTCTTTGTCTAAGAAAGATATTCACTTATTGCTAACATTACCTGCAGATATTTTCCTGAGCCTGGAACTCATCTATTCTCTTAGAAGGTTGGTAACCCATTATTTTCAACTTCCCGTGAGTAAGTGTTATATCAAGAATAAACTTGGTACATGGTATGAGACGACCCAGATTCAGTTTTCCCCCTCAAATTATCAACCTGTCATATCAGTATCGTTTACTAAACTACATTGTATTTCATCATTGATTTGCATTCCTTATTATGGTATGCGATTAGAACTGTTGTATGTAACATGGTCTACTACTGTATTTTCTACTTGGTTCCATAATGTTTATTCTTCTAGCAAAAGTGCCATGTTCTAGAGTTCGGTTTTAAAAAGTTCAACATCCAACTCGCACACTTCCCTTCATTACTCTCAGTAATTTAGTTTTGATTTTTACATTGAAATATTAATACAAACAAAATTCTAAAATCAAAAACATTTATGTGACTATGAAGCTAAGTTACTACCTCAAAGATATATCTTGATTTTGAATATTACAATTATTTCCTGTTACATAACAACTCCACTTGCAAAAATAACTACCATTTTGGAAATATAGTGAATTTTATACAACATGAAATTCCTGCTATTTATCTTGCATTTAAGTATATTCATGGACTGGCAATAGACTCTAAGGTACTATCATGGTCCAAGAGGGTCAGTGGTAATAAAATCTACCTTGTATATAAATAAGACACAGAATCCTCAAATTCTGATAAGATTCCTACCAGCAAACCAAAACCTACCTCAGTTGTTCAACAGCTCTAATAACTAATTTATAGTTAAATTTATTTATACTCTAAAATCCCTAGGCAAAGCTCATTCAAATTTTTCTTAATTAAAAAAAATCTACTAATGAAAAAAGTGTATCAACTTTACTTTTTAAAGAGGAAACAATGACCTACAAAGAATATATTTTAGAATCAACCATAAAGGAAAACATTTCTTTTCTTCTTCAAAAAATGCACTTTAAATTTAACAATGTAAGTGTATGGAGTTTGAGAGACAAATTTATTTTGCAACTAACAGTCAGGAAAGCATTTTTTACGCTCAATGAATAATAAATACCACATTAAAAATGTATTTTCAAAATGTGCTGATTAAAACAAGCAATAAATTCAAGTTTCTTTTTAACAGTTCTGAAGTTATACTGCTGTTTAGACATCGTAAATATCACAGCAAACTGAAAATTCAATTCTCCGTTTTAATAATTTAATAGTTCATGGCAAAACAGCCTTTGAATTTCAAACAATGCAACACATAAAAATTCAAAATCAAATACACACACTGAAACTCACCCTATCTCATGTGCAAAGAAAAAAAAATCTTTTTTTTTTTAAATTTTGGGAATTGTTTGAAATCTGCTGTTACTGATTTTATTTTAAAGACCCAAAAGATACACCCTAAAACAGTATATATTGTCAACTTACTTTAAAATCTGATTGAGTTTTAGGCCATGAAAATATTAACCAGTCTTCAACTTTTTTGAAGAGTCATTTTAAGAGACAGAACAAATACAAATGATACCATGATTATGGTATAACTACCTTTGGCATAAATTATTATTACTCAATAGGATCACTGTGTAAGATGTCATGGTCATTATTTTCAAGAAAACATAATAGAAAACTTGGAGTTAAAGTCAGCCAAATGGCTACTGCTGTGTAAGCTACTCATATTCTGAATTCATTTTTATTTCAGACATTTAAAGCAATTTATATGAACAAAAGTTAAGAGGTAACTGATTATGCTTCATGATTACACAGAGTACAGGTATTAGAAAACACAAAGTCAAGGAGGGAACGTTTGAACACGTCCCTCTAAGGAGTTGGTAAAGTAGTCTATGTTACCTGAACAGGTGCAATAACAGCACAGGGGCCACCTTCAAACTGTTCTAATGCAGATCCCTCTGATTCACTAAACACAAACCCTAAAAATGAAAGCAAGCAGCAAAGATTAAACATGTCGTTCAAGTAGTAGCTGAAAGAATTTTTAATGTACTTTGCTTTGAGAGAGAATCACTTATCACAACAGCAAATTATCTTTAAGTCAGTCCATTGCTATAGTTCTTAGCTTTTTGGAGGATAACAGAACACTTTGAAAAAAGATATGGAACCTAGGCTCCCTGCCAAGTGCACATGTGCGCGCGCACACACACCCCCACACAAACACAATTTTGCACTCAGGGCCCCCTATTAAGTAGACTAAAGAGATACAGTGTAGACCTCAGTAAAAGGACACTAAATCTGATTTTTTAAAGTAATTTAATATACTGGAAGAAAGACTATAGACAGTTTACTGAATTTAAACAGAAATTTTAGGACTCTTTAAATTAAAAAGCATTATACACACTGACGGCTTCCCTGATGGCTCAGACAGTACAGAATCTGCCCACAAAGTGGGAGACCCCGGTTTGATCTCTGAGTTGGGAAGATCCCCTGGAGGAGGATATGGCAACCCACTCCAGGGTTCTTGCCTGGAGAATCCCATGGACAGAGGAGCCTGGAAGGCTACAGTCCAAGGGGTTGCAAAGAGTTGGACATGACTGAGTGGCTAAGCCCAGCACATACACACCAAATGTGCTCATACTGGCTCCATCTCAATTTAAGTATTACCAAGTCGCACTGATTGAAAGCAGCCAGGACAAGCTCCCACAGAGATCATGGCACACTGTGGAGATATTGCAGCCAAAGTCAGGAGAGGTGAGTTACAATCTGTACAACCTTCAGGAAATCATTTCCCCTCCCTAGGCCTCGGGGTACTTAGCTTTAAAACAATCATTTCCAGTTCCAACATACCTAATGGTTATAATTCAGTCATTTATCCAACGAACATTTCATGACCCTCAGACACGACACCAAACATCCAGGGTATACAAATGACATGCATGACAAAGTCCCTCGTCTGGAGAAGCCAACAGTCTAGATGAAGACAGACATACGAATAAATCACTAAAATAAAGGGATAAATGAATGTTTTAACAGAAGTATGAAGAGAGTGTTGAGGAAACTGAAAGGAATGACTTTGCCTAAATCAAGTCATAACAGGTGACTTGAAAGCTGACCTTGAATGGAACTTTAACAGAGGCAAGGGTGGGAGAATGACTTTCAGGTAAAGAAAACATCTTCAGGAAAGGAAAAAGGTGTGGTAAGAAAAGGACAAGTTCATGGATGAGAGGGAAATGTCATGCAGTTGAAGAGCTGTATGGGGGCAGGATGGTGAGAAAGAAGAGATGACAGGACATTCATACTGGGAAGGGCCACATCACGACAAGTACTAATTAAAGTAGTAACACAACCATACTGGAATTTTGTTTCTTTAAAGGACCAGAATGGGGAGGAGACCATTTCAACAGACCTATAGAGACAGTGCCAGACTAATAAAAACAACACTAATGTTGAGAGAAAACACTATATACAAACAGTATTTCTAAGGTAAAAATTAAGATTTGATGAATATATGCAAGTGCAGCACAGGCTGGGTACGTAAGAAATTAGATCTAACTCTGTTTCTACCTTGAGACACTCGGTAGCAAGTGAGTTAACAAATAGTATGGAGGTCGCCATTCCAGTCCACCTCTTCTCTCTTTACCTTTCAATCTCTTTCAAATAGGATTTAAACATGTACCTCCTATTTAAAAACAAAAATTCTCCTTAAGAGTCTACCAGAAGGTCCTTGTTTACCCAAAGGAGTTGAAAATTTAGCACCCCCCCAACAAAAACCTACACACACTGTTTACTGCGCCTTTCATAATTGCCACAACTTGGAAGCAGCCAAGATATCCTTCAGTAGGGGAATGGATAAATAGCACATACAGAAAATGAAATATTATTCGGTGTTTATAAAAAATAATGGCTTGCAAGCAGTGAAAAAACAAGGGGGAAAACAGTTATATGCCATATGATTCCAACTATATGACATTCTGGAAAAGGCAAAACTATGCAGACAGTAAAAAAGATCAGAGGCTGCCAAGGGGAGGGGAGAGGGGGATGGGGTGAACAGATAGAGCACAGAGAATTTTTACAGCAGTGAAAATACTCTATGATACTATAATGATGGATACATTCCATTATATTTTTGTCACCACCCATAGGATGTATAGAACCAAGAATAAAAACTGTGGACTTTGGGTGATAATGATGAGTCAATGTAGGTTCAAAATTGTAACAAACACTCTGGTGGGAGATACTGACATTGGAGGAAGTTGTGCACGTCATGGGAGCACGAGGTATGTGGGGAAATCTCTGTATCTTGCTTGCAATTTTGCTGTGAACCTAAATAACGTTGTTCTAAAAGGAAAAGTCTTATTAAAAAATCATTTGACCATTAAAAAGAAAAATTTCCATCCAAGACTCCAAACACCACTCGCTCAAAGCATACCTAATTGTCTGTATGTACTGTCTCAATTTCCTCAATTAACTCAACCCACAATAATTTGGTTTTCAACCTGTGATTGCATCAAACTCACTCTCACCAAATTCACCAATGACCCCTCAGAGAACCATCTGAAACGCTCATCAGTGACTTGTGAAAGCCTTCTGGCCCTTGGCTTTAGCGGTCCCTCTTGTTCCAGATTTTCCTTTTTTGTTTCTATTCTGAATCAATGTTGATCAGCGACTAAATGCTAATGTTCTTCAGGTCTTGGCTTTAGAGTCTTTGTTCTTTTCGTTCTACATGTTCTCCCTGTGTAACTCATCTACTCCCAAGGTTTCCATTAAGGGTTATAATCAGGTAATCTCCAAACAGAGCCCTGAATGGAACTCCAGTCGCTGACAGAATCTAAATTCTTTAACATGGTCTTGTATGGTCTAGTTTCTGCCTGTGTCTCCTATCTCATCCTTTGACACTTTCCTTCTTTAGCCTCCAGGTGCACAGACTTTCTTTCAGACCATCAAATATCCATTCTCTCTCTGGTTTCTCATGTTTTGAACATGTTCCCTCCACTTGAAACACCTTCTCCAAAAAACTCCCACTTAACTTTAAGGCTTCACCTTATAAGAACCTCTTGGTTCAAGGGCCCAAAACACATCTGTATCTGCACATCTCCATTCCATTTCTGGTTCACCTTTAGGTCCTAACCACCATCATCTTTCATCTAGAACACTGTTAGGAATTTCCAATCAGGATCCCCCTGCCCCATTTCACCCACATCCCAACTCCCAACTCACCCCTTACCTATTCACCATAAATTTACCAGAGAAACAGTCTAGAAACGGAAACCAGTTTTTCTCACAGACTGCTTAAAACATTCAAATGGTTTCTTACTGCAATTAAAATAAAATTCAAACTCCTTTTTCATTGCCTAAAAAAGACCCTATATGATCTATCAATCCCAACTTCCCTCAGTTCACTCTTACCTTCATCATATACAGTGGTCTTAGTCCTCAGAACATCTTAAGATCTTTACCTGGGGCCTTGGTGTCGGCTGTTCTCTCTGCATGAAATGGTCTTTACCCTTCTCATAGCTGAATCCTTCTCATCCTAAAAGACTCAGTGGAGGTATTAACTCATCAGAGAGATGTTCCCTGACAAATCTAGCTAAGTAGATCCTTCCTACCATTCTCCAGCCCAACCAGGACTTATCATCATCTGTAATTATGTTATCGTTCATTTGTTTATTGTGTCTTGCCTTGCAAGTATCCTGCCTCTCTTATTGACCAGTTTCCCTAGTGTGTTGTTATTAATACAGTTAATACTCAACGAATGCTTGCTGAAGTTTTGGGAAGAAAGATAATGGGGGTGAGCTCATTCACATCCAACTCTTTGTGAGCCCATGGACTGTAGTTCTCCAGGCTCCTCTGTCTAAGGGGTTCTTCAGGCAAGAATATTGGAGTGGGTTGCCATTTCCTTCTCCAGGGGATCTTCCCGACCCAGGGATCAAACCCATGTCTCCTGTGTCTCTTGCATTGGCAGGTGGATTCTTTTCCACTGAGCCATCTGGGAAGCCTGATAATGGAGATTTTTGTTTCTCAATTCAGTCTCTAAAATGTGGTGGGGGCGGATATGGGTCTGGAGCTCACGGCAGGGATGAAGATTAAAGATAGCAACTTGAATCACCCTAAACATGGCAGTTAAAGTGAATGAGAACACAGAACAAAGATAATGAAGGCAGTTAACATAAAATAAAAAGAAAGAAAGAAACAAGCCGATGCTGAGTCAGCAAAGACGACTGACAAAGACTTGAAAGGTAAGAGAAAAAACACAGTGAGGCCCCAAAAAGGAAAAGCAGGCAGTCACCTGTTTCAAATGCTGAGTGGAATAAAAACATACATGAAAACCCTGGATTAAGCATGTCATCACTGAGAATACTAAAAAAAGCAAACAGAATACTAGGAAGAGCAGTCAAATTTTAGAGGGTTGAGGTGTGATTCAGAACACAAGCAGAAGGAGAGACTGCAAACTATGTTAAACAAGTGAAGGGACAAAGGATGACAGCTTGAAGGGTAGCTGGATAAAGAATTATTATTTTATAGAACAAAGGGCATGAGTTTCCAAGAAGGAAAAGAGTGATCAAATGGAAAAAGAGAAAGTTTAAGGACGCTGAGTTCTGAGAAAGCTGAGATGGTACAGAGGGGCGGTGGACTGGATAAAGAGGTTCTCAAAGTGTGGTCTACCGAACCCTGGAAATTTTAGTGACCTTTTAGGGAACCTGCTAGAGGTGAAAATCATTTTTACTATAATACACAGATATCTGCCCTTTTCTCGGTTTGATATTCACAGTGATGGTACAAAACAAAAAGTGGGTTACGTTACTGGTGCCTTAGCACACATCAAGGCAACGCCATTAAGCTATACCAGCAGTCACTGTACTAGGAAACACCCTGATATGCTCTCGAACAAACAGAAAAAGCCAATTTAACTTAAGAAAGCTCTTGCTAATGCTAATCTTATTAAATCTTGACTCTGAATACAAAGTACTTAAAAAAAAATTGTATGACATAATGGCAACTACCTATGAAGCACCCCTGCCACGCACCCTGTACAGGTAGGTGGCTCAAAGAAAAGCAGATGCGCCATTTTTTGAACTGTGAGCTGAACTAACAGCTTGTCTGTGAATGTTATTTTTACTTTGAAGAGCTAGTAACAAACTATGATTATTTAGACTTTTTCTCAGAAGTAAATGTAGTGAGCCTGATACTTCAAGGAAAAAAAAACTGACAGTACTTTTGCCAGCAATAAAATTTCAAGCTTTTAAGTGATTAACTAAAATTCTGGAAAACTCAGGGCCACCACTGTGAGCTTGAAGCTTCCCAACACTCAAAGAGATTTTTCTGACAGGATCAGTGAGATAATAATAAATATGACTTTCAGTTCAGTTCAGTTGAGTTCAGTCGCTCAGTCGTGTCCGACTCTTTGCGACCCCATGAATGCAGCACGCCAGGCCTCCCTGTCCATCACCAACTCCCGGACTTCACTCAAATTCACGTCCATCGAGTCGGTGATGCCATCCAGCCATCTCATCCTTGGTCATCCCCTTCTCCTCCTGCCCCCAATCCCTCCCAGCATCAGAGTCTTTTCCAATGAGTCAACTCTTCGCATGAGGTGGCCAAAGTACTGGAGCTTCAGCTTTAGCATCATTCCTTCCAAAGAAATCCCAGGGTTGATCTCCTTCAGAATGGACTGGTTGGATCTCCTTGCAGTCCAAGGGACTCTCTAGAGTCTTCTAGATATTGTTTAATAATATGTGTTAACATTTGGAATATTTGCATAAACCAGCAGACCAATAATTTCCAAACAACAAATGGTTACAAATTAATTCACAGGTAGAAGATCCACTCAAAGTACAAGACAAACCAATGGATTTCAATTTAATACAGTACAAAATGTTCATCAATGTGGCTTCAGATTTCATATCTCAACTAACCTCTAAGAAACTACCATTTGCTGAGTTTCAGTGTAGTATCAAAGAAGAATATCCACAATTATTTGAAAATGCTATTATGATACTCCTATATTACCAATTGCTTAAATGTATGAAGATGGATTTTCTGCATACACTTCAACCAAAACAACAGACTGAATGTAACAGGCTGGAGGAGCAAGTGAGAGAATCCAGCTATCTTCTAATGAGCTAGACACTGAAGAGATTTTTTAATGTAAAATAATGCCACAGGTCTCAATTTTTTTTCATAGTGAAGTCTTTAATAATTTTTAAGAGTGTAATGGGGCCCTGAGTTTATAAACTTGAGAAAACGAAAACTTTAGCAGGTTTTCAACTTAGAAATATGGGCAAAGAGGAAGTGATGTTACTGACTGAGAGCAACAGAATGAGGGGCATAGAAAACAGAATATTAATTCCAAAAAAACATAAGAGTCAACAGGATAAAGAACTAGAAGAAATACTGAGGGCTCAGCTAAGGTTTAATTAGTACATCTGTACTGATGCCCACCACAATTTGCTCCAGCAACACGCAACACTTTGGGAGAAACAGAATAGAGGACAGGCTAAATGTAGGCTAAAAAACAGGCATGATGGGGCAACCTTAATAAAGACAAATGAGAACTAAGGGTGCTGGTGATCACATCAAGACAAGCAAAACTGAGATCCAACCTGGAAACAAGAGGTGAAGCCAAGGGACCTCTACTCTTCATCCATCTCTTTTCCTAGTGGCAAGAAAGGGTCACTGGTGTTGGGGCTAAGTGCAGAGGTGAAACTAAGCTCTTCCAAACTTTCAGGGTATGTGATAAATAAGTATCAGTAATGGATTCTTGCCTTTCTTAAAATCACTGATAATGTAATTCAATTTTCAAGGTCCATGGGTGGGGCTTTTAGACTGAAATATATTATGATGAGTTGCTTTCATACTTTAGAGATAAAAACCCCAGGGAGAGAATTCTAGGCAGATATGCTTTATACCAAATTCTGTTTAATTGTAGCATATATGCTTGAGGGTGTTATCTGATAATGAACAAAGGCTCTTACGGCTTAAAATGTAGTAGAAGTCAAATACATGGAAATGAACTTTTCTGTCCTAAAACAGGACTATGCTATGTAGGCATCTCCTTTTATAATAAGGTTTCACTTGAGTTGGAATTTTTTAGGATACAGTTATTTTTCTTGTCAAGTGTTCTCATATTTGTATTATTTCCTAGTTTTAAGAGGAATTGACATCACAAAATGACTGCTTTACTAATTAGATCTGAAATTAGCCATCTAACTTAGCATCTGATCCTAAGCATATGATTTTGTATCACACTGGACAGCACCAGACTAGACATAGACGTCTTTCTCAATTTTATAGCTCATAACTAATTTAAACCTAAGCCATGAACCTCTCTGCAATTTCCTAGCCTTTTATTTTCATATGACTTACTTATTCAAACCAGTTTGACAACCACTGCCGATGTAGTTCTAGTCTTCCATGTAAACAAAAGTCTTCATTTGTCATTATAAGTTCGATAATATTAAGTGGAATCTGAACTGAGCCTTAGTCTCCTCATCTATAAACAGGAGAATAACTACATTTATCTCTTGCTGTCTCTTGCTTGGGGTTCTTGCAAAGATTAAGCAAGATTTTCAAAAACTGAAAAGCATAATACAAATGTAAGGTATTATCATAAATATTTTGAACTTGAGATCTTTGAAATTATATGATCCATAATACTGACTTACCTTCACATCACACTTTTGGATTTTAACCCGAATTGATCCCTCAATTTTTCAAAAGTTATTTAGAATCTTTTTTTTTTTTAATCATACAGTAAATACTGTCCTACACAGAAAGTGCAAAACTAATTTCAAACAACCACAGCTCCAAACACTCCACCTCCACCCTAAAACACACTGAACTGCAATAAACAGCAAAACTGGGTTTCTCTTCTGGCTAATCTTTAGGTGAAACAATGAAGTAATTTAAAGCTGGAAGGAACTGGGTAGAAAAAAGGAAAAGATGGGTTCTCAGAGTTTATAATGTACATCAAGGTTGACTTGTTTTTTAAATGGAGATTTGAAACACAGCCACACCCATCTTATCAAGGGCTGCTTCTGCTGCAATGCCAGACAATAAAGTCACTGGCCCTTTAAAGAAAATATTTGCCAAACACTGGCTAGACAATCAATACTGAAAAGAAAACAAAGTCTCAACCAGCCAAAATGTTTTCCTTGGTAATAAGATTAATATTTACTTTTGTTAGATCATGGTGACTCTTATTCTGGTTCTGCTGGGTTGAGGTCAACCTGACCACTTCCAACCATCTCCTCTACCACTCTCCCGGTCTAAGTCACAGTCTTTTATCCCCTGGATTACTGCAATTCTCTCTCATTTGGTCTTGTTGTCTCACTCTAGGACTACACTCCATCCTCAAATTTAGTAGTCAGGTCAGTCCTTTAGAAATTGTCATGTCATGTCTCTCCTTTATTCCAAAACTCCCAATGACCTGTCATCTCATTTAGAATAAAAACCAAAGTCCTTACAATGGCCTATAAAATCTTAGTGATCTGGGCCACATTGTTTCTTATATCATCTTTATTGGTGCCCTCTTCCTTCATTCTGTCTCCAGCCAAACTAACCTCCTTCCTGTTCCTTAACCAGACGTACTCTGCATGAAGTCTTTATGATGGCTATCTTCGCTGCCTGGAATATTCCTCAGATACCTGCCTGACTAATGCAGTTACTTCAAGGGTCTGTTCAAACCTCATCTTAAAATCAGGCCTTTCCAGGCAACTTCACCCTATAATTCCTATTTCTTTACCTTCTAGTATATATACTATGCCATATTTGTTATTTGTCTTCCCTTGTGCCATATCAAGTAAGCCTGGAACATTTCAGTTTGAGAGAAAGGAAGAATAAATGATATTTACAAATAATGAAGTAGAAAAAAACATTTTTTTTCCTTTAAAAAGCATTAGTGACAACTGAGCAGGAGGGAAGTAGGCAGGAGTAGGGAGTAAATGTCCAAGTTAAGCAACAAAACAACTTCAAATCTTTAAATTATGTGACATATTGACTTTAAAATAAAAACTGCAAAAAAAAAAAAAAAAACCCTCACACCAAAACCCTACTTTTCTCTCTTTTTAAAAAAAGTATTTGCAAAAGAGAATTATCTTAAACTGACAAATGAATTTTAAAAGAACACACACACACACACAAAAACCTATGTGCTACTCCTGCACTTACTGCTTTAACATATTATCTAAAGAGACCAAATCAATTAAAGGGGGGAGAGGGAAACTCCTAAAGCTGTTTAACATATCACAGGAATTTAACAGGACCAATCAGTATAGTTTCATAAATGGAATATTCCTGGACATAGTTCTATAAATATTTACGCCAAAGACCTTACATCTATAACTTGCTTCCAAAAGATAATCAGGTTACAGTTGTCAATTCAAAGCACAGCTACAGATGATGAAATAAAGCCAAAGCTGATGTCACATTACGAATGCAGTAAGTGCAGCAAAGCAGTGTCTTGTGTCATTCCCAAATCATTGCCACAGCAACCTTCAGCAATTTCTGTCTCTTCTGAGAAAGAATAAATGAATACAAACTCAACAGAGCAAAACCAGTAACAACACCCCTCTGATACAGAAGTGATAACTTAAAAATACATATTCGGTTGCCTTAAAACCATGATCAATTTAAAACCTTGAAGAATCAGCCACAATATAGCTGCACTCTGTAAAGAGCAAAAAGTAACCTTTTATTTTCAAATGATATTGAACAGGTTTTGTTAAGGAACTTCTGACTACAAGATGGTAGAGCATTCTAATGTGTCATTTCAAAGTGATCTAATTAACAATAATTTCTTGCAACTGAGTGATCTTTGGCTTGATCTATCCTACAATTAAGCACTTTCTAAATTAAGCTATCATTTTCTGAGTGTTTATGTCAGATATTGTGTTAAGTACTTGTCTTTAATCCTCACAACAAACCTTAAGATAGGCACTAGTATTATCTGTCCTCCACAGAGAAGGAAACCGAGGTTTAAGTTAAAAAACTTGAACCCAGAACCAAAGAATGCCTATTTCAAAGACTGCTCCTGCTCCTAAACATTATTAGAACAGCCTCTCTGAATTCTCCTTGTATCTGCAACACAGTACTAAAATAAATGAGGCCAAATATCACCCTATTCTGTGCTATATTACTGCTTAATTAACAAAAAGTAAAACCTTTCTCAATCTTACAATCTTGTGTACTTTAGGGCTATTCATTACTAGAATAAATAAGACAAATAGGAAAATAAGTTTTAAAACAGAACTTGCAAATGTGAATGCCCATAATTTCTGAGAAAAATTAGTTAAGTGACAAAATTAGGTGTGTGAAGTGAAAAGTGAAGTTGCTCAGTCGTGTCCGACTCTGCGACCCCATGGACTGTAGCCTACCAGGCTCCTCTGTCCATGGGACTTTCCAGGCAAGAGTACTGGAGTGGATTGCCATTTCCTTCTCCAGGGGATCTTCCCAGCCCAGGGACAGAACCCGGGTCTCCGGAATTGTAGACAGACGCTTTACCACCAGGGAAGTCCAAAAAGAGCCAAACTAATTACATGTCTGGTTAAAAACAGAAAGGAAAACAAGACAGAGCTGTGACTTGTAATTCACTCCCAGTTCTATCAATTCATGCGACTTTGGCCTGGTCATTTAGCCTTCAGGACTCATTTTTCTCATTTTCAAACAAACAGTAATGGACTAAATAACCTAACTAGCTGTTACACATTATGATTCTGTTTTTACCAGGTCTTAGAAGTATCTGAGAGGGAAGAAGACATGATTTAAACCCTAAATGTTTGTTACTAAGTAAACATTATGAAGTAAAGACATGTATCTACTATGCTAAATTTACCCCAAATCCTTTGAGAATCAGTATTTTCTAAATACATGTTTTCATAACAAAATATTTTAATAATAGTACTAAATAGCTACTATTCATTGGCTTGTGATGTTTAACATACATACATTACCTCCCTTCTGATTTCAAAGACTATGCTGTTAACTTCACTTTCTTATCACCTTAACCAATGTGTTCGTTTCGTTTTAATATTAAAACGCACGAGACAGGGATGATTACTAGCATGAAGTGCCCAACGCAGAGCCTGGGACAGCTCTGGAATTAAATCTGTGTGTGTTTGTTTTCTATTTCACAATTATTCGTAGTATTAACAAAACTTCTTATATAATTCAAAATCCTGTCTGAATTATCAGATCGGCGCAGGAGGTTCTATGAGCCATGGAACAGATAATAAATCACCTCAAAATCAGGCATATTGGGGTGTAGAAAACACTTTGCAGCAGCGTTTTGTTTTTGCACCGAGTACCACGCCTAACCGCCTAATTAAAATACAAACTGCACAATCGTTTCGTGGAATTAGCCACAGTGAGTTTCACGTGGACTTCCCTTCTCCAAAATTAGACCAAGCACCAAGATGAAGCCTCGTTAGAGGGTAAAGACCCAGGAGGCCAGAGCAAGTCTTGAGAAATGGATACCAAAGGCACAGGGCACACCTTCAGTGTCACACCCTGCAGCCCGACTGCCGCCCCCTTCTCCTTTCCAGCCCAAGAGGCAGCCCAGGGAGCGGCAGGGGCACTTCGGGTCTTTAGCTGCCAGCTGGAACCATTCTCCTACCCAACCTCTACCCCCTGGAAGGGCAGGGCGTTTCTAGAAAGTCCAGTGTCAGTGCAGAGCAGGGGAATTGGGACAGAGTACAGGGCACGGAAGGGGACTGGCGCGAGAGGCGTCACGGCTCGACTCTCTCGGGGCAAAAGGAAGCGGGGGCTGGAAGCCAGAGTCCAGCCGGGGTACCTTGCGTCCAGCGGCAGAAGATGGTGTCAGAGAGACCGGGGCTGCTGTTGGTGCCCCACACCAGCTCCATCAGCTCTTTAGTCAGTTCGGACATGATGGGATGCCGGCGAGCTGGTCTTGGCTTTCAGGACTCCTGCCCCGGCACATGGGGAAGGGGCGGCTTCCGAGACCAGAGTGGCGGGACGGCGGCGGTAAAGGAGCTTGAAGGTCAGACGGGAGGGAGGCAAAAGGAGAGAGACCTACTTGCAGAGACCCCGCCTGTCAAGCCCGATCGAAGCGGCAGCAAGGAGTTTCCCGTGCCGGAAGTACCGGAGCCACTTCCGGCTTCTCTTTCACTGCGGACCCCACGGCTGGAGGGGCAGGCGGCACCTCCCCGGAAGCGGAAGTGGGGGTGGGGCGAGAAGAGCTGCAGGGGTCTCTTCAGGCCTTTCTGAACTCAGTGCAAGGGGACTGTCCTGTGGTGGCTGCTTTTGTGTTGGCAGGAGCATCGCGTCCCATGGGTGTTGGCATATTCCTCAGTTCAGTTCAGTTCAGTCGCTGAGTCGTGTCCGACTCTGCGATCCCATGAATCGCAGCACGCCAGGCCTCCCTGTCCATCACCAACTCCCGGAGTTCACTCAGACTCGCGTCCATCGAGTCCGTGATGCCATCCAGCCATCACATCCTCTGTCGTCCCCTTCTCCTCCTGCCCCCAATCCCTCCCAGCATCAGAGTCTTTTCCAATGAGTCAGCTCTTCGCATTAGGTGGCCAAAGTACTGGAGCTTGTAGAATACCTCCTTCTCCGCACTGCTTTGGGCTTAGCCGTAGGACCCCAGGCCCAAGCCCTGGACTCGAAACATAACCTATAACCTTAAAATTTGTAATATTAATTATGCCAAACTACAGCTTTAAAAGTATGGTTGAGTCTCCTTGAGGAAACATTCATGTCTGTGCCCATAAATTGAAGGCTCTCAATCTCTTGCTAAGTCACATAAAGTTAAACCAACTATCAACATAACTGAAGAATGTGACCGAATGAATGTTAGAAATGCCTGACCCAAGCGTAACGCAGAATTACAAAGCTCTTTACAGGAAAACAGATTCAAAGCTGCCCGTCTGTAAATGGTAGAGCAATTTTACCTGCAATTTTGAAGACTGTAGGTTGTATGGGCAACACGTGAGCTTAAAGATCAGGTTTCAATCATTGACAAGCATTCAGTTAAATTGAGTGGCTTCTCTGAGTTGGTGATGCATAGGGAATCTTGGTATGCTGCAGTCCATGGGGGTTACAGAGTTGGACACGACTGAGCATCTGAACTGAATTGAACTGAAAATTTTCTGTTTGTGACACTTACAAAGAAGAAAACTTATTCTGGCTGAATTTGGAAAACAAATAGGCAAAAATCTGTTGGGCTCCTTCCAGGCAGCAAATAACAGAGTTTGTTAATTTATACTCTATTTTTGATTTAAGCAACCTTTGCTGTTGTTAAAAGGAATTGCTCAAAGTACCTGAACCCTATCCATAGCCTTCTTCCCAATATTTATTCCTTGTGAAATATCATTCTTCAAGATGTATGTTGACTTAAAAAATACAGCCTAAAAATTCAAAGTTTTTTTTTTTTTTTAATTCAGTGAGAATTTTTAGGACTTTAAGCCTAGGAGACAGCATTTGTAGTAACCTTGAGACAACTGCTCTGAGGAGGGGAGGGGAGGAGCCAGGTTAATAGAAGTTTTGCAACAAAGGGCAGGTAGTCTGAACATCAAAAGATTATTGTTAATTAAAGGAAGCCGGATATCCCACAATCCAATATTCTTGGCTTCACTGGTGGCTGGAATGGTAAAAGATACATCTGCAATGCAGGAGACTTGGGTTCGATCCCTGGGTGGGGAAGATTCCCCTGGAGGAGGACATTGCAACCCACTTCAGTATTCTTGCCTGGGGAATCCCCCTGGACAGAGGAGCCTGGCAGGCTAAAGAGCTGAACACAACTGAGCGACTAAGCACAGCACAGATATCCCAAGTTAAAGAAATTAGCACTTTTCTATGTATGGGAAGATGCAAGAGTCTGGGATCACTGAAATCATTTCTTTCATATGTATCTCAGCTATCCTGGGCCAGTAGCCTGTATTTTTTCACATCCTGAGCTCCACTGGGGCTCACCTTAGGGAGTAGCTATAATCCTGGTGGCTGCTAGTCCACAGGTACCCTTCTTCCTGAGTGCCCTTAGGGCTCGGGAATTCACAATGGAGTTCTATAATCACTGATGACTGTGATATCCCTGTTTACTGATGTGGCAGGAAATACTCCATTTCTTGGTACTTCCCTGGTGGCTCAGATGGTAAAGAATCTGTCTGCAATGCAGGATCCAGGGTTGGGCTGATCCCTTGGCAAAGGAAATGGCTACCCACTCCAGTATTCTTGCCTGGGGAATTCCATGGACACAGGAGACTGGTGGGCTACAGTCCATGGGGTCACAAAGAGTTGGACACAATTGAACAACTAACACTTCTACTTTTCACTCTACTTCTCACAAAGTAGAAATGGTACTTTGAATAAAGCCTTCTCCTGTTGTTACAATATAAAAGAAAATTTTTAGCTTCTGAAATTTCGTGAAAGTGAAGTTGCTTGGTTGTGTACAACTCTTTGTGACCCTATGGACTATAGCCTATCAGCCTCCTCCATCCATGGGATTTTCCAGGCAAGAATACTGCAGTGGGTTGCCATTTTGTAACTTGCTTATGACAATTACTGTCATTTGTAATTTGCAAATAATTATTTACTCTTCTGCTGTGGTAGATGTTTAAGGAAGATGAGGACCTGTCTTATTCATAGTAACTAACAGAGAGCCTTGAACATAGCTGGATCTCAGTATTAGAATGAAACTTGCCTTTATGGAACTTGAGAATTCACTTATGGAACTTAAGAATTCAAGAAGTGAGGAAATGAGGGAAAGTACCAGTGACTGGTCCAAGTAAATGTCTATTATTTGTACAGGTGATTTATAATTTGCACAATTATTTCACTTTCTAAAAGACATAGAAGGGCCAATATTCATAGATCTTGTAAGTGGCAGAACGCTAATGTCAACTACAAATTGGCACTTGCCATGGGAGCTTGCCGTCTACCTGTAATCTACAAGGATTAAATCATGTGCTGCTGCAGCTGCTGATTTTTAACACCCTTGAAAGGCCTTCAGGGTGAAGAACAGAAATGTAGCACTCTGTGCTCTGGAAAAAATGGGCAGAACAGGTCTTCAGATAGTTAGATATTTAGAGGAGCTGATTTTATGAGCCCAATTCTAGTATCTTGCCATATCTAGAAAAGCGCTAAAATCCTTCATGGTGACAACTGCTTGTTGTGACTAGCAGAAACCTTCCAAAAATATATGCTTGATTGCATGTACACCCCCTTCACCAAAATCACATATATACTGACCTTCACCACTACCTTTTTAGAGCAGTTTCTCAGAGCTATCTGAAATGCTGTCTCTCAGGCTATAGTCCTCATTTTGCCACAAATAAAACTTAACTCACAACTCTCACACTGCATTTTTTTAAAGTCAGCAATAAGTTCGGAGGTGTTTGCCACATTTTCCTCTTTTCATTATTGTAGAGACATAATTATAGATATAATTGTCCGTGAATAGAAAGAAATACTTTCCAAAAAATTTTAATGAAATATTTCTTGATCCATGATTTATCTTAGTTTTCAGCTGTGATGAAACTGGCAAAATCTTGGGTAGATGTTAATATGCATGATCTTTCTACCTTTAGGTTGTATTCTCTATTTGCAATATGCTTTAAATTTTTAAATTAGCTGGACATATTTTTAAAAAGGAATATTTGATTGTTAAATTATTTATGTTGCTTAATTATTCATTACTTGCTACATTTGAATTGTGAAGTTACTTACACTACATTAGAAATGCAAATTAATGTTCATTTAACATTTTTTTAGTTAGTAATCATTTAGAAAAATAACAATAATTGTAACAGTCAAGTTTGTTGCATATATTTCTGGTACAGGAGGATAATGCCTTTTTCGTTTTTATAATGACTTGAAAATTATGTAATTTTTCTTTGGCATATTTATCTTGTTCCATATTTACCATAATATTTTTTCCTTAGGACCATCTATTAGTCTTTGTCTAAGTAGCTAACTCATGTCCGACTCTTGCAACCCCATTGACTGTAGTCTGCCAGGCTCCTCTGTTCATTGGATTCTCCAGGCAAGAATATTGGAGTGGGTTGCCATTTCCTTCTCCAGATTGCCATTTCCCAACCTGGGGAATCAAACCCAGGTTTCCTGCATTGCAGACCGATTCTTTACCACTGAGCTATGAGGAAAGCCCAGGACCATCTACAGTTTTGATTAAACTCATGTGTCATTAAGATGCACATATACATGAATGCCCAGTGGCTCAGTCATGTCAGACTCTTTGTGACCCCATGGACTATAGTCCACTAGGCTCTTCTGTTCATGGAATTTTCCAGGCAAGAACAGTGGAGCAGGTTGACATATTGGTTGCATAAATGATTTTTAATCCTAAAAGAGAGTCTAAAAATATCAGAAAATTCCGGTTAACATGTTAAATTTTATTTTTAGTATTCCTCTTTCAAACTCAAGTCAGGGCACCTCTATAAAACTGGGCTTAGATTACCAGAATCATCAATTCTCTTTAGCCAAATTCACTATTTCAAAGAAACAGAATCACTCATTATCAAATGCTAACTCCATGCTGAATTATTCTGTTATCTTTCCCCAAATTTCCCTGTCAAAAAAGAGCAAAACAGCTTCATGACCATGTTCCTAGCAACTACCATGAAAGGACACTTCTCCAACCAGAAGCCCTCACATTCTAATTTAGTATATTTGCACCACTTGTTTAAGAGAAATCAATCTTTCAGAAACCCACTCTACAATAAGGTAAGTTCTAAGCAGGTTACTAAAACAACCCTCTCTGTATTTATTAATAAAAACGATTTCATGTATATGTCCCTTGGCTTCCAATAACAGTGTAAATCTGTCGAGCACATGAAATTCTTTTCTTTGCATCAAACTAAACATGTCTCAGTTCCTTATATATCCACCACTGTCATGCTCAGGTATGACATAAAATGCCATTTCCTACAAACACATGGTGGAAAAGGGGTTCTGTCATTAAATGCTGAGTTAAATAAAGTCAAGCAAGAGATGCTCAAAATTCTCCAAGCGAGGCTTCAACAGTACATGACCAAGAACTTCCAGATGTTCAAGCTGGATTTAGAAAAGGTAGAGGAACCAGAGGTCAAATTGCCAACATCCATTGGATCATTGAAAAAGCAAGAGAGTTCCAGAAAAACATCTGCTTTATTGACTACACCAAAGCCTTTGACTGTGTGGATCACAACAAACGGAAAATTATTCAAGGGATGGGAATACCAGACCACTTTACCTGCCTCCTGAGAAATCTGTATGCAGGTCAAGAAGCAACAGTTTCAAAGAATTGGACATGGAACAATGGACTGGTTCCAAATTGGGAAAGGAGTGCATCAAAGCTGTATATTGTCACCCTGCTTATTTAAATTATATGCAGAGTAAATCATGCAAAATGCCAGGCTGGATGAAGCACAAGTTGAAATCAAGATTGCTGGGAAAAATACCAATAACCTCAGATATGCAGATGACACCACCCTTATGGCAGAAAGCGAAATGGAGCTGAGGAGCCTCTTGGTGAAAGTGAAAGAGGAGAGTGAAAAAGCTGCCTTAAAACTCAACATTCAAAAAATGAAGATTATGGCATCTGGTTCCATCACTTCATGGCAAATAGATGGGGAAACAATGGAAACAGTGACAGACGGTATTTTCTTGGGCTCCAAAATCACTGCAGATGGTGACTGAATCCATGAAATTAAAAGACACTTGCTCCTTGGAAGAAAAGTTATGACCAAACTAGACAGTATATTAAAAAGCAGAGACATTACTTTGCCAACAAAGGTCCATCTAGTCAAAGCTATGGTTTTTCCTGTAGTCATGTATGGATGTGAGAGTGGGACTACAAAGAAAGCTGAGCACCAAAGAACTGATACTTTTGAGCTGTGGTGTTGGAGAAGACTCTTGAAAGTCCCTTGGACTGCAAGGAGATCCAACCAGTCCATCCTAAAGGAAATCAATTCTAAATATTCATTGAAAGGACTGATGCTGAAGGTGATACTTCAATACTTTGGCCACCTGATGCAAAAAACTGACTCACTTGAAAAGACCCTGATGCTGGGAAAGATTGAAGGAGAGAGAAGAAGGGGATGACAGAGGATGAGATGACTGGATGGCATCACCCACTTGATGGACATGAGGTTGAGTAAGCTTGGGAATTGGTGATAGGGAAACCTGGTGTGGTACAGCCCATGGAGTCGCCAAGAGTCAGATACAACTGAACGACTGAACTGAACTGAGCAAGAGATAGAATTATATTTGAATCATATTGTTCACTGAGTTTCTCACAGTTTATTTCTACAGATAACTGTTTGGAAATCATTGACCACAGTATAATGGGATAGATTTTTTTTAACTTTTCTTAGGTTATTTGGATGTAGACCATCTTTAAAGTCTTTACTGAATTTGTTACAGTATTGCTTCTGTTTTTTGTTTTTTGGCCACAAGGCATGTGAGATCTTAGCTTTCTGACTAGGGATTGAACACACACCCTATCGTTGGAAGGGGAGGTCTTAACCACTGGACCACTAGGAAAGTCCCTAATGGAATAGATTTTTTATAGGAATTAGAAAAGCTGGATGTTAGTTTTTATTTGGGTACCATGACCTTGGATGAATCACTTAACTGTGCTTTCTTTGTTCATAGTAAGGACTAAATTTAAATCATCTCTTAATATCCCATCTACTTTAGATCACGCCCAGTTCTGAGTTTAAAAACTGGCTGATTAGAAGTTAAGATGTATAGAAGGAGTGAGAAGAAAAACAATGTTGAGCAAGTATAAAGAGTAAACAGTTTAGCACTATTCTTCACTAACACATAGAATTAAAGAGGTTGGTAATTTGCCACTTGTCATTTAGTTGTGCTATCATTTTAACTACGATCAAATTCGAACTTGCATATTAATCCAGAACTAACTGTATTAAATGAGTATATAAGATATACACACTTAGATGTGTCACAAGTACTCAAACTTAGTATGTGCTAAATCAAATATCTTGCCCCAGGAAACCTTCTCCCCTTTCATGTTTCATTATCAGTGAATGGTGCCATTCTGTATAAACAAGCACATATTTAAATGTTCTCTATTTTGGTATAATAAGTAAGCACTTTGAGACTCAGATGCCACATACAGAAAATAAACTTACTAATAATTACATCATACAGGGATTATGGGATTTAACAGAGTACACAAAAAAATGCATAATGAAAAATGCTATTCTTGTGTTAGCTATATTGATGGTTTGAACCAGGAACCTTGGGGAGAAAGATGAAAAATGAGTTATTGCTGCATTTGATCTGGAGAAAATATCAGAGAAGTTTGAACTGGACAGAATTTAGTATTTTGGCCACACTGTGTGGCATATGGGATCTTAGTTCTCCAACCAGGGATCAAACCTGCGTCCTCTGCATTAAAAGCAACCGTCTTAAACACTGGACCACCAGGGAAGTCCCCTGAACTGGAGAGAATTTTGACTAGCAAAGACAGGGAGGATGTGCGTTTAGGTATGAAATATTGCAGCAGGAGCCTGGCATTAGTGTCACTAGAGAGATGAGTGAGGAATGTCAGATTAAGGAGGTGCCATAGACTGAATTGTGCCTCTTCCAAATTCATATGCTGAAGCCTTAGCCTCAATGTGACTTGCAAATAATGCCTTTAAAGAGGTAATTAAGCTTAAATGACATCATATATATGGGATTCTAATCCAATAGAACTGGTGGGCTAATAAGAAAAGGAAGAGACACCGGACATCTCCCTCTTTCTCTCTCTTTCCTCTCTCTTCTCATTCTCCCTCATCTTTATCTTTGGTTTTCTACTGTTCTACTGTGTTATATGGTGTGGGTCATTTTTATTTATCCTGCTTGGTATTTGTTGTACTTTTTCAAATTGTAAATTTATGTCTTTTATCAACTTGGAAAATATTTCAGCCATTTAATTTTTAATATTTTTTTTCTCAGTCATTATTATCCATCTCTGGAAATCCTAACAGACATACATTGGGTTTAGTCACTCAGGCCCCCATACTCAACTTGTCTTCCATATATGCCATTTATTTTCCTCTACGTAATATATATGTAAAATAAAGTCTTCATCTTTTAATCTCTGCTCACCTCTGTCTTTACTGCTTTTAGCAAATTTAATTGAAAATTTAAATCTCAATTGTTTCATTTTTATTTATACAAATCAAAATCTTTGATTGTTTTCCAGATTTTCCAGAAGTTTTATAATAGTATTTTCTAACTCATTTATTACGAAATGTTTTGTTAGTTCTATGGTTTGTATTATAAGCTTTTTTTTCCTGTTTTGGATGTACTGTACAGTTTGTGGGATCTCAGTTCCCTGACCAAGCACTGACCCTAGGTCACTGCACTGAAATCCCAGAATCCTAACCACTAGGCCACCAGGGACTCCCACTTGTTTTTAAATTAAGTTTGGTTTGTGGGAATCTCGTATGACTGTATTATGTAGATTGAGTATTTGTCCCTCAAAGACATTTTGAATTTGCATATTATGCTGCCATAGATCAATTTTATGTTGCTTTCTGAGATGAAATTTTCCTGGACCACACAGAGAGTGAAAATGATAACTGCAGCCTATGTGAGGAAGATACATCATTACAGATTCTCAAATGTGGCTCTTTATTGATCCATCTAGATTCTATGTCAAGACAGAGACCTTTACTTGTCATTTTTTGGACAAGTTTTCCACAAACTTTTGCACAGCAAAGGAAACCATAAGCAAAATAAAAAGAAAACCTACAGAATGGGAGAAAATATTTGCAAATGATGCAAGTGACAAGGGCTTTATTTCCAAAATACATAAACGGCTCATACCACTCAACAACAACAAAAAATAACCCAATCAAAAAATGGGCGGAAGACCTAAATAGACGTTTCTCCAAAGAAGAAATACACATGACCAAGAGACACATGAATATTGCTAGTTATTCAGTTCAGTTCAGTTCCTCAGTCGTGTCCGACTCTTTGCGACCCCATGAACCGCAGCACGCCAGGCCTAGCTGACCATCACCAACTCCCGGAGTCCACCCAAACCCATGTCCTTTGAGTCGGTGATGCCATCCAGCCATCTCATCCTCTCTCGGCCCCTTCTCCTCCTGCCCTCAATCTTTCCCAGCATCAGGGTCTTTTCAAATGAGTCAGCTCTCCATATCAGGTGGCCAAAGTATTGGAGCTTCAGCTTCAACATCAGTCCCTCCAATGAATACCCAGGACTGATCTCCCTTAGGATGGACTGGTTGGATCTCCTTGCAGTCCAAGGGACTCTCAAGAGTCTTCTCCAACACTACAGTTCAAAAGCATCAATTCTTCTGCGCTCAGCTTTCTTTAGAGAAATGCAAATTAAAACTGCAGTGTGGGCCCACTTCACACTGGTCAGAATGACCATCATTAAAAAGTCTACAAATAACAAACTCTGGTGGGGTGTGGTGAAAAGGGAACCCACTTACACTGTTGGTGGGAATGTAAGTTGGTATAGCCACTCTGAAAAGCAGTATGAAGGTTCCTCAGAAAACTGAAGCAGAATTATCATATGATCTACTAACTTTACTCCTGAACATATATCCAGACAAAACTATAATTCAAAAAGATACATGCACCACTATGCTCATAGCATCACCATTCACATTAACCAAGACGTATATACATTTATACTCAGCCATAAAAAAGAATGTAATACTGTCATTACCGTAATGTGGATGCAGCTAGAGCTTATCATACTAAGTAAGTCAGAAAGAGAAAGACAAATACCATATGACGTCACTTATATTTGTAATCTAAAATATGACACAAGTGATCTATCTATGAAACAAAACCAGAATCACAGATATAGAGAACAGACTGGTGATTACCAAGAGGAAAGGGGTTTGGGGAAGGATGGAATGGGAGATGAGGGTTAGCAGATGTAAGCTTTTTAAATATAGAATGGATGAACAGCAAGGTCCTATTGTATAGCATAAAGAACTATATTCAATATCCTATTATAAATCATAATGGAAAAGAATACATAAAAAAGAATGTGTGTGTGTGTATATATATATAACTGAATTTGTCCAACTTTTTGAAACCCCATGGACTGTAGCCTATTAGGCTCCTCTGTCCATGGAAATCTCCAGGCAAGAATACTGGAGTGGGTAGCCATTCTCTTCTCCAGGGGATCTTCCCAACCCAGGGATCGAAACCAGTTTTCAGTCAGATTCTTTACCAGCTGAACCACCAGGGAAGCCCAAAACAGAACTTAATACCCATTGTAAATCAACTATATACTTCAATTAAAAATATTGAAAACTAATTGTAAGTATATACTTTCTTTTGTTCAAGAAATGATTAGCCCTTAAAGGAATGCTGTGCCATTCCACAGAATGCCAGAAAGTCAAAGAACAATTGATGTAAGCCAGTCAATTACCACCTAACCATCTCACCGATAGATTTCATTTAATCAGTAGTCAATGATGTGTATATCCGTACCTTGATTTGTAATTCCGATAAATATTTGATATTGTATCTGTAATTTTAGCATTTCAATTCTGCAGTTCCATCAACAGGTGGTGCCATTGTATTATAGTTTGAATTTTGTAAACAAAAAACCTTTTTGGAGTAGTTGCACCTACAAGCATCTTCCTTTTTCCAAAGACTTCGGTCATTGCTTTTGTACCTTAGGAACCTTGATTTTATGATTTTGTTTAAAACATGTATATTATTGAAAATTATGTCCTGGAATAAACCTGGCTGGATTCTTCTACTTTATATAATACTTCTAGAAATTTCAGGATATAATGTGTGCCATTTTGTTGACAAAGCAACTAGTAACCAAAAATAATAACTATGTATTCTGATATCTGCAGGACCAATGTATACTTTATAATTTCAGATTATCACAAGTTCTCATTTTATAAAGAAAATTACAGGCCAATGTCCCTGATGAATATAGATGCAAAATCACTCTAAAACAGAATTCAGAAGCACATGAAAAGCATCATTCACCATGAGCAAGTGAGATTTATCCTCAGGATGTGAGGATGGTTCAACATACAGAAATCAATGTGATCAACCATATTATTAGAATAAAAAAATTATATATTCTCAGTAAACACAAAAAAACCATGTGGCGAAAAACAATGATTCATGATAAAAGTTTGTAAGTTAGGTATAGAAGGAACCTATTTCAACATAATAAAGGCCATATATGACACGGCAACAGAAAATTTTATAATTTTTAAAATACTCCTTTGCAACCCACTCCAGTATTCTCATCTGGAGAATTCCATGGACATAAGAGCCTGGTGGGCTATACAGTCCATGGGGTCTCAAAGAGTAGGACATGACTGAGTAACTAACTAACAACACTTGCATTTGTAACAGAACACCTCTGCATTCCTTCTTTTTTGTACTGAGAAAAGCAAGACAACACTCATTGTCTATTTGTGTATAGGTTATTTTTTTTAAAGATGCTATTAAATATTACATTGGTCACACCTCTGTCAAGAGATCTCTTTATAGTTCAGTATTCCCAGAAATAACACCACTGGGCGATCTCTCCATGTTGCAGCAAGTTGAATGGGGTCAGCTTGGAATGGAATGGGTGAACCCCATATGCACTGGCATGAAGAAAGTGAATGGAGGATACCTGGCTCTGACCCTTTCCGAGTTCTGCCTTTGGTTCACTGTGTAAACTGGCAAAGTTATTTCCCTCGAAAGTGCTTGTCAAAGTCACAGCATGAACACAGAAGGTGGTAATAAGAAGTTGTGACTCACCAAAAGAACTTACTTTGAGGTTTCTTGTAATTCTCCTCAGTGATTTGAGGAACCCATAGCTTGTCTAAGCTAATTAGTCCTGCATTGTTGGTGTGGATGATCTGAGAAAAAGAAATTGAAAATAATACAGTTCTTTAGCAATACTAAAAATATATACACACACACAAATCTAAAAATGTACACAACACAAATGTCAAGAAATGAAACAAGCCTACTTAAAATCCTTTGCATCAATTTGATGAGCAGATCAGCAGATGGAAAACTCAGCTCAGAGTAGACAAAATACAATTTATTTGGCAGCAGAAATCCAAGTTAGGGTCTACATGTTAAATGATACAATTATCAACATACTGGACACATTTTATTTCATTATAAAATCACTGCAGATGGTGACTGCAGCCATGAAATTAAAAGACGCTTACTCCTTGGAAGAAAAGTTATGACCAACCGCAATAGTATATTCGAAAACAGAGGCACTACTTTGCCAACTAAGGTCCGTCTAGTCAAGGCTATGGTTTTTCCTGTGGTCATGTATGGATGTGAGAGTTGGACTGTGAAGAAAGCTGAGCGCCGAAGAATTGATGCTTTTGAACTGTGGTGTTGAAGAAGACTCTTGAAAGTCCCTTGGACTGCAAGGAGATCCAACCAGTCTATTCTGAAGGAGATCAACCCTGGGATTTCTTTGGAAGGAATGATGCTAAAGCTGAAGCTCCAGTACTTTGGCCACCTCATGTGAAGAGTTGACTCATTGGAAAAGACTCTGATGCTGGGAGGGATTGGGGGCAGGAGGAGAAGGGGACGACCCAGGAGGAGACGGCTGGATGGCATCACTGACTCGATGGATGTGAGTCTGAGTGAACTCTGGGAGTTGGTGATGGACAGGGAGGCCTGGCATGCTGCGATTCATGGGGTTGCAAAGAGTCGGACATGACTGAACAACTGAAATGAACTGAATGGAAGAAATGTTAACATAATTCTTCAGTATAAGTTTTAATATATAATTCTCATTTATTATCATGCCTCTATGGTTCAAAGGCACATTTTCAAATTTATCAGATTTACTCTCGTTGATTCTAATGATACAAGTCTAACAATCGCCATTTCATAATCAAGATTAGTTATCAAAAACTACACTGAAAAAAGTATTGGAGCCCACAGTAAGTCAGATCCTTTTAAGTTATGTGTTCTTTTCATTACACAATGAGGAGTGAAAAGAGTAAATTTTAACAACTGAAGTTGCTCTGTAGTACAGTAAAGTGAATAAGTTTAGAGGAAAAAGATATTGAATAATCCAAATGTTATTTTTATTAAATTGTGATAAGAAATGATATGCATCTCATCCTCTCCATGAATTATCCTAACATACTGCAATTCTGTCTTTACTAGGGTTTAAAATGGGCAGGGAGGATCTCTTTGATTTTCAGATCTGGAGCTTTTTCCGGTTGGAGTGGTAAGTGAAGAGTGGGCAATATTTTTCTTGGCACAAAAATAGAGTGAGGGTATATCCCAGACATATTGTGTTAATATTCACTTCCTCTCTGCCATTATGCTTTTTCAAAGTTTGGTTGTAGATCCTTATCCATTCTGTGAAAAATCATAAGATTTTACATTTGTACTTTTTCCTTTATGTCCAGGAAGTAAATTCATGATTTTTCAACAAGGGTGAACTTTTTGTCTTCTTTGAGATTTTGTTTTCCTTGAGAGTAGAAAGTATCCTTTATATTTATTGAAAATCTTGCTGCTCAATTTTTTACAGAAAAATTTTATACAAAGTGACTATCTATTGCATATAACATGCATTATACATAACAATAAGTTTATATAAGTTAAGACATTGAGGAAAATCAAGAATATTTTGTTGTTAAAAGTCGCAGAAAACAGTTGAAGCTACAAGGATGACAAGATGCTTCTAGGGGAAGATACTTTTGGAAGTGAATTTCAAGATGTTGTTTGCATCCTTCATAGTATAAAGAAAAAATTCCCTTGATCCAAAAAAGATTATAAGGATAGAAATATGAAATAAAATGTTAATAGGTAAGGAAGAAAATAGAAATGACTGTTACAAAAGGGATATATAGGGATTTCCCTGGCTGTCCCGTGATTAAGATTCCTTGCTCCCAATATAGGGGGCTGGAGTTCAATTCCTGGTCGGGGAACTAAGATCCTTCATGCTGCCTGGTGCAACCAAACACGACAACAACAATAAAATGAATATACATGGGAGAAGGTTTGTGAAGAAAACCAAAAACGCAGAAGAAGAAAGATTTGAAATGGAGGCAACAAAGAGCGTAATTAGTTATGCAGGTGATCAGGGTGGCACTAAAGTACACTGAATTTGGATAACTCTTCCAGAATGCATAGGAAAGATTAAAGCCATGCATAAAGTTATGACACAATAAATCACACAGAGGGTGGAGACTCAAAATAAAGAGAGTTGGATGGAATTAACTCTCTGAGGGGAAGGACACTGTTTCTGCTTCGTTCATTGAATTGGGGGGAGTGCCTGGGTCATAGTAGGCACTCATTATATATTTACTGAAAAAATAATTAATTGGTTACTGCATCAGTTAAGATGCTTTTAGGTTTATGTCTTAGGAAACTCAACTGAAAGGGACTTAGACATTAAAGAAAATGGTCCACATAATTAATAGTCCAAAAGTAGGATAAAGGTCAAGATTGGTTAATCAGTGGTTCAACAATATCATCAAGCACCAATATTCTTACAATTCCTCAGTATACACTTTATTTTAGTTTCCACTTGGAGTTTTGGGATAATATCTACTTCCTCATTCATGTTCAGTGGAATAAAGAGAACATTTCTTCAACTTTTGCTCAAGTGTTCTTCCTCAGTTTCGCTAATTCAGTTAATAAATCCAGCTCTGTTGCCAGGGGATCACTATGCTTAAGCTTAAAGTTAGAAATCAGTCCATAAGAAGAGTGAGGTGACTGCAATGATTAGTTAATACCAACCAGAGACCATTCCTGGAACTTAGGCTAAGGTCCGTCTAGTCAAGGCTATGGTTTTTCCAGTAGTCATGTACGGTTGTGAGAGTTGGACTGTGAAGAAGGCTGAGCGCTGAAGAATTGATGCTTTTGAACTGTGGTGTTGGAGAAGACTCCTGAGAGTCCCTTGGACTGCAAAGAGATCCAACCAGTCTATTCTGAAGGAGATCAACCTTGAGATTTCTTTGGAAGGAATGATGCTAAAGCTGAAGCTCCAGTACTTTGGCCACCTCATGTGAAGAGTTGACACATTGGAAAAGACTTTGATGCTGGGAGGGATTGGGGGCAGGAGGAGACGGGGACAACCGAGGATGAGATGGCTGGATGGCATCACTGACTCGATGGACGTGAATCTGAGTGAACTCCGGGAGATGGTGATGGACAGGGAGGCCTGGCGTGCTGCGATTCATGGGGTCGCAAAGAGTCGGACAAGACTGAGTGACTGAACTGAACTGATTGCTGCTACATAGTAACAGAAGGATAAAATCGGACAGTGAGGGTTTCACCACACATTCTTTACAAAATTTATAAAGAAGACATTTGAGGCAAATAATGCAGCAGATACAATATTAAAAAGTCTTTTGCTGAAGAAAGATTCATGTACATATTAGAAAGGCAGTGCTGGGGCTGCCATACAAAATACCACAGATTGTGTGGCTTAAACAAAAAAACTGTGTTTTCTAACACAGTTCTGGATGCTAAAGGCCCAAGGCCAAAGTGACGGCTGAGTTGGTTTCTGGTGAGACCTGTCTTCCCAGCTTGTACATGAGCACCTTCTCATTGTGTTCTCATATGATCATTCCTCTGTGCAGTTCAGCTTAGTTCAGTTGCTCAGTTGTGTCCGACTCTTTGCGACCCCATGAACTGCAGCACGCCAGGCCTCCCTGTCCATCACCAACTCCCAGAGTTCACCCAAACCCATGTCCATCGAGTTGGTGATGCCATCCAACCATCTCATCCTCTGTCGGCCCCTTCTCCTCCTGCCCTCAATCTTTCCCAGCATCAGGGTCTTTTCAAATGAGTCAGCTCTTCGCGTGAGGTGGCCAAAGTATTGGAGTTTCAGCTTCAACGTCAGTCCTTCCAATGAACACCCAGGACTGATCTCCTTCAGAATGGACTGGTTGGATCTTCTTGCAGTCCAAGGGACTCTCAAGAGTCTTCTCCAACACCACAGTTCAAATGCATCAATTCTTCTGTGCTCAGCTTTCATTATAGTCCAACTCTTACACCCATACATGACAACTGGAAAAACCATAGTCTTGACTAGACGGACCTTTGTTGACAAAGTAATGTCTCTGTTTTTTAATATGCTATCTAGGTTGGTCATAACTTGCCTTCCAAGGAGTAAGCGCCTTTTAATTTCATGGCTGCAATCACCATCTGCAGTGATTTTGGAGCCCCAAAAAATAAAGTCAGCCACTGTTTCCACTGATTCCCCATCTATTTCCTGTGAAGTGATGGGACCAGGTGCCATGATCTTTGTTTTCTGAATGTTGAGCTTTAAGCCAACTTTTTCACTTTCCTCTTTCACTTTCATCAAGAGGCTCTTTAGTTCCTCTTCACTTTCTGCTATAAGGGTGGTGTCATCTGCATATCTGAGGTTATTGATATTTCTCCTGGCAATCTTGATTCCAGCTTGTGCTTCATCCAGCCCAGTGTTTCTCATGATGTACTCTGCATATAAGTTAACTAAGTAGGGTGACAATATACAGCCTTGACGTACTCCTTTCCTATTTGGAACCAGTCTGTTGTTCCATGTCATCAGTTTTAACTGTTACTTCCTGACATGCATACAGGTTTCTCAAGAGGCATGTCAGGTGGTCTGGTATGCCCATCTCTTTCAGAATTTTCCGCAGTTTATTGTGATCCACACAGTCAAAGGCTTTGGCATAGTCAATAAAGCAGAAATAGATGTTTTTCTGGAACTCTCTTTCTGTTTTGATGACCCAGGGGATGTTGGCAATTTGATCTCTGGTTCCTCTGCCTTTTCCTCTGTGCACAGGCATGAAAAAAGAGAGAGAGGGAGAGAGGGAGGGAGAGATAGAGAGATCTCTTCTTTTAAGGACACCAGACTTACTATATCAGGGTCCCACCCTCATGATGTCATGCAACATTGTGGTGGTGGTTTAGTCCCTAGGTCATGTCTTTTGATCACATGGACTATAGCCTGCCAGGCCCCTCTGTATGGGATTTTCCAGGCAAGAATACCGGAGTGGGTTTCCATTTCCTTCTCCAGAAAATCTTCCCAACCCAGGGATCGAACCCTTGTCTCCTGCACTGCAAGTGGATTCTTTACTGATGGAGCTACCAGGGAAGCCTCAAGGCCCCATCTCTGTGACATCAGTGGGCATCAGTGTCCACTTGGACACTGTGTTTCACAGAATTCAGGAAATGCTGGAAACTTCCCTTTCTCCAGTGCACAGTTACCTGAGTAAAAACCTGTAGGTCCTGTTGGGAATGCACTAAGGGAATCGTGACTGTGTGTACATCTGATACATCCTTGCAAGGTCTTATTTTCCTGGGGACCCTATCTCAAGTCAATAAATTCCATGCCTAAAACCTGGATTAGGTCTGGAAGCTGGCCTAGGGATCATGTTTTATTTAAAGGGGCAACTGTCTTCATTCTCCATCCTTTTTTTATTTTTGCAAATTGGGAGGTACCTGTGTTGTCTGCCCATCCATTTTGCCCTTAGGGGATGCCATGTTCTTTAAACCATCTCCAACCTTGCTATCCACTACAATTGCATCTACTTAGCTTCCTGTGATTATGTGCATTCACCTCAATTCTAAAATCTCGAGGGAACTGTTATCCCCACAGTGACCAGGAGCCCTGGTCTTTAATGAACACTTCTGCTGTCATCCTAAAACACAGGAGATCTAACACTGAAGTTCTTAATGATGCTGGTGATCTCTCAAAAGTGCATTTCCCATGGAACATAATCGTTTGACAGATTTTCCGGTCTAGCAGGCACATCTCTTTTAGCCTTTGGATCACTTTTGGTACCATCATCCATGGCAACTCTGGAATTTCAAACTCCTTTTGTGTGGACCCATTGCTTTTTCCATGCTTCTAGGAGTAAACTGTACCACCCTCCTGGAGTCTTTGCCAGGATATTGAATCTTGCATTTTTGGATTGTATATTCAACATTACGGGGCTTCCCAGGTGGCTCAGTGGTAAAGAATCTGCCTGCCATGCAGGAGATACAGGTCAGTCTCTGAGTCTGGAAGATCCCCTGGAGAAGCAAATGGCAGCCTGCTCCAATATTCTTGACTAGGAAACCCCATGGTTAGAGGAGCCTGGTGGGCTAGCGTCCATGGGGTTGTAAAGAGTATGAGACAACTCAGCCACTAAACAACAATAACAAATTCAACCTTACACACTTGCCTCCTTCATCAAAACCTCTCAGAATCTAATCCTATGCAAATTTGCCTGGTACTTTCTAGTATAAATGAGCTATATCTTGCAGCTCATTTGAAGCACAGGTCTTTTCTTCCTGATTGCCTTATATTGTGACTTTCCCTAATTATGGGCCTGGTCACTTGGTGAGGAGATGGGGCAGCTTTTGGGAAGGTACCAAAAAACTTAGTAACTAAGGGAAAAATAAAATGACCCTCATGAACACATACCCTATTGCTCTAGAGATTAAAGGACTGCATCTTGAAATAAGATACTGTTTCCTTTCCTACTGATAATTTAAAATCTTTATAGATATTTTGATAAATCATCACATACATTTTTGGATATTTTGTCTACATGTCTCAAAAGGCTCACAAAAAGTACCTACCCTTTGATCCACCATGTATATTACTGTGTTACTGTAAATTCATCCTAAGGCAATTATCAAATAAATGTGCAAAACTATATGTGTAAGGATTTTCTTTTAAGGGTAAAAATTACACAAAATAGTTCTTGGTTAAATAAATTATGGAACTATAACATAAGACTATGAAGTAATGAATGTTGACGAGGTAAAGCCATATTTATTAATATAAATATACTCTTGGTATTACTGAAAAAGTACAAGTAGGCTATTAAATGTGTGTGTACAAGTGCCTGCCTGTGTTTGCAAAGGAAATACACCAATGTGAGCTATAGCCAAAGCAAAAGAAAGGGAATTTATTATAAAAATAAAGAGATGTCTCAAAGATTCCAAAGTTACATTTTTAGAAGAAACTTCTTAGGAAAAGACTAAACCACATATTAAAAACTTACAAGCATTCTTCATCTTTTATCTCTGTTTCGCTATTTGTATTTGCTTATTCTATGATTCATGTGATGAATTTGCCTATCCTAAAACTCACAGTTTCATATATTATAGTCCAGCTATACCTAGAAACTGCCTGACATTCTGCAAATCTGAGCTCCAAATTCCTGGAGAGACTCTGGGCTAAGAATACATGAATATATGATGTCTATCCTTAGTGTATTAACTATGGACAGAGGAATAAAATTGTGTCAGACAAATGTGACTGCCAGGAACCCACTAGGTTTAGAAAGTTGATGTCATCATTTAAAAAGTGGAATGATTATGGCTGGGCAGAAAACCCACAGCTATCATAAAATATGTAGATGTATTATTCATATAAAGCTGAATCACCTATTGGTCTTTATTCAAATAAATGACAGTATAAAATTCTCCAAAAATTTGAGAATACATTTTAAAGTTTATAGTGGTATACTCAGCACACATTTCTTAAAGTTCCCTGTGATACCTACAGCCCACATCTGATACTATTAATAAAAACTTTATTCTTTCTCTTTCCTGATTACATAAATACTCTCTCATTACAATCTTCTTTTCACTCTTCCTTTCATATCCCAGATCTAGTTCATTCTCTTCCAATGTTTTTTCCTATGTAAATCATTCAAATCAATCTTGCTTCCCTTTTTTTTTTAAAAAACAACAACAACTGTGTTAAGAACACAACACAAGATCTACTCTCAACAAACATTTGGTGCACAATATATAATTTTTAAATACAGGCACAGTGTTGTACAGCGGATTTCTAGAACTTATTCATCTTGTGTAACTGAAATTTTATACTCATTAAACAGCAACCCTTTATTATTCTTTCCCTGCACACTCTGGCAACCACCATTCTACTCTCTGTTGCTGAGTTTGACTGTTTTAGATACTTCATATAAGTGGACTCATGCAGTATTTCTCCTTCTGTGAGTGGCTAATACATGGAGATAACTATGGTTGTGGATTGAAACACTTAATATTGTGAAAATATCCATGCAGCCCAGAGAGATCTACAGATTCAATGCAATCACTATCAAAATTTCAATGGCATTTTTTTACAGGAAAAAAAAAAACCACCTCTAAAATTATATGGAACTGCAAAAGACAATGAAAAACCAAAAGAATCTTGAAAAAGAACAAAGCTGGATAGATCACATTTCCTAATTTCAGAATACCTTAAAAACTATAGTAATTAAAACAGTATGATACTAGTATAAAAATAGACTTATCAACCATTAGCAGAGAATGCATACACAGTCAACTGATTTTCTACTGGGTGCCAAAAATACAATCGGAAAAGGATAGTCTCTAAAACAAATAATGTTGGAGAAACTGAATATCCACAAGAAAAAGAATGAAGTTGGGCCCTTACCTTACACTATATACAAAATAACTCAAAATGAATTAAAGATGAAATTGAGATATGAATCTGTAAAACTCCTAGGGAAAAAAAAATAGGGGAAAAGCTTCATGATAGTGCTCTAAGTTAATGAATTTTTGAATATGATAAAAGCACAAGCAACAAAAGGAAAAATAGGTAAGTGATATGACACTGCAGATGGTGACTGCAGCCATGAAATTAAAAGACGTTTACTCCTTGGAAGAAAAGTTATGGCCAACCTAGACAGCATATTCAAAAGCAGAGACATTAATTTGCCGACTAAGGTCTGTCTAGTCAAGGCTATGGTTTTTCCTGTGGTCATGTATGGATGTGAGGTTGGACTGTGAAGAAAGCTGAGCACCAAAGAATTGATGCTTTTGAACTGTGGTGTTGCAGAAGACTCCTGAGAGTCCCTTGGACTGCAAGGAGATCCAACCAGTCCATTCTAAAGTAGTTCAGCCCTGGGTGTTCTTTGGAAGGAATGATGCTAAAGCTGAAGCTCCAGTACTTTGGCCACCTCATGTGAATAGTTGACTCATTGGAAAAGACTCTGATGCTGGGAGGGATTGGGGGCAGGAGGAGAAGGGGACGACAGAGAATGAGATGGCTGGATGGCATCACCGACTCGATGGACATAGTTTGAGTGAACTCCGGGAGATGGTGATGGACAGAGAGGCCTGGCGTGCTGTGATTCATGGGGTCGCAAAGAGTCGGACACGACTGAGCGACTGAACTGAACTGAACTGATGACAATCTTGCTTTCTTTGTGTCTCCCTGTCTCCTACAACTGCACTCTACACCAAGCAACTCCTCTGGCACAGTTCCATTTTGATTGAGAACAGAACTACTGGTATCTTATTTTTGCCCTGCCCAATATGTATTGGGGGAAAATAGAAAGATATAAAGTATTAATACTGTTTATCACCAGAAGGTGAAATTATGGATAATTAAAAAATGCATTTTATTTTTCTTATCTGTTTTTCTACTTTCTTAAAATGATAAGTATGCATTAGTTGTAAAATAATTTAAAATCCATATATGGAAAATATATGTGCCAATGATTCTCATTAATATTGTTAACATATTTTAATTTCATCTCTATTTTATCTCAAGCAGATCAAAGCCTTCAAATCAAACACGTAGCAAAACTCTACTTATAATAATGGTTTAATAAATAATTTATTTGAAAAATGAACAAGTAAATACACAAATGCATAAAATAAAACTTAATCCTGTAGTTTACATGGCAGCCAAAAGAGAAATACCTACAAAAACCACATAACCAGGGCTAATATTGCTTTAAATCACAAAAAGATTACTGATTACCTAGTGTAATCAGTATATAAAATTGATTTCTACCAAGAAGCAACTTCATCATTTTGCAAAACATTGTCAAAAATTAATATTCTATACTCAGCTGGAGTTGGATAAGAGTTTAACAAAATCCATCACTAGAAGTTACATAATGTATCAAGTTAGAAGCTATCCCCTTACTGTGGAGTTTTTTGTTGTATGTTGTCAAAAAGTTGAATTTCGGGCTTCCCTGGTGGCCCTATAGTTAAGAATCTGCCTGCCAATGCAAGGGACATGGGTTCAGTCCTTGGCCTGAGAAGATCCCATATGCTGCAGGGCAATTAAGCCTGTGTGCCACAATTACTGAAGCCCACACTCCCCAGAGCCCATGCTCTGCAATAAAAGAGCTATACAATGAGTAGTTCTGGGGATCTAAAGTACAGCATGGTGATCATAGTTAACAATACTGCTTTGTACATGTGAAGGTTGTTAGAGGAGTAAATCTTAAATGCTCTCACCACAAAAAGATATAATTGGTGATGTGATGGAAGTGGTGATTATGGCGGTCATAATTTTTAATATATAAGTGTATCACATCAACACATTGTAATACTGGTACATTATAGGTTCTCAGAAAATATTTTTTTGTTGAATAAAATAAAACATTTTTTGAGAAATTTAGATGTGTCAGCAATTAATTTTTAGAAGCTGGAAATTTTTCATCTTCTAGTGATATGAATTTCTGGAATTATATCTACAGGAAAGGTAATACTATGCTTCTTTAAATTTTTAGTAATATTTTGATTTAAAACATTTTTGTTGGAATATAGTTACTTTACAATGTTGCATTATTTTCTGCTGTTCAGCAAAGCAAATCAGTTCTATGTGTACATATATCCTCTCTTTTTTGGATTTCCTTCCCATTTAGATCACCACAGAACACTGAATAGAGTTCCCTGTGCTATACAATAGGTTATCATTAGTTGTCTGTTTTATACATAGTAGTGTTTATATTGGAGAAGGCAATGGCAACCCACTCCAGTACTCTTGCCTGGAAAATCCCATGGACAGAGGAGCCTTGTAGGCTGCAGTCCACAGGGTCACTAAGAGTCAGACACGACTGAGCGACTTCACTTTCATTCTTCACATTCACACATTGGAGAAGGATATGGCAACCCACTTCAGTGTTCTTGCCTGGAGGATCCCAGGGACAGGGGAACTTGGTGGGCTGCCATCTATGGGGTCGCACAGAGTCAGACACGACTGAAGCGACTTAGCAGCAGCAGCAGCAGCAGCAGTATATATATATCAATTCCAATTTCCCAGTTGATCCTACCCTTCACCCTCCTTGGTGTTTATACATTTGCTCTCTACATCTGTGTCTCTAATATTTTGATTTTTGATCTTTCCTATTTAAAGGGGATCTTCACGAACCAGGGATCGAACTCAGGTCTCCTGCATCGCAGGCAGATTCTTTACTGCTGAGCCACCAGGGAAGTCCATTTAAAAACGTTCACCTTTTTTCTTGTATGTCAGGAAGCGTGAATGCTCAGGCTCCTCTCTTTCTCTGCTTCATGGATTTTGATGGAAAACTCCATACTGGGGAAAGAATAGTTGAGCTGAAACTTCAAATAGAATCTCATGAGTCATACACATGTCTGCTAACAGGAGGAGACAGGCAAAGATGTACAAGTACAGAAGATAATGGGAAGGGAGTTGCTTGATTTTTTTCTTCTCCTCTTAATCAGGAAATAGTTGTTTCTTCCCCACTTTCATTGTTTTGAACAATGCATTTCACCAACAAGAAGAAACTTAATGATGAGTCAATTGCAGGAAGCAGGAATTTGATTTTCTAAATTCTTAGTTCTTTAGAGTAAGCAGAGATCCAACAGTGACATTTAAAAATGATTCTGTTTCTGTAACTTGGCTAGTCTTTAAAATAAAAGGACGATGTATGTGGAATTCTGTACACCTACATGATAATTCATGTCAACCATACACTTACTGCACACTCTCAAATGCTTCCCCACATAAATCAGTTCTGAGACCTAAGAGTTTCCCTCATTAAAATTTACTTGAGATTCCTGTAACCTTTTCTAAGGAAGCAACAGCAGGTATAAAATGTGCAGCTTTGCGTGTGTGTGTGTGTGTGTGTGTGTGTGCGTGTGTGCGTGTGCAAAGCTTTAATTCCAATCTATAAAAGAAAACCTTTTTTTGGTGGGTAGTTGAAAGCCTGGCAAAGGTGGGCGAGAAAGTCATAGAATTTTGGAAGTATGACATAATAGATTATAGAAATTAGAAATTTGTCACAGAATACTGATGGAGGAGATGCCAGGCTGAGTCAGATTTTCCCAGTGCTTAAGCAAGGATCTGGTTATAAATTGGACTCCCTTGAAAATTGCACTAACATTTCTGGCCACTAGATCAGTCTGAATTCTCTTCTTCCAGATGCAGCCATGATAAGAGTCAGTTTGCATATGGTATAGCTGGTGGTGTACTATTTATTGCAAGTGACAGTTTCATAAGCTGGGTGTTAAGTGTTTGGAGGAATCATTCTCTTGCTTAATGGCTACCAATGACTGTTTCTGCTGCAGAATAAAGTACAAATCCTGAAGTGTGGCATCCAAAGCTCTCTGGGATCTGGTATGTTGCTTAGATCTCATCATCTGGTTCTACTATCCACCTAGCTTCTATGTCAAGATTTAGACCCATCTCTTCCTTCTTTCTTTGGAAGGACTGGTGCTAAAGCTGAAATTCCAATAATTTGGCCACCTGATGTGAAGAGTTGACTCATTGGAAAAGACTCTGATGCTGGGAGGGATTGGGGGCAGGAGGAGAAGGGGACGACAGAGGATGAGATGGCTGGATGGCATCACTGACTCGATGGACATGAGTTTGAGTGAACTCTGGGAGTTGGTGATGGACAGGGAGGCCTGGCGTGCTGCAATTCATGGGGTTGCAAAGAGTCGGACACAACTGAGTGACTGAACTGAACTGAATTTCCTTCTTTATGCCATCACTGTACATTTTAGAGCCTTATAACAGTAAATACTTATTCATAAGTTTATCTCCTTGAAGGAAGGAACTATGGTTTATTAATCTTTTAAAAAATTATTTATTTTATTTTTGTCTTCTTTGGGTCTTAGTTGTGGCATGTGGGTTCTTCACTGCTGTATGGGCTTAATTGTCCCAAGGCATGTGGGATCTTAGTTCCTGGACCAGGAATCAAACATCTGTCCCCTGCATTGGAGGGCAGATTCTTGACATTAGACCACCAGTGAAGCCCCCAGCTTATTAATCTTTGTATTACCTAGTATATAGTATATATACTATATATATACTATACTATATATATACTATATATTGTATATACCTAGTATATCTTTGCAGTACCTAGTATATAGATATAGTATCATCATTGTTTGTTGAATTGATGGATTTATGCTCAATCTTTAAAAAAAATACTTATTGTCATTCACTTGACATGCAGTAGGCAAATTCTAAGAATGACTCTAATGACACTCATCTAATGATAATAATCCCCCTGTCTTTGGAATGAGGTCATATCTCTGCATATCATGAGACACCACTCCCATGATTGTATTATTGTGACTATATCAACTTACAAGGAAAAAGGAGGTGATCTGATTGGGCATAATTTAAGCTAACAAGCTCTTTAAAAGCAGAGTTTCAACTGACTGATGGGGGAAAATGAAGTCAAACATTCCACGTTTGAGGGACATTTGATGCATCATTACTGGCTTTGAAGATGGAGGGGGTCATGTGCCAAGGAATGCTGGTGACCTTTGAGAACTAACAGTGGCTTGCAGCCAGCCAGGAAATGGGGATCTCAGTCCTACACCCACAAAGGAACTAGATTCTGCCAACACTCTGAGTGAATTCTAGATTTTTCAATAACAGATCAGTCTGCTGACACGTGGATTTCAGCCTTGTAAGAATCGAAGTAGAGAACCGGATCTCATTATCCCAGAGTTCTGACCTACCCAGTTAAGGGATAACCAATGGGTATTGTCAAAAGGCAGTTAAGTTTGTAGCAATTTTCTCTGCTGCAACAGAAAACAAGTCTAGCTAGTATGCAACCTCACCAGACAGAATGGATACATATGCTCTCCTCTGTCTTGGGTTTATTAATTCAATTAATGCAAAATAGGTGTACCCATGTCCAACTGATGCCTGTTAGCTATGTAACAACACTTAGGCCAAGGCAGTATGGTCATTTCAAATAAAGTAACAAACTGTTATTGGACACATTCCACATTTCATGCACTAGATGGGGCTCTGGCTGGGATTCAGTCCTGAATATAATACACTTAGTCAGAACAGCTTGATGTTCTAGCTCACAATAGCAGGGACATAACTGCAGACAAACACTTTATGTCAAAGAAGTCAACACAATAGCATTAAAAGTTTGAATATTCGGGGGCTATTGTTGTAGCAAGTATATCAGTTTTCTAATTACTGAAGTTCTGTTTGGTTCCGTGTCAAATATGCCTGGCATTTAAATTTTAAAAAAAATTTTGGATAATATCTTCTCTTATTTTTAAGAAACCAGCCCTGAATGTTTCTAATATTAAAAAAACCTTCATTTATGTCAATTATAAGACAACTGGAAATTTGAATACTAGATATTTAATAATATTAAGGAATGTTTTAGATGCAATATTACATTTGTTTTTTTTTTTAAAAAGAGAGTCATTCCCTTTAGAAATTCATACGGAAATATGTATGGTTGTTGTAAGGGATTTACTTTCAAATAATCTTGGATGGAGGAAAGTGGATGGCAGTTTAGATGAGGCCATGGAATGGTTATGGGTTGATGGCTATTGGGATAGGTGATGGGTCCATGGGAGGTTATTTTTAAAAATGTTGTCTTTGATGTATTCAAAAGGATGCTTGCTAATTTTTACATATCATTTATAATGCTTTACTGTTGGTGTTTTCAGGTTAACTAGTTAGTTATATAGCTAGAAATGGAAGTATTAATGAATTTTTTAGGTTTGGAATTGGTGAAGATGTGACTTTATGTTAAGTATACTTCTACTGAAGTCATACCCCTCCCCCTACACATATGGCTTCAATAGAAGCATACTTTACTTAACATAAAGTCACTTCACCAATTCCAAACCTAAATTACACACACACACACACACACACACACACACACACACACACTGGACTTCTCCAGTGGCTCAACAGTAAAGAATCCATCTGCAAAGCAGGAGACGTGGGTTCAATCCCTGGGTCGAGAAGATCCCTTGGAGGAGGGCATAGCAACCCACTCCAGTGTTCTCGCCTAGAGAATCCCCATGGACAGAAGAGCCTGGTGGGCTAGAGTCCATTGGGTCGCAAAGAGTCAGACACAACTGAAGTGACTTACCATGCATGTACACACACACACACACACATACACATATACTGTACTATATATCTATAATCATATGCAATATATAGTGTATACACTTATAAATTATATATACAATATCTTGTACACCTATGCATACTGTACCCTAGCATCCTAAAATCATCAATTTAATATTATTAAAATGCTGAATTTATAGTCCCTTTAATATCTTTGGACTAGAGCTAGTAGGTGACAGATGTTGATGGCTCATGACTGTGGTACACTCCCCCAGTATTTATCACAGACCTGTAGATCAATTATGATAGGTCGCATAATGTACACAAAAAGTTACAATATCTGAACATTTCAGTTGGGTAGTCAAGATCTCTATCTCTAATACGCATAGCATCGGCCATGAAGTAGGTTGGCCTTACATCTGTACTCTCACATCTGTAGGTTGTGCAGAGCATCAGAAGAAAATGATTAAAACTGAGAAGATCTTATTACAAAGATTTTTGGAGAATATGCACTGTGTGTGGTCAGAATAAATACTTTCAAGTAGCTTGATGGTGAGGGCAGAGATGAGTCCCCTAGAGGGCATGCCATACTGCAGGGCTTGTGTTTTGGGGAGCAGGATGGGAAGGTTCTGGGAACAGCGGAACAGTAGCTGGGCTTTGTGCTCCTCCTGTGTTCTTCCCCCATACCACGTTAGCCTCTCCTTTACAAAATGGTTGAACTAATATTTAACAAGAATGAATTAGAAGGCGGCCAAATTATTAGCCTGTTGGGTGTAGGCATGCACGTTGGCCCATAAATTGATAAGAAAACAAAAACAGCAACGGCCCCCAGCCTTTTTGGCACCAGGGGCCAGTTTTGTGGGAGACAATTTTTCCACAGACCAGGGTGGGGAGGGATGATTTCAGGATGATTCAAATGCATCGCATTTATTATGTGGCTGCTGATCTGACAGGAGGCGGAGCCCAGGTGGTAATGTGAGTGATGGGGAGCGGTTGTAAATACGGATAAAGCTTTGCTTGCTCCGCTGCTGCTCACCTCCTACTGTGTGGCCCAGATGCTAACAGGACTCAGACCCATATTAGTCTGTAGCCCAGGGGCTGGGGACTCCTGCTCTATGGCATTTTGGAGTGAGTCTAAAACATGAAGATTATATAGGATTCAGAGAATTAAGACCATGAGAGGCCACAAAAGTCAGTCCAGGAGATGTTAAGACTTGAGATAGATATCGAAACAGTGAAGAAGTAACATTTTCCTGCAGGGGTAATTGTTCTGTGGGGAGATGCACGGCAGAGTGGGGACCAATGAAAGAGAAGCCCAGCTGGCATCGGGGCTTTGGAAGGGGATGTGAGCAAATGAGACGAGACCAGCTGGTGGAGAGCCTGAGTTCCTGCCAGAGAGAGGTTTTAGACTTGATCTAATAGACAATAGGGAACCATTCACTTTTGTTAAACAGGTGGTGCTAATTAATTGAGGATAATCAGGAGTCAGCTGTTCAGCAACAAGTTAGTAGTGGAAGAGTTTTAGTTTATTAAAGAAGATTTGCATTGGAAGAGTGTTTCCCAAACTGGTCTGAGAAGAATCCCTCAGGGGCAATTGTTAAAAGTGCAGACTGGCAAACCCTTCTTCGGATGCTGGTGTTTTAGCAGATTGGGGATAAAAACAGTGCTTTTATAAGCTTGCAAAGTGAGTCATTTATGCATAACTCTCTTCTAGGTAGTTGGAAAGTGTGTGTGATGACAGATTTAGTGTTTGCTGTGACTTTCAGTGGGATTGGACTTCCCAGGTGGCACTAGTGGTAAAGAACCTGCCTGCCAAAGCAGGAGACTAAGAGATGTGGGTTCAATCCCTGTGTCAGGAAGATCCCCTGGAGAAGGGCATGCCAACCCACTCCAGTATTCTTGCCTGGAAAATTCCATGATCTGAGGAGCCTGGCAGTCCATGGGGTCGCAAAGAGTGGACACGGCTGAAGTGCCTAAGCACACACAGATCAGAGGAATTAGGCAGAAGAGACAAGGATGCTGAGGAAGAAAAAGCTTTGGGGAGCTTCATTTAAGAATTGTGATACTTTCCAATTCACGGCTTTAAGGGTTTCCTTCGACTTTTGGAGTCTTTTCTCTTACTAACAAAGCTTCTGAATTGTGGTATATAGAAAAAAAGAAAACACGTGTTTAGATTAAAAGAATAAATTCCAAGACATTGCTGCTTTACAAGGCAGTTTATAATGAAATGTTCAGTCTTTGTTCTAACCATTTATTTCTGAAATCAACTGAAGATTTTCTAGTTTCGGCCTGTAGAGGGAGCTGTAACTCTTGCTATAAATAACAGTCTTCTTTTCCCAGGCAGACATAACATCACCAACCTATAGTATATTACTGAACTATTATATTCTAGAATTTATAATGAATATCCTAGAAATGAAATGTGGTATTTCCTTCATAATTTATAACTCAGGATTTGTACATACTTTGTTTATGACACTCCTTTTTACATATCTCCCAGCACGAACTCCTTTGGCAGTCAAAATGGATTGCACTATAGGGATATTTTTGGCCCTTTCTTTTCCATCCCCATTTACACAGGCTTTCTCTTTCTTTTTGGAACAAAAATTGTTGTCATTTGTCTAAATATGACTTCCTTGCTTGGAACCTAATCAAGAAATAATTCTTTAATGAATCCTTCTCTGATCTCCCATCTCTCAGCTTGTATTACATGCTATCTTGTAACCCTAACCATAAGCACCTTGACTGCAGAGCTTCTGTCTGGTTCATATTCATAACCATAGAATATAGTGTCAGCTCATAGTGGTTGTTCAATCAATTAAATGGTCAAAATGTAATATGTGGTTACATTATTACCATATAAAGGATCACTACTTTTGAACACCATGACTACTGGCTTTGAAATTATCTACATCAGTCTTGCACTAACGTGTTGACAGTGAATTTTTACCCATTCTAAAATAGAAAATAGTTGTAAGAAAGAACTATGTGCTCACTAGAAACTTTAGGATTTAAAAATAAAAATTGGAGGGAATACTTGAAAGATATTTAAGTGTCTTAAAATAACTCTTTGAGTGGTTAAGAAACATTATGTGGTTAAGAAAATTCTCTTGCAGAATGATCATGCATCCCTTACAAGGAAATATGTGTATTACCATAAAAGATGCACTGTGATTGAAGCAAGAAATAAGTTCCACCTATACTACTCACTGTTTAGAATAATGAGCTAATCCCCACAGTTTGCCTTTGAAAAGGACAGAAAAAGTGTTGGGAACTGCATTGTTTGAAGAAATGAGCTGCCTGTACTTAAATAGCTATAGGATTGTTTTACCTTAAAGAAAACCTAGGGTATTTCTCCACAAATTTAAGTTCTTTGACTTACCATCTTAGAAAAGGTAGAGCAAACATTCTTATTTTTTCTCTCTCAAAATGTGAATACTGTGTAGTTCTAAAGCCTCCTTCAAACAGCTGAAAGTCAGATGTTGGAAAAATCTCATGACCAAGTTCTATTATACTCAGTGTGAGATGATATTAGTACGTGTAGAGTTACAGTCCATTTAAGAGCATACTAGTCTAAACCAATTGATTCACACATACACACATACACGCACAAGTGACAGAAAGTTGAAAACAATTTAAATCTCATTCAGTTCCATTCAGCTGCTCAGTCGTGTCCGACTCTTTGCGACCCCATGAACCGCAGCACGCCAGGCCTCCCTGTCCATCACCAGCTCCCGGAATCCACCCAAACCCATGGCCATTGTGTCAGTGATGCCATCCAGCCATCTCATCCTCTGTCGTTCCCTTCTTCTCCTGCCCCCAATCCCTCCCAGCATCAGGGTCTTTTCAAATGAGTCAGCTCTTCGCATGAGGTGGCCAAAGTATTGGAGTTTCAGCTTCAACATCAGTCCTTCCAATGAACACCCAGGACTGATCTCCTTTAGGACGGACTGGTTGGATCTCCTTGTATCCAAGGGACTCTCAGGAGTCTTCTCCAACACCACAGTTCAAAAGCATCAATTCTTCAGCGCTCAGCTTTCTTTGTAGTCCAACTCTCATATCCATACATGACTACTGGAAAAACCATAGCCTTGACTAGACGGACCTTTGTTGGCAAAGTAATGTCTCTGCTTTTGAATATGCTGTCTAGGTTGGTTATAACTTTCCTTCCAAGGAGTAAGCATGTTTTAATTTCATGGCTGCAGTCACCATCTGCAGTGATTTTGGAGCCCAGAAAAATAAAGTCAGCCACTGTTTCCACTGTTTCCCCATCTATTTGCCATGAAGTGATGGGACTAGATGCCATGATCTTCGTTTTCTGAATGTTGAGCTTTCAGCCAACTTTTTCACCCTCCTCTTTGACTTTCAAGAGGCTCTTTGGTTCCTCTTCACTTTCTGCCATAAGGATGGTATCATCTGCATATCTGAGGTTATTGATATTTCTCCCAGCAATCTTGATTCCAGCTTGTGCTTCATCCAGCCCAGCATTTCTCATGATGTACTCTGCATATAAGTGAAACAAGCAGGGTGACAATATACGGCCTTGACGTCTCCTTTTCCTATTTGGAACCAGTCTGTTGTTCCATGTCCAGTTCTAACTGTTGCTTTCTGACCTGCATACAGGTTTCTCAAGAGGCAGGTCAGGTGGTCTGGTATGCCCATCTTCAGAATTTTCCACAGTTTATTATGATCCACACAGTCAAAGGCTTTGGCATAGTCAAGAAAGCAGAAATAGATGTTTTTCTGGAACTCTCTTGCTTTTTCCATGATCCAGCGGATGTTGGCAATTTGATCTCTGGTTTCTCTGTCTTTTCTAAAACCACCTTGAACATCTGGAAGTTCACGGTTCACGTATTGCTGAAGCCTGGCTTGGAGAATTTTGAGCATTACTTTACTAGCATGTGAGATGAGTGCAATTGTGCAGTAGTTTGAGCATTTTTTGGCATTGCCTTTCTTTGGGATTGGAATGAAAACTGACCTTTTCCAGTCCTGTGGCCACTGCTGAGTTTTCCAAATTTGCTGGCATATTGAGTGCAGCACTTTCACAGCATCATCTTTCAGGATTTGAAATAGCTCAACTGGAATTCCATCACCTCCACTAGCTTTGTTCATAGTAATGCTTTCTGAGGCCCACTTGACTTCACATTCCAGGATGTCTGGCTCTAGGTGAGTGATCGCACAATTGTGATTATCTGGGTTGTGAAGATCTTTTTTGTACAGTTCTTCTTTGTATTTTTGCCACCTTTTCTTAATATTTTCTGCTTTGTTAGGTCCAGACCATTTCTGTCCTTTATCATGCCCTTCTTTGCATGAAATATTCCCTTGGTATCTTTAATTTTCTTGAAGAGATCTCTAGTCTTTCCCATTCCATTGTTTTACTCTATTTCTTTGTATTGATCACTGAGGAAGGCTTTCTTATCTCTCCTTGCTATTCTTTGGAACTCTACATTCAAATGGGTATATCTTTCTTTTTCTCCTTTGCTTTTTGCTTCCTTTCTTTTCACAGCTATTTGTAAGGTCTCCTCAGACAGCCATTTTGCTTTTTTGCATTTCTTTTTCTTGGGGATGTTCTTGATCCCTGTCTCCTGTACAATGTCACTAACCTCTGTCCATAGTTCATCAGGCACTCTCTCTATCAGATCTAATCCCTTAAATCTATTTCTCACTTCCTTATTAATAACAAATAAAAGCACTTTATAATAATATGATAAAACTCTTCATCTATTTGTTACCCCTTACTATTAAAAAAAAAATTATACTGCTGACAATTGGCTATACATCATAGACTCTTGGTGAGTGTGAGAAATGATATGCACTCTCTCTAGGAGAGATCCTGGCTATGGGTATGTATATTACCTTTAAAAGTTCTACGCTTACCCAGTAAGAGCCCTTTAATAAATTCTTGCTAAGAGAATATACAGAAATTCATGGGCTTCCCTGGTAGCTCAATTGGTAAAGAATTCACCTGCCATGCAGGAGACCCTGGTTTAATTTCTTGGTTTGGAAGATCTGTTGGAGAAGGGATAGGCTACCCACTCCAGTATTCTTGGGTTTCCCTGGTGGCTCAGCTGGTAAAGAATCTGTCTGCAATGCAGGAGACCTGCGTTTGATCCCTGGGTTGGGAAGATGCCCTGGAGAAGGGAATGGCTACCACTCCAGTATTCTAGCCTGGAGAATTCCATGGACTGTAGAGTCCATGGGGTCACAAAGAGTCAGACAGAATTGGGCAACTTTTACTTTCAAGAGAATATACAGAAACTCATACAAAATCCATGTGCAGATAATCCCATTATGTTTTTAAGATTGGAGTATAATTGCTTTACAATGTTATGTTAGTTTCTTCTGTACAATGAAGTGAATCAGCTATAGGTATACATATATCCTGCCCCTCTTAAGCCTCCATCCCACTGTCTCCCTATCCCGTCCCTCTAGGTCATCACAGAGCTGAGCACCCTGTGCTATATAGGAGCTCCCCACTAGCCATTTTACACATAGCAGTGTATATATGTCAGTGGCTATTGTCTTAATTTGCCCTCTGCTCTCCTTCCCCTCTGTGTCTACAAGTCTTTTCTCTATGTCTGTGTCTCTATTCCTGCCCTGCAATTAGGTTCGTCAGTATCATTTTTCTAGATTCCATATGTATGTGTTAACATGCAATATTTGTTTTTCTGATGCACACTTTGAGGAAGGAAGGGATATTCACAGTTATTGGTGAGGGTGCCAGAAGTGACTCTCAGAGCTCCCCCGACCCCAGTCCCCACTGGTCTGCTTCTGCTCTTGGTCAATAAGCAATATGGGCCAGGATTTGCCTTTTCATGTGGGATTCTTCATTTCTAGCCATGCTATTGCCTCCCGTTGAGATCTACTCCCTCCATTGCATATTAACCCCCAGTTCTCCTGTGTGGATGACCTCATGGGTCATAGCACTCCTGGCTGGCTTATAAACAAGATGCATTGATTTCTCACAGCTCTGGAGACTGTAAGAATCTGCAAATTCTACGTCTGGTGAGGACCCTCTTCTTCACAGAGGGTAGCTTCTCACTCTATCCTCATGTGGTAGGAAGTGTGAGGGAGCTCCATGGAGTCTGGAACCTTTTTCTTTTTTTTTTTGACTGTGCAGCATACACAATCTCAGTTCTCTGACCAGAGATCAAACCTGTGCCCCTTGTAGTGGGTCTTAACCACTGAACCATCAGGCAAGTTCCTATGGAATCGCTTTTTAAAAGGGCACTGATCATACTCATGTGGGTTCCACCTTCATGACCTAATCATCTCCCAATTGCCCCTCTCCAGATGCCATCACATTCGGGGGTAGGTTTCAACATGTGACATTTGTGATGACACCAATATTCAGTCTCTAGTCCCTGGGCAGGAAGTGGCCTTGAGACCAGTTTGGCTTCTGTTCTCGTGGCCTGGGCAGAAGGATGTTGTCCTTCATCCCTTTTCTGGGTGACAGCTGAGGCAGATTGGAGGTTTCAAGATTAGGAACTACATGTCCGTCTCTACTGAGCCCTATAGTGGACTGGAGGAAGCACAAAGGGCCCGTGGAAAAGTGGACATCAAAGTGTATTTTCTTAGTGTTCAAGACAAATGGCAGTCGATTCAACCTGGTGCTTCTGACAACTCTTACACTCCTAGGTCCTTGATCTAAGAGAGACTGTAATTAAAGATTTTTCTGCAATTATATTGATCTCTGAGAATGAGGCCGACTCCACTCCTTTGCCCACCATATCATATGCAGACTATCTAACAGGCAGACATTCAAATTTGAAATGCGTTTTCAGGAAAATCTTTAAAATGATTCATCTTTCAATTTAAACAAAATTTGGGCCTAGGAATCCTAAAATAAAACAATTTCCGCACCCTCACAGCCTACTGTTTTCAAATAAATCTTCCCAGTTGTATCTGACAATTTTGTAGACCTTTCAGTATTCCAAGCACTTTTAGCATTCTACCAACATCTTAATTTTTTCTACTGTATTACAATAGAATAATTTATTTCCACATTATTCCTTATTGTCATCAGAAATTTAAAATATCAGTTATCTGATTCTTACCTGTTTCAAATGAATCCAGATGTTCACCTACTGAAAGGGAGCCAGTTTTGTTTTTTTGTTTTTTTTTTTTGCGACCATAGATTTAACTTTGGAGAATAAATTTGGAACAATTCTGTAGGGACTATTGGTCACAGATGGCTGAGTGATAATAAATCCTCAGGTTGAGACACAGTCCTTCTGGATTGTAGCACTCGAACTGATTTTAATAATTCAAATTACTCTGCATCATCCAAGTAAACAAAATATATCTCTGGCCTAAGTCCTTCTTTTTTCCCCCCAAAAGATATATAATTAGCTTATGACATATTAACTTTTTCTTACTCTTAATTTCTTTCTTACTCTTAATTCAGTTCTTCATCATCTCCTCCAGGAGTGTTTTTCCTTTCTTCCAAGCCATAAAGAGTTCAATCTCTTTCATCTTTTAAAATTATCCCCTTTCTTGTAGGAAACTTCCATTTATATACCCAGGCTGAGTTTTTGTAATTCTCTTTCTTACTCATCATCATATTTGCCACATGGCTTACATATCTGAGCTCCTTAGAGGCAGGAACTGGTTTCTTAACAATTTTTGCATCTCTACAGTTTAGCAGAGTACCTGGTATACAATAGATGCTCAATAAAGAATGAAGTATAGTCCTTTCAGTGAGAGGTTGATATCAAGTCATTTACATCATCCAGTGAAGGACCTAATCACCTCCCCAAATCTCACCTAATACCATCACCTTTGGGGGTTAGGATTTCAACATATGAGTTTTGCAGGGCGGGGAGACATAAACATTCAAACCATAGAATTAAGAGATTATTTAACAGATTACCCTGTACCTCTTAAGAAAACACCAATATTAAAATCTTGACTTTGTGATCTACCCCTGTGTAGCTTTGGGATATATTTTGCCCTATTTACATAGCTTTTGCTGATTAATTTCCACTACCATATTTTTGCCTTTGGGGATAAATCCTATGTTCCTTTTATTCTTTGTAGTCTCAGCTTCTAACATAATGTGTGGCAAGTAGTTAAATCTCAATATACATTTGTTGACTAGATGAGGTTACTATAGCTGGGGGAAAGATAGATTTCACAGCTCATTCTTGACTATATACTATTCTAAGCATTTCCGTGCTTCTTCTTATGGTCTTCCCTTTCAGTGACAACTAAGCAGCATTCTGGTTGTAAGAAACTGTAACCTGGTAAAAACATGGTCATGCAACAGTGCTTTTCTGTTGCTGTGACAGTATCTGTAATGCTCATCTCTAGGTTTTGATTAGAGTAAGAGATACAGAATAAGCCATTAGACATGTCACCTAGTGCAGGGGTCACCAACCCCTGGACCATGAATCAGTACTTCCTGTCAGCTCAGCAGCAGCTACATTAGACCAGAAATAAAGTGCACAATAAATGTAATGTGCTTGATCAATGTTACGTGGCAGCCTGGATGGGAGGGGAGTTTGGGGGAGAATGGATACATGTACATGTATGGCTGAGTCCCTTTGCTGTCCACCTGAAACTATCTCAACATTGTTAATTGGCTATACTCCAATATAAAATAAAAAGTTAAAAAAAGTGCAATGTGTTTGAATCATCCCCAATCCATCCCCCCTGCCACCCCCTGGTCCATGGAAGAATTATCTTCCATAAAATTGCTCCCAGGTGCCAAAAAGGTTGGGGACCTCTGACCTAGTGGACTTTTTGGGTGGCCTTCATTATCTAAGGCAGATTCAATGTCAAGTCATAAAATGACGAGCATATGGTCTTATTATTAGTTCTCTCTGGAATTCATCTCTTTATATATGACAAAAATCTGTTACTAGTATTTCTCGAGCCAAAGAGTCTCTGTAACCTATAAATTTAAATCGGATCTTGACTGTAATATATGCCTCCTGTAGGTAGAAAAGATGTTCCTATTCACACTGGTACAGTTTCTTTGGATTATGATTCTCACTGTCACATTTTTTTAAATAAAATGTTTTAATTTTCTTTCATCAGAGCACTGCAAGCTTTATTTTTAGGACTAAAGATCTAATTTCAACAGGATATGTTTAGAACGCTCATGTACTGGCTTTCCGAAAACATTGAGTTTCATCTTATTATGAAAAGTGTAAACAGGTTATAGCTCAGAAACAGGTGCTAGAGCACTCAGCTTTTTGAACTTCACAGGGATGTCTTCCAGCAGCGCACAGCAGACTGTTCACATGTGATTTCACATAACTCTGCACTTAAATCTCATATCTTTCTGTCATTTTACCCCCTTTGTTAGCTGGCAGGACACAACATAAACTAAATTCATATGTTAAATAAAAAAAGCAGCCTCTTCCCAATTTTGTCAACGTTTTCCAAAGGAAACCACATGTCAAACTAAGCAGAGTGAAAACTGAAAGTGTTAGTCACTCAGTGGGGACTGACTCTTTGTGACCCCATGGACTGTAGCTTGCCAGGTTCCCCTGTCCACGGGAATTCTCCAAGCAAGAACACTAGAATGGGTTGCCATGCCCTCCTCCAGGGTATCTTCCTGACCCAGGGATTGAACCTGGGTCTCCTGCGTTGCAGGCGGATTCTTTACCATCTGAGCCAGGGAAGGCCATGCAAAGGAAATCTTCAAAGGAAAATTTTCACCAGCAATGGCGATTCAGTATAATAAAAGTGCGCCCTCCTCATTTTAAAATTTACATGCCATTAATTTTTTTGTTGGCCAATCAGCGTGTGAGAACCCAGTTCCCAGACCAGGGATCGAACTCTGCACCCTAGCATTGGGAGCTCAGAGTCTTAACCACTGGACACCAGGCAAGTCCCCACCCCCTCTTCCGTAATAACATTTACTGAGCATCTACTAAGTGCTACATACTATTCAAAGGCCAAGAGTGCAATTGTAAATACTATAGGCGAGATCCCACAACTCATAACACTTGCATTGTGAAGGAAGGATATGAGTAAGTAACCAACCAAACAAATAATGAAACAACCAAACAACAAGTCTTTATTGCTAATGACAACATAACACGTGCCAGATAGAGAATGATCTAGGGCTGGGTGCATAGAGAATGTGTGGTAGTTAGTGTAATGACATTCTGTTTTTAATGCTTGTTATTCAAAAGCATTTAAAAGAGATTTACTGATATTATAACATTCCACACATAAAAATGAAAATGTATTTCTAAAAAGTAAGGACATTATACCATATAGGCAAAACACTATAACATTATCATACTTAATAAAATTAATAATTATTCCCTAGTGCTATCTAATAGTCAATCCACATTTAAATTTACCCAATCATTTCCTGAATGTCCTTCACAGTTGGTTTGTATGAACATTATTGAATCCAGGGCCACATATTGAATTTCATAAGTCTCTTTTGATCAAAGAAATAATTCTTGACACAGGAACCTAACTTTACCTAGTTGAATATTCTACCATTTGGACATTGCCTCATTTCTTTCACATGGTGCCATTTAATTTTATAGTTTAATACCTTGTATTTCTGAAAACCTAGAATTTTGTTTCAAAGTTTTGATTAGACCAGGTTAAACATTTTTGTATAATGCACCATAAATGATGTTGTCTATTTCATAATGCATTATAGCTAGAACACATAATATCTGGTTGTCCTACTATTTTTTAAACTAAAAGTTGGCCATCAGATTAGGGAGAATTATTCAAGGCTGTAGCCTTGTCCCTTTATTGCACATTAAATTTTCCTTTTGCAATCAGGAAATAATCTGTGTGGTACACTTTGGCACCATATACACATCCATTTATTTATTTATTTATTTATTTTTTAAATTTATTTTTACTTTATTTTACTTTACAATACTGTTTTGGTTTTGCCATACATTGACATGAATCCACCATGGGTGTACATGACTTCCCAATCAACGCTTTGTGTAATGGTTTAAAAATCAATTTGCAATCCTTGTCTGAATACATATTTTCATTGGACTTTGAAAAATGGTGATTCTTCTTTAATTTTATCCTTCCTTCTCTGATTATTTGTTGGTCATTTTAAGTAAAGTAAAGGTTTTCCTCATGAACTGGGGTCATATGGTAACTTCAAAATACAGATCCTATTGAAAAGGCCAAGGTACATGCATTTAAGTTTTCTCTTTGATTTCTAATTTTCAAAGAAAAAACTGGCTTAATAACCAATGTAGAAGGCAGCAATGAGGTATTCCCTCCATTTTTTCCTTTTTTGGGGGTATTATTACAGAGTAATGGATTTTTACTGATTTAATGTTTTATCAAATATTCAACAATCATGTTATCTTATTCTTCTCAATGCTCAAAACTGTAAGAGTTTTGGCTTAAAACTGGCTTTTGAGTTCTTTCACCATAGCTTCATCATGGGATTGCTTAGGAAAAATTTTCATAGAGAAGAGAAAGAAATCACATCCTTAAAACGAAAAAAATTGGTAAGATGGACTTCTTTAAAAAAAACTAACAAATCTTTGCTTAGGAAGAAAAAGTCAACAAAATACAACATCCTTTCATGATAAAAGCCTTGAACACATTGGAAGGAACATAATCACAAAGGCTATATGACTGATGTCCAGCTAACATATGCAATGGAGAGAAACTGAAAGCTTTTCCTTCTAAGATTAGGAAAAAGACAAAGACGTCACTCTTACCACTCTTCTTCTATACAGTATGGGAAATCATCGCTAAGAGAAGTTATGCACACAAAGAAATACAAAGCATACAAATGGGTAAAGAAGTAGTAAAATTGTTGCTATTTGCAGGTGATATAATTTGTATACAGAAAATCCCAAAGAATCAACCAAAAAAGTTTTGGAACTAATCAATGATTTCTGTAAAGCTGCAGCATATAAATCAACATACAGAAATCAGTTGCATTTCTATACACTAATAACGAAACATCTGAATAAATAATTTAAGACTCTTTCTTTCACAATGGCATTAAAATCAATGAAATACCTCTGAATACATTTAACCAAGGAAGTGAAATATCTGCAGAATAAAACTACAAGACTGATGAAAGAAACTGATGACACAAAAAATCAGAAAGATGTTCTGTTCATGGCTTGGAAGAATGTTGATAAAATGTTTATACTACCTAAAGCCACCTATAGATTCAACCTAATCCCTACAAAAATACCCATGACATTCTTCACAGAAGTAGAAGAAAAATTCTAAAGTTTCTATGGAACACAAAAGGCCCAGAGAGCCAAAGCAGACCTGAGGAAAAAGAACAAAGCCAGAGGCATCACACTTTCTGACTTCAAGTTAGACCACAAAGTTATAAACAGTATGGGACTAGCAAAAATAGACACGAAGACCAACAGAACAGAATAGAGAGCCCAGAATCAAACCTCCACATATTCAGTCAACTGATGTTTGACAAGAAAGCCAAGAATGTACAGTGAGGAAGAACAAATGGTTCTGGACAAATAGGATAAACACATGAAGAACAATGATACTGCACCCTTATCTTATACCACTCACAAATCCAGGATTTAAACATAAGATGAAATACCATAAAGTTCCAAGAACAAAACTTGGGGAAGAAGCTCCTTGACACTGGTCTTGGCAATGATTTTCTGGACATGACACCAAAAGCACAAACAAGAAGAATAAAAATCAACAAATGAGATTACATCAAACTTAAAATGTTCGACATAGCAAAAGAATCAAAACGAAAAGGTAAGCCACAGAATGAGAGAAAAGTTTTGTGAGCCATGTATTAAATAAAGGGTTAATAACCAAAATTATATAAAGAACTCATGTAACTCAATAACAACAAAACACAAAAACAATCTATTTTAAAAATGGGCTGAGGAACTAAACAGACATCTTTCCAAAGGAGATATCCAATGACCAAGAGGTATTTGAAGAGATACCCAACATCACTAATCATTAGGGAGTGTAAATCAATACCACTATGATATATCACCTCACATGTTAGAAGAGGTAGCATCAGGAAGACAGATTATAACAGGTGCTGGTGAGGGTGTAGAGAAAAGGGAACCCTTGTACGCTGTTGGTAGGAATGTAAATTGACCCAACCATTATGGACAACAGTAGAGAGGACTTTCAAAAAATTAAAAACAGAATTGCCATATGATGTATCAGTTCCTCTTCTGGGTATGTGTGTGTGTGTGTGTGTCCAAAGGAAATGAAAAAAGGATATTGAAGAGATATATGCACTCCTGTGTTTAGTGCATTATTATTTACAAGAGTTAAGATGTGGAAACAAGTGCCGTTGAATGAATGGATAAAAAAATACATATACAATGGAATATTATTTAGCTATGAGAAGGAAAGACATCTTGCCATTTGCATCAACAAGGAGGGACCTTGAGCATTTTATGCTGAGTGAGATAAGTCAGATGGAGAAAGACAAATACTGTCTATTATCACTTTAATATAAAAAACCAAATTTGTAAAAGCAGAAAGTAACATGCTGGTTACCAGGGAATAGGGGAGGGAGATCAGACAGATGTAGTTTAAGGGTACACTCTTACAATGAGCAGTAAATAAGCACTAGATTATAGACAATAATACAGCATTATTATCATCAAACTTAAGAGACTAGAACGTAATGATTCCAAACACTTGAGAGAAAGGATAATTATGTAATATGCTAGGAGGTGCTAATTATTGCTACAATGGTAATTGTATTGTATAAATGTATCAAATTAACATATATACCTCAAAGCTATACCTTATTCTATATCAATATTTCAATAAAAAATAAATACAAATTTATAAGAGAAAAATCTTGTTCTCCCTAAGACATCAACATAATGTAAACATCCTTACTGAATGGACCTAGAGTCAGAAATTGGCCCACCACCTGCTTTTAATTAATAAAGTTTTACTGAAACACTGACACACTCATCATTTAGGATTATCTCTGCTACACCAGCAGAGTTCAGTAATCTTGACTGAGACCTTATGTTTCCTTAAAACTAACATATTTGCTACCTATGCTTTTGCAGGTTTGCTGAGCTGTGGCTGGGACTAAGAAACGTTCAAGCAACCTGATATTTTTTGTTTGATATTGTTTCAGGCATTTGTCTTGTTTTTTCCTAACCAAAACTTCAGCTGCTATTTAAAAGTAGGAACCATGACTTACGTTTTGTCTGTATCTTTCATAATCCCCAGCACATAGCTGAACGTAGAGCAGGTACTCTTAAATACTTGATTGCTTTGTCTGCTGAAAGTGTACTTTCACAGAATTTTTTTGGTTTGCTTGTAACAAAGAATATCTATCGACTCAAAGTAATGAAGTGTCTAGATACACGTGTTTATTCACCGCATTGGAATGATATGTGAATGTACTGGAATTACTGCTGTGAGTGAAAGATATCAATTTTCTATACCCTTTATATTACATTACAGAGATGACCCTGCATTTCTACCTATTCTGCACATTTGCTTTTTAGAAGAGAATAATTTTTTTTTTACCAACTCACTGAAGTCATTGTTATTTCATGACTAGGTAATATGAGGTTACTTTACTCTTTAGAATGAACTTCCTGTGTTGGAAAAGCCTCTCACTTTGCAGGGGGAAACATTGAGGTCAGTGTCTGTGGCTCTCAGGGGATTTTGCTCACCTTGACACAGAAAGAAATTAAAAAGAAACAAATTCATACTGGAATGAGCAATAAAAATTAGTGCACAATTTAGCTCTAAGGAAGACTCACTGGGCATAGACAGAATTTGCTGAAAGGTGAATTCACTGAAATTCACTGAAATCTACTATCGACTGTAAACAACACACTTTATCTTTCCTTTGTGCAGAGTGCCTGCAGATTTATACATGAACACTTTTGCTAAAATTCAGTGCAAGGATGGGCTGTGCGTATTTGCCATGGGAATGTTGGGTGAACTTGAATTTATTTTTGTTGGCCCTTCTGTGTCTAATGCCTTATGGTTCTTGTCATCTTGTTTGGCAAAAAGGACAGCCAAGCATTCACTGATGCACATTCAAATTTTTCCCACATCTTGGCAAATGTGATTAGTGCTGCACTGACCATATGACTATGGGACCACTGGTGTATCTTTGAGATCCTGATTTTGGTTCTTTTGGATGAACACCCAGAAGTGGGATTGCTTGATTATCTCATAGTTCTATTTTTAATTTTTTGAGGCATCTCCATACTGTTTTCTGTAGTGGCTGTGTCATTTTCTGTTTCCACTTGCAGTGTACAAGGTCCCAATTTCTCCATATCTTTACCAGTACTTATTTTGAGTATTTGTGGGGATAGTACTGCATTGTACAATTAAATTTCTTAAAGGTGTAGATTCCATCTTAAGTGCTCTTATCACAATAAAATAAAACTTAAAAGAAGTAACCAATATTGGGTGTCTATCACTGTGGTTAATATTTGTAGTATTTGTTTTGCATGTGTATTACAGTTAATGTTTGGCTCTGTGAAAATAGAAATTTAGCTTCCATTCTTGAAATAGTAAAATCTGCATGGAGCTAAGATCTATTAAACAAATACAGTTTCTGTGCAGCAAGCAAATTATTTCTTGTGCTACTGTTCATAAATAATGGAGCATTGTGAAATGAATACTTAAAGAAATACAAACCTATTAAAATAATGCACCATTTGCCTAAGTTTATGCAGTTAGCAGGATTTACTATAGCTGCAAATTATTTCAAAATTGACTGCAGTATTCTATAAATTTAATGTGTGGCTAATTCGGCAAGCAGCCCATTAACAAAACAAAATGGGAGAAGCACTGACTTGTTTTCATCTAGTAATACTTTCCCTAAGGTAGAAGTAGAAACCATTTTTGTCATATTTGTAATGTTATAGACTTCTGTAGACAGACTAATGTATTTGATACTTCTTAACGTTTCTGTCGGAGAAGGCAATGGCATCCCACTCCAGTACTCTTGCCTGGAAAATCCCATGGATGGAGGAGCCTGGTAGGCTGCAGTCCATGGGGTCAATAAGAGTTGGATACGACTAAGTGACTTCACTTCCACTTTTCACTTTCATGCATTGGAGAAGGAAATGACAACCCACTCCAGTGTTCTTGCCTGGAGAATCCCAGGGATGGGGGAGCCTGGTGGGCTGCCATCTATGGGGTCGCACAGAGTTGGACACGACTGAAATGACTTAGCAGCAACCTTTCTGTAGAATTATATCTAAGCACTATACATTTCTGTGTGTGTGTATACACACACACACACACACATATACACATATACATACACACATGGGTCAGGAAGATCCTTTGGAGAAAGGAATGGCAACCCATTCCAATATTCTTGCCTGAAGAATTCCATGGATGAGTAGCCTGGTGGGCTACAGTCCATAGGGTTGCAAAGAGTTGGACATGGTTGAGCAACTAACACTTTCACTTCTTCATATGTGTTTAGAGACACACATATGTATGTATATGTGCATATATGTATGTGTATATCTGTATACACATATATGAGTGTATATATATATGTGTGTTTTATGTGTATGTTTATATACATATGAAAAAAGTTCTTAGATTACAAAGAGGCCTTATTTCTCCTCTTTAAAAATTTTTTAAATTAAATTTTATTGGAGTATAATTGTTTTACAATTCTGTGTTAGCTTTCACACTTTTTAAAAAACCATTGGTTCGTACATCTTAAAACTTAGAAACCCAAAGTGGATCATGTTTTTATTTTTGTTGTTGTTGTTTTTTTTTTTGCCCTGGACTGTTGCTCTTGGGTTAGTTCCATTTTGATGAAATCTGTCACTGATAGAAGAGAGTTCAAGCTTCTCTAAACCAATTAAAATGTTTTTGCCTCAGGAGGTAAATAAAAGCACATGATAGAACTAAAGCTGAATGGAGAGTGGTAATCAGTATAGTAGTTCAATATTGAACAATATTGAGCACCATAATAATAACACCTAATAAATCATTCTGAAAGGTACATTGGATATATATTTTTTCAAGGACAAATGAAGTATACTCATGAGGATCAAAGTGATGCCTATGTTATTTTTACGGCCTATTTTAGAAAGTATTGAAGATTTCTCCTAAAGTAAACTTTACATGCCTTTGTTATATGAAACATTCCTCCAAATATTTGAAGCCTGTCATAGTATATTTACACACATTATGAAGTGAGATGTAAATCAATTTAAAGATTTATGTAAATTTATTTCGAGCCCTACTTAAATAATTTTAAAGTCTGTCTGTTTAAAAAATATTTGTTCTACTTTGATCACAAAAGAAATTTTAGTGTTGAATTCAAAGCATAGCTATTATTACTTTTTCTTTTAAGAATATCATAGTTTCTGTTTAGTTTTTGAAAATGGAACTGTTCAACTGTTTTCAAAATAACATTAACCTTAATGGTTTGCTTCTGTCTTTTCTTACTGCCTTCTTTTTTTTTTGGTAAGAACTTTTCAGTTATTTATGACTTAATGATTATAATGCCATGATTAGAAGATGGTGACTCTGAAACAGTTCATGCACATAGTGGTTTTTAAGAAACATGTTTGGTTCGTTTAATCATTTGCTTATCCATCCATTTATCTGTCTATTCATCCATTCGTTCTTCCACCTACTCATTGTCTATCCACTCAACCATCTTTCTATTAACCATCTACTTATCATCTATCCATTCACTCTTCTATCCACCCACCCATTGTACCATCTATTCATTCAATGTTTTTGAGCCCCTGCTATGATAGGCACTTTACATATACATAAATACCATGCACATACACAAATATATATGTATATATAATATTACATTTTCTTTATCCATTTATCTGTTTAGGGACACTTAGGTTGTTTCTGTATCTTGAGAACTATAAGTAACACTGGTATGAACATTGTGAGTGCATGCATCCTTTTGAATTAGTGCTTTCGTTTTCTTTGGATATACACCCAGAAGTGGAATTGCTACATTTATGCCTTCATTTAATTTGCTAATACTTTACTTAAGATTTTTCATGATTATTCACAGCTGATATTTGCTTATTTACTCTTTTTTACCTTTAATTGTTTTTTTCTCTCTTTTTAATAGTGAGATGCCTTAATCAATTCAAGCTGCTATAACTGAATACCCTAGATTGGGTGGCTTAAAACAGCAGAGTTTTATTTTGTACAGTTTTTGAGGCTGTGATGTCTAAGATCAAGGCACCAGCATATTCAGCGTCTGGTGAGAGCCTGCCTCCTGATTCATAGACAGACTTCTTGTGTCCTCACTTGGCAGAAGAGGGTTGAGGTGGTTCTCTGGGGTGTCTTTTACAAGGGCACTAATTCTATCATGAGGACTCCACTCTCACGACCTAAGGACATTTCAAAGGCCCAAGTCCACATACCATTACATTGAGGATAAGATTCAAACTTGTGAATTTTTTTGGGGGGAGTCACAAATATTCAGTAGTGATCATGAGGCAATTTTTGTTCTATAAAAGAAGTTGTGATGCTTTCTGTTTTTTTTCTTTGTTACTAAGAGCTCTTCACTCATCTGTTTAGGAATTCCTGTTCCTTCCAAATCCAACATTTTTAAACCTAGAATTTTGCTTATGTTTCACAGTACATGTAGAACTCAAATGCCTTACAGTAAATACAGTTCTGCCCAACCGCACCTAGAAATATTGAATCCTGCCTCCATCTAACTTGGAATACCAGGTCAACCTGTATCTGTGAATTCCAAGTACAGATGGCAACAGTCTCCATTCTAGGGCTGCTGGAAGTTTGGTTGAAGCCATTGTGGCTGGCATTTACCTGCTGAGCTTGTGCACCTGGTGTTTGCTTATTGGTACCCGAGTGGCCAACATCTGCCCAGGCAACACTGTGCACCTCACCCTTGCTGAGACCCATGCTGCTTCTAGAGCTTGCACGTTTGCTAAGGCCTTTGATATCACTTAAAGAAGGTCACACTCTTGAGTTGTATACTTATAGTCTGGCAAATGCAACCCTGCCTCTATATAACAGCCCCTGGCTGTAGACAAAAGGCTCAGTGATCCGCAGGGGCAAAAGCACCAGGACACTGTACTAAATACATGAAAAATAAAGAAGCGCAACTGTAAAAAAAAAAAGATACATGGCTCCAAAAAAGTCTCCTAAATTTTCAAGGTCATGTCCTAAAGTCCAAATGAAGCTGCATTCTGTACCCTAATTTGGCTTCTCCATATTGTTCTTTCAATCTCTACATTCAAATCTTTATGTATTTGTCAGGGTTCCCTACCCAAAGTATTGGACCATAACATCACCATGGGATAAATTTACTCTCTCCTTCCACAAAATTCCCATCAAGGAAAGAGCCTAATTCTCTAGATCTTATGGTCTGGATGAGATAGCAGAACATTGGTCTCCTGCAAGTAGCTGGGTCCCTTCCTTCTGGGAAAAAGAGATAAAATTGATGAACAAAAGGTCAGGATGTGCTGTGAATTGGACAAGAACAGGAAGGGGAAGCAGCTCTTTCTCTTTCACCTGGTCCTGCCCATGTTTACTGGCTTGCTTGAGTCTGTCCTTCATATCTACTGTATTTTCCCTGCTGCACTTATAGTAACGTTTTCTTCACTACTGTTAATTTTCTGCACCCTGAGTTTTGTCCTCTACTGTTATTTCGAGCATTCCTGTATTCATTTTTTTTTAAAATTTTAGCCTGTTTTTCCCATCTTGGTATGTTCTATTCCCAGACCATTCTGACCCCCTATTCCTGTTTCTTAATGGCTATAGCTTCCTACATTCTCTGGAGTTCACAGACAGTTTCACACTTCAATTCAAAATTTTGTTGTGTATCACATAGTGGATCAGTGTCAAAGGCGCAGGGATATTCTTTCTCTTTTTCTGCAGTATTTAATTCACAGTTTCCTCTTTAGCCCTTTCTGCTTCAGCTCCTACTCGTGCTCAAGTGAAGAAATCTTTCCTGACTCATTATTTTTAGAAAAAATCTTATGGGTAAATTGCATTTCATCTTGTTCTTTGCCTGATTGTTTGGCACTTTAATTCCTCCTCAGATCTATGATTGTAGAACAGATTGAAATGTACAGGTCTTGGTCAAGTCTCTGGTTTCCAGCCCAGTTGTAATTCTGTTCAATAGAAGCACCAGTGTCCAGCTGCCTGTTCTTAGAGACTCTGGTAGGATACATGAAACTCTAACTTCTATTAACTGTACTCAGTTGTACTAGAATTCATCCCCCAGCTGCCTTCAGAATATTGCTTTGGCTATACATTATCAACATGAATTTAACTACCAAGGCATTTGCTTTTGAAACTGAGAAGGAGTGGGGCTCTGGGGTACAAAAGTCCACGTCCCTCACTTCTTGATTATAGGAAATGGGCTTCATTCAGCCTCCATGACCTTGAGCTCCAAGGGGCAGGTTCAAATAATCGTTAATTAGGGAAGTTGGGTGGGCATGTGGAGACAAGGGAGGAGCAATCAAAAGGAACAATTGTACAGCCTTGGGGGCAGGGTCCTGGTCCCCCCTTCAAGGGACACATCTTTGAGCTGTTTTGCAGGAACTGAAACCCCCACTAGGTAGGAGAAGTGAATGGCAAGTTGCTAACAAGCTTGTAGACCCTAGACTGGTTGGAACCAGAAGGTTGATGATGCTGACTCCCACTGATGATGTTTTAAAAATACTGTGTTAAAATGATAGAGGTTTATCTACTATAGAAATTTTCAACAGCTTTAAAATGCCAGTGTATAAGCATTGTGAGCCACCAAGAGGTATAACCAAGCATCACACCCTTTACTTGTTCGAGCATGAATCTATGCAATATTATTCTTGCACAGTGTTCCACAGATCATTTGTTTAAGAAAGAGTACACTCACTGTGTACTCTGTATTTAAATGTTCCAGAGTCCTTACTACTCTCTGGTCACAAGGAAGACACTTAGATACACTTAATTTATTCAGCCTTCCAGGTTATCATTTTCTGCACTTCTGCAGAAAGACATTTAGCTCTTGACCTTATGTTAAGCTTATTGACTACATCTTTTTAAAAATTATTGTTCCATTCAATCACACAGTTTGATTCAGTTCCAAGGTCTCCATGTAATATATAAACAAAGCAAGGGCTCAATGAATTTTTTAAATTCACTTACATGATTGCATGTAGTCTTCTGTATTTGGTTTATCAACTCTTAAATAATGTTTAGGACTAAAAACTTTGCTGTATATAATTAGAAGCACACATATACTTTTGTGCCATAGTGTTGTACCTTATAAGAACTTGATACCTACTGGTTGATTAATGATACTAATACCTAAAGATGACAGAATTCAATGTTTGGCTCTGGTTATTTTAATATGATCTCTAGAGCTGAATATAAAACAAATTTTACTCTAGAGCAGAGTAAAACAAACTGGAACATATATTGTTTTATTGTATATATTAATTAAATCAATATTGATTTTGCAAGTGTTATAGAGAAACAAACATCTGTAGAAAAAAGTGTTATGTCTTTAATAAAATGCTTTAAAAAATAAACTAAAAGATATTCAGGATTTGAAGAACGTTAACAAGAATTTAGAACCATTTCAGTAAAACTAAGATAAGATTATTTTGCATTAAATTAAAGACAAGAAAAGGCCATTCAGGTAATAAAGTTCTTTTATAGTTCAGTTCAATTCAGTTCAGTTCAGTCGCTCAAAACATTAAGTAAAACAAATAAAACTGAATATAAAAATTCCTTTGTAACTTTTCTCCTTGACCTCACAAAATGAGAAGCTCTGAAATGTGAGTCATGTGATAATGCTAAGAATTCTTTCAATATTTTTGACAGTGAGATCTTTTTAAGAAGTTGCTTTCAAAATCATTTAAATAAGAAGGCAAATATGTACAACTCAAAATTTTAAACTGCCAAAATTACACCCCTGATTTCTCTCCCATATTACATATTTATTTTATTAAGTTTATTTAGCCTGGGCTTCCTTCATAACATCATTTAGCTGAATCTACAAGCGCAGCCTTTATTATGTACAGGTGGGAAATTATTTTCTGGGCCTGAGATGGAGCCATAACTTCATCTCTTCAGAGGAATTGAAGAAATGTGTCTGGTCTTGTTAGATGCTCGAGCTATAGCAGATTTCTGTGCCAACATCATCAAACTTGGCAGAGGAACTGACTCTGGAGCCCCCGGTCTGTGACCTGAGCTGAAGCTTCAGCAATAAATTGGAAAGTCAAGGGAACACAGAAAGTATATGAAGAGCTTTAATTAGCACATTCAAGAGAAAATACTGTATTAGCTTTTTATTGCTTATAGCATATTAACACAAATGAAGTGGCCTAAAACAACCCACACTTGTCATCTGAGAGTTTCTATGGGATAGATGTCTAGGCATGGCTTAGCTGGGTCCATTGCCTAAGGTCTCATACGGCTGTAACTAAGATGTTGGAGGAAATGCATCCTCACCCAGAAACTTGACCAAGGAAAAGCCCTTTCCCAAGGTCACTCAGGTCAATGGCAGAATTCATTTTCTTTTGGTTGTAGGACTGATGTCCCTGATCTACTGGCTGCCAGCTGCCCTCAGCATCCAGAGGCCACTCACAACTCTTGGCCAAGTGGAATCTCAGACATAGCTCCTTAAATTCTTCAAATCCAACTAGGAAGGGACGGTCTTTGGAATGAGACTGCTACAAGGACAGGATCTTATGTAAGGTAACATAATCATAAGAATGATATTCTCTCATCTTGGCCATATTCTGTTGGTTAGAAGAGAGTCACAGGTCCTGCCACTCAAGAAGGGATTATGCAAAAGTGGGACTGACCACCAAGAGGTGAAGATCATGGGGGGACAACCTCTGAGTCTGATGTCACAAATACTGGGTTCTTGCTTAAGGAAGATCTCCTCTAAAAAATAGTGTTCAATAGAGTGGCATCAAACATGAATATAAGAAAATGATGAGTCTCCTGCTACCTACTCCTGGGCATATGCACAGACAAAATTATAATTCAAAAGACACATGCACCTCTGTGTTCATAGCAGTACTATTTACAATAGCTAAGACATAAGACACAGAAACAACCTAAATGTCCATTGATAGATGAATGGATAAAGTGGATGTGGTATATGTATTTGTGTGTGTGTGTGTGTGTGTGTGTGTATTACTCAGCCATAGAGAAATGAAATAATGCCATTTGCAGCAACATGGGTGGCCCTAGAGATTATCATACTTAGCAAAGTAAGTCAGAAAGAGAAAGATAAAGACCATGTGATATCACTTGTAAAGTGAAAGTGAAGTTGCTCAGTCGTGTCCAACTCTTTGCGACCCCATGGACTGTAGCCCACCAGGCTCTTCCATCCATGGGATTCTGCAGGCAAGAATGCTGGAGTGGGTTGCCATTTCCTTTTCCACGGCTCTTCCCAACCCAGGGATCGAACCCAGGTCTCCTGCACTGCAGGCAGACGCTTTAACCTCTGCGCCACCAGGGAAACCCTAAAGTGGAATCTAAATATGGCACAAATGAACTTATCTACAAAACAGAAAGAGACTCACAAACACAGAGAGCAGACTTGTGGTTGCCAAGGGGGAGGAGAGTGGGGGCTGGAAGGATTGGGAGTTTGGGATTAGCAGATGCAAATTAGCATATTAGGACGGATAAACAACAAGGTCCTACTGTATACCACAGAGAACTATATTCAATATTCTATGATAAACCATAATGGGAAAGAATATGAAAAAGAATAATGTGTATATGTGTATACAACCACTTTGCTATATGCAGAAATTAACACAACATTGTAAATCAACTATACTTCAAAAATTCTTTTTAAAAAGAAAGAAAATGATGTTTGTCACAGTGTTTGCAATGTTTCAATGATTTCTTGACCCTGCTTGTGAAACTGAAATTTCTGTGTTTTCCAAGTGACTTCAAAAGTCAATGAGTAAGTTCTTTGGTGAGATAGTAACAGTGTCTATCACTCAACCAGACTGTTCTTTGCATGCTACAATTTCTGTTGCTAATTTGCCAGTTTGTTGATCTCCTATGACATAAATATAAATATTTACACTTAGTAAGAAATGAAATACTGAACTCAAAACTTAATTGTTTGGTGAGAAAAAAAAATCACAACTTTGCAAAATTAGTTGAACTAGTATAGGGACAGTGTGGAGTAAAATTTTAAACAATGAAGTTTTTAAAATTGAAGGACATTTTACATATAGTGAAGTACATTTCAGGCAGATGCTTTACTGTTTGAACCACCAGGGAAGCCCATATAGTGAAGCACCCAGGTCTCAAGCACACAGTTTGGTGAGTTTTGACAAATACAAACTCCTGACTAATCAACACCCCAGTCAAGAAGTAACATATGTCTATCACCCCAGGAAGTTCACAAGCTCCCTTCCAGATAATTCCTATTACCCCTAGATAACCATTCTTCTGATGCTTATCATCATAGACTAATTTTGCCTGTACTTTAAAAATTGTTTTAAACAGTTAAGATAAAATTGAAGTATACTATACATATATTTCAAGTGGACAATGAGATAAGTTTCTACATGTATCTATGTCAGTAAAACCATCACCACAATAAAAACTAAAAACATTTCTGTCACTCCTAAAAGCTACTCATGTCTCTTTTATAAATCTGTCTTCTCTGTGTTTCACCATTGTTGCCCCAGGCAACAAATTATTTGCTTTCTAACACTTTAGATTAGTTTGGATATTCTATAATTTAAAAACATGCTCAGCCATCATTAGACATCAAGGATATTCAAGTTAAAACCATAATGAGATATATTTTAAACTCATTAGGATGATTAAAAAATTACAAACTAACCATATCAAGAGTTGATAAGAATGTAGAACAGGTGGAATTCTATTGCTGATGGGAATACAACATGGTACAACCACCTCGGAAAATGGTTCAACAGTTTCTTAAAAATGGATATGTTTGCCTATTACGGAATTCAACTGTTCTACTGCTAGGTTTTTACTCAAGAGAATAAAAACATATATTTACACGAATGTCCACAGAAGCTTTACTTGTTATAAGCAAAAGCAAAGCTGAAAATAGTCCAAATGTCCCTGGACAGGTGAATGAATAAACAGACTGGGATGATCACCCAACAAAACACTACTCAGCCATAAAAGTGAATGAACAACTGATACCTGTGACAAAATGAATCTCAGAATTCCTATGCTGAATAGTAGTTTTCTATAGTCCTTCTTTCTTTCTTCAAAAAAAATTTTGGCAATGCCATGCAGCTGTGGGATCTTAGCTCCCAAACCAGAGATCAAACACTTGCCCCTTGCAACAGAAGGGTGGAGTCGCTACCACTGGGCCCTCAGGGAAGTCCAGTTTTCAGTTTTCTCTATTTTGAATTTCATACACATGGGAAGGTTGCAGCATTTGCACTGTTGTGTCTGCCTTCCTTTGCTCCACAAAGATCTGTTCGCATTGTTGTTAATTCAGTAGGGTATCCCTCTTCATTCTCAAATAACTGACTTTGAAATTAAAATACTCTTTAAAATCATACAGAGGTTATATGCACGTGTAACAGTAATGTGCATGTATATCAATAACCTCAGATACGCAGGTGACACCACCTTTATGGCAGAAAGCGAAGAAGAACTGAAGAGCCTCTTGATGAAAGTGAAAGTAGAGGGTGAAAAAGTTGACTTAAAGCTCAATGTTCAGAAAATGAAGATCATGGCATCCAGTCCCATCACTTCATGGCAAATAGGTGGGGAAACAATGGAAACAGTGAAATACTTTATTTTGAGGGGCTCCAAAATCACTACAGATGGTGATTGCAGCCATGAAATTAAAAGACACTTGCTCTTTGGAAGGAAAGCTATGACCAACCTAGATAGCATGTTGAAAAGCAGAGACATCACTTTGCCAACAAATGTCCATCTAGTCAAAGCTATGGTTTTTCCAGTAGTCAGGTATGGATGTGAGAGTTGGACTATAAAGAAAGCTGAGTGCCAAAGAATTGATGCTTTTGAACTGCGGTGTTGGAGAAGACTCCTGAGAGTCCCTTGGACTGCAAGGAGATCCAACCAGTCTATCCTAAAGGAAATCAGTCCTGACTATTTATTGGAAGGACTGATGTTGAAGCTGAAACTCCAATACTTTGGCCACCTGATGCGAAGAACTGATACACTTGAAAAGACACTGATGCTGGGAAAGATTGAAGGCTGGAGAAGAAGGGGATGACAGAGGATGAGATGATTGGAAGGCATCACTGACTTGATGGACATGAGGCTGAGTAAGCTCCAGGAATTGGTGATAGACAGGGAAACCTGGCGTGCTGCAGTACATTGGGTTGCAAAGAGTCGGACACGACTCAGCAACTGAACTGAACTGAACAGAACAGTAGTGTGCAGAGCTGAACAAAGGCAATCTATTACACTTAAGAATTAAAAGTTGAATAAATTTTAATTTGCTTTTCTTTTTAACACTAAGTACATATTTACAAGTCCTATTTTTTTGTTACCTTGAACTTTACCTTAAAAGAAAAATGCCTAAGACTCAAGTTACACTCTGTAGGAGTACTGTCAAAAACTTTGTGATTAATTTATTAGTGTTTCCCTTTAGTGCCATTCTAAAATTATCATTTTTTAAAAATTGCACTGATCATATCTTTGGGTTCTTCTAAACAAGCCTCTATTCATTTCTTTTTCACAATTTAAAAATACCCCTATTATCACAGTACTTTCTTGTTATCATTCAACAAAAAATTTGTATATATTTAGTTCTCTTCATTTTTGTTTATAGATCTCTGTCTTTATAAATCAGTAATTCTGGGCTCTAAATTTTTAGTTGTCGCTTGTGTCTGAATTTCCTTTGTGAATAGTTTATTGATATTTCCTGATCAGTATTTTAGATACATAAAAATAATGACTAGATTAAAGAAATATTGAGACATTGGTGCTAGCTCATATTCCCATCCCAGATTCTGGAATCATCCAGTTTAACCAGTGTGATGCTCCTACATTAAGTAATTTTTAAAAGTTTAAGAAGTTCCACATAAGTTATTAAGCTGCATCATAGATAATATTTTATAAGATAAAATTTTATTATCTTGAAAATCTGAATTTTCAAGGTTCATTTATATGGTCATAGGGCTATTAAGTTAACTGAAAAAGAGACCTTTTATTGAGACTTTTATTAATGCCTGAGGTCAATCAATATCCTTTTAAAAAAGAAAAAACCTTAAAATTCTTCAAAGCATACTCACAATGGGTCTGAGTCCTATTTCTTCAATCTGACAATATTGTTTCTTATGCAACATATAGTTTCTTAAGACTGTATTATATGAGAAGAGCTTCTTCAAACTGGTTGATTCACACACACTGTTGTTGTTTAGTTGCTAAGTTGTGTCCGACTCTTTTGCAACTCCATGAAGTGTAGCCTGCCTGGCTCCTCTGTCCATAGGATTTCCTGGGCAAGAATACTAGAGTGGGCTGCCGTTTCCTTCAAGCCCAGGGGTTGTACTAATGTCTCCTGCATTGCAGGTGGATTCTTTTACAGCTGAGCCACCAAGGAAGCCCATACACAGACACACAGACACACAGACACACACACACACACAAACACGTCTTCTGTTAGACTGTCTGCCTTGTCATTGCCATAGTCCTTGAAATATTGAACGCTTGATCCACAGCTCATGCAGTTCAATATTCAAAAAACAAACAACCCAATTGAAAAATGGGCAGAAGACCTAAACAGACATTTCTCCAAAGACAAAATACAGATGCTCAACACACACATAAAAAGATGCTCAAAATCACCCGTTATTAGTGGAATGCAAATCAAAACTATGGGGAGTTATCACTTCACACCAGTCAGAATGGCCATCATCAAGAAATCTACAAACAATAAATGCTGGAGAGGGTGTGGAGAAAAGGGAAACTGATTGCACTGTTGGTGGAAATGCAAACTGATACAGCCACTATGGAGAACAGTAAGGAAGGAGAGGGCAGGACAAACTGAGAGAGCAGCGTTGACATACACATACTAACGTGTAAATAGAGAGCTAGTGGGAAGCTGCTGTATAATACAGGGAGCTCAGCTCTGTGATGACCTAGAAGGGGTGGGGTTGGAAGGAGGATCAAGAGGGAGGGGATATATATATATATATATATATATATATGTATATAAGCAAAATGGCTGTCTGGGGAAGCCTTACAAATAGCTATGAAAAGAAGAGAGGCAAAAAGCAAAGGAGAAAAGAAAAGATATAAGCATCTGAATGCAGAGTTCCAAAGAATAGCAAGAAGAGATAAGAAAGCCTTCTTCAGTGATCAATGCAAAGAAATAGAGGAAAACAACACAATGGGAAACACTAGAGATCTCTTCAAGAAAATTAGAGATACCAAGGGAACATTTCATGCAAAGATGGGCTCAATAAAGGACAGAAATGGTCTGGACCTAACAGAAGCAGAAGATATTAAGAAGAGGTGGCAAGAATACACGGAAGAACTGTACCAAAAAGATCTTCACGACCCAGATAATCATGATGATGTGATCACTAATCTAGAGCCAGACATCCTGGAATGCGAAGTCAAGTGGGCCTTAGAAAGCATCACTATGAACAAAGCTAGTGGAGGTGATGGAATTCCAGTTGAGCTATTTCAAATCCTGAAAGATGATGCTGTGAAAGTGCTGCACTCAATATGCCAGCAAATTTGGAAAACTCAGCAGTGGCCACAGAACTGGAAAAGGTCAGTTTTCATTCCAATCCCAAAGAAAGGTAATGCCAAAGAATGCTCAAACTACCACACAATTGCACTCATCTCACATGCTAGTAAAGCAATGCTCAAAATTCTCCAAGCCAGGCTTCAGCAATATGTGAACCGAGAACTTCCTGATGTTCAAGCTGATTTTAGAAAAGGCAGAGGAACCAGAGATCAAATTGCCAACATCCGCTAGATCATGGAAAAAGCAAGAGTTCCAGAAAAACATCTATTTCTGCTTTCTTGACTATGCCAAAGCCTTTGACTGGTGGATCACAATAAACTGTGGAAAATTCTGAGAGAGACGGGAATATAAGACCACCTGACCTGCCTCTTGAGAAATCTGTATGCAGATTAGGAAGCAACAGTTAGAACTGGACATGGAACAACAGACTGGTTCCAAATAGGAAAGGGAGTATGTCAAGGCTGTATAGTGTCACTCTGCTTATCTAACTTCTATGCAGAGTACATCATGAGAAACGCTGGGCTGGAAGAAACACAAGCTGGAATCAAGATTGCTGGGAGAAATATCAATAACCTCAGATATGCAGATTACACCAGCCTTATGGCAGAAAGTGAAGAGGAACTAAAAAGCCTCTTGATGAAAGTGAAAGAAGAGCGTGAAAAAGTTGGCTGAAAGCTCAACATTCAGAAAATGAAGATCATGGCATCCGGTCCCATCACTTCATGGGAAATAGATGGGGAAACAGTGGAAACAGTGTCAGACTTTATTTTTTTGGGCTCCAGAATCACTCCAGATGGTGACTGCAGCCATGAAATTAAAAGACGCTTACTCCTTGGAAGGAAAGTTATGACCAACCTAGATAGCATATTGAAAAGCAGAGACATTATTTTGCCGACTAAGGTCTGTCTAGCCAAGGCTATAGTTTTTCCAGTAGTCATGTATGGATGTGAGAGTTGGACTGTGAAGAAGGCTGAGCACCGAAGAATTGATGCTTTTGAACTGTGGTGTTGGAGGAGACTCTTGAGAGTCCCTTGGACTGCAAGGAGATCCAACCAGACCATTCTAAAGGAGATCAGTCCTGGGTGTTCTTTGGAAGGAATGATGCTAAAGCTGAAACTGCAGTACTTTGGCCACCTCATGCGAAGAGTTGACTCACTGGAAAAGACTCTGATGCTGGGAGGGATTGGGGGCATGAGGAGAAGGGGACGACAGAGGATGAGATGGCTGGACGGCATCACTGACTCAATGGACGTGAGTCTGAGTGAACTCCAGGAGTTGGTGATGGACGGGGAGGCCTGGTGTGCTGCGATTCATAGGGTCACAAAGAGTCAGACACGACTGAGCAACTGAACTGAACTGAACTGAATATAGACACACACACACTTATGGCCAATGCATATTATATGGAAGAAACTAACACAACATTGCAAAGCAATTATCCTCCAATTAAAAATAAAAAATACAAATGCAAAAAAAAATAAAAAAGAAAGGAAAAAAACATTGCTAGCTCCTAGATCATCAGAATTTACACCTGTCTACTGTTTTTTCAATGTTCATGACATCTTGGTTTGGTATTAAGTTCTTGTATTAAGTTTGGTATTAAGTTCCTGGTATTAAGGGTCACTCCTTTTTTATTTAAGGATTTTATATATGTTTCTTTTGTATGAAAGATATATGAGGGTTTTCTCTCAGACTTACCTTTTCTAATATTCTTCAGGGTCAAACACAGTCCATGGATATTGCTAAAACTTTCTGAACATTCATCTGTTCTAAGAAAAAGATAATTTCTGGGCCCATCAGAGCAGTTTCACCTAAAAGAGATTTTGGCAAGCAAGATCCATGTGATATCAAAGATGTAGGCTTTCATTCAAATCTCCCTCACATCACTCCAAATTTTACTGCATCCGGCTTGTAGCTACTCTTCAGAATTGTTTAATGTTGTAACCATTTCCTATTCTATTGAAATTAGATTCTTCTTTTTTGTTTTAACGATTGCTGTGCATTTTGTTTCATAGAAGATAATAGGGTAGAAAGGCTCTTAATGCACAACCTGATATTTTGACTATTTTAAAAGAGGTTGAGAAGAGATTGACAAGATTAAAACACAGCTATTTTAGGTAAAGGAGTGAGTTAATATTTACTGAACATGAGCTGTGTCTTCCCTGGTGGCTCAGATGGTAAAGAATCTGCCTGCAATACAGGAGACTTGCATTTACTGAACATGAAATATATGGCAGTCTACCCTACTTGCCTATTCTGAGGCTGGAAAGAATATTCACATTTTTACAGATAAGTGAACAGCGATGCTGACTAGAATGGATGGTGGAGAAGAAAACTGGAAGAAGCCATGCAAGATGACAAATGATCTTCCCATAGAAATGGAATTTCAGGAGAGGGAAGGAAGGGAATGACATGAGAGGAAGGAGAAAGCTGGAGGAACTTTGGCATAGACGAATTGTGAAGACAAGCAGAAAACCATAAAGACTCCCAGGAAAGGGAGTAAGTTAGGGCTGGAAACTCGAGGTAAAGAAGAGTTGCTCAAAAGCATTTGGGAGGAAATTTTGCCATGTTTTGTGTAATGTAGTTCGTGTTTCACTGTCTCCTCAGAAGGTGTTCAGTAAAAGCTTACATTATTTTTCATGACTTTTTGAATCCATCTGTGTTTCAAATTTGACCCTGGGATAAAACTGTCAGTGAGTGATTCAGTCCTTGAAAAAAGCTGGGTGATATTACTGTTTCTCTTAAAAAATAGTCTTTTGGTATTTCCTAGAGTTTCTGTGTGGAGAAGGTGATGGCACTCCACTCCAGTACTCTTGCCTGGAAAATCCCATGGATGGAGGAGCCTGGTAGGCTGGAGTCCATGGGGTCGCGGAGAGTCAGACATGACTGAGCGACTTCACTTTCACACATTGGAGAAGGAAATGGCAACCCACTCCAGTGTTCTTGCCTGGAGAATCCCAGGGACAGGGGAGCCTGTTGGGCTGTTGTCTATAGGGTCACACAGAGTCAGACACGACTGAAGTGACTTAGCAGCAGCAGAGGTTCTGTGACTTCTTTAGGTTGGGAGCAAGTTTTTAATATATCTCCTACAAGGTTGAGCCTTTCCTATGGATATTTTAAAAAATATTAAGCGTCACTATTTAAAATATCATTAAAAAGGGCCAAAAGCTTATTTAGCACAAATTTAAGCCTCCTAACAAATTCAACAGAAACCCATAATTTAGTCCAGTATTGAGTTATGAAAATAAAGGTTTTAAATCCTACACATTAAAAAATAATCTTCTAATTAATATTTTAGTATGCCTTTTAAGTGACTTTTTTCTGACAAACTAATACATTTATTGCAGAAAATCCAAGTAATACAAAAAGTATAAAGAAGGAAATTAAAAGCACCCATAATCTTGTCACAGTGAATATTTTGTAGCATATTGCTTTATACATGTATATATCTGTGTTTTATATGTGAGTACATTCATTTAAAAATCTACTTTTACTTGATGTATTTTTATATCTCTGCATTTAAAATTACACCCTTAAGACATAATTTTAAGTGTTTTCATAGTTATAGTCTTTGAAAGGTAATCTATATTTCATTTAAACAGTCCCTTATTTTATACATAGTTATGGGATGAGTATCATTGAATATACATATTTCTCTTCAGCACAATTTATTTCATTCCAGTTATCCTATAACTGGCAATTTGGCAATGCTCTTTTAACTGTTTCTAGTCTTTTCCTATCTTCCATCTTACCCTTCCTACTTACCAACACAAACCAGATATTTTGCTTTAATATTTGCCCTTTGCTTTCTTTCTCATCTAAGAGGTTATTTCTTGGTTCCACAACTTTTTCTTTTTTTAATTTGGGTATAACTGCTTTACAATGTTGTGTTAGTTTTTTGCTGTACCACAAAGTGAGTCAGCTATGTGTATACATATATTCCCTTCATCTTGGACCTCCCTCCCACCACCTTCCACTTCCACTGTGCTAGCTCATCACAGAGCTCTGAGCTAAGCTCCCTGTGTTATACAGCAGCTTCCCACTAGCTATTTTACACATGGCAATGTACATATATCAATCCTAATCTCCCAATTCATCCCACCCTCCCCTTCCCAATTTTGTAAGTTTAATGATATTGAAATCAAGCCTTAGTATAGTCTCTTGTATACAGTAGGTGATTTAAAAAGTGCAAACCTAGCTGCGATTCATGGGGTCACAAAGAGTCGGACACGACTGAGTCACTGAACTGAACTGAAACCTTGCCTATTCTAAGGCATTTAGTAAATAATGAAAGAAAAAATTTTAATTGGGCAAAAAAAAAAGTTTAATCTTACTTATTTTACCTTGAGCTATGATGATATAGATCTCATTATGTTGAAACACAAACATCCACTTGATTGGCTTTTCTTTGACTCTTATTAAAGTCTGAATATGTGTGTGCATGTGTGCTGCCCTTAATTCAAAGAAACAATCTAGTAAATTTTCCCTCTCCTTCCACTGGCTTAGCATGTAGCTATTAAAAACATTGTTTATTCACAACACACTTGAATTTTACTTAATTTTAGCTTGGAATTAGAAAAAAGGACTGATACAATTACAGAAGTAATTTAAAACTACCCAGAACTGGATAGAAACTTAACTTGTTTCATCACATTTATAATATAACATTACTATATCCACTGAGAGAAGGTCGCTTGAAAATTATGAGTAGCTATGTACAAAGCTAGTTCTTGAATTTCAAAGGTTTCAGAGTAACCTTCTGTGCAAAAGCCTCTGAAAGAATGCAGAATGAAAGAATTACAGAGCTATATTCTAATATCAAAATTAAATGTACATTATGCCAACATGATAGAAAAATTAGGCACTAGAACATTTCAGGATGTAAAAGGATGGATAGATACACTTTAAGAGGTTTGAGTTTCAGCATTAGCTACATTATTTCCAATTAACAATGAGAACATATTGATATCCTTTCCATTAGTGCAGAGGTAAAAGTATTTCTTCACTAATAATAATAAATGGTAGTGTTTAGCATATAAATGGTACAAGCTCTTAAATTACCTTTACTTGTGCTATACGAGGGCAGCCAAAGAGAATTTAATGCATTTTTTACATGGTGTAATTTTATCTTGCTCATACAATGTGAGGCGAGTAATAATGATATTCTAATATTAATATAAGTACAAAATATACATATTGATGAGTAATAGCCATGTTTTTTGGACCTCCTTGCCAAGTCATATTAAAATGACAAATAATTGCAATTGCTTCACGGAGAAATGGTGCAGGATCCGTAGTCAAAAGCACATTAGGGACCAACAGTGTCCATTTGTTATCCTTTGTCAAGAAAACATGGCTGCTAATGAAAGTGACTGAGAGAACGCTGATTGAGGACACTGACACCACAGCATTCCCTCGACAAGAGTCACGACTTGAGTATTAATAAGAGGATTGAAAGTTGAAGGTAGAGCTCTGGTTCCTAACATCTCTGTATAATCTTGATTTTCTTTGTGTTTGTATTTTAAATAAAGCCTGGTAGTTTTTGAGGGCTGGGGGTGGCGTGGCTATGGGGGAAGAAATTACAGTATAAAATGCAGTGGAGCCGTGACATCCCAAAGACATTCCAGGGTCAGCGTGTCCAGAAAGGATTCCTCAGGTAACTTGAGGCAATGTTATTTAAAAGCTGAACAGCTCAGATCAGAATCTGAATGCCTCCAAAAGAGAGAAAAACTTTGCTATTTCTGCACTTAACTTGTTAAGCCCTCTTTTCCCTCTTAATTGCCTTATCTTTTTGAAAGTGATGGTCTCTCTATGCAAAATATTGCAGGAGGAAGAATTTCTCATCAGGAAAACAAGTAGCCTGTTAGAAGGGAAACAGGAAAACAGAATTCCATTTCAGGGATTTAGCCACACAATTTTCAGGAATTATGATGGCTAAGCCCAAGCCTGTATAATCTCATTTTACTCTTTAGTAATTTTTATTTATTATTTTTGGCCACACTTGGTCTCTGTTGCTGCGTAGGCTTTTCTCCAGTTGCAGTGAGCAGGGGCTCCTCTCTGCGGGGTGTGTGCTTCTCATTGCAGTGTCTTCTGTTGTTGCACAGCACAAGCTCTGAGATGCGCAGGCTTCAGCAGTTGTGGCACATGGGCTTAGGAGTTGTGGCTCATAGGCTCTAGAGCACAAGCTCAATAGCTGTGGCGCACAGGCTTAGTTGCTCCGTGGCATGTGAGATCTGGATCACGGATCTAACCAGTGCCCCTTGCATTAGTGGACAGATTCTCCACCACTGAGTCACCAGGGAAGCCTTCACTTCATTTTATACCTGCTGATTCCTACCTATTCCAGCAATTTACAATAGCAGTTCCTGTCTGAGATGATGTCAATATACATGTACATATCTTTGAACAGAGGCAAAGTATCTTGTAGTTTCTAGTAACATATTAAATATTTGTGTGTAACCTATCATGTACCAGGAACTGTGACAGGTTCTGAGAACATTATCATTCACAATCTAGTGGGAAGGAAACAGTAAACAAATAATATCAACTATTTCTAATGGAATGCATGACATATCAGGCACCTTGCTGAGTTTCACAAAGATGATCTTAAAACTCACAACAGCCCTTTGAAATGATATCTTCATTGTTGCCATGTTTCAGATAAAAGCCCCGAGTCAGAGAGGTTTAGGATATTTTCCAGATCACACAGCCAGTATGGGCTAAAATCATGTTTTGACCATAGATTCCTGAGTCTGAGCTTCTGTTATATCTGTATATTTATGAGGTACAGTATAATATATATACACATATACACTATAAACTTCACTTACCCTGAGTTAGTTACCTGACAACCTCATCTATCTTTTATAGAATTAAAAGTGAGCAAAAAAGAGCTCTGAGTACCCTAAAACAGCAGTCCCCAAACTTTTTAGCACCAGAGGTTGGTTTCGGGTAAGACAGTTTTTCTACAGACAGGGGTGGGTGGTGGTTTCAGGTTGATTCAAGCACATTACATTTATTGTGTACTTTATTTCTATTATTGTCAGCTCCACCTCAGATCATCAGGCATGAGATCCTGGAGGCTGGGGATTCCTGCCCTAAATAATTTTAATTCATTTAATAAATAAGTGAGCCTCCAGGTGCTCACATGTAATTGTCATCAAGACCGACTCAGCCCGTCCCAGGGCTTTTGTACTGAAGCTTGTACATGTTTCAGATAAATACTTTAGATTTACACTCTCCCCTCTTATTTCCCACACAACTTGTATACGTTGTAAGTGGTGGATTTTAAGGATGGGAGAGTAGAAGCAGAAAAGGCTAGAGATGGGAACAGTAATATTATGAAAAAAGGGGAAATGGGAAAAGACATAAGTAAGGGTAAGAAATTAAGAAAATAATGTTAAAAGCCTATAGCCTTCTATTTCTTATAGACTCTATAACTACATTGCAATATAACCTATTCTAAGAACAGAGATTCCTAATGATTACTCTCAAGTGATAAGATCAGAGGAGATGATATAATCATTTAAGATACAAAAAATGACAGTAAAAAATCCAACAAAAGGTTAAAATTGTAATTTTTGACATTTATAGTTGTTTATGGGGTGAACCATCATTGACTTAGGATGAACATATCCTTCTGTACCAACTGCAATAGAAATAAGATGCAATCGTACTTCACAGATTAAGAAGGATGTAATGGAGCTCGCTCTTGCTATTCTTTTTTTTTTTTTTGAAACAACCCTGCTAATTTTAAAGGGGTTGCTTCTTCTCCCCTACCTCCCGTCCCCATTGCCTATCCTCTGCTGGAGGCTCTGCCTCTAGTCCTGGGTAGACCACGTGAGCCAGACATAAACCCATCAAGGAATCATATTTACACAACCGTACAATGTTCAAACATGCCCACAATTGGTCCAATGGGAGTGAACCTCAGATCTATCACTGTCAATGGTTCTGTCTCTTTCCTGTTGGATCTCAAACTTGAGGAGTATAACTTGAGGAGTTGGCTGGTCACCATCATGGGACCAGAGAAGAGAAGAGAGTCAAACAAAGGTCGGGGTGGGGAGCCGAGAGAGACAGAGAAGCTGATCTTGATAATATTGTATAATTTTGTGAGCAAATCTATTCCCTCATTGGTTAAGCAGTTGGATAGTTCTCTTTTTAAATTTGTAATGGGAAGAGTCCTCACTAATTGAATAAACAATAATGAAAAAGAACTACATAGCAAAAATGAAAAAGAACTACAATCTCTATTATAGGTAGGGATGTGGGAAAAGTATATATAAATACACTGAAGTAGATAAACAATATTATAGTCTTTCTGGCAACATCCATTTGTGTTTATATATATATATATAAATTATCTCTTTATATAATATATCTCTCTATATAATTATAAATATTTCATGTTATTCCAGGGAATTTGTGCCTTAGAAACTAAAACATACATAGAACATATCTTTCTAAGAACTGAAGTTGTTTATTGCAGCATTTTTCACAGCCAAAAAGTGTAAGCAAAATGCCTGTCTCTGAGCAAGGGAATGTCTGAATACGTTACAGCACAGTCACAGTGTGGACAGTTAGGACTATTATGCAGCTTTAAAAGAATGAATTAAAACTGTATCAGATGCCTTGGAAGAATTTCCACAAGGTATTATAGAATGATAATCCAGATGTAGAGAACCAGATCACCATGACTTCACTTTAAAAAATCAGGATAATCCCCATTGTGTGACTATGCATAACTATGCAGGATTATAGGAGTACAGAAAAATATGAGTAATATTGTATTTTAAACATGGATGATTTGGGGGAGGGTGTTTGACATCAGTGAAGAGGGAAGCATCAAAGGAGGAGGGGCCAAACAGAAAAGAGTACCAGAAATGTATACTTGAAATATGTACATGTATGCTTACACTTGTGTACACAATGTAAACTTACGTGTCTATGGACTATATGCACAAATACTGGGTGTTCTAAATTATGTGCATATATATATTTACATATGTATAAAAATTAAATGCAAAAAGCTATTTTAAGTAGACTCCAATTTTATTGTTAAATGCCATTTAAAAAAAGTGCTAGCTGCCTGAGTTTGAAGGTACGTGTGTCTGTTTTGTTATGGGTAATCAGTCATACCAGTTGTACCCACTTTGGAGGGTAGTCCAAAGCCTGCTGGACTTCCCTGATGGCTCGGCAAGTAAAGAATCCACCTGCAATGCAGGAGGCACAAGTAGACACAGGTTTGATCCCTGGGTCAATAAGATCTCCTACAGGAGGAAATGTCAACCCACTCCAGTATTCTTGCCTGGGAAATCCTATGGGCAGAGCAGCCTGGCAGGCTATAGTCCATGGGGCTGCAAAGAGTCGGACATGACTGAACAACTAAGCACAAAGCACCAAAGCCTATAAATTTTTCTGTTTTGCTTACTTTAGGTTTGGGATGTAATTTTTAAAAATCTTTTTTCTTAACGTTAACTTTGCTGAAATATAATTCATATACAATAAAAATAATCATTTTGAAGTGCAAAATTTAGTGCTTTTAACATTCTGTACAATTATCATAACTATACATAATCTGTATAATTAACATAATTGTACAGTTATCATCACTATCAATAATCTTAGAATATTTACACCACCCCTAAAAGAAACTCCTTAGCCATTAACAGTCATTCTCCTTTCTCTCTCTCTCCTCTACTTTCTATCTCTATGGATTTACCTTTTCTAAATATTTCATGTAAATGGAATTGTAGATACATGGTCTTTTGTGACTGGCTTCTATTGATACAATATTGTTCTCAAAGTTTATCCATGTTGTAGCATATATCAAGGGCTTCATTCTTTTTTATTGAGAAATACTATTCTATTGTATGGTAAGCAATCTTGAGAAAGAAGAACAAAGCTGGAGGCATCACATTTTCTGATTTCAAACTAGATTTAAAATCTATATGCTAATCAAAACAATGTGGTATTGGCATAAAAGCAGGCACACAGATCAATAGGACCAAATAGAGAACCCAGAAATAAACCCAAGCATATACGGTCAATTAATATATGACAAAGGAACCAAGAATATACAATGGAGAAGGGACAGTGTCTTCAATAAATGGTGCTGGGAAAACTGGACAGCCACTGTCTCACACTATACCGAAAAGTCAACTCAAAATGAACTATCAACTTGAACACAGACCTGCAACCATGAAACTCCTAGAAGAAAATAAAGGTCATAATATCTTTCACATTGGTCTTTATGATGATTTTTTTGAATTTTACACCAAAAACAAATAAAACAACAGCAAAAAGAAACAAGTAAGGGTGTACCAAATTGAAAGCTTTTCCACAAAAAAAGGAAACCATCAACAAAACGAAAGTCCAAATGGGAGAAAATATTTGCAAATTAAATATCTCATAAAGCGTATGTAATAGTTCAGACAGTAAAGACTCTGCCTGCAATGCAAGAGACCCGGGTTTGATCCCCAGGTTGGGAATATCTGAAAAGGGGTAAATATCCAAAATATATGAAGAATTCATACAACTCAGTAGCATGAAATGGAACTAAACAGACATTTTCTTTTCCAGAGAAGATACACATGTGGCTGACAGAAACATGAAAATGTGCTTACCTTCACTAATCATCAGAGAAATGCAAATAAAAATCACGATGAAAAATTGCCTCCACACCTGCTAGAATGGCTATTATAAAAGGATATGAAATGATAAGTATTGATGAGGATATGAAGGAAAGGGAACATTCATGCATAGTTGGTAGCAATGCAAATTGGTGCAGCCATTATGGAAAACAGTATGGAGGTTCTTCAACAAATTAAAAATATAATGACCATATATGATCCAACCATTCTACTTCTGGAAAAAAGTGAAACAGTTGCTCAGTCGTGTCCGACTCTTTGAGATTCCATGGACTATGCAGTTCATGAAATTCTCCAGGTCAGAATACTGGAGTGGGTAGCCTTTCCATTCTCCAGGGGATCTTCCCAACCAAGGGATCAAGCCCAGGTCTCCCTCATTGCAGGCAGATTCTTTACCAGCTGAGCCACAAGGGAAGCCCACTTCTGGCTGTTTACCCAAAGAGAGAAAAACACTAACTCAAAAGATATATGCACCCCCACATTTACTGCAGCATTATTTTCAGTAGCCAGGAAATGAGGACAACCTAGGTGTTTCAAGATGGAAGAATGGATAAACAAATTGTGGTATATGTATATAATGGAATATTTGCCAAAAAAAAAAAAAAAAAAAAGGAAAGAAATCTTGACATTTGCAGCGACACGGATGGAGCTTCAGGGCATTATGCTAAGTAAAACAAGTCAGAGAGAGAAAGATAAATGCTATTTCACCTAATTTATATGTGGAATCACAAACAAAAACAAAACTGAGCTCTTGCATACACAGAATTGACTTGTGGTTGCCAGAGGCAGCAAGTGGATGGATAGGTAAAACGGGAGAAAGTGGTCAAAGCTAAGAAATTCCAAATATAAAATAAGAAAACAAATTTTATCAGATATAGAATTTACAAATATTTTCTCTCATTCTGTGGGTGGTTTTTTCAGTTTCTCGATAGTATATTTTGAAGCACAAAAGTTTTAAATTTTGATGTCTAATTTATACATACACATACACACATATAGCCTCTTATGCTTTTGGTATCATACCTAGGAAATTATTGCCTAGGCTAAGCTCATGAATATGTACATTCAGTGTTATCAATTTTAAATTAAATTTCTCCTTGGCTGTTGTTTGTATTTTAAATGAATTCCCTAGTTGGTGAGACCCTGTTCTTATACTTAGATTATTTGGATATTGTTTCTTCTAGTTCTTTGATAGTATTTATTCTAGTCAATTTAATGACTTATTCTAATAAACCCAAATATCTGAATTTCCTCATGGAGTTTCTACTGGCTGTTTTTTCTTTTTTTTTTCTCCTGTGTGGCTTTGTACTTTTCTATTTCTTTGTATCTCTCATAACTTTTGGTGAATTTTGGACATAATGTGGATATCTTAAAAATCAGATACTGTTTTGTTGTTTTGTAACTTTCCTAGACTAATTCTGAAAAATGTGCAGTCACTGTAATCTCTCTTAGTTAGCTTCAGTTCAGTTCAGTCACTCAGTCATGTATGACTCTTTGCGACCCCATGAATTGCAGCACACCAGGCCTCCCTGTCCATCACCAACTCCCGGAGTTCACTCAAACTCATGTCCATTGAGTCGGTGATGCCATCCAGCCATCTCATCCTCTGTCGTCCCCTTCTCCTCCTGCCCCCAATCCCTCCCAGCATCAGAGTCTTTTCCAATGAGTCATCTCTTCGCATGAGGTGGCCAAAGTACTGCAGTTTCAGCTTTAGCATCATTCCTTCCAAACAACATCCAGGACTGATCTTTAGAATAGACTGGTTGGATCTTCTTGCAGTCCAAGGGACTCTCAAGAGTCTTCTCCAACACCACAGTTCAAAAGCATCAATTCTTCGATGCTCAGCTTTCTTCACAGTCCAACTCTCATCCATATATGACTACTGGAAAAACCACAGCCTTGACTAGACTGTGGCAAAGTAATGTCTCTGCTTTTGAATATGCTGTCTAGGTTGGTCATACTTTCCTTTCAAGGAGTAAGCATCTTTTAATTTCATGGCTGCAATCATCATCTGCAGTGATTTTGTTAGCTTAGTGGTCAGGTAATAACTAGGTAGGCTCCTCTGTCCATGGAATTTTCTAGGCAAGAATACTAGAGTGGGTTGCCATTCCCTTCTCCAGGGGAATCTTTCTGACCCAGGGATAGAACCCAGGTCTCTGACATTTCAGTCAGATCCATTACTATCTGAGCAACCAGGAAAGCCCAATAACTAGACAGAGATTTCCTTAGATTTCTCAAACCAGTAAGTCAATCTCTTTTTGCTGAGGAGTTTTGTACCTTTTTATGTATGTCTTGAACACTCAGGGACTTTCTGAGTGTAAAGTCACTTAGTGGTCACTGATGCTTGTACAAAGCCTTAAGGTCAGCAAGAGCTATGAGATTAGACAGCTCACAGAGCTTAATATAAAAAAGACAACCCAATCAAAAAGTGGGCAGAAGAGCTAAATGGACAGTTCTCCAAAGACATACAGATGGCCAGTAGAAACATGAAAAGATGCTCAATATCACTTGTTATTAGAGAAATGCAAACCAAAACTGTAATGAGGTATCACCTTACACCAGTCAAAGAGATCATTATTAAAAAGTCTACAAATGATAAATGCTGGAGAGGGTGTGGAGAAAAGGAAAACCTCCTTTACTGCTGGTGGGAGTATAAATTGGTGTAACTACTTTGGAGAACTGTATGGAGGTTCCTTGAAAACTAAAAATAAACTACCATATAATCCTATAATTCGGAAAGATTTGGCATAAGCCAATATTCATGCCATCTGTTTATAATAGCCAAGATAATGAAAGCAACTTAAATGCCCACTGACGAATGGATAAACAAGATGTGATATATATACATATAATAAATATATATGTATATGCAATATTACTTATCCATAGAAAAGCACGAAATAATGCCATTTGCAATAACATGGATGGACACAGCAGTTATTGTATTAAGTGAAGTCAAAGACATATATCATATGATATCACTTATTTGTGAAATCTTAAAAAGAGTCGGACACGACTGAGCGACTGAACTGAACTGAACTGAAAAAGTGATACAAATGAACTAATTCACAGGCATAGAAAACAAACTTATGGTTATTAAAGGAGGTAGCAGGGTGAAGAGAAATTAGGAGTTTGGGATTAAAATATACACACTGTACATGCATGCTTATTCAGTGTCTGACTCTCTCTGATCCTTTGGACTGTAGCCTGCTGTACTCTGTCCATGGGATTTTCAGGCAATACTGGAGTGGATTGCAATTTCCTTCTCCAGGGGATCTTCCCAATCCAGGGATGAAACCTACGTCTCCTGTATATCCTGCATTTCAGGAAGATTCTTTTACCCACTGAGCCACACTATTGTATATAAAATAAGTAGACAACAAGGACCTACTGAATAGTACAGGGAACTATATTCAATGTCTTCTAATTAACCTATAATGGAAAAGAAACTGAAAGAGAAAGATACGTGTGTGTGTGTGTGTGTATGTATTTTTGGATCACTTTGCTGTACACTGAAATTAACAGCACAATGTAAATTTACTATACTTCAAATAAAATGGAAAGAGCTGAGAGAAAAGGCCTTCCCATATGCTTCTGGCATGTGCCTGTAGCACTCTAGGTCCTAAGAAATATCTTAAGGGTTGGCACCTATGGATATCTTATTACCTAGATCTTCCTTTGCAGGTTTTCGGTCAGCCTCTTATTGGCCCTACTAGTATCACTGCCTCAGATGATATTAAACAGTTCCTTTGTTTTGGACTAATACTTGGAGACAGGACTTCCTCTCTGGGTGATCTCTGATTCAGATCTGTCCTCTTCCCGGGGAGCTTCTGGACAGGAAGAATGTAAATCATGACAGCGTCATGAGACTGGGGCTTCTGCAAGAGCTCCAGACTTGTTGGGTTTCCTTTGGAGGCCTCTGACTTTCTCATATTTATTCTTATTAACCATAGTTCTAAGGCTGCTGGTCTTCAAGGTGATTTTTGAACTAGGGAGAGAGGTCTGGGAAAATGGAGCTAAAATGCAGCAAAGCTCACTGTTCTTACCCAGCTTCAGCTGTTTTTTCTTGAATGAATGCTCCCCGGATCAGTGTAAGCCTTTGGTTAATTTTAAGGTTCTTGAAAAAGTTGACTTTGAAAATTTTTGCAGGTGTTTACAATGACTTTATGAAGGACTGAATATTCTGAGGTCCTTAGTCTGGCATTCCAGAAATGCTTCTCCCCCAGAGTTGTTTTATTAAAAGGATCCTTTTCATCAAATTAATCTGATCTTTTGAATAGAAACAATGTATCTCTGAAAACATCTTTCTTATACAGAGATTTTGTTGTTTGTCACTCAGTTGTGTCCACCTCTTTGCAACCCCATGGATTGCAGAACACCAGACTTCCCTGTCCTTCACCATATTCTGGAGTTTGTTCAAACTCATGTCCATTGAGTCAGTGATGCCGTCCAACCATCTCATCCTCTGTTGTCACCTTCTCCTCCTGCCCTCGGTCTTTCCCAGCATCAGGATCAGCAGTGAATGTTTATTAAGGAGACATTTAACTACAAGCCTAGGGCATGTTACTCAGAAAGTCTCCCTTTCCTCCCAATTCTAGGGGTGTGTGTGTGTGTGTGTGTGTGTGTGTGTGTGTGTGTTCAGTCATATCCAACTCTTTGTGACCCCATAGACTGTAGTCCACCAGGCTCCTCTGTCCATGAAATTCTGCAGGCAAGAATACTGCAGTGGATTGCCATTTCCCATTCCAGGGGATCTTCCCAACCTAGGGATCGAATCTGTGTCTCTTACGTCTCCTGCATTGGCAGGTGGGTTCTTTACCACTAGTACCACCTGGGAAGCCCTTAGCTTATTAATAACACTAAATGAAATATTTCATTTCAGGCTGTGGGCTCCTGAAAAGTTTTTTCATACACACTACATCTGATATTTTGAAAAGTCATCTTTTCTACCAAATGGTAAATTTAAAAAAAATCACATGTACTTGTTATAGCATGATATTTTATTTTATAACTGACCCAGCTCATATTCTTTTCATTTATTTACTTTTAATTGGAGGCTAATTACTTTACAATACTATTTCTCAGATTCTTAGGATTAATATGTTAAATCAAACCAAATTCAATTAAAATCACATTTGGCTATTAATGAATGAAAAGTTATAAATTAGATTATTTAATATAGAGAGAAATAAACCCTTCCTTACCCTAGTCTAAAAGTTTAACTCATTTTCTGCATCAGGAATAACATTCATTTCCTTCCAAGGACACACCTAGAGTGTCCTCTACATTGTGGTTTCAGAAAGACAAATCTTTAAATGATATACTAGAATCTGGGCTCTTTGACCTCATTCATGAAGTGGGGCATTCATAGATAGAGCAGTAAGAAAGCCATAATGTAAAGAAGCATTTATCAGGGAACATCCCTTGTGGTCCAGTGGCTAAGAATCTCCCTACCAATGCAGGGGATGTGAGTTTGATCCCTAGTCAGGGAACTAAGATCCCACATGTGATGAAAGACCCAGTATTCTACAACTAAGAGCCACAATTAAGACCCAATGCAGTCAAATAAAGAAATATTTTTAAAAAATAAAATAAAAAAGGATATACCATTTCACATCAGTCATATATATATATATATACATACATATATATATATATAGATAGATAGATAGATAGATAGATAGATAGATAGATAGATAGATAGAAGCGTATGTCATATAATCCAGAGACACATAAAGGATTTTGCCTACACTATTATATGTACTTTGGCCATGCACTAACTCAGAACCACTTTCCTTGTTAAATGCAGAAGACTCATGTACTAAGTAGAAAAGTATTGGGGTTCTGATTTGGGCTATATGAGGAAGTATTTGTGTGGTCTTGAATGGTTCATCTGATTTCTGCCTGCCGTAGTTCCTTTTTGCTATAAAATTAAGAGGGCAGAGATGGCTTCAGATGATTTTCATGTTTCTTTTTAAATTTTGCCCTATATTTTAATGTAGAGAAATCACTCTTACCAAAAATGGGTAACGAAAAAGTCAAAGTTGGAGTGGTTCTGAGGAACTGATGTGAGGATGGGAGGAAAAATAGAGAATTTAGAAATATTTTTTTCCCTCCAAATAAGAAAGTGATTTAGGGACTTCCCTGGTGGCCTAGAGGTTAAGACTTTGCCTTCCAATGCAGGCGGTGGAGGTTTGATCCTTGATTGAGGAGCTAAGATACCACAAGCTTCACGGCCAGAAAACAGAAACATGAAACAGAAGCAATATTGTAACAAATTCAATAAAGGCTGTCAAATACGGTTCTCATTAAAAAAGAGTAAAAAGAAAGAAAGAAAAAAAGGCATTTAAATTCTGTTTTATGGAGGGTAGCTGCACAGAGTTGGATCTAAGAGAGAAGTTTCCTTTGCTCCACCCTTTTTTTTCTGGGACCACTTATTACTAAACCATTCCCACCAGGCTGCTGCCTAACTGTTTAGAGGACTAGAGATTTTAAGACTTTTTTGTTTTTCAGATAGTGTCTTCAAAAAATATGACTATTGTTTTAGCTTCACCATTATGGTCTATTACTTATAAATAAGCAAGAATTTTCAAATGTGTGGTTGGTGTGGTGCATCTTCTACAAAATGAAGTTTTTTGAGTCTCCCTATCATGGTTTTAAAAGCAAGTGAAACCCTGAAAGATAGGAAAACCCCATGCATAAGCATCTTTCCATGATACTGTTTATAAAAATTAGAAAGCAAGTCTCCGAAAAAGCAAGATTTCACCGAGGGTTTATGACATTCTTGACTCTTTACAAATGTCTACCCACATTAAATCCATCTTTGAAACCTTTTTTTCCCCTCACATTTATAGAATTTTTCAGTGATATTTGAGGTGCAGAATGAGCTTCTGCAAGACTTTAAATCCTCATGTGTGTGCATGCTGAGTTGCTTCAGTCATGTCCAACTCTTTGTGGCCCTGTAGACCTTGGCCCACCAGGCTCCTCTGTCCATGGGATTCTCCAGGCAAGACTACTGGAGTGGGTTTGCCATGCCCTCCTCCAGGTGATCTTCCCGACCCAGGGATCGAATCCATGTCTCTTAATCTCCTGCAATGGCAGGCAGATTCTTTACTGCGAGCGCCACCTGGGAAGCCCTTAAATCCTCATAGAGCAAATGAAATATGGAACTGTACTACTTACTATGCTACTTAATGAAACAAACCATCCCATGTTAGAAACGTCTTCAAAGTGAAGGTCTATCTTATTGTCCTCAAAACTCAATTAAGTAAAGTATATTATATTCTGAGGATTCTAGGGTACCATTTTCTCCCTAGCAATCTTCCAAAGTACTTGTGTTAAACTTGTCAGGCCATCAATATTCTGCTATTCCTTGCCCCCTGCGTACTACAATCTTTTAAACTTCCCTGTCATGTGTGGTCCCTTGTGTGTCTGTTTAACAACCACTTGAGTACCCCTGCCAATTTCTTAAGTACACACACTTATGCATGTTGTAAAAGGAGTATCATCAAGCTCTGATTTGAGATCATCATTTATGGATGCCCCCTCTGTGGCAGTACCAATAACAAAAACAAACAAATAAAGCCCTTCCCAGGATAAGAAAACCTCCAAAGCATGAACTTACCCAATCATACTAAGTGGAACAAAAGAGCAGACAGAGCAATTAATTTCTGACTCATGACAATCTGCTTATTTCTCCACACATAAAAGTTATTACTCTTTTCTAAGCAGCCTTCCTACAAAACTATTGATCATAAAATTATCCATAAAAGCTGTTGAGAAACTAAATAATTAAAATTGCCTTTGGTCATAACTGAATTAAATACTTAAAGGTGATATGTTAATATTTTCCAACCTAGACTTCAAAACAGCCGAAAATGATCTTGTTGAAAGTGATGTAATTAAATGGCATTTACATTATTTCAGTGGAGTTGTTTTATTTCTAATAATGGAATAGCTTTTAAAAATTCAGGGTTTTAATCTAATGTATATATTAATGTTCATATTACTGTGCAACATCCTCTTAAACTTTGATGTAAGTCTATTTTATTTAGATTTTCTTATTTTTGTTCTACTCCAACCTTGCCCTTTCCTTACTGTAATTTAATAGAAAAAGCATACAAGGATGCTATGCAGACAAATGTACATACAGCAGTCCTGTTAGCATTTAATCTCTTTTTAGGTAAATGCAAATATTGCTGCTGATGGTTTTGGACTCTTGTTCAGTAATCATTTGGGGAGCTTCCTTATCCATTTTTCAAGCTGTGTCCATTATAATCAGTCACTGAAAATTGTGATCTAGAATATTCATTCTTGATGAAAACAATAAAATTAAGGTACAGGGTTTTGGAAAATTGCTTTCATATTCAAGCAGGGCTACATACATACAGATACCTTGTTGATGATTTTACTGCCTCAAAGAAAATGTATTGCTACTGCCACAAGCCTGTCTTTTGGCACTTTATCACTTACAAGTGATGATAAAATTGCAACAAAGAGACTTCTTTTTAATCTTATAGGTCATTGCTTGTAGTCTGGACTATCCACCCTTTCGTCCTCTTGTTTAGGCTAGATAAGGTGGAAATTTCCCTTCAGTCGTCTCTAAATTTCATTTAAAGGGTATGAAACAGACTTTTGTCTTCTGATCTTCGAGTCCCCAAATCTTCTACTATATCAAGTTTATTTCTTCATATTTTAAACATAATTTTTAGAAAGAGGTCTGAATGTGTTTAAAATGGTCATCATGAAACTAAACCAGTGGGTGTATTTTGAAGGGTTCATATACTTTTAAAAAATCACAAGAGAGGATATATATCTAACATCATGAGAATCCTGACAATAAAATAATTTTGTTACTGAGTTTCTTCTCATTATTATAACCATCAGTTTTTGCTGTCTACTCATATAAAAATGGGCTTCCCTGATATTTCAGTTGGTAAAGAATCTGCCTGCAATGCAGGAGACCCTGGTTCGATTCCTGGGTTGGGAAGATCTGCTGGAGAAGGGATAGGCTACCCACTCCAGTGTTCTTGGGCTTCCCTTGTGGCTCAGCTGGTAAAAAAATCTGCCTGCAATGTGGGGGACCTGGGTTTGATCCCTGGGTTGGGAAGATCCCCTAGAGAAGGGAAAGGCTACCCACTCCAGTACTCTGGTCTGGACAATTCCATGGACTATACAGTCCATGGGGTCACAAAGAGTTGGACACCATTGAGCGACTTTCACTCACTTCACATAAGAATATTTATACAGATATCCAATCTGGCAACACATAGTTGCCAGAAGAATAGATATTTCTGATTCTATTTTTCTAATTATTGAGCCCTTATATAAAAAAATGAAGCAAATGAGAAAGAAAACACCACAAAGAATCTACTTTGAGTCATTTATTTCTTTTGCTCTTTGATTTCTTTCTCACAGATTTTCTTTGGATAATCCATCTATATATAAATCCATGATTGTATAGTGTCATAGTTTATTTCTCTTCCATAGATTGTGTTATTCTAACAATTTCCCAGTAATAAGGAAGACTTCGTCAATGCACTAAGCCTTACAGAAGAATATTTTATATTATATAAAGGAGGAGAAACTTTTCTCCTAAGGTAGCATTTGATTTCTACTAAAACACTAAGGACGTAAATTGGAATGTCTTTTTTTCAAGTGATTCCAAATGGTTTGTCTTTGATTTAAATATGCTCTCTGGCTTGATAGGCTCATTTTATAGGTAGATAGACCATGAAAAAGAAAGTTGGCAACTTTTTATGTGTTTGTTAAGTCAGGATATGATGTTTAGAGAGCAAAAATATGCAGGGGATATATGCAGGGGATGAATTTTTAATACAATGCCATGATTGACAGCTTCCATTTACTGAGAATTCACTATGGCAGGCACTTTTCTTGGTGTGTTATATTCATCACCTCTAAGTACTGACTACAGTCTCAGAAAGCATACATTATTATACCCATTTAACATGAGAAAATGGATATGTAGGGAAGTTTAGTGTCCAGCTGTGAAAGGCAGAGCCCAAATTCAAGTAATGTTTTGTGAACTACTAAAAATGGTCTGATGGAGAAGGAAACGGCAACCTGCTCCAGTATTCTTGTCTGGGAAATTCCATGGACAGAGGACCCTGGCAGGCTGCAGTCTATGGGGTCGCAAAGAGTTGACTGAACAACACAACAACAAGAATGGTCTGAACAAAGCATATTGTACTTTTGCTAACAGAGGCTTGACAAAGAAGTGGAGCTAGTAAGAACTCCAAGGGTCACTCTCAGTGGATTTCTGCCTTACTTGCCAGGCTCTCTGCAGGGCTGCCATTGGCTTTCAGCTTCGAGATCTTCGGTTGAGCACTGTCTATGAGATGCATTTAGATGATCATGCATGAGATGGTCTTCTAATCGTGTCTCCAGATAAGGGAAAACATATTTGAGAGGAGGGTTTGTTGGAAGCGGCAGTGCCTGATTTTCTTTCTCATTAGCTTTTACTTTGTCTTGAGTACAGGGCCCATATCTTATGAGGTCATCTAGTAGGCATGTTTTCTCCCATTGTGGGTGTATCCCTGGTGGCTCAGAGGTTAAAGCATCTGCCTCCAGTGTCGAGACCCGGGTTCAATCCCTGGGTTGGGAAGATCCCCTGGAGAAGGAAATGGCAGCCCACTCCAGTATTCTTGCCTGGAGAATCCCATGGACGGAGGAGCCTGGTGGGCTACAGTCCACGGGGTCGCAGAGAGTCGGACGTGACTGAGCGACTTCACTTTCACCCACTCTTTGCCTCTTATCATGGGCAGCTCTGTGCAAGCAGCTTTGTTAAACGGTTTACAGACTCAAATATAAAAATGAAACAACAAGCGGTTGACTCAACAGTCCTTCCCCTTTCCTTCCTCCTAACATTACCGTGAACTGATAAGCTAGAATAGAAAAGACCACTTGCCACTGCCCTGACCCAATCTAAAAATGCAACTCTCATAAGTACACTCAGAGGCAAGCAAGTGAAGTAGATCTATTCTTAGACTTCGTCTGGGTCTGCTTTTAAAATACGATGGCACTTGTAGAGTCTGACTAAGGTGATGAGGAGCAACCACGACTAGTTTTAAATTTTATTTTATTTTTTAAAGTGGTCTGATTTTAAAGTCTTTATTGAATTTGTTGCCATATTGCTTCTATGTTTTGGTTTTTCGGGCACGAGTCATGTGGGATCATAGTTCCCTGAACAGGGAAGGACCCTGCAACTCTTTCATTGGAAGCTGAAGTCCCAACCATGGGACTGGCAGGGAAGTCCCTAAATTTTATTTTTCAAGAATCAAAAAATATTAAAGTTGAGGTCTAATTGACATATATAACATAATACTCATTTCTGGTACAAAACATGATGATTCAATATGTGTATGTATTGGGAAATGATCAGCACAATGAATCTAGTTAATATTATCACCTTAGGTAGTTACAAAAAAGAATTTTTAGGATCTGCTCACTTAGCGACTCTGAAACATGCAGAATTATTAACTAGAGTCACCATGCTGTACATTATATCCTCATGACTTATTTACTTTATAACTGGAAGTTTGTACCTTTTGACCCTATTCACCCATTTCTCCCAGTCCCTCCCATCCTCCTGCCTCTGGCAATCATCAATCTTTCCTCTGTACATAAGGCATAACTATGTCATACATCTTTGCATGGTGCCCAGAACTACAGTCAATGAAAAATCACAGGAAGACATTAGTTAATATTTATGATGTCAGAAGACTGCTAGAAACTCCATATCTCACAGTTTCTGTTTATAGATAAAGGCTACAGGCTCACAGTTTTATTTTGGACAGAGTATCTGCAATGCTACCTCAGAAGTTTCCTCCCCCAAAGCTGCTTTAAAATCACAAAAGTGCTTATAAATCCTTTTGTTTATTCTGTGCATTGGAAGTCTTATTTTTGCATCTAGAAGCTTTTTAAAATTTTTTCCATAATTATAAAAAATGTCTGTATGTGTGACCAGAAATTCTTTAATGGTGAATGTTTAAAGATTCAGAAGAGTAATTGAGTCATTTGTAAAAATATCACAACCTGTGACTTGCTAAAGAATGTTTTTGCCTCATGCAAATGGGTAGGTACTCTTAGGATTTCCTTAAGAAAATGAATACTTCCTCTAGGAAATAGAACAGAATCTTTAAAATCAGAATCTTCCCACTAAAACTTCGCTGGAAGATAAAATATTATGTTGGGGAATAAAGGAATAGGTTGGTGTTGAGGCCTCAGTTGGTGTCAGGGCTTCAAATTCTTATGAGAAACTGATAGGGATAGAGTAGGATAATTAAATAGTTGTTTTAGAAATGCCATTAGGAGATGAGACAGAAAGGGAATTTTAAGAGCATTTGGGAGACTGTGGTAAGCTAATGACCACTCAAGAAAATAATTCAGTAACCTAGAAAAAAAATCAACTCTACCTTGTAGGAAGACCAAGAACATTCAAGTGCCAAGCACTCTCTCTTTTTTATTTTTTGCTCTTTATTTTTTATTTTTATTTTTGCACTTTACAATACTGTATTGGTTTTGCCATACATTGACCTGAATCCGCCTCAAGCCACAAGTTCTGATAGTTAAAACAGAAGACGATAGATATGGGGTCTGAGTCTTGTTACATGAAGTCAGGGAGTTAATGGGCCTCGAGGAGTAGCATCTCTGAATGTAGCTAATACAGGAATATAGGTGAAAGGTGAAACTAGGGAAATGGGACATTATACCAAAATCTGAGATGAATATGTTACCATCCTTGTGTTAATACACACATCATTTAAATACACTATGACAGTCCTGGTTAGACCATATTGGGTCAAAGGAGGAACTAATGATGTAAGCCTTGACATCTGCCCAAGAATGAAGAAGAAAATGGTTTTCTCCTTTTCTTACTTTTTCGTTGATTTGAAAAATATAGTCCTCTTTGCCTGCTCGCTTGTATTTCTCACAAGTATCCTATACCAATAATCTCATTCTTTACCTGTCACTTTGTCTCTTGTTGAATTCTTTCTGAGCCAAGACAAGAGAATCTGACCTTCAGTAAATCCTGAGCCCATGTGATCAGATTCAATTAAAAGTCAGTGGATTTGAGTCCTCTCCTAAGTCAGGGAATGGGGTTTCAATCTGAGGTCCCAATCTGAGGTGTGGCTGGGTTTGAGTCCTTTCTGAAGGACTGTGGTTTCAAAACTAATGTTCCTTTCTTTAGACTTGCGGGTCGACACACTGGATTTCATTAGTAAAATCAAAGATGATTTGATTCCTAGTGGACTTCCATTATGTAAGACACATATACATCAGAAAGTCAATTTATTAATTTTAATTGCAAGTTCCAGTGACTGGGTGTGTATATCTTCAGACATCACCCTTTTCTTAGTGGCAAGATTCCCGGGAAGCCAAATATAAAATACCTTGGTGATCACAGATGAGTTCAAACCTTCAATAATGTTTCCTGGTGAGAGTTTATGGAGACATTCTTTCTCCACAGGGGATGATGTATCTCACATATAGGAATGTGTGCACACTTGAGATCCTGACTTTCTATCACCTATACTATGGTTAACAAAAGAGCCATTTATGGCATCCTAAATGGCTGCAAAGAGCTATTACTATTATTGTTGGTGGTGGTGGTGGCGGTAGTGGTGGTTGAATCTAAGATCTAATTTTTTTCTTTCTCATCTCTATGCTTAGGCTGTACAGTACCACTTTCTGCTGTTGATGTGTTCCCTTCAATGTTTCCAGCTTTTAATGTCTTGCTTCTAATTTGCTATAGACAGAGTAAACAAATATAAAAGGCAGTTAAAATTATGTCTAAAGTTAGGGTTAGGTACAGAGAGTAAAGGCCCAAAGATTTCTTCGCTGAGCAGAGAGCTCATAAAACTCAGTCTGTATGTTATCTGTTTGGACTATTCAAATCCCTTTATTACTCCCTGATATTCGTCGTTTTCTAGATAATCAAAGTTACTAGATAAATGATGTCTGTGTGTCTGAAGTGTTGACATATTGCTGTTATACATGGCCAGTTCTGATTGAAGAGGCCTCAGTAGGACATGTCAAGTTAAGCTGCATAATAAGTGGGCCTCTATTAAAAGAAAAGATCCACTATATTTTCTTTAGGGATAGCACACAAAAAAGAAATCGTTTCTCCAGATGCCTGAACCTAATACTCAGGTAACTTAGTTCAGACCTGAGACTACATTCATTTTAGCTTCGAGTTATAGCTTTCACCTAGAGAAATATTTACTACCCATTTTGAAATATCTCAAAATACTGCAGAAATGTCCATCAATCAGGATCCTTAAAATATTTATTGATTTTTATCCTTTGGAAACCTCTGCCATCATTTAATGCTACAATTTTAAATAGACTAGTTTTAGGAGTCAAGTTGCAATTGGATACCCCCAATCCCACCTAAGGTAGTTGCTAGCATTTTATATCTCCTCATAAAACTGTATCATATAATCAGCATAAGGTCATGAGAAGTTGAATCTAGTAATGAAACAGTTCCCAGGAGATGACTGATTTTATCCCAATTCCTGTTTTTTATAGATCTATCTTATTCACAGGATGATTCAGAAAGTTTTCTGCAGAACAACATTCACGACATCTATGAATATTTCTTTCCCACCTCTTGTGATGAAAACATAATTCATTTTCACTTTCCTAATAAGAGGTATTTTTTTAAAAGTCAGAATATAATTTCTAGGACCTACCCTATAGCACAGGCAACTCTGTTCAATGTTATGTGGCAGCCTGGATGGGAGGGGAGTTTGGGGGATAATGGATACATATATAGGGATGGCTGAGTTCTTTGGCTGTTCACCTGAAATTATCACACCATTGTTAACTGGCTATACTCCAATACAAAATAAAAAGTTAAAAAAATATAATTTCTAACAAATTCCTTTGATGACATGTATATGAAGTATAACTTGATGTCAGTGATTTGTAAATAGATGACTTTATCTTATTCCTTAAGTCATCTGTAAAATTTGCTCTAATTTTAAATTAAATCTACCTTTAAAGTATATTGATATAACTCTTGAACAAATCCTCTGGGTCAATTACATGTTTTGTTTTCTACAGGAAAAGGTATGAACAAAGTAATGATAAGTAGGGCATTTCAAAAAAGTTATATGAATTATGATCAAATTAAGATTTCAGTTAACTTTGAAATTCCATTAACTATATTCATTTAGAGTAACATAAAAATATCTTCTCCACTTTGTTCCAAACCATCATCATACTTGAAATCCATTCATTTTTATCCTTAGGAATTTCTTAGCATCACTCAAAACAGCTAAGAATATTAACCTTTCAATTAAAAATTAATTCCTAAGTTCATTTACATACCTTAATCACATGCTAATTTTTCTTGTAAAAATAAATGCAAACAAATACTTATTGAAAATACAAGTGGCATAAAAATCCATCAAAAAAAAAGTTTAAAACCTCAGGTCTCTTTAAATCCCACAGTGTCTGAATGTTTGATGGATACATTGGTGATAAAATATGTCTTTGTTTAAAACATTTCTTTTCATTAATAGGGAATGATGAAGTAACTTTTCCACCGAGGAATGAAATGTTAGACTTGTACCTGAATGCCATCTAATGTGAACAAATATGAACATTTGAAGTTTTGTTTTTGAGGCTGAAAAACAAGTACACTTGAATGCTAGAGGCTAAAGAATGAGCAGAAAAAACTAGAGAAATGACCTGGAGAAATGTAATATGATCTGTATCTTAGTGCATCTGGCATCCTTTAGGGATATCTATTCTTCCTATCTGTCTTTCTAATCTAGTGTTCTCATTTTTCCTTTAATAATACTGAATCTTGGTTTTTGGCCTCATGTGTTTCATTTATTATTCTTTTTCTGTTTATAGAGATACAGATCAGAGCATCCAAGGAGTCAATTATAAAAAACAAGCAAACAAAAATGCTAGAAGATAAAGACAGCTCTGGATGTTAGGACCCCAGAGCTCATAATCAGATTTCATTTGCTTTGACTACTGAGATGATGCACAGGAAGGAAATGGAGTGCTCATCTACTCATACATTGCTGTTCCAACAAAGCTCTTGAAAACCTTCTTGTCCAAAAATGCCGTAATTACACTAAAAGACAAAGAGAAAATCATGAAATTTATTTGCAATATTTATGACAAGGAAAAGTCTCTTAGTAGCTGTCAAAGAGTGAAACCAATGAAAAACAACAACAGCAACATGAATTGCCCCTCATAGAAATATTTATAACAGCTCTGGGTTGAAATAGTGAAAAATTGATACCAACTGACAAGTGTAATGGTAGAGAACTGTTCACTGATTAATGGAAGAGTGATATAAGGAATATTACACAACCATTTAAATAAGGATTTAGAAATATATTCACTATTTTAAAATCATATTATGACCAGCAGGTTCTGACCATAAAAGTGTTTTAATTCCAAGCTAAATAGAATGCATCTTCTAAGAACAAAATAGCATGGAACCAGATACAAGAATCCATGAATCTCTGAGAAGTCTTCAGGCTAAGCAGAATGATTGAAAGTAGCTAATTACCTCATATTTCATGTCTCTTAAGCTTGGTAAGACTGCACTTACCTGACCCCTTAGAGTTAGGATTGGTCATGTGACTTATGTTATATAGGAACAGAAGCAGTGATGTCACTTTTAGGAATAAATTCTCTGACCCGATGTGATTCTATACCATCTTGCTATACTTTCCTCTTTCCCTCTATTCTGTTAATATTCAACAAATTGACTGTTCCATTAGCTTAGAGAAGTCTGAAATGAAGATAGCACAGCACAGCCCCACAGCTGATCCAGGATGACTATGAGAAATAAATCTTTGTGATTTTAAACCACTGCAATTTAGGGTCTGCATGTTACTGCTGTAGAACCCAGCCTGTGCTGATTGAGACAACCTGCTTCTGAAGTTATAAACGTAGTGTCTGCTAAGTTTTACTTATCTAGTTCTTATTCTGGCTCTACTGTTAAACAGTTCTGTTATTCTGAGTAAATTATCCAAATATTAACAGAATTATAAGCCTCAGCCTCCTTATATGCGTGTACATGTATAGCTGATTCACTTTGCTGTACAGCAGAAACTAGCACAGTATTGTAAAGCAACTCTACTGCAAAAAAACCCACAAACTGTATGTGTTATAGGTATACATTTATGAGCCTTGCTATTTCTCCACAACCGATATGATGCCATAAATTTAGTGTGACAGGATTATAGCTAGGTGGGAGCATGAGGAGGACAGAAGGCCATCATACTGCTGTTGGCAGGAGTAAGTCGCACCACGGTCCTCTGTGCTCTCGAAGAGGCCACTTCCACTCCTCCAGCACTGAAATATTTACCAGTGAACACATGGTAGGAAACACTTCCATCATACCCTTCATCTGAATACTTCAATCACCATGAGGGACTCAGGTACACCATTTCTTCCCTTGCCATCTGAACCCTTATCCTGAATATGGTTATGTACTTCCTCTAATCTGATCCCATGTTTAATACACCCTCAATGTTCAAAATCTTCCCACCGCATGCTTTGGAATTCAGTCTTTCATCCTCAGCCTCATTTCTGTGCTCACTCCCTTTATGCTCTCGCTGTAAATGAAATCTGGCTCCTCCCCAGAATACGGTTTCTCTGCTGCCTTCAGAACATGACTGCTGTCTCTCTTCCCTTCCGTGTATCTCTAGGTCTCCTTGTTCTTCTCAAAGCCTGCTCCTTCCAGACTCCACGGTTACCATCCTCATTGTTTTCACTCTAATCTTTTCACTGTAATCTGAGTTCATATCACACTCCAAACCCTTCTTGCTCTAGACCCTTGCTTATGGATCCTTGTTCCTGTTTTTGATACTACTCCTGTAATAATTCATAGTGGTTTTGTATAGAAAAAGAATGACCCTGACCTCTCAGTGCCTGACCTCCTTTCTGTGCATGAAATTGCTTAGAATCTTCCCTGCAGGCCCTGTAGACATGCCCTAGGTTTTATCATTGACACTAACTGCACAGCCTCCATAATCTCAGGTTTGCGGATCACAATTTTATCACCAATTTTCATTTTGTTGCTCACATTCTTCAGTACCTTATAGCCAACAATCCTTCTACCTCTCTGGGTCCTGAGATTCATTGGCCCTAAGAACTCTTCCCTGTTCCCCAACCTTCTTCTTGAATGCCATGGTCGATCATTATAACTCCACTGTTTATACCCTCACCTACTATGTTCTCCCCACAGCATTTCAACATCCTCAATAGTAAAACCTCAACCCCAGTTAAACTCAAGCTTGGCCTGTTCAAGGTCTACACCTGTGCTGCCGAGCCTGTCTGGAGAAAACTACCCAGCCGTGCTAACTGGACCACCAACCTCAAGTGATGCCTGAAAATGCTATGTTGCCCTGTTCGTCTGCATGTGCTCTCTCCTGATAATTTCATACCTAATCATCTCTTCTCAAACCTTCAACACCCCTTAGCAATCCTCAGTTTTTCAGATGATCTTTCTTTCTATCTCTCTGTCAAAATAGAAATAATTCGGGACTTCCCTAGTGGTCCAGTGGTACAGAATCTGCCTGACAGTGCAGGACTCAGGATTCAATCCCTGGCCCAGGAAGATCCCACATGCCATGGAGCAACTAAGCCCATGTGCCACAACTACTGAGCCTGCGGTGTTACAGCTACTGAAGCCCGCGTGCCTAGAGCCCATGCTCTGCAACAAGAGAAGCCACCACAGTGAGAAGTCTGCACACCACAACTAGAGAATAGCCTCTACTTGACACAACTGGAGAAAGCCCACATGCAGCAATAAAGACCCAGTGCAGCAAAAAAAAAAAAAAAAAAAAAACCTAATTAAAAAATAGAAATAATTAGCAGAAAACTTCCATGAGCTCCCTTCCTACCTCCTATGGATGAATTGTCTGGGTCCCTGACTAAAGCTGACCCTTTCACTTGTTTTTGGATCCTTTTTTTTCCATCTACTCTGAGACATTACTACCACAACTATCTCCTCTCTCTTTTCTAAAAAGGGAACCTTCCCGTGCATCACTGCAAATACCCATGTCTCTGCTTTCCTTTGCAGTAGAACTCCATGGAAGAGTTGAATCTGCTTGCTGCCTTTACTTTCTCTGTTCTTTACATCTTTGGGTATCAGTTGAAGAATCCTCCAGTGATTCATTTGCAGGAAAAGGGAAAGTAGATGAGAAAAGAAAAGAGAGATACAGACAAAGCATCTGCAAGTCACATTTTCACCAGACCCTTGTCTCTTTAAAGCTGTTGCTGCTGCTGCTAAGTTGCTTCAGTCGTGTCTGACTCTGTGTGACCCCATAGATGGCAGCCCACCAGGCTCCTCTGTCCCTGGGAGTCTCCAGGCAAGAACACTGGAGTGGTTTGCCATTTCCTTCTCCAATGCATGAAAGTGAAAAGTGAAAGTGAAGTCGCTCAGTCATGTCCAACTCTTAGCGACCCCATGGACTGCAACCTACAAGGCTCCTCCGCCCATGGGATTTTCCAGGCAAGAGTACTGGAATGGGGTGCCATTGCCTTCTCTACTTTTTAAAGCTATCCTGATAAATAACCAGCTGCCTCTTTGACTCCTGCCCACATCTTCTCTCTCTGGTTTCTTATCATTGAGAGAAGCCTTATGTCAGGGCCTGAGTCAGTTTTAAGGCCAATGACCTAAACATTTCTGCTGGACCAAACCAGAAATAGACTTTCAAGCAGACAATAAATCCCACATAACGTATTTCTCCAAGCTTCTGTGTTCTTTTGGTCATGGAGAAAATGAACAAGTCATACAAATTCAGTATGGGGGGAAAAACAATTATCCTACAAGATCAAACAAGCATAGGATAGGAATGAAAGTGAAAATTATTCTCCAGTTTATTTTTGAGATTTTTGGATTGAACTGCTTCTTAGCTGCAAAGAACTTGAGTTGTTTTAAAATTAAAGACTGACAAATATTTTGTCAAGGTTATGTTTGGGTGTTTAAATACTTTGGATGTTTAAGTTGCATAGACTGTGCTGGTAGTTGTAATATCTACTCAGCATGTATTTTTATACACATTTCACTTATAGCTAGATATCTAAGCAATTAAGTTTCCTGAATTGAAAACACTTCTACATTATTGCTAAAATTCTACAGGTTTAACCTAATCTGATTTGCAAATTAATTTTTAAAATGAATTATGTATCATCTTTATAAAAACCTTTGAGTAACTGATTCCCTTTCCAAGGTCCCTTACAATGACCCTTAAGCCACCCTTGAATACTTATTTTTAGTCTGTCTCATCTCGAATGATGAAATATTTGAAAACATCTAATCACAACTTTCAGCCAACTTTCTGAGATGAATTTGCAAAGTCATATATTTTGCTTTCCTTGACCCCCTCAAAGTGCAATTTCTGTGTCCTGGTTTTTGAAAGGGAGAGAACCAATTAGTCACATGCTAATCAGAACTTTTGGTGTGAACGTGTAATGAATCATTTTTTGGAATCAATCATTAGGTTTTTTTCCTTTTTTTCACCAAAGAGCCAACTCTGACACAAATTGCAATGGATCATTTAGGAAGAGATAATAAGAAGCAGGTTCTATCAGAAATGAAAGAAGATCCATATATTTTCCAGAAGCTGCCTGCTTCAAGAGGCCCTTATCTTATTGATCCTTATTCTTCCATGTCTAAATTTCTGGGCTCACATCCCAGAGTTTCTGACCCATCAGAGAAGAAGCAGTTTTTGCCATTAAGTGTTCCAAAAGTCCTTTGGACTTTCAAGGTTTAACCTTTGCTCTCCACAACCATGCCAAGCCAAATTACTGAGAAAATTAAATATCATCAGGCCACTCGAGGCCTATCACCACAGTAAAGTAAAAATGCTAGTCATATTCATCCATTCATCTGTTCACCCAGCCATTCATCCATTCTCCCTTTCATTCATTTCTCTATTTACTCAACAAAATTGAGCATGCAAGACTCTGTGCCAAGCACGAAAGACACACATGTAATTGAGACATAGCTGGCACCTTCAAGGAGCTTATATGTAGTGGAGGAAACACAAATAAAATTAAAAATTAATGCAATGCATTCTGGGAAGAAGTTATTGTAATTCTGGGTCTGCATGTCTTGTCAGAGCTCTGCCAGAATTACTCCTGGAGTGGATATTTGCCTTTTTTTGGTTGTTGTTGCCATCTGAAATCCTTCTGTTATGAGTCTTGGTGGGAGGAAAAGACTATCTCCTACTGCTTTTTTTTTTCTTTATTAAATTTAATGCAGTTTAGTTTTTTCTTCTTTTGTAAACTGGAGTATAATATCTTTATAATGTTGAGCTAGTTTCTGCTGTACAATGAAGTGAGTCAGCTATATGTAAATGTATACATATATCCCTGCCCTCTTAAATCTCCTTCTCATCCCACCGCCCCCCCCCCCCCCCCCGGCCCCCCAGGTCATCACAGAGCATTGAGCTGAGCTCCCTGTGCTTAGCAACTTGCCACTAGCTATCTATTTTACACACAGTAGTGTATGTATGTCACCCCCAGCCTCCCATTCATCCCATCCTCTCCTTCCCCGCATGTCCGTTCTCTATGTCTGCATCTCTATTCCTGCCCTGGCAATAGGTTCATCAGGCCATTTTCCTAGATTCCACATATGCATGTTAATATACTACATTTGTTTTTCTCTTTCTGACTTCATTCTGTATGACTGTCTCTATCCATCCACATCGCTGCAAATGACCCAGTTTTGTTCCTGTTTATGACTGAGTAATATTCCCTTGTATCTATGTGCGACATCTTTTTTTTTTAATCCATTGTTAAACATCTTATATCTTTTCTTTCCCAGGCTCCCTTGCAGATAGATTGTGAGTACATGCCTTAGGTTCCTTCAGAGGAATGCCTCTGCCATTTATTTAAGGTGGTGGCAGTGGTCAGTAGTGGTGCTGGTGGCAGTGTAGACAGTACAGTGTTGGAGCATTGGGACATTAGCAGCAAGGCCCCCAGGACACTTGGCAGTGGTTTACCTGGCTGCATAGCCTCATGCCTCTTCTGTCCTCCTAGTCATTCTGTGGGTTACCTACTACCCTTCTAAGGAGTTTCTTTTCTGCTTACATCTGACAGATATCCAAATTTTTAAGTACACTGGAAGCCAAAATTTTTGTTTGTTTTTGGAGGGTTGCTTGTTTTGTTTTGGAAGGTAATGACCTAGATATCAAATGCATAAGAGATGTTTACTTTGTGACATTATTTAGAACTTGAATTAATTAGGGTGAGTTCAGGGACACACTTGGATTCTGTACTTCTGTAATCGGGACATTTTGAAACTGTAAAGCCATGTTTATCAGAAATGCCCACAGGTTTTTACACTATGGTTTTATTGATCAAAAAGTTTTCATCATCCCCAAAATACGAATTGCATTTATTATTGGTTTCAGACATTTTCTGGAAAGATTAGGTTGATACTTTTAATGATTAACCTGGTTCATGCTTTGTCCTTTTTAATTTTCTCTTTTGAATGTTTAAAGAATTGTTTTGCTTCATTTTATGATTGTTGAAACTATATTTCCACCAACTGATTTGTTATTTTACATACATTTAAAAAGATCATGTTGGAACATGAATTTTGGGCAAAACAAAGCACAGATGATGAAGGCACATTTAAAATTATTTCAAATAAAAATTCAGGTGGTTCTGAAGGAATGAGGTCCCAGAGAAACACTTAAAATGACTTTGTCAATAAATTATATCTGAAGCTCCAAATGACTATCTAATTTGGGCAGTTATGAATTGAATTATGACTCTGATTGCTGCTCTATTAATATTGATTTGGTGCTTAATTTTATTTCTTACTTAAAGAGAAATTAACATAAGGCACATTTTTTAGGGTACTTAAATGTGAGAATTACTTTTACGGGGGAGTTTCTAACTCACTGTATGAAAATAGTAACTTTTTAAACCTTTCTTTATACAGTCTATGAAATAAATATAACAAAGGTCACCAATTTTTCCTGTCTTTCAAACTATGATTTCTTGCGTGTTTTAATTTATTAGGAGTTAAGGAAATGTGTTCATGTAATTAGAATAAGAGTAGGTATACTAGGACTATTTATAGGAGCAGTCCCATTCTTCCATGCAATGTCTCTAGAACTCCATCAAAGCATTGTGTTTTAAAGTCAACTGAGGGACTTTCCTGGTGGTCCAGTGATTAAGACTCTGTGCTCCTAATGGAGGGGTCACAGGTTCAATCTCTGGTCAAGGAACTAATATCCCACATGCCCACAAGCTGTACAGCACATTCAAAATAAACAAAAAATAAAATGAAATATTAAAAAAATAAAAATAAAAAATCAATTTAAGAAGTCCATTTGTCAGTATGGCTATCTCACTAACTTTATATTTTATTCATATGTGTAGAATAATTTCAGGTTGATTTTAGTATTTAGGAAATATACAAATATTATACAAATGAACTTATAAACAAAACAGAAATAGGCCCACAGACACAGAAAGCAACTTCATGGTTACCAAAAAGGAATGCAGGGGGAGGGATAAATTAGGAGTTTGAGATTAACATGTATCTATATACTACTATATATAAAATAGATAATAAACAAGGACTTACTGTATAGCACAGGGAACTATACCAATATTTTTAACAACGTATAAGGAAAAAGGACATATATATATATACATATATACACACATATATATATATATGAATCACTGTACTGTATACCTCTGTATACCTGAAACTAACACAACATTGTAAATCAACTATATGTTAATAAAAAATTAAATTAAACTAAAAGGCAAGTTACTGAAATATGTACAGGGAGTTGGTATAGCATCAGAATCTCTGTGCAGTTTAGAAGGTGAATTTTGCTAAATTTTTAGTGTCAATTTTGTACTCTATATAGCAAGAACCCCCAAAATTAAAAAAATAAGGATTATGAGTGTTTTCATTTTGTTGATGGTTTCCTTTGCTGTGCAAAAGCTTTTGAGTTCAGTTAGGTCCCATTTGCTTATTTTTTATTTTGTTTCCTTTGCCTTAGGATAAAGATTCAAAAAACTTTGATACAATATATGTCAAGGAGTGTTCTGCCTATTTTCTTTGAGGAGTTTTATGGCTTTCAGCCTTATATTTTAGGACTTCAATGCATTTTGAGTTTATATGCTGTGACAAAATGTCCTAATTTCATTTTTTATATGTAGCTGTCCAGTATTCCTAGCACCATTTATTGAAGAGACTGTCTCTTCTCTATTGTATATTTTTGCCTCCTTTGTTATAGATTAAATGATCATAGGTTCATGGATTTATTTCTGGGCTTTCTACTCTGTTCCACTGATCTGTATGTCTGCTTTGTGCTGGTATTATACTGTTTTGATTACTATAGCTTTGTAGCATAGTCTGAAGTCACAGAGTGTGATTCCTCCAGCTTTATTTTTTTTTCTCTAGATTACTTTGCCGTTTTGAAGTCTCTTGTGGTTCTATATAAATTCTAGGGTTATTTGTACTAAAGATAATCTACTAAATGAGAGAAAATATTTGCAAATGATATGACTGATGAAGGATTAATCCAAAATACATAAACCACTCATATGGCTCTCTCTGTCTATATATATATGCACACAAACATACACATACACACACACATACAACACAGGGAAATAGTCATTATTTTATAACAACTTTAAATGGACTATAATCTATAAAATACTGAATCACTATGTAGTATATCTCATATTAATATAATATTGCAAATCAATTATAATTTAAAAAGAATTATGAAAAGTTACCATAGATGAAGTTGCTCAGTTGTGTCCAACTCTTTGCGACCCTGAGGCTTCTCAGTCCATGGAATTTTCCAGGCAGGAGTACTGGAGTGGGTTGCCATTTCCTTCTCCAGGGGATCCCTGGATCCAGGGATCGAACCCGGGTCTCCCACATTGTAAGCAAATGCTTTACCCTCTGAGCCACCAGGGAAACCCATAATTAGATATAAATGACATCTTAACTATTAAGCTATAGCATCTTAAGAAATTATTTTTTAAATGTAATTATGACCACTTTGGGCTTCCCTGGTAGCTCAGTTGGTAAAGAATCCGCCTGCAATGCAGGAGACCCGGGTTTGATTCCTGGGTCAGGAATATCCCCTGGAGAAGGGATAGGCTACCCATTCCAGTATTCTTGGGCTTCCCTCATGACTCACCTGGTAAAGAATCCACCTGCAATGCAGGAGACCTGGGTTTGATCTCTGGTTTGGAAAGATTCCCTGGAAAAGGGAAAGGCTACCCACTCCAGTATTCTGGCCTGGAGAATTCCAAAGACTATATAGAGTTGGACATGACTGAGTGACTTTCACTTTCACTTTGGGATATTTACTTTTATATTTCTTAATCCAGTTCAGAAGCATAAGAATTTCCATAGAAAAAAATATAAACACAGCTTGGTTAAGCCTCATACAAATCACTCAGCTATCTATAAATGCGTGATCTATGCAGTGCAGAGTGTCAGACATCAAATTCCTTAGCTGTGTTTGCATTAGAAACTTATTATCATGTAAAAACCCAAGGTTTTTTTCTTAAAAGTACACATCATACAAATAGAGAAGTAGAAATATCTTATTATAATTGCCAGCATCACAATTTGATGGTAAAGTGATTCAAAATTATTAACAATGTCACAAAAGCCAAGACAGATGGATTTCTTATAAAGAAGTCCATGAAAATCATGTTAAAGTAGATGTGAGAATTACAGAAGATTATTTACAATACCGTTACCTAGGACATTTGAGCTGAAAAGAAAACAAAAAGGACACAAATGGATTGGAAAAAATGACATAAAGCACTTTTTTCTTTAAAGAGAAGCCAGTTAGGAAGGGACTTGGGAACATTTAAAATGTAATAGAGCTATGTGCAATTTTCTTCCAGGACTGAGAACCATAGCGTTATCCAGTGAAAAATGAATATGAGACATTTATTGCTGCTGAGGGATTCCCTGGGCCGCCTGTGATAGGTCTGGTCTGAGGCTCTGCTTGAAGGTTATGTGAAGACTTTGTCATTCAAAGTCGGCACCATTGACAAGCAGTATGCTCAGTAGGGCTACCCTGAGCCCCAGTGCATAAACAAAGGGGTGAGATATATTAATAGATGTGTGGACTCTTTCTAATGCTCCACAATTACTCATTCAGATTTATGGTGTATGATTTTGACTCACTCTGGCCAGGGTCACTGATCATGCTGTAAAGAGTTCATCATCAGTAAATACACATAGATCACTGAAGCTGAAGTCTGCACAACTCAGTGTAGACATCGCAATGGAACATCAGTCCTTAAACTGTGGTCATAGGCACTTTTGATCCCAAACAATCCTTCCCTACTTTGATCAACTACCATTTTCAACAGACTCTGAGCTAAATAATTTTTTTCACTGTTTCTCAAAAGCAAATTCTCTTGCACAAACCAGAGATTTACTGCTCCACAGGACATTAAAAACATTCCAAAGGTTTTGATGGCCATCTTTAAAAAGAAGTCCCCAAAAGATTTTGAAATGCCAGCATCACTGGAATAAATGCAAGATTTCCCAAGGTAATTACTTTGACATAGACAGCTGTAATTCGGAATTTATATGTACCTATTTGCAAATTCTGAAATCTTCATCAAAATATCAGTTGTTTAACCTTATATTGCCTTAACTCTTGATTCTTCATTTAGAAAAGGAATATTACTCACTTATCAATCTTCACCATTTTAGTAAATGGCTACCTTAACAGTTTGTTAGTCTAGAATCCAATGGTCATCACTGACACCTTTAATATTTTGTAGCCACAACCAACCTAACAACAAATCTGACTAAGGCAATGGAGCAGTTTAGATGTGCAGAGAAACTTCTCCAGGTTATTACATCTGAATTGTAGCTAAAAGATGATGTTTTTCTTTTGCTTTTTTCTTTGCTGCATCACGCAGCGTGAGAGATCTTAGTTCCTTGACCAGGGATCCAAACTGTGTCCCCTGTATTGTGAGCATGGAGTCTTAATCACTGGACTGCCAGGGGAGTCCCTAACAGGTGATTTTTTTTTTGAACCTGCACTTGATTTGATGGAAAGTAAAGCAGGGAATACTAGACCACCTGACCTGTCTCTTGAGAAACTTATATGCAGGTCAGGAAGCAACAGTTAGGACTGGACATGGAACAACAGACTGGTTCCAAATAGGAAAAGGAGTACATCAAGGCTGTATACTGTCACCCTATTTATTTAACTTCTATGCAGAGTACATCATGAGAAACACTGGGCTGGAAGAAGCACAAGCTGGAATCAAGATTGCCAGGGGAAATATCAATAACCTCAGATATGCAGATGACACCACCCTTATGGCAGAAAGTGAAGAGGAACTAAAAAGCCTCTTAATGAATGTGGAAGAGGAGAGCGAAAAAGTTGGCTTAAAGCTCAACATTCAGAAAATGAAGATCATGGCATCTGGTCCCATCACTTCATGGCAAATAGATGGGGAAACAGTGGAAACAGTGTCAGACTTTATTTTTGGGGGCTCCAAAATCACTGTGGAGGGTGATTGCAGCCATGAAATTAAAAGATGCTTACTCCTTGAAAGGAAAGTTATGACCAACCTAGATAGCATATTGAAAAGCAGAGACATTACTTTGCCGACTAAGGTCCGTCTAGTCAAAGCTATGGTTTTTCCAGTGGTCATGTATGGATGTGAGAATTGGACCGTGAAGAAAGCTGAGCACTGAAGAATTGATGCTTTTGAACTGTGGTGTTGGAGAAGACTCTTGAGAGTCCCTTGGACTGCAAGGAGATCCAACCAGTCCATTCTAAAGGAGATCAGCCCTGGGATTTCTTTGGAAGGAATGATGCTAAAGCTGAAACTCCAGTACTTTGGCCACCTCATGCGAAGAGTTGACTCATTGGAAAAGACTCTGATGCTGGGAGGGATTGGGGGCAGGAGGAGAAGGGGACGACAGAGGATGAGATGGCTGGATGGCATCACCGACTTGATGGACATGAGTTTGAGTGAACCCTGGGAGTTGGTGATGGACAGGGAGGCCTGGCGTGCTGCAATTCATGGGGTTGCAAAGAGTTGGACGCGACTGAACTGAACTGAATTGAAAGCAATTCTTTGTAGGCCAATGATGCAAAGAACATACAGATTTTCAGTATTAAATTTGCCCTGGGGTAATGAACTATACCCAGTGACCTAGAACCTGTGTTTTCAGTGGTCACAAGAGCAGCCCAGTGAAAGGGTTGAGAGGTGACAGGCTGGACTGGAGACTTGGGCTACAAGGTCTCTATATCTTGTCATGGCAGAGATCTGGGGAAGGAGAACAGAGCTTCTGAAGAATTTCTTAATTCAAGCTCAGATTCAGAGTGGTTTAGGGTCTGAGTTCACATTACATGTATCTTCCCTTGTGTGCTTGTTTAGTCATGTCTGACTCTACCCCATGGACTGGAGCCCACCAGGCTCCTCTGTCCAAGGAATTTTCCAGGCAAGAATACTGGAGTGGGTTGCCATTTCCTTCTCCAGATGATCTTCTCAACCCAGGATTTGAACCTGCATCTCCTGCATTAGCAGGTGGGTTCTTTACCAACTGTGTCACCTGAGAAGCCCCGTTACATGTATGGTCCCTAAAAAACAAGCAAAAAATGTTGTTTCCCCTCAGTTTCCTTTGTAAGGTCATCCTCTTCTCCACAACCACTTTTGCTTGAATACTTAGTTCTTACCTCTCTGCACTCAATTCTTGGTGCATATTCACTCACAAACATACATCTCCCTCCTGCCTACAGTCCAAATTCATATAGCTAACTGCCACCAGGCAACTTCATTTAAATGTCTAAGAGATTTTTCAAATTTGTTTGTTGTTTTAGTCGCTGAGTCATGCCCAACTCTGTGTGACCTCATGGACTGTAACCCACCAGGGATTTCCCAGGCCAGAATACTGGAGTGGGCTGCCATACCCTTCTCCAGGGGATCTTCCCAACCCAGGGAGTGAACTCGTGTCTCCTGCGTTGGCAGGCAGACTCTTTACAACTGAGTCACCAGGGAACAGTCCATAATTAAATTTCTGATTTCACCACCAAACCTGCTCCACCTACTTGGTCTTCCCCATTTCAGTTGCTCAGATCCAAACCTTGGAACCATCTTTCTTCACTCCTTTCTTCCTCTCACACCCCACATCCAATCTGTCAGGAAATTCTGCTGGATCCACCTTCAGCAAATATCTGTTATCTGAGCCTTTCTCACCACCCCCACTGCAAACTTCCTAGTCTCTTGCTTGGAGGATTGCAATCATCTCCTGATACAGTCCTGCTTCTGTCTCTGCCTCCCTACAATCTATTCTCAGCAAAGGAGCTGGACTGATCCTCCAAAAATATAAGACAGATCGCATCTTTTTCCTGCTCATATCTTACAACTGCTCCTGGATCCCCTCAGAATAAGAAAAGGTTCTGAGAATTCCAAAGGTCCTCCTGGACCTGACTATTTTGTCTTTCTGACTTCAGACCTTATGAGATTTTCCCTCATTTACTGCCTCCAGCAACATCATCACCTTGATGTTTCATGAATACATGATAGACACGCCCACCTAAGGATGGGTGGGATGCAGTAACTTGATACTCTGTCTGGGATGCTCTTGTCTCAGAAACCCACATGTCTCACATCTTCACCTTCATCAAAGTATCTCCATGGCAACTCCTCTAACCACTCTATTTGAAACTGCAACTCACCACCCCACTCTTGCTTCCCTGATCCTTTTTCTTTCTTTTTTTTTTTAAATCCATGGGCTGTTCTTTTCATAACATATATCATCTTATATAATTTCACTATTTATTATATTTATCACTTATTATCTGTTTTTCTATGTTAAATGGTATGAGTGGGGCTCCTGACTATTTTGTGTGTTTTCTCCAAAGAATCAAAACAGTGCTTAACACAAAAAGGCAATCAAGAAGATCTTATGACAAATTCAGTGAAACCAGAAAAACCATGATGCCCAAAGAAGAGGTAAGCAACATGAGAAAAAAAATTCACAGGTCATTCTTATTCTTAAAACTAGATGTAAAAGTTTCAGTTCATAAAAATGGAAAGAAAAATTTTAAAAAATTACAATCCAAATTCTCCAGTGTGTAAAAAGTTAAATTGCATTTAGTGCCTAGGTGTGAAGTTGTATCAACACTAAAGAGTTCATTAATTTCATTATAGTAATTTAATACATGGTTGGTTATTTCATTAGATATAGAAAAAGCACTTTATAAAAGTGAAAATTCATATGTCCCTTAGCAAACTAGGAATAGAAGAAAATATTCTAAACTCTTAGAAGAACAATCTTACCCTCATACTCAATGGGAGATTTTGATAGCATTTTCCATGAAACTGAGAAATAAAGCCAAGGAACTCACTGATCACAATTTATATGAAATATTTTCTGGAAGGTATGAGTTAGTGATCTAAGAAATGAAGAATAAATTAAAATCACAACGATTAGAAGGAACAAAATGTCAGCATTAGCAGTCATATAATTTTTACATCAAAATTCATAAAATTGACAAATTATTAGAATTAATAAGAGAGGTAAGCAGTGCAGTATTTCAAAGTTCAATTTGCTTCTATACTCCAGCATCAAGAAATTAGAAAGTACAATTTAAGATGTCATTTTTAATAGTAATAATAACATCAAAAACATTTATATCAGTATAAACCTAACAAAAAAGGCACAAGATGATATTGGTGAGATCTAAATAAAGGACAGGGCTACCCTGGTGGCAGGAGGTGTGGGTGCAATCCCTGGTCTGGGAAGATCCCCTAGAGAAGGATATGGCAACCAACTCCAGTATTCTTGCCTGGAAAATTCCATGGACAGAGAAGCCTGACAGGCTACAGTCCATGGGGTTGCAAAAGAATTGGACACAACTTAGTGACTCAGTTCAGTTCAGTCATGTCCAACTCTTTGTGACCCCATGGACTGCAGCATGCCAGGCTAACCAGTCCATCACCAACTCCTGGAGCTTGCTCAAATTCATGTGCATTGACTCAGTGATGCCATCCAACCATCTCATCCTCTGTCCCTTCTTCTCCTGCCTTCAATCTTTCCCAGCATGAGTATTTTCCAATGAGTCAGTTCTTCCCATCAGGAGGCCAAATATTGGAGCTTCAGCTTCAGCATCAGTCCTTCCAATGAATATTCAGGACTGATTGACTTTGGGATGGACTGGTTTGATCCCCTTGCAGTCCAAGGGACTCTCAAGAGTCTTTCCCAACACCACAGTTCAAAAGCATCAATTCATCAGCACTCAGCTTTCTTTATAGCCCAAGTCTCACATCCATACATGACTATTGGAAAAACCATAGCTTTGACTAGATGGACCTTTGTTGCCAAAGTAGTATCTCTGCTTTTTAATATGCTGTTTAGGTTTTTCTTCCAAGGAGCAAGAGTCTTTGAATTTCATGGCTGAAGTCACCATCTGCAGTGATTTTGGAGCCCAAGAAACAAAGTCTGTCACTGTTTCCATTATTTCCCCATCTATTTGCCATGAAGTGAGAGAGCTGGATGTCATGATCTTTGTATTTTGAATGTTGAGTTTTAAGCTGGCTTTTCATGCTCCTTTTTCACTTTCAAGTGGCTCTTTAGTTCCTTTTTGCTTTCTGCCATAAGGGTGGTGTCATCTGCATATCTGAGGTTACTGATATTTCTCCCAGCAATCTTGATTCCAGCTTGTGCTTCATCCAGTCCGACATTTTGCATGATATACTCTGCAATAAGTTAAATAAGCAGGGTGACAATATACAGCTTTGACATGCTCTTTTCCCAGTTTGGAACCCATTTGTTGTTCCCTGTCCTATTCCAACTGTTGATTCTTAACCTGCATACAGATTTCTCGGAAGGCAGATAAGGTGGTCTGGTATTCCCATCTCTTTCAGAATTTTCCACAGTTTCTTGTGATCCACACAGTCAAAGGCTTTGGCATAGTCAATAAAGCATAAGTAGATGTTTTCTGGATTTCTTTTGCTTTTTCCATCATCCAATGGATGCTGGGATTTGATCTCTGGTTCCTCTGCCTTTTCTAAATCCAGCTTGAACATCTGGAAGTTCTTGGTTCACATACTGTTGAAGCCTCACTTGGAGAAATTTGAGCATTACTTCACTAGCGTGTGAGATGAGTGCAACTATGTGGTAGTTTGAACATTCTTTGGCATTGCCTTTCTTTGGTACTGGAATGAAAACTGACCATTTCCAGTCCTGTGGCCACTGATGAGCTTTCCAAATTTGGTGGCATATTGAGTGCAGCACTATTCACAGCATCATCTTCCAGGATTTGAAATAGCTCAACTGGAATTCCATCACCTCCACTAGATTTGTTTATGGTGATGCTTCCAAAGGCCCACCTGATTTCACAGTTCAGGATGTCTGGCTCTAGGTGAGTGATCACACCATCTTGACTATCTGGGTCGTGAAGACTTTTTTGTATAGTTCTTCCATGTATTCTTGCCATCTCTTCTTAATATCTTCTGCTTCTGTTAAGTCCATATCATTTCTCTCCTTTATTGTGCCCATCTTTGCATGAAAGTTTCCCTTGGTATCTCTAATTTTCTTGAAGAGATCTCTAGACTTTCCAATTCTATTGTTTTCCTCTATTTATTTACATTCTTCACTGAGGAAGGCTTTCTTATCTCTCCTTGCTATTCTCTGGAATTCTGCATTCAGATGGGTATATCTTTCCTTTACTCCTTTGCCTTTCAGTTCTCTTCTTTTCTCAGCTATTTGTATGGCCTCCTCAGACAACCATTTTGCCTTTTTGCATTTCTTTTTCTTGGGGATGGCCTTGATCACTGCCTCTTGTACAATGTCATGAACCTCAATCCATACTTCTTCAGGCACTCTGTCTATCAGATACACTTCCTTGAGTCTATTTGTCACTTTCACTGCATAATTGTAAGGGAATTGATTTAGGTCATACCTGAATGGTCTAGTGGTTTTCCCTACTTTCTTCAATTTAAGTCTGAATTTGGCAATAAGGAGTTCATGATCTGAGCCACAGTCAGCTCCTGGTCTTGCTTTTGCCGACTGTATAGATCTTCTTCATCTTCAGCTGCAAGATATATAATTAATCTGATTTTGGTGTTGATCATCTGGTGATGTCCATGTGTAGAGTCATCACTTGTGTTGTCAGAAGACAGTGTTTGCTATGACCAGCGCATTCTCTTGGCAGAACTCTGTTAGCTTTGGCCTTGCTTCATTTTGTACTCCAAGGCCAAACTTGCCTGTTATTTCAGGTATCTCTTGACTTCCTAGTTTTGTATTTCAGTCCCCTATAATGAAAAGGACAGGCTGCTACTGCTGATCGAGAAACCATCAAAATAAAAGAAATCCATATTGGAAAAGAAGAAGTAAAACTCTCATTGTTTGCAGATGACATGATCCTCTACATAGAAATCCCTAAAGACTTCATCAGAAAATTACTAGAGCTAATCAATGAATATAGTAAAGTTGCAGGATATAAAATTAACACACAGAAATCCCTTTCATTCCTATACACTAACAATGAGAAAACACAAAGAGAAATTAAGGAAACAATTCCATTCACCATTGCAATGAAAAGAATAAAATACTAGGAATATATCTACCTAAAAAAACGAAAGACCTATATAGAAAACTGTAACACACTGGTGAAAGAAAGCAAAGAACACAAATAGATGGAGAAATATACCATGTTCATGGATCGGAAGAATCAATATAGTGAAAATGAGTATACTACCCAAAGCAATCTATAGATACAATGCAACCTCTATCAAGCTGCCAATGGTATTTTTCAGAGAACTAGAACAAATAATTTGACAATTTGTATGGAAATACAAAAAACCTTGAATAGCCAAAGCAATCTTGAGAAAGAAGAATGGAACTGGAGGAATCAATCTGCCTGACTTCAGGCTCTACTACAAAGCCATAGTCATCAAGACAGTATGGTACTGGCACAAAGACAGAAATATAGATCAATGGAACAAAATAGAAAGCCCAGAGATAAATCCACACACCTATGGGCACCTTATCTTTGACAAAAGAAGCAAGAATATACAGTGGATTAAAGACAATCTCTTTAACAAGTGGTGCTGGAAAACTGGCCAACCACTTGTAAAAGAATGAAACTAGAACACTTTCTAACACCATACACAAAAATAAACTCAAAGTAGATTAAAGATCTAAATGTAAGACCAGAAACTATTAAACTCCTAGAGGAAAACACAGGCAAAACACTCTCTGACATAAATCACAGCAGGATCCTCTATGAAACACCCCTCAGAATATTGGAAATAAAAGCAAAAATAAACAAATAAACCTAATTAAACTTAAAAGCTTCTGCACAACAAAGAAAACTATAAGCAAGGTAAAAAGACAGCATTCAGAATGGGAGAAAATAATAGCAAATGAAGCAACTGACAAACAACTAATCTCAAAAGTATACAAGCAACTCTTGCAGCTCAATTTCAGAAAAATAAATGATCCAATTAAAAAGTGGGCCAAAGAACTAAACAGACATTTCTCCAAAGAAGACATACAGATGACTAACAAAAACATGAAAAGATGCTCAACATCACTCATTATCAGAGAAATGCAAATCAAAACCACAATGAGGTACCATTTCACGTCAGTCAGAAAGGCTGTGATACAAAAGTCTACTAGCAATAAATGCTGGAGAAGGTGTGGAGAAAAGGGAACACTCTTACACTGTTGGTGGGAATGCAAATTAGTACAGCCACTATGGAGAACAGTGTGGAGATTCCTTAAAAATCTGGAATTAGAACTGCCATATGACCCAGCAATCCCACTGCTGGGCATACACACTGAGGAAACCAGAATTGAAAGAGACATGTGTACCCCAATGTTCATCACAGCACTGTTTATAATAGCCAGGACATGGAAGCAACCTAGATGTCCATCAGCAGATGAATGGATAAGAAAGCTGGGGTACATATACACAATGGAGTATTACTCAGCCATTGAAAAGAATTCATTTGAATCAGTTCTAATGAGGTGGATGAAACTGGAGCCGATTATACAAAGTGAAGTAAGCCAGAAAGAAAAACACCAATACAGTATACTAATGCATATATATGGAATTTAGAAAGAAGGTAATGATAACCCTGTATGTGAGACAGCAAAAGAGACACAGATGTATAGAACAGTCTTTTGGACTCTGTGGGAGAGGGCGAGGGTGGGATGATTTGGGTGAATGGCATTAAAACATGTAAATTATCATATGTGAAACGAATCGCCAGTCCAGGTTTGATGCATGATATAGGGTGCTCATGGCTGGTACACTGCGATGACCCAGAGGGATGGAATGGGAAGGGAGGTGGGAGGCGGGTTCAGAATGGGGAACACATGTACACTCATGGCAGATTCAAGTCAATGTATGGCAAAACCAAGTTTAAAAAAAAAAAAAGGACATCTTTTTTTAGTGTTAGTTCTAGAAGGTCCTGTAGGTCTTCACAGAACCATTCAACTTAGGCTTCTTTGGCATTAGTGGTTGGGGCATAGACTTGGATTACTGTGATATTAAATTGTTTGCCTTGGAAACAAACAGAGATCATTCTGTCATTTTTGAGACTGGACACAAGTATGCATTTCAGACTCTTCTGTTGACTCTGAAGGCTACTCCGTTTCTTCTAAGGTATTCTTGCTCACAGTAGTAAATATAATGATTATCTGAATTAAATTCACCCACTCTAGTCCATTTAGTTCACTGATTCCTAGAATGTCAACGTTCACTCTTGGCATCACCTGTTTGACCCCTTCCAATTTATCTTGATTCATGGACCTAACATTACAGGTTCCTATGTAATATTGTTCTTTACAGTATCGGACTTTACTTCCATCACCAGCATCCACAACTGAATATTGTTTTCACTTTGGCTCCATCTCTTCATTTTTTTCTGGAGTTATTTCTCCACGCTTCTCCAGTAACATATTGGGCACCTACTGACTTAGGGAATTCATATTTCAGTGTCATATCTTTTTACCTTCTCGTACTGTTCATGAAAGTACTTATGTACTTTCATACTGTTTCACACAGCCCTGTCTATCAAGAGAAAACTAGATTAAAGATATACTGAGCATGGCTCTGACCTTCAGAACAAGACCCATTTTCCCCCACAGTTAGTCTGTCCCATCGGAAAGCTTCCATAAGCCTCCTATCCTTGTCTATCATCATGCAGACAGAATGAAAACTACAGGCTGCACTGGAGCAGTGAGTGACCAAGAGGAGATACCCCACGTCCAAGGTCAGGAGTGGTGGCTGTGCTTTGCTGGAGCAGCCATGAAGAGATACCCTGTTCAAGGTAAGAGAAATGCCAGTAAGATAGTAGGAACTGAGAGAGGGCATCAGAAGACAGACGCACTGAAACCACAATCCCAGAAAACTAGCCAATCTGATCACATGGATCACAGCCTTGTTTAACTCAATGAAACTAAGCCATGCCTTGTGGACCACCCAAGACAGACGGGTCATGGTGAAGAGTTCTGACAAAATAGGGTCCACTGGAGAAGGGAATGGCAAACCACTTCAGTATTCTTGCCTTGAGAACCCCATGAACAATATGAAAAGGCAAAAAGATATGACACTGAAAGATGAACTTCCCAGGTCAGTAGGTGCCCAATATGCTACTGGAGATGAGTGGAGAAATAATTCCAGAAAGAATGAAGGGATGGAGCCAAAGCAAAAACAACACCCAGCTGTGGATGTGACTGGTAATAGAAGCAAGGTCTGATGCTGTAAAGAGCAATATTGCATAGGAACCTGGAATGTCAGGTCCATGAATCAAGGCAAATTGGAAGTGGTCAAACAGGAGATGGCAAGAGAGAACGTTGACATTATAGGAATCAGCGAAGTAAAATGGACTGGGATGGGTGAATTTACCTCAGATGACCATTATATCTACTACTGTGGGCAGGAATCCCTTAGAAGAAATGCAGTAGCCATCATAGTCAACTAAAAAGTCCAGAATCCAGTACTTGGATGCAGTCTCAAAAATGACAGAATGATCTCTGTTCGTTTCCAAGGAAAACCATTCAATATCAAGGTAATCCAAGTCTATGTCCTGACCAGTAATGCTGAAAAAGTTGAAGCTGAATGATTCTATGAAGACCTACAAGACCTTCTAGAACTGACACCCAAAAAAGATGTTCTTTTCATTATAGGGGACTGGAATGCAAAGAGGAAGTCAAGAAACACCTGGAGTAACAGGCAAATTTAGCCTTGGAGTACAAAATGAAGCAGGACAAAGGTTAATAGAGTTTTGCCAAGAGAACACATTGGTCATAGCAAACACCCTCTTCCAGCAACACAAGAGAAGACTCTACACATGGACATCACCAGATGGGCAACACCAAAATCAGTCTGATTATATTCTTTGCAGCCAAAGATAGAGAAGATCTATACAGTCAGCAAAAACAAGACTGGGAGCTGACTGTGGCTCAGATCATGAACCCCTTATTGCCAAATTCAGACTTCAATTGAAGAAAAAACCACTAGACCATTGAGGTATGACTTAAATCAAATCCCTTATGATTATACAGTGGAAGTGAGAAATAGATCTAAGGGAGTAGATCTGATAGAGTGCCTGATGAACTATGGATGGAGGTTCGTGACATTCTATAGGAGACAGAGATCAAGACCCTCCTGAAGAAAAAGCAAAATGGCTGTCTGAGGAGGCCTTACAAATAGCTGTGAAAAGAAGAGAAGTGAAAAGCAAAGAAGAAAAGAAAAGATATAAGCATCTGAAAGCAGGGTTCCAAAGAATATCAAGGAGAGATAAGAAAGCCTTCCTCAGCGATCAGTGCAAAGAAATAGATGAAAATAATAAAATGGGAAAGACTAGAGATCTCTTCAAGAAAATTAGAGATATCAAGGGAATATTTCATGCAAAGATGGAAACAATAAAGGAGAGAGATGGTATGGACCTAACAGATGCAGAAGATATTAAGAAGAGATGGCAAGAATACATGGAAGAACTGTACAAAAAGGGTCTTCATGACCCAGATAATCACGATGGTGTGATCACTCAGCTAGAGCCAGACATCCTGGAATGTGAAGTCAAGTGGGCCTTAGAAAGCATCACTATGAACAAAGCTAGTGGAGATGATGGAATTCCAGTTGAGCTATTTCAAATCCTGGAAGGTGACACTGTGAAAGTGCTGCACTCAATATACCAGCAAATTTGGAAAACTCAGCAGTGGCCACAGGATTGGAAAAGGTCAGTTTTCATTCCAATTCCAAAGAAAGGCAATGCCAATGACTGCTCAAACTACTGCACAAGTGCACTCATCTCACATGCTAGTAAAGTGATGCTCAAAATTCTCCAAGCCAGGCTTCAGCAACGCATGAACCATGAACTTCCAGATGTTCAAGCTAGATTTAGAAAAGACAGAGGAAGCAGAGATCAAATTGCCAACATCCACTGGATCATTGAAAAAGCAAGAGAGTTCCAGAAAAACATCTATTTCTGCTTTACTTACTATGCCAAATCCTTTGACTGTGTGGATCACAATAAACTGTGGAAAACTCTGAAAGAGATGGGAATACCAGACCACCTTATCTTTCTCTTGAGAGATGTGTATGCATGTCAGGAAGTAACAGTTAGAACTCATCATAGAACAGCCTGGTCCAAATAGGAAAAGGAGTACGTCAATGCTGTATATTGTCACCCTGCTTATTTAACTTCTACGCAGAGTACATCATGAGGAATGCTGGGCTGGATGAAGCACAAGCTGGAATCAAGACTGCTGGAAGAAATATCAATAAGTTCAGATATGTAGATAATATCACCCTTATGGCAGAAAAACAAGAACTAAAGAGCCTATTAATGAAAGTGAAAAAGGGGAGTGAAAAAGTTGGCTTAAAGCTCAACATTCAGAAAACGAAGATCATGGCATTTAGTCCCAGCACTTCATGGCAAATAGATGGGGAAACAGTGGCTGACTTTATTTTTGGGGCTCCAAAATCACTACAGATGGTGACTGCAGCCATGAAATTAAAGGACGCTTACTCCTTTGAAGGAAAGTTATGGCCAACCTAGACAGCATAGTGAAAAGCAGAGACATTCCTTTGCCAACAAAGATCCATTTAGTCAAGGCTATGATATTTCCACTAGTCATGTATGGATGTGAGAACTGGACTATAAAGAAAGTTGAGCACCAAAGAATTGATGCTTTTGAAATGTGGTGTTGGAGAAGACTCTTGAGAGTCCCTTGTACTGCAAGGAGATCCAACCAGTCCATTCTAAAGTATATCAGTCCTGAATATTCATTGGCAGGACTGATGCTGAAGCTGAAACTCCAATACTTTGGCCACTTGATGCGAAGAGTTGACTCATTTGAAAAGATACTGATGCTGAGAAAGATTGAGGGCAGGAGGAGAAGGGGACAACAGAGGATGACATGGTTGGATAGCATCACTGACTCAATGGACATGAGTTTGGGTAAACTCTGGGAGTTAATGATGGACAGGGAGGCCTGGCATGCTGCAGTCCATGGGATCGCAGAGTTGGACACAACTGAGCGACTGAACTGAATTGTACAATCACAGGAAACTAACCAAACTGACCATAGGGACCACGCCCTTGTTTAACTCAGTGAAACTATGATCCATGGCTAAACAACAACAAATAAAGGAGATCTATATTATGTTCATGGTTAGAAAAAGGTAATGGTGTAAATATAGAAATTCTCTCCAAGTCAATGTGTGGTATATCTCTAATGAAATATGTTTCTAATCAATGTCTAGTTAAAATAGTTTATATTTTTGTGTGTGGAATTTGACAAGCAGATTCTAAAATGTATTTACAAAAGCAAGTACATATTTGAAGAATTAGGGACAAATTTGCCATACTAGCTAGCAAGACTTATTTGTATTATAATATTACAGTAATTATTAAACAATAATAATGCATAATAATTAGTTTGAGGTAGGGAGTGACACACAAATGGAACACAAGAGCCTTGAAACAAGACCATGTAGTTATAAAAATCTAGTAGAACTGGCATTGTAGCTCAGCATGGAAAGGTGAACAATTCAATAAATTGTATTCCAATGATTTATTAACCACATGGGGTAAAAAAGTGGTTGCTGCTTAGTCAACCAGTCATATCCGACTCTTTGCCACCCCATGGACTGCAGCACACCAGGTTTTCCTGTCCTTTGCTATCTCTTGGAGTTTGCTGAAACTCATGCCCATTGAATCAGTGATGCCATGCAACCATTTCATCCTCTGTTGCACCCTTCTCCTCCTGTCCTCAATATTTCCCAGCATCAAGGTCTTTTCCAGTGAGTTGGCTCTTTGCATTAGGGATACACAGAAATTAATTCCGATGGTTCAAAGATTTAAGTGTTAAACCCAAGACATTAAATTTTTACTGCATTTAAGGTAAAAAATTCTGATTTGGAACAACATGGATGGACCTAGAGATAGTCATACTAAATGAAGTAAGTCAGACAGTGAAAGACAAATATTGAATGACATCACTTATATGTGGGAACTACAAAATGATACAAATAAACCTATTCTCAAAACAGAATCAGAGTCACAGATGTAGAAAACAATCTTATACTTACCAGCAGGGAAGGGGAGGAGGCATAACTGGGGAAATTGGGATTGATATAAACACATTGCTAAATATAAAATAGAAAATAGTAAAAAGCTACTGTATAGCACAGGGAACTCTACTTAATACTCTGTAATAACTTATATGGGAAAGGAATCCGACACAGAGTGGACATATGTGAACGTATAACTGATTCACTTTGCTATATAGCAGAACGTAACACAAGATTGTAAATCAACTATATTCCAATGAAAATTTTTTTTAAGTCAAAATCTTAAAAGAAATAAAATTTTCTGATTATCAAAAGACATGATACAGAAAATGAAAGCAAAAATTTAGAGGAGGATATTTGCATGCCATATAAATAATAAGTGACTTGGCTCCAAAAATATAGAGAATTTATAGAAATTAACTAGATAAAGACAATCAATACAGTAAAAACTGGCCTTTCTTTGTAAGAGGAAACAAAATAGCTACTATATATTTGAAAAATTACTTAGGTGCATTAGATTAATAAATTGCACATTAAAACTACAAGATGCCTTTTCACACCAAATTGGCTGATGATAACTTGAAATGAGAATTCCAAGCACTGGTGAAGATATGTAACCAATAACTCTTTAACACTGTTGACTGGTGTATAGGTTTGGTTTAACCACTTGAAAAAACAACTTGGAAACAAAGATAAGGATACCAAGGGGGTATGGGGTGGTGGTGGGGTGAGTTGGGAGATTGGGACTGATGCACATACACTATTGATAGTATGTATGGATAGATAACTAATGAGAGCTTACTGTATAGCACAGAGAACTCTACTCAGTGCTCTGTGGTGACCTAAATGGGAAGGAAATTCAAAAAGAGGAGGTATATGTATACATATAGCTGAGTCACTTTTCTATACAGTAGAAAGTAATACAACTTTGTAAAGCAACTATACTCCAATAAAAATTAATTAAGAAAAATTTTGGTATGATATTATCTAGTGAAGCTATAATCTAGCAATTCTGTTTCTGGGAATGGCCTGTAAGAAATTCTTGAGCAAGTGCTCCAAAAGACATAGAAAAGAGTGCTCATGTTAAATCATCAAGTTAGGAACTGTGAAAGCATCTGAAATTTCATCTTGCTTGCCAGCTAATAAGCTCACTAGTTTCATAGATACTGGCAGAAAGACGTGAAGTGCCAGGGTTAGAGATGAAAGACAGTGTACTACTCACAGTAAAAGCAACAGTCAGAACAATCCCACAGCCCCAACTTCCTGCAGGATGATGTGATGAAGACTAGGTGTTGCTTGTATAAGCAATGAAAATGCATTTTGCTGAATAACTCTGAGATTAAGAGACTCTGATCTTATATAAGGGCTGCTGACAAGCCTGCCTGATCTCCTTTTCAGTGACATTATCTTATTAGCCTGAAATGTAAGCAATTCTCTCAGGAAGAGGAGAAAGCCCTATGTATCTTTTATACTTTGGAATGTCTTCATGGAAGTGGATGTCTGTACTTATTATCTGTGGGGCATAAATGAATTCATTCCAGAGCAGTCACTAATCCCATTTATCTAGGACTGTCTGCTTATACAGATATTCCTAACATGATATTACTGGAGCAAATGGGCTATTAATGCCTAGATACTGAGCAACAGGAGAGATTCATGGAGAAATGTACCCTCACAGTTTGTAACAGCACAGTTTATAACAGTAAAACAAAGCAAAACAAAAATACAATGCTTAATGACAGAAATCTGGGTGACTATATTGTGGAATATCCAAATACAGAAATACTACAGATGAGTTAAAAATGAAATGAACTATGATTTTCATCAAGATATCATAAATTCTATGTTAAACAGAGAAACACACAGAAATATATAAATTTATTTGATTTCAAAAAGAAGTAAAACTAGTAAAAGAGTTTGATTAGAGTTGTACACATAGGAAACAAAATCATAAAGGAAAGCAAGAGAATTATTAACATAAAATAGTGTTTAACTTTGAGGGGAAAGAAAGAGAATGTGATTAGGGATGAACACATAGGATTTTCCAAAGGTACTGGTAGCATTGCACTTCTTGAGCTTGGTGATGGCTATTTTTTTAAATTAATACTCATTAAACTGTGCATGAAAGTTATATACAATATTTTGCAGATGTGATATATTTCACCTTAGACTGAAAAAATAATTCAAAGTCTAGGTTACAGATTGGATAGAGGGAAAGAGGGGGAAAGACTCTACATAAAAGAATCTCTGATCAATATTTACTATACACTAGCATTGTCCAGTTGAATAGGCTTTCTGGCCAGGCAGGGCTTGAAACCATCTGGAGCACTGAGCAAGGCAATGAATTAGTTCTTTTGCTTGGGTGAGGTGGCAGAACCAACTGCAAGGGTGGCAAGGCTCTTTGGTGTCTTGACCACTGGGAATCTGATTGCAATGGAGAAGGGGGAAGGGAGTTGAAACAACCAGCATTCAGATCTTGGCAGAGTGCATTCCAACCTGTATTGCTTAAAGGGTAGTCCCAACCAGCATCTTTGTTCCTTTGCAAATGGTGATACAGCCTGATTTGGAAACTCCATGTGGCACAGGTATGCCTAATTCAGGGGCTCAAATGAACAGCCATATTGGCCCTGGAGCCTGGTCTTCACCCACCTGTACCCCCATTCAGGCAGTTGAGCTGAGCCATATGCCTGTATGTCACTGAGTATGTAGATTACAGCCTCACCCAACCAGGAACCCTGGCCTGAGTATCTGGGAAGCTGCATGGCCAGAAATGTAATTCCTGAGTGGAAATCTTGAGTGGAGAGACAAGATAACTACACAGCCTGTCAGCAGAGCAAAGCAGGTATTCCCATCTGGCCAAAGAACTTGAGGTATAAGCCATTTCCTCCAGGAGAAGGGAAAAAGAAAAGTATAGAAAGTATGTTTAAAGCAACAATGGCTGAAAATATTCTAAACTTGGGGAGAGAAATGGATATTCAGATTCATGAAGCCCAAAGAACCTGAATAAGGCTACTATTGAGACACATTATAGTTTAATTGTCAGAAGTCAAAGACAAAGCAAGGGGTTTGAAAGCACCAAGAGAAAAGAAACAAGATACATGCAAGGTAACACCCCCATAAGATTGAGGCAGATTTCTCAGAAAATTTTCAGGCTAAGAGAATGAGATGATATATCAAAATAGTGAAAGAAAAAACCCTATCAACCAAGAATTCTATACCCAGTGAAGCTGTCCCTCAGAAATGAAAGAGAAATAAAGGTATCTCTGAACAAATAAAAGTTAAGGGATTTGATCATCACCGGACACTTCCTTATAAGAAATGCTAAAGAGAATCCCCTGATTGTAAGTAAAGGGACACTAATTAACCTCATGAAAACATAAGAAGAAAGCATAAAATTCATTAGTAATGGTAAATGTATAGTGAAAGTTAGATTCTGCAACATGTAATGGTGGTGCATTATACACTTAAAACTCTAGTTTAAAAGCTAAGTAATAAGTACAGTAACATTAACTGTAACTACAGTTCAGTTCAGTTCAGTCGCTCAGTCGTGTCTGACTCTATGCGACCCCATGAATCGCAGCACGCCAGGCCTCCCTGTCCATCACCGTCTCCCGGAGTTCACTCAGACTCATGTCCATCGAGTTCGTGATGCCATCCAGCCATCTCATTCTGGGCCGTCCCCTGCTTCTCCTGCCCCCAACCCCTCCCAGCATCAAAGTCTTTTCCAATGAGTCAACTCTTTGCATGAGGTGGCCAAAGTACTGGAGTTTCAGCTTTAGCATCATTCCTTCCAAAGAAATCCCAGGGCTGATCTCCTTCAGAATGGACTGGTTGGATCTCCTTGCAGTCCAAGGGACCCTCAAGAGTCTTCTCCAACACCACAGTTCAAAAGCATCAGTTCTTCGGCACTCAGCCTTCTTCACAGTCCAACTCTCACATCCATACATGACCACAGGAAAAACCATAGCCTTGACTAGACGGACCTTAGTCGGCCAAGTAATGTCTCCGCTTTTGAATATACTATCTAGGTTGGTCATAACTTTTCTTCCAAGGAGTAAGCATCTTTTAATTTCATGGCTGCAGTCACCATCTGCAGTGATTTTGGAGCCCCAAAAAATAAAGTCTGACACAGTTTCTACTGTTTCTCCATCTATTTCCCATGAAGTGATGGGACCAGATGCCATGATCTTCATTTTCTGAATGTTGAGCTTTAAGCCAACTTTTTCACTCTCCTCTTTCACTTTCATCAAGCTTTTTAGCTCCTCTTCACTTTCTGCCATAAGGGTAGTGTCATCTGCATATCTGAGGGTACTGATATTTCTCCTGGCAATCTTGATTCCAGCTTGTGTTTCTTCCAGTCCAGTGTTTCTCATGATGTACTCTGCTAGAAGTTAAATAAGCAGGGTGACAATATACAGCCTTGATGTACTCCTTTTCCTATTTGGAACCAATCTGTTGTTCCATGTCCAGTTCTACAATAATGTGTTATTGATAAACATTATGAGAATCTGTAAACTGTAACATCAATAAGCTAAGCCCTCCAGGTGGAAGAAAAGTTCAAGAATGCTATAAAAATTGACTTGGTCATTTAAAATTGTTTCTATAATAATAAGGAATTTTTGTAAGCTTCATGGTGAGGTGAACACAAGAAAAAAACCCTGTAAAGTACACAAAAGAACATGATAAAGAAGTCAGAGCATATTAAAACCAAAAGAAAGCAAAAGACAAATTAGACCCATTGACAAATGGAATCAAATTAAGAGCCCAGAAATAAACTCACATGTATAAAGTCAACTTATATGACAAAGGAGCCAAGAGTGTTCAGTGGAGAAAACAGGCTCTCTTCAATAAATGATGCTGGGAAAATTGATCTTCATATGTGAAATAATGAGACTAGATCCCTTACTTTTATCACTCACAAAAATTTACTCAAAGTTCATTAAAGACTTAAATGTAAGATCAAACCAATAAGACTTCTAGAAGAAAATACAGGGAAAATGCTCCTTGACATGGGTTATGGCAAGGATTTTTTTAGATATGTCACCTAAAGTGCCAGCAATAAAAAATTTTATAAATGGAACTACATCACACTTAAAGCCTTCTAAACAAAATGAAAAGACCACCTATACAAGGGAACAAATATGGGCAAATCCTAGATCGAGTAAGTGGTCAATATACAAAATATATTAAAAAACTCATACAACTCAGTAGCAAAGGAAGGTCTCATAATCAGAAAAAAAGAGAAATGGACAAAGAACTTGAATAGATACTTTCCCAAAGAACATATACAAATGGCCAACAAGTACATTGAAATATGCTCCGTATCACTATCATTCAGTTCATTTCAGTCGCTCAGTCATGTCCGACTCTTTGCGACCCCATGAATCGCAGCATGCCAGGCCTCCCTGTCCATCACCATCTCCCAGAGTTCACTCAGACTCACGTCCATCGAGTCCGTGATGCCATCCAGCCATCTCATCCTCTGTCGTCCCCTTCTTCTTCTGCCCCTAATCCCTCCCAGCATCACAGTTTTTTCCAATGAGTCAACTCTTCACATGAGGTGGCCAAAGTACTGGAGTTTCAGCTTTAGCATCATTCCTTCCAAAGAAATCCCAGGGTTGATCTCCTTCAGAATGGACTGGTTGATCTCCTTGCAGTCCAAGGGACTCTCAAGGGTCTTCTCCAACACCACAGTTCAAAAGCATCAATTCCTCGGCACTCAGCCTTCTTCACAGTCCAACTCTCACATCCATACATGACCACAGGAAAAACCATAGCCTTGACTAGACGGACCTTAGTCGGCAAAGTAATGTCTCTGCTTTTGAATATACTATCTAGGTTGGTCATAACTTTTCTTCCAAGGAGTAAGCATCTTTTAATTTCATGGCTGCAGTCACCATCTGCAGTGATTTTGGATCCCAAAAAATAAAGTCTGACACTGTTTCCACTGTTTTCCCATCTATTTCACATGAAGTGGGGACCGGATGCCATGATCTTCGTTTTCTGAATGTTGAGCTTTAAGCCAACTTTTTCACTCTCCTCTTTCACTTTCATCAAGAGGCTTTTTAGCTCCTCTTCACTTTCTGCCATAAGGCTGGTGTCATCTGCATCTCTGAGGGTATTGAATTTCTCCCGGCAATCTTGATTCCAGCTTGTGTTTCTTCCAGCCCAGCGTTTCTCATGATGTATTCTGCATAGAAGTTAAATAAGCAGGATGACAATATACAGCCTTGACGTACTCCTTTTCCTATTTGGAACCAATCTGTTGTTCCATGCCCAGTTCTAACTGTTGCTTCCTGACCTGCATACAGATTTCTCAAGAGGCAGGTTAGGTGGTCTGGTATTCCCATCTCTTTCAGAATTTTCCACAGTTTATTGTGATCCACACAGTCAAAGGCTTTGGCATAGTCAATAAAGCAGAAATAGATGTTTTTCTGGAACTCTCTTGCTTTTTCCATGATCCAGCAGATGTTGGCAATTTGATTTCTGGTTCCTCTGCTTTTTCTAAAACCAGCTTGAACATCAGGGAGTTCATGGTTCACGTATTGCTGAAGCCTGGCTTGGAGAATTTTGAGCATTACTTCACTAGCATGTGAGATGAGTGCAAGTGTGCGGTAGATTGAGCATTCTTTGGTATTGCCTTTCTTTGGAATTGGAATGAAAACTGACTTTTTCCAGTCCTGTGGCCACTGCTGAGTTTTCCAAATTTGCTGGCATATTGAATACAGCACTTTCACAGCATCCTCCTTCAGGATTTGAAAGAGCTCAACTGGAATTCCATCACCTCCACTAGCTTTGTTGGTAGTGATGCTTTCTAAGGCCCACTTGACTTCACATTCCAAGATGTCTGGCTCTAGATTAGTGATCCCATCATCATGATTATTTGGGTCATGAAGATCTTTTTTGTACAGTTCTTCCATGTATTCTTGCCATCTCTTCTTAGTATCTTCTGCTTCTGTTAGGTCCAGACCATTTCTGTCCTTTATCGAGCCCATCTTTGCATGAAATGTTCCTTTGGTGTCTCTAATTTTCTTGAAGAGATCTCTAGTCTTTCCCATTCTCTTGCTTTCCTCTTTTTCTTTGCATTGATCACTAAAGAAGGCTTTTTTATCGCTTCTTGTTATTCTTTGGAACTCTGCATTCAGATGCTTATATCTTTCCTTTTCTCCTTTGCTTTTCACTTCTCTTCTTTTCACAGCTATTTGTAACGCCTCCCCAGACAGCCATTTTGCTTTTTTGCATTTCTTTTCCATGGGGATGGTCTTGACCCCTGTCTCCTGTACAATGTCATGAACCTCATTCCATAGTTCATCAGGCACTCTATCTGTCAGATCTAGGCCCTTAAATCTATTTCTCACTTCTACTGTATAATCATAAGGGATTTGATTTAAGTCATACCTGAATGGTCTAGTGGTTTTCCCTACTTTCTTCAATTTGAGTCTGAATTTGGTAATAAGGTGTTCATGATCTGAGCCACAGTCAGCTCCTGGTCTTGTTTTTGTTGACTGTATAGAGCTTCTCCATCTTTGGCTCCAAAGAATATAATCAATCTGATTTCGGTGTTGACTATCTGGTGATGTCCATGTATAGAGTCTTCTCTTGTGTTGTTGGAAGAGGGTGTTTGCTATGACCAGTGCATTTTCTTGGCGAAACTCTATTAGTCTTTGCCCTGCTTCATTCTGCATTCCAAGGCCAAATTTGCCTGTTACTCCAGGTGTTTCTTGACTTCCTACTTCACTATCATTAAGGAAATGCAAATCAAGATGACAATGAGATATCACCTCCATTAGAATGGCCATCACAAAAAAGACAAGAGATAACAAATGCTGGTATGGATGTGGAGAAAAGAGAACACTTGTGCCCTGTTGGTGGGACTGTAAATTAGTAAGGTGGTTTTGGAAAATAGGATGGAGTGTCTTCAAAAAAATTGAAAAGAGAATTGTCATATGATCCAGCAATTCCACTTTGGGTATTTATCAAAGGACATGAAAACACTATCTTGAAGAGGTAACTGTACCCTTTGGTTCACTGCAGCATTATTTACAGTAGTCAAAACATGTAAACAACCTAAAGGGTCCAACAATGGAAGAATGGTTAAAGAAGTTGTGGTAAAAATATACAATGAAATACTATTCAGCCATACAAAAGAAGGAAATCCTGCCCTTTATGAGAACATAGATGGACTTTGAGGGCATTGTCCTAAAGAAGTCAACCAGAGAAAGACACATACTGTAAGATCTCACATGTCAAATCTAAAAGCAAAACTCACGGAAAAAAGAGACTAGATTTGTGGTTGCCAGTGACAGTGGGTTGAGGGCGGAGTGATTGGATGAGAGTCTTCTATTAAAAAAAAAAAAGCAACAAACAAACAGCAAACAAATGCTTGATTATCTATCAGAGCCCTTGTTTCTTGGGTTGGTTTTTAACTTCTCCCCTTCATTTTGCCTTCTGGATATTCCAAGCTTTGTACATTCTGGGTTTCCCAATCAAGATCCATGCAACAAGAACATGCACTGAGAAGAGAGGCAAATATGAGTGAAGTCAAATTGTGATGGTTTATTTAGCTTTTCCCAAACCACTCATAGTTCAGTTCAGTTCAGTCGCTCAGTCGTGTCCGACTCTTTGCAACCCCATTAATCGCAGCACGCCAGGCCTCCCTGTCCATCACTATCTCCCGGAGTTCACTCAGACTCACGTCCATCGAGTCCGTGATGCCATTCAGCCATCTCATCCTCTGTCATCCCCTTCTCCTGCCCCCAATCCCTCCCAGCATCAGAGTCTTTTCCAATGAGTCAACTCTTCACATGAGGTGGCCAAAGTACTGGAGTTTCAGCTTTAGCATCATTCCTTCCAAAGAAATCCCAGGGTTGATCTCCTTCAGAATGGACTGGTTGGATCTCCTTGCAGTCCAAGGGACTCTCAAAAGTCTTCTCCAATACCACAGTTCAAAAGCATCAATTCTTCGGCACTCAGCCTTCTTCACAGTCCAACTCTCACATCCATACATGACCACAGGAAAAACCATAGCCTTGACTAGACGGACCTTAGTCGGCAAAGTAACGTCTCTGCTTTTCAATATACTATCTAGGTTGGTCATAACTTTCCTTCTAAGGAGTAAATGTCTTTTAATTTCATGGCTGCAATCACCATCTGCAGTGATTTTGGAGCCCAAAAAAATAAAGTCTGACACTGTTTCCACTGTTTCACATGAAGTGATGGGACCGGATGCCATGATCTTCGTTTTCCTAATGTTGAGCTTTAAGCCAACTTTTTCACTCTCCTCTTTCACTTTCATCAAGAGGCTTTTTAGTTCCTCTTCACTTTCTGCCATAAGGGTGGTGTCATCTGCATATCTGAGGTTATTGATATTTCTCCCGACAATCTTGATTCCAGTCTGTAAAAATGGAATATACACTCCATGCTTAAGCCAGTATTGATACATCATTGTTGGAAGGTTTTGCCTTCAAGATAGTGACGGGTATATTCCCATCAAAACATTTTTCAAGTAGTGGGTGTTTGCCTGGCAGAAAAAAAGACAAGAGTACAAAGGAAGGACATTTGATCCTTGACAGCCCGACCAGACAGATCAGAACTCCAGCTGTGCTCTCAGCTGGTAGTCTTATTCTCTTGGCCTGTGGCATCTTTTGTATCTTGTAAGAAAGGAGAGACCTAGCAAGGACACCTCATTGTCCAATTACACCTAATAGAGCAGGAACCATGATCTAAACCTTAAATCATTTTTGGACAGGAGGAAATGTTAATGCGTTTTTATAAACTTAAGAGAAAAAGTGCAATGTCTCTTCTGCGGATTTCACTTGCCTGTTTGTTTTGACTGAAATATTAAATAATCCCAGCTGAAAGTATCTTCTTTAGAAACTACAAGATGGATCCTCCATGGTTCTGTAGGCTTCTAACTAATACCAAGGTCTTGTTAAGCATATCTTCTATGTGATAGATTTATCTATCAGATTCTTTTTTTGCAGCACAATTTCTGAAAAATATGTTATATTTATTTTTTCCTAAATGACTTCAGGAAATCATGATAGAGTTTTTCTAGCTTAGAATATAGGCTTTTGGAGAAAACAGTCTGTATTACATCTTGATGCTGTTCCTTCTCTGCTCCATCCAGGGTTTCTTCCATCTCTTTTGCATCCAATCTCATTTTTGAGTTCCTTCCATTCTTGTACTAAAATCCTCATGTCTCTGCTCTCGATGAACAAAAGAAAATCCTTTCCTAGATGCTTCTACTTCATTTAAAATCATCTAGTTTATCTTTTTCTTTTGGTTTCCTAAATTCGTTACAGAAAATAATGTGATACCAACTACCTTCCTATTTCTTCTCAAACCCTTTGTAATTGGGCTTCTTCCCTGGTGGTTTGCTAAAATCATTCTCCTGAAAATCCTGAGTTCAATTTTGTTGAATTGTTAAGTTGTTAAATGCTTTTGGTTTTTATAATTTTCTCACCATCACTGACTTTCCTTCTTTCTATTTATGTCCCTTAAAAAAAAATTCTACCCATTCACATCATCTTTCTAAAATCCTTCACTTCCTGAAGCAGAATGTTGTCATGCCATTCTCTTCTCAGCATCAGTAACAGACTCTCAATGTGGTTTGTAGAATCTACTATTGAGGCAGGAGATAGTTGGGCCCCAGGGCTGAGCAGTTTCTCCCTAGTAGACAGAAACTCCACAATAGCAGAAATTCCAAAAAAGCAGGATGATGGAGAAGGCTGGGCCCTGCCCAGAAGATAAAAAAACCACATATTCTTCATCCTGGAAGTCAAGACCACCTTCTGACTACATGCACAGAAAGACTTGTTGGAGGTCAAAAGGGCACAGGTGTCACCTCATAGTAAGTGATGTCAACCAGCCATTGTCCTCTTCACTAGAATCCATCTTGGCTCAGAGAGAGTTGCACCCTCATGGTGATTTGAATCACTTTTATGGGGCATTTCTTCCAGGTTTCCTCTGATCAATCATCTCAATTTGGCTGGCTCTGAGTCTGTATTTGGTTTATCTCAGCAACCTCCCATGTATGCACACCTGCTCCCTTTTGACCTCCAAGGAGAGTGCAACTCTCTCTGAGTCTGCCCATGTGTCTGTTCACACATACTCTCTTCCTTCTAATAAACACTTGACTTGTTTCACTACTTTCTATCTCTCAGTGGAAACTGATTTCTACACAGCAGACAGGCCCAGGGCCTTATTACTGGCCCCTGGTGGTATAGTGGCTAGGATTCAGCTCTCTCCCTACTGCTGTTCAACCTCAATCTCTGGCCAGAAACTGAAATCATCCTTAGAGCCACTGCAGGTCGAGGCCAGAGGAGATCACTCTTAACTGGTCCCTGCTTATTACACTGCCAGCCCTAGGTTTTTCCACTTGCTGCCGTATACTCCATGCTTCAGCCAGGCTGAATTACTTGTAGTTCCTTGAATATAGCTTACTCTATCCCATCGTTGAACTTTCCTTATCCTGTTTCCCTTTCTGGAACATTCCTTCATGTTTATTAGTCTTACTTATACTTACTTATACTGTGTTGTTAGATGTTTATTCCTGTCCCATCCAAGATGGTAAGCTCCTAACACCCAAAATGGTAAGTCCTTTTACTGTTGCCTCTTCACCACTCAATGCAATGCCTATCACTTAGTAGTTGTTCAGTGACTATTTGTTGACTGACTGCATGCATTATGGTAAAATCAATGCAGCATTCAATCCTGCTGCCAGGACTCTCAATGCGCTTTCTCTCTTTTTTCCCCATTGGTCTTAACCTTGTTTAATCTCCTTGAATCTCTCAGTCTGTCATAGTAGCCTCTTGTCTTACTGAAACCAAGCAGGACCCTGAGGGGCTCCTGGGCACAGAAACCTTTCTGTCCAGTCTCCATGAACTTCCCTGAGTTCCAAAGGGCAGATTCATACTGGTGTTAATCAGGAAAAGGAGGAGATGTAGGGACAGGGGAGGAGCAGCCAGGAATAGAGCAGCCTTGGGCAGGGTCCTAATTCTGCCTCAATGGATACACATAACAATGTCTTTTAAGAACTTTACAGAGCTAAAATCGAAAGTCCCCAACAAATGGAGGATATCAGTGTTCTTCATTCCAGAGAAGACCACTTGAGGACAGATTAAAGGAACCACTTAACCTTATCATGTCTAACTCTTAGTGACCCCATGGACTGTAGCCCACCAGGTTCCTCTGTCCATGGGATTCTCTAGGCAAGAATACTGGAGTGGGTTGCCATTCCTTTCACCAGGGGATCTTACCAACCCAGGGATCAAATTTGGCTTTCCTGCATTGCAGGTGGATTCTTTACTGTCTGAGCCATATGACTATCCCATATTACTAATGAGATAAATGGCACCCTACTCCAGTACGCTTGCCTAGAAAATCCTATGGATGGAGGAGCCTGGTGGGCTTCAGTCCATGGGGTCACTAAGAGTCGGACACGACTGAGCAACTTCACTCTCACTTTCATGCATTGGAGAAGGAAATGGCAACCCACTCCAGTGTTCTTGCCTGGAGAATCCCAGGGACAGCGGAGCCTGGTGGGCTGCCGTCTATGGGGTTGCACAGAGTTGGACACGACTGAAGTGACTTAGCAGCAGCAGCAACTCCTTTGTAAGGAGCTGAAATGACTTTTTCCAAGATGACCCAGAAAATGAAGAAATCACCATCTGAGCCACCAGGGAATCCCCTGTCCTTGAACCATTGCTATAAAACTCCTTACTAAATCCTCCCAGGTTAGGACACAGTTTTTCCAGGGCAGGGGCCTGTTGTGTCCTCCTTTACCTGTCAAAACAATAAAGTTTTTTCATTTTTTCCCTTTGTTGTTCAGTCATTCAGTCTTGCCCCAACTCTTTGCAGCCCCAAGAACTGCAGCACACATAACTTTGTCTCTGAGATTCAATTCAGCACCAAGCACAGGGACTGAGTTTTTGGCATTAGTACTTCTGTTTCAGAGTCTTTCTCATTCATTGTCTGATACATGGCTGTAGAGTGATGTTCATAAGCTACAACTCTGACCGTGTTACTTCTTTGCTAAGTGATTTTCCAATTTTTAAAACACATGTACTATTTAAAATTTTTTTAAATTATGAAAATATGATGCTAAGTTATTTGCACAAGCAGTGACTCCTCTCTGCTTGTATTATAAAGGTCACACCTAAGGAATTTCTATAGGCAGTTCCTTTTTTTTTTTAATGCTTTCCTGTTTTTGTTCCTCTCACCAGCCTTGGTCTAACTAACCTCCACTCTAGTACGCAGATTACCTGATCCATGATTTTCTGTGTATGTCGTTCTCCCTTAGTTATTAGAGTGACTTTCTAATGAAATTTTAGCTATGCTCAGCTCACTTGCCACTTCTCCATAAATATTTCTCTTACCCTCCCTGGGGCACAATACAGCTTCTTTCTTCTGTGTTCCAAAGGAAAGTGCTTTGAGTAAGTGAAGTCACTCACTCGTGTCTGAGTCTTTGCAACCCCATGGACTATAACCTACCAGGCTCCTCTTTGCATGGGATTTTCCAGGCAAGAGTACTGGAGTGGGTTGCCATTTCCTTCTCCAGGGAATCTTTCTAATACAGGGATTGAACCAGGGTTTCCCACATTGCAGGCAGACGCTTTACCATCTGAACCACCAGGGAAACCTGTTAACAAGTGCCTACCTCCTTTAGGCACTTGTTATAGCCCACCCTTAGTTAAGGATCTTTGTATTTGCAATTTAGTGATCCCATGAGAATGGATCATATTCATTTACACATTTTTTTATTCCTCAGAGTACCTTGACCATATATGCTCAATAAATGTTTGTTGGATCAAATACGCTAAAGATATTGTTAGAGGAAACATGGACAGAAGCCACCCACCTGGCCAGGCACCACAGCAATCATCTGCATGAGTTACTTCACAATGTAAGTCCTGGTAAGGAACATGCAACTAACAAGCTATCAACAACCAGAAGAATTTGGGAAAGGTCAAAAGGAGACGCCAGAGACAACTCAGAAACTCATCCTATTAACATAAAAATTGAGACTGCAAGCCATGTGGGAGAGTGGTTCTCCTGGGTTCCCTTACCCTCCTGCTCTCCCACTGGGCACCCCTTCCTACTGAAGTCTCTTGCTTTATTGGCATATGTGTCTGCTCAGACAATTCATTCTGAGTGTTAAAGAGACCACCCTTGGGTCCTAGAAGGGGTCCCCTGTCCTGCAACAATATTACAATGTAATGCTAGGTTTTAAATCACAGTAAGTTATATATTTCACTTCTTTTTATTGTATAAAAAACTATGGATAGCAACCACATAGAAAAACCTAGTGATATTATTTCATTAATGCTTTTCTTTTTCAAGTATAGGACCTTCCCTAACTTATATGAAAGGAAAATTAGCTCAGTTATACAGGGCATGCATGCAATTCATCCATCTGTAAAATACAATAAATAACATGAATATTAAACATGCTTCTTATATTTAAAAATTAAAAGATATGGTAGCTAAAACATTTACAAAAAAAAAAAAAAAAAACTAACCTAAACTAAACAGTGAGGCTCATCCCATATTTTAGAAACTGTCCTCACTTTTGCCTTCCAATTCTTCTTATGCTGTCGGGTTGTCAAAGGAAAGAACTGTTGCTCTCGTTATGTTCTGCCATAATGACCATTTCCTTTAGACTCTGCACACAATAAAATACTTGCTGTATAAACAAACAAGTACTTGTGCTGCAATGTCACAACCAAGGGTGCATGATTTTCTTTCCATTTCTTCATTTTATGGGTCATCTTGGAAAAGCCATTTCAGCTGTTTAAAAGGGAGTTTTCTCACTAGTAATATGGGATGTTGTTGTGAAGTCACTCAGTCGTGTCCAACTCTTTGTGACCCCGTGGACTATAGCCCATCAGGCTCCTCCATCCATGGAATTTTCTAGGCAAGAGTACTGGGGTGGGTTGCCATTTCCTTCTCCAGTAATATGGGATAGGTATGACTTAACCTAGGCTTCCCTGGTGGCTCAGAAGATAAAGAATCCACCTGTATTGCAGGAAACCTGGGTTTGATCCCTGAGTTGGGAAGATCTGGAGAAGGGAGTGGCATCCCACTCCAGTATTCTTGCCTGGAGAATGCCATGGATAGAGGAGCCTGGTGGGTCACAAAGAGTCAGACAGGATTTAGCAACTAACACTTTCACTTTTTTGCTTTCATGTCCTTAACCTGAATGAGAATAGGAAGTTTGCTTCCGTGACACATGAAGCTCTCTTCCTCTATTTTATTTTTCACCTCCTCTGAATATTTCATTTAGTCATGATTACCCTAAGGTCTCTTAGTGAATTCCTTCCACATTATCAATGCATCACAGTCGTACATGTTTTAGAGAAGGTTGATAGAAGTCAAGTGGGCCTTGGGAAGCATCACTATGAACAAAGCTAGTGCAGGTGATAGAAGTCCAGCTGAGCTATTTCAAATCCTAAAAGATGCTGCTGTGAAAGTGCTGCACTCAATATGCCAGCAAATTTGGAAAACTCAGCAGTGGCCACATGTCTGGAAAAGGTTGGTTTTCATTCCTATCCCAAAGAAAGGCAATGCCAAAGAATGCTCAGACTACTGCACAATTATACTCATCTCACACTCTAGTAAAGTAATGCTCAAAATTCTCCAAGCCAGGCTTCAACAGTATATGAACCAGATGTTCAAGTTGGATTTAGAAAAGGCAGAGGAACCAGAGATCAAATTGTCAATATCTGCTGGATGATTGAACAAGCAAGAGAGTTCCAGAAAAATATCTACTTCTGCTTTATTGACTATGCCAAAGACTTTGACTGTGTGGACCACAACAAACTCTGGAAAATTCTTAAAGATATGGGAATATCAGACCATCTGACCTGCCTCTTGAAGCAACAGTTAGAACTGGACATGGAACAACAGACTGGTTCCAAATAGGAAAAGGAGTATGTCAAGGCTGTGTTGTCACCCTGCTTATTTAACTTATATGTGGAGTACATTATGAGAAACACTGGGTGGGATGAAGCACAAGCTGGAAACAAGATTGCTGGAAGAAATATCAATAACCTCAGATATGCAGATATCACCACCCTTATGGCAGAAAGCAGAGAAGAACTAAAAAAGCCTCTTGATGAAAGTGAATGTGGAGGGTGAAAAAGTTGGCTTAAAGCTCAACACTCAGAAAAATAAGATCATGGCATCTGATCCCATCACTTCATGGCAAATAGATGGGAAAACAGTGGAAACAGTGACAGACTTTATTTTGGGGGCTCCAAAATCACTACAGATGGTGACTGCAGCCATGAAATTAAAAGATGCTTGCTCCTTGGAAGAAAAGTTATGACCAACCTAGACAGCATATTCAAAAGCAGAAACATTACTTTGCCAACAAAGGTCTGTCTAGTCAAAGCTATGGTTTTTCCAGTAGTCATGTATGGATCTGAGATTTGGACTATAAAGAAAGCTGAGCACCGAGAAATTGATGCTTTTGAACTGTGGTGTTGGAAAAGACTCTTGAGAGTTCCTTGGATTGCAAGGAGATGCCAACCAGTCCATCCTAAATAAAACCTGTCCTAAATATTCACTGGAAGGACTGATGCTGAAGCTGAAACTTCAATTCTTTGGCCACCTGATGCAAAGAACTGACTCATTTGAAAAGACCCTGATGCTGGGAAAGATTGAAGGCAGGAGGAGAAGGGGATGACAGAGGATGAGATGGTTGGATGGCATCACCGACTCAATGGACATGAGTTTAAGTAAACTCCAGGAGTTGGCGATGGACAGGGAGGCCTGGCGTGCTGCAGTCCATGGGGTCACAAAGAGTCAGACACGACTGAGTGACTGATCCGAACTGATAATGTGCTCAGTACTGCATAGGACATATTGGTAGACTTCATTCTCTGTGCATAGAAGCCCTCTCTAGACGTTCTTTTGTCACTAAGTTGTGAACTGTAGCCCTCCAAGCTCCCTCTGTCCATGGGATATCCCAGGCAAAATTACTGGAGTGGGTTGCCATTTCCTTTTCCAGAGGACATTCCTGACCCAGAGATTGAATCCATGTCTCCTACATTGCAAGTGGATTCTTTACCACTGAGCCTCTTGTGTATGCATGCATGCTAAGTCTATTCAGGCTCCTCTGCCCATGGAATTCTCCAGGCGAGAATACTGGAGTCGGTTACCGTTTCCTGCCCCAGAGGATCTTCCTGACCCAGGGTTGGAACCCTCTTCTCTTGCATCTCCTGCATTGGCAGGTGGGTTCATAAGATAGAGAAATCAGAGGGTTCTGCAGGAGAGGTCGCAGACAAAGCAGACATGTCTATGCCCTTGCCATGGTCATGTATCTCAGAATGGTTAAACTTCGTGAGAGATTACTCTCTCAGATAAAGAAAATTGCTTTTATGAACAGCCCCCAGGGATGGACACAGGCCAATCTGGCATCTGCCACAGAGCATGCACATCCGGGAGAACTGCTTCAGGTCAGGAAGTATTTCTTCTGCTAGAATGAACCTCATGTGGGAGTCTCTTCTGAAATATGAGCACAAAGACACATTGAGTGTCATCTGTAAGTGACGAAAATTATCTTTGCTTATTAGCAGGGTTAATGGGCACCTTTCAGCAGGTCTTGTTTTAAACTGAGTTTTCTCAGGCATGAATGAAGAGGCTTTTGAAATTTCAACAGGCAAAAAAAGAAGTTAACGCACTCTTCCTATGATAACCTTGTTGACCGGCTAGAAACATCATAAGCAAACTATGTTTTAGCGATCTCAGTATCTTTTCACAGGGATCAATAGGAAACCACAGAGGGGCTTCAGCAATCGAACTAACATTTCATCAGTGGCTTCCCTTGCTAACTCCTAACAGTTCATAGACAGCCGCATATTTTCTTTTCTTTCCTCTTGAGAGGCACTAAGTTATATGATGAGATGATGGGTATTAACATCAAATTACAGATGAAATGAGGACATCGAGGTAGTAAAGAATCCGCCTGCCAATGCAGGAGATGCAAGAGACGCAGGTTTGATCCCTGGGTCAGGAAGATCCCCTGGAGGAGGAAATGGCAACCCACTCTAGTATTCTCACCTTGGAAATCCCATGGACAGAGGAGCCTGGTGAGAGAGAATCCAGGGGGTCGCAGGGAGTTGAACACAACAGAGCAACTAAGCACAAAAGCATATATATGTATATATATATATATATGTGTGTGTGTGTGTACACATATACAGACACACACACACACAGAGTTTTCTCAACACTGTTTATTGAAAAGACTATTCTATTTCCATTGAGTTTTCAAAGATGATATTGGCTATATATGTGTGAGTTTCTTTCTGGGCTACTTATTCTCTTCCATCATGGTATGTGTCTGTTTTTATTGCCATAACCATACTGTTTTTTTTCTATTTATCTGTATTATCATGAATAACAGGTTCTCTGTTAAAATCCAGTCTTTCATTTTTATTTTATTTATTTAGGGCTGCCTTGCATGACATGGGATAATTTCCCTGACCAGAGGTCGAACCTGTGCTTACTGCATTGGAAGCATGGGGTCTTAACCACTGGACCACCAAGGAAGTCCTAGCACCACACTCTTTTAACTCCTGTGGCTGTGTGGTGAGGTGAGGAAGTGTGATGCCTCCATCTTTGTTGTTCTTTCTTAACACTGCTTTGACTATCTGGGGTATTTTGTGGTTCCATTTGAATTCTACAATTTTTTTGTTTTTTGCTATTTCTATAAAAACTGCCATTTGGTTTGATATACTGAACCTGTGGACTGTATACTAGAAAGCATAGCTATTTTAATATCAGATCTTCCAATCCATGACTGGGGTGTTTCTATGTATTTGTGTCTTAATTCCTTTCCTCAGTATTTTACAGATTTCAGTGCATAAGTCTAGGAATGGCATTCAAGTTTCCTAACTAAATCCAATGCTTCTTTTTCATGAAATTGCTACTTTCTGAAGCAGGGCCTACCTTCTTGAATAAAAGAAATTTGGCCACTTTTAAGTAAATACATTTTATAAATTGAGTACTTCCTACACAACTACCAGTTATGTTAGTTTTCTAACATGTCTAGTAGATAGCCTTTATCACATATTCACATATTTTATCACACATGAATTTTACACACAAGCCATACAAATACATATTGCTTTGATGAGCACCTGCCTGGACCCTTATGCTAGAAACTGAGTTTTTTGAGAAACTGCTCCTGAATTATCCTGTACTTAAGCAGTCATAATATTAAAGGATGTTCACTAAACATGAGTTGTATTCTTTATTAGGGTTAATTCATCTTAAAAGAAATCTTTTTAAAAGTAAACCACTAGTAAGTCATTATAACCTTATTAATACTCGTAAGACATAGGAAAAGGTGTAGAGACATTGGTTTGTATAATTATTAACATCCTGTGTATGAGTCTGATGACAGAGGAGAAGGCTTTTTCTTTTGAAACCAAAAACCCCCCAAACCTAATAACCTCAGAGAATCATGTTGACCAAATACAATAAGGCTTAGGGCAAAATATTAAGAATACAAAGTGGTAGCTAGAATGATGAGTCTATTAAGTACTGGAGTTATATCATGATGTATGGTCTTTCATTCAAATTTCAGAGAATCTGTTAAGAAGGAAAATATAAATGTAGGATTCCAGAAGGCATGAACAATCTTGAACTGTTAAGTTCCTCTGAAAAATGATCTCAGCACAACTGGGCTGAAGAGTGAAAGCAAGTTGATTTATGTCAAAATAAATTACTGAGTACCATTTCTGAAGACCCAGAGGGCTCTGTAGGTTGCATATTAGTGGGTTTCTATCTAATTTTAGGGATCAGGACATTTCTGTTCACTTCACCATTTTTCTCGGTTTACTAAAGGAGATCAAAATAAGTGCCATTTACTGAGAACTAACTGATAGCTTCCCCAGGTTGCAATGTTTTAATTAGAGAGATAAAAAGAAAAGGCCACATTCTGCTGTTCAGTGAAGGGAGTCCTTTATGAAAGCGTTATAAAAGCTGGAGACAGATTTTTATTTGATAATGAGAAACAAAATGTGTAAAAAAGAAATTGGAAAAATGACTTTAAGCAATGGATGGATTTTCTTTTTTGTAAATAACTTTAGAGGAAATTAGCACATTTTGAAACTAGATTTGCTTTAACTATATAAAAAAAGCATAAAAACCTTTTGGATATGCCGAGATTGATAAATCGGATACAAAAGCTGGCCCTTTAATAGTCTGAAACATTTACTTCTATTGCTTTTCTTTTCTAGTTTCTTCATCATACCTGCATAGAAATATTTAAAGCCATGTGGTTTACAAGGAGCAATGCATTATTTTGAAATCTAAATTTCTCAAAGGCATAATTACTATATTTTAGTTGTACCATTTGAATTATGGCAATAAAAGACTGGAACTATAAAGAAACATTTTCTTAAGCCAGTTTTTGTGCAAATAATATTTTTTCTAGAAATGCAACTTACAGAAATTTTATAAAAATAATAAATTTTCATTATTAAGAAATTTCCAACTCAGTTTTAATAATGCACCTGCTTAATTTTTTTTAACCACAGAAATGAATGTCTATTTTTTAAAAAAAGAAATAATCATCTTGTGACATCTACGAAGAAAGGTCAGACAATTTTACATTTTCTCACTCAGTGAAAAAAAGGCAAATTAAAAAGAACAATTGACCTTTTCCTTTTCTACCCTCTCTTGCAAATATAGAACAGTCTGTCAATCTTATTTCAATAAATAGCGTAAAAAGCAAAGCAAGTAAACAAAAAATGAACTGTGCTGTTCAACTGGTCTCCTTAGACTGTTGCCCTAGGCTAGGCTCTGAATATTTTGTAACAAGAAGCCAGGCCTGCCTTGCTTCTCTATCTAATTTTACACAGAACTAGGACAATAGTAACATGTCATCACTGAGGACAAGCAGTGCAAGATTTATCTTTCTGTGTTCAAACAAATCATTAGATTTATCTTTTTTGGTATCATAGGTCTTCATTGAGTCAAATAAACCATATTTTGTTTACTACACTGGAAAGATATAAATGCTAAATACTGTTTAACTTCATTTTATGAGAGTGAATATTATATTCTTCTTTCCAGTGACCTTTTACTGCCTCGTGAATAAAGAAATAATTTGCTAGTCAGAAATAGCAGCAAGAGAGTGATGGGATTTATGAGCAGCCCAGCTCTCCTAAAACTGAGAGATAAACATGATAGTTTCAGAATAAAAATAGAGAATTTTCCTGTATCCCATTCTCCAAAACTTTTGCCAACTTTATATCATCCAGTAAATAATGCACAGGGTTTAAAGGGTAGACAACTCATCAATCTTTTGCAACAGAAAAATGAAGTCAAAACTGGTGATAGATATGATACTTTGCCAGACTCTTGAGCATTTACTCCTTTAAAAAGTATTAAAAAAAAGAATACAGAAAACAAAAAGGTAAAGAAGGTACTTTCACAAGAGGGAAAAGAAAAGCCTGATAACACCAAAAGCAAAGAAGACAGTCTAGTAGTCAAGACTAGAGGTTTTGGAACTTGATAGTCAAACACTTTGTAGTGGTGTTAATATTGAACAGGTCACTTGCTTCCTGAATCTCAGCTTCCCCTAGTATAAGGTGGAAATCGTATCAGTTCCTACCTTATAGTGATGGTGAGATAATTAAACGACATGAGAGATGTAGACCATCTTACATTGTGCCTAGTACATTTTAAACACTTGATACATATTAGCTACTCTTCATTTTATTTAATAGATGGAGTTTCTTACCATATATGCTTACATTATGGTCACATATGTTAAGATTGTGGTCACCCGGCAAATATTTGCAAAACACAGTCCATCAATTCATTTTCTAATTTCTCTTGAAGTGTTCTGGGCAATTTCTTCTGAGATATCCTGGTCTTGACATTGTGTCAGAATCTAGTAGCCTCAGAGAAACTTAAAAACCAAGTATTCAGGGATTCTACTTACAATAGAGAAAGCTGGAAAGAATTTTGCTACCATTCTTAGACACTAAGAAAACAATGGCTAGTCTACAAAATCCTAACCTTTCTTGAATGTATTATAGAGCTGAGGTCAGAGGGAAAGCCTCAGGCTACTGGTAGAACAGAAACATTAATTAAAAAAAAATACTCCAAGGACCTAGAGACTGTCACTGAGTGAAGTTAAGTTAGACAGAGAAAGACAAATATCATATGGTATCACTTATGTGTGGAGATCAGCCCTGGGATTTCTTTGGAAGGAATGATGCTAAAGCTGAAACTCCAGTACTTTGGCCACCTCATGCAAAGAGTTGACTCATTGGAAAAGACTCTGATGCTGGGAGGGATTGGGGGCAGGAGGAGAAGGGGACGACACAGGATGAGATGGCTGAATGGCATCACTGACTTGATGGACGTGAGTCTGAGTTAACTCCGGGAGTTGGTGATGGACAGGGAGGCCTGGCGTGCTGCAATTCATGGGGTCACAAAGAGTCGGACATGACTGAGCGACTGAACTGAACTGAACTGATGTGTGGAATCTAAAAAACTGGCGGATTCATGTTGATGTATAGTAAAACCAATACAATATTGTAAAGTACTTAGCCTCCAATTAAAATAAATAAACTTAAAAAAAAAAAACATGGTACAAATGATCCTATTTACAAAACAGAATTAGAGTCACAGTTGTAGAAAACAAATTTTTGGTTACCAGCAGGGAAAAGGGGAGGAAGGGTAAATTGGGAGATTGGGATTGACATGTATACACTATTGCATATAAAATAGATAACTAATAAGGGCCTACTTTATAGCACAGGGAACTCTACTCAATACTCTGTAATGGCCTTTATTGAAAAACAATCTAAAGAAGAGCGGATATATCTACTTTGTTGTACACCTGAAACTAACACAATACTGTAAATAAACTATACTCCAATAAAAAGCAATTATAAATAAATAAGACATGGAATAAAGTAATAGGGAAAAAAATACTCCAGAAATACAGCCATTACCTAAGCACCAAGTGCCACTGGAGGAATTTGACCCTAAAGGTGATCACAGCTAAAGCAACCCAAATCCATGTCAAGTCATCATTACACTGATTCAATTCCCATGCTAATAACACACCAAATGAAACTATTTGCCATTTCCAGGCACAAATACCATTTGCCTAATACACCACTGTGCAATTTAAGGTGTGTAGCATGCAAACAAGAATTATGAGAAACATAAAGAGGAAAGAAAAAAAAATAACATGTTATTAAGCAAATCAACAGAACCAGACTCCAGTATGATCCAGATATTTGTACTGTCACACGAGGCATTAAGAAAGCCTTTTTCAGTGATCAATGCAAAGAAATAGAGGAAAAGAACAGAATGGGAAAGACTAGAGATCTCTTCAAGAAAATCAGAGACACCAAGGGAACATTTCATGCAAAGATGGGCTCGATAAAGGACAGAAATGGTCTGGACCTAACAGAAGCAGAAGATATTAAGAAGAGGTAGCAAGAATACACGGAAGAATGGTACAAAAAAGGTCTTCACGATCCAGATAATCATGATGATGTGATCACTAATCTAGAGCCAGACATCTTGGAATGTGAAGTCAAGTGGGCCTTAGAAAGCATCACTACGAACAAAGCTAGTGGAGGTGATGGAATTCCAGTTGAGCTCTTTCAAATCCTAAAAGATGATGCTGTGAAAGTGCTGCACTCAATATGCCAGCAAATTTGGAAAACTCAGCAGTGGCCGCAGGACTGGAAAAGGTCAGTTTTCATTCCAATTCCAAAGACAGGAAATGCCAAGGAATGCTCAAACTACCGCACAATTGCAGTCATCTCACATGCTAGTAAAGTAATGCTCAAAATTCTCCAAGCCAGGCTTCAGCAGTATGTGAACTGTGAACTCCCTGATGTTCAAGCTGGTTTTAGAAAAGGCAGAGGAACCAGAGATCAAACTGCCAACATCCGCTGGATCATGGAAAAAGCAAGAGAGTTCCAGAAAAACACCTATTTCTGCTTTCTTGACTGTGCCAAAGCCTTTGACTGTGTGGATCACAATAAACTGTGGATAATTCTGAAAGAGATGGGAATACCAGACCACCTTATCTTCCTCTTGAGAAATCTGTATGCAGGTCAGGAAGCAACTGTTAGAACTGGACATGGAACAGCAGACTGGTTCCAAATAGGAAAAGGAGTACGTCAAGGCTGTATATTGTCACCCTGCTTATTTAACTTCTATGCAGAGTACATCATGAGAAACTCTGGGTTGGAAGAAACACAAGCTGGAATCAAGATTGCCGGGAGAAATATCAAAAACCTCAGATATGCAGATGACACCACCCTTATGGCAGAAAGTGAAGAGGAGCTAAAAAGCCTCTTGATGAAAGTGAAAAAGTTGGCTTAAAGCTCAACATTCACAAAACAAAGATCATAGCATCTGGTCCCATCACTTCATGGGAAATAGATGGGGAAACAGTGGAAACAGTGTCAGACTTTATTTTGGGGGGTTCCAAAATCACTGCAGATGGTGACTGCAGCCATGAAATTAAAAGACGCTTACTCCTTGGAAGGAAAGTTATGACCAACCTAGATAGTATATTCAAAAGCAGAGACATTACTTTGCCGACTAAGGTCCGTCTAGTCAAGGCTATGGTTTTTCCTGTGGTCATGTATGGATGTGAGATTTGGACTGTGAAGAAGGCTGAGCACTGAAGAATTGATGCTTTTGAACTGTGGTGTTGGAGAAGACCCTTGAGAGTCCCTTGGACTGCAAGGAGATCCAACCAGTCCATTCTGAAGGAGATCAACCCTGGGATTTCTTTGGAAGGAATGATGCTAAAGCTGAAGCTCCAGTACTTTGGCCACCTCATGTGAAGAGTTGACTCATTGGAAAAGACTCTGATGCTGGGAGGGATTGGGGACAGGAGGAGAAGGGGACGACTGAGGATGAGATGGCTGGATGGCATTGCGGACTTGATGGACGTGAGTCTGAGTGAACTCTGAGAGATGGTGATGGACAGGGAGGCCTGGCGTGCTGCGATTCATGGGGTCGCAAAGAGTCGGTCACGACTGAGCGACTGAACTGAACTGATGATTAATGTATAATATGACTTTTGGTAAAAATAAAATGGATAAATATGTGAACAGCTGGGGAGTTACAGATGAAGAAAAGTATAAGGAAAATTAAATAAGAACATAGAAACAACATAAACAATGAAAGAAATGAAAAATCTTTTGGTAAGCTCATCAGAAGAAAAGAATTTGACACAGGTGAGGAAAGTGCGAACTGAAGACAGGTCAATATAAATTACCCAAACAAAGCACACACACACACAAAAAAAACCAAAAAGAGTAAACAATGAACCAGAACATTTGATGGCAGTGGACGATATCAAACAGTTAAACATACTGTTTCTTCATAACTTCAATCCAAGAAAGAAAAGATAGAGAATGAGGCAGGAAAATATTTGAAGAAATAATGGCTGAGAATTTTCCAGAATTAATCAGACACCAAAACACAACTCCAGAAAGCTTTAGTGGAAACCAAGTAGACCAAATACCCCAAAAACACACCCCCAAAAAATCAAACTGCTGAAAACCAAAGACGAAGACTTGAAAGCATCTGGAAAAAAGACAGATAATATCCAGAGAAACAAAGAATCACGTTGGACTTATCATTAAAAATAGTGATAGAACAAGCAAACAACTAATTCAAATGCATCGTTTGACAGGTCTGGAGCAGTTACTGTTTGCTGCTAAGTTTTCCCTACAGATGCACCAAAAACTTACCTTGCAGTTTATTTCTGATTATGGCAACCAAGATTGGATGAGGGAACATAGGGGTTTTGAAAACATCAAGAAAGAGAGAGAAGTTTTTAAAACTCAGATATAACTCTGTGAATAGTGACGAGTCTCTTACATTCCAAAAAAAGACAAATTTGAGTTTATGTGAAAAAATAAAACTCAATAAAGACATAGAAAACCTGACCAACAGAATTAATAGACTGGACAAAATAATAACAGAAAACAGTCTTTCTCAAGTGCACATGTACTGTATACCAAAACTAGCCATATTCTGGCCGGAAAGGAAGCCTCAATAAAGTTTTGAAATTGAAATAATTCATGGCATGTTTTTTGAAGACAGAAGAATTTAACTAGTAAGTGATGCCAGAACAACTAAAAATATCAATATATTAATATTTAAAGAGTAAATAATACACTTGTAAATAACCCAAGGGCACAAAATAAAATAAAGTGAAATTTAGAAAATAATAAAAATAAATGATTTTCAAACTGGGGAATATCAGCACATAGAGGGAAATTTATAATCTTAAATGCATTTCCTAGAAGGAATATAGAGTAAAAGTGAGATAACTCAGTTTCTATCTCAAGAAGCTAGGAAGAAAGAGCCCTAAAACCAAACCCAGACAGAGGAGAAAGAAGTAAATAAAAATAAGAGCAGAAATCATAATAACAGGAAACATAAAGAAATTAACAAACCCAAAGTTGATTTCTTGAAAATATTAACAAGAAGACAAATCACAAATTATTACCATATCAGGAATGAAAAACTCAAGAATATTTCCAGATACAATTTTCAACAGAAATGTAATGGGAAGATATGAGCAAATTTATGATTTATAATTATTTGATAATTTAAGTGATACTGAAAAAATTCTGGGAAAATAGAAATTTCGAACAGCTCTCTTTCTATTAAAGATATTGAATTACTGAAAACCGTCTCATAGACGCGGACATACAGAATAGACTTGTGGACATAGTGGGAGAAAGAGAGGGTGGTACAAATTGAGAGGCCAGTATTGAAACATATATATTATCATATGGAAAACAGATAGGCAGTGGGAATTTGCTGTATGAGCTCAAACCCAGTGTTCTTTGACAAGCTAGAGGGGTGGGATGTGTGGGAGTTGGGAGGGAGGTTCAAGAGGGAGGAGATACATGTGTAACTATGGTTGATTCATGTAGATATACGGTAGAAGCCAACACAACATTGTAAAGCAATTATCCTCCAATTAAAAAGAATAAATTTTAAAAACTCTCATAAAGGAAACTTCGCAACCAGATGGTTTTTCAGTAGTGAATTATTCCACATATTCAAGGAAGAAATCACATCATTATATACAAACTCTTGCAGAATGCAGAAAGAAGGAACACTTGCCAATTCTTTTTTATGAAGTCAGAATAAACTTGATAGTAAAGCCTGATATGAGCATTATAAAAAGATGAAAGTAAAGGCTATTCCATGTCATGACATTGGATACAAAAATCTCAGTATAATATTAGCAACTTTAATACAGAGATATAAGTTTAAAAAAATGAAAATGTGAAAGTGTTAGTTGCCCAGTTGTGTCCAACTCTTTGTGACTAGATGGACTGTAGCCCACCAGGTTCCTCTGTCCATGGGATTCTCCAGGCAAGAATCCTGGAGTGGGCTGCCAGTTCCCTTCTCCAGGGGATCCTCCCAACCCAGGGTTTGAACCCGGGTCTTCTGCTTTGCACGCAAATTCTTTACTATCTTTATTGTCAAGAAAAAGTACTTAACAAACTTCAATGGTCATTCCTTATAAAAATACTTGCTAAAATGAGAATACAAGGAAAATTTCTATTTCAACAAAGAGTAATTACAAGGCTTCCCTGGTGTTTCAGTGGTAAAGAATGCACCTGCCAATGCAGGAAACATGGGCTTGATCCCTGGCCCAGGAAGATCCCACATGCTGCAGGCAACTAAGCCTGTGCACCACAACTACTGAAGCCCAGGCTCTCTAGAGAAGACACCACAGTGAGAAGCCAGTGCACCGCAACTGGAGCATAGCCCTGACTCACCGCAACTAGAGAAAAGCCTGTGCAGCAACAAAGTCCCAGCACAGCCAAAGGTAAATAAAATAAGTAAATACATTTTAAAAATAAAGAGTAAGTACAAGGAAAATGAATAGAAAACTTCATGTTTAGTGGTGAATAATTTGAAGATTTTCTGAGGTCAAGAAGCAGATAAAGTTATTTTGTTCTTATTCATTTCTAGGATTTATCAAACATTCTGTGTATCGGTGCTCTTTTTGTTAAATTCAAATCCAGTCCTATAATTTTTGGTATAATCCTTCAGTAAAATTGACATATTAATTAAAATGAGGGAATCATCACAGGACTAGTTTCAAAAGCATAGTAAGGGATAACAAAACTAGTTGAAAAGGATCTGTACAGTATTCATTAATGAAATTTTAAAAAATGGAATCATGTTATACATGATTATTATATCTACCTTTCTTCATAGCATAAAACTGGCTGGGAAGAATATTTTCCAATTTCAGAATAGCTGTGACTTCAGAGAAGATAAACAGAGGATATACAATGATGATCCTAATGAAGATGAGCTGACAATTTTCAATGTTTGTGGGGGCTTCCCAGGTGGTGCAGTGGTAAAGAATCTGCTTGCCAGTGCAGAAGATGAAGGAGACTCGAGTTCAATCCCTGGGTCAGGAAGATCCCCTGGAGGAGGAAATGGCAACCCACTCTAGTATTCTTGCTTCAAGAATCCCATGGACAGGGGAGCCTGGCACACTATAGTCCAGAGGGTTGCAAAGAGTTTAACAGGACTGAGCACGCATGCAAATAAAACAGGAACACCTGAAGTATTTAGCTTTTTTCATAGACATCTCTTACCTTTATCTCTATGTGCTGCTAAAGTTTGAAAGATTTCTTAATTAAAAAGAAAAAAATTACAGAGGTAGTGAACCTAATCTGGGATAACAGCAGTTTGCATGAAGAGATAGGAAGGAAACAGGTAAAGAAATAGAGCTGGTGAAGATTTAGAGAATGAATTTAGGGTTACTAGAGAGGAACGGGGGAGGGGATAGACTGGGAGTTTGACACATGCATACTACTATAGTTAAAACAGGTACGAACAAGGATCTACTGTATAGCACAGGGAACTCTGCTCAATATTCTGTAGTAACCTAAAGTGTTAGTAGCTCAGTCATGTCCGATTCTTTGTGACCCCATAACTGTGGCCTGCCAGGTTCCTCTATCTATGGAGTTCTCCAGGTAAGAAATAGAGTGGGTTGTCATTTCCTTTTCCAGGGGATCTTTCCATCCCAGGATTGAACCTGGGTCTCCTGCATTGGAGGCAGCTTCTTTACCTGAGCCAACAGGGAAGCCCTAATGAGAAAAGCATTTGAAAAAGAATAAAAACATGTATATATACAACTGAATCACTGTTGTACACCTGAAACTAACACAACACTGCTAATTAATGAGACTCCAACACAAAATAAAAATTAAAAAAGGAAACTAAGCTAGTAAAATTGATGAGTCTTAGAAGCTGATTCGGTAATGAGAGAAAATGGAGGGGGAGGGGAGAGAGAGAGATCAAAGATGAAACTGAACTGTATATTTTAATGGTAAGGAAGGATGTGGGAATGAGCTGGGGTGGAGTAGGGGCTGGACTGGGGACAATGATGCTATCCACAGAATCAGAGAACATGGGGCAGGAGGCTCAGGAAGGAGAGGATGTGTTTAAAGAGTGAGCTGGATTTTTGGTGAGACATCCAGTTATAGATGTAGTTGAAACTGGACAAAATGGGGAGAGAAATTAAGGAGGAAGCCATCATGTTTGAGAGCAACAGAACTGATTACTGGAAACATGACTTAGCTACATTTCCAAGGACATGAAGGTTATAAGAGGAAGAAGGAAAATCACAGCAAGTCTCTTGTGCAATGTGGTATGAGCCTGGGTGGGTAAGAGACACAGAGGAGGAGGAGAGGGCTGACCCAGCAGCCAGTGGAAGACAGAACTTTTTTTGACATTTGAGCTGCATTTTATTCAGTTTTTATTGGAGTATAATTGATTTATAATGTTGTGTTAGTTTCAGGTGTACAGCAGTGAATCAGTTACATATACATATATCCACTTTTTTGGATTCTTTTCCCATATAGGTCACTAAGTGAAAGTGAAGTCGCTCAGTCGTGTCCAACTCTTTGCAACCTGTGAACTGTAGCCCACCAAGCTCCTCTGTCCATGGGATTCTCCAGGCAAGAATACTGGAGTGGGTTGCCATTTCCTTCTCCAGGGGAAATGGGTCACTACAGAGTATCAAATAGAGTCCTTATTATCCATTTTATATAGTATGTACATATCAGTCCCAATTTATCCCATCCCCCTAGCTCCAATAACTACAAGCTTGTTTTCTATGGCTGTGATGGAAGAGAGGATGACACAAAGAAGTGGTAGTCTTCACAGTTAAGTGCCCAGGAGCAATGAAAGAGCACGAGAATGGACATAGAGCTCTTGTGTTTAGCAACTAGGAGGTCACTGATGGCCTCAGGAAGGGAGAAGCAAAGAGGAGCAATGATGGTGGCTACCATGGTGACTGGCCACTCAATGGGTGCAGACAGGAGCAGGGAGAAGAAATGAGTCACTGCCTCTGGCCTCTCCACGTCAGCTGCCATCTTCCTTTCTGCCCATTCTGATTGCTCCTCTGAGAGTGGTCTTCACCCAGACTCACTGAGTGCTCATCCAGCTGCTATCTCTTCTCCTGTATCCTGTGAGTCTTAGCTAAAGAGAACTGGGGAACTGACTCTAAAATAAAATCTGTTCATCCCAGCCGTGCATAAATAAATGTCCCTTCATTATCCCCTGCATCTGAATCTCTGAGATCCTCCATTTCGCTGATCTTGTTTATCCTTGAAGCTGTCCTCAAACAATTCCCAGTCTCCTGAATTGCATACAAATGGAGGAATATTTGGAAAATGTGTAATTGCTGTTGTTTGTTATTTTGTCCTGTCATGGTGCTTCCTTATACCATCTGGACTGGAGGTGGACTTGCTAAAAAAAAAAAAAAAAAAAAAAAAAATCCAGAAAGGACAGGCTCACAAATTCGAGCCTGAAAGAGAGAAGGAAGTCCTTAGTCTCTCCTCAGAAAACAGATCTTTACAGAGTTTCCTGGCCAAACGTGCAGCCAAGATGTTGCTAAATCTGGGAAGTGTATCAAACGCAAACTGTGAGTCTTCTGTGCACAACTGTGCTCAATTTCACATGGTCTGTTTGTTGCTTTAAATGAACATCATAGGAATAATCACAACAGACACCTGTATGGTACTGGGTGCTTTTAAAATTCTTTCCACATGCAGAAGAGAATTTTATCCTCCCAACAAATTGGTGATGTTTAGAGTCTCTGAGAAGCTATAAGATCAGGTGAAGAGCAAGGTCTGTGCTGGGGCCAGGTCTTGGGATTCCTCACCCAGCACCCTGCACCAGTGTGGTCCTTCTTCAGTTCTCACCATGGCTGAAAACAGATACCTATCTTTGCCTCTGAGAGAAATTAGGCAGGATACAATGAAATGGTAAATGTCCACCCTGCAATGGTCGACATAGGATTGATTCACTATTTCTTTGTTCCTTTTCAGGAAAGCATTGTATTTGTTTGGAGGAAATGAATGAATAGTCTGATTGTGCCCAAGCATGGAATCAGAGTGGAATTTGGGCTTGCACTGAAAGAAGCAAGAAGAACTTACGATTGAATCATGAAGAAAGAAGAATGAAGGGAAACATAATGGGGCAGAGACAGGGAAAGTCGAAGGCTGTTTTGTATTTTTTATTATGTCCTCTTTCTGATCCCCTAACTTTGCAGTTAAATTACGAAGCACATACAACAATTGGGGTGAATGCATGCTGTAGACAAAGGAATATAGCTTTTGTATTCAGATTTAGGATGAAACCACTCCAGGGAAAGAGAGAAGACTAGAAGTTCAATTAGGACGCCAGAAAAATTGTGAGGAGGTTTTCTGGACTGTCACAGGCTATGGATTTGGGCTTTAGGCCAAGTTCAACCACATTTCTCAAGGGCAGGAGGCCTCAGCAGGCATCTGCATTACTTGAGAAATCAGAGAGCATTTCCAAAGCATTTAATTGGCATGTCTTTGATCCTGTGCCTAATTTAACACACAAAAGAAAAAAATAAATATAGTTATATATTTACATATATGAGTATATACATATACATATGTATTTCCTTAAAATAATTGATTTATTCAAGAAAAATGTGTCGTAGTGACATAGAATTTTAGTTTAAGTGAGGGAGAAGAGTGTACTTTTCATTGCACTGTCTTACAAAGGCAACCTTGGCTGACAATGAAGAGCTGCTCCCTGGGGACATGTAAGAAGATGCTGATGATATATGCTTTTTTAGAAAAAAAAATTAATTTCTACTGGACTATGGTTGCTTTACAATGTTGTGTTAGTTTTTGCTGTACAGAAAAGTAAATCAGCAATATGTATACTTATATTCTTTCTTTCTTGGATTTTCTTCCCATTCAGGTTACCACAAAGCACTGAGTAGAGTTCTTTGTACTATACTATAAGTTCTCATTAGTTATCTATTTTATACATAGTATCAATAGTGTATATATGTCAATCCCAATCTCTCAGTTCCTCCCACCTCTCCATCCCCCCTTGATATCCATACATTTGTTCTCTACATCTGTGTGTCTACTTCTGCTTTGCAAATAGGTCCATCTGTACCATTTTTCTAGATTCCACATATGTGTGTTAACATATGATATTTGTTTTTCTCTGATTACTTCACTCTGTATGCCAGTCAAAGAACATGCTGCTGATACCTTTTGAGACATGGTAGAGACAATCTTCACTAATAGAATGTTGATTCCCATCAACTCTGACATTTACCCTTTATTATTATTTTTAATTATAAGAGAGAAAGAAGGACCATGAAGCCATCAGAAATACTACCTAAGGTGGTTTTCCAGTCTTAATAACAATAAAGACAAGCATAGCAGCAAATCAAAACACAGTATGGCCTTGTGCTTTAATTTATTTAAATTTATTTAATTTATTTAATTTAATTTATTTTCTTCTCTGAGTTGCCTATTATCATGAATCTATTTATTCTTTGGTTCAGACCATTTGGGTTAAGTGAGAAAGATCTGGATCAAAAGATCCATTTGAGACCTTTTATTTCACATTAAAGATAGATTTTTTCCTTTTCCTCATTATGGCTGAGGAAAGAGATGTGTGTCCAGTTTTCATCGCAAGAGAGGCATTGTCAAAAGTGTTTCACTAACTGGAAAACTCTAGGATGAAAACAAAAGAAAATAGAAAATCCAACAACAAAAGCAATAAGAAAACCCCTTTTTTGGTTCTGTCTACTAGCACTGAACAGTGAAATTGAGTCCAGGCGAGACTGCTCCCAGGTGAAGGAGTCAGACGAGAAAAATTGGCACCATGCAGCCTGTGAAAATTGTGGACTGTGGGGAAGAGCAGTAGAATTTAACTGTCACAATGATAAGATCATCAACTTAAACTATTTGAGACAGGAAGGAAGCAAGCTGTAGGTGTAAGTGACCCCACAATGAAGGAGGTAAGCGGAGAAGGAAAGAGGAGCTCTTAGACCATGACAAGAGACTCACAGTGGGGCGGGGTAAGGAGGGTGAGGGACATGGAAAGTATATTGGCTTTATTTTTGCTGCTGCAAGAAATGAACTGGAACTTAGTGGCTTAAAATAACAGAAATTTATTATCTCAAAGTTCTGGAGGTCAGAGTCCAAAATCCATCTCAGTGGGCTAGTGTCAAGGCATTGGTAGGTATGTATTCCTTCTGAAGCTCTAGGGCAGAATACATGAATTGATTTTCCCAGTTTTGATTGAATGTTGTTATTCCTTGGATCACAGGCCATCTCTTAACCCCAGTTTCTATGGCCATATTGACTTCTTTGAGTATAGTCTTCTTATATCCCTTTTAAAAGGACCCTTTGACTACATTGGAAGCTTTTGAATAATACTGGTTATTCTTCCTATCTCAATGTTCTTAATTTAATCACACCACAAAGTCCTTTTAACCATATAAGATACATAACGTATGCATTAACAAGTTTCTGGGATTAGAACATGGACATCTTTGAGGGCCATAATTCAGCCTACTGCAGAAGGTGTTCACAGAATATTATCAAGACTATTTGCAATCCACCAGTCAGAATGGCCATCATCAAAAGTCTACAAACAATAAATGCTTGAGAGGTTTTGGATAAAAGGGAACCCTCCTACACGGTTGGTGGGAATGAAAATTGGTACAGCTACTATGGAGAACAATATGGAGGTTCTTTAAAAAAAACTAAAAATGGAGATACCATATGATCCGGCAATAGTATATCCCAGTCCTGGGAATATGCCCAGAGGAAAGCATGGTTTGAAAGGATACATGCACCCCAGTGATCACTGCAGCACCATTTACAACAGCCAAGACATGGAAGCAACCAAAACGTCCATTGACAGATGAATGGATGAAGAAGATGTACATATATACACTGGAATATTACTCAGTCATAAAAAAGAATAAAATAGTACCATTTTTAGTAATATAGATGGGCCTAAAGATTAGCATACTAAGTGAAGTGAGCCAAACAAAGATAAATATCATATGGTATTGCTTATATGCAGAATCTAAAAAAACTGACACAATTGAACTTATTTACAAAATGGAAACAGACTCACAGACTTAGAAAACAAACTTATGGTTACCAAAGGGGAAAGTCTGGGGAGAGGGATAAACTGAGGGCTTGGGATTGATAAATACATACTACTATATTTGAAATAAATAATAACTATAGACATATGAAATAAATACATCAGTATACAAAGCCTTGCCTCAAAGTCTAGAAGAATAAATATAAATAAAATAAAGTGGATAAGCAACAAGGCCCTACTATGTAGCAAAGAGAACACTGCTCAATATCCTGTAACAATCTAAATGGAAAAAGAATTTGTAAAAAAAAAAAAAAAAGAAGATACATGTACATGTATAACTGAATCACTTTGCTGTACACCTGAAACTAAAACAACATTGTTAATCAACTATACTCCAAAAAGAAAAATTAAAAAACAAGAATTCACCAGTGAAGGGGGTGAAGAGAATGTTGGGGATCATAGTTAAGTGTGTGAATGAACGTTTTAGTACTCAAAGAACAACCAGCCTAACCATCCTGGAAACCTTCCTAGAGGGTGACTGCTGCTGCTGCTGCTGCTAAGTCACTTCAGTCGTGTCCGACGCTGTGCGACCCGATAGACGGCAGCCCACCAGGCTCCCCCATCCCTGGGATTCTCCAGGCAAGAACACTGGAGTGGGTTGCCATTTCTTTCTCCAACGCATGAAAGTGAAAAGTCAAAGTGAAGTCACTCAGTCGTGTCTGACTCTTAGTGACCCCATGGACTGCAGCCTACCAGGCTCCTCTGTCCATGGGATCTTCCAGGCAAGAGTACTGGAGTCGGGTGCCATGGCCTTCTCCAAGAGGGTGACTAGCTGATGTCAAAACAGACTGTTAGAATGTGTCTGTGTCAGGAGCAAGTGTTAGGGATTTCAAGGGAGAGAGACTTTGGACTTGCGCTTTCTCTCTTGCCAACACCAATGTCAATTTGGCATTCTCTTTCCTCTCCTGGAAAATGATTTGGCTTTCAATTCTCTGCTTAGATATTCACTCCTTCAGGAAGCTTTATATGAGCCCCTGCATTGCCCTATGTGACGGGACATTTCCTTACTTCCCTTCTTTCGGGAGGAAGGAAGGAGGCTATCTCTCCTGAAGCCAAGGCAAGCAGACTCCAGGAGATACACTTGTTAAGTTGGTGACTCTCTGAATTGTCCCCTATTCCACTTGGTTAAGTCTAATGACGCTTGAATTCTGTTGAAGTAGTACAGACGGAGAGGAAAGACAAAGATGTCAGAGGTGACTCTAGGGACAGTGTTAAAACAGCCTGCTTTCCCTCGACAGAACCTGGTAACCTACATGATCTTCCAGGCATCAAGCGGACACCAGGGAATGCGATTTGGCCCAACTTTGTGGTGCTCCATTGCAGAGCAGGAAGATACCAGCAGCTAGATGCCATAGGACAATCCACCTGTGTTGCGAGCTATGGAGCAGAGGGAGCATGGTGGTCCAACTGGAACTAGGTCTCCCCTATCAGTCAGAAAACTGGGGAGTGGAGGAATTCCTGCAGGAGTGCTACCTGTGTGCTTCTACATTTATAACCTGAGTACCCCACCATAACCACACCCACCACACAGAGGGCATGGACAATGATCAGTCTATCTCAGGTGGAGAAGCAGCAACAGTAAGCTTAGGTAAATAAAGATTCATTTGATCGCCTCTATTTCTTTCCCCTCATGAATCAAGAGAAGGAACAAGTATCGAGAAGAGGATTGGGTCAAGTGTTTGGGAACCAGATCACCTCCTTTCATGCAGTAGTTTATTCACACCCACTGATTTCTAATAGTCCATTAAATGAGTATTCAATATTTTTATTTATTCTGCTATTGATAGCCATCAGGATTGTTTCCATTTTGGGGTCCCTGCAAATCGTATTGTTATCAATATTCTCACACCTGCCTTTTGTGAACATTCATGCACAATTATTGAGGGAAGTTAATAGCAACACAATCCTACCTCAAGAAACAAGAAAAATCTCATAGAAATGACCTAACCTTACACCTAAAGCAACCAGAGAAAGAACAAAACCAACCCAGATCACCTCCTTCTCTCTCTTCTCTGCAGAGAAGAGACAAGGAGGACTTTCAGGCAGACTTGGAACTAAAATTTAAATAGAACTAAATCTTAAATACTAGAACAAGAAGGGTCATACACATGCAGAACAGCTGTATGTGTCTGAAAAATTATATAGAGTCTGGCTAGTATGTGATTAAGGAAGGCTTTCATTTATAATAAACCATCTCATCTTAATGTTCCAAGAAGTTGAGTCTATAAAGTGGTTACATAAGCTTTTAGGTTACAGGATTATAGCTAACTAGTTACTTTTACTCTAAGCTTTTTGAGGACAGAGACTACTGCACCAAAGAGAATATTTAATTGCAATGGACTTAAATCTGCTCAAATTACTTCAGAAAGAATGTGTTTATTATAAGCAGAGAGACTTCACTGAAATTAAGGAAGAAGTGAAAAAGCAAGTCTTGTGAACAGTCATTCTGGGTATTTCAGCAACTGAGAGTTCAGGTTCACAGACCTTTCCTTTCATGTTTCACCGGTAAGGAAACTCAGCTAGCTCTTGGTTCTATCTCTGTATCTTTTACTTTAAATATGGCACAGAAGCTCAGTGGGAAAGCGAAAGAGAGTGAGACAGACAGACAAAAATACAGACAGACTGAGCCAAGCCTGTGGATTTATTCATCTGAGGTTGGATGAGGGAACAGCCTAGCCATGGCCTGCGCTGTTATATAAACATTACTGCATAACTGAAAAAATGGAATTTGTTCAACTTGAGAATCTTAAATTTTATTGGCTCATGATAATCACAGTCCCTCCACAGCTAGGATGTGACTGGTTCCCACCTTGCTCAAAGGGATGCACTTTAAGTAAAGATGAGTAAGAAATTGCATGTCTCACCAAACATTTTCATAATCAACACTTCCTCACTTTCAGCATTTTACTATAATTATAGCAACCAGCTACCTTGTCAGGAACGAGTCGGTTTGTTGCTGCATTTATTTCGGAGCTACTTATCCTGAGAACCCTCTTCCTTTCTTTCTTGATGACATCGAGGTACCTTGTGAAAATCAGTTTGTTGACTTGGCACATTGTGTAAAGCATCAATAGATTAAGAAAACAGTCCAAGCTGGGTTAGCCATGACAGTCAAGGGTAGGAGTGAGAGGCTGTGTCTCAAGAAGCTGCATCAGAAAATGAATTTTTCATATTATTACATCAACCTCCTTGACCCCAGAAATTCTGATGAACCCTCAGTGCTATGTAACTCTCCATTGTACTGGCCCCCAGCTCTGCCCCAGCCCCTCCAGAATGCTTCTTCCATCCATCAGTGTCTATGGTACTGGGGCAGAATGAAAGAGAGCATTTCTGAGCAGGGTCTGTTGATGGTTAAGGGAGTGCAAGATGATGGAGAATTGTAATTAGAGGAGGAACGACATTAACTGAAAAGACATGTTAATCAGGGTGCCTTTTAAAAAACTTGAGTCTATGCAATTTTATTTCATTCTTTTCAAAATTTATATTTCATTCTTTAATAAAGTTTTTTCATTTTTAAATTTTTAATTGGAGGATAATTGCTTTACGATGTTGTATTAGATTTCTGTTGTACAACGTTTTATTTTATATTGGTATATTGTTGATTAGGGTCTTCCCAGGTGGTTCAATGGTAAAGAATCCACCTGCCAATGCAAGAGATGCAGGTTCTATTCCTGGGTCAGGAAGGTGCCCTGGAGAAGAAAATGACAATCCCTTCCAGTATTCTTGCCTGAGAAATCCCATGGACAGAGGAGCTTGTCAGGGTTACTGTCAATGGGTTGCAAAGGAGCGGAACATGACTTAGCAACTAAACAACAACAATAATAGCTGATTAACAATGTTGTGATAGTTTCAGGTGGACAGCAAAGGGACCCAGCCACACATCGATATGTACCCATTTTCCCCCAAACTCCCCTCCCATCCAGGCTGCCACATAACATTGGGCAGTGTGCCTCGTGCTATACAGTAGGTCCTTGTTGGTTTTCCATTTTAAATATTAGTGTGTGCGTGTCCACTTCAAATGCCCTAACTATACCTATCCCCATCCTTTCCTTCTGGCAATCATGTTTGTTTTCTAAATCGAATCAGGATGCCTCTGATAGCAACTGAGAAGAATTCCAGACTAACTCTTTACAAGGTTGTTCTTATACGGTTGTTCTAAAGTGTTTTAAGTGTTATTTATGGAGGATTTCAAGTTCACATAAATTCGTGTTTTTAAATTCGCAGAGTTCTACATAAACGTTGATAGAGATGGGAAGAGAGGAAGCATATGGAAGTGTCACAGGGAAGGTTCTTCCATCAAGAAGGCAGATGTAAACATAGATGTCAGATGGTGGTGGAAAAATACAGCACAGCCTACTAAGCTCTTCCTCTTTTGGCAAAGTGTCAATTTGTGATTCCTTTGGCTTGATGAGTAAGCTCTGATCTCAGAACTTCTCAAAAGTTTCCTTCTTTTTCTTTGCTATGCTCCAGATTCAAAATTAAATCATGTTCAATTATTCTTTCAATGGAACTTGAGAGTTCACAAGAGGAAAAAGATACAGGAATGGAGAAGATCAGAAAGTACCATGAAAAAGTCATCAAACATGTACATGTCACACACATATTTATATAAGTGTGCTGTGCTCAGTCACTCAGGCACGTCCGACTCTTTGCAAACCATGGACTGTAGCCTGCCAGTCTGCTCTGTTCCTGGAATTTTCTAGGCAAGAATACTGGAGTGTGTTGCCATTTCCTCCTCCAGGGGGTCTTCCTGACCCAGGGATCGAATCATATCTCTTGTGTTTCCTACACTGATAGGCAGATTCCTTACCACTGTGTCACCTGGGAAGCCCGTGTTTATATACAGATCACAGTTTAAGTGATAACGATATAAAAGAGCTCCTTCAGTTTCTAACTGTGGTAAGCAATCAAGTGCATCCACTTTCAGTATATTCTAATAGCTCTGCATTCTTTGTAGCTCCCTGCACATACTATTTATGCCCATGCCACCCCAATGCCTAATACCCCGACTTGTTCCTCAAGTAATTCTCACTTAACCTTTAACACTCAGCTTTAGTGAAACCCAAGGCACTGATATATAAATTATAAGCTGAGCATCTCCTGTCATTTTTTGCCTGTTGAACAAGTAAAAGGAGGAAGTGACTCATGAGGAAATGTGAGCTTCCTAGAATTATCACCAAGATGCCACAGATAAGGTTTTCTATTATTTTGTGGGAAAGTGGTATTCTAGCATCATCATTTTAGCTGATGAACTCCTCAGGCAGATAAAATCTTACATGGAAACATGATGTGTAGCACAGATCAGTGGGGAGCAGACCCCAAATATCCCTCTCAGTATCAAGGCATTTCCCTGGGAGCCTTCATATTTTGTTGGACACATATGAGACCAAGCCATTAGAAGAAAAAGAAAGTCTTCTTAAGGTACACACAAGAAGGTACACATAAGATACATATGTACATATGTATCTTGTTTTAATTTATGAGGGAAATGGTCTTGTGTAGGTGTGGATTACTCTGATCTGGCCTGTAAAATCTTTATATAATATTGTCGTCCCAGTGCACACTGTCGATAATGTTAGTGGTATTATATTTTCTCATCTGTGAAATGGGAATAATAGTGCATATCTTGCTAACTTCATGGAGATAACCCAAGGTCATTCAAGAAAATGAATACAAAATCACACTGCAAACAATAATGTCTTACATGATCTTTGTTCTATTTCTGAACAATAGAAGCAAAAATGGGGCCTCTGGATTTAATTAAAGTGGCAGTTTATTGAAATTAGTAAAATGTAACTATAGATACATTTTTCTTTCTTTTGGAAAATGTGAAACAGAGTAAAAGAAAATCTACAAAATTTCCATAAAAACCGGGTCAGGGCTTTTTCTCTTCTCCTAAAAGTCAGCAAAATCCTAAAGAAAATGAATAAAAAGTGGTAAAATCCATCTTCAATAATCTTAGGAGACAAATCTAATCAACAGTTGCCAAAATGTGTGTGAGAGCTGCCCAAAACAGCTGAACTACAGCAGAAGTTGTGCAGGAGAAAGTGTTAATTAAACACAGAGACTGACAAGAGGGCTTAGAACTTGCACCTTAGAAAGAGCATCAGGAAAATGCACTTCTTAAAATTAAGGGGCTACCCTAAAGTAGAGAAACGATACTCCTTGCTTGCAAAAATAAGCGTGGGAATTTGAATGAGAAGAGCTAGTGGTAGAAACCTAGAAGGTGGTTTGGTTCAGAAAAGCAGGGATAGCTGCATCAAGATTCATACGAGACAGCAAAAGAGACACAGATGTATAGAACAGTCTTTTGGACTCTGTGGGAGAGGGCGAGGGCGGGATGATTTGGGAGAATGGCACTGAAACTGTATAATGTGAAATGAATCGCCAGTCCAGGTTTGATGCATGATACAGGATGCTCGGGGCTGGTGCAATGGGATGACCCAGAGGGATGGTATGGGGAGGGAGGTGGGAGACGGGTTCAGGATGGGGAACACATGTACACCTGTGGCAGATTCATGTTAATGCATGGCAAAACCAATACAATATTGTAAAGTAATTAGCCTCCAATTAGAAAAAAAGAATCATACAGAGAAATCATCTTAGGAGTAGGCAGCTGGAAAGATGAAGAATTTTTGCAATGAGAATGTTGTCTCGTCTAGAAGACCATTCTGGGGCCCTACCTTTGCCTGTCCTTCGACCTTGGTATTCCCTCTCCCAAACTTGTACAAATATCTGGTCCAGAAATATCCATCTCATGCTGGGATGCATAAAAAGAGAGAACTAGACTAATATCAGTGGAAAGACACCATAAGAAAATCAAAGGGGCAAATAGCATTTTTATAAAAAGAAAATGCATAAAAATGTAACCATGGTATAGAAAAAAATTATGACAAATTATCTTGCCATAAATTCTTAAAACTTTTATAACCAATTGTTATATAAAGGAATATCATAATCAGTATTACAAGAACTCAGAGAATAGGTGGGAAAACAACAATATAAAATGAAATATGAGTCAGCAGAGTACAAGAAAGAAATAGAAAAAAGGAAAAAATAAAAAAGGTAGAAAATCGGACTTCCTTGGTGGTCCAGCGGTTTAGACTGTGCTCCCGATGCAGGGGGTGCAGGTTCAATCCCTGGTTGGAGAACTGAGATCCCACATAGCACATGATGTGGCCAAAAAAAAAAAAAAAAAAAGGAAAAATTGGAAGGAACACAGGAACGTTAGGTACAAAGAAACACAATAGGGAAATAAGTCATTAAAATAAAATGAAAATGAAACCAGTTTTAAAAAGGATTAGAGAAGAATGCCAAGTATAGGAGAAAGGCAAAGGAGATTCAACAGAAGCATAAGGGCAGCCTCTTAGGAAAATCAAGGTGAGGATCAAACAATATGGTAGAAGAAAAGATTTAAAGGGATAATTTCATAAGCAGCACTAAATAAGTAAGACATGAGTCTACATTTTGGGTGGGCATTTTATATTGTAAAATTGTCTCAAAACTCTCAATGTTACTGCATACTAGGAGAAAAGTAGCAAACTTCAAAGCTAAAGAAGATGTTTTTATTAAGTAAGCAAGGGACTAAGTCATTGTAAGTTAGAGTGGCCACTGAATTTATCATCCACAACAGGGTATTTTTGAGAGTAAAAGAGAACAAGGAAAATGCTAAAGGCCATGAGATGCTGAGACATTCATATGGTAAGAATATCTTGAAACCGGTGCCTTTAATCACCCTGTGTGTGTGCGTTAGTCACTCAGCTGTGTCTGATTCTTTGTGACTCCATGGACTGTAGCCTGCCAGGCCCCTCTGTCCATGGATTTCCCAGGCAAGAATACAGGAGTGGGTTGCCATTCCCTTCTCCAGGAGATCTTCCTGACCCAGGGATCCAACCCAGGCCTCCTGCATTGTAGGCAGATTCTTTAACCATCTGAGCCACTGGGGAAGCTCCCTTTAAGAAAAAAGACATTGGGCTGACATCAGGTATCTACATAGCTGCCGGGAGTCAGTGTGAGGAATCCCACCCGTAGCAAAGGTCATGAGGAAGGAAGCCCAACAAAATGCAAAGGTGTGATCTGGCTTCAGCGGTTCCCCCTGAGTTGTCCTGAACATCTACCCCCAAAAACCAGAGTCTGCCTGCTTTATTGTACTGTGCTCTCCACTCTTCTGACATTCTCTGGAAAAAGTTAACTCAGGGCTTCAGTTAACAGTCTCCTGCATATAAAAAGAAGGTCTCGGTTTAAACCCCTTTTCATGGCTTTTTAACTTACCTAACCGGTCTGCCTGGACTATTTACAACTTGTGAATTGTTTACAGCCCCCAAACGAGAGGCACAAAGCTTAAAGCATCTTAAAGATACAGAGCCTTTTCTAAAAAGCTAAAAATTATATTGGTGATGGGTTTCACTGTTGAGTCAATGACTGCTGCCAGGCCTCCATAGTCTTTATCTTTTAGGCACCTAGAGGATATTAATCAATGTAATTGGGATATAGAAAAAGGAATATAGTAGTTTTGATGTTAGCAACACTAGACTTTTGCGTTAATTACTTTTCTCTTTGTTATAAATCACTGTACTCCTCTTTCTTTGTTATAAATTGTTGTGTCCTTGCTATGTAAGAATGTAACTTTATTTAGTGCTTTCTGAGAGTGGCACCAGACTTCGGGAAGAACTACACTTTTAAGACAAATAAGTCTTCTGGTTGGCAAACCCTTATCAGAAAAGGGCTGTAAAATGTTAATTGGCCTTCTGACCAGAAGATGATGTAAATCACTTAAGACTTGCGTATACAACTAAGTATGCAGAGAGAAAGCCTGGTCTCGATAAGAGTCAGGGCTGCTGATGCTGCATAATTTTGTATTATCCATTGATCTCTATGTAAAATCAAAAGTATATAAGGCCTTTCTGGACAATAGAGGATGGGCCAGCCACTGGACTGGTTTCCCCCGTGTCTTCTTTACTCTATTTTCAGGCTGAATTCCCATCTGGAGCAGGGAGGCTCACCATGTATACTTACTTGCCCCAGCTTCTAAGATCCATGAGAGAGGGAGCCCAAGGTGAGGCACTCTTCGCTATTCAAACGGGCACCAGTGGCCCAAGGTAGATGGTGCAAATCTCTTGTCCTGAGGTTTTATTAGCTTTCCCCATAAACCAAGTTATTCAGCATCTTTTCTCCACTAAAATTTCCTACTATAGTATTTTTTCTTAATCTCTTTATATTTCTAAATAAATAAGTTTTTCCTCGCCACACCGTCCCGCTTTGAATTACCTTGGATCCACTGGGGCTGGACCCCGGCACATAGCAACATTCAATGATTAAAGATAGAACAGAAACATTAAATATTTTTAAATAAAGTATCAATTTGACATCTAAAAACTTCCTCCAGTAAACAGACAATATCAGATATGCCAGAACTCAAAATCTTCTGGAATAAAGTGTTAGTGGATGACTTCAGCCATGCAAGATATAGTTTGGGGAAGTATGGTGAACATACTGTTGTTGAGCACAGGAAATATTTAACCAAAGAACTAGCATTCAATGTATGTGATGATAGAAAAGTAAATATTGTATGTCCTGGTAATACAGAAATACTAAAATTGTAAAAAATTAGAAAGGGAAGAGAAAAAAATGGGAGCCAGAGTGAGGTCACAATTCTATCATCTATGATAGCTGGGAGTTAAAGGATAACACTTAGTAAAACAAGTAATCAACTTTATTTAAATGAAAGTATATTTAAGAGTACAAAATGAGGCACTGAGTAATACTAGTGGCTGAAACTAAATGGTGGAAGAGAGAGAAGAGAGGGAGTTGGAGATGAAACAATGTTTATGGCAGGAGGCAAATGTATACAGAAGAATATAGTACTGTATAAAATACACAGTAGCTTATAAAAATGTAACTAAATAAACATCTGTAGGACAAAGTAAAAAACTTAGAAGAGGAACTAAGCTTCAACAAAGCAAGGCAGTGGAACTTTAAAATCCATAGAAAAGTGAAGAAACCACATGAATGGAATTCCCAGACATCCAGTCATTTCCAAGAGAAAGGAAAATTACAACCACTCTGAAATACCATTTTAACCTAACCTATGGGCAAAAATCTAAGAGTTTCATCAGATAGTCTATGAAGAGGCTTTGGGGAGACTTCAAAATAGCCTTCATTGTTTAGAGAAGTTATATATAGATTCACAGCAAAACTGAGTAGATAGTACAGAGTTCCCATATACTTCCTGTCCTTATATACCCACAGCCTCCCCTATTATCAGAGTCGTATACCAGAGCAATACATTCGAAACAATAGATAAACTTACACTGACACATCATTATCACCCAAAGTCCATAGTTTACATTCAGATTCACCCTTGGTATTGTACATTCTATAGGCTTAGACAAATGTATAATGACATATATCTGCTATTATCAGAATAGTTTCACAGCCCCAAAACTCATCTATTCTCTATCTATTCAGCCCTCCCTCCTCCAAACCTCCGACAACCACTGATCTTTTCCCTGTCTCTGTAGTTTTGCCTTTTTCCCAGAATGTCACATAATTGAAATGAAACAGTATGTAGCGTTTTCAGGTTGGCTGCTTTTACTTGGTAATATGCATTTAAAATCCCTCCATGTCTTTTTCATGGCTTAATAGTTCATTTCTTTGGGGGAGACATTTAGTGTTGTTACATTACTTAAAAAGACAACTGAGCATACCTGCCAAATTTATCAATGCATTAATCATTTGATCTAGTTTTAATGGTGAGTACATACTGGGGAGAAAGACATGGAGATTTGTCAGTGTGGAAGTGATATAATTAAATTTAGAAGAGAGTTGAGTGGTAACACTATGAAGGCTGTTTTGGAGCCAAGTGAAATGGAGTCAGAGTACCTTTATAGGAGACTATTTTGGCTAGGCATAAAATAATAAAGGCAAGAGTTAGAGGTGTGATGGTGGGAACTGAAAAGAGATGACTGATTAAAAAAAAACTGCAAAGTAATAAAGGAATCTAGAAATGTCTGGACATCTCTTAAAGATTATTTTTTCAATCATTTATTCAACAGAAATTTATTAAATATCTACTATGCACCACACTATAAAATGAACACTTGCATATTGGGCTTAGAATTTAAAAGAAAAGGTATAATATGTTGCAAACTGTTAGAGATAAAGGTCTTAAGTTCAGAGAAGAGGTTGTAATTATGATAAATTTATTTATGAGAGTCATCTTTGAGAAGATCATGGTTAATCTATGGGGAAGTTCATTCTTTTTTACACCTAGGAAGAAGATCAGAGGCAGTGGATAGCCAAGAACTGAACTATGGAGATTTTTTTTTTTTTTTTTTTTTTACAGTTAAGGGGTGAGGTGAAGTCGCTCAGTTGTGTCTGACTCTTTGCGACCCCATAGATTGTAGCCTACCAGGCTCCTCCGTCCATGGGATTTTCCAGGCAAGAGTACTGGAGTGGGTTGCCATTTCCTTCTCCAGAGGATCTTCTCCACCCAGAGATCGAACCCAGGTCTCCCACATTGTAGGCAGATGCTTTGCCGGCTGAGCCACAATTAAGTGGCAGAATTTGGTAATAAGGAGTTCATGATCTGAGCCACAGTCAGCTCCTGGTCTTGTTTTTGTTGACTGTATAGAGCTTCTCCATCTTTGGCTCCAAAGAATATAATCAATCTGATTTCGGTGTTGACCATCTGGTGATGTCCATGTGTAGAGTCTTCTCTTGTGTTATTGGAAGAGGGTGTTTGCTATGACCAGTGCATTTTCTTGGCAGAACTCTATTAGTCTTAGTCCTGCTTTATTCTGCATTCCAAGGCCAAATTTGCCTGCTACTCCAGGTGTTTCCTGACTTCCTACTTTTGCATTCCAGTCCCCTATAATGAAAAGGACATCTTTTTTGGGTGTTACTTCTAAAAGGTCTTGTAGGTCTTCATAGAACTGTTCAACTTCAGCTTTTTCAGTGTTACTGGTTGGGGCATAGACTTGGATCACCGTGATATTGAATGGTTTGCCTTGGAGACGAACAGAGAGCAGAGACACTGCTTTGCCAACTAAGGTCCGTCTAGTCAAGGCTATGGTTTTTCCTGTGGTCATGTATGGATGTGAGAGTTGGACTGTGAAGAAGGCTGAGCAACAAAGAATTGATGCTTTTGAATTGCGGTGTTGGAAAAAACTCTTGAGAGTCCCTTGGACTGCAAGGAGATCCAACCAGTCCATTCTGAAGGAGATCAGCCCTGGGTGTTCTTTGGAAGGACTGATGTTGAAGCTGAAACTCCAATACTTTGGCCACCTGATGTGACGAACTGACTCATTGGAAAAGACTCTGATGCTGGGAGGGATTGGGGGCAGGAGGAGAAGGGGACGACAGAGGATGAGATGGCTGGATGGCATCACTGACTCGATGGACGTGAGTCTGAGTGAACTCTGGGAGTTGGTGATGGACAGGGAGGCCTGGCGTGCTGCGATTCATGGGGTCGCAAAGAGTCAGACACAACTGAGCGACTGAACTGAACTGAAGGGGTAGAAAAAGAAAACAATTCAACAAAACAGACACAAAAAGGAAGAAACTCAGTTATTTATGTGCACAGCAAAGGAAACAAACTGTGGAAAACAGTCAAGAATAAGAAGATGCCCCAAGGTATCAAAATCCATAGAGAGGCTGCTAAGGAGAAGTCACATAGTCTGACAAAAAGGTGTCATTTGTGAGTTTATAGACTATAAAAACAGAGTTACAAATACCTGGTAAGTAATGGATGTTGAGAAGACATAAGTAGTAAAAATAAATTACAAACTTGAGAAATAAATGCAAGGAGGATCATAAAAAGGTGCACAAAAGAAGAAAAAAATTCAAAATACTTTGAAGATAAGCAGAAAATCATTTATGTGTGAAGACACTGTGGAAGATATCAATGAAGAGCAAGAGATTTAAGATACAAAAGAGAACAGGATATAACCATGGTACTAACATGGGAGAAAAAGTGCATTTTGAGTAAAAATATATGAGGTGATAAGCACCATACTCCTGAAGGACAGAATTGGCCTTAACAAGAGAGAAGAAAATGTTTACTATGAATCCACAGTGGATCAGAGTTTTACTTATTCATGAGATCCAGATGAAACGAGAAACAAAGTTGTGAAACAGAGAGTGGCTGTGGTATGTTCTGTTTTCCTGCATCCCAAAGCTGTGGAACATCAAGCAACTTGAACTAAAAGGTAGAATATTCACCAAGCTCTACTTGAAATCCTGGAGAAGCATATCATCGAGCTAACATCTTCTCTAATGTAGGCATAGTTGACTCCAGCAATGTTGTGCCTTTTTGTGAGGAGAATGAGAAAAATATGTCCAGTATGTCCTACTTGTTAGTTTATCTATTTAAGAGATTCATACACAGAATGACATTATCCAGTGAAGCATAAATGCTATTCTATATAACAATCTCAGTTAAAAAAAACCAAAACAACGAGCATTCTCTATTCATTTCTCTTTTCATGTATACAGTGGGTAAGTTGTATTAAAGAACACCCATGGATATGCAACATTCACTTTCCTTTTTTGTTTGTTTGTTTGTTTGTTTTTGGCTGCATGGCACGGCTTGCAGGATCTTAGCTTCTGGACCAGGGGTTATGCCCCCTGCAGTGGAAGCACAGAGTCTTAATCACTAAACACCTAGGGAAGTCTCACAACATTCACTTTCAAAGAAAGAGTGAAGTCTGATCATGATTTTGATGAATGATAATTATTCACTAAGTGCCATCAGTCTATTGATGATAAGAAAGTGGGCAGTTAGACAATTTGGAAATAGGATGATTGGATTTTACATTCTAAAGTTAATAAAAATAAGTATTTGAAAACTTCATCTCTAACATCTATTGTTCTAGTCTTACAAAAGGAAAAATGATCCCAAACTTGAAATTATTATCATAATGAAGGGGTTAGGCTGGCCAGTCAAGAATTCATAAGAACAGAGGCCTTTTTGGCTGGGTGGTGATGGATGGCCTCCTACATAAATTGATTATGTTTGTCCAATAACCCACATAATGTCATATTACATTATTTTCTCTTTCAGAAGTCCCAAGGGCAAATTTCTACTTTTAATTAGATGCTAATTTTTTATCCACTGAGTCTTTGATTTCATAGTATTAGGAATTTGTTTATGTACTAATGCTTTATTAATTAAAGGTCTTCTAGTGAAATTCAAGGGCCTCAAATCAACTTATTTCATAAAGTTATAGTTTACTATAATTGAAAGGTTAGCATTTACTATAGTTGTTGGGATAGAGTTGTAGCATTATATTTATAAAGTAATTTTTAATTCCAAATGAATAACTTCAACAAGGTTAAAGTATCAATTTTACTAAAAGTTGTCATTATTTATACTGTGAAATGGCAACCTTTATAGATATGGTAAAAATAAAATCAGATAACATTATAAATTATCTTAACAAAGCTTGAGTTAACACATAATTTTTTTCCATGAGTGCTCTTCCAGGCTAATCTCAAACTTATACAATTGTACACACTTCTAGTTTTTACTTTTCACTGTTTACAATCTTTTATTTTTCATCTAGAAGTCTATTTCTCTGTTGATATAAACAGTTATGACATGTAACAATCAAGTTATATCTAGTTTTAAAGATACTATTTTAACTTATATGCAGAGTACATCATGAGAAACGCTGGACTGGAAGAAACACAAGCTGGAATCAAGATTGCCGGGAGAAATATCAATAACCTCAGATATCCAGATGACACCACCCTTATGGCAGAAAGTGAAGAGGAACCAAAAAACCTCTTGATGAAAGTAAAAGAGGAGAGTGAAAAAGTTGGCTTAAAGCTCAACATTCAGAAAATGAAGATCATGGCGTCCGGTCCCATCACTTCATGGGAAATAGATGGAGAAACAGTGGAAACAGTGTCAGACTTTATTTTCAGGGGCTCCAAAATCACTGCAGATGGTGATTGCAGCCATGAAATTAAAAGACGCTTACTCCTTGGAAGAAGAGTTATGACCAACCTAAATAGCATATTGGAAAGCAGAGACATTACTTTGCCAACAAAGGTCCGTCTAGTCAAGGCTATGGTTTTTCCAGTAGTCATGTATGGATGTGAGAGTTGGACTGTGAAGAAGGCTAAGCGCTGAAGAATTGATGCTTTTGAACTGTGGTGTTGGAGAAGACTCTTGAGAATCCCTTAGACTGCAAGGAGATCCAACCAGTCCATTCTGAAGGAGATCAGCCCTGGGATTTCTTTGGAAGGAATGATGCTAAAGCTGAAACTCCAGTACTTTGGACACCTCATGCGAAGAGTTGACTCATTGGAAAAGACTTTGATACTGGGAGGGATTGGGGGAAGAAGAAGGGGACGACCGAGGATGAGATGGCTGAATGACATCACTGACTCGAACGCTAGTCTGAGTGAACTCCGGGAGTTGGTGATGGACAGGGAGGCTTGGCATGCTGCGATTCATGGGATCACAAAGAGTCAGACACGACTTAGCAACTGAACTGAACTGAACTGAACTGAACTGATGCTAAAACTATGGAGGACAGGTACAGCGGTTCTAGATCAGAAGACTTTTTGACTGGATTTTTTCTATCATTATCATCAACCAATATTTATTGAGCTCCTGTTATGAAGGCAACACTGTTCAGCAGTGAAGCTTAGATGAGATATAAAGTCGAGTTCTGGACTTTCAGTAGTTTCAATAGAGGGAAGAGATAGAACTTAAACTAAAGAAAAATAAATAAATAAAAGGAAAACAATAACAATAAAGGGATCATGTATTATCACATTTTCATCAGTAGAAGGGAAATACATAAAGGCTTCTGACGGAGGTAAATGCAGAATAAAGCCACTTAAACATGTGAAGGTGAAACAGCATAAATAAATTCATCTATTCACACCCCTAAATCATTAACACACATAATTATATGCCACACCAATTAATTCAAGATCATTAGCAATATGCAAACAACAAAACACAAAGGAACATTATCCCTTGAGACAGTAGCATCATTTAAATACATGATTCTTTGAGGAAAGTTATATCTACTGAGTCCTGACAGTGCACACAGGCTGTCTCATTCATTGAGTTCCCCAGATAAACCTATATCGTGAACTCAGAGAAGGTCAACGACTTCTTCAAGGTCATTTAGCTAGGAAGCATCCAAGCCCAAATTCAAATCCAGATAAGCCTGATAGCAAAGTCAAGGTTTCTTCCACTATTTATTTCTGGGTCCTTTACAACATAAATTAAATAGCATCATTTTACATCAAGGGTTATTTCTCCTTCACCGAATAGACCAGACCTGGGTCAGATCAGTGTTTTCTGAATGTTATTAATTACATTCGGTAAAAGTTGTTATAAATCACAACTCTGTGAGAAATCTCTGAAAATCATTCATCTCCAGCACCAGCATGAAATCTACAGAGTCTGGGATAAGCTTTCCCTGTTACTGGAGCTTCTGTTAGACTGGAGGAAAGAGAAGCAGACTTAGTTTCCTCTGACTTAGTTACAGGACATTCACCGCTTTAATTAGTTAATGCTTCCATGGGGAAGCCTTTCACAATCCCCCTAGGCTAGTCACATTTCCTTCTTGAGCTCCCAGGCCTCCTACACAGTATCTCAGTGCTGTATTGCTCTTCATCACAGCATTTATTGCAATAATAGACTTACATCTTTTTGAGTGTGAGGATTTGAAGGATGTCTCTTCAAAGGCTCCATGAGGGTAAGATTATGTTTGTTTTTGTTCGATACTATATCCTCAGATCTTAGCACATGATACCTAGAAAGGGAGCCTAAGATATATGTATTGAATATGATAGTCACAGTCTTGGGCATAAGGGGTCAACTAGCAAGTGACATTATGAGTGACCCTTGCTGCAGGCTGGAATTTCCAGTTTCTAGAAGGTAATATGCTGGTAGTCCAGCTAGTAAAGAATCTGCCTGCAATATGTGAGACTGGGTTTGATCCCTGGGTTGGGAAGATCCCCGGAAGAAGGGAACAGCTACCCACTCCAGTATGCTGGCCTGGAGAATTTCATGGACTGTATAGTCAATGGGGTCACAAAGAGTCAGATACGACTGAGCGACTTTCACTTTCAGAAGGTAATACATAAGTAAAAACATTTTTCAGCCAGCATTTTACAGTACCACGTGAGATGACTCGGGGATCACTCAGTGAAACCACTCAGATACTGGAGGAGGCAACAGTCTGTGAGTGTATAAGGGAGGGTCACCATTGCTTACATCTGTGGGTTTAAACTATTTTATTTACACAATGAGGAAAAATAAGAGAACAAAAATGAGGGAGTTACAGAAAAAGCTAAAGTCAACTTTAGCCATTGGTGAAAGTAGAAACTGAGTGCTGTATATACGTATGATACATTTATGAAGTTCTTAATATGTGGAGCCACTTAATAGATAATGAATGAATGGATGGATGAATGATACCATTCTTGCAGTGGGGAATAAATGAAGGGGCCAAGCAAACATCAACCTATGAGGATTGTTTTAGAAGTCACAGAGGGTTACAGCACAACTGTGTCAATAGGGGCTGCTTCTATGTGAGCTTATGCATAGAGCTTAATGTGCAGGTTTTAGTTGAGTTTTGGGAAGTAGAGAGCTGACACAAATTTGAGCCAAGAACCACAGGAAATCATGTTCTTTAAGACGCCATTGTAGTACCTTCTTTCTGTCCTATCAAACCCAGGTAAATAAATGTGGACTCACCTCAGATATGCAGATGACACCACCCTTATGGCAGAAAGTGAAGAGGAACTAAAAAGCCTCTTGATGAAAGTGAAAGAGGAGAGTGAAAAAGTTGGCTTAAAGTTCGGCATTCAGAAGACTAAGATCGTGGCATCTGGTCCCATCATTTCATGGGAAATAGATGGAGTAACAGTGGAAACAGTGTCACTTATTTTGGGGGGTTCCAAAATCACTGCAGATGGTGACTGCAGTCATGAAATTAAAAGATGCTTACTCCTTGGAAGGAAAGTTATGACCAACCTAGATAGCATACTGAAAAGCAGAGACATTACTTTGCCAACAAAGCTCCGTCTTGTCAAGGCTATGGTTTTTCCTGTGGTCATGTATGGATGTGAGAGCTGGACTGTGAAGAAGGCTGAGCACCAAAGAATTGATGCTTTTGAACTGTGGTGCTGGAGAAGATTGTTGCGAGTCCCTTGGACTGCAAGGAGATCCAACCAGTCCATCCTAAAGGAGATCCGTCCTGGGTGTTCATTGGAAGGACTGATGCTGAAGTTGAAACTCCAATACTTTGGCCACCTCATGCAAAGAGTTGACTCATTGGAAAAGACTCTGATGCTGGGAGGGATTGGGGGCAGGAGGAGAAGGGAACGACAGAGGATGAGATGGCTGGATGGCATCACCGACTTGATGCACATGAGTTTGGGTGAACTCTGGGCATTGGTAATGGACAGGGAGGTCCAGTGTGCTGCAATCATGGGGTTGCAAAGACAGAATGAGCAACTGAACTGAATCCCATAGGGTTTGTAACAGAAAGAATTATTTGGTAAGAATGTAGGGTTTGGAATACATATCTTATGACTAAGTGAAAGCATGCAAAAAGGAAAGCAGGAACTGAAAGATAGTTAAGGAAATATTTACTTAACTTTTTGATGGAGCTAATATCTTTAAGCATACTTTTCAAAGATGGTTAGATAGCATCACTGACTCAATGGACATGAACTTGAGTGAACTCTGGAGTTAGCAGAGGACACGGAATCCTGGCATGCTGCAGTCCATATGGTTGCAAAGAATTGGACATGTCTTAGCAACTGAGCAATTTTTCAATGGTTTCACTAAGGGACTGAAAAGAAGATTATATCATACTGCTTAGAAAAATCCTTATCAAGTTATTAGGTTACCTTAGCATTGTGGAGACAACTTAATTCTCTTATTTATTAAAAATGTACTGAGCACCTGTCATGTACATGAACTATGGGTACAAGGATATATAAGGTGTCTAAGGTTCATTTACTGGGGCTTTATATACAAAGTGCAATGTAACTTTTTCTTTTAAAAACAAGCTCCCCCTAAGCATTTTGCTTATACTAGTTTATTTCCACAACCCTGTGTGTATATTTTGTCTCCTCATTTGTGAAACTGAGGTTCTGAGCGGTTAAGTAACTTGCTGAAGATGTTAAGGACAGGTAAACAGCTAGATATGAGCAGAGAAGTGGGGGTGTATGAATCACATGGCAGGAAACCACACATCTTATAGACAATAGGGATCCTTGGGCAAACGAAGAAAGCAGGAACATCCAGACTGATAGGAAACGACACATTTGGGGGTGATAGAGGTCTTGGAAGCAGACAAAAGAAGATGGGGAAAAGCTGGATCCTCTGGTGTCTGAATATAATCTTTTTCTCATTATGCTCTCATTACAATAAAACTAGCCCTGTGGATAAGAAGTACCCATCAGGCACCAACACCACGACACTTCAGATCAAGGCTAAACAAAGACAAAAATCCCTCTTCCTCTTGCAAAGGTGGAGCTTGGCTGAGAATCAGGAAATATGATTTCAAACCCTTCCCTTCCCAATAAATATTCTGCCTATTCATTTCTACACCCCATATAACCAGCTTTCCAAAGAAACTCAGGGAAGATATTTATTGATTTTGCCAGCTCACTTCTTGAGAGCATACTATTGCTTAATCATTCTCACTTTGCTTGCCTTACCTCTATGTCTCATCTCAATACTTTCTGTGAGAAAGACAAGAACCTAGTCTTTGGTAACAAAGTCACCCTGACACTGAACTGTGAGGCTAAGATTAGAACTAAATCCAAGTCTATCTAACTCCAAAGCCCACTGCTCTTCTCATAAACCTCCTTTCTTGCCAATATATGCTATGAGAGGAACGGGTAGCTAGAGGGAGGTAAGTTTCATCCTTTCTAGGGATAGGATTGGGGAAGATTTCTCTGCGTTTAAAAGGTGAACAGAGGACTTCCCTGGTAGACCAGTGGTTAAGAATCCATCTGCCAATGCAGGGGACACAGGCTCTATCCCTGGTCCAGGAGGATTTCACATGCTGTGGAGCAACAAAGTCTATGAGCCACAACTACTGAAGCCCATGCACTCTAGAGCCTGTGCTCCCCAAGAAGAGAAGCCAGTGAAATAAGCCTGTGCACCACAGCCAGAGAGTAACCTCTGCTTGCTGCAACTAGAGAAAGCCTGCATGCAGCAATGAAGACCTAGCACAGCCAAAAATAAACAAACACATAAAAATGGTTTAAAAAACCCAACACGGTAAATAGATTATCCCAACAGAACAGACATACGCGCATAAAAGTACAGAAGGGAACAGAATTGAGTAACTGGAGATGAGGTGAAGCAGCCCAGGTGGATCCAGGTTGTGAATGCTCCTGAATGCCATCCTACAGAGTGTGAATCTTCATAAGCAACAGGATGGCAAAGGAAGGCTTATACAAAGGAGTGACAAACAGAATTGAGTTTCTATTTGTATCTTTTCAAGGAATATGGGTATAAATTGGAACTAGCAAGAGATCAGAGGCAAGGAAATTAATGACAATATCTCTAAGGGAGAACTGGCAAAATCGCTGAGGAGCATCAAGGGCAATGAAGAAAGATGGGGCTAATTCTAGAGCCGTTTTGGAGCTGTTAGCTACAGGGTGGGAGTTACCTTATATATGAATAATAAAGATGAAATAATTTTAGGCTTTCTACTTTGTGTTACTTGGACGGGTTGTGGTGGTGTTAACCAAAATAGAGATCTTTAGAGAAGTGTTTGGTGTGTTGAGAGGAGCTACTCCACGTTCAATGTCAGGAGGGGCGGCTGTGAGGAGACACCCCTCGTCCAAGGTAAGGAGCAGCGGCTGTACTTTGCTGGAGCAGCCGTGAAGAGATACCCCACGTCCAAGAGAAACCCAGGTAAGATGGTAGGTGTTGCGAGAGGCATCAAAGGGCAGACACACAAACCATAATCACAGAAAACTAATCAATCTAATCACACGGACCATAGTCTTGTCTAACTCAATGAAACTAAGCCATGCTATGTGGGGCCACCCAAGACGGATGGGTCATGGTGGAGAGGTCTGACAGAATGTGGTCCACTGGAGAAGGGAATGGCAAACCACTTCAGTTTTCTTGCCTTGAGAACCCCATGAACAGTAGGAAAAGGCAAAATGATAGGATACTGAAAGAGGAACTCCCCAGGTCAGTAGGTGCCCAATATGCTACAGGAGATCAGTGGAGAAATAACTCCAGAAAGAAGGAAGGGATGGAGCCAAAGCAAAAACAATACTCACTTGTGGATGTGACTGGTGATAGGAGCAAGGTCCGATGCTATAAAGAGCAATATTGCATAGGAACCTGGAATGTCAGGTCCATGAATCAAGGCGAATTGGAAGTGGTCAAACAGGAGATGGCAAGAGTGAACATCGACATTCTAGGAACCAGTGAACTAAAATGGACTGGAATGGGTGAATTTAACTCAGATGACCATTTTATGTACTACTGAGGGCAAGAATCCCTCAGAAGAAATAGAGTAGCCATCATGGTCAACAAAAGAGTCCGAAATGCAGTACTTGGATGCAATCTCAAAAACGACAGAATGATCTCTGTTCGTTTCCAAGGCAAACCATTCAGTATCATGGCAATCCAAGCCTATGCCCCGACCAGTAACGCTGAAGAAGCTGAAGTTGAACGGTTCTATGAAGACCTACAAGACCTTCTAGAACTAACACCCCAAAAAGATGTCCTTTTCATTATAGGGGACTGGAATGCAAAAGTAGGAAGTCAAGAAACACCTGGAGTAACAGGCAAATTTGGCCTTGGAATATGGAATGAAGCAGGATAAAAGCTAATCGAGTTTTGCCAAGAGAACACACTGGTCATAGCAAACACCCTCTTCCAGCAACACAAGAGAAGACTCTACACATGGACATCACCAGATGATCAAGACTGAAATCAGATTGATTATATTCTTTGCAGTCAAAGATGGAGAAGCTCTATACAGTCAGCAAAAACAAGACTGGGAGCTGACTGTGGCTCAGATCATGAACTCTTTATTGCAAAATTCAGGCTCAAATTGAAGAAAGTAGGGAAAACTGCTAGACCATTCAGGTATGAACTAAATCAAATCCCTTATGATTATACAGTGGAAGTGAGAAAAAGATTTAAGGGACTAGATCTGATTGATAGAGTGCCTGAAGAACTATGGATGTAGGTTCATGACATTGTACAGGAGACAGGGATCAAGACCATCCCCATGGAAAAGAAATGCAAAAAAGCAAAATGGCTGTCTGGGGAAGCCTTAAAATAGCTGTGAAAAGAAGAGAAGTGAAAAGCAAAGGAGAAAAGGAAAGATATAAGCATCTGAAAGCAGAGTTCCAAAGAATAGCAAGGAGAGACAAGAAAGCCTTCCTCAGCGATTAGTGCAAAGAAATAGAGGAAAACAAGAGAATGGGAAAGACTAGAGATCTCTTCAAGAAAATTAAAGATACCAGAGGAACATTCATGCAAAGATGGGCTTCATAAAGGACAGAAATGTTATGGACCTAACAGAAGCAGAAGATATTAAGAAGAGGTGGCAAGAATACACAGAAGAACTGTACAAAAAAGATCTTCAAGAGCAAGATAGTGATGATGGTGTGATCACTCACCTAGAGCCAGACACCCTGGAATGTGAAGTCAACTGGGCCTTAGAAAGCATCACTACGAACAAAGCTAGTGGAGCTGATGGAATTCCAGTTGAGCTATTTCAAATCCTGGAAGATAATGCTGTAAAAGTGCTGCACTGAATATGCCAGCAAATTAGGAAAGCTCAGCAGTGGCCACAGGACTGGAAAAGGTCAGTTTTCATTCCAATCCCAAAGAAACACAATGCCAAAGAATGCTCAAACTACCACACAATTGCACTCATCTCACACACTATAAAGTAATGCTCAAAATTCTCCAAGCCAGGCTTCAGCAATACATGAACCGTGAACTCCCTGATGTTCAAGCTGGTTTTAGAAAAGGCAGAGGAACCAGAGATCAAATTGCCAACATCTGCTGGATCATCAAAAAAGCAGGAGAGTTCCAGAAAAACATCTGTTTCTGCTTTGACTGTGCCAAAGCCTTTGACTGTGTGGATCACAAGAAACTGTGGAAAATTCTGAAAGAGATGGGAATACCAGACCACCTGACCTGCCTCTTGAGAAACCTATAGGAAGATCAGGAAGCAACAGTTAGAAATGGACATGGAACAACAGACTGGTTCCAAATAGGAAAAGGAGTATGTCAAGGCTGTATGTTGTTACCCTGCTTATTTAACTTCTATGCAGAGTACATCATGAGACATGCTGGGCTGGAAGAAGCACAAGCTGGAATCAAGATTCCTGGGAGAAATATCAGTAACCTCAGGTATGCAGATAACACCACCCTTATGGCAGAAAGTGAAGAGGAACTAAAAAGCCTCTTGATGAAAGTGAAAGAGGAGAGTGAAAAAGTTGGCTTAAAGCTCAACATTCAGAAAATGAAGATCATGGCATCTGGTCCCATCACTTCATGGCAAATAAATGGGGAAACAGTGGAAAATGTGTCAGACTTTATTTTGAGGGGTTCCAAAATCACTGCAGATGGTGACTGCAGCCATGAAATTAAAAGATGCTTACTCTTTGGAAGAAACGTTATGACCAACCTAGATAGCATATTCAAAAGCAGAGACATTACTTTGCCAACAGAGGTCCATCTAGTCAAGGCTATGGCTTTTCCAGTGGTCATGTATGCATGTGAGAGTTGGACTGTGAAGGAGGCTGAGAGCCAAAGAACTGATGCTTTTGAACTGTGGTGTTGGAGAAGACTCTTGAGAGTCCCTTGGACTGCAAGGAGATCCAACTAGTCTATTCTAAAAGAGATCAGTTTCTGGGTGTTCATTGGAAGGAATGATGCTAAAGCTGAAACTCCAATACTTTGGCCACCTCATGCAAAGAGTTGACTCATTGGGAAAGACTCTGATGCTGGGAGGGATTGGGGGCAGGAGGAGAAGGGAACGACAGAGGATGAGATGGCTGGATGGCATCACCGACTCGATGAACATGAGTTTCGGTGAACTCCGGGAGTTGATAGACAGGGAGACCTGACGTGCTGCAATTCATTGAGTCGCAAAGAGTCAGAGACAACTGAGCGACTGAACTGAACTGAACTTGGTGTGTTGTGTAGTGATAAGATAATGCGTTTAGTTTGTTTATGTCCATCTTGGTATATCTGCAAGTTATTCAAGAGGAGAAAAATAGTTGGCATGTAGAAATTTAAATATGAATCTTAGGTAAAAAGACTATACAATAGATGTGAAAAAGGGATCATATTTAAGTAATGGGGTTGTATGGGAAAGTGGATGAGAGGGTGGAATTAAACAAGAATAGGACCAAAGATTGAACAATGAAGTATGTTATATTTAACTCCAAGCAGTAAGGAACCATGGCTATTTTGTTCTTTAAGCCAACACCATGGGTGGTGTCTGGCTCATAGTAAACAGTACCAGTCTTAAATGAACAGATGATGAATAATGGATGAATAGAAGGAAGAGAAGGCAGGAAAATGTCTGAGAGGAAAAGAAAGGATAAAGATGGAAGTAATTAGAAGTGAGCTAAAGAGTATAGTGCATTGTTGGACCAAAGAGAAAGAAGTGTTAGGATGGGGGAGTGATCACTATATGGAAAACTCATTTAACTATTATTAAGTTAGCCACTCCTTAAAATTATGCCATTATGCTTCTCAAACATTTTCAAGAAAGACAAAATTCTAACTTCTCTGTGGGATTACTAATATCCTCTACAGTTTGGCCCCGATACATGTTTCCAGCCATAAGACTTACTGTTCTGAATTCTTCCTCTATTCACGTTCCTTTCTTCAATCTTTCCTGAATAAGTCAAGGTTTTACCTGATCCCAAGACTTCGTCCATCTCCCTTCATCTGCCTTTTGTAATTCACCTCCCATGACCCAACTGAAGTCCCGTGTCATTCATGAGAGCTCCTTGACTGATTGAGCACACACTCATGGATCCTTTCACGGAGTTCATCCTCGCCCAGGTCACACACCTCCCACTCCAAACATCACTGTTTTGAGCAATTATAAAATCAAAGAACAACTATGGATTTATCTTGCTCAAAGTCACAGCCAGAGCCAGTTTCCCTGGATTTTAGCAGTCTCTTTTCGGATGTGCCAAGTGTGAGCTGCTCATCTGATTTTTAAAGCTCCTGCCCACAGTGTTCACAGCTATAGTGACACTAGAAACAAACAAAAGGAAGATAGCTGCATGATGACCATTTTTCTCAAATTTTATTATGTTTCCACTTGTCACTCTGGGGGCTAAGAACACTTGCCATCTGATTTTTTCTTTTTTAAATCCTTCTATTGACGGACCAGGGTAGAGCCAGTTGTGCTGAATGACGGTAGAGTGCAGATAAGGGTGTCTGGATTGTGATACTCATCATGGGAGATGTAGATATGAATGCTATGTGGAGACACTCACGGGACAGCATAAATATAGATGTTGACTGGCAATGCAGCAAAGGCTGACTTGGCTGCAGTTGAAGTGTTCTCATCCCATCTTCACTAAGCAGCCCTTTTGGAGCAACTTCTACTTCCTTTTTTTCTTTTCCAAAATTCAATTATCAAATCCTCTGAGAAATCTTCTGATCTGCATTATAATGATACCATTTAGGTGCTCCCATGACATATTCTGGCAACCCACTCCAGTATTTTTGCCTGGAGAATCCAATGGACAGAGGAGCCTGGTGGGCTACAGTCCATGGGGTTGCAAAGAGTCAGGCATGACTAAGCAACTGAACAACAACCACATATTCTATTGTTCATAACATACTACATTATCACTGTGTATTTAATTGTTCTTTACTCTACAAGATGTTTTGAGGGAACAGGCCATATTTGTTTTAAAAATGTTTTTTTCCGGTGCTTAACATGGAACTTGAATAGTTGGTGTTGAGTGAATATTTGATGAATAAATAAAATGACACGCTTGCTGCCTCCTCCATAATTGTGGTGGCTGTTAAATTAATGGTACCAGCATGTTAGTTTCTGAGAGTATCATACTTGGCTTTTACGTTTCTAGGAGAATTTTAGTTCAGAAGGTTAAAAAAAAATGGAAAGAAGAGAAGAGACAATAGTAGTGAGGGTCTGAAGCTGATGTTCCACAACTTGTATTTTGTAAGAAGGATTTGGATATAAATATATAGAAAATAGTGATCTTACTGGCCACCTCCTAGACTCCCATTAAAACAACTAACTAAATACAACAGAAGGGTATATAGAAGGCTAACTTTAAAATCCTTCTTATGAGGAGAAACCTTACATATAAGAAAGGATCCCAGAAAATGAGAGGGTAATGGCAAAACCCAAAAACGTATTAGGCATATGGATGACACAGAGAGTGAAGGTGGGTGTACTGGGGCCTGACAGGACTTACTGCTAATATTATGTCAATTACTGCCTTGAGGAACCACATACACCTGTGGGTGATGCTCGAATGTGTTCTTGGAGGGCTGAGCTATCATAAACCAAATGGGGGGAGAGAGGCACTACCTTTTGCCAGGTACTGCTGCAGCTCATACCTGGCATTGGACTAGCCAAACAGAAACTGGTTATCCTGAAAGCTGAAACCCAGCATGGCAGTTCACTAAACACAGAGAAAAAACGACACAGAGACTCGGATCTCTGTGGGGACTGCCCAGGGTTTCAGCTTCTGCTCTACTTCCCTCAGGCTGCTTGATACATTGTGAACTGGTAATGATAATTTACAGTAGATTTATATTTTCCCTTTCCCTATTGTCTAAACAGAAAAGAATTGGGCAGAGTTCCACATCAGTCTTTGACAGACCCTATTTCAATGCTGAATTCAGCCAGAAGCCGGTGGATCTCTTGCTGTAAGGATAAACAGGCAGAACTGTCACTGACCTAAAATGGGAGAAAATATTCCAGTTGCAAATAACAGACTACAAAGAATCTGAACAGATTCCCTCTTCTGATACAGATTTACTGAAAAAGACTAAAGGAGAATTCCTGATTTATGTTATTTTTGCAATTCAAGAGAATATAGTATCTAATACAAAACAAAACATTATTTACATCAAGAGAGACTGTATGGGATTAAAAATGATTCCAGGATAAAAATGAGAGTGGTGGTGGTAGTGTACATCAGCCTGAATGGTGCATAAAGTCAAACTGTAGGCAGAAGACAAAAATTGAATGAATTTCCGAAATTCAGAGGTAAAGAATAATGAAAGGCATGGAGTACAGAGCTAGGAGATTTAATAGCATGAGTCATGCTACAAATGCATCTACAAAAACAAAGCCAAGCATCTCCCCACCACACATAAACACTTGCATGTAATTTTCTTTCTTTCTTTTTTTTATTGTGGTAAGAATACTTAATGTGAGATCTACCTTGTTAAGAAAACTTCAAGGGCACAATAGAGTCTTTTTAAATACTGTCACTATGTTGACATGAAGGAAAAAGTAAGAGAATTTGTAGGTAGCAAAATAACCCTTTAAAGTAAGAGCTAATTGAATTTTTTTTTTTTCTAAATGGAATTTTTAAACAAAAAGGAAAGGATACAAAAAGGGCCATGAAACATCAGAAAGAAAGAACAAGAGAAGTAAAACATAGTTAAATACAATACATTTTCCTTTGTGTTTGAGTTTTGAACAAAAATTATAGCACTGTCTTGTGTAGTTCTAAATAAATATAAAAAAATCTTAAACACTTATAAACAGGAAATAATATTCTATGCTATAGTCAAACTAGTAAAATGTTAATATTAGTAGATGGTAACTGAACTGATAGTCATGTATGGATGTGAAAGTTGGACTGTGAAGAAAGCTGAGCGCTAAAGAATTGATGCTTTTGAACTGCGGTGTTGGAGAAGACTCTTGAGAGTCCCTTGGACTGCAAGGAGATCCAACAAGTCCATTCTAAAGGAGATCAGTCCTGGATGTTCTTTGGAAGGACTGATGCTAAAGCTGAAACTCTAATACTTTGGCCACCTCATGTGAAGAGCTGACTCATTGGAAAAGACCCTGATGCTGGGAGGGATTGGGGGCAGGAGGAGAAGGGGACAACAGAGGATGAGATGGCTGGATGGCATCACCGACTCAATGGACATGAGTTTGAGTGAACTCCGGGAGTTGGTGATGGACAGGGAGGCCTGGCATGCTGCAGTTCATGGGGTTGCAAAGAGTTGGACACGACTGAGCGACTGAACTGAACTGAACTGAAGTGATTTTATATATACGTGTGTGTGTGTGTGTATCAGTTCAGTTACTCAGTCGTGTCTGACTCTTTGTGACTCCATGAACCACAGTACACTAGGCCTCCCTGTCCATCACCAACTCTGGAGTCTACCCAAACCCATGTCCATTGAGTTGGTGATGCCATCCAACCATCTCATCCTCTGTCGTCCCCTTCTGTTCCTTCCCTCAATCTTTCCCAGCATCAGGGTTCTCACATGAGTCAGTTCTTCCCATCAGGTGGCCAAAGTATTGTGGTTTCAGTTTCAACATCAGTCCTTCCAATGAACTCCCAGGACTGATCTCCTTTAGGATGGACTGACTGGATCTCCTTGCAGTCCAAGGGACTCTCAAGAGTCTTCTCCAACACCGCAGTTCAAAAGCATCAATTCTTTGGCACTCAGCTTTCTTTATAGTCCAACTCTCACATCCATACATGAGCACTGGGAAAACCATAGCCTTGACTAGACGGATCTTTGTTGGCAAACTAATATCTCTGCTTTTTAATATGCTAGGTTGGTCATAACTTTCCTTCCAAGGAATAAGCGTCTTTTAATTTCATGGCTGCAGTCACCATCTGCGGTGATTGTGGAGCCCAAAAAAATAAAGTCTGACACTTTTCACTGTTTCCCTATCTATTTGGCATGAAGTGATGGGACCAGATGCCATGATCTTTGTTTTCTGAATGTTGAGCTTTAAGCCAACTTTTTCACTGCCTTCTTTCACTTTCATCAAGAGGCTTTTTAGGTCATCTTCACTTTCTGCCATAAGGGTGGTGCCATCTGCATATCTGAAGTTACTGATATTTCTGCTGGCAATCTTGATTCCAGTTTGTGCTTCATCCAGCCTGGCATTTCTCATGATGTACTCTGCATATAAGTTAAATAAACAGGGTGACAATACATAGGTTTGGCGTGCTCCTTTTCCTATTTGGAACCAATCTTTTGTTCCATGTCCAGTTCTAACGGTTGTGTCCTGACCTGAATACAGGTTTCTCAAGAGGCAGGTCTGGTGGTCTGGTATTCCCATCTCCTTCACAATTTTCCACAGTTTATTGTGATCCACACAGTCAAAGGCTTTGGCATAGTCAATAGAGCAGAAATAGATATTTTTCTGGAACTCTCTTGGTTTTTAGATGATCCAGCAGATGTTGGCAATTTGATCTCTGGTGTGTGTATATGTATGTGTATATATACATATGTGTGTGTGTATACATACATATATATGTGTGTGTATATATACATATATGTGTGTGTATTATGTGTTTATTGGCATGTGTCTGTACACACACACATAATGTAATATCTAGAGCAACCATAAAAAACTATGCAAAGAGTTATACACAAAAATATTGCAGACAAATAAAAATGAAATTCTAAGAAACATTTAGAAGGGAAAAACAAAATAAAAAAGAGAACAAAGAGAAAATGAGAAATAAAATTGAAAATGTAAGACCTAATATACCAATAGGTAGATGAGATATAAAAGATACAAATATAGCAATAAGAGGCAACGACTGACAGAGTAATTTAAAAAATATAATCCATATACACGCTGTACACAAGAAACTCATCAAATATATTAATATAGGTAGGTTGATAGTAAAAGGATAGAAAAGGCTTATCATGCAAATATTATTCAGAAGGAAGGAGTGTCTACCTGATATCATATAGATTTAACTTCAGAGCATAGAAAATTAATGGATACAGCGATGAGCATTACCTAATGACAGAAGTGCTAGTCAATCAAGAAGACACAGCAATCCTAAATGGATTTATATAAAACAAAACTAAAAATATATAAAGTAAAACCCAACAAATCTGAAGGAGGAAATAGACAAGTCCACAATTATAGCTGGAGACTTTTAACACCCGCCTTTCAACATCTGATAGACTAACGAGGCAGAAAACCAGTAGGGATATAAAAGAATTCAACAACAACAAAAATCAACTGACAGAATCTAACAGATATTATTAGATTGCTTCTGGAGGAGGGCATGGCAACCCACTCCAGCATTCTTGCCTGGAGAATCCCATGGACAGAGGAGCCTGGTGGGCTACAGTCCATGGGGTTGCAAAGAGTTGGACACGACTGAAGCAACCTGGCACACACACAGACTGCTTCACCTAACAATCTTTTCAATTGCGAAAGGAATATATACCAAGATAGACCACATCCTGGTCTGTAAACATGCCTAGGTGGATTTAAAGGAATGGAAATAATATGACCACAATGCAATCAAACTATAAATTAGTAACGGGAAACAATAGGAAAGTCTCCAAACACTTAGAAGCTACAAAACATATTTGTACGTAATCATAGGTCAAAGCAGAAGTCTCAAGGGAACTTTAAAGTGTGTTTATTTAAAATAAAAAAGTGTGTTTATTTAACTGAATAAACATCAAATGAAAATATAACCTCAAAATTTGTGGGACAGAAAATAATAATGAAAGGGATACTATAGCATTAAATGCTTACGTTACAAAAGAGGAAACAGTTCAAATCAATAATCTGAGCTCTCAGCAGGAACACAGAATAAATGTAATATTATAAATCAATTATATCTCATTAAAAATTAAAAGAAAGAAATATCCAGCCTAAAAAAAGAATCCAGAAAAAGAAGAGCAAAATAAACCCAACAAAGGAAGGAAAGAAGGAAATACCAAAGATAAGAGTATGTAAGATGAAAACATCAAAACAACAGAAAAAAATCATGAAACAAAAAGATGGTTCTTTGATAAGATCAATAAAAGTGATGACCTTCTAGCAAGACTGACCAATATAAAAAAGAGAGAAGATACAAATGACAAATACCAGGGATCAAGTTGACCCTACAGACATTAAAAGGATTAGGAGGGAATATTACAACACATTTAGGCAAAATGAACCAATTCTTCAAAAAGCATAAACAACCACAACTTAACCAATAAAATTAGTGGAGGATAGACATATAAATCAACGAAATAGAATACAGAACCCAGAACTGAGCCACACAAATATGCCCAACTGGTTTTGATTAATGTGTTGCAGTTCAATATTGGATGTTTCATTTTTTTTCAACAAATGATGCTACACAATTGAGCATGTAAAGGCAAAAAATAAATCATGACTCAAACCTCACACTTTACTCAAAACATTGTGCAAATAGATCATGGATTTATTTTCCAAATGCAATTGCCCTCCTGGGCACTTCTTCTAGAAAAATGTAAATTTATATTTACACAAAATCATGTACACAGATGTTCACAGCAGCTTTATGTATAAGAGCCACAGGCTGGAAACAGCCCATACGTTCACTGGGTGAATGGTTAAACCAGTTGTGGTACATCCATAACATGCAATGCTACTCAGCAATAAAAAGGAACACACTACTGATACACACACAATATTTAAAGTACCAACTGGCTTATTCTTACTGACTTGTTTCTACCATTTCTCTTTTATGAGGATGTTCCCATTCATGGGTTTTCTGGTTTTCTTTTCCTTTCCTGCGAGTAGCTCAATTTCCTTCGGATTTTCTCCCCGAGAATTCTCTTAGGCTGAGATCAGAATTATAATTAAAAGTATTTAGCATGGGTTTCCCTGGTGGCTTAGAGGATAAAGCATCTGCCCACAATGCGGGAGACCCAGGTTCGATCCCTGGATAGGGAAGATCCCCTGGAGAAGGAAATGGCAACCCAATCCAGTACTCTTGCTTGGAAAATCCCATGGACAGAGGAGCCTGATAGGCTATAGTCCATGGGGTTGCAAAGAGTCGGACACAACTGAGCAACTTCACTTCACTTCACCATGATAATGGGCACTATGAAATCATAAAAGATGCTGGATCTAACAGGGTTGATATGAAAAATATTTAACAATTGATATGGCATAGATAATAAGTAATATATAAAGAAGCTGGCTTAATCAGAGTCAATACTAACTGTGATAAATCTATATGGATGTACTAGTGTGCTCTGGATAAGTAAAAACTTTTACTGGTGCTGTGTGCTGAGTCGGTCAGTCAGGTAAATTTCTCCATAGATAATTCACATTTGATTTTTCTAGGTGGCTGGGAACAAGACTGTTCAAGGTCACTTTTAAATTACATTTTGCCTTGAGATTTAGGGGGATCTAAAGTTATATGAATTTCAACTGCAAATTCTCTTAATGGCCATCTTCTTTTCCAAGTATTCAGGGGATACTACTCTCAGCTTCTCTTTAGGAGATGATTTGAGGTAAGTTTATCTCAATGAGATCATTCTTATAGGGAATGTGTTTATTTCTGGCTTGTTCTTACAAAGGTACCCTGTATGGTGTACCATCTTTCAAGGAGGAAGTTCTGTTAGCTTTAATGCTCTTTGACGGCCCCTGGATTTTGCTTTCATTCTCTGTACCACTAGAGTCCTAGAAAATGAAAGCACTAATTTATCTGAGGAGGAGGAGGAGGAGAAAAAGGCAAAAGCCAGCTCAGAGAAAGGTCCCAACCACTCCAAGGATATATATATATAAATATATTTTTTTTGGCCTGAAAATTTCTTAACTTTTCCCAGCTCATCAACAAATTTAAGACATTTTAGAAACTATCAATAATTGTTAACTTTTTGGACCTGTAGATGTGTTTGAGCTAGATATTTCTTCTTACTATTCTTAGAAATAAAATTCTTGTGATAATATATTTCTTTTCTTTTTTTTTTAAATTAGGCAGAAGGTTTAATCCAGAGACTGTCCTCAGGCAGGATACATTATTGTTATATAATCTTTGTAAAGACCAGACCTACTCCCATAATTTACATTTTAAGATAACAGGATTAGCCAGAAAGTTTAATCCAGAGACTGTCCTCAGGTGGGATACATTACTGTTATATAATCCTAAGGAATGTAGAGGAAAAAAAAGTTTGTCCTTTCTTCCTCCTTGAGGATTCCAGACCCCCCTCTCCTTGGGGACCCCTAGACTTCTTATCAACCTGCCTAGGAAATGACTCTCTCATTGCCCCCTTTTCTTTTAGGAGAACTATGTTACCAAGGGAAAGGGGTGTCATTTTCATTCCATAACTACTTCCTGCTGTTTAGGGACATGGTCCCTAAATTGTCAAGGCAACATATTCTCCTAATATATTTCTTTCCAGGAAGCTGGTTAAACTGCATTTTGATTGAACCTAGGACTATAACAGTTTTGACAGGACTTAAGTCAACTAGATGAGGCAAACTGATTTAAGAATAATTTGGTGTTCAGTGCAGTTATGATGAAAACAACAAATATTTTTAATATAAAAGGCTTTGTTTTCTAGGAAAGAAAAAACAATTTGCTTATAAATTAGAGGCAATTTTTCTATCTCTATCGATGATTGCGGAAATACTTGGCATTTAGAAATCTAAGACATCTAAGAAATCTAAGAATCTAAGACACATATCTTGGATGGAAATGATCAGAATTGGATTTGGTAAACTGATTACATCATTAAAAAAAAACAACTTTCATTCTGAAGCTTATTGGCCTGCCTATCATGATATATGGGTAATTTGTAGATAATCAATGAAATTGTCATTAAATCTCCCAAAAGATACATTATTATAGCCATAAAATGTAGAGAACCAATTCCCAGAGAGACCTATCATAGGAAAAAGGCTTTATTATTTAATAGCAAACTAAGGAATGAACATGAAGCTATAATAGAAGTGGCCAGTAAAGTATGGGTGCAAATATTTTAAAACTAGAAATGTGAAATTATTATTTCTGTATTTCTCACAGTCAATATAAACAGTTTGATTCCACAGTAAGTGAGTGAGTAAGTGAAGTCACTCAGTCGTGTCTGACTCTTTGCGACCCCATGGACTGTAGCTTACTAGGCTCCTCTGTCCATGGGACTTTCCAGGCAATAGTACTGGAGTAGATTGCCATTTCCTTCTCCAGCAGATTTTCCCGACCCAGGGATCGAACCCGGGTCTCCTGCATTGTAGACAGACACTTTAACATCTGAGCCACCAGGGAAGTCCTTTGATTTCAGAAGTACATTTTAAACAAAGCCCTTGCCCCAGACAGCACTGGGAAAACATAATTAGCTCTAAGCACAAAAGAATGTGGATAAAAAGATACTACTTGTTTTCTGGTTTAGGGAGCAAATGGTAGCTCAGGTGGGAATTAAAGGAATGTTGGGATTGTTTTAAGAGAAGGAAAAAAAAAAAAAAAAAAGAATCAGGGCTTCTTTGGTGGTTCAGTGGTAAAGAATCCACCTGCCAATGCAGGAGACACGTGTTCAATCCCTGGTTTGGGAGGATCACACATGCCGCGGAGCAACTGAAATCCTACACCGCAACTGTTGAGACTGTGCTCTAGAGCCTGGGAGCTGCAGCTACTGATCCACATGCCACAGCTACTAAAGCCCACACACCCTAGAGCCCGTGTTCCACAATAAGAGAAGCCACACAGTGAGAAACATGTGCACTGCAACTAGAGAGTAGCCCTTGCTCTCTGCAACTGGAGAAAATCCTGTGCAGCAGCGAAGACCCAGTGCAGCCAAAAATAAACATTTTTTTTTTTTTAAAGAAATCAGATTACATTCATAATGAGAATTTGAAAAGAATACAAATACACACACACACACACACACACATATATATATACACACAAACACACACATATATATGGAATAAAATGAAACCTCTGGCTTTCTGACATAGTAGCATAAGTCTTTATATCACATTTATAAAGAAAAGAACCTTTTTCTAAAGTTCAGTTTGAAAAAGGAAAAAGAGGTTATGATCAACGTATGTTGGGTAATTATTGCATTTGCTTTATTTTATATCCATGACACTTAAATGACTAATAAAGATGTAGCACACAATATTTTCTTTTACATTTCTGCTATGAAATCACACTGAAAACGGATGATACCTCATTCGACTGTTTTGAACATTTTTCTTAAAGCTCTCTTATTGCTTAAGTTTTCCCCTGACCATTGTCTCTAGAATAGGATTAAGTTAAATAGCCTAAAAGTTTCTCTTCGTCTTCTGATTTAAGTGCATTTTTTTAACACTTGCACTAAAGCCATCTTAGAAAGAAATGAGACAAAACAAGGTGATCAGTCTTACATAAGGCCAGAAAAAAAATTTGTTTATTATGGATTGGCTAGATATTAGATTTCTTTATATTGGACTCTAATAAATTTCAACTTGCCATTATTTTCATTTCTGAAATGGGGACTGTAATGTTTGAATCCCTGGTTTCTCAAACAGTTCTCAATCTGTGAATGTTGAACCTCTCCAAGGAACTATCAGTAGGTTTGGTCATAAATCACAGAGTCTTCTGTTTACCGCTATGACTGATCTCTAAAAACAGGATCAATGCATTTCGTTCCTGAAACCTGAAAACAAGTATCTGTGAGAGTGTGGAGAAAGATAAACATTTTTTAAAGGTCAAACTTTAATTCACCTTGATTCCCAGAAATCGTCCTTTTAGTTTTTTGATGAAAACAATTTCATAGTCCTTGATGATGACATTCTAACAATCTTGTAGTCAGGGGCATTAAAGCTAGTTATATGTTCATTTTTATTCTAACGTTTTTAGCTCCACTAAGGCAACATCTCCCTTTCCAAACCCAGGAATAAATATAACAGCGGATCAATTTCTTCAGTATAGATTCTCATATAAATACTAATGTGCGTGTGTGTTCAGACTGTAACTTCTACCAAAAAGTAGCATCACTTCCCAGATATATGTGTCATACCTAAAATATAAGCAATAAGAAGAAAGCATACTTTTATTCTATTTCACTGCTTTTCTTGGTGCCTTCCATGACAATTATGTTGTAAATATTGCAATTCATCTGTGTGAAATATTCACAAAATTATACTTTCAACATGAAATCTGAAAAAAAAGTTTATATTTTTACTACCTTAAAATGTGTGCCTTATCCCAGAAACCCCATTTTCCAAAATATGCAGTTTGAAGAAATTGCACTGACAACTTCTTACACAAAAAACTTTTATGAATGCAAACTTTGAGTGATTTTTCTGGTTCATCTAATTTATTTAAATTAGCTTTATTTAATTTCACATACAGCTGTTCTGTGCCCTGAACATAGCCCAAGGGACTATTTAAATTGTTTGAGTCTAAATGTCATGTTTTATCACTATGTTATATGTAGCAAACCACAAAAATTTTGTTGTTGTTGTTCACTGGGTAGTACTTCCAAAATTCAGCAATCTTTCTCTGGCTTTTTCTTAGATAGGATAATAGTTATAACATGACAAGCTAAATGTAAGTAGAGCTGATTTTCATCTGAACATCATTCATGCCATAACTCAAGTTACAGCAATATCCTTATTCAGGAAGGTCTGAACAAGAATAATTAAAATTACCATCTATAAATATGGTTTCCAAAATATATCATGACCCAGATTTCTATCTGGTTCTCTAGACCTGCATATCCAATGTCAATGGAATGTCTCCTCTTAAACAGACCACATATTCAAAGGGAATTATCTTTCTTTCAACCAGCTCATTTTGCACTGTCCTAACATATATGACCAACTTAGACAGCATATTAAAAGCCAGAGACATTACTTTGCCAACAAGGTCCATCTAGTCAAGGCTATGGTTTTTCCAGTGGTCATGTATGGATGTGAGAGTTGGACTATAAAGAAAGCTGAGCACAGAAGAATTAATGCTTTTGAACTGTGATGTTGGAGAAGACTCTTGAGAGTCCCTTGGACTGCAAGGAGATCCAACCAGTCTATCCTAAAGGAGATCAGTCCTGGGTATTCATTGGAAGGACTGATGCTGAAGCTGAGACTACAATACTTTGGCCATCTGATGCGAAGAGCTGATTCATTGAAAAAGACCCTGATGCTGGGAAAGATTGAGGGAAGGAACAGAAGGGGATGACAGAGGATGAGATGCTTGGATGGCATCACCAACTCAATGGACATGGGTTTGCGTGGACTCCAGGAGTTGGTGATGGACAGGGAGGCCTGGCATGCCGTGGTTCATAGAGTCACAAACAGTCAGATACGACTGAGCAACTGAACTGAACTGAACATCATCAAATGGGGCTTCAGTTACTGTTTAGACTGCTGCTATTAAAAGATTGTGGGGACAAGATAGCTTAGACTTGACATCATGTCTACCCTCACACTGGCTTCCTGGATGACTCAGCAGGTAAAGAGTTTGCCTGCAATGTAGGAGACACCGGAGATGCTAGTTTGATCCCTGGCTAGGCAAGATTTCCTGATGAAGGAAATGAGTACTCATTGCAGTATTCTTGCCTGAAAAATCCCATAGACAAGGAACCTGGTGGGCTACAGTCCAAAGAATTGCAGAGTCAGACATGACTGAGCGATTAAGCACACAAGCACACTACCCTTACACAGAATCAACTTCCAGTTTGGCACAAAAGAGCTTAGATTCTGGAATCAGTTACTCTGGGCTTGAATCCCATCTCCATTGTTATTAATTATCATGCAGATAATTTTTTCAAGCCTTGGTTTCCTCATCTGCAATAAAAATGTCATCAAATTTCCCAATAATAACTAGAAAACCCCAAAGGAAAATATATGTGAAGGTGTTGAATTAAGCAAAAGGCCTCATGTAAATATTAACTTGCATTGGCTTATGCCTAAAAGAATTCAACAAGGGGGATAGACCTACAGACAAAGTAAATAATTTTTATTTATGAAATAATAGTATACAAGCCACCAGTACTAAGCAGCCACACAGTGAAATTTGGCTCTCTGAAAACTCTTTAGGACATGGCTAACTCTAGTGCCAAATAACCACATGGAGGGTGGATGGACTCATGAATCAAGTGAAAATGAGGTTTCAGCAACGCTTAACCCCTGGACAAACTATCTTTAGAAAAAGAAAGTAATTTTTCCTAGCGAAACAGCTGACCCTCAAACAAGGTTTAAAGTTTTAATGTAGGCTCATCTACTCACAGATTTTTTTTTTTCCCACTAACTACATACTATAGTACTACGTGATCTGTGGTTGGTTGAATCTGTGGATGCAAAACTTCATATAAGGAGGGTCCTCTGTAAAGTTATACACAGATTTTTAACTACACAGAGGGCTGGTGTCCCAACCACCAGGTGCTCATGGGTCAACTTGGATATATTTTGGGGGGGGACGGGTGCACCACATAGCTTGTGGGATCTTAGTTCCCCAACCAAGGATGGAACCTGTGTCCCCTACAGTGAAAGTGCAGTGTCCTAACCACTAGACATCCAGAGAATTCCCTGGATCTTTTCAGTTTAGTAGAAATTAATGAACAATTGACTTGTATTAAAACAGAAATCAACAGAATTACTTCCCTGATTTAAAACTAGGATATGGCTTAGGAATTTCAGAAAACCCATGGTCAAGATGTGACTATCCTATCTTTTATTTCCCCAAATAAACTTCCAGTACAATTACATGTAAATGAGAGTCTGTCATCAGTTCTGCTGTATTATTATTATTATGCCACCAAATCAGCCCAGAAGTTTACCTCCTCACGCCCTAAGGTGGGTGTAAGCATTTTATTCCCGAGAGTATGATTTCTATCACGACTGTCTCTAGAATGGAAGATCCGGTGAGTCCCCTGATGACCTAGTCTCAGCCTGTTTCGACATCCCTAAAGCATGAGAAAACTGTACATCCAAATGGCATTCCTCTGATCACAGCATCATCAATCCAGTATGCCACATACAGTCACTGGGTCTTTTCCACTTTGAAAAAGTAACTAATGGCAGTATCTGAGAGGAAAATTTTAATCTTCTTTTCTTCCCAATGAAGCCATCCAAGGTCGCCTGTGCTATGCATTCAAATGCTCATTTCACATATACACCCCAAACATCCGCAACGTCCAATTTTCATTGCACTGACATTGAACTTGTTTGTACAGCCAGTTTAATCTCATGTTCAAACCTTTATCCCTCCACACATTTGAGGGCTGACAGTTTTATCTCCTTATCACATTATGTCAGTCCTATGCAAGCAAGATGTAGTGAGCACCTGAACGTCTTGGGGATAATTATTCTTCCAATAATTTACCATGCTAATGATATTTTCCTAGTTTTTTATGGTGCAAGTGTTTTATGCTTCATTAGTTTGCACTTAGTCTTTTCTTAAATACTTTTTCCCTCCTGCCTAAGGTTTTACAGGTCTATTACTTGTATTATTCCTATGAAGAATGTGTTCTTCTCTGAAAGAAGGAAAATGATTAAGGCAATACTGAAAAGGCCAGATGCTGGCCTTTATAAGAGAAAAAAAAATACTATAAAACTTGGTTTTGTGTCTTTGCGAGAATAGGAGGTTACATAATAAGTAGAGTGAGGTTAGTTAAGGAGTATGTGTCCCAAGGGTGTATACCATCCAAATGACTGTGATAGACCAGAGTATCTTTAAGAGACTAAACCACACAATCAGCTTCCCTCTACAAAGCTTGGAGGAGATCTGTACTACCAATCTGCGATTCCTATAGGATCCAAGTTCTCCAGGTTGAGAGAGTAGGCAGAGCAGGTCAGCATATCAACACAAGATGAAGCTATTATAACTGTTTTCATCTGTTATAGGTTTGCCATTTCTAGAATGTCATAAGTTGAATCATATGACATATTGCCTAGGGAGTCTGACTTACTTTACTTAGAAAAATGCACTTAAGATTGATCCATGTTGTTGCATGAAACAGAAGGGTTTTCCTTTTCTAAAAAATTTTCTGACCGTGCCTTATGCCATGTGGGGTCGTAGTTCCCTGAACAGGGATGAAATCTGCGCCCCCTGAATTGGTAGCACAGAGTCTTAACCACTGGATCCCCAGGGAAGTCCCAGAAGTGTTTTTCTTTCTGTTGTTGAGCTGTGTTTCTTTCTGTGAACACGAATGCACCACATTTTGTTTTCCATTCATTTGTGAAAGGCATCTTGTTTCCAAGTTTTCACAGTCATGAATTATACTGCTACAAAAATTTCTATGGAGGTTTTTTGAGGAAATAAACTTTCATTTCACTTAGGCAAATATATAGAAGTAGGATTGCTGGTATGGTAAGTACATATTTAACCTTATAAGAAACAGTCAAAATGTTTTCCAAACTGGCTTTACCCTTTCGCATTCTAACAGCAATGAGTAACAGTTTTATTGCTCTGTACTTTCATTAGAATTTGATCATGTCAGTTTCTTTTAAAAAATATGGCCACTCTAGGATAGAAAAATTGTGATCACACACACAATGAAATATTATCCAGTCTTAAAAAGGAGATCTTGCCATTTATGAAAATGTGTATGAACCTGGAGGGCATTATACTAAGTGAAATAAACCAGACCGAGAAAAATATTGAACTCTCTCATTTATACACATAAGCTAAACATGTTAAATACATAGTTACAGGGAATAGAATGGTGCTTCCCAGGGGCTGGGTGGGGTGGGAAAGGGTGAGGTACTGGTCAAAGAGTACAAAGTTGAATTCATGTAGGAAGAGTAAATCTAGAGAGTTAATGTACAGCATGGTAACTAGAGTTGGTAATACTGTACTAGATACTCAAATTTTACTTAGTGAATTTCAGGTACTTTCACCACACACACCAAAAACAGTACCTATGTAAGGAGATAGACATGTTAATTAGCTTGATGGTAGTAATCATTTCACTATGTATATGCATATAATGCATTTTATTTAAAAATTTTAGCCATTCCAGTGGGTACATAGTAGAACCTTATGGAGTTCATATATATTTCTCCAAAGATTAATGGTGTTGAGCATCTTTTTACATGCTTCTTTGCCATCAGTGTATCTTCCTTGGTAAAGTGTCTGTTCAGATCTTTTTCCATTTATCAGTCATTTGCTTATTGTTGAGTTTTAAGGATTCTTTATATATTCTGGATACAAGTCCAATAAATTTTATATGATTTGAAAATATATTCTGTTTGTGACTTTTCATTGTGCTAATAGCATCTTTCATGATGTGATAGTTTTAAATTTTCATATAATTTGATATATCAATTTTTTCATGGCTTGTAGTTTTGAAGCAGTGTGTAAAAATTCATGACCAAAATCAAGGTCATGTAAATTCTTATCCCATGCTTTCTTCTAGAAGTTTCATCATTTTATATGGTATATTTAGGGTTATAAGAAATTTGAGTTGATATTTGCATTCAGTGTGAGATTTATGTCAAGGTTTATTTTTCTGCATATGGATGTCTAGTAATTTTCCAGCTCCATATGTTAAAAGGATTGTCCTTTCTCCATTGAGTTGCCTTTGCACTTTTGTCAAAAATTAGTTGACTCTATTTGTATAGATTTATTTCTGGACTCTCTTTTGCATTGCATAGATTGATATACCTATCTTTTTGCCAAAACTACACTGTTCTGGTCATTCTACTTTTCATTAAGTCTTAAAATCAGGGAACAACTGTAGGTCCTGCTTCCAGGCACTTTGTGTCCTCTGACTTTGTGGGGTTTTTTTTTTTTTTGGAATTATTATGAATCTTTCAATTCCTTTCCCTTTCTGTGTAACTTTTAGAATCAACTTGCTATTAACTGCAAAAGATCTTATTGGCATTTTGATTATGATTTAGAGTTGAATCTATAGATCAAATTGGGGAGAACTGATATTCTCATCAATATAGAATATTTCAATCCATAAGCATGTGAAATCTATTTGTATACATGTTTCATTTCTTTTATTAGTGTTCTATCATTTTCAGCATATGGACGCTGCACATATTTGGTTAAATATTTCATTGCTTTGAGTTTTATTGTAAATGAGATTGTTTTTCAAATTCTAGATATTCATTTCTAGCATATACATATGCTAGATTGGTATTAGTATATTGTCTTTGCATTCTGTGACATTTTAAAGGTCAATTCTTTATGATTTTCTATATAGATTATATTGTCTAAAAATCATGTTATTCGCCTTACAAAATCATACTCAAACTCCAATCTCTACTCCATGAAAGGAAACTAATTCCTCCAATTACTTCACCTACAGTACCTTGCTCACATCTATTTCTGTGCTTACTCTATAATGTAATTATTTATTTACTTGTTTTTCTCCTCCCCTCAATGGCTGATTTCTGGAGGAAGATCAACTATTGCTGCCTTTTCATTCCAAGCACTTATTAAAGTTTCAAAAACACTGGAGGAATAAATTACATGTTTAATGAAGAATGGAGAAAAGAAGTCAAGGAAGGAAGAAAGAAAGGAGGAAAAAAGCACTTAAGATCTCAAATTAATGAACTATTAATCAGATGTGCAATAAAAACCAAACCCACAGCTTTTTTCCAGTATTCATCTATTACTCTTCAACAGCCTTACTTTACCAGGGCTTGAAAGAGGAGAGATGGACATTAAACTTGCCAACTAAATGCCTGCATCTCTTCTAGTTTAAACCATTTCATTCTGGCAACTTGATGTGTCTGAGTCAATGTTCAGTCTTTCAGATGTTTTCCTATATTCTTCTCTTTCCCAAGATGGCACCTGGGTGAAGACAGGACACACAAGTCCTCTTGCTGAAGGGGGCCTGGGATCCAAGCACAGTGACTTCAGGCTGTTATTGTTCATTTTTGGCCTCTTCTACAATGGCCTTTTGTTGCCTGGTGGTGTTACTTTTCTGGTATCAACTACTGAAGTCCTGAACAATGTCTGTGATTAAAAGTGTAAGGTCTGTACTTTCTGTTGGCTCAGCTGGTCAGGATTTAGGGCTCTCCTTTGATTTAACCCCAACTCAAGACTTTCTGGCAATAAAGACTCTTCTAATAATTCAACTACATTCCCTTTCAGGGCTCTGGTTGAGGCAGTGTGCACCCCAAAAATCCCTGCAGGGGTGACCCCATCGCTTGCCTTTGGTTGCTTTATGAAAGGTCCAACATCTTATTCTTCACTTTTCTCTACTCCACAGGTTACAAAGGGTACATCTGCATTCCTTCCATATTACCTGGGAGCCAAGGGGTCTCAGGAGGTCTCTTCTCTGCCTACTCATGGTCTACAGGATGTCTGTGTAGACACATTGAGCATGGTAGCCTCCTCTTGAGACTGGGTGAGAATACCACATTTATACAGTTCCATGTGGGGCATTTTAATAACATTTTGGAACTAGAAGAATATACTTCAGAATGAAATGGGTGTTCATCTTTCTGAACAGATTATTTTAAATTTATTTGGAAATATTAGCCCCCTCTCTACCCGTCTCTGGCACAAAGTACAATGAAAATGCAACCTGATGCAATAAGACCTAGTAGGGCAAGGATCCAGCTAATGAAGCAATTGAAAAAAGTAGCTCTCGCTCCCCACCATAATGCGGATGCAGTTGAAGCTATGCTGCTAAGTCGCTTCAGTCGTGTCCAACTCTGTAAATATGGGAATACTTATTTGGAACTATGTTTTCTCCTTCACTTGTTGCATTGGATTTCAAATTGGCCCACTTTAGCAGTTATACAAAACACCCTACTTTAGCCACATCTTACTAATGACTCCACTCTATGGTATGCCAATTTCTAATAGTCAGTGATCCACATTCTGAGGGTTAAATTCATAGATTTTTTTCCCCAAGCTAATATATAATCATGTTCAAGTAGCTCATAGTCATCTCCTATTACACTGTATGATAAATAATAATGATTTCTATATGTTCAGGTACTCTCTGGATTCTATTACTGGAAACTAAAGACTAAACTGAAAATAAAATTACTGTATGATCCAATAATCCATCCCACTCAGAAAAAACTATATCTCCAAAATCTATTTGTATACATGTTTCATTCCTTTCATTAGTGTTCTATCGTCTTCAGCATTTGGACGCTGCACATATTTGGTTAAATATTTCATTGCTTTGAGTTTTATTGTAAATGAGATTGTTTTCAAATTCTAGATAAACTGCGCCACTATTTACAACAGACAGAACATGGAAGCAACCTAAAGGTCTATTGACAGAGGACTGGATAAAGAAGATGTGACTCATATATACAATGTAATATTACTCAGCCATAAAAAGAAACAAAATTATGCCATTTGCAGAGATGTAGAGGGACCTAGAGACTGTCACACGGAGTGAAATAAGCCAGAAAAGCAAATTATCACATATTAACATATATATGTGAAATCTAGAAAAATGGTACAAAGGAACCTATTTGCAAAGCAGAAAGAGCTATAAGCATAGCAAACACATGGATGCTAAGAGGGGAAGGGGAAGTGGGATGAATTGGGAGACTGGGATTGACATACATACACTACTGATTCTGTGTATAGAAAGATAACCAATGAGAACCTACTGTAAACACAGGGAACTCTACTCAGTGCTCTGTGGTGACTTAAGAGTGTTAGTCACTCAGCTGTGTCTGACTCTTTGTGACCCCATGAACTATATATAGTTTGTCAGGCTCCTCTGTTGATGGAATTCTCCAGGCAAGAATGCTGGAGTAGGTTGCCCTTCCTTTCTCCAGAGATCTTCCCAACCAGGGATTGAACCTGGGTCTCCTGCATTTCAGGCAGACTCTGACCTAAATGGGAAGGAAATCCACAGAAAAGGGGGTATACATATATGCATAGCTGATTCACTTTGCTGAACAGCAGAAACTAACACAACACCATAAAGCAACAAGACCCTAAAATTTTTTTTTTTAATTAAAGAAAGTAAAATGGAGAGGAGGGGGAGGGAGAGTGTGAGAACATGTCCAGAGGTGCAAGCTGATGGATGAAGCACTGATGGGGGAGATGAACCCCACTGATTCACACTGACTTCTCAGTCCTTCCATGACACTCCAAGGACTGTGGCTGTAGATCCAAAAGGATCTACTCCCCAAAGCTAATAGAAGAAAATGCTTGGGAGGACAAGTGGGATAGGAAACAGGAAAACATGTAGAGTAGGGAATGAGCAATATATCCTTCAGAGACAGAGAAATAGGAAATGCAGCTAAGAGTGGCTAAGACTATGTGCTCCCAATGAGGAGGCCAGGGATCATTACCTAGTCAGGGAAATAGACTCTACATGCTACACCTAAGACCTGGTGCCAAAAGCAGCCAAATAAATATGGAAATTTTAAAAAGAGTTGAGGAGCTGGGCTTCCTGATAAATATAGAGCTTATGGAAAACTAGCAGAATAATCAACTACTAATGATATGAGAAATGATGACCAAGAGTATGGTGAATGAACTCTGGACTGGAAATTGGAACACCATCTTTCCAGTGTGCAATGAAACCACTTTGAAATCTGGAGCAAAGCCATTTCTGGGTCCTCTGCTATAATTAGATTATTACTTCTGTGTTGATGATTTTTAAATTATCTTCATATTATAAATTGTCTTCATATTTGTGTGTGTTGCTTTTATATTTGAACATGTATATGACAAAAATAATTTAAAATGTACTAGAATGGAGTAGACCTGGGTATGGCATAAGCCTTCTTGGAAGAGTTTGTCATTAACCCCACCACAGAGCCACTAGAACTTACTCAGGACTGGGGAAACAGACTCTTAGAGGGCACAGACAAAATCTTGTGTGTACCAGGACCTAGGAGAAAGGATCAGTGACCCCACAAGAGACTGACCCAGACTTGCCCGTGAGTGTCTGGGAGTCTCCAGCAGAGGCAAGGGTCAGCAGTGGTCTGCTGCAGGATCAGGGGTACTGAATGCACCAGTGTGTACATGGAACATTTTGAAGGAGGTCACCATTATCTTCATTACTTCCATCATAGTTTGGACTCAAGTCAAACAACAGGGAGGGAACACAGCCCTGCCCAACAACAGAAAATTGGATTAAAGATTTACTGAGCACAGCCCTGGCCATCAGAACAAGGCCCAGTTCCCCCTCAGTCACTCTCTCCCATCAGGAAGCTTCCATAAGCTTTTTATCCCTATCCATCAGAGGGCAGACAGAATGAAAACCACAATCACAAAAACTAATCAAACTGATCACATGGACCACAGCCTCGTCTAACTCAATGAAACTATGAGTCACGCTGTGTAGGCCACCCAAGATGGAGGTTTCATGGTGGAGAGTTCTGACAAAACGTGGCTCACTGGAGAAGGGAATGGCAAACCATTTCAGTATCCTTGCCTTGGGAACCCCATGAACAGTATGAAAAGGTAAAAAGATAGGACACTGAAAGATGAATTCCCCAGGTCGTTAGGTGCCCAATAAGCTACTGGAGAAGAGTGGAGAAATAACTCCAGAAAGAATGAAGAGATGGAGCCAAAGCAAAAACAACACTCAGTTGTGGATATCACTGGTGATGGAATTAAAGTCCAATGTTGTAAAGAACAATAATACATATGAAACTGGAATGTTAGGTCCATGAATCAAAGTAAATTGGAAGTGGTCAAACAGGAGATGGCAAGAGTGAACATTCACATTTTAGGAATCAGTGAACTAAAATGGACTGGAATGGGTGAATTTAATTAAGATGACCATTATATCTACTATGTGAACAAGAATCCCTTAGGAAAAATGGAGTAGCCCTCATAGTCAACAAAAGAGTCCAAAATGCAGTACTTGGATGCACTCACAAAAATGACAGAATGATCTTTGCTTGTTTCCAAAGCAAACCATTCAATACCACAGAAATCCAAGCCTATACCCCAACCAGTAATGCCGAAGAAGGTGATGTTGAATGGTTCTATAAAGACGTACGAGACCTTATAGAACTAACACCCAAAAAAGATGTCCTTTACATTAGAGGGGACTCAAATACAAAAGTAGGAGGTCAAGAGATACCTGGAATAAAAGGTAAATTTGGCCTTGGAGTACAAAATGAAGCAGGACAAAGGCTAACAGAGTTTTGCTAAGAGAACGTACTGGTCATAGCAATCACCCTTTCGCAACAACACAAGAAAAGACTCTATACATGGACATCACCAGATGGTCAATACTGAAATCATTCTTTGCAGCCAAAGATGGAGAAGCTCTATAGAGTCAGCAAAAACAAGACTGGGAGCTGACTGTGGCTCAGATCATGAACTCCTTATTGCCAAAATCAGACTTAAATTGAAGAAAGTAGGGAAAATCACTCAACCATTCAGGTATGACCTAAATCAAATCCCTTACAATTATATAGTGGAAGTGACAAACAGATTCAAGAGATTAGGTCTGATAGACAGAGTGCCTGAAGAACTATGGATGGATGTTCATGACATTGTACAGGAAGCAGTGATCAAGACCATCCCCATGGAAAAGAAATGCAAAAAGGCAAAATGGTTGTCTGAGCAGGCCTTACAAACAGCTGAGAAAAGAAGAGAAGAGAAAGGCAAAGGAGAAAAGGAAAGATATACCTATTTGAATGCAGAGTTCCAAAGACTATCAAGGAGAGATAAGAAAGGCTTCCTCAGTGATCAATGCAAAGAAAGAGAGGAAAACAATAGAATGGGAAAGACTAGAAATATCTTCAAGAAAATTAGAGATACCAAGGGAACATTTCATGCAAAGATGGGCTCAATAAAGGAGAGAAATGGATTGGACCTAACAGAAGCAGAAGATATTAAGTAGAGGTGGCAAGAATACAGAGAACTATACAAAACAATCTTCATGAACCAGATAATCAAGATGGTATGATCATTCACCTAGAGCCAGATATCTTGGAATGTGAAATCAAGTGGGCCTTAGGAAGCATCACTGTAAACAAAGCGAGTGGAGATTATGGAATTTCAGTTGAGCTATTTCAAATCCTAAAAGATGATGCTGTGAAAATGCTGCACTCAATATGCCAGCCCATTTGGAAAACTCAGCTGTGGCCACAGGACTGGAAAAGGTCAGTTTTCATTCCAGTCCCAAAGAAAGGCAATGACAAACAATGTTCAAACTACCACACAATTGTATTCATCTCACACAGTAGCAAAGTAATGCTCAAAATTCCCCAAGCCAGGCTTCAACAGTATGTAATCCATGAACTTCCAGATGTTCAAGCTGGATTTAGAAAAAGGCAGAAGAACCAGAGATCAAATTGCCAACATCTGTTGGATCATCGAAAAAGCAAGAGAATTCCAGAACAATATCTACTTCTGCTTTACTGACTATGCCAAAGCCTTTGACTGTGTGGATCACAATAAACTGTGGAAAATTCTGAAAGAGATAGGAGTACCAGACCACCTCACCTGCTTCCTGAGAAATCTGTATGAAGGCCAAGAAGCAACAGTTAGAACTGGACATGGAACAACAGACTGTTCCAAATTGTGAAAGAGTATGTCAAGGCTGTATATTGTCACCCTGCTTATTTAACTTATATGCAGAGGACATCATGAGAAATGCGAGGCTGGATGAAGCACAAGCTGGAATCATGATTGTTGGGAGAAATATCAATAACCTCAGTTATGCAGATGACACCACCCTTATGGCAGAAAGCAAAGAAGTAAAGAGCCTCTTGATGAAAGTGGAAGAAGTTAGTGAAAAAGTTGGCTTAAAACTCAATATTCAAAAAACTAAGATCGGGGCATCTGGTCCCATCACTTCATGGCAAATAGATGGGGAAACAATGGAAAGAGTGACAGTCTTGCTTTTCTTGGGCTTCAAAATCACAGAAGATGGTGACTGCAGCCATGAAATTAAAGGAAACTTGCTTCTTGGAAGAAAAGCTATGACCAACCTAGAATGCATACTAAAAAGCAGAGACATTACTTTGTCAACAAAGGTCCATCTAGTCAAAGCTATGGTTTTTCCAGTAGTCATGTATGGATGTGAGAGTTGGACTATAAAGAAAGCCAAGTGCTGAAGATTTGATGCTTTTGAACTTAGGTGTTGAAAACTCTTGAGAGTCCCTTGGACTGCAAGGAGATCAAACTGGTTAATCCTAAAGGAAATAAATCCTGAATATTCATTGGAAGGACTGATGCTGAAGCTGAAACTCCAATACTTTGGCCACCTGATGCGAAGAACTGACTCACTGGAAAAGACCCAGATGCTGGGAAAGATTGAAGGCGCAGGAGAAGGGGACGACAGAGATGAGATTGTTGGGTACCATAACCGACTTGATGGACGTGAGGTTGGGTAAGCTTTGGGAGTTGGTGACGGACAGGGAGACCTGGCGTGTTGCAGTCCATGGGGTCACAAAGAGTCTGACACGACTGAGTGACTGAACTGAACTGAACTAGAATGGAAAGCAGTTGCTGTAATATCCTAATTGTACAGAGATCTAGAAGTTACACAGGTTGCCCAATTTCTTGGTTTTAGAACTTGGATAAGAATCGGTTTTCTTGGGTCTCATTCTTAAATTCTAATTTTACCTATTTGTTTTTCATCCGTGATTTTACACAGTCACTTCCACATGAATAGGTAAAGCACTGCTACAATATAAATTTCAAAGCACAAAAGGAAGGGTGCCTTGCCAGCAGAAAAATATCGTCACAGCAGGAAAAGTTGTAAAAATAGAAAGTTTATACAAAAATCTCTGATCTTTTGTATTGCATAAAACATGAAAATTATTACTTTTCCTGGTTTTTAGAGGAAACGAAAACTAATGTATAGCTGGTCAGTAAGTGATAAAGAAAGACAGCATAGCCTTGGATAACTTTATGGAAAACTTACAATCCTCAGCAATCTGACAGATTCACTGAAAAGTTCCCACAATTCTCAACTCTTCATTTTCCATGTTAACCTCTGGGCCACAGAATCATCCTTTAACTACTCCTCTTTTTAAAAATGATTATATCAGTTAGTATGTGGCATTTTATCAGTTTATTCATCTTTATGAGTGTCCTTTTGGCTAACACACACACACAAGCAGGAAGCCACATAACAGGGTAATCTAATCTTTGTTCAGAATCTCTCTTAATAATTCAGTTCTTAAAAGTGTCAGAATATGAACCTCTGTCTGGTGGAGTCAGGTGTTTCTATAAATGAGCACATTAATTGTGCCCTTGTTAGGTGCTTCTTAAAAGCTTTCAAGACAATACAATGTGAGATAAATAATGCTGATTAGATACCCTCCCATGGAAGAAATAATAGAAAGGGATCAAGTGATAAATGAAATGAATGTTGCCCTATCAAAGCAAATGGTGATAAATGGAGAGCTGGTGCCATTGCTTACACTGGCACTTCTGGAAGCTGGTCACACTATTTATAATTGTGTTTTAGTGTTTTGCAGACCAGTCATTTATACGAACAGTAACATTAAAGTGATAAATTAGGAAGAAGCAGGTTGTCTAATCAGCAGATAAGCAGTGCAGCTCCAGTCAAAAGGAGAGTCATTCTGTTTCTTTTCCATGTTAATAAGTAAGACAGAGAAGGACCATTTGGTTTGAAGGGAAATTTGCCAAATATGCAGCCACTCATATAATGAAATTATTCTTATATTTCCTCTCCTTTCTTTTTAAATGAAGTTTGCTTTTTATTTTAGTCCTCTTTAAGTAAGCTACCTTTTATTTTAATCACCTACAGGAAAGAACTGTGGTAAGCCAGTGGTATAAAAGGGGTATTTCTTGTACCTTAACTGTTAGCTGTTTCAAAAATTTAATATTACCTACAGACTATCCTGCTGTGACTTGTCCTTTTACAAGAAAAGCACAACCAGCAATTCTGTACTATCTGTTGGATTTTGATGTAACAACTATTAAGTGTATTTTTTTCAATTAACTTTTTACTTTGTATTGGAGTATAGCCAATTAAAAAAGTTGTGATAATTTCAGGTGGACAGCAAAGGGACTCAGCCATACATACACATATATCCTTTCTGCCCCAAATTCCCCTCCCATCCAAGCTATTAAATGTATTCTTAATTAAGATTATACAGATCTCATAAGTGATGAAAAAGATTTTAAGAAAGCATATGTGCACTTTAGTGTAAAAGTGTACACTTTCTAATAAAAATGAATATTAACTAATGAAACTACTCATCTTATGCATTTTTACAAAATAATTCTATTAATGACTAAATTTAATCAGGCAGTAAAACTCTTTTGTTAATGCTTTGATATCCTGCAGTAATTTTTTTTTTCTGGTTCAGAAAATTACTTTGCCTCAAGATTAATAAACTTCCTTTCCAATTTTGGGATTCTCATGTGCTCTTATTTTCATCCAGATTTCAATAAATATGTACTATTAATTTTTTCATTCATTTTTCCCTTTAAATCTATATTCTGGGAGCATGAAATCAAATGGTACCAAATACCACTGGTTACACTGTGCACATGTGTTTAATCTCTCTTTTGAAGAAGTTTTAAAATGTGTTACCATTTTTTTATTCTAAATTTTTAATACCAATCCTACTCAAAGTCTTCCAAAAGATGGAGGAGAATGGAATATCTCCAAACAATTTTTATGAATCCAGCATTACCTTGATCCCAAAGCCAGATTAGGACAATATAAGAAAAGTATAGACCAATATTTTCAATAAACATAGACACAGAAAATCATGAACAAAATACTAGCAAACTGAATTTAACAGCACACTAAAAGAATCATACATCATGACCAATTTGGATTTATTCCTGGCACACAAAGTTGCTTGAACATGTGACAATTAATGTGAAAGAAGGTAAGCAAACTACAGTAGATGGGCTAAATTGAACCTACTCTTTTTTTTCCTTTTGGTGTTAAGAACACAACATTAGTTGTACCTTCAACAAATTTTTAGGTGCACAATGGTGCACCTGGTGGCTTAGATTGTAAAGAATGCTCCTGCAATGCAGAAGACACAGGTTTGAACCCTGGCTTGGGACGATTCCCTGGAGAAGGGAATGGCAACCCTCTCCAGTATCCTTGCCTGGAGAATCCCATGGACAGAGACACCTGGCAGGCTACAGTCCCTGGGCTTGCAAAGAGTTGGACACAACTGAACAACTAATGCTAACACTGCCTGCTGCTGCTGCTGCTGCTGCTAAGTCACTTCAGTCGTGTCCAACTCTGTGTGACCCCATAGACGGCAGCCCACCAGGCTCCACCATCCTTGGGATTCTCCAGGCAAGAACACTGGAGTAGGTTGCCATTTCCTTCTCCAATGCATGAAAGTGAAAAGTGAAAGTGAAGTCACTCAGTCATGCCCGACTCTTGGTGACCCCATGGACTGCAGCCCACCAGGCTCCTCCATCCATGGCATTTTCCAGGCAAGAGTACTGGAGTGGGTCGCCACTGCCTTCTCCAACACTGCCTAGGGTATTGTTAATGACAGACACAATGTTGTATGGCAGATTTCTAGAATTTATTCGTCTTGTACAACGAAAACTTAATATGCATTGAGCATCAAGTGTATTCTCCCAATCCCCAACTACTGGCAACCATTATTCTACTCTGCTTGTTGCTCTGTTTGATTATTTTATATACCCTACATAAGTGGAATCAGGCACTTTTTGCTCTCTATGATGATTATTTCATGTAGCATAATGTCCTTCAGGTTCATCTATGATGTTGCCTGTGGCAGGATTTCCTTCCATTTTTAGGCTGAATAGCATTTCACTGCATGTATATACCACATTTTCTTTATCCAGTCATCCACTGATGGAAATTTAGAGTGTTCCCATGTCTTGATTATAGTGAATAATGCTGCAACGAACATGACAGTGCAGATATTTCTTCAAGATTCTGATTTCCATTCCAGAAGTGAGCTTGTGGAAATATACAATAGTTCTATTTTTTAATATTTGGAGGAATCTCCATGCTGTTTTCCATAGTGACTGCACCATTTTATATCCTTGAGGATCGTGGAAGGGTTCCTCTTTGTATACATCTTGACAATACTTATCTGTTTGTTTTTTTTTTAATAGTGGCCGTTCTACCAGGTGTGAGGCGATAGCTACAGTTTTGTTCGGCATTTCTCTGATTATTAGTAAGTGGGCACCATTTAATATACCTGTTCATCATTTGTACATCTTTGGAGAAATGTCTATTCAAGCACTTTGACCAATAAAATACTATTAGAAAAATCATACATCAACTAATGTATAACCAATAAGAAATGAATAAATTCCCAGAAATATACAGCCTACCAAGACTGAATCATGAAGAAACAGAAAATCTGAACAGATAAACTACTAGTAAGGAGGTTTAATCAGTGATCAAAAATCTTCCAAGAAACAAAAGTCCAGGACCAGATGGCTTCACTAGTATATTCTATCAAACACTTGAAAAATTAATACAATCCTTCTCAAACTCTTCCAAAAAATAGACAAGAAGGCAATATTTCCAAACTATTTTTATAAATCTAGCACTACCCTGATTCCAAAGCCAGACAAGGATACTATAAGAAAACTACAGGCCTATATTCTCAGTAAACACAGATGCAAAAATCCTGGACAAAATAGTAGCTAACTGAATTCAATAACACATCAAAAGAATCATACACCCTGACCAGTGGATTTATTCCTGGAATACAAGGTTGTTACAATATATGAAGATCAGTGAATGTGATATACCACATTAACAGAATGAGGATAAAATTCATATGCTCATCTCCCTAGATGCAGAAAAAGCATTTGACAATGTTAACTACACTTTCATGATAAAAATTCTTAACAAACTAGGCATAGAAGGAATGTAGTTCAATTAGTCATGGTCATATATGAGAGACCACAGCGAACACCGTATTCAGCTATGAAAAGCTGAAAACTCTAAGATCAAGAATAAACCAAGGATTCTCTCTTTTGTCACTTTCAGTCAACATAGCACTACAAGTTCTAGTCAGAAAAATTAGGGGTGCTAATAGATAAAAGAGAATTCATTTGTTTACTTTGGTTCATGTAAATGCCAGTCTTTTAAGTCTATTTGCTACCGCTGCTGCTGCTGCTGCTAAGTCGCTTCAGTCGTGTCTGACTTTGTGTGACCCCATAGACGGCAGCCCACCAGGCTCCACCGTCCCTGGGATTCTCCAGGCAAGAACACTGGAGTGGGTTGCCATTGCCTTCTCCTTAAGTCTATTTAAGGACATATAAAAGAGAATGTGAAAATTAAAGAAAAAAAAGAAACCAATGATTTAGATATAATTATTGCTTTGAATGCCTCAGTTCTGTCTGCTTTTGTTTTTCCATAACTCACTGCTTTCTGTCTTCTAGTTTTCATTTTAACAGCTACTTTCCCCTCATGAGGCTTTCCTGGTGGCTCAGAGGTTAAAGTGTCTGCCTCCAATGCGGCAGACCCGGGTTCGATCCCTGGTTCGGGAAGATCCCCTGGAGAAGGAAATGGCAACCTACTCCAGTATTCTTGCCTGGAGAATCCCATGGACAGAGAAGCCTGGTAGGCTACAGGCCATGGGGTCGCAAAGAGTCGGACACGACTGAGCGACTTCACTTTCACTTTCACTCCCACCCCCCACCCCGGTACGTTCCCAGACTCCTCAAAAATGAATTGGGGACCCCACTAGTTTACCCAAACAGTACCCTTTCAAATCCCTTGTTGTAGAACTGGGAATATTCCCTGTAATGGTCAATTTTCTTACCTATTTCTCCAATAGACATCACCCCTATGACCTAATGTATCAACCCAAAATGTATATGCTAAAATCCTAATCCTCAAGAAGATGGCATTTGGCGGTGGGGCCATGAGGGTGATGAGGACATGAGGGTGGAGCCCTCATGAGCTGGAGTACTGCCCCTTTAAGAGGTCCCAGAGAACTTTCTTGTGTCCTGTGCTCCATGTGAGCAGGACACAGGAACTGCTATCTGTGGGCTGGGAGGTGGGCTCTTACAAGACACCACACCAACCTGCTGGCACCATGATCTTACCCTTTCCAAACCTGAGAATGGTAGAAGCAAATTTCTGTTGTTTATAAGGCACCCAGTCTGTGGTGTTATTACAGCAGTTCAAATGGACTAAGGCAAAGACCTTTCTGTAGATCCAACAATGGGCTCAGTGCTTGCTATAGAGTAAATGCTTACGTGGTCATGCTTTGTGACTAACTGAAATGGCAGTGATTTCAATTAGTCATAAAGTAACAGGTGTGAGGTGATAGCCCATAGTTTTAATCTGCATTTCCTTGATTGGCCATTTTTATGTCTTCTTTGGTGAAATGTCTATTCAAGTCTTTAACCCAATAAGAGACTACTAGAAAAAACATACATCAGCAAATTGGTTAACCAATAAGAAATGAATAAATTTCCAGGAAACTATAATGACACCATAGTATGAAGAGTGGAGGTCCTACTGATTATCACCCTTGAAATCTTCTGATTTGGAAGACTGTAATAATACACTTTTAAGAGATTAAGAATGTTAATTTCTCTTATCCATTTCTTTCTGCTTTTAGAAGAGTCAAGAATAAAGATCTGGCTTCCTCTATACAGGACTTTGTAAGGCCTGAACAAGGATGTATTTTTACAACTGTTATTGTTGTGTTTTAGATGGCAGAGAATTCCAATGACTTTTCTCCTTTAAATTTAAAATTTTCTTCTTAGAAGTTTCTCTTCTATCAAAAGACAAGAAGAGAATCACATGTTATATATATAATTTTTATTTAACACTTTTATTTAACTTTTATTTTCATTTATGAACTGCTTTCAGTGACAGGAAGTAGGCAGTTTCAGCCAAGGTGATGATTTTTACCTGTCTTCTCTCCCAAAGTTAACTTGTGCAGAGGCCAGATCTTAGCAGATGAACATTCCTGCTGATGACTGCATTAGCAACGTATTCACTTCTTTGTTACTGCTTTTGCAAATAAGCAAACAACAACAAAATAATAGCTGGAACCAATATTCATATAAATGGGTATCTCATTTTGTTTTCTAATTTTTTCCTTTTGGGAAATAAGAAAAAAAAAATAGTTATACACAGGACTCATTCTTCCTGTGACATGAACAATCCATGGATGATACCTGACCTCTTTCCCTGTGCACATCATTCCTACAAAAACAGTCCATAATTCCTTGAACTGGCAGCTGCTATATTCTTGACTGACAGTTTGTGCTCATCATAAACTTATATTTTTCTACTTTATCTGTTGAACAAATACTTACTGAATGCATCCTATGAAAGCATAGTCATCAAAGGAAGGTACTGTTATCTTGTTATTCTAAGTGGTATGTAGTTGTTACTAAGATTTTTAAAACAGACTAACAGTGTGATAAGAAGTTTCTGACTTAGGTTAAGTATAAAGAAAAGGAAACAGAAATTTGGAAAGGCTCAAATTTTGCATTTTAAGTTGCTAAGGATAGGGTTTTTCTCAAGCCCAAGAGTCAAAAGAAAAGGCTAATTCTAGGATTCTTAAAAAATATATTTAATATTTATACTTTGTATAGAATATAAAACTTTATCTTTATATTTTATAATAAATATAAAAATTTATATTTACATTTTATATTTTATATTTCATATTAAAATATGTATATAAAAAACTTTAAAATATGTATAAATCTAGAGGGTAAGTCTTATTCAGTGGTTAACAGTGTTCTAAAGTCAAACACTGTTTCACTGGTTCTCTAATTAAAAAGACTAAGTGTATTTCTTTTATGTTCAGGTTTTTTTTTATTTTTATATTTTCTTAACAATTAGTAATGAATATCAAAATTACTGAATCCATCCCTTTCTTTTCTCAGTTTTGGTGTCTTGGTAGCTGAGCTGGTACCCTGGCTACATATGAAAAAATGATGGGAGGTGAAATATAGGCCCACCAAATTTGACAATAGAACCTTATCCAAGGGCAACAAACAGGCTTTACTTAGCATTCAGTGTTTGGAAGCATGCTCATTATCTCAGCTAGATTAAAAATATACAGAAACTCAAAAATATAATTAGGCAAAGCCTAGAGCAAAGCATTTTATAAATAGGGTAGATGAAAACAATGAGATGATTTTGAGACACCTGATCTAGTTGATTTCTCTTTCTCTCCAAAGTATTAATTAAAAAAAGGACAGACTTCACATGGTGAGCTATTTAACTTTCTACAGCATACCCACAGTTTCAATAATGTTAAACACTTGGGATAGTCAGCATCTGAATAATGCAGTCTTTTATTATACAGGGTTTCCTTGATAAGGGGCAAAAATTACATTTCAGATTCTGCTCTGTCTCTTACATCTTTCCTATAAATTGTCCACAGATTAGTGTCATTAATCATATTTTGTAGACAAAGAAATGAGACACAGAAAAGAGTGATTTTTTTCTTTTTTAAGATCATAAAAGATTGGGAGAGAAAGAGATTTTACTTTATTACTTCTAGTTCATGCTTATCTTTAAAAAAATATTGATTCCACAATTTTCAAATAATTTGTATAAAAATTACAGTAAAAATCAGAAAAGAGTGCCATTTTGTTAGCTTTTCTTTATTAAAGAGATTGTTAAAATAATTTATTATAATTACCTACTACTATTGAATGTAACACTGAATCAAAAAATCATTTTCCTTTTTTGAGCAAGTTATATATAAGCTTACTTGAAGACACAGTCAAACAATTTGGTTGCAGAAAAATAGTAGTTTTATATCTCATATTCATTTCTGCAAAGCAAACATCCTCCCCTATGGAGACTTTACCAAAAGCTGTATTCTACTTTTCAGTGTGGAAGGCATAATTATAATTCGTTCTTATCCACAAGCAATCTTTCTCCTTCATCTTTAAGAATCAACTATTTGTGAATAGGGTAAGTTTTGAGCCCTAACTTTCCACTAACCAACAATTCATAAGTGGCATGAATGGGATTATTGGTTTGTAATGGATATTCATCCTGACACACTACCTAGGATAATTAACTTAAAAATAGACATAGTAGTTTTGCAAAATAGAAAGAAAGTTCTTTACATCAATAAATAGAGAGGGAGTAATAATCCAAAAAAGTAAAATCACAAACTGATGTTGAGTAATGAATTCCTTATTTGGAGGGTGAATTTATATACCTGCATGCTTGGGATCAATAGCTGAAAATAAAGTATTAAAAACTGGTCTCAAGTTGAAAAAGAAGAGCACCCTAAAGCCCACAGAAGGAAAGAAACAATAAATATCAGAGCAAAATTTAATGAATTAGGTAACAGAAAAACAATAGAGAAAACCAATGAGTCAAAAGTTATTTGAAAGATCAACAAAACTGATGAAACTTTAGACAGATAAAAAAAAAAAAGAGAAAAGACTCAAATACATAAAATGAGGAGTGAAAAACGGGACATTACTACCAACCTTACAGAAATAAAAAGGATTACAAGTGAATACTATGAATACATGCCAACAAATTAAATAACTCAGATAAAGTAGACAAATTCTTCGAAAAATATAAACTATTGAAACTGACTCTAGTAACAGCTTTCGACAAAAAAAAAGTTCAGGCCCAAATGGTTTTACTAGTGAAGTCTATTAAACAGTTAAAGAATAATTAATACCAATTATGCACAAACTAATGCAAAAATGGAAACAGTAAATACCTCCTAATTCATTCGATTAAGCCAGTATTATCCTGATACCAAAGCCAAAGACTTCATAACAAAAGAAAACTAGAGACCAATAAGTTATAAATATAGATGCAAAAATCCTTGACAAAATACTAAAACAGAGATCTAATGACATATAAAAATATTATACACCATTATAAATTGGGCCTTATTCCAGTAACTCAAGGTATCTTACAATCAGAGAATTGATGAATGTAATAACATTAATACAATGAAGGACAAAATCACACAATGATCACAACAGACCTAAGAAAACCTTTTGATAAAATCCAGCATCCTTTATTATAACAATGCCAAAGAAACTAAGAGTACAAGGGGATTTCCTCAACTGACTACAGGCATCTATGAGAAGTTCACAGCTAACATTATAATTGATACTGAAAACCTATTTCCCCCTAAGATTAGGAACAACACAAATATATTCACTTATGTAACTTCTATTTAACATTCTACCAAAAAGTCTAGTCAGGCCAATCAAGTAATATAGTGAAATAAAAGGCATTCAGATTGGAAAGAAGTAGAACTATCTCTATTTGCAGAAGAAATAATCTTGTACATAGAAAATCCTATGGAATATCATGAAAATATTACTAGAAATAGTAAATTAGTTCACAAAAGTTGCAAGACTCACATCAATACAAAATATATACAAATCAATTGAATTTCGATGCTAGCAATGAACACTCCAAAAAAGAAAATTAAGACAGAAATTGCATTCACACTAACATCAAGAGAACAAATATGAACAAATTTAACAAAACAAATGTAAACCATATATTTTAAAACTATAAAATATTGTTGAAAGAAATTAAAGATTACCTAAATAAATGAAAAGACATCACACATTTAAAAATAAGGAGACTTAATATTGTTAAGATGGTAATACTCTTCAAACTGATCTACGCTTCTATTCAATAATATACTTATCAAAACACCAGCTGGCTTTTTGCAATTGACAAGCTGATCCTAAAATTCACAGGGAAATTCAAAGGACCAAGAATAGCCAAAAAAGTCCTGAAAAAGCAGAACAGGGTTGGAAGATTCACACTTTTTGATTTCAAAGTTTACTACAGAACTATAGCAGTTAAGACAGTGGACTATTTGCCTTAGGATAGACAGATGAATCAGCAGAATAAATTAATTGAGAATAAGAAATAATTCATCACATTTCTATCAACCTATTTTCCACAAAAGTTCAAATACAGTCTAATGGAAAGAACAGCCTCTTCAATGATGAATTACAGTTTTTTAAATAAAAGTTTATGGACTGTTTCCCCAGGATAGTATATGCTAGACCAAAAACAAATAGCTGGTGATTTTAAAGTTTAAACATCTTTGACATTTTTAATGTCATCTACCTAAGAAAAATTATAAGACGCTTACTCCTTGGAAGGAAAGTTATGACCAACCTAGATAGCATATTCAAAAGCAGAGACATTACTTTGCCAACAAAGGTCCATCTAGTCAAGGCTATGGTTTCTCCAGTGGTCAAGAAAGCTGAGCACTGAAGAATTGATGCTTTTGAACTGTGGTGTTGGAGAAGACTCTTGAGAGTCCCTTGGACTGCAACGAGATCCAACCAGTCCATTCTAAAGGAGATCAGTCCTGAGTGTTCATTGGAAGGAATGATGCTAAAGCTGAAAACTCCAATACTTTGGCCACCTCATGTGAAGAGTTGACTCATTGGAAAAGACTCTGATGCTGGGAGGGATTGGGGGCAAGAGGAGAAGGGAACGACAGAGGATGAGATGGCTGGATGGTATCACTGACTTGATGGACATGAGTTTGGGTGAACTCTGGGAGATGGTGATGGACAGGAAGACCTGGTGTGCTGCGATTCACAGGGTCACAAGGAGTCGGACATGACTGAGTGACTGAACTGAAGCTAAGAGAAGCAGAAGATGTTAAGAAGAGGTGGCAAGAATACACAGAAGAAATATACAAAAAAGATCTTCATGACCCAGATAACCACAATGGTGTGATCACTCACCAAGAGCCAGACATTCCAGAATGTAAAGTGAAGTGGGCCTTAGGAAGCATCACTACGAACAAAGCTAGGGGAGATGATGGAATTCCAGTTGAGTTCTTTCAAATCCTAAAAGATGATGCTGTGAAAGTGCTGCACTCAGTATGCCAGCAAATTTGGAAAACTCACCAGTGGCCACAGGATTGGCAAAGGTCAGTTTTCATTCCCATCCCAAAGAAAGGCAAAGCCAAAGAATGCTCAAACTACCACACAATTGTACTCATCTCACACACTAGCAAAGTAATGCTCAAAATTCTCCAGCCAGGCTACAACAGTACATGAACCATGAACTTCCAGATGTTCAAGCTGGATTTAGTAAAAGGCAGAGGAACCAGAGATCAAATTGCCAACATCCGCTGGATCATGGAAAAAGCAAGAGAGTTCCAGAAAAACATCTATTTCTGCTTTCTTGACTAAGCCAAAGCCTTTGACTGTGTGGATCACCATAAACTATGGAAAATTCTGAAAGAGATGGGAATACCAGACCACCTGACCTGTCTCCTGAGAAATCTGTATAGTTAGAACTGGACATGGAATAACACACTGGTTCCAAATAGGAAAAGGAGTATGTCAAGGCTGTATATTGTCACCCTGCTTATTTAACTTATATGCAGAGTATATCATGAGAAACGCTGGGCTGGAAGAAGCACAAGCTGGAATCAAGATTGCCGAGAGAAATATCAATAACCTCAGATATGCAGGTGACACCACCCTTATGGCAGAAAGCAAAAAGGAACTAAAGAGCCTCTTGATGAAAGTGAAAGAGGAGAGTGAAAAAGTTGGCTTAAAATCAACATTCAGAAAACTAAGATTAAGGCATCTGGTCCCATCACTTCATGGCAAATAGATGGGGAAATAATGGAAACCATGAGAGAGTTTATTTTTGGGAACTTCAAAATCACTGTAGATGGTGACTGCAGCCATGAAATTAAAAGACGCTTACTCCTTGGAAGAAAAGCTATGACCAATCTAGACAACATATTAAAAAGCAGAGACAATACTTTCATAACAAGGGTCCATCTAGTCAAAACTATGGTTTTTCCAGTAGTCATGTATGAATGTGAGTTGGACTATGAAGAAAGCTGAGCACTGAATGATTGCTGCTTTTTAACTGCAGTGTTGGAAAAGACTCTTGAGAGTCCCTTGGACTGCAAGGAGATCTAACCAGGCAATCCGAAAGGAAATCAGTCCTGAATATTCATTGGAAGGACTGATGTTGAAGCTGAAACTCCAATACTTTGGCAACTGATGGGAAGAACTGACTTATTGGAAAAGACACTGATGATGGGAAAGATTGAAGGCGGGAGGAAAAGGGGACAACAGAGGATGAGATGGTTGGATCGCATCACTGACTCAATGCACATGAGTTTGACCAAGCTCCAGGAGTTTGGTGATAGACAGGGAAGCCTGGAGTGCTGTAGTCCATGGAGTCACAAAGTGTTGGACATGACTGAGCTATTGAACTGAACAGAACCAGCTATTCAAAATAGAAGGTGACTGTTTGGATTGAGGGCCTTATGAGAAGTTATTAGACAGTTGTAAGGGTAATTCACAAATTTAAAACCTGACCAATCTTATATTGATGACTGAAAACAGATATTCTTCCACTGCCAGGATGTTCTCACTATCTTTTATCTGTGTCAGCTTTATTCTTTCACACAAGTTCCATTTGGCCATGGTCACAGCTGACAGAGGCTCTGGGTTCATGTACTTTCAAATTCATTACCAGTGAGAATAGAAGCTTCTCTAGTCTGCTACTGCTACTGCTAAGTCACTTCAGTTGTGTCCAACTCTGTGCGACCCCATAGACGGCAGCCCACCAGGCTCCCCTGTCCCTGGGATTCTCCAGGCAAGAACACTGGAGTGGGTTGCCATTTCCTTCTCCAGTGCATAAAAGTGAAAAGTGAAAGGGAAGTCGCTCAGTCGTATCCAACTCTTAGCGACCCCGTGGACTGCAGCCTACCAGGCTCCTTCGTTCATAGGATTTTCCAGGCAAGAGTACTGGAGTGGGGTGCCATTGCCTTCTCCATTCTCTCTAGTCTAGCCCAGAGGGAAAATTCTTATTGTCTTGAGTTTCACATGTGTCCTCCTGGCTGGACCAATAACAAAGGCATTAAAGTTTGATTGGTATTAGGTAATATCTAAACAATATGTTTGATGCCTATCAACTTTGCTTCCACTTTATACTACAATGATTTCCATTCAAATTCAGAAAACAACATGTGCTTCTAACCTAATCCTGAATGTTGCAGGGTATTGGAGATACCCTAGAAAATGTTCAGTAATCCTTTTCTACTTCATGCTTGGTTGTACTGTGACTAGGAATTCAGTAAGAACCTTACTAAGTGCTAGGATAAGGGGATTTTCCCTAATGATATCCAGGCCACCTCCTTTTCTGGTTAAAACCAGGAAAAGCCATACACAAGCATAATAAACTCATGTAGCCTCATAGGGAAATATCACCTACCATTGATTTGTTTCTACATCTTTCCTTCACCTTCTACCTGACATTTTGCCTGAATTAGTATGATGATGACATGCCCCTTTTTCCAGAGGATAAGCAAAAAGGGGTACATAGTAGACTCTGTGTTATGTAATTCTTTGTGCAAAAACAGGGAACCATAACCAATAAGGAAAGGTAAAATGCTAAGACATGGAAGCAACCTAAACATCCATTAACAGATGGATGATAAAGAAGATGTGGTAATACATACAATGGAATATTACTCAGCCATTTAAAAGAATGAAAGACGGCCATTTGCAGCAATATGAATGGACCTGGAGATTATTATACTAGTAAAGTAAGTCAGACAGATAAAGACAAACATATCACTAATAGGCGAAATCTAAAAAAAATGATACTGGACAAATAACTTACTAGGTTGGTGCAAAAGTAACTGCAGTTTTACACTGTTGAAAATTGCCATTTGATATTGGAATACATTGTTAAATAAATGTGGCTATGTTATACATCACTTTAATGTGCATTACTCACTTTTTTTTTCTAGCAAGTTGTTACTATTACATGCGACTTAGAAATAATGTTAGACAAAAAACAAATTCAAATGATTTTCTTATTTGAATTCAAAATGGGTCAAAAAGCAGCAGAGACAATTCACATCAACAATGCGTTTGGCCCAGGAACTGCTAATGAACATACAGTGCAGTAGTGGTTCAAGAAGTTTTACAAAGGAGACAAGAGCCTTGAAGAAGAGGACCACAGTGGCTTGCCATCAGAAGTTGACAACCACCAACTGAGAGAATCATCAAAGTTGATTCTCTTACAACTATACAAGAAGTTGCCAAAGAATTCAACATTGACCAAGCTATGGTCATTCAGCATTTGAACAAATTGAAAGAGTGAAAAAGCTCAATAAGCGGGTGCTTCATGAGCTGATGGCAAATCAAAAAAACCATATTGAAGTGTTGTCTTCTCTAATTCTACACAACAGCAAGAACCATTTCTTCATCTGATTGTGATGTATGACAGAAAGTGGATGTTATAGGACAACTGGCGATGACCAGCTCAGCGGCTGGACCAAGAAGAAGCTCTGAAGCAGTTCCCAAAGCCAAACTTACAACAAAAAAAGGTCATGGTCTCTATCTGGTGGTCTGCTACCTGTCTGATCCACTACAGCTTTCTGGATCCCAGTGAAACCATTATATCTGAGAAGCACACTTAGCAATCAATGAGATGCACTGCAAACTGCAGTGCCTACCAGCTGGCATTGGTCAACAAAAAGGCGCCAATTCTTCTCCACAACAATGCCCAACCACACATTGCATAACCAACACTTCAAAAGTTGAACAAACTGGGTTACAAAGTTTTGTCTCTTCCACCACATCCACCTGACCTATTGCCAATTGACTACCACTTCTTCAAGCACCTGCAGGGAAAATGCTTTCCAAGAGTGTCAAATCCCAAAGCATGGATTTTTATTCTACAGGAATAAACAAACATTTCTTGTTGGCAAAAACATGTTGATTGCAATTGTTCCTATTTTGGCGAATAAATATGTGCTTGAGCTTAGTTATAATGATTTAAAATTCACAGTCCAAAACCATAATTATGTTCACACCAACCTAATATTTACTAAGCTGAAACATATTTACAGACTTAGAGAATGAATTTAGGCTTACCAAGGGGGAAGTTGGTATTGGTGGGGATGGGGAGGGCCAAATTGGGAGTTTGGGATTGACATGTAGATACTGCTATATTTAAAATACATAACCAATAAGGACCTACTGTAGAGCATAGGGAATTCTGATCAATATTCTTTAATAACCTAAATGGGGAAAGAATTTGAATACACGTATAACTGAATCAAAAGGTAAAGTGTACTGGGTCCTTATTTCATGCTTGACACTTTTCATGATCATCTCTTTTAATTTTAACCACAAACCCTATGAGAAGGCATCATTTTACTGTTATGGGCTCAGCAGGGTTCAGATGATATGTGCAAGGTTACCAGGTCCTTAGCAGCAGTAAAATAGCATGCAGCTGGATACCTTGTCCATGCTCTTGACCAGTGTATTATACTCCCTTCCTGAATCTTAGCAAAGTTGAAGCTTTCCGCATTTAAGAGAAATGGCATCATGTAGGAGGCTAGTATTTGTAAGGAAGTTATTTGTTATGCAAATATAGGTCTTTTCACTTTTGTTCTTGTGATCTTTTGGGTAATTTAAATGCCCTGTTCAATTTATGTACTTCGTTTGCATGATTTATTAAAAATGTTTATTTTGATCTTATCAAATGGGACAGTTCCTTTGAGACTTTATTAAGAGAGGAGGGCAGGAGGATGCTAAGAGTGGACAAGAGTATTACTGACACTTTCCAACATGCAGAAACTTTCTCTTTTGAAAGTCTGCACAGGCCTTTTGGGTCTGCACAGGCCTTCGAGACAAATATGTCATAGGGAGTCTAGTCAATTGAGAACTGAAATATCACTTCATCACTTTAATGAGGGGCAAGAATGGTTTCATATAGAACATCATGTAGACATGATTCCCACTTAATTGATTAATTATGAATTCATATTCTTATAAAAACTCATGGATTTATGTCTGATTCCTTTTGGAATTCCAGGGACCAGATATTTTAGTTGTACACCTGAAATGTTTTACAAATTCCTGCCCACCTGCCCCAGGAAGAAACTAAATTTTCTGATTAAAGTTAGAATATTTGCTTCCAAACCACAAGGATACTATTCTGCTGAGTAGGGTCATCAGTGAAAGGTATGTAACATCCATCTTGGAACCAAGTTTAGTCAGTCCCTTTAATTAATGCCTGAGGAATCAGCTTTATCTTTTAAAACAATAAAATCTAATTGTGGTTCAAATTAAACACTCTAATGAAGGTGACCACAAAGCAATTGATCAAAATTAATGGGTGAGTAGTTTCGCTTTCATTAAATAAAACTCTTGTTTGTTGAACATAAATAACTTAAGGGACTTAACTCTTGTTATTGACATATCAGAACCTCTGGAGGAAGAAGAGCCAATTATTGTTGGGGCTATTTTTAAAAAGGAGAATGGAGCTTTAAAAAAATTGAAAGAATGTCTTCTCACTTTGTTGTTCAATAAACATTTTAAAAATTTCTAATATATACAATAGTTAGGGATAAAAATAATACAGCCCATGACAAAAGAGGTTAGAACAATGAAAATTAGCGCAGTGAATTTTGCCATCTTGAATATTTTTTATACTTTTCCATCCAGTTTTATTGATAGAATTGACATATAGGACTGCATACATTGAAAGTACAAAGCATAATGATTTGACTTATATTATGAAATGATTATCACAACAAGTCTAGTGGGCATCCATCATCTCCTATAGAAATTAAAGAAATAGAGAAAAAAATTCTTTGTGATGAGAACACTTCAGATTTACTCTTCTATCAACTTTCATACATAACATACAGAAGTGTTAAATATATTTATCATGTTTTACATTACATCTCTAGTATTTATTTATATTATAATTGGAAGCTTGTACTTTTTGACTACCTTCATCTACCTGTACCTACACCCTGCCTCTGGTAACCACAAATCTTTTTCCTTTGAGTTTATTTTTGAAGTTTAATTGACTTACAACACTACGTTAGTTTCTAGTACAGAAAACAGTGGTTTGATATTTCTATACACTCAAAACTATCACCACAATAAGTCTAGTGACCATCTCACCATACAAAGATATTACATAATTATTGGCTATATTCCCCAAACTACACATTTCACACCCTTACTGAAAGTTTGTACCTCTTAATTTCCCTCACCTATATCTCTCAATCCTCCATCCCACCCCTCTGGCAACCACTTGTTCATTCTTTGTATTTTTGACTCTGCTTTGCCTCCAATATCGAGAAACAAGACAAGGATGTCCAGTTTTGCCAGATCTATTCAACATATGTAGGAAATTCTGGTCAGAGCAATTAGGCTAAATATAAATAAAACTTTAAAAAGAAATAAAAGAAACCAAATTAGGAAGAAGTGATCTTCTTCTTTCAAACAAAGATATAGAGTTCTCTTTGTTTAAAAATGACATTATAAGTAGGAAACCATAAAGATACTGCAAATAAACTATTAGAACCAATAAACAAATTCACCAAAGTTGAAGAACATAAAATCAACAAAGAAGAATCAGTTCTGTTTCTTTACAGTAGCAAAGAATAATTATAGAAAGAAATTAAGAAAATATTTCCATCAAAAAGAATAATATACTTAGGAATAAATTCACTCAAGGAGCCAAAAGACTAGTACACTTAAAATTACAAAACATTGCTGAAAGAAATCAAAGACGACACATTAAAGGGAAAGATATTCTGTGTTCATGGATTCAAAGACTTAATATTATTAAGTTGACAACACTACCCCAAAATATTAATACAATATCTATCAAAATTCCAGTGGCATTTTTTTTTCCTGCAGAAATTGAAAATCTATCCAAAATTTACAGGGGACTTCAAGGGACCCCAAATAACCAAAATAATCTTGAAAAAGAAGAACAAAGTTGGAATGCTTATGTGCCCTGATTTTAATACTTGCTACAAAGCTACAATAACTAAAACAGTATGATACTAGAATAAAGACAGACACAGAAGAATAGAATAGAGAGCCTAGAAATGAATCCTCAAATATAGTCAACTGATTTTTAACAAGGGTGCCAAGTGCATTCAGGGGGAAATTATTTTCAACAAACAGGGTTAAGAAAACTAAATATCCATATACTAAAAATAAAGATGGACCCTTACTTTATACCACACACACACACACACACACACACACACATGCTCAAAATGAATCAAAGGCCTAAATTTAGGAACTAAAACTATAAAACCCTTAGAAGAAACAGGGAGAAATTTATGACTTTGTATTTGGCAATAATTTACTAGACAACAAAAGCAAAAAAAAAAAGAAGAAAACACACACAAAGATAAAGTGGATTTTATAAAAACTAAAAGTTTATGTGTATAAAAGGATAATATTAAGACAGCAAAAAATAGTAGCTCACAGAATGAGAGAATATGTTTCAAATCATCTAATAAGGGATTCATATCCAGAAACTATGTTAAAAACTCTTACAACTCAAAAATTCTAATTCAAAAATGAGCAAAGAGTTTATGAAGACATTTCTCCAAAGTGGTATGCAAATGGCTAATAAGCACATAGAAAGATCAACATCACTAGATATTAAAGAAATAAAAATCAAGTCAACAATGAGATGCCACTTCATATTTGTTAGACATTACCAAAACAACAGAAAGTAAGTGATGCCAAAGATGTGGAGAAATTGGAAATCTCAGACATTGCTGGCAAGAATGTAAAATAGTGGAGCCAATGTGGAAAAGCTTGATGTTTTGTTAAAAAATTAAACAGAATTGCCATATGATTCAGCAGTTTCACCTACAAGTAGATACCCAGTTGTATTGAAAATGAACTCATACATTTGTACACCAATGTTCACTGCAGCATTACTCATGATAGGCAAAAGGTGGAAACAACTGAAATGTCATCAACAGATAAGTGAATAAATAAAATGCATATACTTAAAATAGAATATTAAGTCTTGAAAAGGAATGCAATTCTGATACATGGTATAAAACAATGAACTTCAAAAAAATGTATTATAAGTAAAGTAAGATGGATACAAGAGGACAAATATTGTTATGATTCCATTTATGTAGGATACCTAGAATAGGCAAATTCACAGAGATAGAAAACAGAATCAACTTTGCCAAAAATAAGGAAGGAGGGGAAAATGGGGAATTACTGTCTAATGGGTATAGAGTTTCCTTCTGGGATGATGAAAAAGTTCTGGAAATGGACAATCGTGATAATTGTACAACACTGGTGAATATACTTAATGACACTGAATTGTATACCCAAAAAGGATTAAAATGGAAACTGTTATGTTTTATATGTTTTGCTACAAAAACAAACAAATAGCCTTAAAATAAAAGAGAAAAGAGGGAGGCCATATGTAACAAATGTTCTCATTTCTCAAGAACAATGAGGGCTCAGAACTGTCTTCCCAACATAGAGGTGAGCATCAGTGACTTCCATGTGAGTAAACTGGAGGGCTGTAAGAGGAACTGAGAGGACAGGAACTGGGAGAGTGAGACAATAACCGTCTTGACATTTCATTGCAAAGAGGGGCAAAAAATAAGGAGGTAAGTGGTAGTGCAAGAGGGATTAAGGAAATTATTCAAAAGTGACTTCCAAGAAATAGTGATATATTTCCCTGCTGATGGGAATAATCCAGTCTAGCACAAAAAGTTGATGATGAAGGGGAGAGAGAACTGTTATTGAGTAGGTCAGGTGGATAGAATCTAGCACTCAAGGTGAAGGGCTGCATTTCTTCTTAATTTAATATTATTCCTTGGTTTAATTTTGCAAAGCACAATGCAAAACCTACAGTGTAAGTTCTTTAGTTTAGCCATCCCCAACAAATCCAGTAGATTCTATTTTCTATTCAGTTTAACTTTAAAAGTTTACTGGGAAGCCAAAATTGTTTTGCAAACTTGAGCTGTAAAAATTAATCACATAATCCAAACTGTATTAGTGAATTTGTCCAAGATTATGAGATTTTTGCACATATTTCTCTTTCCCTCTCAAATCTTAGCAAAATGCATGAATTTTATTGCCCATAAACCATTGCCAAGTGACATTTAGGGTTCGTTTCTCCAAGTGTCTTCCAAATTACCATATGCCAAAGCTATTTCTGTGCATTAATCCCAATTATGTGATAACATGTATTCAGATTGCTCAGCAAGCAGTTCTGTGGTACAGGTAGCCACATTTTAAGATCAAATTGGCTGCAGAAATGATTCACATGAAAATAGTAACAAAATCAAAAAGTGCAATAACTTTGTGAGTCAGAGAAGTTTAAGATTTTATTATGGGAATCATTGCTTTCCAGCAAATCATGCTCCTATGGTTTTAATTTCCAAGGGTGTATACTTTGGAATGTCATAAATAACAGTAACAGAAAGTGAAACAGGATCCATTTAGTCTGAGAAGGAGGAAAATTAATATCCAAATTATGGGCCTGTCTTCACTAATGAGGAACTGTTAGGAAGGACGATAGAGATTTTTTAAATGTGTATGCAATAAATATCTTATTTATATATGTATTATTGCACAAAGCTCAGAGAAGTAATGGAAACCAGAAGGGAATGAATGTTTCTTTGGAGGGCATACAAAATTCTAGTTCCTCAATTATGAGACCTAAAAATATAATCAATGAATCAGCATCACAAGAAATAAAGTGGAAGTGAGGGACAATCAGACCATCCTTTCCTCAGTAAAAATGGTAAAATTCTGCAAGAACAATAGATTGACAAATTGAGGTTTTTTTCTGAAAATACACCTGCCACATCCATCTGCATTTTAAGAAATTCCTGAAAGTGATGTCATTTGTCTGTCTTGCTGGGTATCTGCTCTTGAGGTGAGGACACTGATTAAGATGAAAAATCTTTCCGCTATTTATTTGTAAAGAGATTCTTCCTTTCCAACCTGGCAGTGTATTATTGTGCTACTCTGCTGGGAATCAAGGACACTTTGGCTAGTCTATCACCTCCATGCTCAATAGTCTCACTTCCATCTTCTAAATTTCTTACTTTTTTTCCCCTCCTCTCCCTAATGTACCTCACAGCTTTGGGCTCTGAAATCAGATAGCTAATTTCCTGTCCCATCACATTAAATATTTTTGCTTCTTTTCCTCTAAAGTATTTCCATTTATGATGGAAATATTACTACATGTCATTTTAAAGTTTGTATTCTCTTCTATATTTTTCATACTTGTTTGTACCAATTGTGGTCATCTTAGTTTTTAATTTTCTACAGAATACCTTGCTTAATTAATGTGAGAAGAATTTTTTAAACAGCTGTATTCTGAATTCATATTGTTTTGGTGATCTTCATAAAAGAATACTGTGAACCACGGGGCCTTGAGAATTTTAGAGTGACTTTTGATTAAAAATAGCTGACGATAGGCAGTAGTTGAAAATTGCTTTTTTGTCCCAAAGAAAAATTGATTTCACGGGTGGGATGATCACTTTAACTATATATCAGTCATATATATATGTATATCAGTTATAACTAACACCAAACTCAATAGTGGAAGACTCAATAGTTTCCTGCTGAATTTGGGAATAACAAAGGCTCTCTCTTTCATCATATCTATTCTACACTAATGGAATTCTTGCCAGTGTTAATGAGGCACTATAAAGGAGTAAAATGTATAAAAATTAGAAGAAGTAAAACTATTTATTCTGATGTGATGATAGGGTATGTACAAAGTCCTAACAAAACTACCAAAACACAGGATAAAAAAGCAATTTAGCAAGACCACACACACACACACAAAAGTAAATATTAAAAAATTTGTACTTATACAAACTGGTATTAAACAAACGGGAAAAGAAATCTAAAACCCATATTGTTTACAAAAGCACCCAGAATAAAATACTTAGAAATGAATTATTGGAGTATAAGCAAGCCTTGAACACTGAATATTTAAAAAATAGAAACACTATGTTGGATCAATACTGTTAAGATGTTAATTATTCACAAACTGGTTCTGTTCAGTTCAGTTGCTCAGTCGTGTCCAATTCTTTGTGACCCCATGAATCGCAGCACTCCAGGCCTCCCTGTCCATCACCAACTCCCGGAGTTCACTCAGACTCACTTCCATTGAGTCAGTGATGCCATCCAGCCATCTCATCCTCTGTCGTTCCCTTCTCCTCCTGCCCCCAATAGCTCCCAGCATCAGAGTCTTTTTCAATGAGTCAACTCTTCGCATGAGGTGGCCAAAGTACTGGAGTTTCAGCTTGAGCATCATTCCTTCCACTAGTTAGTTAATTGCAAATTTTACATAAAAATGAAAATTGTTCTGAATAGTGAAAGCAATACTGCATAAAGACGAGAAGTTGGAGAACTTACATTAACAGAATTATCCAGAGTATGTGTCAATGGTAGAGAGAGAGAAAACAAATCAACTGAATTTAACAGATTACCTAAAAAGATACCCATTAAAATATAATCAACTTATTTTCAACAAAAGGGCCACAGCATTCAACTGGAAAAGGAATATTTTTAAACTAATTATCAGAGAGTAACTGAATATCCATATGGAAAAAAAAATTAATTTCTACCTCTATTTCACAGTGCAAACAAAGTATCAATTTGAGATGGATCATACACTAAATGTGAAAGCTTTGGCTTTCATATCTGGCTTTTAGAAGAAAACCATAGGAGGCTACTTTCATAATCTTAAAGAAAGATTTTTTAAGGTTAGGTTAGATGTAAAAAGCACAAACTAAAAAAAGCAGACTAAAATTGATAATCGATATATTTAACACCAACAAAATTAAAACTTGTGCTCATCAAAAGATACCATTTAAGAAAATGAATAGTAGAGCTACAGATTGGGGATAATAATCCTCAACATATCTAACACAAAAATCTTGTACTCACATTTCCTGCTACTGCTACTGCTAAGTCACTTCAGTTATGTACAACTCTGTGCGACTTGATAGACGGCAGCCCACCAGGCTCCCCCATCCCTGGGATTCTCCAGGCAAGAACACTGGAGTGGGTTGCCATTTCCTTCTGCAATGCATGAAAGTGAAAAGTGAAAGTGAAGTCGCTCAGTCGTATCCGACTCTTAGCGACCCCATGCATGGACTGCAGCCTACCAGACTCCTCCGCCCATGGGATTTTCCAGGCAAGAGTATTGGAGTGGGGTGCCATTTCCTACAACTAGATAAAAAACACAAACGATTTCTTTTAAATAAGAATATTTTTGAGAAGATACTTATCAATGAAAGGTGTAAAAATAGTTATTAAGCAAAAGAAAAAGCACTCCAGATTATTAGTCTTTAAGAATGTGCAAATTACGACCAAAAGAAGCTGTTACTCTTTACTCACTGGAATGAGTAAACTGGAAACAACCCAAAAGTCCCTTAACAGAAAAATAATATTTTTAGTATCTATAAAAAAGACAACCATTCGTCAGTTAACATGGATGACCAATTACTATATGCATGCATGCTAAGTCGCTTCAGTCGTATCCGACTGTGCAACCCTATGGACAGCAGCCCACCAGGCTCCTCTGTCCACGGATTCTCTAGGCAAGAATACTGGAGTGGGTTGCCATTGCCTTCTCCAATTACTATATGCAACCATATAAATGCATCTTATAAACATTATATAGGATGAAAGAAGTGAAGAAATTCATACAGTATGATTTACTTATATTAAGTTCTAGAATAGGCAAACCTAATCTATGGTGAATTATTTTAATACTAAAAAACTGAAATAGTTTAAAGTCCCACTCATAAACTTTTATAAGTCACAATGAATTTACACAGGATTACCATGAACACTTCTCAGCATTTTCTGAAGAAAACAGGGAGCCATGAATCTCAATAAACTTATAAAGGGAAGGAAAATAATCAATCTTTCATAGTAGATGGATTAATGGATGCTTTACCACTGACAAAACAAAAACAAAACAAAACAAAAAATAATCTTCTGAATGGGAGAAGATATTTCCAAATTATTTAATGGATAAAGTAATATCCAACATATATAAACAGCACATACAACTTAATATGAAAAAGAAACTCAATTAGAAATGGGCAGAAGAATTGAATAGACATTTTCAAAAGAGGAAATGTCTGGCTGACACATAAAAAGATGCTCAATATTTCTAATCATCAGAGAAATGTAAATCAAAATCACAATGAGATATCACCTCATACCTGTCAATATGACTAACCTCATACCTCATACCTTTCAGTATGACTAACATCAAAAAGAACATCAATAACAAATGCTGGCAAAAATGTGGAGAAAAGAGAACACTCATACACTACTGATGGGAATGTAATTGGTACAGCCACTGTGGAAAACAATATGGAGGTTTTTCCAAAAACTAAAGATAGAAATATTATATGATCAACAATTCCACTCTTGGGTATATATCTGAAAACAAAATAAAACACTAATTTGAAAAGATACATGCACCCAAATGTTCATAGCAGCATTGTTTACAATTACCAAGTTATGGAAGCAACCTAAGTCTGTCTCTCTCTATATATATGTATATATCAATACAATAGAATACTGATCAGGCATAAAAAAGAAGGTTTGCCATTCATGGCAACATGAATGGACTTGGAGGGCATTAATAAGTCAGACAGAGAAAGACAAATACTGTATGTGTGGAATCGAAAAAATACAGCAAACTTATATATAGAACCTAAAAAATGTAAAAACTAGTGCATAAAACAACAAAGAAGCAGATTCACAGATACAGAGAGAAAACTAGTGGTTACCACTGGGGAGAAGAAATGAGGAGAGACAATATAGGGGTAGGAGGGAATAAAAGGGTTATTATAGGATTATGTGAAATCATGTATATGAAACTTTTGAACATTTTAAAGCACTATAGAATTTAAAGAATATTTTATTCAATAAAGAATAAATTTCAAAAAAGTTTTCATTATTAAACATAAATGAACTAAAGAGGAAATTCAAGATCCAAGGAAGTAGTCAACAGCCACCATTACAAGAAACAATAAATATAACACGGCTAGAGAAAACAGCTATTTTGATAAATAAACTTAGGGGCTACATCTTAAAATTATTATAGGTACCTCTATTGCAAACCTAAAATAGAACAAATGCAAATGGTTGAGAGAACAAATACAGAGGGAATTAAAACCATAGGGAAATAATATTCATAACAGTGGATGACATTTTTTAAAATCTTGAAAAGTTATTGGTCTTCAAGAAAAAATAAGATGACCAAAATGTTATTCAAGAAATCAAAAATTTGTCAAAGAAAGTCCTCTAAAACACAGTTTTCTTGGTGAGTGTAACAAATAATTTCTTGCAAATAAAACTTATAGTTTTAAGGAACAGAATGCAAAGATGGAACTCTTCATAACTCAACCCAACATAGAAAAGAAATTGCACTAATCTATGAATGTGGCTGTTAAAATCCTAAATAACACAAGAAACTGATATCTAACCATAATGTATATTAAAGAATAATCCAACATTATCAAATAGGGTTTATCTCAGAATTGCAAGTGTAAGGTTTTTTTTTCTTTCTCTATTTTCTCTCATGCCTCTCAAACTATCCCTGTGGAATATATTGGAGACAGAAGCATTAGAATTTTAAAAAGTTACTCTACAGGCAGATTTCTGTAGACCATGAATTCTGGTAGGAAGGACTGTAATTCTAATGGAGAGGGATGAATCTTTGGAGCAGCTCAGCCTAGAGGCAGACCTCAATAGACAACAGAACAGGCGTTGTCATCATAACCTTAAGAATTATTCAAACTGCAGAGATCTCGAGTTGTGGATTAATAATCACAGGATTCATAGAAATAAAATCAATAAGAAACTCATAAAGGAGTTATTTGGTATGGAACACAAAATTTTTTGAAGATTTTTAATCAAGGCCTAACTTGAACTACTTTTCTAGCCATGATCCTTTAGCCTCTCACCCAATCTGGTTCAGTTCACGAATGCAGAGCCCCTTGAAAATAAGGAGCTTCAGGATAGTTTATGAAACATGAACACTCTTCTTAGCCTTTCCTAAAAGGATGGAGAACCCTTAATCTTCATACTAGTACGTGAAGAATGGGAATAACCCAAATGTCAGTGATGAGTGGGGGGAGATTAGTAGATGCCTAATTTTGCATACATTATTTTAATCAGATTTATAAATGCATGACAGTCAGGTCCTTATCCAAATAGGAATAAATGGTGTTTCTGGTGATAAATGGAGCTTTGATCAAGACTATTATTAGGAGATATATGTACCCAAAGTTATACATGAATATTATTTAAGTTCTTGCTTACACAGATGGACTACATATCCTGAACTGACAGAATCCCCATATTGATCTCTTGACTCAAGGAATACGGATACTGTGCTACAAAGAATGGTAGGTCTATTCTTAACAGTCCCACGTTTCTAGTTCTAAATAGGGTATAGTATATTTCAGTGGGCCAAAAATAAGCAACAAAAAGAAAAATTGGCATAAGTAAAAAATAATATTTATAAAGATATCATAAAACCATAAGAATTTAGTAAACTAAAACTCACCAAAGGAAGATCCTATCTTGTCTGGGTTGATAATTGCTAGCCGTTTACTGCCCTGGGGGCATTTACTGATACAATGGGCAGATGAGAATCTATTGACATTGTGCAAGAGACAGGGATCAAAACCATTCCCATGGAAAAGAAATGCAAAAAAGCAAAATGGCTGTCTGAGGAGGCCTTACAAATAGCTGTGAAGAGAAAAGAGGTGAAAAGCAGAGGAGGAAAGGAAAGATAGAGGCATCTAAATGCAGAGTTCCAAAGAATAGCAAGAAGAGATAAGAAAGCCTTCTTCAGCGATCAATGCAAAGAAATAGAGGGAAACAACAGATTGGGAAAGACTAGAGATCTCTTCAAGAAAATCAGAGATACCAAGGGAACATTTCATGCAAAGATGGGCTCGATAAAGGACAGAAATGGTGTGGACCTAACAGAAGCAGAAGATATTAAGAAGAGGTGGCAAGAATACACTGAAGAACTGTACAAAAAAGATCTTCACGACCCAGATAGTCATTATGATGTGATCACTAATCTAGAACCAGACATCTTGGAATGTGAAGTCAAGTGGGCCTTAGAAAGCATCACTACGAACAAAGCTAGTGGAGGTGATGGAATTCCAGTTGAGCTCTTTCAAATCCTGAAAGATGATGCTGTGAAAGTGCTGCACTCAATATGCCAGCAAGTTTGGAAAACTCAGCAGTGGCCACAGGACTGGAAAAGGTCAGTTTTCATTCCCATCCCAAAGAAAGGCAATGCCAGAGAATGCTCAAACTACCGCACAATTGCACTCATCTTACACCAAGTAAAGCAATGCTCAGAATTCTCCAAGCCAGGCTTCAGCAATACATGAACTGTGAACTCCCTGATGTTCAAGCTGGTTTTAGAAAAGGCAGAGGAACCAGAGATCAAATTGCCAACCTCTGCTGGATCATCAAAAAAGCAGTAGAGTTCCAGAAAAACATCTATTTCTGCTTTCTTGACTATGCCAAAGGCTTTGACTGTGTGGATCATAATAAACTGTGGAAAATTCTGAAAGAGATGGGAATACCAGACCACCTGACCTGCCTCTTGAGAAATCTGTATGCAGGTCAGGAAGCAAGAGTTAGAACTGGACATGGAACAACAGACTGGTTCCAAATAGGAAAAGGAGTATGACAAGGCTGTGTATTGTCACCCTGCTTATTTAACTTTATTTTTTGGGCTCCAAAATGACTGCAGATGGTGACTGCAGCCATGAAATTAAAAGACGCTTACTCCTTGGAAGGAAAGTTATGACCAACCTAGATAGTATATTCAAAAGCAGAGACATTACTTTGCCGACTAAGGTCCGTCTAGTCAAGGCTATGGTTTTTCCAGTGGTCATGTATGGATGTGAGAGTTGGACTGTGAAGAAGGCTGAGCGCCGAAGAATTGATGCTATTGAACTGTGGTGTTGGAGAAGACTCTCGAGAGTCCCTTGGACTTCAAGGAGATCCATCCAGACCATTCTGAAGGAGATCAACCCTGGGATTTCTTTGGAAGGAATGATGCTAAAGCTGAAACTCCAGTACTTTGGCCACCTCATGAGAAGAGTTGACTCATTGGAAAAGACTCTGATGCTGGGAGGGATTGGGGGCAGGAGGAGAAGGGGATGACAGAGGATGAGATGGCTGGATGGCATCACTGACTCGATGGACGTGAGTGTGAGTGATCTTCGGGAGTTGGTGATGGACAGGGATGCCTGGTGTGCTGCGATTCATGGGGTCGCCAAGAGTCAGATGACTGAGCGACTGAACTGAACTGAACTGAAAGGCACCCAGATGAGGAAAAGAGAAACCCATAGTTTTTACAATGTGATCAATTGAAAACTGAAAGATCCCCAAACAATTATGAGTTTGCTCCATGAAGTACTAGCTAAATTCTGGGATTCTTCAAGACACTGAGGAGAAGCCAAGAAATTTATAGTTGGAAACCTGACATAAACACAGTGTTTCTCTATATATTTGCCAGATTTTGAAGTTGTGTAGGGTAGGAGCTGAAGCACTAAACTCAAAATCTACAAAGAACAGAACTAATTCCTCCGTAAACTTTAGGGATGAGGAGATGAGACTAACCTCAATTTAGTCAAAACCTAAGAAGAGCCAAGGCACAGGGATGAACCAGTGGTGGACTAAGTTTTATCAGCACTACATGCAGCAGAAGACAGGATGAGTGAACCTAACGATAAGTTAATAAAAACGTCCAAAACACAAATAAATAAGATGTAGATTGAAAGAGAGTATATTAAAACCCAAAGTGAAAAAATTATAAAGAACAAAACAGGGATTAATATACATATATAACTGGAGTTTCAGAGGAAGAGTAGATCGAGACAAGACAGAAAAAAACAATGTGAAAACAGAATTTAAAAAAAAAATCTGAAATCAATGAAAGACATCAACTCACAAATTAAAAAAGCTCAGAGATCTAAGAGAAGGATCATACAAAGAAAATCACATCAAGGTCAAAACCAAATAGGAAGTCTGAAACAGCCAGAGAATAGACATGTCTTCAAGGGAGGAGGAATGGGGCATCTGACTTCTTTCACAACTGAGACTGTGTAAGCTGGAAGACAATAGGATAATATCTGTAAAGTTGAAAAAAATGCTGATCTAGAATTCTATACCCATTGAAATATGCTTCCAAAATGAAACAAAGATGTTCCAAGACAAACAAGAGTGGAGAGTCTTTATGGCAGACTCCCACTTTAAGAAATGCTAAAGGAAATTCTTGAAGTTAAAATAGTCCCTGATGATGGCATAGACTGCAGCATCCAGAGAGGTGAGCATAACATTCAGTATTCCTTTTTTGATATAAAACATTTGCTGATTCCAAAGCAACAGGTGAGAGCCTGAAAAGTTTAGAAGAAAGTTGTGCTTGGATTGGATAAATGGTTATAATGTATAGTTGCTGTGGTTAAAAAAAACCAACAGAACAACAAAACCCTCAGGCTTTCAACTGGAGCCCTTAACAGGCAACACCTAAGTGTAAAGATTAAATAGAAAAGACTGAAAATCAATTTTTGGAAGCAACTGAACCTTTGTTTGCTTTAAAAATGTGATCTGCCTATATCCTAAATGCCTGCTAGAATCTAAGTCCACTCTGAAGAAAAATGTCATTATTCAAAGTCTCATACTAACTCTTCAAAGTTTCTTTGATAATCTCTGAACTTGTGAAAAAGATAGCTAGATGAAAAGATGAAAATTGATAAGCAGGAGAAAAAACAGTGATCTGAAATAGATTTATAGGAAATTAAAATATTAGAGCAATAAACAATAATAGTAATTTAAAATAGCTGTGAATTTTGTCATGGTTGAAAACTATAAAGATGAATATAATTAAAATAATATAACAAATTATGACCTAAATAGATGGATTTAACAACAGGTTAGACATACCCAGTGCAATTTTGGTGACTTTTATTAGACATGAGAAGAAAATATCCAAACTAAAACAAAGACAAAAGGTTAAATTTTTAAAAAACCGCATAAAATGTATATCAGTTCAGTCGCTCAGTCATGTCGGACTCTTTGTGATCCCATGGATGGCAGCACACCAGGCTTCCCTTTCCATCACCAACTCCCAGAGCTTGCTTAAACTCATGTCCATTGAGTTGGTGATGCCATCCAACCATGTCACCCTCTGTCATCCACCTCTCCTCTTGCCTTCAGTCTTTCCCAGCTTCAGGGTCTTTTCTAGTGAGTCAGTTCTTTGCATCAAGTGGCCAAAGTATTGGAGTTTCAACTTCAGCATCAGTCTTTCCAATGAATATTCAAGACTAATTACCTTTAGAATGGACTGGTTTGATCTTGCAGTCCAAGGGACTCTCAAGACTCTTCTCCAACACCACAGTTCAAAAGCATCAGTTCAATGTTCAACTTTCTTTATGATCCAACTCTCACATCCATACATGACCACTGGAAAAACCATAGCCTTGACTAGACAGAACTTTTTTGGCAAAGTAATATCTCTGCTTTTGAATATGCTATCTAGGTTGGTCATAACTTTCCCTCCAAGGAGCAAGTGTCTTTTAATTTCATGGCTGCAGTCACCATCTGCGGTGATTTTGGAGCCCAAGAAAATAGTCTGTCACTGTTTCCATTGTTTCCCCATCTATTTCCCATGAAGTGATGGGATCAGATGCCATGATATTCATTTTCTGAATGTTGAGTTTTAAGCTAGCTTTCTCACTTTCCTCTTTCACTTAAATCAAGAAGCTCTTTAATTCCTCTTTGCTTTCTGCTATAAGGGTGGTGTCCTCCACATATCTGAGGTTATTGATATTTCTCCAGGCAATCTTGACTCCAGCTTGTGCTTCATCCAGCCTGGCATTTTGCAAGATGTACTCTGCAATAAGTTAAGTAAGCAGGGTGACAACATACAGTCTTGACATACTCCTTTCCTAACCTGGAACCAGTCTATTGTTCCATGTCCAGTTCTAACTATTGCTTCTCGACCTGCATACAGATTTCTCAGGAGGCAGGTAAGGCAGTCTAATATCAACATCTCTTTAAGAATTTTCCACAATTTGTTGTGAGAAGATATATAATATATGGCTAAAATTTTAATATAGATGAAATCAGAGTCTTATAAATAAGGACAAAAGGAATAGGGAAGAATCAATATTTGAATAGATAATGGTCTAAAACATTACAAAACTGATACAGATTCGAGGGCCACTACAAAACACATGTGGAATAAAACAGAAAAATTGTATCAATGATTATTTCATTGAAATGTTGGAAACAAAAGACATAGCAAGAAAAATTTAAATCACCACAAGAAAAATACATGATACTTTCAAAGGATAAGCAAGACTGACAGCCAACTCCTCAGTAGAAGCAGTGGAAGATGGCACTTGTTTTTTAGGTCTACCATAACAAAGTATCACAGACTGGGTGGCTTCAAGAAAAATTTATTTTCTCATAGGTTTAAAAGATAAAAATTAAAGATGAAGGTGTTCACAGGGGTTAGTTCCTTCTCAGCGCCCTCTCTCTGGCTTGTAGTTGGCTGTTCAGTGTCTTCTTATGTTCCTCCCTTTATGCCTGTGTCCAAATTTCCTCTTCTTACAAGGACAGCAGTCATATTGGATTATGGCTCATCACGAAGATCTCATTTTTACTTCCTTTCATCTTTAAATATCCTATTTCCAAATACAGTCACAATTGGAGGCTCTGGAGGTGAGGACTTCAATGTATGAATTTTAAGGGACACAGTTCAGCCCATAATAAATACAGAAGACAGGAGTTGAAAGAAAACAACTGAGTCAATTCCTAGGCAGGTTGATAAGAAGTCCTGGGTCCCCAAGGAGGAGAAAGGGGTCTGGGGCTCTTGAAATGGAGATAGGTGTCTGGAATTCTCAAGGAGGAGGAAAGGACAAACATCTTTTCTTTTTTCTTTTTTTCTCTCCACATTCCTTAGTCTTAGTCACATAAAACTTTTTTTCTTTAAGCCTGGAACTAATGATTACACAACTCAGTTTAAACTCTACGTGTGTGCTCAGTCACTTCAGTCGTGTCCAACTCTCTGCGACCCCATGGACCATGGCCCACCAGGCTCCTCTTCCATGGGATTCTCCAGGCAAGAATACTGGGGTGGGTTGCCATTCCCTTCTCCAGTGATAAAGTGTGAAGTGAGTGAAGTGAGTGAAATGAGTGAAGTCGCTCAGTCGTGTCCGTCTCTCAGCGACCCCATGGACTATATCCTACCAGGCTCTTCTGTCCATGAGATTTTCCAGGCAAGAGTACTGGAAAGGGCTGCCATTTCCTTCTTAAATTCTGTACCAAGGATTATATAACAACAATGTATCCTGCTTAAGGACAGTTTCTCCTTCCTGAAAACCTTCTGGCTAATCCTGTTATCTTAAAATGTAAATTATGGGTTTGGGTCTAGTAAGATGTTTACAACCTAGAGACATTCATTTGATTTATTGTAATAACTAATTTAAAAAGTATATAACTCCCTTGCTAATACTAGCGAGGGGGGCACTGTCCGCCCCACTTCTGTCTATGTCAGAAGTTTTGTCCCGTTTTATACTTTAATAAAACTCATCAGTACAAAAGCTCTTGAGTGACCAAGCCTGGTCCCTGGTCCTGAAGCTAAATCTCCTTCAGAGATCGTGAATCTGACATCATTCACCACGAGCTATCATAACTACCCATGTAGAATCACTCCCAAATATATTCACTCCCAAAAATATTCTTCAAAAACTAAGGTAAAAATAAAGACATTTTTGGAGGAAAATTGAAAAAAGTAAACAGCAGATATGCGATAAAATTCTAAAGGAAACCCTTAGGCAAAAGCAAAATACTTTTAGATAAAAGTACAAAGAAGCAGGGAGAAATGGAGAGCAAAGTAAGGGTAGACAAGTGAAAATTTCAGTTAATATTGACAAAAAATGATAATCTTGACTTAGGATTCGTATTTTATATAGAATTAAAATACTTGATAACAATAGCACCAAAAAAAGGCTAAATAGAGTTAAAATGTTATAAGGTTCTTAAATTACAGAAGAAATGAAAAAGTGCATATTATAATTAAATAAATCACATGCATGTTATAATATTTAGAGTTGTGACTAAATCAATTGGGAAATAATAATAGATAGCAGTTAAGATATATGCACATTTATATATGAAAATATAGGTATATACCAAATGAAGTTCTAAATTCAAACAATTACAAAATGAAAATTTTAAATGTACTGTTTATATCATCAAACATCATCAAATTCTTAGGAATATAGTAAAATATGTTCTAGACTTCAACACAGAAAACTATAGTTGAGAGAAATTAAAGATCTAAAAAAATGGAATTACATACTTTGTTTAGAGATAAGATTATTAAGATATCCTTTCGCTTGAAACTCATCTATAGATTCAGACCCCAGTAGTTTTTGTGCTGGAAAAATTGACAAGAAGATCCTAAAATGTGTACAGAAATGCAAAGGGTCAAGAATAGTGGAGAAATCTTTGAATATACAGGACAAAAATGAAGGGCTTACTCAACTGGATAACAGGAATCATAAAATTACAGTAATACAGGTTATTTTTAATTAATATAAAGATAAATAATGAGAACAGAATAGAGAGCCCAGAAATACACTTATATGTATACCTCCACCTATACAGTCAGATTATTTATAATAAGGTTGCACAAGAATGCAGTAGGGAAGGGTGATCATTTCAGTAAATGATTGGAATATTTAGATTATTAGTATGGAACAAAACAAATTTTTAATTTTATTTTTTGTTGTTGCAAAAATCAAGTTCAAATAGCTTGCAAACCTAAATACAAAAGACACAATAATAAAGTTTATGGAAAGTAACATGGGCAGCTATATTCCTGATCATGAAGTAGGAAAAATTTTTCATATACACATAGCCTGTCCAAAAAGGAAAAGATTTATAACTGATTTAATTAAGTAGAAGAGCTTTTCTTCATTAAAAGACACCATTAAGGGAGCAAAAATACAAGCTACAGGTCAGTAATGGATATTTTTAAAACATATACCAGACAAATGACTCATACTCAGAACTTATTTAAAAAAGAAAAACTCAAGTCACTAATGTTAGTCAATCTAATAGGAAATTAGGAAAAGATTAAACAGCCGCTGCCTAACAGTGACTATTTGAGTGGTGATTAACCATAGGACAAGGTGCTCATCCTTATGAGGCAACAATGAAATGCAAAATAACAGAGACCTACCCTTCCCTGGTGGATCAGATGGTAAAGAATCCCCCTACAATGTGGGATCCCTGAGTTCAGTACCAGGGTTGGGAAGATCCCCTGGAGAAAGGAACAGCTACCCACTCCAGTATTCTTGCCTGGGGAATTCCATGGACAGAGGAGCCTGGCAAGCTACAGTCCATGGGATTGCAAAGAGTTGGAAATGACTGAGCAGAATGAGTGACTTTGGGCTTCCCTGGCAGCTCAGCTGGTAAAGAATCTGCCTGCAATGCAGGAGACCCCTGTTTGATTCCTGGGTTGGGAAGATCCCCTGGAGAAGGGATAGGCTACCCACTCCAATATTCTTGAGCTTCCCTGGTGGCTCAGATGGTAAAGAATCTGCCTGCAATGGGGAAGACCTGGCTTAGATGCCTGGTTTGGGAAGATCCCCTGGAGGAGGGCATGGCAACCCACTCCAGTATTCTTACCTGGAGAATCCCCATGGACAGAGCAGTCTGGTGGGCTACAGTCCACACAGTCACAAAGAGTCAAACATGACTGAGCGACTAAGCACACACATGGTGGACTGCCTCTGGAGAGGGGTAGTATCCTGATTATGAGGGGCATGTGGAGGGTATTGGGATGCTGGTAAACTTTTTTCTGCTGTGCGGTAGTTATTTGGCTGTGTTCACTTTGTGGTAATTCACTGAGGTAGACATACATGACTTGTGCACTTTGGTATTATATTTCCAGGTTGTTTTCAAATTGTGAAAATGAGTGAACTAGAGCTACATTAGGCAATATGAATAAATCTTAGTAATGTAACTTCAAGTGACAAAAGCAAGTCTCAGAAGACTACCTTCTAGGTATTATAATCTCTTTAAACATTTCAAAAATGAGAAACACCAGAAGCTTTTAATTTTAAGCCAGAAAGAAAAACACCAATACAGTATACTAATGCATATATATGAATTTAGAAAGATGGTAACGATAACCCTGTATGTGAGACAGCAAAAGAGACACAGATGTATAGAACAGTCTTTTGGACTCTGTGAGAGAGGGAGAGGGTGGGATGATTTGAGGAAATGTCATGGAAACATGTATAATATCATATAAGAAACGAATCGCCAGTCCAGGTTCGATACAGGATGCTCAGGGCTGGTGCACTGGGATGACCTGGAGGGATGGTACGGGGAGGGAGGTGGGAGGGGGGTTCAGGATGGGGAACACGTGTACTCCTGTGGCAGATTCATGTTGATGTGTGGCAGAACCAATACAATATTATAAAGTAATTAGCCTCCAATTAAAATAAATAAATTTAAATTTAAAAAAATTTAAAGTAATTAATGTCAAGTATATTAAAAAAATGAGAAACACCATACTCTATTATTAGCCCTACATATATGTGAAGTAAAAGCAACCAAACAACTAAGAAAGGAAATGAAAAGTACAAAAATCAGAAAAATGGCCCCCTTTGAAAGATAAGCAGACAATGGGGTAGTATATATCATTTAGATATAAGTGATTAATCATATTCTGTATCCTGAAGTGTGTGATACATATATGGGTGCTTATTATTTAAGTGGATAGACAAAAATAGGTATGAAATGGATGCAATGACTAGAGATGATGATGTGCCATAAAATAAGGGTTATGATGAAATTTTACACATTTGTGACCCTAATAACAAAAAACTAAAACCTAAATATATCTCAACTAATTCTGGAACTAGTAATTTTGATAGCAAAATGAGATGAGATCATCATGAGAAAACTGTTCTCCTGAACCCTATTCAATAATACGTATTAAAGAAAATACACATGACCAAAGAATATTTGAGAAATTCAGTAGCACATTAATAGATTAAAAGAAAAAGCAAACTATATAATCATTGAATTTAAAGCAGAAAAAGCATTTGGTGAATTCAATACTTATTCATTATTTTTAAAAGTGCTTGCAAACCAAAAACAGAGAAGAAAAATTAATAAAAGATATAAGGACTGGAAAGGAGGAAAGAAAGCTCCTTTATTTTCAGACAGCATGATTATCTCAAAGATAATCCATACAAATTATTGGAATATCTAGGAACATGATTAAAACAATTCCGATGATTCAGCGGCTGAATTCAGATTAGTATTCAGAAACTTTACCTCTATGAATAAGGAATAAAGAGTCACAAAGTGTAAGTGTTAGAAAATACTTTCAAATGCATTAAAAAATAAATTGGAAACATATCTAGGAAAAGATATTCAGTACGTTTTTAAAGAAAGTTTTCTGCTAATAAAAAATTATTAATAGCCTATGATAAATTTCTATTACTGCACAACAAATTATCACAAGTTTAGCAGCTTAAAATACCACTCATTTATTACTCACATTTCTGTAGATAAAAAATACAGGCAGGCTTGCCTGACTCTTCTACTTAGGGAAACACAAGGCCAAAGTTTAAGTATCAGTCAGGCTTGGATTTTATCTGGAGCTCCTGGGAAACAAGTCAATTTCCAAACTCATTTCAAGTGTACTGTAAATTTTATTTAATTTAATTGGTGGAAAATTGCTTTACAATTTTGTATTGGTTTCGGCCATCAGTTCAGTTCAGTTCAGTCACTCAGTCGTGTCCAACTCTTTGCGACCCCATGAATTGCAGCACACCAGGCCTCCCTGTCCATCACCAACTCTCGGAGTTCACTCAGACTCGCGTCCATCGAGTCCGTGATGCCATCCAGCCATCCATCCTCTGTCGTCCCCTTCTTCTCCTGCCCCCAATCCCTCCCAGCATCAGAGTCTTTTCCAATGAGTCAACTCTTCACATGAGGTGGCCAAAGTACTGGAGCTTCAGCTTTAGCATTATTCCTTCCAAAGAAATCCCAGGGCTGATCTCCTTCATAATGGAATGGTTGGATCTCCTTACAGTCCAAGGGACTCTCAGGAGCCTTCTCCAGCACCACAGTTCAAAAGCATCAATTCTTAGCGCTCAGCCTTCTTCACAGTCCAGCTCTCACATCCATACATGACCACAGGAAAAACCATAGCCTTGACTAGACGGACCTTAGTCAGCAAAGTAATGTCTCTGCTTTTGAATATGCTATCTAGGTTGGTCATAACTTTTCTTCCAAGGAGTAAGCGTCTTTTAATTTCATCTGCCATACAACAATGCAAAACAGTTATATATATATATATATATATATATATTTCTTCACTCCTAAGCCTTCCTTCCCTCCTCCCACCTGCCCCTCAAGGTCATAACAGAGTGCCAAGCTGGACTCCCTGTGTTATTTAGCTACTTCTACTATTTTACACTTGATAGTGATTTTACGTAGGGGACTGGAATGCAAAAGTAGGAAGTCAAGAAACACCTGGAGTAACAGGCAAATTTGGCCTTGGATTACAGAATGAAGCAGGGCAAAGGCTAATAGAGTTTTGCCAAGAAAACGCACTGGTCATAGCAAACACCCTCTTCCAACACAAGAGAAGACTCTACACATGGACTTCACCAGATGGCCAACACCGAAATCAGATTGATTATATTCTTTGCAGCCAAAGATGGAGAAGCTCTATACAGACAGCAAAAACAAGAGTGGGAGCTGACTGTGGCTCAGATCATGAACTCCTTATTGCCAATTCAGACTTAAATTGAAGAAAGTGGGGAAAACTACTAGACCTTCAGGTATGACCTAAATCAAATCCCTAAATCAAATACAGTGGAAGTGAGAAATAGATTTAAGGGACTAGATCTGATAGATAGAGTGCCTGATGAACTACGGACAGAGGTTCGTGACACTGTACAGGAGACAGGGATCAAGACCATCCCCATGGAAAAGAAATGCAAAAAAGCAAAATGGCTGTCTGAGGAGGCCTTACAAATAGCTGTGAAAAGAAGAGAAGCGAAAAGCAGAGGAGAAAAGGAAAGACATAAGCATCTGAATGCAGAGTTCCAAAGAATAGCAAGAAGAGATAAGAAAGCCTTCCTCAGTGATCAATGTAAAGAAATAGAGGAAAACAAGAGAATGGGAAAGACTAGAGGTCTCTTCAAGAAAGTTAGAGATACGAAGGGAACATTTCCTGCAAAGATGGGCTCGATAAAGGACAGAAATGGTCTGGACCTAACAGAGGCGGAAGATATTAAGAAGAGGTGGCAAGAATACACAGAAGAACTGTACAAAAAAGATCTTCATGACCCAGATAATCATGATGGTATGATCACTCACATAGAGCCAGACATCCTGGAATGTGAAGTCAAGTGGGCCTTAGAAAGCATCACTAAGAACAAAGCTAGTGGAGGTGATGGAATTCCAGTTGAGCTCTTTCAAATCCTGAAAGATGATGCTGTGAAAGTGATGCACTCAATATGCCAGCAAATTTGGAAAGCTCATCAGTGGCCACAGGACTGGAAAAGGTCAGTTTTCATTCCAATCCCAAAGAAAGGCAATGCCAAAGAATGCTAAAACGACACAACTGCACTCATCTCACACGCTAGTAAAGTAATGCTCAGAATTCTCCAAGCCAGGCTTCAGCAATCATGGAACCACGAACATCCAGATGTTCAAGCTGGTTTTAGAAAAGGCAGAGGAACCAGAAACCAAATTGCCAACATCTGCTGGATCATGGAAAAAGCAAGAGAGTTCCAGAAAAACATCTATTTCTGCTTTCTTGACTATGCCAAAGCCTTTGACTGTGTGGATCACAATAAACTGTGGAAAATTCTGAAAGAGATGGGAATACCAGACCACCTGACCTGCCTCTTGAGAAACATATATGCAAATCAGGAAGCAACAGTTAGAACTGGACATGGAACAATAGACTGGCTCCAAATAGGAAAAGGAGTACGTCAAGGCTGTATATTGTCACCCTGCTTAGTTAACTTATATGCAGAGTACATCATGAGAAATGCTGGGCTGGAAGAAGCACAAGCTGGAATCAAGATTGCCAGGAGAAATATCAATAACCTCAGATATGCAGATGACACCACCCTTATGGCAGAAAGTAAAGAGGAGCTAAAACCTCTTGATGAAACTGAAAGAGGAGAGTGGAAAAAGTTGGCTTAAAGCTCAACATTCAGAAAACGAAGATCATAGCATCTGGTCCCATCACTTCATGGGAAATAGATGGGGAAACAGTGGAAACAGTGTCAGACTTATTTTTTTAGGGCTCCAAAATCACTGCAGATGGTGACTGCAGCCATGAAATTAAAAGACGCTTACTCCTTGGAAGAAAAGTTATGACCAACCTAGAGAGCATATTCAAAAGCAGAGACATTACTTTGCCAGCAAATGTCCATATAGTCAAGGCTATGGTTTTTCCAGTGGTCATGTATGGATGTGAGAGATGGACTGTGAAGAAAGCTGAGCACCGAAGAATTGATGCTTTTGAACTGTGTTGTTGGAAAAGACTCTTGAGAATCCCTTGGACTGCCAGGAGATCCAACCAGTCTATCCTAAAGGAATACAATCCTAGGTGTTCATTGGAAGGACTGATGTTGAAGCTGAAACTCCAATACTTTGGCCACCTCATGTGAAGAGTTGACTCATTGGAAAAGACCTTGATGCTGGGAGGGATTCAGGGCAGAAGGAGGAGGGAACGACAGAGGATGAGATGGCTGGATGGCATCACGGACTCGATGGACGTGAGTCTGAGTGAACTCCTGGAGGTGGTGATGGACAGGAAGGCCTGGCTGTGACCCCTGGCCTGGGGTCACAAGAGTTTGACACAACTGAGCGACTGAACTGAACTGATTCAATTTAGTAATGAAAATATATAAAATCTATAGCTAACATCCTAGTTGATGATGACATATAAGCATTTTCTTCAAGATCTGGAATATGACAACAGTTTTCACTCTCGGCACTTATATTAATATTGTATTAGAGATCCTAGTTAGCACAATAAGGATTTTAAAAGAATGGTTTTTTAAAAATCTAGTTTTTTATTCTTCTAGGATAGCCGAAAAAAATTTTTAATGAAATTTTAAGGACTCATACTACCTAATTTCAAGACTTATTATAAAGCAATAACAATGAATACAGAGTGGTGCTGAGATAAAAAATAGGTACAAATTAATAAAACATATATAAATAGCTTATTTCATATCACTTCTACTTGGAAATTTTCTGTTATTTACCAATCAAACAAATCACAAATACTAATCATTATAATACTGGATCTCCCTTTTCTTTTACTCCAATATCCTGTAGCAGACAGAAAGTGAAGATGGCCCTGTGACTTTAACCCCCTCATAATACTTTATTTCATAGTAAAGGGATTTTGCAGATGTAACTCAGGATTCTAATCAGTTGACCATAATGGGGAAATTACCTCACTGTGCATAACTTAATCATAGGAACTCTTTGAGAGCAGAGTTTCCTTTGCCTGGTAGCAGAAGACAAATGCAGAAAGGTTCAAGCATGAGAAGGATTTAATGAGGGAAGTTCATTGCTGAAAAGGAGAGGGTCCAGCCTAGGGCAAGGACCTGAGAAGAGCCCCAAGGTGCTAGATCAGTCCTCACAAACAATAGCCAGTTAGATAATGAAGAGCTCAGTCCTGCAGACAGAAGGAAATCAGTTCAGTTCAGTTCAGTCGCTCAGTCATGTCCAACTCTTTGCGACCCCATGAATTGCAGCACACCAGGCCTCCCTGTCCATCACCAACTCCCGGAGTTCACTCAGACTCACGTCCATCGAGTCAGTGATGCCATCCAGCCATCTCATCCTCTGTCGTCCCCTTCTCCTCCTGCCCCCAATCCCTCCCTGCATCAGAGTCTCTTCCAATGAATCAACTCTTCGTATGAGATGGCCAAACTACTGGAGCTTCAGCTTTAGCATCAATCCTTCCAAAGAACACCGAGGATTGATCTCCTTTAGAATAGACTGGTTGGATTTCCTTGCAGGGCAAGGGACTCTCAAGAGTCTTTGCCAACACCACAGTTCAAAAGCATCAATTCTTTGGCACTCAGCTTTCTTCACAGTCCATCTCTCACATCCATACATGACCACAGGAAAAACCATAGCCTTGACTAGACGGACATTTGTTGGCAAAGTAATGTCTCTGCTTTTGAATATACTATCTAGGTTGGTCATAAATTTCCTTCCAGGGAGTAAGTGTCTTTTAATTTCATGGCTGCAGTCACCATCTGCAATGATTTTGGAGCCCCCAAAAATAAAGTCTGACACTGTTTCCATGGTTTCCCCATTTTTTCCCATGAAGCGATGGGGCCAGATGCCATGATCTTCGTTTTCTGAATGTTGAGCTTTAAGCCAACATTTTCACTCTCCTCTTTCACTTTCATCAGGAGGCTTTTTAGCTCCTCTTCACTTTCTGCCATAAGGGTGGTGTCATCTGCATATCTGAGGTTATTGATATTTCTCCCGGCAATCTTGATTCCAGCTTGTGCTTCTTCCAGCCCAGCATTTCTCATGATGTACTCTGCATATAAGTTAACTAAGCAGGGTGGCAATATACAGCCTTGACGTACTCCTTTTCCTATTTGGAACCAGTCTATTGTTCCATGTCCAGTTCTAACTGTTACTTCCTGACTTGCATATAGGTTTCTCAAGAGGAAGGTCAGGTGGTCTGGTATTCCCATCTCTTTCGTAATTTTCCACAGTTTATTGTGATCCACACAGTCAAAGGCTTTGGCATAGTCAAGAAAGCAGAAATAGATGTTTTTCTGGAACTCTCTTGCTTTTTCCATGATCCAGCAGATGTTGGCAATTTGGTTTCTGGTTCCTCTGCCTTTTCTAAAACCAGCTTGAACATCTGGATGTTCGTGGTTCCATGATTGCTGAAGCCTGGCTTGGAGAATTCTGAGCATTACTTTACTAGCGTGTGAGATGAGTGCAGTTGTGTCGTTTTAGCATTCTTTGGCATTGCCTTTCTTTGGGATTGGAATGAAAACTGACCTTTTCCAGTCCTGTGGCCACTGATGAGCTTTCCAAATTTGCTGGCATATTGAGTGCATCACTTTCACAGCATCATCTTTCAGGATTTGAAAGAGCTCAACTGGAATTCCATCACCTCCACTAGCTTTGTTCTTAGTGATGCTTTCTAAGGCCCACTTGACTTCACATTCCAGGATGTCTGGCTCTATGTGAGTGATCATACCATCATGATTATCTGGGTCATGAAGATCTTTTTTGTACAGTTCTTCTGTGTATTCTTGCCACCTCTTCTTAATATCTTCCGCCTCTGTTAGGTCCAGACCATTTCTGTCCTTTATCGAGCCCATCTTTGCAGGAAATGTTCCCTTCGTATCTCTAACTTTCTTGAAGAGACCTCTAGTCTTTCCCATTCTCTTGTTTTCCTCTATTTCTTTACATTGATCACTGAGGAAGGCTTTCTTATCTCTTCTTGCTATTCTTTGGAACTCTGCATTCAGATGCTTATGTCTTTCCTTTTCTCCTCTGCTTTTCGCTTCTCTTCTTTTCACAGCTATTTGTAAGGCCTCCTCAGACAGCCATTTTGCTTTTTTGCATTTCTTTTCCATGGGGATGGTCTTGATCCCTGTCTCCTGTACAGTGTCACGAACCTCTGTCCGTAGTTCATCAGGCACTCTATCTATCAGATCTAGTCCCTTAAATCTATTTCTCACTTCCACTGTATTTGATTTAGGGATTTGATTTAGGTCATACCTGAAGGTCTAGTAGTTTTCCCCACTTTCTTCAATTTAAGTCTGAATTGGCAATAAGGAGTTCATGATCTGAGCCACAGTCAGCTCCCACTCTTGTTTTTGCTGTCTGTATAGAGCTTCTCCATCTTTGGCTGCAAAGAATATAATCAATCTGATTTCGGTGTTGGCCATCTGGTGAAGTCCATGTGTAGAGTCTTCTCTTGTGTTGGAAGAGGGTGTTTGCTATGACCAGTGCGTTTTCTTGGCAAAACTCTATTAGCCTTTGCCCTGCTTCATTCTGTAATCCAAGGCCAAATTTGCCTGTTACTCCAGGTGTTTCTTGACTTCCTACTTTTGCATTCCAGTCCCTTATAAAGAAAAGGACATCTTTTTTGGGTGTTAGTTCTAAAAGGTCTTGTAGGTATATCATAGAACTGTTCAACTTCAGCTTATTCAGTTACTGGTCAGGGCATAGGATTGGATCTCTGTGATATTGAATGGTTTGCCTTGGAAATGAATAGAGATCATGCTGTCATTTTTGAGATTGCATCCAAGTACTGCATTTTGGACTCTCTTGTTGACCATGATGGCTACTCCATTTCTTCTAAGGGATTCCGCCCCCAGTAGTAGATATAATGGTCATCTGAGTTAAATCCACCCATTCCAGTCCATTTTAGTTCACTGGTTCCTAGAATGTTGATGTTCACTCTTGCCATCTCCTGAGTGCCTTGATTCCAATTTGCCTTGATTCATGGATCTAACATTCCAGGTTCGTATGCAATATTGCTCTTTATAGCATCAGACCTTGCTTCTATCACCAGTCACATCCACAACTGGGTATTGTTTTTGCTTTGGCTCCATCCCTTCATTCTTTCTGGGGTTATTTCTCCACTGATTTCCTGTAGCATATTGGGCACCTACTGACCTGGGGAGTTCCTCTTTCAGTATCCTATCATTTTGCCTTTTCATACTGTTCATGGGGTTTTCAAGGCAAATATACTGAAGTGGTTTGCCATTCCCTTCTCCAGTGGACCACATTCTGTCCACCCTCTCCACCATGACCCGCCTGTCTTGGGTGGCCCAACATGGCATGGCTTAGTTTCATTAAGTTAGACAAGGCTGTGTCTAACTTATTAAATTGATTAATTTAATAAGTTTTTTTATTCATTATTAAATTGAATAATTCCCTTTTATTTTTAAAGTTTTATCATGAATAGGTAATGAATATTATCAAATGCCTTTTTTTTTACATTTATTGAGAAATGCATGTTTTTTCCTCTTTATTTTGCTAATGTGGTGAATTACATTGATTGACTTATGACTACTATCCTTAGTAATTTGGCATAAAGCCCAGTTGTTCAAGGTGTATAATCCTTTCTATATATTGCTATGTTCATTTTGCTAATTTAAAGCATTTTTGTCTATTATTATGAGATTTATTAGCTTATAATCTTCTTATCCTATAATATTGTACAATTTTGACATGAAGATTATGTTAATTTCATAAAACAAGCTAGGAGTTATTCATCCTCTTCTCCTTCTGGAAGTGTTCGTGTAAGATGGGTAAAATTTTTTTAATATTTGATAAAATTTATCAGTGAAGTCATCTTCTATATTCCAAACTGCCCTGCCAGGCTATGGGTAGCAGCTAGAAATCTAGCTGGTTTCACCCTGTTTCAACATAGTTCTTCTGCCTGTAGAAGGTGTATTCTCCTTCTGCTTGTGCCCTGAAATTTTCCAAATGTCTTGGTAATGGAATGAGTCACTGGTCCTTTCTTAGCTGTGAAAGACTTGTCTCACTCTAGAATTTTGTTCATTGGGACTCCTCTACATCTACTGCTTCTAATGCCTCTAAAAATATATATATTTATACAGTGTTTTCTTTATGCTATAGCAGGAACTTTGTCTTTATGACCATGGAGAACTTTTCCAGAAGCACAACTCTGTATTTAATCTTTTAATTTTTAATTTCAGTAAATTGGTTGCTCAAAAATTTCTGTTTTATAAGATTAAAGAAGTTCTGAGCAGCATACTCCCTTTGTGAGTCCAGACCCAGTCTTAAAGTGGGGCATGTATAGGTGTTTATTAGCACTAACACAGGGCTAATACATTTAATCTCTAAGGTAAAATTACCAAGGTTCAAATTCTGGATCTACCACTTACTAGCTTTGGGTAAATCACTTGAATTCTCCAAGTTTCATTTTTCCAATCCATAGAATTAAGATAACAATACTACATACTACGTATTGTTTTTTAAAAAAACACGCAAGAGTAAAAACAATGTCTGGCACAGAGAAAATAGCCAGTAATTACTAGCTCCTTCTCTAAAAAAGGCAGACCAAATTATGAAAGACATTTGGTTAGATGGAAGACTGGGTCTGCCTAGGGGTGGTCCTAACTAAAAGTTGATTTCCTTGATTTATTATCACTTAAATCTACAGCTCTACTTCATAACCTCTCACTCTTCTCATTGCTATTAAATATCTGAGGTTCAGTTTGAAGGTCATCTCCTCTCAACCACTGACCTTACTTGGCCCTATTAGCATCAGACATCTATAAAGTGTAAGGTTGAGAGTGAAACTCAGTCTGACAGTACCTTGCAGTGATGCTGTACCGACAGCTGATTATGCAGTTGGAATGGGATGGCAGATTACTGTTGGTGGGACAGCTACCTCCACTCATCCAAACCTCATAAGATTTCAAAGCAATTTTGGCTGCAGATATTTATTTTGAATTTACTACATGGCTAATGATGGGGCTATTACATTTATTTTTTTAAGGTGATAGCTGTTCCTTCGAGCAAATGATCAGTGTCAAACAAATCACTTAACTGAACTACTCCTTTATAGGAGGCTTTCCACTACCTGAGGCAGAAGAGAAAAGAATAGGATTAGGCTCTAAAAAGAGATTTGATGGCTGTCATTTCCACAATAGGAAAGTTGACAGGGGGAATAAATAACTTCTGGAGAGCGACTTGTTAAACTGGGTTAAGAGAAGATCTGTATGGGCACGGCTGAGTCTGGTGCTGCCTGCCAATCTGATTATATTTTATTACTCAGCTGAACTGTATTCCGTGATTCAGTTTGTGGTTATCTAAAGGGGTCATGAGCTGCAGGAGCTCATATTTCCTGAACATATTTGGGCAGAAATTGTGGATTGTTTTAAGAGAATGCCAACTAGTGTGAGAGAAGAAGACAAAGGGCTTTTTTATAGTTATTTAAGATGATCAAACTACCAACCAAGGCAGGCAGCCTCCTTTGTGGGATTGCAACAAAAATCAGGCACATTTGAGACAAAGAATGTCCTCTCCCCAAGAAAACTACACCTAAAAAACACAGGATGGAGGCAGATACAGCATGAAGACCTTGTCTTTAAATCTGGTTTCTCTGGGTAACTCCATATTGCACTGTTTTGACATCTCCCTCCTTTTTTTAACTCAAGAGCCACCCCTGGGTCTTGTCATTACTCACCTTTTGTATATGCCTAAAATTAATAACTCAGGTCTTTTATTTTCCAGCTGCTTTATTCCCATTCTGATCATACTGTTTCCCAATTCTTTGTCTTCTCTATTTTTTCCCTAAGCAATATGTCTCCCGTGGCATCGTATATTTACTAATCTAATTAATCTAGATCTTTATCTCACGGTTAACCCATCTATTTACCTTCTTACTGGTATCTTCATTCCTGTCTCTCACTTAGCCTTCAGTGACAACTGGTCCATATGGGATCAAGCTCACCATTCACCTATCCTTTCCAGGACTGAGACTGCTCAGGCTCCTGAAAGGACTGGTGATACTGGAAACATATAACTTTTGCTGCCTGAAGCCAGTTGCAAATCCCATGGTCGTTATTCCAAACTTTCACCATTCTTTCATATCATATCAGCTAGATACCCTCTCATACATACATATAATCCCCCCAAAATGATCTCTTTCCTCTCAAATAAATTAAAGATGATCAGGAGCCAATGTTTTCAATTTAGAACCTGTTTCCATATACTTATCCATGTAAGAAACAACTTAGCCATGTGATTTAGACTGTGGTCGGTGTAGCTGCCAAGGCTCTTTATACCACTGGTTATGTGTAAGACCTTCAACATTATGTAACTCCTCTAATCTTTAGCTTCTTTACATACAAAGTGATGAAAATAAAGGCACTTATTTTCAAGATTATATTCAAGTAAGGATTTAAAGATATAAGATGTACAGAAAGAGAACTTAGCATAATGCTTTCCAGTTAGTGAATGCTCAAATTGTGTGATAAAAAATAATTATAAAAATTTCTATTTTTGCATCTGCCTTCATACGTTGCATTCTTCTATATCTCAGAGAGCTGTTTCTTGTTATAGCCAAGATTCATTTCTCCAACTTCTCAGGCTTCAGTGATACCATATTCCACCAATTCTGCCTCTCTTATCCTTTATTTTTCAGTCTCTTAGCATAGAAATGAATTCACACCCTACAATCCTACACTAATCCTATGCAATCCTAGCTCTAACCTTCTCTTTTCTTTTCACAATTACGCTTCTCTAAAATGTTCAGTTCCGTTCAGTTGCTCAGTCATGTCCGACTCTGCAACCCCGTGAATCACAGCATGCCAGGCCTCCCTGTCCATCACCAACTCCCAGAGTTCACTCAAACTCACGTCCATCGAGTCAGTGATGTCATCCAGCCATCTTATCCTCTGTCATTCCCTTTTCCTCCTGCCCCCAATCCCTCCCAGCATCAGAGTCTTTTCCAATGAGTCAACTCTTCACATGAGGTGGTCAAAGTACTGGAGTTTCAGCTTTAGCATCATTCCTTCCAAAGAACACCCAGGGTTGATCTCCTTCAGAATGGACTGGTTGGATCTCCTTGCATTCCAAGGGACTCTCAAGAGTCTTCGCCAACACCACAGTTCAAAAGCATCAATTCTTCGGTGCTCAGCTTTCTTCACAGTCCAACTCTCATATCCATACATGACCACTGGAAAAACCACAGACTTGACTAGATGGACCTTTGTTGGCAAAGTAATGTCTCTGCTTTTCAATATGCTATCTAGGTTGGTCATAACTTTTCTTCCAAGGAGTAAGTGTCTTTTAATTTCATGGCTGCAATCACCATCTGCAGTGATTTTGGAGCCCCCCAAAATTAAGTCTGACACTATTTCCACTGTTTCCCCATCTATTTCCCATGACGTGATGGGACCAGATGACATGATCTTCGTTTTCTGAATGTTGAGCTTTAAGCCAACTTTTTCCACTCTCCTCTTTCACTTTCATCAAGAGGCTCTTTAGTTTCTCTTCACTTTCTGCCATAAGGGTGGTGTCATCTGCATATCTGAGGTTATTGATATTTCTCCTGGCAATCTTGATTCCAGCTTGTGCTTCTTCCAGCCCAGCGTTTCTCATGATGTACTCTGCGTATAAGTTACATAAGCAGGGTGACAATATACAGCCTTGACGTACTCCTTTTCCTATTTGGAACCAGTCTATTGTTCCATGTCCAGTTCTAACTGTTGCTTCCTGACCTGCATATAGGTTTCTGAACACATTGGATAATCTTTATTCCATTGTGTTTTACCATGGAGCTTACAGTTTGGAGAGGGAGTTATATCATAAACCTGTTAACAAACAGCTCTATTTCATCAGCTAAGCTGAAAACTGTTAGGAAAATACAGCCCCTTGACTGACAACAAGAACCCCCATTGGAAAGGTCACAAGGACCTCTCTAAGAGATGTGGTTAAGCTGACTCTGAAGGTTGAAACATGTCTGCCATTCCAAGAAAAGTGGAAGAAAGTTCAGGAAATGAAGATGCCACATTCAAATCAAAGGCTTGGTTGGACAAGAACCCTGGGAATTGGCTTTTCATTCCACCCTTCTCTAATTTCCCCAGGCAGTGTTAGCCAACTCTCTTCTACTCTTGTGTACACCCATTTCCACACTTTTCCACTAGACTATAAACTACCTAATAACAAGTGTGCAGCCCTTAGCATGTGTCTGTGAAGTGAAGTGAAGTCGCTCAGTCGTGTCCGACTCTTTGCAACCCCATAGACTGCAGCCTGCCAGGCTCCTCTGTCCATGGGATTTCCCAGGCAATGGTACTGGAGAGGATTGCCATTTCCTTCTCCAGGGTATCTTCCCAACCCAGGGCTCGAACCCGGGTCTCCCGCATTGTAGACGGAGGCTTTGCCCTCTGAGCCACCAGCATGTGTCTAGTACCCAATAAATGATAATAATTTAATCAAGTAGTAGCAATTTATCCTAATAAATATTACACTCTTACATTTGGGGGTAAAGAATTGACAGTTTAGCCATTTCATACAGGGTCTTCCCATCCTAGGTGGTCATTGCCCACTCCTGCATGTTCACTGATCTGGTTGCTCTAATGAGTTTTGTGTAACCAACTGCTGGTCTCTAGGTGATTAATGAGGCTTAAAGAGTGAGGTCTGTGTGCTCTCTCAATATGGTTACAGGGATTCCTCATCACTATCAGCCATTGGATTGATTTGAAATGGTCACCAACTAGTTTCAAATATTGGCTGATGAAAATATTGAGAAATGGTAGCTTTTTCTTAGGAAACTTATGAATATGCATGTGAGAAGCTTCTGTTCCTTCAAGGTGGCCTCCTGGAGAGAATACTAAACTGGAAGGTCAAAGCTCTGAGTTTTATTCTTGGCTTTGCCACTCACTCCCTCAGTGACCTTGGACAAGTCACTTAGCCACTCTGCAGGCTACTGCTTCTTTGTTGATAAAGATGTGAGTAATGATAGCTGAAACAGTCTTCCTTATAGGGAAGTTGTGAAGATTAATGAGATACTGTTTATAAAGCACTCTGAACTCTCTGAAAGAAAGGTGCTGTATAAATACAGAGTATTGCTATTGTTATTCAACAGCCTCTTTGCTGCAAATTCTCTGTACATTTCTCAAAACCTGAGACGGTGATGAAGTCAGAATGTATGGGTTATTCCATGTGACATGCACCTGTTTCCACCTCTGGTAAACTGTCCACTGAGTTTGCTTCTATGCTATTGCCTCTGTGTATAAGCTTTCTTTAAAACAAAAAACAAATACAATTGTTTAAAAGTCAAATGGTTTCAAGGAAAATCATCTTTACTGGTCATTTGTAGACCGTGTGTGGGAACCATTTACAAGTGAAAACAGTAAGACCCTGATTTTCATGGTAAGTTACTCAAGGGACAAGATATGGCTAACACTTCCTGATTAATGACAAGTTCAATCCACCCCTACAGCCACATCTCCCAAACCAGTAATCAAGCAACGAATTGGAAACCAAATTGCCTGCTCTCATTTTGTTTCTTCTCTCCAAGCTTGAAGATCCTTTAGTGCCAGGGGTGACCATAAACAAAAGGAAAAACAAAAGACAGAGATCATGCTATTAATAACTGTCCTGGATTAGACCCCCCTGAAAATCAAAAGTTGTCTCTGCTGTGCTCATATATAACTAAAGAATTAAGGCTGGGCTTCCCTGGTAGCTCAGTGGTAGAGAATTGGCCTGCCGATGCAGGAGACATGGGTTCGATCCCCGATCTAGGAAGATCCCAAATGCTGCAGAGCAACTAAGCCTGTGAGCCACAAATGCTAAGCCTGAGCTCTAGAGTTCACATGCCACAGCTACTGAGCCCACGTGCTTAAACCCATGCTCCCCAATAAGAGAAGCCACCACAATGAGACGCCTGTGCATCCCAACTACAGAGTAGCCCCCAACTAGAGAAAAACCTGTGGACAGCCAAAAATAAAATAAATAAATGATTAAAAAAATAAAAGTGAAAGAAGTCAGGGCTGGCTGCTATTCTTTTTACTTCTACCTCTTTTTCTTCAAATGCTGTGTTTTTCAGAACCAGCTAGTCTCTTAAATGTAATACCCTAATATTCAGAATGTGTGGAACGTGGGAAAATTGATGTTCCTCTGAGAATCTCAATCTTACATTAGCAGACTCTTTTGCATTTAATTTTGTCCCTTGTTTATATTAAAGGCAGAAGAGGTTTCTTTTGACACAAGAAATTTTAAAATGTATGTAGGTAAAGTCCTTTACGGAATCCTATTTTTCATCTACTTATTAGGGCCGATGGGAATAGCTCTTTTCTAAGATTTTCAAGTTCCAGATGACCCAGAGTTGTTATAAGTGTCTTGGCCTTCTGATGTATGTATTTCTAGAAAAAAACTGGAACAAGTAATCTGCTGAACACACGAGGCTGGAGTTATTGAATCAGTTTTCCAAAACTACTGATTGTCCCCTAAGACATGTTAAAATTTAGGAAAGAATATGTTCAGCTGTCAAAAAATATTTCTGAATTTAGAGGAATCCTGCCAGAATTTGATAAAAAGAAATCTAGAAAATAATCTTGTAAAATAAATTTTTCTGCTTTTAATGAACAGAGTTACTTGTCTTTTTTCCCCACTATGGGAGATACAGTTTTTGAGATTCCCTAAGGCAGAGGAAGAAAAGTTATGACCAACCTAGACAGCATATTCAAAAGCAGAGACATTACTTTGCCAACAAAGGTCTGTCTAGTCAAGGCTATGGTTTTTCCACTGGTCATGTTTGGATGTGAGAGTTGGACTGTGAAGAAGGCTGAGTGCCGAAGAATTGATGCTTTTGAACTGTGGTGTTGGAGAAGACTCTTGAGAGTCCCTTGGACTGCAAGGAGATCCAACCAGTCCATTCTGAAGGAGATCAGCCCTGGGATTTCTTTGGAAGGAATGATGCTAAAGCTGAAGCTCCAGTACTTTGACTACCTCACGCAAAGAGCTGACTCATTGGAAAAGACTCCGATGCTGGGAGGGATTGGGGGCAGGAGGAGAAGGGAACGACAGAGGGTGAGATGGCTGGATGGCATCACTGACTCGATGGACTTGAGTTTGAGTCAACTCCGGGAGTTGGTGATGGACAGGAAGGCCTGGCATGCTGCAATTCATGGGGTCGCAAAGAGTCGGACACAACTGAGCAACTGAAGTGAACTGAAATGACATACTGTAGAACAAGACATTTCAAAATAATTATTTTCCCTAAAACTGAGAAAACCTGAGGCATGATCTTGAGTCACCTCTGTTTTAGATCACTGTTTTTCCCTGAAGGAGGAGAGTGGGATTGAGGTACATTTCAATGACAATAAAAATGCACCAATCATGTTGGTATTTCAGATTGATAACAGAAAAACAGAGCAACCTTTCTGATTGTTTGACAACAATGAGAAAGTTACAACTAGGACCTAGAGTTTGTAGTTTATCACTCCATTGGCTTCCCAATACCCTCTAACCTGCTCTTTCTATTGTACTAGGGTCAGATCTTTTAATGTTGAAAGAGAGAGAGAAGTGGGGAGGGAGGAAAAGAGGGGGAAAGGAAGGGAAGGAAGAGAGGAAGAAAAGAGAAAGGAAGGCAAGACTGATCATGCTATTTTATTCTACCAGTATCACCATCAACATAAGAACAGAGAAACCATGTGTTGCAGGCTGAAAATAGTTCCCCAATGATATCCATGTCCTGATCTCCAGAATGTACGAATATGTTGCTCAATATGGTATAAGGGACTTGTTACATGAGATTAACTGAAAGGATCTTGAGGTCAGGTTATCCTGATATGGGCCCAATGTAAACACATAGTAAACACCTTATAGGAAGGTTACATTATGGGGGTAGGGATAGGAGAAGGGAGAGAGAGGGAAGATATAAGGAGGGAAACAGAGGTGAGGAAGCAGAGGATATGATAGATTACTGGCTTTGAAGATCAAAGGAGGGGCCATCAGCCACAAAATTCAAATGGTCTTTAGAAAGTGCAACAGGCAAGAAAACTGATTCTCTCCTAGAATCTCCAGAAGGAACACAGGTCTACTGACAACTGGATATTAGGTCAGTGAAAATGAGTTTGGATTTCTGCCCTCCAGGGCTGTAAAATAATAGATTTGTGTAATTTTAAGCCACTAAGTTTGTGGCAATCTCTTACATCAGCGAGAGGAAATGAACACCTCATTATAAAGGTGATCTAGCCATGTGATGTTTGCCTCATGGTGAGTGAGCCAGCAGTGGTCCAAGTGAATCATGAACACGGGTCAGTGGTTTCTACTTTGGCCTTCATGCAATGGAAGGAAGCAGTGTGTACCACCCCAGAGCATACCACCTAGCAGCTAGAATTCTGAAAGTTGGCCAGCTTGCCCTGGAGAAGGAGCCCATTCTGCTAAGAAGCCAAAAGGCGCTCAGGAAACACCAGACCCAGCTCCCCTAACATCCCCAGACTCCTCAGATTTACATAAACCAAGAAACCTTATACTGCTTTGTCACTTCTCATCTTGGGATTATAAATATGATTGATATGACAGGAGCATCTTAGAAAACAGTCAACTCAAAAGGAAGCAAGAATATTTAACAGAAAGGCATAACACAGGATGAGTAAACTGCGTGGGAGAATCCATGTTTTGGGGTGAGAGAAGCAGATGCTAAGGAAAAATGCCTTCAACAAAAACAAAAAGTATACATATCAAAAAGTACAAGTATGGATTTCAAAAATATTTACTTAAAGACTCACCAAAACCAGGTTTTAACAATTCCCAGAGTATTTAGGTGTGGCTTACAGTAACAGCTCATACTGCCATCAAATTTCCACCAAAAATAATATCCCAAACTGCTGAATTACATTTACATTGGCCTCCTGAAAATTATGTGAAGATTTTTCATGAATACCATCTATAACTAGAAGGAATTCAATATGGTCCAGAATGGCACAAGGTCTAGAACCAGGCAGATTATAGCTAAAGATAGCATTTGAAGAAATTAGACAATACTGGGGAGCCCTGTCCCTGTGTCTTTGGACAAGCTCTAACTTCTCTGATCCTCAGTTTATTCATCCATTAAATGATGGTGGTATACAGTCACTCCTCCATATCCATGGGGGATTGGTTCCAGGATCCATGTGAGTATTAAAATCCATGGAAACTCAAGTCCCACAGCCAGCCCTCTGTATCCACAGATGTAGAACCCACAGACACAGAGGGCCAATCTCCTTCATAGGATGTTAAGAAAATTAAAATAATGCCTATAAGCTACCTTTCAAAATATGATCCAGAGACTGCTTAATTTCTCTTTTCAGAAACTTTAGAAAGTCAACAGGTAGAATTTCACTAGACCATAACAAGGTTAGCCAGGTGGGCAAGAACAGGGATATGAAATTAGATTTTTCATTGAGTCATGGTAGGGGGAAGAGCTGAAGAGAAGTGATCCAGCTGCAAATGTCCAAGGGCTATGCCATCTGAGATGCTAAGCATTGTTCCCTGGGGAGTGAGTCCACCAGTAACTAGTCTCAGTCCAGGTAGGCTACTAACAATGAGGAATTCAAGGTGACGTGAGGATTTTGGAGGTATCCACAATAAAGAATCTGCCTACAATGCAAGATTGATCCCTGGGCCAGGAAGATCCCCTAGAGAAGGGAATCACTACCCACTCCAGTATTCTTGCTGGAAAATTCCATGGACAGAGGAGCCTGGAGGGTTACAGTCCATGGGATTTCAGAGTCAGACACAACTGAGCTACTAACATTACATTATATTGCATTACATTAAATTACATGGAAAAAGACAACAAAGTGGAATTGCTGCCCATCAGGACAGGAACCAGGCGGTTTCCCAGAAAGAGAATTGGGAACCATGAACCAAGGCCAAGTACTACTTATAAAAATGTTGACATCTCACAGGGTTGGGTTGGAGCTCAGGAACTAAGTAGGAGCCTGTATATAAGAGAATTAGAAGAGCAGTGAGGGGATCTCAAATCAGGTAAAAAATCCCCCTGACTCTGGCAAGGATTAGTCTAAATCACAGGACAATGGTCCGATCTACAGGTGGTATCAAAGAAAAGTTGCACTGGACAGAATAAAACAAGCAAGGAAGTCTTTATTCAAGAGTATTGCACAGGTGCTGGAGAAGACTCTTATGAGTCCCTTGGCTAACAAGGAGATCAAACCAGTCAATCCTAAAGGAAATCAACCCTTCCAACATTTACTGAAAGGACTGATACTGAAGCTGAAGCTCCAATAAATTTGGCCACCTGATGTGAAGAGCAGACTCATTGGAAAAGACCCTGATGCTGGGAAAGATTGAGGGCAAGAGGAGAAGGGGACAACAGTGGATGAGATGGTTGGATGGCATCACAGACTCAATGGATATGAGTTTGAGCAAACTCTGGGAGATAGTGAAGGGCAGGGAAGTCTGGCATGCTGCAGTCCATGGGGTCACAAAGTGTCGGACATAACTTAGTAAATGAACAACAACAAATTGTACTAGGGGAGAGAGAGACTGAACTCAACTCCACCCACAAAAAAAAAGGCAGGAGAGTTTCAAGGTCTGGAATGGACTGGGGGACAGATTAGAACATTAGTTTGGGGTCAATCAAGGTAAATCAGCAATATGTGTTTGCTAATTGGTGCTCATGGAAATCAAGCTCTGGTCCTTCTACACTTACAGGAAGACAGGGGCGCTATTTTTCTTGATGATTACATTTCAAAGGGATGACTCCCTGGTCCGTAAGAAAGACATCTCTGGATTATAAAATTGGTAAGAGGCAGGAAAAAGACATATCTCAAAGGGGCAGATAAAGAGTTCACCATGCAAGTTTTCTAAAGTAAATACTCTAAGAAAAGGAAGGGCAGGGGCTCAGAGTCAGGGAGAAATCTGTCCAAAGTTTAGTCAAGCTGAGGAGCATGGTAAGTTCCCCTTGGTCTGTAGAGACTAAATAGCCTCAGCTTTGAGACTTTAAAATGCAGTCCTCCAAAGGCCTGAATAATACCCAATCCTAACATTCTAACATGGTGGGTTAAACAACACAGTGGCCTTTCCAGGATCTGGTTGTCAGTGGCACAACAAAGACTAAGTACAGAAATCATGGCTCATCTTCATTTTCTACAAAGGACTACCCTCTTGCTTTTGCTGGAGGTCCCCGTTAAGGAAAGTCTGAGCCAATGTCATCCTTTGTTTTGGTGTCCAGCACCACCAGGCTCTGCTGGCACTGCCTCTGGCTGCTGCTGAAGCAATGGGTGATGAATAGTGTCCAAAAATGCAGACCCTAGCTCTCACGGGTGGAAATGCTGTCCTGGAGCACAAAGTGTGTCAAATACTCAGTGGGAAGGAGACAGAACACTTCACTCTTCATTGTAATCCAAATACTTTGGATTTCCCATGACTCCAGTGAATTTGTTAGAAAATAACTAATTCAGTTTATTCTAATGGTTCTCCTTCTTCCAGATCTCAGGGACATGGAGGTGGGTGAACTGGCTTGGGACACATGAATGACAAATGATGTACCATGTCAAGATTTACCCCGCTCTCCACTGACTGAGATGTTACAGAACCAAACTCAATATGCAAGACCCATTCCTTCCTTTAAGGTGACATCTAAGAAGCTACTCAGTTCTTCATAGAAATAAACATTTCCAGGGCCCAATCCACCTGTCTGCCTTGTTGACTCAGACAAGTCTCATTGTCAATGGTGTTCTCAGTCTACACCAGCATTGAGCTACTAGAGGCCCAGGTTAGCTACAACCAGGCCAGACGGAAGAACAGGAAGAAGATTCTCTTTTGCTGCAACTACTGCTTTGTTAATTTTCATGCCTAGAATTCAGAATCAAGCTTCATTTTGGCATGGTTCTATTGAGTCAAGTAGGTAATTTTACCTGGAAGAACGTATCTTGATTTTTCTATGATACTCAGCACATCTATGATCATTTTGAATTTGGGGGAGGGGGGAATGTGTCCCATTAAGAGTTTTCTTTTGCTGAAAGTTGTCCTTGTGCAAAAAGTTTGCCTCCCATGCATTTGGAACCAAGTTCCCTTTGCCCCATGTTTTTGTTTTCTTAGTTTAGTTCTAATCAACTAGGGAACAAGGAGAGAAACTTTAAAGGCAGAGTTGACTGAAGAGGCTCATTTTTTTCAGACAGAGAAGACTTAAGGAGTTCATGGACAATAAATATTCCTCTTCAGATCTACTAGAATCTCTTTTGACAGGTGAGCTGGTTTCTCACCCTTTTAAAAGTACATGTCATCAACCTGGATGAAAGAATCACAGAATGGGATTTTTGTTCTTGCATGGAGAAAAATGTATCTTAAAAGTCATACAATTTTATCTTTAATTAAGGACATTTTGCGACTGTTAAGAAGGAAACAATGGCTTGTGGGCACATTAATTTACTACAGAAACTGAGAAGATTGTTCTAAAAATAATCTCTAGATGATACGTTTGTTCATCAGGCATCCCCCACATCAGCCCTCCATTTCTGTAAGAGTGCCTAGAACACAGTAGATTCTCAAAAAGGCATAAACAAATGCTTGGATAAGTGAATGAATTTCAGGATTTATGAATGTAGCTGTTTAAATTTAGGAAGATTCCTAGCCTGGAGTCAGCTCTGAAATCTGGGTTTTTTCCTTACTTTTCCAACCTGAAGCTGGCTAACTAACATCTGGGACCTCAGACAGATCTTGCAAACTCTTGTGGTTTCTCAGCTTTCTTATTTAAAAGGCAAGGTTTGGACAAGAAAGCTCTAAGATTACTTCAAGCTCTATGAGGCTAGAATTTTACACTGCAAGGCTTATAGCAGGTACTAATGGCCCCAAATCATCAAATCTGTGCTATTTAAATCCCCCCTTTTAAAAAGGTAATAAAAGCAGATTGCTATCTAGAACAGGGAGCTCAGCTCAGTTCCCTGTGATGACCTAGATAAGTGGGACTGGGGAGGGGAAAGAGGCCCAAAAGAGACGGGGATATATGTATACATATAGCTGGTTCACTTCATTGTAGAGTAGAAACAATATAATATTGTTAAACTACATTCCAATTAAAAAAAAAGAAGCAGGTTGCTTCAGGTCCGCTGGGGGGCAGGTATCGAGACATATCTGCAGTTAAGAATGACTAGAAATACCAAACAGTACCATGTGAGTTACTGTGGCATAGGATTGGAAGTTGTGTAACACTTCACATTTGAACATCACAAAATACCTTGTAAGGAGAAAACTCTGACCCTACTTGGCAGATAAAGAGGACTGTGGTGTATTCCAAGCAAATGACTTGCTTGAAAGCACAGATACTTCACCCAAAGCAGGATGTGTCTTGTCTCTGAACACTGACCATCACTCGGGTCAATTACCTAGTGATGGGACCTGAGGGCTGTTGGGAAACCTAGAGGTTGTTTCAGCCAACAGGTAAGAAAGAACGGGTGACTAACTCTTCTGTTTGACGTTCCCGACACAGTCAGCCACCCAGCAGGCTGAGGCGCCAAGCAGGTGATGCCCTTCAGGGTGACTTCCTTTTGAAGTGCTCAGAAAGGATTTTTAAAAATAAAAGAAGAAAACATCTTGAAAAAATTGGCTGCTGGTGGTACTGCCTTTTCCAGGTTGACATCATCAATCAACCAACAGTGTAGGAGAACTGTCAAATTCCAGCAGCACAAGGGACAAGAGAAATAGACACCTGAATAATGGGAAGCCGCTCTACAGCACAGCTGGAGCCGTGGGGCTATGATTTGCGGGAAGAGAATTTAATGGGGTTCAGGTAGGGGAAGGAGAGTGTGTTGGGGGCTGGGGTGGAAACATCAATTAAAGTGCACCTGATTCATAATTTTCTCCATTTCTCAGCAGAGTAACTTCTGCCCTGCCTTATGCATTGTGCACGGCTACCTCAGAATTTATTTTTCAGCTGTTATTCATACTTGAGTTGGGTGTTTCTGAATGTATTCTTCCTCACAGTAACTGTTGACAGGTCCAACCCTGTAACCATCTGGCTCCTGAAGTAATGAGACCAAATGAAATGGAGCTTGAAGAAATTAACATTCTTTCCTTAATCTATTAATAACTGAGAAGTGTTGATTTTGGTGACAGCTAGATACTTTATTATGAGGCATATTGGTTAATTAAGAGTATCATAATGAAGGTTATAGGAATGCATATCCCTCCAGAAATATACATATTTTTAATAAGCATAATTTCATTCTTCTCACAGGCTCAAGAAAAAAAAAAGCCAGTTGAAAATGGTATGCACAGAGAAAGTCTCAACAAAGACTAAACAGACAATTTTGAATGTATGTACCATGGTTATTGTTGTCTTACTGTGTTAAGTGTGCCTGTGTATATCAAATACAGATGCTGTGTATCAATAGAAAACAAGTGAAAGGGAAAGTTTTAGTTGCTCCGTCATGCCCTACTCTTTGCAACCCCATGGGCTGTAGCCCACCAGGCTCCTCAGGCTCTTCAGTCAAGAATATTGGAGTGGGTAGCCATTCCTTTCTCCAGGGGATCTTCCTGACCCAGGGGTCAAACTTGGGTCTCCTGCATTGCAGGCAGATTCTTTACTGTCTGAGCCACCAGGGAAACCAGTTGCAAATAATTACAGGTCTTCCAGTTCCAGTCTCCCACCATCCTTCCCCATCTGTTTATCTCAGATGATGTTTTGCAGCTTTATTCAGTCTTTACTCGGTGGATGGGTGGAGGAATCACCCAGTTTGCTAGAAGTGAAAATGTACAAATTTTGATATTTAGGTCATAGATGATGTTATTTCATCGCTCTTCTCTGACGTTTGCAAAAGTTTTCCTTTCGCCGGTGAAAGTTTTACAAAAACTTGACTTTGCACAGACTGGTTACTAATAAGAGATTGCTTCTTTTCTTTGTTTCTCACACGGAGCTCAGAGAAGGTGTTGCCGTATTGATGTGCAGTCTCAAGTTAGTTCAGAAAAAAGATCTCATCAAGAAATATTTTTCCTATTATACAGAGTGAAGTAAGCCAGAAAGAAAAACACCAATACAGTATACTAATGCATATATATGGAATTTAGAAAGATGGTAATGATAACCCTGTATGCGAGACAGCAAAAGAGACACAGATGTATAGAGCAGTCTTTTGGACTCTGTGGGAGAGGGAGCGGGTGGGATGGTTGGGGAGAATGGCACTGAAACATGTATAATGTCATATATGAAATGAATCGCCAGTCCAGGTTCGATGCAGGATACTGGATGCTTGGGGCTGGTGCACTCTGGGATGACCCAGAGGGATGGTACGGGGAGGGAAGAAGGAGGGGGGTTCAGGATGGGGAACGCATGTATACCTGTGGTGGATTCATGTTGATGTATGGCAAAACCAATACAATATTGTAAAGTAATTCACCTCCAATTAAAATAAATAAATTTATATTAAAAAAATAAAAGAAATATTTTTCCTGTTTACCATCTTTGTTCCATTTTAGCTAACACATGTATGCATTTTTTGGGGGGAAGCTGAGTATCTTTTTTTCCTGACTAGTATCCCATTTTGAAAAAACACTCACACATGAATTCCCAAGGTTTTCTCTGCTGAGTATGAAATGATTTGTGTGTGTTTTCCTTGCACAAATGTGCTACACTATTTCCTTCTCATTTTCCTTTTCATCTTGCCATTGTATTTTCACTAGCTACCCAAGAAATTCCTGTGAGATAGTTGACTTGTCTTTATTGCTCTTTCTCTCACAGGACATAACATACAAGACTGAGTGGAAAGGTAATGATCTAAAAGTCTAGGTAAGGGACTTCCCTGGGGTCCAGTGGCTAAGATTCCTTGTTCCCAATGGAGAGGGTCCAGGTTCAGTCCCTGGTCAGGGAACTAGATATTGCATCCTGCAAGTGAAGATCCTACATGCCACAACTAAAACATGGCTCAGCCAAAAACAAATAAATAAAAGCCTAGATAATTCAGGCAAAAAATGGTTAATGACAATCAGAGGTACATTTTCCTTCTTTTGGCCTCAGTTACCCAGTTTGGTTGTCAAAGCTGAAAAATAACTAAACCAGAACCAGATCTTTCTCTTTTTTTAAGATTTTTTTTTTAATGTGGACCATTTTTAAAGTCTTTATTTAATTTGTTATAATATTGCTTCTATTTTATATTGCAGTGTTTTTCCTGTGAGGTATGTGAGATCTTAGCTTAATCAACCAGTGATCAAACCTACAACCCCTGCACTGGAAGGTGAAGTTTTACCCACTGGACCATCAGAGAAGTCCCAGACCCAGATATTTAATGTAAATATTGCCTTTCTGAACAGAAACTCTTGGTTTTCCCATCCTCTTTGCTGTGTTCGGCTCCATTTAAGTTCTACCTTTTTATTACCTTTTCTGACACCTACTCTCCATTTTCTCCCCATCCTGTGTATTGTTGATGCCAGACGTGTGTCAGCACTTTTGTAAACACCATGCTCTCAACATTAGACTCAGGAGGCATGTGGGGAGCACACTTCTCATTCTGTGATAAGCATTCAGTTTGTCTCTGATGAATACTACTTATTCCTGTTTGTTTGGAGAAGTAGTTTTATTTTCCAAAATACAGTTAAATTACATTAATAAGCAGAATATTAGAATTAACTTCACTTCCGCTATGGAACACTTTGGCTGGCCTTCTGCAATTCCCAGCCAGGGCTCTGCATATCAGGATGACCAGACTGAGGAACTGGAAACAGACTCAAGGCCATTTTGAGGTCTGGCAGTCCTTATCTGCTGTGGCCACAGTGAGGCTTGATTCCAAAATCAGGACAGAGAAGTCTCCAACTCACAGTCTGAGCTAGAGGCCAGAAAACTCATATGGCAAAGTCAAGACTCATTATGGCTGGGTCAAGGTCATTCTGAGTATATTTGGCACCCAGAATTGGAATAATAGTACTCAATTATTATTTCCAAAGACTGAGAATAAGAAAAATGAAGAAAGAAAATTTTGTTTGAGAAAACTCTTGTCTAAATCAGTGACTCCTTAAATCAATGACAGAGAGTAGCCCCAGGAAATGATTAAAGGCTATGATTTTCTTTATCTTAGTTGCACTGTTTGAGCTTATTTTAGCCTCTTTTAAATAGATACATCATTTTCACAAAAATACTGTTAATAAGAGGCTATAGAAGTTCAGCATCAGGCATAGCTTACTGTATCTAGGATTTTTTCCAGCCTTTTCCTTTTGATTTTCCCATCATTGCCAGAAAAAAAAAAAAAAAAAAAAAAAACTTATTTTAGACTGTCTTGGCTCTCCTGTCACCTAGATTTCTCTCTTGCCCTGAGCTTCTGCCGTCTTTCTTCAGTTTTCTTTGTCCAGATAATCCATTGGACACTGTTCTCTGGCTTGAAATGTCAGACTACCTCTTATTCAATTTTTTATTATTTTCTTCTAGCACCATACATACTATAACTAAGGGTGAGAAATGTGTCTGCTATAGAATTCAGCTTGCAAAGATTTATACCTACCCCACCAGTTAGTAGAGTCAGATTGCACTCTATATATCTGTTTTAATTCCAGACTTAATGCTTTACAGTTTGTTTAGTCATTCAAGAATACAAGAACTGTGTAGAGATCATAAGGTTTTTATATGACTTGCAGATACCTTGGGACAAATGGTAAAACACTGATATATTCTTATACATGCTTTTCTTATTGCGAAAGGTGAAGCAGAAACATTAGGTCATTCCATTTTGATACAGGTTAAATACTATAAATGGAAGTATGCTAATATTAGAGGTAGAAACTTAGAATCTTGTATAATATAAAAATAGAATGATGGTTAAGTAAAGCCCATAAAACTTGCCAAATTCAAACTAAGAAATAGAGACTAAAGTATTTAGTACCAAATTTATGACTATAGAGGTACATGGATTTATTATAACTGGAGCCAAATAATTATTGGAGAATTAGAAAAACATTTCTTAAACCAATGCTATCTAAGATGCCTAAAAACACTATTAAAACTATTTAAACTTAAATAAATTAAGTTTCTGTGCCATACTACAACTTACATTTTTTCTCAAAGCATTTTGCTCTTATAAAAAAAGAATATATTCTAATAGTATAAATTTATAATTCAAGTTGCAGAAAGAATAAATAGCATTGGCAGGACACTAATTCATTCAATGGCCAGAATATTTTTTCTTATGTTTCACTTTTTACACAATGGAATATATATTAACTAGTTCAAATATGGGAAACCAACAAGGTTAGCAAATATGTTTTAACAGACATTATTTTTAAATACTTGATTTAAATTGAATTATAAGTAATGTTAAGGTAAACGTATCCATTTTAATATTTGTGATTTTTCTATGTATTATGAATAAGTGGAGAAAATCATTTTCCTCTCATTAACAAGTTATTTCCCCTAAAATCTTGTTTTACTATGAATTTACCTGGTGTGCCTTCTTTCATAAAGTTACTCTTTGGTTCAATTCCTTCAACTTCAAATGAATGAACAAGTATTATTTCCAGGGTCAATCAGGCTTTGTTTTACTTAAAATCTTATGATGTAAAGAACCATTTATTCACTTTTATTTAGTTGCTTTACAACGTTGTGTTAGTTTCTGCTGTACAGCGAAGTGAATCATTTACGCACATATATATATATCCTTTCTGTTTTGGATTTCCTTCTCATTTAGGTCACCACAGAGCATTAAGTAGAATTCCCTTTGCTATACAGCAGAGAACCATTTTATTTTATTCTCCAAAGAAATATCAGAAGTCTCACTACTTATACTAACACATATAAGTCTTATGTGTCAAGATTAAATTAGGGGGAAAATCATAAAGATGCTACCAGAAAACTACTAGAGTTTATCAATGAAATCAGTAGAGATGCAGGATATAAAATTAATCTTCAGAAATCTGTTGCATTCTGTATACTAACAACAAAATATTGGAAACAGAAATTAAGGGAACAATCCCATTTGCCATCACATCAGAAAGAATAAAATACCTAGAAATACGTACTACTCTAACTCAGAAACATACAGCCGAGAGGATTCTGGGAACTGTAGTTCAGCTTAGCCATGTTGCTACAGTACAGACCACCATGGTCATGTAACTCTATTTGGTGTACTAACTTCGTGTTAAATTATTATGGGAGACACAAAATACATAGTACACACAGCCCATGTTTACGAGGAGGACGTCATCTCAAAGCCAGGACAAAATGGCCCACTCAGCAGCTCAAGGTGGCATTCCATAGAGTGTCAGAATATACGCTCAAGCCAAAAATTGAAAATGCTGGGAAAAAAAAAAAAAAACTGTCCTGAAAAGAATGCTTTTCATATCAGTTTTGTTTCATATTCTCTACTTCCATTCTCTTAATAGCTTTTAAAAAAAATCCTATGTAGGAAAAAATAGAGAAAGGCTATAACATGTACAAAAAGATCTGAAATAGCTTGCCTGATTTCATTCATTAGAACTAAAGAATTCATAAATGTTTATTGTTTCAGAATAACCTTTGCTATATCACATTTACAGAACATATGCTTTCTGAGCAAATGTGAACCCATTTTGTTGAAAGAGTAATGTCTTTTCTAAGTTTGAAACCTTTCCGTTGGTAACCAAGAGAAACAGACTAGAAACTGTAGAGTAACATACATGGAAATCTGTTCGATTTACCAGATGTTAATTTCCAATGCTCTCCCTTCTTACAAGTACCTCAAGGGAGAGAAGTGCCTCCTTTGAGAGAGAAGCAGGAGAGAAAAGATCAGTTTGAATAATAATGAGTCTGCATAGAGAGACCTTTACCTTTCTCACACAATGGGACTGACAGCTTTTTCAGTGTCAGTTTACAACAACCATTAGCTATGATAGGAATTATAGGTCCATCAAGGGGAGACTATACCCCAGTGGATTGGGTATTAAAGGTTTCTTTTTTTGAGCTTCATTATTACTACAAAAAATACAGTGCTGACGGGAGGGAGACACATGCTTCAGAGAGCAGATCTCATGGGATGGAGTATTAATTCCGTCCCATGAGCTAGCTTCCAATTCCTGCACATATGGAAAAAGAAAGAGTGTTGCTGTACTTTCATGCAGATTGGTCCCCTTTCTACCGTGTCCTCTTCATCACTATGATTCTCATTCTCTCCCCTTATCCTCTTCCACACAAGGATCACACCTGTGGTTCTAGATAAGCCTCCAAGACCAGACCCAGCACATCTGATGTGGGCTGTAATGGATTGTTCTCTGTTCCTAAGAAAATGAGCTTCAAAGATGCTCTGGTAGATCAGAGCCTGGGAGCAGAATGACCTCCCAAATGTTTCAACTTTTGGATAACTCTTTGACAGAGCCAATGAGTCTTAGCATTATACTTTATTTGCATTGGGGAATTGGTTGATGCTTATTTATCACAATGTGGAGATCAGTTTGGGAGCATTTCCAAATGACACTCAGGAGAACCGAAGTGATCTTTTCTCTTTGGAGGCCTGAAGGGAGAGTTCAAAGTTACCACCTCTTATGTAACCACCACCCAGGAATCTTGTGGGAAGCAAAGGTGGTGAACTATTTGGATACAAAGAGAACTTTAGGATGGGAAGTTTATACCTTCTGGAATTGTTTTACCAAGCAAAACCATACTCTTTTTTAAATCTTTAATCTCAAAGTAAATGTCTCTGGGATAAGTGATGTACAGTAATAACAAAGAGGGATCAGCCAGAGAGAGGGTATCAGAGAGACAGTCAGAACTCACAGAATTAATTGGGAGCACAGAGGCCTGAAACATCTGTACAAAAAACCCCCAAATATGTGTTTACTGGTATAAAGCTATTAGGCTCTCTGACAGAGGGTTTTACTAACTGGTGTATTAAGTGCTGTGTCTGGCTGTGCATTTTGCTGTGTTCCCATTGGCTAACATTTTTTTAAAGCTGCTTTCTGTTCTTGAGTCTGTTCTTTCCAAGACCATCAAAAATAAAGGCACACAATCTAAACAAATGAAAGCTGTAGCTCAGATTTGGGAGTGATCTCATGGGTACAGGCACGCATTCTGCATCCAGAAAATTCTGTTTCCAAAGGTCAGAAAAGAGATGCATATTTATGTGGCGTGCATTCATGGGTGTCTATAAATATATAAATGCCATAAATATATTCTATAGGAAGAGAGGGATTGTTTTTCATATAGTACTTTCCATTTTAGTATCTTCCACTTTTACTAGTTGAATATTCATTGTGCTTCCTTTATTAGGGTTGCTGTCGGCTAGAAACCTTTGGGCTTCCTTGGTGGCTCAGATGGTAAAGCGTCTGCCTGCAGTACGGGAGACCCGGGTTCAACCCCTGGGTTGGGAAGATCCCCTGGAGAAGGAAATGGCAACCCACTCCAGTACTCTTGCCTGGAAAATTCCGTGGACTAAGGAGCCTGGTAGGCCACAGTCCACGGGGTCGCAAAGAGTCGGACACGACTGAGCGACTTCACTTCACTTCAGAAACCTTTACATCTCTATCACATGCTGATGTAAAGCTCAAAGAGGCACCAACAGGTCAATAGATATTTCTTTTCTAGTTATTCTTTATGAATTAATATCATTCATGTTGAGCCTCAGGTAGACTTCCCATAGTTCTAATCACCACAGAGACAGGGACAAGCTGTAGGCTGTACTTCTACATAACCCCTTTTAAATTCCAAGTTTATGTAAGGTTACCATCTCCTCTTTAATCTGCTAAACTTTTTATTCAGTTTTGTCTTATAAGATGGATTTCCAACCATCTTTCTAATTCTTCTTTAGATTCTTCACCTCCTCATTTAGTCAGGAAACCAAATCAAAATCAATGCTTTAAAATGAGTCAGAATAAGGATGAATATGAAAAAAGAGTCAACCCTGTAGTGACCTTAAAGATTCACTTATCTTATTATAGAAAGAATTTTTATATCTGGTAAGAGAGTAGTCTAGAGCCCTAGGTGCAAACTGACAGATTGCAATCTAAATCCAGACTGATTTTTTTTAAGGTACTAGTATTTTTTCAAAATAAAAGTTGAATTTTGGTGTGCATCAGTAGAGTGTGCATGCATGCATGCTAAGTCACTTGAGTCGACTTGTCTGACTCTGTGTGACCCCATGGACTGTAGCCCACCAGGCTCCTCTGTCCATGGGATTCTGCAGGTGAGAATACTGGAGTGGGATGCCATGGCCTCCTCCAAGGGATCTTTCAGACCCATGTCTCCTGCCTTGGTAGGAGAGTTCTCTTGTATCTCCTGCATTGGCAGGAGAGATCTTTACCACTCATGCAACTTGGGAAGCCCTCTCCTGATCACCATAAGGTTCATCTTCCCTCATTTTCCTATACCTCAGTTAACCCACAGATTTATTTGTCAATTGCCTCCTCTCAGCTCTCAGTTGTATATCCTAACAACACAAATACAATATTGACTCATGTTCAACTGTGTTCCTTCATGAATGTTTTTTAAGCCATATGTACTAGCCAGTCATGATTCTTCTTTAACCTAACTCTTTCACTCTGCATTTGTCTGTTTAGGCTGCCATAACAAAATACCACAGGCTGGGTGATTTAAACAACTGACATTTATATTCTCGGAGTTGAAGAGTTGGGAAGTTCATGGCCAAGGTGCTGGTCAGTTTGATTTCTGGTGAGAGGCCTCCTCCTAGCTTGTAGATGGCCACCTGTTTCCTGTGTCCTCACGTGGCCTTTCCTCTGTGCTTGTGAAGAGAATGAACCCTCTGGTCACTTTTTCTCTTCTTATAAGGATATCAGTGTCATCAGATGAGGATATGAAACTTGGGGTCTCATGTAACCTCAGTGAACTCCCTCAAAGTCCCATGTCTAAACATAGGTTAGGGTTTCTACATAGGAATTTTGAAAGGGACACAGTTCAGTCCATAACACTATCTATGAAGCTTCAAGACTATTCTCCTTGTGGTACCAACCATCTAGGTCATGGACAGATGTGCTGCAAATAAAGAGTTTTGTTTGGATCACCATGACCAAAGAGAGTCCTTGAATTGTGGACAGAGAGGGGACTAGAAATACTAAGAGATCAACAGGGAAATTCTTTCTGCAATGTCTATGCTTGCTCTTTGGTTCCCCTCTAGGATAGTTTGAATTATTGTTCAGCAAATACACAAGCCCAGTTTCCCCAACAAGGGGTAGAATATGCTGTCCTGCCCACTGTGTTTGCTTTAGCAATGGGATATTAGCAGGCGTGATATAAGTAGAGTCGGAAACATGATTGTGCAGAGAGGCCTGGCTTCTCCTGTTTCAGCCACTGCCAAGAGGTGAACATGTTGGACCAAAGAGGATGGGAGATGTATGAACCAGACCTGGGCTCAACCTTCCTCTTAGAGTCAAAGTCAACCAAGCCTAAACTTGATGAACTAGATCCCAAATGACCAAACACTCTAAGCTTTAAATGAAGGATAATTATGTGTCACTGAGTTTTGTTTGTTTTGAGGTGTGGGATGGCATGTCTTTTTTCTTGTTGTTTAGTCACTAAGTCGTGCCAGATCTTTTGTGACCCCATGGACTGTAGCCCACTAGGCTTCTCTGTCCATGGGATTTCCTAGGCAAGAATACTGGACTGGGTTGCCATTTCCTCCGCTGGGGCATCTTCCTAACCCGGGGACTGAACTGTGTCTCCTGCATTGGCAGGCAGATTCTTTACCACTGAGCCACCAGGGAAGTCCTTGTCTCTTTTAGGCAGTAGTAATTAATTAAGATGGATGTCAGTAGCCTCAAGTGGGATCCTTCCATAAAAAAATAAACCTAAAATACATGGCACAGGCTTAGGGTGTAAGCAGTAGGGGATAAGAAAACTGTTATAAAAGAGCAGACGAGTAGTAAGAAAACCTATAGGAATGTGAGTAAATGATCATCTACAGTTGACTCTTGAACAACTCAGGGTTCAGGAATGCCAACCCCATGTGCATCAGAACATCTGCACAAAAATTTGCAGTTGGTGCTCCATATCTCTTGTTCTGCATCACAGATTGGGTAGTACTGTAGTATTTATTTTTTAAAAATCATGTATGAAGTGGACCCACACAGTTCAAACTCATGTTGTTCAAGGGTCAACTGTATATAATATAGCAGCACAACTCTGGTTAAAGTCACCTGCAATAATCTAGAAAACAGCAATTACACAGGATGAACTTTTCTTGTATGAGATTTTCAGATGAAAATCTCCAGTTTGGGGCCAGTTTGTTAACAGAAATAGATAAGTTAATATATTATTGGATAAATAATAGATAGCTCTGTGGATTGGTTGGCAAAATCATTTTTCTCCAATAGTGTTAACAAGGTAATATTTTTGTTCTTTTTCTATGTTGATATGTATCACATACAGAGAAAGGGAAAGTACAAGCTCACCTCCAATAAACGACGTGTTTCTTCTGAGAACTTAAAACATTTTCAACCCAAACTCAAAATGAAGTGAAGAGGTACAACTCCAGAGCCACACAAAATAATATAAAGCTTAAAAACAGGCAACGGGATTTACACGAAATACTTTTGTAGTGCCCTTTACGGTAGAAATAAGGTTCTAGACTCAGCTTCAACTGTCTCTGGAAAGATCCAGAAAACCATGGATTTATTTATCATGTCAGAGTTGTTGATCTTGAGGAGCACCATAACCTTACTATAAACCTGGAAGCAAAAATCTATAGACTTCCCTGGTGGTCCATTGTTTAAGAATCCACCTTTCAGTGCAGGAGGTGTGGTTTCAATCCCTGGTCAGGGAACTGAGATCCACATGCCTTGAAGGAACTATAAGCCCTTCTGCCAGGACTAGAGAGCTCAAGGAAAGATCCCACATGCTGCAAGTAAGATGTGACACAGCCAAATAGTGATTTAAAAAAACAACAACAACAAAAAACTGTTTAAACTGGGGAGAGTGACAAACACTGGTTGACAGAGAATTTGAATCGTAAGTATGAGAAAGCAGTAACTCTCAAGCGAGTTTTCATGCCCATAGGATTCAAATTCCAAGACAAAGAGCCCTAGACATGTGATTGCAAAATCACGATTCACTGGCTAAAATGCAGAGGATCTCATAAGGTTCCTTGAGGGAGGGTCCAACAGAAAATAAGAAAGTTACCATAATCCTGGAGGTGGGAAAATTCTAAACAAAACAAAACAAAACAGGGGGAAATAATGCAGAAACTATTAATCAGAAAGCTTAACCCTGGATTCTTGCAAAATGATACAACTATTTAACAGATGGTATATGAGAACTTAAAAGAGAAAACAATCATTGCCAGGCTTGGGAAATTAGGTGATATCAATCATTTTATGCTTTTAAAAATACTACATTTCATAGAATGTTAGCAACTATTGATTATAAGAAGCATCATTATTTTATATGACATAAAGAAAGAAAAACACTGCCATCACTGAACCATGACAGGCCATCTACTCTAAGATTCATGCAAATTTCAAATAAGTTTAATTTCGAAATAAATGTGCATCCCAAAGCAGGAAGAATATAACATTGTTGTTTCTTTTTCAGGTGACTCCTCCTTGGAGGTTTCCAGAGGAACAGTGGAAGGATAGAGGAAGGACAAAATAATTTCTTCTTCTTCCTGTTTCCTATTCTTTTCATCATTCCTCTAGCAACACTACTTCTTAATCCATGATCAGCATATTGTACCTGTAGTAGCAACTGTTTTGAGTATGCAGGTCTATAACATTTTCACAAGCAAAATCACTGGCTCTCTCAGAGCACCAGCCAGGTGACATTCCCTTCTTAAAAGTCTCAGCATCAGTTCCACGGGGACCTCGCCATTTGTTCATAGTAATTCCAATCTCACCTCTTGTTGTCTCCTAGCCCTAGAGGTGGTAGTTGAGCCTATAGCTATTATGCTACTTGGTGATATTAAGCGGTCAATAGCTGCCTTTTCTACTCTCCAGTACTTAGTTAATAATAATTTTAAAATTAAGTTTTATTAGAGTATAGTTGCTTTACAATGTTGTATTAGTTTCTGTGAGCTGTGCTTAGTTACTCAGTCATGTCCAACTCTTTGGGACCCCATGGACTGCAGGCTCCTCTGTCCATGGGGAATCTCCAGGCAAGAATACTAGAACTGGGTTGCTATGCCTTCCTCCAGGGGATCTTCCCAAGCCAGGGATCGAACCCAGGTCTCCCACTTTGTAGGCAGATTCGTTACCTACCGTCTGAGCCACGAGGGAAGCCCATGCTAGTTTCTGCTGTACAGCAAAGTGAATCAACTATATGTGTGCATATACCCCCTCCCTTTTGGATTTCCTTCCCATTTAGGTCAGCACAGAACACTGAGTAGAGTTTCCTGTGCTATATAGTAGGTTCTCATTAGTTGTCTATTTTGTACAAAATATCAATAGTGTATATTTGTCAGTCCCAAACTCCCAATTCCTCCCACCTCTCCTTTTCCCCTTGGTATCCGTACATTTGTTCTCTAAGTCTGTGTCTCTGTTTCTCCTTTGCAAATAAGATCATCTATACCATTTTTCTAAATTCCAAATATATGCATCAATACACAATAATTTATATATAAATATCTGCTCAAGTAATTCACGTGGCTTCCATCTCCTGACTAGACCTGGACTGATACAATGTGTGTGTGCACATGCACAAGAAAGAGGGAGAGAAGGATGAAAAGGAAGAGAAATGAATAGGCACACTGTATGACCAGCCTAGACAGCATAATATTAACAAGCAGAGACATTACTTTGCCAACAAAGGTCCGTCTAGTCAAGGCTGTGGTTTTTCCAGTGGTCATGTATGGATGTGAGAGTTGGACTGTGAAGAAAGCTGAGTGCCGAAGAATTGATGCTTTTGAACTGTGGTGTTGGAGAAGACTCTTGAGAGTCCCTTGGACTGCAAGGAGATCCAACCGGTCCATTCTGAAGGAGATCAGTACTGGGTGTTCATTGGAGGGACTGATGCTAAAGCTGAAACTCCAATATTTTGGCCACCTCATGCAAAGAGTTGACTCATTGGGAAAGACTATGATGCTGGGAGGGATTGGGGGCAGGAGGAGAAGGGGACAACAGAGGATGAGATGGCTGGATGGCATCACTGACTCGATGGACATGAGTTTAGGTGAATTCCAGGAGTTGGTGATGGACAGGGAAGCCTGGCATGCTGCAATTCATGGTATTGCAAAGAGTCGGACATGACTGAGCAACCGAACTGAACTGAACTACATAGAGAATTCTGCTAAGTTCTGAGGAGGGAGCATTATTGCTGAGTAATTTAACCTATATGCCACCACATTGAACAAGACCATAAAGCTGGACCAGTAGTAAGATAGGGAGAATCTTTCTTAAAACAGCATCTGCTGGCCACAACCTGATTGAGTGTCTGTGGAATGTAAATTAACTATCATGGACAATCAGTTGACTTTAATTATGTCCATGTTATGTTAAACGTCTACTATAAGACAGTAGTAGTGATCAGTTGGAAAAAAAATCATTAAAGCAAATACAATGTATGTGTATATACCTGCTTTATTATTCATATACAAATCTGTGACCAGGAAACCTAAAATGAGAATCACTTATTCCAGGATGGATCTCACTTGGTTTTCTCTCCTATAACAATCCTTGATCAAAAATAACTAGTGATGCCAGGAGACAAAAATAATCCTAAAACACTAAAAGGAAAAAGAAAAATCCATAGGTGATAAGAAATACAATTTAAATTATAACTATGATTAAAATATTCAAGATGTCTAAGAAAAGATGGGTATTTTCAATAGAGTGATATATGTATATGTGCGTGTATATATATGTGTGTATATATGTATATATAAAGAATAACAAAAACTGTAGAACTTAAAAACATAGTGCTTAAAATCAAGAACCAGATTTAGTGATGGATTAGATAGCATGTTAGACATGGAAGAGAGGATTACTGAACTGGAAGACAGGTCAGTGTAAAGAATCCAAATTGCAGCCTAAAGAGAAGCAAGGAAATGCAAAAACAAAGTGTAATTCACACTGAGATATGCACATAAATAGAGGCCCGGCATGCTGCAGTCCGTGGGGTTTTGCAAAGAGTCAGACATGACTGAGCAACTGAACTGAACTGAGAGTCCTATAGACAGAAGGATAAGGAATGGAATACAAGAAATACTAAAAGAGATCCTGGTCTAAATGCTTTCAAAATCCAGAAGGCTATCATACCACATAATCAAGGATTACAAGCTCAACAGGGGAAGTGAAAAAGAAAACTAGACTTAGGCACATGACCCTGCAGATAACTACATATTCCCTACACATTTAGGCGAGATGCTCTGTGCCTAGCAAAGCACAGAGAGGAGAGAGGAAGGGAGGAAAGAAGGAAGGGGGAAGGAAAAGGAATGAGAAGAAAATCTGAAAAGCAGCCAGAAAATCTTTGACAAAGGAGCAAAGGCAGTACAATGGAGGGAAGAGAGTCTTTTAGACAAAGGGTGCGGGAACAACTGGGCATATACATGCCAAAAATAAAGAAGAAGAAAAGAAATTAGACAGAGAGAGTCCTTACACCCTTCACAAAAAGTTAACTCAAAGGGATCATAGACCTAAATGTGAAATACATAACTCCAAGGAAAAAATGTATGAGAAAATCCAGATGACTTCGGAAAGGAATTTTTAGATATAACATCAAAGACACAATCCATGAAAAAAATAAGTTGGACTTGAAAGCTTATGCTCTGCAAAAGACTCTATCAAGAGACTGAGAAGTTAAGCCACAGGCTAGGAGAAAATATCTGCAAAAGACACATATGATAAAGGACTATTATCCAAAAGATACAAAGAACTTTTAAATGTGAGCGATTAGAAATTGAGCACCTCATTAAAAATGTGTCAAAGACCTGAGTGGACACTTCACCAAAGAAGATATGCAGATGGCAGTAAGCGTATAAAAAGATGCACCAGTCCAGTTTCGATGCATGATACTGGATGCTTGGGGCTGGTGCACTGAGTCGACCCAGAGGGATGGTACAGGGAGGGAGGAGGGAGGAGGATTCAGGATGGGGAACACGTGTATACATGTGGCAGATTCATGCTGATGTATGGCAAAACCAATACAATATTGTAAAGTAATTAACCTCCAATTAAAATATATAAATTTATATTTAAAAAAATAAAAATTGTGAAAAAAAAAGATGCTCCATATTACTTATCATTAGAAGGTTTCAAATTAAAACAATAGTGAAATACCACTGCACACATATTATAATGGCGAAAAGCCAACTTACCAACAATTCACAAGCTGGCAAGAATATGGAGCAACAAGAGCTCTCATTCATTGTTAATGGGAATGAAAAATGGTGCAGCCACCTTTGGAAGATGGTTTGGCAGCTTCATATAAAACTAATCATAATGAGGGTAGATAACTACCTACATGCAGCCATATGAATAAATCTCACTGATATGAATAGAGTTTTGCTCCATGATTTAGTTTATAACAAGTTCAAAAACAGAGAATACAAATCTGTAATGACGGACATCATAAGAATGGTTGGTTACTTTTGGAGCTGGGATGTCTAGGAGGGAGCACAGGCATTCTGGGGTGCTGCTAACATTCTAGATCTTGATCTGGGTAGCAGTTACATTCTGTAAAATTTCATTGAGCTGCACATAGATTTGGACACTTTTAGCTCAGTCGGTAAAGAATCTGCCTGCAATGAAGGAGACCTGGGTTCAATTCCTAGGTCAGGAAGATCCCCTGGAGAAGGAAATGGCAATCCACTCCAGTATTCTTGCCTGGAAAATCCCATGGACAGAGGAGCCTGGCGGGCTACTGTCCATGGGCTCGCAAGAGTCAGACATGACTTAGCGGCTAAACCACCACCACTACATTTATATTAGGGACATGTAGAAAATATTCTTTTGTATAGCCTCCTGGGACTGTGCAAATTTGAGGTTAATATTAATAGTGTTTGGTACTTCCACATATCCAAGTAATCTTGAACCCAGGAAAATAAAAAGATTTCACAGGGAAAAAAATGAAATGTGTCTGTTGTAAACATCAATTACATAGTCACAGTAACTTTTAAAAATTCTAAATATTGATTCAAGCAAAAGGGAAGTGTTTGAAATAAAAGGAAGTGTTTGTACCTCTCTTTGGAGCATATGTGTGTGTGTACCTGTCTTCTAATGCAGGATAATAGAAATAAAGGTGATATTTATAAGTGAAGAGTTGAATACTAGAAGAGTTAACAGTTTTAATTTCTGCTTCACTCAGAGTGGAGAAAGATGTGGTAGAACAGGCGTGATAGAACAGGAATTGACAAACATTTATTGGAAAAGACCACATACCAAATAGTTTAGCCTATGTGGGCCATATGGTTTCTTACACAGCTACTCACCTCTAACCTTATACTGTGAAAGCTGTCAGAGACAATATAGAAACATATGGGCATGGATGCTGTGTTCCTATGTGACTTTTTTTTTAACAAAAACAACTGGTGGGGTGTAGTTTGCTGACCCATTGGAGAAGATAACTAACTTTCATTATAACCATAATTTATTGAACATTTTTAATAAAGAAAATGTATGTGATCAGTCACCTAATATGTGATAATATTTATCAGATCTAATATGTTAGACATTCTTCTCGAGTCTAGGGATACAGATGTGACCAAAACTGACAAAAATCTGTCCTCATGGAGTTACATTCCAGAATATTATCATAAAATTAACTATAAAGAAAGGAGTAGTTAGATTACTTAAAATAGTTATATTTAAGGGTATACTTGAAGATTAACTGTGGGCCATTACTTAAGTTTTATGTTCCTGAAAGAATAATAAAATTATTTCCAAAAAATCATATATTATCATTAGTAGTTTTTTGTGGAATTTATAATAGTAATCTTCAAATGCTTCCCTGCCATATTACTTCAAATTATTTTGAAAACCCATGTACTCTGTATATTTTAAAATAATCATTTAAGAATCTTAATCATAAGGTTCAGAGGGTAAAAATTCAGGTGTGTTATAAATATTATCATTTAAAAATAAAACTAGTATAATTTTTTAACTGTTGCAAATGAAGACACACAAATAGCCAATAGGTGTATGAAAAGATGGTTAATGTCACTAATTATCATGGAAAGACAAATCAAAACAAGAACGAAATATCACTTCATAATTGTTGGGATGGCTATTGTCAGAAAAGAAGGATAGTGACTGCCTTGGTGGTACGCTGAATAGGAATCTGCCTGCCAATGCAGGGGACATGGGTTTGATCCCTGGTCCAGGAAGATTCCATATGCTGCAGAGCAACTAAACCCGTATGCCACAAATACTGAGCCCACACACCCTGGAGCCCATGCTCCGCAACAAGAGGAGCCACCACAATGAGAAGGCCATGCACAGCAACTAGAGAGGAGCCCCTGCTTGCTGCGACTAGAGAAAGCCCATGCATGGCAATGAAGAGCCAGCACAGTCAAAAATAAAATTAATTAATTAATTACAAAGAAGGATTACAAGTGTCAGTGAGAATGTGGAGAAATCGAAACACTTGTACACTGTTAGTAGGCATGCAAAATGATGCAAATGCTCTGGGAAAACAGTATGGAAAGTCCTCAAAAAATTAACGATATTCCAGAGGAAAAATGATCTGGTCTTCAATTATGTACTGAAACCTCTGAGTTTCTAGTTTGCATGTGTGTGTATGAATATGTATATATAAAATTTGTAATACAAATGCACAGTTCTGTGCTGTCTTGCTGGGGTTCCTTTCTTTGAGCCTACAGTTTAATCCTTAATGAAAGGGGGATTAAACTTAACCCTGTAAGTTAACATGTTTTGTTTAATATCAAGAACTATATTAAAATATGAATCTTATAAAAGTAAAAAAAAAAACAATAGATCTACTGTGTGATCCAACAATCCATCATATGGGTATTTATCCAAAAAAATGAACACACTAATTCAAAAAGATATCTGCACCTCCACATTCACTGAGGTATTGTTTTGAATAACCAGCATAGGGAAACAACCTAAATATCTGTCAGAATAGTAGTCAGGCCTCCCCCCACTCAAATAATGCTTTCGAACTGTGGTGCTGGATAAGACTCTTGAGAGTCCCTTGGACAGTAAGGAGATCAAATATTCATTGGAAGGACTGATGGTGAACTTCCAATACTTTGGCACACCTGATGTGAAGAACTGACTCATTGGAAAAGACCCTGGTGCTGGGAAAGATTGCAGGCGGGAGAAGGGGATGACAGAGGACGAGATGGTTGGATCGCATTGCTGACTCAATGGACATGAGTTTGAGCAAGCTCGAGGAGATGGTGAAGCACAGGGAAGCCTGTTATGCTGCAGTCCATGGGGTCACAAAGAGTAGGACACGACTGAGCAACCGAACAACACTGAATGAAGAAAATCCTGCTCTATGCAACAGCAAGGGTGACCCTGAAAGACATAATAAATCAGCCAAACAAAGACAAACACATGCTGTACAAACCTTGCTGATAGGTGGAATCTGTAAAAGTTAACCTAATATAAGTGGTGACTGGGGTGAGGGGAAATACAAAGTCATTCATCAAGGAGCATAACCTTTGAGTTTTACAAGAAGAGTCAGTTCTACAGATCCATACAACACTGTGCGATACTGTACATACGCTTAAAAATCTATTAAGAAGGAAGATGTCATGTGACATGTTGTTACCGCAAAATTAAAATAGCTGTATACAATACTTTCCAAATGCCGTAATAATACCCACAATTTCTATGAAAAGTTTATTAGGAAAACTTATATTCCATCTTTGCATTGAAATTTTATGTTATTTCACCTTCTCTTCTTCATCCTCTTAGAATATATTTTCATTCTTGAGTCTTTATAAAATTAATTTTCATTGGAGTATAGTTGCTTCACAATATTGTGTTACTTTCTACTGTAGGACAGAATGGATCAACCATATATGTGTGTGTGTGTGTGTGTGTGTGTGTGTGTGTGTGTGTGTGTGTGTGTGTATTCCTCTCCGTTTTGGACTTTCTTCCTATTCAGGTCATCACGTGCATTAAGTAGCATTCTCTGTGCTATACAGTAGGTTCTCACTAGAGAACAGTATCAATAGTGTATGTGTGACAATCCCAGTATCTCAGTTCTTCCCATTCTCTCTTTTCCCCCTTGGTATCCATACATTTGCTCTCTACTTCTGCGTCTCTATTTATAAGACCTAAGTAGAGATTTCTCCAAAGAAGAGATACAGATGGCCACAAATATATGAAAAGATGGTTGACATCACTAATTACTAGGGAAATGCAAATAAAAACTGAGGTCTCACCTCACATCGGTTAGAACAGCCATTCTTGAGTCTTTTTTAAAATTAATTTTATAAAATTTGTGTATGCCACAAAATGATGTATGTAAATTAAAATTTTGTGTTGGTTGAATTTTCTCTAACCATAAGGTTCTAAATGATTTTCTGGATTGAGTTATTGTTATACTTATTAGCAATACATGGATTTAACACAATACAATATATACATTACACACTTGGAAATTTATTTTTTTAATAGTAATATTTTATTGGAAATGAATCTTATAGTGAGGTAACTAGGGCTGTTTTACTTTAATCAGTTCATGTATTTGTAGATGAATATTATTTATTGCTAGCATGAGAAGGGACACAACACAAATGACTTCATTCACTGTGATCATTGCTGTAAAGTCTGAGAGATCTTGTTCATCTAAATAAAGAGATAGGAATGAAAGGAATTTTATACTAAAGTTATTCAATTCTTCAAATTCTTCTTGAAGTATATGCCAAATATTGCATAGTGATATATCATCAGAATTATTCTTAATGATGTATGAGCTGACAATTTGAAGAGGCCCTCCTTCAAATGTTTTGAAAGAAAAGAATCGGAAATGGCCTGATTTGCAACAGCATTTTTACTCAGTTAATAGAATCTTTCAGTTGCTCAACTTGGAAATATACCAAAAGACTTCACTAAGATTTATCAGATATCTGTTAATTATGCCTACTTGAAGCACTTTGCATAATCCAATAGATTCAGAAAGAGTTGGGAAAATCTAAGCATTGAGTTTTTAAATACAACTTTGTTATAATAAAATTTCTTATTAAATCATTTTATCTAATCATATGTTTAAAAAACTATCAGTCAAAATCTAAGAGATGAAAATTTAGGTCCTTCATTTTGTGGAAAATAATGTAGAGATAGTCTAATAAATAAGCTCAATTCTCTCTTGACAATAATCAGTCTAATCCAAATTTCAGAAAATGTCTAAATTCATTTTTTATTCAGATAACATCTTAACAGTCAAATTAAGAAATGAGAATAAAAGACAACAAAACTTAAAATTTGCTAATGTAACTACCTGCATGTTTATAAAAGTAAGAAAATTTATATCTCATTCCTTAGCCTATTATAACCCAATAGATTGTCTACTTTATATTATAATTATTTATGAAGTAACATATGGTATGCCTTCAGTAAATCTTGCTTAGCATGTGAGAAAAATTCAATCAAAACCACACTTTAAAGCTCTGAGATAAAAACATCAATATCCTGAAACATCATAATTGTACTTAGTTGTATGTTTTCTATATGTTTAATGAAAAACTATTACTGAACAATTATTATTGATTGATCATTTAGCATGTATTTGTACGTTCTGTGAGGAAGTAGACCATATTGAACAGTTTGTGAAATGAATTAAGTTGATGATTGCACTTAGAAAAATCGTACTTTAGTACAACTTTTTGTATGGTACAATTCTTCTTCTGTCTCACTTTTTGGTCTTATACAATTGTTTATCTGGTTTGGGAAAGTAGTTTTTAAATTTCCTTTTGAATAACATACATGGATTCCAAAGAAAGCAAGTAATATTCTATCCATAGTTTTTATTCAGTGTATGTTGAAAACTTTGATATTCCCTGAACACAGTCAAGAAACTTTCAAGGGAACCATCATCACTAAGCTGCTTCAGATTTTTAAAGGTTCATTTCTTTCCTGCTAATACCAAGACGTAGAAATGGAAATGAGCTTTTAAAAATTGCTTATGCTTATATATGTGAAAAAGAAGTCATTCTTAGTGTTCATTATATCTTATTGGTAATATTTTTCTAATTTTCTTTGTTTGGGCTTAGCATTTGCCTCTTTCTTAGGCAAATATCCTGTGAATGAAAGAAGCTGAAACATCTGTGCATCTGAAACTAACACAACATTTTAAATCAACTTCAATAAAAATAAAATTAAGAAATTCTTTGTGGATCATCTGGAAATAAAATTTGATTTAATAACTGTATAAAATATATTTTATACCCACAAAATAACAACCTCATGGAAAAACATGTGAAAGATTGAACATGTACTAAACTAAAAGAAATACATGGATAAATTGTGAAGAGCAAATGTAAGTTTACACTGTTGTACCACTATATAATAGGACTTGAATATCAAAATCACTACTAAAATATTAAACTAATGACAAATTCATTTAACTTTTTAGAAAGTTATCTTCTAAAACAAACCAAAGCAAAACAAAAATTATAAGAGCAAGGCTTTGGGGTAAAAAAATTTTTAATGTATATTTGGAGATTACTGCATTTTATCCAATGAGCATGTCCACAGATCATATAATTTTAATTATTTAAGGTTTTTATGTAAATATTTTATTAAATATTGAATAGACAACCATTGATCATAGCCTGTGTGTCAAGTGTAAAGACTAACAATATAGCGATAGTGCAACTATTAATTGTTCAGTTGTGTCTGACTTTCTGTGACACCATGGACTATAGCCTGCCAGGTTCATCTATCTGTGGAATTCTCCAGCCAAGAATACTGGAGTGGGTTGCCATTCCTTTCTCCAGGGGATCCTCCTAACCCAGGGATCGAATCCAGTTCTGCTGCATTGCAGACAGATTCTTTACCGTCTGAGCCACCAGGGAAACCCGACAAAGTAGCATACATCTATTTAGGGGAGAGAATGAACTTTACATGTGAATTCCATTTAGTAACCTCCTTTCATAGCTGATCTAGTTTCTTCTCCTATTCTCTTCATTAACTACTACTATAGCAACTCTTATTTATCAAAAAAAGAAAAAGCTGGAACATCAAGGATGACACAAAGCTTTTCCAAGGCCAGATCTGGGAGGGGCCAAGCAACATGTTCACATGGTCATTATATTTTTATAACACATAACACTGAGACAGTGTAGCCCCGATTACTGCTTTTTTTTCACTCTGACTTCCCTTCCTGCTTCATTCAGTTTGTGCTCAAGTGGCCTTAGGCTTTCTGGAGAAGATGACTAAAGAAAAAGGGAGTTGAAGACACATTTCCTTTGGGTTTGATGGGATATTTTTACATGATTCACTGTCAGGTCGTCACGACCATGTATACTTATTCCTGTAGCTGTCCTAACATAGAACTGCTCCCCACATTATGACGTGATGTGAACTTACACTGCCATGATGTGAACTTGTCTGATGAAGCTTGCTGCAGGAAATCTGTGGGTAGTGCAGGAGAAATAAGAAGCTGGTCTGAGAAAATTCTTGCAAATCTCACAATTCATACGTGAGAGAAATGTCTCATATTTGACAATAATCCCAATAGTCACCAGGTATGACCAATAATGGTTGTAAAACTGATGGAAAGTGCTTTATGTTGTCAATACCAAGAAAAAAAAAATTCCATCTATCATGCTAGAGGAAAGATCAAATGATCTTCCTATTTTGTCCATAAAAATGATGTTACCCAACTGCTAGAAGAAGAAATGATCAAAATATATGCCAGCAAAATAAAAGGGAAAAAGGAGGGAATTTATTTATTTTTTTTTACCCAGGTAGTTCATAAAATGTTATTTTCCTGAGTCATGATATTTCTGGCATTTGTCAGCATTTTCAAATTTGAAGCAAATGTGATTTTGGGGGGGATTTCTTTTGTTATTCTAAATAGTCACTTTCGCACATAATTTTTGATAATAATTTTGTATTCTTTTTCAGATTGCGGGCTCCAAAATGTTATAAATTTCAAGCTCCCAAACTTGAATATACCTCTGTTCAAAAAGCAATGCATCCTTTTGGAAGAAGGGTTGGAAGAGATGAGGTCATTAAGCAAAAATTGCCAGCATTCCCCCTATATACCACAAAATATTTACTTTCATATTTCACCTCCCAAAGTGACAGAATTTTCTACTTCTAATGTTTTTAACAGAAATGTATGTGCAAAAAGGAGGACTAGAAAGTCTGTGATTTTATGGTGATTTGATCAATTGTTAACTTAGATTCTCCAAAACACTATCTTGAATTTTCTTATTTGACACCTGGCTTGTTTTGTTGTTGTTGTTTGCTTTTTTTTTTTTTTTTTAATAACATGCCCAGGAACTGCATCAAAGAAATTTCAGGATGAGAATGGGGAACCTCTCTGTTCTGGACTGTGAGAAGAATTGCCATAAAAGAATGCAGGAAAAGAGAACCTATGTGATATTGGCATTCCAAGTGGTGTGGTGGTAAAGAATCTGCCAACCAAAGGAGATGCAAGAGACACAGGTTCAATCCCTGGGCCAGGAGGATCTGCTGGAGTAGGAAATGACAACTCGCTGCAGTATTCTTGCCTGGGAAATTCCAGAGGAGCCTGGCAGGCTAGAGTGCAAGAGGTCACAAAGAGTCAGATATGACTGAGTGCATGCACACACACGCACACACACGCACACACACGATTTAGCTGCTGAACAGCAATAACCAGTGAATCCCTTGGAAACACACACAAACACACACGACTTAGCTACTGAACATCAACAACCAGTGAATCCATTGGAAAGTCCCTGAATACCTTCTAGGGCAGGTGGATCCATATTTGAATCCTCCTCCTTAATTATGGACAGAATGGAGCTTAAGACAAATGCCAGTCACTCTCTTAAACCATATGCCAAACTAAGGGAGACATCCAGTGGCTACCACATCTGGTTCTGGCTCTTCCTTCCTCCCTGCTTCTCTCTAATGCTTTTTACCCCCACAGTCTTCCCTTTAATATCTGGCTTCCTCCCTTCTTTTTTCTCTATTTGCCCCATGGTTCACTCCTTTGGTTTGGAGCTGTCCTCATCCAGCGGCATAGCCTGCTTGTCTCTTCCTTTCACACCACCCTTACTCTTCCTTTTCATTCATTTTATGTTCTCATGCTTTTTAAGTAGTTACAAATTAAAGTGTTCAAGTGGGTGCAATTTTTAGAGCAGTTTGGGGTTTGCAGAAATATTGTACAGGGAGTGAAAAGTTCCCATAAAACTCCTTCCTTAACACCATGTCTCCTGTTATTAACATCTTGTCGTCTAGTACTTTAGTTACAACTGATACACCAACACTGACAGATCCATATGAACTAAAGTCCATAGTTTGCATTAGGGTTTATTCTTTGTTTATAGTCACAAGGGTTTTAGCAAATGTCATTACAGTATCACACAGAAGAGTCTCATTGTCCTAAAAATCGCTTGGTGTTCCACCTATTCATCATTCCCTCTCTCCCTCTAAAATCACTTTCTTAAAAACGCTACTATCAAAATTGCCCTATGTAGTCATCAATAGAAAAGAAAATTGATTAACACATATATGTGGAATCTAGAAAAATGGTACAGATGAACCTGTTTGCAAAGCAGAAACAGAGACACAGATGTAGAAAACAAATGTATGGACGCGAAGGGGGAAGGAGGGTAAGGGAGTCTGGAGATTGGGATGGACATACACACGATACTGTCGCTATGTATAAAATAGATAACTAATGCGAACATACTGTTTAGCACAGGGAACACTACTCAATGCTCTATGGTGACCTAAATGAGATGAAAATGCCCAAAAGAGGAGCTATAAGTACACATAGCTGATTCACTTTGCTGTACAGCAGAAACTAACACAACATTGTAAAGCAACTGTACTCCAATAAAATTAAATAAAACAGATTCATTTATTACCAGCCATTCTTATATGGTGATTGCAGCCATGAAATTAAAAGACAGTTACTCCTTGGAAGGATAGTTATCACCAATCTAGACAGCATATTAAAAAGCAGAGACATTATTTTGCTAACAAAGGTCCATCTAATCAAGGCTATGGTTTTTCCAGTAGTCATGCATGGATGTGAGAGTTGGACTCTAAAGAAAGCTGAGCACCGAAGAATTGATGCTTTTGAACTGTGGTGTTGGAGAAGGCTCTTGAGAGTCCTTTGGACTGCAAGGAGATCCAACCAGTCCATCCTAAAGGAAATCAGTCCTGGGTGTTCATTGGAAGGACTGATGCTGAAGCTGAAACTCCAATATTTTGGCCACCTCATGAGAAGAGCTGACTCATTTGAAAAGACCCTGATGTTGGGAAAGATTGAAGGCAGAAGGAGAAGGGGACGACAGAGGATGAGATGGTTAGATGGCATCACTGACTCAATGGACACGAGTTTGGGTAAACTCCTGGAGTTGGTGATGGACAGGGAGGCCTGGCATGCTGCGGTTCACGGGGTCGCAAAGAGTCAGACACGACTGAGCAACTGAACTGAACTTTTATATTTAATAACATTTATTCATATTCCATTTAGTATTTCAGTTGATTATTACAATAAGTGTAATATTTTTACTTTAAGGATAAATATATTGAGCCTCAGAAAGTTAAACTGACTTGGTTATTTGACATTACCCATTACAATGGACATTATCCATTATTGATAAATCCATTATCAATTTACATTCCCACTAACTGTACAAGTTGAAGATAGATGTGAATGAAGCCAACATCTACATTTGCTGATGGTTGAAAATAGTCTCTTTACTCCACCAACTCTTTTTAGTGGATTGTTTTACAAAGAATTTTACAATGTGGTGTTAGTTCCTGCTGTACAAGGTGAGACTTCCCTGGTGTCAGTCGTAAGTGTACATATGTCCCCTCCCTCGTCAGCTTCCCCCCCATCCCAGCTTCCCCATCCCACCCCTCTAGGACATCACAGGGGCACTGAGCTGCGCTCCCTGTGTTATACAGCAGCTTCCCACTACTAACCCATTTTACACATGATAGTGTATATATGTCAATCCTAATCTCTTAATACATCCCATTTCTCATGTCCCACGTATATCCACCAGTCTATGTATCCTCTCTGTGTCTCTTCCTGCCCTGCAAATAGGTCCATCAACACCATTTTTCTAGATTCCATATGTTTACATTAATACATGATACTCATTTTCTCTTTCTGACTTCACTCTGTATAACATCTCTAGATTCATCCACCTCACTTCAACTGACTCAAATTTTGTCCTTTTTATGGCTGAGTCATATTTAATTCAGGCTGGATGAAGCACAAGCTGGAAAATCAGTCAGTTCTAAAGGAAATCAGTCCTGAATATTCACTGGAAGGATTCATGCAAAAGCTGAAACTCCGGTACTTTGGCCACCTGATGGGAAGAACTGACTCATTGGAAAAGATCCTGATGCTGGCAAAGATTGAGGGCAGGAGAAGGGGATAACAGAGGATGAGATGGTTGGATGGCATCACTGACTTGATGGACATGAGTTTGAGCAAGCTCTGGGAGCTAGTGATAGACAGAGAAGCCTAGTGTGCTGCAGTCCATGGGGTTGCAAAGAATCAGACACAAATGAAAGACTGAACTGAACATTCCATTGTATATATGTACCACCTCTTCTTTACCCATTCCTCTGTTGATGGACCTCTAGGTTGCTTCCACGTCCTGGCTATTGTAAATTATGCTGCAATGAACATTAGGGTGTATGTGTCTTTAATGGTTTTCTCAGGGTATACGTCTAGTAGTGGGATTGCTGGGTCAGATGGTAGTTTTTGAAGGAATCTCCATACTGTCTTCCATAGCTGCTCTGTCAATTTACTTTCCCACCAACAGTGCAAGAGGATTCTCTTTTATCCATATAATCTTTAGCACTTATTGTTGTAGATATTTTTTTGATGATGGCGATTCTGACTGGCATGAGGGAATACCTCGTTTACTCTACCAATTCTTAAATAGCCCTATGATTTATCACAGATAATAAATGTATGATTTGTGACTGCTAACTTCCAAGGATTCTATGTTATATTAATAAATATGTTTATGACAGGTAGAGATTACCTATATGATATGATGTATTGGTAAAGTCATATCATACATTTAAAAAATATTTTACAAAGTAACCTTATTGAGATATGCTTTACATGCAATAAAATGCATCCATCTAAATGTGTGGCTTGATGTGATTTGACAGATGTATATATCTATGTAACCACCACCACTATCAAGATACAGAACATTTCTGTCACCTTCAAAAGTTCCCTCAAGTCATACCAAACATTTTAAAATTCAGTTAATTTCAGTGAGGTAACATCTCAGATTTTTAGTTTCAACTGCATTCCTTTAGTTGTATATTTTCATTGCAAGTTTTCCAAACATTCTGTATACAGCAGATTCTTGCATAAATGATAACTTTTAAACCTGTGTAGAGACAGACTCAGCCACGCATGTGTTTTAGTTTTTATAAACATTCTCTCTGTGATACAGAGAGCACAGTATTGTTTATGCTGACAGCTGTGTGTGAATATTTTTACTATTTTGAGAAGTGAACAGGTTGGATTTTGGGGTGTGCTAGCAAGTTAGTACATTGTTACTGGCATGGTAGCACTTCCTTATAGATTAATAATAGCTTTTCTTTTTAATTCTAACTTTTTTCAGTGCTAATATCAGATCACGAAATGTATATAATAATCATACATAAGTTCCCAAATTTCTCACTAAATGCAATCATGAAAAATCTTTAAGATCTAATTAGTGAAGTGATTAATCATATTGGCAGGCAGCTTTAAGGCTGGAATGATGCAGGAAATAGTATTTAAGCCAGAATCTTATTCCCAACTTTCTTTTTGTTATAAGTCAGACATCATTAAGGGCTACTGTTAATTCTTTCAAGAGATTAGCACATCAGAATGACAGGTAACATGTAATTCAATGAATGTTATTAATTGGTCACTGTTTCTTAAATTTCAAAATTATGCCATGGAAACAGTTCAACCAGTCATGCTACTAGTCATGGAACTGAATTTTCTTTTAGCATAAAGGCTTTATTATTCAGAGAAGCTTTAGAATTATAGAAAAACTGTACAGAAAATACAAAGGGATCTTCTGATATACAACCTCGCCTACCACCTCACATCCACAAGCAGTTTTCCCTACTGTTAGTGTCTTGAACATTGTTTTAAGTGTAGAACATTTGTCATAATTAATAAATCAAATTTGATATTTGTGTCATACAATTCTATGGGTCTTGATAAATGCCTATCATATACCCACCATGACAGTATCATACAGAATAGTTTTGCTGTCTTAAAAATGCCCTGCAATCCAACTATTCATCAAGAATCCCTTTTCTTGAACCTCTGGCAACCAGTGATCTTTTTATGCTTTTGATAGTTTTGAATTTTCAAGAATTTGTAGAGTTGATCACACTGTATGTAGCCTTTCAGAACAGGATTTCATTCAGCAAGGAATGGATAAAAAGATGTGGTACATATACACAATGGAATATTACTCAGCCATTAAAAGAAACAAAATAATACCATTTGCTGAGACATGGATGGACCCAGAGACTGTCATAAGAACTGAAGTAAGTCAAAAAGAGAAAAGCAATTATTGTATATTAATGCATATATGTGGAATCGAGGAAATGGCACAGATGAACCTATTTGCAGAGCAGGAAAAGAGATACAGATGTATAGAACAAACATGAACACCAAGCAGGGAGAGGGAAGATGGGACGAATTGGGAGTTGGGATTGGCATACATACATTACTATGTATAAAACATGTAACCAATGAGAACCTACCACATAGCACAGCGAACTCTACTCAGTTTTCTACGGTGACCTTAATGCGAAGAAAATCCAAAAAAGTGAGGACATTATATATATATATATATATATATATATATATATATATATGGCTGATTCACTTTGCTGTACAGCACAGACTAACACAACATTGCAAAGCAACTATACTCCAATAAAATTTTTTAAAAAATAAATAGATTTTCTCCATGTCCTTTTTTGGTTTCATTTTATAGTTTCAATTGATTCTTGATATGGTTGGATTATTATCTATGTTATTTGCAACTTCTCTATTTATTGTATTTGTTCGCTGTTTATATTTTATCTTCTACTCTTTTCTGACTTCTCTTTGTAATTAAGCATTTTATATGATTCCATGTACTTTCTTCTCTTAGCATATCAATTATATTTCTTCAAGAAAATGTTAGCTATTGCCCTGAAGTCTGCAATATACATTTAAAACTGGCTCAAGTACACTTTCAAATAACACTGTATGATTCATGTGTAGTATAGGCAACTTAAAAAAAGAGTATCTTAATTTCTCTCTCCTGTCCTTTACCCCATTGCTGGCATTTATTGCACTTATCTATAAGCTATGATCATTAAACACATCATTGCTATTATTATTTTGAACAAACTGTCTGTGGGGTCACACAGAGTCGGACATGACTGAAGCAACTTAGCAGCAGCAGCAGCAGCCATTTAGGTTCAGTTCAGTTCAGTTGCTCAGTCGCTCAGTCGTGTCCGACTCTTTGCAACCCCATGAATCGCAGCACGCCAGGCCTCCCTGTTCATCACCATCTCCCGGAGTTCACTCAGACTCACGTCCATCAAGTCTGTGATGCCATCCAGCCATCTCATCCTCGGTCGTCCCCTTCTCCTCCTGCCCCCAATCCCTCCCAGCATCAGAGTCTTTTCCAATGAGTCAACTCTTCTTATGAGGTGGCCAAAGTACTGGAGTTTCAGCTTTAGCATCATTCCTTCCAAAGAAATCCCAGGGCTGATCTCCTTCAGAATGGACTGGTTGGATCTCCTTGCAGTCCAAGGGACTCTCAGGAGTCTTCTCCAACACCACAGTTCAAAAGCATCAATTCTTTGGCACTCAGCCTTCTTCACAGTCCAACTCTCACATCCATACATGAGCACTGGAAAAACCATAGCCTTGACTAGATGGACCTTAGTCGGCAAAGTAATGTCTCTGCTTTTGAATATCCTATCTAGGTTGGTCATAACTTTCCTTTCAAGGAGTAAGCGTCTTTTAATTTCATGGCTGCAGTCACCATCTGCAGTGATTTTGGAGCCCCCAAAAATAAAGTCTGACACAGTTTCTACTGTTTCCCCATCTATTTCCCATGACATGATGGGACCAGATGCCATGATCTTCATTTTCTGAATGTTGAGCTTTAGGCCAACTTTTTCACTCTCCTCTTTCACTTTCATCAACAGGCTTCTTAGCTCCTCTTCACTTTCTGCCATAAGGGTGGTGTCATCTGCATATCTGAGGTTATTGATATTTCTCCCTGCAATCTTGGTAGAGCAATCAAAAATGCTAAAAATTAAAAAAAGATAATCTTCATTTATTCTTTCTCTAATGTACTTCCTTTCTTTATGTACATCAGACTTTCTGATTTGTATTATTTTTCTCAATAAAGAATTTCATTTAACATTTCCTGCAAGGCAAGTCTTTCGGCAATGAATTCTGTCCATTTTTATTTGTTTGAAAAAGTTAATTTTTTTTTTCACTTTTAAAGAGTCAATTTCACTGAATACATAATTCTAGGCCAGAGGGTTTTCCTTCTTATAACACTTAATATTTAACTCTGCTATTACTTACTTCTTGGGTATATAAAGAAAAGGCTGACATAATTTTTTATCCTTGTTCCTCTATATTTAGAGGCAAAAGATGAGTGATGAGCCAGACCCATCAATATCCTCATAGAGCTTCTTCTCTGCAAACCATTCCTTTAAATGTCTTATATATCCATTTTCTGCCTCCTATCAACTTCCATTTTAAAAAGATGACTTTTTTCCTATAGATATTAAAATTATGAAAATGCACACTATGCTTTCTAAGCATTACATTAACCTTGAGGATGAATTCAATAAATCCTATTCTTTTTGCTAAGAAATGAAAATTGTACAGTTCTGATTTCATACAATGGAGATGATGCCAACGCAGAGTTTGGTGTCTCATCTCCCTGAAGGGCAGAGGCTCTTATCCCCTTTCTCTTCAGTTACTAACTAATGAGTTATCTTGAAATCCAGATTATGCAGTCTATGAAGTCCCTTCAAATAGAAACACACCAAAGTCTCAGTAAATTGTTGATTTAAGAGTCAACGAAGTCTTATTCATCCTCATCTGTGTAAATGGCATTAATAATATTATTCACTGTAATTTGTTTCAGTTTATCTGCCAGGAATCCTGATGTTAAGAACAGCAAATAAAGGGTGTTACGTGACCTTCACTTGGTTTAGTCGCTAACATGTCTGATTCTTTGGGACCCCATGGATTGCAGGTTGCCAGGCTCCTCTGTCCTTGGGATTTTCCAGGCAAGAATACTGGAGTGGGTTGCCATTTCCTTCTCCAGGGGATCTTCCCCACCCAGGGATCGAACCTAGGTCTCCTGCATTGCAGGCAGATTCTTTATCAACTGAGCTACCAGGGAAGCCCCATGACCTTCACTTGATAGACACTAAATATTAGTTTCCATTCATAGTGCCTTGCCTTGCTAATCAATTTACTTCCTTTAAAATTGAGATAACAGCTTATCAATGCAATATCTTTCTTTGTTTTTAGACAAGAAAGATTTAGAGTGTACAGGATTTAGTAAATTCCCATAAATACTAGAATTTGTCTAATAGAAATAAATGCTTGCATAGGGCTTACTCTTAGGAGAATATGATTTTCACATATTTTCATTTGGCTATGCTTAAGCTTATTTTTAGGCAGTGAGTCATTCTGATTTCAAATGCTGTTGTATGCCCCAGGAGGAAATGGTTGCCAAACTCTAGCAAAGGACAGGGAAACAGCACCTCATTCACTCACCTAAACACAGGGCAATCATTGTACAAATGCCAAAGAGATGAGTCTTTAACCCAGCCCACAATTTTCGATTTGGTTAAGTACAGAGTGCAGGGAACAAAAGTGGCTGTTGTGATTTTCAAGAGCAATAACAGAGTAAACAAAGGCTGTGATAGGACTTCCCTGTTGATCCAGTGGATAAGAATCCACCTTGCAATGAAGGGAAAGTGGGTTCAATTCCTGGTAAAGGAACTAAGATCCCACTTTCCATGGAGCAACTAAGCCTGTGCATTGCAATTAGAGAGTCTGTGTGCCCCAACAGAAGATCCTATGTGCCGCACCTAAGACCCGACACAGGCAAATAAATATTTCTTTTAAAAAAGGCTGTGATAGTGTCTGTGAAATAGTTATCTCAATAATAAAATTTTAGAGTAGTCCAATGGAACTTTCTGCAGTGCTGGAAACATTCTATATCAGTGCTGTAGGAAATGACAGCTACTTGACAAATGTGGCCAGGAAGGATTTGTAATGTGGCTGGTGTAACTGAGGAATTTAATTTTTAATGCCATTCAATTTAATTAATTTGAATTTAAACAATTTCTTACTGCTAGTAGTTGCAGTACTGAACAGATCCAGAGAGAAAATCATCACGTTTAATGGGATTAGACTTGTGGAGAATAATTACACAGAATGATAAATTAGATATAAAAGATTCTTGGAGTGAGTAAAAATGTCAGAGTCAGACAAGCTGGGTTCAAATCTCAGTTCCATTACTTAACTTTGTAAATTTCATCAGTCTACTGTGTCTCCTTTAGCCTGTGTTCTACTTTCCAAAATAAGTGAATAAATACAGTGGTGAACCTAGAGATGATCATACTGAGTGAAATAAGCCAGACAAAGATAAATATCATATGATATCACTTCTATGTGGACTCTAAAAAAATGATACAAATGAACTTATTTACAAAACAGGAAGAGACTTGCAGACATAGAAAACAAACTTGTGGCTACCAAAGGGGAGTGGGGAAGGGAGAAATTAGGAGTTTGGGGTTAACAGATACACACTATTGTTTATAAAATAGATAATCAACAAGGACTTACTGTATAGCATAGGGTGCTAAACTCAATATCTTGCAATAATCTATAATGGAAGAGGATTAAGAAAAGAATATGTATATATATGTGTGTGTATATACACACACACATAACTGAGTCATTTCACTGTACACCTGAAACTGACACATTGTAAATCAACTGTATTTCAATAAAAATTTTTAAAAACTACAGCAGTGCACAATAAATTACCATTCAGGAAAATGTAGCACCATCAAAATATTTTACTCTTACTAAAAGAAATGGGTAACTTGTTGACAAATGCTGTTTCTAAAGACACTCAGAAGAGAATTTTATTATTAATAATAATATAATTACACAACATTTGGGTTCTTAGAATGTTCCAGCTACATTTTTATCTTCTCTTACCCTCACAACAACTATACGAATTAGGTGTTGTTAGTATTAGCTCTATTCTAACAGGTGGTTTTTCAGACTGAGAAATTAAGTAACATCCTCAAAGGTGATAGAAACACAATTTGAATTCGGGTCTCTTCAGTTCCCAAAAAAAGTGTTCTTTGGTGTGTGCTTTACCGACTCTATACTTAGAGGTAATAGAAACTGTCATGTCCATTTCTGAAAATAATGTGCTCCAGATGTTCTGATAATTCCTCCCACTAAAAAATATCTAGAAATGCAAAGAATATACAACAAACCTGTTATTAAATGCATGCCTGAGCCTGCACAAATACAAGAGAAATCCCCAAGATTCAAAGTTAAAAGAGACCTAAAAACATAGCTGACAAGTAAAGAAGTAGCCCAAGTACAAGTAACCCAAGAAAATGGACTTCCTCAAAATTTAAATCTTTCTTATTTCAAAGAACACCAAAGAGGAAGGGAAAAAACAACCCATAGAATCAGAGGAAATATTTGCAAATCATACACCTGACGAGGGCTTGTTTCAAAACTCAACAAGACAATCTCAAAAGACAATCTCATTTTAAAATTAGCAGAAGATTTAAATAGACACTTCTCCAAAGATGATACACAAATGGCCAAAAAGCATATGAAAAGATGTTCAGTATTACTAGTCACCAGAAAATAAAAATCAAAACCACAGTGAGATCACCTCTGCTGCTGCTAAGTCGCTTCAGTCGTGTCCGACTCTGTGCGACCCCATGGACTGCAGCCCACCAGACTCCTCCATCCGTGGGATTTTCCAGGCAAAAGTACTGGAGTGGGGTGCCATTGCCTTCTCCAGAGATCACCTCACACCTGTTAGAATAGCTATCATTCAGAAGATAAGACATAAGTGTTGGTGAGAATGTGAAGAAAAGGAACCCCTTGCGCAGTGTTGGTAGAATTCTAAGTGGTCCATCCATTCTGGAGAATTCTTATGTAGGTTCTCCAAAAATAAGAAATAGAACTACCATAAGATCTGGTGATCCCATTTGTAGATATATATTCAAAGGAAATGAAAACAGGTTACTGAAGAGAAGGTTGTATGCACTACCATGGTTACTGCAACATACTGCAACCATACTAGCCAAGATATGGAAATAATCTAAATGTCCATGAATAGAGAGCATGTGGTGCACACACACATACACACACGCTGTTCAGTCTCTCAGTCATGTCTGACTCTTTGCAACCCCATGGACTGCAGCATGCCAGACTTCCCTGTTCTTCACCATATCCCAGTTTGCTCAGACTCATGTCCACTGAGTTGGTCATGCCATTCAACCATCTCATCCTCTATCGTCCCCTTCTGCTCCTGCCTTCAACTTTCCCCAGCACCAGGGTCTTTTCCAAGATACACACATACACACGTACTGGGATATTATTCATCCATGGGAATAAAGGAAACCCTTCTACTTGTGACAACTTGGATGGACCTTGAGGACATAAGTGAGGTAAGTTAGGCAGAGAAAGAGAAATACTATGTAATAACAAGTAGAGACACAGATGTAGGGGACAAATGTATGGACATCAGGGGGGAAAGGGGGAGTGAGATGAATTGGGAGATGGGGATTATATATATACACTATGGATACTATGTATAAAGTAGATAACTGACGAGAGCCTATTGCATACCACAGGGAGATCTACTGAATGTTCTTGGTAACCTAAATGGGAAGGAAATCCAGAAAGAGAGGGGATATATGTGTAGGTATAGCTGATTCACTGCACTGTACAGGAGAAACTAACACAACATTGTAAAGCAACCAAACTGCAATAAAATTGTTTTTAAAAATCCCTTATATGTGAAATCTCAAAAAAAAAAAAATGAACTCAGGAAAAAAACAGAGTGGAATGGTGGCTATTTTGGGCTGGGATATGAGAGAGATGTTATTCAAGGTCACATACTTCCAACTAGTGGATAAATATGTCCTGGAGGTCTAATACACAGTATAAGGACTACAGACAACAGAACTGTATTATAGATGGTACAATAAACATTAAACTTCCTAAGAGAATAGGCCTTAATTGCTCCCACCACTAGAAGAAATGATAATTCTGTAATGCAGCAGAGGTGTTAGCTAATGCTACATTAGCAACCACATGACAATATAAATGTATCAAGTAAGTAAAAAAAAAATCTGTTTCAGCTAAACTATCAACCCAGAACAATGTTAAATAAAGCTATTTCAGGCAGACAAAAGCAGAATCACCACCCATAAGCCTTACTTAATGAAACTGCTGAAGTATGTACCTCAAAAGTTCCAGAAGCAAGATCTGAAATGCGGAAAAAAACAAAAGAATGCACAGAAAAGGCAAAAAAAAAAAAAAAAAAAAAAGCTAAACATCTCAGTAAATGAAAATAGAGCTATCTATTGCTGGCTTTGCAGTTAGGTGGGTTGATAGTTAGGGATTCAGATAAGATTTTCCTGAGATGTCCACAGGACTAAACTGTGCCCTGAATATTGTCACTGGATACCTACAATAACCTGAGTGATTTTAGCCATTCCTCTGTGTGTGTGTGTGTGTGTGTGTGTGTGTGCGTGTGCTTGCATGTGTGCATGCTTTCAAAGGGCTCTTAAATGTCTGACAACATTTTCTTCTAATTTGCTGGTATCTTCTTGTTCCTTTGCCAGAAACCTTGCAGTGAGTTCATCTAGTTCTAAATAGTCAGCACCTGTTCTGTTTTACTCACAAATTCTATCTACTGGGTGGTACAACCAGTAACAGATATTGCCAAAACTGAGACGATCCTATGATTCTAGAATTGCAGATGAAAATTCGCAATTATTTACTTAGGCTTTGGAGATCACTGAAAACAAAGACTGTTCAAATCTACAGCTTCTTTCTACTGAAGGATAGTGACTTCATTTTTAACATCACTGATAATTATCGCAAGCATGTTGGTTTTAAAACAGTTAAACCCTAAACTTGTTACGTAGGATATGTAGTCATTGAATTAACTTATTCTTTTCTTCCACACCAGAGTTTATAATTATTTATGTTCAATGATTTATTGATAAGGTGAAAGGACTGAGAAAATAATTTTGACTGTTGGATGGAAAAAACACATTTCAGAGTTCATGCTAGTGCTAGTGCTAAGTAACTTTCAGTCATTTCTGACTCTTTGCAACCCCATTGATTGTAGCCCACCAGGCTCTCCGTCCATAGGATTTTCCATGCAAGAATACTCGAATGGGTTGCCATTTCCTTCTCCCGGGCATCTTCCTGAAACAGGGATCGAACTTGTGTCTCTTATGTCTCCTGCATTGGCAGGTGAGTTCTGTACTACTAACGCCACCTGGGAAGCCCTTCAGAGTCCATAGAGATCGTGACAAAGTAGATTAAGTAGATTAGATTCACAGTCTAACGTGAATGAAGTTTTCTTTTAACCACAGTTACTGCCCATACAATGGTGATCCACGTGCAATCAGTGGGTTGTGATCTTCAAGGGAGAGAGCTACAAAACAGGTGATCAACCCAAGTTGAGCTCTCTTTAAAAAAACAATAAGTATGTAAGGGACTTCCCTGGTGGTCCAGTGGCTAAGACTCCAAGCTCCCAATGCAGGGGGCTTGGGTTCAATCCTTGGTCAGGGAACTAGAGCCCACATGCCGCAACTAAAAGTTCACCTGCCACAAGAAATATCAAAAATCCCACATGCTGTAACTAAGACCCAGCACAGCCAAATAAATACATTTTTAATATGTAAATAAAAGGGATATGTTCTAACAGTTTGATAGATGAAGTTGACTTCTCCAAATACCCATGCTCATTTGGAATAAGTTGCCTTCTTAATAAACAGAGGTTACTTCAGTGCCTTCATGCATGGGGCATTCAGAACACATGCCAAACATTTATTTTTATTAGCCATTCATTTGTTTAATTTCTTTTAGCAGTTGTGGTTTTTACAGCATACATGATATGACTAATTTATGTTTTCCTAATTGGACAGCTAAATATTCCTGTATATATTAATTTTGCACAGTGTCTAGATGTTTTCAGAGAAGTCTAATAAACTAATTAAGTAAACCAACACACAATCCAATTTATGATTCATCCATCATTCATCTGCCACTGATTCCAATATGCCCTTGCTTCCCTGGTGTGCATGAGTTAGCAGAATATATAAGGAGAAAAACAACGCTAAAACCAGGCCTTGTATTATATTTCTTGCACTGGTTTATAATCAATATTAGCAAGTTATAATTCCATTAAAGAAATAGCGGTACAATATTCAACATTGGGCTTCCCTGGTTGCTCAGCTGGTAAAGAATCTGCCTGCAATGCGGGAGACCTGGGTTCAATCCCTAGGTGGGGAAAATCCCCTGAAGAAGGGAATGGCTATCCAATCCAGTATTCTGGCCTGAAGAATTTCATGGACTGTATAGCCTATGAGGTTGCAAAGAGTTGGACACGACTGAGCAACTTTCACTTTCACCTTACGGAAAAACCTTTGGTTTTTCCAGTAATCCTGTATGGATGTGAGAGTTAGACCATAAAGAAAGCTGAGCCCCAAAGAACTGATGCTTTTGAACTGTGGTATTGGAGAAGACTCTTGAGAGTCCTTTGGACTGCAAGAAGATCAATCCAGTCAATCTTAAAGGAAATCAGTCCTGAATACTCACTGGAAGGACTGATGCTGAAGCTCTAATACTTTGGCCACTTGATGAGAAGAACTGACTCTTTGGAAAAGACCCTGATGTTGGGAAAAACTGAAGGCAGAAGAAGAAGGGGATGACACAGGATGAGATGGCTGGATGGTATCATTGACTTCATGGACATGAGTTTGATCAAGTTCTGGGAGTCAGTGATGGACAAGGAAGCCTGGTGTGCTGCAGCCCATGGGGTCGCAAAGAGTCAAATGCAACTGAACTGAACTGATTCAACGTTGGGCTCAATACCTTACATTGTGTGTTCTGAGGCCAACTAGCATCAGAATTACCAATTTATGAAAATGAATTTGTCAATTTCGTCCCCACTCTCTATGTAGTGATGGAGGACAGGTGCCTTCAGTGTTCAGTGAAGAGAGGAAGAGGAGATCTTATAAGTCTTCTCATTTTTTTTAAATCAGAAACTGAGCCTTGAAGTACAAAGAACAATGTTGAGCCTCTGGAGTTGATTGGAAGCATAGGCGTTCGCTTTCACTAATGCTTCCATTGAAATAACCCAACTCTAGCAAGAGACAACTATTTATTCTTCTTACCAGAATATTAGTGTAAAATTTGGAAATATTTTGAAAATCTCCTTTGGAAATGTTTTACAGACAGGTAGATTATATGAACATCAGGGAGTATGTGATATAAATGTATCCAGAAGATTAACAATGTCTTAAATATTTGTTATTGTTAATAAAGCCACAAATCTGGTAATCTGCTCGAAGTACTTAAAGATTTCCCAGTTTAATATTCTAATCAACTGTATTCCAAGGAGTTATGCTAAAAATACAGAACTGGAAATCCTGATGATTGTTATCTAAAATCCTTAAGGAGTAGAGAAAACGTAAAATTACCTGCAAAAAATTATTAGAAATACCAGGAGATATAATTGGCCTGCTCTCTTTTTACTGAAATATTTCCTTACCCCTGAAATTCTCTGGCCAAACTAAATTACAAATTTAAGTCTCTTACATAGAACAATCAGGAGGTCTTAGGGAAGTCTATAATAGATTGCCATCTGCTGGCTGATTTTCTGAGGTTGCATGATCTGCCTTTTTGAAGGTCTTGTTCAAAATATATCTCCACAGATAAACTTAATATTGGAAGATGAGAAATGAGCCATTTTGTTTGTATTTTTATTAGATTTCCAAACCACAGCTTGAAAATCAGAGGTGTTTAGCTGTGTCACAGATATGGTGGTTTGGCTGAGTGGTGTGTTAATCTCACCCTCCTGATTATGTCCCTTGATTTTCTTTCAAGTTGCTATGTATTCAGGTGGCCAGACCAAGAGTAAACACAGAGCAGGGACAGGGGGAGAAAAAAAAGAACCACTGGCTAGGACCCACAGGGGGTGGCACCACTTATGAGACACATGTCTTGAGGCATTTCAAATTACTCTTGGCAGGTGTAACATAAGCAGATCCTCAGCCTATGCCAGGGTGTCCGGTCATCGTAATTAAAGTTCCATTATAAAAAGCTCCCGCTGGTTCCTCCTTCTGAAAAACGCTGACAGAGACTTCCTCCGACAACTATGACAGTATTTCCAACACCTACTCTATGTTTGCTGTTCTTGTGGGCACAAACAACAGCATCCACCTTTACGTTAGTTACCATGCAAATTAGAGTGAGCAGTGAGATGACACCAGCATCACTGTACATGAGACAGGGCAGTGCGCCTCTGAGTCAGAGAGCAGCCTCTTCACAGAGCGACAAGGAAAAGAAAGGCCACTCGATATTTTTAAAACTCAAAAGGAAAGCATCTTTCTCAGCTAAGAATAAACTCAAGCTATAATATTACAAGAAAGGATAAAGTATAAAGAGGGTTGCTAACGCTTAGGGATGCCAGACTTCAGTGTGATACCCAAAGAGGTAATGTTATTTTATTTCATTCCATGGAAATTTTAAGAATTTATAAGAGAGCTATGTGTCTGCCATCATTAAATACCCGAAAATAGAGAGCTAAATTACCTGACTTCTTTAAGACTCACAGTCGCATAATGGTAAATGGCAAATGCATGCAACAATACTTTGGCACTTTCTATCTAAACTTAGGACTCATAAGAACTAAACATAGTGACAAGAGGTGGCAGCTGCTTTATAGACAGATCAAAGTACTAGCTTTTCCTATCGCTAGAAGACAGCATTAGAGACTTAAAAAAAAATAGTACAGATGAATTACTTAAGCAATGAGAAACTAATAGCAAATATAACTCAGAATGAAGACAGGAATGAACATGGAGAATTTGCTGTTGCAATTCTGCCTACCCTCTCCTACTTGAAGTGCCAGCTTTTCCAACCCTTGGTGAGGTTCTCTACAGCCTTGTTTTAACTATGGACTCTCAAAATCTCACCAGAAAGGGAATAGTCTTAAATCATTAAACACAAGCTGGCTTCCATCAGATTAAGTTGCTATAAATAAAAAATGTTTTCATTTTAATAATTATTAAAGCATATCATTCTTCATTATTCCATGTGCCCATGAAACTCCTGTTAGTGGTCATTCATTCTTTTCCACAAAAATGTTTACTGAGTACCTACTCTGTGCTGGAGACAGATTGAGGTATTGGATCTTGAAAGGTAATAAGTAAGGTACAGTTTTACCCCTTATAAATTGCAGTATAGTGGGGAAGTCAAATAATGAAGAATTAAACAAAAAGAATAACTAAATAAGAGATGTAAAAATGAACAAGTAATATGAACAAAAGAAGTATTGAGCAGAGCTCATCCAGAATATTACCACTTAAAGGTATGGATACATAATCCCATAACATAAAATCAATATAGCCTTGTAGAAAAACACCACAGATACACATGTGTACTTGCATTTAAAGGGGATGGTCTGTAACATTTAGCCTCTGTGTATAAGCTTCTCTTTTTATAAATTTAAGAAGACATTTTTTGCTCAAACTTCATGACCAAAATTCTATAATAGGAATATTCAGTTTTATGACAAGGAAAAAAGGCTTAGCCTTTTGGAAGTTACCTACTTCTTAAGACTTTTTTTGATGTGGACCACTTTTAAAGGCTTTATTGAATTTGTTACAGTATTCCTTCTATTTTATGTTTTGGTTTTTTGACTGAGAGGCAAGTGGAATCTCAACTCCCTGACCAGGGCTTGAACCTGCAACTCCTGCACTGAAAGGCAGTCTTACCCACTGGACCACCTAGAAAGTCCCATGAAGTTACCTACTTTTAATCTTATAGAATTTTGACGTTGTTTCACCACTATTTCTGGATCCCCTTTGTTTGAATTAGAGTCCCTTGATCACAATGAAATTTTAAAGAACTGTGTGTCCTAACTATGTGAGTGAAGGAAAGACTAAAATTCTAGACATGAGTCTGATGTATAAAAACAAGATGATATGAGAAAAATCAACCCAGTCAGTCCTAAAGGAAATCAGTCCTGAATATTCATTGGAAGGACTGATGCTCAATACTTTGGCCACCTGATGCGAAGAACTGACTCACTCGAAAAGACCCTGATGCTGGGCAAGATTGAAGGCAGGAGGAGAAGGAGACGACAGAGAATGAGGTGGTTGAATGGCATCACCGACTCGATGGAAATGAGTTTGAGCAGGCTCTGGGAGTTGGTGATGGACAGGGATGCCTGGCATGCTGCAGTCCATGGGGTTGCAAATAGTTGGACACGACTGAGTGACTGAAGTGACTGATGAAAAAAGGACAGAAAATATCAAGCCTTTATAAGGATTCAGGGCAGCTGGAACTTCATAGTCTATTAGCAGGAGTATAAACTGCCATGATCAGCCTGGAAGGCTACTGACAGAACCTACTGAAGCTGACTAAGCACGTAACCCCGTGAGACACCACTTCCAGGAAAACATCCCACAGAGGGGAATGTGTGTACGTTCAACAAAAGATACATATTAGAATTTTCAGAGCAGCGTGATTTTCTAATAGCCAAAAACTATAAAACACTCAAATGTCCATCAACAGTTGAATGGTTGCGTTGTGGTATTATTACATGAAGCAATACTACACAGAAATGAGAATGAACACCCCACAACTATAAATGACAATGTGGAGAAGTCCCACCAGATGTAATATTGAGCAAAATAAACCAGGCACAAAAGAGTAAGTATGGGGAATTCCCTGGCAGTCCAGTGATTAAGACTCCAGGCTTCCACTGCAACGGGTTGCAGGTTCAATCCCTGGTTGGGGAATTAAGATCTCGCAAGCTACTTGGTGTGATGCCGAAAAAAGAAAAAGTTAAGTATGATATAATTCCATATACAAGAAGTAGATAAGCAGGAAGCAATAACAAATGGCAATAGAAGACTGAAATACATTTGGGGTTTTGGGGAATGGAGGGGAGGAAGCTGAGGGCTTGAAAAGTTGTTGTTTTTCTTTGACTTGACTGGGTGCTTGTGACATTGACTTACTTGTTTCATGAATTTTGATCCATATCTCCATTTACCCTTAGGTAAAAGTTTATCTGTTGTACTTAAATATTTTATTTTTTAAAAAAGAAAGACAAAGAAGCTTCAGAATTTCCAGGTTTCCTGGTCTGTCCCCTAAGAGTTAATACCCATCAAGTCAGTCTCAACTCCATAGTAACCTGCATCCTCGATGAAAACCATCCAATTCTGGAATCATTTGGTATGTTTTTCTTTGTCATTGCCCTTCCTTTACCCTTACCAAACTTCATCCATTCACTTTAAAGTCAAACTGTGATAACGATTTGCAACTAAAGATCCATTATTTTAATTGACAAGTTTCCATAGCAGATTGCAGTATGTTACTATTTCTGTGATGTGCTGGGCAGACAGGAATGCTTTGGGGGCTCTATTAATAGTAGTTTTAGAAACAGCAGGTGAGCAACTCTCCTTCTAGGGGGGAATAAATAGTAACGTTTGGATGGAATGGCTTTGGGGGATTGGGGGCCAGGGTGAAGTACCATGCCATCAACAGACCTGTCCATAGACTGGAATAAACCAATGCCTTCAAGTGCTTACAAGGTTGCTTAAAATGGAAAATCTTCTCTCTATAGTCCAGTGCGGTTTTCAAGAGACTGGGATAAGTTAGGTTCTTTTTTGTCTTAATTTGTTCATACTTTGTATTACAATTTCTCCTCTATTGTAAGGGTTCCCTTAAGAAGCCTTGTTAAGTCATGAATGAAGAAAACTCAAGTTGCAGGCTATTTTTCAAGCTGTGGGTGTCCAACCCCCACCAGTCCCTCTGCCTTCTCATCCGTTTTCCTTCTTTCTCCAGAATCATTAGAAAGGAGTGATTGAACTCCTGTTTCACTCGAGCTGGCATCCCGTGAAGTTCTTCCCTATGAGGCTAAACATCTGCCCAGGTATTTCCATGTTCCATTTTGGCTGTAATGTTATATGGTTTAGAATATATGTCCCCCTGAACTTCTTGTTAATGAAACAGCAGCCTGACAGCTGGGACCCGCAGTCTCAGAGTTCCAAGGTATCATTACCTTTCTTGCTCTTCCTTGGGAGAAAAGTTAATCAAACTGGGGCAATTTCAATTAATACACATTGACCACCTCTTAATTTTAGGGTCTGTTACAGGAGTGTTATTGAGAACAGCCTGATAAAAGAAAAAACAGGTTCAAGTGAGTATTGCTGCAACTTGTATCAACATGGTTTGTCTTTTGGGAGTAAGAATTGGAGCCATAGTGTTGACAGTTTATTCCAGGAGAATCAAACCTTAAATCAACATATTACTTTACTGTTTGCTTCAAAAAATTCTTGCCAACCAATTTATTCAGTTTGCTTTCTGAGGGCAAATTTTCCTCCTACTGGAACAACAGATTGCTCACTTGAGCAAACAGCCCATTTTGCAGAAGACAGCTTATTTGCTATGGACCCTTATCTTGCATAGAAAATCCTAAAGATGCCACCAAAGAACTATTAGAGCTCATCAATAAAATCCATAAAATTGGAGGATACGAGATTCATGCATTAAGCTGTTGCATTTCAGCATACTAATGAAAGATCAGAAAAAGAAATTAAGGAAACAACCCCATTCACCATCCCATCTATCTATCTATCTATCTATCTATCTATCTATCTATCTATCTATATATATATATATATATATATAGTCAGGTCATATCCATGACCTTGGTATCATTAGCCTATTTATGACCAATGCCACACAGTCCACATGTTCCTGTGTATTAACGAAGATATAATGTCTAGGCTTCCTCTTTTATGGAAGAAAAATCCCTCTCTGTTTTGTTTTTTGTTGTTGTTGTTGTTTTGCCATGCTGCACAGCTTGCAGAATCTCAGTTCTGCAACCAGGGATTGAACCCAGATCACAGCAGTGAAAGCACTGAATCCTAACCACTGGACCGCCAGGGAATTCCCTAGAAATATCATTTTAAAACAGCTTTGGTGTGTATGCCCAGCAGTGGGATTGCTGGGTCATAAGGTAGTTCTGTTTGCAATTTTTTAAGGAATCTCCACACTGTTCTCCAAAGTGGCTGTACTAGTTTGCATTCCCACCAACAGTGTAGGAGGGTTCCCTTTTCTCCACACCCTCTCCAGCATTTATTGCTTGCAGATTTTTGGATCGCAGACATTCTGACTGGTGTGAAGTGGTACCTCATTGTGGTTTTGATTTGCATTTCTCTAATAATGAGTGATGTTGAGCATCTTTTCATGTGTTTGTTAGCCATCCGTATGTCTTCTTTGGAGAAATGTCTGTTTAGTTCTTTGGCCCATTTTTTGATTGGGTCATTTATTTTTCTGGAATTGAGCTGCATAAGTTGCTTGTATATTTTTGAGATTCGTTGTTTGTCAGTTGCTTCATTTGCTATTGTTTTCTCCCATTCAGAAGGCTGTCTTTTCACTTTGCTTATATTTTCCTTTGCTGTGCAGAAGCTTTTAATTTTAATTAGGTCCCATTTGTTTATTTTTGTTTTTATTTCCAGAATTCTGGGAGGTGGATCATAGAGAATCCTGCTGTGATTTATGTCGGAGAGTGTTTTGCCTATATTCTCCTCTAGGAGTTTTATAGTTTCTGGTCTTACATTTAGATCTTTAATCCATTTTGAGTTTATTTTTGTGTATGGTGTTAGAAAGTGATCTAGTTTCATTCTTTTACAAGTGGTTGACCAGTTTTCCCAGCACCACTTGTTAAAGAGATTGTCTTTACTCCATTGTATATTCTTGCCTCCTTTGTCAAAGATAAGGTGTCCATATGTGTGTGGATTTATCTCTGGGCTTTCTATTTTGTTCCATTGATCTATATTTCTGTCTTTGTGCCGAGCTTTAAAAATTAATTAAAAGATGTGATTTAGTATTATGTCATAAGCAAGTTGAATTTTTAAATAAACATTAAAATAAAACATGACTCAGGGAACAAGACAAAAAAATAAATAAATAAAATTAAAAAAATAAAACAGCTTTGTTCTCTCTCACTTTTTTCCAATTTGAAATATCAGAGAGAAAGAAAACTCTTTTTCTGCTGGATAAATAAAATAGTTTGCTGCTTCTAAGAACAGAGACTAAACACAGATTGTGGTCCTTAGAAGCAATGAGAGAGATAACAGCTATTTTCACTCCCATATTTTCTCTTCTCTCTATTCATACAACTAATCAATTTAAAAAATAAAATAAAACACAATATACAGCAACGGTGAAATCTTAGAACTTTTGGGTTTTTAAAATTATAATTTTAGGTCACCAACCTTTTCTACGTACTATACAATGGTACTATCAGTCCAGAAACTCTGATGCTAATCACAGATGTCTCCATATACAATACAGAGATGTACTTTTTAAAATTCATCTTCATTTATGACATTTAGTATTTTAATTTCTTTTAAAAGTCTTTCTCTCTCTAACCAGAAAACAATTAGCACTCACTTTCGAAATATGTAACAGTTTTTAAACTGGAAAAAGCCACGTGTAATCCCATCATTCTAAAAACAGCCACTGTTAATACTCTGATGTATACTCTTCAAGCCTTTGCTTCTACCCACACAAGCAAATAGAGATTACAGGGCACATAGTTATATAACTTGTTTTTTTTTTTTAACTCAATATTATCACAGGAGTTTAAATTCTCATTGAACTTCAACAATCATCAATATTTTGCCAATACTGGCTTATCTATTACTCCACTTCTGTCAGGTAGAGGGGTAAGGAATCACACAAGTATCTGAAAACAAATCCCTGATACTCTTGCAAATTATTTGTAAATATTTAAGACCTTAGCTCTCAGATTTAAAGTATTTTAAAAACCTAATCACAATCCCATTGTCCCTCTACAAAAATAAATATATGAGTAACACATTGTATTCCCTTAATATCAACTAAAATATAGCCCCTGATAAACATAGCCTGTGGTCCCTGAAATGTCTTTTATTTATATCAGAATCTAAACAAGTTATATAGATTTTATTCTGTTGATTTGTCTCTCAAAACTCTGTAACATATCTAACAATGTTCCCTTTTTTTATTTTTCTCAATGACATTTACTTGTTGAAAAGAATGAGTCATTTATTCTGCAGAATTTTTCACATAATGAACTTTGGTAATTGCTTCTTCATGGTGCTACATAACTGTTTTCCTATCCCTTGTTTTTCCAGTAAAGCAGTCATTGGATCTAGGCCAGTCTTTCCTAAACAAGTTTCTGCAATCATGCAACTATACTATGTCTATACTATCCAAAATGTTAGCCATAAGCTACATGTCACTGAGTACTTCGGATGTGACTAAGATGAACTTTTAATACCTTAAATTTAAATTTAATTTTAAACAGACATTTTTTTACTCCATTCTAAATCATGATCATTTTAACTTTATATCATGAATTTCAAGTTTTCTTAAATTTTATTTAGAATACAAAGCAAAATTACTTTTAAATTATTTTCTTGTGGTTAATCATTTCTAAGTTTACAATCATCCTATGCAACTTTGTTTGTATTATTTATCTTGCATAATGTTTTCATAAGCCTCTGTGATGATTTTCATTTATTCACCCTCAGATGAGGAAGTCTTTGAAGGGGGTTATTTGTCCAGGATTGGTTGACTCCCTTGCTTCTTCTCTCAACATCTACAAAGATTTTTAATCAGGAGGGGTTATTTTTAATGATAAACTTATTTCTAGTTTAGTAAATCAATATTTTGAGGAAAGGGGATAGAACTCTGAAGCCATGTATATCTTTGCAGTAAAAAATTATTTGAGAAGTGGAAAGATAGAGTATATACATCTTACAAAACAGTGAAACTGAACAGAAACCAAAACCTACAGGAAATAAACTGTTTAAACACTAGTAAGTTTGGGCACCTTTCCAGATTTATTCTTGAGAAACTACATGCAAATCCTGATTCAATTTCTATTTAATAAAGAGAAAAATGCTTGTGAGAAAACCACCCTATATTTCAACTACTAAGGTTGGTTGGATTTCGAGTTCTTATTCCTTTTGTGTCTCTCTCAGCCACTGGTTTCCTGCTTCTCAAATTGCTTTTCTCTTTTTCTTGGCATATTATTATTCATACACGATTCATAGATTCCCCTCATGCGTTTCCAATAGAGGGGCATCTCTACTTCACCTATGTCTCATTTTCTGATCTCTCTCATGAGCAGCTCCTTTCTTCTCTTTCCTCAGAGTTAATTTTACCTTTTGAGTAAGAATGAGCTTCCCAAGTGGCACTAGTGGTAAAGAACCCGCCTGCCAATGTAGGAGATGTAAGAGATGCAGGTTCAATACCTCGGTCGGGAAGATCCCCTGGAGGAGGGTACGACACCACTCCAATATTCTTGCCTGGAGAATTCCATGGACAGAGGAGCATGGCAGGCTATAGTCCACAGAGTCACAAAGAGTCAGGCAAGACTCAAGCAACTTAGCACAGCAAGTAAGAAAAATTCTCATAGCCAAGGTACAAGTGAGTAAGTATTACTAACCGTTTGTACTGCCTTGCTTAGTTTGGAAAGAGTCTATGATTCCTAATCCTCTGCTTTGTTGCAACGTACCATGTGGCTTTTGCTAATGTTGAAAGTAACAATGTGTTTTTAATCTAATTTACTAATGTGGAACAGCTTTCTTCTGAATCACAGTGGTGTAACCATTGACAACCAGGGCTTTGGCTCATGTTTGAGTGTAAGTGCGTAGGATCAGGAAATAAAATTTTCCAGTAACTCACTAGCCCCATTTAATCTTCATCAATCTTAGTGAATTCATTAGCAAGTAGTAACAGAGGCTGTATCCGTAAATGTTTATGAACAACGATGTGGTTTTCTCTGAATGTTTATCATTCAAAAGCCATGCCACAGTGTTCAACCAGGCTTGTATTGTTCTCACGTCTTTTTTTGCATTATTTTTAAACTTTGTGTACTCAGAGCAAGCAGTTATTCAAATCATTCTTCATGTCCTCCATATTACTCTCATTCTAACAGCTAACATTACCTCTTGTTCACCTGAAACTCATTTTTACTCTAGATCTATGCTCTCATACTTCTTTACAGAGAAAAGGTGACTTAATCTTCACTGTTTTATGAGCTCCCCACCCCTTTGGGGAATCTATAGCAATCTTTCTGCTCTCTTTTCTGCTTTGAAAAAAGCTCAACACTTCCTTAGTTTGGAGGAATATAAAGAAAAGTATGACCATTTTGAATGTTGAGGCTACCATCTTATTCTCCTTGCGCTTGTTGCCAATTCCTTAAAACCCAGTTTTCTATTCCTTCCCATCCATTCTCTTTAACATCCAGACATCTAGCTTCCCTCCCCATCACTGGTCTGACAATGCCCCTGCAGAGATCACCAATGGCTTTGTCATCAGTTTCATGAAGGCCTGACTGCTCATTATCTTTGTCTTGAGCTTCTTCTTTGGAAACTGCTTTCTTGGTTGGTTTCCATGACACAATAATGCAGTGTTCCCTTTACCTAATTGTTTCCTCCTTTCCATTTCCTTTTTTTAACTTCTCAACTGCCTACCTGTGCCTATGTACAGAATTAGTCCTTGTTAACTCTGTTCTCCCTTATCTCTACTTTCTCCCGCATATAAGCTCATCTGCATTCAATAACTTTACAATGGGGATAATTTAAAATCTATACCTGTAGGAAAGTCCCATCTCCTGCGTTCCAGTCCTGGATTACCTACTGGTCATTTTTGCTTCGTTGCACCCCTTCATCTCAAATTCAGAATGTCTAAATTGGAAATCATTTTCCTTTTCTAGCCCTTAAATTGTCTCATTTTCTTATTTTTCTATTAGTATTTTTATCATTTTGCTAGATGCACAGACTATCCAACACCTGAAATTTTTGTGTGTCCTTATTTCTCCTTCTGCCCATATCATTAAGATCTTTCTCTTTCCAGTCTCATGGCTTCTAGTTGAGCTCACAGATTGCTTCCCCATGCCTGGATTATTGCCATAAACACCTAAGCAAGAGGCCCTGTGTCAAACTTTGATGTAGAAATGCACTTGCAAACTGAGATGACCCTAATTTTCTTAAAATAGCACTTCTACTCAAGCTCTTTACAAAAGAATTCATGGCTTCTTTATTGCCTGTGCATGAGAGATTTAACTATAGAGAACCTTGGATGACAAGATGAAAATATGGGAAGACTTTTAAGGGGTTTTATTTCGGAAGCTATGTAAAAAATGAAGAAGAAAAAAGAAATTTGTTTTAATGATATTGTGACAGTTGTGAGGTTAGTGAGGTTGAGCCTGGAGGCAGAAATCTCATTTGGGAATTTCTGCAGTTATCCTTGAATGAAATGATGGACAAGAAATGAAAGTGATATAGTGGAAGGACCAACCTGAGAAAGACCAGAAAAAGAAATCATCAAGTTTTGGGGACTGATTGGTTGTGGGGGTGAGGGAAAGGGAAAAGCTAGAAACAACTTCCAGTTTCAAGGGTAGTGATTTTAGAATTGTGGGAAAATTAGATTTACAGTAGAGCAGGAAGATACAACTGTTTGGGGATAGAGGAAGTTCATGATTTCCATTGGAAATATAGTTTGTAAATGATTTTATCAAGTAAATATGGCAACAGACAACTTGACATATATTAGGAAAAAGTCATCATAATGCCGTATAAGGGCAAAGGTCCTTTATACCTGAAAGGGTTATCTTCCAATTTTAGAGCAAGTAGTAACTACAGATTTCAACTACATACTGAGGTAAGAAAGAATAATCACAAACAGTAATAAGGTATCAAAATTATAATAAAATCTAGAAAAGAGTCCCTTAAACATGATTGTATCTCTATCTTGTTTTTTTCTGGGGTAAATCAGGGAGGTAAGGAATTGTTAATTCATTCTCCATTACTTATGTTCCAAGAAATGTCATATATATTTATGATATTGACACTCACCGCTCTAACTACCTGCTAATTCATTCATCGTGCCCCCTCCGCTGTTCACTTTTGTCTTTGTGTTGAGTACAGAATGGGGATTTCAAGTCTTTTTGTGTTGTTAAAGCAATGCTTTTTCTAAAGACAAACATACGTACACACACACACATACACATTTCTATCACCTACAAATGCAGAGTTGTCAGTGGCTTTATATACATATTATTTGTTTTATAAGTAAAATCTAAACAATTTTATACCTCAAGCAGACTGGATCCTATCTAAGCCTTCAGATAAATCCCGCCCAAGTTCTACACAAGGAAAATGGTTACAAATCTGATATAAGTACCTGATAGAAATGTAGGTTGGACGGGAAGATAGTGAGAGCCAAGGCCCAAGGTCTTTTATCAATTTTCACCATTCATTTCACTGTCCAGGGTACTCACAAGCAGAAACACATGCTCTACACTTGGGTGCCATGAGACTGCTCTTCCAGCTCAGGACACACTCTCTGGGATGAGTAGACACTCCTACACAGAAACTCTAAGATCCAAACATCTTCACTTCCAGGATGTCCTTACAGGAAACGAGCTTGAAGGCTTCCAATTGTCCCCAAATAGCTTCATGAAGGCCATCACATACTCACACTTCAATGCAGGATTTCTCTAACCCATCTTTTTTGGAGGCACCAACTCATTTGCCAAATGTCATTGAAATGTCATAGATAAGTCATTTGGAGACTTAATATGCACATGCCTGTATACGGATGCAGGTGTATATATGATCCTATCATTTACAGGGAGCATTTTTCACCTTTAAATAGTAGCTTTACTCCTTTGTTGTTCTATCGTCTGCTTCCTGACAACAGAGAGATAGACACCTTTGAATCTCAATGTACATGAAGAGTAAAGATGAGAGAACTAGTAGAGCTCAACACGTTCATACACATGTCCAAGTGGGAGAAAACATTCTAGAGATGCCTTCAGAATCATCTTTCAGCACAACGTAGAATTCTTCAACAAGAATCAATATTGATTTCCTCTGAACCTCCTGTGAAAACTTACCTGTTCTTTGTCCCATCTCTCAGGTCCCAACAAATTTAGCAACATTATAGCCCTGAGATATGAACCATAGATGATTATTTCTAGTTTATTCTTTGAAAACTTTCTCAATTTTAATATATCTTATCTTAATTAGTAAGATGAATAACACAGATGTGTGAATTACTACAAAAGATTTGTGTATAAAGGCCATAAAGTCCTTGGCAATGTACTCAAATATATCAATGTTACTGATTTTTTAAACAAACCATCTTTTTTTTAAAGTTACCTCTTTATTTATTTTATTTTCATGTAAATCATATCAAACCACCATAATGTCAGAGTACCCTAAAACAAAAGATTTGTGAAAGCCTGCCTTTCAAAAATATTATTAGTCTACAGAAAACACCTTTACACCATAAAACAAGGACGATCCTTTGACCAAGCTCCAGGAATTTCTCCCTCACCAAGACAAAAGCAATACAAAAATCAACAAGCAGAGTTTATTCTTTTTGCCCTCCTGGAGTTCAGCAGCAATAGGCTTTCACATTTTCTTCAAGTTCCCATTGGCTTTGAGGAAAAAGACAATTAACCCTGAAATAAGAAGTATTTCACTGTAGACTCTTCCTGCTGGGTAAACAAATATTGCTAAGAAAGACTGTTCCTTGGGAGTGCCTCGCTCTGTCATTATTGATTAGTGACACCATTCTCTTAGCAAAGCTTTTAAGAACTTAAGATTCAAGGGGGACAAACTATCTTCGGTTCCACTGATTTCTCCTAATGTTTTTCTGTTTCTATTTCACTGATACCTTCTTTGTTATTTAAATGGAGGTGGCCTCCTCCACCTACATTTAAGTGGGACCTTGCATTTGAAATTCAGTAACTGCCTTTAATTAGTCTGCTCTTCAATCTCCTGTAAGTTTATAGCCCATACTTGTACCACCAAGTCTCTCTCAACTTGGATACCATCTGATGTGAAATGTACATGGAGGTATGAATACACTTGAATGGATAAAACTTGTTGAAACAAATAAGTTCTTCAGCCTCTCAGTTCTCTCCAATCTGCTTCACTTACCTTTAACTGTAGCAAACTGGTGAGCTTTCAGATATGTCCATGAAAGGCAAAAGGTTTGCATACCTCTTTTCCTAGAGGTTATGCAAAAAGGGTGTCATGGTACTCAATCAGAAGAATGGGCTTCTGTACATTTTTTCCTGGGCCTGTGTGTTACTGATGGTATAAAATCTAGGAGAAGGTAATATGGAATAACCACGGTCTTACCTCACCCTTCAGACAGCCAACAGGATCTCAAACCACAGCAAGATCTTTTCAAGATCAAGATGTCCATCATTTCAAATTTAGCTGCAGGTTTCTTTCCCTTAAACCTGAAGGGAAAAAAACAGTCAACTTCAGGCTACTGCTCAGCAGCTTTGAAAGACAAACATTAATTACATGCCTATTCTGTGTCAGGTAATGCCTCACAATGTGTATTATTTCCTTCAGCGTTCAAAACTTTGGTTGAGGGAGGTTGAGTCATCAGGACCCACTTTTCATTGTTAAGCCACTGTGTAATCTCTGAGTAATTCAAAAGAGAAAGACCAGTGTGGCTGGAAATAACTTAGGAGGTTTTATTTTCTTTGAATAGCCCAAGAACCACATGCGAGGCTGTCAATGTTGTAGATTTGAACAGGACTTGTATAGACCACAAAACCCTTTCCTGTAGCAGGATATTACTCAGACCATTTTTAAGCTCCACTTTAAGCTCCATGCCAAGACAACATCTTAACCACCCATAGAATATAACAGGACTGGAAGGATCACACAGGAGAGACAGATCATGTCACTGCCACTGCTCTATTTGCCGGATCTTATCCTTGTGAATTTCTTAACAGCTTCCAACACTGTTCCATAAGATATCTTAGCACTGGTGTTTCTTCCCAAATTCATTCTCCATTGATACAATGTATCCAGATCCTACCAAATATTAGTACATGAAAAGCAAAGAGACTCTTAAGACCAAATGGAATATGGATTATCAATAGAGGCCTTTATTGAACAAACAAAAACAGATTGCTCAAATCAGAAAGGCAGGAAGTTGGAATGTCGCCTGTACCTGGAACAGCAAAGATTCCAACACACACTGTTTTCACTGGGAGCACAGAAAACACCCCTAATTGTGATGTTGGCCCTTAAATCTGTTTCCACTATCTATACTATGACTACACATGCTTATTGTCATGATAAATATCCACCCAACTTATTTCAATTTTGACCTAAGAATGAATGTTCTGTTTCTGGATGAGAACTTTCTCAGTGAATACCATCATAGTGAGTTTCACACTGTTTTGTTCTGAATTTCAAACTGACCCTGCATACATTTTTGTTAGTGAACCTCTTTCTTTAATTCTAAGTGCAAATACTAGAATCCTTGCCCAACCCTCTGCTGTCTTTCTCCAGTAAGTACCACTATATACATGGCATGAGCTTATTTAAAATTCTAATTTGAGAGTGAAATAAGTCAGAAAGAGAAAAACAATAGCATACATTAATGTAAATGATGCTCAGTGTGGATGTGCCTGGTGGTGAAAATAAAGTATAATGTTGTAAAGAACAATATTGCATAGGAACCTGGAATATAAGGTCCATGAATCAAGTTAAATTGGACACGGTCAAGCAGGAGATGGCAAGAGTGAACACTGACATTTTTTGACTCAGTGAACTAAAATGAAAGAGGAATGGATGAATACAAGAATCCCTTAGAAGAAATGGAGTAGGCTTCATTGTCAACAGAAGAGTCTGAAATGCAGTATTTGAGTGCAAACGACAGAATGATCTTGGTTCCTTTCCAAGTAAAATCATTCAACATCACATAACTCTGTGCTCCAGTCACAAATGCTGAAGAAGCTGAAGTTGAGCAGTTCTATGAACACCTACAAGACACTCTAGAACTAACACCAAAAAAGATGTCCTTTTCATCATAGGGGATTGGAATGCAAAAGTAGGAAGTCAAGAGATACCTGGAGTAACAAGCAAGTTTGACCTTCGGGTACAAAATGAAGCAGGGCAAAGGCTAAGTGAGCCTTGTCAAGATAACACATTGGGCATAGCAAACACCCTTTTCTGACAACACAAGAGACAACTCTTCACATGGACATCACCATATGGTTAACACCCAAATCAGACTGACTACATTCTTTGCAACCGAAGATGGAGAAGCTCTATACAGTCAGCAAAAACAAGACCAGGAGCTGACTGTGGCTCAGATCATCAGCTCCTTATTGCAAAATTCAGGCTAAAATTGAAGAAAGTAGGGGAAACCACTAGGCCATTCAGGTATGATCTAAGTCAAATCCCTTATGATTATACAGTAGAGGTGATGAATAGATTCAAGGGATTAGATTTGGTAGACAGAATGCATAAAAACTATGGACAGAGGTTTGTAATATTGTGCAGGAGGCAGTGACCAAAAACACCCAAAGAAAAAGAAATGCAAGAAGGCAAAGTGGTTGTCTGAGGAGACTTTACAAATAACTGAGGAAAGAGAAGCTACATGCAAGGGAAAATGGGAAAGATATACCCAACTGAATGCAGGGTTTCAGAGAATAGCAAGGACAGATAAGAAGGCCTTAAATGAACAATGCAAAGATATAGAGGAAAACAATAGAATGGGCAAGACCAGAGATCTCTTCAAGAAAACTGGAGATGTCAGAGGAACATTTCTTTCAAGGATGGGAATGATAAAGGACAAAAATGATAAGGGCCTAAAAGAAGCAGAAGAGATTAAGAAGAGGGGGCAAGAATACACAGAAAAGCTATACAAAAAAAAGGTCTTAAACAACCTTATAACCAGTATGGTGTGGTCATTCACTTAGAGCCTGACATCCTGGAGTGTGAAATCAAGTGGGCCTTAGGAAGCATTACTACGAACAAAGTGAAGGTGATGGAACTCCAGTTGAGCTATTTCAAATCCTAAACAATAATGCTGTTAAAGTGCTGTACACAATATGCCAGCAAATTTGGAAAACTCAGCAGTGGCCACAGAACTGGAAAGGTCAGTTTTCATTACAATCCTAAAGAAGGGTAATGCCAAAGAATGTTCAAACTACCATACAACTGTGATCATTTCACATGCTAGTAAGGTTATGCTCAAAAATCTTCAAGCTAGGCTTTAGCAGTATGTAAACTGAGAACTTCCAGATGTACAAGCTAGATTTAGAAAAGGCAGAGAACCCAGAGATCAAATTGCTAACATTTGTTGGATCATAGAGAAAGCAAAGGAATTCCAGAGAAACATCTACTTCTGCTTCACTGACTTCACAAAAGCTTTTGACTGTGTGTATCGCAACAAACTGGAAAATTCTTAAAGAGATGGAAATACCAGATTACCTTACCTGTCTCCTGAGAAACCTGTATGTGAGGCGAGAAGCAACAGGACCAGAAACGAAACAACTGACTGGTTCAAAATAGGGAACGGAGTAGGACAAGGCTGTATATTGTTACTCTGCTTATTTAACTTATATGCAGAGTACATCATGCGAAATGCCAGGTTGGATGAATCACAAGCTGGAATCAAGATTGCTGAGGAAAATATTACCAACTTCAGATATGCAGATGATACCACTCTAATGGCAGAAAGTGAAGAATCTCTTGATAAGGGTGAAAGAGGAGAGTGAAAAAGGTGGCTTGAAACTCAAATTAGAAAAAACTAACATCATGGCATCCAGTCCCATCACTTCATGTCAAATAGAAGGGGAAAATGTCAAAGTAGTGACAGATATTATTTTCCTGGGCTCCAAAAATCATTGCAGACAGTGCCTACAGTCATGAAAGTAAAAGACACTTGCTCCTTAGAAGCAAAGCTATGACAAACCTAGACAGCATAATAAAAAGCAGAGACATCACTTTGGCAGCAAAGGTCCATATAGTCAATGCTTTGGTTTTTCCAATAGTCATGTGCGGATGTGAGTTGGACCATAAAGAAGGCTGAGAGCTGAAGAATTAATGCCTTCAAATTGTGGTGCTGGAGAAGACTTAGGTAACATCATCAACTCAACAGACATGAATTTGAGCAAACTCCAAGAGATAGTGAAGGACAGAGGAGCCTGCCATGCTGCAGACCATGGGATTGCAGAGTTGGACACAACTTAGACACTGAATAACAACAAAACTATAGTTATTACCAGGCTTCTCCCTTGACTGGGTAGATGAACAAGACTGAGGTTTATCTTTGTCTCCAAAAATGAAAGTTTATTGAGCACTAACTATAGGATAAGGAGGAATAAAACACTGTGAAACTCTCAGAGGCCCAGTGCCACAGGTGCTTTTGTGTGTCTGGCGCCCGACACAGCATCTGACACAAAATACTACTTAGTCATTTTCTTTCACATTGTTTTGCAATAAGTGAGAAGAAAAAAAAAAAAAAGACTTGTTCTCTTTAATAGTCTATAATCTTACGGAGTCCACTGAACATGAACCAAACAAAGATTTTGAGAACTGTAAGGAAGAAAGTGTATTCTAAACAAAGCAGGAGACATAATCCTCTCAGACTTCAGACAATACTACAAAACTACAGTAACTGGACAGGTAAAGACATATGGATTAACAGAACAGAATAGAGAGCCCGGAAATAAACGCATTCACCTATGGACAATTAATCTTTGCATGTAAATCAATGAAAATAGAAAACACCCTCTCACCATACACAAAAGTAAACTCAAAATGGCTTAAAGACTTAAATATAAGAAAATATATCATAACATTTCTAGAAGAGAACATAGGCAAAACATTCTCTGACATAAATCATAGCAATGTTTTATAGGTTGGTCCCTCAAGGTAATAAAAATAAAAGCAAAAATAAACAGATGAGACCTAATCAAACTTACAAGCTTTTGCACAACAAAGGAAACCATAAACAAAATCAAAAAACATCCTATGGAATGGGAGAAAATATTTGCAAATAATGTAACTGACAAGGGGTTAAAGTCCAAAATATACAAACAGCTCCTTCAATTCAGTAACAGAAAAACAAAAAATGCAATTAAAAAAATGGGCAGAAGACCTAAATAGACATTTATCCAAAGAAGATATACAGATACATAGGTGAGAAGAATTATAAATCAAGATCAAGTGGGATTTATCCCAAGGATGCAAGAACTTTTCTGTATTTGCAAATCAATGTCATTAACAAATTGAAGAATAAAAACCATATGATCATTTCAACAGACACAGAAAAAGCTTTCTATAAGACTGAACATCAGTTTATGATAAAATCTCTCCAGAAAGTGGACAGAGAGTGAACATACTTTGATATAATAAAGACCATATATGACAAACCCACAGCTAGCATCATACTTAACAAAGAAAAGCTACAAGAATTTCCTTTAAGGTCAGGAACATGACAAAGATGCCCACTCTTTTCATTTCTATTCAACAAAGTTTTGGAAGTCCTAGCCACAGAAATTAGAGAAGAAAAAGAAAAGGAAATAAAAGCAAATTGAAAAACAAATCTTTCCCTCTTTGCAGATAATATTAATTTTATTCATAGAAAATCCTAAGGACACTACCAGAAAAGTACTAGAGCTCAGCAATGAATCTGGTAAGGTTGCAAGATACAAAAGTAATACACAAAAACTTGTTGCATTTTTATACTCTAACAACAACTTACCAGAAGCAGAAATTAAGGACATAATCCAATTTATTCTTGAAAATAAATTAATAATATACTTAGGAATAAACCAAATGTACTATCTTAAGTATCATCATACATGTTTTGATATGTAATATTCTCTATTATTTTATTCTAATGGTTTTGAAATTCTTTATTGGTACCTTTGAATGAAACTCTTTGATTAAAATTTTTTGAAAATTAAAAATTTCAAATATGTTAGCTTTTATCATTAATTTCTAAATTATATTTTACTATGGTTAAGAATGTGTTCTATATTATTTATTTATATTATTGAGACTTTGTTGATGGCCTAGTAATCATAATTATGATTATGTCATATTGTCATAAATGTCCCTTGTGCTTGAGTAGAATGGGTATTTTATAGTGTATTTCTATATGAGTTTGTTGATGTCATCAGATATGGGTTCATTAATACTTTTTGGTGTCCTTGACCGAAAACTTATTGAAAGAGATATGTTAAAGTATTCCATTTTGATTTGTTTATCTAATTATGTATGTGACATCCATGTAGTTGAGTACTATGTTATTAGAGGTATAGAAGGTTATTAGAGGTATAGAAAGCATCCTTACAGGGCTTTTATTGTTCATTTTGTTTTGCTTTACCTTTTACTTTGCCTGAGCTTGACATTTCTGTAGAGTATTATCACATTCTGTGTGTACCAGCATATTTTCCCATTTCTTATTCTGCCATTTCTTCACTTTTTCAAATAAAAAAGAATAGCCATATGTTTTTTAAAGAGGTGTGTATAAATTTACTTCTTTTAGTGCATGCTGCATGCTGAGTCACTCAGTCAAGGCCACCTTCTGTGGACCCTCTTTGGGACCCTATGGGCTGTAGTACACCAGACTCCTCTGTCCGTGGGCTTTTCCAGGCAAGAATACTGGAGTGGGTTGCCATTTCCTCCTTCAGAGGATCTTCCTGACCCAGGGATCCAGCCTACATCTCCTACATCTCCTGGATTGGCAGGTAGATTCTTTACCACTAAGCTACCTAGGAAGCCCTTTCTTTGAGTAGGTAAACCTACTTTGTTCATATTTATTGTGATTACTGATACAATTAAATTCATCTTGTGTTTTCTGTGAGTCATGTCTTTTTTCCCCCTCATGTACCATGATAATGATTAAGTTTTCTGCCTACATTTGGTAAGCTGCAACTTCACAATGATGAGTTTAGATGCAGATTCATTTTTGTCATATATTTCCATATGATGTTTCATGTCATTCTACAATTCAATAAAATTTTCAGTCATTTTGCCTTTTTCTCACTAGACTTCTGTCTTTGAACTATTATTTTTAAATGGTGAATGTATTTTATCTTTAAATATTCTTCAGTAACTTCTATGAGTATATAGTAGTGCATTTTAGTTATATATAAAAATTTATTTTACCATATCATGTTTGGATGTTTAAGTTGTTTCAAACTATTCACTGTAAATAATGTCACAATGCACATCTTTCTATATTAATATTTTTATGTCTCATTATTGTTGATGGAATTAATTACTACAAATGGAATAATCAATTCAAAGGTATAAATATTCTATGACTTTTGATACATATTGTGAAATTGCCTTCCAAAACTGTATTCCAGGTTGCCTAAAATCCCTCCAAAGGAGTATAAATGCCTATTTCCTCATATCTTCTTCAGTGTTTTCACATTTTAAAATTTTTGCAAAAACGGTGGGCAAAACATTGGCATTTTGCTGTTTTAATTTACATTTCTTTAGTGAAACTAGGGATCTTTTCATATATTTACATTTTATTTCTTCTGTGAATTGCCTGTTTATACTCTTGCCCATTTTCCTAGTGGAATGCTTTTTTCTTTGTCATATTTATCATTTGCTAATGTATAATATGCCACTACATTCTGGAAGAATACAAAGGTAATTCATTATGAACCTTTGCATACCTTAAAATATCTATTTTTATCATATATGGTTGACAGCTTCCCTGGTGGCTCAGTTAGTAAAGAATCTGCCTTCAATGTGGGAGTTTGATCCCTGGGTTGGGAAGATCCCCTGAAGAAGGGAACAGCTATACACTCCAGTATTCTCATCTGGAGAATTCCAGACCAGAATATGGAATGGGGTCACAAAGAGTGGGACACAAATGAGAAACTTTCACTTTCCCTTTCATGGTTGATAGCTTGCTTGGTATAGAATTCCTAAATCCCATAGTGAAGATGGAAAAATTCACCCAGACTTGGGTTTTTCCTCCTGTCAGGTAAATGTGGGCTCCCTGACTTCCCTTATGGTACTCACATCTGCAGTTTTAATCTTCCACCAAGTTTTAATCTGCCAGGCTAATTAATGTGATTTTTAATTTGGTCATCATCAGCTTGTATAGCTAGGTAAAGCCTGCCGTATGGGAGCCCATTGCCTCTGAGAAGCTTTTCCTCTACAATTGTTACCGAGCAAAACTGTTGGGGTGGTGCTCAAGTTTTTTCACCTGGGTCTGTATGGTATCACTTTGGATGGAGTAGAAGTTAGACAACTGTTAATTTTATCATCTCACCAAGAAGTTCAGTCTTTGACTTTTTAAAGTCAATCAGTGTGGTCAGGTACAGTGACTGTCAAACTTTGGTGGTAATAGAAATTACCAGGGGTGACTGTATACAATGGAGATGGCAGCCCCTTACTTCCAGAGATTCATTAACTCTGAGATGCGTCAATAATCTAATTTCTAATATGTACCCCTCATGTGAGTCTGATAAGGTCCTACCACAGTTTGAGAAAACCCAATTTTTTTTGTTTTCTAAGGGTGGCTTGTAGACTGCTAAGTCTACAGATCAGCTTCATCTGAGAACTTGGTGGGAAAGTAAAATTTGGGGCTGCAATCCAGACCTCCTGCATGAGAAACACTGAGGGATGGTCCCCAGCAATCTGTACTCTAACAAGCCTTCCAGGGGGTTCTGATGCTTGCTCAAGTTTGAGAACTACTGAAGCAGGAGGGAGTCAGAAATCCCAGGCTCTAATCTGAGACCTGCCTCTAGCTAACTCAGTGGGCAGGGAAAAGGTATTCACTCTTTGTGGAACTCAACTTCCCATTTACAATGCCTGGGGATGAGGGGTCAAATATTTCAAGAATTTTTTAAAGTGTAATATCAAGCTATTTTATACTATTTTCTATCCTATGTTGTATGTTTTTCATGAAATAAATTATGTTTGGTTGAGCCTTGAGCACTATTACTTCTATTCCACAGGGATGGTCCAACATCCAACAGCACGTATTTCCATGCAGGTAATAAGCTGAGCCCAGAACAATTCAAAATATATGCATCTATGTTAACAATAATCCTGAGTGTGGAATGCATATAAATCCTCTGAGTAGCCTACTGGCAAATAGCTGTTTTGCTTTTTTTTTTTTTTAAGTATAAAGAGGCTAGGCTCCATAGGCATGTGGTTTTCTTCATCTGGCTCATTTGATCTTAATTACTAGGGCTAGTTCTTGAATTGCAGCAGCTTGTTCTAAGCAGCATATGGCAGAAGGTGCTAAGCACAGGCAGCAGACAATGTGTTACTAAAAGAAGAAGAAATTTTCCTTTACATAAGAAGCCATATGCAGTCCAAATTTATCCATACTGTATCACTGAAATGTGTATTTTAAAACTTCATCTATGATTTTTCACAGGTATCGCTTTCATCCTTTGTATATTCAACAGAAGACCTGTAAAGATTTTGAGTCCATTTTAAATGACTCAGATTGTTACTTTAGGGACCACCATCCATCGCCTCCTCTAGGAAGGTTTTGCTGAAAACCTAACATCTCTTGAGGTGCCCTTCTCTCACAGCATCCTCAGCTTTCAGGTCTCAAAAGGTCTTGATGTCAAGGTGCTCTTTGACATCACAGAGCAGCAGAACTGGGAAAGCTGTCACCCTCCTGCTTTATGAGAGAAAAGCAGAGTATGCTCTTTGTCCCGATGCCTCTGTCTCTCTCAGTGAGCGCGCATCTCTGGAGCTTCTCCCTTCTATGCCCTAGAGCACACCTGTGAACCATCAAAGCCATGGAACATGGCAGGGTGCCAGCCATCTGGATGTGGCCTTCTGCAAATTGTCTTCATCGACACACTTTGCCTTTGCAACCTTGTCTTGACCCCTGCATCCCTGGTCCCCTCACCTGACTTCACTGGCTATCACCCTGCCTCAGCACCAGACCTCTGAGAGCACACACGAGACACTCAGTCTTGACTGAGACTCTTTCTTTTACAGCACCTGCTCTGTCTCATCATTTTCCATGGAGCCTCAGATTCCAAACTGTGGCACCTCCAAAATCTAATTGCTTGGCACTGCATCTCTGACATCACAGTCTGTTGCCATGGAAAGTGCCACCAATTCAGCAGGATGACTTCCCTGCCAGAAGGAGAGGATGCACAGAGAGAGGGAGACAACATTTGTTTAAGCATAAATATCTTTGATATTTAGCAAAGAGGCAAGAGACTAGATGAGAGACAACAGAGGAAGCAAAAATTCCAATTTATATGATGCTTCATTTTCAGGGTTCCTCTTTGGTAAAAGCCAGGTGCTCAGCTTTCTTCTGCTCTTCCCTTCATGCCAGAATTTCAAGGTGATTGTTTCTCCGACTTTCAGGTTCACTGGGAATCATGTTGGAGTTCGAAAGCATTTGGAGTTCGAAAAGCAGTATGTCCCTTCAAATGCTACATCTGCTTTTTCATGTTGCCATCAGATGATTGCATCTTGGTGGAAAGATGAACAGCAGTCATTCTAAATAGAATTGCTCATCTCAGCAAAGCTTTTCCAAGGAAGCCAGTTTACAGACAGTTTAAGCTAGCTTCTCTCTCCTGAACTTCTGCTAAGAGTCAAGCCCCAATCTCTGCTGAGTATAAGACCTCCTAATCATGTCTAGTGTTTAATTTACAGAGTCTCCATGAACAGTTTTTGCCAGGGCCTTGCCAAACTCAGAATCTGCTCTGATACATGGATGTAACTATAAAATGGAAACTAGAGAACATTCTTTTTGGAAAATTACAAAAGTTATAGTCTGCTTTTCACTGTTACTGAAATGTAATTTGTAATTCGCTACTTAGGACCCTGAACAAAAGAAAAACTGAAAATTTCTGATTCTCCCAGTCCCTTTTAAGATCCCTATTACAACTGAATTTTTTATTGGAGTATAATTGTTTTACAGTGTTGTGTTACTTTCTGCTGTACAATGAAGAGAATCAGTTATATGTGTACATATATCCTTTTTCTCTCGAGCCTCCCTCCCACCGCCCAATCCCACCTCTCTAGGTCATCACAGAGTACCAGTTGAGCTCTGTGTACTATACAGTAGCTTCCCACAGCTGTCTATTTTGCACATGGTAGTGTATATACGTCACTGCTTATCTGCCAACTGTTCCATCCACCCCTCCACCTTCACCCATGTCCACGTCTGTTTTCTATGTCTGCATCTCTATGAAAAGGGGTCAAAACTATATTATTTGCTGGATAATAGATACTACAGATCCATGCCCAAAACTGTGATAAATTTCATCAAGTGTAACTACCTCAAAGCTAGGACTATCTTGATCATCTACTCCCTGCAGGAGAAGTAACAACATGCCAGAGAGGCTAGACAAGCAGAACTCCACTCATATCCATGGTGTAAGACAGGCAAAGATGGTACACCGATGTGGCCTACAGATCAGCTAGGAAGTTCCTCCTGGTCTCACCAGGCCTGGGAATTTCACCAGGCACCTCAATTTTCATCTATAGTAAATGAAAATTATAGGAGACATGAATGAGGTAAGTGGGCTGGGTGAAGATTATCAGCTGCCATGTCATATATATATAAATAAAAATGTACGAAGGGGAACTGCAGGCTGCAAATCTCTTGTGTTCTTACTCTTCATGTTTCTCCCCAAGTTATTTGGACCCTTGAACTCTAACACAACCCACAGCTCTTCCTCCCTTGGTCTACTAGGTCTGGAATATTCAAACAGGGTCATAAATTCTGCAAGAAACTATGCTGGTTGGCAATGCTAACCAGGGATATATTGTCCTGAATAAGAATTACATAGATCATAGGTTATGCAATAAGGTACTGAAGTTCAGGGCAAGAAATTTGTGGAGGAATCAACACCAGTGTCTTCGGTGAGATGCTTAATGCAGATAATTTAGACATTTTCTAAGTCACTTTTTCAACAAAATAGTTTAGATATTTTCTAATCCACTTTCTCAAGAATATTCAAGATAACTTTTTGTCTTTTGCCAGGCAACATAGAGGATCCTGGACTTCAACAAGCTCAAATTACAGCTCTGCTACTTATGAGTTACTTGTGATCACCAGTCAATTATCAATCCCAGTCTTGTTGCCATAGTTTCATTTCTAAAATGGGATGACAGCAGCAGTTACCTAATAGGGTTATTATGCATTTTTTCTTTTTCATTTTAACAACTTTAAGAAAAATTGGGATATAGTTGCTTTACAATGTTGTGTTAGTTCCTGCTATACAATGAAATGAATTTGCAATTGTATACATATTCATATATATTCTGGAAACATACAGGACACATAGTAATTATGCAATAAAATTAATTATTAGGGAAATAGAAAAGAGCAACCTGAAACCAGTAAAAAGCAGGAGGTAAAAACTGCAACTGCTGTGTTTAAAAAAAAAAAAGGCAGGAAGCAACAGATTGAATACTACTGAAACAAAGTTGCAAATTAAATAACAAGTGACAGAATTCCTTCCAAAAGGAAAAAAAGAGAAAAAGGGTAAAAACAGCAGAGGATGAACATATTTAAATAATCACAATAAAAGGTGACCTAAATATATTATATAATAACCATTCTGATGAAGACAAATAGCAAATGGAGACAAAACACTTATCAAAGAAACTATAAAACAAAAAATTTAACTTTCAGTCAAGATTGTGCAGTAATTTTATGCTATGTGTACTCCCTCTCCAAACACCAATAACAAAGCATAACAAGAGAAAACCAAAACGATAAACATAGAACTGAAAAAGCTAGATAAATACCAAAATGAACATCAAATGGAGTAGAAATATTAAGTGATAAGTAGGTTCTATGTTAGAAGCAGGCAGTGGAAGCTGACAGTTCAGCTCTTGAAGAGTAAAGGGAAAATGTGCTCTACTCAAGAGGGAGAACATTCATCCTTTCAAGCCATATTTATTGAACTGGCACTATTGGAACATTGGGGATACAGCAATGAACCAAATGGGCTTCCCTTGTGGCTCAGCTGGTAAAGAATCCGTCTGCAATGTGGAAGACCTGGGTTCCATCCCTGGGTTGGGAAGATCCCCTGGAGAAGGGAAAGGCTAGCCACTCCAGTATGCTGGCCAGGAGAATTCCATGGACTGTATAGTCCATGGGTTTGCAAAGAGTCAGACACAATTGAGCAACTTTCACTTTCACTTTTCTTTTCACTTATTGAAGCTTACATTCTAGGTTCACTACAGTAAGTTGGAGGCTGAGTGCAATTTACTAGCTACTAGTGCACATGGGGACTTTTATGACCAACTAATAGGACACAAAGGAGGGAGGAGGAAGAAAAAGCTAGTGTGTTGGCTCAGTATGTGCTGCATGCGAAAAGTGAACAGTATCTGCTCCACTGAAGCTGCTGTCATTATTAATACAGTGATGGAATGGTCTGTTGAGAGCACAGCAAGGTGTCATTTTTGAAGACAATACCCTGTTAAGAAGGCCACCATCCTCCAGGATCAAGTATATAGTCCAAATCAGTGATTACTCTATGAGTCTATGTCCCCAAGAGGTAGAAAATACGGGTCAAGAAACAAAGGGATGCACTGAGGAGGAAGCAGGATTATATAAATTGGGAGACTGGAATTGACATATATACACTACTATGTATAAAATAGATAACTAATGAGAACCTAACTAATGAGCACAGGAAAAAAATGAAGAGGGTACAATCTGTTTGTAGGACACTATTATTTTTTGTTTGTTTGTTTTTAAAATTTAAATTTATTTACTTTAATTGGAGGCTAATTACTTTACAATATTGTATTGGTTTTGCCATACATCAACATGAATCCGCCATGGGTGTACATGTGTTCCCAATCCTGAACCCCCCTCCCAATTAAGTTAATGTTAAAAATGTGTTCCAGTATACATTAGGTGCAGACACATACAGTTTGAAGTTGACCAAGAATAGTCAACTTCATAGAGTCAGAAAGTGCATTGGTAGATACCAGAAGATAGGAGTGGGAAGGGGGGATGTGCAGTTAGTGTTTAGTGGGGACAAAATCTCAGTTTAGGGAGATGAATGGTGAGCGTTGCACAACAACATGAAGGTACTTAGTACCACTGAAATGTAAAGTTAAATATGGTTAAGAGAGTATATTTGCATACAGTGAGTGTAATGTGTGACTTTTACCACAAATACACATTAAAAAAAGAAACAAGGAGATGGAAGGAGACATAATATGGGATAGCATCACCTGCAGGGACCCACTTGAGAATTTGTGTTCTCTGTCCACAGAACAACCCTGGCCTCTGCAGATGTTGAGGAACACATTCCCAAAGGGAAGACCTGCTTTTTGTAGGAGTGACCACAAGAATCTCACTGAGCTTTAAAGCTACAGCAACTACCTGGGCACTTTCTGTTTCTAATGCCAGGACATAATCTAGCAAGAACAGAATACAAAGTCTTGGCAGCCGTAACTGACTGGGATCATCAGAAGATCCCCAATAAAATAAAACAAAGAAAATGGTCTAAAAACGTCAGTAACAACAGTAGCATAAATGAATGGATTCAATTAGTCTGCTTAATGACAGAGTTTCTCAGGATAGATTTTAAAGCAAAACAGTTATTTGCTGTCCTAAAGAAACACATCTAAAAGAAAATTGCAGCCAAAAGTTTAAGTAAATAAAAATTGATAAGACAGGGCAACAATTCTTGATAATTCAATGGTTTAAATCTTCTGAAAATATATTCCAACTGAAAAATACCAAAATGCCAAGTAAAGTCTTACAATGATATTTAAATTTGCAGTGTAGCATTCTCAACTATGTACAAAAAAAAAAAAAAAACCCCAAGGATTAAAAAATAAAATCCTTGATCATTAAGCCACAATGATAAAGGAAACCAATAATACTCTAAAAGAAATGCCAAAATACAGTTTAATAAATTCAGAAAGGAATGTCCAATGAAACGGGAGACGTGGCATTGGATCTGTGTAGAGGAGGTACCTAAACTTGAGAGCTCTTCATAAAGCTGGAAACTTTGAATCAAAGGGCTTCCCTCCTTTCATTCAAAGAAATTGAGCTAGAAAAAACGTTTTCATAAGGAAAACAAGAAAATCTGTCTCTGACATACCTCCAAAAGGAAGGGGGAAGTTTCCCCTGGGAAGCTTTAACTATTGGCTGCTTCCACATGGGTCTGGTTTCACATTTATATTTCCTAAAAGTCTGCATGCTTGTGCGTGCTCAGTTGCTAAGTTGTGTCCAACCCTTTTACAGCTCCATGGACTGTACCCCACCAGGCTCCTCTGTCCATAGCATTTCCCAGGCAAGAATAAAGAAACCTCAAAAAGAGGAATTAAATCAAAGTGGTCCTCAAATTTTGAAAATCAGTGTAATTCACCATCTTAAAAGAATGTGCTCAGCCACTCAGCTGTGTTTCATCCTTTTGTGACCCCACGGACTACAGCCCACCAAGCTCCTCTGTCCAATGGATTTTTCAGGCAAGAATACTGGAGTGGATTGCCATTTCTACCTCCAAGGGATCTTCTTGACCCAGGGATTGGACCCACACCTCCTGAGAATACTGCATTGCCAGGCGGATTTTCTTTTTTTTTTTTTTTTACTGCTGTATCATGTGAGAAGCCCCCTTAAAAGAAAAATCATATGATTATCTCAATAAATGCAGGAAAAGCATTTGACGAAATGGTCACACTTTCTATATATATACAAATGAAAATTACTCAGCCATAAAAGTCTTCCCTGGTGGCTCAGATGGTAAATAATCAGCCTGTAAAGAGGAAGACTCGGGTTTCATCTCAAATAGGAAAAGGAGTACGTTAAGGCTGTATATTGTCACCCTGCTTATTTAACTTCTATGCAGAGTACATCATGAGAAATGCTGGACTGGAAGAAACACAAGGTGGAATCAAGATTGCCAGGAGAAATATCAATAACTTCAGATATGCAGATGACACCACCCTTATGGCAGAAAGTGAAGAGGAACGAAAAAGCCTCTTGATGAAAGTGAAAGAGGAGAGTGAAAAAGTTGGCCTAAAGCTCAACATTCAGAAAATGAAGATCATGGCATCCGATCCCATCACTTTATGGGAAATAGATGGGGAAACAGGGGAAACAGTGGAAACAGTGTCAGACTTTATTTTTGGGGGCTCCAAAATCACTGCAGATGGTGACTGCAGCCATGAAATTAAAAGACACTTACTCCTTGGAAGAAAAGTTATGACCAACCTAAATAGCATATTCAAAAGCAGAGATATTACTTTGCTGACTAAGGTCCATCTAGTCAAGGCTATGGTTTTTCCAGTGGTCATGTACGGATGTGAGAGTCGGACTGTGAAGAAGGCTGAGTGCCAAAGAATTGATGCTTTTGAACTGTGGTGTTGGAGAAGACTCTTGAGAGTCCCTTGGACTGCAAGGAGATCCAACCAGTCCATTCTGAAGGAGATCAGCCCTGGGATTTCTTTGGAAGGAATGATGCTAAAGCTGAAACTCAGTACTTTGGTCACCTCATGTGAAGAGTTGACTCATTGGAAAAGACTCTGATGCTGGGAGGGATTGGGGGCAGGAGGGGAAGGGGACGACCAAGGATGAGATGGCTGGATGGCATCATGGACTTGATGGACGTGACTCTCAGTGAAGTCCGGGAGTTGGTGATGGACAGGGAGGGCTGGCGTGCTGTGATTCATGGAGTTGCAAAGAGTTGGACACGACTGAGCGACTGAACTGAACTGAACGTAAGCATTCTTTGGCACTGCCTTTCTTTGGGATGGGAATGAAAACTGACCTTTTCCAGTCCTGTGGCCACTGCTGAGTTTTCCAAATTTGCTGGCATATTGAGTGCAGCACTTTCACAGCATCATCTTCCAGGATTTGAAATAGTTCAACTGGAATTCCATCACCTCCACTAGCTTTGTTCATAGTGATGCTTTCTAAGGCCCACTTGACTTCACATTCCAGGATGTCTGGCTCTAGGTAAGTGATCACTCCATCGTGATTATCTTGGTCATGAAGATCTTTTTTGTATAGTTCTTCTGTGTATTCGTGCCACCTCTTCTTAATATCTTCTGCTTCTGTTAGGTCCATACCATTTCTGTCCTTTATTGAGCCCATCTTTGCATGAAACGTTCCCTTGGTATCTCTAATTTTCTTGAAGTGATCTCTAATCTTTCCCATTCTGTTCTTTTCCTCTATTTCGTTGCATTGATCGCTGAGGAAGGCTTTCTTATCTTTTCTTGCTATTCTTTGGAACTCTGCATTCAAATAGGTATATCTTTCCTTTTCTCCTTTGCTTTTTGCTGGTCTTCTTTTCACAGCTATTTGTAAGGCCTCCCCAGACAGCCATTTTGCTTTTTTGCATTTCTTTTCCATGGGAATGGTCTTGATCCTTGTCTCCTGTACAATGTCACAAACCTCCATTCATAATTCATCAGGCATTCCATCTATCAGATCTAGTCCCTTAAATCTATTTCTCACTTCCACTGTATAATCATAAGGGATTTCATTTAGGTCATACCTGAATGGTCTAGTGGTTTTCTCTACTTTCTTCAATTTAAGTCTGAATTTGGCAATAAGGAGTTCATGATCTGAGCCACAGTCAGCTCCTGGTGCAATAGGACATGACAAAAAGGCATCCATATTCAAAAGGAAGAAATGAAAAACATCTTTATTCACACATGATGAATGTAGAAAATCCCAAATAATCTACACAAAGCTGCTAAAAGTAATAAGTGATTCATCAAGTCCTCAGGACAAAAGATGAATATTTTAAAATCTATTTTAATTCTATAAGTGGCAAAAAAAATTAAAAATTTTTAAGTACCACTTAAATGTCAGCAAAAAAGAAAAATCCTCTTAGGTAAAAATACAACAAAATATGTGTAAAACATGCAAGCTGAAAACTATAAAACAGCACTAAAGAAATAAAATACACAAAAGATCTACCATTTTCATGAAATGGATGACTCAATACTGCTGAGAAATTAAGTCAAATTGATCTACAGATTCAATGCAATCTCAAAACATATACCAGTACTGCTGAGAAATTAAGTCAAATTGATCTATAGATTCAATACAATCTCAAAAAATATACCAGCAGATTTTTTGTAAATGAAACAATTCCAAAATTTCTGTATAAATGAAAAGAAACCAGAATATCCAATACAATTTGAAAATATAAGGACAGAGTTGGTAGACTCATGCTCCCTCATTTCAAGACTTACTATAAAACTACAGTAGTCAAGACATTGTGATATTGGCAAGTGAAAAGACACATAGATCAGTAGAACAGAAAGTTCAGAAATAGACTCACATCTAGTCAACTGATTTTTTTACAAAAATACCAAAATAATAAAGAGTGGACGGTCTTTTCAACAAGTGATACTGGAAAAATTGGATGTTCATATGCAAAAAAAAAAAAAAAAGAAAGAAAGAAATCAACCTTCATTAATACACTGTATAATTAACTCAAAACTGACCAGTAAAACAAAAAATTGTAATTATTTTAGAAGAAAATTTTAGAAAAAAATCTTTGTGACCTTGTGTTTGGCAAAGAATTTTTAGATATAACACCTAAAGAAAGAAAGAAAGTGAAGTTACTCAGTCGTGTTCAACTCTTTGCAACCCCATGGACTGTACCCTACCAGTCTCCTCCATCCATGAGATTCTCCAGGCAAGAATACTGGAGTGGATTGTCATTTCCTTCTCCAGGGGATCTTCCTGACCCAGGGATAGAACCCAGGTCTCCAGCATTGCAGGCAGACGCTTTACCCTCTATAACACCTAAGGAGCCATCTATAAAAGAAAAAATGTGCTAGAACTTTTTCTCAGAGTTGAGACTGAAAAATCAAGCTACAGATGGGAAGACATATTTGCAAATTCTGACAAAGGACTTATAGCCAGAATACATAAAGAACTGTCAAAATTCAACAATAAGAAACCAATCTTTTTTTTTTTTTTTTCCAAAGGTGATTTCTGTTTTAAGCCAAGATGGGGAGGGAGGGTGGGAAGGAGGATGATAGATATTTAGATATTGAGACCTAGATAGTTAGATCTCAGAGATTCCTGAGCAGTGAAAAACAAAATGAGCCCTACAATTATCCAGCTTACTACTTCATTTTCTGGCAGTACTGCAGGTAGGAGGAGCCTAGGTGGAGCCCATCTGACTAAGTTTGGGAAGACAAAATAGAAAATCCAGAGAGCAGTCAAAGAAGTGAAAGAGTCTGCAGGACAGAGTTGCCTCCATAGAGAAAGAGCTGCACAGAGAGGGACTGCAAAGCTCTGCATAATGTCCTTCTTGAGTATTCTTCAGAGTACTAATTAGCTCATGTGTGGAAGGACGCTTCTAGAGGTTGAGGAAGAAAACACGTTTACAAGGATTAGGGGAAACAGTAGTCAAAACTCACAGAAGACGTGGCTAAAATAGTGCCTGTTCCCACCAGCCAGACTGGAAAACCTAAAATAATTCATGGGGTACTGGGTATAGTATGCAGCTGAACATTGTCTCCAGAGGAGAAAATTAGCCTTAGACTAAATTAGCTGATAAGGTCCCATCCAAGAAATCTTCAAATCAGACCCAAAGGATGAAGCTGTTTCCAAGTAATTTAACTGCAACCCAGATTAATGCACAAAACTATTTATAGGAATGCAAAAACATCAGCTAACAAAATAAAAATCTCAGTGTTTGCATCCAATTAAACATTATCAAGTATGAAAGAGTCAAATTATGACCTGCAATGAGGATAAAAATGAATAGAAACCAACCCAGAACTGACATAAATGTTACAATTTTCTATAAGGACAATAAAATATAATTATAACCATATTTCATATGTTCAAAGAAGATAAAAGGCATAATAAATAGTATTAGAAATACAAAAACAGATATAAATATACATACAGCAAAGGTGATAAAGACAGTAAAAATATATAATGAAAAACATTATGTGAAAAATTTGAAAACTGAGACAAATTTCTAAGTAGACTATGACTTCTAAAACTGAATTAAGAAGAAACAGAATACTTTTTGTTCAGTATATCATAGTAGTTAAATGTGTAGGCTCTAGACAAGATTATCTGAGTTCAAATCCTGACTGTTACTTGCATCTGTGTGCAAGTCACTTAAATTACTGTGACTTGAATTTTAATTGCAAAATGTGGGTAGTGAATTGTACTTATTTCTTGGACTTATTCTGAAAGGTCACATGATTCTGTATCAGTTAAGTATTTAGAATAGTGCCTAGCACACAATAAGAACTCTGTAAGCACTATTTCCTTCATAATATTGCTATTGAAGGTCATCATGCCTGTTCCAAGGAATTCCACTTCTTGGTACAAAACCTAGAGAAACTCTCATAGGAGACATGCAAATGAATATTCATTGCAGCATTATTTATATTTGTGAACCTTTGAGAAATAACCTAAATGTCCATCAACATAAAAATGGATAAATTGTGATAAATTTACATAACAGAATGAAACAACACCTTAATATATATAAAAGAGAGCATATTAAAATATATAAAAGAGAATTGCAGTTATCACCATAGCAAAATCTCAAAAATATAATGGAGACTGAAAAAAATAAGATTTAGAAATATAGATACAATATGATTCCATACATTTAAAATGAAATTATGCAAAATATTTTTGAACTCATGTATATAACAGTATAGAGAAGTTTGTAAGAAAGATGAACACAAAAATTAGAAGTGTTTACATTTAGATTTAAGAGGCAAATGGGGTAGTGGAAGGATGTGCAAGAAGTTTCAACTATAGCTACAAGATTTAATTTACTACAAATTATTTGTGGCATATGTGGCAAACTAATATGATTTATTAAAACTGTGATAAAATATGGACATGCATTATAAAGATGTTATTCACTCTTCCACATGTTTTAAATATTTCATGATAAAAAGGACATTCTGACTGAAAAGGACACTTGACCATTAAAAAGGAAAGAGGTCAAGAATTACTGACAAAACTAATCAGAGAAGACAAACATCTGGACATAGTTTGATAACATTTTTAAATTTCAAGGATAAAAATTATTAAAACCATCCAGGCAGGAAAAAAAGCTATTTACCAAGAAAAAATCTTAGGAGACCACAAACATCTCTGTACCACTAAACGGCAAAAGTCACAAGGCAAAGTCTACAGAATTCTAAAGGGAAACTGAGAACAAAAATTTCATGCTCTAATCAGTGGTGATTATATATGAAGATAACAAAGATATACTTGGCCAAGGAAGAACCTAGAAATCATATCAACCATGAATTCTGCCTGAAATATCTAGTGAAATACATTTGGCTGGGCAACAGATTAGTTCAAACAAAAAAACTTTTTATGGCTGAAATTATTCAACCACAAAAATGAATTACATCTTGTCATTTGTGACAAAATGGATTTTGAGGACACTATGGTAAGTGAAGTAATGAATCAGTTAAAAGAGAATTGCACATACAACAGTATGATGGAGGTGTCACAAGAGCTAACAAAAAGCATTCCAAATGGCCAAATCTGGAATGATTAAGCAACAAATAAGATTAGTATTGAATTATAACCCAAAATACAAAATAAATATCTATGCATCCATACTGATATGAATGATTGAATAAGTGATAATAGACAAAGCACTAATATTGAAGAATTCAAGATGACTTACGCAACTACTTCTCACTTAAGGAGGTACAACGTAGTTTCCCATTCCTAAAATGTGGCCTGCACGTAGTGACTTCTTCTAGAGAATAGAAAGGCAAAGGAAAAAGAAAAGAGTTAACTTCATGGTGGGAAAAAAACAGATAAACTATATTTGAAGCCAGATGATCAAGGTAAACCTCCATAGTGATAAGTCACAATGAGAGTACATATCCTTTATATGATGTGATGAGAATAGCAATTTACTTCTGAGATCTTCCTCCCCCACATTACTCCAGCCCAATAAAAAGAAAAACATCAAATTAATCTGAAGGACATACTATGAAATACCAGTACTCCTAAAAACTATCAATGCCATTAAAAACAAGGAAAGTCAGAGAAACTGTCACAACCAAGAGAAGCCTAAAGAAATACATCTAATAAATATAACGTAAGAGCCTGGATGGAATCCTGGAACAGAAAATGGACACTAGGAAAAGCTGAGGGAATCTGAATAAAGAATGGACTTCAGTTTACTATTAATAATAATGTATCAATATTGCTTCACTAATTGTGGCAAATGTACCATGCTTACATAAGATGTAAGTAAGAGAGAAAACTAGGTACAGGATAAATGGGAAGTCTCTGCCCTACCTAAAATAATTCTGTAAATCTAAAATTATTCCAAAATTAAATGCTTATTTTAAAGATATAAAAATAAATAACTTTTATTTCAATAATACAAGTGTGTTTATTGTGTTGGTTTTAAAAAGACTGGTAACATTCAGTCTTGGTGAGGAACACATACTTCGCTTGTGGAAATGTAAAAATGATAACAATCACTTGACACAGTGATTCTACATTGGCATCTTTTTTGCAGAAGTGGTGAAAACATATGACTACTAAAAGGCTTGTACAAGAATGTTCACAGCAGCCCTATTCATGATAGCCAAACAGCCAAAAACAGTCAAATGTCGATCAACAGGAGCGTGAATAAGCGAGCTGTGGGATCTTCATACAACAGGAGGTATTCAGCATTAAGAGGGGGGGAACTAATATTCTCAACCACATCAATGACTCTCAAGACATGCATTGAGCAAAAGAAGCCAAGCACAAAAGAGGACACCCTATAATGTGCCATTTCCATCGGAAATTCTAAAACAGTTTAAAGAAGTCCATAATGAAATGATTCAGGAAGGTTTTGTCTCTGAATGAGAAGAGGTTGACTGAAAAAGCCCTGGAGGAAATTTCTTGGGTGATAGGAATGTTCTATACCTTAATAGGGTATAGGAGTACATACTATATGGATTATTGGAGTACATCCATTTGTCAAAATTCATTAACCTGTGCACAGAAGATTTGCACATTTCATTGTACATTTCAATGTTATCTTTAGAAGCAACTGTCAACAAAGAAAAAGCAATGTCAATATACTCGTTTTGGTTCAGTCCTCTAAATAATTACCGTCAAACTACATTTTGATGATCTCATTAACATCATTTGATTCCAAACATGATTTGTGATTTACAATATGTTGCATATGAAAAGAACAATTTAAAAAATTTTAATATAAATTTATTTATTTTAACTGGAGGTTAATTACTTTACAATATTGTACTGGTTTTGCCATACATCAACATGAATCTGCCACAGGTATACACGTGTTCCCCATCCTGAACGCCCCTCCCGCCTCCCTCCCCGTACCATCCCTCTGGGTCGTCCCAGTGCACCAGCCCCAAGCATCCAGTATCATGCATTGAACCTAGACTGGTGATTCGTTTCATATATGATATTATACATGTTTCAATGTCATTCTCCCAAATCATCCCACCCTCCCCCTCTCCCACAGAGTCCAAAAGACTGTTCTAGACATCTGTGTCTCTTTTGCTGTCTCGCATACAGGGTTATCATTACCATCTTTCAAAAGAATAATTTAAAATTCAATAATTAGCAAACAAATTGGACTTATGAACGTCCTCTTAGAACTCATTTGTATGTAAGGGACTTATTATAATTGAAAAGTAAATTCAGCTCTTAGTTTTCAGGAATCCAGGGCAAAAGGGACCTGAAAGTTAGTTGTGCTGTTTTAATGATGGCTATATTAATACCAGCTCACTAGAAGAAGACGCATTTTTCTAACACTAAATTCAAAGAAGAATGTAGAACTTAGGCCTTGGAAGAGCCATGGAAGAGTATCATGCATAATGTATTAACAGCAGTTCTACAGAACCTGCACTCAGGTTCTTAATCTGACCCTTTCTCATCCTGAGGTTTGGTAAAAATTGAACACCTGCTACAGGTGCCTTGATCAGCTAACAGCCCGACTTCGAACTCAGTTCCAACACATCGATTTCATTTATTGCAGCCTGCATGGATCAGACTATTAGTAGTCATGCTAACTGAACTATTTGTTGTGAGTTCAATCTGATCTGCTACTTAGGAAAATAAACATCTTGGTTTATCCATGACATGTGTTCTCAAGAAGTGCTTCGCTTAGCACCCAGCTGTATATCTGAATAAAATTGAGGAGAGAAATTTCCATAGACGAATGTTTTGGCTAACTGTCTCTTTTGGCATTTCAACTGAAATCTTCTCTTTAAAAAATATAGCTGCCATTTGAACCAAGATTTCTTTAGTTTATTCCATTTCCAATTAGTGGCTCAGCTTTGCACTGGCATTTCTGTTTTAGCAGCTGCAGTGGAATCACTGGGCCAAATGCTGCCTCCCTCCTTTGCCTACACACCACTCTTACTGAGGTACACAGGCAGAGCGCAAGTACTAGGGGGCAACTCTACCCCGATATAGCTCCTGTCCTATTCATTACTGCCTCAGTGGGCCAATGACAGCAGTATAAATCTGAAGAACACATATAATTCTGCTTATGGATCAAATGGAAGTTCTTATCTACAAGCAAAAGTATTTTTTTTTTAATTTTCATTTTATATGGGAGTATAGCTGATTAGCAGTGTCATGATAGTTTCAGGCAGACAGCAAATGGACTCAGCCATACCTACACATGTATCCATTCTCCCCTAAATTCCCCTCCTATCCGGGCTGCCACATAACATTGAGCAGAGTTCCCTGTGCTTTACAGTACGACTGTGTTGGTTATCCATTTTAAATATAGCAGTGTGGAAATTTTGATCCCAAACTCTTAACTATCCCTTCCCCACATCCTTCCCCCTGGCAACTGTAAGTAAATTCATTCTCTGAGTCTGTGAGTCTGTTTCTGTTTTGTAAATAAATTCACTTGTGTCACTTCTTTTTAGATTCTGCAGATAAGGGATGTCATATAATATTTCTCTTCTCTATCTGACTGCCTTCACTCTGTATGACAATCTCTAGGTCCATTCAATGTTGCTGCAAATGACATTATTTCCTTCTTTTTAATGACTGAATAATATTCCAATGTATATATGTACAGCATATTTTTACCCATATATATACTCTAAAATCTACTTTATCCAAAAGCATTTTAGAGCAATCATACACTTTCAATTAAAGGAGAAAAAAAATATCCTTTCTCTACTCTCAGCATTGGAAATCACTATATATCATAGTTTGAGCAAATATGAAGATTCCCTTTTAGAACATATGTCAAATCTACTTAGTAAGCATCTTGGAACTAGAGACTCAGCACTGTCCTTCAGGTGCTAATCAAGAGAAGACAGCATTCTTTTCCTCCCTGTAGTGATGCTAGAAGTATTGTCAAGGACTAGATTTTTATAAAGAAAGACAGTCAACGCCTAAAGAGTAGCGTTCGTGGCTCTAATCCAAGTGCATAAGGTATTATTATGTCCCTCAGATGCCTTTCTCTCTCACTTGAGCATGAGGTTCATTTCATAGGATTCAGTTAATGACTTCAGAGAGGCTCTCCTCTGTTCTTGGGGGATGGGGTGGTTGTACTTTTCTCGCTTACGATGTGACAGTACATAAATACCTACAGGGGTAACTTCAGCCCTCCACTGCCCTATCCACTATGGTAAGCCACCAGCCACATGTGGCTTAATTAACATTTTAAAACTAAAAACCACATTTCAAATGCTTTGGTGGCAGGGGGTAGAACATTTCATCATCAGTTTTACTGGACAACACTAGGCCACCTAAGAGAAAAGACTCCTGAAGACCTACAGCAACAACTGCAGTGTTGTTGAATTCAAGCTTCTCTCATTATAGAAGACCCTGACAGAACAGTCCTCATTTAAATATCTGCAAACAACAAACACTAAGAGGGTGTGGAGAAAAGGGAACCCTCCTACACTGTTGGTGGGAATGTAAGTTGGTGCAGCCACTATGGAGAACAATATGAAGGTTCCTCAGAAAACTAAATATATGACCCAACACTCCCACTCCTGGGTATATATCCAGATAAAACTATAATTCAGAAAGATATATGCACCCCTACGTTCATAGCAGCACTATTCACAACGGCCAAGTCATGGAAACAACCTAAACGTCCATTGACAGATTAATGGATAAAGATGATGTGGTGCATAGATATAACAGAATACCATTTCCAGCAACATGCATGCGACTAGAGATTATCATGCTAAGTGAAGCAGTCAGAAAGAGAAAGACAAATACCATCTGATATCACATACCTGTGGACTCTAGAATATGACACAAATGAACCTATCTAGAAAACAGAAGCAGAATCACAGATACGGAGGACAGACTGGTGGTTGCTAAGGGGGAGGAGTCTGGGGAAGGGAAATGGACTGGGAGATTCGGGTTAGTAGCTACAAGGCAGCACACACAGAGTGCATAAACAACAAAGTCCTGCTGTATAGCACCAGGAACTATACTCAGTAACCAGTGATAAACCATAATGGAGAAGAATACGAAAAGGAATATTATATGCATATATATGCATAACTGAGTCACTTTGCTGTACAGTAGTAATTAACACAACATTGTAGATCAACTACACTTCAATTTTAAAAGGCACATGAAAGATTTTGATACATGATATAAGCTTTGGTCCTACTGTAAAATCACTAATGCTCAGTTGGGGTAGTTTCTTACTTGTCACTGTATCAATGTGATCAGATGCACCATTCACGTTTAAAAGAAGCAGAATGCTGGAAATTTGAACCTTGACCTCGGGAAGCTAACAACTCAAGGTACTTCTCTGCCTCTTGCCTATCTTCTCCACTCTCTCTGTTCGTGTCTCTCTCTTTCTCACCCTCACTCTATCTCTAACTATCTTTTCCTTTGCCTCCTTACCAGTGAAAGCACTCCATGCTCATTTATATCCCCATAAGGAAATGATTCAATCTGAAAAGACTTGTTGCCAGGTTTGAAGACAAAAGTTTTGACACCATAAGTCTGCTCCCAAATGACTTCTTTGCATATTGTTATAAAATTTTTTTCTATTTCCATTCTGGGAGCTAATGGCATCCACCAAGACACAGTGAAATCTTGGGTCTGCTGCAATGTCTTGCCAGACTGATGAACTGGTAACTGTCCAAGCTTATCAAAATGCTATTGTAATGTTAAGACAGCTGCAAGACGGTTTCCGGGAAGCCTAATTACAGTGGCTGGGAGATGAGTTTGAAAGGATAAAATGCTGTTTCTAAATAAGATAAGCAAGTGGAACTTTACAAATGTACATTCCCATCCTCCTTGTCTCCTCTGTTGCCAACAGGCAGCCAAAAAGCCAGCAAGGCTCTTTCTAAGGCTGTCTTTCCATTAGGACTTGTGTGGCATTGGCACTGAAAGGTGAGACAGAAGGGCATGCAAAACGGAGCTGAATGCCACCCTGGAACCAGGTCTCTTATGCTGAGAACATACTTGTTGCTATGCTAATGGGACAGAATCATATTTCTCTGACTAGTTAAAATTTTCCAGCACAAATGAGGCAGAGTAGTGGGGCTGTTATATCATGTAGCTTTCTGAAAGGGCTGGTGGCTCCGCTCCATTTACACCTCCTCCTCTTGCACATGGCCCCTTTCCTGGTGAGAAGATGCTTCTGCTTTTTTACAAAGTGGTCTTGTCTGCTTGGGAAACATTATGAGACTCGATTAGGATGTATAATAGCCAGATTTCTCAGGACTCCTTCAAGATAAAGGTATCTTGGCCATTTTCCCAACATGTCCTTCAAGTGCCATCCCATCCCCCTTCCACCTCTCATTGCCCCGGAGCTGCTCCGCCAACAGTAGGGGGAAAAATACTGCACTGTTCAACTGAAAAGAAGCATCTGAGTCAAAAGGTTTGGTTTAGGCTTCCCCCCCGCCCCCAAGTTAAATGCAGTTCCACCATGTGGAAAAGACAACAGCAGAGGAAGATAAAGCTGGAGAAAAGAGAAGAGAAAGAAGAGACTTGAGTTTGGGAAGTTTATTGAGGATAAAGTTTGAAAAAAATGATGAATATAAAATGACTGATACAAAGAATGCAAAATCAACCCAGACACCTTTTGTTCCTCTAAAGTTCATCCACTTTTCTTAAGGATAACTGCTATCTTAATCTAAACTAGCATCTTCTCACAACTGAATTCTAGAGTCTTCTTCCCAACTGGCTGGCTGGTCCTGGACTGGTCCAACTCTGCTTCAAAATTAATTGAATCATTTTCCTCTCTGCAGACAAAGTCACATTTTAACTTTTGCTTAAACTCTCAATAATCTATACAGCTCTTAAGACCAAAAAAAAAACAAACCCCTCCTTAGCACAATTTACAGGCTTTATAGATTCTGGCCCTCCCATACCTCTCTGAGAAGGTTCAGCTCACACCATCCCAGGCTTTCTCAGCTCTGGTCTCTCAGTCTCTCTTAAGCATCACTCTCCATCCAATTTCAAGATACTTGGATGTGCCTTTCTCATCTACCTGGAATCCCTTTTCTTTCGCTTTGCTTTTTAATTCAGTATATCTCAGTTCAAGTACTTCAGAGAGCCTTCCCTGATCTAACTAGGCAAGAATTCTATTATATTGTTTTATTTGTATCCTGTCCTCACCTTCCTGTTATCGAGATATTGTTTTCATATTCATTATGGGAATATTCAATCAATGCCTTTTTCCCCAGTAGCTTCATAAGGTCAAGGACAATGGCCGTCTGGTTTATAATTACATCCGTAGGGTCTGCTTAGCACCTGGCACTTAGCAGCATCTCAGAAACACTTAAGTATGAAAGATAAGGAAAAGAGGAGGCAGGGAGGGACTTGCACAGGCTTAATACAGTATATTCCCTGAAAGCACAGGACCCAGTCCATGACTCTGTAACAAGTCCTCCATAAATAATTGCTGCTTTATTGAAAGCAGTTAGAAAAGGTTAATTGTCACAGGAAAATTGTGAGTAGAGTCAGAAGTGTCATCTCGGGTAGAGCAAAAGGTACATCTAGGAGGAGTGAAGGATGCCTGTGAAATTCATCAGGGCCTGGATGTGGCTTTCCTTCTTTTGGTGGATTTTAGAAAGGTAAGCCAGACTCAGTGTGTTCTGAGAAATTAAGATCTTTCCACTGAGGAAGTAGACCTTGATTTCATCAGACATGGGGAGTAAAAGGATGGAATGCATGGCCTCCACCAAGCCCTGAGGTCTCCAAATAAATTATGCAAATACTACAAGTGAACTTACTGAAGAGGCAGTTGGAGAGTGTTAAAAAAAATAAAAACCTTCCAAAAATTAGACAAAGTATAATTCTGACTATATTGTTATTCTCTCCAGTAGGAGGAAAATTTAAGTCACCAAATAAGGTAATTGGCATATTAAAGAGTCTAATACTTTATCTGGTGTATTATTATATGGTAATTATATCATCAACGTTCAAAGTAGTACATGTTATACAGCAATATTCTGTGTGACATTTGCTGAACTGAAACGATAGCAGCTCCCAGAACGTTGGTGATCTGAAACAGTGCCCACTTTGCAACACTCAACCTGTATTTTGGGGATGCATGCTCCAGTGTATAGTTCCTTGGTGGCTATAGTGACTCTGGACTTCTAATAAGTTGAATGGCACCTTGCTCTGCCAAGATACTGTCCTGAATGATACATTTTTGCATTGTCAAGTTGTTGTTTCCAAAGTGTATGAGCTCTATGAAGACCAATGAAGTCAACTCACAATACAAAATTATGAATCTTCCTATTGTAGTCCATGGCTAAGGCAAAACAAATAAATATAAACACTTTTATTTAACAAAATTAGTGGCTGTATGTTCCATGTAAATTTCAGCATTCAGATTAAACCATAAACTTGGATTTAGTGAATAATTTTGCAAGCAAACTTGTCTAAGCTAAGAAGGGCTCAGGCATTATACTCTTGAAATTTATGTGGTCATTTTAAAGAGAGGAAAAAGTAAGGAGATGTTCAAATGTATTTACATCATTGTTAAGTGGTTAATTATGGTATAAACACCATGATTTTATATACTGAAATAGACAAAAAATCCTTAGAGACATGTTTAATCATTTGGATCTAGTCATTCAGTGTTTATTCATTCATTTTTAGTCCATTAGAGTGCAAATTAGATTTGATTTGCTTGCTCTGATTGGCTTAATTGCCCCAGTTACAGCTGAAGTACAAATAAAATTGTAATAAATTGAACAGATGTTTAACCTACTCTACCAAGATCTTAAATAGTCAATTCCAATTGCAATTTACATTCAGCAATTTAACAAGACCCCTAGGAAACGTATTTGATTATTAAAACAAGCTGTTTGTTTCTGTGTGTGATGAATACAAGACCACTGTGTCATGTGCTTTGGCCTGGTGTAATTTTTTGTATTTAATTTTGCTTCTTTCTTTTTAGGGAACACACACACACACTGAATATCTGGCTAAAGAAGTTATTTGGCCAGTTCTTTTTTAAAAAGTGGACATCACAATCCAAATGATGAGAGAAGGGAAATATTTCAGAATTATGAAATATTTTATTAAAAAGCAACCAAACCTATTATATCTTCCATAAGCATCTTCACTAAGAGCTTTTTTTATAGCCAAAGGGAATGCATCTTGATAAAATCATCTATTAGAAAACAACCAATTCCATTATTCAGGTTCTAAATGTCTCGCCCATAGCCCATGTGGAAATAAAAAACAGTCTTACAAAGCATGCATAGCATAGCACTGCCTTCTTTAATCTTTTCACTTTAATTTAATGTGACTGTTCAGACAGTGCATAACTTGTGTGTGATCTGTTCCTAAGGATGCTTGGCAGAAATTGGCACATTACAGCTCTTGTATTTCCTCAGGAAGGAATTTAAGATGGATTTTATGTCTAGTTCCATAAATTTATAATGTGAATCTCCAGATTCCCAGTTATTATATACTGAGGGCATGCTTAGGTAATAGGAAAGTAAGCTTACTAAAAAGATAAGCTTGTACTATGGATGTAGAATCACCAAATTGAAAACCAAATAAACATTAAGAACCAGCTAAACTACCGTGTGTAAAATAGATGGCTAGTGGGAAGCTGCGCTATGGAACAGAGAGCCCAGAGCAGTTCTCTGTCACAACCTGGTGGAGGGATTGGGGAGGGTGTCAGGGAGGCTCAGGGGGGAGGGGATATATATACTTATGGCTGATTTGCGTTGCTGTTGTCAGAAACCAACACAACCATCATTACAAAGCAATTATCCTTTAACTAAAAAAAAACAAAAAACAAAAAAAAACCCAGCTAATCCTGAAGCCAAAACTCAAATGTCTACAAAAAATTAGGGACATGACCTGAACAAGTGGGGACAATGATGAATTGGAGAATGCCATCTTCTTTAAAGGGACAGACCCAATCAGCTCCAGCCAATCATCACCATTATAGAATGCAGGCCAGGAACTGAGAGGTTCTGAGTTTTCATGAAAAGCTCAGAATCCAGATTTTTGTAAATTCTCTTGATTTAAAAAATGTCAGCACCTACTTAAGAAAATAATAATATTTTTCATGTTAAACAGCAATAAAAAAAGAACCAAGTATATCCCAAGTTTACAGATTGCTGTTTACTCGCTGATCTATCAATTCCAATGTTTTACAGTTGATGATACCAAGTCCCCAATAATTTAAAACCATAAGTTAAAACCCCTGTTTCCAGAAAGCTAAAACCACTCACTTTGGGTTCATATCACAATTATGGTCCAATGTAACTATACAACCTTAAGAAAACTATTTAATTTGTCCAATCTTCTGTTTCACAACTACTAAAAGGGAAATAGCATTAGCATCCACATCATAAGCTTGTTGAGAGGATAATGTGGGAAAATCTGTAAAGAGTCCTTAGCAAAATGCCTAGTACCTGGTAGTAAGTAGAAATTATATTCAATAAGTAAAATTATGCTCATGTGCCAAGAGCATTATCATTTCAAATCTTTCTGAACAAAATGGAAATAATCTTAATAATAAATCCCAATCTTATTGATACATTTTATTAAAAATATATTTCAGACCAAATACCATAAAATTCCTAGAAGAAAATGGGGGGAGGGGGAGGGGGAAGCCCCTTGATATGGGTTTTGACAATGATTCTTTTGGATATTACACTTAAAGCACAAGCAACAAAATAAAAAATAAACAAGTGGGACTGTATCAAACTAAAATGCTTCTGCACAGAAAAGGAAATCATCAAAAAAATGAAAAGACAAGCTACAGGGGAAAATAATTACAGATCCTATTATCTGACAAAACACTAATATTCAAAATACATAAAGATTTCATGCAATTCAACAGCAAAAAAAAAAAATCAATTAAACTTGGACAAAGACATTTTTCTAAAGAAGATATATAAATGGCCTAAAGGTATTCAACATCACTAACCACACGGGAAACGCAAATAAAAGCCACAAGGAGATAATACTTCATGCCTGTTAGAATGGCTATTATTAAAATGACAAGCAATAACAAATGCTAGTAAGAATGTGAAGGAAAGGGAATCCTTGTACACTGTTGGTGGGAATGTAAGTTGGTAGAGCCAGTATGGAAAAACGAAACATGTATATCACCATATGTGAAATAGATAGCTAGTCCAGGTTAGATGCAGGAGACAGGGTGCTAAGGGCTGGTGCACTGGGACAACCCTGAGGGATGGGATGGGGAGGGAAGAAAGTGGGGGGTTCAGGATGGGGGACAAAAAAAGCCAAAACAAAAAAGTATGGAGGTTCATCAAAAAATAAAAAATAGAACATCCCTCAGTTCAGTTCAGTTCAGCTCAGTCGCTCAGTCATATCCGACTCTTTGCTAATCCATGAATCACAGCACGCCAGGCCTCCCTGTCCATCACCAACTCCCAGAGTTCACTCAAACTCATGTCCATCGAGTCAGTGATGCCATCCAGCCATCTCACCCTCTGTCGTCCCCTTCTCCTCCTGCCCTCAATCCCTCCCAGCATCAGAGTCTTTTCCAATGAGTCAACTCTTCGCATGAGGTGGCCAAAGTATTGGAGTTTCAGCTTCAGCATCAGAACACCCCTATGATTCAGCAATTCCACCTGTCCCAAAATATCTGAAGGAAATAAAAATACTATGGCAAATATACATCTGCTCCCCATGTTCATAACACCATTAACCACAACAGCCAAGCTACGGAAACACCCACAGTGTTCATCAACAGATGAAAGGATAAAAAAAGAGGTAGTATTTATACATACAAGAGAATACTATTAAAAAAAAAAAAAAAAGAATTCTTGCCATTTGTGACAATGTGGAAGGACCTTGAGGGCATTACAATAAGTGAAGTAAGTCAGGCAGAGAAAGATAAATACTGTATGATCTCACTTGCATGTGGCATCTTAAAATAAAAGCAAACAACAACAAAAATACCAAACTCATAGAAAAAGAGTTCATACTGGTGATTACCAAAGGTAAGGAGCAAGATTGGGAAAGGGCCCAGGAGCCTGGTAGGCTGCAGTCCATGGGGTGGCACAGAGTCGGACACGACTGAATGATTTCACTTTCACTTTTCACTTTCATGCATTGGTGAAGGAAATGGCAACCCACTCCAGGAGAATCCCAGGGACGGGGGAGTCTGGTGGGCTGCCATCTAAGGGGTCGCACAGAGAAGGACATGACTGAAGCGACTTAGCAGTAGCAGCAGCAGTCAGAAAGCACAAACTTCCAGTTTGTACTGCTGGGGATATAATTAATGTACAACAGGAAGACTATAGTTAACACCTCTCTGAGGCTTATTTGATAATTGTTAAGAAAGTAGATATCAAGAGGTCTCATTACAAGGACAAAAACATATTTTCTTTTTATTTTGTATTTATACATTAAATGATGGTTGTAACTAAACTTATTGTGGTAATCATTTTGCAACATATGTAAGTTAAATCATTATGCTGGACACCTTAAATGTATATATTACTGTATGTCAATTGTATCTCAATAAAACTGGGAAAATGTGTTTTAAATTGTGATGAGAGGTTATACTGAGGAAATGCTCCCATGTTTCTCCAGTGCAGAGTCAGAATTAAAGAGTGATAGGAAAAAATTTTAAAAAGGGAAAAAAGAGGCCACAGAATAACTAACACTGTATTCCCAGAAGACCATTTTAAAGGCCTCACTTGCAGTAAATTAGGGCGCCTTAACTAAATGATATCTCCCCCTCCTCTGACTCTCAACACCTTTGAAAGACAATATGAAGGTCCACTATTCAAGGGGAAAGGAAGTGTTCGTGGCACATTTTGAGGCAATATGACAAATAAAATACAAATAAAAACTTTTAAACTAACTGTGCATTTGGAAACTGTTTCATTCAGTCATGTCCTTGTGTTCCTTCTGAGTTCATGGTGACATAGCCCTTACTCAACCTGCCTTGACTATGCAGGACTGTTTTTCACTATGTAAATATGATGCAACATCTCTTGTAATATACAACCTATATGAATCCTAAAAGTTACTTCCTAGTCATATTATTCCAGTGAAAGGAATGAAAAAACTAAATACTTATAACTGGCATATCAAGTATGATACTTTGTTATTTTCCAAATGGTCAAAAACTAGGGGGTTTGAGTAACTGTGAATCAAGCTTGCAAACAGAGAGAAATAAAGAGAGATTAGGGTTTATACAGTGAAATTCTCCCTATTAAATATTCCTCTGAGCATAAATTATGGTACACCATAGTTAAAATGGACTAAAATTCTATAACAATTTTAATCTGAGGGAGTTTAAGAGAGAAGTTGATGTTTTCTCATTAAAAATGAATTATTATTAAAATAGAAGCTTTTTTGAAAATAACATTCTAAACTTTTTAAAGAAAAAGAAAATATTTTCTATGATTTTATAAGTAATTTTTTTCTTGAGTTTCATGGTGCAGTAAAATGAACCAATACCATCATGCAAACAATGACATCTGATATTAGATTCGGAGCATTACGGGTGGTGAGTAACTTCAAAGAAGGTTCTATTGACTTCTATTAAAAGGAAGTTCTCCTGGGATCCCATAAGAAATAACCAAAATAAAAATCAATAGACAATCCATCCATCTCCATCAATGAACCAATTTTGTTCTTTATTAAGACTGAGTAATATCCCATTGTATATATGTACCACAGCTTCTTCAGAGAGAGTCATACTCTCTAAAGTATGCCAGAAAGTAAATGAAGTAAGTCAGAAACAGCAAAACAAATACATTAATGCATATATGTTGAATCTAGGGAAAAAAATTGTATAGATGATATCATTTGCAAAGCAGAAATAGAGACACAGATATACAGAACAAACATACGGATACTAAGGGAGAAAACGGTGGTGGGAGGAACTGGGAGATTGGAATCGACATATATACTCTATTCATCAGTTCAGTCCAGTTGCTCAGTTGTGTCCGACTCTTTGCAACCTCATGAACCACAGCACGCCAGGCCTCCCTGTCCATCACCAACTCCTGGAGTTCACCCAAACTCATGTACATTGAGTCAGTGATGCTATCCAACCATCTCATCCTCTGTCATCCCTTTCTCTTCCCGCCCTCAATCTTTCCTAGCATCAGGGTCTTTTCCAATGAGTCAGCTCTTCACATCAGGTAGCCAAAGTATTGGAGTTTCAGCTTCAACATCAGTCCTTCCAATGAACATCCAGGACTGATCTCCTTGAAGTCCAAGGGACTCTCAAGAGTCTTCTCCAACACCACAGTTCAAAAGCATCAGTTCTTTGGTGCTCAGCTTTCTTTACAGTCCAACTCTCACATCCATACATGAAGACTGGAAAAAACATAGCCTTGACTAGATGGACCTTTGTTGACAAAGGAATGTCTCTGTTTTTTAATATGCTGTTTAGGTTGGTCATAACTTTCCTTCCAAAGAGTAAGCATATTTTAATTTCATAGCTGCAATCATCATCTGCAGTGATTTTGGAGCCCAAGAAAATAGTCAGCCTCTGTTTCCCCATCTATTTCCCATGAAGTGATAGGACTGGATGCCATGATCTTTGTTTTCTGAATGTTGAGCTTTAAGCCAACTTTTTCACTCTCGTCTTTCACTTTCATCAAGAGGCTCTTTAGTTCTTCACTTTCTGCCATAAGGGTGGTATTATCTGCATATCTGAGGTTACTGATATTTCCCCCAGCAATCTTGATTCCATCTTGTGCTTCCTCCAACCCAGCATTTCTCATGATGTACTCTGCATATAAGTTAAATAAGCAGGATGACAATATACAGCCTTGACATACTCCTTTGCTTACTTGATACTATGTGTAAAATAAATAATCAGTAAGAATCTACTATATAGCACAAGGAACTCTACTCAATGCTCTGTGGTGACCTAAATGGGAAGGAAATTCAAAAGGGAGTGGATGTATGTGTGTGTGATTCACTCTGCTATATATATATATATATATAACTGATTCACTCTGCTATACAGTAGAAATAAATATGACATTGTAAAGCAACTATATTCCAATAAAAATTAATTTTTAAAACAGGAAATAGAATTAAATCACACCCTGAGGGCTTCCCTGGTGGTTCAGTGGTAAAGAATCCACCTGCCAGTGCAGGAAACAGTGGCTCAATCCTTGGTCCAGGAAGATCCTACATGTGGCGGAGCAACAAAGCCTGGGTGCCACAACTACTGAGCCTGTGCTCTAGACCCCCTGCTCTGCAACAACAGAAGCCACTGCAGTGAGAAGGCTGCACAGTGCAACGCAGAGCAGCCCCTGCTCATCACAACTAGAGAATGCCCGAAGCAGCAATGAAGACCGAGCTTAGATAAAAATAAATAAACAAAATTATTTTTTAAAAACCACACCCTGAGCAACTAAGTCATGGAACTTTCCCTCACCCCCACATAAAAACTCCTTTGGGCGAAACTTGAATTATGGACGCTATCATTATTTTACAATATCAAGGGGTGGCATTCTGGTGAAATGACTGAATTGGACTCTTTTGGAAAATTGTGTTGAGAATCCCATCATACCTAAAATTCCCTATTAGTGAAAATACTGCCAAGCACCTTACCATTTTATTCAGTATTTTTGGCACCTTTTGATTACAGAATACCCTATGTAGGACAGACCAGAGGTTGTTTTTCTAAGAGGATTCCACAAGGCATTCTCTTGGGATTCAAGGCAAAACAGCCTGACTCCTCTATCAGTTCAGTTCAGTTGCTCAGCTGTATCCAACTCTTTGCAATCCCATGAATCACAGCACACCAGGCCTCCCTGTCCATGACCAACTCCCGGAGTTCACTCAGACTCACGTCCATTGAGTCTGTGATGCCATCCAGCCATCTCATCCTCTGTCATCCCCTTTTCCTCCTGCCCCCAATTCCTCCCAGCATCAGAGTCTTTTCCAATGAGTCAACTCTTCACATGAGGTGGCCAAAGTACTAGAGTTTCAGCTTTAGCATCATTCCTTCCAAAGAAATCCCAAGGCTAATTTCCTTTAGAATGGACTGGTTGGATCTCCTTGCAGTCCAAGGGACTCTCAAGAGTCTTTTCCAACACCACAGTTCAAACGCATCAATTCTTCGGTGCTCAGCCTTCTTCACAGTCCAACTCTCACATCCATATATGACCCCTGTAAAACCATAGCCTTGACTAGATGGACCTTTGTTGGCCAAGTAATGTCTCTGCTTTTGAATATGCTATCTAGGTTGGTCATAACTTTCCTTCCAAGGAGTAAGCGTCTTTTAATTTCATGGCTGCAGTCACCATCTGCAGTGATTTTGGAGCCTAAATAATAAAGTCTGACACTGTTTCCACTGTTTCCCCATCTATTTCCCATATCTTCTACCAAATTCTTCCATATTTCCAACAAAGTAGCTAAAGAATCCATATCAAACAGATTTATTGTTCTTCTCAGGGTTTCATTAACCAAATATATACCTAGAAACCATGAATAAGTCTTTTTAAAAGAGTTCTCTATCTTTTTGTCACAAAAGAGCTCTCATTCAATCTACTTCCATTCCTCTCATTTGGACACTGCTTTCTGCTGTCGCTCAAGAGTGACAAAGCATTTCATCTCTGTGGAGAAGGATCCCACTTGAAAATTTCCAGATTCCTTGACCTTGACACCAAGCTACTGCGGGTTAGACAAGACTGAGTGACTGACACTTTTACTTTCCACCTGAATTATGGAGTCATCACCTGTTTATCAGAAATGCATCCTAAATATTCAGTTCCTCACAAAAGAAGGAGTTGCTTGTATTTGCCTTCAAACTTAGGAGAGTTAACAAAAATCTGAAGTGAATGCTGGCATGTAAATATTCCTGAGCCATCTTAGAGTGGAAATCTGTAGTGGCCAGTGTGTATATTTGTGTGGAAGTACATAAGCATTCACACGATAGAGCAGGTAGGGCAGCTGGGTCTACCATTTATTTTTTAGTTCATGTGGGCATGTATTATGTCACCACATTAATAATGATGAATCTGTCACAAAGAAAGAAAACAGGCTTTAAGATGGATGAAAAGGTTATGTTCATTTCCCTACTGTAGCTGTAACCAATGACCTCAAAATTAAAATACCATAAATTTATTATCTTACAATTATATTGCCAAAGTCTCACTGTGATAAAGTCAATTTGTCAGCAGGGCTGAACTCCTTCTGATAACTGAAGGGATGTTACCCAGTGATTTCTGTTCACCTGCAAATTCTTATGCTGAAGCCCTATATCCACACCCTACCAATGTGCCTGTATTTGGAGATACAGATTCTTGAAAAGTAATTAAGGTTAAATGGGGTCACAAGGATGGGGCCCTCATCTGATAGGTCTGGTGACTTTATAAGAAGAGGAGGAGGCACCACACATGAATGAAGTAAAGGTCTTGCAAGGACAAAGTGAGAAATTTGCCAACTACAAGCCAAGAAGAAAGAAAAGACCTCAGTAGAAACAAACTCTGCAATCCCCTTGAACTTGAACTTGTAGCCTCCAAAACTGTGAGAAATACTCTTTTATTTAAGACACCAGTCTGTGGTATTTTGTTATGGCAACCTAAAAACACAAATACAAGCAGAGAATACATTTGGAATGGAATGGAAAACATTTCTTTCTCTTTCCCAGCTTCAAGAGACTGCCTGCATTCTTGTCTCATAGCTTCTTCCAACATTTTCAAAACCAACAACACAGTATTTTCAAATCTCTCTCCCTGATGCTGACAATATTCTTAAGAACCCTTGTGATACCACCTGCCCCACCTAAATAATCCAAGGTAATCTATTCTTCTCAAGGTTTTTAACTTAATCACATCTTCAATGTCTCTTTTTTGGTGGAAAGTAAAAAATCACAGATGTTGAAGGTTAGGAGAAGGTCATCTTTAAGTATTCCATGATTTTGTATGTTAAAATATACAAAACTACCAACTCTGCAAGTCAGAAGTCTTCTTTCTGGTACAGATCCCTAACTAGTGAAAGCAAGCATGGCTCTGAAACCATTCTATCAAGAAGAGAACGGAATGAGTGTAAATCCAAGGCCGATTCACCTCAGGCTGAACTGAATGCGGAGATCAAGATAAACTTCTTCAGGATATAAACTGAAAAAGACCCAAGTTTTGCTCAGCCCTGAGAAGACTAGATGGTGTCAACAGTGGGTCCATCCATCCACAGCCTTGCTGAGGGAAAAGGATAGCTGCTGCTTTTTTTAAAAGATTTTTTCCCAGGTGTGGACCATTTCTGAAGCCTTTATTGAATTTGTTACAATATTGCCTCTGTTTTATGTTTTGGTTTTTTGACCTCGAGGCGTGTGGGATCTTAACTCCCCAACCAGGGATTGAACCCACATTTCCTGTGTTAGAAGGTGAAAGTTTTAACCAATAGACTGTCAGGAAAGTTCCTGGAAAAGGAGAGTTTCTTCAGAAAAAGATCTTCTATGTATATAGGACATTCAATATTGAGAGTGAGGTAACTTAGTAAGTACTGACTCTAGTACTAGCTTTGGACTATAACTAACCCAGTCATATGACAAAACCAAGGACTTTCTGTTTCCGAAAATGTCTTGGTGTTGCTGCTTCACAGTGCTTTTGAAGGCACATGAACCAGGATGTTTACTGCTTTGGGAGCTAAATACAATTCTCCTACAGTCTAGATAATTGTATTTTCTTTAATATTTCTCCCAAAGCCCTATATTCTAATTATACATTTTTCATAATCTCCTTTGAGTTAGCCTATTTCTTTGCAACTCTTTTCTTTATAAACTGCACAAAATAGGAACCATAGTATGCTGTCATTCTATTGAAATTATTTCACTGAGCTTTTTTCACCAAGATTTTTTTCCATCAGAGGATGAACTTGTAATACATCCATACCTCCATTTTCCAATCTCCATATCTGCTTACTAGAGATAGAGATGAACTTAATGTCCATGCAACAAAAGCTTGTAAGTCTAAACTATGACTTTGAGCCTCCTGCAAAATGTTTCACTCTTCAGGATCACAATGCTGTATGGTTAACTTTCAAATAGCCAAAAATGACATTACAGTCCTTAATGAATTCCATCATTAATACAGTCTATATATTCAGGTGAACAGCAGAGGTTCTTTGAGAGGAAACTAGTCTTAACAGATCAGACTTTAATAATCACGTGAATAGGACATAGAGATTAGATTTGTGGTTGCCAAGTGTGAGGGTTTTGGGGGAGGGATGGAGAGGGAGGTTGGAGTTAGCGGATGTAAGTTATGGCATGCAGAATGGAAACAAGATCCTACTGTATAGCACAGGGCACATCCAATATCCTGTGATAAACCACAGTGGAAAAGAATATGAAAAAAATGTTTATATGTGTATAACTGAATCTCTTTGTTTTATAGCAGAAATGAACACACTGTTCATTAACTATACTTTAATTTAATAAAGGATAAAATGACTATATATGCAAAAAGTCACGTGAAGAATTTTTAAAAGGGTATTTCTGATCATTCTGTGCTATAGAAAACCTTTCCAGCATACATTTTGAGTGAAATAAATATGCACAGGGCAAAATGGAGCCATTAGACAGTTAATAACAATTCAAAATAGATTTCTTCTTTGATTTAAGTTATCTAGATTTTCTTCGATTTTAAATTTCATTGTATATGTCTTGCTAGAGACATTGTTTCTAGAGCTTTATTCTTCAGTATGCCAATTTTGAATTTTAAAAATATTTTAGATACATTTCCTATTTTCCTCATAGTTTGTGTATGTCCTTGTTTGTTCTATAGCAAATTTATTGAAATATAACTCACATATTGTACACTCATTAAAGAGTATAACTCGACAGACTAGGTATGTTGACAAAATTGTACAACCATCACCACAATTAAGTTTAGAGGATTTCACTGCCTCAAAAGAAAACACATACCATTGACAGTCACTCCAAGGCAACCATTAACCTATTTTCTGCCTATAAATTTAAACTGTTATGGGCATTTTACAGAAATGCAGTCATGTAAGATGTGGTATTTTATGACTGCCTTATTTCCATACCATATTTCCTTACCATAAAGCTTTTAAGGTTCTTCAGTGCTGTAGGATATAATAGTACTCCATCTCTTTTCATTGCTAACTAATATAATTGACCCTTGAACAAGGCAGGGTTAACGTGAGCATCATTTTCAGTCAACCCTCCATATCTATGGTTTCTCTGCATCAGTGAGCCCAGCCAATCATTGATCCTATAGTAAAGTAGTATTTACTATTGAAAAATATCCATGTATGTGTGGAGCCATGCAATTCAAATCTATGTTTATCAGGGGTCAACTGTATTCCATTCTATGGATGAGCCACATTTCATTTATTTATTAATCAGTAGATGGACATTTTGAGTTTATTTTTACTTTTGAGCTGTATCAACAATCCTTATAGAAATATTCATGTGCAAGTTTTAAATGTGGACATTTGTTTTTACTTGTATTGGCCGTATAACCAGGAGTGAAATTGCTGGATTATATGATAACTGTTTTTTTAATTTTTATTGAAACATAGTTGTTTTACAATGTTTCTGTTGTACAGCAAAGTGATTCAACTATATGTATATGTATATCCACTCTTTCTTGGACTTCCTTCCCATTTAGATCACCACAGGGCACTGAGTAGAGTTCCTTGTACTATATAGTTCAGTTCAGTTGCTCAGTCGTGTCCGACTCTTTGCGACCCCATGAATCGCAGCACGCCAAGCCTCCCTGTCCATCACCAAGGCCCGGAGTTCACTCAGACTCGCGTTCATGTGGCTTCTCATTAATTATCTATTTTATACATCCTGTTGTATATATGTCAATCTATGCTTAACCTGTCAATGAACTATCAGACTGTTTTCCAAAGTGTCTGCATCATTTTATATTCTCAATAATGTTCAGAAGTTCCACTTTCTCATGAAAACTTATTAATATTACCTGTCTTTTAAGAAATAGTTTTATTTATTTATGGCTGTGCTGGGTTTTTCTTGCAGTGTGGGCTTTTCTCTAGCTGCTGTGAGTGGGGTCTACTCTTCTTTGCAGTGTGCAGGCTTCTCATTGCAGTGGCTTCTCTTATTGCAGAGCATGGGCTCTAGGGCACATGGACTTCAGTAGTTGGGGTGCATAAGCTTAGTTGCCCCTTTGTATGTGCAATCTTCCCAGACCAGGGATCGAACCCATACCTCCTGCATTAGCAGGCAGATTCTTTACCACTGAGCCACCAGGGAAGCCCTATTATCTTTCTGACTATACCTCTCCTAGCATCTCACTGTTGCTATGATTTACATTCCCTAATGGATAATGATGTCCATTTTCCCCACGTGCTTACTGACCATATCCATTCAGAAATTTGCCTCATTTTAGGAGGTCATTTGTCTTGTTATTGTCATGAGCTTTTTTATATATTCTAGATACAATTCCCTAATTAGATTTATAACTGACAAACATTTTCTTCCATTCTGTGGACCGTTCTTTTACTTTTATGATAGTGTCCTTTAAAGCACAAGTTTTCAACTTTGATGAAGTCAAACGTAATCTGTTTCTCTTTTGTTCTTGTGCTTTTGGTGTCACCTGGAGAAACCATTGCCTAATCCAAGATCATGAAGATATATGCCTACTTTCAAAAAGGTTTTATAATTTGAGCTATCATATTTTAGTGTTGGATCATTAGTAGTTAATTTTGGTAAAGGAGATGACGTAAGAGTCCAACTTCATTCTCTTATATGTGAATATCCAGTTATCCCAGGACCATTTGCTAAAAAGACTACTCGTCCTCCCACTGAATTTGTCCTGACAACCTTCTTAAAAATTAATTGATTTTAAAGATAAGAGTTTGTTTCTTGACTCAATTCTATTCCATGCATCTATATATCTATTCTTATGCCATTGTGTTTATTTAAAAGTATCTCTTCCACAGAAATTACATTTCATGGAACCATTAAGTATTTTAAACTAAAAACACCACCAAAATGAAACAAAACCAGCCAGAATGTTCATCCCAATCCCTATGATAGTGAGCCATAAATGACTTGGAAATGTTCAGTGACTGTATACTGAAAACAGTGACACTAACGCAAGAAACAGACTCAGTAAATGCTACATCTAGGCTATATGATCTCAAGATAATGAACTATTTGCCTACATGTGAAGTATTTTTAGCTAATTATCATTGCAAATGCTCTTATTAAAATCAGTGCTTATGGTAAATTAGGCAGAAATATTACAACAAATACAACATCTAAATTCAAATACATAGGGAATAGTAAAAATTCAAGAGCATATTGTACCCAAGAATCAATCAAAACCAACAGCATTTCTTATGATCCAGCCATTTCACTTGCATTGCTACATTTTTTTTTTCATTTATCTATTCATTGTCAAATGAGTATATCAGAAAGGCTTCCCAGTTGGTGCTAGTGGTAAAGAACCCATTTGCCAATGCAGGAGACATAAAAGACGCGGGTTTAAACCCTGAGTCCAAGAGATCCGCTGGAGAAGGACTTAGCAACACAAATGCCTACTAATGATATAAATAAATTTAGAATCAAATATACAGGCTATCAAAAAACACTTTACAAAATTTATCAAGTCACAAAAACATCAGAAAAATCCAAACTCATTTCTACCTCCCTTGTAAACATAGTTAGTAGTGATTTTTTTTTTTTAATCATCAACTTTTTGGTGCAGTAATTATTTTAATTAAGTCTCTTTTGTATCAGAGTGAAAACACAGGGAATACGACTAGGTAGTCATTCACGTTTTCCAGTGCCTTTTCAAACTTTGCCCACTTTATTCCACTGTCTCCTGCATGCCAGGTGATACCACTTTAAAAAGAAGGGAGCATTTTATTAAAGCGAGATTCCTACACATGGGGAGCAACACGGAAAGCTGTGATCTGAAACGACAGTTGGTTTACTCTTAACATTTGATCGCAAAATTTCTGTGCCATCTGTGGGAAGCCACACAGGCAAATGTGTCATCGCATCTAATAATGAAAAGAAAAAACAGACAGAACGTGCTGGAAAAACAGACTGCTTTAATTACCTCCTCACAGTGCTCCTGGAGACTTGGGAAGAGAGGCATTGTGCACGCAAGATATTTACACAAAGAAGGTAACCAGGGCTGAAGATTTTTTTTTATTTTAACATCAGGGTAAATGCCCTTTAATCCTAGCCTGTCCAGTTGAGAGCAGAAAACAGGCGTATGGTAAAGATTGAGACAGAAATCTTGTCAAAAGACAGACTCAGTAGGAAAATAACTAGTATAGTTATTATCTATATAGTCCTCTGCTGATATCATGAAATCTCAAAATTATTATATTTCTTCAATTAGAATATAACCTTACGATGGGAGCACAGGAAGAGGCCGGAGGTACATGGACAGCTTCAAGACACAGGGGCTTCAGCTGACCAACACTGACTGGTGAAATAGTGATTGGAGCCTGATAATTATCTTTCTTCTTTCAAGACAGACCAGTGACCCATGTTACAACTGTTCAAAATCTCCCTAACACAGGTGTTCTCAGAAAGATACAAGAGTGTCGAGGTTCTCTGCTGTACACATGAAACTAACACAACATTGTTAATCAACTATATTCCAATATAAAATAAAAAATAAAAAAATAAAACTGTAGCTCAATTTGAAAAAGAAGAATATGAGTTGTGTCCTGGGCAGGTAAAAAAAGTAGAATGGACCCAGTAAATAAGTCATGGTTTGACCCTCATCTGTGTAACTACAATGATGTAAGACAATTATAATCATTTTTTTCCATTCACCCTGAGATCAGTACCACTTGTATACCTTTATGAACCAAACAAGAACCATTCCATTTTTGTCCACTTTGTATTTAATTTCTGTTCATTTTCCATTTTATTTCTGTTCACATTTATCACAGGTGTATTTCTACCTTGAATAAACACCATTTAGCAATGGGCAAATCTAATGACCACATCTCTAATGGACCTTGGGACTGGAGTGGTTGAAGTGAACAAGAAGACAAAACAGGAGATCAAGGAGTGACTAATGATCTCTAGACATAGTAACAGATATGCTAAGACAACAAAGCTTACAGCAAAGCTATTACAACATGGTCCCATGTATGTGAGTCCTTGGAATTCATTCTCACACTAACTTGTCCTGGCCTCCCTCTGAGACTTTATCACGAATTCATTTCATAAATACTTTTTTTCCCTCCTTTTTTTTATCTTCCAGAATTATTTATTTATACTGAAATATAGCTTGTTATATATATAGCTAAAAATTTATTTATTTCTTAATTGAAGGATAAATACTTTTGAATACCAACTGTGAGATAAGTTCTAGCAGCACTAGAAAAAACTGAATAAATAAATATCACTGAACATGGAAGCTCACTCAACTGTGTCCGACTCTTTGCGACCCCATAGACTATACAGTTCATGGAGTTCTCCAGGCCAGAATACTGGAGTTGGCAGGCTTTTCCTTCTCCAGGGGATCTTCCCAATCCAGGGATCAAAGCCAGGCCTCCTGCATTGCAGGTCGATTCTTTATCAGCTGAGCCACAAGGGAAGCCTAAGAATACTGGAGTGGGTAGCCTATCCCTTCTCCAGCAGATCTTCCTAACCCAGGAATCGAACTGGGGTTTCCTGAATTGCAGGCAGACTCTTTACCAACTAAAATATCAGGAAAGCACCCACCACCACCAAAAAAAAGGAAACTCACTGTCTAGTTAAAGACAATCAACCATCACCACACAGTCCTTTAACTGAAAATGTTGCACAGGGGCATTTTTAAAATTATGCAACAGATTTGTATCTCTCTCACATCCTTGGAGTGGATCCATTTTGATTAAAGATCTACCTGGGGCCCAGGATGTTAAACAACTTTCTCGAAATACCTAGACAAACTTCGGGCTAAGTCAGAGAAAGACGAATATCATACAATACCACTTATTCTTTGACTCTAAAAAACAAACAATACAAATGAATTTATTTACAAAATAGAAACACTCACAGACTTAGAGGACCAACTTATGGTTACCAGGGGGGAAGATTGAAGGAGGGTAGGGATAGATTGGGAGTTTGGGATTGACATACACAATACTATATTTAAAATAGATAACCAACAAAGACCTACTGTATAGAACAGGAAACTCAGGACAATATTCTGTAAAAACCTAAATGGAAAAAGAATTTTATAAAGAATGGATACTTGCGTGGATATAACTGAATCACTTTGCTGTACACTTGAAACTAACAGAACATTGTTAACCAATTATAGTCTGATATTAAACAAATTTTTTAGAAACTAAAAAAAATAACAAAAACAAACCATCACCACACAGCACTTTTTCAGGATTTTTCTCATTCAGTACACTCTGAGAAAAATCCACAAACAAGTGCTGGAGAGAGTGTGGAGAAAAGGGAACTCTCTTGCTCTGCTGGTGGGAATATAAATTGGTACAACCACTATGGAAGATAGTATGGAGATTGCTTAAAAAACGGGATAAAACCACTATGCATGCATGCATGCTAAGTCGCTTCAGTCATGCCCAACTCTGTGACCCTACTGACTAGCCCACCAGGCTCCTATATCCATGGGATTCTTTAGGCAAGAATACTGGAGTGGGTTTCCATGCCCTCCTCCAGGAGATCTTCCCAACCTAGGGATCAAACCCATGTCTCATGTCTCTTGCATTGGCAGTTGGGTACTTTACCACTAGCACCACTTGGGAAGCCCAAAACCACCATATGACCCAGCAATACCACTTCTAGGCATATACCTTGATGAAACCAAAACTGAAAAGGACATGTGTACCCCACTGTTCATTACAGCACTATTTACACTAGCTAGGATAGGGAAGCAATCTAGATGTCCATCGGCAGATGAATGGATAAGGAAGTTGTGCTTCATATACACAATGGAATATCACTCAGCTATAAAAAGGAACACATTTGCATCAGTTCTAATGCAGTGGATGAAGCTAGAGCCTATTATACAGAGTGAAGTAAGTCAGAAAGAGAAAAATATCATATATCAATGTATATATAAGGGATCTAGAAAGATGGAACTGATGAACCTATTCGCAGGGAAGCCGTGGAGACAGACGTATGGGACAAGGGCAAGGGGGAGGAAGGAGAGGGTGAGATGAATGGAGACAGTAGCATGGAAGCATATAGACTACTATATGTAAAACAGATAGCCAATGGGAATTTGCCATATGACTCAGGGAATTCAAACTGGGGTTCAGCAACAACCTAGAGGGGTGGGAAAGGGTGGGAGGTGAGAGGGAGGTTCAAGAGCAAAGAGACATATGTATACCTATAGCTAATGCATGTTGATGTATGGCAGAAATCACATCCATTATTGTAAAGCAATTATCCTCTGATTAAAAATAAATAAATTTTTAAAAGAAACAGGAATGAAATTTTTAAAAAATAGACTTTGAGAAAGTGAAAGTGTTAGTCACTCAGTCATCTCTGACTCTTTGAACCCCATGGACTATGACCCACCAGGCTCCTCTGTTTATGGAATTCTCCAGGCAAGAATACTGGAGTGGGTTGCCATGCCCTTCTCCAGGGGATTTTCCTGACCCAGGGATCAAACCTGGGTCTCCTGCACTGCAAGCAGATTCTTCACAGACCAAGCCACCAGGGAAGCAAAGCCCCATGAAAACGATGAAATATGAAGTATATGTAAAGATTAAAAATGGCAAATGATATACAAATATATTTGAGTAGAAAATCTTTTCCTTTAGCTTGGTACATTTAAAAAGTTTAAAATTATGATTTCTTTATCTTCCCATCTCAGCCTTCATCTCTGACTCATATAGATTTTTTAATGACAATTACGTTAAATAGGGGAAACATATATAAAATGACTAGTATGACTTCTGACACTCACTGCATATTAAAAGCAATTAAAAAATATGTTCACAAAAATTTATTATAAAGTTATCTTGTAATTTTTTTTTTCCCCAAAATGTTTGCTGAGCACCTGCCAAAGGCATGGTGCCAGGCACTGTGGTTACAGCAGTATATACGGCAGACAAGATCCCTGAGGGAGATGGAGGAAAAAAAAACAAATTTTTTAAAAAGTAAAATTGGTAGTATTTAAGAAAGAGAAAACTGCTAAAGAGAAACCAAACCACAGAAGGAAGATAAAGATGAGAAGGATGATAGGGAATGTCTTGCTCTTTCTGAGTGGCCAGGAAAAGCCTTACTACACGTGTGACTTGAGTAAAAACCCAAATGGTACCATGAATCATGCAGCTATCTGGAGAAAGAGCATTGTTAATATTCAAGCTAGTTAAGGAGTTGAGGATTGAAATGTACACATGGCTACATTTAAAATGGATAACCAGGGGCTTCCTTGGTGGTCCAGTGGTTAAGAATCTGCCTTGCAATGCAGGGCACACTGGTTCAATCCCTGGTCTGGGAAAAATTCACATCACTAGACAGCAAAGCTCATGCATGACAACTGCTGGGCCTTCACTCTAGAGCCCGTGAAGTGAAACTTCTGAGCCCACTTGCTGCAACTACTAAGCCTCGTGTGCATAGAACCTGTACTCTGCAACTAGGGAAGCCACTGCAATGAGAAGTCTATGCACTGCAACCAGAGCGTAGCCCCTGCTCATCGCAACTAGAGAAAGTCCACATCAGCGACAAAGACCCACCACCACCAAAAAGTAAAATAAATAAATATTTTAAAAATAATAATATAAGAAAATGTTTAAAGAAAGAATAACCAACAAGGACCTACTGTATAGCACAGGGAACTCAGCTCAGTATCCAAGTGGGAAAGGAATATGATAAAGAGAGACGTATATGTAAAACTGAATCACTTTGTTGTACACCTGAAACTATCACATTGTTCATCAACTATACTTCAGTATAAAATAAAAACTTTAAATAAAAAATAATATTCAAACTAAGTACAGATACATTTTGACTTGTTTTCCATTTAACACATGCAGCAAATATTTCACTTTAAATTTCACAAGAAAGAACAATCTGTCAACATATAAAATTAATTATGACATGTTTGGTTAGATAATGAAATATATATTAAAATGTACTACAAAATTTAACTACAGTTTAAATACTATTTTAAAAGGAAAAACTGTTTCCAGGATCTAATACTCATTTTGCATTTTTGTGCTTAAAAAAAAAATCAACAGGTTTCAGACTCCTGTTTGCAAGTACATTTCTGTAAATAACATATTGTGAGTGGGGAGAGTCTTAATTCCCCAAAAGTGGAAAATAGAATTGGAAATAACCACCATTACAGCTTCTTTTTAACATTTGATTTTGAAGTATCAGTTTTATCTCAAAGTTCAGCCTAAAGACATTTGATCACAAATGTGAATAGTGGCTTTTATGAAGTTCATGTTGAATTAGAAGACATAGCATCATTTGTATCTCCCTATTAATTTACTGAATTTCAAAAGCATATTTCTTTGTATTGCATAGAATTTATCAAGCCAGATATAGAGTTAATTAAATAATATATGGCCAGGAGGGAGGTTCTAGAGGGAGGGGATATATATACACCTATGACTGATTCATCTTGATGTTTGACAGAAAACAACAGAATTCTGTAAAGCAATTATCCTTCTATTAAAAATAAATATAAATTTAAAAATTATATATGGCCTATAAAAAAACCACACAGATTAGAACTGTATAATAGTCACTGCCCATAGATAAGTAGTAGGGTTTGGCTGAGAAATAAAACATTCAAATTACTATTGACTCTGGGCATAGTTATTGTTCTTCAATAAATGCTTCACGTGATCATCAATCTATACTTGGAAACTTTCCAATGAATAGGTTTTTAAAGGGAAGAAAAGGCTTTGATAATCATTTTACTGCTCAGCAGCTTAAATAATTATTTTATTGCTGAGTGGACACCATTCCTCCTTGAAGAAACTGTTAGCCCACCATGTTCAGAGCCAGGTAACTCACAGCAGAGACTGTGGGGTGGATAGCATGAGTCACGGGCCAGAGCAGAGATGTGGCAGTGACTCAAAGGAGTCTTCACACCCTCTAAGGGCAAGGGGAGGTTGAGTCATCAAAGAGTTTTCTCAAGTCCTCGGACCCTGAAAAATCTTACACCTGTACTGTCAGTTTACCCAGAAAAGACTTCAATAACAGATATTCAGGCTACCCAGGGTCAGAACTGAGCAAGCTGAACTGCAAGGAAGCTAAGTTCACATCCCCTATTAGTCACCCAGACTCCCAGTTCCACAGAGTCCTGCCTCATACTCCTGGTGGCCATCTTGGAAAAGAGTAATAACATAAGAGCATCTGAAACATTGAACAGTTGTCTGAAGAAGCACATTAAACCTAAAGAGATACATGTGCTGCAACACAGATGGACCTGGAGAATATCACAGTCAGTGAAGACAGAGAAAGTCAAATGTATGATATCACTTACATGTGGAATCTACACTGATGGTACAGACTAACTTATTTACAAAATAGAAAACAAACTCACAGACATAGAAAACAAACTCATGGTTCCCGAAGGAGAAAGAGGTGGGAGGGATAAGTCAGGAGACTGGGATTAACATATAACACACTACTATATATAAAACAGATATTAAGGACCTACTGTATAGCACAGGGAACTGTGCTCAATATTCTATAATAACTTATATAGGAAAAGAATATAAAAAATAATGGATATATGCATATGTATAATTGAATCACTTTGCCTTATATCTGAAACTAATGCAACATTGTAATTCTACTCTACTCCAATAGAAATTTTTTGAAAAGAAAGAAACAGATAAAATTATTTTTGTCTCACTTGGCTTTATATCAGACTGGGCTAAGCTGCTTTGTGTGTTTTGCTTTCTTCTCTATGCAACCAGGTAGATACTTGATGAGAAAGATCAGTGTGAGTAAATTGGTGACCCTGCCACCTACTTTTCTGAGCTGTTCAAACACTTTTCCATGATTACTGGGGGAAGAAGCAGAAAGTGAAGGCTCACAGTGACAGAGGAGCAATCTTGAGTTCTGCTTTTTTTAGGATTTCCAACTAAAATATTGTTATATGTTTTCATAAAACTTCAGCCATAGTAGCTTGAGAGTGCAAAGTTATAAAATTAAATAAAGAGGACTATGAGTAAGTTGGGCAAACTCCAGGAGATGGGGAGAGACAAGGAGACTTGGCGTGCTGCAGTCCAAGGGGTTGCAAAGAGTTGGACATGACTTGGCGACCGAACAACAAATGAGTAGCTGTACCAATTGCCCATCAAAGCTGATCACTATTTTTTTTCTTAAATAGAGAATAACCAGGCTGAAGAGTTACAAGTGATGTTTTCCACAGCGTAGTATATAAAACCTTCATCTCCCAGCTGCTAGCATCAACCACATCCAAATCATTTAAGTAAAAACTGGGTCTGACTTCTGAGTGATGCAAAGCCTGAGTCTTGGGAAAATGGCAAGGTTTGTAGTGATTTAGAACCTGGCTATTGGGAAACTTGATTACAAAGTAAAATATGCAGAAGTTCGAGGCAAGGCATAAAAAATGTCATGCAAATAGGGGAGCAGTCAGGAAAAGGCTGAGATCAAATCACATTTTCTCATAAGGTGTGCCACTTTATTGTGATGCTCCAAGGCACTGTCTCTTGTGACGGTCAAGGGCCCCAGTCCAGCAGCCAGGCTGCCTGGTCTTGAATCCTGCTCTGCCCTTTACTGACTTTCATTCCAGTCACTCAGCCTGATGGTACGTGGTGGTTCTCACTTGTAAATAGAAATAATCATAACATTGTCTTCACTGGCTGTAGAGAACTGAATGTTCCAAGTGTATCAAGTACTTACAGAGTGCCTACGATGCATGAAACACTCTGTAAGTATTAGTTGTTATTGTCACTGCTGCTAGTCATACCATTATTATCAGGACCTACCACCAGTGTGTGTGAGGCTTAGGTGACAGGGTGGGGAGTGGGATTACCATGACCCCTGCCCTCTGAAAGACTTTCCTTGTGGCTCAGTGGCAAAGAACCTGCCTGCCAATGCAGGAAACTTAAGACTCCCTGCAGAAGGAAATGGCAACTCACTCCAGTAATCTTGCCTGGAAATCCCATGGACAGAGGAGCCTGGCAAGAACAGTCCATGGGGTCGCAAAGAGTTGGACACAACTTAGCAACTAAACAACAACAACAATAAACAACTGCCCTCTGAGTTTGCAATCTAACAACCAGAAAAGATTAGACTGAACAGTCTTTAGTGTTTTCTGGTTAAAAGATCAATAGGTTGTAACATGAATTACATTTTAAGTGCAAACTGCAATATATCTCAGAACAACAGACTGGTTCCAAATAGGAAAAGGAGTACGTCAAGGCTGTATATTGTCACTCTGCTTATTTAACTTCTATGCAGAGTACATCATGAGAAACGCTGGACTGGAAGAAACACAAGCTGGAATCAAGATTGCCGGGAGAAATATCAATAACCTCAGATATGCAGATGACACCAACCTTAAGGCAGAAAGTGAAGAGGAGCTAAAAAGCCTCTTGATGAAAGTGAAAGAGGAGAGTGAAAAAGTTGACCTAAAGCTCAACATTCAGAAAACGAAGATCATGGCATCTGGTCCCATCACTTCATGGGAAATAGATGGGGAAACAGTAGAAACTGTGTCAGACTTTATTTTTTTGGGCTCCAAAATCACTGCAGATGGTGACTGCAGCCATGAAATTAAAAGACGCTTACTCCTTGGAAGAAAAGTTATGACCAACCTAGATAGTATATTCAAAAGCAGAGACATTACTTTGCCGACTAAGGTCCGTCTAGTCAAGGCTATGGTTTTTCCTGTGGTCATGTATGGATGTGAGAGTTGGACTGTGAAGAAGGCTGAGTGCCCAAGAATTGATGCGTTTGAACTGTGGTGTTGGAGAAGACCCTTGAGAGTCCCTTGGACTGCAGGGAGATCCAAGCAGTCCGTTCTGAAGATCAGCCCTGGGATTTCTTTGGAAGGAATGATGCTAAAGCTGAAACTCAGTACTTTGGTCACCTCATGTGAAGAGTTGACTCATTGGAAAAGACTCTGATGCTGGGAGGGATTGGGAGCAGGAGGAGAAGGGGACGACCGAGGATGAGATGGCTGGATGGCATCACGGACTTGATGGACGTGACTCTCAGTGAAGTCCGGGAGTTGGTGATGGACAGGGAGGGCTGGCGTGCTGCGATTCATGGGGTCGCAAAGACTGAGCGACTGAACTGAACTGAGGCGGTTTTCTGGGGAGGGCACTGGCGACCCACTCCAGTATTCTTGCCTGGAGAATCCCAGGGATGGGGGAACCTGGTGGGCTGCCATCCATGGGGTTGCACAGAGTCGGACACGATTGAAGCGACTTAGCAGCAGCAGCAGCAGCAGCAGCAGACAGTTTTCAGATGGGCTTCTGAGAAGCCCTGGGTTTTGAGTAGTGATTCTTCTGAGCAGGGGGAGGGGAAGAGGAGGCAGAGAAAGAGGACACTGCAAAGAGACAGTGGAGCTTAGCATAGCTTTCCAAAGCGTAGCAATTGACAAATAAGATGTTTGAGGAAACAGCTTGCAAATGATGTATGTAATGACATCTCAAGTGCTTGAAAGGGACTTCCCTGGTGGTCTAATGAATAAGACTCTGCACTCCCAATGCAGGGGGCCTGGGTTTGATTCCCGGTCAGGGAACGAGATCCACATACCACAACTAAACCCAAACAAATAAATATTTAAAGAAGAAAAAGAAGCTAAAGTGCTTGGAGAATTTAGTATCTTAAACAAGTTAAGAATTTCCCTTTCACTCTTGCTATTAACACCATTATTTAGCCAAACATTTGGAACTTTAGCAAACCATTTAGATCCTAAGAAAAAGATTATAAAATTCAAACTGACCTCTGTATTATCACACACTCCTAAAGTCAAATTTTCTTATACTTGATCCAACAGCAATGGCTACAAAATACACCCTCTTAGAGCTAGACTGTAATGTTCTATTTTTCCAGAAAAATCAAGTAGTGGTAATCTCCTTATTCACAGAAAGAAAAAAAAAATGTATGTGTATAGAAAATTCTCACTTGAGTTTTTCTTTCATGAACTTTCTTCAGCAGTTGGTGCCCATGACCACTACTGATAACAAGTGGGACCAGAATTAAATCAATAAATAAGCAGTGAAAGAAAGTTAACCAAAACCTTGGAAAAGGGCCAGGTTCAACTTGTTATTTCATGGGCACTCGGGCAATGCTTTTAGAGAGCACACATGTTCTGTGGTTCTATTTTTGTTCCCAATCCTCTCGGCAGAACTACATGTCAATATTTCATGGCCTCCCACACCCCTAAACTTTCAAGTGTTCAGATATTTGAACCAGCCTGAAACCACCGAAGTATATGCTGTTAATGTTTTAATACAATGGAGCGCAGAACCTCTGCGTGCTCAAGAGCTCGCCTGCCAACTTTGCAGGCTATTTGAGAAGCCACAGGGTGATACACAACCATTAACATCAGCTGTGCTATTTGTGATCTGTGGCAACTCACCCACGGGGAGCTGAGGACACTGCCTCCCAGAACATTGCATCCTCAGTCCTGAAATGAACAGCAGTTTGATGTGATTGCAAAACACAGGGGGAGAATTTGGAAAAGCATATGGTAGCCCCAATTCCATGGGACCTGTCCACACATTCCCAACGCCCTTCTAACTGTTAGGAAGGATTTACCAAAGTTGTAGGCGTGAGAGCCAGCCCATGGCACCTCAAGCAAGAAAGTTTGCCTTCCCGGTCTGCGTCGTGACCTCAGGGAAATTATGAACTCATGTTTAGTGAAATTCGAGAGGGAGTTGATAACAAACTCTTTTCCAAATATACAGTAGAGGAATTTGGGGAAGAAGAAGGAAATAATATCTAGACTAAAAATCTCCAGCCTCAATGGCCTGTGACAACAAAACAAGGTTATACCTCCTAATTTCTAGAAATTTGCCCACCTTCAAAGCTCCAAAGATTTCTGCATCTCTTCCTAGCGATCTCCTCTTGTGCAGCCCAGGAACCACTCCTTCAAGGCTCTTCAATATGTGCCTTGCTGTTGGCTTGCGGGATTATTGCCCCCACACCACTGCTGCCGGCCATGAAGGATCCAGAGACACAAGACCAAGCTAGAGTTTGCACCAAAATTTATGATAGGCAGGGAAAAAAACTGAAGAGTAACACAGGAACCAGCTACACACAGCGCGTGCAAACCCAAACTGGCCTTGGGTACTCTGTGGATAGTACTCATTGGTTTCAGCTGTTCTCCTGCTTCTTCCTACCTTCTCCTTAACTGGGGGTTAACCAGGGCCTCTTAAAGTGCCAACGTGTAACTTACGTCTCAGAAGTTCTAGAAATAGAAAACCTTGAATATAAGCAGCATGAGGACAAAATAAATGGGATACAGTACTCAAAAAAGTGCATTTTGAAGTATGTTACAGAGAGAGAAAGAGAAGAAGGGAGGGAGATGGGGGAGGGGTGGAGATGGAGAGAGTAAAAGGGGGAAGAGAGAGAAAAAAAGGAGAGAGAAAGACTGAGAATTATGGGCCCGTACCTATGTCCAAATGGTATCTTACACATGGTTTGAACGTTCAGAAAGCCCAGGAGATATCCACAGTCCTGCTAAGCCTGCTCATAAGTTTCTGATCTTTAGCCTTTCAAAGGTTATAGCTGTGGAAATGCAGATGCTGTAGTTTGAAAGTACCAGGAATCTCTGGGTCTCAAAATCAAAGCCAATTTCCATTAAATTACAAAATCTGCGGCTTGAGCTTCAGAGCACCATATGGAAATAGGGAAAGAGTTCTACTATACCAATTTCATCTGTAGCACTTTAGGATTTTATAATTTTTAACATGTTTCTTGTTTATTATCGGCCTCTCTCCCATGGGACTAGAAGTTCTGTGAGGACAGAAGACATAATTCTCTTGCCTATTAATTTATATTGTTGTTGTTGTTTAGTCCCAGAGTCATCTCTGACTCTTTTTGAAGCCCCATGGACTGTAGCCCCCCAGGCTCCTCTGTCCATGGGATTTTCTCAGGGAAAGAATACTGGAGCGGGTGGCTATTTCCTTCTCCAGGGGATCTTCCTGCCCCAGGGATTGAACCTGTGTCTCCTGCATTGGAAGGCAGGTTCTTTACCACTGAGCCACATTAATATCCCCATATTAAGTCTAGGACATAGTTGGAACTCAAAAAAAAGAAAAATTACAAATGATTAACTAAAGGATCTGGAGAGCAGGAGAAAAACAAAAAACGAGTACAGCTAGTGAGTAACATGGCAGTGAATTAACCAGCTGGTGGACTGGCCAGCACAGGGCAGATCCCCATAATGTGACAAGTCCTCCCCAGTAACAAGGTAACACCAGATGTGATGGGGAGAGAGATCTTGCTCCTGAGGAACAACTGGGAATTAGAGAATTTTCTCATTGAAAGGGCTAGGAGATAAGCTTAGTGACTTTGGGATGTTCCAAAGCCAGGTTACTGCCAACCTAGGGGAGAATCCAGTCCTCCCAGCTCCTGGCTTTAAGTGCCATAGTCTCTGAAGCTGCTGCTGCTGCTGCTAAGTCGCTTCAGTCGTGTCCAACTCTGTGCGACCCCATAGACGGCAGCCCACCAGGCTCCCCCGTCCCTGGGATTCTCTAGGCAAGAATACTGGAGTGGGTTGCCGTTTCCTTCTCCAATGCATGAAAGTGAAAAGTGAAAGTCAAGTCACTCAGTCGTGTCCGACTCTTAGCGACCCCATGGGCTGCAGCCTACCAGGCTCCTCCGTCCAGGGGATTTTCCAGGCAAGAGTGCTGGAGTGGGGTGCCATTGCCTTCTCCGATTCTCTGAAGCAGTGGCAGCAAATAGAGATGTGAATGTTAACATAATGTCCATTAACAGAGGAATAGATGAAGATGTGATCCATATATACAATAGGACATTACTCAGTCATAAAAAAGAATGAAATAATGCCATCTGCAGCATCAAGGATGGACCTAGAGACTCACACTGAATGAAGTCAGACAAAGACAAATATTATATATCACTTTAGTGGAATCTAAAAAAAATACACTTATTTACAAAACAGAAATAGAATTATAGATGTAGAAAATAAACTTATGGTTACTAGGGGTAAGGAGGGCGATAAATTGGGAGACTGGGATTGACATACACACTATTATATATAAAATATGTAATTAATAAGGACCTACTGTATAGGTAGGGTATGGGTAACTCTACTCAGTATTCTAAAATGATCTGTATGGGAAAAAAAAGTCTTTAAAAAGTGAATATACTTATATGTATAACAGATTCAGTTTGCTGAACAGCAAACTTGTTACAAAGTAACAACATTGTAAACCAACTATATGCCAATAAAAGTTTTTTTAAAAAAGATGGGCTGGAACTCCTGGCAATTGACTCACCAGCCTTCTTCCAGCTCCATAAATACACACAATGGCCTCCCAGTCCAAAGGCTTGATTTAAAGGATGAGAAGAGGCAAAATCTGCAGAGTTGATCCCTGAGCTGAACAGGGATGGGGGAATACACTGTCAGGGTGGGGGTGGGGGTGAGAAGTTGGCAGGTTCGCAAGGAGGAGGGTGGGGGAAGGTTCTGGGCTTTGAGAAAGAACATCCACAGAGAAGGAGGGCTGTGCTGTGTTGCTACAGCTGGGGAGCGTGGGAGGCATGGAAAGAGATCACAGAGGGGGAGCTGCAGGAATGGCAGTGAGATGCCTGAGTACCCTGGATCTCCAGTCTCGACTGCACAGCACAGTGGTCGCCGTGAGGCCTTGGAGCCCCCTACCAGTTCCTGGTCGAGAGTTCCTGCCATCTTAGACCCTGGCCCCAGGACCTAGGGGCTCTGTGGTTGTCCCTGCCTTCTGCCCAGTCCCAAGCTGTGTCTCTCAGAGACTTCTCACCCCACTTCATCAGAAGAGTAACTCAAGCACGGGTTCACATTATTTAATTTTTCACTCTGAAAGTTCAAAGGCTTCACAGCTGCTGTTGCTTCTAATCTGACATTTGCTGCTTAACCTAAACCCAGAAAACTCTGCCATAAAAGGCACAGAACTTCCCACAGGTTTAAAAAATAAAAATCCAACACAAAGTCTGTAAAATATAAGGGTGAGCAAAGAGGATGTGTCCATGAACTTGGTTTATACCTGCCCTATGAATGAATTGATTCTGCTAATCTCACCTTTAAGCTACAATTCACTTGCAGAGTGATTTGTAACCACCTTGGCAAAGCTGATGGTGACAGTTGGTAGATGCGGCTGGATTCTGTGGTTATCCTCAGGTTACAAATAAGCTGTTTGTGTTCACGAGGCTGTATCCTATGGCACTTGCTCTGTTTTGTAAACTGTGTCAGCGCGAACTCTAATAGCATCTCAGATTTATTTGGCAATATTCTTCAGAAAAATCTCAGGATGCTTTTCACATATGCCATTCTTTTATTCCTTTAGGACTTCCATTGAAAAGATTCTTAGAGGCAGACATAAAATAAGAAATCCATTCTTTCCTTTGGGAGCGCTCTATTAAGTGTTCCCCAGGTCAGTGAAATCCGCTTCACATTTATAGATATTCTTCTTACCTATCCTGTGTGTGATTTTTCTCTCCAGTCTTCTACCTGCACCCTCTGTTCTAAGCATATTTTCTTGTGAGACACTGTCTTTTTGGCTCCCTGGCTTTCTCTATCACCACCTTGCCAGGCTCTCGCTTTTTTCTTGTGCCTGAACTATATCAGGTGGAGATTTCAAGTTTTCTTCTTTTAAAAGTTTATTTATTTTAATTGGAGGATAATTACTTTACAATATTGTGATGGCTTTGCCATCTATCAACACGAATCAGCCCTCTCTCCTGAACCTATCTTCCCTCCCTACCCCATCCCTCCAGACTGTCAGAGCACCAAAATAGAAAGCCTGGAAATAAATCTACATTCCTATGGACACCTCATCTTTGACAAAGGAGGCAAAAATACACAGTGGAGAAAAGACAGTCTCTTCAACAACTGGTGCTTGCAAAACTGGTTAACTATGTGTAAAAGAATGAATTAGAATACTTTCTAACACCATACACAAAAATAAACTCAAGATGGATTAAAACTCTAAACCTAATACCAGAAACTATAAACCTCTTAGAGGAAAACATAGGCAGAACACTCTCTGACATAAATCACAGCAAGGTCCTTTATGACCCATCTCTTAGAGTAATGGAAATAAAAATAAACAAATGGGACCTAATAAAACTTAAAAGCTTTGTCATAATTTCAAGTATTCTTATCTCAGGACTTCCCTGGTAGTCCAACGGTTAAGACTCTGAGCTTTCCTTGCCAGGGGGTGTGGGTTCAATCCTTGGTTGGGGAACAAAGATCCCACAAGCCATGCAGTACAACCAAAAAGTTAAAAACAAAAAAAAAATTAAAGTACTCTTTTCTCTGTTTTCTATTTGTTTTTCTCCCTTACTTCCTAACAACCAAAATGTGAAAATATAATTCCAAAGTGAGATACTGGACAAATTTTCAGAGCTAGGCACTGAGAGTTAGCTGGTTCAACATTTGAAATGCACCACCTTATTTCAGGTGGGCTTCCCTGGTGGTTCAGCAGTAAAGAACCCACCTGCAGTGCTGGAGATCACCTGCATTGCAAGAGATGTGGGTTCGATCCCTGAGTCAGGAAGATCCCCTGGAGAAGGAAATGGCAACCCACTCCAGTATCCTTACCTGGGAAATGCCATAGACAGAGGAGCCTGGCAGGCTACAGACCATGAGGTCACAAGAGTCAGACAGAACCTGGTGACTAAACCACCACCACCAGCTTATTTCAGAGAAGTGAACTTTATAACTTCAGGGAGATGGCACATAGTTGTTTAAAATAATTTTTTAATTAATTTATTTAATTGGAGGCTAATTACTTTACAATATTGTAGAATATTTTTTCCATACATTGGCATAAATCAGCCATGGGTGTACATGTGTCCCCCATCCTGAACCCCCCTCCCAACTCCCTCCCCATCCCATCCCTCAATATTCAATGTTGTGCTTCATGGATTTGTGTTCTTTTTTCTTTCTCATTTATACTCATCTCCAACTTAACAGAAATCCAGGCTCTGTGTAGCAAATGACCTAGTTAGTAACTTAGGCTTGAGGGCTTTCCTTGCCACAAGGAGTTTATAATCTAGTCATCTACACCCAACCTCGATAGGGGTCCTATCACTTCTTTCCTACTACGTTTACTTGCATCCATTCTTTGAATTCATTTAGGAAAACAAAACAAAACATTTGTTAGCACCTTCTGTATACAGTGCTAAATTCTGGCATGTGTGTGTGCTTAGTCGCTCAGTCGTGTCAAACTCTCTGCGACCCCATGGACTGTAACCCACTAGGTTTCCCTGTCCATGGGATTCTCCAGGCAAGAATACTGAAGTGGGTTGCCATGCCCTCCTCCAGGGGATCTTCCCAACCCAGGGATCAAACCCATGTCTCCTTCTTTGCAGGCAGCTTCTTTACCATCTGAGCCACCAGGGAAGCCCGTCTGGCAATATGGCAGTGATCAAAACCATCCAGTATTTGTTTCCACACAGGGACTAATCCTCTAGCCACACTTTAAAACTACAAACTGAGAGAAGCATTCAAAAGGCTTGCTCGTTGGAGCATGAAACAAGGGGACAAGACCTGAAATGGGAGCAGGTGGGAATCAGAGAAAGTATCACTACAGAGTAACACAGGACATAATCACTTTGCTGTACATTAAATCTCCAGAACTTATTTATCTTCTAGGTGCAAATTTGTACTCCAGTTTCCCTACCCCTCAGCTCCTAGGAATCAGGTAATCACCCTCCCAGTCTCTTTTTTGGATTTCACATATAAAGGAGATCATAAAATATTACTCTGGCTTACCTCACTAAGCATAATACCCTCAAAATCCATCTATTTTGCTGCAGATGTCAAGATTTCCTTTCTAATGTCTGAAAAATAATATTCATATATACATACATATGTATATCTCACATATTGATTCATCATCCATTTATAGACATTTTGTTTATTTCCATTGACTATTGTGAACAATGCTACAATAAACACAGGAATGAAGATAACTTTTTGATATCCTGTTTTCATTTCTTTTGTATATAGACCCTGTAGTGAGATTGCTGGACCATATTGCAGTTACATTTCATTTTTTTTGAGAAACCTTCATTCCATTTTCCATAGTGGCTGCACCAATTTACATCCCCACCCATGGTGCAGAAGGGTTCCCTTTCCTCCACGTCTTCACCAACACTTGTTATTGCCTGTCTTCTTTTCTTTCGGCTGCGCTGGGTTTTCCTTGCAGTGCACAGGATTTCTCTAGTTGTGGGGTGCAGACCTTGTTGCCCTGCAGCATGTGGGATCTTAGTTCCCTGGCCAGGGATCAAACCTGTGTCCCCAGTGCCTTCTGCATTGGAAGGCAGATTCTTAACCACTGGAATGAAAGAAGTTCTGGGCTTGTTTTCTTAATGATAGCCTTTCTGACAGAGGTGAAGTGACATTTCAATGTGGCTTTGATTTGTACCTCCCTGGTGATTAGTAATGTTGAGCATCTTTTTATAGACTATTGACCATTTGTATTTCTTTGGGAAACTGTCTATTCAAAATTCCTACGGGGCTAGATCATAAATGTTCTCACCACAGAAAAGAAATGGTAATTATGCCACATAATAGAGGTGTTAGTGAAATCTATGATGGCAATCATATTGCAATAAATAAAATCAACACACTGTACACATTAAATTTTTTAATATAAATTTATTTATTTTAATTGGAGGTTAATTACTTCAAAATATTGTATTGGTTTTGCCATACATCATAAATTTATACAATGTTGTATGTAATTATATCCCAATTAAAAAACAGAGAATACCATTTGACTTAAAATCTGTAGAGTGGGAAGACATTAAATGGACAAAGTAGGGATGGGAGTTCCAGACTGATAGAATGGCTTGCATCTACGTTCATGGTGTTAAGAGAAGGACTATGGCATTTTTGAAGGTAAGAGGGAAAAGCCAGATTGTCTATACATGGAGAGTAAGATGATGGAGTCTGAAAGGCCAATCCACAGAGCACTGGAGAAGATTTTATTTTTAATCATTGGGAATTGGAGTTTGGGAGTTTTTACTGATAGTGGCAACTATTTTATTGGCAGGGTCAAGATTGTATTTTGAAAATGCTGGCTGCAGAGTGGAGAGGAATATTAAGGTGGTCTAGAATAAAAGAGTTGGGATCTGTTAGAATACTACTAAGATCTAGAAGAGTATGAAAAGTCACAAATTAGGATGGTTTAAGTTGAGACAGAAAAAAATGGATTACATTTAGAAATATGTAGGAGGTAACACTGAGAGATTGGTCATGACTGGATTTGAGAGCAAAAGAGAAGGAAATGTCAAGATGGCACTTAAGTTTTCAGCTTTCACAGCTAAATAGTAGCCCCAGACTGGGGAAATGGGAATGTCCAAAATGTGGTTTTGTTTGAAGATTTTGAATGTCTGTGTCCCTGAGAGAACTAATAGTAGACATAGAATTAGAAACTGGATAAGACGGTCTAGGTTTCACAGAAGTCTGTGACAGATATATATATATATTTGGGAATCATCAGCATATGGTCTGCTCTTGTTGATATTCCCCAGGAAAGAGTACTTAAGAAGAAGAGAAGATAAGCTAAGACAAAACTTCGAGGGAAAAAAACCCTCAACATTTAAAAATACAAGAAAATCTTCTTAAAAAATTAATAAATGCTGAAAAGGGCCATGTGCAGATTCAGGAGAAAATGAGAAGGATGTGGTTTCATGGAAGTCAGGGTATGACATTTTTTCAAGAATAATAGAGTCCCTTATCTCACATCATGTACAAAAATTAATTCAAAATAGATCTAAATGTAAAAGCCAAAATCATAAACCTCCAGAAGAAAACACAGGAGTAAATCTTTGTTACCTTGAATTAGGCAATGATTTCTAGATATGGCATCAGAAGCATAAGCAACAACAAATAAATTGCATGCTAACTTACATCAGTCGTATCTGACTCCGTGCGACCCTATGGACTGTAGCCCTCCAGGCTCCTCTGACCATGGGATTGGGCAGGCAAGAATACTGAAGAGGGTTGCCATGCCTTCCTCCAGGGGATCTTCCCAATGCAGGGATCGAACCTGCATTTCCTATGTCTCTTTCATTTCTTATGTCTCCTGCACTGGCAGGTGGTTTCTTTACCAACAGCACTATCTGGGAAGCCCATAAATAAACTGGACATCATCAAAATAAAAAATTTCTCTGCTGCAAAGGACACACCATCCAGAAAGTAAAAGGCAATCTACAGAATGGGAGAAAGTTTTGCATGTCATGTATTTGATAGGGTTTCCCTGGTGGCTCAGTGGTAAAGAAACTGCCTGCCAATGCAGATGTGGGTTCAATTCCTGGGCTGGGAAGATCCCCTAGAGAAAGAAATGGCAACCCATTCCAGTATTCTTGCTTGGGAAATCCCATGGAGAAAGGAGCCTAGCGGGTTACAGTCTATATGGTTGCAGGAGTTGGACATGACTTACAACTAAAAACTAACACATATTTGGTAAGGATCTTGTAACTAGAATATATAAATAATTCCTATAACTCAAAAATGGAAACATAAATAACCCAAAATGTAGATAATCAGAATATACGTATCTTCAAAGGAGTTTTACAAGTGACCAATAAGCATATCTCTTTAAGAATTTTCCACAGTTTGCTGTGATCCACACAGTCAAAGGCTTTGGCATAGTCCATAAAGCAGAAGTTTTTCTGGAACTCTCTTGCTTTTCCAATGATCCAACGGATGTTGGCAATTTGATTTCTGGTTCCTCTGCCTTTTCTAAATCCAGCTTGAACATCTGGAAGTTCACGGTTCACATACTGTTGAGGCCTGGCTTGGAGAATTCTGAGCATTACTTTGCTAGCGTGTGAGATGAGTGCAATTGTGCAGTACTTTGAGCATTCTTTGGCATTGCCTTTCTTTGGGATTGGAATGAAAACTGACCTTTTCCAGTCCTGTGGCCACTGCTGAGTTTTCCAAATTTGCTGGCATATTGAGTGCAGCACTTTCACAGCATCATCTTTCAGGATTTGAAATAGCTCGACTGGAATTGCATCACCTCCACTAGCTTTGTTCATAGTGATGCTTCCCAAGGCCCACCTGACTTCACATTCCAGGATGTCTGGCTCTAGGTGAGTGATCACATTATCATGATTATCTGGGTTGTGAAGATCCTTTTTGTATAGTTCTTCTGTGTATTCTTGCCACCTCTTTTTAATATCTTCTGCTTCTGTTAGGTCCATACCATTTCTGTCCTTTATCGAGCCCATCTTTGCAGGAAATGTTCCCCTGATATCTCTAATTTTCTTGAAGGGATGTCTAGTCTTTCCCATTCTACTGTTTTCCTCTATTTCTTTGCATTGATCACCAAGGAAGGCTTTCTTATCTCTCCTTGCTATTCTTTGGAACTCTACATTCAAATGGGTATATCTTTCCTTTTCTCCTTTGCCTTTCACTTCTCTGCTTTTCACAACTACTTGTAGGCCTCCTCAGACAGCCATTTTGCTTTTTTGAATTTCTTTTTCTCGGGGATGGTCTTGATCCCTGTCTCCTGTACAATGTCACAAACCTCTGTCCATAGTTCTTCAGGCACTCTGTCTGTCAAATCTAATCCCTTGAATCTATTTATCACTTCCACTATACAATTGCAAGGGATTTGATTTAGGTCATACCTGAATGGCCTAGTGGTTTTCTCTACTTCCTTCAATTTAAGTCTGAATTTGGCAATAAGGAGTTCATGATCCAAGCCACAGTCAGCTCCCAGTCTTGTTTCTGCTGACTGTATAGAGCTTCTCCATCTTTGGCTGCAAAGGATAAAATCAATCTGATTTCGGTGTTGACCATCTGGTGATGTCCATGTGTAGAGTCTTCACTTGTGTTGTTGGAAGAGGGTGTTTGCTATGACAAGTGTGTTCTCTTAGAAAACTCTATTGGCCTTTACCCTGCTTCATTCTATGCTCAAAGGCCAAATGTGCCTGTTATTCCAGGTATCTCTTGATTTCCTACTTTTGAATTCCAGTCCCCTATGATGAAAAAGACACCTTTTTTCAGTGTTAGTTCTAGAAGGTCTTATAGGTCTTCATAGAACAATTCAACTTCAGCTTCTTCAGCGTTACTGGTCAGGACATAGACTTGGATTATTGTGATATTGAATGGTTTGCCTTGGAAATGAACAGAGATCATTCTGCCATTTTTAAGATTGCATCCAAGTACTGCATTTCGGACTCTTTTGTTGAATATTATGCCTACTCCATTTCTTTTAATGGATTCCTGCTCACAGTAGTAGATATAATGGTCATCTGAGTTAAATTCACCCATTCCAGTCCATTTTAGTTCGCTGATTCCTAAAATGTCAATGTTCACTCTTGCCATCTCCTGTTTGACCACTTCCAGTTTGCCTTGATTCATGGACCTAACATTCCAGGTTCCTCTGCAATATTGCCCTTTACAGCATCGAATCTTGCTTCTCTCACCAGTCACATCCACAAATGGCTGTTGTTTTTGCTTTGGTTCCATCCCTTCATTCTTTCTGGAGTCATTTCTCCACTGATCTCCAGTAGTATATTGGGCACCTACTGACCTGGGGAGTTCATCTTTCAATGTCCTATCTTTTTGCCTTTTCATACTGTACATGTGGTTCTCGAGGCAAGAATACTGAAATGGTTTTCCATTCCCTTCTCCAGTGGACAACGTTTTGTCAGAATTCTCCTCCATGATGCATCCGTCTTGGGTGGCTCTACACAGCACCGCTCATAGTTCCATTGAGTTAGATAAGACTGTGGTCCATGTGATCAGAATGGTTAGTTTTCTGTGATTGTGATTTTCAGTCTATTTGCCTTTTGGTGGAGAAGGATAAGAGGTTTATGGAAGCTTCCTCATGGGAGAGACTGACTGAGGGGGAAACTGGGTCTTATTCTGAAGGGCGGGGCCAAGCTCAGTAAATCTTTAATCCAATTTTCTGTTCAAGGGCAGGGCTGTGTTCCCTCCCTGTTATTTGACCTGAGGCCAAATTATGATGGAGGTAATGAAGACAATGGTGACCTCCTTCAAAAAGTCCCGTGCACACACTGTTACCCTCAGTACCCCCAATCCTGCAGCAGGCCACCCCCGACCTACACCTCCGCCAGAGACTCCTGGCCACTCACGGGCAAGGCTGGGTCAGTCACTTGTGGGGTCACTGCTCCTTTCTCTTGGGTCCTGTTGCACACAAGGTTCTGTTTATGCCCTCCAAGAGTCTGTTTCCCCAGTCCTGTGTAAGATCTGGCGGCTCTATGGTGGGGTTAATGGCGACCTCCTCCAAGAGGGCTTATGCCATACCTAGGTCTGCTGCACCCAAAGCCCCTGCCCCTGCAGCAGGCCACTGCTGACCCATACCTCTGCAGGAGACACTCAAACAAAGTTCTATCTCAGTCTCTGTGGGGTCTCTGGGTCCTGAGGTGCACAAGGTTTGTTTGAGCCCTCTGACTGTCTCTGGCAGGTATGGGATTTGGTTGTAAATGTGATTTCGCCCCTCCTACCACCTTGCTGGGGATTTTCCTTTGCCCCTGGATGTGGGGTATCTCCTCAAAGTCACTCTAGCACCACACAGCCACCGTTCTGGCACCTACAGTCTTGTTGGGGCTTCTCTGACCTTGGACGTGGGGTACCAGACAACCTGACTTGTCTCCCAAGAAAACTGTAAGTAGGTCAAGAAACAACAGTTAGAACTGGATGCAGAACAAAAGACTGGTTTGAAATCAGGAAAGGAGTACATCAAGGCTTCCACCCTGCTTATTGTCACCTGCTATATTGATACCCTGCTTATTTAACTTATATTCAGAGCACATCATGAGAAACACTGGGCTGGAAGAAGCACAAGCTGGAATCAAGATTGCCAGGAGAAATATCAATAATCTCAGATATGCAGATGACACCACCCTTACGGCAGAAAGTGAAGAACCAAAGAGCTTCTTCATGAAAGTGAAAGAGGAGAGTGAAAAAATTGGCTTAAAACTCAACATTCAGAAAACAGATCATGGCATCTGGTCCCATCACTTCATGGGAAATAGATGGGGAAACAGTGGAAATAGTGACAGACTTTATTTTGAGGGGACTCCAAAATCACTGCAGATGGTGACTGCAGCCATGGAAATAAAAGACACTTGCTCCTCGGAAGAAAAGTTATGACCAATCTCAATAGCATGTTAAAAAGCAGAGACATTACTTTGCCAACAAAGGTTCATCTAGTCAAAGCTAAAGATTTTCCATGCTATAGTCATGTATGGATGTAACAGTTGGACTATAAAGAAAGCTGAGTGCTGAAGAATTGATGCTTTTGAACTGTGGTGTTGGAGAAGACTCTTAAGAGTCCCTTGGACTGCAAGGAGATCCAACCAGTCCACCCTAAAGGAGATCAGTTCTGAACATTCATTGGAAGGACTGATGCTGAAGCTGAAACTCCCATACTTTGTCCACCTGATGGGAAGAACTGACTCACTTGAAAAGACCATTCCCTGATTCTGGGAATGTTTCAAGGTGGGAGGAGAAGGGGACAACAGAGGATGGGGTGGTTGGATCACATCACTGACTCAATGGACATTAGTTTGAGCAAACTCCAGGAGTTGGTGACAGACAGGGGGGCCTGGCATGCTGCAGTCCATGGGATTGCAAAGAGTCAGATGTGACTGAGTGACTAAACTGAATAAGCACATAAAGGATGTTCTAATTTGGTCATCAAAGAAATAAATATGAAAACAAAAATGTGGTACCACTTCATATCCACTGTCGAAAAGTCATATAATAATGCATGTGGTAGGCATATAAAATGGTGCAACCCCTTTGGGAAACATTCTGCAGTCCTCAGAATTATCATATGGTTCGATAATTCCACTCCTAGGTATACACTCAAAAGAAATAAAAACATGTCTACACAAAAACGCACAAGTGCAGCGGCTGCAACGGCCCATGAGCACGGCCAAGTGGAGCTAGCCCATGTCTAATCAGGGGCGGTGGCCAAGAGGAGCTACCCCACGTTCAAGGTAAGGAGCAGTGGCTGCGCTTTGCTGGAGCAGCCATAAAGAGATACCCTATATCCAAGGTAAGAGAAACCCAAGTAAGATGGTAGGCACTGAGAGAGGGCATCAGGGGGCAGACAGACTGAAACCACAATCACAACAAATAGCCAATCTGCTCACACGAACCACAGTCTTCTCTAACTCAATGAAACTGAGCCATGCCGTGTGGGGCCACCCAAGACAGATGGCTCATGGTGGAGAGGTCTGACAGAATGTGGCCCACTGGAGAAGGGAATGGAAAACCACTTCAGTATTCTTGCCTTGAGAACAACATGAACAGTATGAAAAGACAAAAAGATAGAACATTGAAAGATGAACTCCCCAGGTCAGTAGGTGCCCAATATGCTACTGGAGATCAGTGGAGAAATGACTCCAGAAAGAATGAAGGGATGGAACCAAAGCAAAAACAACAGCCATTTGTGGATGTGACTGGTGAGAGAAGCAAGATTCGATGCTGTAAAGGGCAATATTGCAGAGGAACCTGGAATGTTAGGTCCATGAATCAAGGCAAACTGGAAGTGGTCAAACAGAAGATGGCAAGAGTGAACATTGACGTTCTAGGAATCAGTGAACTAAAATGGACTGGAATGGGTGAATTTAACTCAGATGACCATTATATCTACTACTGTGGGCAGGAATCCATTAAAAGAAATGGAGTAGGCATAATATTCAACAAAAGAGTCCTAAATGCAATTGGAGGCAATCTTAAAAATGGCAGAATGATCTCTCTTCGTTTCCAAGGCAAACCATTCAATATCACGGTAATCCAAGTCTATGCCCCGACCAGTAACGCTGAAGAAGCTGAAATTGAATGGTTCTATGAAGACCTACAAGACCTTCTAGAACTAACACCCAAAAAAGATGTCCTTTTCATTATAGGGGACTGGAATGCAAAAGTAGGAAGTCAAGAAACACCTGGAGCAACAGGCAAATTTGGCCTTGGAGTACAGAATGAAGCAGGGCAAAGGCTAACAGTTCTGCCAAGAGAATACACTTGTCATAGCAAACACCCTCTTCCAACAACACAAGAGAAGACTCTACACATGGACATCACCAGATGGTCAACACTGAAATCAGATTGATTATATCTTTTGCAGCCAAAGACAGAGAAGCTCTATACAGTCAACAAAAACAAGACTGGGAGCTGACTGTGGCTTGGATCATGAACTCCTTATTGTCAAATTCAGACTGAAATTGAACAAAATGGGGAAAACCACTAGGCCATTCAGGTATGACCTAAATCAAATCCCTTATGACTATACAGTGGCAGTGAGAAAAAGATTTAAGGGACTAGATCTGATAGACAGAGTGCCTGATGAACTATGGATGGAGGTTCGTGACATTGTACAGGAGACAGTGATCATGACCATCCCCAAGAAAAAGAAATGCAAAAAAGCAAAATGGCTGTCTGAGGAGGCCTTACAAATAGCTGAAAGAAGAAGAGAAGTGAAAAGCAAAGGAGAAAAGGAAAGATACACCTATTTGAATGCAGAATTCCAAAGAATAGCAAGGAGAGATAAGAAAGCCTTCCTTGGTGATCAATGCAAAGAAATAGAGGAAAACAACATAATGGGAAAGACTCGAGATCTCTTCAAGAAAATTAGAGATACCAAGGGAACATTTCATGCAAAGAAGGGCTCAATAAAGGACAGAAATGGTATGGGCCTAACAGAAGCAGAAGATATTAAGAAGAGGTGGCAAGAATACACAGAAGAACTATACAAAAAGGATCTTCACAACCAAGATAATCACAATGGTGTGATCACTCATACTCACCTAGAGCCAGACATCCTGGAATGTGAAGTCAGGTGGGCCTTGGGAAGCATCACTATGAACAAAGCTAGTGAAGGTGATGCAATTCCAGTTGAGCTATTTCAAATCCTGAAAGAGGATGCTGTGAAAGTGCTGCACTCAATATGCCAGCAAATTTGGAAAACTCAGCAGTGGCCACAGGACTGGAAAAGGTCAGTTTTCATTCCAATCCCAAAGAAAGGCAATGCCAAAGAATGCTCAAACTATCACACAATTGCACTCATCTCACGCGCTAGTCACGTAATGCTCAAAATTCTCCAAGCCAGGCTTCAGCAATACGTGAATCATGAACTTCCAGATGTTCAAGCTGGTTTGAGAAAAGGCAGAGGAACCAGAGATCAAATTGCCAACATCTGATGGATCATGGAAGAAGGAAGAGAGTTCCAGAAAAACATCTATTTCTGCTTTATGGACTATGCCAAAGCCTTTGACTGTGTGGATCACAATAAACTGTGGACAATTCTGAAAGAGATGGGAATACCAGACCACCTGACCTGCCTCTTGAGAAACCTGTATACAGGTCAGAAAGCAACATTAGAACTGGACATGGAACAACAGACTGGTTCCAAATAGCAAAAGCAGTCAAGGCTGTATATTGTCTCCCTGCTTATTTAACTTATATGCAGGGTATATCATGGGAAATGCTGGGCTGGAGGAAGCAGAAGCTGGAATCAAGATTGCCAGGAGAAATATCAATAATCTCAGATATGCAGGTGATACCACCCTTATGGCAGAAAATGAAGAAGAACTAAACAGCCTCTTGATGAAAGTGAAAGAGGAGAGTGAAAAAGTTGGCTTAAAGCTCAACATTCAGAAAATGAAGATCATGGCATCCAGTCCCATCACTTCATGGCAAATAGATGGGGAAAAAGTGGAAACAGTGGGAGACTTTATTTTTCTGGGCTCCAAAATCACTGCAGATGGTGACTGCAGCCATGAAATTAAAAGATGCTTGCTCCTTGGAAGGAAAGTTACGACCAAAATAGACAGCATATTAAAAAGCAGAGACATTCCTTTGTCAACAAAGTCCGTCTAGTCAAGGCTATGGCTTTTCCAGTGGTCAAGTATGGATATGAGAGTTGGACTATAAAGAAAGCTGAGGGCCGAAGAATTGATGCTTTTGAACTGTGTTGTTGGAGAAGACTCTTTAGAGTCCCTTGGACTGCAAGGAGATCCAACCAGTCCATCCTAAAGGAGATCAGTCCTGGGTGTTCATTGGATGGACTGATGTTGAAGCTGAAGCTCCAATACTTCGGCCACCTGATGCGGAGAGCTGGCTCATTAAAAAGACCCTGATGCTGGGAAAGATTGAGGGCAGGAGGAGAAGGGGACGACAGAGGATGAGATGGTTCTCCAGGAATTGGTGATGGACAGGGAGGCCTGGCGTGCTGTGCTTCGTGGGGTCACAAAGATTCGGACATGACTGAGAGACTGAACTGAACACAAAAACTTGTATAGAAATGTTCATCACAGCCAGGTCAGAGGGGGAAAATGTTCATCCAGAATTATTAATAATAGCCAAAAAATGGAAACAACTATCCATCAACTGCTGAATGGACAAATAAAATATGTTTTGTCCACACAATGAAATATTATTCAACAATAAAAATAAATGAAGTACTGATACATGCTGCAACATGGATTAATCTTGAAAAAATTAACTGAAAGAAGATAGCCACAATGGACCACATATTATATGATTCTATTTACACAGAATGCCCATAGGCAAATCCACAGGGACTGAGAGTAGGATGGTGGTTACTTAGAACTAACAATTTGGGGAGAATTGGGAAGTGGCTGCTAATGGGTGTGTTCTAAAATGAATTGTAGTGATGTTTGCAAAACTCTGACTATGTCAAAAGCCATTGAATTTTACATTTTGAAGGAGTAAATTGTATGGTATGTGATTTAAATATTAATAGATCTGTTATTTAATAAAAGAATAATGGAATCATCAATAAAGGGAAAGTTTGCTGAGGAGGCCAGTAGGTAAATACAGAAAACTGCTCATTGAATTTCAAGCACAGGCAACATATATGACAAGCCCACAGCTAACATCATATTTGATGGTTGAAAGCTGAAAGTGTTTCCTCTAAGATCAGGAACAAGACACGAATGCCCACTATTGACACTCCTATTCAACAGAGTATTTGAAGTTCTAGTCAGAGCAATTAGGAAAAAAATAAAAAGCATCCAAATGAAGTAAAATTGTCTCTATTTTCAGGTGATATAAACTAATATAGAAAATCTGAAAAACTTCACACACACACACACACAAAACTGTTAAGATAAATAACTTCAGTAAAGTTGCAGGATACAGTATCAACATACAAAAATCACCTGTGTGTCTATTATACACACACACACACACACACACACACACATATACACTAACAACAAACTGTCTGAAAAACTAAATTAATCATTCCATTCACAAAGTGTCAAAAAGAATAAATACTTATGAGTAAATATAACCATGGAGATTAAAGATCTGTACATGGAAAAATATATGACACTGATGAAAGAAACTAAAGACAGAAAAAAATGAAAATATATTCCATTTTCATGGATTTGAAAAATTAATATTGCTAAAACATCCATACTACCCAAAGCAATATACTGATTCAGTGCCAGCCCTATCAAAATTCCAGTGGCATTTTTCACAAAAATGAAGCAAACAATCTTAAAATTTGTGTGGAACCTGAGAAGACCACAGTCAAAGCAATCTTGACCAAGAACAAAGGGGAAGGTATCACACTTCCTGATTTCAAAGTATGTTATAAACTACAGTAAGCCATACAGCTCTAGCATAAAAATGGATATGTAGGTACATGGAACAGAACAGACAGCCCAGAAATACACTCGGTCCACTGACCTTTGACAATAGCTCCAAAAATACACAATGTAGAAATGATAGACCCTTCAATAAATAGTGTTTGGAAAATATCCACCTGAAGAAGAGATTGAGCCTTTATCTCAAACCATATTAAAAATCATTTCAGACTAAAGACTTCAACATAAGAATTAAAACAAATAAACTTATATGTTAAAAAAGAAAACAATAAAACTACTAGAAGACAACAAAGGGAACAACTTCTTGACATGGAGTTTTTTTTTTTTTTTTTGGATAGGACCCCAAAACACAGACGACAAAAGCAAAAGTAGACAAGTGGGATTTCACCAAACTGAAAGACTCCTGCACTGCAAAGGAAACCATCAACAAAATGAAAATACAGCCTCCTGAATGGAAGAAAATAGTTGACAATCATATACCTGATGAGAAGCGAATCTCCAAAATAAATAAGGAACTCCACTCAGTAACAACAACAAAAGTGGGCAAAGGACCTGTTCATGTATTTCTCTAAAGAAGACATGCAAATGGCCAGAAACTATATGTAAAGGTGCTCAATATCACCAGTCATCAGAGAAATGCAAATCAAAACAACAAGACCATACAAATTGTGAAAATATTTGTTCTAGCTCTGTGAAAAATGCCGGTGGTAGCTTGATAGGGATTGTATTCAATCTATAAATTGCTTTGGGTAGTATACTCATTTTCACTATATTGATTCTTCCTATTCATGAACATGATATATTTCTCCATCTATTAGTGTCCTCTTTGATTTCTTTCACCAGTGTTTTATAGTTTGCTATATATAGGTCTTTTGTTTCTTTAGGTAGATATATTCCTAAGTATTTTATTCTGTTTGTTGCAATGGTGAATGGAATTGTTTCCTTAATTTCTTTTTCTGCTTTCTCATTAATAGTGTATAGGAATGCAAGGGATTTCTGCGTGTTGATTTTATATCCTGCAACTCTACTATATTCATTGATTAGTTCTAGTAATTTTCTGGTGAAATCTTTAGGGTTTTCTATGTAGAGGATCATGTCATCTGCAAACAGTGAGAGTTTTACTTCTTCTTTTCCAATTTGGATTCCTTTTATTTCTTTTTCTGCTCTGATTGCTGTGGCCAAAACTTCCAAAACTATATTGGATAGTAATGGTGTAAGTGGGCACCCTTGTCTTGTTCCTGACTTTAGGGGAAATGCTTTCAATTTTTCACCATTTAGGATGATGTTTGCTGTGGGTTTGTCATATATAGCTTTTATTATGTTGAGGTAAGTTCCTTCTATTCCTGCTTTCTGGAGAGTTTTTGTCATAAATGGATGTTGAATTTTGTCAAAGGCTTTCTCTGCATCTATTGAGATAGTCATATGGCTTTTATTTTTCAATTTGTTAATGTGGTGTATTACATTGATTGATTTGCAGATATTGAAGAATCTTTGCATCCCTGGGATAAAGCCCACTTGGTCATGGTGTATGTTCTTTTTAATGTGTTGTTGGATTCTGATTGCTAGAATTTTGTTAAGGATTTTTGCATCTATGTTCATCAGTTATATTGGCCTGTAGTTTTCTTTTTTTGTGGTATCTTTGTCAGGTTTTGGTATTAGGGTGATGGTGGTCTCATAGAATGAGTTTGGAAGTTTACCTTCCTCTGCAATTTTCTGGAAGAGTTTGAGTAGGAGAGGTGTTAGCTCTTCTCTAAATTTTTTGTAGAATTCAGCTGTGAAGCTGTCTGGACCTGGGCTTTTGTTTGCTGGAATATTTCACAATTTGTATGGAAATACATAAAACCTCAAATAGCCAAAGCAATCTTGAGAAAGAAGAATGGAACTGGGGGAATCAACCTGCCTGACTTCAGGCTCTACTACAAAGCCACAGTCATCAAGACAGTATGGTACTGGCACAAAGACAGAAATATAGATCAATGTAACAAAATAGAAAGCCCAGAGATAAATCCACACACCTATGGGCACCTTATCTTTGACAAAGAAGGCGAGAATATACAATGGAGTAAAGACAATCTCTTTAACAAGTGGTGCTGGGAAAACTGGTCAACCACTTGTAAAAGAATGAAACTAGAACACTTTCTAACACCATACACAAAAATAAACTCAAAATAGATTAAAGATCTAAATGTAAGACCAGAAACTATTAAACTCCTAGAGGAAAACATAGGAAAAACACTCTCCGACATACATCACAGAAGGATCATCTATGACCCACCTCCCAGAATATTGGAAATAAAAGCAAAAATAAACAAATGGAACCTAATTAAGCTTAAAAGCTTCTGCACAACAAAGGAAACTATAAGCAAGGTGAAAAGACAGCCTTCAGAATGGGAGAAAATAATAGCAAATGAAGCAACTGACAAACAATTAATCTCAAAAATATACAAACAACTCCTGCAGCTCAACTCCAGAAAAATAAATGACCCAGTCAAAAAAATGGGCCAAAGAACTAAACAGACACTTCTTCAAAGAAGACATATGGATGGCTAACAAACACATGAAAAGATGCTCAACATCACTCATTATAAGAGAAATGCAAATCAAAACCACAATGAGGTACCATTTCACACCAGTCAGAAAGGCTGAGATCCAAAAGTCTACAAGGAATAAATGCTGGAGAAGGTGTGGAGAAAAGGGAACCCTCTTACACTCTTGGTGGGAATGCACCCTAGTACAGCCACTATGGAGAACAGTGTGGAGATTCCTTAAAAAACTGGAAATAGAACAGCCTTATGACCCAGCAATCCCACTGCTGGGCATACACACTGAGGAAACCAGAATTGAAAGAGACACCTGTACCCCAATGTTCATTGCAGCACTGTTTATAATAGCCAGGACATGGAAGCAACCTAGATGTCCATCAGCAGACAAATGGATAAGAAAGCTGTGGTACATATACACAATGGAGTATTACTCAGCCATTCGAAAGAATACATTTGAATCAGTTCTAATGAGGTGGATGAAACTGGAGCCGATTATACAGAGTGAAGTAAGCCAGAAAGAAAAACACCAATACAGTATACTAACACATATATATGGAATTTAGAAAGATGGTAATGATAACCCTGTATGTGAGACAGCAAAAGAGACACAGATGTATAGAACAGTCTTTTGGACTCTGAGGGAGAGGGAGAGGGTGGGATGATTTGGGAGAATGGCATTGAAACATGTATAATATCATATATGAAACGAATCGCCAGTCCAGGTTCGATGCATGATACTGGATGCTTGGGGTTAGTGTACTGAGATGACCCAGAGGGATGGTACAGGGAGGGAGAAGGGAGGGGGGTTCAGGATGGAGAACATGGGTATACCTGTGGTGGATTCATGTTGATTTATGGCAAAACCAATACAATATTGTAAAGTAATTAACCTCCAATTAAAATAAATAAATCTATATTTTAAAAAAACCCATAAGACCTATCATCTCATATCTTTCAAAACTGCTATCATCAAAAAGACACAAGATAATAATTATTGGTGAGGATGTGGAGACATTGAACACTGTTTATAGGAATGAAAAATGGTATAATATTTGAAAAACAGTATCAAGTTTCCTCAAAAAAAAAAAATAGAAGTATCTTTCTATCTAGAAATCCTCCTTCTGAGAATATATCCAAAGGAAATGATATCAGCATCTTGAAGATATATTTGCACTGTCATTTTATTGCAGCATTATTCACAATGGTTAAAATATAGAAACGACCTAACTGTCCATTGACAGATGAAGAAATGTCAAAAGTCCAGCCCAGGCTGAAGGAGAGGGAAACTAGACTGCATTCTTCATGGGGAGAAAAGTGTAGTCACAGTGCAAAGAGGTCTGCCTTGCAGGGGTTATGCAGGGGTTATGGCATCCATCTTCACAAGCAAACTATCAGAGGTGAGTTGGACTTCATTGTCAAACTGTTAGGTTTGATGTGCAGTTACTACCCTGGATGGGCTTCCCTGGTGGCTCAGATGGTAAAAATCAACTGAAATGCAGGAGACCTGGGTTCATTTCCTGGATCAGGAACATCCCCTGCAGAAGGGAATGGCTACCCACTCCAGTATTCTTGCCTGGAAAATTCTAGAGACAAAAAAGCCTGGAGAGCTACAGTCCACAGAGTCACAAGAGTCAGACATGACTAAGCAACTAACATTCTTTCACATACACACTACCACCCTGGGCAGTGTAGGGTTGTTCCAATTCATGTTTTCTCAGAATCTTCTTCATAGCATTTTTTCAGAGTTCTTTTCTCAGCATGAAGTTATAGACTGGAAAGTATGACTATTAGGTGACTATCTCTCCTCCCTGGGAACAGAGACTGGTTGTTTATTTTTATTCACTACTGTGTTACCAGCACTTAGAGATCTGCATGTAACTTAACAGTCACACAATAGATTTTGTTGAATTATTGAATAAATGAATGAATAAGTGTCAGAGTGATGACAGAGGTAATATGTGAGCTGTGTCTTGAAGGATAAAGTTGATTGCATTAGGCAGAGAAGAGTCAGATGAGTATACTAATTCATATGAAAGAATCAATAGACACAACATTAAATGGCTTTCAACATGAATTCCAAAGACAAAGTCCTTTAAAAATGATAACAGGGTACAATTATTTAAATATCTTAAAATAATATACTAGAACTAACAGAAAGTTATTAAAATAGACAAAACTAAATAACCTCTTAAAATAGACTATTATAAAGCATTAATGATAACTGCATACATAGGAAAAACATCAGCAATAATACACTAACATATAATATAAAAAATGAACAAGCTGAAATATAAGTTTTTAAACTTTGGGCATCTATCAAAAGGAAGTCTATCATACAAATAGAAAGGAATGAAAATTATTCTATTAAAATATATATTACAGAAAAGTATCTTTAGAAAATACATTAAAATCAGCAGAAATTATACTATTACATTCCAGGACATTTGTAACAGCTATATAAAAATCATCAGTGACAGCAAGTAGCTAGGCAGGAACTTTGTTTCATAATTAGTTTGCATGTAGAAAATATTCCAGGTAGGATATATAGAAAAATAAAAAATGCACCTATGTTTCATTTTTTAACTTTCTATTTTACATTGATGTATAAATAACCAACTAACAATGTGACAGTTTCAGGTGAACAGCTAAGGGACTCAGCCATCCATATACATGCATCCCCAAACTTCCCTCCCATCCAGGCTGTCAAATAACATTGAGCAGAATTCCCTGTTCTATATAGTAGGTCCTTGTTGGTTATCCAATTTAAATATAGCCGTGTATACATGCTCCTCCCAAACCCCCTAACTATCCCTTTCCCCGATCCTTCCCCCTGTCCTAGTAACCATAAGTTCCTTCTCTAAGTCTGTGAATCCCTGTTTTATAAATAAGTTCATTTGTATTATATTTCTTTAGATTCTGCATAAAAGAGATATTGCATGTACCTTTCTTTTAAAGAAATTCTGAGATTCTCCCAAAGGAATTCAAACAGAAAATCCCAGTACTATTAAAGATATCTGAAGCCACAAAATATATCGTCATGCTGGAACCCAGGAATAGAGCTACTACATATATGGGGATATTTTCATCTTCAGGGGGAAATATATTATACTATATTACACAAAAAAATACATATGACAATTTTATTTAAATTTGGAAACCTGTATACCTCCTAATGGAAAACAAAAGTTTAGATTAATGGCACAGAAAGAAATAGTCCTCCTACAGACATATATATGTGTGTATACACACACACACACACACACACACACACACACACACACACATATACACACAATTTTTTTCCTTCCTTCCTGCTAGAATAAAAAAGATGAGAGAAATCCTGTCAGTAGCACCTTGAAAAATCACCACACACACACTTGGATGTGCTCTAACTAATTAGAAGAGAGGAACTGGAAGCAAATTCATCTTTACTGTTTGTGGGAACCAGGGCAAGATTAAATATAGAGGCTTTATAACATATGTGGAAATATTCAAAAGTTACAAATCATGATAACAAACTGTTCAATAGGCTATCGCTATTCCTTTACCATTACCAAGATTCCATTTTGATTCTGGGCTTCCTGAGACCTGGAATCAGAGCATGACCCATCTGTGGTCTGGATCCTTGACTTGTCACTGCCAGCTCCATCTGGCACCATGGGGGCCTCATGTCTGAGCATGAGAATGCCTGAGCTCAAATGATCCCTGGTTTAATCTACCTCCTCTCAAAGAATTCCCCCTTGGCTATCTCTTGCACCTGGAGTATGCACACCCACAAGACAGACCTGGGAAAGAAGTCTGCCGTTTCTGAAACCAGCCGTGGCATAGATCAGGCCAAGAACAATCCAACAGGAGGGAGGGCTATGCTGGCTCAGAGTGAACACCTGCCCCCTGACCCCAGCCTTGGGTCCATAGACTCCTCCTCTCACTGGAAGGTCATCACTACAGCAGAGCTGGAGCAGGGCACCGTCTTACCTGATCTAAGGTAGAACTAAACAAAAGAAAGAATGGGCTATCAATGTGGTGTCATGCACAGAAGGCTCTAGATCCTCACTGCATCTGTCAGGGTTATTTCTCACTATTTAAACTTCATTTGAGGACTTAGAAGTTTCTGATGGTTAAAATTTTAATATGGAATGTACCTGGTAGCCTCCGTTGGAAAAAATATTTATGAAGGCCTCCTATGGGCAGAAGATGATACTAGTTGCCAGAAGTGAATATAAAAGAATAAATATGACTTCTGCTTCAAGGAGTATATAATCTGGCAGAGAGACAGTCATATACATTCAGTGAACAATAATACAGTGTGATATGAGTAAAAGAAGTCATATGAAATAGAGACAGTACAGTGCTGTTGATATAGTTAACTTTAGGCAGGTTGATAAGTAGTCCAAGGCCCCTTAGAGAGGAGGAACTCATTCTTAGCAGGCTCTGTGTTAATGATTATATAGCAACAATACATCATGCTTAAAGGCATGGTTTCCTTCTTCACAGGAACTCTTTCCTTCTTCACAGGAACTCGTCCCTTCTGGCTAATCTTGTACTGATGCTATCTCAGGATGTATGCCTTGGGAAAGGGTCTGGTAAAACTTACACGACCTTGAGGTATTCTTTTAATCTATTCTTGGCAGCCAACTGAAAACTATATAATGTTTCCTTCAAGTTAACAAAGTGGGTATTCTCCTACCTGCTTCTGATGCTCATGTCAGAAGTCTTTCTGTTTCTTTTCAATAAGCTCTTTTTCCTTGCTACAAGCCCTGAGTGGTCACTGCTAACTGCCTGGCTCGTGAGGAAATTCCTCTTCCTCAGAGAGGCCATGAACTCGGGTTCGACACGCACTCTGACCTCATCCCGTCCAGACTGATTTAAATGTCCCACCACATGAATGGAACCTCTCCTGGGTCAGAGATTTTATTTCTTTTGTCTATTGCTTTATCTACCAGACCCTATAATAATGTTTGCCCAAACTAAGTCATCAGTAAATATTTGTTTAGTGAAGGAAGGAAGGGGAAATAGCTGGATATTAGCTGTATGTCAGGAACTTGCATAAATCGACATGAAGGCATCACCAACTCAATGGACATGAGTTTGAGCGAACTCCAGGAGTTGGTGATGCACAGGGAAGCCTGGTGTGCTGTACTCCAAGGGATCACAGTCTCATGACTGAGCGACTGAACTGACTGCATAAATTACAATGGCTCTGAAAGGGCTACTATGATCTCTATTTTGCAGGCAAGGAAAAGGTGACATCAAGAAGTAACTTCCCTCAATTAAAGAATTGGTAAAAGGGGTGGGATAGATTGGAAGATATATACACTACTGATACCATGTATAAAATAGATAACTAATGAGGACCTACTGTATAGTACAGGGAACTCTATTCAGTGCTCTTCTCCTAAAGGGAAGGAAATCAAAAAAAGAGGGGAGATATATATATATATATATATATATATATATATATATATATATGCATGACTGATTCACTTTGTTGTACCTAGAAACTAACACAACATTGTAAAGCAAATATACCCTAACTGAGGGAAAAAAAAACCTAGTATGTTGAAGAGATCAATCTAGAACCCAGATATGACCTCAAAGCTCATGCTCTCCATACCTCCACATCCCCATTACACCCAATGCTTTCTGTAACAAATACTTTTAAAATCTTTTTTATTGTTCTGCAGTGAAATTGACAATGAGTATATATTTCCATAATAAATTCAGAAAAATCAAAGCATTGTTTTGGTTATAAAATGAAGTAATAAAAGCAAAGTAACATGTTAAAATAACACAAACATAAGTGCTCAGGTATGACTAAAGAAGAGACATGGTGATACAGACACTTCCCTCAATGCCGAGTCTTCATGACTGTAAAAATGATCAGTGCATAAAGAGACAGGCAACAGAAACTGGGGTTCAAACATCATAGGTGGTACTACCGTTAATTCTTGGCAACATTCCAAATAAAATAATGTGCAGTCTTCTCTCAATTTATATGGTAGCTGCTGCTGCTAAGTCGCTTCAGTCGTGTCCGACTCTGTGCGACCCCATAGACAGCAGCCACCAGGATCCCCCGTCCCTGGGATTCTCCAGGCAAGAACACTGGAGTGGGTTGCCATTTCCCTCTCCAATGCATGAAAGTGAAAAGTGAAAGGTGAAGTCATTCAGTCAGGTCAGACTCTTAGTGACCCCATGGACTGCAGCCTACCAGGCTCCTCCATCCATGGGATTTTCCAGGCAAAGTACTGGAGTGGGGTGCTGTTGCCTTCTCCTGAAATCCTGTAAAAGTCAACTGAAATGTGTAAGGAAAAAAATAATAGCATTTTCTTCCAAAAATTTTCAAATTTTACTTGATTAGAGTAAATCTCCCTTGATAATTTTATTGGATCAGTTTCTGGTTTTTTAAATAATATTTTCTTATAGAAAAAAATGGTGGATATATGTATCACAGATTCACTCTGTTGTAAACCTGGAATTAACACAACATTGTAAATCAACTGTACTTCAATAAAATTTGTTTTTAATGTGTAAAAATACTGGGCACACAATTCTTTATTCTATAGAACTAGCTCCCTCCCACTAAATGCGACAACTGCATTCTCTCATTCAATAAACAAAAACCTTCACAAAGCTCCAAAATGCCCTACAGAGGGCAGTGCCAGTGCTCAGGGAGCCACTTCTCTAGGGGTCCTCAGTAAAAAGCTGTGACTCTCCAAGGAGAAAACTGTAATTCAACCCTATCCAGTCTGGAACTCAGCAAAAGCTCTCCTGGTGGCTCAGAAGTGAAAAACCAGCTTGCCAATGCAGAAGATGCAGGTTTGAGCCCTGGGTTGGAAAGATCCCATGGAGAAGGAAATGGCAGTCCACTCCAGTACTCTTGCCTGGAGAATGCCATGGACAGGGGAGCCTGCTCCAGTCCATGGGGTCGCAGAGTCAGACATGATTGAGCAGCTAAGCAACAACCAAAGGCTTCCCAGTGAAGGCAGACTGTGAGTTGGGACTTGTCACCTCCATGCTCAGACCCTGGGAGCACTTTTCTTAAAGAACTCCTGCAGGAAAAGGTCTAGACAGACCTTCTCTACACCCAACCTCGCTGATCAGAACTAGAATAGGTCATAAGGCTCCAAGCTATTGTCAAATTTGTGTGGAGAAAATGTAATTATTGACTTGAATAAATTTCAATTAACAGGAACTGGCAACCCTCTCCAGTTCCCTTGCCTGGAAAATCCCATGGACAGAGGAGCCTGGAAAGCTACAGTCTACGGGGTTGCAAAGAGTCAGACACAACTGAGCAACTTCACTTTCACTTTTCACTTTTCACTTTTCACCAGGAACTAGCGAAGTCAAATTCTCACACCAGATCTCTACCAGGATTTTAGCAAGTTATTCCATATACACTGGTGTTATTTTCTTAAAGTCTCCCCATAAAGCTATTCAGTGATATGGTTTGTCAGTGGCATTTGGAACTCCAAGCATATTTGTTGTTCTTCAGTTGCTAAGTTGTATACAACTCTTTGCAACCCCACTGGACTTCAGCACGCCCAGGCTCCTTTGTCTTCCACTATCTCGCAGAGTTTGCACAAATTGATGTCCATTGAGTCAGTGATGCTATCTAACCATCTCATCCTCTGCCACCTTTTTATCCTTTTGCCTTCTGTCTTTCCCAGGATCAGGGTATTTTCCAATGAGTCAGCTCTTCGCATCAGATGGCCAGAGTATTGGAATTTCAGCTTCATTATCAGTCTTTCCAGTAAATATTCAAGGTTGATTTCTTTTAGTATTGACTGGTCTGATCTCCTTGCAGTGTAAGCATATTAGGTTACAGATTTAGAAGTGGAAATATGACTGACTATCCACATGAACTGTGGTTTTTCACCATGAGCTGGATCCTGTCTCACTCCTATTTCTTGAACAGAATTTCCTTTCTCTGGTACCCTGGGTATCTCTTAATCATGAGGCTATGCTTAATAAATGTCTCTGTTTTATTTGAAGTCTCATCTACTCTATTGAATCAACATAGCCCTGCATTTGTGCCTGCATGTGTTAGAGATGCTGTTCAAGCATCTGTGCAAATTAGCGCACTTAGCTTCATTTCCTTCCTTGGGGGAATCCTGTGATTTTTCTTATCCTAGAGTTTTTAAGAGGCTGTAATTGTTAATATTTTTGTTATGAATGTCTCCCTTGGAGCTGTAACAAATGACTCATAATAAGCTGGACTAGATGATCTCTAAAATTTCCTCCCTATTCCAACACTCTATGATTTTATAAGTGGTACGTTAATTTCCCTAATTTCTAGAGAACTCAAATATCACAAGCAGATACGGTGAACATAAAGCAGTTCTTGGTGAACTGTCACAGCCTCGCATGATTTGAATATAAGGAGCCCTGGGAAGCATGTAAAGAAAGGAAGGGACTGCTCAAGGGTGCAGATTATTAGACTTGGGTGGTGTCTAAAAAGGTTTCACCAGGTAGGATTATCTTTTAAAAGTTTATAGCAGGAGGAATATCTTGTTTTGGCAAAGAGACTTAAGGAAGTTCTACTGAAAAAGAGGAATAATCCAAAAGAGGAAAAGACAGCAAAAAACAAAGATGTGTAAGAGATAAAGTTACAGAGTTCTGTAATGGATAATGGCAACTAAACTCCAAAAGTAAGTTGTTTTTTTGTGGGGGTTTTTTGGTGGGCAATTTTAAATGATTTTTTTAAAAAGGAAAACATTCAAATTGGTCGCAAGGATCCCAAAATGGACTAGCTGCCACTAAATTCATCAAAGAATCTGCAGCTGTCGCCTTCAAAAGGATTTGGCCGCTGGGCTACGAGAAGAGGATGTTGATGCTTGCAGAGCGAGACCACTGTTTCACAATGCTGCCATTTTCAATTTTCATGAAACATGTATACTGACCTGGGTTACTATGATTTTAGTTCTTGTTACTGGAAAATAGAGGGAATGAGTTTTACCTTTTTTGTCTTAATACATCTATTTTGCAATATATATGTATATATTTTGCTGGTTTCACCAAGCTATCTACCCTCAATTCTGAGACGTTGGTTTATACTGGATCTTTCATTCCAAGGCAAATGAATAATGAAAATCCATATCTGTTCTTCTAATTAGGGCACTCCTGTCTATCCATTTTGCCAGTCTTTACTGGATTTCTATATCAGCTTCATTTCTAGCAGTATTTCCAATTTCCTTTTTACTATGTTCATCTTCTGTCCTGTGCATTTCTGACATTCCCTTAAATGAATGTGGACTCCATCTGCTTCTTACTTTGCCATTCACCTGAAACAATCTTTTTCATTCCTTCCTTACTGTGATAAGCATTCAGTGTGGGAAGTCTGTTCTGTTGCTGATGCCATTGGCTACTTCAGGATCTGTCACATTTCTCCATCTTTCTGTGTCACACTACTTTTCTCGTGGATTTTTCATCTCATGTGGGTTTATTCTGTTGATTTCCTTTTTTTTTTTTCTTTTTAATTTGACCACGCCACTTGGCATGTGGGATATTAGTTCGCAACCTGGGGTCAAACCCAAGGACAGCTCCTGCATTGGAAGCTCGGAGTCAACCACTGGACATCCAGGGAAGTCCCTATTCTGTTGATTTCTTTTCAAGAAGCCTTTGCTGTTATCTTTACACCCTCACTCGTACACACAGACACATACATACAGAACCACCATCACCTCCATATTCCTCTTCATCATTTTGTCAGCTAGCTTACTTACATCCTAGCATCGAATACATAAATCCTCCATTCTGACTCCAATTCTTCAATTCAACTTTCATCTCTCCTCTTTTCCTCTAATCCAAACCCATGCCATTTTATACCTCTTTCTCATCTCTCCCCTGCCAGGAAAATGTTTCAGTCATGTTTATAAGAACAGACTGTTTATTTACCACCTCAGTGAAAACAAAACCCCCTCAAACTACAATTCAAATATGAAGATCCAGAATCAACTAGAACCTACTTCTTCTCTAACAAATATTTGTTGAGTAGAGCACTGAACTCTAATCCCATCTTTGGAAAAAGAAAACTATCAGGCTTGACACCTACCCTCAAGGAATTCTCTGCTTCTATAGAAACCATAAAATCACAAATTAAATGTGATTGCCCCAATGTCTCTGAAACTGAGAGGGCTTACTAGTCAAGAGGGCTGAGATTTCTGTCTTAATTTTCCTTTTGAATGTTAAAATAGGCCAAAGGGAACTTCTGGGGGCAACTCGGAGTTTTCATTAAAGATGAAACATGTTATGGATCTCTGCATGAAGTCTCTGAGGACTGAAAAGGAAAGAAGTAAAATGTATCCAAGTAGAATGCTATGGAGAGAGAATATAGCTTTCAGAATGACAAAAAATAAAAATTATAAAAAACTAAAACCTACTTGCAGGGTAGGAATAGAGATGCAGACATAGGGAATGGACTTATGGACACAGAGGGAGAAGGAGAAGGTGGGACAAATTAAGAGAGTGGTACTGACATATATACTGCTGCTGCTGCTGCTGCTGCTAAGTCGCTTCAGTCGTGTTTGACTCTGTGCGACCCCATAGACAGCAGCTCACCAGGCTCCCCCATCCCTGGGATTCTCCAGGCAAGAACACTGGAGTGGGTTGCCATTTCCTTCTCCAGTGCATGAAAGTGAAAAGTCAAAGTGAAGTCGCTCAGTCGTGTCCGACTCTTAGCAACCCCATGGACTGCAGCCTACCAGGCTTCTCCATCCATGGGATTTTCCAGGCAAGAGTACTGGAGTTGGGTGCCATTGCCTTCTCCGGACATATATACTACCATGTGTCAAATAGATAGCTAGTGGGAAGCTGCTATATAACATATAGCGGGTTGGAGGAAGGCTTAAGCAGGAGGGGATATATGTGTATATACAGTGGATTGGGCTTCCCTGGTGGCTCAGACAGTCAAGAATCTGCCTGCAATGCAGGAGACCTAGGTTCCATCCCTGGGTTGGGAAGATCCTCTAGAGAAGGGAATGGCAACCCACTCCAGTATTCCTGCTTGGAGAATTCATAGAGAGAGGAGCCTGGCAGGCTACAGCTGATTCACACTGTTGCATAGCAGAAACCAACACAACATTGTAAAGAAATTATACTTTAATGAAAAAGAAATTTTAAAAGCATTTTTAAAAAAGAAATCTGAAAAATAAAAAGCTGACCAGAGAGTTGTAGAAAAGACAGCAACATACCCATAATCTACTGACTTAGGACATAGAAGGCTCAAGATTTGTAAGTGTACAGGCTTTGGGTAACTCTATTTGATGAAATGAGAGCATCTGATCATAATTCCTGAATGCTACTCGTTCCAAGTCTTCAGAGGCTCTACCATGGAGAGTGAGTGTTCACTGTAATTAGCTTGTAGGGGCCGCTAGGACCTATCAGATCATAACTTGCCCTTATAAATTCCCTTCTTCCTACATGGCCTCAATGCAAGCACAAACTGAAGTTTTAATAGTGATCCAGTTTTTGGAGAAGATGACATAATTATTCAAATTAATAACTGCAGAGTAGTTACTTGAGGGAGAATCTGGACTTAATTTCTAAAGACTGTGGAGCTGGAATTTCATAAGAATGAGAACTGTGAGCTGCTCACAGATTAATGGTATATCTTGGAAGGTAAAATGCTCCATTAGTGGAAGTTTTCAAGGACTTGTGACATGATCGCTTGACAGGAATGCTATGGAAGAGATACGTGCCTTGGCAAGTAAGGTTTCTCTAGAGAATTCAAGAACTATAGTCTTAACATCAAAAATTCAGTTTTTCCTGCTTTTACAGATAAAATCTAGGTGAGTTAGCATGGTATGGTAGCTAGTCACTCAGCTGTGTCCAGCTCTCTGTGACCCCATGGACTGTGGCCAGGCTCCTCTGTCCATGGAATTTTCCAGGCAAGAATACTGGAGTGGGTAGCCATTCCCTTCTCTAGAGGATCTTCCCGACCCAGGGATGGAACCCAGGTATCCTGCATTGCAGGCAGATTCTTTACAATCTGAATCTTGGTCAGGAAGATCCTATAAGTTAGTATATTAAGAACTTATTCTTTTATCTTCTTGAATATCCACTGTCTTACCTGTGGATTGGGAATATAATACTTATCTCACAGGTTATCATATGGATTAATGAGAAAGTGCTTAGAACAGAGTCAGTTATGAACAATAATTGTTGGCCTCAGTGAGGTACCATCTCACACCTAATAGAATGGCTATTATTAGAAAGATAAGAAGGAACTTTTGGTGAGGATGTGGAAAAAGTGGACCACTGTGCACTGTTGGTAGGAATACAGAGTGGTGCAGTCTATGGAAAACAGTATGGCAGTTTCTCAAAAAATTAAAAATAGAACTTTCAGATGACCCAGAAATTCAAATTCTGAGTGTTTATCCAAATAATTCCAAAATACTAACTTGAAAATGCAACATTATTTACAATAGCCAAGATATGGCAACAACCTGTGTTATCAGTAGATAAATGGATAAAGAAATCATGGTACATGTGCACACTGGAATATTATTCAGCCATAAAAAAAGAAGGCAGTCTTGCCATTTGTAACAACATGATGGACCTTGAGGGTATTATGCTAAGTAAGGCAGAGACAAAAAGACAAATACCATATGACCTATTCTATGTGTGCAATCTAAAACAAAAAAGCAAAAAGGCTCATATATACAGAGAAGAAATCGGTAGTTGCCAGAGACAAGGATCAGGGAAATGGGTGAAAAAAATTTTAGTTGACTTTCCTTGACTCTTATGTTTGTATAGTAGTAATATTTGATAGATATGATGTAATAGATTATCCATGGGATAAAACTCTTCAGTGCTTCAAAAGAACTCAATAGGACTTATTTGGTTGAACATAGTTACACTTCATACCTAGCATGGAATCCAGGCAAAACTGAAAACTGGTATAAAAAGGGGATTTCTAGCAAAACACAAAACAAACCCTTCAAACACTAAGTTTTATTTTCCAGAATTCCCATAGCTTAGGATCTTCCCCAGAGAAGGCAATGGCACCCCACTCCAGTACTCTTGCCTGGAAAATCCCATGGACGGAGGAGCCTGGTAGGCTATAGTCCATGGGGCGCTAAGAGTCGGACACGACTGAGAGACTTCACTTTCACCTTTCACTTTCATGCACTGGAGAAGGAAATGGCAACCCACTCCAGTGTTCTTGCCTGGAGAATCCCCAGGGACGGGGGAGCCTTGTGGGCTGCCGTCTATGGGGTTGCGCAGAGTCGGACACGACTGAAGCGACTTAGCAGCTTAGCAGCAGGATCTTCCCCGGCTTTTTTTTTTTTTTTTTTTTCTGTTATTGAAAATGTGTCTCAGTACATCATCTAGCTATAAGATCTTTTAGGAAGAGTCTCACAATTAGAAATAATCTGTGAGCAGTAATACTCTGTGTACAGTCTTCCATTGCAATTGAGAAAACAGAAAAAAATGGAATTAATGAAAAGAATCTGTGATATCAAAAAATTAGAACATTGTACTGAGATGAAAAGAAAAAAAGACATTCAAAGATTTATGATTTGGAAGCAACCAGCATTTAATGTGTCCATTGAAGAGAGAAAAGCAGTGATTGTAAAATATGAAAAACAAATACAATTATAATATAATAGTAGAGGGTAAGGGGGATAATACTTGTGAAACAGGTAGAAATTAAATGGAAGCAGAATCAAACAAGTAAAGAATATGATGTGAAGAATAAGCTTGAGTCATAGGTCAGAAGGCAGCAAAAACGCTGAACTTCATGACTGAATCAATATCACACCTTCAATTATTTTGTTGACCAAAAAGTCTGTGTAAGTTTTTCCATAAGACATTACAGAGATTATGACTTTAGAATAAGCTTTAATATCTGGTTGTTATTCATCTTTCAATATTCTTTTTTTTTACACTTAAAGATAGTTTCATATTATCTTCCTCTGATAAAATGTTTTAAGATCAAAGGAAAACAGTACTAGCAATTTTGTATAAGCAAAATATTAATTATTAAATTTGAAGAGAACTTCTGTATTATTTGCCACTTGGTATGTATTTCGATTTAAGCCTCATTTTTTGTCCATTGACTAAATTGTATCCCTTTTTCATATAGCCCTGATACATTTCAATGAAATTTATCCCAATGTACTGCAGGTGTTTACCTTTTATTTAGGACCCTAAAACAAAAATCCCTTAAAAGTGAAACATTAGGGTTATTCATGTTAATGTCATGATGACCTCACCAACTTTATAGTGCACTTTGTATTAGAAATATTATCTAATAAGTTAAGACTTCTATAAAGCAGCATAAACACAAATATTTAAAATGATAAAGTAAATGTATAATGATGAGCAGATTCTTAGAATCCTATCTTAAAGAAAATCAACCCAAATTTATACCTAATACAACAGTTGTGTAGGGTGGTAAAATGCAGTAGGATTATATAAGATTACGGATGTAAAATACTTGGAACAAATAGCAATGCTCAGTGTTTATCAGTTTTTAATGTTATCTCCTTAGCTACTAAGATGTGTGTTTACCTGCTGCCATAGTGCTCATTTGCAGAATGCCTCTATGTGGCTGGAAGAGGAACTGATGGGCCATAGGCCAACACACATTTTCAATTTTACCACGTATTGTCAAATGGTTTGTTAATTAACATTCTTTATGTATTTTAAACAAATCCACTCAAACACTAATTTTCAAGATTACTCCAAAAAGTGAGAAACATTTTGTACTATGCTAGGCGTTAAAAAATACTGTAATGAAACCCTCTATTTAAACATAATTTTTGAACAGAGAAAGTTAGACTAACTGTTCTTTTCCATCAGAAATGAAAATATGTCAGTGTCCAGCATAACTCCATTGAACAAGAATAACTGAAAAATACTAAAACCTATATATTCTCTTGTAGAATCTGTCACAACTCATTAATATCAGAACTTATTACTATATATATCACATATATTTCTATATATATGTAGTCCTCACATTACGCACTTTATTCTTATATTCAATAAAAACTGAAGACAAAAGCTCAAATTTCCACAACAACTGCGAGGGGAGAGAAAATATAAGAACAAATAGGAAAGAATACTTATAAGATAACCAAGAAGGGAGAGTAATTCCCATCAGTACTTCAGTAAAGAAAACAAAAATACCAGAGTCAATTTGCAAATACAACATGGCAAGTTCTAACCCAGCAGTTGATTTAACTTTTGGCTAATAAGTCCAAAACTTCGTATGTAATTCAGGAAAATCATAGGCCACTCAGCTAAAGCACAGCAGGTGGTAATACTCTTTCCTGAAAATGAGGGAAAATTTCTTTCATAAGAATTCTGAGTTTTACTAAAGGGCATCTCAGGATTAGAACTGAGTAAAATGAAATTGTACCTGTGACCTGCAGCACTTATATAGAGCGGCTGTCCTGGAAATCGCCCACACTTGAGTAATGCTGTTCTGTGCCCTTGAACAGCAATGTGCTAGTCTAACAGAAGGCGTGGGTGGTCAACGGGGAAGGACAGAGCCTGGAAGAAATAGGCCAGGAATCCAGAGGGTCATCTGTCTATAGCAGAGGTTCCCAGTTATTAGAGTCCAGATTCAAACCTAAGTCCCCAACTTCCATCATAGCGGTGTTCCAGTCACACCTTTGAAGTCAGGTTTAGTGAATGGTTGGATGTGGACTCTGCAAAGAAAGAAAAATCAAAGATGACTCTGAAAAGGGTGGTATTGCTGTCACAATTACGAATATCAGGAGGTAGTCCTTGGAGCTCCTTGGTGAGAAGGGTTAGCTTTGCTTAGGGAGTAGGCAGCTCAGGCCTCAGAAAAGTGATTTGTCTGTGCCAGGGGCAAGCTAGTTTTGGACAGCCAAGCTGGCTTAGAAGTTCACATATCAGAGTGTAGGGATTGCTGGAATGTCTGTGCACAAGCCTGTGCAGCTAGTATGGAGCCCACAGGACAAAGGATACACAGGAACAATTAGACTTTTCTGTAATGAGTAAAGCCTGTGAAAGAATCAGAGTGAAAAGTGCTGCTGAGAACATGATGGTGCATGTACAAGATGTAACAAGAATGGTTCTGTGTCATTCGTGGGACATAAAGCAATACTTTGGAAATTTTTGTACCAGCAAATCAAACATTTTGCTATTAAAACATACTTCTGGATCATTAGTAGAAATCAGTTATTGTCATGGCAAGAGTAACAAGGTGAGACGATCAACACAGGCAAGATATGATCCCATAAGGGCAGGCAGATAAGAACTGAAGGGGTTTGAATAGGTATGAGGTCCTTTCCCATCAACTGCAATGTATCTACTAAATTATTCAAATCCTCCACCAAAACTGGTTCAAAGCATAACTGAGAAAGACAGGAAGGCACTGGGGGTGGGGTGGGCTGAGGAGGAAGACAAGGTGATGATAAGGGAGCTATTAGAAGGTAGCACAGTGGTAAAGAACTCGCCTGCTGATGCAGGAGATGCAGGAGACATGGGTTTTCCCCCTCCCCTCAAGGGGGAAATGGCAACCCTCTCCCCTATTCTTGTCTGGAGATTTCCATGGACAGAGGAGACTGGTGGGCTACAGACCAGGGCGTTCACAAAGACTCAGATATGAATGAGCAACTGAGCACACAAGGTCTGTAATAGATATGCATTCTAAACCCCAAAATGTCCTTGACATAACTCTGTAATTCAAGGACTCAGAAAGCAGAAAGATTCCCTAGACTGTAGGAATCCAGTGAAACTGTCAACAGCAATTGAACAAATCAAGAATCTATGGTCAGTCCAAGCTGGGCTGTCTCAGCATTCAGAGGCTTGAGCAAAATGCCTCTGCTACCCTGTGCAAAGTGCTTGGTCCTCTCCGTGGAGTCGTGCTGACCCCTTCTGTAAGAAGAAACAAGGCAGGGTGAATAGATCTGAGCATTCACAGACAATTATGATTAGGAGTGTATGTATGAAAACCAATTAAAAGACTTCTGTAATTGCTCAGAATTCTGGAGGACTGAAGAGAATCACACTTTGTGAGTAATTAAAAATACCTTTGAATCTAGTTATCTGTGACAAATCCAAAAGCAAAATTAGATTAAATGATCCCTCATAGTTTGAAAATTAAAAGAGAGGCCAAAGAAGTGGAAAAATTAAATCTTAGGCCCCTGGGAGTAAAATAAATATAAAAGTGTGATTTCCCTAGAGTTCAATGACCATCTCATAAATGTGTTAGAAAAATACCACTAATTTCAAGAAAAAAATAGTAAACTCAAGAAGGAAGACTAAAAACAAATGGATCTTTGGTAAATAGTAAAATGGATCTTCAGTTCAGTTCAGTCGCTTAGTCGTGCCCAACTCTTAGCGACCCCATGAATCGCAGCACGCCAGGCCTCCCTGTCTGTCACCAACACCTGGAGTTCACTCAGACTCACATCCATCGAGTCCGTGATGCCATCCAGCCATCTCATTCTCGGTCGTCCTCTTTTCCTCCTGCCCCCAATCCCTCCCAGCATCAGAGTCTCTTCCAATGAGTCAACTTTTCGCATGATGTGGCCAAAGTACTGGAGTTTCAGCTTTAGCATCATTCCTTCCAAAGAAATCCCAGGACTGATCTCTTTTAGACTGGACTGGTTGGATCTCCTTGCAGTCCAAGGGACTCTCAAGAGTCTTCTCCAACACCACAGTTCAAAAGCATCAATTCTTCAGTGCTCAGCTTTCTTTACAGACCAAATCTCACATCCATACATGACAACAGGAAACACCATAGCCTTGACTAGACGGACCTTAGTTGGCAAAGTAATGTCTCTGCTTTTGAATTATGCTATCTAAGTTGGTCATAACTTTTCTTCCAAGGAGTAAGTGTCTTTTAATTTCAGATACCATAATTTTTTATTTCTTAAAACCTATGGTCCCAGATTAAAAAAACAGATTAAAGGAACAAATGAGGAAAACCCTTCTACTTGTATAGGAGAATTCACAAAACCAAGTCACCCATTATTTGTAACATTCTAGAATATTACCAGCCTTGAAATACTAGAGCTCTTAACCAGACAGCACAAATGTCAGCAATTTTACCATGTTGTACTGCTTTGAGTCTCTTTAAATTAATACCATTTAGACATATTTTATGGAACATAAAATCTTCACAGCCAATAAAATTGATGAGAAGATTTTGGAAATTGCTGTACACATTTCTTTTTCATCCATTTTCTTTTTCAAAAAAGACATAATTCAATACCTGATTCCAGTGATAGTCATCTGTGGCAAAAATAAATAAAATTATGCTAAAATAAGATAGTGAATAAACAGAAATTTCATAAAAGGTTTTTTTTTTTTTTTAGACATTGAAACTAGCTGGTCCCCACCTATGCAGGTGTGCATGTATTCCTATTGAAAGGGTGCTTGTCATAATACTTTATAGTAAGCATTTTTAAAGACAGAAACCTGCATAAGCACCTGTACTTAAGAATACAAGACAAAGCATAATTTCAGCTATGGTAAAAATCTTTCTGAACTGTTCAGAACATAACTGCTCACCAAATTATACAGTCACATGTTTTTTTTGGAGCAGTCAAGACATTTGGTCGTTTATGTGCCTTCACACAACAGAGTACTCTACAGAAGAATTTAGCTGATTGGGTCTTTTGAAAGTTATGGTAAAAATAAGTATGATTCAAATGAAACTGTTTTTTATGGACAAGGGCTCTATGGAAATAGCCATTTGGGTGATGATCATGAAACTTGAAATTAAATCAGGGAATTCCATGGTGGTCCAGTGGCTGGGACTCTGCCCTTCCAGATTGAGGAACTGAGATCCCATAAGCTGTGCACCATTACTCCCAATTTAAAAAAAAAATTTTTTTTTTTTAAATTTAAAAATAGGAACTTCCTCTGGTAGTCCAGTGGTTAAGACGCCATGCTTTCAATGCAGAGAGCATAGGTTCAATTCTTGGTTGGGAAATAAAGATTCTGCATGCTGCATGATACAGCCAAAAATTTAAAAAATTATAATAATAAAGTAAATTTGAAAATAAAAATTAAAATGGCATACTAATTCCCTTGGTCAAAAAAAATAAAGTCTTTTCAATTCAGCAAACCTATTTGGGGAGATAGAGATGAATAAGATACGTTTGTTTCTGTCAAAGTCTTCACAGACTAGAGGTAAAGCCAAGAATGTAAACACCATAACAAGGGTATAAACTACAGTGCTATAGATGTGCACTTTTCCAAAGAAAATTCTCAATGACTGGGAACCCTTGGGGAGACTTCCAGAAGAGAGAGCAATTGAAGAAGTCCCTTGATGGAAAGCAAAGCGAGATAGAGAGCAAAGAGAACAGAAAGTGTGAGTGTGTTCTTGGAACGGCAGGGAATGAAATGGGATGGACACAGAGGGGCCTGGTGGGAAATACGTCTGAGAAGAACATGTGGGGCTCATTGTGTAGGGGCATCAAGCTCTAAAAGCCAGGGGCCGGCACTCTGTTCTGTGGGCAACAAGGGGACATCTCAGGCTTTCCAGAAGAAGAGCGATGTGATTAGGTCTGTTTATCAGGCCAAGCATTCAAGAAGCCATATGTGGGATGGATGGCAGCCAGGAGTGACTTGCCTCAGGAGGCCAGTTCCAGAAATTGCTACCAGAGTCTAGGTAAGAGGATATGAGAGCAGCGGGAACAGGAAGTGGGGTATGGCCAGAGGGAAATGAAGTAAGGCAGTGGGTACAGAGTCAGATGATAAGAGAAACAGCAGGGCTTGAAGACCTTGTTACTATAGGAATAAGAGGAAGGGGTGGAAGTGAAGATGCCTGAATTTATTCCCTTTATGTCGTATTTGGAAGTGATTACAGACTTATAGAAAAGTTGTTTTAAAAAAAACAGTGCAGAGAATTCTTAGGACTTCCCTGATGGTCTGGTGCCTAAGACTGCATGCTCCCAATGCAGGGGGCCCAGGTTTGACTAAATACCACAGGCTAAAACTAAGTGATTACATCCTGCATGCTGTAACTAAGACCCAGCAAATGTGTGTTCTGTGCTCAGTCGTGTCTGATTCTTTGCAACCCCATGTTCTGTAACCCACCACGCTCTTCTGTCCATGGAATTTTCCAGGCAACAATACTGGAGTGAGTTGCCATTTCCTTTCAGGGAATCTTCTCAACCCAGGGATCGAACTTGTGTCTCCTACATTGGCAGGTGAATCTTTTACCACTGAGCCACCTGGGAAGCCCAAGAGTCAAATAAATTAACTTTAAAAAAATTCCTAAGGCTCCTCACAAAGAATTCTCAAATACTGCATTTTATCATTCACTCTCTCCCTCTTTATCTGCTTAAACATATCATTTGTTTTCCTGAAAAAAAAAATTTTTTTTTTCCCAAAAGACTGTTCTATACATCTGTGTCTCGTTTGCTGTCTCACATACAGGGTTATCGTTACCATCTTTCTAAATTCCATATATATGCATTATTATACTGTATTGGTGTTTTTCTTTCTGGCTTATTTCACTCTTCATCCACCTCATTAGAACTGATTCAAATATATTCTTTCTAATGGCTGAGTAATACTCCATTGTGTATATGTACCACAGCTTTCTTATCCATTCATCTGCTGATGAGGGAAAGGGTGGGATGATTTGGGAGAATGGCATTGAAACATGTATAATATCATATATGAAACGAATCGCCAGTCCAGGTTCGATGCACGATACTGGATGCTTGGGGCTGGTGCACTGAGATGACCCAGAGGGATGGTACGGGGAGGGAGGAGGGAGGGGGTTCAGGATGGGGAACACGTGTATACCTGTGGCAGATTCATGTTGATGTATGGCAAAACCAATACAATATTGTAAAGTAATTAACCTCCAATTAAAATAAATAAATTTATATTAAAAATTTTTTTCCTAGCTTCCCTGGTGGCTCATTGGTAAAGAATCCACCTGCCAGTGTAGGAGACATGGGTTCAATCTCTGGTCCAGGAAGATCCCACATGTCACAGGCATATGGACCACAGCTATTGAGCCTGTGCTGTGGAGCCCAGAGCTGCAACTACTGAGCCCACATGCTACAGCTACTAAAGCTCACATGCCTAGAGCCTGTGCTCCACAATGAGAGGCCACCGAAAGAAGAAGCCAGTGCACCGCAACAAAAGAGTAGCCCTACTCACCGCAACCTGGGAAAGCCTGCACAGCAACCAAGACCAGCACAGCCAGAAATAAATAAATAGATTAAAAAAAAAAAATCCTGACCTCTAAATACCAAAGTTCTGAGCTTTCTGGTGTTGTGAACCCTGTGACAAAAAGTCAGCTAGAGTGCAAGTACGAGAAAGGAAAGGCAGGGTGTGTTGGGAATCATACAATGCAAAGAAATGAACACAAAAGTGCCCTGTAAGCCTTTTCCTTGTGCTTGCCTCACCATTAGGTGTTCCTCTGATGATAAAGGTTATCCCTTTCTATCAGGTGTACAGTTTTGGCAGGGCCATGGCCAGAGTGGTGACTTGGATGAAGCAGCACTCGTCTCTCCAGTTGGTTCAGCCAAATCCATTCTGGTGGTCAGATGCTGCAGCACATGAAACTAGACACTAAACTGGATATCATTCTCTCTCTCTCTCAGTGTTCCAAGTCTTTCATTCATTCTTTCACTCAACACGTAGTAAGGAGGGACTTCCCTGGCGGTCCAGTGGTTAAGAATCTGACTTCCAATACAGGGAAGAAGGAAATGGCGACCCACTCCAGCACTCTTGCCTGGAAAATTCCATGGATGGAGGAGCCTGGTAGGCTACAGTCCATGGGGTCACACAGAGTCGGACACGACTGAGCAACTTCACTTTCTTTCTTTCTTTCCAGAATAGAGGACAAGGGTTCAATCCTTGGTCAGGGAACTAAGATGCCACAGGGCAACAAGTTCTCTGGTTGATTGTGGGATGTGCACACCACAACCAGAGAACTCACGTACCACAACTAGAAAAACCCACACACTGCAACCCACACACCACAACTAGAAAAACCCACACACTGAGACCACGTGCCACAACTACTGAGCCCATACACTGCAACTACTGAACTGGTATGCCTCAACTAGAAGAGCTCCTGCACTCCACAACTAGAAAAAGTCTGAGCACTGCAATGAAGACCCAATGAGCCAAAACAAAAAGCAAAACAAACAACAACAACAACAAAAACCACAAAAAACAAAACAAGTACTAATGGCTTGATATATCAGGTACTTTTCTACATACTGGAAATTCAACAGTGAGCTAAACAAAGTCACATGCTTTAGTGAAACAAGCACAGTGAGGAGAAAGAGACAATAAACAAACAAATATGCATCATGAGATGATATGGGCTATGAAGAAAAGCTGAGCAAGATTGAGAGGTAAAGTGTCAGACTAGGATTAGGGAGCTACCTTAGATTAGGAGGTCAGGAAGGGATTCTCTGATGAAGTGGTGTTTGAGCAGAGGCAAGTGAAATAGGGGAGTGAGACTTGGAGTTTCCTGTATAAGGAGAATATTTCCAGCAGAAGAACCAGAGAGAATAAAGGCACTGAACTGGTAGCATGGTTAGTGGTCTGGGCAATACCAAGGAGACATATAAAATTGGATAATACTTAAAGCAACCACCAAAACAGAAAAACAAAGAATCCTAGTTAATAAGCCAACAGAGGAGAAAAAATGGAATCATAAAAAATACACACATCCAAAAAAGGCAAATGAGAGTAAAACGGGAACCAAGAAAAACGACATGAACAGTCAGCAAATACAATATCCCCTGCTTTTCGCAATTTTATTTTATGCCACTTCACTTTTTTGAAGACCTATATTAGTATCTCCTTTTGCTAATCAAAAGAAATCCAAAAAGGATTTTCAATTTTACAAAGAAAGGTAGTTGCTTCCTTGCTTCGTATCATTTGGGTTTACACAAGTTTTCACAGGAATGCTCTATTTTTGGATCATAGAGAAAACCTGTAGCAAGATAAAAAGCTCAAACATAATCATATCAGTAATCACATTAAGTATAAATGATCTAAACACTGGATTAAAAGGCAGGGATAGTCATATTGAACAAGATACAACAATGGTCTGCCTATAAGAAACATACTTTAAATATAAAGACACAAATTGACAAAAAGAAAGCAAATGGGAAAAGATATAGTCTGAAATTTAATAAAAAGAAAGCTGGAGTGGCTTCAGTATTATCAGATGAAGTACACTCCAGAACAAAGATTATTTTGCAGGACAAAGACAGTCATTTCATAAAGAGTAAAGAAAAAGATATCTGTTAATCAGGAAGACACAGTAATCTTGATTTAAACCTCTAATTACAGAGCTTCAAAATCCATGAAGCAAAAACAAACTGATTATAAAACTGCAGGAATATATAGAGAGATCCACAGTGTAATCAGATATTTTAATCTCTCTCACACAAAAACTGTTGGAACAAGTACAAATTGAGCAAGAATACAGTAGAGTTGGATAATGTCAACTAACTTGACCTAACTGACATTGAGAGATGCTCTACACAAAAAAAACAGAATCCACATTCTTTTTGATTACATACAGAACATTTATCAGCACTGGCTATATACCTCACTTGCATTACTTGCAAATGCATTCAATGATCAACATGGTACCCTTTCAACTCTGGTTCACCATGAGCCATCTGCCTTTTGACATCTTCGTTTCTTTTTAGTTTCATGGGTAAAAACAACCACAAAGTTTCTATTCTGCTAAAAAAAGTCCATGAACCAGACCAACAAAACTTAGCTCACTTGGCTTCTCTACTCTAAGGTATTCTGTTCATCTTAAATCAACTCCCACATCAAACTCTGAGTCTGTACCAAATTGCTACACTTGAAGAATTTTTAGTATTCACTACCATGGGGTTGCCGTAGACAACCACCCATTTGAAATAATCATATTTACATCATTAAGGTAATGAAAATGCCAGCTAGTTGTAGGACTGCCAGATTTAGCACATGACACACAGAACAGAAACACAGTTAAATTTTAATTTCAGAGAAACACGTAATTTTTTAGTGTAGGCATGTCCAAATGTTCCATAGGAGGTATATATTTGACATCACCTGGAAACAGCAGTTTAGGAGCACATAGTAAATTCTTGTAGTGAGGACTAGAAGGCTATAGTGCCTATGTGTAGTGGGAAGTGAATTAGCTATGGGGTCTGAAGCAAAAAGAAAACAGAACAGAGGAACCACAAGAAACACAGAATCAGTGCAACCAATGTCTGATACAGGAATAACATCTGTACTTTCCCCAAGAGGTGGCTGTTTGGCCCCAGCATGAACACTGGTGCAATTGGTCAGAGTGCAGCCCTTGAAATCTACAAGCTACCATGCCGTATTTGTCTGAAATCTTTCTTCTGCTTCTACGTACGATAATTAAAATAATGCTGCTACTGCTATTTTTATAACTGAATATTGCTCTGACTTTCAAAATGAAAGCTTTAATCTGTAATCGCACACCAAGGCTCTTGAGTAAAGGATATAGTCTTTATTCATAAAACCATTCCCTCAAGTAACCACTCTGCATGGGTTAGATTAAGGGAGAGAGAGAAAAAGAGGGGGGCAGAGGAGGAGGAAGCCAGTGAGGAAATATGAATAAAATTGCTCTTGCTAATAATGAACTCATAGTTATACACGGTGAGGAAAATGGATATGCTTTAAGAATTCCTCGGGGCTAAGGCAATCATTATTTTTACATTTTCAGCCTCTAATTTGAGATCTTTCTTATAACAAGAATAAAGCCATACGGTCAGAATGGTGGTAGGCTTATATAGCATTGAGCATAGTACACTGACTGCAACAACCAATCCTGCTGAAAACAGACATCAAAGCATCAGGGGTTCCCTGTCTTCAAACAAGATGATGCCTGTCTCCCTCAGGCCAGAGAGAATTGGTTCTAATTTGGAGGGAGGGACAGGAAAAATTCTTAGGGGAATGCGACTGTATGTCTTCTTTGCTAAATTATTTTAGTCTTTCCTGCCAAAGTAAGTAGGATGTTCTTTCTTATATCTCACCCTGATAACTCCTATTGTAGTTCAGGCTGACATCTTTTGAGATCTATTAATATAGTCCATGGAGAGAAAGGAGGGTTAGTTATTCTCTTATGGACAGTCCTCATTCAGGCACCGAAACATCCTAACTAAAGAACTCCATCAGCCTTCTCGCAGATTTAATCATTTCAGGTCTTGTAACCTTTATTAATAAGTCCCATTTTTCAAGCCTTTGTTCATTTTTTAATCATTAGTTACACCACTGCATAAAGATCACTGCATAAACCCTTTGAAAGAGTGAAAAACTCAAATAATTCATTCCAACAAATGAAATGCTAATGCTGTTGCTATGTAGCAACGCTGGGTTCATTAGATGCCTTTGCTCACTGTACCATCTGCAAATCTCCTCCTTTTATCCCATCAGCTTTGGAACATTTTAAAGGGTGGAATGTGTCATAACCCATTTATTTGGACTAAATACCACATCACATCTCTGTTTTCTATAAGACAAAACGAAGCTTGTCACACTCAGACTAATAGTTCTTAATGAGGATTATGTTCTTTATGCTTTTTTTTTTTTTAAAAACGTTCTCCTAAGAGACACATTTTCAATTTGAGTAATTGTTTAATTAATGACTATAAAGCAATTTGGTGAAACACAAATAGCATTTAGCACTCATTCTAAATAATCATGACTGTTACTCTGAGCCAAATGCACTGAATGTTCATGGTAGGAGGCATGTCAATAAAATAATTTCTGTTAAGCTTCAGGAAGACTCTGGGAAAACTTGTAACATAAAGCAAGCAGGTAAATAGTTCCTTTAGACTCTTATTACCCACTTATGTGTTCTCCCCTCACCCCCTGAACTGTGCCCTCCAAACCATAATAGGCACTCAGAGTTTCCTTGCCCCTTCTGGCTACCTGGGTGCCCCTCTAACTGCATCATCAATCTCCAAACTATCAGTACCCCATGACTAATAAGGTCTACCCTGGGACAGTGACTCAGATATCTGCCCCAAATCGACCTTTCCTAAAATCTTTTCACCCAAGTTCTTCTCTACCAGGTGTTGAAGTACTAGTCCAATAAATTCACCAGCTCCAAGGATGTTTATTTTCTTTTTCTAAACTTTATTTATTTATATTTGACTGTGCTGGGTCTTAGTTGCTATGCAGGCTGTTCTTTAGTTGCAGCAAGTGGGGGCTACTCTCTAGTGGTGGTGTGCGGGCTTCTCATTGCGGTGGCTTCTCTTGTCTCAGAGCACAGACTCTAGGGTGTGTGGGCTCCAGTAGCTGCATGTGGGCTCAGGAGTTGTAGCTTCTGGGCTCTAGAGCACTGACTCGATAGTTGTGGCACACAGGCTTAGCTGCTCCACATGTGTGGGATCTCCCTGCACCAGGATCAAACCCATGTCACCTACACTGGCAGGTGTATTCTGTACCAGTGAGCCACCAAAGAAGCCCTCCAATGACTTTTAAATGCTTTAGGAGAAAATACAATAATCTGAGAGAGTAATTTTAATGATGGAGGGAATCCTTTGATCATTAAAAGAAATATTGGGTGCTTCAGTTCAGTTCAGTCACTCAGTAGTGTCCAACTCTTTGTGACCCCGTGAATCACAGCACGCCAGGCCTCCCTGTCCATCACCATCTCCTGGAGTCCACTCAAATCCACATCCATCAAGTCAGTGATGCCATCCAGCCATCTCATCCTCCATCGTTCCCTTCTCCTCCTGCCCCCAATCCCTCCCAGCATCAAGGTCTTTTCCAATGAGTCAACTCTTTGCATGAGGTGGCCAAAGTATTGGAGTTTCAGCTTCAGCATCAGTCCTTCCAATGAACACCCAGGACTGATCTCCTTTAGGATGGACAGGTTGGATCTCCTTGCAGTCCAAGGGACTCTCAAGAGTCTTCTCCAGCACCACAGTTCAAAAGCATCAATTCTTTGGTGCTCAGCTTTCTGTATAGTCCAACTCTCACATCCATACATGACCACTGGGAAAAAACAGCCTTGACTAGACAGACCTTTGTTGACCTTTGTTATTGGGTGCTAGGGTTTTTAAAACTCATCTCATGAATCCACAGATTTACCTGCATGTCCATCTTCTCCATGGTTTCATCACCCATTATGGGCGTCACCTAGCACTGTCCAGAGTGGACTTACATACAAATAGGAAAATTTCCTCTTCCTTCTGCTGGGTGTTTTGTATCATTTATTCATTAAATTTGAACTCACAAAAGCATGATAAAACTTGCCTCGAAATAGACCACCAATAAAAACACTTGTTTATTTTATGAGAGCTGAAACAGGAAGGGAGAGGATTGCTTTGCTCAGTCTCAGCTGAGAGGGGACAAGCACATTGGACAACTCACATTATTGGTAGTTCTACAATCTCAAAATCTCACAAGCAGACTTCCCTGGTGGTGCAGTGGATAAGAATCAGCCTGCCCAATGCAGGGGACATGGGTTAGATCTTTGGTCTGGAAAGATTCCATATACCAAGAGCAACTAAGCCCACATGCCACAACTACTGAGCCTATGCTCTAGAGCTCATGAGCTGCAGCTACCAAGCCCATGTGCTGCAACTACTGAAGCCCATGTGGCTAGAGCCTGTGCTGCACAAGAGAAGCCACTTCAATGAGAAGCCTGCACACTGCAAAGAAGAGTGGCCCCTATTTGCCACAACTAGAGAAAGTCCACACAAAGTAAGAAAGAGTTACCACAGGCAAAAACAAACAAAAACACCTTACAAGCATTGATTTTGGTAATACAAATCAAAAATGACAAAATATTTAGGTAAAAATTTAACCAAATAGGTAGAAGAGATGTACAACAAAAACTATGAAACACTGAGGAAATAAATTGAAATAGATACAAATATACAGAAAGATACTCAGTGTGCATGGATTAAAAGAGTTAGTAGTATCAAATTGTCCATACCATGCAAAGTGATCTGTAGAGCTAGTGCAATCCCTATCAAAATTCCAATGGCACTTTTCACAGAAATAGAAAAAGCAATCCTCACTCCCTGACCAAGATGAACAAATCAAATTATATTACAAAGCTACAGAAATCAAAACAGTATGGTACTGGCACACAGACAGACCTGTAGACTTATGGAAAAGAATAGAGAGCCCCAAAACAAACCTATGTACCTATGGTCATCTAATTTTTGACAAGAGTGCCAAGAATGCACAATGGGGAAAGGATAGTTAGTGTCTTCAACAAAACCAGATATGCCCTTGATGAGAATGAAATGGATCTTTATCTTACACTAAACACAAAAAATCAACTCAAAATGGATCAAAGACTTAAAACCCAAAACTATGAAATTCTTAGAATAAAACATAAGGGGAAAGCTTATCAAAGACTTAAAACCCAAAACTATGAAATTCTTAGAATAAAACATAAGGGGAAAGCTTATCAAAGACTTAAAACCCAAAACTATGAAATTCTTAGAATAAAACATAAGGGGAAAGCTCTTTGGTGTTGGTCTTGACAACGATTTTTTTGGATGTGTCACCAAAGGCACAGGAGACAAAAGCAAAACCAAACAATCAGAATTACCTCAAACTAAAAAGCTTCTGCATGCCAAAAGAAATAGTCAAGAAAAAGAACAGGCAATTCACAGAATGGGAGCAGATATTTGCAAACTGTGTATCTGATGACAGGTTAATATCCAAAACATGAAAGGAACTCATGCAACTCAACAGCAAAAGACATATAGATAATCTGATTTTAAAATAGACAAAAGACCTGAACAGACATTTATCCAAAGAATACATTAAAAAGCCAACAAGTATACAAAAAGATGCTGGATGTCAGTAATCATCCAGAAAATGTAAAGCAAAACCACAATAAGATATTACCTTATACCTGTTAAGATGGCCATTATTTAAAAATACAAACAAAACACAAGAGATGACAAGTTTTGGCAAGTATATGGAGTAAAGGGAGCTCTAAGGGACTATTGGTAGGAATGTAAACTGATACAGCCATCACGAAAAATGGTATGGAGTTGCCTCAATAAATTAAAAATAGAAATATTATATGATCAAGCAACCCCACTTCTGGGTATATATCCAAAGGAATGAAAGCATGGTCTTGAAGAGAGATCTACACGCCCATGTTCCTTGCAGTATTATTCAAAATAGTCAAAGATATAGAAAGCATCCATCAATAGATGAATAAAGAATTGGTATATATATGCAATGGAGTATTACTCAGTCATGAGAAAGAAAGAAATCTTGCCACCTGCAACAACATAGATAAATGTGGAGGGCATTATGCAAGGTAAATAAATTAGACAGATATAATGCATGATCCACTTATATATGGAATCTAAAACAGACATTCATAGAAACAGAGGATAGAATCAGTGGTTGCCAAGGGCTGGGGTGAATGGGCAATGGGGAGGTAATGGTTGAAGGGTAGAAAGTTTCACTTATACAAGATCAGTTCTGGGGATCTACCATACAGCATAGTGCCTATGGCTAACAATGCTGTACTGTATACACAAAGTGCTCATGGAGTAGACCTTACGTGAAGTATTCTTACAAGCAGCAGCAGCAACATTTATAAAGAGGGCAGGAGGAAACTATTGGAGGTGATAGATACCTTGATGGTGGTGATTTCACAGGTATATATTCATCCCCAAACTCATCTAGATGTATAACTTAAATATGGACAGCTTTTTATACATTAATCATACCTCAAAATGGTTAAAAAAAAAAATTTTAGTGAATAAATTATTGGAGAAGGAAATGGCAACCCACTCCAGTGTCCTTGCCTGGAGAATCCCAGGGATGGGGAACCTGGTGGGCTGCCGTCTATGGGGTCACACAGAGTCAGACACGACTGAAGTAACTTAGCAGCAGCAGCAGTGAATAAATTAATTTGTAAATTTAGAATCCATGGCTAATGAGGACATCATTTTCATTGGATGGATGAAGAAATAGAGGTAGACAGAGTAAATAATTTGCTTAACTTTCTGGACCCAAATCCTATATATAAACTAACATGCCACAGCATTTTTCCTATGATTTTTGCAGTGTCCTAATGGGTGACATCTTTTGTCTGGTCTTGTGAAAAGTGAAAATAAGTATTGGATATGCCCAGTTTATGTACCATGGAACTTTGATGTCTTCAGTTAAAGATGCATTTGATGCCCGTCCTTCTCTACATGACAAAAGAAACCTGTCTTCTGATGAATCTAAACTGCTAGTAAATTCAGAGTTCATGTTGAAATGAATTAGAGCCACAGTCCACAACCTTTTTGGCACCAGGGCCAGTTTTGTAAAAGACAATTTTTCCATGGACCAGGGAGGTGGGGGGTAGGGGGGTGGAGAATGATTTCAAGATGATTCAAGCACATTACATTTATTGTACACTTTATTTCTGTTATTATTACATTGTGATATATAACAAAATAATTATACAGCTCACCATAATGCAGAATCAATGGGAGCCCTGTGCTAGTTTTCCTGAGTTCAGGCAGTAATGCGAGTGATGGGTGTGGCTGTTAATACAGATGAAGTGTCCCTTGCTAGCCTGCCACTCACTGCCTGCTGTGTGTCCCGATACCTAACAGGCCACGGACCTCTACTGGTCCACACCCTGGGGGTTGGGGACCCCTGAATTAGAGAGTTTGGAGCGACCACTTTGGCTTTTAAATCAGCTCCTCTCTATGCTAGCTGTGTAATCCAAAAATTCTCCCTATCCTCTATAAAACAGTTATTGTAATGCTAATTCCACAGGATTAGCCTAGGGATTAAATGAGACAGTGCAAAAAATCTAGCTCATAGCAAGCGCTTGAAAATTAGCATGTATTACTCTTCAGTATTGTTTTTCTGGAACCTCCCAGAACCTATTGAACACAGGGACTTCTCATCACTTAGGTTCTGCACATAGGTTCTTAAAAATCAAAAACAAAACCAACTGTCCATAACTATAATAAGAACAGTCACATTGCCCAGGAAAACTCTACAGCTCAGCTCTAGCTAGGCTCCCCTCTTTGACAAGGGTAATAAAGATGTGTGTTACATATATAGTAGCTCAAGGGCGGAGATTCCAATATTCCATCATCAAACAGAGCTTGAAAACGAACCCAACCCTGCTGAGGATTAAAGCGAAGTATGCCATGAGAAGTTGTTTCTCAACTTCCACCTCTTTAAAAAGCACTTGTGTTTTGATTTTCAGTTCTAGTTCAGAAATCACTCCATCTGGTCTGGCCAATCAGGATGCACAAGAAGCACTGAATTTAGTTTATTTATATATATAATACCAGAGGATGTGTTAATGTAAAAATGAGACAAGGTTCGAAATAATGCAAGGGAAAAGATGGAAAGATTTCATGAACACTTCTCTAAGCCCAGAGGGTTTGAGAAAGATGGGAGACTCAAGCATCTTCAAAAGAAAAGCCACAATAGCTTTCTTTTTTTAATGTGGGCCATTTTTAAAGTCTTTATTGAATTTGTTGCAATATTACTTCTGTATTATGTTTTGGTTTATTTGGCCATAAGGCATTTGGGATCTTACATCCCCAACCGGGGATCAAACCCATAACCCCTTCATTAGGAGGCGAAGTCTTAACCACTGGACCACCAGGGAAGACCCCCATAATAGCCTCTTAAGGTTATGCCTAAGAAAGGCTTACTTAGTGGCAGGCAAAGTTAAAAGCAGGAACAATGATGCTACTTTAAAGCATGAACCAACTAGATAAGGAGAGATACCTACGTTATCTGGTTTACCCACACCCTCTACATAATGGAAAGATTATGAGGAGTAAGACTAGGATTTGAACTGTCACTCCTTTATTTATTATGTGACCCAGGCAAGTTATTTGATCTCACCGAGCCCAAGGTTTTATCTATAAAAATGATGGGAAGAGTAGTTTCACTGCATTGTTTCAAAGACTTAAATTAGAAAATACATGTGATACTGAATGAAGTCAAGTCAGAAGGAGAAGGACAAATATTGTATGATATCACTTTTATGTGGATCTAAAACTAAAGGGTACAAATGAACTTATCTACAAAACAGAAATACAGTCACAGATGTTGAAAACAATCTTATGGTTATGGTGGAGTAAAGATGGGAGGGAGTGATAAACTGAGAGACTGGGATTGACGTATACATCAGACTCAGAAACACGTGTCAGAGTTCAGATGTTGTGTCCAACTCCTTGCGACCCCATGGACTGTAGCCTGCCAGACTCCTATGTCCATGGGATTTTATAGGCAAGAATACTGGGGTGGGTACCATTCCCTTCTCCAGGGGATCTTTTGACTCAGGAGTTGAAGCTGAGTCTCTTGTGTCTCCTGCATTGGCAGGTGGATTCTTTACCACTAGCTTCACCTGGGAAGCCCATAATACTGCATATAAAATAGATAACTTCAAGAAGGAGGGAACATATGCATAACCTATGGCTGATTCATGCTGATGTGTGGCAGAAACCAATACAATATACTGTAAAGCAATTATTCAATTTAAACTAAATTAATTTAAAAATAGGTAACTAATAATGACCTACTATATAGCACTGGGAACTCTACTCAAAACTCTGTAATGATCTATATGGGAAAAGAATCTAAAAAAGAGCAGATACACGCATACATAAAAAACGGACTCACTTTGCTGCACAGCAGAAACTAATAAAACACTGTGAATCAACTATATTTCAACTTAAAAAAATTTTTAAAGAAAACGCATGTGAAATTTCCTACAACAGAGGTCTTAATAAATCTTAATTTTGCGCTTTCTAAAATGAAATTATTGACTATCAATATATATTTGAGATGAATCTTTCTCCTCGAAGCATTTCAATCATTTATTCAACTTTTACTGACCATCTTCTGTGTGGTAGTTATTGTGCTAAATCTTCTAAGTTGAAAATCCTCGATCCTTGTGTGTTGAGGGGGGTGGTTATAAGGGGTGTTGGTAAAGAGAAAACATAATACTATCCATGGATGCCTTTTCAGAGATTTATAAATCTTGTACGTTTCTATGCCATGAATTTACCACATTAGCAAAGACTCCACTCTTACAATAATCTCAAAAGGAAATCAAATATTATTTTTCCCATAAACCTTTACTTCATCATCCAAGTGGAAGTGATCTCCTTAGACTCCAACACTAACTTTAAAGAGAGAAAAATCTACATTTTTCTTACAACACTTCTCCCTTATTAACCTAACAAGAAATAATGTATTAATTTTTTCATTTGATAAAATTTTCATAGTGAAGCATGACACAGACACCAGGAAGAAATAGCACACCTAACATTGCCTCCTGCCTTCCAGAAGTTACCACTGAGTAGGAAAATTAAGTTATAAAGATAAATAAATATTTGAATTCCAGAGCAGCAGTAAATAAGGCAACGAAACTACGAAAAGAAAGAAGGTCACCTCTCAGTAGGATCCAAGATGGATTCTGGGCATACACACCGAGGAAACCAGAATTGAGAGAGACACCTGTACCCCAATGTTCATCGCAGCACTGTTTATAATAGCCAAGACATGAAAGCAACCTAGATGTCCATCAGCAGACAAATGGATAAGAAAGCTGTGGTACATATACACAATGGAGTATTATTCACCCATTAAAAAGAATACATTTGAATCAGTTCTAATGAGGGGGATGAAGCTGGAGCCAATTATACAGAGTGAAGTAAGTCAGAAAGAAAAACACCAATACAGTATACTAACACATATATATGGAATTTAGAAAGATAGTAATGATAACCCTGTATGCAAGACAGCAAAAGAGACACATATGTATAGAACAGTCTTTTGGACTCTGTGGGAGAGGGAGAGGGTGGGATGATTTGGGAGAATGGCATTGAAACATGTATGATATCATGTAAGAAACGAATCACCAGTCTAGGTTCGATGCAGGATACAGGATGCTTGGGGCTGGTGCACTGGGATGACCCAGAGAGATGGTATGGGGAGGGAGGTGGGAGGGGGGTTCAGGATTGGGAACACGTGTACACCTGTGGTGGATTCATGTTGATGTATGGCAAAACCAATACAGTATTGTAAAGTAAAATAAAGTAAAAAAAAAAAAAAGAAAGAACTTTAAAGCATGGACGATATGTCAATAAATGGAACAACATAAGAGATAGAAAAGCAGAAGATTGATTTTTTTTTGGTCTCAACAGACACTTATTGAGTACAGCCTTGTGCTCATTATCTATTCAGGCTCACATCTCATCTCTGCATCTCCTTGACACCACAGGGCCTGTGCATGACTCTTCTCTGCTACCTTCCCATAACACACAGGGCCATATTAAGTCCCCTACATACAAACGAGTTATGCGCCAAGACCACGTTTGTAAGTCCAATTTGTTCGTAAACCCAACAAAGTTAGCCTAGGTACCCAACCAACACAATTGGCTATATAGTCCTATCAAAGTATTAAAGGTTTATAATACTTTTCACACAAATACATAAGAAACAAACACAAAAAATTAAGAAAATATTTGTAAACTTACAATATAGAACTTTGAAAAATACAGTAGTACAGTACAACAGCTGGCCTCCAGGGGCTGGCATCGAGTGAACAGACAAGAAGAGTTACTGACTGGAGGAGGGAGAGGAGGTGAGAGATGGTAGAGCTGAAGGGTCGTCAGCAATAGGAGACGGAAGGCAAGCTGCCATTTCACTCATGCCTGATGCTCATGACACAGGTTATGGTTCCTTGCTGGATCCAATTCTTTCTGCCTCTTGAAAAACCGATCCAGTGATGTCTGGATAGTACTGTGTTATTCATTGCCACATCACTGCTGCTTTTAGCCTTGCTTCTGGACATCTTGGGTTTGAAATAAACATACTGTACTATTGTACTGTATACAGAGCTGTACAGTTAAGTCCATAAAAGTGCAACCACCTGTAGAAGATGCATGCCAGACACATGAAAGTTTGCATCTTAAAAGTTCGTATGTAGGGAGCTTACCGTACGTGTATTGAGAGGTTACATTTTAAGTCCCGATTAGACAAGCCTGATTCAAAGAATACTTGAAGGTGAGAATCGATTGTGTTTTCCAAGATCCAGGGAAGGAAACTCTCCAACACCCTGTAAGTCAGACTACCTACACCAGGGGTCATACAGTTACCCTCAAATCCTAAAGGACTCAGTCACCAGTCATGTCTGTGTGCCAACAGCGAAACACATTCCAAGGATAGATGTGATCTTCAGCGTTCCCTGTGGTCTCTTCTTTCACTTCAGTTCAACAAGGTGCTTCTAAAGGATGTCATCCATCCTTGGCCAGGAGATGGAGTCCTGGGCTTTGACACAGGCAGTGCTACTTATATCCCTTGTTAGAATTTGTTCACACAGTCAAATTCAATCCCTGTTTCTAGGCTGATGTCACTTCTAAGGCAATATCAAGTCACGAGAGTTACTACAGCACTGAATTAGCATATGTTGTTGTAATGGTTTTGGCATGGATGCAGTTTTTAATGTAGTTAGAAAAGGTTATTACTATGATTTTTGGAAGGGAAAAATAAACAATTGGGAAAAGTGGTCTGATATCATTTTTTTAAAACATATATATATACACATACATGCTCCAAACTCCCAACAGGTATCTCAACACAGAAAATACGGCTCTGAATTTCAGTGTATTTTGAACAAGGGCCCCAGCTTTTTGTGTATCAGCAGCCTTAACCTCACATCATCCAATCCACATATGATGTGTTAAAAGAACTAGAAAATCCCTTCTACGTCTTCTTGGGATGCTCTAGGATTGTTTCTGTTTTATTATTTTCACACTTTCACATTGCTTTTTGGTGCCTCTTGGAGAGGCTAGAGGTGAGAACTGACTCCAAAGCTTCGGGAAAATCTTTTATTATGGCATACACACACGCCAACTCCTATCTCAAAAGCACATTCTGGTTTTAAGAAAAGCTAATGATGTTACTGAATAAATGCAGACCAAGATTGTAGCAAAGTCAATGTAGGTCCGTAGGCAGATTGCATAGGAAAAACTCACAGGCCAGAGTCAAGGTCAACATGACACGTGGGCCCATTAATATATCATCATAAGGCGTGACTTGACTGTGTTGCAAAGGTGTTGGTACACATGGGTCAGAGGTTTCGAATCTTTTCCACTGAAACCCTAAGTAAATAACAGAAATTCTAGCCTTCCTTCGGAGTACTAGAATTTACAATGTGTTTCCCTTATCTATTAAAACAACCACTGTCTGTGGGAGTTAGAAGAAAATTCAGTTTCCCCAGTATAGTTCTTGCTTTCTCAAGGTCTCATGGCTAGTTGGTAGTAGAGAAGCTGTCAGAATCTATACTCTCAAATTTAAAGTCCCTCATCACTTCATGGGAAATAGGTGGGGAACCAGTGGAAACAATGTCAGACTTTATTTTTTGAGCTCCAAAATCACTGAAGATGGTGACTGCAGCCATGAAATTAAAAGACGCTTACTCCTTGGAAGGAAAGTTATGACCAACCTAGATAGCATATTCAAAAGCAGAGACATTACTTGGCCAACAAAGGTCCATCTAGTCAAGGCTATGGTTTTTCCTGTGGTCATGTATGGATGTGAGAGGTGGACTGTGAAGAAGGCTGAGCACCGAAGAATTGATGCTTTTGAACTGTGGTGTTGGAGAAGACTCTTGAGAGTCCCTTGGACTGCAAGGAGATCCAACCAGTCCATTCTGAAGGAGATCAGCCCTGGGATTTCTTTGGAAGGAATGATGCTAAAGCTGAAACTCCAGTACTTTGGCCACCTCATGCGAAGAGTTGACTCATTGGAAAAGACTCTGATGCTGGGAGGGATTGGGGGCAGGAGGAGAAGGGGACAACAGAGGATGAGATGGCTGGATGGCATCACTGACTCAATGGACATGAGTCTGAGTGAACTCCAGGAGTTGGTGACGGACAGGGAGGCCTGGCGTGCTGTGATTCATGGGGTTGCAAAGAGTCGGACACGACTGAGCAACTGAACTGAACTGAAACCCCTAGGTAATACTTGCCACCCTATAATGACAGACGCATAATGTCTGAGTTGCATAGAACTAGGAGAAATATCAATAACTTCAGATATGCAGATGATACCACCCTTATGGCAGAAAGTGAAGAGGAACTAAAAAACCTCTTGATGAAAGTGAAAGAGGAGAGTGAAAAAGTTGGCTTAAAGCTCAACACTCAGAAAATGAAGATCATGGCATCTGGTCCCATCACTTCATGGGAAATGGATGGGGAAACAGTGGAAACAATGTCAGAATTTATTTTGGGGGGCTCAAAGATCACTGCAGATGGTGATTGCAGCCATGAAATTAAAAGACGCTTACTCCTTGGAAGGAAAGCTATGACCAACCTAGACATCATATTCAAAAGCAGAGACATTACTTTGCCAACAAAGGTCCATCTGGTCAAGGCTATGGTTTTTCCAGTGGTCATGTATGGATGTGAGAGTTGGACTGTGAAGAAGGCTGAGTGCCAAAGAATTGATGCTTTTGAACTGCAGTGTTGGAGAAGACTCTTGAGAGTCCCTACGACTGCAAGGAGATCCAACCAGTCCATCCTAAAGGAGATCAGTCCTGGATGTTCATTGAAAAGACTGATGCTAAAGCTGAAACTCCAATACTTTGGCCACCTCATGAAAAGAGTTGACTCATTGGAAAAGACCCTGATGCCGGGAGGGATTGGGGGCAGGAAGAGAAGGGGACGACAGGATGAGATGGCTGGATGGCATCACTGACTCAATGGATGTGAGTTTGAGTGAACTCCGGGAGACGGTGATGGACAGGGAGGCCTGGCGTGCTGCGATTCATGGGGTCACAAAGAGTCGGACACGACTGAGTGACTGAACTGAACTGATATCCTTTCTATGTGGTTAGAAGAATAATGGTCCCAAAGATGCCAAAGTCTCGGTCCTTGGAGATTTCACTGGTGGTCCATCGGCTAAGATGCTGTGCTCCCAATGCAGAGGGCCTGAGTTTGATCCCTGGTCAGGGAACTAAATCTCACATGCCTCAATTAAACATCCAATATGCTGCAACTAAGACCCAGTGCAGCCAAACCCACTCGCCGAGAGCCCATGCTCTGCAACAAGAGAAGCCACCACAGTGAGAAGTCCACACCTGTAACTAGAGAGTACCCCTCACTCACCACAACTAGAGAAAGTTCATACACAGCAATGAAGACCTAGCACAGCCAAAAATAAATAAACAATAAAAAAAACTGTTTTAAGTTTCAGTCCCTGGAACCTGCAAATATGATATGTTGCATGACAAGGGCAAATTAATGTTGAAGATGCAAATAAAGTTGCTAACTAACGGAAGGCTTGTACTGGGAATCTATGCTGGATGATCTGGGTGAGCCCCATGTAATCATAAGTATCCTTCAAAGTGAAAATGAAAATGTTAGCCATTCGGTCATGTCTGACTCTTTGTGACCCCATGGACTGTAGTCTGCCAGGCTCCTCTGTCCATGGAATACTCCAGGCAAGAATACTGTAATGGGTAGCTAACCCAGGCCTCCTGCATTGCGGGCAGATTCTTCACTGTCTGGGCCACCAAGCAGGAGGCAAAAGAGAGTCAGAGGGATGCTGTGTAGAAAGAGTCAGCGAGCTGTCATTGGTCTTGAAGGTGGAAGGGAGCCATGAACCAAGCAATGCAGCAGACTCTTGGAGCAGGAAAAACAGTTCTTCCCCTAAAATCCCTGAAGGATGCAGCTACGCTGACATGTTTGTTTTATTTTTCTATTTTTAAAAACATTTATTTATTTGGCTGCACCATGTCTTAGGTTTGACATGCAGGATCTAGTTCCACGACCAGGGATGCAACCCGGGCTCCCTGCATTGGGAGTGTAGACTCTTAGCATCTGGACCACCGAGCAAGTCCCTGACATATTAATTTCAGCCCAGTGAGACCAACTTACAATTTTTGACTCTGAGAACTGTAAGATGGTAATTTGTTCTAAGGCACTGAAGTTTGCAGTAGTTTGCTACAGCAGCAACAGAAAACTAATATACTGTCCAAGACTGTATTCAGTTCAATTTCCTCTTCTCTGGGTATATAGGAAGGCATATGCTTTTTCCTGTAGGCACAGAGGAGGGAAAGAAAAACATCCCAATTATTCCCGCCAGCAAATCCTTTATAGAACTCAACAAAATCAATCCTTAGGATACAAGACCATTCTAGCTCCATCAGAGTCACTCAAGTCTCTCTGAAACCACCTGGAGCAAGAGAGCATCCAGACAAAAGGTACAAACCATCCTGCATCAGTCAGGAACCTAGCAGGGAACAGATGGCTCATTGGAAAAGGGCAGTTGAAGAGAGCTAATGAAAGTGACTACTTGCAAAAGGTTATTGTTAAGAGTAACAAAGAAGGGCTGATGAAGCACCCTAGGACAAGTAACAGAGGGAAATTGAGCTCGGGACGAAACAGGGAAGGTGTGGGAGCACATACTGGAACTCAGTGAGAGCTGACGCTGCAGAGAGGACTGTCCAGCAGGAGCTGTGGGCTTTGAGGTGTTCAGTCACAGTCATGTCAGACTCTGCAAGCCCATGGACTGCAACATGCCAGGCTTCCCTGTCCTTCACTATCACCCAGAGCATGCTCAAACTCACGTCTATGGAGCTACTGATGCCTACAACCGTCTCATCTTCTGTCTTCGATACAGAAATATTGATAGGACCCAGGCAGACCTCGGTCCACACTGAGAAGGAGGCAGGGAAATAAATGCCTTAACCTTTTTCTTTTCCTGCCTGATTTTCTGCCAGTGTCTCCCATAGGCTAAAACCTAAAAGAAGTCAGATGGTAAGCAAGGGGTGTTTATGTAATCTACAAAGGTCAGCCTCCCTGGGCATAAACCAGGAGGAGAAGGGAGAGGCGTGAATCTAGAGAAAATATGTATCAACTTTCCAACTCAAAAGAGCCCTCTCCCCTTCTCCAAGAATGAAAACTGAAAGTGAGAGTGTTAGCCACTCAGTTGTGTCTGACTCTGTGTGACCCCATGGACTGTAGCCTACCAAGCTCTTCTGTCCATGGGATTCTCCAGGCAAAACTACTGGAGTGGGTTGCCATTCCCTTCTCCAGGGGATCTTCCTTACCCAGGGATCAAACCAGGGTCTCCTGCATTGCAGGCAGATTCGTTACCTTTTGAGCCACCAGGAAAGCCTCCAAGAGTATTAGAGGTCAAATTAGAAGTCAAATAGGCTTTATCTTGTACAAGCTAATGGGTGATGATAAAATGAAAAAATACTACAGGAGAATTTAGATAAAGCTCTTTTCACAATTATACCCATAAAATGATTTCAGAAAAAGTAGAAAATAACGAAACCTCCTTACATTAAAAAAAAAAAAATGTTGGTACATTTGAGATTGACTTCATAAGGATAACTAATGTACACTTGTCTCAAAAATTATTGGTTAGAATGGCAGGCAAGAATAAGATACTGGCTGGCTGCTCCATTGGTCCCAACATGGCATGTCTTATGGTGCTATGATTTATGGGTGTTTTGCCGAAAGTTTTCACTTTTGTCTCAGGCTGAAAGGATTTGTTAACAAAATAAGCCAATTGTTCTATACAAATAAATAATAGCAATATATATTAAAGAATTATCTAGCTTATTTTCAACATACTAACGTTAAAAGAGAAATACAAACAGCAGAAAACACATCACCAAACTGGGTTTTGACCAACATCCAGACTCAAACAGCTCTGGGAAGTTCTGTGTAACAGCTCATCTGGAGTCCCAAATGGGAAAAGGTCCCAGGCAGCGCAACCCTGGATGAGACTTAAAAAGACTGCAGTTTGGGGTTCCTGCTTATAAACCCAGGATGCAAACTGATATCATCAATCTATGGCCAAACTGCATATGACTTCCCTGGTGGCTCGGACGGTAAAGTGTCTGTCTACAATGCGGGAGACCAGGGTTTGATCCCTGGGTTGGGAAGATCCGCTGGAGAAGGAAATGGCAATCCACTCCAGTACTATTGCCTGGAAAATCCCATCGACAGAGGAGCCTAGTAAGCTACAGTCCATGGGGTCACAAAGAGTCGGACACGACTGAGGACTTCACTTACATACTCACTTATGGCCAAATTGCAAGCCGGGTTTGATGTTAATGCTGTTTGTTTTGTCTTGTAAAACTTGGAATGTTAAGCCTGGGGCTTGGTTGGCCCCAGCAGTTCAACAATCTCAAAATTCTTCCCCCATCTTATCTACAAGTCTTGCAGTCACAGCAGGCACTCACTCACAGTCAGGGCAGTGTCCAGGCAGGTTAGAAGCAAGGTCAGAGGCCTGCTCTGCTTTATCTCTAAGGTCTAAAGAAGACTATTTATTTATTTTCCCTAACAATGGGATTGATCACTTAGAAAGGCTCAACATTAAAAAAACTAAGATCATGGCATCTGGTCCCATCACTTCATGGCAAATAAATGGGGAAACAATGGAAATAGTGACAGATTTTATTTTCTTGGGTTCCAAAATCACTGCAGATGGTGACTGCAGCCATGAAATTAAAAGACGCTTGCTCCTTGGAAGAAAAGCTATGACCAACCTAGACAGCATATTAAAAAGCAGAGACATTACTTTGCCAACAAAGGTCTGTCTAGTCAACGCCATGGTTTTTCCAGTAGCTATGCATGGATGTGAGAGTTGGACTACAAAGAAAGCTGAGCACCAAGGAATTGATGTTTCTGAACTGTGGTGTTGCAGAAGACTTTTGAGAGTCCCTTGGACTGCAAGGAGGTCCAACCAGTCCATCCTAAAGGAAATCAGTCCTGAATATTCATTGGAAGGGCTGACGCTGAAGTTGAAACTCCAATACTTTGGCCACCCGATGTGAAGAAATGACTCACTGGAAAAGACCTGATACTGGGAAAGATAGAAGGTAAGAGGAGAAGGGGATGACAGAGAATGAGATGGTTGGATAGCATCACCAACTCGATAGACATGAGTTTGAGCAAGCTCTGGGAGTTGGTGATGGACAGGGAAGCCTGGCGTGCTGCAGTCCATGGGGTCGAAGAGAGTCAGACACGACTAAGTGACTGAACAGAACCCTGGGTCCAATACAGAAGACTGTTCCACGGTAGAGGGAGGCATACACTAAACTTGAACCATCTCAGACGTCTACCCTCTTTGAATACCTTGGATCCTTTTAGCATTAATGACCTGTACAAAGAGAAGCTCAAGAGGCGAGAATGTAAAATCACCGTATATAACACCACCATGCTAATACAAGAACCCTGGAATGTAGTCCTTTCCTTTTCAACTTCTGGATGGAGGCAGAAAGTTCTGCTGTCTTCAGTAACCCTCACCATCCCCTCCTAAGTGTTAATAGACACCAAAGAGAAGCAGCATTAATATTAGCATGAGCCCAGAAGTCTTGGAAGCCTTTAGCAACCCAGTGGCCATAGCGATGAGTGAAGCCAGGTTGTGTAATATGTGAAAAGCCCTCTGGGGATGGCAGCCAGTGAGAAAGGGTCATGGGTATAGAGCCTGTGCAAATTACCCTCCAGTTTTCTAGCATCACTCATGTCCTTAGGGTTGAGGTGATACAGCATCAGGTACATTTACATATGGGCTTCCCCATGGCTCAGTGGTAAAGAACACACCTGCCCACACAGGAGACGCAAGAGACGCAGATTTGATACTACTGGGTTGAGAAGGTCCTGTGGAGGAAGAAATGACAACCCACTCCAGTATTCTTGCCTGGGAAATCCTATGGACAGAGGAGCCTGAAGGGCTACAGGCCATGGGGTCGCAGAGTCAGATACAACTTCATAACTAAAAACCAACATTTATACATAGTAACAAAAAACTCAGTTGTGGTGAAAATTGTGTAAGGGTCATTGAGGACAGAATTTGACTTTGTATCAAATGCATGCAAAAAGCCAAGTTTACCCAAATTCAATATCCTGGCATTAGTTTCCAAACTGGCTGTATTATTTCCATGCTATCTTTCCATGTAGGGACACTGACAAGATTGTCATATAAATGCTACTTCTAACATTACTAAATTTTCTTTAAACTTTGATAACCCACAAGATATTAAATAATATCCAATACTTTGTAGAATGCCTCCATTTCCCACTGCCAAAAAGAAGGTACTCACTATCTAAATATACAATGGAGTAAATGAGCCAGAAAAGAATGTTTTGTAATTAACACATAAGGTAATATTAACATTAATATGTTCTGAAGGCATCTGGACCTCCGCTTTCTCCCACACACATTGGCATCATTTCAGATATAAAAACTTTTGACATTTAATCTACTTAGCAGAAGTCTTAATTTTGCTGCTAAAATCTTGGTAGCTGATAGTGTTATTCATTTATATTTATAGTTTTCTTCCTCCTGAGTACATAGCAGGCTATGTGCTCCCTTGAAGTTAGATAAAACCATCTGACTTGGACTTCCCTGGTGGAACAGTGGATGGGAATCCACCTGCATTGGCAGGGGACATGGGTTTGATCCCTGATCCAGAAAGATTCCACATACCCCAGAGCAACTAAGCCCATGAGTCATAATTACCAAGCCTGCAAGCTGCAACTACTGCGCCCATGTGCTGCAACTATTGAAGACTCTGTGCCTAGAACCTGTGCTCCAAAAGAGAGGCCATGGAAATAAGAAGTCCCAGTACCTCAACAAAGAGTAGCCTCTGCTCATGGCAGCTAGAGAAAGCCAGTGCACAGCAACAAAGACTCAGTGTAACCAAAAGGAAATAATTAATTTTTAAAAAACCATCTGACTTAGTTTAGCCAATGAAGAATGAACAGAACAAATGTGTAGAGAGTCAAGTTTGGGAAGAAACCTATAAAATATATGCATCATCTGCTTTATTCCTATCCCCCACCACAGGTCCCAGTAATGCTCCAGTGGGTGGATTCTCCCCCCATCTGGGTCTCAGAATGAGGACTATGTGCAGCAGGGGCCTCTGCTGACCTGCAATGAACACACAGAATGAGTGGCAACTGCCCTATCTGCACCCAGCCTTCTCTCTCTGCTCTTCCTGGAAAATTACTAACCCCTTAGAATCACACCAAAAAAAAAAGAATGACTGCACAGCCCAAAGATCTAAGCAGCCTCTCGTAGCTCACACTGGCAACTTAAGATAACTGAGATGACTGAGCTTATGACCACAGCACAGCCAGGTCTCTCCAGGTAGACCAAAGAAATCTTTAAACATCCCTCACAACAAAGGTTCAATTGACAGCAAAGTAGAGACAGTGCATTTTAGTGAAGGAGGAATACATTTTGAAGTCACCTTGAAATCGAAGGTTTATGACTTTTTGCTTATGTGTCCTTATCAAGTCACTTAGAGAGTTTGAAGTTCACTTAATTAAACCAGGAAATGGGATAATACCATGTTTTACAGACTGCTAAAAGGGATAAATGAGACAACTAACCTCAAATATTTTTTAAAAAAAACGATGCTCCAAAATCACTGTAGATGGTGACTGCAGCCATGAAATTAAAAGATGGTTGCTCCTTGGAAGAAAAGTGATGACCAACCTCGCTTCAGTTCAGTAGCTCAGTCATGTCCGACTCTTTGTGACCCCATGGAGTGCACCATGCCAGGCTTCCCTGTCCATCACCAACTCCCGGAGTTTACTCAAACACATGTCCATTGAGTCGGTGATGCCATCCAGCCATCTCATCCTCTATCACCCCCTTCTCCTCCTACCTTCAATCTTTCCCAGCATCAGGGTCTTCTCAAATGAGTCATTTCTTTGCATCAGGTGGCCAAAGTATTGGAATTTGAGCTTCAGCTTCAGTCCTTCCAATGAATATTCAGGACTGATTTCTTTTAGGATGAACTGGTTGTATATCCTTGCTGTCCAAGGGACTCTCAAGAGTCTTCTCCAACACTGTCATTCAAAAGCATCAATTCTTCAGTGCTCAGCTTTCTTTATAGTCCAACTCTCACATCCATAGAGGTAAATGGAAAAACTATAGCATTGACTAGACAGACCTTTGTTGGCAAACTAATGTCTCTGCTTTTTAATATGCTGTCTAGGTTGGTCATAACTTTTCTTTCAAGGAGCAGGTATCATTTAATTTCATAGCTGCAGTCACTATCTGCAGTGATTTTAGAGCCCCAAAAGATAAAGTCTCTCACTGTTTCCACTGTTCCCCAATTTATCTGTCATGAAGTGATGGGACCAGATGCCATGATCTTAATTTTCTGAAAGTTGAGTTTTAAACCAACTTTTTCACTCACTTCTTTCACTTTCATCAAGAGGATCTAACATATTAAAAAGTAGAGACATAACTTTGCTGACAAAGGTCTATCTAGTCAAAGCTATGGTTTTTCCAGTAGTCATGTATGAATGTGAAAGGTGGACTATAAAGAAAGCTGAGTGCTGAAAAATCGATGCTTTTCAACTGTGGTGTTGGCAAAGACTCTTGAGAGTCCCTTGGACTGCAAGGAGATCAAACCAGTCAGTCCTAAATGAAATCAGTCCTGAATATTCATTGAAAGGACTGATGCTAAAGCTGAAACTCCAATACTTTGGCCACCTGATGCAAAGAACTGACTCACTGGAAAAGACCCTGATGCTGGGAAAGATGGAAGGCAAGAGGAGAAGGGGACAAAGAGGATGAGATTGTTGGATGACATCACCAACTCGATAGACATGAGTTTGAGTAAGCTCTTGGAGTTGGTGATGGACAGGGAAGCCTGGCATGTTGCAGTCCATGGGGTCAAAAAGAGTAGCTGCAGATGAAACCTGTACAGCCCTCAAAGTCTAAAATATTTACTAAAATATTTCAGCAAAGTTGGCTGACCTTGGACAAGATTCATTCATAACCCAAACCATTCAATGTCTCATATGAATCTAGCCATGGACTTACTTTCCCAGAACAGGTCAATACCGTTTTGCATACTTAGTTGTAGGGCATTTTCCCCCTGAACAATGCTAATTGGAAACTTGAAGTCAAATGATCACTTCTTGGGTGACATCACCTAAAATTTTACACTGAACTATGAAACATACTAAAGAACCATTTAAAAGGTTGCTCTATACAAATATATGATACTGCTTATTTGTGGAATCAAAAAAAAATGACACAAATGAACTTATTTACAAAACAGAAGAAGTCACAGCCTTAGAGAATAAATTATCAATACCAAAGGAGAAAGGTGAGAGGGAGGGATAAATTTGGGGGTTTGGGATTAACATATACTCACTCCTACATTAAAAATGATAACTACCAAGGACCAGGATTGCACAGCGAGCTCTACTCAATACTCTGTAACAACCTAAATGGGAAAAGAATTTGAAAAAGAAGAGATATATGTATATGTATAACTGAATCACTTAGCTGTACACCTGAAGCTAACATAACATTTTTAATCACCTGTTTGTTGTTGCTATTCAGTCGCTCAGTCATGTCCAGCTCTTTGTGAACCCATGGACTGCAGCATGCCAGGCTTCCTTGTCCCTCACTATCTGCTGGAGTTTGCCCAGACTCATGTTCATTGAGTCAATGATGCTATCCAGCCATCTCATCCTCTATCACCCTCTTCTCCTCCTGCCCTCAATCTTTCCCAGCATCAGGGTCTTTTCCAATGAGTCAGCTCTTCACATCAAATGGTCACAGTGTTGGAGCTTTGGCCTCAGTCCTTCCAATGAATATTCAGGGCTGACGTCCTTTAGGACTTACTATATACTCCAATATAAAATAAAAGGTTGCTCTAGTCTACTTCTTGAATAAGCTAAATGAGCACTTCTATATTCATTTAATAACTCATTCCACAAACGTTTGTTTAAATGCCAGCTATGTGCCAATGAATTGTGCTGAGCACCGAGGATGTAAAGATAGGAGAGGTAAGGTATTGTACTCTAGAAGCTTGTAGGCTAGCAGAAGAGTTGGGAAATGTGTAAATTTAAAAAAATTATAATAAAGTGATGTAACAGCTAATAAATATATAAGCATACACACATATGCAAACCATAGCAAGAAGTTGAGGAGAGATGCTATATGAGGAGGATATATCAGATTCCCTGACATAAAGCACCCCAGGGTAAGAAACTCTATGTATGGGAATGTGGAAGCAAAAACTAGCTAGAACATCAACAAGGTATAAGCCGACCACAGGGCAAGTGGAGTGCGCATGTTCCCTGCTCTTGTCTGAGATTCCAGATGGGACCCTGGTCTGGATCCTGCTTGATTTACAGCTTTCACTTCTGCAGAATATCTTGGCACCCATTTCTCTTGATCTCAGAGTTTTCTACTCAAGAACACCACAACTTGTTTTCATCAAACTGAGTTGGTTCTTGTTTCCTAGATCTGGACTTTCCCAGAACAATGCCGGCTCTTCCATTTGGCTCAGAAACCCTCACCCAAGCTTTAAACCTTCTTATCCTAACCCTGATGTGCTCATCCTCTTACTTATTTCTGACTCAATTAAGCCAATGAATTTTGTCCTGCTTCCATGACCCCAATTCCAATTTGATTCTGTTGAGTGGAATGTTACAGAAAAGAATTTTTCCAAGGAGCCAACACAGTTATTCTAGTTGCATGGAACAGAGTGCTTAAAATTGGAGCGATCTGAAAAAGTAAAGTGTCTTTAGCAATCCAGGTTTGATGATTATTATATAGACTATAGAGCAGAGAGTGGCGAAGAGTAAACTAAAGAATAGAAAAAGGCCAGATTGGGCCTTGCAAATCATGCAAAGGAACATATATTTTATTCTGTGGTTAGTGGGAAAACAATGTTCGGTTTCAAACAGGGAGACATGTGATTGTATCTGCATCCTAAAATTTTCTCTGGAGGCAATATGGTCATGGTCGGAGGAGTGGAAAGGATTAAGGAGGAAGAAAGCAGTTACCTGCCAGGTAAGAAACAAGAGACTAGACTTAAAGTAGAGAAGAGAACAGATTTGATGTATATTTAGGAGATATTCTAAAATTGATGTCACCTTGGATAGTGGAGAGGCGAAAGAAGCAGTCCAAAACAGCACTTCTCACTGTGTCTTATTTATTTTTAGGCTGCATCGTGTGTCATTGTGGGATCTTAGTTCTTTGACCAGGGATTGAACCCAGGCTCTCTTCAGTGGGAAGCACAGAGTCCTAACCAGGGAAGTCCCCTCAATGTGTTTTAGCGAAGTCTAAGTTACAGATTTCCAATCCATTGTGGGCCATTTCTTTTGTAATATAAAATGATCATGTGCCTGGATGTTCCAGAAATGTCCACTTACCTTAAAAATCTTAATGCTTATTTTCAATTTCTGTACTTTTCAATTTCTAATTCCTGTATTTTCAATAACCTTAACCTGTTATGATGGTTATCTGTGGTCTAACTCATCTGCAGACCACATTTTGAGTACCATTGTTCTAGAAGGAATCAGAGCTTCTGACTTGGATCACTAGATGGATGGAGATGACTTTAGCCAAGGTAAGGAACAAAGAAGTGCACTGAGAGGTTGAGGACGAGTTCCATTTTGGACATGTTATTCTTAAATGTCCCAGGGAACACAGATGGAGAAATCCATGAGGCTTCTGGCAGTTCAGCTTGTGTGCACTTCCTTTGTAGAGAATGTCTCACATAGGGAGGTATTCAGTAAGGTTTTTAAAAGCAAAAATGGAAGCAAATCTATTCAATTGTCTACAAGGTAAGTATACTGGGCCTATTGGAGCAAGCAATGACAGGATATCAGGGTAAATATCTAATATATCCCCTCGGACATCTGAGAAATTACACCATAATCTGAAAATCTGAATTTGTTTTTGTTCAGTCACTAAGTCATATCCGACTCTGAGACCCCATGGACTGCAGCATGCCAGGCTCCTCTGTCCTCCACTATCTCCCAGAGTTTGCTCAAATTCATGTCCACTGAGTTGGTGTTGCTATGTAGCCATCTTATTCTTTGCTGCACCCTTCTCCTTTTGCCTTCCATCTTTCCCAGCATCAGGGCATCTTTTCCTGTGAGTTGGCTCTTCGCATCAGGTGGCCAAAGTTTTGGAGCATCAGCTTTAGCATCAGTCCTTCCAATTAATATTAAGGGTTGATTTCCTTTAGGATTGACTGGTTTGATTTCCTTGCTGCCCAAGGGACTCCCAAGAGTCTTCTACAGCACCACAATTCAAAAACATCAGAAAATCTGAATAGGTGGATTTTTAAAACAAGGCATGACATGAAAGTTGACTTCTGCATAAAGGAAAAAATGAACTCTTTGCAGCCATTTCTGAGCCCTCCTTCATGCCTCCCGGATCAGGGAACTCTGTGGGACTGAGACCTTCACCCTCAGTGGGCTACTTCTAAGTGCTTGAGAAATCATTCCACTGGTTCCGACATGACACTGTGAGGTGACTTCTTCAACCGCCTCTGCCAGCAAATATCTTCTGGATATCCATTATGTTCCAGGACCTATTCTAGACTTTTGGGAAACTCCAATAAACAAAAAAGACAAATTTCTAGGTTCATGAAGCATGGATTCTGGGATGAGGAAATACATAATAAACATATTTTAAAAAAGTCTAATTGCATTGTATGTTAGAAGTTGCTAAGTGCTATGGAATAAAGTAGAGCAGGGTAAAGAGGAGTTAGGAGTGCAGGCTGCAGACAGTGGTTTGACTCTATGTCAGAAGAGAGCTCACTGAGAAGGCATTGTTTGAGCAAAGACCTGAGAGAGGTGAAGGAGCTCACCAGGTGGTAACAGGCAGAAGGGCATTTCAGGCGGAGGATCAGCAGATGAGGGACAGAGGGCCAGAGTGAGCCTGTTCCAGGAATAGCAGGAAGGCCAGCTGTGGCTGAGTAGAGTGGGCAGGGGTGAGACAAGCCAGCGTTGCCTTCAGAAAGGCCATGAGGAGGGGCTGGTCAGGCTGGACTTTCCCTCTAACGGGGGATTCATGGAGTGTCTTATGCAGAGGAGTGAGGTCATCTGACCTAGATCATAGAGGGACCACTCTGGTTGTTATGTTGAGAAGGTTGGAGCAAGGTGACCCATGAGGAAGCTATTTCGGTACCAGTGGAGGTAGAGAGGAGAGTGTGGATTCTACATACATGTATTTTTTAAATTGGAGTTTAGTTGCTTTACATTGTTGTGTCAGTTTCTGCTATAAAGCAAAGTAAATGAGCTGTGCATATACATATAACCCCTGTTTGTCACCACAGAGCATTGAGTTCCCTGGGCTATACAGTAGGATCTCATTGTGTACTTGGTCGCTCAGTCGTGTCTGACTCTTTGCGATCCCATGGACTGCAGCCCACCAGGCTCCTCTGTCCATGGGGATTCTCCAGGCAACCAATGGAGTGGGTTGCCATGCCCTCCTTCAGGGGATCTTTCCAACCCAGGAATCCAACCCAGGTCTCCCACACTGCAGGTGAATTCTTGACGGACTGAACCACCAGGGAAGCCCAGGTTCTCATTAGTTATCTATTTCATACATAGTCATGTATACATGTCAATCCCAATCTCCCAATTCATCTCACTCTTCCTTTCCCTCCTTGGTATCCATATGTTTCTTCTCTACATCTGTGTCTCTAGTTCTGCTTTGCAAATAGGTTCAGCTGGCAGAGCCTACAGAATCCCCCGTTGGATTAGACAGACAGTGTGAGAGAAAGATGGGTCAAAGATGACCCCAAGGTTTTGTCTTGAACACTGGAGGAATGCAGCTAGCATGAGCTTTACAGGACTGACTCTGGGCAAAGAGGATTGCTGAAAAACATCAGGTCCTATGCTTGTACCTTGAGGTCATGTTTCTACACATCGGTATTTCCAGTACCAAGTATAGTGCCTACCAGGTAGGGAGAAAATACACGCTGAGTGGACGAATGATTGAGCAGATAATTAAACACAATCCCCAGGGGAAGGCAACATGAGGTCTTGCTATTTCCTTAGGTTCTACCCAGGAAGCACAGGACAAAAGTCCTCTCTGCTTGCAGATCCCCCAAAACTATCTGAATTTCTCTCATCCTAAATCGTTTCCATCCAGGAATTTTCAGTCAGTGTAGTGATAGAGTAACGTCCCCATTCTCAGAGCAGAAGCAGAAGCTCTCTTGTTTGCCTCTCTTCCGTCCCCCAGTCCAGATCATCTTGATCTGTTTCCAAGAATAAGAAAAACTGCCTAATTCTATATTTTTTCAGATCAAAAGGTTTTATGCTTGGTTTTCAGCTTTCATAATGCCAAACATAATTGAACTCTTAGATTCTCTGAGTTTAGACCAGCTGATTTAAATGTGGCAAGATACTATTTTAATTTATTAACCAGCAGCATAGTAGTGGCTGAATTAGGGCAAGGGGAGAGGTGAAAAGGAATGCCAGGAATGAAACACACCAGTTTCAAATATTACACTGATACTTTTTGATCATTCTGATGAAACAGCTTTGCCTCTGGAATAGGCTCTTTCTACACAATCTTCTTCTAATTGTTATCAGCTTGCCCATTGATCCACAGTAAATTAGTCTAATGATATTAAAGTAAAACAGATTCTGTCCATGAAATTATACAAACTATAACAAGGTTGACATTGGTCATACTGTGCAAGCTAATAATTAGACATTGTCTATGTCATTTTCTGAACTTTCAAAGAGAACATTAAACAGTAAGGCATTTGTTAATGGCAGAACATTTTCAGGGGAAAAATGGCTGGCATGAGAATTGAGGGGGAAAGGATCAACATAACACAGTGATAAGAATGAAATGTGAAGGGGTTTCTGGGGAAAGAGCAGAGAAATGGATATTTCAACAATAGGACCGAGCATCCTCTACTTTTGAATTCTGCCAGCATTAATACCTTATCTAATTAATTCTTTTTTATAGGTTAATCTCCATCTCTTGTTCATGAAGATGCTAATTCCCTGTGAGCTCATTAAAAAACTGCAGATTCTTCAACTCATGAGGGAGAGTTCCTAGAACCCTTGAAATTTCTCAGATTCATAAACATCATGCTAATATATCATTTTCCTGATACAATGTAGTTTCATATAACTGCAAAATAATATGCAAATTATCCATCTCTCACTTGATGATCAGCTTCTGTCCTGGCTGAAACACGTACTGAATTCATTTCATAAAATTTTGCTTTTTCTAATTTTCATAAAGAACATATGGCTGGCTTGTTTATATCATAGATCCTAGTCAGCAATGAAATTAACATTCCACTCTTATCCAAAAGGTCTATTTTCTGGCTAAGAAATAATGCTTTTTTAGTCTCCTTCACTTACCTCATCATTCTAAAAGTTGTCTTCATTTCAGACATCATTTATCTCTTTTCTGGCAGAAGAAAATAAATGTTCACACACACACATGTACACACACACACAAGATCATAAGTTGAGCCCACCCCTAAGTGCACCCACCCTAGGCTGCACGCTGGCTTCTGGTCACATTAGTGTCCAAAAGACTGAGACCTGTTCACCAGCCTCTAGGATTCACATTAGTCTCTCAGCAAGATCGCAAATGATTTCATGTCATGAGCTTTCATGTCACCTGCCAAATGATAACTACAAGTGTTAAATTCATGAAGACAAAGGTTTTACTCTTCGTTCCTTTGAAAATAGCGCAACTTATTTGAAGTGAGTTTACACCAAACTATATTAACGCAGGCTAAATTTGAAGAGCTCTTCCATTCATTAAACACAAACTCAAGATAACCGCTAAGTACTGTGAGTCTCCCATGACTCCTGCTCCCAAAGAGTATATTGTCTGCCTTGAAATTTTACCATTCATTCAACAAATGTTTGTTCAACACTGCCACATTAGCATATCAGTCCTGAACCACTCTCACAGGCCCTGAACACACCCTGCTCTACTGGAAGGATACAGAAAAATAAGCAAACAGTATTGGCTAGTAATTTTTGTTACAATACAAATGTAACAGAGTATTGTATAAAAATAACTGGAGATGTTTCCTGAAATGATATCAGCAATCAGGCAAACTACAGTCTCTGCCAAGTCCTCCCTCCATTTTGTTTTTATATGACCCAAGAGCTGAAAATGTGTTCCACAGCTTTAAATGTAAAAAATCATGAAAACAGTCATTCAGTGTGCTCAAGATATGGCCTTTTAGCTTGCAAAGCCTAAATTCTTTATTATCTGGCTCTTTCCCAGAAAAGTTTGCAGTCTCCTGGATTGGGTGGCCAAGAGAGGACTTTCTGTGGAGGAGATGCTCAAACTGAGATGCAAATGGCAAGAAAGTCAGTCACAGAATGATGTGGGAAGAAAAAATGTCTATCTTGTGGTAGAAGTGGAATTGACAGGTTCCAAGAGGAAGAAGAAAGCAATGTAGCTAGAGAATAGACAGGGTCAAGAGTTCAGAGATAAAAGGGGGAAGGAACTAAATAGTGCAAACTAGGTGTGAGTGTGATGAGACCATTCAATTCAAAATACACAAGATAGACAGTGGCAATCCTCGAAGGTGCTTCATCGTGTTAATGTTTTCGAATTTATTTTACAGTTTTCAAGGGATTCCAGAGTTTCTAATTTATAGACAAAGCCTCTATTAAACCACCATGTAAGTATTTGGACAAACTTCTGAGAGTAAATCATTAAGGTAAATTCCTGGCAGTGGGTCAAATATTATTTTCAGTTTAGAATATTTTTTGATAGAATATTTTTAAGTTTGATAGTAATATAAGTGTTATGCAAAATATTGGGAGGTGGGAAAGAAGAAGGCATTTGAGTTTAAAAAGATGCAAGCTAAGGCTAGGAGAAGAACCTCTTTAACATACACATGGATGAGTGCCAGTCCTGGGTCAGCCAGAGATGAGAAAGTGTGTTATTTAATTAGGAATAGGCATAAGACAGGTAACATTGGTTTATAGAACATGAACAAGGTCCTATCCGTGGACCCAGTTCAGATGGAGTAAGGTGGATGACCATTGTGTTTTCACATTCCTTGTTTCTGCCATTGATCTAAGATGAAGAGGGAAGAAGCAGTCATAGTTTGTTTGGATCATCTGATAGTTTCCTTAAGACTTTTTCTTCAGAAGATGTGGGCCATGAAGGTAGTGGGAAGTGGGAGTGGGGGCAGAAATGGAAATTGTTGAGTCAAAAACCAACTGGAAAATGCTTATATTAGTCAAATGAAACTTAAATGATGACCGATCTTAACTCCTGATTCCTCAGTCAACATCAACAGCTTAACATACATGTACTGGGCTTCTGTTGCAGAACTGATAGTTCCAAAGGTAGGTGCAGAACCCTATACTGAGGTCACGGGACACATTTCCAAAATTAACCAAGCCCCATAGCAACTGTTACCATGGGCTCTTCTGACCTAAGCGGACTCCACAGCTCCATATTAGGTAAAATATTCATCATATAGCTTCCTGACCAATCAATCACCTAATACCACCCATCCACAGGAATTTTCTTTGCCTTGAGGCTATGAAAACTGGCTGCTGACCCTCTTGAAAGGGTCAGCTCTCCCTTATCTGCCAGGAAGGCAGACCCACCACCACTATCTTTTCCCTTTGTTCTTAAGAAACTCACTCTTCTGCAATACTTTGTGTCCAGAAATCTTTTCCAACTGAAACACACAGACCATGACAGTAGGGGGAAAAAATAAATAAACTGAGATGTTGCTCTCAATGAGCTTATAATCTGCTTGGTTTCTCCAAGAAGAGTCAGTGGCTTCCTTCTTGGTGGGCTCTCAGCCCATTTGCACTCCTCTGTTACAGCACTTGTCACATACATTATAGAACTAATTGTGCAGAAGATCACCCCCTCTATGAGCATAAAGTGGGCAGTAATTCTATCTTACATACATTGTATTCCCAGTGCCAAGCCTGGTTGCTGCCCTTTACAAGATGGACGCTACATATGGAATGAATAAATGGACAAGCAAATGATTAAATATGACTCCATGGTCATTCTACACATGTCATAAAGAGGATGCACAAAAAACTCATGCATTTCCTATAAATCTCTGGCTTTTAGGTGTCAATAAAATAACCTGTTGGGGGCTTCCCCCGTGGCTTAGTGGTAAAGAACCCACCTGCCAATGCAGAAGACCAGGTTTGAACCCTGGGTTGGGAAGATCCCTGGAGAAGGAAATGGCAACCCCCTTCAATATTCTTACTGGGAAATTCTCTGCACCTCATATTTTAAGTAAAATGAAGATAAAAACATCAGCCTCAACAACTGTGGTCCAGATTAAAGGAGACTATGATTAACACAGAATTCAAAACATAGGAGATACTGAATATAAATTTAATGCATACGATTAACATATCCAACATATATGCCCTTTTCCATTTTTTAACTTCATGGGAAGCTCCTTGAAGGCAGAGCCCATGTATTACAACTTTATATTGTATCTCACATATAAAGAATGCTCAAACTACAGCACAATTGCACTCATCTCACACTCTAGTAAAGTAATGCTCAAAATTCTCCAAACCAGGCTTCAACAATATGTGAACCATGAACTTCCAGATGTTCCCGCTGGTTTTAGAAAAGGCAGAGAAACCAGCGACCAAATTGCCAACATCTGCTGGATCATTGAGAAAGCAAGAGAGTTCCAGAAAAACATCTATTTCTGCTTTATTGACTATGCCAAAGCCTTTGACTGTTTGGATCCTAGCAAACTGTGGAAAATTCTGAAAGAGATGGGAATACCAGACCACCTGACCTGCTTCTTGAGAAACCTATAGGAAGATCAGGAAGCAACAGTTAGAACTGGACATGGAACAACAAGCTGGTTCCAAATAGGAAAAGGAGTACATCAAGGCTGTATATTGTCACCCTGCTTATTTAACTTCTATGCAGAGTACATCATGAGAAACACTGGGCTGGAAGAAGCACAAGCTGGAATCAAGATTGCCAGGAGAAATATCAATAATCTCAGATATGCAGATGACACCACCCTTATGGCAGAAAGTGAAGAAGAACTAAAGAGACTCTTGGTGAAAGTGAAAGAGGAGAGTGAAAAGTTGGCTTAAACTCAATATTCAGAAAACAAAGATCATGGCATCCAGTCCCATCACTTCATGGCAAATAGATAGGGAAACAGTGGAAACAGTGGCAGACTTCATTTCTTGGGGCTCCAAAATCACTGCAGATAGTGACTGAAGCCATGAAATTAAAAGATGCTTACTCCTTGGAAGAAAAGTTATGACAAAACTAGTTCAGTTCAGTACAGTCACTCAGTCGTGTCCGACTCTTTGGGACCCCAGGGACCACAGCATGCCAGGCCTCCCTGTCCTTCACAAACTCCTGGAGTCCACCCAAAATTACGTCCATTGAGTCAGTGATGCCATCCAACCATCTCATCCTCTGTCGTCCCCTTCTCCTCCTGCCTTCAATCTTCCTCAGCATCAGGGTCTTTTCCAATGAGTCAGCTCTTCGCATCAGGTCACCAAAGTACTGGTGTTTCAGCTTCAAAATCAGTCCTTCCAATGAACAGTCAGGACTGATCTCCTTTAGGATGGACTAGTTGGATCTCCTTGTAGTCCAAGGGACTCTCAAGAGTCTGCTCTAACACCACAGCTCAAAAGCATCAATTCCTCGGTGCTCAGCTTTCTTTATAGTCCAACTCTCACATCCATACATAACTACTGGAAAAACTATAGCCTTGACTAGACAGATCTTTTTTGGCAAGGTAATGTTTCTGCTTTTTAATATACTGTCTAGGTTGGTCACGGAGAAGGCAATGGCGTCCCACTCCAGTACTCTTGCCTGGAAAATCCCATGGATGGAGGAGCCTGGTGGGCTGCAGTCCATGGGGTCACTAAGAGTCGGACACCATTGAGTGACTTCACTTTCACTTTTCACTTCCATGCATTGGAGAAGGAAATGGCAACCCACTCCAGTAATCTTGCCTGGAGAATCCCAGGAACGGGGGAGCCTGCTCAGCTGCAGTCTATGGGGTTGCACATAGTTGGACACAACTGAAGTGACTTAGCAGCAGCAGCAGCTAGGTTGGTCATTGCTTTCCTTCCAAGGAGTAAGTGTCTTTTAATTTCATGGCTGCAGTCACATCTGCAGTGATTTTGCAGCCCAAACCTAGACAGTAAAGAATCTATCTGTGATGTGGGAGACCTAGGTTTGATCCCTGTGTTGGGAAAATCCCCTGAGAAGGGAATGGCTACCCACTCTAGTATTCTGGCCTGGAGAATTCCATGGACAGAGGAGCCTGGCAGGCTACAGTCCATGGGGTCACAAAGAGTCAGCCACAACTGAGCAAATTTCACTTTCTTTCACTTTAAGAAAATATAATTCTCCATCATTTAATCATAAAACTAACATATGATCCTTGTAGAAAATTTTAAAAATACAGATAAATATGCAGAAAAGAATTAAAATTACTCATTGTCCCAAATCAAGAAATAGAATGTCTGAAAATGTTTTAGTTCATTTATTTCCAGTCTTATTTTCCTATACATTTTATGTGTGTGTACGTTGTTTCTTAAAAAAAAAAAGATTCTCCCTACTGGATTGTAACTAGATTCTACTTCTCTGCTTTGCATTATAAGATCTTCAAATAGCTTTGTATTTCAAAAACATGATTTTTAGTGGTGGAATAATATTTCCTTGTAGCATAAATTCTTTACTATTTTCAACTGTTGGACATTTATGCTACTTCCAATTTTTCATTATTTTAAGTAATGCTAAGATGACTAACCTTGTACATATATAACCACAGTTCTGATTACTCTGTGACATTTATGCATTGTCGGGAGGCTATCTACCATATCGGAAAAAAAAAATCCAAATTCTGAATATATCCCACTCAAAATTAAAAGTTAGGTTTTACTACTAACAACAGTTATGTGTCTTCAGGAAGTTATTAACCTTTCTGAGTCTCAGAAATGTGTAAGAGGAGAGACCATTTCTATATATTCATAGTATGTTTATAATAGTGTGGTATAATGAAATAAAAGAGTGAATGGGGATTTCCTGGTGGTCCAGTGGTTAACAATCTGCCTTGCTATTCAGGGTATGTGGTTTGATCCTTGGTCAGGGAATTAAAATCCCACATGCTGTGGAGCAACTAAGCCCATATGATGCAACTCCTGAGCCTGTGTTTCACAACTAGAGTCTGTGCACTACAACACAAGACTCTGCATGATGCAACGAAGACTGCACATGCCGCAACTAAGACCCAAGGCATCCTAATAAATAAAAACAATAGGTAAATGTTTTTTAAAGAAGAGTGGATCATGTCTACGTATGCACACTGCACCAGCCCTTGTTATAAATACCAGGACACTTGTTCCTAGTACAGCTGAAATACAAGGATATATTCTAGGACCTTTAGACATTTTCTCCAATGTGACAATTCTTTGTATGTTCAAGTAGATGCAGAAAGGTGAGAAACAAGTGGCATGTTTCACCAAGTGCTGTTAATTGAGTGATTTTCCTAATTAACATACCACATCCTAACAGTGAATGGATAAAGATGTTAATTGTCCTCTTCATTACAAAGATGGAGTTAATGCCAAGGATTTGAAACAAATAGCACTTAACTCCCTGAGCACCAGATGAAGAGGGAACTGAATGTTTGCTTTTGATCATTCTGGTCTTCTCATGATCCAAATCAGTAAGTACTTTTTATAACTTGGAGTCATGGCTGTATTTATTTCTCCTGGCTCTAATTTACAAAGGACCAAACTATAAATTTTGGTCAGATCATATTTGTAAATTTCAACATGCTTCCTAGGCTTGCGCCATCTCCATAAATTAGTTTAAATGCCACCTGCTTGTTAAAAAATGCTTTTCCCTATGCCAAAACATTTGTACTAGCAAATTCAAATTACATTTGAAAGGAAAGGGTATTTTTCAGTTATGAATACTTCACATAATGTCATTATGGGCTTCCTTGGGGGCTCAGATGGTAAAGAAGCTCCCTGCAGTGTAGTGGACCAGGGTTTGATCTCTGGGTTGGAAAGATCCCTTGGAAAAGGGACTGACAACCCATTCCAGTACACTTACTTGGAGAATTCCATGGATAAAGGACCCTGGTGGACTATAGACCATGAGGTTGCAAAGACCGGACGCAACTCTTTGTGACAAACACACATACAATAAGAACTTCAAAATAAAAATTAATAGGAGAACGTGGTGATTATGAAAGGACAATGTAGGTGGCATGTCTAATCCAGAAAAAATATTCAGAATAATAATCACCCACAATAATCCCTGCCTTGCCAAGGTACAAAAATCAAAACAGCAAAGTGAACACTGGCCCTGAGTTTTACCCAAACATTTAAAACAACCACATAAAATTAAAGAGAATTTTTTATTCCAAAATTATAACTTCTTTTTATGAAATAAAGGAGTCTATTCAATGGGTTGGCTTAGCTAGAAATCTTTCAGTTGGTTATTTGGGGTTTTTTAAGTATTGTTCCTTGGACTGCAAGGAGATCCAACCAGTCGATCTTAAAGGAGATCAGTCCTGGGTGTTTATTGGAAGGACTAATGCTGAGGCTGAAACTCCAATACTTTGGCCACTTCATGCAAAGAGTTGACTCATTGGAAAAGACCCTGATGCTGGGAGGGATTAGGGGCAGGAGGAGAAGGGGATGACAGAGGATCAGATGGCTGGATGGCATCACCGACTCGATGGACATGAGTTTGAGTAAACTCCGGGAGTTGGTGATGGACAGGGAAGCCTGGCATGCTGTGATTCATGGGGTCGCAGAGTCCAACACAACTGAGCGACTGAACTGAACTGAAGGATTGTTCCACTACACCCTAAACCCCACGGTCATCCTCCTCACCTCTGAACCTTCAGCATCTTGAATGGAATAGATACTTGGTACTTACATGCTGCACAAATGAAGGAGTGAATGAGTGTACACATGAATGCATGGATGAGCTGGTGTGTATTCCACTCTCCCCTCCTGGTTAGTCAGTGAGAAGACAACTTCTATTTCCTATCTCTTGACGATTACAAATTTGTTTTTGTGTGTGTGTGTGTGTGAAATGGCCTCTTGAGTCTATCATCTTACTGCCTCATTTTTAATGACCCTGTAATCTGTTTCTAAATTGAGAGTCATAAAGGAAATCAAAAAGATTGATCAAAAAATTAGATTAGCATTTGGTAAACTTAAAAAATAATAATATTGGGTATTACTATAGAACACTATCATACTGCTGTTATTTAGTTGCTAAATCATATTTGACTCTTTGGGACCCCATGGACTATTGCTTGCCAGTCTCCTCTGTCCATGGGATTTCCCAGGCATGAACACTGTAGTGGGTTGCCTTTTCCTTCTCCAGGGGATCTTCTTGGCCCAGTGATCAAACCCACATCTCCTGCACTGGCAGGCATATTCTTAACCACTGAGCCACCAGGGAAGCCCTACACTGTTGGGTAGTACTTGATAAAATATCACAACATGGGCTTCCCTGGTGGTTCAGTGGTTATGAATCTGCTGGCCAATGCCAAGGACACAGGTTTGATCCCTAATCTGGGAAGATCCCACATGCCATGGAGCAAGTTAGCCCATACACCACAACTACTGAGCCCACACTCTAGAGCCCGGGAGCCAGAAATACTGAGCCTCTGTGCTGCAACCACTCAAACCCAGCTATTCTAGGGCCCATGCTCTACAATGAGAGAAGGCACTGAAATGAGAAGCCTGCACACCAAACTAGAGAGTAGCCTCTGCTTGTGGCAACTAGGGAAAGGCCACATGCAGGAGCAAAGACCCAGCACAGCCAAAACTAAATAATTTTTTTTAAGAATCACAATATTATATGTAACAGAACTATGGAATGAGGTTCATGACATTGTACAGGAGACAGGGATCAAGACCATCTCCATGGAAAAGAAATGCAAAAAAGCAAAATGGCTGTCTGGGGAGGCCTTACAAATAGCTGTGAAAAGAAGAAAGGCGAAAAGCAAAGGAGAAAAGGAAACATATAAGCATCTGAATGCAGAGTTCCAAAGAATAGCAAGGAGAGATAAGAAAGCCTTCTTCAGCAATCAATGCAAAGAAATAGAGGAAAAGAACAGAATGGGAAAGACTAGAGATCTCTTCGAGAAAATTAGAGATACCAAGGGAACATTTCATGCAAAGATGGGCTCAATAAAGGACAGAAATGGTATGGACCTAACAGAAGCAGAAGCTATTAAGAAGAGGTGGCAAGAATACACAGAAGAACTGTACAAAAAAGATCTTCACGACCCAGATAATCATGATGGTGTGATCACTAATCTAGAACCAGACATCTTGGAATGTGAAGTCAAGCGGGCCTTAGAAAGCATCACTATGAACAAAGCTAGTGGAGGTGATGGAATTCCAGTTGAGCCCTTTCAAATCCTGAAAGAGGATGCTGTGAAAGTGCTGCACTCAATGTGCCAGCAAATTTGGAAAACTCAGCAGTGGCTACAGGACTGGAAAAGGTCAGTTTTCATTCCAATCCCAAAGAAAGGCAATGCCAAAGAATGCTCAAACTACCGCACAATTGCACTCATCTCAATGGCACCCCACTCCACTACTCTTGCCTGGAAAAACCCATGGATGGAGGAGCCTGGTAGGCTGCAGTCCATGGGGTCACTAAGAGTCAGACATGACTGAACAACTTTACTTTGATTTTTCACTTTCATGCATTGGAGAAGGAAATGGCAATCCACTCCAGTATTCTTGCCTAGAGAATTCCAGGGATGGGGGAGCCTGGTGGGCTGCCGTCTACAGGGTTGCACAGAGTCGGACATGACTGAAGCGACTTAGCAGCAGCAGCAGCACATGCTAGTAAAGTAATTCTCAGAATTCTCCAAGCCAGGCTTCAGCAATACGTGGACCGTGAACTTCCCGACATTCAAGCTGGTTTTAGAAAAGGCAGAGGAACCAGAGATCAAATTGCCAACATCCACTGGATCATGGAAGAAGGAAGAGAGTTCCAGAAAAACATCTATTTCTGCTTTCTTGACTATGCCAAAGCCTTTGACTGTGTGGATCACAATAAACTGTGGAAAATTTTGAAAGAGATGGGAATACCAGACCACCTGACCTGCCTCTTGAGAAACCTGTATGCAGGTCAGGAAGCAACAGTTAGAACTGGACATGGAACAACAGACTGGTTCCAAATAGGAAAAGGAATACGTCAAGGCTGTATATTGTCACCCTGCTTAGTTAACTTCTATGCAGAGTACATCATGAGAAACGTTGGACTGGAAGAAACACAAGCTGGAATCAAGACTGCCGGGAGAAATATCAATAACCTCAGATATGCAGATGACACCACCCTTATGGCAGAAAGTGAAGAGGAACTAAAAAGCCTCTTGATGAAAGTGAAAGAGGAGAGCGAAAAAGTTGGCTTAAAGCTCAACATTCAGAAAAAATAAGATCATGGCATCCAGTCCCATCACTTCATGGGAAATAGATGGGGAAACAGTAGAAACAGTGTCAGACTTTATTTTTTTGGGCTCCAAAATCACTTGCAGATAGTGACTGCAGCCATGAAATTAAAAGACACTTACTCCTTGGAAGGAAAGTTATGACCAACCTAGATAGCATATTCAAAAACAGACATTACTTTGCTGACTAAGGTCCGTCTAGTCAAGGCTATGGTTTTTCCAGTGGTCATGTATGGATGTGAGAGTTGGACTGTGAAGAAGGCTGAGTGCCAAAGAATTGATGCTTTTGAACTGTGGTGTTGGAGAAGACTCTTGAGAGTCCCTTGGACTGCAAGGAGATCCAACCAGTCCATTCTAAAAGAGATCAGCCCTGGGATTTCTTTGGAAGGAATGATGCTAAAGCTGAAGCTCCAGTACTTTGGCCACCTCACGCGAAGAGTTTACTCATTGGAAAAGACTCTGATGCTGGGAGGGATTGGGGGCAGGAGGAGAAGGGGATGACAGAGGATGAGATGGCTGGATGGCATCACTGACTCGATGGACGTGAGTCTGAGTGAACTCTGGGAGTTGGTGATGGACAGGGAGGCCTGGCGTGCTGCGATTCATGGGGTTGCAAAGAGTCGGACATGACTGAGTGACTGAACTGAACTGATACATATATCTAATTGAACATGCATAATCTAGCAACTCACTGATACAAAGAATTAGTATCTTGTCTCTGTTTCATATCCAAAGTGAAATCTCTAGGTTTCTGTGGGATCCTAAAGACTTAGGGATGACTGGGTGCTCTCTCCTCCCCAGATGAGAGATTTTTCCATAAGCAGGCAGCACCACACTGCTGATTTATGACTCTGGAATCCCACTTGCAGGGGTAATGGAAGGGGCTAGCCCCACAGGGTGCCTAAAGCTGCACTCAGTGACGACAGAAACCCAGGATCCTTTTAAAAAGAAACTCAAGTCACTATCATGTCAACAGGAACATTTGCTTCACATGCTTAGGAGACTTAAATCTCATATATTGAATAGGCAGAAGGCCTATTATGAATCTTAGCACAACAAAAGCCATGATCAATTCCAGACATTTAATTGTTTCCATTCTTTTGTGTCCTAGAGACCCATTTACTGCTACAAATGATTTTTTTTGATGCCTTTCTGAATGTAACTTCTTAGCCAAAATTGTGTAGTTATTTCATAAGTATATGTTGCTTTTATTTAAGTTTTTAAAAAAGCTTTATCAGTAAACAAAAAATATTACAGTATCTGTTAGTTTGAAGTAAGAAACTATTAGGAATCCAGGACCATTTTTGGACTCATGGTGTAGGGAGTCTTAGCTGCTTTTGTTCTTACTTCTTCCTTTTAACTGTTCACTATGAAATGGCATATCATAAAATCATTGCATTCCTTTGCATCTGTCTTACTACATCTCAGTGAAAATAAGATTGTTGTCCTTGTTTGGTCTCTAAGTCATGTTGGAATCTGCAACCCCAGGGACTGTAGCCCACCAGGCTCTGCTGACTATGGGATTCTCCAGGCTAGAATATTGGAGTGGTCTGCCATTTCCTTCTCCAGGGCATCTTCTCAACCCAGGGATCAAACCTGCATCTCCTGCATTGGCAGGTGGATTCTTTACTGCTCAGCCACCAGGGAAGCCCAAGGGGTAGTCTGCTGTTGCTGCTCCTGCTAAGTCACTTCAGTCGTGTCCAACTCTGTGCGACCCCATAGATGGCAGCCCACCAGGCTCCCCGTCCCTTGGATTCTCCAGGCAAGAACACTGGAGTGGGTTGCCATGTCTTTCTCCAATGCGTGAAAGTGAAGTCATTCAGTCGTGTCTGACTCTTGGCGACCCCATGGACTGCAGCCTTCCAGGATCCTCCGTCCATGGGACTTTTCAGGCAAGAGTACTGGAGTAGGATGCCATTGCCTTCTCCTAAGGGGTAGTCTAGGAAGACCTAAAACAGAGCTTCCAGGGAAAGCTTCTCAACTGAACTACTTTGTTCCTCTGAAAAGCACATCATGGCCTCACGGCCAAGGAAGGTGAGGGGCTACATAGTATAGCAAATTAAGCTGAACTTCTGTACAATTATCTCACCTCCCACTCTCTTCAACTGTCAGAAATCTGATTGTGCTCTTTCCATCTGATCCTAATGTTTAAGTTCTTGATTTCACTGCATTACACAGAGGAAGCTCTATGGTTTAAGCTTTCAAGTTAGCTAATCCATGCTCAAATCTGTATTCCTCATCACTCACCTGTACGACTTTTTGATGGTCCCCAACCTTTTTGGCACCAAGGCCAGTTTTGTGGAAGACAATTTTACCCTGACCACAGGGTGTGGGAAGGATGGTTTCAGGATGATTTAAGCACATTACATTTATTGTGCACTTTATTTCTATTATTATTCCATCAGCTCCACCTCAGATCACCAGGCATTAGATCCTGGAGGTTGGGGACCTCTGCTTTAGACAAATGACCAACTGAAACCTCACTTTTCTCATACTTTATTTTTTTTTTATTCTACTTTACAATACTGCATTGGTTTTGCCATACATAAACATGAATCCACCACAGGTGTACATGAGTTCACAATTCTGAACCCCCCTCACACCCCCCTCCCTATTCCATCTCTCTGGGTCATCCCAGTGCACCAGCCCCAAGCATTCTGTATCCTGCATCAAACCTAGACTGGTGATATGTTTCTTACATGATATTATACATGTTTCAATGCGATTCTCCCAAATCATCCCACCCTCTCCCTCTCCCACAGTCCAAAAGACTGTTCTATACATCTGTGTCTCTTTTGCTGTCTCGCATACAGGGTTATCATTACCATCTTTCTAAATTCCATATATATGTGTTAGTATACTGTATTGGTGTTTTTCTTTCTAGCTTACTTCACTGTATAATAGGCTCCAGTTACATCTACCTCATTAGAACTGATTCAACTGTATTCTTTCTAATGGCTGAGTAATACTCCATTGTGTATATGTACCACAGCTTTCTTATCCATTCATCTGCTGGTGGACATCTAGGTTGCTTCCATGTCCTGGCTATTATAAACAGTGCTGTAATGAACATTGGGGTACACGTGTCTCTTTCAGTTCTGATTTCCTCAGTGTATATGCCCGGCAGTGGGATTGCTGGGTCATAAGGCAGTTCTATTTCCAGTTTTTTAAGGAGTCTCCACACTGTTCTCCAAAGTGGCTGTACTAGTGTGCATTCCCACCAACAGTGTAAGAGAGTTTCCTTTTCTCCACACCCTCTCCAGCATTTATTGCTTGTAGACTTTTGGATTGCAGCCATTCTGACTGGTGTGAAATGGTACCTCATTGTGATCTTGATTTGCTTTTCTCTGATAATGAGTGATGTTGAGCATATTTTCATGTGTTTGTTAGCCATCTGTATGTCTTCTTTGGAGAAATGTCTATTTAGTTCTTTGGCCCATTTTTTGATTGGGTCATTTATTTTTCTGGAATTGAGCTGCAGGAGTTGCTTGTATATTTTTGAGATTAGTTGTTTGTCAGTTGCTTCATTTGCTATTATTTTCTCCCATTCCGAAGGCTGTCTTTTCACCTTGCTTAACACAAGCTGGAATCAAGATTGCCGGGAGAAATATCAATAACCTCAGATATGCAGATGACACCACCCTTATGGCAGAAAGTGAAGAGGAGTTAAAAAGGCTTTTGATAAAAGTGAAAGAGGAGAGCAAAAAGGTTGGCTTAAAGCTCAACATTCAGAAAACGAAGATCATGGCATCCGGTCCCATCTCTTCATGGGAAAGAGATGGGGAAACAGTAGAAACAGTGTCAGACTTTATTTTTGGGGGCTCCAGAATCACTGCAGATGGTGACTGCAGCCATGAAATTAAAAGACGCCTACTCCTTGGAAGAAAAGTTATGACCAACCTAGATAGCATATTCAAAAGCAGAGACATTACTTTGCCGACTAAGGTCCATCTAGTCAAGGCTATGGTTTTTCCTATGGTCATGTATGGATGTGAGAGTTGGACTGTGAAGAAGGCTGAGCACCGAAGAATTGATGCTTTTGAACTGTGGTGTTGGAGAAGACTCTTGAGAGTCCCTTGGACTGCAAGGAGATCCAACCAGTCCATTCTAAAGGAGATCAGCCCTGGGATTTCTTTGGAAGGAATGATGCTAAAGCTGAAACTGCAGTACTTTGGCCACCTCATGCGAAGTGTTGACTCATTGGAAAAGACTCTGATGCTGGGAGGGATTGGGGGCAGGAGGAGAAGGAGACGACAGAGGATGAGATGGCTGGATGGCATCATGGACTCAATGGACGTGAGTCTGAGTGAAGTCCAGGAGATGGTGATGGACAGGGAGGCCTGGCGTGCTGCGATTCATGGGGTCACAAAGAGTCAGACACAACTGAGTGACTGAACTGAACTGAACTGATAGTTTCCTTTGTTGTGCAGAAGCTTTTAATTTTAATTAGATTCCATTTGTTTATTTTTGCTTTTATTTCCAGTATTCTGGGAGGTGGGTCATAGAGGATCCTGCTGTGATTTATGTCGGAGAGTGTCTTGCCTATGTTCTCCTCTAGGAGTTTTATAGTTTCTGGTCTTACGTTTAGATCTTTAATCCATTTTGAGTTTATTTTTGTGTATGGTGTTAGAAAGTGTTCTAGTTTCATTCTTTTACAAGTGGTTGACAAGTTTTCCCAGCACCACTTGTTAAAGAGATTGTCTTTTCTCCATTGTATATACTTGCCTCCTTTGTCGAAGATAAGGTGTCCGTAGGTGCATGGATTTATCTGGAGGCTATTTTGTTCCATTGATCTATATTTCTGTCTTTGTGCCAGTACCATACTGTCTTGATGACTGTGGCTTTGTAGTAGAGACTGAAGTCAGGCAGGTTGATTCCTCCAGTTCCATTCTTCTTTCTCAAGATTGCTTTGGCTATTCAAGCTTTTTTGTATTTCCATACAAATTGTAAAATTATTTGTTCTAGCTCTGTGAAAAATATCACTGGTATCTTGATAGGGTGGAGAAGGCAATGGCACCCCACTCCAGTACTCTTGCCTGGAAAATCCCATGGACGGAGGAGCCTGGTAGGCTGCAGTCCATAGGGTCGCCAAGAGTCGAACACGACTGAGCGACTTCACTTTCAATTTTCACTTTCATGCATTGGAGAAGGAAATGGCAACCCACTCCAGTGTTCTTGCCTGGAGAATCCCAGGGACAGGGGAGCCTGGTGGGCTGCCATCTATGGAGTCGCACAGAGTTGGACATGACTGAAGCGACTTAGCAGCAGCGGCAGCAGCTTGATAGGGATTGCATTGAATCTGCAGATTGCTTTGGGTAGTATTCTCATTTTCACTATATTGATTCTTTTGATCCATGAACATGGTATATTTCTCCGTCTATTAGTGTCCTCTTTGATTTCTTTCACCAGTGTTTTATAGTTTCCTATATATAGGTCTTTAGTTTCTTTAGGTAGATATATTCCTAAGTATTTTATTCTTTTCGTTGCAATGGTGAATGGAATTGTTTCCTTAATTTCTTTTTCTACTTTCTCATTATTAGTGTATAGGAATGCAAGGGATTTCTGTGTGTTGATTTTATATCCTGCAACTTTACTATATTCATTGATTAGCTCTAGTAATTTTCTGGTGGAGTCTTTAGGGTTTTCTACATAGAGGATCACATCATCTGCAAACAGTGAGAGTTTTACTTCTTCTTTTCAAATTTGGATTCCTTTCATTTCTTTTTCTGGTCTGATTGCTGTGGCCAAAACTTCCAGAACTATGTTGAATAGTAGCAGTGAAAGTGGGCACTCTTGTCTTGTTCCTGATTTTAGGGGAAATGCTTTCAATTTTTCACCATTGAGGATAATGTTTGCTGTAGGTTTGTCATATATAGCTTTTATTATGTTGAGGTATGTTCCTTCTATTCCTGCTTTCTGGAGAGTTTTTATCATAAATGGATGCTGAATTTTGTCAAAGGCTTTCTCTGCATCTATTGAGATAATCATATGGCTTTTATTTTTCAATTTGTTAATGTGGTGAATTACATTGATTGATTTGTGGATATTGAAGAATCCTTGCATCCCTGGGATAAAACCCACTTGGTCATGGTTAAATGAGGCTGCTAACACCCCATAGGAGTACAGTGATTAAACAATAAATAATTTAATATTAATATCCCTTAGCTAAGGGCCACAAGCACAAACAATCTAAATATTACTAGGACAATGGAGAGTAAGTCAAGGATACTTTTGTTCCTATCTGAGTACATGTCTACAGATTTGTTTCTAGGTGAGTGGGAATAATTACATGCTACATCAGTACACGTTAAAGTCAGCAACAATAGGAAAATTCAAACTGCAACTAATAATTGGAATAGGGTTCCTTTTTCTTCTACTTTTCAAATACTCTATCCCATTATGAGTTATATAATAAATGTTTATACTATATCCTGCTGCCATGCTAACTGTAATACGGAAATAGAAAGTGGTATAAGGTAGGATTTCCTCCCAAAAGAAGATAAGGCTGATACACAAACTATAAGACCAAAACTGAACCCACAATAAAGCGGCTAAGATTCAGAACACAAATTACACTAACTGATAAGGGCTTTGAGTTTTAAATTTGGCCATGAATAAAATCAGAGTACTTTAACAAGAGAAGAATATATTTAGCAAGAACAACATTATGACCATAAACTTGGGCAGAAACACCAACATGGAATATTTTGGGACATAGGGGTGGGGAAGTCTGACAGGATGTAGATTGTACGAACTATTGTAAGGTTGTGGGGATCATAGTTAACTGGGTTAGTACCACAAAGAGTACTGTGTGCTTGCATTTGATGTCCCATTCATTAAGAATAGGGGCCCCCCAGACACTTGGTTGGAATGAGAGAATAATCAAAATGTTTTAAGAATTCTCCAAATGCAGAATGGAGTAGTGAAAAAGAGACAGCAAGTTGGAAGATTTAGTAGTGGAGAGACAATTTTTTAACTTACATCATGACTCATGTCTGCACAGAAAATGTACTTCTAAATTTGGTCTTTATTCAATTTGGCCTTTCTCCTGCACCCACAGGTTAGTGGAGAAAAGAAAACCTAAATCCCTAATGTGGTTTAAACTTAGTACTAGCCAATCATTTGAACAGTCCTTACAGCTACTGTTCAGTATCTCTGGACAATGGTGCTCCATCTTTGAGATGGGGTCCTTTTGTCCTACTTTTCTTCATATGTTAAAGTCCTAACCCTCAGTATCTCAGAATGTGAGACACTGTGATAATGTGTATTTGGAGATATGGCCTTTAAAGAGGTAAATTTAAAATGAAGCTGTTCTAACTTGTGGCCTTATATGAGAAGACTAGGATAGAGAGAGACACCAAAGGTGTACAAACCCAAGGCTGGCTTGTACACAAAGTAAAGGCTCTACGAGGACATGAGGAGAAGGTGGCCATCCGCAAGCCAAGAAGAAAGCAAACCTGCAAACACCTTGATCTTGAACTTCTGACTTCCAGAACTATGAGCAAATACATTTCTCATTGTTAAAAATCACCCAGTCTGTGGTATTTCACTATGGCAGACTGACCAAACTGATATATCAGGTTAAACCTGACTAAGAATATGAGATTTGCACAGATATTTGAAGGGAAGACTGGGGGTGGGATGTTCAAAGCAGCAGAAACAGTTATAACAAAGAACAATGAGTCAGGAGCTCGCCTTCCATATTTGAGGAACAGCAGGTAAGGCAGGTGTGTGAGGAGAGTTTGAATATGGGAACGAAGCAGGGAGTTAGAAAAGAGTTGAGGAACAAGTAACAGTCACACTGGGCTGAGAATACTATTATAAAAACTTTGGCTTTTACTTGCCTAAAATGGGGATCCATTTCAGCAGGCTATGAAGGAAAAAGATTCTTCATGAACTGCCAGTGGCTATGCAAATTGCTACAACTATTTCTATCTGATTTAGATTTTAAAAGGATCATTCTGTTTTTTTTCTTCATCCCTTCTCTTCCTGAACAACTTAGTCCAAAAGCCATGAGGTAGCACCAGGCAGGGTAGGTATCCATGCCAGCAGAACAGAGGGATGAGTTCCTGGTGGGCCAGGATGGGAGTCAGAGCCCAAGGGAGACACGGAGGGCACCCACATAGGAAGCCAGAAGAGCACAGGGTATCAGAGACCAACCAGGGTGAGGAGGACGGCTCTGATGTGGGAAACTGAAGCCAGAGCAGGATGACAAGATGAAGAGGCCACCATGCCGGTTGCCCAACATGAGGAATTAAAAACTGAGGTTTCTGTAGAAGGCATCTCTACAGAGGGGTGGTCCACAGTGGGGAACCAGAGCCCACACTGGGTGAGGAGAACATCTGGGTGTGGAAGGCACATACAGCCTGGAAAGTGCCATTATATTACAGCCCAAGCTGGGAGAGGAGGATGTCCATGCAAGGAAGCGGGCAGTGGTGCAGATGGAAAAGTGGTTACGAACAGTGAAATGTATTAGGATAATGGGAGCCAAGTTTCTCATGGTTACAGAAAGAAGTTACGAGAGGAAGAAAATTAGAACAAATCCCATGGTGCTGGAAACCACTTGGTAAAAACTCTTGGTTTTTATAATACGTGGTTATAAAAATCAGGCACATCTCATTTTACTGTGTTTTGCTTTATTGTGCTTCAGAGAATTTTTTTTTTGTTTTTACACATTGAACGTTTGTGGCATAGAACAAGCTTATTGGCGCCATTTTACCAACAACACTTGCCCACTCTGTGCCTCTGTGTCACATTCTGGTAATTCTCACAAGATTTCAAACTTTCTCATTCTCCTTATATATCTCTATATATTTTTCACTTATGATGATGTGTGATCAGTGATGTTTGATATTAGTGTTGCAAAAACATTTACAGTTCACCGAAGGTTCAGGTGACAGCATTTCTTAGCGATATCATATTTTTAATTGTTATGTACATTTTTTAAAAGATATAATGCTACTGTACATTTGACAGACTACGGTATAGTGTAAACATAACTTTTAAATGTACTAGAAAACAAAAAAGTTCACATGACTCACTTTATTGCAATATTTGCTTCACTGTAGTAGCCTGGAACTAAACCTGCAATATCTCTGAGGTATACCTATAATCTAAATATGGGTTTCTGGGTGTATACACACATAAACATGCACACATGCTCCTTAACTATATCCACTCAGAGGGGAACAGTGACACCCCAATAACAAGGAGCACTCCTAGCACCCAGATCATGGCTTCTAAGTACTACATTTCACTATAGTATAATTCCAAAGTTGGTACAGGGAATGTATAAGATGAATCTGAAATATCCTCTTGTACTAGAAATCACAGAAGTATTTAAAGAATGACATTTTAAGAGGACACAGAAGCTAGCTTGAAGGAGTTCCCATTGACCAAATATGGGCCATTTGAGCTTTACAATAAGTAATACTAGGAGCCTGTTATAACTAATTGAATAAAATAAGAAACTATAGGTCCATAAAAATAAATGGAAAGTTTGATTTTAAATGAAGTATTGATACAGCTTAAATTACCACCCCCTGTTAAATTGTTATTAATTACAAATGGGAGGACTTCCCTGGTGGTCCAGTAGCTATGACTCTGCACTCCCAGTGAAGGGGGCCCAGGTTCAATCTCTAGTCATGGAACTATATTCCACATGCCACAGCTGAAAGATCCTGCATGCTACAACTAAGATCCAGTGAAGATGAATAATAAATAAATAAATATTTCTTAAAAATTACAAATAGGAAAAGCATGTACATTTCCAGTGGCTGGCATCATGTATCACCTGAGAGAACACAGCATCACTCCTATGACATCCTTGACCAAGATATATAAACCAAATCTAATCATGAGGAATCATCAGATACTCCAAACAGAGGGACATTCTAGAAAATCACTCCTGCAATCTTGAAACATGTCAATAGTATGCAAATCAAAGACAGATAAACTTTTTTATACTGAAGGACTAAAAAAGACCTGACAACTGAATGCAACATGTGATTCTACACAAAATTCCTTTGCCACAAATACCATTATTAGGATAATTGGCAACATGTATATGAGGTTTGCAGACTGGATGATTGTAATATATTAATTCTAGTGGTTGTGTTATGGTTACATAGAAGAGTGTGCTTGTTTGTAGGAAATACTTGCTAAGGTACTACAGAAAGTTGGGGAATAAGGACAGCAACATACTCTCAAATGATGCAGGAAAATAAATGATCTTTGTACTGTTCTTCAGAGAACGCAATGGCACCCCACTCCAGTACTCTTGCATGGAAAGTCCCATGGACGGAGGAGCCTGGTAGGACATGACTGAGCGACTTCACTTTCACTTTTCACTTTCATGCATTAGAGAAGGAAATGGCAACCCACTCCAGTGTTCTTGCCTGGAGAATCCCAGGGACGGCAGAGTCTGGTGGGCTGCCGTCTATGGGGTCACATGGAGTCAGACACAACTGAAGCAAGTTAGCATCAGTAGCAGCAGCAGTACTGTTCTTAAACTTTTCTGGAAGTTTTTGTTTCAAAATTTTTTAAGTTAATAAAAGGGAACCCTCTTGCACTGTTGGTGGGAATGTAAATTGGTAGCCACTATGGAGAACAGTATGGAGGTTCCTTAAAAATTAAAAACAGAACTACCATATGACCTAGCAATTCTATTTCTGGGCATATACCCTGAGAAAACCATGGTTCAAATAGACACATGCACCTGGATGTTCACAGCAGCACTATTTACAATAGCCAGGACATGGAAGTAACCTAAATGTCCATCAACAGAGGAATGGATAAAGAAAAAATGGTACATATATATATAAGATGGAATATTACTCAGCCATATAAAAGAACAAAATTGGGTCCCACTGTGGATGGTCTTAGAGACTGTCATACAGATTGAAGTCAGAAAGAGAAAAACAAATATCTTACCAGTTCAGTTCAGTTGCTCAGTCATGTCCTACTCTTTATGACCCCATGGACTGCAGCACACCAAGGCTCCCTGTCCATCACCAACTCCTGGAGCCTACCCAAACTCATGTCCATTGTATCAGTGATGCCATCTAACCATCTCATCCTCTGTCATCCCCTTCTCCTCCTGCCCTCAATCTTTCCCAGCATCAAGGTCTTTTCCACTGAGTCAGCTCTCCACATCAGGTGGCCAAAGTATCAGAGTTTCAGCTTCAGCATCAGTCCCTCCAATGAACACCCAGGACTGATCTCCTTTAGGATAGACTGGTTGGTTCTCCTTTCAGTCCAAGGGACTCTCAAGTCTTCGCCAACACCACAGTTCAAAAGCATCAATTCTTCAGTGCTCAGCTTTCTTTACAGTCCAACTCTCACATCCATACATGACTACTAGAAAAACCATAGCCTTGACTAGACAGACCTTTGTTGGCAAAGTAATGTCTCTGCTTTTTGCTGTCTAGGTTGATCATAACTTTCCTTCCAAGGGGTAAGCATCTTTTCATTTCATATTTATGTAATACAGAAAAATAGTATAGATGAACTTAAGTGCAAAGCAGGAATATAGACACAGATGTAGAAATCAAACATATGGGAAATAACAGGAAGGGCAGGGGTGGGATGAATTGGGAGATTGGGATTGGCATACACACTGAAAGTGAAAGTTGCTCAGTCGTGTCCAACTCTTTGTGACCCCATGGGCTATATAGTCCCTGAAATTCTCCAGGCCAGAATACTGGAGTGGGTAGCCTTTCCCTTCTCCAGGGGATCTTCCCAACCCAGGGATATACACACGACTACGTATAAAATAGATAACTAATGAGAACCTACTGTATAGCACAGGGAATTCTATTCAATACCTTGTGGTGACCTAAATGGCAAGGAAATCCAAAAAAGAGGGTAAACACACACATACACACACACTCATATAGCTGATTCATTTTGCTACACTGTAGAAACTAATACAACATTGTAAAGCAACCATACTCCAATAAAAATAAATTAAAAAATAATTAAAACTAGGGACTCAAACACTTATACATAAAATCTCATACAGAACTATTGACAATGGCCAAAAGCTAGTAACAAACCAGGCACTGTCAGATAAATAGGTACATAAAATGTAGTAGATACAGACACTGAGATATTATTCTGCCATAAAAAGGAATGAAATACTGATAGATGTTACAACACAGGTGAACCTTGTAAACACTGTAAGTGAAATAGTCACAGAAGGTCACATATTATAGGATTCCACTTATATGAAATATCCGGAACAGGTAAATCTACAAAGACCGTGGATGGTTTCCAGGGGGTGACTGGAGTGCAGAATACAGAGTAACTGCTTAACGGGTATGGGGCTTTCTTTTGGGATGATATGAAAAGTTTTTGGTGGTAGAGACTACTGTGAATGTTTAGAAGAAATATCGTAACAAATTTAAGACATTAAAAAATGGTCTACATCCAAAAAATGTCTTAAAACACACACACACACACAAGAAGCCTCTCATTCTTGGGGTGGGGGAAGGATAACTGCTGCTGCTATATTGAAGACATTCTGTAGAGTGGGGCATGAATGTAGACTTACGTTAGAACTCTACTGCAGAAAGCTGGTTCTAGCACCTGGTCTACTGGACCAGAGTGGTAGCAACAAAGGCAGTAAGAAGTTGTTGGATTCTGTACGTATTTTGATGGCAGAGCCACAAGAATTCTTTAGGGATTGTATGTAAGGAATGAGAAAGAATGGAATCACTAATAATCTCAAGAATTCTGCACCTAGCAACTGAAAGAATATTGTTGCCTTCAATAATATAGAAAGACTGAAGCACAAACTGAATAATCAGAGTTTAGTTCGGGCCAAGTTGAGTTGAAGACGATTATAAGATAACTGAGTAGAGATTGGAATGAAAGTGAAGGTGACTCAGTTGTGTCCCTCTCTTTGCAGCCCCATGGACTGTAGCCCACCAGGCTCCTATGTCCATGGGATTCTCCAGGCAAGAATACTTGAGTGGATTTCCATTTCCTTCTCCAGGGGATCTTCCAGAACCAGGAATCAAACCTGGGTCTCCTGCATTGCAGGCAGATTTTTTACTGTCTGAGATACCAGGAAAGCCCAATAGAGATTTGAAGAGACATTTGGATATACAAGTCTAGAATCTGGGACAGAAATTTAGGCTGCAGATAAAAGACTTGAAAGTTGGTAGTGAAGTTATGAAAAACTGTTATACAGGATGAGAATATCAGGGAAGTAAATATAGATGCAGAAAAAAGGAAGGATATGGACTGAGCCCTGGGACATGTCCATCTTTAGTATGAGAGGAGATGGTCCCCAAAAGGTACTGAACAGTATTAGACAGTGAGGAGGAGCATTAACCAGTGGAAAACCAAGAAGAAAGCTGTCCTGGAAGCTATACGAAGAAAAGATATCAAGGAGGAATGTGTGATAATTTGTGTCAAACCATGTTGGTATCTCACATAAGACACAGATTTTTGGAGCTACATTATGAAATGCAAACCCACTTAAAGTGGTTGTTTTTTTAGAAAATCACCATTTCTTTATTTTGAAATGTTCTCTTTTTTTGATGATTCCTTGTCCTGAAGTGTACTGTCTGATATTAATATAGCTACATGAGCTTTTCATACTGTTCATAGTTATGACCAACCTAGATAGTATATTCAAAAGCAGAGACATTACTTTGCCAACTAAGGTCCATCTAGTCAAGGCTATGGTTTTTCCTATGGTCATGTATGGATGTGAGAGTTGGACTGTGAAGAAAGCTGAGCGACGAAGAATTGATGCTTTTGAACTGTGGTGTTGGAGAAGACTCTTGAGAGTCCCTTGGACTGCAAGGAGATCCAGCCAATCCATTCTGAAGGAGATCAGCCCTGGGATTTCTTTGGAAGGAATGATGCTAAAGCTGAAGCTCCAGTACTTTGGTCACCTCATGAGAAGAGTTGACTCATTGGAAAAGACTCTGACGATGGGAGGGATTGGGGCAGGAGGAGAAGGGGATGACAGAGGATGAGATGGCTGGGTGGCATCACGGACTCAATGGACGTGAGTCTGAGTGAACTCCGGGAGATGGTGATGGACAGGGAGGCTTGGCGTGCTGCAATTCATGGGGTCGCAAAGAGTCGGACACAACTGAGCGACTGAACTGAACTGACATGAGCTTTTATATAGTATTTTCATTGTAGAACTTTTAAAATTCTTTTACGTTCATGCTAACAGTGTCGTTGTATTTAAAGTGTATCTCTTCACAACAACACACAGTTGGATCTTGTTTTATTATTCAGATTAATAGAATTGGACAAGGAAATATTTGTTCTTTTTGCACTTAATGCAACTACCGATATGGTTTCAGTTCAGTTGCTCAGTCATGTCCGACTCTTTGAGACCCCATGAACCGCAGCATGCCAGGCCTCCCTGTCCATCACCAACTGCCAGAGTCCACCCAAACCCATGTCCATTGTGTCGGTGATGCCATCCAACCATCTCATCCTCTGTCATCCCCTTCTCCTCCAGCCCTCAATCTTTCCCAGCATCAGGGTCTTTTCAAATGAGTCACCTCTTCACGTCAGGTGGCTGAAATATTGGATTTTCACTAACCCCTCCTGCACTTTGCACTACTTTTACCATATATTTTACTTTATGTATGTTATAAAGTACATAAACAGTCAATAGAAAATATTTAAAATGACTTAAGACATTTTTCATTCATTCCTATCAGTCTACAGTTCAATTTGGGAATATTTCTCTATTAGCTTGAAAATTTTTCCATCTTACTTATTACAGCATCAGATCATCAGATAAAGTACTCTCTCAGTTTATGTTCATCTGAAAAAATCTTTATGTTAATTTTATTTTGAAGTTTATTTTTGCTGGGTATAAAATTCTAAGTAGGCATTTTTTACTAAGTACTCTAAAGAAGTCATAACATTGTGCTCTAAATCCTATTGTTTTTGACAAGAAGTCACTCTCATTCTTGTTCCCCTGGATATACTGTCTTTTCCCCTCTGGCTGCTTTTAAGACTTCATTTTTTAATTTGCTTTTCAACAATTTGACTATGATGTACCAGTGTGTCATTTTCCTTGTACTTTTAGAAAGGGCAGAGGAACCAGAGCTCAAACTGCCAACATCTGCTGGATCATTGAAAAAGCGAGAGAGTTCCAGAAAAACATCTATTTCTGCTTTATTGACTATGCCAAAGCCTTTGACTGTGTGGATCACAATAAACTGTGGAAAATTCTGAAAGAGATGGGAATACTGGACCACCTGACCTGCCTCTGGAGAAACCTGTATACAGGTCAGGAAGCAACAGTTAGAACTGGACATGGAACAACAGACTGGTTCCAAATAGGAAAAGGAGTACGTCAAGGCTGTATATTGTCACCCTGCTTATTTAACTTCTATGCAGAGTACATCATGAGAAATGCTGGGCTGGAGGAAGCAGAAGCTGGAATCAAGATAGCCGGGAGAAATATCAATAACCTCAGATATGCAGATGACACCACCCTTTTGGCAGAAAGTGAAGAACTAAAGAGCCTCTTGATGAAAGTGAAAGAGGAGAGTGAAGAAGTTGGCTTAAAGCTTAACATTCAGAAAACTAAGATCATGGCATCTGTTCCCATCACTTCATGGGAAAGAGATGGGGAAACAGTGGAAACAATGGCTGACTTTATTTTTCTGGGGTCCAAAATCACTGTGGATGGTGATTGCAGCCATGAAATTAAAAGATGCTTACTCCTTGGAAGGAAAGTTATAACCAACCTAGATAGCATATTCAAAAGCAGAGACATTACTTTGCCAACAAAGGTCCATCTAGTCAAGGCTATGATTTTTCCAGTAGTCATGTATGGATATGAGAGTTGGACGATAAAGAAAGCTGAGTGCTGAAGAATTGATGCTTTTGAACTGTGGTGTTGGAGAAGACTATTGAGAGTCCCTTGGACTGCAAGGGATCCAACCAGTCCATCCTAAAGGAGATCAGTCCTGGGTGTTCACTGGAAGGACTGATGTTGAAGCTGAAACTCCAATACTTTGGCCACCTGATGTGGAGAGCTGACTCATTGGAAAAGATCCTGATGCTGGGAGGGATTGAGAGCAGGAGGAGAAGGAGACAACAGAGGATGAGATGGCTGGATGGCATCACCAACACAATGGACCTGGGTGTGGGTGGACTTCGGAAACTGGTGATGGACAGGGAGGCCTGGAGTGCTGCAGTTCATAGGGTTGCAGAGAGTCAGACACAACTGAGCAACTGAACTGAACTGAACCCAGATTTGAGTATGATGAGCTTCTTGAATCTGTGAGTTGATATTTATCATCAATTTTAGAAAAATGTCAGCCATTTTCTCTCTTCTCCCTCAAGTATTAGACCATGTTTTATTATCCTTCATGTCGCCAATGCTGTTTTTTCCCCATTCTTTTTTTTTTTTTCACCCTCTGTTTCAGTTTGGATCATTTCTATCTTTTGCTCTGTCCAATCTGCCCTTGAAAGTAAATGTGTTAGTCACTCAGTCCGGTTCAGCTCTTTGTGATCCCATGGACTGTGGCCTGCCATGCTCCTCTGTCTGTGGAATTCTTCAGGCAAGAACACTGGAGGAGGTGGCCCTTCCCTTCTCCAGAGGATCTTCCTGACCCAGGGACTGAACCAGGGTCTGCTGCATTTCAAGCAGACTCTGACCTAAATGGGAAGGAAATTCACAAAAGAGGGGGTATATGTACAGCTGATTCACTTTGCTGAACTACAGAAACTAACGCAACACCGTAAAGCAACAAGACTCCGACAAAAATGTTTAAAATTTTAAAAAAGTGAAATGGACAGGAGGGGGATGGAGAGTGAGAACATGTCCAGAAATGCAAGCTGATGGATGAAGCTGAAGGGGAGATGAACTCTACTGATTCATACTGACTTCTCAGTCCTTCCCTGACACTCCAAGGACTGCAGCTATAGAACTCCAAAAGGAGCTACTCTCCAAAGATAGTAGAAGAGAATGTTTGGGAAGACAAGTGGGGTAGGAAACAGGGAAAAACAGAGAATAGGGAATGAGCAATATATCCTTCAGAGACAGAGAAATAGGATACGATAAACATGATAATTCGGAGAAGGCAGTGGCACCCCACTCCAGTACTCTTGCCTGGAGAATCCCATGGACGGAGGAGCCTAGTAGGCTGCAGTCCATGAGGTCGCTAAGAGTTGGACATGACTGACTTCACTTTCACTTTTCACTTTCATGCATTAGAGAAGGAAATGGCAACCCACTCCAGTGTTCTTGCCTGGAGAATCCCAGCAGCCGGGGAGCCTGGTGGGCTGTTGTCTATGGGGTCGCACAGAGTCAGACATGACTGAAGCGACTTAGCAGCAGCAAACAGGATAATTATTACTGTTCCTGGTTTTCGGAGGAAGTGAGAAAGCAAATGGGTAGCTGGTCAGTAAGTGATAATGACAGCTGCTGGGAGCCAGCGTGAGGAATCCCATGACAAGGTCATATGGCAGAGGCCTGATGGGCAAGGTGAGTCAAGCCTCAGGTTTTCCCCCTGGTATTTCCTGAGCATGTACCCCAAAAATAAGAATCTACCTGCCTTGTACTTTTCCACTCTTCTGACACACTCTGGAAAAAGTTAACTCAGGGCTTTAGTCTTCTGCATTTGAAAGGGTGTTTCAATCCAAAAACCCCTCTGATGACTTTCTAGCCTGCCTGCAGGACTCATGCAGCTGCGCATGTGATTGTTTGCAGCCTCCTGATCACGGGAGGCACAGGAAGCTTAAAACATCCTAGGAATGTAGGGGTTTCCGAGGAGTCAAAATCATTAGAATAGGATTAAAGGTTTCATTTGTTGAGCCAATACTTGCTGCCAAATTTTCATATATTTTATTTGTAGATATAGTTGGTATATAGAAAAACAGGTAGTAGCCCTGGTACTAGCAACATTAGATCTTTGAGTTAAGCACTTTCTTTGTTATAACACACTGCACCTTTGTTCTACAGGAATGTAACTTTATTTAGTACTTTGAGGGTGATACAGAGTAAAGAAAAAACACTTCTAGGGAATAGGAGTTTTCTGGTTGATAGACAATTATCCAGGAAGAGAGCCATAAAAATGTTAACAGGCCTCTTGGCCAGAAGATAATGTAAACCACCTGAGACCTTTTGTATATGGGAAGATACGCAAAAAGAAAGCCTGGTCTCAATGAGGGTCAGAACTGCTGCCCCTGCATAACTCTGCATCTTCCATTATTTCTTTATGTACAACTTGGGGTATATAAGCTGATTTTGAAAATAAAGTCTTGAGTCTTGCACTGATGCTGGGCTCCCCATGTCGTTCTTTTCTCCCCTTTTTCAGCTGAATTGCCATCTGGAGCGGGGAGGCTCACCACGTCTACTTACTTGCCCTGGCTTCTAAGACCCACACGAAAGGGAGCCTAAGGCAGGTCACCCTTCGATATTCAAGTGGGCTCCGGTGGCCTAACGTAGATGGTGCAAACCTCATCTCGAGGTCTTATTGGTTTTCCCTGTAAACCAAGTTATTCAGCCTCTTTCTCCACCTAAATTTCCTACTATACTATTTCTTCCTAATCTAATCTTATATTTCTAAATAAATAAGTTTTTCCTCGCCAACGCTGTCCCCATTTTGAATTCCCTGGATCCACTGGGGCTGGACCCCGGCAGACAGCATTGCTCCCAGCCAAGGATAACTTTATGAAAAACCTACAATCTTCAGCAATCTGACAGAGTCACTGAAAATTTCCCACAACTCTTAACTCTTCCTTTTCCGTATTAAGCACTGGGCCATAGAATCATCGTTTAACTACTCATTATTAGCTCATGATTGTTTCCATGTCTGTACTGCACTTACTCTATGTAAGCTACTCTGGTTAAGAACTGTAGAGGGACTTCCCTGGCACTCTAGTGGTTAGGGATTCTGGGCTTTCACTGCTGGGGGCCCAGGCTCAATCACTGGTTGGAGAACTAAGATCCCATAAGCATGGAATGGCTCAAAAAATTGTGGCATGGCTTTTAAAAACCCAACCAAACAAAAACCAAAACAAAACAAAAAAACACCACTGTAGAAATTAGAGTAAGGAGTATTTTCACCTGGGAGAGGACACATCCTTTTCTTCTTCTAGCAACTAGGGTGAGTGACTGATTACTTTTATCCATCAGGAATTGCACTGGGTTGAGGCTAGGTTGCCCCATCAGTTAGTTTTGGTCACTTCTTGATTTCAAATGGCTTGAAGGCAAGATCTGCGCTATGTATATTGATCTCTCTCTGATTTCCCACTTAACTTTCAGCTTCCCACATCTCCTTGTACTCAGCTAAATTCTGGGAAGCTTATAGGAAGATAAACAGGAATTAGGGAAAACCTCTAAAATGTGAGGCTATTCCACATTCCAATCTATTACCAGACAGTTTTAAGTTTTGCTGGTATCTCTTTACCCTAGAAAGTCCTTCTGCCTATGGCATACCTAATCATTGTCCTATCCACGTTCAGCCAGGATAATCTGCCACTGGTTGAAACTGGCTACCAGTCTTTGCTCACTTAGTAAAGGCTTGTCCTTCTCTGGGATGCAGTTCCTTTATATTTCTGTGCACCGATAGTGCTTGCTAGCTTTAAAATATATGTAGATTTTATGGTTATCTATAGAATTAAAGCAGGAGTGATGGTCTGTCGTGAAATTTTTCATCCTAGCAGAAGACAAATGTTGACCCATGTATTTTTATTTAACTCTTTTCCTTTTTATCTTCCAATTTCCTTTTCCAAACCCAGGAAATAAGAGGGTTTTTATATACACCTCCTCCTTTCTAGTCCCAAATAACTAGCTAAGCATTAATCACAATTATTGGCATTTGCTATATATTTTGAAGGTACTCTATGACCTAAACCCCTGTTTTAGCAATTAATCTGCCGAAATGTAGAGAGACCAGTGCCAAAATAATGTATTAAATTCCTTTTGAACTAAACAGATAGCCTTACAAGGGAAATATCTTGCCTGTAAAGACATATTTTGAATGTCAAAAGCTGACATTATTTCTGTGCAAGTAAAAATCCTAATGCTTCTCTCCACCCCCAAGTCCCACACCCACAATATGGATATCCCAAACCAATTAGGGCCAAGTTCACAGGCTTGAGAAAGCAATATAGATTAGGCTACATATTTTTAAAATATTAGTTCTACACTAGAACCTCATTTAGGGTAGTAACAATGAGGATTTTTTCCAAAATGAAGGCAAATACAAAAGAATTCTTTCATAGCAGATTCTCTTGACGAGTGAAAACTCAGCTTTAGAAAGTCAAATGAAGATGACGACAGTGACTTGAGCAATGCAGATACAAGCCAAGGGATGCCCGTCATTCCCATTCAGGAACCACCAGAAGCAAGAAGAGAGACACAGAACAGATTCTCCCTGAGTGCCACCAGAAGGCACCAACCCTACCAGCACCTTGATTTCAGTCTTCTGGCTTCTAGAACTGTAAGAGAATACACTCCTGTTGTTTTAACCCACCCAGTTTATTGTAAGTTGTGAAGGCAGTCCCAGGAAACTTAGGCAAGATTTAATTCTTGCCTTCAAGACAAACCAGTGGAAGAAAAGCAAGAAAATGTGTCTCTGTTCTTTTCTTTTTCTCTTTGATATTGATCATGACACAGTATGGAGAAAAGATTTTTTGTTTGTATGTTTATCACATACATCTACAAAGAATAAACTAATATCTAACTATCAAAACAAAAATAAATAATGAAAAGTCAAAGGTGATACCAAAGTGCTTTGGTTGAAAGAATAGTGACAATAAGAAAATGTTCCAGAATATCTGGACAAGGGGATTGGCAGATTGATGAATGTGCTATGCTTGAGAGAGCAACATGAAGTGAAAAAACTGTGTAGTTAGAAGTAACACAAATCTAAATTACTAGCAATTATAATGATACCATTCATTGAGAACTGTACTACACTCTGCTCATGGCTTTACATCATGTAATATAAAGCAACTCCAGGCAACAGGTATTATGATCCCAATATTCAAATGAGAAAAACTGAAGCCCTGAAAGTTTAACTTGATGTACATCACACAGGCAAGTTGCAAAACAAACATTTGAATTCCAAGTCCATAGGGCCATAAAAATCTCTAAATTTTAGTGTGAAGATTCTGTGCTCCACTATTTCATTTCAAGGGGTGGGGGTGGGGGGAGATATCTAGCCTATTGATTTAGATGGAAATTTAGGATTCCTCTAATTTTGTTTGGAGAAAATTATAAGTGATTTGTATGATTCTTCCCTAGTTGCTCCCTGAAGCAATATCTGATTTGATACTTGCTTTGTAACTTCTAATTGTTTTATAGAAATAGGAAACTTATCATAGGGCATATCCAGGGTGCTTGATGGGGACTTTCTTTTGAGTAGTTAGAGAGGCACAGGGAAGATTCTTTGGGCAAGTTAAGTGAGTAATGACAAGTTGATAAAAATCAAACAGTTATACCCATATCTTTTCATCAGAGTAAACTTTTTGTAAGAGAAAAACACAACACTAGAAGGAAAGGGAAAGACTAGTCAAAACACAATTGTGAAAGAGCAATTTTTGAAAATGCATTATTTTGGAAATCGGATATTCTCACTAGTAGACTTTTAAAACTTGGCCTGGAGAGGGGGAAAAAAATGGAGCAAAAAGAAGGGCTTACTTTGGATTTCTTTAGGGGAAAAAAAAAAAAGATGTCTCTTTCAAAGGAGAACTATCCATTCAAGTTGTGCAAATTACAATATGCAATTATATTTCCTTCCACTAAGTGTGAGGCCTCCTTAAGTCTACTGAGGATTTTCCCCAGATGGCTATCATTGCTGATGGGCCATCACAAGTCCTGCCAGTTCAGTGATTCAGAGCCTCCATTGACCAGACACTGAAATCTGCCACCATGCAGCACTGACAAAGGGAGATAAATAGCCAAGTGTGGTCAGTGAGCAGATGATTCTGTTGCCAAGAGCATTTCCTTGTTTCTTGAGTGGGATCACAGAACATTTAACAGGAGAGATGGCTGGAGACAGATCCCCAAGGCATTCACTGAGAAAAAGCCCTATAGACCAGCATTGCCATTGCCAAATGTTATGATGTCCAATTACCCCTGGCACTTTCTTCAGTTGCTACTGCCATGATGCTTAGGCAATTAAGCAATTCTAGTGATATGAACTCCTACCATCCTTCTTGTGCTTAAATAGATGACAGAATTGATTGTCTGAGGTCATACACAAGGTCAATATTCAACAATCACTCCACAAATACTTATTGTGAAGCCAAGTAAGGAGCAAATTGAAGAATACAGGCCTCTGTTTGTCTAATGTTTTGCTTACACTTGAGATAGATTCCTAACGTAGCTCTCTTCCTAGAAGCACAGAATGATAAATATAGCTCCAGATGATAAAAATGATAGTGAATCTATAGTTAGTTAAAAATAAATTAATTTAAAATGATAATATTAAGGCCCCCTTTTTAGTGGGTTTTTGCTATTTGCCATCTTGGTCATCTGAAGCTGCACATGACTGAGTGACTGAACTGAACTGAATCAAGACTTTGTTTCAGTAGCTGAATTCTTATCCACTCATTCGATTTTTAGTGTTATTGATGTAAAGACATTTGAACAATAGTCCATGGTTGGTCTGTTTTCTAGTTATTTATATTTCTAAGAATTCACTTTACTGTAACAGCAAGGAGTGGCCACATAAATTGATAAGTCAAAATGACATGGCTGGGAAACTTCCCTGATGGTCCAGGGGTTAAGACTTTGGCTTGCAATGCAGGGGGTTAGGGTCTGACCTCTGATCAGGGAGCTAAGATTCCACATGCCTTGTGGCCAAAACACCAAAACATGAAACTACAAAAAGTAATACTGTAACACATTCAATAAAGACTTGAAAAATGGTCCACATCAAGTCATGTACACATTGCTATAACTAAAATGAATAACCAACAAGATCCTACTGTATAGCAGAGGGGAATTCTGCTCAATGTTGCACTGCAGCCTGGATGGGAGGGTAATTTAGGGAGAATGGATACATGTGTATGTATGGATGAGTCCCTTTGCTGTCCACTGAAACTATCACAAATTGTTAATCGGCTATACTCCAACACAAAAAAAACTTTAACAGTAATAATAAAAAAGAAAGGCACTAAAATCATTAACTTGAGATATCTATTGTTTGTGATTAGCATTAATGTTTTACCAAGACATATGCTTGGCTACATGTATTTCCCTAGCCAAAAGTATTCATAAATACTGACTCTTCTTTGACTCTTCAAATCAGTCCCCTCAGAGATACTGAGAGGATTCTTCCTGGGCTATCAATTACAGTTTGGCTGGAATAAAACTCTTGTGCTCTTATTATTAAAAAAAAGCAAAACAAATCTTTTAATGACATGGCTGGTTATAAACTGATTAATTCCTATTAAATGGATGTTAATGTCACATGACTTGGTTAACAACTACAAGTAAAAGGTTTGATTAAGAAGAGCACATTTAAAAAGAGCATATCTTCCTATGATACAGCATCACTCATTTTTGTTAGGTTTGATTTAGAATAAAATTTCTTCCATACTGATCATTCAGGAACTTTCAGCCACATGAAACAGAGCACAATTCAAAACAGCATGAGCAATAAGTACATTTAGCAAAATGATCAAAGTCCAGAGACCTTTCACAAAGTTGGTTAGCTCAGCAGCTTGATGATATTTCTAAACACTCAGGCTTTTCTTTTCTAGGGTAACTGCCTTGTCCCCATGTGGCCAGCACATTTCTGGTTGCAGTATTTAAAGTCCAAAGTCATGGAAACACCCATGGTCCAGGCAACTGGGATGACTGGTTACCTATTAACTCTTACATCTTTAGAATGTTAGCCTACTCCTCAGGTTGTGCTCTTGTTGCTAAAAATTTCATCAGCTCTAGTTGTCCTCATTCTAACACATTCAGAGACAGGACAGGCTATGACTCTTCCCATGTTTCCACATCAGAGCAAATAAATTATTCTAGAACCTTCCAGACTTCCCCAACATCCCACCAGCCAGGACTGTACAACATCACATCCCCCAACTAGTCATTGGCAAAGGAAATGGAATTGGCATGACAGGCTTACCCCAATCTAGATTCAGCCCCTTGAGGTTGGAAAGTCATCTTCCCTAAGTACAGTCATGAGGCGAACAAGGCAGAAGGGTACTGGGGAGTGATAGATTCGAATAGCGTCCATGTAGCAGATATTGCTGGATGCTTGTGGGTTTTATTTTGTAATGTATGTTTGTCTTCCTGCTCCTATAGGTTCCTTGGGGGAAAAGGTATCTTGTCTCCTTGTCCCCATCCACATCTTAGGATGTCGGGAAATGGGAAGAGTCGGACTGTCCCAGGTGACAGATATTCCTTCTCTCCTCTCTGCACTGTGATCATAAGCCATAGCAATACAAGATTGGTTTCTATGACCTCAGACAAGTGATGCTGATATTTCTAGAGTTTCCATCCTCCAGGAAAATTGGACTCCAGCTTTGCAGACCTGAGATTCTTTACCAATAAAAATTTATCCATGGACTTGTCTTGTGGTCCAGTGTTTGTAAGAATCTGCCTGTGAATGCAGGGGACACCGTCCAATCCCTGGATCAGGAATATTCCACATGCCATGGGGCAATTAAGCCCGTGCACCACAACTACTGAAGCCCAAGTACTCTAGAGCACGTGCTCTGCAACAAGGGAAGCCACCACAATGGGAAGCCTGTGCATTGCAACTAGAAAGTCATCCCCCTACTCACCACAACTACAGAAAATCCCACATAGCAATGGAGACCCAGAACAACCATAAAAATAAAACAATTTAAGGAAAACAAACAAACAAAAAAACTATTTGTTTCTTTACAGTGCCTCTATCTACCATCAAGGGCTGGAAATGTCACCACTAACCCTGTACTGGAGGAGAAGCAAAGTGCATCTTTCATATGATCTTGCATTTATTTGGGAAGCTACCTTGCTATCCGTGTCACAGAAAGCCAGCCAAAAAAAGGCAGAACCACCAATTTATGGATAAAATATCTCTCAGCTGGAAGGGATGTTCTGTTTTGTCTTTTAGAGCCAGCTAGACTAATTTCAAATTCATTTTAACTTTTTTTCTCAGATTGTCAACAGCCACAACACTGGATTTAAGCCCCTGTGCTCTTTAGCAGCATTTCAAAGATGAATTGAAGTAGCTACTAAGTTACAGGTTAAAAAAAAAAAAATTAACCAAAGGTGTCAAACATTAAAGTAACTCATTTTTCCTGCCTAAACTGATATCTCTGTGAGACTTAAAAATGACTGAAGTAACACCTTCCATATTTTCGATGAACTGCAATACAATGACCCTATTTGTATCTCTTTCAGAATGTCTTGTGTTGAGGGTTTTTATCTGCACTTACCCCCCTCCACACAGGACCTTTTAAGCCACATCTGTGGAATCACACCAACCATGTGGATATTCTCTGCAAATGCAAATATTCATAAAATATTCTCCGAGTAGATGGGCACGGAGTTCGCTGATAGTTTAGAATAATTAAAGGGGCTCGGTGGGCAAATGTCAAAATAGAAAAAATACAGCAGAAAATGGGGAAAAGTGACAATATAAATGTCCAGATCTCTGTATTATCACTTGCTGTACATCTCACCAGACAGCTGATTCCCTGCTTGGTATGGGTTTCAGCATCTAGTGATTTATTGGGTAATTCAGCATTTGCCAGTATGTCTTGTGCTAATTAAATGCATCGCACTCTATTCAGAAATGTCACAATTGATTTGTCTTCTGCAAGCACTGACTTTATTTCAATCTTCTGAAAAAGATTTTATGAGTCCCAGATAACTTATCCTGGCACATTCATTTCCCAGGGTGGCTTCCGCATGTGAGGGCAGTATGAGAGGAAACCCTCGGTGAACATTCGATACAAATACCTTTGCAGACATCTTCTTTATCCATCACCTGCCATACAGCGGAGAAACAGCCAAGGTATGGCCCAATTACAAACCACCCCATTAGCTTATAAAAGCATTTAAACATGACAGAAGTTAATGGAAAATGATACTGGCAGATCTCACTAAATAATTGTTAGATCAATCCCAAAACAGGTACTTTGAAAGTGTGTTATTTATTATGAGGTGTCTGCTGCTGCTGCTGCTGCTGCTGCTGCTGCTAAGTCACTTCAGTCGTGTCCGACTCTGTGCAACCCCATTGACGGTATTCATAAATTGATTTTGACTGAATTTAGCTATTAACTAGCTTGCATACAAGAGGAAATTACATAATATCATTTCACGGGCAGGGAGAGGGGATGAGAAAAATGCAGCAAGTGAAGTTTCTGGGAGACAACACATCTTACACTCCCATAGAACATCAGCCGTCACACTGGACTATGAGCTGTTACTTAATTCCAGATAGGTTTCTCTCATGCACGTCTTGCTCTGAATCCAGCTACAGCCTCCATAGTTAGAGTCTTCTTTAAGGATGAGCCACAGGAAAAATACCCAACTTAGTCCAGAGGAAATAAAAGTTCAGTTCCAAAAAGCCACTGCTCATGAATTGATTAACTGTGTCACAGAAAGAGAAAGAAGATCATATATGTCCTATTGGAAAAGAGCCATCACTGTATTATCCATACAACAAAGAAAAAGAGGACTCAAAGAAGAGAGACAATGAAGTTTCCAACAGGACAATTTTAGAGGGCACTTTTTTTCTGGAAATTAGTAACTCACTAGCAATGGCACCCCACTCCAGTACTCTTGCCTGGAAAATCCCATGGACGGAGGAGCCTGGTAGGCTGCAGTCCATGGGGTCGCCAAGAGTCGGACACAACTGAGCAATTTCACTTTCACTTTTCACTTTCATGCGTTGGAGAAGGAAATGGCAACCCACTCCAGTGTTCTTGCCTGGAGAATCCCAGGGACGGGGGAGCCTGGTGGGCTGCCATCTCTGGGGTCGCATAGAGTCGGATACGACTGAAGCGACTTAGCAGCAGCAGCAGCAGCAGCTTGTATTAACCATTTTTCTCCTTGTTTATATTAACATTTGGGTCTGAGTACAAAGATACCTGACTGAATAGTAATAATATCAGTTTTCAAAGTCTATCTGTTCTCCTATTCAAGACGCAATTTTTCTTTGAAATTCAATGTAATGCTAATCATAAGGGCAGAGCTCTTTATGGGGATTAAGTTCAAGCTCTTTATGGGGTCCTATTGAAATGGCCATTGTTCTATCCATTTTAGGGAAAGTTAAGTCTATGTGAGACTAATTAATTTATTCAGCAGTCCTACAAATCAGACATTTTACCCTATTTCTAATATAGTGCAATCAAATAATTTAAAGTCACTCCATGAGACTGGGTTTGTGAATAGCTAAAGTAAAGCTGCAAATGACTATAGAAGGTTTTTCAGCAAAAACACAAAAGGAATGTATGAAGCAACAGTGTACCAACTAATTTCTTATACTTTTAAACTTGAAGGTAAACTACAATTTTCTCTGAATAGGAAACTGAGATGCAAATTAGTTGTGATACTACTTAAAAGTATACAAAGAGCTGCAAAATGGCAGAGTGCATGCTAAGTCATTTCAATTGTGTTTGACTCTTAGAGACCCTATGGACTGCAGCCTGCCATGCTCCTCTGTCCATGGGATTCTCCAGGCAAGAATACTACAGTGGGTTGCCATGCCCTCCTCCAGTAGATCTTCCAGACCCAGGGATAAAACCTGTAAACCTTATGTCTCCTGCACTGGCAGGCAGGTTCTTTACCACTAGCACCAACTGAAACTCAAAAATAGACTTCTTTCTGCAAAATACATCTCTCTCCATCATCATGCAGTTGAAACTGCATTCCAGGTCACTATATAAACAAAATCAAAACATTACCAGGAAAAAATGGATTAACCCAATTTTAGATCATGTGATTCCACAGCCTATATTCTCAAATGCAGAAGTGTAATATTTGCCATAGTATGTTGTCCAAATCTCCCCTTCAGGATGAACACCCTCATTCCCTGACTGCCTGAAATCTTGGAGACTGAGTTCTTAGCTCAGCCCCTCTCTAGGAACAGCCATTAGTCCAGGTCACATATCCTTCCAAAAGGTAGCAAATATCCTATGATTGAGAGGAGTATAAAATCTTGACCCCTTGCCACCAGGTAAGATGACTCTTAAGACCATCTCAGTTTTGGAAGTCTCTGTGGATTCACTCAGGTCTCTGCTTAAACTCCATTGTAATCTGACTTTGCTAACATCTGTTGGATCATAGAAAAAGCAAGGGGATTCCAGAAAAACATCTACCTCTGCTTCATTGACTACACTAAAGCTTTTGACGGTGTGGATCACCACAAACTGTGGAAAATTCTTAAAGAGACGGGAATACCACATGACCTAACAGCCTCCTGAGAAGCCTGTATGCAGGTCAAGAACGAACCATTAGAATCGAACATGGAACAATGGACTGGATCAAAATTGGGAAAGGAGTATGTCAAAGCTGTATATTGTCATCCTGCTTATTTAACTTCTATGCAGAGTACATCATGTGAAATGCTGGGCTGGATAAAGCACAAGCTGGAATCAAGATGGCCAGGAGAAATATCAACAACCTCAGATGTGCAGATGACATCACCCTAATGATAGAAAGGAACTAAAAAGCCTCTTGATGAAGGTGAAAGAGGAGAATGAAAAGGCTGGTTTAAAACTCAACATTCAAAAAACTAGGATCAGGCCATCCAGTCCCATCACTTCATGGCAAATAGATGGGGAAGCAAAGGAAACAGTGACAGACTTTATTTTCTTTGGCTCCAAAATCACTGCAGATGGTGACTGTAGCCATGAAACTAAAAGACGTTTGCTTCTTGGAAGAAAAGCTATGACAAACCTAAACAGTGTTTGAAAAAAGCAGAGACATCAGTTTTCTGACAAAGGTCCATCTAATCAAAGCTATGGTCTTTCCAGTAGTCATGTATGGATGTGAGAGTTGGACCACAAAGAAGGCTGAGCACCAAAGAATTAATGCTTTGAAACTGTGGTGCTGGAGAAGACTCTTCAGAGTCCCTTGGACAGCAAGGAGATCAAACCAGTCAATTCTAAAGGAAATCAACCCTGCATATTCATTGTAAGGACTGAAGCTGAAGCTCTAATACTTGGGCCATCTGATGTGAAGAGACTACTCATTGGAAAAGATCCTGATGCTAGGAAACATTGAGGAGAAGGGGGCAACAGAGGATGAGGTGGTTGGATGGCATCATTGACTCAATGGACATGAATCTGAGCAAACTCTGGGAGATAGTGAAGGACTGGTAGCTGGTATGCTGCAGATCATAGGGTCACAAAAAGTCAGAAACCACTGAGCGACTGAACAATAACAACACTGAAAAGAGTGGAAAAGACTGGAGCATAAATGTTGAGAGGCAAGTGGAATGTATGTAGCATAACTTCTAATTCCCCCAATCCTTCTCAACGTCCCCCGTATTTGAATTTTGCACAGCTGTACAGGTGAGAGAGTAGCATTGACATATATGTGTAAAATATCATATGTAAAATAGATAGCTAGTGGGAACCTGTGGTGTAGCATAGAGAGCTCAGCTAGGTGCTCTGTGATGACCTAGAGAGGTGGGGTGGGGGTGGGTAGAGGGGAGGCTCAAGAGGAAGGGGATATGTATATACATACATAGCTGTATATATGTATGTATATATACATACATACACTTAGCTGTAAAGTAGAAACTAATACAATACTGAAAAGCAGTTTTACCCCAATTTTAAAAAAAAAATCTGTTCAGTTAATCCTGATGACCTTTAAGTGACTGGTTCACTGCATAAAAACTACCTCTCTGCACTGATCATCAACAGGTAAAATTTTTAATATGGACATAGACACAAATTTTATGAGATTTTATTTGTAATCACTTTTTAATACTTATTTGTAGGTTCCATTTACCTAAGAATGTAAAAAAAAAAAAACAAAACAAAACAAAATAAAACAAAACACTGAATATTTGTAATACATGCTTTTTGGAAACCTAAGGAAACCATTACAAAAGTACTTCAGTGACTATTTGAACAGGAACAAGAATTCAGCTTCCTGTTCTCTGAGAGTTAAGAAGCTTGCTACCTTGGTCGTTACCCTTGAAGATTCCCAAGGGGAGCCCTGAAAGGTCATAAGAAATCAGCAAGGTCAAGGTACTCAAGTGCTTAACAAATAAGATGACGGAGTCATCAGTCATTGGCATGGGCATCTTCCCATAAAGGGAGCAGCTATTGGGTTTAAGGGATCAGTTAATCTCAGTCATACTTTATCTTATTTCTGCAGAAGGAAGAGGTGGTCTAGGAATAAGTAAGAGGAGTCAACTCACTTCCCAGAGTTGTTCAATTGCTCCTTTCTTTATGCAGAGCCTTTTCATAGAGAAGAGGAGAAGAGAAAGGTACTTGCTCTCAGGTGTTAGGATAAAAAGTTCAAGACTTTTCCCTTATGGCAAGTCACGGGGCCTGCACCAGAACCCTCCTGATTAATTTCACTGACAAAATAGAATAAAATGATCTTTTTGGTTATCCATTTTAAACACAGCAGTGTATCCATGTTGATTCGAAACTCCCTAACTATCCCTTCTCTAAATTCTGCTCGGTGTTATGTGGCAGTCTGGATAGGAAGGGAGTTTGGGGGAAAATGGATACATGTATATGTATGGCTGAGTCCCTTTGCTGTCCACCTGAAACTATCACAACACTGTTAATAGGCTATACTACAAAATAAAAGTTTTTTTAAAAAAATAGAGTAAGATGAGAAAAATACAGCAAACTTCAACATCAGCACAGACACAATCACATTTTTACAGATTTTTTTTTTGTAATAGAAAAAGCTGTATTTTTAAAATACTTAAAAGGAAAAAATAAAACTGAAATTACAATATAAATCCTGTAAAGAATGCACTTTGAATGTATTTTTGTCTTGAATTCATGTAATAACAGTATGATGCATACCTCATATGAGAAGATGTTACTAACACAGCTACAATGCTTCCTTTTCATTTAAATACCACAGCAAGTAGGTGCATAACGCTTTCGTTTAGGAAGAGTACATAAATACGTTCATCCCCACAATGACATGAAATGTAAGCAAGATTTTGGATAAAATGACATTTAAGTGTTTCTAATTTTTCCCACAATAAGACATCAATTTCACTTTTTTTTTAGAATCGGTGGTATTATTAATTCCACCCTCTAATTTCTTTCTGTTCTTTTTGATCAGTATTTGACATAATTCTACTATAAAGGATCTGTTTCTCATAGACAAAGACTACAAGCTACAAAGGGAAGCTGTGGAAGTTTCTGAGATCAGGGAGCCTGAATATGGGACCATAATTAACTGACATAGACAGATGTGTGGATCAGCTTCTACGAGGTCAATGCAGAGAAAGCAATTTCTGTCATGTGGCCATAAAGGATGTTTCCATAAAGTCATCTCTAGAACTCAGGAGGGGAATGAAAATAATCATTTCCCTGTGGATGCTTCACTCTGATTCAGTGTAGACCTGACTCTGACATTTGTGAGACATAAGGTTAAGATGACAAATACAAACATGTATTACATGTGTCGAAATATTTACACGTTAAAAATCAGCCTAAAAACTATGAAAACATATGTTTGACCACTTTAACAAATTACCTTTATAATGACAAAGTAGAAAAATGTATAGAAAGCTGCAGCTTTTATAACATTGCAAATCAGTAAACAGCAAATGACTAAATTTAAATTTTTGTATAGATCAGGATGTTTTGTTGATGCATCATTAAGTCATAAGACATATAATTTATAAATTATAATTAATTCCATGAAGTTTATTTTTATATGTTCCTTTCCATGAAATCAATAAGTATGGTGTTATAATAAAGATACATATATATACACATAGATTTGCCCAATAATATCAGTAATCACCTAAAGAATTATTTACAGTAGAAATCAAGTGACAACTTTTGACTATATTTCATCCAGAATGTAAATTATTTTTGTGTACGGTGTTAGGAAGTATTCTAGTTTCATTCTTTTACAAGTGGTTGACCAGTTTTTCCAGCACCACTTGTTAAAGAAATTGTCTCTTCTCCATTCTATATTCTTGCCTCCTTTGTCAAAGATAAGGTGTCCATAGGTTATGGATTAAAGATCTAGACGTTTAAGACCAGAAACTATAAAACTCCTAGAGGAAAACACAGGCAAAACACTCTCTGACATAAATCACAGCAGGATGCTCTATGACCCACCTCCCAGAATATTGGAAATAAAGGCAAAAACAAACAAATGGCACCTAATTAAAATTAAAAGCTTCTGCACAACAAAGGAAACTATAAGCAAGGTGAAAAGACAGCCTTCAGAATGGGAGAAAATAAAAGCAAATTAAGCAACTGACAAAGAACTAATCTCAAAAATATACAAGCAACTCCTGCAGCTCAATTCCAGAAAAATAAATGACCCAATCAGAAAATGGGCCAAAGAACTAAACAGACATTTCTCCAAAGAAGACATACAGATGGCTAACAAACACGTGAAAAGATGCTCAACATCATTCATTATCAGAAATGCAAATCAAGACCACAATGAGGTACCATTTCACACCATACGGAATGGCTGCTATCAAAAAGTCTACAAACAATAAATGCTGGAGAGGGTGTGGAGAAAAAGGAACCCTCTTACGCTGTTGGTGGGAATGCAAACTAGTACAGCCACTATGGAGAACAGTGTGGAGATTCTTTAAAAAATTGGAAATAGAACTGCCATATGACCCAGCAATCCCACTGCTGGGCATAAACACCGAGGAAACCAGAATTGAAAGAGACACATGTACCCCAGTGTTCATCACAGCACTGTTTACAATAGCCAAGACATGGAAGTAACCTAGATGTCCATTGGCACATGAATGGATAAAAAAGCTGTGGTACATATACACACACAATGGAATATTACTCAGCCATTAAAAAGAATGCATTTGAATCAGTTCTAATGGGGTAGATGAAACTGGAGCCTATTATACAGAATGAAGTAAGTCAGAAAGAAAAACACCACTATAGTATATTGACACATATATATGGAATTTAGAAAGATGGTAACGATGACCCTATATGCAAGACAGCAAGAGACACAGATATAAAGAACAGTCTTTTGGACTCTGTGGGAGAAGGTGAGGGTGGGATGATTTGAGAGGGTAGTGTTGAAACGTGTATATTATCATATGTGAAGTGGATCGCCAGTCCAGGTTCGATGCATGAGACAGGGTGCTCAGGGCTGGTGCACTGGGATGACCCTGAAGGATGGGATGGGGAGGGAGGTGGGAGGGGGGTTCTGGATGGGGAACACATGTGCGCCCATGACTGATTCATGTTGATGTATGGCAAAAACCACTACAATATTGTAAAGTAATTAGCCTTCAATTAAAATAAATAAATTTTAAAAATTTTTTTAAAATGAAAATTAATTTAAAAAATTAAAAAAAAAAACAAAAAAATGTAAATTAATGTTTACACAAAAAATACAAAATCATTTTATATACTTTTTTAAAGATATTTTCTTCCATAATAGAGTTATTAATTAAAACAAAGGTAAAATACAAATTACATTTAAGATTTACCAAAACTTTTATCAATTTAAGTTGCTGACTATAACTAAAATTAGACATCCATTTATTTTTTGAAAATTTAATTAAGTAGAGAACTAAAACTATTTGTAAACCAGGGCTCAATGTTCATCTAATTTCCAACATAAAGAATTGATACCATGTTTCACACACCTAGACGTACATATTTACAAATAAGAGTGGGCTTCCTTGGTGCCTCAGACAGTAAAGAATCCACCTGCAACTTGGGAGATGTGGATTCAATCCCTGGGTTGGGAAGATCCCCTGAATCTGGCATGGCAACCCACCAGGAGAATTCCATGGACAGAGGAGCCTGGTAGGCCATAGTCTACGGTGTCACAAAGAGTCGGATTCAACTGAGCAACTAAGCACCGCACATGAACTATTTGATGTCACCAAATTTTCCTCTGCCAACACCTATAGCTATTGTGAATATTACAAAACTGTGAGTACTGTGAGTACTTCAATGGCAACCCACTCCAGTACTCTTGCCTGGAAAATCCCATGGATGGAAGAGCCTGGTAGGCTGCAGTCCATGGGGTCGCTAGGAGTCGGACATGATTGAGCAACTTCACTTTCACTTTTCACTTTCACGCATTGGAGAAGGAAATGGCAACCCACTCCAGTGTTCTTGCCTGGAGAATCCCAGGGACGGGGGAGCCTGGTGGGCTGCCGTCTATGGGGTCGCACAGAGTCGGACATGACTGATGTGATTTAGCAGCAGCAGCAGTGAGTACTTCCAAAACCAGAGACTGGAAAAGGAAAGGGAAAATTCAAACTGAGCGGGACACCCTGGGGTTCCCAGGCTGGGAAGTCTTTCAAACAGTTGCCAATCAGGAGAGGAAGGGGATGCAGAGATAAGGGAGGAGCAGTCGAGAACAACACTATAGCCTTGGGGCCAAGTCCCCCTCAAAGGATATACACAATGTCTTTAAACTCTTCTGCAAAAATAAAACTCCCACCAAAGAGAAGACCTAGAGAGAAGGTCACAGTTTGATAACCTCAAAGCTCATCAGGAGATCACCTGTTCAGTTCAATTCAGTTATGTCCAATTCTTTGCGATCCCATGGACTGCAGCACACCAGGCTTCCCTGTCCATCACCAACTCCCGGAGCTTACTCTGACTCCTGTCCATCGAGTTGGTGATGCCATCCAACCATCTCAACTTCTGTTGTTCCCTTCTCCTTAAAGCCCCTTTACATACCCTGAGCCTTATCAGCAAGCCTGTCCTTGAACCATTGCTATAAAATTCCTCACCAAATTTCCCCAGGCTGGGACAAACAGTTTCTCAGGGCATGAGCCACCTGTGTCCTCCTTTACCTGGCAAAGCAATGAAGCTCTTTTCTACTTCACCCCAAATTTTGTCTCTGAGATTTAATTCGGCACTGATGCACAGAAGTCAAGTTTTTGGCATCAAAATGAGTGCAGGTTCTACTGGGAAATTCATGTTACACAAAATCTATTTCCATCTTAGAAGAAAGATGTAACTTGTCTTCACTTTTAATTAAAGTGTTAGTTGCTCAGTTGTGTCCAACTCTTTTGTGACCCCATGGTTGTCTATGGAATTCTCTGGGCAAGAATACTGGAGTGGGTTGCCATTCCCTTCTTGAGGGGAATCTTCCCAACTCAGGGATCCAACCAGGGTCTCTAGCACTGGAGGCAGGTTGTTTTTTGTTTTTTTTTTTTACCATCTGAGCTACCAGGGAAGCCCACTTAAATGTCTTGCACATTAAAAGTCCATTCCCAGCCCCCAGCTTTCTCCAACTCACTCCAAAGTCAGCAAACCTTCAAGACATTCAAATCCGATAATCTCTTTTCTTTCAAAGTCAGAGAGCAGGAAACTTGAATAAACCTTCCCTGGGGCCTCAGGTTTGTTGATCACCACTCTGGATATTTAGGACCGTAAGTGTAGCTGTGGGGATTCCAGCATTCATTTGTGGTAGGTTTTTGTGATTGTATGGGGCCCCCTCAAGCTCAGGGCAATGATTAAGACTAGAGGACTCCATCCCACTACCCCACCAGAAAAGATGAAACTGTTTTGCTTCACTAAATTCACAACTTGTTTTTATATGAAAGATCAGAGGTTGGAGAAACATGAGTGCTGGGTAAAGGCTAATCCAGTAGGAAAGGTGGAGCCTGTGAGAAACCAGAAAGGTCAGGACTACCTAAAGTAGGTATTCAAACTCAAAGGCAATTTGCAAACACTTAAGATTTACTCTAAAGTATTCTCAACACACACCAACAGACACCCACAAACACACACACAAGGTCACTATTGAGATTTGTTGTTGTTATTGTTTAGCCACTAAGTCATGTCTGACTCTTTTGCAACCCCATGGAGCCCACCAGGCTCCTTTCTCCATGGAATTTTCCAGACAAGAATCCTGGAGTGGGTAGCTATTCCCTTCTCCAGGGAATCTTCCTGAGACAGGGATCAAACCCAGGTTTCCCACATTGCAGGTGGATTCTTTACTGTCTGAACCATCTGAGAAGCCCTATGTGAGGTTATAGATGTGTAATAAACTTGATTGTGACAAGCATTTCACAATGTATACTATTTTAAAATCATCACATTGCGCACCTTAAAAAAAATCACATTGTACAAGCTAAATATATATACTTTTTAATCTGTCAATCATTACTCAATAAAGCTAGAAAGACAGAATTTGGGGTCAAATTTGAAACCACTGTGATCCATCCTATGAGACTGCAGCAAATTATATGAAAAAATTTGTTCTACAACAACAAATATGTATGTTACATATGCAATGCTTATAGGTGCTACTCAGGAAATGACTTCCAGCCCCCACCCAATCCCAACTGAAAAGACACAATTCAAATAAACCCTGAAGCTTGAATTTTGAGAGAAGAGTTTCCTTCTTTGTCTCAACAGATCTGTTTACATATATCACACACAGAGATTTACTTTTTTCTGGAACTAATTATATACACATATAATTTATAAATTGTATATCTAGATAATTAACTCCAGAAAAATTGGGAAAAAAAAAAAAAAACAACAGTGGATCTTTTAAATCATTTGGTATATTTGACTTTAAGGGCATTACCCAGGGTCTATTACCTCTCATAGTCACTGTCTCTGAAATTCAGGAAGGTTATTATCAGGTGGTCAATAACGTCCAGCTTAGGACCCCATGTTCCAAACAGCACAACAGAGCAAATGGAATTTCAATGACCCGCAGTTCATCTAATATAGTAGAAGGCACTATTTAGGCTAAAATTTAAACTAAAAAATATATTTTTGGACTCATAGCAAGTTCTGCTTGTATTGACCCTGTTTATATTTCCAGATGTAGTGGGAAATTCCTTTTCTGATTTACTTCGAAACTTCTTTATTCAAGGATAATCAAGGTTTAGCTTAGATTAAATTTCACTTAGTGTTGATGAAAACAGTGTTTCTGCTACAGCTCGGAACTGAGTTGTAACTATTACGTTTTTTCCCCCACCTCTGAGAAGATCTTGAGTCATACCCTTGACAGCTAATAAGCACCCTAAACAATCAAGAGGCTTTCATCTAGATTTTAAATATCAACAAAAGCAGACAGTGAATAATAACCACCCTCCAAAATGAAGTATTTAGTAATGGTGGTGCCAAGCATACTGCTAAAATGTCCTACTGTGTTATTTCTCAGAACCACCCTACAGAGCCTATGAGCATTTTTACTGTCACCTCCATTTCACAAGGGAGAAGGACCAGACAGAGAGAAGGACCAGTTTAGTCAACTGCCCTGGGTCACACAGCTAGCAAATGGCTTCATCAAGACTCCAGATCATATCTGCTAGATTCCAGAGCTCAACATTCGCCCACCCCACCCACTTTTTTTTTTTTTTTTGCCTGTTGGACTTATACGAGCCTTCTGTTTTCTACTCAAAGTTTCTGTTAGTTCCATTTCTATTTCAACTCTTCATCCATTCAGATTATTTTTTGTAATTTTTAATTTGACTACAATGTTTAAGCCTGTATGTTCAAACAAATATCGCTTTCTGTCTGATATAGACTGCTCTTTCAAAATAAATAAGATAATGATCTCTTTCTACATCCTAACATTTTCAGCATACACCCAGTGGAAATTAGCCAAGAACTTAAAACAGAGGTGTAAACATATTTCTCTATAGAAGAGCACTCATAACAATAGTTCACATCCTAAGAAAGCCAAGGAATGACTTGGAAGATTAATGGAATTCACTTTAAAGTAATGAAATTTTCATCAAATGGAGATTCTCATAAGGTGTAAAACAAACAAATACAATTCAATGAATTATTAGAAGTGAAACTTCAGGGCTATCTGAAATTACCCTCATCCAAAGAATCCTTTGCAGAGAAATAGAAAATCACACTGAAAGAAACAATCTTTACTAGGAAGTGGAAACTTTCAAGACCACAACAAACTAATTTGACTTAATTGTTGATCCATTTTTTGACCTGTACATCACTTTCTGCAACTTGATACAACCAGTGGTTTAACCCAGATCACACGGTTGACTTTTATTTGAAAAGTAAACAATCATCTACAGAAGTTCTTGATTCAGAAATGACTCACTGGTGTCCACAGTCCATGAGCACCGTCCCGTATGGACGGACTCCAGCTTCATGATTAACCTCTGCTATGGGCTCAGTCGACTTCGGAGACTGAGCAAATGACTAATGAGTGAAAAGCGTTTTTCCCTCTGGTACTTACAGTGTCTGCACCTAGACAGAATGCTATGGCAACCAGAACATGGAGAAGTGATGTAAGGATGTTGCCGAGTAATAAGAAACGCATTTTGCTGGAAATACTGAAGCTATGGGTAAATGAACATGAAACAGAAATGAAGTCTTGGGAAGGAAAAAAATAAACAGAATGAAAGGAGAGGGAAAACTTAAGAAATCTGGACCTTTAGGAGAAAGAATAAAACTTTACAGACATGAAACAAAATGAGAAAAATTTTCTGGGTAAAAAGGAATAAGTAATAGTAATAGAATCCACAACTCAAAGAGTTTTGAGGCCATCAACCAAAATTAGGTAATTTCTCAGTCACATGTGAGCAGCTGTGATTTATTAATCACAAATGTCATAAACCATCACCATCATCTTCCAGAAGCATCTAGTAAATGTAAATTGTGCATGACTTGGATTTTTTTGGCAAGAAAATTTCATATTCTTAGTTTTTAACCTACCAAGTCACTTTGGAGCACATTAAGTACACAAAAGTTTGCTGGTTGTTGTGTTACGCTGACAAAAATGGTCATGTATAAGAATATAGAATAGGGAAAAATTTAGAGATGGTCCAAATGTCACTGCATCTTGGCAACAAGAAATTTAGCATATATAATCAAGACAGCATCAAGCAGCCACTGAGTCTGAGATGAAATGGTGAGCTCAGTTCTTATCTCTGGGAGGCCTGAAGACAGGAGGGAATTAAACAGCATTTCTAGTGATGGATGAAACAGCTCAGTGTCCAGGAGAAGGGGCTAGTTGGGAGGGGAGGCTCTAGGCAGAGCCTTGGCCAGTTTAAGTAGGTGTGTGAATGACCGACTCCTGATGTATGTATTGATATGGGTCTGAGACGAGCAGAAGCCATGCATGGGCTGAAGTATAAAAGTTACCAGCGCACTTTGCTGTACAGTGGAAATTGGCACAACATTGCAAATCAACTATATATACTTCAATAGAAAGAATGTATAAAAAAGGAAAGCTATTAGGTAAGATGGAGATAAGACTTAAGATGACTGCAAAAATCCACAATGAGGAGAAAGGATGCTTTGGCATGGTAGGTTGAAATATTTTTAATATGATGCTCTTCGTCCTTGCTGACAATCATAGTTCCTTTTGCACGGAAATCTCAGTGGCAGAAAAAAAAATGTGAACATAGAAATCAGCATAGTTAGAACTATGTTAAGACTAGCCCCATCCACATTGCGTTCAGAAAATCTGAGGAGAAAAGAATAGCAACCACTGCTGATCATCAAGTGCATTTCGGTGAAGCCAAAAAACATGAATATTACTTACTTACCCTCCTGCCCCAACTCTAATATAACCACTCAGGGCAAGTCACTGACAACTTTTCCTTCAGGGCCCTTAAGTTCAGCACAGAACAGCGTTCACTCTAACAGCAGAGAAATTAATCAATCAATCAGGTCTTGAATCCACCCTGATATCACTCTCTGAAGATTGTTGTAGGAGCTCAAGGAGGGCTGTGGTACCCAAATCCACAATGAACTTTCTGGAACAGGGTTGATTAGGTAATGGTCTGCAAAGAAAGGGCCCAGTTTCCAAAGATCCACAATGAGCCTCATGAATGGTGTGTTCCCACCAGCAGAACTGAGGGAGGGAGGGAATATGCTCTCCAACTGGGCTGATGTCCCATAATTGGTCTCTAAGAAGCAACAATTACTTTTCAGGTGTCCTGTCAATGAAGCCCTAAATACATGCTGCACTCTAAAAATGTCCCAACTACGTGTTATCTGCAAATCCATTACTGGCAAAGAGCCTATCGCTTTTGGCCTAAAACCCTGCGATTCACCCCCTTCCTGCTGAATATCTCAAAAGGCAGGAAGAGGACAATGGAGCAGAATGTGACTAACTCATCCGTCAGGTCACTCCTGCGACTATTTCTGCAGCCCCTTTGTCCCCTCTCAGTCAGTATTAACGATACAGTCCAATTAAACCTCGCGCTGGTTGTCCACAGGGATTCCTTTCATACAAAAATGCAATTCTCTCCCAGAGTCTCAGCATTACCTAATGGCCTGCATAGAATCAGTTGGATGGTCTCTGGCTGATTCCTGGGGGACAAATTGATCACCATGGCAATAATCAGAGGCTCTCACCCTATAGCAGGGCAAGGTAAAATCCACAGTGTCATGGAGGAGGCAGACCTGATTATTTCAGAAAGCCTGCCTCCTTGGAGTAGTCTGCTGCCGCCAATTACACTACACACACACACTCACACACACACACACAACCCCTGCCAGAATGTGGAAGCAGGCATATGGTTGTAAACTGAGTGGGGGGAACACGCCAACTTCTGATGCAGCCCAGCATCCTCTGTTCAGGTGGTCTGGGTCAGCTCTCTGTGCATAAGACCTGCTCAGCCCCAGGAAAGAGCTCTGATAGATATTTTCAGAAATAGAACTGGACTGAATCCGGAAACCACTGCACCAACCATACAGGAGGAGGAGAAACAGTCAGGAAATGTGATCCCATGAGAATGTTTGAAAAAGTAACACAAGCCTACACCAAAACCCTCTGATAATTAAAAACTGTTTGATTTTACAAGTCCTTTGCCGAGACTATAATTACTACAAGAGGAACTATATCTAAATTCAATACATTTTCTGCTATATTGCCTTCAAATAGATTTGCATCTTTGGTGGAGACATCCTCTGAAAAGAATGGTTGCTGAAGTATAAATGAGGAGAGAAGTGTAAAAAAAAGTATACACAAGTACTGCATAAATTCTATTGTATGGGTTTGGCCAAAAAGTTTGTTCAGGTCTTCCATGTTACAGGTGAACTCGAACGAATTTTTTGGCCAGTCCAGCGTAACAAATGCTTAGTGGGCCAAACAAGACCAAAAATCTAGTTTTCTATTCTTATGTGAAATTGGTGTGTTTGCACTGCACAAAGCTGGGAAAAAAACTGTTCCAAGGAGAAGTTAATGTATGTAGAATTATGGTTGTGGTGGCGGCAGGATGAGGGGAAGGGATAGTTAGGGAGTTTGGACGGACATGTACACACTGCTGTATTTAAAAAGGATAACCAACAAGGACCTACTGTGTAGCACAGGGAACTCTGCTTGGTGTTATGTGGCAGCCTGGATGGAGGGGAGTTTGCGGGAGAATGGATACATGTATATGCATGGCTGAGTCCCTTCACTGTTCACTTGAAACTATCATATTATTGTTAATCAACTATACCCCAACACAAAATGAAAAGTTTAAACAGAAGTTAATGTATGCATTTTTAAAATTACCTATTGTAAGGTACATACGTACTTTTCCTTATTACTCTGTGCATTCCAAGGCCTTCAAAACATGAATGTGCAACCTTTATTTTCTTTAGAGTTGAGAACAATCTAGGGACAGTTCTCTGTAGATAATCGAGCGAGAGAAATACTTGTGAAGCCCTCATGGAAAGTTCCCCTCTTTGTGAGGTCAGAGGCTGACACTTAGCTCCCTATGACAAGGAAGATGTGAGCTAGCAGTCAGACTGCTTCTCGGGGGACTGCCTGCAATCGGCTCTGGGGAGAAAGATGGGCCTTTGCAGGACTTTAATGAGCTTGCTGAAAATCGCACTGAACCCAAACACCGAAGGATTCCACAATTAGAAGTTGGAATTGTCTGTTCTCCTACTTTTTTGTCACATTTTTCAACTGGGTGTTAATAGGTCCTTCATACTCTTTTTGACTAACCCCTTAAATAGGCTGCAATTAAAGAATCTCAGTGGTGCCATACCATATAGGATAAGTCATATTTCAGATCTGTGAAAACTCATCTTTTCTTTCTTGTTCAAGAAACCACTATCTTGCGTTAATCTATGTTAAAATAAATGTAGAGTTGACATGGCGTTTTGTACAAAGTTTCTTTAAACTGCTGCCTTTTAAAATAAATAGCAGCCTCTTCTTTGCTGGGATAGTAGTAAAGAGTTAACCTATTGATCTCTGAGTCTCAGTTTCTTCAATTGGTGAAAAAATTGAGATTTCTGTGTCTATCCCATGGGTTTGTGATGAAGATTACATACTTGGCATGTAAGAGTTTCTCAGAATAACAAGTTACTATTCTCTGCCATTTATTAACCATCTTTTTGTCAAGACTTTATGTTGAAAGTGAAAGTGTTAGTTGCTTAGTCGTGTCTGACTTTTTGTAGCCTGTAGCCTGCCAGGCTTCTCCATCCATGGGATTCTCCAGGCAAGAATACTGAAGTGGGTTGCCATGCCCTCCTCCAGGGGACCTTCCTGACCCAGGGATGAAGCCCAGGTCTCCCACATTGCAGGCAGACTACCATCTGAGCTACCAGGGAAGACATTATGTTAAATATCCTTAAATAATAAAGTTCTATGTTCATTCTACTTGCTATTTCATAAAAAGAAAATTATAAAGTATATTTTAAAACCTCTGAAGCATAGTTTAGTGAATCATTGGGAAATTAATTAGAGGAGCCAAGGCATAACATACCCATACGTAAACCTCATCATAAATTTCTTTCAAATCAACTAAGTGTCCTTTCTCACTTCAAATGCCTTCATTCTTTTTTGTTGTTGTTACCTACTCTATTATTTCTTTTCTTTTTTTTTTAATTTCTATTTTTACTTTATTTTACTTTATAATACTGTATTGGTTTTTATAGCCCTCAATTCAGGATGTGCAGAGACCTCCTAAAATAAGATTTCACCAAAATCAAGCTGGGAGCCAGGGGTGCATTTCATTTGAAGAGGTCCACTGGTACTTAGTTCCTTAGGGGCAGGGGCTGTAACCTTTGGCATGGGGCAGAGCTGGTTCAAATTCCAGTTCTGGCTAGTTGATCACCAGCAAAGTGTTCCAACTTGCTAAGTCTCAGTTTCCTCGATGGTGCCATGAGCCATTCCCAGCTATCTGCAAGTGTTGTCAAAGACTCAGGTGGATTTACGGTGGAGCTAATTAAGCTCAGCTTTCAGGACTGTTCACATGCATGGGTGTCTTCAAGGCCATCTACCTAATAATGTATTTCTACTTTTTATTTCTTTTCTTAAGCAGATCTTCTCAATTTGTGTAAACATCAGGCTCCACAAATCCTGGATCTACCCTTGCATGATGGTTAAACAGGATAATAAACATACGGTAACTGGTCCTTTGCAATTATCCGATAAACAGTATTATTGTCATCAGATTCACGGGCCAAGTGACTGGATTTGATATGAAGCCAATGCATAGGTTATCACATAATGATATTGCTTACAGGTTACACAAAGTTTAACCTAATAACCTAAATGGGAAAAGAATTGGAAAAAGAATAGATATATGCATATGCATAAATGAATCACTTTGCTGTACACCTGAAACACAATATTGTTCATCAACTATACCCAAATATAAAGGGCTATAGTTTTAAATATAAAGGGGTATAATATAAAGGGGTATAAAATTTAAAAAGAATCAGTAAATTCAAAAGAATGTTCATTGATTCAAGAGTCATTTCCCAAACATTTACTGGGTACCAAGACTTAGCACAATAAAAGCAAATACAAAATAAAACTTAAAAAAAATTTAACTCATCTTAATATATGTCACACCAAACCTGGTGAGATGCTAGAACCAAGCTCTAGTGACATGCTTGGGTTAAACACTAATATTAAATGTGTAACCATATTTAGGTATATTAGGAAGTCAAGCTTTAAGTTAATGCGTCACAGGATGTATGTGCTAAAGTCACTTCGGGTGCGCCTGATTCTTTTCGACCCACCAGGCTCCTCTGTCCATGGGATTCTCCAGGCAACAACACTGGAGTATGGTCAGTTTACATGATGAGGAAGAAAATGTAAAAGTCTTGAGTAAATGATTCAGTGTTCTAGGTGGGGGAGCCCAGGCTATGCCTCTCCAGGGACTCAGTATGACGCGGTTTGTCCACACATGGTCTGTCTTCCATTTGCATCTTAACATCCTACGGAATCTCAATCAAAACACAACTTCCTTGACCTCAGCATTGCTCATGAAATCAGGACCTCTGCAGGAGAAGTTCAGGATTCTGCCTTTGTTTCTTTTTAAAGTTTTTGCCCCAATGTGAAACATGTGGGATCTTAGCTCCTTGACCAGGGATCGAACCTGTGCCCCTTGCACTGGAAGGAGGAGTCTTAGCCAGTGGACTGCCAGGGAAGTCCTCAAATTAACCATTTTAAAAGTGAACAATTCAGTGGCATTAGTCCATTCACAGTGTCGAGAACTCTGACCTCTATATTGCTCTAAACCATTTCCATCGCTTCAAAGTAAAACCCTTTACCCAGTAGGCATTTTGTCCCTCCGCCTCCTCTCCTATCTCGCACCATCACTCAAACTCCTGTCTCTGTGGACTTGCATATTCTAGATACTTTGTATAAATGGAAACATACAACATGTGGCCTTTAGTGTCCAGCTTCTCTTATTTAACATAATGTTTTAAAGGTTCATTCACCGTGTGGCAGGTATCAGTTCTTCATCAGGAGTCTGCTTTTCTTAACCAGCTAACTCACCCCAGTGATTCTGAATTCCAGTTAGTTTGACAACACTTGCTTACAGATTAAACATGAAATAGACAACTGATGGGTATTTTTCAGGAGTCTGTATATGTTTCTGCCTGGCCCAGAAGACAAGAAATTTTCTACTGCCAGTATAATCCTTCTCTTCCACAGTAAGAGGCGAGTGGTTTGTACATTTTGTCTCTTGATGCATTGTCTTTGTGTGTGCACGGTCCTGTCCGACTCTTTGTGACCCCATGGACTGTAGCTTGCCAGGCTCCTCTGTCCATGGCATTTTCCAGGCAAGAATACTGGAATGGGTTGCCATTTCCTCCTCCAGGGGATCTTCCCAACTCAGAGACTGAACCTGTGTCTCCTGTGGCTCCTACATTGGCAGGCAGACTCTTTACCACTGAGCCACCTGGGAAGCCCTCTCTCTTGACAGGTCTATGACAATTGTAGATAAAGAGCATGGAAAGTTTGCCATTAGCATCTAGCATCAGGTAGAGGACAGGGATGTTGCTAAGAGGACCCTTCCCCAAAGAAACAACTATCAGTTCAAACTGATAACAGTGCCAAAGTTGAGAAACTCTGGTTTTAGCCCCTAGAGCACGTGGCCCTGAACTTGTCATTGCTGAAAGACACCTTGTTAAAAGTGAAACTTTCCTAACTCCATAATCTAACAGGATATCAAAGCTGTTTTCCCTGAAATAAACTGAAATCAAAAGTTTTTTTTTAGGAGCATGCCATTCAGATATAAATCATGATTTTGGTAAGATTAGGTATCTAAATACTAAGATGGTTTAATGTTAGCTGAAATATGGATCTACTGCCCAGAGGAATAGAATCTTCCTGAAGATGGTAGATTAACAGCCACAAAAGCCTAAAACAAAGTTTCTAGTGGATGGACAAAATGCCTGCTCTCTGGGGTTGTTCTGTTTCAACTTTGCTATCAATAATGGATGGCAACCTAAGACGCATGCTTAAAAATAGTTAGAAAACACAAAAAATATGGAAGGAATAAATGCCTGGGATGGGATAATGATCAAGCTACAGAACAATCCAAACAGGACGGAATGTGAAACAAAAACAAATCAGATCATGGAACGGATGCCAGCACGAGTGAAAAGAAAAGAAAACCAGGACTGTCTCAGGAGGGTATTTTGAATACAAGTTCTGTTCAAGTCAACAGGAAAATGCTGTTAATTTAATGCTGTTGCTGCTACTCTTCTATGTGCATGTATTTTTAGTGTTTGGAAGAAAATAGTTCTATTCTGTGCTGGTCAGACTGTTTTTTGGAACAGATTCATTTCTGGGCGTAATATTTTAGGAGGATAAATTTTCAAATTACTATGTAGGCAGAAGGGGGTTGGCTAGGATGGTGAAGTCTAGCACCTAATGTATACCCCATGTGATAGTCTGAAGGGAAAACAGCTTGTCTTTCTTCAAATAATGTACTGTCTGTAGACTTACTCTTTTAGTCGCTCAGTTGTGTCTGACTCTTTGCAGCCCCGCGGACTGAAACCCACCAGGCTCCTCTGTCCATGGGATTCTTCAGGCAAGAATACTGGAGTGGGTTGCCATTTCCTTCTGCAGACTTACGCTGTCGGTGCTTCCAAAATCATGACTCTGTGATGGATGCAAGAAGACATATTAATAGGACTTCCGTGCTAACTCAGTGGTTAAGAATCCGTCTGCCAATTCAGGAGACAAGAGGTCTATCCCTAGTCTGGGAAGATCCCAAGTACGACAGAACAACTAAGCTCACATGCCACAGCTATTGAACCTATGCTCTAGAGCCCACTGAAGGCTCACGTGCCTAGATCCTGGGCTCCACAAGAGAAGTCACTGCAATGCGAAGTCTGTGCACCAAACTAGAGAGTAGCCCCCACTTGCTGTAACTAGAGAAAAGCCCATGCAGAAAGGAAGACCCAGGACAGCAAAAATAAATGAATAAATAGATAGATAGATAAATTATTCTTTATAAAGAAGAAGATATATTAAGGTAATCAAAAACAGACTAAGCAACAATTGAGCCAGAACTGGTTAAAAAAAAAAAAAAAAAAAAAAGGTTTCTTTCTCTTGATACTATTTGGAAAGGAGAGTGGATAAATCTGAGAGGCTTCCAACTCCATAGCAAAGTTTCTATGATTTGCTTTACCTTACCTAGCTCAGTGTTTGGGCTACAAGCTAAGACTGGAGAATGAGCAGAAAACAACTAGGAGCAGGAGAAATTAAAAAAAAAAAAAAAAACAGCGGAATACAGACATTCAGTAGTGTGTATGGAGCACACACTAAGTGCCATACCTTATTCCAGGCAATGGGGATACAGCAGGAGAAACATTCCAACCTCAATTTCTGCCCTCATAGAGCATATATTCTATTAAGAATAGAATATATGTATGAGAGGTGTTTGGTAATTTCCTCCTGCTATGAGAACACAAAATACAGTAAAAAGGACTGGGAAACATAATTGTGCTAAGAGGGACTTACTTGAATGAATGCTTTTCATTCTAAATAAATCCCAAGATTGCTTATCAATAAATCTATCCCATAGTAAGATTTTATTGGCTTCTCTGAAGCACTGTAGTCTGTTCATTTAGAGAGGGCACACTGGCTGCCCACACTCGCCTTTTAAACATCCCCAAATGACCATCTGACTCTATCAATATTGATTTCTTTACAGGAGGTCACCACCTACCAGATATTACATCCATCACTACAAACAAGTTCCCCTTGACATATTGACTATTTCATTTTTCTTGTCTTTTGGTCAGAACCTCCCTTCTAATTAATGTATTCTTGGTTCCATCAGTGTGTGCATATTTGATGTCCCCAAGACCCTACTGGCTACCTGCCTCACCAGCTCCTTCATTCTTATAACTGCCATTTCTCTATCTCTGGCTTAGTGATCTTCTTGAAGCCTGGCTCTGTTTGCCTTGCATCTTATTTAATTCTAAATCCAGGACTGCTTCAGTGTACCTGCCTAGCTTCTATGGTAGAGTCTCTCTTCATGACACACAGGCATCATTGGCAGTGAATGACTTGAATTCTCAGAGTCTTCCATGATCAGATTAACCCCCTTATTTGCTCTCTGCTTTGATTTCTGGTGTCTGCTCAGTTCTGTTCACCTTCAGGAACAGTGTTAGTTACTGGGCTCTGGAGGTCAATGGTGAGGGTGTTTGAGTTAATAACCTCAGCAAGCCACGATGCATTGATCTGCAGCCTCCGAGTGCACTCATATTTCTCCCCCTGGAATTAGACACTCAGCTGCCTGCCAGGGTGCCTCTTGCCAGACGGTCTCAGATTTGAACTATCCGAAGACTCCTCATCAAGCTGTTCAGGGAGAGTAACAACCCACATAGCTCATGCTCGTGCTCCATTCCTAGAGAACTGCTGCAACCTGACCAACCAATCCACCCAATACCTCCATCATGGAAGATGAATGTCTCTTTGCTTCTATCCTTGAAGTGGGGGGAAAGTAGCTAAATGTGATTCTCTCCTTCCCGAAGGCTTCTATGCAATAAGTGGCCGGGATTCAATTATATAATCACGTCATCTATCTGTTCAAAAGCCTGTCACTCTTCTGCTGCATGTACCAGCTTGTCCCTTTAGCAGAGGGGCTCAATACTGTCAGCAGTGGAAAAAGGAACATTATGATGCTGAGTAATATAATTCTAAATACCATCAAGGCCATAAAATGGGAAGTGATAAATAATTTATATTTATCAGAATGACTGAATCTTATTACAAGTTCAGCAATATGATATCCTCCCAGACAGCACAGACATGGATAGAGAAAGAGAGCAGAATTTCAATAGTGTGGGCCAGGGTCAGATGGAATTCTTATTTAAAGCCCTACGAACCTGGTGTGAACCTGATTCATCTTGTTTTCACTGCTCCCTAGAAATGACGGTGCTAGTCTTAAAACAAGGAAAAAAGGAAATCCAACTCAACAAGATAATCTGGAATAGATAAGAAAATATAGCACTAAGTATTAATGCTAAGATGCCATAGTGGTTTCCATTCTTCATCCTGAGTTTACCTTTATTAATTCATTTCTTCACGCATTCATTCACTTTCTTAAACACTTAAGCATGTGCAAGATACTGTAATATTAATAAGAATCATGGAAGAGGTAACAGTAAAGAATAGATATGATTCTCACCTTCAAGTACTTTAGACTCAGATACAACATTCTGGAATAACCCTTGTGGGAAGCAGAACTCCACCTTTATAAAGAAGTGAGTGTATTTCTGAACTAAACACTAATACATTATCTTTTTCACCATCCTTCTATTTTGATGGTAACTGTCTAAACCAGGGACTTGCCAGGTGGATGAATGGTAAAGAACCTGTCTGACCACGCAGGAGGCATGGGTGCAATCCCTGGTTTGGGAAGATCCCTGGAGAAGAAAATGACAACCCACTCCAGTATCCTTGCCTGGAAAATCCCATGGACAGAGGAGCCTGGCGGGCTACAGTCCATACGGTTGCACAGTTGAACACGACTAAGTGACTAAGCACGTGTGCCTAAACCAGAGGTGCTCACTTTTGAAAAGTTTTCTCCTGGAACCAGGTTCGTGGTTTGAAAAGCAATTTCAAACATACTTGTATTTCCGAAATAGGATAATCAGAACAAAGCCATTTCTCAAATAATCAATCAGACTTTAGAACTTTTTTTTTTTGGGTGGGCTATCTCTTACCAATGAGCACAGTGTAAGGTACAGAGCAATTTCTGATCATGTATTTGATTTAAAACACCTGTCCCTTTTGCATTTTCTGCTTGAAATGAGAGTAGCGGTTCACCTGTGTGAATCCTCTTCACCTGGTATCTGGCTCTTCTTCCAGAGTTAGCTCCCAGGCTTCATTTTCTGGTACAAAAGAGTTTATTAAATAAACTAACACTAACATCAGAATACATTTTGGGGGCACGTCCCTGGTGGTCCAGTGGATAAGACTGCCTTCCAATGCAGGGAGTGTGGGTTTGATCCCTGGTCAGGGGGCTAAGATCCCACATGCCTCATGACCAAAAAAACCAAAACATGAAACAGACGCAACATTATAGCAAATTCAATGAAGACTTTAAAAATGTGCTCAGTTGCTCAGTCACATTTGACTCTGCACCCTTTGGACTGTAGCCCTCCAGGCTCCTCTGTCCATGGGATTCTCCAGGCTAGAATACTGGAGTGGATTGCCATTTCCTCCCCCAGGGGATCTTCCCAACCCTGGGATTGAGCTTGAGTCTCCTGCCTTGCCGGTAGAGTCTTTCACCGCTGAGCCACAGGGGACCTTAATGGTCCACGTTAAAAAAAGATACATTTTTTGGCACCCTTTCTCTGAATCCCCGCTTTTCTGCAAGCCACACCTGAGAGACAACCAAGGTGGGAAAACCAAGGGACCCAGTGCTGCCATGAGCTACCAAATTTTGGCAACAGTGAGTAGAGGTGCTGGGCTAGTCCACTCTTCTAGTGACGGTGAGAGAAAGTGAAGTCGCTCAGTCGTGTCTGACTTTTTGAGACCACATGAACTGTAGCCTACCAGGCTCCTCTGTCCATGGAATTTTCCAGGCAAAAGTACTGAAGTGGGTTGCCATTTCCTTCTCCAGGGGATCTTCCAAACCCAGGGATCGAACCCGGATCTCCCTCATTGCTGCTGCTCCTTCTGCTAAGTCACTTCAGTCGTGTCGGACTCTGTGTGACCCCATAGATGGCAGCCCACCAGGCTCCGCCATCTCTGGGATTCTCGAGGCAAGAACACTGGAGTGGGTTGCCATTTCCTTCTCCAATGCATGAAAGTGAAAAGTGAAAGTGAAGTTGCTCAGGCATGTCCGACTCTTCGCAACCCCATGGACTGCAGCCTACCAGGCCTCTCCATCCATGGGATTCTCCAGACAAGAGTACTGGAGAGGGCTGCCATTGCCTTCTCCCTCCCTCATTGCAGTCAGATGCTTTTACCGTCTAAGCCACCAGGGAAGCCTTCTAGTGATGGTAGTGGCTTACAAACATTATCCTCTTCTCCTCCACACACATTCCACCCCATTCTCTCCATTACCCTGCTTCAACAGAACCTCCACGTTGGATTAACAAGTGAAGCAGCAAATTCTCAACATTGCCCAAAATGCATCAAGCACTTCTGCCCCTCTGAGTCAGTTCCTGCACTCCTCTCTCTGCCTGGCCTGGCCTTTCCTTTCCCAACCCTCTCCTGCCTCCAGAATACCAACTTATCCTTCAAAAGCCAGGTCAGGGACTTCCTGGTGGCACAGTGGATAAGACTCCACCTGCCCATGCAGGAAATATGGGTTCAGTCCCTGGTCGGGGAAGATCCCACATCCATGGAGTCCGTCTGCCACAACTACTGAGTCCATGGTCCACCACAGGCAAGCCACCGCCATGAGAAGCCACTCCACAACTAGAGAGATCCCTGTTTGCTACAACTACAGAAAGCCTGCACAGTGACAAGGACCCAGCACAACCAAAAGTAAGTAAACAAAATTTAAAAACCCAGTTCAGGAACCACTTCCTCAAGCTCCATTCTACCATCTTTCTAACCACAGAGGAATGAACTCTTCCCTCCTGCTGGTTGCCGATTGTTGCTGAAACCAATTACCATCAATGGAGGGACTTAATCCAAACTGATGATCTTACCATTCTGCAGGTCAGAAGTCCTAAACATCAAGGTGTCAGCCAGACTATCTTCCTTCTGCAGGCCGGAGGGGATAATTCGTTTCTTCCCTTTCTCCATCTTCTAGAGTTGCTTGCACTCTCTGGCTCATGGCCCCTCCTCCAAGCGCTCCGCTCTCCGCTTTCCTCGCATCCTCCTCTCTCTCAGGAGAACTCTTAAGGCGCCTGATTCTCATTAAGATCTAATGACATGCAACCCACCTAGATAAGCTAGTCTACTCTCCTCAACTCAGGATCCTTCATATTAAAAAAAAAATTTTTTTTTTAACTGTAGTTGATTTACAATGTTGTTCCTGGGCATGTGGCATTAGCAGATGCAAACTAGTATGATATAGGCTGGACCAACAAGAAGGTCCTGCTGTGTAGCACAGGGAACTATATTAAATATCCTGAGATAAACCATAATGAAAAAGATCCTTAATATAATCATGATTGCAAAGACCCTTTTGCATATAAAGTAATGTACTCCCTTGCATGCAAACAGAGGCTGAGATGGTTAGATGGCTTCACTGATTCAATGGACACAAGTTTGAGCAAGCTCCAGGAGATGGTGATGGGCAAGGAAGCCTGGCATGCTGCAGTAGATGGGGTTGCAAAGAGTCGGGCATAACTGAGAGAGTGAACAACAACAACAATATATTCCCAGGTTCTGGGGATCAGGACTTAGACATCTTTGGGGGTGCAGTTATTCTGCTTACAGCACGTCCTTTTAAAGCCTCACTCTCCTGTTCAAAATGTCCACATTAGCTGCATTATATTCCAGCGTACTTTGTTGATAAAAGTCACCCTAACAGTCTCCTGGAGGGTGCTTTGGTCTTTTAAGTTGTTTCTCCAATGCCTAGAATTTTGCTTATTATTTAGCAGTTGTTCAATAAATCCAATTGAATGTTTGCAGAGAAGAAACTCGGTGGAAAAAATAGTAAGGACAATTTAACTGTAAACTTATTATTTGACAAGAAAATATAATAAGCAAATTTTTGCATTGACAGGATGCCAAAATGAATGGTTGGGAAAACGCAATCAATTCAGCATTTTGGCATAGTGTCTTATAGGTAATCACAGAACAAAACCCAAAAGGTCTCAATCAGGGGTACGCAAACAACAGCTCATGGCTACCTTTTATTTGTAAATAAAGTTTTATTGGGATGCAGCTGTGTCCACTTGTTTATATATTGGTTGAGGCTGATTTTGTGAGTCGGTGGCAGAGGTGAGCAGTTGCTACAGACACTACATCTCTGCAAACTGAAAAGATTTAGTATTTGGCCCTTTATTGAAAACGTTTGCTGACTTCTGAGCTAGATAATGAGAAAGGTTAAATCAGAATTTTGTTCTAGGCAGGTTGGAATTCTGAAAGCCAGATTCACCCATTCAAATACCATGGCAGTTGAACATGCCACTGGTTAGCTGGACTCCAACTTATTGCTTAAATTAGTAGGCTGACATTCTAATCCAGTCATGACATTATAAAGCTGGTCAGTTGATATATTTTGAATATCTTAATGATAGCCAAGATAAGATAGTGTTATATCCAATTTTTTATTCAATGATCAAACTTCCATCCTTATATAAACGTGGATTAAATTGTCTTACCCATGCTTAACAGAGGCACCCTTAGAAAATTAAATATTTAATATGCATCATTTCTACTTCCTACTTGCCTCTTTTGAATGCATTCACAGGCAATAAGGAGAAATAGCCACTCAATTCTCTTTGATAAAAATAAACCTGTTTTGAGAGAAAAAGAATGAGGATGAGAAGAAAACTCAGGAAGCTAAAGAAATATTTTTTCTAAAATATTACCTTTTAATAAAGATGGCTTTGTAGTTTTAAACAAATGAATAAATATGCCACTATTTGTGGTATTTGTATGAAATTAGAATTTTTCATATATTTGGTCTGAGAAAATATATTTATTGGTCATTTTTGCTGTATCATTTTAAATGGTAACCCTTTAATTACAAAAAAATCAGATCGAACAACAGCAAGCACTATTATAAAACTACTAATATTTACCCTACTTTCTCATTCTCAGGAACTGAAATTGGGAGTCTTAGGTCATGATTTCAGTTTTGCCATTAACTTGCCATGCAAACTACAAGTCACATACATTTCCATGGCCTCAGCTTTCCTATATGCAAAATCATTATAATATCTTCCTCACTTAATTCATAGCACTGCTATTATGATAAAATGAGGTAATGTAGGTGAATTTGCACAAACTCTATACAAATGAAAGATATTATCATTATCTGATTATCACCTTAACCAAACTGTCTCTGATAGTAAAAATGTTGTGGTCATAAACATCTATAATGGTGCTCCACAGTTGACTATGAAATAATTCTCCTTGTGAATTTCATAGTTTAGATTTTATTTTGATGTAATAAATGAGCATAATTAACTTTTATTGTGAGCATTATTTGTGGGGATGTTTTAGCACGTTAAGTATAGCCATCTATCTCAGCATTACCCAAGGATTACCAAGCTGAGAAGTGCTATCTTTAAAAATGGGGTGATTTCATTTGGAGATTTGAGTTTGGTTTTATTGTTGAGATTAATAAAATGTTGTTGTTTAAAATGAAACTGTTTTCTTTCCAGCACTTCATATTTTTGCTCGGTTAAAGAAACAGCAGTAACATGATTATGTCAGTAATTAAATATCTTTGCTGAACAGTATCTTAATAGCATATATTTAGAATGCAGCCATACCAAAACATTCAATTACATAGATACAGCTTTAATATTTAACAGCTTGTTTCTTAACTACCAACCTTCTGGTAAGCTGATGTTGACTATGGATAAAGGCAAGGAAGCAGCTTAGTGTCAAATTATGGGAAGTGGAATATATTATAATGGCGCTTTTTATGTTTTGCTATTCTCACATTCAGCCAAGTATAACGTTTTTACTTAATACGTTTAACTATCGATTCATCTCTCTTATTTTTAGCAACAGGGGCCTTCAATTTTCTTTAAACACAATGAGGGCTTATCCAGGGACCAAAGAAGAAAAAAAAAGTCATTTAATTTAAGCACCATGGGGAAACTAACATGTATAAAAAACAATAGGCATTTCCAATAAAATTCCTGGAAAATAACAAGTTGAAACCACTGGAAAGGCATCTTAGGGAGTAGGGAAGAAAGCTATCTTATACTCTTTCTTAGAGATGGGAATAGCAAAGGAGTTGGGCTTCTGTTAACTGCTTCTATGTTTCTCTTTTACACCTAACATTAAATGTGAATTTGTAAATAAATGGAATTATCCCTAATTTATTAATCGTGGACTCTGTTTGAGAAAAGAACCTCATGGGACCTCCCTGACGGTCCAGTGGCTTAGACTCCCACTCCTAATGCAGAGGACCTGGGTTCCATCCTTGGTCAGGGAACTAGATCTTGCATGCCGCAACTAAGATTTTGCATGCTACGGCTAAAGATCCTGTGTGCCACAACCACGATTGATGATCCCATGTGCTGCAACTAATACCTGGTGCAGTCAAAAAAATAAACTAAATAAAAGTAAATATTTAAAAAGAAAGAAACTAGTGTTTTTCCTAAATTTTGACTCTAATTCCGATTTCATGACTCCTTACTCTAAATCAGAGCTCAGTTCTTTTTTACTAAAAACCAAAGAACTAGCCATTGACTCTAATAGGTAGGGTAATAGGTCAACAATCCATGAAGGTAGGGATGTGTCTTATACTAAATTCTAGGTCCCCATAGCAAAAACGACCAGGATGGTTCTGGAGCAAGATGTCCATCAAAGACTGACTCACGTCTCTGGTTGGGTAGCACATAAGCCAGGCTGTCAGTAGACACAACCAAGTCTGAAGTTAAACTATAGGGATTCAAAGCGGAGTACCACCTACCACCACTTATTCCCTGTGTGACCCTGTGCAAGTGGCTAACTATCCAAATCAGTCTCTTACCTGTGTGCATGGGTGGGTGCTAAGTAGCTTCAGTCGTGTCTGACTCTTTGTGACCCTATGCACTATAGCCTGCCAGGTTCCTCTATCCATGGGAATCTCCAGGCAAGAATACTGGGGTGAGTTGCCATGCCTACTTCCAAAAGATCTCCCTGACTCAGGGATCGAACCCATATCCCTTACATCTCCTGTATTGGCAGGTAGGTTCTTTACCACTAGCGCCAGCTGATGAGAGCTAATCACAGTACCTACTTTCTGGAAATGTCAGAATGTTTAAGCCAGGTGTGCAATTAGTGCTCAAAAAATAGGATAACAAAGGTGAAACACTACTAGAGAAAAATGAAGCAAAGGGGAGACATTATATAGGAAGAGAGTGCCTGGGACTTCCTTGGTGTTCTAGTGGTTAATACTCCACACTTCCACTGCTGGGGCATGAGATTCAACCTGTGCTAGCAAAACTAAGATACCACATGCTGCAAAGCATGCCTGCCCCACCCCCCACCCCACAAAAATAGTGAAAGGGGTTTGTTTGGATTAGAGCAAGTCTTTAAGAGTGTACAGAGAGGTGACTTTTCAGTAGTTGAAAGGAAGAGCACACCTCATCAGTGAATTCTGGCTCCTTCTTGTCAGTTATAGTTCCTGGGATTTGGCCTTGACTTAAATGCCTTGCACTTCCTCTTTGACCTTTGATTCTTAAAATGTTGTTCACTGTTTCAGGCCCTTTGAACTTAATTACGATGATAATAACGATGGCTATATATCCAGAGCAGGCCACACCCTTTGCATGTGAACCATTGGACACAACCCTCCTTCAGTTCAGTTCAGTTGCTCAGTCGTGTCTGACTCTTGGCAACACTCTCACAATTCTCCTTACTCTGGCTATTAGTAAGCACTTGACAGATGTTTGTTGAGTAGCTGATTTTCCTGATATCCTTGTAACTGTTCTGCACTGTTAAAGCAGAGTATCAAGTACCTTGTATGGAGATGGTGGGGGTCAGAGGGTGCCTAACATTCTTTCTGGAAAATGAGGGCACTGAGCCCCCAGCCCCACTGTCCCGTGAGACGTGTGCCTTGTGAAGGCAGCTCCCCTCCGTCCTTCTGCTCTATTCTCCATCCAAGATCATAATCAATATCCTTTAGCAGTGAATAGCCTATCCATGGCTGAAATGGGGAGGAAAAAAAAAAAAGAACTTTATTCCTGATTCATCTCTCAAGAACTGCAGTGGCAGGGATTTTGATAAAGAAGAGCGGTAAACATTCTCAACAAACACTGCTCTCCAGTCTGTTAAGAAGGGAACTAAGACACTGCCATACAAGCAATATTTCTATGAAATCCTCCCTGATTATTTCCACCAGGGTCTGCCCAGCTTCAAAGCCACACTATTTAAAAAGAAAGAAGAGCGGGCATTGCTATGAATAATGGGGACACGTAAAGGGAAAGGCATGGGAGAATAGTCAGAGAGATAGCATTAAATGCCTTTTCATATTTGGCACAGAAGAAATCTTATCTTGCCCCCAAAAAAGCCTGATGAATATGTAAGCTGCTAATACTTCACTATATCTGAGTTTCTATCTTGGAGGCAAGAAGAATGATTTCATTGTGGTGTTTTGAAAAGAAACACAGAGAATGAAGAGGAGGCGTCTCCACTCGAAGACTGAATGGTGTGTATCAGATTCTGAGAACTTGTCTCCTGTCACTAGCTAGAACAGAATCCCAGATTTCTATAGGGTTTGACACAAAGGGGAGGTGCAGAGAAAGCACCCCCTCTTTTACCTCTGGTTTAAAAACAATGGAGAGTGTTTCCACCATCACATAGCCAAGGGCTATTTTTAAGCTGTAGTTAGTTCACAGTCATTAGAGTCGAAGGACATCCAGGGAAGAGAGATCACTAGAGACTTGGCACCTATAGCATAATAGTGAATCAGCTATCAACCCGTCAGAGATGAACAAGCTGAAAATCATTTCATTCAGTTTGAAATAATTGAAATCAAACTCACTGGAAGTAATTCAGTGAAAACTGTTGGCTTCACAAAGAAAAACCAAGTGTAAGTGAAATGAGCTAGTGAAATGAGCTGTATCTCGCACTCTGTTACCTTCAAAGTGCCCCAGCCCAAGGTTCTCACTATTGAGATTTGGGACCAGATAATTCTTTGTTTCCGGGGGCTGCCCTGTGCGCCATGGGATGCTCGGCTGCATGCCTGGCCTCTAACCAATAAGTACAAGTAGGAAGCCGCCCCACTCCACGTCTCTAGACATTTGCCAAATGGTCCCAGGGCAGGGGGAATAGAGCAAGGCAAATCATCCCAGTAGGAAACCACTGCCCTAAACCCAGTCTGTTTTTTAATTGATCCATAGTTTGCTCTCCACTCAGATATCCACATAAGACTCATCTGACATCATCACCAATTTCCCAGTCATCACAGGTGGGAAGTGGAATATTCCCTGCCTTATCAGTTAAAAAAAAAAAGGAGGTCACAGTCATCAGCGATTGAGTCACCATGAATGGCTGGCAAGCTGGTAAGCCTGAGGGAATCCAGGAAGAAAGGAATACCTGCCATCTAGCAGCCAACAGACCGCAGCCACTCCCTAGAGTGAGCCCTGAGGAGACTCTGGATGTGAAAACACAGGATCCTGGCCTCAGACAGCTGAGGTGCACGTGGAAGGAATGATTTCAGTGAGCTCAGACTCTTGCATCTTCCCATACATGGAAAAGTGCTAAATTCCTAACTTGAGATATCTGCGTTTCCTTTCAACAATAATCTTTTGATGTTCAGACTACCTGCTCTTTGTTGCAAAACTTCTATATAACCTGGCTCCCCACCCCAACCTCTCACCTCCTTGGAGCAGTTCTCTCAGGGTTACTTGAGATGTTGTCTCCCTGGCTTGAAGTCCTAAAAATTCTTGCAGAATAAGCTCTCAACTTGTAGACTGTGACTATTTTTCAAGTAGACACAGGCCTCATTTCACAATGTGCTGGCCCACTCTATCCTTAGCTCTCTACCCTTTATTTCCTCTTTAGAGGGCCCTTGTGCAGACCCCATTGCCTTCTTAGGCACTGGGCTAAATTATTTTAAGGCCTTTAAAGGCACTGGTTGCAATGCTGGTGAGCACTGGGTTCAAAGTCTGCCTCTGCCACTTAGAAGCTGTGAGACCTTCGACAAGTCATTTCGTCTTCTGAATCTTGGCACTCTCTCTCTCTCTCCATACACACACACACACACACACACACACACACACACACACACACACATATATATACTCAGAACAAAATTATACCTACCTGATAGCAATGCTGCTGATTAAATGATATTATATGTGAAGCCTCCATCAGCATCTGGATGTACTTATCTTATGATAGGTTACAAAACTGGAAATACATTGCTCAGACATAAAGAAACAATTTGAAGATAACAATAGGAGGCCAGCTGGAGCTGACAACAGTATTTGAACTTCCCAGGTAGCACAGTGGTAAAGAATCTGCCTACCAATGCAGGAGATTTGGATTTGATCCCTGGGCCGGGAAGATGCCCTGGGGAAGGAAATGGCAACCCACTCCACTATTCTTGCCTGAGAAATCCCATAACAGAGGAGCCTGGTGGGCTACAGCCCATGGGGGCTACAATCCATGGGATAACAAAGAGTTGGACACAGCTGAGCACACACGCACAGCATAAGAATGAACATCAGTGTCTTGGGAATGAAGGAGTGGTCAGAATAATAGGCAGGAACACAGATGGGTACAGATCACCTGGGCATTCGCAAGCAACTTAATGATTATGAAGGTCAGGGCCAGGAAATATAAAATTATGGTGTACAAACATGGAAATGAAAATAGCTGTTGCGGAGAGAAAATACTACACATGCCTAAAATTGATACAAACAAATCAAGGCGTACATTGGTGATTGGTCCTTTTTGTTTGTTTGTTTCCTTGTGTTTCACTAGCCAACTATTCTCATCTCCCTGATTTTCCAGATAGTTTGGAAGTTGTTACCTGTTTGTAAAAGAAATCCCTATTTCCCTGAGATTAATTTTTACCTGCTCAGTGTTTCTCTGATTGATTCATCACATCAAAATCAAAACATGTTATTCATGAAATATGACATTTCTATAGAACCTACTTTTCTAATACATGCCCAAAAAAAGTGCCTGAAAATGCCTTACTTGCAAATAAAGTAATTCTAATCTATATTTTTTATTCAAAAACTATTTATTTGGCTGCACCAGATCTTAGTTGCGGCATGTGGGATCTTTCAGTTGTGCCTTGTGGGGGTCTAGTTCCCCAACAGGGATTGAACCCAGGTCTCCAGCATTGGGAGTCTTAATTTTAAAAGGAAAGTAAGTTTCAAAAACCCAACTAGTTAAAAGAATTTCAGAAAAATAACATAAAATGAATTACACTGTAAACCTCATTTGTAGTTTCTTTATGTACCAAATATTACACTAGCAATAATTAGGAAGATTTGAAGATAAATGCAGTCACAATCTTCCCTTTAAATCCAATATAAATAGAAAATTTCACTGTTGCTCAATTAGAGGCTGAGCTGGTAGGCCAATATTTCCTTTTAGGTAACAATAGTCATGAGAGAGATTATTGTACAGGATCAAAAAAAAATACAGCAGTAGCTGACAATTGCATTTTTCTATCAGATACAGTCCTAATAGCTCTGTATACAACCACTATTAGACCAAGCCCTAGCTAGCAGTGTCAGGAAAATTAAAACAGACAGGCACCTCTTTAAGGCACTTGGTACAATTTAGTGTGACTTAATAGGGTCTGTTTCAGGGAGTCTGAATAGAAACATAAACAGTTCCACCAAACTGTTCAGATCTTATTTGTGTTAGAATTTTCAGTTGCTTTTGACCATGTTGATCATGAGGTCCTTTAATTTGACTTGCACAGAGGTTGGGTTCCTACCAGGTATTATCTTGGTTCTCTACTTACTTCAATGATTCTACACTTTTATTTCAGTCTAAACAAACGCACATCTGGCAAGAAACCAATGAAATAACAGGGTTCCTCAAGTTGGTATTCTGTGTACCTCTTTTCAGGCATGTCTTTTCAGTTACTATTCATGTCTCTCTGTATCCATTTTTAGGTGTCATGTATGTTATTGCTGTTGTTCTTGTTCAGTCACTCAGCCCTATCCAACTCTTTGCAACCCCATGGACTGCAGCATCAGGCTTCCCCGTCCTTCACCATCTCCTGGAGCTTGCTCAGACTCAGGTCCATTGAGTCAGTGGAGTCAATTGCATCCTCTGTTGTCTCCTCCTGCTTCAACCTTTCACAGCCTCAGGGTCTTTTCTAATGACTTGGTTCTTTGCATCAGGTGGCCAAAGTATTGGAGCTTCAGCTTCAGCATCAGTCCTTCCAGTGAATATTCAGGACTGATTTCCTTTAGGATTAGCTGGTTGAATCTCCTTGCAGTCCAAGGGACTCTCAAGAGTCTTCTCCAACTCCAAAGTTCAAAAGCATCAATTCTTCAGCGCTCAGCCTTCTTTATGGTCCAACTCTCACATCCATACATGACTACTGGAAAAACTATAGCTTTGACTAGACGGACCTTCTCAAAGGCCCTGAAAGAAATATTTCCTCTATAAAAATTACAAATGGGGACAACATATTTTCCATCTGAATAGAAGAGAAATCCTATGACTTTTCCTATCATATGCTACCTCTGTTTTAAATGTTTAGAACAAAGATGAATTTCACTTTTACTGCACTGTCTCTTCAGCTGTTGAAAACAGATTAGGGTACATATCCCAACTGAGGAGCTTTCCATAACAACAAGATATAAGAAAGGGCATAGCTTTCTTTTGCATTTTCTAGGCTAAATGCATATGAGCTACTTGGATTCTGGCCTTTTAAATGCACCCCTGCAACATTCACAGATGAGACAACACCCCAAATTTATTGTGTCTACCTCTAAACCAACTGAGTCAATTATTTTTATTTTCAAACCATATTTTAATTATGACCAGTGTTAGACTGCAAGGAGATCTAACCAGCCAATCCTAAAGGAAATCAACCCTGAATATTCACTGGAAGGACTGATGCTGAACCTGAAGCTCCAGTACTTAGAGAAATGCAATGTGATTAAGGAACCTAATCTCTCTCTCTCTCTCTCTCTGTCTCAGTTTCTCTGTCTCTCTCCTACATACACCTATATGACCCCCAGAAGTTGAATCATTCTGTAATTTGGTGAGTAAAGGAAGCAATGAGGTAGAGTGTGTGTATGTTAGGGAAAATAGAGGCCACTGTTGATGAGCCAAGTTGATTTCCCACTCTGGGATAAAGGTCACAAGTTCTAAAATCTCAGACTTCACTGCTGTTGGGTTATTTTCCCTCCCTCATTAGACATTTGATATCCTATGAGCTGAGAAGCCTCACCAACTATAGGAAGGGGATAATGACTAATTAAACATTTTCTAAAGCCTGAAAGGGCTTCTCTGGTGGCTCAGTGGTAAAGAATCCACCTGTGAATGCAGGAGACGTGGGTTCAACCCATGGCTTGAAAAGATTCCCTGGAGAAGAAAATGGCAACTCACTCCAGTACTTTGGCCTGGGAAATCCCATGGACAGAGGAGCCTGCAGGCTGTAGTCCATAGGGTAGCAAAAGAGTCAGACACAGTTTAGCTACTAAACAACAACAAAAGCCTGAAAAGTCACCTATCAACGAGCTGTAGACTCCTGGGTTCAACAGTGAGGCCAAGAAATCCAGATTCAACGCTCATACAACCTGGTGTTCTTTGGAAGAGTAATTCTCGAAAGGCAGGGCCTGGAAAACGATATTTTTAAAATGAGTAATTGTACTTATTATCAAGGAGATGGGAAAGAATAGGCCCTAATTTTTAGTATTTGTGAATCAAAGGAATGTGTGTTACTCCAAGGTAAGAAGCTAATAATATCTCTAGAGAGTGATGCTTTAGAAATCTGGCACCAAATTTCTGTGTTTGCAGAAATGCATACCTTCCACCATCCACATTTCTACAGTTCTGGTTTGGCCAAGGCACCCATTACATATTTGTTGATGCTTTCTGACCTTGTGTTGTTGATGCTGTTTTGTTTTTTTATGAAGGACTCCCAAAGTACAAGGTTCTGTTTCGTGTTTCTCATGAAATATCTGTTTACTTAAACATGAAAGTCTGTTAAGAAAGAGAGTAAGAACATGGAAACACCATACAATAGGGGAGAACATTTTACTCTACACAGATATGCATGTTCTCAACTTAGTTTTAGCTGTTTTTATTAAACACTGAATGGATACAAAAATTTAATTATAATATGTGCATAAGGTAGAGTGAATTACAATAAAACTGATCACCATGTGCCCACCACTCAAAATGAGGAATATGGAGTGTTTGGGGCACTTTTAGGGCCTCTATGCATCACTCCATGATGTCATACTGCTTTTAGAGGGAACCACCACCCTGAATTTTGAATTATCCTTACCGTGCTTTGACACACATGTTGATATTCTCACACAGTGGGTGATTTAGTCTCAAATGTTTTGAATTGATATAAATGGAATCACTGTCTGAATTCTTCTGCAACTTGATTTTTTCACTCAATAATATCTTCTGAGATGCATCCAACTTGATGTGTGCAGTGATATTTTATTCTTTTCACTGATGTACAGTACTGTTACACTACTAATATTTTTAAAAAATATACAAGATAGAAAATTGGCTGTTAAAAAATACATCTTCAGTATCTGATGTTTGAGAGAACTGCTAGCTTTATTTCCATTTGGCCATTGACTCAACTTTATACTTCCCCTGGAGAAAAAGGAAGGATACATTATTTATTAGTGCTCACAGAGAATTAGAAATTATTTTGCTCGATTATCTCACTTTTTGTATGAGGTACCTGAACTCTAGGTAGATGAAGGGACCCATGCAAGATTACAGAATACTTGGGGGTTTGGGCATCCAACCTCAACCTCCATTTCAATATCTCCTCAAAAGAAAAAATGACTTACCCTCTGCCATTCTCTTTTACCTTCTCTTTTCTTCAGGAATAATTCTTCAAGATACTAAAAGCGAGATTGCATCTAAGTGACCACAAATCCTGATTTTCAGGAAAAATACAATGATTTTTCTACACTTTGCTAATCTTCACCGTATGGAAATTGGTGGGACACAAAGCCCACTTGATACTATAGGAGCCCAAATATCAAATATTCACTTTCACCACTTCCCTTGCAGCCAAGCCTTGGTACACAGGGATCTTTAATCTGTCGATATCTAAACTCTTAACTTTGAATTGGGAGAAAATGCCTTAAATCTTTTATTGTTGGTGGCAACAGCATCTAATTTTCAGAAGTGGTAAGGGCAGATATTTGTTGCTGTTGAGAATTTGTTGTTTTGTCTGACTCTTTGCAACCCCATGGACTGCAGCCCACCAGGCTCCACTGTCCATGGGATTTCCCAGGCAAGAATACTGGAGTGGGTTGCCATTTCCTTCTCCGGGGATCTTCCCCACCCATTCGAACCCACATCTCCTACATTGGCAGGCAGGTTCTTTACTACTGAGCCACCTGGGAAGCCCAATGGCAGATTAGCCCTACACACACACAAATAAAAGAGAAACATGAGTTAATATGGCAAAAATTTCCATATTAGCTGTCAGCTGTCATGTACAACTATCACAAGTTCCACATAAATTCATGAGTATCTTTCAGTTCAGTTCAGTTCAGTCGCTCAGTCGTGTCTGACTCTTTGTGACCCCATGAATCGCAGCATGCCAGGCCTCCTTGTCCATCACCATCTCCCGGAGTTCACTCAGACTCATCTCCATCAAGTCCGTGATGCCATCCAGCCATCTCATCCTTGGTCGTCCCCTTCTCCTCCTGCCCCCAATCCCTCCCAGCATCAGAGTCTTTTCCAATGAGTCAACTCTTCGCATGAGGTGGCCAAAGTAGGGCCACAAATGAGAACATGAAGATCAGCAAGGAAAAGGATGTTCAGCATTACTGAGAAATGTTATTTCCTGTTGTAATGCTATATTTCCCTGATAGTATCTGACAACTCTTGGACATTTTAGTTTCTCTATTCTTACACCTAAGTTCTTTGGCTTCCCCAGTTGTCCCTGGGCTCTGAAGCAATGTCTCTCATGTTGACAGGGACGCAACACACAAACATTCACAGCCTTGGGAACAGGCACCTTTCGTTTCAAAGATGGAGAGCAAGAGATGTGAACAAGTACTTTCCCAGGGCCTAAAGAGTGTCAGATTCGAGAATGACTCCTACACTGCCAGCCCTGAGCACCAGATCCCACATATCAGGGATGCCTGGACATTCTTTAATGTGTGTGTGTGTGTGTGTGTGTGTGTGTGTGGTGGGGGGTGGAGGGGAAGAAGTGGAGCCCTCTAAAGGGCAGGACCCGGGGCAGCCCTGCTCTGGCTCTGGATGGATGTGAAGGCAGCCCTATTCCTGACACGGTTGAGAGTATGGCAGCAGTCATACGAAAGGCCACTTGCCTGGGGCTTCCCTGGTGGCCCAGTGATAAAGAACCCTCCTGCCAATGCAGGGCACAAGGGTTCAATCCCTGGTGCGGGAAGATCCCACACGCCATGGAGCAACTAAGCCTGTGCACCACAACTATTAAGCCTGTGCTCTAGAGCCCGTGCTCCTCAACAAGAGAAGCCGCTGCAAGGAGAGGCCTGCACACTGCAACTAGAGAGTACCCATCATGCCCTGCAACTACGGCCTAAGAAGCAGCCGTGACTGTGATGCCCCTCCCAGGCTGGCTCTGTGGTGCTGCTCACTGCTTAGTCTCCCTTCACCCTTTATTTATGGCCTTAAGCCCACCTTTTTTGTGGTGGGATATCCATTTCATAGACATGGAAACTTTTCTATGCAGTTGGCCAAAAGTTTCTTCAGGTTTTTCGGCACAGCTTATAGAAAACCCGAATGAACTTTCTGGCCAACCCAATACTGACATCTACCAGGATTTTGCAAATGTTTGATAAAATCCCAACATTTTTCAGATGCTAGATGTACTTTTGAATTTCTAAATCACAAGGTCCAAGCAATAGGATTACTTGTATTGCAGATTAGATTAGCTAGAAAGTTTCTTTTCCCTCCTGCTAAATAGGTGTGAAGAAAGAAAATTTCCCTGGAATTTTTCTTTGTTTCCATAGTCTTTCAAGGCTCTTCAGGGGATTTTGAAACATAGCCATTTGTCTAGTTAATTTCCCTGATCTGAAACAGTACTAACTTCTCTTACCATCCCAGGTGGAACAAATAGTTACAACTCTAGTAGGTCCCCAGGCTAAGCCCAAGGTGTCTTGAAGACAGGTCTCTATATTTTTGCATTTCAAAGAGAAATGGCCCCCAGAAGGCATTTGGAAAGATGCTCAATATCGCCAATTATTAGAGGAATCGAAAACAAAACTATGAGATACCGCCTCATACCAGTTAGAATGGTTGTCATTAAAAAGTCTACAAATAACAAATGCTGGAGAGGGTGTGGAGAAAAGGGAACCCTCCTATCCTATTGGTGGGAATGTAAGTGGGTGCAGCCACTATGGAGAACAGTATGAAGGTTCCTCAGAAAACTAAAAATAGAGCTACCATATGATCCAGCAATCCCACTCCTAGATATATATATATATATATGTGTGAGTGAAGTCGCTCAGTCGTGTCCGACTCTTTGCAACCCCATGGACTGTAGCCTACCAGGCTCCTCTCCAGGGGATCTTCCCGACCCAGGGATCAAACCCAGGTCTCCCACCTTGTAGACAGACGCTTTACTGTCTAAGCCACAGTTTCATATATCTGGATGAAACTGTAATTCAAAAAACATGCAGGCACCTCTACATTCAAAGCAGCACTATTCACGATAGCCAAGACATGGAAGCAACCTAAATGTCCATCAACAGAAAGTGAAAGTGAAAGTCACTCAGTCTTGTCTGACTCTTTGTGAACCCATGTTGTAGCCTGCCAGGCTCCTCTGTCCACAGACTTCTCCAGGCAAGAATACTGGAGTGAGTAGTTGTTCCCTTCTCCAGGGGATCTTTTTGATCCCAGGGATCAAACCTAGCTCTCCTGCATTGCAGGCAGATTCTTTACCATCTGAACAGATGAATAGATATATAGATGTGGTACATATATATCACAAAAAGAACTGCCATAAAAAAGAATAAAATGATGCCATCTTCAGCAATATGGATGCAACCGGAGATTATCATACTAAGCAGAATCAGTCAGAAAGAGAATGACAATGATATCACTTATATGTGGAATTTCAAATATGATACAAATGAACCTATCTATGAAACAGAAACAGAATCACCAGACAAAGAGAACAGATTTGTGGTTACCAAGGGTTGGGTGAGGGCTGGAGTGGGAGGCTGGGATCAGCAGATGAAAGCTTTTATAATATAAAACAGATAAACAAGGTCCTATTGTACAACACAGAGAACTATAGTCAATATTTTGTGATAGGCCATAATGAAAAAGAATACACAAAAAAAGAATGTATACATACTGAGTTACTTTGTTGTACAGCAGTAATTAGCACATCACTGCAAATCAACTATACTTCAATTAAAGAAAAAAGAGGAATGGCCCCCAGAACATAGAGAATTCTCAAGGTCACAAAAGCCAGGACACCTAGTCTCTCAGGTTTCTGGAGAAATTTACTAACATACAAAATGATGGAGTAGGTGGAGGGGGGATGGGGGTGGAGTGGGACCAGGGATCTCTCATCACTCATCACATCCCCTCACAGATAAGACTGCAACAAGAAGGATGGATGAACTTACTATTTACTATGAGGTATTTAATATGAAATTTCTCTCTGATTCAGAACACCCAATATGTTTATGCAGGATAAATTAGATAAGGATGAATATTAACAACCAAACTATGAGATCCAGGCAGGGTCTGTCACATGTCTTTTCAGACCCCCTACATCAAAATCACAAGGAGTAGGGGTGGTGGTGAAGGATAAGAGGAGCAGGAGTCGTGACATTTAATTAGGAGCATTTTGAACCTTATCTCAAATCAATCAGAATTTCTTGGTAGGGGACCCTGAAATATGCATTTCAACCAATACTCACCTGCTTTCCCAGCAATTCCTTTGCCTCCCCACACCCCCCCTCAACCCCTGCAAAATGCTAAAGGGACAAGACTTTTAAGAAAAAGTTTATATGAAGACAGTGGTTCTCAACCTGTGATCTAGGACACTTGGTGTTCCCTGGGTCCCTTTCTGCAAGTTCATGAGGTCAAAATTCTTCTGATAAAAATATTTCAACGCTATTTGCCTTTTTCTCTTAAAAGACTACAGTGGAGCTTTTCAGGGACCACCTGCTGTGTGATGGCTTCACTGCTCTGACAGCTCACAGAAAATGTGTTAGGCATTCCTGTGTCCTAAAAAATCCCCAGTTTTAATCTCTTAAGTATGAGACAAATAGCAACATTAATAAAGGCACGTTGGAGCCCTCAGTAAAGTTTAAGAATGTAAACAAGTCCAAGACAAATAAACATTTAAGAACCACACTTCTAAGCTGTGTCAGACCTAGAGCTTCATCCTAGCCTGAAGGCGTTTGCACTCAGATTAGCTGAACACAGTGAGCTTTTAATTCATAAATATACTGGGGAAACACTTTGCAAATTAGAACTGTTTAATGCCAGTGGGGAACAGGCAGACCTCATTTTATTTCGCTTCATACATATTACATTTTTTATAAATGCATGGGTTGTGAGAACCTTGCAAGTCTATCACTGTCATTTTTCTAACAGTATTACATTTTAATTAAGGTAAGTACATTGGGTTTTTTTTGGACATAATGCTACTGTATACTTAATAGGCCACAGTACAGTGTAAACATCATAACTCTTTTATATACTAGGAAACCAAGAAATTCCTGTGACTTGCTTGATTGCAATATTGACTTTATTATGACATTTTGGAACCAAACCCAAAATATTTTCGAGGTCTGCCTGTACTCTGTCACCTCTTCACTTTTTATTGTCAAACAAAAGGATTAAAAACTTCTATACTCCTCTTCTGAGAGGTCACTATTTGCCTGGATCGGAGTGAATGTTCACTAAAAGTCACTGTGGTCAGTTTTAACGTGGTTGGTAATTTTTAACAATAAACCACTGATAACTTCTGTGTGTGCAACACCAGGTTAAGCAGGAAACCTTTATATTTCAATCCTTATTATTGGCCATCTTTCCAAAATGTAGCAATTTCTTTTCTTAGAAGGTAAACAAAATATCCTTTAGTTCTTATTAATCCAAGTTCTGCCAGTATTTCAGGACAGGTATTTAGAACTCAGATTCCTCTTTTTTTTTTTTTGGCTCTAGCATGTGGCTTGTGGGATCTTAGTTCCCTGATCAGGGGTTGAAGCTATGCCCTGGCAGTGAGAGACAGGAGTCCTAACTATTGCACCACAGGGAAGTCCCAGAACACCAATTCTTAAGCTGGAACATTACTGTAGAAGACAAAGATGGGTTAGTGGTATACTGGTATGGAGCTGTGGTTTTATTCTGCTAAGTTTTTCTAAATAGAATAGCTTTCTCTCTTATAATTTTCCCCTAAAAACAACTGGAATTAGAATAATAGTAGTGGTCATGTATGGATGTGAGAGTTGGACTGTGAAGAAAGCTGAGCGCCGAAGAATTGATGTTTTTGAACTGTGGTGTTAGAGAAGACTCTTGAGAGTCCCTTGGACAGCAAGGAGATCCAACCAGTCCACTCTACAGGAAATCAGTCCTGGGTGTTCATTGGAAGGACTGATGCTAAAGCTGAAACTCCAGTACTTTGGCCCCCTCATGCGAAGAGTTGACTCATTGGAAAAGACTCTGATGCTGGGAGGGATTGGGGGCAGGAGGAGAAGGGGACGACAGAGGATGAGATGGCTGGATGGCATCACCAACTTGATGGACATGAGTCTGAGTGAACTCTGGGAGTTGGTGATGGACAGGGAGGCCTGGCGTGCTGCGATTCATGGGGTCGCAAAGAGTCGGACATGACTGAGTGACTGAACTGAACTGAACTTGACCCACCTTGTATTTTTCCTATTTAAAATAATTTCACATTCCATTCCCTGGTGGCTCAGATGGTAAAGTATCTGCCTACAATGCAGGAGACCCAGGTTCAGTCCCTGAGTCAGGAAGATCTCCTGGAGAAGGAAATGGCAATCCACTCCAGTATTTTTCCTTGGAAAATCCCATGGCCGGAGGAGCCTGGTAGGCTACAGACCATGGGGTCACAAAGAGTCGGACATGACTGAGAGACTTCACTTTCACTTTCTTTCTTTTTTCATACTCTTATAATCCATAAAACTTACTATATGCCCAGAATATAGTCCCATCTGCACGCATGCTCAGTTGTGTCTGATTCTTTACAACCCCATGGACTGTAGCCCACAAGTCTCCTCTGTCCATGGGATTCTCCAGGCAAGAATACGAGAGTGGGTTGCCATTTCCTCCTTCAGAGGACCTTCCTGACCCAGGAATTGAACCCTCATCTCCTGCATTGGAAGGCAGATTTTTTGCCACTGAGTCACTTGGAAGGGTAAAGTGAGATTCAGTGGAGTTCATTAAAACTTAACTGGGTTCTATACATATTAAAATTTAATTTTAATTTATAAAAACTATGTTTTGAAAGTTAAGCTATTTCTCCAATCTACTTTTATTAGTAATATTTGATATTTCTGAACAATATTTTTTAAATCATGCTAAAGGCTAAGGAAACACAAATAAACATACTTTTTCCATTGATTTAGGACAGCTACTAAGATTCTAATGTGTATCTCTTTCTCTAATTCTTGTTTGTTTTTCACTTGTTTTGGTTCTGGTTTGCATCCCCCCAGATTCTCAAATAATGTTCAAAACAAGTACTGTTGGATGGTGACTGCTTTTCTTCAGTAAATTATTATAGGATTATTCCATTTATAAGACAATGTATATTCACTTTTCAGTAGAAATGATACATCCTATAGTAACTTATAGCATTTATGTTTCTGTTAATGTTTCTCTGTTCAACTTTTTTCCAACTTAACTTACAGAAGAATAAAATTACTGACACTACCTCAAGCAAAGTTCAGATTCACCAGGTGACACCAATCCCTTAGGTAAGGAGTTCCAGTGCATTCCAGATAGAAGGTGAAGTGAAGTCGCTCAGTTGTGTCCGACTCTTTGCGACCCCATGGACTGTAACCTACTAGGCTTCTCCATCCATGGGATTCTCCAGGCAAGAATACTGGAGTGGATTGCCATTTCCTTCTCCAGGGGATCTTCCTGACCCAGGGATCAAACCTGGGTCTCCTGCATTGGAGGCAGACACTTTAACCTCTGAGTTAATCTAATCTTCCAAAAAGCATGGAAGGGAGATGTGATTTCCTGTGCACAGCCTCCATCCTGCTGCTAAGTCACTTCAGTTGTGTCCGACTCTGTGCGACCTCATAGATGGCAGCCCACCAGGCTCCCCCATCCCTGGGATTCCCCAGGCAGAAAGCCTCTATCCTAACCCTAGATAATTAAAGAAACTGCTCCAACCAAAAGTAAGCCATTTCATACCCACGCAGACTTGGACAGTTTAGCTTTGAAATGCAACTCGATTCCTTGAGAAGCTATCACGCCACCACTTACACAGCTTCTCCAACAGACACAATGAATTGCAAGAAAAATATATTACATACCTCAGTTTTCCATTTACAGCAATGATTGCTGGTTCTACAGAGTTTGATTGGGTGGGAGTTTTGTGCTCAAAGCAAAGATTCTTGCTATCACAGATTCCTTTAACCAAATGAGCAAAAACGGTCAGTATTCAGCAGGGGGAGACTAGATGAAGCCTGTCTTTCTGGCTACACACTTGATCCATTCCATGTCTTGGATGAGCTGCTGCAGAGGGTTTTGAAGATCTGTGATGATATAAAGGACATGTGAATGATTCATTTGAATAGACTTAAACCAGAATTGGCCAGTTATTAAACTCAACTGGATAAGAAAACCAGCTACTGCCTATGGGTGGAGAAGATAGAAATTCACAGACTCTAATTCCAAAACATTCATACAGGGTGCTGCTGTGGTATCTGAAATTTACACCATCAAATGAATCACTACTTTGGTTTAAGGAAGTGTATCTCTAAGTGGGTTTCCCTGGTGGCTCAGACGGCAAAGAATCTGCCTGCAATGCAGGAGACCCAGGTTTGATCCCTGAGTCTAATTGTGTTTTCCATGGAGCATTAAGAGGTGTTATAGTGAGGGAAAAAATGCACATAGACTTATATGTTCATTAATGTTCAAAAGTGTAGGAAAAAACTCAGGTTTAAATACATAGCTCTTTACTATAGAACTTACCCATGCTGGGAGAAACTACAAACTTCTGAATCTCCAATAATGGGACATAAATAAATAGTATTTCCCAACTCTACTGACCATGGGACACTTTTTTTTTTTTTTACAATATATCTTTATTAGATTGCTTTTTTCCCCCCTTAGATTTGAAAATGCATCTTCCCTAGCTGACTGCTAATAGCATGCAAATGCCCTAACTAGATGGACAACGTATGAACCCACACTATTCATGAGTACCTGAGCCTGAATTTTTTTTCCATTAAAATAATTAGCTGCTCTGCTAATCCAGGCTCAAATATTCATGAATGTTATGGATTCATAAGTTGTCCATCTAGTTAGGACATTTGTTAACAGATATATGTAGAATCTAGAAAAATGGGACAGATGAATCTATTTGCAGGGCAGGAACAGAGATGCAGACATAGAGAATGGACTTGACACAGAGAGGCAGGGACGAAGAGGGTGGGATGAATTCAGATATTGGGACTGATGTATATACACTACCATGTGTAAAATAGGTACTGGGACCCTGTTGTATAGCACTGGGAGATCAGCTCATTTCTCTGTAATGACATAGAGAGGTGGGGGGAAGGCTCAAGAGGAAGGGGATGTATGTACACATATAGCTGATTCACACTGTTGTAGAGCAGAAACTAACACAACATTGTAAAGCAACTATATCCCAATGAATTAAAAAAAAAAAATAAGTGAGGATAATGTAAAACAATATTAATAATTGGATACAGAGAATAGTAATTTGCAGTAACAAGGAATTTACATTTTGAAGTGATTGAAAAAGAACAGGTAGCACCTAGAGGTGCTGGCGACAGGGGAGGGGTTTTGCCAGGCAGGAAATCTCAGGTACAGTAAGCTGCTGCTGCTGCTGCTGCTGCTAAGTCGCTTCAGTCGTGTCCGACTCTGTGTGACCCCATAGACGGCAGCCCACTAGGCTCCCCATCCCTGGGATTCTCCAGGCAAGAACACTGGCGTGGGTTGCCATTTCCTTCTCCAATGCATGAAAGTGAAGAGTGAAAGTGAAGTCACTCAGTCGAGTCCGACTCTTAGCGACCCCATGGACTGCAGCCTACCAGGCTTCTCCATCCATGGGATTTTCCAGGCAAGAGTACTGGAGTGGGGTGCCATTGCCTTCTCCGCAGGTACAGTAAGAATTATTCCAAATCCCAGAGTGAGCAAAGAAAGCATAATGAGGAGTCCAGAGAGCATGAGCAAGAATCACCAGACAGACTAAAACAGAAGTGAACAGGGGAAACAGGCGGTGACATTAAAGTGATTTTTGTTCAGGGAAATCTTTTGCCTAACTACCCCTTTTAGGAAACACACATGTCACTATTTCTGATTTCCAGAGGCAGCCAGCTATGTGAGATCCCCCTGCCTATAAGCCCTCTGAATGTAATTCTTCCTGCCATCATCTATCAATAATTATAATTACAGTGAGCAAAGGAGTGGAGACCTTCAGGAATACAAAGTTAATGACTAACAGTCAATATGCTGAGACTCTCCAAGGCTCTGAAGTTTAACATCACCTACATCTGAATGCCCCACTTCTAAGGAAAATGGGTTAACTTACTATTTTAAAATCATTCCTCAAAACCACATAATTTTAAATTCTGTATTTAGAATTTTCTCCTAAAATGAGAGTTGAAGATACACTTCATAACAGAAGCATCTATCGTGTCTCCCAGTGGGATGTTAATTTCTGCTGTAAAGTTCTGTTTAAGACTCTGAGTTAACATGTGAACACCATTCTAATTTTAAAATTAAATTTCTCAAATATTTGAAATGATGAAGACTTTGCTTGTGCCTAAAAACGCTTCTATGTTGCCCCTTCTTATAACTGAAAATAGTTCAAAAGCCAGTGGTGATGGAGGTTTTATTTGGGGAAATTAGTATATCATGTTAGCACCACATTCAACGAAGACATGATATCTGTTGGGACTGTTACTTTGAACTGCAGACTTTTCCTTCTGAAGGAAAACTGTGTCATGCCATAGCAAGCATTTTTCTTCCACCCACCTAATGTCATGTTTTCCATCTTAATACATTCAATGAAATATTTTTATGTGAGGTTTCTACTGCCTGTCAAAAGGTACGATCTGCCTGTTACATGATGCGCTAAGATATTTGTATCTTATCAACTGTTAATTAGTGTGACAGCCTGCACCTTTTTTTTAAATTCAGTGCAGTTCTGGGGTGTCTAGGCTTAGGTTAAAAGAGCAGGCTGACATAACTGCTCTCCTTTTACACATACTCTGTGTTCTCTGGAAACTGACAGAAATATTTTTTACACTGATAAGTCAGGCTGTCCTGTTATCTGAAAGAGGAAAGAAGGCAAGCAAAAAAAGTTAGGGAAATGAACATTTCCATGATTTCACTCAGGCCAGAAGGAAAGTAATAATCTCACCTCTAGAGGTCTAAGTGAAATCTCATTCCCATATGATTTATTTTTTAAATTTATTTTAAAATATTAAATTTGCCTAGTGTTTTTTAAAACAGTATGTTGATTTCTTTTTAAATTTATTTTTAATTGGAGGATAATTGCTTTACATTGTTGTGTTGGTTTCTGCCATACAACAACAAGAATCAGTCATAAGTATACATATATCACCTTCCTCATGAGCCTCCCTCCCTCCCCACCCCCCATCCCACCCCTCTAGGGCATCACAGAGCACCAAGCTGAGCTCCCTGTGTCTTCTATTACTACAATAAATGATGTGATGAAGAGTAGCTCGCCTGGGTTTCCCTGATGGTCTAGTGGTTAAGCATCTGCCTGCCAATGCAGGAGATGTGGGCTCGATCCCTAACCCAGGAAGATCCTACATGCCGCAGGGCAACTAAGCCCGTGTGGCCACAACTACTGGGCCTAAGCCCTAGAGTCCAGGAGCCACAACTACTGAAGCCCACGCACCCCAGAGCCTGTGCTCCACAACAAAAGAAGCCTCCACAATGAGAAACCAGCAAGAGGAGTAGCCCTCGCTAACACAACTAGAGAAAGCCCAAGCAGCAACAAAGACCTAGCACAGTCAAAAAGAGAGAGAGAGAGTAGCTTGTCCTTTTAAGTAAGTCTCCAATTCCATCTTTTCCACTTTTCCCCTTTGCCTCTCTATCCCCCACTGATTAGAATAATCAAATAAGGCTGGTTTAGGATCATGAATCTCAGCAGAACCGCAGGGCTGGTGCGTCTGCTAGGTCACGTGTGATCAGTGAAGAGCCAGATGAGGTCTGAAGCAATCTACAGGCAAGAAACAACTCCAGAACAAAGCAAAAGAGTTCTATGCAACTTGCTGACCAGGTAGAGGAACAGCACATTCTCAGTAGTGCTAGGCTACTTTTATGCAAAGCACGACTTAAACAACTGTCTTAGGGCCAGTACCTAGAAACCCCTGCATCTCCATTCTGAAAGCGTTGCCAGTGTCATCACTGGAATATGATTTCCAGAGCACACAATTGAAATCACATAGAAATGTACAAATGTGCACTACCAAATAAGATACAACCAACATTACCTTTTCAGGCTTCCCTGGTGGCTCAATAGTAAAGAACCCGCTTGCCAATGCAGGAGACACAGGTTTGATCCCTAGGTTGGGAAGATCCCCTGGAGAATGAAATGGCAGCCCACTCCAGTATTCTTGCCTGGCAAATCCTATGGACAGAGGAGCCTGGTGGGCTACAGTCCATGGGGTTGCAAAGAGTCAGACACAGTGACTAAACAACAACAACGTTACCTTTTAGAGCACTGATACCAAAATACTGCTCCAACCAAAACAATGAAACAAGCTCATCAACATTGGTGCCTTTTGTGTATGTGCGGTGACTTTATTTTAGAAAGTTCCTAGATACTGCCCGTTTCCCAATCCTTTTTTTCCCCTCATCACCTTGTTTTTTGAACAAAATTCAAAAGGAGGAGCACTGTCTTACATGTCTTCTCACCTCTATTCCCACTCCATTCCTGACAAAGACACAGCCTTCTCATCTCGTATCATCATTGAGTCCAAATCTCTGGTAACAAGTTCCTTTCTGTTGGATGACACAGTTTAGGACCTTTAATCGGGACAGTCCAGGCAGCATGGAGATGGAGCACCTACCATCTGTGCTATTCCTTGGGTACCACAGAATTAACTGGAGTCCAGCGTGACCTGTGGTGGATCCGAAGTCCTTCCTGGTTGCCCCTTCAGCCTCTCCAGAGCTATCCCTGCCCTAATATCAGCAGAACCGCTCTTATCAACTTCTCATCCTCTCTGTCCAACTTCCCTGCCCTACACTGCACCTACAAAAAGGGAGTCTGTGAGAACAACCATGTACACATTCACCAGGAAAAGCTTGGGACCTCTGATTTAAACAGCAGACAAGTAAGCCAATATGCCTTCACCCTCACCCAAATACAAAACAGTCCTTCTTGAAAATACCTATTTTGTGACTCTGTTAAGCCTCTGTACACACGTGCTCTGGACGTTAGAGAATTTTGAGTATTAAGGAGAAGAGGGAAACAGAGGATGAGATAGTTGGAGGGCATCTCCGACCCAATGGACGTGAGTTCAGGCTTCCCTGGTGGCTCAGACAGTAAAGAATCTGCCTGCAACGCAGGAGACCCAGGCTCAATCTCTGGGTTGGGAGATCTCCTGGAGAAGGAAATGGCAACCCACTCCAGTATTCTTGCCTGGGAAATCCCAAGGATAGAGGAGCCTGGCAGGCTACAGTCCATGGGGCCGCAGAGTCAGACAAGACTTATTGACTGAACAACAACTATGTTAAAACAGTCTTCTCAATATGTAACTATTGTGGACATCATTTCTTGGGGAATTCTAATTCCCCTAAGATTGAGACCAAGTTAAGCTCATTAATGGGTAACAGAATTTGACTTGCAGACTGTGTGTTTAATTCTGCTGTAGGAGAGAATTTTTAAAGTCATATCTGCCTGATTTTTTATGTCTGTGAGAAGCTAGTACCATTATTAACTAATTTTAAAAAACTAAATTTGGGCAAAACTGCTAAGAAATGTGGCATTTGTTGTCACTTCACAACTCTGATTTTTAACAGTAATACTTTTTCTACTTTTTGGAATCCTATATCCAGGAAATGGTGATGGTGGAGGTGCCAGAAATGCTGGGCATCTCTGCGAATAGCAAGGAAGTAATTAACCTTAAATTCTGGAAAGTGGTTGTCCCCGGTTAGGGGTGGTGGGTAATAATACCAAAGAAGAGATTGCAAGGGACATCTATGGTATCAGTAATGCTGGGTGGCAGGTTCACAGATGTATATTTTATTACCACACTTTTTACTTTCCGTAATTTTTACTGAATATGTGAAGTGAAAGTTGCTTAGTCGTGTCTGACTCTTTGTGAACCCTTACAGTCCATGGAATTCTCCAGCCAGAATACTGGAACGGGATCAAACCTAGGTCTCCTGCATTGCAGGCAGATACTTTACCAGCTGAGCTACCAGGGAAGTCCTTATTATATTCTGTGTCAACTAAAAATACTGTGTGCCTGATATTCAAATAAGACTCGTATGTTAAAGCTTCCACGCAACTATGTTGTTGTTGTTGTCCAGTAGCCCAGTCGTGTCCGACTCTTTGGGATCACATGGACTGTAGCACACCAAGCCTCCCTGTCCCTCACCATCTCCCGGAGTTTGCCCAAGTTCATGTTCATCACATTGGTGATGCCGTCCAGTCATCTCATCCTCTGATGTCCTCTACTCCTTCTCCCCTCAATCTTTCCCAGCATCAGGTACTTCTCCAATAAGTCGTCTGTTTGCATCAGATGACCAGAATATTGGAGCTTCAGCTTCAGCATCAGTCCTTCCAGTGAATATTCAGGGTTGATCTCCTGAATACTCTATGTAACTTTTGTTTAAAAATAGTTTTTTTTATTAAAATGACCACACTATCCTCATACCCTCAGTTCAGTTCAGTTCAGTCGCTCAGTCCAGTTCGACTCTTTGTGACCCCATGAATTGCAGCATGCCAGGCCTCCCTGTCCATCACCATCTCCCGGGGTTCACTCAGACTCACTTCCATCGAGTCCGTGATGCCATCCAGCCATCTCATCCTCGGTCGTCCCCTTCTCCTCCTGCCCCCAATCCTTCCTAGCATCAGAGTCTTTTCCAATGAGTCAACTCTTCGAATGAGGTGGCCAAAGTACTGGAGTTTCAGCTGTAGCATCATTCCTTCCAAAGAAATCCCAGGGTTGATCTCCTTCAAAATGGACTGGTTGGATCTCCTTGCAGTCCAAGGGACTCTCAAGAGTCTTCTCCAACACCACAGTTCAAAAGCATCAATTCTTCAGTGCTCAGCCTTCTTCACAGTCCAACTCTCACATCCATACATGACCACTGGAAAAACCATAGCCTTGACTAGACGGACCTTAGTCAGCAAAGCAATGTCTTTGCTTTTGAATATGCTATCTAGGTTGGTCATAACTTTTCTTCCAAAGAGTAAGCGTCTTTTAATTTCATGGCTGCAGTCACCATCTGCAGTGATTTTGGAGCCCCCAAAAATGAAGTCTGACACTGTTTCCACTGTTTCCCCATCTATTTCCCATGAAGTGATGGGACCAGATGCCATGATCTTCGTTTTCTGAATGTTGAGCTTTAAGCCAACTTTTCACTCTCCTCTTTCACTTTCATCAAGAGGCTTTTTAGTTCCTCTTCACTTTCTGCCATAAGGGTGGTGTCATTTGCATATCTGAGGTTATTGATATTTCTCCCAGCAATCTTGATTCCAGCTTGTGTGTCTTCCAGCCCAGCGTTTCTCATGATGTACTCTGCATAGAAGTTAAACAAGCAGAGTGACAATATACAGGCTTGATGTACTCCTTTTCCTATTTGGAACCAATCTGTTGTTCCATGTCCAGTCCTAACTGTTGCTTCCTGACCTGCATATAGGTTTCTCAAGAGGCAGGTCAGAGTTCCAGAAAAACATCTATTTCTGCTTTATTGACTATGCCAAAGCCTTTGACTGTGTGGATCACAATAAACCGTGGAAAATTCTTCAAGAGATGGGAATACCAGACCACCTGACCTGCCTCACACCCTATTCCCACCTAAACATCAGAATAATGAAATGCTTGTCTGATGGCTCAGCAGGTAAATAATTCACCTGGAATACAGGAGACAGAGGAGATGCGGGTTCGAGTGTTGGGTTAGGAGGATGCCCTAGAGAAGGAAATGGCAACCCACCCCAGTATTCTTGCCTGAAAAATCCCTTGGAGAGAGGAGACTGGAGGACTACAGTCCAAAGGGTCACAAAGAGTTGGACACAACGGAGCCTTTAAGCCCAGCACAGCAAGAATAAGAATGCCAGCACCAAAAATAGAAGTTTTCTGATGACATCTGTTACTATTAACCCATATTCTAACATTAATCTCACACATATGCTGTGATTACAGAGTGCTTTCTGAATTGCTCTGCTTCTCTCCAGTTAAAACTTTCCTCTGGGACTTCAGATTCTTGGAGTTAAAGGCCCTTTTGAGTTTGCATCTTTCTAAGCAGTGCATGATTTAAAAAAAATCCCACTGAATGTCCCTTGCCTCCTTCCAAAAGAGAGTGGTACATACTAGGCTTTAAAAAATTGTTTTTAATTTATTTTTTGTTGAAGGATAATTGCTTTACAGAATTTTGCTGTTTTCTGTCAAAGTTCAACATGAATCAGCCATCTGTATACATATATCCCTTCCCTTTCTTCTCTGGCTCTAAACATCTCTGATTCTGGGACAATCAGGGGAAGCATTAGCTTTTCTTTTCCAGCTTCTCTGTTCTTGAAGAATCAGGTTCCTTTTCCCATATGACTGAAGAAAAAGAAGAGTGCTTGGAATTGGGAATTACTTTGCTCCCTGACTTCTCACTTCATTACCTTCCATGTGATTTACCTACAGAATACCCTATAGGTTCTCCCACCTCCCCACTGCTCTATCCTACACACGTGCGTGCACACACACACATATGCAAACACACTGTATACAGGGCACCTAGGCTCACAGACTCTCCAGCTCACATCTAATCCTGCTTCTGCTGATCTGTGCCAGGCTGTACTCATTTCCTTGTCTGAATGATAACAACTAACATTTATTGATCCCTTTGCTAAGCCCTGTGCTAAGGATCTGACTTGGATGACCGGGTAGTTAATTCTTAGCCTTTGGATTTTGGAGCCAGCGAGTCCTAGATTTGAATCTCTGCATAGCCCTTCAATAGTTATGAGACCTTGAGCAAAAAGACATCACATTTATGAGCCTCAGTTTCCACATCTGTAAAATGGGGATTATGCAAGTATAAAATCTTATAAATGGTTACCAAGGGCTACCAGAATAGAGACTGGCACACCAACTGTCAATAAATGATAGCTATTTCTGTAACGATTATTAGCTTTATTGCCAGGGCCACTGTTTCTATGTTCTTGCTCCTCAGCTTCTCACCCAAGGATCTGATGCTTGATTTTCCTGCCTTTATCCTGGGTTTCAAATCTCCTCTCCTGACTCTGGTTCCTGAGCCTCTGTCTGATGCTCCTCACATGGTTGTTTCATAGAGGACTGTACCCTGAGGCCCCACCTACCCTCTTACCTGAAAACATACTATTAACTTCATTCTATTTACTGCTTATTTCCCCCTGCTTTCTCCACTTTTATTGAGGTATAATTGACATACAGCATGGAATACATCCAAGGTGTACAGCATAATGATTTGACTTACATATATCATGATGATCACAAGAAGTTTAGTGAACATCTATCATCTCATATAGATACAAAATTAAAGAAACAGGAAAACATAGTTTTCCTTGTGAAGAGAACTCAAGATTTACTCTTTTAACAACATTTGTATATAACATGAAGAAGGAAATGGCAAGCCACTCCAGTATTCTTGCCTGGAGAATTCCATGGACAGAGGAGCCTGGTGGGCCACAGTCTATGGGGTTGCAAAGAGTTGGACCCAACTGAGTGACTATCATTCACCCATTCATATATAACACACAGCAATGTCCATTATGTTAATCATGTCATATATTCTATCCCTAGTACTTATCTATTTTATAACTGAAAGTTTGTACCGTTGGCTGCCTTCATCTGATTCCTCCTCTCCCCAACCCCTTGCCCGTGGTAACTACAATTCTGACCTCTTTTTCTATGACCTTGTTTGTTCTTGAAGTATCATTGACCTACAACACTCTATTCTTAAACCATAATTACCTCTCCTGTCTAGCAAACCTCCCAGTCTTGCTGTGAAGCCTCCAGAAAAGACAACTTCATATAAGGCAGCACTTAATTCACACAGCAACCTATGAAGACACGAGGTCTCTGCCATCCTCAACACAGAAATTCTATCTCTAGTCTCAAGAAAGCTTTTTCAATTTCCATTTTCTTCCAATGGGAGGGATCACAAATCAAATCTGCTAAGTCACATGGCCAAGCTTAGCTGCAAAAGAGGCAGTTAAAATCTTTAAAGATTTTAACTTTCATAAGTTACTTAAAACGGTGTCGATGAACCCTGCTAAAATATTAGTGTGAAAGCAAAGGAGAAAGGATCTAAGGACAACCACCAGGCTGCCAGAGGGAGGTGATCATGTTTCCATTTCATATGAGGACAGCGTGGCTCAGGGATATGAAGAGGTCCCAGGAACTGAAGTCAGGTTTGTCAGACTCCAGAGCTGCTTCTGAAGATACTGGTTGGTTCTACCTGGTTTTCTGTGTTCACAGAGGATAGAGCTGCCTCCAGCACACTCTGTCTTGAGATTCGTTCAAACAGAAGGCCTGACATCCCCCTACCCCTCTGATTTTATCTAGAAATGGAAGCAAACTCCTCTCTTCAGTTATTTTAGCTACAACATGATTTTTACATACCCCAGTATACCGTTACTTCTCTTAACAATATTTACTAAGTCAGACACAATTTTGCCAACTACTCACAGGAAAGAGTTCTTTAGCGTAAGGTTGCACAGGCTGTGTTCCTTACATAGCACAAAATATTTAAAACCAGTACTTAAACAAGGTTTCAGAAAAGCAATTTAAACTAAATCCATGGTAAAACACACACACACATTTTCAAGCTCCTGAAATGAAAACAAAGAAATTATCCGTATTACTTAAAAGGAAAAAACTAGTCAAGTTATTTGAATTATACATTCAAGTCATCCTTTTAATGTTTGCTTCAAATCCACATTGTTTTGTTTTTCAACACTGAGAAAACTACCATTTGGCATTCTTAACAGACACACATGCTTGTACTTACAGTTAACGAATAACTTCCTTGCAGAGTTTTTTTTTGGGGGGGGGGGTTGTTTAACATCATTCTGTTTCTCATTCTGTATCTTTCAACACTGTAGTTAATATTAGAGACCAATAATTATGTTATCATGTGCTAACAGATGCCTCTAACACTTAAGTAATTCTCTCAAGAATTCAGAAGCCATCACAAAAGGCATTTTGTATTAGTTATTAACAACTGGCTCAAGAGGGTCATCCTCAATTTGCAAATGGAACCACCTCATTCTTCGACCAGGACAGATACTGTATTAATCAGGGTAGGCTCTCTGTGGTAACATATAATCCTATCTCAGCGGTTTAAGACATTAAAAGTACATTTTCCACTCATATTTTCTGGTAGTTAAGGTTGGCAGGAGGGCTTTCCTTCACATGGCCATTCAGATACAGCCTATTTCTCTCCTGTGGCTCCATGACCCACGTTTGAGGAATTGTCTCCCTCCTGTCAAAGAGTGGAGAAGAACTGGAGGATGTTTGGGGGGTGGGGAGGCTTTTTGATAGGTCAGTTCACAAAGGCACTTCTTCCACATCCTATTGGCTGACACTCAGGGGCAGAACCATATCTAACTGCAAAGGAGCTTGGGAAATGCAGTGTCTTTATCTGCCCAGGAGGAGGAAGAGAAGAACATAGGTTTAGTGAGCACTGAAGCGACTTAGCAGCAGCAGCAGCAGGCTTCCCATGTGGCTAAGTGGTAAAGAATTCACTTGCCAATGCAAGAGACAAGAGGCACGGGTTTGATACTTAGGTCAGGTTGGGAAGATTCCATAGAGAAGGAAATGGCAACCCACTTAGTATTCTTGCCTGGGAAATCCATGGACAACGGAGCCTGGCAGGCTACAGTCCATGGAATCCTGAAAGTGTCGGACATGACTTAGCAATTAAATAAAAACAACAACAAACCACAAATACCATTGAGTCTCTGTTGCAAATACCAAAAGAAATTGCTAGGCCAGAAAAAAACAGAAACAAACAAACAAAACCCAACCAATCAAACAAAAAAAAACCAGGCAATTCACTTTAAAAGTTGTTTCAAGTTAATGATGATGTAATTAAAAATTATGACCTTTTACTTATACTAGCAAATCTAGTGTGAGTAATAGGTGTTCGAAATTCAAGTCAACTTTCATAAGTTGTTTACACACAGTTACCTGAAGTCAAATATTTTTTATTGTGTTAAAATATTCAAAACATACAATTTATCATTTTAACTATTTTTAAGTGTCTGGTTCAGTGGCATAAAGTATGCTCACTATCCATCTTTACAATTTTTTCATCTTCTCCAAGTTGAAACCCAGCACTCATTAAATACTAACTCCCTATCCTCCTAACGCCAGCCTCTATTCTACTTCCTGTCTTTATGAATTAGACTATTCCCAGGCACCTTATGTAAGTGAAATTATACAATATTTGTCATTCTGTGTGTCTGGCTTATTTCACTTAGCATAATGCCTTCAAGGTTCATCCAAGCTGTAGCATTATCAGATAGCATTCCTTTTTAATGCTAAATAATATTCCCTTGTATATACAGACTATATTTTGTTTATCCATCCGTCCATCAATGAACATGTGGGCTGTTTCCACCTTTTGGCTATTGTGAATAACACTGCTACCAACACAGGCATACAAATATCTGTTTGGTTCTTTGCTTTCACTTCTTGGATTTACACCCAGTAGCGGAGTTGCTGGATCATTTGTTAACACTAATTTTTGAGGAAATGCTCTACTTCTCCAAAGTAGTTGTAAATCACAATAGTTTTTGAAGATAAATTTGTGACTGGCTTCTACAAATGGTTGTAATGACTCCTGTGTAAAAGTATAGTCCCTATTAAAAAGTTTTCTGATGTAAGTTGGTGTAGCCTATGGAAAACAGTGTGGAGGTTCCTCAGAAAACTAAAAATAGAATTACCATATGATCCAGCAATCCTAATACCACTCTTGAGCATATACTGAGATAATGTCACACCATGCTAAGTCGCTTTAGTTGTGTCTGACTCTGTGTGACCCCCATGGACTGTAGCACACCAGGCTCCTCTGTCCAAGGGATTCTTCAGGTAAGAATATTGGAGTGGGTTGTCATTTCCTTCTCTAGGGGATCTTCCTGACCCAGGGATCAAATCTGCATCTCTTAAGTCTCCTGCATTGGCAGGTGGGTTCTTTACCAGTAGCACCACCTGGGAAGCCTCACTGAGATAATACTATGATTCAAATAGATACACGTACCCCTATGTTCAGAGTAGCACTATTCACAATAGCCAAGACATGGAAACAACCCAAATGTTCATCCACAGATGAATGGATAAAGATGTGGTACATATATACAATGGAATACTACTCAGCCATAAAAAAGAACAAAACAATGTCATTTGCAGCGCTATGGATTCAACTAGAGATTATCACACTACATGAAGTCAGAAAGACAAAGACAAATACCACACAGTACCACTTATATGTGTAATCTAAAATATGGCACAAATGAACTTAACTACAAAACAGAAACAGACTCCCAGACATAGAGAACAAACTTGTGGTTGCCAAGGGGGAGGGAAGGACTGGGGCTTTGGGATTAGCAGATATAAAGTATCATATATAGGATGGATAGACCCAAGGTCCTACTGTTTAGCACAGGGAACTATATTCAATGTCCTGTGGTAAACCATAATGGAAAAGAATATTTTTTAAAAATGTAAAAATAATTCCCTGGATGGGGAAGAGGGTGGGGTTATGTTACTCTAGTTCTTTAGGAACTAGAATAGTTCTAATTTCACTTTTTCTTTGCCTCTAAATAATAAAACACATTGAATAGTTAGTTGTATTCTCTGAGAGGTAAAAAGAATAGGAGTTTGATGGGAAAATTGTGTGGAAAGCTCCGTCCTATCTCTCTTGTGACATTGGCATCTAACAGATTTCCTAGAAATGATGGGACTAGTTTATCACATCATGACCAAAAATTAAACTGAGAAAAATTTCTGTAGCAGTGAAAGTTTTAACTTCTAATTACCAATTAAAACCTGACAGCAACACTCTTCAAGAATTAATATCATTAACTGTGGTTTTCCCCTGCCACTCATATGATAATTATCTGGACTACTTTATATTTTGTCTTCTCCAGATTTTTTTCCTATAGTCTATTTCTGCATAAATATTTAATACAGTTAAATAGGGTGATGAAAACCTGACTGTCTTCTGGAAGTTGAACCCAAACAGCAAGGGGTACTGGATGTTTGGGTTGGATTTTATTCTCTTTGCCAATTTAGTGTTTCTGAGTATAGGTACTGTCAAAATTCAAAGATACTATGAAAATAAAAAGCAGGTACTGTGGAAATGAGAGTGTATTTGAACTAAACCCTTAACAGAGAGATTGATTTGGGAAGCTTTGGTTCCTTAATAATATGATTTTTAACTCAACTATTTCATCACAGAAAGATGATAGTACAGTGATATTCTAGGTTTCAAAAAATATCTCCAAGTTAAGCTTTTCCAGGAAGAAAGGCTGGAAAAAATGATACTGGGTACAAGGCTTGATGGCAGATTACGATTTGTCATGGCAGGACATCATAAAAGACCTCTTTCATCCATTCTTCCTACCAGTCATCAGGGCTAATAGATCTGGGGTCCAGTTCTGGAGCACGTTTATTTTCATTATTTTTAAATAGGACCACATTGGGTGTTTCAGTAACAATAGTGCTTACATCACATGTGACATGAAATGGAATTAGAGTCTATAAACTCAAATGCTACACGCTATCAAGTTTTTTCACTGCTGTACATTGAATTTGCATAATTTAGCTCCCCGTGTTCAAACACACGCGTTCACAATAGTTTGAGAAATTTCCTGAAATAAAACTCCTACCTATTAATTTGAAGTTTCTTTGAAGCTGCTTCTTTCAAAACAAAGAGAAATAAAATCTAGAGCAGTTTCTCTTTAACACTATCTTTTTAAGGTGTTAAGTCCTAGAAGGAAGAGCCTGCATGTGAAATCCATCACAAATCTTCCACCATGGGTGTAATGTGGGCAGTGGAGAATTTAGTAACTTCCATAAAGGAAAACTGGAGTCATTTTTTTTAACATGAATCTTGTGTATAATTTCATGTCTGGCAGCGTGGACTAGTGAAATACATAACATTATAAATAATGGACTTTTAGGCCTCTCCTTAACAACCACAGTCAGGTACACATCTGTAGGGCTTCATGGCTATGGTACAATCAGAGCGGCCAACAGCACTGAAATCACTCCAGAAGCTTCCACTGATCCATCTATTCATCATATAATCTTCATATGAGCCCCAGTCATTCCTGGTAATTGTCACCTCTCCAAGACTCACACCCCTGGAGTTTTTAACCCCAACATTTTTATTCTTTCTTCTGCCACCCCTGGGTGCTATTTTTACCCCCTTCTTGGTTCCTAGGATGTAAAAAGCCTGCTCTCCCAGTATTTTCTCTCTGCCTGTCCCTCACCAACCAATGTCTTATACTTTTAACCTCTTGATAAAACAAAAAAAACCCTTGCCAAAACCCTTATTTTTTTTCTCATCATATATATTTTCAAACATTTTTTTGGTTATTTATTTAGGATGTACCAGGTTTTAGTTGAAGAAGGCAGGATCTTCATTGATCATGCAGGCAGCATGTGTCAGATCCAGTTCCCTGACCAGGGACTGAACTTGGGCCACCTGCATTGGGAGCATGGAGTCTTAGCCACTGGACCACCATATTTTCACTTAAATATATTAATGTATTTCCTAGCATCATATTGAAGTTCTCTGTCCTCTACCAAGAGGGCAAGTGCTAAGACATCATCAAACTGGGTTCTAGCCCTGACCTTGCACAAGGCACTTTTCTGTCTGCTTTCTTATCTGTAATCAGAGGAGAAATTGATCCTATCATGTAGACTGTTCTAAAAGTTAAGATAACAGACGGTCCTTAGAGTAGCAGAAGTGGCCTCAGGAAACATCTATTACTATTAATATTATTATCATTATTAATGTTTGCCTTCATTTCAAAAGACACCTGGAGGTTCTTCCCATCTGAGTACTCATCTTTTTTTTTTTTTTCCCCCCTCAGAATTCAGCATAAAGTTAAAGCAGTGCAAAGAGCAGTAACCACAGAGTAATACTTAAACTCTATGCAGGGTAACTGCTCTACGCACTGTTTCCTAGACTGACTCACAAGCATTCAGGAAGCCTGTTTGTCATATCAAGTGCCTGACCAGAGCTCACGTGAGTCGTTCAGTTGTGTCCGGCTCTTTGCCACTCCATGGACAATAATAATTCTTGCCCAGGCAAGAACACTGTTCTCCAGGCGAGAATACTGGAGTGGGTTCTCACTTCCTTTTCCAGGAAATCTTCCCCACCCAGGGATCGAACCCCGGTCCCCGGCACTGCGGGAAGATTCCTTCCCATCTGAGCCACGAGGGAAGCCTATCTCGTCACAGCAAGTGCCTGGGCCAGTGCTCAGCACCACTCTCATTTTAAAGATGAGAAGCCTCAGGCCCAAGAACATGAAACAATGAAGGAATAAACTAATGTCAAACATCATGATTTTACTAAATGCCACCTAACTGTAAGCTTAAAAGCAGTAAATGTTATGTATATTTTACCACAATTTAAAAAATCATTTGGGAGGGAAAAAGAGAAAAAGAAAGAAACTCAACATTGTCCGTATTCAGGACGCTGATCCAAATTCTGTTCTTGCCATTAAACTACCAGTGCACTCCCCCTGGCTTGCTGTCCTTGCAGGAAACTCAAAATAGCTTCTAAGGCCTCCACGTTCCAGACTTTGCCACGGAGAACTGGGATCTGGGGTAAATGCAACTGCTTCCTTTCTCCCCGGGGGCTGTAGTTCCTAATCCTTCAGACTCAGCCAAACTAGAAAGAGAAACCTCTCCTTCCAGAGTATCTGGCGGGTACAAGAGACTCGCGCAGAGGAAGTGGGTTCTGAGCTCAGCAGTTGAGCGGATTCTCAGGCTGTAAGTCTTAGACTGCTCAGGGGAAGGCCCAGCGCCCAGAACTTGAGCTCAAATAGCCTGGAGGCGGGCGGGGCGGGGGCGGGACCGAAGGCGGGGCCTGGCAGAAACCTGCTGGGCGTGGCCGAGTCTGGAGCGCGGCCCAACCGGAGCCCATTGCGAGTAGCTAAGGTCGGGGGCGGGGCCGACGGGCGCCCAGTGGGCGTGGCCGAGGGCAGGTGGGCGCGGTCAGGGCCGGAGGGCTGGGAAAAGACTAGACCGGAGGGTGAAGTGGGCGGGGATTGGGGACAAGTCAAAGACCCGGAAAGTTGGCCCTGCAGAGGGTCTCCAGGGAGAAGGCGGCACGCAGCGAGTGGAGGGAAGGCGCCCTGGAACCGGAGCGGGCTCGGGAGCTGTGGGCCCGGTAGGAAGGGTGCGGTCGCTGCACAGCTGGGCGCGTGAACTCCTGCAGGGGCCGTGGCAAAGGTCCCGCCTGGGGAACGAGTCCCTAAGGCTTTGGCTTCTTGCTGCCTTTCTCCTATCGCTCTCGGGGAAGCTGCAAAGACGGGGATCTTGAGGCTGCGGGAGGCCTGGGAGACTGGTCTAGGCTTGCCGGTGGCTTGTTGCCCCGAAGTCTGGTGGTGGTGGTTTAGTCGCTAAGTCGTGTCCGACTCTTTGGATCCCATGGACTGTATATAGCCTGCCCGGCTTCTCTGTCCATCGGACTCTCCAGGCAAGAATACTGGAGTTTCCATTTCCTTCCTCAGTCCCGTAGTTTCAAGTCCTGCACAGTCAAGCTTGAAACCCGAGATTCAGAGTCCCGCGCAGAACAAGGCCGAGGGCCCCTTGTGGCTCCAGCTCAGGGTTGGTGGGCAGAAGTGCTCTGGGGTTGTAGTTTGGCAGCTATGCTGGTTTTCACTTCTGGGGTCGTAGTTGGGCAGCTGTGCTGGCCTCAGGGTCATCTTTTCCATGCTTGTTCTCCTTTATAAGCATTGAAATCATACCTCTAAGCCTTGGGCCTCAGCTTGCCGCTTTATTTTACTGTCGTGGTCTTTCCATTGTAAAGATACTCCAGATACACTTAGGTGCGGATATGATCATGGTATTTACAGCCGCGATGTGATATTTTGAAGACGCCTCAGGTGCAGAGACACCTGGGGTGGGGAGACGTTTAGAGAACTTCCTCCATGTGTAGATACATGAGTCTATTCATCCTTAAATCACTTCTCCAGTGGAGAAAACTGACAAGCATTGACTCCTATCCTAAAGGGTCTGTCACGTTCACTGTCATATAGAATGAATATCAGTAAGAAAAAAGCCCTAAAAAGTAGAATTCCTCCTTGGCCAGTTACATTTTATTTTACATTGGCAGGAGGGGTGTACAGCTTTTATCCTGAAGGCCTGATGTAATTCCAGAAATAACCTAGCCCCTTCGAAAAGAAATCTCAGTGCAAGAGGCAAAGAAAAAGGGATCAGACAGCTGACTGACTGCTGATAGCAAGATAGCAACTTAATTTTTAGAAGGGTAAGAGTTCTACTCTATGAAATGCTGTGTTCATTTGTGGAGGCTAGATGCTGCTTTATTATTATAAAAGTGACTAAACTATATGTAATGTAGATTTTTTAAAATAAATATTCTGTTGTTGTTCAGTCGCTAAGTCGTGTCCAACTCTGCGACCCCATGGATCGCAGCATGCCAGGCTTCCCTGTCCTCCATTATCTCCTGGAGTTTGCTCAGTTTCATGTCCATTGAGCTGGTGATGCTATCCAACCATCTCATCATCTGCTACCCTCTTCTTTTGCCTTCAGTCTTTCCCACCATCAGGGTCTTTTCCAGCGAGTTGGCTCTTTGCCTCAGATGGCCAAAGTACTAGAGCATCCGCTTCAACATCAGTCCTTCCAATGAATATTCAGGGTTGATTTCCTTTAAGATTGACTGGTTTGATCTCCTTATAAACTTTGCAGTGCGTATAGTTAAAATTTGATCCAGATAGGAGCAAAGAACAACAGATCATTTACAGTCTTGAAAAGTCTATCCCTATGTATTTAATGCCTTCTTAGTCTTGCGCTTGGCCCTAAGATCCCTGGTATTGTAGTAGGTAGTGGACCCCTATGTAAGGCTTGTAGAAGTTGTTCTCAGAAATAAGCCTGAAGACAAAATAATGAACTACAGAGAATGGGAGGAGCTTTCTGACCTTGGAAAATATCCATTCGTGTTACCATATGCTTTAAAGGGTTACTATATGAGGAATCTTTCTTCTACATATCTTAAATACCTGAGTCAACCAAACAGTAACACTGCTGAGAAGTCCTTAAGCTGTGCACTGCCTATGAACATCACTGTTAATAGGAAAACCTGAGATGGTTGTTGAATACGTTTTTCATATACTGAATACGGCATCTTTCTGTTTCTCAGTGGTTCATGTTTTTCTAAAAATGTTTCATTTAAAAAAAGCCTTCTCATTCATAGACTTTCCTCCCTCACTTAAAAAAAAAGGAAGACGAAAAATAAAATATCTGCTCCCACTTAGTCATCTGGCATAAACTGGCTCTGTGGTTCTGACGACCTGTCTCATGAAACCATTATCTCTCTGAGTACAACTGTCTCTGCCTGCTCAGCATGGGAGTCCTAAGTGTTATCCATGTCCCTGTCCCCTTCCAATGAGGCATGGCCATGGAGCTGCCTTGGATAATTAAATATAAGTGGAGTGACCTGTGTCACTCCCAGGTGGAAGCTTTAAAAGCCAATGAGAGGCATACCTCACTCTCCCTCTGCCAGAGTGACCACTGGTTTTCTAGACAGTGGCTGTTCTGTCAGCCTGGAACACAGAATGAGGACAACCAGCAGAGTCCCCATCACTCTGTGTTAGACACAGTGTGAGCCAGAAACCAGCTTCTGTTGGGTTTAGGCCCCAGGGTTTGGGGATTTGTTTGTTAAATCAGTATAACCTAGCCTATCCTGACTAATACAGTCAGTAAGGTCTGAGTCACATGCCTGCAGGGATTACTGGTTTCCAGCTTATCAGATATCCTGGGAGCCTAAAAGAGGGAAGGTTCTGTAAGAAGTGTGCTTCTGTGGCCAGTGTTCCTTTTTAACTATCAGATGAGATAGCAGGTAGACTTGTTTCCCGAACACTCAAGTCAACTTTGTGATTTTAATCAAAGGTGAGGAAGATGGCATTTAGATGTTTAATCACATTCTCTAAGGGCAGCAGGTGTTAAAGTGTAAAGTACAGAAAAGTTCAATGTCCATAAGGGATAGGAATTAAGGCTGTCATTTTCATTTTGAAAAATGCAATTTATATATAAATATATTTATATCTATAGATATAGATATATTTATAAATACATAAAATGTAAATATTTTACATACTTAAAATATATAGTATAAAATGTATATTTACATATATAAATATATCTTGTATACTTGTAAAATATAAATGTATTTTTCTATATAAATACATTATTTAAAATTTTAGCATTCTTCCCAAATTTTCCTATATAGAGGAAGGTTCACAGATTCATTGTTAAGAGACAGTTCTTTCCAAATGTAGTTATATCAATAGATGCATTGCAGAAATTATTTTGTCACCAAGGGACACTTGAAATGAATCATCCATACTTACCATTGACTACTTTCTAGTTTTTTTTTAAAGCAGCCTCAAACAATACTTTAAATATCATTTCCTTGCTTCCTTATTTCAGATCTAAGAGGATCAGACCTAGATTTTGCTCTCCCCATGCAGGAAGCAATGTGTTCCCTCTTTTCCTCTGACTTAAACAGAAGTGAAGCAGGGAGCGTTTTGCTTAGGGCAGAGCCATGCTGCCTTCTTAGGGATGTTGGCTATAAATCCAGTCTCCCTAGAGGTTAACAATCAAAGTTCTCCCCCTCTCTTGCTCAGACGAATGATATGATGATGATAAATTGCTTGGACATGACTGCCCTGAGCACTGGTGTGATGAATTATGTTGTTCAGAGCATGACCAAAGATCCTCCACTGTCAGTCGGCCACACTGAATATTGGCAGTTTTCATAAGTAGCTTTCTGCCAATTTTGATCTCTGTTTTGCATATTAAATTCTCTGTTCTCACTGGTCATGGTTTTAGTTCTTAATCATCTCTGTCTTCCTCTGAATTCACTTAGCTAATCAACCTTTTGCTTTCTCTGTTCCCTATTCACTAAAAGGCTGGTCTCTGTCTCACAGTTGTGTTCAGTAAACACTGAGTCTTTCTTCACAGAAACTGTTAAAATAATAATTATTAGTCCTTTCCATTAAATTCAGAGTAATGATAGCTTATCTCACAATGGCTTAATTGGGTAATTATTTAGTGTTTGAAAAACACTTTGAAGACTCTATTGGTAAATATTATTATGAATTTAATGTTCTGTGTGCAATTGAAAGTCCACTGCAACCACAAAATCCTTAGTATTTTTGTACCAAAAAAGATGTCTTTCTTAATGTTGGTTACTATTTTCAAACTTGTATATTATTGATTTTTGAAATATTTAAAATATTTTCTTTCATACAATCTCAAAGTTATCATGTTTATTCGGTCACATTTCTAGATCTCATCTACTACATTCCTTATGTCTCTGAAAAGTTAGACATCATATTCTTGGTCTGTGAAAGTTTGTAGGAAATATGAAGTGGATTCCCTGGTTCAGGGGTATTTCACATTATACAGCTGCCACATCTGTTGTGTGTGGTATCTGCTTAACTTTTCAGCAAGCTTTTCTATTAAGCCCTGACAAATAACTGCAATAATGATTTATTTCCTCTCAGTCTATACACTGAGCTGTCACCTCATTGGCATCAACATTTGTCAAAAAGGATTAGATTATATTGCATATGCCTGGCCAGACTCTTGACAAATTTTCTACTCACTTGATAGACCCAGAGCCCCCTGGTGTAATTAAAGGCCACTTCCATGGCTTGGACTACACGACCTCTATTACTGACTGTATTGGTTCGCTAGGGCTGCATAACAAAATATCGCAGGCTGGGTGACTTAAACAAAAGAAATTGATTTTTTCATTTTTCTGGAGGCTAGAAGTCTGAGATCAAGGTTGTAGGTAGATTTGGTTTCTTCTGAAGTTTCTCTTTTTGGCTTGTTCATTACCTGCTCCTCCCTATATCCTTCCATAGTCCTCCCTCTGTGTCCTAATCTTTTCTTCCGACTACACGAAATAGTATGTTAGATTAGAACCTACTGTAACAAACTCTTTTTAATATAGTTTCCTTTTTTAAAGACCCTGTGTCCAAATACTGTCACATCCTGAGATAGTGGGGGTTAGGACTTGAACCTAAGAATGTTTAGAGGGGGTACAATTCAGCCCATCAGACTAGCCTACAGTAATAATGGTCTGTGTGTGTGCGTGTGTGCTTAGTTGCTCATTTGTGTCCAGCTCTTTGTGACCGCATGGACTGTAGCCTGCGAGGCTCCTCTGTCCATGGAATTTTCCAGGCAAGAATACTGGAGTGGGTAGCCATTCCCTTCTCCAGGGGATCTTCTTGACCCAGGGATAAAACTTGGGTCTCCTGAGTTGCAGGTGGATTCTTTACTGTCTAAGCCTCCAGGGAAACCCAATGGTCTCTAGAAACTACCATTTTTGGAGGGTTTAAAAAAATTTACAAATTTGAACAATCAAGAGATAACTACAAATTTTTGTAGAGTCTACTCAGTTCAGGAACCTCTTAACATTACTTAGAGGAGAGCTTTATGTTTGTGACTTAAAAGACTGAACTGATGAAAATCAAAGCAACATGATTAGATGAATTCTACATAGTGTATTAAGCTGTTAACCATAAAATGCATGTAAGCAAGTATATCTTGCTGTCTGAACTATCACCATCCAGATATTTGTGATGACAACTAGCACATATTTTTAACCTAAAATATCCTCTCTGAATCAAAAACATGCCTTGACTAGTCTGGCATCAAAAAGGGTAACAGGATATAAAATACACTTTGGTCCTATCGCACATCTTTTCCCTGGAGGGTGACATCTTGTGCTCCTGCTGTAAGATGTGTTCAGAATCTCTGCCTCCTTATTATCAGCTGAAAATGTCCATGAAAGCAGAAGAGTCTCTGAAGAAAGATGATGAACCAAGAGGAAGTTAGATAAGCTCTTATATTTGAAGAAATATTGGGAACGTGAAAACCTCAAAGGCGTCGATGTCCCCTGTCTGCATCAACCACACATCCTAGAGTTGATACTGGAAAATTTCACCATGTTCAGCTTCAGAACAGAATTATAGTTTTCTTTTAAAGCTCTTTTTAAAAGTGCCTTTTGCAGTAAACGGATAGCCAGAAATCCTTAGAGGATTGTTATGTGGGTTTATAAGAGTATGTTAGTAATATTTGGGATAATTGGTTGAATGGTTTTGCATGAGCTGTGAAACATTATTTTTCCCTTCAAAAACTTTGTAGTTGGAATTACTGTTGAAGCTGTGTGATGATACATAAGGGTTCATTACACTGATCTTTCTACATTTGTAAACTTTTAAAATGTCCACATTAATAAGTTCAAATAAGAGAATTCTTTCTTCAAAGATGAAATTATAATTATGTAATCACATAATATAATCATATGAATATATAATTCATTTCTTCTTATATATATATATATATATATATATATATATATATATATATATCCTGTAATGCAAAATTTGATACCATCACATTTAGAGGGACAGATTAAATTTGAACAGTAAGGTATGCAGGTTTACCTAAGAGAATACACACATAGGTAGAATGTGGTTTTCCATAGAAAAGTATTGTTGAAACCTTTACCCAGGAAAGGCTACAAGGATGTCTTTGCTAGTTTTAGCCTAGATTATTTGACACATGTTCTTATTTAAACTCCCTGGTCTATGGCACGTCTATCATATGATGAGTCAGTGCTTTTCTACAAGTTATAGAGTTTCCCAGGCTGCATTTTCTCCAAGTTCAGTTTTTAACTTCAGCGCCTCCATTTGCCACTGCACAAATTCACATAACACAGGAATTTCAGAAGGGGCCACTGGCCTCCAGTGCAGATCTAAGGCCTAAACACTGATTCCCTTTGGCTTCTGTGTTCTTTTGAACTTGCCCCAGTATCAACCAAGAAAGAATAGTTTCCAAGTATTCTTCTTTCTCCTGTGGAACTAAATATCTGGGAGCAGCTGAGTGCATGAGTAGTGAAGATTCTGCTGTTTTAAGCATAGACATGACAGAGACTTTGACCTTACAGCCGTATCTGCCCTGCTACGTGTCCAGGGAGATAGAAGATTCCGGCAGATCCAGCTGCAGTGTTCCTTTCTGACCTTCTTCATTCCTCCCAGGTATTGCCTTTTTAACTTTTTGTCTATCAGAGTATTTCAGTGGAAAAATTAACATATGTCAAGCTAGGAGATTCAAGTTTAAACAGTCTCCACACAGATTCTACATAGTTCTATAAATTCTTGCCTACTGAATGTCACTGAATTGTTAAGATTTAAAATATATACAAGAACATATACAGTTTCTAGCATTAGGGATATTTCATGGGCCTTTGCTATTACGTATTCTTGCCACAGTGAGCTCAAAATGATTAGTTTCCAAATTATTTTGCTTTTAAAAATCAGAATTGCAATTTTTTTTTAATGTGGAGTTTTCATAAGGCATTATGTAAGGATACTGTGTTACCTGATGAAGCTGTTTCCACTTACTTATTTTTATTTTTGTTTTTAGTAATAATTTGGCTAAAATAAGTTTTCGTTAAGAAAAGTGAAAGTGTTAGTCACTCAGTCATGTCTGACTCTTCACTACCCCATGGACTGTAGCTTGTCAGGCTCCTCTGTTCATGGGATTCTCCAGGCAAGAACACTGGAGTGGATATCCATTCCCTTCTCCAAGGGATATTCCCAACCCAGGGATCGAACCCAGGTCTCCCACATTGCAGGCAGATTGTTTACTGTCTGAGCCACCAGGGAAGCCCAAGTTTTCAGGAATTATTCTTATATAATGTGATGATTTTACAACACTGTCACTAAAGGAGAGTTTATTTATATCTTGTTTCTCTAAAAAGAGTGATGTATTAAACCTTTAGAGTTTTACTCTATAAAAATTGGAAAACTTACTAAGTAGTTTTACTGTCTGACCACAGTGTCTCGATCTATAGTTTTTTACACCATATACTATTACATTTATATTTTTATATCCACATCATTTAAAATGATCTCAATTATAGGATCAATGAAAAGGTCTGAGAATTAAAACTGGATAATAACTTTCTCTGACTAATTAGAAGTCAAGATTATATTTCTGATATGTTGTGGGGATGTTACCTCCAGAACAGGAATTAGTTCCTTAATAGGCCAGAAAAATTAAATGTGTTACAAGACATTGCAGAGATGTTAAATGTCATTTAAAAAATTCATTCATTTTTGATTGGAGGAGAATTGCTTTACAGTATTGTGCTAGTCTCTACCATACATCAACCGGAATCAGCCATAGGTATACATATGTCCCCTCCCTCTAGAACCTCTCTTCCACCACATCCCACACGTCTAGGTTATCACAGAGTACCTGATTTGAACTCTCTGTGTATAATGTCATCAGAGTGAATGAGTAAATTCATCATTCATTGGTATTCATCAAATTTGATTCACTCTCATATCATCTTTAAGAGTGTTTGCCCAACAAGGACCTAATGTACAGCACAGAGAACTCTGCTTAATGTTATGTGGCAGCCTGGATGGGAGGGGGTTTGGGGGAGATGGATCCATGTATCTGTGTGGCTGAATCCCTTCACTGTTCACCTGAAACTATCACAACATTGTTAATTGGCTATACTCCAATATAAAATAAAAGGTTTAATAAAAAAAAGTTTAAAAAAATAAGAGTGTTTGCTATGCCTATGTACTACCTTCACTACTAATGACAATATTTTTCTTTAAACCAACCCATTGTTTTTCTTTGGCCTCATCCTAAGCAAAAATGTCTGAAATCACAGGCTTGCAGTGTTTATTACTTTCTCCCCTAACATATATTAAATAAGTAAATACTTTTTTAAAACATTTTTAAATGTCCATATATCACCTAAAATCAATTTGAACACCAGTGGAGTATATATCACTTTCTGAAAACAGTGACAAAAAACAAGCAAATTGACTTTTTATACTTATCTCACTGCCCACTAAAAAGTAAAGTAATTCTTAGTTGAAAAGTTGGCACACAGTCATTTTCAGAATAGTTTCTGCACCTGTACTGTGATGATTAGAAACTCTGAAAACAATAGAAAATGTAGTTACCTATGTGTCCATATGTATCAGTGTACACATATACTTAGATAATGGATCATTTTAGCTGGTACTTGGGAAAGAGGCAAAAGTTTCCAGTTGCTTAGACCAGTAGGCCCCAACCTTTTTGGCACCAAGGACTGGTTTCATGGAAGACAATTTTTCCATAGACCCAGGGTGGAGGTGAGGTGGGGTGAGGTGGGGGATGGTTTCAGGAGGATTCCCATATAGCAGGGCGCAGGCTCCTATGAGAGTCTAACGCTGCCCCTGATCTAGCAGGAGGCAGAGCTCAGGAGGTAATATGAGTGATGGGAAATGGCTATAAATACAATGAAGCTTTGCTTGCTCACCTGCCTCTCACCTGCTCTGCAGCCCAGTTCTTACCTGGGGGTCCCAGTTGAGACAGTCAGCATCATTTATCTGAGGGCTAATCACCACCATTATTTAATACTAGTGCCTCTATTTACTCTTAGTCATAAGCAGTATAAAGGGTGACCATAGAAAGGAATCATCCAGGTAGCAAAATATTTTTCTTTCATTTGCTAGTAATAATCTGAATTTACCAGTAAATACTATAGTACAGTTTGTTATAGGATAGTTTGCCTTGGTGGGAAATCAGAAAAAGAACTAGAAAGATCAATATTTTTACATTCCTTGCATAGCAGTGTTTCACCTAATTTTCTACTACATATAAATCCCCATTTGTTTAACATCTAAACACAGTGAGCTTGTGGAGGGGTGGCCACAAAATCAGTTTACAGGCCTTTGAATGTTACTTCACATAGAATCAGAGAAGTTGTATCTGAAAGGAATGTTAGAAATCACCTTGCTTATTCCTTTGTCTTATTAATGAGAAAACAGGCCCGCAGTTCAGCTCAGTTCAGTTCAGTTGCTCAGCAATGTCCGACTCTTTGCAACCCCGTGAATCGCAGCACGCCAGGCCTCCCTGTCCATCACCATCTCCCGGGGTTCACTCAGACTTACATCCATCGAGTCCGTGATGCCATCCAGCCATCTCATCCTTGGTTGCCCCCTTCTCCTCCTACCCCCAATCCCTCCCAGCATCAGAGTCTTTTCCAATGAGTCAACTCTTCGCATGAGGTGGCCAAAGTACTGGAGCTTCAGCTTTAGCATCATTCCTTCCAAAGAAATCCCAGGGCTGATCTCCTTCAGAATAGACTGGTTGGATCTCCTTGCAGGCCAAGGGACTCTCAAGAGTCTTCTCCAACACCACAGTTCAAACGCATCAATTCTTCAGTGCTCAGCTCTCCTCACAGTCCAACTCTCACATCCATACATGACCACAGGAAAAACCATAGCCTTGACTAGACGGACCTTATAAAGGAATGTCTCTGCTTTTGAATATACTACCTAGATTGGTCATAACTTTTCTTCCAAGGAGTAAGCGTCTTTTAATTTCATGGCTGCAGTCACCATCTGCAGTGATTTTGGAGCCCCCAAAATAAAGTCTGACACTGTTCCCACTGTTTCCCCATCTATTTCCTATGAAGTGATGGGACCAGATGCCATGATCTTCGTTTTCTGAATGTTGAGCTTTAAGCCAACTTTTTCGCTCTCCTCTTTCACTTTCATCAAGAGGCTTTTTAGTTCCTCTTCACTTTCTGCCATAAGGGTGGTGTCATCCGCATATCTGAGGTTATTGATATTTCTCCCGGCAATCTTGATTCCAGCTTGTGTCTCTTCCAGTCCAGCGTTTCTCATGATGTACTCTGCATAGAAGTTAACTAAGCAGAGTGACAATATACAGCCTTGATGTACTCCTTTTCCTATTTGGAACCAGTCCGTTGTTCCATGTCCAGTTCTAACTGTTGCTTCCTGACCTGCATACAGATTTCTCAAGAGGCAGGTTAGGTGGTCTGGTATTCCCATCTCTTTCAAAATTTTCCACAGTTTATTGTGATCCACACAGTCAAAGGCTTTGTCATAGTCAATAAAGCAGAAATAGATGTTTTTCTGGAACTCTCTTGCTTTTTCCATGATCCAGCGGATGTTGGCAATTTGACCTCTGGTTCCTCTGCCTTTTCTAAAACCAGCTTGAACATCAGGGAGTTCACGGTTCACGTATTGCTGAAGTCTAGCTTGGAGAATTTTGAGCATTACTTTACTAGCATGTGAGATGAGTGCAATTGTGCGGTAGTTTGAGCATTCTTTGGCATTGCCTTTCTTTGGGATTGGAATGAAAACTGACCTTTTCCAGTCCTGTGGCCACTGCTGAGTTTTCCAAACTTGCTGGCATATTGAGTGCAGCACTTTCACAGCATCATCTTTCAGGATTTGAAACAGTTCTACCAGAATTCTATCACCTCCACTAGCTTTGTTCATAGTGATGCTTTCTAAGGCCCACTTGACTTCACATTCCAAGATGTCTGGCTCTAGATTAGTGATCATATCATCCTGATTATCTGGGTCGTGAAGATCTTTTTTGTACAGTTCTTCCGTGTATTCTTGCCACCTCTTCTTAATATCTTCTGCTTCTGTTAGGTCCAGACCATTTCTGTCCTTTATCGAGCCCATCTTTGCATGAAATGTTCCCTTGGTATCTCTAATTTTCTTGAAGAGATCTCTAGTCTTTGCCATTCTGTTGTTTTCCTCTATTGCTTTGCATTGATCACTGAAGAAGGCTTTCTTATCTCTTCTTGCTGTTCTTTGGAACTCTGCATTCAGATGCTTATATCTTTCCTTTTCTCCTTTGCTTTTTGCCTCTCTTCTTTTCATGGCTATTTGTAAGACCTCCCCAGACAGCCACTTTGCTTTTTTGCATTTCTTTTCCATGGGGATGGTCTTGATCCCTGTCTCCTGTACAGTGTCACAAATCTCATTCCATAGTTCATCAGGCACTCTATCTATCAGATCTAGACCCTTAAATCTATTTCTCACTTCCACTGTATAATCATAAGGTATTTGATTTAGGTCATACCTGAATGGTCTATTTACCCAAAGACACACTCTGAGCAAGTCAACTTTTTTTTTTTTTTTTTGTAATATAGATGTAGTTGGTAAATTTCTAGCTTGTCTTTCTCTTTGGGAAATAGTGATGTTTTCATAAAGTAGTATGCTGTCCCATCTGTGTGTATTCTTCCATTTTTGGAATACAGCACATTAGCATTAATGTTTGATCGCACTTAATATATTATATAGCTTCTAGCTTTTTAAAAAATCAATGTATGGTTGATTTACAACATTGTGTTACTTTCTGCTGTACAGCCAAGTGAATCAGTCATACATGTATATAAATTCTTTCTCATATTCTCTCCTACTATGGTTTATCCTAGGACATTGAATATAGTTTTCTGTGCTATACAGTAGGATCTTATTATCTACCCATTCTATATGTAATAGTTTGCATCTGTTAATCCAGAAGCCCTAGTCCATCCACCTGCCACACCCCCTGCCCCTTGGCTACCACAAGTCTGTTCTCTATGTCTGTGAGTCTGTTTCTCCTTCACAGATATGTTCATATTTTAGATTCCACATATAAGTGATTTCATGTAGCTTCTAACTTTTGTTTGTATCAAAAGATTAACCTATTGCATATTATCATAAATGATGTCTGTTGCCTTCAATACATTTGAACAAGAGAGGGAAACTGGTATTTTTTAAGCAGCATCAAGATTTCAATATATTTCCCATGATAAATAAAATTTCTGTTCTTATGGTTAGTGCTCTTGGATTCAAATCTCCCTGAGTTCCTGATTTTTTCATCTCAGTATGTCTGATAATAAAATAATAGAAAACTGAAAACCAAAGGTAATCAAAGTAATTTTCGATATGAATTCATAATGGAAAGTATATGACATGAGTTACTCTGAGCATTAGCCTGAGAAGTGAGTTGAATGTCATGTGATGCCCATGCAAGAAATCAAGGAAGACTAGGTATCAAGGGCCATAGACTTTACCTATGAAATTAAAAATCACGTCTAAAGGAAGGACAACTAATTTCATTTATGTAATAATATTGCTCCACAGCCTGTCAGTAAAAGCAGCTCTGAGCACTTAGAAAGCACATCTGTATCTCATCGCGCTCCAATTTTAAAAGTGTCATTAGTTTTTTTGGGAAACTGAGCCGTGGCGTAGTTCTGAAATTTCCCAGGCACATATAACTAGAAAAGGGCAAAATTAGCAGCCATGAGCCCTCTGAATGCTGATATTTGCCATCACTAAGAAAACGGGCAATCTTTAATAAAGTAAGAGACACAGCCAGTTGGTAAATCCTCTGCCGTTAATGCGACCGGACAGTCCGTATTCCACATCTGCCCCCTGCGTTTTCAGACCCACGGCAGCTCTGAAGCCTGCGTGTTCTCTCCAGCCACGATAATGAACTCCTCCATCCATCAGCATCTCTAGAACGCCTACTACAGGCCTGTCACCATGCTCAATGCTGGCTGTGACCTGACTTTCACTGAACGTTGAGCAGAGAGGAGGATTCCTTGAGAGTTAGGATAATCCGTTTGCAATTCCCCCACAGTGTCTCCAGAGAAGATCAGAGGCTCCTCCAGTGAACACAGTGCCCTGCCAGGCTCTGCATCACATGCCATTTGTCACTGACACACATAGGCAGTTTACTCTGTGGCTTCAAACCAAGGAGAGTGTCAGGGCCTGGGCGGTGCTTTTCTGAGCCTTGATGTGGTGCTTAGGGAGACCATCTCTGCTCATTCCTCTATTAGTGAGAAAGATCAAGGTCCAGCTTCCATGCTCTGCTCAGACCCCAGCAGAGGAGCAGGTTTTTTTGCTCTCTCTTTTTGCTTCACCCTTGGGCGGGGCTGTGGCTGTGAAATCTTTCCTTTTTCCTGGGGTTAACGGCTACAGAGATGCCAGCTGGACTGTAAGGAAGGCTGATAACCTGGACTCCATTCCTGCCATACAGTTTTTGTCTGACCCTTTATTAATTGGCAAACCTTTTCTTTTCAGGAGCACCTTGTGCGATTGTTCTCATAGGTATGTAACACCAGTTACTTCAAAATTTAGCATACAGGGCCTTCCCTGACGGTCCAGTAGTTAAGACTTCACCTTCCAGTGTAGGGGGTGTGTGTTAAGATCCCACACGCCTCATGGACAAGAAAACCCAAAGCATAAAACAGAAGCAATATTGTAACATTGGGTTTCAATGGTGGCTCAACTGGTAAAGAATATTGTAACAAATTCAATAAAGACTTTAAAATGGGCCACATTAAAAAAAATTCTTTTAAAAATTAGCATAAGAGTATTAATGCTGCATGTAATTGGTCATAAACCTGACTAAATTACAAAGTCCTCAAAGAGAGGACAACGTCTGCTTTTCCTTTCTGTACCACAGAGAGGGAACGGACCTCCTTTCTTACTGTTGTGTGAATCCTGAACAAACACAAAGAAACAAGGAAAACAAAAACCTCACCTCCTGTGAAAGGAAATTTCTTCAATTAAAGGTCTCAAGGCCAACCTTACTGTAAAATGCGCTGACCTTTTGAGAAGTGAAATGCTTTACTGCTAAGCATCACTTTTTAAAAAAACATTTTTTAAGCTTTCATATCGCAACGACAGGGCTCCATCACGATTAATCTTATATGGCAATGTAGTGACAATGAGATGATTTCTCTGGAGAACCTATGCTAATACTATTAAAATGCTCTTACAATGCCAAAATGATTGCAGTGGAAGCATGTGGGGACTGTGCTTATGTGATTATGATATTCTAGTGATGGGTGATTACCATAGGAAACTAGTAATTCAACTCTGCAGGGACTTGCATTATGAAGCCATTATAACATGAGATTATAATGACACAATAACTTGGATGCACATTCGTGTTTTGAAAACGAAAAGCTAATTTGAATGCAAGTAGTGTTTCCATTAAGTTGTAATTAAACACTGAAAGCAATGCTTGTTTAAATTTAAGACGGAGACATACAAACCAGAAGTGAAAATGGTGGGAAGGAATGCATGCCAAGTAGAGGTTTAGGAATGGTTAGAGCCATTTACAATTCTGCCCTTTAGTACTTACTCAGGGTGAAAGCTCACCTTGAAGTGGCCTCCCGAGACTTTCTCCCCCTCTGCTGGCTTCCTAAAGTAACCAAGAGCCACATCAGGACCCAAGAACCCTAGAGGCAACTCCCATTTCTATCACTGCCATCAATTAACATTTGAAGCCTTCTGGTTTTATTTTGAAGTGGGCATGAGAGTACCTTACCTCCCTCAACACAAGAAACTAAAGCAATTTTTTTTGCCATTAAAAGTAATCTTTTTAAAAATATGATACACTTAATCCACGTTCAAAATCCAACAAAACAGATAAGCACAAAGGAGAAAAAGAAAACAAGAAAAAATTCTACCCTTATAGCCACTATATGCCAATACGAATTAAAAAAAAAAAAAAAAAAAAACCCTACTGTATAGCTCAGGGACCTCTACTCAATATTCTGTAATGACCTGTATGGGGATAGAATCTAAAAACAAGTGGATATATGTATAAGTATAACTGACTCACCTGGCTGTACACCTGAAACTAATACAACATTGTAAATCAACTATACTCTAATAGAAATTTAACTAAAAAAATTCTACCTCTAGAAATAACCTCTATCAGCACCTCTGGGTATTTTCTTTCTTTCAGACTATTTCCTATGCATAGTATATGCAATTTATCCCTCAAAATATGTTTGGTTTTTTTTTACAATACTGTAAAAACCTACTTATTCATTCTTCCCATCCCTCGAAGTTGCAAGATTTATTTCTTATCCAAGAGAATCTAGTTGATAAGTTTTTGTTTTCTAAAGGTCAGCTCAAACTGGACGATTGTACATGTCACCCAGGAAATTATATTTTGCTATTAGAGAATAGTATTTGTCAGGGTTTATGCTCTGCATATATCAGTTACAGGATAGTTCCATAGTAAAATTTTCAGATTCTTGGCAACACTACAAATGCTTCATTAACATTTATATCTGTTTAGGAATGAGTGGTGCATTTGATAAGTCACAGAGTTCTAATTTGTTCTTAATTGATAATTTCTATATGGCTTAGGTCAACATAAAGACAGATTATGAAAAACTAGGAAAATTCAGGAGCTGCTGAACTTGTTAGATAAACCCCTGCATTAGCTTGTTCCGATGGCATAAGGACACACAACAGCTAATATATACTCCCTCCTAGTGATGACTCAAAGGGGTTATTACTCCTTGGTTTAAATATAGTTGAGTTTTTTGTTATTAAGTATTTCATTTGCACTTAGAGATGCTGGACGCTTTATCATCATTTTTTATTGCCACTACTTGCAACAACCAGTTTAGGTAGATACATGCAAATTACTCCAGTCCTTATTTTTATACTCACACTTAATGGCTTGATTCGTGCCATCTAGGCCACAGCTGAGTTGGGATTAGATTTTCTTCTTCCTGAGGCCAGTAAGTGATGTTCCCTCTGAATGGTATTTCCACATTAATGGACGCCAGGATACCTTAATGTGGTGATTACAGTAAATATCTACATGGTTGAAAAAAGGCAGCACCGGACTAATGAGTTAGGAGACCGAGTTCTGGTCAAAGTTACCAGGAAAAAAAAAAAGATTCAGTTTTTACATCTGAAAATGAAGCCTTTGCTGGGACCTCCCTGGTGGTCCAAGGGCTAAGACAATGCTCCCAGTGCTGAGGGGCCTGGGTTCAATCCCTGGTCAGGGAACTAGACCCCACATGCCTCAACTAAGAGTTTACATATCACAACTAAAGATCCTGCATGCCACAATTAAGGCCCAGCACAGCCAAATAAATTAATAAATATTTAAAATACAGTAAAAATAAAAATGAAGTTGAATTAAGTAATTTCTGTAGTCCCTTTGAGCTCAAAAATTTCAAGATCAAATAGTATGTAACATTAATTGAAGCTTTCACATTTTAGTTATAAATATGCATTTTAATATTTAATCTTAATGTTTATTTTACCTGCTTCAAAGCCATTCATCTAAATGCAAAACCCTGCCTTATTTAGATGCAGCTAATAATTTGTCATGTTTTAGCAGACTTGTAATTTGAGTTCAAAGTCTTTTATATTTAGGAAATTGATGGAAATGATTAAAGTTGCAGATGTAAATCTGATGCAAAGAAGAGATTAAAATTATAGTGCTTTGGCATAAACATACTTGTTAAAGTACAGTTAGAACTCAATGAAAGGAAATAGTGTGTTGAATAATACTTAAAATATATTATTTTCTGTGAATTCTTAGAAAGCAAGGAACAGCAATGATTTGAGGTATGACATTAAATTGTAATATTAGAAAAACTTTCTAAATCTTTTAGGGTATCTTACTTTTAGGAGGAAAATAAATAATATATTTCCTTTATATTTAAATGCATATACATGACTAGGGATCAGTTAAGTTTGTTTTGGTTGTAGGCAATTTCCTAATTTCATGAGACATTATCTAGAGAATTTAGAATTCCATTAGAGCACTTTTTCTGCCATATCAAAGATTGAGAAAGAGTGACTGTTGCTCTAAGACACACGTAGTTATTACAGACTTGCCCTGGTCCCATTGTAGTAAATCAGTTTTCAGGAGTAGAAATAAGCTGTTTGTTACTTTATTTTTAGTACACCAAATACCAGCCTTTCCCCAAAAGAGGTTTCTGTGTCAGATGCCACCCTCTCTTAGGACCAGGCAAAATTCATTTTATCGCCTTCTTTCCTAAATCCATCAGTTCCTAGACCCATCAGTGAAGATTATCTCTAACACTATTTTTCTCAAACTTGAGGATCTACAGATTCTCAACAAAATTTTTTATTTTTTTCTTTCCATTTTTATGATAATCTAAATAACTGTAAGCATAGTCTGGATCATTATAGCATCTTATATCTGATCATTGCTGTAAGATTTCATTATTTGTATCTCCATTTGTTTTTTAGACCTCAGTGATAAGAAATTATTACCTAAAACCACAGGCAGCATCTATCTTTTTTTCTGATTCCCTCTCCCAAACTGTCTTTGTTTCCTTGGGAGCCATGACTGTGGTTTGTAGGATGTTCAGGTCAGTCTCTCAGTCGTGTCCTACTCTTTGCGACCCCATGACTGCAGCATGCCAGGCTTCATCCCTGTCCATCAACAACTCCTGGAGTTTACCCAAACCCATGTCCATTGGGTCGGTGATGCCATCCAGGCATCTCACCCTCTGTCGTCCCCTTCTCCTGCCTTCAATCTTTCCCAGCATCTGGGTCTTTTCAAATCAATCAGTTCTTCACATCAGGTAGCCAAAGTATTGGAGTTTCAGCTTCAACATCACTCCTTCCAATGAACACCCAGGACTGATCTCCTTTAGGATGGACAGGATCTCCTTGCAGTCCAAGGGACTTTTCAAAAGTCTTCTCCAACACCACAGTTCAAAAGCATCAATTCTTCGGCACTCAGCTTTCTTTATAGTCCAACTTTCACATCCATACATGACTACTGGAAAAACCAGTAGTTTGTTAGGAGGTGGTAAGATCGAAACAGTGTTGATATAGTCCAGTGAAGTGGTTTTGGCCCTGTAATTTCCTTCGTAAGAAGTGGGTTTAGTTTATAAACTAGATAATATATGATAACTGCATGTCTATTATTTAGAGTCTAACTTTAGAATCCATACCACTATCCTAAGAGTAGAACCAAGAGTCAGGACTTACTCAGTTTCCTAGTCTTCATTTTTCCTAGCTTTTACTATTTGCAACTGTGTCTTTAACATAACCAACCTCCTTAAGACTGGTACCCAATCTCTGTGTTGCTAAGGGAAGGATGAGGATATAGGGAAGGCAGCCAAGCTTCTGACAAGCCCACCAATCAAAGCTAAGAGATTGGATATCATGATACATTTGGATTCTTGTCCTGTGTTCTTTTGCAAGAAAAGGGAGATGTCTATTTTTTTGGTGACCATTTTAAGTGTTCATTAATAAGTGCAGGTTGACTATGTGGGAATCAAATCTAAGAGTAGCTGTATGTATATTGATAACTGACTCTGCTATACAGCAGAAACTAACACAACATTGTAAATAAACTATACTACAATTTAAAAATAAATAAGTAAAAAAAGAAAAAGAAAAGTGCCAGTTGAATTGCAAAGGAGAAACCTGAGAGATTTCTCTTATACTATTTTTAAAGGCCTCCTAGGGGATGCTTCCAGGGACTAGAGCAGTACTTTCTGCCTTCAGTGAAAATGGAAGATAGCCCATCATTCTTATCTGAATAAACCCCATTTCCTCCTTGGTGAAATGGGATTAATAATAATAAAAGTGGATTTCAGCTAAAAGTATGTCCAATGGTCCAGTCTTCTTGTCTTCTCGGTGGCTCGCCTTCTGGTGATCCCTTGTTAATGTCACAAGGACATTAGGGGATTTAATCAAAGTTCAGAGAGAGTCCTGAGCTTTTCAGAGAAATACATGACATTATCATTGTAGATCATACTTTTGATATTTCATAATCTCTTGAAGGTAATGAGACCAGCAATATAGAAAGTTGGGATTGCACAACAGTCACAGTTTTAGGGAAACACATTCATATCACGTGATATTTGTAATGGTCATCGTCATTTGAGAGGTCAGGGTTCAGTTACTGGGAATGTTCTAATTGTTCAAAGTATTTTGATTTCATTTTTCCCATAAATAAGTTTGAGAGGTCAGTGAGTACTCAAGTCACTTGTGTTCAGTCAGTGTTTAAGACTTTCCAATCGTGTTTTCAAACTATGATTGGGAAAGGTATTTTACGCAGCTAGCATTGTAACACTTTTGCAAGTTAGAGGAGAAAAAAAGCCCATGTTCATCCAGAATTCTTTTCCTCTGAAATGTACTCCTGCTCTTAAAGTCTCTGAGGAAGAATGAAAATTCACTTTTGTTTCCTAACTCATCCTAGCCTTCAGTCTCCAGCATTCAGCCTATCCTTGCGCTGCCCATTTAATTACCATCCTAATACAAGTTTCATCCTCTAGGGCTAGCCCATGCTGTAGTGTTTTTTGCTACAGACCTGCTAGTCAATCCTTGTATGAGCCTCTAAAGATTGCTTACAAACCCCTAAACATGCCTTTCATTGTTCATGCTACCCGAATGCCTTTTTGCTAAAATCTTAATGTTCTGCAGGCTTGCCTAAATGCCACCTCCTCCAGGAAGCCCTCCCAGTCCCTCTAGCACTGGTGAACATTGTCCAGACAGTACTCTCCAGGGCACTTGCTCTGTACCTCTTTTCTAACATTTACTGCACTCTGTTTTATACCATAGCTGTGCCACTAATACACAGAAAATAGCAATCTTGCATTGGAAGCTCCCCCTGTATCACACACTTATGTTGGAATGCTTCAGCTTCCTAAGGCACAAGTGTTCCTTTTTCATCTTTGTGTGCCATAGTATCCTCCTCCTTTGGACATGGTAGATCCTCAGCAAACATCTTCAGCCGACATTAAATTGAAATGTATGCAGGTGAAACTTGTGGATCCCTGGAAAGCAGGCTCTTTTATGCCACCTTTCAATGTTCTGAGAACTGAAGGCTCAAATTATCCCCTCAAACCTACAAAGCAAAGTTGCTTCTCTTACTATTTCAAGACAAAAACAATAGCTGATCACAAGCTGATAAAGAGGCCACAGTGCTGATGAGAGCATCAGATTGTTTTTGGCTGAAATTATGGTCCATCAGTGTGGAACTGAAGGGTGGGTAGAGCTCAAACTGTTCATTGGTTGAACAGACACTTAAAAAAAATATTTTGGCTACACTATGGGTCATATGGGATCTTAGTTTCCTGATCAGGGATCGAACCCATGCCCTCTGCATTGGAAGCATGGATTCCTAACCACTGGGTTGTCAGAGAAGTCCCTGTATAGACACTTTTTGGGCATCTGCTTCTTGCCTATAACTAATACTGCTCAGAGGTGGTACCTACTTCTCCATGTGTGGGAATGGAATTAAAGTGGTTATCAAAGCCAAGGTAGTTATGTGTACAACACATTCCAGTATTCTTGCCTGGAAAATTCCATGGACAGAGGAACCTGATGGGCTATGGTCCATGGGGTTGCAAAGAGGCAGCCATGACTGAGCACGTCAGCACCTCTTCCTCAAGCATGGGTGGCATGTCTCATACAGGTATCCAGGTAGACAACAGATAGTGTTTTGGAAGTCTCTAGAATAAGACAAGGGCTATATTCAGGTGAAGAGTCCTCTGGCTCTCCTTGACCTTTTTCTGCGAGACTATTTTTTTACTCCAAACAGGCTAAGCTTGACAATCTAAAAGCACATACCTGGTACTGAGTCTTTAAGTCTGAACTAGCTAAGCAGGATAGTGAAATTCAAGACTCTTCTGTGTCTAAGACACAGAAACTAAGACAGTCTACTGTGTGGTCTACCCGGCCTGAGATGATTTTGTGGGCCATACCTTTTAGATAGATAGGTATTTGTGCAACAGAAAGACTTTCTGGGATTCCAGGAAAATTATGTTGAAGTTTAGCTGTCCTAAAGAGAAATTAGTGTGGTTGGCCTATGTATTAAAAAAAAAATTAGTTGTAAGAGATGTTACCGTTTTACTCCTTATAAAGGAGTGGTTACTACTGTGAATCACTTGTAGCAATTTTACTAAGTATTTTTAGTTGCCTGATTTATATTTGGTGTCTACAAATTCAGGCAGGAACATCCTTGAAGATAAAGCCACTTGATTTTTTTTCTGTATGTTCAAGTTTTATTTCATAAGGGAAAAAAAAATTTTTTTAAGTACATGTATTCCTATGTAGTACTGCATGGGGTGCAGAAGGATTAAGCTACAATGGCATATTTGCTATGTTCTGAGAAGGCAAAGATATAGGAAAGTGAGAAAAACAAACAAGGCATCAAAATTCATAGCTCCCAAACTTTGGGGAAAACATTTCCCATACTTTTAAATAAATTTCAGTGGTTTTAATTTAGGAAAATAATGTGATATGTCATAAAAGGGGCATGCTATGATCTCGGGATTACCTATATCACATATATATTTATAAATATTCCAGGGAGAAAATTTCTAGCCATTTTCTAACAACCACAAACGTGTTGTTCTCTTCTGGTCCTAATTCTACTTCTGCTTATTATTTCCTCACTTTGGCTTTAATATTTGTTTTCTTTATGTTATCTGTCTTTTGTGTAAGTTACCCCAAATCCTTCATGGAAAAAGGCTGGATTAAAACCAGCAAGCATATAGTTATTAATTAAGTACCTCTATGGGCCAGACACTGCCAGGGGATGAAAACTGAGAGATAAGACAGGGACCGTGTCCTCAAGAAGCTCAAAGTCCGATGGAGAGACGTTGAGACAAGAAGTGAGTTTCAAGGGTAACCTCAGACATGAGAGCACCTCAAGTGGGCATCTTACCCAGATTGCTTGAGCAACAAGGAGGAACATCAGGAAAAGCTTCCAGTTAGAAATGATGCAAAAACTGCCTCCTGAAGGCCTTGTACAAGTTAGTCAGGAGAGGAAACGGATTGAGGAAGTGGAGGGGGAGTAGGCTGGGTTTGTTATCTCAGGAAAAAAAGAGGCAGACACACAATCAAAGACTTAGAGATAGGAGCAAGCATGTTGAGTATATCTCATAGGCTCTACCTGCCAAGCACCAGGTCTTGCACTTAAGGGATACACAATAAATATTAAAGGAATCTGATAACCGGCTTTTTTAAAGAATGGAGAAACTGGGTGTGAAAGGGTTAATTTGCGGAGGTTTCTGGAGAGATGTGGATGATGGGAGAAAGTACCTGAAGTGCACTGTGGCAAGGAAGGGGTGAGAGGAATACACTTAGGACCATTCTCAGGTGCCCTCAGGACCACACGAACTTGAAAATAGAGAAGGCATCTAAGAAAATGACATTGGGTTGAGAATTATGTCACAAAATCAGTGAGGGAGAAAACTACACAAATCTTAGAATCTGTAGGAAGATCTTGAGTTGGAGAGTTTGGCCTTTTTGAGTAACTGAAAGGCCATGGGGAGAATGGTTAGAGTGAATGGGTGGAGTAGAGTGAATGGGTGGAGTAGAGTGAATGGGTGGAGTAGAGTGAATGGGTGGAGTAGAGTAAATGGGTGGAGTAGAGTGAAATGCTTGGAGAGGTAGACAGGAACTAGATCATACCATGTTTTACAGGTCATGCCAAGTATTTGGGGTTTTATCCTAAGGGCAATGGGAAACTTTCAGGGGGTTTTTAAAGGAGCAAGAGACATGATCAAATCTGTTTTCCATTTGCAGCGACATGGACAGACCTAGAGATTGTCATACTGAGTGAAGTAAGTCAGAGAAGAACAAGTATCATATGATATTGCTTACATGTGAAATCTAAAAAAAAGGGGGGGTAAGATGAACTTAACAAAACAGATAAGCTTTTTATTTTCATAGCTTGGAAAACACATTAAATTGCAACAAAGGAAAAATTTGTCTTCACTATCTATTGCCCAAAGATACACAATACACTTTAGTATTTCTAGTTAAACTCTACATATATGTGGCTATATGCAAAAATTTACAGTTTTGCATTTTTTTCACATGTTAAAAGAGCATTTTATTCTATCATTAAATATAGCTAGATTATAGGGAAATATTCCTATATTATTAGATATTTTGGCCACTCTTTCAAATAATGCCATAAAGAAATCTTTGGGAGTAATATTTTTTACAGGTATCAAAATATTTCCTGAAGACAGATCTCCAGGAACACTGTAACATTTAATGAACGTAGCTGCATACTGCTAAACTGCTTTTCAGAAAAGTTGGGCAAATTTGCACTCTGCCAGGGTTACAGAAAGGAGGCCCATGTGTCACCATGTTCACTATATTACTTATTTTTCACAAACCATTTGGTTTGTTTTAACCATCTTTATTTTAACCATCTCCCAACTGATGCTTTCTGCTGGGTCCCCCAAAATGTGGCCACTTCTGCTAACTTTTAGGACCCAGTTGTCACTTACAGTGGAAAGCTTTTTCTTCTTTAATGTGACGCTAGATTTCTGTGAAAAATTTCAAGTGGTTATCTATGTTTCCTGTGTTGCAGATGGAAGTTATGTTCCTTAAATGTGGTATGTATTTTAAATACTTTAAAAAAATATATTTTTATTTAGTTATTTGTTGCATCGGGTCTTAGTTGTATCATGTGAGATCTTTGATTGCAGTGTGAGGACTCTCTAGTTGGGGCATGCGGGCTTGGTTGACCTGTGGCATGTGAGATCTTAGGTCACTGACTAGGGATCTAACCTGCGTCCCATGCATTGCAAGGTGGATTCTTAACCACTGAACCACCAGAAAAGTCCCTAAATACTTTTATTATTAAGCACTGTTTGCAAAAAATTGAAATCAAGCTCCCCTCTCTGCCACCACATTTTGGGGATTATCTGGCAGCAGTAATGTCAAATAAATATCTTAGCTATTTGATATTTGACAGCTATTTGAAATTTGGACAGTTTTCTATTATGCTGTATTTGCTGGAAATTATTTTTAAAAAATATATCATGCTTGAGGTTTAGTTTGCAGGCTTGAAAATTTTATGTATGTAGCCACTGCTCTCTTCATTTCTCACTAAGAAGGCGTAATTGAAACTAGACTGTCACATTTGTTTGTATATAAAAGAAAAGTAATTATTTGTGGGATAATCCATTGGGATTTGGGGTATAGTTCTACATATTATGTGCCCTTTCCTCTTGCAAACTAAAATGAAAAAAGTGGAGGAGGGGGGAATCTTATAGGAATCATAGAGTTAGAGTAAATTTTCCTTTATTCATGAAACTTTTTCCTCTTTCACTCATTCTTTAATGTACCAACAAATGACTTTCTCTCTATTCAGTTCAGTCTACTTTCACAGGTGCAAATTACGTCCTAGATACTATATAAGCCTAGGGGATAAAAGAGAGATTCCCTGTGCTATACAGCAGCTTCCCACTAACCATCTATTTTCCACATGCTAGTGTGTATGTATGTCAACTGTACTCTCTCAGTTCATCCCACCCTCTACTTCCCCCTCTGTGTCCACAAGTCCAGTCTCTATGTCTGCGTCTCTATTCCTGCCCTACAGATAGGTTCACATGTACCATTTGTCTAGATTCCATATGTGTGTGTGTGTGTTAATATGTGACATTTGTTTTTCTGACTCATTTGTGTAGCACAGGGAGCTCAGCTCCATGCTCTGTGATGACCTAGAGGTGTGGGAGAGAGGCTAACAGGGAGGGGATATATGTATACATACATCTGATTCAGTTTGTTGTACAACAGAAACTAACACCACACTGTCAGGCAATTATACTCCAAAAAAGGAAGACAGAAACAGATTTTTAGGAAAGTTTACACTATGATGAAGCACAAGCTGGAATCAAGATTGCCAGGAGAAATATCAATAATCTCAGATATGCAGATGACACCACCCTGATGGCAGAAAGTGAAGCAGAACTAAAGAGCCTCTTGAGGAAAGTGAAAGAGGAGAGTGAAAAAGTTGACTTAAAGCTCAACAGTCAGAAAACTAAGATCATGGCATCTGGTCCCTTCACTTCATGGCAAATAGATGGGGAAACAGTGGAAACAGTGTCAGACTTTTTTTGGGGGCTCCAAAATCATTGCAGATGGTAACTGCAGCCATGAAATTAAAAGATGCATGCTCCTTGGAAGGAAAGTTATGACCAACCTAGATAGCATATTAAAAAGCAGAGACATTACATTGCCAACAAAGGTCTATCTAGTCAAGGCTATGGTTTTTCCAGTAGTCATGTATGGATGTGAGAGTTGGACTATAAAGAAAGCTGAGTGCTGAAGAATTGATGCTTTTGAACTGTGGTGTTGGAGAAGACTCTTGAGAGTCCCTTGGACTGCAAGGAGATCTAACCAGTGCATCCTAAAGGAGATCAGTGCCAGGTGTTCATTGGAAGGACTGATGTTGAAGCTGAAACGCCAATACTTTGGCCTCCTAATGCGAAGAGCTGACTCACTGGAAAAGACCCTGAAGGTGGCAGGAGAAGGGGATGACAGAGGATGAGACGGTTGGATGGCATCACCGACTCAATGGACATGAATTTGAGTAAACTCCAGGAGTTGGTGATGGACAGTAAGGCCTGGCATGCTGCAATCCATGGGGTTGCAAACAGTCGGACACCACTGAGCAACTGAACTGAACTGACACTATTAAGGAAAAGAGATTTCCTCCTTTCCCCTACTACTAGTGCTACTACTACTTCAGCTACTACTACTACTACACACATACACACACACACACACACAAACACACACACAAAGCACATAGTCAAATAGAGACTCATACCTTCATAGGTCAATTCAGTGCAATGTGACATTTGCTGGTATCTACTTTTGAATTTCATACTGTGATATATTCACTATGAGTACCCCTCCCCCTCCAACATTATCAGGTTTAGATAAACCAAATCTATACACTAATGAACTGACCATTCAAAAACTAGTTCCCATTTAAGCATTCTTGTTTCCATCATCCCAATTTCTGTTCCTGCCTTGCATCTGAATATCTTTTTCTTCATCTCTGTGGCTTGGCACAAATAGTCAAAAATATCAAGGGATAAGATGCAAATAGATTGCAAACTGAAATTGAAAGTTAAAAAAAGAGAGATGCCGTTGTATCATGAAGTTGAGGAAAGTGATACTGGAGAAATCCTACGATATATACCCACACAAATCCTATGATATATACAAACCCACACAAATGAGGATGTGACAGAATTAGACCTTTAACAGTATACGGATCACTGCTTCAAAAGAGAATATGAAGCATAAAACTGGTTAATGGAGGACTGTGGTAAAAAAAGAAAATGAAAACATCTTCAGAAATATTTTTTCAAAAATAACCTTTTTCATCACTGGGGTGCAAAAGTAAAGAATATCATCATATCCCCTTAAGATTATACAGTGGAAGTGACAAATAGATTCAAGGGATTAGATCTGATAGAGTGCCTAAAGGACTATGGACAGAGGTTCGTGACATTGAACAGGAGGCAGTGGTCAAGACCATCCCCAAGAAAAAGAAATGCAAAAGGGCAAAATGCTTGTCTGAGGAGGCCTTACAAATAGCTGTGAAAAGAAGAGAAGCAAAAGGCAAAGGAGAATAGGAAAGATATACCCATTTGAATGCAAAATTCCAAAGAATGGCAAGGAAAGAAGAGAAAGCCTTCCAAAAACAACAGAATGGGAAAATCTAGAGATCTCTTCAAGAAAATTAGAGACATAACACGGGAACATTTCATGCAAAGATAGGCAAAATAAAGGACAGAAATGGTATGGAGAATGGTATAACAGAATGGTATAACAGAAGTAGAAGATATTAAGAAGAGGTGGCAAGAATAAACCGAATTATATGAAAAAGATCCTCATGCCTCAGAAAACCACAATGGTGTGATCACTCACCTAGAGCCAGACATCCTAGAATGCAAAAGTCAAGTGGGCCTTAGGAAGCATCACTATGACCAAAACTAGTGGAAGTGATTGAATGCCAGTTGAGCTATTTCAAATCCTAAAAGATGATGCTGTGAAAGTGCTGCGCTCAATAATGCCAGCAAATTTGGAAAACTCAGCAGTAGCCACAAGACTGGAAAATGTCAGTTTTCATTCCAATCCCAAAGAAACGCAATGCCAAAAAATGTTCAAACTACCACACAATTGCACTTATCTCAAGCTAGGAAAGTAATGCTCAAAATTCTCCAAGCCAGGCTTCAACTGTACATGAACCATGAACTTCCAGATGTTCAAGCTGGATTTAGAAAAGGCAGAGGAACCAACACCATTGCCAACACCATTTGGATCACTGAAAAAGCAAGAGAGTTCCAGAAAAACATCTACTTCTGCTTTATTGACTATGTCAAAGCCTTTGACTGTGTGGACCACAAAAAACTGGAAAATTCTGAAAGAGATGGGAATACCAGACCACCTGACCTGCCTCTTGAGAAATCTGTATGCAGGTCAAGAAGCAACAGTCAGAACTGGACATAGAACAACAGACTGGTTCCAAATCGGGAAAGGAGTACGTCAAGCCTGTATATTGTCACCCTGCTTATTTAACTTACATGCAAAGTACATCATGAGAAAAGCTGGGCTGGATGAAGCACAGGCTGGAATCAAGATTGCTGGGAGGAACCTCAGTAACCTCAGATATGCAGATGATACCACCCTTATGGCAGAAAGCACAGAAGAACTAAAAAGCCTCTTGAAGAAAGTGAAAGAGGAGAGTGAAAAAGTTGACTTAAAGCTCAACATTCAGAAAACGAAGATCACAGCACCTGGTCCCATCACTTCATGGCAAATAGGTGGGGAAACAATGGAAACCATGACAGACTTTATTTTGGGGGGCTCCAAAATCACTTCAGATGGTGACTGTACCTGTGAAATTAAAAGATGCTTGCTCCTTGGAAGGAAAGTTATGACCAATCTAGACAGCATATTAAAGAGCAGACATGACTTTGCCAACAAAGGTCCGTCTAGTCAAAGCTATGGTTGTTCCAGTGGTCATGTATGGATGTGAGAGCTGGACTATAAAGAAAGCTGAGCACCAAAGAGTTGATGCTTTTGAACTGTGGTGTTGGAGAAGACTCTTGAGAGTCCCTTGGACTGCAAGGAGGTCCAACCAGTCCATCCTAAAGGAAGTCAGTCCTAAACATTCATTGGAAGAACTGATGCTGAAGCTGAAACTGCAATACTTTGGCCACCTGATGCAAAGAACTGATTGATTTGAAAAAACCCTGATGCTGGGAAAGATTGAAGGCGGGAGGAGAAGGGGATGACAGAGGATGAGATGGTTGGATGGCATCACTGACTCAAGGAACATGAGTTTGAGTTTCTCCAGGAGTTGGTGATGGACAGGGAAGCCTGGCGTGCTGCAGTCCATGGGGTCGCGGAGAGTCGGACATGACTGAGCAACTGAACTGAACTGAATTTCATCAAAAAAATTACATGCCTTCTTTCCCCAAATCCAACATTCGATTAATTTTTCCATCCTAAGAATTAGGACCTATCTATATTGACTTGTTTTTATAATATTTTATGTTTCTAATTTGAAATTTTAATCAAGTCCTTTAAATATGACCTATTATTCAATGTTGGTTTCTGTGTATTTTGATTACCCACTGCTGTGTAACAAACCATTCCCCCAAAACACAGGTTTTAAATAACAGCTATTTGATTATCTCCCATAATCATAACTGTGTGGGTTAGCCAGACTGTGCTGGGTTGGCTGTAGCTGGGCCAGCAGTCAGGTGGGATCTTAGTTGGGTTAGAAGGTTCAAGACAACTCATTCATGTGGTACCTTCAAGAGACAGCCACAAGGCTGAGCTCAGTGGGATGATGGGGTGGGGATAAGCCTCTTGCACTACACAGGTAGTCTTAGGGTCTCTCCTTCTCCACATGAGAGGGTAGCCAGACTTCTTACATTGTAGCTCAAGATGTCCCAAATCACAAAAACAAGCTATTTCCAAAAATGTGAGTCCCCAACTGACATAGCATCATTACCGCCGCATTCTGTTGGTTAAAGCCAATCTCAGACCAGTTCAGGTTGAGCCTAGAAACAGGCTGCACAAGTGTATGAATATTGGAAAACACAGTTTACTGAAAACCAGCTATGGAGACCAGCTAACACACAGTGTGAAGTGCCTTCATTTAAAGAGGCATTTCTAGGACCAGTTATCTGTGGATAATGAGGACCTCCTGTAGCTGTAATCACTTCAGTCAGTCATTTCCAAAAGCCCAGTGAGTTGTGATGTCAATTCCAACAGTCAATCTGCTTTTAACAATCATGGGCCTCAAGTGAAGGAATTCCTTTCTAAGCAAATTAGTCTCAGTTTGATTCATCGACTCCAATCTCTTATTGTTAGGGGTTTTTTTTAGAGAACAAATTTAGGTTCATTTGCCTAAGGATACTCAGCAACTATTTGGAAAAGATACAGTTGGGCAAATAATAATAATAATTCAGGACATTTGTCTGGTGCTTTATAATTTACATAATGCTTTTGGGTACCATCTTATTTGCTTTTCGTTTCAAATATTAAGCAGTAGGTCAGGCAGATCCACCACAGTTTTCAAGTGAGGAGACCAACATATCAGCTCACTGTAAGCTTTAAAATTTTTCAGTTACACAGATGGGCACACTGGAGCCAGAACTTCAAGTTCGGGGTCCTTTCAAATCATCCATCCCTCCTAGCCTCCTGAAGAGTCCTCTTTTAAGCCGAACAGTAGCTGAAACTGAAATTAATTAATTAACTCTCTGTCTCTGACTCTCTCTCATGTTTGTAAGTATTCACATGTATATAAAATGTACATTTTTTGGTTTTGGCAACAAGCTTTGTGGGCTCTTACTTCCCCAACCAGGGATTGAACCCAGGCCCATGTCAGTGACAAGTCCTAACCTCTGGACTTCTAGGGAACTCCCTAAAATGTACATTTTAAAAATCATTCTTAAAGTACAGCCTTTATTCATAGTGAATGAATAGCACTAATATTTAATGAAGTTCATTCTTTCACTTTCTTATGATATGTATGCATATATGCATATCTATCCATTCCAGTATTCTTGCCTGGAGAGTCCCATGGACAGAGGAGCCTGGCAGGCTACAGTCCATGGGGTAGTAAAGAGCTGGACATGGCTGAGTGGCTTAGCACATGCATATCTATATAAAACATACATTTTTTAAAATGTTACAAAATGTTTTAAAAAGTACTATCTTCATGGATAATGATCTCTAGAAAGTCAGTAATATCCACTTCAAGTTCAAAGCTATCACCAAAACATGGATGTCATCTAGAAGTCATCTGGTCAACCCATTCATTTCACAGACGGGGAAACAGACTCAAGAGTGTGAAGTTATCTGCCCAAAGTCATACAGCTGTTTAGTGGCAGAGCCAAGAGTTTTGACACTAACCAAACTGTTCTTCCAATTAAACCAAGCCACCTCAAAAACAGCCTCCCAGATGAAACTGTGTGAGGAATAGAGATGTTTTGTGGTTAAGACATGAATTTAATTTGCCAGGAATTAAAAGTAACACAAATTTTAAGACTCTTAATGACTAAATACAGTTAAGGACCAGCTGTGCAATTTGCTCAAAATATTGCTGTTTCCAAGAGACAACCTAGTGCTGGGAATCCACAGAAGAAAAAAAAAATCCTCTATAATAAGCTGAGCACTAACTTCACCTCAGAGAGTTCGTTACAAAGAAAAAGAAGTTCTAACTATTGCATCCAAGAGCTTGTCCTATGTTTCATTTCCAAGAGTATATGTTAGCAAAATCAAAAAGTTTGCATCAAACATTCTCAGCACTGAATGTGGAAACTTCTTCTGAGAATGAGAAGGGCTAAGAAGAGTTAACATCTTAGTTTTTCAAATGAAGAAAAACACAAAGATCCGTTCAGTTCTGCAGACAGTATTTTGCCAACATTGCAAAACTATTACTTATATTACAACAATAAGCAGTTAGCAATATTGTATTTTGGCCTCAGTAGAAAGAAATATTTTTTTCCTCTCTTCCACCCTCTTCCATACACCCCTCCTCTCTCCCTTTGTTTCATTGTTGTTGTTGTTGTTGTTCAGTTGCTAAGTCGTGTCCGACTCTTTGCAACCCCATGGGCTGCAGGACACCAGGCTTCCCTGTCCTTCACTATCTCCTGGAGTTTGCTCAAACTCATGTCCCTTGAGTTGGTGATAGCATCCAACTATCTCCTCCTCTGTTGCCCTCTTCTCCTGTTGCCTTCAATCCTTCCCAGCATCAGGGTCTCTTCCAGTTGAGGGGAATATATTTTCTGTTTGTTGCCTAAACAGGTAATAGATTCAAGAAGCCAGTGGTATCATTTATCATAGCTATAATGTATGTGACTTGAAGAGTTGACCAGTTAGCACATGTCTGACTAAATTAAAATCAATGAAGCTATAGGCTCCATCCCTTTAGTCGAGAGCCTCATGTAATTTCTGGGTTTAATAATCACATGAATGATTTGTCAGTTTAGAGGAACTGTTCGCATTAAGGAGCACAGGATCAGGAAGGGCGGAGCTGACCTAGAGGAGGGTACCTTTGCCAAGCACACTCATCTGTGACCAAATTTTTCTAGGAATGTCACACCTGGGGTACATCTCTGCTGCCATCTTCATATTTGTTGTTTGAGATTTGGAAATATCCCCAGTTTGGCTCTTTTACTTTCTTCAGTTCAGTTCAATCATTCAGTTCAGTCACTCAGTCAAGTCCAACTCTTTGTGACCCCATGAATCGCAGCACGCCAGGCCTCCCTGTCCATCACCAACTCCCGGAGTTAACTTAGACTCACGTCCATCAAGTCAGTGATGCCATCCAGCCATCTCATCCTCGGTCGTCCCCTTCTCCTCCTGCCCCCAATCCCTCCCAGTATCAGAGTCTTTTCCAATGAGTCAACTCTTCGCATGAGGTGGTCAAAGTATCGGAGCTTCAGCTTTAGCATCATTTCTTCCAAAGAAATCCCAGGGCTGATCTCCTTGCAGTCCAAGGGACTCTCAAGAGTCTTCTCCAACACCACAGTTCAAAAGCATCAATTCTTTAGCACTAGCTTTCTTCACAGTCCAACTCTCACATCCATACATGACCACTGGAAAAACCATAGCCTTGACTAGACGGATCTTTGTTGGCAAAATAGTGTCTCTGCTTTTTAATATGCTATCTAGGTTGGTCATAACTTGTCTTCCAAGGAGTAAGTGTCTTTTAATTTCATGGCTGCAATCACCATCTGCAGTGATTTTGGAGCCCAAAAATATAAAGTCTGACACTGTTTCCACTGTTTCCCCATCTATTTCCCATGAAGTGATGGGACCAGATGCCATGATCTTTGTTTTCTGAATGTTGAGCTTTAAGCCAACTTTTTCACTCTCCTCTTTCACTTTCATCAAGAGGCTTTTTAGTTCCTCTTCACTTTCTGCCATAAGGGTGGTGTCATTGGCATATCTGAGGTTATTGATATTTCTCCCAGCAATTTTGATTCCAGCTTGTGTTTCTTCCAGCCGAACGTTTCTCATGATGTACTCTGCATAGAAGTTAAATAAGCAGGGTGACAATATACAGCCTTTTCCTATTTGGAACCAGTCTGTTGTTCCATGTCCAGTTCTAACTGTTGCTTCCTGACCTGCATACAGATTTCTCAAGAGGCAGGTCAGGTGGTCTGGTATTCCCATCTCTTTCAGAATTTTCCACAGTCTATTGTGGTCCATGCAGTCAAAGGCTTTGGCATTGTAAATAAAGCAGAAATAGAACTCTCTTTCTGGAACTCTCTTGCTTTTTCGATGATCCAGCGGATGCTGGCAATTTGATCTCTGGTTCCTCTGCCTTTTCTAAAATCAGCTTGAACATATGGAAGTTCACAGTTCATGTATTGCTGAAGCCTGGCTTGGAGAATTTTGAGCATTACTTTACTAGCATGTGAGATGAATACAATTGTGTGGTAGTTTGAGCATTCTTTGGCATTGCCTTTCTTTGGGATTGGAATGAAAACTGACCTTTTCCAGTCCTGTGGTCACTGCTGAGTTTTCCAAATTTGCTGGCATATTGAGTGCAGCACTTTCACAGCATCATCTTTCAGGATTTGAAATAGCTCTACTGGAATTCCATCACCTCCACCAGCTTTGGTCGTAGTGATGCTTTCTAAAGCCCACTTGACTTCACATTCCAGGATGTCTGGCTCTCGGTGAGTGATCACACCATCGTGATTATCTGGGTCATGAAGATCTTTTTTGATCTTTTTGATCTGTTTATTCTTGCCACCTCCTCTTAATATCTTCTGCTTCTGTTAGGTCCATACCATTTCTGTCCTTTATCAAGCCCATCTTTGCATGAAATGTTCCCTTGGTATCTCTAATTTTCTTGAAGAGATCTCTAGTCTTTCCCATTCTGTTGTTTTCCTCTATTGCTTTGCATTGATCACTGAAGAAGGCTTTCTTATCTCTTCTTGCTGTTCTTTGGAACTCTGCATTCAGATGCTTATATCTTTTCTTTTCTCCTTTGCTTTTCGCTTCTCTTCTTTTCACAGCTATTTGTAAGGCCTCCCCAGACAAGCCATTTTGCTTTTTTGCATTTCTTTTCCATGAGGATGGTCTTGATCCCTGTCTCCTGTACAATGTCATGAACTTCAGTCCATGGTTCATCAGGCACTCTGTCTATCAGATCTAGGCCCTTAAATCTATTTCTCACATCCACTGTATAATCATAAAGGATTTGATTTAGGTCACATCTGAATGGTCTAGTGGTTTTCCCTACTTTCTTCAATTTAAGGCTGAATTTGGCAATAAGGAGTTCATGATCTGAGCCACAGTCAGCTCCTGGTCTTGTTTTTGTTGACTGTATAGAGCTTCTCCATCTTTGGCTGCAAAGAATAGAATCAATCTGATTTCAGTGTTGACCATCTGGTGATGTCCATGTGTAGAGTCTTCTCTTGTGTTGTTGGAAGAGGGTGTTTGCTATGACAAGTGTATTCTCTTGGCAGAACTGTTAGCCTTTGCCCTGCTTCATTCTGTACTCCAAGGCCAAATTTGCCTGTTACTCCAGGTGTTTCTTGACTTCCTACTTTTGCATTCCAGTCCCCTATAATGAAAACGACATCTTTTGGGGGTGTTAGTTCTAAAAGGTCTTGTAGGTCTTCATAGAACCGTCCAACTTCAGCTTTTTCAGCATTACTGGTTGGGGCATAGACTTGGATTACTGTGATATTGAATGGTTTGCCTTGGAAACGAACAGGGATCATTCTGACATTTTTGAGATTGCATCCAAGTACTGCATTTCGGACTCTTTTGTTGACCATGATGGCTACTTCATTTTTTCTGAGGGATTCCTGCCTGCAGTAGATATAATGGTCATCTGAGTTAAATTCACCCATTCCAGTCCATTTTAGTTCACTGATTCCTAGAATGTCAACGTTCACTCTTGCCATCTCCTGTTTGACCACTTCCAATTTGCCTTGATTCATGGACCTGACATTCCAGGTTCCTATGCAATATTGCTCTTTACAGCATCGGACCTTGCCTCTATCACCAGTCACATCCACAACTGGGTGTTGTCTTTGCTTTGGCTCCATCCCTTCATTCTTTCTGGAGTTATTTCTCCACTGATCTCCAGTAGCATATTGGGCACCTAATGACCTGGGGAGTTCCTCTTTCAGTATCCTATCATTTTGCCTTTTCATACTGTTCATGGGGTTCTCAAGGCAAGAAAACTGAAGTGGTTTGCCATTCCCTTCTCCAGTGGACCACATTCTATCAGACCTCTCCACCATGACCCGCCAGTCTTGGGTGGCCTCCTGGGCATGGCTTGGTTTCATTGAGTTAGACAAGGCTGTGGTCCTAGTGTGATTAGATTGACTAGTTTTCTGTGAGTATGGTTTCAGTGTGTCTGCCCTCTGATGCCCTCTTGCAACACCTACCATGTTACTTGGGTTTCTCTTACCTTCTCTTATTTACTTTCTTAGTCAAATAGAAGAAAGAAACTGGGGGATGAAACCCACCATCTTCCTTTGAGTTGTAGATACAAGTTGCTCATTTGTATCCCTGAGTGGTTTTTGTTGTTGTTTTTTCATTTCTATTTTTTGGCCTCACTGCGCAGCATGTGGCATTGAACCTGTGCCCCCTGCAGTGGAAGCCGAGTGCCAACCCCTGGACCACCAAAGGAAGTCCATGACTTTGTTTTATTTATGTCACAGTTTGAAGAGCTTGCTGAGTCCCATTACTGCTCTGCGTACTGAGGTTGTCGGATTTCTTTTTCTTTATTCAGGCATGGCTATTGATCTTTGGACAGTGTTTAATAGGAAAACTTATAAATCTCCACACAGTAGAGCCACTTAACCATAAATATTTGGGTAAGTGGACATGGGGTAACGTGTGTGAAGAGAGATTCCTTGCGTCACTATTGTTCAGCCACCCGACCGATGCTGCCTGAGAGGAGGCGTGTCAAAGTCTTGAACCTGCGCATGATGGAAGTATTCAAACAAAGTATTAGGTGGTGTTTAAAATATTTTAGTCACAAATCAAATGTCAGCTGTAAGTACAGCTTTTATGGAGCACTGCTGCTCTGTATGATGTCACCCATAAAAAATAGAAGTGCCCACACATTTCCATCAGACAGCACTTTTCTCTAAGGAGCCCATTTATTTGGGGGATTCTTTTATAGCATCAGCAAGGCCAGTGAGAAACTTCCATCTGCTGTACTTCTTTCTGCTTCTGCTGGCTCACCATCTCCACTGGCGTCCAGCTCAGACAAAGCCACCACCTCCTTTTGTCCAGATTCTACCCACACCCCGCTGGTGTCCACAGGCACACTGGCTGCTCTTCTGTCCATTCTCCACACAGTTGCCAGGTTATTCAGATCATATCTTCTCCTGCACAAAACTCTGAAATGCTTTCCCATTTTTTTTTTAATGTGTTAGGGTTTGACTAGGGAAAGGAAACAACTCTAAGTGAGATGGACCAAGAGATTTATTCAGTCAGTTCAGTTCAGTCGCCAAGTCGTGTCTGACTCTTTGTGACCCCATGGACTGCAGCACTCAATGCTTCCCTGTCCATCACCAATTTCTGGAGCTTGCTCAAACTCATGCCATCCAACCATTTCAACCTTTGTCATCCCCTTCTCCTCCTGCCTTCAATCTTCCCCAGCATCAGGGTCTTTTCCAGTGAGTCAGTTCTTTGCATCAGGTGGCCAAATATTGCAGTTTCAGCTTCAGCATCAGTCTTTCCAGTGACTATTCAGGACTGATGTCTTTAGGATGGACTGACAGGACCTCCTTGCAGTCCAAGGGACTCTCAAGAATCTTCTCTAACACCACAGTTTAAAAGCATCAATTCTTTGGTGCTCAGCTTTCTTTATAGTCCAGCTCTCACATCCATACATGACTACTGGAAAAACCATAGCTTTGACTAGACAGACCTTTGTTGGCAAAGTAATGTCTTTGCTTTTTAATATGCTGTCTAAGTTGGTCATAGCTTTTCTCTCAAGGAGCATGCATCTTTTAATTTCATGGCTGAAGACACCATCTGCAGTGATTTTGGAGCCCCCAAATATAAAATCTACCACTGTTTCCATTGTTTCCCCATCTATTTCCCATGAAGTGATGAGACCAGATGCCATGATCTTCAGTTTCTGAATGTTGAGTTTTAAGCCAACTTTTTCAGTCTCCTCTTTCCCTTTCATCAAGATGCTCTTTAATTCTTCTTCACTTTCTGCCATAAGGGTGGTATCATCTGCATATCTGCTGCTGCTGCTGCTGCTAAGTCACTTCAGTCGTGTCCAACTCTGTGCGACCCCATAGACGGCAGCCCACCAGGCTCCCCCATCCCTGGGATTCTCCAGGCAAGAACACTGGAGTGGGTTTCCATTTCCTTCTCCAATGCATGAAAGTGAAAAGTAAAAGTGAAGTCGCTCAGTAGTGTCCAACTCTTAGCGACCCCATGGACTGCAGCCCACCAGGCTCCTCCATCCATGGGATTTTCCAGGCAAGAGTACTAGAGTGGGGTGCCATTGCCTTCTCCCTGCATGTATGAGGTTATTGATGTTTCTCCCAGCAATCTTGATTCCAGTTTGTGCCTCATCCCGCCCAGAATTTCACATGATGTACTCTGCATATAAGTTAAATAAGCAGGGTGACAATATACAGCCTTGACATAGTCCTTTCCTGATTTGGAACAAGTCTATTGTTCCATGTCCAGTTCTGACTGTCGGTTCTTGACCTGCATGCAGATTTCTCAGGAGGCAGGTCAGGTGGTCTGGTATTCCCATCTCTTTCAGAATTTTCCACAGTTTGTTGTGGTCCACACAGTCAAAGGCTTTGACATAGTCAATAAAGCAGAAGTAGATATTTTTCTGGAACTCTCTGCTTTTTCAGTGACCCAAAGGGTGTTGGCAATTTGATCTCTGGTTCCTCTGCCTTTTCTAAATCCAGCTTGAACATCTGGAAGTTCATGGTTCACATACAACTGAAGCCTGGCTTGGAGAATTTTAAGCATTACTTGACTAGCGTGTGAGATGAGTGCAGTTGTGCAGTACTCTGAGCATTCTTTGGCATTGCCTTTCTTTGGGATTGGAATGAAAACTGACCTTTTCCAGTTCTGTGGCCACTGCTGAGTTCTCCAAACTTGCTGGCATATTGAGTGCAGCACTTTCACAGCAGCATCTTTTAGGATTTGAATTAGCTCAGCTGGCATTCAATCACTTCCACTAGTTTTGATCATAGTGATGCTTCCTAAGGCCCACTTGACTTCGCATTCCAAGATGTCTGGCTCTAGGTGAGTGCTCACACCATAGTGATTTTCTGGGTCATGAAGATCTTTTTTCCATAGTTCTTCTGTGTATTCTTGCCACCTCTTCTTAATATCTTCTGCTGTTAGGTCCAGACCATTTCTGTCTTTATTGTGCCCATCTTTGCATGAAATGTTCCCTTGGTACTTCTAATTTTCTTGAAGAGATCTCTAGTCTTTCCCATTCTGTTGTTTTCCTTTATTTCTTTGCATTGATCACTGAGAAAGGCAGAGCTTCGAACTTAAAAAGTTGTTGAAGAAGTGAACTGAAAATCAATTCACCAAACATCAACTTGCCAATTTCACCATTGCTTCTAGAATTAAAATTGTGTATCTCCAATCTAGTCTAGTACCTGGCACAGAAGACATAAGGGCAGAAAGAGGGCTTATGTCTGTGGAATAGGACAGTGCATTGCCATTAGAGAAATTCCATTCAGGCATATGTAAAATATTCAGAGTTCTAGAAGTCCTACTCTGAAATATGAAATATAACTGAAATGAATCTCACTCTAGGTAGACAGAAAAGTCTTAAGCATAATGACGAGGGGGAAGCATGTGGCACAATTTCAATGAAACAAAACTAAATTGCTCCCAAACTACCCACTTACCTCCCAACTCTAATAATTAGGCCGATTTACTCTATATTTTATAAATCATTGACGCATATATTTTCAAAAAAGACTGAGCCTACATGTCATCTCTTGTTTCCAGCTCAATGGTATAGTGCCTTTCTCTGAGTCTGTTCTTCTTCTTCTTTTTTTTTTTTTTTCTTTAATGTTCTATGCTCTTTTTATCTCTCTCTCTCGACTCCATACCCATTGGAATTGGTAGTGCTGTTTTCTCTGACTGGGCTCTAATAGGAATTGCAGACTTTCCTCAGTCTCTCTGACTGTTCAGATTTCATATGTGAAGTACAAAAATCTTGTGGCAATTGTGTTTATAGCTCTGCCTAACCCCTTCCCCTCCCAGAGAAGGAAATGGCAGCCCACTTCAGTATTCTTGCCTGGAGAATCCATGGACAGAGGAGCCCAGCAGGCTACAGTCCATGGGTTGCAAGAGTTGGACATGACTTATCGACTAAACCACCACCACCACCACCACTTTCCCCAGTACCTTCTGGGCAGGTGTATGCAGTGCTGAAGTTTGCAAGTCTTCTGTAAAATGCCAGAAGCCTCCTTTTTGTGTTAGGGCTGGGGTTGGGGCTGGAGGGGTGTGGGGGGATTGGGGGGCAGGGAGGTCACTCCTATTTGCACAGCTGTGCACTGCAGCTTTTATTCTGCACTTATTGTCCTCTGTGTTCTGTGCTCTCTCTCTATGGCAGAAGGCCATTAATAGCCCTTTGCCTGCAGATTAAGAAGAGAGCAAGTTCCAGGCTGAAAATAGACCCCAAAGGGCTGCCTCATAGAAACCCCATAGTTTCTGCACAGAAACTATGAAATCTACCTGCATACTTTAATCTCACTAAAACAGGGTTCCTCAACCCCTGGGCCATGGACCTGTACCGGCCGGGTTAGGAACCAGGCCACGTATCAGGAGGTGAGCAGTGGGTCAGTAAGTGAAGTTTCTCTGCATTTACAGCCACTCCCCATTGCTCTCATTACCAGTTGAGCTCCACCTCCCGTCAGATTAGCCTGTCAGCATTATACTATAGTAGGAGATCAAACCCTGCTGTGAACTGTACATGCGAAGCATCTAGGCTGAGGGCTCCTTCTGAGAATCTAAGGCCTGATGATCTGATTCTGTGTTATGGTGAGTTGTATAATTAATTCATTATGTATCACAATGTAATAGTAACAGAAATAAAGTGCCCAATAAATGTAATGCACTTGAATCATCCCCAAACTATTCCTTCCACATCACCACCCAACCCCTTCGTCCATGGACAAATTGTCTTCCGAAAAACCAGTCTCTGGTGCCAACAAGGATGGAGATCACTGCACTGAAAGACATTCTAGCTTAGAGTGGTGTTGGGTCTACTTTGCTCTTTAATCTTTTCTTATCTTTTAAGTATGGGCTACATTGTATCTGATCATAGGAAGCACCAACTAGCTCTGCCTGAGAGTGTTAGAGGAATTTCCTAGAGGAGATGACAGTTCTTAAATGATATTTTTTCACGAAGACTCACAGTTTGTGAGCTTGAAATTTCCAACATTGATCTTTCAAATCTATATCAATTAAATATGTGGTTTGGCACTTTTCTAGTAAAAGCAATAGCGTTTTGTCAATTTATCCAAGTTTCTGGCCCCTGGAGATACTCCAGGAACACATCTGTAAGATCACCAGCCAGAAGGAGGGAAAGAACCAGTGAACCCATATGGAACATTGAGTCTATTATTAAATGATACTTTGATTCCATCAACTGAAGGAACTAGCTACAGTCACAAGGAATAAAGCATTGAACAGTGGGTTCTTGGACATCATCAATGGAAAATATTGCCCTCTGTAGTGACTGGCAGCTACAGAGTAATTCTATAAATAGACAAACATCTTCTGTTATGACCGCCATGTGAAATATTTAGCTGTTGGAAGCCTGACTTGCAGAAGAGCACTCTCAAGCAAAAATTAATGGCCATGCTAGCCACAAGTCCTAAAGTTCTCTGTCAAACAGGCTAAATCAATCCTCTATGGATTGCACACCAATATATGTCAAACACTTGGATTCCAGATGATTGCAGTGGCTTGATATAAAGTGACCCCATAACTCAGTATTCCGCTTTCTGTATCTTTATTTTCACCTTGTCTTACATATGCACTGTACCTGTTACAAATTTGTCCTATACCCACTATGCCCCTAAATGATGACTTTTTTAATCAATCACTTCCTCTAAAAAGGAATAATGCAGGACATATATGAGTTTCCAAAGTCAGCATAACAAAAGGTGTGTGCTGAGTCCCAGACACTTGGATGGGTCGTTTTACCTGTGCTATATAATTTAATTTCATTCTTATGACAGCCTATGAAATGTGCACTGTTGCTCTAATTTACAGATCGGAAAACTGATGCTCAGAAAGTCACAAAGGACCATCCTCAAAGGGATGTGGTTCCCTGGCAAAGGGGGAAACAGTTTCAGAATTTCATTTAAAGGAACAAAGTGAAAGAACAAATATTTAATGAAATATTTAAAAGAGTTAAACTCATTGGGACACAGTCAGTTAGTAGTTCTCAGGGTCTTGGGGAAAGAGAAAATGGGAAATTATTGCTTAATGTTTACAGAGGTTTTGTCTGGAGTGATGAAAAAGTTTTGGAAACATATGCTGATGATGTTTGCAAAACATGGTGAATGTAATTAATGCCACTGTACTGTACATTTAAAAATTATGGTCCAATGATTAAGAATCCACCTTCCAATGCTGGAGACGTGGGTTCAATCCCTGTTTGGGGAGCTAAGATTGCAACTGAAGAGCTGTAAGTAGAGAAGCTTGAGTGCACCTCAACTAGAGAAAAAGCCTACATGCAGTAATGAAGACTCCACAGAGACAAATTTTTTAAAACCCACAAAACTGTTAAAAGGCAAATTGTATGCTATATATATTTTGTGCTTCCCAGGTGACTCAAATGGTAAAGAATCTGCCTGCAATGTGGGAGACCTGGGTTGATCCCTGGGTTGGGAAGATCCCCTGAAGGAGGGCTTGGCAACCCACTCCAGTATTCTTGCCTGGAGAATCCCTATGGACAGAGGAACCAGGCGAGCTACAGTCCATGGGGTCGCAAAGAGTCCGACATGACTGAGCACAGTAAAGGTGGCTCAGTGTTGAAGAATCGCCTGCCAATGTAGGAGACTGGAATTCAATCCCTGGGTCGGGAATATCCCCTGGAGAAGGAAATGGCAACCCACTCCAGTATTCTTGCCTAGGAAATCCCATGGATGGAGGAGCCTGGTGGGCTATAGTCCATATCCCCTGGAGAAGGAAATGGCAACCCACTCCAGTATTCTTGCCTACGAAATCCCATGGATGGAGGAGCCTGGTGGGCTGCAGTCCATATGATCGCAAAAGAGTCAGACATGACTTAGCAACTAAACAACAACATATATATTTTACTATAATAAAAGAAGATGGGAGAGGAGGGGAAAAAAAGCAACAATGTGAGAGCTTCAAAGGACACTCCGTTTTACTCAGTTCCCGGTGGATTTCTTCTGCCATCCCTTGGATGTGTCTGGTTGGTCCTCCAGTGTCTGTCTCTGGCCATGGTTTTGTCCTTGACCGTGTACCTTCATCACTTTCAGGATATCCTTTCTCTTTTCCAAGTGAAACCCCTTCATTTATGAAATGAAAAGCTGTGGAATTGGGATCTTTGCTGTCACCGATACAAACTTGGTGCAGACTTATTTGTGTTACAAATGAAAGTAAACAGAGGATAAACAGAGTGGCATTTGTTCTTTTTAGAGACAATAGATTTCCGTTTTAGAATGCACAGTTGCTTCCATTAAGCCTAAGAATTTTTGCTTTTAAAATTTTTGAAATGTATTTCTGACTGTGTGCTCTAGACAAAATAAAACACCTAGAATGGAGAAGTTTGTTTGTTTGTGTTTTTTCATTATTAGGCCTAGACATGCTCCTCCTAGCTGTTTTTTGGGGAATAATCTGTGAAATGATCAATTTTGTTGTATTCCTTTTTATATCTCCAGTTTTGACACAGTGGACCTGGCATCATGTGGCTAGTAAATGAGTCATGAAATGATCAGTCATCACAGTATATTTAATTTAGCTGAAAAATGACATATGGCTACTGATCTATGGCTACTTCAGATATAAGTTATTGATTATGAAGGTTTTTTAATGGACATTATTGTTGAATTATCCAAAGAAGCATAGCTCTAATGAGATAAAATTAAGCAAAAGAAAAATGTGAACTGAATATCAAGAAATACTTCCAGTAGATGAACTTGGGATTAAATCAGACAGAGAAGTCCCAGTGGAAGTGGTTGGGGGACATTTAACACCATGAATGCTACTTCGAGCTGCAGTGAACTTAAACAATGTACAAGCGACAGACTCTGACTTTGGCAGGATGATGAGTGAGATCCTATCTCTAGTTTCATTGATTCTCTTACCCTGGTATACATTCACAGCCTCACATCCCCTATGGACAGAATTTATGTGTGTGTTAAATTTTCTGATTATCGTTTTCTTTTTTACAGGAAACACTCTTTTTAGAGCATCGCCTGGTCCCATCAGAAATGTCTTCCTTAAGTGGGAAAGTTCAAACGGTCCTGGGCCTTGTGGAGCCTGGCACACTGGGTCGCACCCTGACCCACGAACATTTGACAATGACCTTTGACTGCTGTTACTACCCACCTCCTCCAAGCCACGAAGTTATCTCCAAGGAGCCTATTATAATGAAAAATTTATTTTGGATCCATAAAAACCCTTATTCCCATAAAGAAAATCTGCAGCTGAATCAGGAGACGGAAGCCATCAAGGAAGAACTGTTGGATTTTAAAGCCAAAGGTGGAGGAGCTTTGGTGGAAAACACAACCACTGGGATCAGCCGAGACGTGCGGACCTTGAAGTGGCTTGCGGAAGAGACTGGCGTCCACATCATAGCTGGGGCTGGCTTTTATGTGGATGCGACTCACTCTTCAGAGACCAGAGCCATGTCAGTGGAGCAGGTATCAATAAAAGCCTTCATTTCTTGGACAATTGTTGTTGTTGTTCTTTATCCTCTAATTCATGTCCAACTCTTTTGCAACCCCATGAACTATATAAACTACCAGGCTCCTCTGTCCATGGGATTTCCCAGGCAAGGATACTGAAGTGGGTTGCCATTTCCTTCTCCAGGGCATCTTCCCGATCCAGGGATCGAACCCTTGTCTCCTGCTTGGCAGGTGGATTCTTTACCACTGAGCCACCAGGGAAGCCCTTCTTGGACAGTATTTGTGTGTAAATTCAGAACAGTCAGCCCTTCAAACCTTGGATTATCCCTACATGTCATCTACATTTGGAAATGTCATTGGCTCAGAGGCATGCTATGGAAATTTGCCAGCTAGCAAAGACATCTGTCACTGGGACCTAAATTAGAAACATTTCATTTTACAAAGAAACAGTGTCCTGGAAGAAGATCTTAATGCATGGGTCACCAAAAAACCTGATATGTTCATACTTTGATTCCCGTATATGATATCGGCTCAGTAGTGGTGGCACAGGCTTTGTGTAAATCTCAACTTTCCATTGTAAGCTTCAGTTATGCAACCTCAGTTTTCTTTCTGGATTTTATCATGTAACCGGCAATAAAAATTCACTGTAGGGTGAAATTTGGCAGGCATAGACTTAGCACTTTTGCAAATATGTTTCCTTCTCCTTTTACAAAACAAGACGGGTAGAAGAAAATCCACTTTCCTGTTTTTGTTTAAATAGGATCTTAAGCAAGAATGGGCAGAAGGAAAAGTAAATCTTTCAGGGATTAAAGAGAAAGAATAAGCCACAAAGCTTTTTTGCATGTCTGTGTGTGTTCCTTCTATATATGCACATAATACAAATGTATATGTATTTACATGTATATGTATATATTCATGTGTATCTTCCATTATCTGTTTCATAGGCATAGAATGTCAGCTGCAGCCTTTGCAAAGAATCAGTTAATCTTTAAAATACTTTATATTTCAGATTTTTATCTGCATTTTTCCCAATCAGGCCTTTCTCTTTTTAATTGGTGTCATATTTATTTATTTATTTAGTTTTGGCCACACCGTGCAGCATGCAGGATCCTAGTTCCCTGACCAGGGAGTGAATCCAGGCCCCCTGCATTGGGAACATGGACTGCCAGTCTGTGTGTGTGCTCAGTCGTGTCCAACTCTTTGCCAGCCTGCCAGGCTCCTCTGTCCATGGGATTCTCCAGGCAAGGATACTGGAGTGGGTTGCCATTTTCTATTCCAGGGGATTTTCCCAGGAATCGAACCCAAGTCTCTTGTGTCTCCTGCATTGGCAGATGGATTCTTTACCACTGAGCCACCAGGGAAGCCCAGGGACATACTCAAATATATATATATATTTTTTAATTGGTCCCTTTATATACACTGATATTATTTGAAGACTATCCTGATATCAGGGATTACACATTCCTCTAACCACACTTAGCAGTAACTATAAAAAGGAACTGTCCCAAAATGTCACCTTAGAATTGTGTGCTGGGAATTTGCTTTGCTGCTTCCCTGGTGGCTCAGATGGTAAAGAATCTGCCTGACCCAGTTTCGGTCACTGGGTCAGGAAGATTTCCTGAAGAAGGGAATGGCAATCCACTCCAGTATTCTTGCCTGGAGAATGCCATGAACAGAGAAACCTGGAGGACTATAGCCCATGAGGTTGCAAAGAGTCAGACATGACTGAGTGACTACGCTTTCTTTTTCATAGTGTAAAGGGAACTTCCCAGGAGGCTCAGTGGTAAAGAATCCACTTGCCAATGCAGGAGACACTAGCTCAAATCCCTGGGTCAGGAAGATCTCCTGGAGAAGGAAATGGCAATCCACTCCAGTATTTTCACCTGGGAAATCCCATGGATAGAGAAGCCTGACAGGCTACAGTCCATGGAGTCACAATGAGCCAGATACAACTTAGCAACTAAACAACAAGAACAGTAGGGCAAAGGACAGAATAAATAATAGAGGATTAAAGAATTACTTGCTACGGCTGACACAGACTCAAAGACAGTCTTTTTACATTCTACATGCCCCTAAGATTAAATTATGGCTTTTTATCTCAATGAATGAATGAATGTACAATTATGTACTCTTCTTAAGTCACTTTTCCCCATGTAGCTTCCTAAATCCATGAATTTCTTGTAAAATAATCACAGTAAGATACTATCAAATCTTTGATTTAGAGTAACTTGTGTTTTTTGTGTGTTTTTTTTTTTTAATTAAAACTTTTAAAAATTTTTCTTTGGAGTATATTCGATTACCAATGTTGTGTTAGTTTCAGGTGTCCAGCAAAGTGATTCAGTGATACATATACATGTATAACTTTTCAAATTCTTTCTTTTTGCCACACTGTGCAGCATGTGTCATCTTAATTCCCCAATGAGGGACTGAACCCGGGCCCCTTGCATTGGGAGCACAGAGTCTTAACCACTTAAATTCTTTTAGAGTAACTTTTTGAATTTGAGATTTTGCCAGTAAAATGCCTTTCTCATTTGCCAATATTAACTGAATGAATGTTGAATACATTTATACCTTTTTAAAATAATGAGTGACTCAATGAATAAATTCACTCACATACTGTATTGGCTCTCTGTTGAAAAATCTAGTCTATAAATTTTCATTCTCTCTTCCTTAGCTTACTGATGTCCTTGTTAATGAAATTCTCTGTGGAGCCGATGGAACCAGTATCAAGTGCGGCGTTATTGGGGAAATTGGTTGCTCCTGGCCTCTGACTGACAGTGAAAGAAAGGTTCTGCAGGCAACAGCTCACGCCCAGACTCAGCTTGGCTGTCCTGTTATTATTCATCCCGGAAGGAATCAAAGTGCACCATTTCAGATTATCCGAGTGTTGCAAGAAGCTGGAGCAGACATCTCCAAAACAGTTATGTCACACCTCGATAGGTAAGCAGAACATCTACCAATTAATGTCAACCATCACGTGATTCATGGATAATCAAATAAATAGAATCATCAGATCAATGAAACACTAGAGAAAACTACCAACTACACGTTAGATAGTATTTAGAAAGTTTTACCATAAACATTAATAAAAGCCACTGATGCCGTTTTTGTGTCCCTACTCTGTGTCAGTACCCTAGGTATTTTGCATACACCATTTCTTTTAATTTAGTTAATCCTTCATAACCCTTCAAGGTAGGTATCACTGCTTTGCCTCAAGGTATGATGTCACAGTTGGTGTCAATTCCAACTGCTTAGTGTTTACCAGTAGTTAGAGTGATTAATTTATCTGCAAATATAAAGGGAGGGCAAATTGGTTTCATTCTGAGAATAAAAACACACATATAAATGTTGAGGTTTGCTGTTGTGACTGATGGTTTGAATCATCTGAATTTTGGAAAATGCAATGCTAAAAAAGTAATAGTAATATGTATATTATTTGTTTGGTGGTATTATATCTTAGTTTCCTATGGTTCTGTAACAAATTGTAAGAAACTAGGAGGCTTCAAGCAGTAGAAATGTATTCTCTGACAGCTCTGGAGGCCAGCAGTCTGAAATTAAGGTGTTGGCAAGGCTGTGCTTCCTCCAAGGACCTACAAGGAGGCGACTTCTTTGCTGTTTTCACCATCTGGTGGTTCCAGGCTTTCTTTGGTTTGTAGCCACCTAAATTCAATTTCTGCTCTGTCTTCAGATGGCCTCCTCAAGCCCGTCTGTGTCTCCCCTTTTGTTTCTTATGAAGACACCCGTTATTAGATTGAGTGCCCACCCAGATCATCCAGAATGACCTCATCTCAAAATCGTCAACTTAATTACATCTGAAAAGACCCTCTTTCCAAATAGGGTCACTTTCAAAGATTCAGAGAGTTGAAACATGGACATGTCTTTTTGAGGTCCACCACTCAGCCTCCTCATATTATATTGGATGTGTAGGGTCAGTAAAATAACTGACTATATAAAGAGACATTAGCTACAGTTATCGGAATGAAAAAGTCCAAGAATGTTGCAAAGGCTAGACACTGGTCCTTACACTGAATTGACGAAGGAATTAACATAGTACCAATGAGGATAATAATACATTACAATTGCTTCTATCTTGCAAAGTGAAATAAAGCCATGTTAGCAGACTGATAAATCCTGATCATGAGACCTGACAGTCTACTATTTAATAAATTAATGTTCCTATGGAATGTATTGGCAAAATGCTTCATCTTAATAAAAACACTGTAAAATCCTGTGCAGAAAAAATATTAAACATGTTACAGTTGTGGCAGAACAGAGAAGCCAATGTTAATGGGAAAACTGAGGGACATCGAGGTAAAGGCAGTTGTTCTGGGGCAGCTGGTATCCAGATCAATACTTGGCAATCTTCAGGAATCTTCTGGTTGTACTGATAAAATACAAGGATGCTTCTCAATAATGGTCACTGAGGTAGTACATCACAGTGTGGAGAATAGAATCTTTGGACTCAGAGACACCTTCTTTTAAATCTTGCCTCTACCATAGCTTCATTTGAATTTAAAATAATGTATTTTTTATCATATTTTGTATGATATGGAATGTATATAGCACCTTTAATCAATAAGATGATTTTTAATTCTTTTTAAACAGTGTGAAATATATCAGACATGCAAAAGTATATAGATAATATATATTTTTAAAATTTAAAAATATTTATTAGGTTCTTGAAAACACTGTGTTCTGCTGTTATCATGTAAATGCTCTCTATATATCCATTAGACTACAGTTGTTAATGGTGGTGTTCAAATAGTCTATATTTCTACTGATCTTTTGATTTCTCAGTTTATTGGTTACCATGAGAAGTATGTTAAAATCCATCACGGTGGATTTTTATTTTCTGATTGTACATATTTCAATTTTTGCATCATATATTTTGAAGCTATGTTATCACGTGCATACAAATTATTATTTTTCCTGGTGAAGTGCAATATATCAACATGTATTGAGCTGCTCTACATTGTAATGTGAATACTGGGGTGGGGGGGTTGATTTTAAAAGCTGTTTTACCTGATGTTAATGTGCCTATACCAGTCTTCACATGTTTGTCTTTATAGTTTATGTGTGTCTTATATAAAAAGCATATAGCTGGGTTTGGAGTTTTACCCAGCCATATTCTTTTTATATGGTAAACCCAATGTTTTACATTCACGATGTTTACTGATTTTTCGTCATAGTTACTGTTAAAATTTCTTGATTTATTTTTATTGTTTCATTTTCATCTCCATATTCTATTTTTCCCCTTCTTTGGAAGGTATGTATACTATTTATATTCTATTAGTGGTTACAGTAGAAAACTCAACATGTATATTTAACACATAGAATTTTAAAAGTTTTGAATACAGTAAATATTTTTACCTTCCTTCCTAGTAAGTAATACAAGGACTTTAAAATCCTTCAGCCTCAATTATAATCTAAGTTTTATGCTAAATTTTTCAGGATGTGGGGTTTACTTGATTTTTTAAAACCCAGTGATTAGATATTATTTTGCTATTAAAAACATGGTCAGTATATATTTAGATTAATGTTTTTGCTTTTTTCCTTTGCTTACGATTTTTGCCTCACATGTCAGATCTTTACCCTTGAAATATTACTAATTTCCTGAGGTACATCATTTGAAGTTTCTTTACTGAGGGTCTGTTTTGGTAATAAATACTTAGATTTCATGTGTCTGAAAATGACTTTATTCCTTCATGCATAAGGAATAATTTAATATAATAGATAATTTATAATAATGAATTAGAATGGATAATTCTACTTAAAAGTTATTCTCCCTAAGTCCTTTAAAGATATTCCATTTTCAACTGACATGTATTATTGCTGTTATATCAGCTTTTAGTAATTGTGTTTCCTTTTAAGTTATCTGTCCTTTTTTCAGATTACTTGTCGCATCTTTGTCACCTGTTCTGTGTTTTCCCCTATGAGCTATCTCGGTGTGAATTTCTTTCTTATTTTGTTGCTTGGAATTCTTGGGTAGGAAGGTATTTTTCCATTGTTTCTGAAAAACTTCAGCCATTGTCTCTTCAAATATTGCTTCCTATTTCCTTATTATATGCATTGTAGACTGTACGTTGATACATGTAGGATCTTAATACCTGTACTTCATTATCCATTTGTGTCTTTGAGCTGTAATTTCTTCAGTTTCATCTTCCTATTTACTACTTCTCTCTCCAGTGGAATTAATCTGCAGCTTAGTCCATCAGTTTGGTTTATAACATTAAGAACTGTAGATTTTTTTCTTCTATAAGTTCCATTTGGTTACTTTTCAATTCTCCTTGGTTAATTTTGATCATTTATTTTTCCTTCATCATATTTTCAGCTTCATCTTTTAAAAATTATCAAAAATACAATCTTAACTCTGTAGCTAATAAACCTAATTTCCACTGTCTTTTTACTCTGACCTTATAGTTTGTTGGTTTTTCTGGCCCTCATTCATTATTTCCTTGTAAAATGTTACTGTGATCTTAGACTGCTTGGAAATTATTATCAGTTCTGGGTTGGAGGGTATTTTCCTGTTTTTTTGTTTTCTTTTGTTTGCTTCTTACAGGTAGTTAGGGGTCATTACTAACTTGAGACTACTTTGAACTAAATTTTTAAAAATTATAAACCAATTTTTACTGTGGTAAAATACATACTGCTGAAGAATTGATGCTTCTTGGAGAAGACTCTTGAGAGTCCCTTGGACTGCAAGGAGATCCAACCAGTCTATCCTAAAAGAAATCAGTCCTGAATATTCATTGGGAGGACTGATGCTGAAGCTGAAACTGCACTACTTTGGCCACCTGATGTGAAAAACTGACTCATTAGAAAAGACCCTGATGCTGGTAAAGATTGAAGGCAGGAGGAGAAGGGGATGTCAGAGGATGAGATGGTTGGATGGCATCACCAGCTCAATGGACATGAATTTGAGTAAACTCGAAGTTGGCCATGGACAGGGAGGCCTGGCGTGCTGCAGTGCATGGGGTTGCAAAGAGTTGGTTGCATGACTGAGCAACTGAACTGAACTGAAAATACATAGAACATAAAATTTACCACCTCAACCATTTTGAAGTGTCAAGTTCGGTTGTTTTTGGTACATTCACATTGTCTGGCAACTAATCTCTAGAACTCTCTTCATCTTGCACAACTGAAACTCTATGGCCATGAAACAACAATATCCCCTCTCCCTTCCCCACTCCTCACCCCCAGTCCATGGCAAACACCATTCTACTGGCATCTCTACGAATGTGACTACTACAGGTATCTCATATATGTACAATTGTACCGTATTTGTCTATTTGTAACAGCTTAAATGTTTCAGGGTTTTAGAACCACACAGATGCTATGAATTTTGGCCCCTAAATTCAGTAAGTACAGGTTTGTGGTTATTGATTCTCATGGAAGGAGACTCTTTTCCTGACTACCTCCATTCCACCAGAAGACAAGACTGAGGAAGAAATAAAATCTCTAAAGACTCCTTCTGTGGGCCAGGTTTTTACTCAGTCAATCCACATGGGTGTTTTTTTGGGGAGTGAAATTAGTACTCCCTTTATGTGCTGATGGAGGCTATATCTCTGGTTTATCTCTGTTCAGCCCCAGCACTTTCTCACTTCACCCTTTGAAACCCTCCAGGTATGGATCACAATAAACTGTGGAAAATTCTGAAAGAGATGGGAATACCAGACCACCTGACCTGCCTCTTGAGAAATCTATATGCAGGTCAGGAAGCAACAGTTAGAACTGGACATGGAACAACAGACTGGTTCCAAATAGGAAAAGGAGTACATCAAGGATGTATATTGTCACCCTTCTTATTTAACCTCTATTCAGAGAAATGCTGGGCTAGAAGAAGCACAAGCTGGAATCAAGATTGCTGGGAGAAATATCAATAACCTCAGATATGCCAATGACACCACCCTTATGGCAGAAAGTGAAGAGGAACTAAAAAGCCTCTTGATGAAAGTGAAAGAGGAGAGTGAAAAAGTTGGCTTAAAGCTCAACATTCAGAAAACGAAGATCATGGCATCTGGTCCCATCACTTCATGGGAAATAGATGGGGAAACAGTGGAAGCAGTGGCAGACTTTATATTTTTGGGCTCCAGAATCACTGCAGATGGTGACTGTAGCCATGAAATTAAAAGACACTTACTCCTTGGAAGAAAATTTATGACCAACCTAGATAGCATATTCAAAAGCAGAGACATTACTTTGCCAACAAAGGTCCATCTAGTCAAGGCTATGGTTTTTCCAGTGGTCATGTATGGATGTGAGAGTTGGACTGTGAAGAAAGCTGAGCACCGAAAAATTGATGCTTTTGAACTATGGTGCTGGAGAAGACACTTGAGAGTCCCTTGGACTGCAAGGAGATCCAACCAGTCCATTCTGAAGGAGATCAGCCCTGGGATTTCTTTGGAAGGAATGACTCTAAAGCTGAAACTCCAGTACTTTGGCCACCTCACGCGAAGTGTTGACTCATTGGAAAAGACTCTGATGCTGGGAGGGATTGGGGGCAGGAGGAGAAGGGGACGACAGAAGATGAGATGGCTGGATGGCATCACATACTCGATGGACGTGAGTCTGAGTGAACTCCGGGAGATGGTGATGGACAGGGAGGCCTGGCGGGCTGCGATTCATGGGGTCGCAAAGAGTCAGACACGACTGAGCGACTGAACTGAACTGAACAGAAAAACAGCAATCTGACTAAAAATGGGTAGAAGATCTGAATATATATTTCTCCAAAGAAGACATAGAGATGATGAACAGGCACATGAAAAGATGCTCAATATCATTAATCATCAGGCAAATTAAACCACAGTGAGATATCATCTCACACCTGTCAGAATGGCCATCATCAAAAAGAACACAAATAACAAATGTTGGCAAGGATGTGGAGATAAGGAAACCTTTGTATAGTGTTTGTGGGAGTGTAAGTTGGTACAGCCACATGGAAAACAGCATGGAGGTTTCTCAGAAAACTAAAGATAGAAGGCGTACATAACCCAGAAACTTCACTCCTGGATATAAAGCCCCAAAAGCCAAAAACAATGATTCGAAAAGATATGTGCACCCCAAATGCTCACAGTAGCATCATCTGCAATTGCCAAGATGTGGAAGCAACTTCAGTGCCCATCAACAGATGACTGGATAAAGAAGTGATATACAGTACTCCATTATATATAATGGAATACTACTCAGCCATAAAAAGGAATGAAATTTTGCCATTTGCAACTACATGGATAGATAGGGTGCTACTAGAGAATGACAGACACTATATGATATCACTTATGTGTGAAATCTAAAAAATACAACCAACCAATGAATATAACAAAAAAGAAATAAGCTCACAGATAAAGAAAACAAACTAGTGGTTACCAGTGGGGAGAGGGGAGGAGGAGGGACAAGGTAGCAGAAGGGGACTAAGAGGTATAAACTACTATGTATAAAATAAATAAGCCACAATGATATTCTATACAACACAGGGAATATAGTCAATATTTTATAACTAATAAATGGAATACAAGCTTTGAAAGTTGTGAATCACTATGTTGTACACTAGAAAGTTACATAATGTTATACATCAATTACACTGCAATAAAAAAACATGGGGAAAACGGCAGCTCTGGGTCACCCCTACACCTCATTTCTCTGCTCTCTCTTTTGTTTCTGCCCCGCCCCCGACCCCCCAAGCAAGTCCTTTGCTTTCCTACCAGCTTAGACAGGCATTTTAAAATATGATCTGTTGTCCCCTTTCATTTTATTCATTATTTTACATGTACTCTGCTTGGAAGTTTTCCTGTGAATGTTCAGCCTGCCTTACTGCTTAAACTGGCTCCAGCTAATTCTTAAAGAATCTTTAAGATTCTTAAAGAATCTATCTGTTTATAGCTAGATATGTAAGCAAGTTAGAAAATGATGCTTGCTCAGTTGCTTAGTCATGCCTGACTCTTTGCAATGCCATGGACTATAGCCCACCAGGTTCTTCTGTCCATGGGATTGCCCAGGTAAGAAGAGTGGGTTGCCATTTCCTTCTCCAAGCCAGAAATTCAACTTATGGATTGGCATATGGATTCTTTACCACTGAGCCATCAGGGAAGCCCTAGAAAATGATGCTTGGCCTTAATAGAACATAACCTTTCACTGGAAATTGTGAGATAAACCTTAACTTTTAAAACAGTAGGACTTCTCTGTTCAGAAAAATCAAACTATACCCCTGATCAGGGAACTAAGATCCTACATGCCATGCAGCCAAAAGGTTTAAAAAATAGTTAAATAAAATAAAATTGAGTCTTTAAAAATATTTTAATAAATAAAAAATATATAATATATATGTATACATATATATGTCTGTATATATATATATATGTTTATTTTTGGCTCACAAAATCAACATGTATAGGTGCACAAATATGTGTACACACACTTGTATATGTATTTTCTTTTGAACGATAAAGCTACACTATCTCAGTTTCATTGACTGCCATTTCATTGCCTCTTCTAAAAATGGCCTGGGATGGAAAGTAGTCCTTGACCTGACATCAGCCAAACTCAGAGCATCCTAGAAAATCCTGAGACCAGTCCTAGAACAGTCACACATTCTGTACCCATACAGGGATGATTCAGGGTTCCAGTGTCTAAAAAAACAGTACTGTACCTATAAGTATGAGTATTTCAGAGCACAGGCAAATTAGGGGAAATGGCCTCACAAAAAGGAGTGCACTGGGAAAAACAAACCAAATAAAGAAACAGAAGAAAAAATTCAGGGGGGGCAGAGGCGGGCAACTTTAGCTTTTTGATGTGAGTGTTCACAGCAAGACAGTTGCCAGGCTAATGTTTGACTAGGTCATCTTTTCACAGACTCTCCGAAGTCCACTGGGCTGCACACACAGTCTGATCTGTGTTGAAAGGGCAAGGACTTCAGCTTCTATAATGGGGACACATCACAAAGAACATGTATTTCATGTAACAAAATGCACAGACAACACACACAAAAAGAAGAGAATCCTGAAAACAAGCCTTCCAGGAAAACAACAACAGAAATTTGGGGGCATAAAGGAAAAGGTTCTGAACCTGCAGGCTGTTGTGGTTGCCGGTAGCAAGTTAAGATGCTAGCTCTGTCCTGTGACCCTGTTTTAGGACACTGGGCTTTCTAGCTTTTTACAGGCTTTTAATCCCTGTAAAACTGTTCATTCCTCTCTTTAAAGGTAGGATTTCTATCATTTGAGAATACAAAATACAATTACTTCAGAGTCAGAGTACTTAATGATAGGGAAATATAAGTAAATAAATGATATATGATAAAAAATAAAATACTTCAGGGTGTCCATAATCCTGGACACCTTTAATTTATTAAAGCAATAAATATTTTTGAAGATATGTAACTCTTCACTCACATTCAGACATAAGGTATTTTATCTTAAAATACATGCACATACACATAAAATAACAAAACTGTGATAGGCCTAGCCAAAAGAAGCAGTTGGGACCCTGAGAGGGAAGGGTTAATGAATGGCCATCACCTTAGGACACTCTAAACCACATTGTTGTCACGTGACCATTTGTGACCTGCTTCAGGTCATTTGCCTGGAGACAACAGCCTGACAAGATAAATCTGCTTCTGTGTCTAGTCCCCTCCCCTAACCATCTGTTCTCTTTAGGAAATGCAGGCCGGTGGAAGTGCCCAGGAATGCAGCGGGTGTAACCCTAGGGAACATCACAGGGGGGTGCCCTTGACAGTTACAGCCACCCAAAGTCAACATTTGTCAGAAAATAACACCAGCATTTCCGTGTTGCTGTCTGGGTTTTTAATCCACAAAGGCTTTGTGCCTTTTAATCACTTACTAAAACTTGTCTATCTGTTAAAACTCCAGCCACATTTTCAGGTGGCATGTCATCATAGCCCTGCCTCTGGGCCTGGTCTGATATAGGATATATGTGATGGAAGAAGACAACCCAGGGAGAGTCTTGTTGCCACCTGCCTCCGAGGAAGTTTTTTCTGCCATGGACTATAGAGTAGCTGTAGGTATTTTTATGACAACAAAATTATTTCATTACCAAGGAAGGTGGGGTAGAAAGACATGGTTGGAAGGTATTTGGGCACTAGCTATTTGCTGATCAAACTCCAAGCCCCTGGGAGGGCAATAGACAGGTGCTGTGCCTCAGTCTTTTTCTACTTAATTATGTATTTAACAAAACAGAGGGCTTTGATGGAAACCCAGGGCCTAGAGTTTGATTAGGGGCACGATGATAATTAAGTGCAGGAACACGGCACATCTCTCTGAAAATCTCTACCCATGGAAGGCAGAGGAATATTACCTGAGGGTTTCTGAAAGAGAAGGCAGAGCACAGGGGATGGACTATCAACACATGTTATTCTCTTTAGCCCTAATTATTCATACCAAATTTGCCCACGTCTTTAAAGGATGCAATATTGATACATTTTGTCATGCTCTTAATTAGATGAAGTAATGGAGTGAAGAATAATTTCATTTATTCTTTCATTCACCAAATATCTGTTAAGTGTCTAAGTACCACATATCAGACACTAGGGTGTAGCAAGGAGCAAGGCCCACTTTCTGGCTTCAACATGAGTATTCCATTATAATTATGGTGGCTTAACCTTAAGGGTGTTATTGTAAAGCCACCCCAAAATAATCATGTGGGGTCCTTGGAACTGCATCCTTTTAATTTCTATGAATGCTAGTGACTTAATGTGCAACCATTCAAAAACAATTCCAGGCAGAAATTTAGCAAACTTAAACTTGACCAAAATATTTTAATATATGTAAATAGAATGGAAATACTTAAAAAAACAACTGGAATGTTTTGCATGTGAAATGATTTATAACATTTAGAATTCCCTGCATACAGTGCTATATTTCTTAATAGTTTATTGTTAGGACTATGCTTACGCATGCATTATGTATGAAATGTATGTGGGGCAGAAATGAGTGTGCCTTGTAGAGTATATACTTTATACACATTATATATAGTAAGGACAACTTATTTAGTCAAATAGGCTCAGATCTAAGTACTGAGTGAGAAATGCAGGCACTTTCCTGGTACTCCAGTGGTTAAGAATCCACCTTGCAATGCAGGGGACATGGATTCAATCCCTCGTCAGGGAACCGAGATCCCACATGCTGCAGGACAACTAAGCCCGTGCACCACAACAAGAGAATCCGAGCACCACAATGAAAGATCACAAAGGTGCAACAAAGATCCCATGTGCCAAAACTAAGGCCCGATGCAGTCAATTAAATAAATATTTTTAAAAAACCAAAATCAAACAAGCAACAAAAGAAATTAATGAGGAACAAAGTAAGGGCCTGGTAAGCACATGAAAATTTTTAAAAGCAAATATTTACTAATGACACTGCTTCTTTCCCATTTCCTAATGTCCACTGACATTTCTTCTGTTACCACTATTGCAGGCAACAGGAAAATATAAGAAAAACTAGGTGCTTTTAAACATGTCATCATAGCTACTGTATAAACTTAGTTATTCTGCAGTTAAATTTTACATAAGAATCTACATTGCAACCCACAGAATGGGAGAAAATATTTGCAAATGAATCGAACAACAAAGGATTAATTTCCAAAATATACAAACAGCTAATGCAGATCAATTAAAAAAAAGAAACAATCAAAAATGGACAGAAGATCTAAATAGACACTTCTCCAAAAAGACTCATGGATGGCTAAGAGGCACATGAAAAGATGTTCAGCATCACTACTTATTAGAGAAACTCAAATCAAAACTACAATGAGGTATCACCTCACACCAATCAGAAAGGCTATCATCAAGTGGGGTAGGACAAACTAAGAAAGTGGAGGGTAGGACAAATTGAGAAAGTAGCATTACATATATTCACTGTGCTGTGCTTAGTCGCTCAGTCATGTCGGACTCTTTTCAACCCATGGACTGCAGCCCACCAGGCTCCTCGTCCATAGGAATTCTCCAGGCAAGAATACTGGAGTGGGTTGCCATGCCCTCCTCCAGGGGATCTTCCCAACCCAGGGACTGAACCCCGGTCTCCCGCATTGCAGGCAGATTCTTTACCAGCTGAGCTCCCTGGGAAGCCCTGTATGTACACCATCGTGTGTAGAACAGATAGTAGGAAGCTGCTATGCAACGCAGGGAGCTCAGCATGGTGCTCTGTGATAACCTAGATGGGCGGGGTGGTGGTGGGGGCAAGGCTCAAGAGGGAGTGTATGTCTATGTGTATATATATATGGCTGATTTGCATTGTTGTACAGCAGAAACCAACACAATATTGTAAAGCAATTATCCTCCAATTAAAAAGAAAACGAAAAAAATCTCCTCAAACAACAAATGCTGGAAAGGGTGTGGAGAAAAGGGAAACCTCCTACACTGTTGATCGGAATATAAATGGATACAACCATTATGGAGAAAAATATGGAGGTTCCTTAAAAGCTAAAAATAAAGCTACCATATGATCCAGAAATTCCAATCCTGGGCATACATATGAAAAAAATCATAATTCAAAAAGATACATGTATCCCAGTGTTCATTACAGCACTATTTACAATAGCCAGGATGTGAAAGCAACCTAGATACCCACTGACAGAGGAATGGATAAAGAAGATATGGTACATATTTACAATGGAATATTACTAAGCCATAAAAATGAACAAAATAATGCCATTTGCAGCAACATGGATGGACCTAGAGACCATCTGTCTCAGAGAAAGACAAATATCATATGATATCACTTACATGTGGAATCTTAAAAAAATGTTAAAAATGAACTTATTACAAAAATAGAAGTGGAGTCACAGACATATAGGGCAAATTTATGGTTATCAGGGGTGAAAGGAGGGAAGGGATAAATTGGGAGATTGGGATTGACATATACACACTCAGTTCAGTCAGTTCAGTCCAGTCGCTCAGTCGTGTCCGACTCTTTGAATCGCAGCACGCCAGGCCTCCCTGTCCATCACCAACTCCCGGAGTTCACTCAGATACACACTACTATATAGCTATATATAAAATAGATAACTAAAAAGAACCTAGTGTACGCTACTCAATACTATATAATGACCTATATGGGAAAAGAATCTAAAAAAGAGTGGATATTTTATATGTATGACTGATTCGCTTTGCTGTACAGCAGAAACTAACACAATATTGTCAAATCAACTATACCCCAATAAAATTTCTTAAGAGATCTACATCGGTTTGTAGAGAGTACTCAGTGAGACAGAAACACACACAAAATGTGAGCACATTTCAGTGTGATGTTATGTAGTGACGCTGGCCACAGCTACCCCTTCACGAATGCAGCGCATATTCCATGCGTCTGGGACAATGGAGAACGAGAGGGTGCTGGGAACACAGTGTCTGATCCTACCTCTGTCAACAGCACCTACTTTCTGAGTGACCTTGAGCAAGTCACTGAAGCCTCCAAGTCTTTTACGCATCTGTCAAAAGGGGTTAATAAAAATTATTTTTTAACCCTTAAAGTGTTAGACAAATTTCCCCAAGTATTGCTTGTAATAGTTTTCCTTTTACTATTTGAGAGAAGTAAAATAAAAGTAAAGTAAAAAGACCTATTTAAAAACAAATAGAAAATCCAGACAAATATTGGACAAACTGAAATGGAGCAAAACTACTTAGTATACCTAAAAGTACTGAATAAAATGCAATTAATTAACTTATGCTAGTAATTGGTATGTGTTAATTATCCCAAATTGCACTCTTTAACACAGACACTTGGGCGAATCAGCCCAATGTCAACAGCAAATGAAGACACTGGTCCTGTCTTCTCTCCAACACATTATAGCCACCAAAACCTCCCACAAGTAATTTTTTCTTCTAAAGCCATTTTTCATGACTCTGACACCATTCCCAAGAACTGTGACATTTTAACAAATAGGATTGCCATGTCTATGAGATTTATCTTCACTCTCTTCAATACCATCATTCCATGAACTATGTATCGCTTTACAGAAAAATGCAACCTCTTTTGTGCTCTGTGGCAGCTGCAAAGTTCATATGGTAAAAAGCTCTTCCTAGGGTGGATAAACTGTGAAATGCATTTTAAAATGAAGTTTTAATTACATTTCGCAATTCAGAGCCAACTTCTGGTTTTAGTGTAATTTAAACAAGGGTTTTTCTCTCTTGCAGCCATCTGTTCCTTTTCCTTAAGCTTAGACTTATGTCATAATATTGAGAATGTGACGTCATTCTCTCCTATGACATCATTAAACATCTCTGTAGGATACTGTGCTCAAGCAGACAATTGAATCATGTTTGTTCAAATATATAGATAATAGGGAATATGCAAAATAAACACATGGCAATCTAAATTATTTCTCTATTGCTTTTTATTCCCAGTTACTCTCTACAGTTGAGAAGCATAAAAGTAATCCTTTATCACAAAAAGAATCCTCTAAAGAAAGACAAAAGAATCTTTAAACTACCTACATGTATGTGAATAAACTAGTATATTAATGTGAATGTACTATGTGAATTGATGGTTTTGAGTTTGTATGAAACCAATGTTCCCGGTAAATATTTACTTGAAGTAATAAATTATACTTTCTGGCTATAGACAATGTTTAGGCATTGTTGAGGGAATAGTCTTACATTTAAAACTTACATCATTCTATTCAGTTTCTGTTTTTGACATTAAGAATAAATTAATTGAAATTCATCAATTAAGAATTTTTCAGATTTTGTAATTAAGCTGTAACTGCCACTAGTAATATAGGAATACATCTGACTAATGTTTTGAATTATAGTAACATTGAATTTATTAGATTATAGTAATTTATATATTAATTTCTTTTAGACATATTATAAATATTTTAAAAATTATTTTAGTTATTAAATCAATAGTTCTAGGTGAGTTTAATAATTCTTTTAAGTAGCTGTTGAAGAACTCTCATTAAATTGTAAAGAATCCCACACGGTATGATCTGCACAAATATTCATTGGTTTTAAATTAAGAAATTCAGTGATGAGGGAGACAGAATTTTCAGGGGTGTTTCTTTCATGGTAAACAATTTTTATAATAACCAGTCATTGAAATTCAACATTGTTTTAAATAAATCAGTTGTCTATAAGTATCCCCTTATTATTGTATTTTTAAATTAAAGAAAATTTTAATTACTTGGTCAAGTTCATAAGTTTTAGCACTGAATATATTCTGTGTTTCTGGATGTGTCAGGCTCTGAACTCAAGTCTCAAAATAGACCAACACATGATGCTTACCCTCCAGGCCCAGGAAGTCACAGGCTGGATGACTGACGAATTCCAAAAAAGTCACTGCACAATATAATGGCAAGTGCACTAGCCTATAAGCTAGAATTCCTGGATTCCTGATCAGTTAAGAAACCCAAGCTTTGGTTTCTTCATTTCTGCATTCGTGTTAGTACCCAGCATCTGTATTTCACCAGTTCATTATGAGTTTCAGAACCTGCCCTTTCCATGCTCTTGGTAGTATTTAATGATGCCAACATCTAATGAACTGCCCACAGGAGGCACTGGTTTCTCCTTCTCCACTTCTGTCACGATGGGGACCAAGTCCCATCACTTGACTCTTCCTTCTTGCCCTGTTCTGGTCTATGATAGCATGATTCGCCCAGATGCTAACCTCAATTCCCCTTCCCTTTGCACCCACACAAACTAATAACTGTCTACCCCACAAAGATTTCCAAATACAGCCCCTCCTATCCATTCTTCTGTTGTTAACTTAATTCAGATCCTCATTTGTCCCCTAAACCACTGTAATTATCTCTAAACAGGAAATCTCTCTTAGTTTTGCTCCCTAATCTAGCCTCCATGTTGCCACTATTTGGATCTTTCCAAACACAAATCTGCTTTATATATCTCCATCCTGATTTACAGCTCTTCAGAGGTTGCATGTCACCTGCGGCACAAAATCCAAACATCCGGGTCATTTGGTCCCTACCAATCTTTCCAACTCATCTCCCGTCCTTTCTAGATGCACAGGCAGAAGCTGGGCTAAAGCCACACTGATCACGATTCTGACTAACCTATGCTGATTGTTCCTGCATGCCTCTCACATGACCTCATCCCTCTGATGTAAATACAATATTCTCTGATCTACTAGGCAGAGCCTTTCTTCAATATACATCTCATCAGAGATGTTTTTCTCTATCAAGCCTTTCTTGAATGAGCCAAGCAGTGTTTGGTATCTCCTCTGTGTCATCCCAGATCCTAGGAGTATTTTCTTAGACTCGGTAAGGTCTGAAAAGCAATGATCTGTTTCCATGTCTGTTTTTCCTATTGGACAGGGATCTTCTTGAAGGACGGGATTCCATATTATTTGTCTTTGTTTTCCCAGCTCGTACATCATAGTAAATAAATGATCAACAATTTCTTATTAGATGGATGAATGGATGGATAGATGGATGCATCTCCCCTCATGCACGTTAGCACTGATAAATTCAGCCTTATCTTCCAGAAACAACAAGCTCATTTACCTCTCAATAGGTATTCTTCTGGATTTTCCATCCTTCATCTGACAACTTGAACCCCACCAACCTACATCTGAATAGTTTTCTTCAAGACTCAACTCAAATGAGTTGCTTCTTTCATTTTCTTTTCACAATATTTTGTATGTACTGTACTATAAAAAGCTTTCAATTACAATAACTGTAATTATTAATTTAAATCTGTGTTTCCTTCCATGACTTTCAGTTCTTTGAGACTGCTGCTTAAATTTCTTATTCATAGGAGTATTCCCAACACAAAAGCTAGCACAGGGTAGATAGCAGTACAAGACAGTAAATGTTTGCTGAATTAATTCATGAAGGTGTGCTTGAATGTATGAGATGAAATCATATATTTGCAAGTTCTTTGAAACCGGAAAAGCCCAAGACAAATGTTAGGTAATGTTATCATCTGGATCACACCCACGTATCATATCCTTTTCTCTGCTTCTTAGTCCTTTCTTCCCAGAGAGCTCACAGGCCCGTGTCTAAATTATCACTTCACACAGATTTCCTTGCTCCAACTCAGAGTGCATTTTGACATTAAACTAAACCCCTCAGCTCTTGGATAAAGATCTAGAATATAAAGAGGTTTGAAAAACAGAATCAATCGTCTTGCGTTTCAGTACTGGCCTTAAAAATGTACATACGTGATAACCATATTCTGAAAATAAAGACAGCCAGGTGGTGTCAGAGAACTGTTTTCTTAGCTAATAGCAATATATTTGTCATCAATATATGCCTGTTCCTTATAAAGAGAGAATCTGTTTACTGGTTGAGGAGCAAACAGAAGAAATGATATAATATAAACAACAAGAATAAATACTTGATACGCATATCTCATCTTCCTCTTGGGAAGTTCCAGGATATTTTACAGATAACATTTGTGATCAACATTATTGACCCTGAAGAAGGGACTTTCTCCAGTGTGAAACACCGTAGCTCTTCTGCGTCTCACAATCACCACACTATTTAGGGCAAGAGGTGAAAGATATTTACCTCAAAGGCTGGGGAAGACTGGAATAAGAAAGAATGTAATTATTCATGAAAATAGACTATATGGTAACCCACTCCAGTATTCTTGCCTGGAAAATCCCATGGACAGAGGAGCCTGGCGGGCCATAGTTCATGGGGTCACAAAGAGTCGGACACGACTGAGTGACTAACACACATAGAATATGGAATGAGGAAATCTGGCTGAAGTTGACACCTTCGCTCTTGTAAGAAGTGCTATGAGATCACTGATGACCGGGAGGGGCAGGACCTCTGTTTAAGCCTCATCTGAAAGACGTCAAGCAGAGTATATTTTCCCCTGGTACCATTTTGACATCTGGGGTCAATCCTTTCTCCAAGCGGGAAAAAAAAAAGTCACATGCATAAATGCAGCTTCAGTAGCATCCTGACAGTCCCTGGAAGTCATCCAGCTGATTGTCAGTTGAGTGTAGTTAAGTCACCTTGTTAGAGATTCTGTATGCTGGGTGAGATGCTTTTATGATGGGGTGTATTTCTCCATACGGAAGTGCTGTGGTAGGGAATGTGGTGGTGGAAGTGGGAGGGTGCTCTCATCACAAAAGGAGCAGTGTGGTGTAAGACCGGGACATCTGAAGACGAATACAAATTGTTCTTATTCACCAGCTGCTCATTCAGAAGTTAAGGACTCCCAGACTTTTCTGAGACTTAGTTTCTTCATCTATAAAATGAGGACAATCACTGAGGGTGGGGCCCTCATGATGGGATTAATGCTCTTCTAAGAAGAGACACCAGAAAACTTGTGAGAATGTGGCTGTCTGCAAGCCAGAAAGATAGCTCTCACCAGACCTGACCATGCTGATACCCTGACCTCAGATTTCTAGCCTCCAAACTATAAAAAACAATATATGTCTATTGTGTAAGCCAAAAAAAAATAAAAATAAAATGGGATGCTCATACTTTTCTCATGTAGTTTTTGTAAGAATTAAATGATATGGGGCCAAATGCCTGAGGATTATTAAGTGTTTTATTTTCTTGCTTCACCTGCTTCTCCATCCTACCACCTCATTAATATCTAATCCTAAACTCTTTTTTTCTTTTTTCTTTTTTTTGCAGGGCTCTCTTCTGAAAAGTATGTATGACCACTGACACTACTTTTTCCCATAGATTTTATACTGTGTTCCCTTCTTTAACAGGGAGAAATTAAGTGAACTCGTTTCTTAGTTGCCTTCACACTAATGTTCAGTTATCTAGGCTGGGTCACATCACCAGATGTCACTAATCATAATATTGGGTTGGCCAAAAACTTCGTTTGTGATTTTTTTCATAACATTTTATGGAATGAACTTTTTGGCCAACTCAATATATGCGTGTATATGTGTGTGCAAGGCTTCTCCGGTGGCTCAGTGGCAAAGAAAATTCAGGTTAGATCCCTGGGTTGGGAAGATCCCCTGGATCTGGCAACCCACTGGAAATGACAAGCCACTCCAGTATTCTTGCCTGGGAAATCCCATGGACAGAAGAGTCTGGTGGGCTACAGTCCAGGGTTTGCAAAAGAGTTGGACGCCACTTAGCGACTAGACTAAACTAGAGACATATGTGTATGTATGTGTGTATATATATATATCTCTCCTGGCTTTTTAATGACAGCAAATTTGTCTGTCTCCTTTTTTAACTTCATTTACCCAATGTCTAAAACATGAGCCTAATTGCTTCTTTTCTGAAGTCTTCTCTCCCCTCTACATTACTGTGAAATTTTTAACGGTGTTTTACAGAAGGACCATTTCCCTTAAGTCATACTCCTTTCTAATTCCCAGGGATTACATTTGACACTTACATGTGTAGATGAATCTTTCTGAACGTATTCATCTTTCTCTAGAAACTTACCATGCCATTTTTCAGATGACATTTACAATCCAGGCAGGATTTATATGTAACTGATGTCTGGAGGTCTGGATGCCTGCATTCCCCATCCCTCCCTGAGATAAAGCTTTTGGAAGACCACATACAGGAGGATCACACAGGGTCTCATGGGCCACTGTAAGGCCTTGGCTCTTTCTCAAGGAAAATGAGGAGCTGTTGGTGGGTTGTAAGCAGAAGAGAGACCTGATTTGACTTAGTTGTGAAGACAGACTTTGGTGGTTGTAATTGAATAGACAGTAACAGAGCGAAGGTAGAGAAACAAGGAGAGTGTTTGAGGATCTATTGCAAGGATCCTGCAAAAGATGATGGAGTTTTGGATCAAGAGGGCAGCAGGGAAGGTTGTGACGTACCTGGATTCTGGTCATATTTCGAAAGTCAAGCCATAAGTCTATTTGATGGGCTAGATGTAGAGGGTTTTACAGGAAGAAAGAGGAAAAAATCCCAAGGTTGTTGGTCTGAGCAGTGGATGGATGCAGTTGCTGTCAACTTAGGGCAGTGTGCTGCAGCAACTGGTTTGGGGTGGGACATGAGGGATTTAGTTCAAGGCATGTTAAACTTGAGTTGTCTATTAGACATCCAAGTAGAGATGGCAAGCAGGCAATTAGACATGCAAATCTGAACTTTGGGAGAAAGGACCTCACCATGGAAGACCCTTAATATGTGACCTTTAATATTTGTGAGAGGCTTAGACAAACCTCAGGTTCTAAGCAACAGTCATGATTAATAGAGCTTCTTCTCCTTCTCTGACCATATCACTGGAAATATCCAGAATGACATAATGGTCAAATCCTGTCTATTATATGCAGTGATTGAAGACCTCCACAAAATAATCCTTTCTTATTTGGGGAGTAAATTTCTCATTTTTCAAGTGCAGTTTGAAGGTACAGTGGGGAGGGAATTACATTTTAAAATAAAAATTAAAAAACATGATGCACATACAAAGTCAATGCAATTCTGGAAAATGTCCTTTGAGGATAAACTATTTAGCCATCGGAGATGTCACATAGTATGATGATTAAGGAAGTAGATTCTAGCCTCAAAATGAATTTACATTCCAGCACATCACCTTGCATATCTAATCTCTATGCCCCAGTTTCCTCATCTATACACCTGAGACAAGATGGGATTATAGAGAATATTAAGTGAGATAATAAATAAAAAGCACATAGCACAATGCCAGAAGCATAGTAAGTTCTTATACTTGTTGGCTATGATGATAATAAGCAAATTTATTTTTCAGTTGGAACTAAGACTGAAAGATTTTCTTATAGTTTTTCATTTACCATGGATATAGACTCACTATATCACTTAAATTCTTAGAAAACTGAGTCTCAAGGAATTTAGGCCTAAAGAAGCAAAAAGACATTGCAATCAGAAATAAGAGTCTGATCCAACCTGTTACGGGCAACTCCATTGCCTTTCTTGACTCCCCACCCTGACCCACCCTGGTATTTTGCCCATATTGGTAATCAACAAATGGCAGTTAACAAACCAAATGAACTTCCTCAAAAGGAAAAAAAAAATACTAAACTTATCTCTTCCCCCTTATGTTAATTGTGTATATTTCATTTTAAAGCATGATTCTTTGGGGAAAACAGAATATGTTTACTATAGAAAAACACATATTCTTTTAGCCGAGTAATTTTGGAAGCAAAAATGGTCTCCATGGTAAGAAGAAAGAAAAGGAGTAGTATTAATAGAAGGTGGCACCGAGCTAATGTGCATTTTATAGTATAAAGGAAAGAGTTTTTTTAGCCTCCCTGCCTAAAACAACATCATGAACTAGAAGTTATGCTAAATTGGTGAAGAGAATAAAAAGGAACCAGCTAGAGTATGACTGCTCAGAATCAGAGTCAAGAGCCAGCTACCAGGAAGCAGCCCGGGACAGCAGAATCCTCTCACTCATGGACACAGAGGTTTAACTGGTCCTCCCAGGGTTTGGAAGAGAGGTTCTGAAAATACTTCTGACCTCTTAGTAGCAGATTTATAGACATATAATAGTGCTTTAATCCTGGCATCCTGATATTACCAAAGTAATAGAATATCAGAATGGAAAAAAGTCTAATAAGACAATGATTATCTGATGTTCCACTTCTTCTCCAGGCCAGCTTTGGATCCTGAACAATCTCTTCTTTTCTCTTAACTCCCTTCACGCACCGTTTAACGAGGCTTTTTTCCCTTCTTATTTTTTTCCATATGGCCTCCTGGTAGGATCCTTCGTTTCTTCATCCTTCTTCCCTCCCTCCCTTCTTTCCTTCCTTCCTTTCTCTCTTCCTTTTTCTTTCTTTCTTCTTTCTGTTTTTGAATCTCTGCAGTGATACTTTAGGGATTAACTTTCAGCACAGTTCAGTCGCTCACTCGTGTCCAACTCTTTGCGACCCTATGAACTGCAGCACACCAAGCTTTCCTGTCCATCACCAATTCCCAGAGCTTACTCAAACTCATGTCTATTGAGTCAGTGATGCCATCCAACCATTTCAACCTTTGTCGTCCCCTTCTCCTCCCACCTTCAATCTTTCTGAGCATCAGGGTCTTTTCTAATGAGCCAGTTCTTTGCATCAGATGGCCAAAGTTTTGCGGTTTCAGCTTCAGCATCAGTCCTTCCAATGAATATTCAGGACTGATTTCCTTTAGGATGGACTGGTTGGATCTCCTTGCTGTCCAAGGGATTCTCGAGTCTTCTCCAATACCACAGTTCAAAAGCATCAATTCTTCGGCACTCAGTTTTCTTTATAGTCCAACTCTCACATCCATACATGACCACTGGAAAAACCATAGCTTTCATTAGACGGACCTTTGTCAGAAAAGTAATGTCTCTACTTTTTAATATGCTGTTGAGGTTGGTCATAGCTTTTCTTCCAAGGAGCAAGCATCTTTTAATTTCATGGGTGCAGTCACCATCTGCAGTGATTTTGAAGCCCAAAAAGATAAAGTCTGTTACTGTTTCCATTGTTTCCCCATCAATTTGCCATGAAGTGATGGGACCAGATACCATGATCTTAGTTTTCTGAATGTTGAGTTTTAAGCCAACTTTTTCCATTCTCCTCATTCACTTTCATCAAGAGGCTCTTTAGTTCTTTTTTGCTTTCTGCCATAAGGATGGTGATATCTGCATATCTGAGGTTGATATTTCTCCTGGAAATCTTGACTCCAGCTTGTGCTTCATCCAGCCTGGCATTTTGCATGATGTACTCCGCATATAAGTTAAATAAGCAGGGTGACAATATACAGCCTGACATACTCCTTTCCCAATTTGAAACCAGTCTGTTGTTCCATGTCCAGTTCTAACTGTTGCTTCTTGACCTGCATACAGAATTCTCAGGAGGCAGGTCAGGTGGTCTGGTATTCTCATCTCTTTCAGAATTTTCCAGTCTGTTGTGATCACACAATCAAAGGCTTTGACATAGTCAATAAAGCAGAAGTAGATGTTTTTCTGAAACGCTCTTGCTTTTTTGATGATTCAAAGGATGTTGGCAATTTGATGTCTGGTTCCTCTGCCTTTTCTAAATCCAACTTGAACATCTGAAAGTTCATAGTTCACATACTGTTGAAGCCTGGCTTAGAAAATTTTGAACATTACTTTTCCTAGCGTGTGAGATGAGTGCAATTGTGCAGTAGTTTGAGCATTCTTTGGCAATGCCTTTCTTTGGGGTTGGAATCAAAACTAACCTTTTCCAGTCCTGTGGCCACTGCTGAGTTTTCCAAATTTGCTGGCATATTGAGTGCAGCACTTTCACAGCATCATCTTTCAGGATTTGAAATAGCTCAACTGGCATTCTGTCACCTCCACTAGCTTTGTTCGAAGTGATGCTTCCTAAGGCCCACTTTACTTTGCATGCCAGGATGTCTGATACTAGGTGAGTGATCACACCATCGTGATTATCTGGGTCATAAAGATCTTTTTTGTATAGTTCTTCTGTGAATTCTTGCCACCTCTTCTTAATATCTTCTGCTTCTGTTAGGTCCATACCATTCCTGTCCTTTATTGAGCACATCTTTGCCTGAAATGTTCCTTTGGTATCTCTAATTTTCTTGAAGAGATCTCTAGTTTTTCCCATTCTATTGTTTTCCTCTATTTCTTTGCATTGATCACTGAGGAAGGCATTCTTTTCTCTCCTTGCTATTCTTTGGAATTCTGCATTCAGATGGGTATATCTTTCCTTTTCTCCTTTGCCTTTAGCTTCTCTTCTTTTCTCAGCCTCCTCAGACAACCACTTTACCTTTTTGCATTTCTTTTTCTTGGGGATAGTCTTGATCACTACCTCCTATGCAATGTCATGAAGTTTTCTGTCCATAGTTCTTCAGGAACTCTATCAGATCTAATCTCTTGAATCTGTTTGTCACTTCCACTGTATAATTACAAGAGATTTTTTTAGGTCATACCTGAATGGTCTAGTGGTTTTCCCTGCTTTCTTCTATTTAAGTCTGAATTTGTCAATAAAGAGTTCATGATCTGAGCCACAATCAGCTCCTGGTCTTATTTTTGCTGACTGTATAGAGCTTCTCCATCTTTGGCCACAAAGAATATAATCAATCTGATTTCAGTATTGACCATCTGGTGATGTTCATGTGTAGAGTCTTCATGTGTGTTGTTGGAAGAGGGTGTTTGCTATGACCAGTGCATTCTCTTGGCAAAACTCTGTTAGCCTTTGCCCTGCTTCATTTTGTACTCCAAGGCCAAATTTGCCTGTTACTCCAGGTATCTCTTAACTTTCTACTGTTGCATTCCAGGGGTTAACTTTATGTATCCTTTTTATCTGTTAGAGTTTAAATTTCTTGAGATAATCTACTCTTGTTCCAGACTTAACTTTTCTGTCTGAAGCCTGCACTTATCCTATATTTTTCTCCTTTTCTGTTCATTTACATAGTCTTACAAAGAGTGATATTTTTGCTATGATCTCTACTGAAGTGAGAAGATACCCATAAAATTAGCATAAAATAATAAATTCTATTTAAAAAATAAACACACCAGAACATAAATATCTATAGGAGCATTGCCCCTTAAAAAAAATTGCACTGATATTCACATAGCCTTTGGGATTAATTTTAGAACCACTTTATGATCGTCACAAGAAAATCACCCTGTTGCCTTACCTTGGCTTGATGTTTTATCCAGATCAGTATTACTCACCTAATTCTCCAGTCCTGGCCAAATTTCCTTTTTGATAGTTTTCATAGTTCATATCAGTCCCACTAAGGATTTTCAAAAGAATATAGAGCCTACCCTGAAGACAATTCTGGAAAAGAATTACAACATTGTTTTTGAGATGGCAGTATAATTAAAATGTCTATAGTTTTGAAGTCCTTGAGATGAGAAAACTCCCTTTTGGATGAGAATGTTCCCTAATTTCTGGGCTTTCCTGGTGGCTCAGACAGTGGGGAAAAGAAAAAAAGAAAACTGCCTGCAATGCAGGAGACCCAGATTCAATCCCTGGGTTGGGAAGATGCCCTGGAGAAGGGAATGGCAACCCACTCCAATATTCTTGCCTGGAGAATTTCATCGACAGAGGAGCCTGGTGGTCACATTCCATCAGGTCACAAAAGGTGGGACACAACTGAGCAACGAGCACTTTTACTTCACTCTTTAAATTTCTAGTAACAATTGAACTTAATATTTTATAGCTAGATCCTAAAAGCCAACTCCAAAATTCTTTTACTTGATTTCAACTATATTCCAGTACATAGTGCGCTTAACACTTTTAATGTGTATGTGTGGAAAACATGGTCTTGATAGTAACAATATGTCTGTCTTCTTGTCTCTAGGACTATCCTGGATAAGAAGGAACTACTGGAGTTTGCTCAGCTTGGCTGTTACTTGGAATATGATCTCTTTGGTACTGAACTTTTTCATTATCAGTTCAACCCAGATATTGACATGCCCAATGATAATAAAAGAATTAAAAGGTAAATATGATGAAATCTCTCATAGCATTTCCTTTCACCATTTCTTCCGGACTTTCATATCTGGGTAGGAATTAGTAAAGATTCAGGAAACAATAAGCAGGCGGAACCAGAGACTTGCAAGGGAAAATATATCAATGCTGTTTCAGGAAGCAAATCTCTATATATTATTTCAAGGAGAAAATGAGTCAAGCTAAGTAGGTAAAAGCTTAGCAGAGCCTTAGAAGTTCAGTGCAGATGGGCAGCTGATAAGAAACACAGATAATACTCAATCTCTGCTCTGACAGTAAAAGAACAAAAGACATTTCCCTGTTTTTATTCCTAATGAAGTAAGCTGTTTCTCAGGTTGATCACACCAAAGTCCTAACCTCCTGCAATGAATTTTTGGAATGTTTATTTAAAATATTCACTAAAGAGGTAATTGCAACTGAAAGGCTATAAGGTCAAACATTATATAAAGTCCAACTTCTCAAAATTGTTCAATATTTGTGAGGGAAAACAAATAATTGTACAAGTCATTTTCTGCACTCAAGTGGAAATTTTTGAGAGCCAAGACTAGATGGTTACCTGGTTTGCCTTGGTTACCTGGTGATATAAAGAATGAATGCACCAAGTTAGGGAACTTGGGAGGTGAAATAGATTTGGGATCAGCAGGATGACTTTAGTTTGAGAATACAGTGTTGCTATCCCATGGGGCCATGGGCAAAGGGTGTGAAGCTCAGGACAGAGACTTGGACATGCAGCTAGACACTGTTGGTTTGCATGTGACAGTCAGTAGCGTGGGAATGAATGAGATCACTCCAAGAAGCAAATGAGGACAGAACCCTGGTGACCACCCACATTTCAGGGATGAACTCAGAAACCAGTCCCTCAAGGACAGGTTGAGAAATCTTCAAAGCATTAAGAATATCAGGGAAATGCATTGTTATGGAAGTTGGTGGAGAAGGATACTTAAAGCAGAAGGACTTGAACCCTTGTACTAAGTGGCAGATACCAAGAGAGATAAGCATGGAAAAGTATCCATTGGATTTCACCATCAGGAAGTTTTCATTTCACAGTCAGTAAGTGCAGCCTTGGCAGAAAAGACTTGAGGAAAGACTAGAAGGTGAGTAAGAGGACAGAGAATATGGAAGCGACTCTTTCAAAAAACTTGGTAGTAAAGTGAAGCAGGGTTGTACAGCTAGAGCTAGAAGACCAGACAGGGGACTTCCCTAGTGGTCCAGTGTCTAAGACTGCATACTGTCAATGCAGGGGGCCCAGTTCAGTTCCTGGTCGGAGAACTAGATCCCACATGTTGCAACTAAGAATTTGCATGCAACAACTAAGACCTGGCGCAGTCAAATAGATAAGTAAATAAATATGAAAAAAAAAAGAAGACCAGACAGGGCCAAAGAAAGGGTTTGTTAGGAGACTGAGAGGATGAATCCAGAGACTTGGCGCTTATTCTATAGGGTTGGTATAGAATGTATATGAAATAAAGCATGCAGTTTTTAGCTGAGTGTCTGGGGTATACTATGAAGTGATCAGTCAATGTTAACGTAAAAAAATCTGGACAGATAAGAGATATAGAGCAAGACTCCTGAGGAGACAAAGAGATGGAATTTGGGCACAAATAGAAGGTTCATTAAATCAGCCATAGGCTGATTCATGTTGATGTATCGCAGAAACCAACACAACATTGTAAAGCAATTATCCTTCAATTAAAAATAAACCAATATTTTTAGAAAAGGAGGTATGCTATTTCCATAGAAAGGAGAGGAGGCGAGGCAGGTAATGGAGCGAGTGCAGATCAACGTCTTGGTGAAAGGGACAGAACACTGAGGACAGATGGTCCCATTTGATCTCGAAAGCTCCTGCGAAAGAGATATGGTCGTCTCCTGTGAAAGAAGGAATAGATTCAGGGTCGGACCTTGTATAGGAGGATGAAGGCTGGGAGTGGATGGGGAATGACTGAGAGAGATACTGGCTCAGGACATGTTGTATGGAAGACCCAGTGGAGGCCAGAGATCATTACTGCATGACTGTCTATTAGCACCAAGCTGCATAATTTGGTGGTTATTTTCCTAAAAAAGATGTTTTGTGTTTTGGTAGTAGGGCCAAAACAGTTTTGTGAGTAGAAGTAATAAATGTACACAGAGAGAAGGTTGGGATTCTGTCTGAAGAACGTGCTTGATATCCAAAGGGGACAAGGGCAGGGTTGAGATGAGGGTCATGAGGTCTAAGCTGGAGGGAAGAAAGTATAGAGAGAGATGGAAAGAGATATCTAGCAGTAACATAGCAGGGGTAAATCCCTGGATGCTTTAATGAAGTGAGTGAATACAGAATGTGGAAGAGGGTGAGCAAAAAAGTAGAAAGATGCAACTTGTGGTCAGGGTGGAAAACAGAAGGTTGAGCAGAGGAGGAGTTCTCCATGATGACAAAAGCAGAAGAGCGTTTTGAGTGTAGAAAACTTGTTGGAATGGGAGTAAGCCAAATTGGAGTAAAGAAGTGATGTCCAGAAAACGTGAGGCTTAAGCGGCACATGAACTACTGTGACCATATGTACATATGTACACTGGGGTATGGGGAAGGCCCAACAGCTTTAGGGTCTTTCCCCTGGGCAGTTGATCTTTACATGTGTGTCTTCTGCTATCCCGTGAACTGACATACCTCCTTGATGGGCTCATTAATTAAAATACCTTCTAGTTTAATATCATTAGAGAAGATAGTTGAGCAATGTCACTGTGGTTACAAAAACATGAGACCCTCACTCTACATCCTTAAACTGCCTTGAGTGCCCTGACTAGTATCACTAGGTCTTTTTTTTTTTTTCCAACTACTCAAACCAATTCTTTGATTAACAGAGTTATTGTTTGTTTTATAATTTAAATTTACTTGCCCAGTAATACCATTCAATATTGGCAAACCATACTAGCTTGAACTCAGAGGTGAATATTCTCTGGAATTTAAGATGAGCCTGTGTGGTAGATCTTTCTCATCTTTCATGATCTCAAAATCATGACTTCCTGATGAATGCCCTAAACACATATTTTACAATTCATCTTGGAAATAGGAAGCTTGCTCCCAGGGCTCGCTTCCTTTCTCTAAGCCCCCTTGTGGCAGTGAGGTGTATCTTTTCTACCCCTATGCTTTGCATAAGGCTCCTAGACTTTCTGGAATAAAAGAGGGGATCCATAGAGGGAGATCGATGGAGATAGGAGCTTTCATTGTGCCAAATGTAAACATTCTAGATGTATGGAACTACATAAAAATTTTATGTATATATACACATCTGCGTTTGTGTATATCTATGTGTCAGTATAAGTACGTATCTTTAATCTCTTGTAAATTATAAGTCATACAGAGTGAAGTAAGTCAGAAAAACAAACGTCATGTATTAACGCATATATGTGAAATCTAGAAAAATGGTATGCTGCTGCTAAGTCACTTCAGTCGTGTCCAACTCTGTGCGACCCCATAGACAGCAGCCCACCAGGCTCCCCCGTCCCTGGGATTCTCCAGGCAAGAACACTGGAGTGGACTGCCATTTCCTTCTCCAGTGCATGAAAGTGAAAAGTGAAAGTGAAGTCGCTCAGTCGTGTCCGACCCTCAGTGACCCCATGGACTGCAGCCTTCCAGGCTCCTCTGTCCATGGGATTTTCCAAGCAAGAGTACTGGAGGTATAGATAATCTTATTTGTAAAGCAGAAATAGAGACACAGATGTAGAGAACAAATGTATGAATACCAAGGGGGGAAAGGAGGATGGCATGAAGTGGGAGATTGGGATTGACATACATACACTACTATGCATAAAATCGATAAATAATGAGACCCTACTGTATAGCACGTGGAACTCTACCCAGTGCTCTGTGGTGACCTAAATGGGAAGGAAGTCCAAAAAAGGGGATAAATGTACAGGTATGGCTGATTTTCTTTGCTGTACAGTAGAAATTAATACATTGTAAAGCAATTATACTCCACCAGAAATTAATTTTTTTTTAAGTCATGCACTGGACTCCAGTACAGCTCAGGGTGATTATTAAATGACCGTTGGGGTTGTGTACGCCCTAGTTTATTTCCTTGTCCCCACCTCTCGGGTGCTTGGTTTTCATTAGTCATCAGCAGTCCTTCTCTGAGCTTCAGGAATCGTAAAGCTTTGACGTGAACAGAGAAGCATGCTTCTGCCTACCTCTGGTTTTCAGCACCAGAAATTCTGTGTCTAACACCTGTTTTCAATCTTCTGCTCCATTTCTCAAATCTTATTATATCTCTGCCTTTTCACACTTTGTAGTCTCTCTCTAATATTTGTTTGTAAAACACTAACTCATTTGTATTTCTATAATTACTGTGATTTTTTGTCTTCTCATCTGTAGTGGTTCCTTCCTTCTGGCAGCCTCTAACTACTGTTCTTCTACACAATGGCACAGTATGTGAGATGATCCCTTATTTTAGGAGCAACCAGGCAGCTTTCTTGATAGTCAAGATAAAATTATGTTTCTAGAACCAGAACATTCTCTTTCTCATGAGATAACTAGTCTTCAGTTTCTTGACTCACTGAGTTCTAACGGTTCCCATTTTCAAATGAGTATCTTTCCTTGCTACTGTGAAATTTAGTAACTTTGTGTTCCAGGATATGACTCAGGCCTCTTACAGGTATCTGTTTATCTATACGATATGCCTCTGTAGTAATAAGATATCATTTTTTCACAGACAAGGAAAAGAGACAAAAATGTTGTGAAACGCTCAGAAAATACATGGGGGAAAGTATACCTTAAAATTTCCTGTAATGGGAAATTCCCTTTAAATTGTGGATCTGGGTTTGTCACCCTAAGTTTCAGCATTATGCATGCATCTGTGAAATATTTCTCTTCCTTCATAAATGATGATAGAGCTGTCTTAGATAATTCCCTTAAAGAGAGGTTGTTCCAAAAGCAACTTTAGATCAGAACTTTTGGACATTATACAAATTTTAAAGACCAACAAACCAATGTCCTACCCCTATATAGGGGGAGGTAAGGGTACATGGAATACAGAGGTGGGGGATTAAAAGGTACAAATATTAACTATAAAATAAGCTACAAGGAACATAGTCAATATTTTATAGTAACTATACACAGAGTATAATCTTTAAAACTTCTGAATCACTGTACTATATACCTGTAACTTACATACCATTGTACACCAACTATCCTTCAATTAAAAAAAAAAAAAGAAGCAAATAATGATAGTGGCACAGATAACACTCCAAGTATTTTTAGGACACACTTGGGGTACATGTGGTAGGACTGAAGATTTCTAGACGAAACAGCCAGGTTGGCTTTTTTCTGGCATCCCTTTAAGTGTAATTTGTTTTAAAATGTATGTTCTCATACAGAATAGGTAACTAATGAGAACCTACAGTGTGGCTCAGGGAACCACACTGAAAGCTCTGTGGTGACCTAAATGGGAAGGAAATCCAGAAAAGAGGGGATATATGTATACACGTGGCTGATTCACTTTGCTGAACAGCAGAAACTAACACAGCATTGTAAAGCTGCTATACTCCAATAAAAATTCATAAGAATAAAATAAAACACACATTCTCAGAAGGCAAAGCTTTGTGTTCAAGTGTGTTGTTGTGGCGACCCAAATTTTGCTTACTATTGTTGTTGTTTGGTTGTTAAGTCATGTCTGACTCTTTTGAGACCCAATGGACTCTAGCCTGCCAGGCTCCTGGCATGGAGCCATGGGATTTTCCAAGCAAGAAAACTAAAGTGGGTTGCCATCTCCTTCTCCAGGGGATCTTCTGAGACCAGGGATCAAACCCCCATCTCCTGTACTAGCAGGCAGATTCTTTACCACTGAGCCACCAGGGAAGCCCTTTGCTTACTGTAGTATTTATTAAATATGACATGCACTAGAATGCCAAGAAGCACTATCGAAGCAAAAAGGATACCTTTCAAATAATTTGCCCTTGGAGGAAAGTGTTGCCCATCTATCTAGATCCACTGGGGAATTTAGGGGCCAACAAGATAATATAGAAAAGGTCAGAGAACAGCCAGGGTCTCCAAGCTGCATGTCCTGCCCTCAGAGACCCATAGAAGTCACGGCAGACAGTGCCCAGCGTCCAGACATCCACAGATGGTGGCTGTCACGAGGGGACTGCCTCACACTATGGATTACAGCACTTAACAAAGCAAACAGGATTAGATGTTTAGACAATAGGCAGAAAGCGGTTCTATAGGTCACTGACTATAAATTTAAAGGAACAGTTCACTATTTATAGCAATCTTATTGCCATAGAAGGAAGATAGAGTAAATTTTTATTGGTCAATTTAATCCAACGCTCCCACACTACTACTAAGTCAAAAGACCCATCAGCTTCCAAAGGACTAACGCAGAGGGACTGAAACTGACCTTTTAAAAATGATGATTGATCTAAAATATGACACGTATGAACTATAGCTACAAAACAGAAACAGGCTCACAGACATAGAGAACAGACTGATGGTGGCCAAGGAAGGGGAGTGGGGGGCCGGGGAGGACCGGGAGTTTTGGATTAGCAGATATGCAAACTTCTAGAAACAGGATGGGTAAACAAGGTCTGCTGTGTAACACAGGGAGCAATACTCAATATCCTGTGATAAAGCATCATGGAAAAGAATGTGAAAAAGAATATATATGCATAATGGGGTCATTTTGCTATACAGCAGAAATGAACACAAATTGTAAAGCAACTCTACTTCAATAAAAGTAATTTAGAAAAATGACAACCAAGGGATTTCCCTGGTCCAGTGGCTAAGACTCTGTGCTCCCAATGCAGGAGGCCCAGGTTTGATCCCTGGTCAGGAACCTAGATCCCCCATGCCGCTACTAAAGATCCTACATGTTACAATTAAGACCCAGTGCAGCCAAATAAATAATAAAATAAATAAATATTTTTAAAAGATGTCTACTGCATCACATGCCCTTCATTTTAAAACCAACCAATTTTAGTTTCAGAACATTTTACTTGTACGAAGATTCCTATCGTTTTACTATTTTAATCCCAAATAGTCATTGATTTTACTTGCTAGAAAACAAAAATAGGAGAGACAGAGAGACTGAGATCTGAAGAATGGGTTCAGTAAGTGAGGTATTTTAGAATGGAGAGCTGGATACAAATTCAGGATAAAGTTATTTAATGAAATGCTAAAATGGCCGTTTATTCAAACTGGCACATCTGATTAGAAGCTATCTTTAATGCAGGCTTGCCAGGCATCATCATAAATATCACAGGCTAGGAATTTCTGTGTGCATGGAATAAAAATCCTCTTCCTAGTACGACAGGATAATATCTTTAGCATCACCACGCAATATTTATTAAGGGTGTTTTTGCAATGGAAGATGGTATATTTACGACAACACAATAGGTTTATGAGTAGCAAAAAGTTTAAAGCATTCTGAATGTTGTAAACGTGAAACCAGTGCCATATAATGAATTGCCATTTTTTCACAGGGTGCGACTTCTGGTGGATGAGGGCTACGAGGACCGAATTCTGATGGCACATGACATACATACGAAGAATCGGCTGACGAAATATGGAGGTCACGGCTATTCCCATATCCTTACCAACATTGTTCCTAAAATGTTGCTGAGGGGGATAACTGAGGGTGCACTTGATAAGATACTGATCGAGAACCCCAAGCAATGGCTAACTTTCAAATAGGATGGTTGTTACGAATTCACACCTTGAATGTAAAGCTTGCCCGGGAACAGAGTGATTTTAAACCCACTGTGAGATATTAATCAGATCCACAAAGGACTAATGACAGAATATTTCCTTTTTATAAGAAGTAGGAGACTTTTGCCTTCTCAGAAACTGGCTATTCCATCTGTACCTTTAGGGAGTTGCGGAGCCTAATTAAGCCCTATTGTTTTTCCTTCACAAAATAAATACAAAAGTAGCCATTTCCAAATGATGATTTACAGTTTAGATCCCCTGAGTAGAGTTTTGCTTCCTTTTGTTTTGTTTTCTTAATCCATCAGCAGCACTCCTTGAGAAAATTTAAACTGTTTTTAGTTAAATTACCCCCATCTGGAGGAATCTAATGTTTCTTGTAAAATTGATGATTCTACTAATTATCCTGCTGTTCTTTAATTAATGCTTAATGAATAATATCCCACTTTAAAATAGCTTCTGCAGCAAAGGAAGCTAAATTTTGAGACATTTATTTTAACAATACTGTAATACAATAACCAATTCACAACAGTAAAAATATTGTGGAAGGTTAATTATATCTGTTCACCTATCTTCATATACTTAAAATAAATCAGTTTTGTTGCCTGTGCCTTTCTGGTATCCAGTTTTCCTATATTTTCTTGTGATTTGAAAAATTTATATAGGGGGATATGAACACACAGCGTAGTATTCTATTATAAAAATTCAATCATAAAAGTCAAAATATATTACACAATATAGTTTAATGAATCATTACATTTATAATAACAAAGGCCACAATTTAATTAATAATATAGAATGCAAAAAAAGAGAAATGTTTGCCTTATATATATATTCCCTTTATTTTCTTTACCTTTCATTTGTCTTTCCTTGAGCCTGAACAGGAAATGATGCTTATTTATCTGAAGAAAAGGTCAGATCTATTAGAAATGACAGTCTGATTCTAGAGCCAAATTTTAAAAAGGTACCCAGACCTGATGTTTAGTGTAAATAAAACATTTTTCGAAACTCTTAGTTGATACATACTGCTGTTTATAAACTAATCTTTTGGTTGAATCCTTCACTATACTATTTGCTACCTAAAAAAGAAAAGTCTCCAAACCCTTACTGCTAATTCCTCTTCGATAAATACATATTGTTAAATGGAAATAAAATCCACTGCAACTCCTTTATAATTTATCTTACATATTAGAAAGGCCAAATAGAGTTAGTCATTAGTGTTGATAAAGGGGCTAAGTGTTGCTAATCATGCAAACCACGAGAGTTACTCAGACCAAGGCATTTAAACCAAGCAAACAGCACTTGCAGATGGGAACACCAGGCGTAACTCATTCAGAAAGTTGAGGTTCGTGAAATAAAAGGTATTTTTGTGGATCAAGGATGATCAAGCTTTCTGTGTATTAGAACAGAAAGCACCCAAGAGGAAGGAGCCAGGAGAGCAAACTAATTCCTTTAAATGAACAAATGCAAATGCCCTTCACCAGTAAAAGAGACAGATTTTTCAGTCTCTGTTTTTGAAATCTAGTTGTCAAAGAGTCTTCAAAGGCAACTGAGAGTGGAACAGATTTTTCATTGTAATAGTGGAAGTGGTCTGAGAGTTAGGATATACCAACATGCATTTCAAATCTTTTTCTTAGAATAAAGAGATGGCTTTTGGCAGTGTGTTTTAAACAGAGAGGGAGGATTTGCACTACTCTCAAAATCTACCTTACTGTCAGCTTCAGGCCACTTGAGAAACAAAAATTGATCATTCAAATGCATATGATTCATAAACACTGCAAAGGACAGCTACTTCATCTCTGAAGTCCTAACAGTAACAGTCACAGAATGCAGTGAAAGTATTGATTGGCATATGGTAATACAGAAGCCATAGGCTTAACTTACAGACATGTGATTTCTGGGGCATTTTAACCTGATAAAATTTAATTTTCTGGATCACTCTTACAAGTCATCTGAATGATTTTGCTACTGCATATATTTTTGTCTTCCAAAATATATTTCAATCCAAAATAAGTCAAGTAATTTATGCAAGTTTGTGTTTGTGCCTACATGTACATATTTTTAAATTAAATTTTTGGGTCTATATAGCCACTGTACCTACGGTCTGAAGCCATATATATTTCATCTAACATATATATATATACATACACATATATATATGTAGCAGGTATTTGTATAAAATATATACACTTTGTTGTCATATTAGTTATATGTGAAATGGTTTGTTTTGAAATAACCTCAGGCCACGACCTGTTGTAACTATTTGAAGGCCTTATTTAGTGTTCCCTCGGTGATGCATGCAGCAGTGCAAATTAAACCTATGTGCATTGGGTTATGAATAATCTTTTGTTTCAAAGAAGGCAAAAGCCTCTGTCTGATTTAACACCAAAGAATAAATTTCTCTGACTTGTCCAAGTAAACCTAAACACATTCTATTGACAAACTGGACACAGGGGATTTTTCTAAATACCATACATAATTACACATTTACACACTTAGAGGGTAATCCTATGATACAAGTTCAATCTCTATTTTTAAGGACTATCACCCAAAAAGAAAAGAAGATTCCTAAGTCAAAGGAAATGTGGAAAATGACCATAGGCTTGGGAATTCCCTCAAATCCAGAAAATTCCAGGTTAAGGCTTGAAGTTGAATCATTCCCAGGTCTAAGCTAAAGTTAACAAGAATACAAGGCAAACAATTTCTTTGGGGACAAAGCAGCATTGTGTCAATGAGACCCTCTCCTGCAGGGTAAAAGTCATTCTTCCCCACACTGTAAATGGACCCCGAGTTTCATAATTAGCAGATAAACTCACAGGAACCAAAGCTGACATATGGATAAAAGCAGTGAGATCACAGTACACCAAAGTATCATATATATCGAAGAAATAATTCAGTGTCTTAGATTTTTCTATAAAAATTTGTGATCTATATATAGGACTTCATTCACATGGACACTAACAATAAGGAGTATTTGCTTTGGCGGTAGTGGATCACACATCTGCTTATCTTGATTTTAATATATTTTTTTTACATCATGTTCTGAGTACACAGATGTGAGTCAGGTAGCATTTGAATCCCCCACATCATATACACAGCTGAGGTGCCCCGCATCCGGCATCCCCCGGGGTCCTCGGTTCACTGACGTTAGCCACATGAATCCAAGGTCTGAACTCAGAGCAAAAAGCTTAGTTTTTGCACAATCAGTCAGCATAGATAATAAATCCAGAAAATGTGCTGTATTTGTTGTTGTTGCCTCCGTGGGCTTTCCCGCCATCTAACTTGATGTAGACTTCATCTCCTGGCTCCAGATGAAGGACCACACTGTTACTCGCGTAGTCGTAATTCTGATCCGCATCTTGGGCAATTGCGCTGGCGCGCACCTGTGTGAAACAGACAAGAATTAGAATCTGCAAAAGAGATTTTCTTTTTTTTTTTTTTTTTGCCATTCACACAGCACCATAAATAGACTGGCCATCAGGGCCCTGAATTTAGCACAGCCAAGTCCACCTTGGCCTTGGGGCTTTATGAGGATATCTTTGCAACGGTTTCAACTACGCTATTGGAAAACAGAAAATAGTGCTTTTCGGATGGTTATTGTAGCAGTCTTTTTTTTTTTTTCTCAACTATATGTGGTAAACAATGCATACCAATCTCTTCTCTTCCTAAATCAAGACTTTTCTAATTCCTTGTATCTCTATACCCAATCACTTCCTGAAATGGCCGTTGTTTTTTGTATTTTAATTTAAACCAAGCAGCAGTATTCTAACCAGTTGTCTATGAGTACAGAAGTTCAAACCAAACTTCAGTTGGTCCCTCTGATGATTAGAAAACTGAGATTCATGGTATGTACAGACTCAGAGAAATCTGACTCTTCTAACTCTACTATCCAGAAAGAAGAAAAGAAGAAATCGTTTTGATTTGGGGCTTTCAAAATCTAATTCAAGGAAAAGCCTCTGTACCTGAATCAAACATTATTGGTTTAAAAGTTTACATAGCTCTTATTTCTATTTGTGCCTTTTTATCACTTACTTGTGGACACTTAAACTATTTAATTTCAATACATCTAAAACTTACAGAAGGAACAACATTCCCATGATTTGAGTGTCTCTAAAATTTCTAGAATTTTTGAATGATCTCATGGAATACCCTTTTATATTTAGGTGATTCTAAATTGTGGTTTGCTCTGAGGATGGAGGTTTGCTTATATTCCACTCAGGTTGAGCCTGTGATCTCATTAGAGAGCTGACAGACACTTGCAAACAGTCCAATTCCCCATCATATCAAGTAATATGGACATTCTGTCACATTCTCAACTCCAATTAGGCTTCACATTCATTTAGTTGTATTTTGAGTCTACCTTGGAAAAAAAATTTTTCAATAGGCAGACTTGTACTTGATTTATTTCAGTAAAACATCTACTTTGTGGCTTGTTTCTATTCCACTGTAATGATATTTCCCCAAATAACACAGCGAGTGATTTAGTGGTTTTGTAAACCTGTACTATGTAATAATGCATGACTTGGGGTGCAATATGTGGGATTTTATCACTTGGCAAAATGAGAAATGAGACATAAGTCAAGCATTTCCTTTCTTTCAAAATTTAAATGATAGGTTTTCAAATTAAATTTTCATGTGGTATGTTCTCACAGTAATGCTGAAATGTTAAAAAAGGAGAAGGCTCTTTGACACTGCTGAACTTGTAATTCGAGTAGTATTTTAAGCATTTCTTTCTGGATATCATATGGCAAAAGGAGAAAAGGGCTTAAAGATTTAGAATCATTTAACACTGTGCTAATTGACACTAATATAGTAAAAGCAATATATAATTATGCTGAGAAGCACTGATTCAAATGTATACACCACTTTAGTGAAGTCATCTGTTTTGAACATTAATAAAAATACAACTTAATGTCATAATATTTCTTAGAAATTAATTCATTAGATTATAGGAGTTGGATGCTTTGATTCACTAATTTCATCTAGTCATTACATTCCCAGGAGAAAATAATCTACAAGGAGGACAGCATTTTTAGGACTTGATTTTTTTTTTTTTAATGTGTGGATTTTTAATGAGTGAGAAAAATTAAAATACAAAATAATAGCTAGCCATATTAGTAATATATGAATTATCAATCTATAATAGGTTTCTCTCCTAATAATCAGCCACACATTTTTATTTAGCACTTTAGGTATTTAGTATGAAATTCTATGGGTATTGTGCTTTAACACTGTTTTCTTCATGAGGGCATTTGAGAATTGGGATGATCAAAATCAGTTGATTTAGAGATAACAGTCTTAAACACATAAATAATGCAATTTTGTTCTATTGCATTATGGGGTCTAACCACAAACCCATGTAAATGTTACCATTTTTATTCAGTAGGTGTTACCATGAAAATCTGCAAATGCATTAGGGTGATCCCACAGACTGGAAGGTTACCCAGGTTACCCTTACAGTTTTCACTTCCTTTGTTGGATAAAGCCAGTGTGATTGCTTTTTAATGAAAGTGATTCTCTAAGATTTTAACCTGTACTGTACCATAATACTCTCCCAATTAAATACGTGCCATATTCTAGTGTACTTTGCTGGATTTTTGTATGCCTGCTCACCTGATCATACTATGAAGGTATAATGGAACTTGAAATTTCAAGCTCTAGTATCCAGCCCAGTAACTTCCAACAATTCTTCCTTTAACCCATCAAACTATTGAGGAAAGTGATGTATCTACCCTGGAGACTATTTTCAGGTTCCAAAATGTGTACTGATTTCAGCATTTTCTCTGAGAGTTTGATCCATTCTTTTCTTTGCCCCATATACCCATTTCTACCTAAATGTACTCTAATATCTTTTCATCTTATAAGTTAACTATTTAGATTCTGCTGATCTTTAGTGCATGTTTCACAGCCCCTAAAAAGATAATTAATTTGACACTTAATGAATCTTGCTAATAAATTAATACCAGTCCACAAACTGTCCATTATTTCCAATATATCTCATATTTACTGGTGCCATGACTAATAAATTCTTAGAGTAAAAATAGATCTTTAATTATTTTATAGTTCTTATCTTAAGCCAGTTTTATTTTTTATTACAGTAGCTTATTATTTTTTTTCTTTCCAGAAAATTAGAGTAGCTTATTATAGTGGTATTATAGTGACTGGATTCAAATAGCTGCATTTTTTATTCAGGATACAAACTTAAAAAAAAAAATTCCTGTCTCTGTTAAAGCTATTTGAGTCCAACTTTTGCCTTTAATATGCACTGTCATGGGCTTTTAACACATGGTAAGATTAAATTTAGGTTGATGGTTTCATGGGGAATATGAGAATCATGGTCCTTTTAGTTCTCTGTTTGTGAGGATATAATAGGTTATGTTGCCTTAGCATTATCTTATTAGTGAGGGTTTATCATTAGAGACAATATTTATGGTAACATTTGCTAATTTAATTAATTGCTACTGATGCTCTCATAATTTCATTTTCATTGTACTTCTGTGGAATCATAAACAAAAGGTTAAGTGGTGTATCAGGTTAATTTACTGGCCTTTGATGTTTCCATCTGTGATTCTGCATTCAAACACAAAGCATAAATAAAATGGCTCTCATATGGTTACGGTCCAGAGGCATTCCTCTATCCTAGAGTGAACTGCTTTTTTAGTTTAATTTTTTGTGCTTCTCAAATCTGCTTAATCCATAGAACATTACACTGACATGGATCTCTTGAGTTTCTGTTTTATGAAAACAAATTAGGTCAGCTCAGAAGAGGGTACTGCTGTCTGAGAAGTGATCAGACAAGAGTAAAATTGAAAATCAAGGATCAACCCTTTCTTTAATATTAATTAAAAAAAGATTTTGTAAGATTTGTCATTTGTAATGCCTGCAGACCAGACTTTACAAAATAGTTCTATTCTGGAGATAGAATTTCTTAACACTAATATTGTAATAACCATTTTGCAAAACAGTCCTTGCTGAACTCGAAAATATATTGTTTGCTACGGTATTTGTTTTTCTGAATAACTTGTTGCTCACCTTTTATAGAAGCAGCAGCTTAATAATGCCAATGAAAAGCGTTATACATTATCAGGTCAGCTGTTTTGCCTTTTTTTTTTTCCCTGATCCTCACAGAATGCATATCCTAGGATGATACAAAGAAACCTTCGACACTCCAAACAATGAAATAATTTTAAAAAACAAACTGCACATGGAACACATATATGGCATGGTTTTCCTGGAATCTAAATCTGGCCTCAGCGTCAACATTTAACCTAATTTAAATGTACTGCTCCCCAGCTTTTCATGCAATTGCAATTTCCAGAGACTTAAAGATCTGTGCTTTTATACTCTGGCTGAAACAACTTGAATCTTTTTTTTAATTTGAATTAATACCTCTAAAAACAATCTCTTCAGCCTGACAGTATTTGCTAGACTTAATCTTTGAGTCAGAAGGCAGCCAAAATGTAAATAAATGGGTGCCTCATCACTGCCTACTGAGGGGCTGTTCACAAATCATTTTGTTAGGGTGACACAATAGCTCTATTTTGGTTACAATGAGTCATGCCATTTTTAGCCATTTACCTATAACGAAGCCACTGCTCTGTGAATAATTTTTATTTATCTTAATATTATTTTCATGCATAATAACTATAATAAACAACCCTGTCAGTGCCTCCTGGTGGCCATTTTTCCTCTTTTTTGTTCTATCCGACCTTAGGGTCCCTTAAGCCATTTACTTCTGAATTCCTTTAGAAGTGAGGGGTGATAGGAATGAGAACGAAAGGATATTCCGCCCTTTCTCTTATTTATTTAGAGCATTTGTGTTTCACTTTGGAAGAATTCTGACACTGTGAATTGTGTGTTTGGAATAAATTCTGGTTTAATGTGGCTTAATAGAAACCAGGGTTATAGCTAGAAAGGTCTCAATTCAAGGGACAAGCGACCTGAAGCCTGAGAATCCTTGTTATATCACAGTTGGCCCTCGCAGGGTCATGGGGAGCCGGGTGGAGGGGGGCACTCTGTGCCACCCGAGAAGCAAAGTTAAACCCAAGAACTCAGCCCAGACTGCAGGCTGCAAGGCCCCCCTCAGCGGCTGCTGATTTACCGTGTGCTGAGGGTCTGATTACACCCTGAGGTAGACACAAATATGATTTTCCTCCCCTGACTAAGAGATCAGACACACTTCAGTTTTGCAAGGACTGCGAATTTCTCAAGGCATCGGGAAAGTGGCCCCAGCCTAACACCGCAGACCAGTGGCCCTTGGAGCAGCGCGCAACGGCTTGGCTCAGGGGAGCAAGCCGTCTGGCCGAGGGCTAACCTGAGGCTATTTCACAGTCCAGGCCAAGGCCACCGCTGCTTGTGAGGGAAAGGTTGGGTTGGAGAGACCCTCACGAAGGCGCCCTGGGGCTCGCTGGCAGGGAGGCTCATCGCCCCGGGGTTGGGTTGGGCCACCAGCTTCCTGACCACCCGCATGTGCCTCCTCCGGCTCCAGCCAGTGGAGTTTGGGCTGTGTGTTTGGGAGCGTGTTTTATGGCACAAACCCAGGATTCTCAACTTTTCCTTTTGTTAGCAGCACTTATTGCCTCTCCCCCTTCTTCAGCTGAAATCTAAACCAGAGTTTTGCATCTCGAATTTGACTACTTGTGAGTTTATCCGGGCCTGGCGACCGCGGATCCCATGGTCCTGCCTTGGCCCGGGGTGCGCCCTGGGCTCGGACTCACTCCTCCGCGCCCCTTCTATTTTTTCCTTTGGGCCCAGGTCTTTCTCCCTCGGGTTTGTCACGCTGGCACGCCCACTTCTGGCTCCCCTAGCCCTCCCAATTCCCGGCAAAACCTGACAGTGACCCCACGCTGGTGAGCATCCCACAGCCGGGGCGCGCGGTGGGGGGAGGGGGGCGTGTCGCTTTCTCCTCCGGGACTGCCCGAGGTGCACGAACTGTCCCGGACCGAATCCTGCTTCCCGCTTCTTAGGGTCGCGCGCACCGAGCGCAGGTGCCCGGGCTCGGGAGCCACCCTCGCCCGGCCTCCGGGCGCTCTTCGGCATACGACCCCCGCCTCCCCAGGGTGGAGACAGCATTCTCCCTCGCTGGAAGCTCCCGGGAGCGGGAGCTGCCGCGCCCTTCCTCCGAGGGCTCCCACCCCCCATTTCCGGGGTCTCCTCCCTCTTGCCTGCACCTTCCCGCGCGCCCTCCCCGCCCTACGCCTGCTCTCACCTGGTTGTTTTTGCAGAGATCAGCCCACATGCTGGTGCCATCCCCTCCTCGCATCAGAACGTGGTAGGTGAAGAAGTAGATACCCGGGATGGAGCAGGTGAACTTGCCCGTGGTGGGATCGTAGTGGTTCCCGAGGTTGGTGACCACGTCGTCGAACTTGAGCACCTCGTAGCCTTCGTGCTGCCGCTTGAGGCCGGCGTAGAAGGCGATCTTGGGCACCGTGCTGTAGGTGGCGGCGCTGATGGCCCCGGCTGCGTTCAGGCCCGGCGCCCCCGGCGGGCCCGGCAGGCCTTGGCGGCCGGGCTCGCCCTTCTCGCCCGGGGGGCCCACGGGGCCCGGCGGCCCGGGCTCACCCGGGGGTCCCCGCGGGCCCGCCTTCCCCGGCCTGCCGGCCTCGCCTTTGGGGCCCTGGATGAAGGTGGGCAGGGACTGCATGAGGCCGCGGTCGGGCGTGGCGGCCGTGCTGGGCGCCTTGGTGCCCCCATAGGGGTCGCAGACCATGCGGCAGGTGCCCAGCATCTCGTAGTGCGCCGACGTGCCGGCCGAGCTCACCAGCACCGGGATGAGGATCACCAGCAGCAGCACCATCACCACCCCCAGCGCCCCGGCTGCAATCAGGCGCCTCCTGCTGCCCACCAGCCGGCTCAGCGCGGGGCGATCCTCTTGTCTGCTTTTGGACAAAATTTTGAAGGTTGGGCGGGGACCTCCTCAGAGCCGAAAACAACCCCCTGCGAACCCCAAGTCCCCTGGGCGGGCGCGCGCCGGCCGCTCCTCGCGGGCTCTGGCTCTCCCCCAAGCTGAGGCTGCGGCTGGGGAGGGAGCTCGGACGCCAAGTGACTTGAGCTGAAGTCCCGAGCTGGGGGTGCGGGTGGGGGTGGGGGCAGGGGGAGGGGTGCGCAGGGCGCCCTCTCGCCTCCCGCGAGCCCCTCGCACCTGTGGCTGCCGGGGCGCCGGCGCGGCCGCCCTGAGTGCAGAGCAGCCGCCGCCTCTCGCGCTCGCCCGGGCCGCTCACACTTTTATGCCGCCGCCTGCGATCGACTTTCCCGTTTTTGCCGACTGCGCCAGTTCGCACCAACTTTCCGTCTGAAGTTGCCTTTTTCTGCCTCCTTCTCTTCTTTCGCTCGCTGGGATCGCCCTTCTCCTGCCTTTTCTTTCTTTTTTTTTTTTTTTTTTCCCCTCCTCGGCAACCACCAGAACTCTAATAGATGCGCATCCCCAAAACCCCGCGCACCGGCCGCACAAGCTAGGGCCCGGCGCCCCCCGGATGAGTGGAGCGGTGGCGCTGGGCACCAGTGGCGGCTCGGAGAGGCTCCAGGCTGGATCGGAGGAGCTGGCGAGCAGTGGCGAGCGCCTCACGGCCGGGAGCGGAGCGAGAAAGAGACTGAACGCAGAATTCTGCCTGGGTACCACCTGCCAGGAGAAGAGGAGGCTGACAAACGCGCGCCGGAGCAATTTATAGGCACCCAAGGCGCAGAGGAAGGGGAGCCGCTTTGGCATCTCATTGCGGCATCTGCTCTGCTCATCCCACTCAAAGAGAGTTTGGCATTACTCTGACAATGTGGGATTTTTCCCCCCCTCGGTCTCTCTCTTTTTTTTTTTCTCCTTCCCTGCACATGGATGAACAGTGAGATCCTGAATACTCCCTTGCTGAACTCAGGCGATGGCAGCGCTCTCCCTGGACATATGCGGTGGGGGGTGGGGGGAGGTGAGACAGATGTACAGGAGGAGCCTTCAGAACTCAAGGGTCACACCTAAGTCCTCTATTTCCCCACTGCCTGCAGCCCCAGTTGGAAGGTGCAGTTGAAGGTTGAATGGAGGGTAGCTGGGTTGACAGTATTTCTCTAATGGCTCACCCACAATCGGCGCTTAAGGTGTTTTTTTTTTTTTTTTTCCTTTCTCAAAATGCCACTTTTAACATAAGGAGGGCCCTTTAGAATTTTCCAGATGGCAGATGTGATTTTTTTTTAACCTTATGATTTTCCTCACCAGCCTTCCAAAGTGAAATAAGATGTTACCCAAAAAACAGTAAGGTGTGTTGAAAAGCCAAAGGACCTTTCTCAAGGATTTTAAATGAACATGCCCACCACATAAAAGGGGGCAGGGGGGCTCTTTTGACAAATGCTGCAAATGGTGAGTACAGACAGGCACTCTGATTATAGGCCTACAATTCTAGCAACCTTTCAGGAGATTCAGCTATGGACCTAAGTTGCATTTACTTAAAGGTAGTACATGCATGAGAAATAATCACTCATCAGGATGCCTTCAGAAGTCTTGAGAGAAAGCAGGCAGCGTTCACAAAAGTACTGGACAAAATCTTTTCCGAAGACACAGAAAGAGCCCTGCAAGTCAAGCACATTTCCTGCATGTGTCTTGGGGGAGGGGGAAAATGGGCAAAATATGAGAAAGAAGAGCTCCCATTTGTGATGGCAAGCAGAGGACCAACCTGAATTTATAATATTAATGGAAAGCCCCTCCACAGTAGATATTAAGCAAGTTATCCCACCGACAAATACATAAGACACACAAGAACGACTTTAAATAAACAAGTAGAATTGATTCGTAAATCATACTTCTGCATTCAGGAGCAACGGATGTCAATCAAACGTGGGTGACATTTGCTTGTCAATACGGGGATGATGGCTGGGAAGACAGTGACTTATTACATCGGGGCGAGAATTGAAATGAGAAGCAGAAACAAGTAAGATTGCACAACCAGCAAACAATAGCATCCCAGGTGACCATCAGGGGCCTGTGATCTGGTCTGTGGGTTCCACAGCATGGATGGACATCCTCTCCTCTCTGCTTTCTGCCTACCCCCATCCCACCCCACCAGTTCAGTTCTTTCTCTCCTCCTCTATTTCAGAACAAAATAAGGTCAAATGAGGAGGCAGAAGGAAACAAAGATTCATTGATTCTTCTAAGAGAAATGTCAGCGGCTCGTCAGGTCTTTCCTCGGAGAATCAACATTAAGGCATTGGGCAGTGGGGGGCATCCTAGCCCAGGTCTCCCTACTCCCCAGGATCACGCCTTCTGGCTGCTGACATGGCCCTTCCTCCTGCTAGTGGGACACAGTCCTTCTCACTTCTCAAACCTTTCACTTTTATTTGAAGGGGTTGATTTTATAAACATCTGCCTTTACATTGGACATAGTTACACATACATTTCACACTGTTTTTGTTCACATGAGTTGCCTTATTTTTTCATATGTTTAAGCAACAAACACATAGTTCTCTCCAGGCAACAGTATATATTTTCCTAACATCTCTTCTGGGTTGCTTCTCAAAGTTACCTTTCTTTGTGGGGTGGAGAGGAGTGAGGGACAAAATGTGGTGTCAAATAAGTTCTTCCCTGATACACCAAATTATCAGATGTCATCCGAGTTCTTTATTGCGAAGAAGAGTTGAGTAGGGGAATAAAAGCAAAGTTTTTTTTTTTTTAAAGGGAGAATTGTATAAATAAACTCTCATCAAAAACATGAATACATTGGGTTTGGTCAAAAAGTTTGTGTGGGTTTTTCTGTAACACCTTATGGACCGGAACGTACTTTTTGGCCAATCCAATACATGGCTGAATACTTATCCCATAGAGGAACCCATCAAGGATGAAACAGTAGAGTTAAAAGGGACCCTGGAAAGCTGTTTTCTACTTGCTCACTTGGCAGATGGTGAGACTGACCCATAGAAATCCATCCAGTGTTTGCTGGTACACTTCCCTCTGCATGGTAGTATGGACACATTCTGGCCCAGCCCAAGACCTGCGGTACTGTTCCTAGTAATTCAGGCTTTCCTCCTACATTCTCTAATGCCAAGGCAGAGCTTGATTTTTGCAAATGAGGGCTTTAATATCTCAAAGTTCTGCTGCGATGTGGACTGGTGCTCAATTGTCATGTCATCCTTCATAAGAAGTGCACCTTCTGAGTTCACACGGCTGACCCTGGTCTTTCCCTTGAGTGCACACACCTGGGCAGTGCATGGACATTTGCTTTTTAATGAAGGAAGTTTAAATGCTCCTTCTCTTTCCTTTCCTCTATAAATCATATATCAATACTTAGGGAGAAGCTTCTTTTCTCAAGATTTTCAGGGATACCTGTGTGGTAGACGAACTCATGGCTGATTTCTGCCACTTTCCACTGCTTCAATTTTTCAGAAGTTTCTCTGGAAAGTTACTCACGCTTCAGCCCTTATTCTGACAGTTTGAATAAACCATCTGATATGGCATATTACTCATCATCTTTATATGTTTATAATAATAGAAAATGTGTCAATTGAAAAAAAATATTTGCTTCTTTTCAGTCCTCATCAGAGAATCAAGTTGTATCTCATAATTGATACTAGTTTTGGAAGCAGGCCCTAGAATCTCATTTTCACAGGACTTCCCAGTCATTTCTCAAGAAAACACTAGGCTCCATCTTCCCATTCCTATGGCACCTGGGTCTTTGGAGCCATTAAATAATAAAGTCAAATGCCCATGATCTGGACTTGTGATAATCCTGTGATTTTCACCTTCCCCACATCATTTCTGTCTCTTTTGCAGAACTGAGCAGATCCTCAACCCACGACTCCCACACGGATGTGTGTGGCCATCCATTAATCTTTATTGAGCGCTCACTGCCAGCATAGCCCTGCACCAGCCCTGCTCATCTGAGGCAGATAAATATTTAGTCATGAGAATAATTTTCAAATCCAGCAGCACTTCAGCAGAAATAGCATTTCTTATAACAGTGGGGAAAAAAAATAATGAATTCACAAACCCAAGGGCTAAAGAAATAGATATTAAAAATGCAAAAAAAAATAATAATAATAATTGGGGCTGGATCAGCTATTGATCTTTAATTTCTGGGTCTTCATATTGTATTTTAGGACACGCACTCCTCTGATTGAAGAATTGGAGGTTTCCAGCCAGAGTCTGCTTCAAGTTATACAGGGAAGCTCTGGAAACAGAAGGGTCTTAACTTGACTCTTGTGCTGTGTTCAGTCACTTCAGTTGTGTCCCACTCTTTGCAACCCTGTGGACTGTAGCCCATCAGGCTCCTTTGTCCATGGAATTTTCCAGGTAAGAATACCGGAGCAGGCTGCCATTTCTTACTCCAGGGGATCTTCCCGACCCAGGGATTGAACTCACGTCTTCTGCACTGGCAGGCAGATTCTTTACCACTGAGCCACCTGGGAAGCCCAATTTGAGTCTTAGCTTCCTCATTTAGTAGCTAGGGAAATTACTTGTAATCTTCCTGAGGCTTAATTTCCTTTTCTATGAAATACCTAAATCAGGATTGTGGTGAAGATAGAGTTAATGTATCTAATTACAATGATACTCAATGCCCAGTGAGAAGCCAGTAAATGTCAATTTTTATCTTGGTACTGGATTGGCCAGAAAGTTCATCTGGGTTTTTCTGTTTCATCTTAGGGAAAAACCCAAATGAACATTTTGGCCAACCCAATATATTGTAAGCCTACTGAGGAGTGTGTGTATGTCTATGAATTGGATGTAGAATACAAGGCTCTCAAGGGAGTTAAAGCTAAAGAACCAGACTTCAGAAAAACTGTATCCAATGAGCAATGAGTAATACAGACTTAGATAAAACGAGAAAGAATACAGAAGTTGTCCAGGAGAGCAGCCTTCTATAATATAAAACAAAGCAAGATAAAACTCAAAACAAGCATCACTTTACTCTTCAAGGGAAGAAAAAAACCTTATAGCAGTTTGAATTCACTGAAGTTTGCCAGGCCAAGTTTTTACATTTAAAACCTAGGACTTGCCAAGGTGGCTCTAGTGGTAAAGAACCTGCCTGCCAGCACAGGAGACCTAAGAGATGCAGGTTAGATCTCTGGGTCAGGAAGATTCCCTGGAGGAGGGCATGGCAATCCATTCCAGTATTCTTGCCTGGAGAATTCCATGGACAGAGGAGCCTGGCGGGCTATGGTCTATAGAGTTGCAAAAGAGTCAGGCATGACTGAAGGGACTTAGCCCAGCACAACACAGCAAGGAAGCATCAGAATATGCTTTTTGTCCCCTTTTTTTTGAAAGTTCTCCAAATCTGAAGTAGCAAGTGTATTTAAAAATCACTGAGGTAGTTATTTAGGACCTGAGCCTCTGGATGGTGATTCTCAACAATGCAGACAAATTAGAGAGGGTGGCTTTGAACAGACAGCCAAAAGAGCCATCCCTCTGCTGCAGACCTAAATCAGAACCACATGCAGGAGAGGATTTCCGACACTCACCTTGCATAGAAGATAGTGAGCGGAACAGCTAGCATGGCAGAACTACTGTCAGAAAATGATCGAATAGCCAGATGGAGACCGTAACTAACACATTATGTAAGACTCTGTTACAATACATGGTTTCAAGTTGGCCTTGAATTCTTGCTCTGTCCGTCCAGAGAAGGATGAAGTCTCTAGTATGGATATGATATTTCCTACTTGCTTGCCTTGGGTCAAATTTTTGGTCCCTACGACTCTACTTAACATAGAAATGAAGGGAAATATTACAAAGACTGAGATCTAAGAAACTGGCAAGTCCTCCTAAGCTGTGCCCAGGATAACTCAGTCATACAAGGTAGATGGATGAATTCAAGAAACTAAAGGCACTTATTTACAAAACAGAAACAGACTTATAGATATTGAAAGCAGACTTATGGTTACCCAAATGGAAATATGGGGGGACATAAATCAGGAACTTGGGATGAACATACACACCCCACTATATATATAGATAACTAACCAGGACCTACTGTGTAGCACAGAGAACTCTCCTCAATATTCTGGGATAACCTATACGAGGAAAGAATCTAGGAAAGAATGAATAGATATATATGCATAACTGAGTCACTCTTCTACACACCTGAAACTAACAAAACACTGTAAATCAACTATATGCTAAAATATTTGAAATAAAGAAAGAAACTAAAAGCGGGAAACTTCTAGCAGAAGATGTATCCTGGGGACACAGTTGAGAAGCTGTGCAACAGACAGATGAACTGACAGGCAGCAATAAGAACCAGGGTGGTCTTGATGTTTTGTTATAAAAAATCTAAACCATTAGGCATTCTGAGAAGAGAGGTTACAGAGAGCTCCCAAGGGAACCAGATCCAGGCAAGAGCAGCCAATATTCTAGAAACTAGCTCAGAGAGTAATTAGGCTGCAGGAGGCATGAGCATCAAGTGAGGTGAACATGGTCCCACTCCCCACTCCCACTCCTCCCAGAGTAACTGACCTTCAAAAGGGAACAATATGTATGTGCTATGAAGAACTACTGTGTCCCTTGGGTATTTGTACATCAACAGACATATCAGCTTTTCCCTGATGCAGGCAATCTCCTGGGAATAGTCTTAAACAGTGTAAAAATAGATTTAATTTGAAACCAAAATAAATTGTGAAGGTAGTTTAGATTTGTAATAAGCTCAAAGGAAGAAAATCCAAAATAAACCTATCAGGGGTAGTAGTATATTCAATACGAGTGGCAGTATATGCCAATACTTCCCATTGAAAGAACTTGTCACGATTCATAATTCAGTGAATTACTTTATCTTTGGCTCTGGAAAGTGGAAAAGGTCAGTCAAAGTTGATCCCATATAGACCAGGGTTTTGTGATTTTCTTTTTCCTAGATAGTTCAAGACAAAAGTCATCATCCTTCCACTTGTCAGTATCCACAAAGGTTCTCGGGTTTCACTCGGGGCTCTTCTGACACACATCAGCAGGCAGGAAGATTCTGAGTGTGATGTTAATCATTCTGGGTGTTTTAGCCTTTTATTGCTGCTGCCTGGCTGGGACCATTCCAGCAAGCCGGCAACTTCACAGAGGCGGGAACAGAGACAAGACTGTTCATTTTATTACCAATGGCTGCTGTTGTGAATTTGCAGTAAATTTTCATGACAGAAAAATTTTAAATTATTGGCTAACTTAGAAGAATTAACTGAACATGTCTATTATCCAGTACCTGTCATCATGTATTTGTACTTGTATATATACATATAATCCCAATTATATATGTTAAATATGGCACATATTGTATGTCATAACACATGTATGTATATTATAAATGATCGCTATATTGATATGTATATATCATATATATGATCGCTTTTACATCAGTTCAGTTCAGTCGCTCAGTCGTGTCCAATTCTTTGTGACGCTATGGACCGCAGCACACCAGGCCTCACTGCTGCTGCTGCTGCTGCTGCTGCTAAGTCACTTTAGTTGTGTCCAACTCGATGCGACCCCATAGACGGCAGCCCACCAGGCTCCCCCGTCCCTTCGATTCTCCAGGCAAGAACACTGGAGTGGGTTGCCATTTCCTTCTCCAATGCATGAAATGAAAAGTGAAAGTGAAGTCGCTCACTCATGTTTCTCCTAGCGACCTCATGGACTGCTGCCTACCAGGCTCCTCCATCCATGGGATTTTCCAGGCAAGAGTACTGGAGTGGGGTGCCATTTCCTTCTCTATCCATTACTAACTCCCAGAGTTTACTCAAACTCATGTCCATTGAGTTGGTGATGCCATCCAACCATTTCATCCTCTGTCATCCCCTTCTCCTCCTGCCTTCAATCTTTCCCAGCATCAGGGTCTTTTCAAATGAGTGAGTTCTTCACATCAGGTGGCCAAAGTTTTGCAGTTTCAGCTTCAGCATCAGTCCTTCCAATGAATATTCAGGACTGACTTCCTTTAGGATGGACTGGCTGGATCTCCTTGCAGTCCAAGGGACTCTCAAGAGTCTTCTCCAATACCAAATTTCAAAAGTATCAATTCTTTGATACTCAGCTTTCTTTGTAGTCCAACTCTCACATCCATACATGACCACTGGAAAAACCATAACCTTGACTAGAGGGACCTTTGTTGGCAAAGTAATGTCTCTGCTTTTTAATATGCTGTCTAGGTTAGTCATAACTTTTCTTCTAAGGAGCAAGCATCTTTTAATCTCATGGGTGCAGTCACCATCTGCAGTGATTTTGGAGCCCCCCCAAAAAAAGTCTGTCATTGTTTCCACTGTTTCCCCATCTATTTCCCATGAAGTGATGGGACCAGATGCCATGATCTTCGTTTTCTGAATGTTGAGTTTTAAGCCAACTTTTTCACTTTCCTCTTCACTTTCATCAACAGGCTCTTTAGTTCTTCTTTGCTTTCTGCCATAAGGGTGGTATCATCTGCATATCTGAGGTTATTGATATTTCTCCTGGCAATCTTGATTCCAGCTTGTGCTTCATCTAGCCCAGAGTTTCTCATGATGTACTCTGCATATAATCAGGGTAACAATATACAGCCTTGACGTACTCCTTTACCTTTTGGGAACCAGTCTGTTGTTCCATGTCCAGTTCTAACTGTTGCTTCCTGACCTGCATGCAGATTTCTCAAGAGGCAGGTTGGGTGGTCTGGTATTCCCATCTCTTTAAGAATTTCCCACAATTTGTTGTTCTGTTACATATATATACACATAGATTTTATATATATATATATATATATATATATATATATATATATATATATGTGATTATTTATATATAATTTCTTTTACATAAACTTGTAAGGATTGTTTTTGTGGGTGGGCAGAAAGTCTTAATGGTCAGATAATGAAAGCCAGCTATGGACCACCCATGGTGCTTTCTCTTTCTCAAAAGCCCCAGACCATGACCTTGACACCCCAGGACATGTGAGCATTAGTCCTTGCATTACACAGACCACTGCTTGGTGCTCTTTGCCCATTTCCCTCGGGCTTGAGGGAGGCCTCCACATGGTCCCTTTTCTATAAAGGCCTTGGACAGAAAAGAGAAGAAAAAAAAAATAGGAGCTAATCAGAAGAAATTTTAAGAGAAGTGTGGTTTTCAGAGGAAAAAGCATGCATTATACCTAAACTACATAATTAACTTTTTCCTCAGAAATTCAGAACAAGCTCAGAAGGCCGTAATCTAATGTTTTATCTGGTGTTTGACGGCACTAGTTAGAATGAATTCTCTGGATAAGTCACTTCTATTATCTTCTCATTAATGTGTTCAATTTAATTCAATTTAATTTAATTGAAAACAGGCAAGAAGAGAGCTGGACTTGGCTGTCTTTTCCTCTGCCTCCAGTCTCTCCCTTCTGCAAACTGTCTCTCTCACACGGCATTTGCAGGCACCTTCCTTCGCCTGTGGAAGCCACCTCTGTCATCCTGTTTCTCAACAGCTCCCCTCCCCTACCTCCCACCTCACTGCCTCTTTCTTCTCTGGGCCTCCCAAGCTCTGGTGAGTTCCCTTTGTCTTACAGCACTGGCAACCCTGGTGGCTCAGATGGTAAAGAATTTGCCAGCAATGCAGGAGCCTCGGGTTCAATCCCTGGTACGGAAAGATCCCCTGGAGAAGAGAATGACTACCCGCATCTAGTATTCTTGCCTGGAGAATTCCATGGACAGAGGAGCTTGGCAGGTTACAGTCCATGGGGTTGCAAAAGAGTTGGACACGGCTGAGCGAATAACACTTTCACTTTATAGCACTAACCTCATTCTGCTTTCCTAAAGGCTCATGTCCTTTCTCCTGTGACAGAGAAAAATCCCAAGTCTTTCATCTTTAGCCCCCCACTTACTCCTTCCCCCACCCACATGCACTAGAGACACATTTACTAGGGACTAAATATGTGTTTGTGGATGTGAATCGCTGAACTGGGAATCAGCAGCAGCATTTTCAAAAGAATCTTAAAAAAAGACTGAAGAAATCCAGATGTACTGAACAAAGCTGGACTGGAAATGAGACATTTCCAAGGACTGCTCATTCACTCAGTCGTATCCAACTCTTTGTGACCCCATGGACTGCAGCCTGCCAGGCTTCTCTGTCCATGGAATTTTCCAGGCAAGAATACTAGAGTGGGTTGCCATTTCCTACTCCAGGGGATCTTTCCAACCCAGGGATCAAACCCGAACCTTCTGTGTCTCCTGCATAGGCAGGTGGATTCTTTACCACTGAGCCACCTGGGAAGCCCATTTCCAAGGACTGAAAACTCTTTAAACTGCCCAAGGACTTCCCTGGTGGTCCAGTGGTTAAGAATCTGCCTGCCAATACCGGGGACATGGGTTAAATTCCTGGTCCAGGAAGATCCCACATGTTGTGGAGCAACTAAGCCCGTGTGCCACAACTACTGAGCCTGTGCTCTACAGCCCAAGAACCACAGATACCGAGCCCTCATGCCCTAAAGCCCATGCTCTACAACAAAAGAAGCCACTGCAATGAGAAGGCGGTGCACCACAACTAGAGAATAGCCTCCACTCACCGCAACTAGAAAAAGCCCACACGCAGCAGCAAAGATCCAGCACAGCCCAAAATAAATAAATTAATAAAATTATCTTAAAAGTAGTTTCTTTAAAATAAAAATATGAGAACTTGAGCTATGTGATTGAAAGAAAGGCTGGACAAGGGAGAAAAAATTGCATCGGAAGTATTATAGCAAACATGGTAGCTGCTCTATGGAAAATCAAATACTCCTGAGCTCCCCAGGAGCCGAGGCAAAAAGGGAAACATCATGAGTGAACTCTAGCTCATGACTCATTGAAAGAAACATATCCGACTTTCAGGAGAAAGAGAATTTTTCCTCACACAGAATTGTAAGAAGAGTTTATCAAGTGAGGGGGTATGAACCAATATTATGGATAACAGTCAAAGATGGTCTGCAGGAAATAAAAATATATTCCCCACAGAGGAACTAAAGTAGCCCAAGTCTAATTCAGCTTACTAACCCTAGAATATCTTGAAATTCATTCAAAGAAAGCTGACATATTGAATAACAGGCAAATACAGCCCTCAGAAAATACATAATTAGCAAGAACAGAATGATGGGGGGTAAAAATAAGAGTGACGTTCAGAGCAAAAGAGGTGATGACTTATTTTTAAATAAAAATCAAAAGGGCAGTAAATGATATTCCTGGAGTGACAAAACTCAGTGAAAACAAATGCAAATAAATTCCGTATTTCTGTTTCCTTTTTGTGTGTAATTTGAAAAAATCAGTCAAATGTGATTAGCTACAGGAAAAAAAAAAAGTTAAACTATTTGGCAGATTTGTTCCCAAGTCATGACTACCATATTTTGACCTGTGAATTATGACTGAGATATAAATGTTACTTGTATTATAAAAACAACTTTGAGCTGATAGGAAGTTAACTGAATCCCACCTAAATCTCCAAGTTTGCAAACAGGAAATGAAGCATATACTATTTGACAAGGATATTCATAAACACTGGGAACTATCCATATAAAAAATTAATAACTGTATGTGCCCCTGTGAATTACAAACACTGATCTACTTACTGCAAATAAAAAAAAAAATCACTTTTCTCCCTTCACATTCAACTGGTCAGTTTTAAGTAAGTCTATTGATTTCAACACCAACAACTCTTTACTTTAGCCTATAGTAACTCATTGGATATTTACTCGCGATCTCTAAAATATGGACAAGTGTATGCAAACTAAAAGCATCCCAGTACTCCTGAGACAGCCAATGAATTTTCTGAAGATTTTTGAGCATGCAGCATTGTGTGAATGTTAATGATTTTTCAGCTCCTCTTAGATCCACACACAAATATAGAAATATGTATTGGCTGATGCAAATGAAATTGAAATGGGTTCAGTGGATGGTAAAGCCATCTCTGTGCTGAGTGCTTTAATACCTGGGGTTCAGAAATCACTCAGAAGGTAACACTCTCCGCATCAGCAAAAGATAAAAGGCAAACTGCTCTTACAAACCGATAAACAGCGTATAACACAAAGAGGGGGAAATAAATACTCTTTCACAACACAAAAGGGAACAGAGCCAGGGAGATAAAAATGCAAGAATAAATACAGGTGGTTTAAACTAGTAAGGAGAATCTGAATGAGGGAGAAAAACGACTTGCTGGTTTTCCTTCCTGGAGGGCTTTACAAACCGAGCTTTCTTAGAATAACTCAAGTTTCAAATATGGCTGCACATTAAGTTCTGCGTTTACCTCTTGTCATGGTCATGGAGAGCTTTGAAGCAGTGCGAGCATTTCTAAAGAATGGAGCCCCTTGGAAATGCAATTACAGTATTTATCAGTGAAATTGGAAATAAGGAATAGGAAAGAATCAGAGGGAAAGGGAAGATTTGTCACACAAGTGCTGCCATTTCCCTTGATCAACCCCCAATCTGTTGAAGTGCTTAGCCCTCTGGTCTCATGATAAACTATGATCCCTCATATTCATCAGGGGCTTGATAGCTGGGAGTGGGCAACTCCAAATTAAAATCTCCCCTGTTTTGTTGGCCCGGAGATTCATTTTTGCTGTCACCCACTCCACATACTCCTCCATTTGTTTGCTGATTATTAATTTTGGACTCATTAGTGATTTAATTTTTCAACTCCAAATGCAATCATTTTTAATGATTCATTCATGGAACGTTTTTCAATTTAAAGTAGGAGAGAGTTCAATCTCTACTGAGTTCTCTGAAATGAAGTGGCCTCTTGATGGTAGAGAGCATATTTTGAAGGGGTTTGAAGTCTTTGTGTGGAATTTAGCTGCCGTGATAAAGCTCAGTGTTGCAGGATGATTGGGGGCTATATATACGCTGACTTAAATAAAACGTACAGAATTCGAATCAAAAAACTCTTTTTGAGTGAACTATTCATGAAAATGGAAAATTACAGGATTTTTCTCACTCACATGAAATGTTGGGCTCTGGCAAGATGTCACTACAGATGATCTTGGCAATAAGAGCTAGTGAAAGTAAACGAGGTGGCTGCTTTGGAAAGGAGGGCCTCTGGTTTGAAGGCTGTTTGTTTTGTGTAATGTTTCATACTGATGAAGCCACAAAAGCATAAAAGTACTTCTTCAGGTTGTTAAAGAAAGGGTCCAAAGAAGCCAGAGAAACCAGCCTCTTTTCAGTTCTTAGATGATTCGGTTTTGTACAGAATGAGTTGTATGAAGGAACTAGATGTATTTTTAACACAATATATTCTATTCCCTTTTATATCTCCCAGAGCATCCATACCAGCACCTGGGCGCCAAGTGAGTCTTCAATAATTGTTTGTCAAAATGGGTAAAGAGAACCATCTTTTTTTTTTTTAATCAGAGGATAATTGCTTTACAATGTTGTGTTGGTTTCGGCCAACAACAACATACGACAACATGAATCAGCTATGTGTATTCATATACTCCCTCTCCCTTCAACCTCCGTCCCACCCACCCCATATCCTAGCCCTCTGTGTCACCACAGAGTACCGAGCAGAGCTCCCTATGCTACACAGCAGGTTTCTACTACTATTTTACATACAGTACTATATATATATTTCAATGCTACTATCTCAATTCATCCCACCCTCTCTTGCCCCAGCTGTGTCCACAAGTCCATAAAGAGAACCATTCTATTTGCTGCTTGTGACTTACAAAAAGAGCAAAACATATACAATGCTAACTATGTGATGGATGGTTCTAGATCAACCACTAAAGAGATACCTTTATCCAGAGCACTGAACCCTAACTGAGGTGGTGGCTCCACTTACACTGACTCCTGGATCCCTGACATAACGAGGAAGAAACGCGGATGGACATCACATGACCATTTTGTCCTTAAGGGGCCATCTCTTGACCACCCATGTTTGGCTGAGTAGACCTTCAGCTCAGAATGGGCCATTCAGATTCTTCTCCTTCCTGATTTTTGAGATGTGGAATAGAAAGACGTGGACATTGACAGTTCCATGGAAGAAAGGCTCACAAATGCCAATTGCAAAACTCGTTAGGGACTTCCCTGGTGATCCAGTGGCTGAAACTCCCCACTACTGATGCATAGGGCTTAAGTTTGATCTCTGGTCAGGGAACTAGATCCCACATGCCACAACTAAGAGCCCACATGCCATAACAAAGACCAGTCATGGCCAAATAAATAAATACATAAATATTGAGAACAATGACAAGTTGTTTGAGCTGTCCCTGGCTCTTTTGTCTGTTCTAATCCTGTGGGGTATTTTATATCTTCCAAAGAAGCCGACCATTCTTTCTGGGTGGCTTAAACAATAGACATTTATTGTCTCCCAGTTCTAGAGGCTGGAAGTCCAAGACTGAGGTGTCAGCAGGGTTGGTTTCTTCTGAGGCCTCTCTCCTTGGCTTGTAGACGGCTGTCTTCTCCCTGTGTCTCCGTGTGGTCTTCCCTCTGTGTGTGTCTGTGCCCTGATCTCCTCTACAGGACACCAATCCCATTGGACCAGGCCCCAACTGCAGCCTTATTTTATCTTCGTGACCCCTTTAAAGGCTTTATCTCCAAATACAGTCATATTCTGAGATATTGGAGGTTAGGACTTGGACATGTGGATTCTGCAGAGGGGACACAATTCAGTCCACAACCAATGTCTAGTGTGGATATGCCTGAGAGACAAAGCACTGAAAATTCCAATCATTAGCATGGCTGGGAAACTGGTCTCCCTTGAGACTGGAGACCTATTAAGCATTTCCAATCCAAGTGTGGCTGCATTTTCTGCATTTTAATTGTGGCAACAGATGAATTACAGACATGGGCATCGCTTGATGCTAGGTTACCATTTCCTGGGAGTTTAATGAGTGTGACTTCTTTCATATAACTATGAGGTTTGAATATCAATTGTGACTCAGTCGAGTCTTCTTTTGAAATCACCTCTAATTTTGAATTTTTCTTCCTCCAACTGCTATCAAAAGCAGATCTTTATGACCAACATCAGGACCCTCATAATAGCTTCCTGTTCCACCCCTGGCCTCCAGTTGGCTCGGTTCTTGCTTGCTGTACATATTAAGCTTAGATTTTTCTTCCCAAGAGACATTGTCCATTGTTCTTTCCATTTCTTGTAACCTTCAAAGGAGGCTCTCTCAGATTAATCCTACATTCCTAATGTCATGCTAAGTGCATGCTTAGGACTTTCATTTCTATTACTACCAAAAATACCCCAAAAGCCTCCCTTCTGAATCCCTCTAGATCAAGTTCCTCAACTTTCTTCTCACACATTTCATACACATTTCCAAGCCCAAGTCCTTGCTTATATCACTCCATCTGGAATATCTCAAAAGGTCTCAGCTCTTAGGAGACATATCATTCTTTAAAAGAAAACTTGGCAGAGAAAGACAAATATCATAAGATATTGTTTATATGCAAAATTTTAAAGATGGTACAAGTGAACTTTTTTTCATGAAACAGAAACAATCACAGATGTAGAAAATAAACTTCTGGTTACCAGTGGGGAATGGGGGAAGGGATAAATTAGGAGACTGGGATTAACATATACACATTATTATATATAAAACAGACAACTAATATGAACCTACTGTAGCACAGGCAACTCTATTCAATACTCTGTAATGAGCTATATGGGAAAAGAATCCAAAAAACAGAGGATATATGTATATATAACTGGAAAAGGGCATGACAACCCACTCCAGTATTCTTGCCTGGAGAATTCCATGGACAGAGGAGCCTGGTGGTCTACAGTCCATAGGGTTACGAAGAGTTGGACACGACTAAAGCGACTCAGCATGCACACACACATGCATGGGTACATATAACTGATTCACTTTGCTGTATACCTGAAACACAACATTGGAAATCAAGTATACTCCAATACAAATTTTAAAAAAGAAAACTTGCATTCAAATTTTACTTCCTCAGACATGTTTTCCCTGACCATTTTGTCTACAATGATACCCCATCCACTGACATCCTATCACCCTGCTTTGTTTTTCTTTATGGTGTTATTATTGGCTGAATTATGTTTCCCTCAAAAATTCCTGTGTTGAAGTCTTAACCTCTAGTACCTCCGGATGCAGCTGTATTTGGGGATATGGATATTAGAGGAGAGATAAAGTTAAAATGAGGTCACTAGGGTGGGCCCTAATCCAACGTGACTGATGTCCTTATAAGAGGAAATCAGGACAGACACAGAAGGAAGAGCCAATGAAGATACAAGTAGAAGATGGTCATTTATAAGCCAAGGGGAGAAGCTGGGAACAAATCCTCCCTTCGTGGCTCTCAGAAGAAACCACCCCTGCAGACACCTTCATCTCAGACTTCCAGCCTCCACAACTGCGAGAAAGTTTGTTTCTGTTGTTGCAGTCATCCAGTCTGCAATCCTTCAAAATGGTGGCACAGTACAGGTGTGGACATTACTACCTATTGTTCTTAATCTGTTTCCCTCGATTAGGGGCTTTCCAGCTAGTGCTAGTGGTAAAGGTAAAGAACCCACCTGCCAATGCAGGAAACGTTAAGAGATGCAGGTTTGATCCCTGGGTCAGGAAGATCCCTTGAAGGAGGGCAAGGCAACCCACTCCAGTATTCTTGCCTGGAGAATCCCATGGACAGAGGAGCCTGGCAGGCTGGTTTGCAAAGAGTCGGACACAACTGAAGTGACTTAGCATATCCTCTACTAGAAAGTCAAGTTCAAAAGTGCAGAAACTGAATTTTATTCACTGCTGTATCTTCATTTTCTAGACCTTAGAGCCTGGTGGATAGTAGGTGTTCAAAGAAATGAAATTTGGAGCCCATTCTATATGCCCAGCTCCAGCCATCTCTGCCTAATTCTGGGGAACTCCATTGGCCAGCAGATACCAACTACCCCTCCTCAAAACATAGCTTTTATTGGTAATAAAGGTAGTACTTTGGTCTCTGTTTGCTTTATACTATTTCTCAATTGGTCTTAAACCTGGGCAGGGAGGACAAGGTGCTAGGTTTCAGTACCCTTGCTCCCTAACATTCTGTAGCATCTTATAAACACAGGTACTTCGTGAATTTTTATCCCTATGTCCCCTTTACATGGTTCCCGACAACTTCCACATGTATATTTTTATTTCTGGCTAAATTACCAGCTTCTAGAAGGCAGAGATTGTTCTCAGTACCTGCATGTGTCCTTTTATTACCAGAGCAGCTCAGTAAACCACTAATGACTGAACGACTAACACACATGCGGTGTGGAACCCCGGGGGAGTTATTAGTCCAGTGCCAACAACTCTCCTTCTCGGAAGATTTCCTCTCTTCTCACCTCTCAGCTCTCCTCCACAATCAATGTACACGGCGTACAGATGGATAGAGGTGAGTGTGTACCATGAGTTTCTCATGGCCACAGACACTGGGCCAGAGATGGATGCTGTCCCACCAGGGTAACCTCTTGGACTGAGACAGAGAGACTCATGCTGGCCTCTCGCAGCTGCCAGACTTATTTTTGCACACTTAGATGACAGAAAGAGGGCAACTGAGGCCCACCTTGTGACACAGAAGGAAAGGTAGTCCACAGAGAAACTGAAGGTGCAGGCAGCCAGACAGAGAGGAAAGGAGCCTGGGAGCCACCTGGAGCCAACTTCCACTTCTGCCCATCCTTTCCAGGAGACACCCTTGTATCTTTGTTACCAATTTCTCCCTCTCTTGTCCCATCTTTACTTAAAGTGGTTTGTTTCAGTTGTATGCAGAACAAAGCAAAACACACAAGGATAAAACAAAAGTAACCAAAACCATTAATGCATTCACCCCATGATGGTTTTTTGAGGTATAGGTGTAATTCCCTTCAGAGAATGAGGAATAAAAATCCCTGAGCCCCTCCTGAAGCTCTCAAATCATCCATTAAAGCCCATTTACTTCCAGGTAATTGAGAAGCCGCTGCCATGCATCAGTTATTGTACAGTGTTGGACAGTATTTCTTTGCAATTCTTTCCAAATAGAAGAAAGTACACCTGTGCTCCGAAGTCTACCAGGAACACTCAATGTTTTTAAATCTATCTTTTGCTAAATTGCCTCATAAATTCTGGCTGGTCTCAGGATCACCTTTCTCAACTCTGCCAGCTGAGATCAACTCAGGTGGTTACCTGAAGAGTTCCAAGATGTTAAATTTGAAATGCTAAACAAAGATCTTTTATGGGAAGAAGGGTGTTCATTTTTTTCTTCGTGTTTACAGCTATACTGTTCAAGTGAGAAAGGGGGTGGGGGGAATCCTTGTATGAAATTAAATCCAGATTGGACTAAAAGGACACAATTGTTGGAATCACCTCCAAGGACTCCCACCCATCTTCATTTGCATCTTATTGATAGCCAGTTAGGAGGTTGCTATAATAGAGCAGGTCAGACGGAGGTGTGGACCAGGAGGTCTCACATATCCCAGGAGATGGTGATAAGTAGTCAGTGAGGGCTCAGTGAGAACAAGAACCCAGTGGGGCAAAAAATGAAGAGATAGTTCATAGACACAAGAATATAATGAACCAAGCAAGGATAAATTGTGTAAAGAAAATAAAAGCAGGGTGATGGGACAGTGGCCTGTGGGCTACCTTAGTAGTAGTCACCTAGGATGCCTCTGAGGAATTAATAGGTAAACTGAGCCCTGGAATGTATGGGAAGGAAAAAAATAACCCAGGTTAAGAAACCCACTAGCAAAACACCCTCTCTTGTGAACAAGACTGACCGACTTGAAAACCACAAGAAAGGTCAGTGTGGCTGCAACAGAGTAAAATGAGGGGATGAAGAGGTGGGGCAGGGAGGACAGCACCTCAAGACCTCTGATAATTTAAAAAGTCTTTTTTCGGTTGTGGTCTATGGAGGATTCCTCTTTTTTAAAAAAATCGGTATTTTAAAGAGAAGTTTTAGTTGTGCAGAAAAACAGAGGAGAAAGTACAGGGTTCCTATATCCCACATCTGCCCTCCTTGCATGGTTTTCCCTCTTATTAATATCTTTGCATTTGTGTGATGCATTTGTTATAATTGGTGAACCAATACTGATACACTATTATTAACAGAAGTCTGAGGTTTATATTAGGATTCACTGTTTCATTAAAGGGGTCTTAGCATAGGCAGGGGGATGGGATTGGCATGGTCTGACTTAAAATTTTGAAAGAATGTGGTTCACAAAATTGTTGATACTGGTTGTACTGTTTCTCCCCCAAATTCCTATGTTGAAGCCCTAAGCCCCAGTCCATCAGAATGTGGCTATACTTGGAAATTGGCCCTTCAGAGATAATAAAGGTAACATGAGGTCACTGGAGTGGGTTTCAGTGCAATATAACTAGTGTCCTTGGGGTCTCCGGTGGCTCAGTGGTAAAGAACCTGCTTGCCAGGCGGGAGATGCATATCCGGCCCTGTGTTGGGAAGATCCCCTGGTGAAGGAAATGGCAACCTACTCCCACATCCTTGCCAGGAGAATCCCATGGACAGAGAAGCCTGTAGCGCTACAGTTATGAAACTGCAAGTTGGACATGACTTAGTCACTAACCAACGACAATCAGTGTCCTTATAAGAGGAGGAGATGATGACACGGATAAAAAGGGAAAGCCACGTGAAGATGGGGGAGAAGACGGCCATCTACAAGCCAAGGAGAAAGACTGAAGAAGAAACAATCCTACCCAAACCTTGATCTAGGACTTCCAGCCTCCTGACCTGAGAGACCATAAATTTCTGTCATTTAAGCTTCCCAGTCTGTGCAACTTTCCCTAAAAACCAATACGGCTGTGAGGATCTGCTATGAGAAAATCGACTTGATTTCATTCAACCAAGTATTTTCCAACATTTAAAATCAGAGGACCCCCTTTCCACTATAGACTATTGACACTCCACAGACTAGCAGTTTGTAGACAATGCCCTGGGATGCCCTTGAACTAGAATATAAGCTCCGTGAGGGAGGGGGCATGGTTCTGGTCACTGCTATGTCCCCAACCCCTGAAATAATGTTTGGAATTCATTAAATATTGTTGAATAAGTGAACTACACACATGGCTTTATGCTGCTCCATGTACACCAACTTCTTGTCCATCTGTCTGTCTGTTCCCAGTCCCTTTACAAATCTCAGTACCACTTTCCCTCAGGTAAAGGGAAGAACTGCCTCACAGCCTTCCTTTATTTTCTATGAACAATTCACAGGGAATGGGGGTCAACACCATCCAGAAACAGTCCTATCTACACGCCCATATCTTCCACAGTTTGGAAAAATGCCACACGCTCCCTGATGTTTCCTTCTCATCAAAATTTTACAATTTTCCTATTTGTATTTTCTCTGATGTTATTTTTTAAGCACCTAAGCAAAAACCATAAGGAAACAGATATTCACTTTTTTCCCTCATCATTCTAACCAGGGAAGTCTCTAGGAGCAGCTGGTTCACTAGGTAGAGTGTACCAGGAACCTACATTCTCTGGAGAACTGTTTACTTGTCTACAGAGGGCTGGTATGCAGTGAGATTCTCCAAATAGTCACTGAGTCTACATGGGACTTCCTTCCCTGGTGGTCTACTGGTTAAGACTCTGTGCTCCCAATGTAGGGGGCCCAGGTTTGATCCCTGGTCAGAGAACTAGATCCCACATGTTGCAACTAAGAATTCTCAGGAAGCAGTTAAAGACCTGGTACAGCCAAATAAATAAATGAAAAATAAATATTCAAGATGGAAATCAAGACTACATAGTACCATGTGAAAGTGAAAAGTGGTCATCTTTGTTCTACATAGGTTTAAGAGTACCTTTATAAGATGTTTGACAATAACAGCAATATCTGTTCTAGGAATTAAACTAAACTATTTGTAATAGTCTATGGTAGTGGACTCATTGACTCATTGGAAAAGATTCTGATGCTGGGAAAGACTGAAGGCAGAAGGAAAAGGGGATGGCAGAAGATGAAATGGTTGGATGGCATCACCAACTCGATGTACGTGAGTTTGAGTAAGCTCCAGGAGCTGGTGATGGACAGGGAAGCCTGGTGTGCTGCAGTCCATGGGGTTGCAAAGAGTTGGACACGACTGAGTGACTGAACAAACAGTAGTAGTAGGGCTTCCCTGGTAGCTCAGCTGGTGAAGAATCCTCCTGCAACGCAGGAGATCTCAGTTTGATCCCTGGGTTGGAAAGATCCCTGGAGAAGAGACAGGCTACCCATCCCAGTATTCTTGGGCTTCCCTGGTAGCTCAGATGAAAAAGAATCTGCCTACAATGCAGGAGACCTGGGTTTGATTCCTGGGTTGGGAAGATTCCCCTGGAGGAAGGCATGGCAATATACTCCAGTATTCTTGCCGAGAGAATCCCCATGGACAAAGAAGCCTGATGGGCAACAGTTCATGGGGTCACAAAGAGTTGGACACGACTGAGCAACTAAGCACACACATGGTAGTACTATCTATAGTAGCACCTCTGGTATTGGGATTATTCTGAAAGAAGGAACAGAGGTTCACTCCAGTGACAGACGCAAAAGGGTATGTAGAAAAACATCCATGCACTAGAGCAAAACCCATCAGAAAATAAGCTGCTGTTTCTGCCTGGCTTCAATTTTCTAGTGTCCATGTTCTATCTGAAGTCTCGCTTCTTGTTTTCCTGATTCTGTGTATGCGGGCTCAGTTCTCTAGGTCCTAATCGATCTTTCTTCTGTGTATTCTCAGATTCTGGACGGACCCAGTCTTCTTTGTTTAGTTCATTACTATAGTAACTTTGGGCAGAGTCCTTCGTATAAAGAAATCACAGGTCAGTGGACAGGCTGCCCAGGACCATTTCTCAGGGCCCTACAGGTCGCTGACTCTACAGCGACAGAGACTCTGGGGCTGCCTGTGGGCCACATCACTGGTCCAGTCAGAGCCCAGGCTTCCAGAAGGAGTAACTGGAGGGCCTGTGACCATGACATTCACTTGAATCTCAGTTGCCACCTAAGTTCTGCATTAAGGCTCACCGTCTGAAATGGTATAGTAGAGCTTGGCCCTGAAAGCTTAATATAACAATGATGATCTCTTTATTGGTTATTTTCATATCTACTAATTGTATTTCTTTGCAAATTATATTTTCTTTGCCCATGAGCTAGTATATGTAAAACCCAACCTTGTTAAAAAAACCTTCAGATGTACCTTGAGTGCAATTATCTTGATAGCAATTTCTCAATATTTATCCTAACTTGTAAACAGAAAGCCTGATATCAAATATAAAATATGATAGTGAATAGATGGTTAAAAATTGTCAAGTAAATGAGATTTTAAGATGCTGACATTGAAAACTGATGTCTCAGGATGGGAAGGAGGCACAAGAAGGAGGGGATATATGGATACATAGAGATGATTCACTTTGTTGTACAGCGGAAACGAACACAACACTGCAAAGCAATTATACTCCAGCAAAAAACAGAAAGAATTTCGGTCTAGATGAAAATTTCCTATTTCCCTTGCTACGTGGGTGAGACCATGAAGTTGGCCCACGTGATCTGAGGAAAATGAAAAGTTTTCAGCAACACTATGTGTAACTCTCTGCCCTCCCAGCCCTTTTGACTGAAGAAGGACACATTTATTACTATACCTCAGACAAACGTCCTCCTTGCAGCTTCCTGGCTTCATCTGAAGGTAGACAAAGAGTAAAGAGTCTGTGTCCTCAAAAACAAATTCTGAAGGTTTTACTGGTCATCTCAAAGAACTTAATTTGTTTTCTAACAACGTCTTAAAAATCCAAGGGCTATGTGGACCTCAGTGGAAAAAAAAAAAAAAAGATGTACAAGCCAAAGCATAGGAATAAAAAATGACAAGAACATTTAGCCATTTAAAAAACCCATACACTATAGTGCTTCTTAGATGTACAAACATCTTACATAAAATCTTCTCGTTTATTGGAAAAGAAAGAGGTGCCAAACCTGAGAAATGGCAGCTTCCCCCAAAATGCGTGAACAGGGAGGAAAGTCGGTTTATTTCTCACTGTCTTTGGGAATCCTGTTTTCACTGGGAAAAGACTGCCCCGTTTTTCTTTTCACTACATACTTAGCAGCTCTGCAGCCAGATTTCTCTCTGAGGAAGGAGGAAGGCTGGTGAGAAGCACTGTACGAGTTTTCCAGCCACTTGGCTGGCACGATGCATTTTAAAATGGGTCATATCACTTTGTATTTCCCAAGAACCCCAAATCATTCCAAAAGGAAAATCAAGGTAGAGCTAAAGTGGTTTTTTTTCCTCCCCAAAGGATAACAAGTAGTTGTTTTACATTTTAATCTTGATCTTTGATAGCTGAACTTTGATCTTAGATGTCCATCTTAAAAATTTTTTAAAACACGTGATATAAACTAGGAGTCACATTTTTGTCTCCTTTTCTGCTGGCAAGCATTTTTCTATTTCCCTTGGCTTGGGTGACAGCATATGCCAACTACCAGGCTTCCTTTCTATTTCCTGGTTGTCAGAAGCCTTGTTGATGGACTGCACCTTTAAGCTTTGTATTGTGTTAGGGGACAGGGTTGTTGACTGGCGGAAAAAAAAAAGAGAAGCGCCCTCTGCTGGCTGTCCGCTCTCTGCAGAAATAAACATCTCATCCATTTAGAGGCTCGATTGATTCTTTCAGGTCCCAGCCCTGCCAGGAAACTCTCTCTTACAATGGAGCTAAGGAGGGTCCGTGAACCTGAGACCTCGGATAGCTCAACAGGCAAATCATCGACCTGATTTCTCTGAGGATGCTCCTTGAAGTTTAGCATGCAAAACCTGAGATTCTGGACAGAGTTTAATTCCAACATTCATAACTCTGGAAGGGACAGATGGCAGACCTACCCTGAAATAGCTTTTCTGGAAGAGTAACACATGGTAAATTGCATTAATTGTAATAATTGCTTTTTATGCCTTGATAAAAACTGGCAAAGACCTTCAAAGATCTTTTAATCGTGGCAAATTAATACAGCTCCTCTTAGCAGTGACAAGGCTACAGTGCTCTGGCTTTGGCTTCTGCTTAGAGCCTGCAGGATTAAAAAAAAAGCATAGGAACCACCAACCCTGGACAGAGCCACAGCTGAAGTCCTGGATATGCACAAACTAGAGAAGTAGCTAGTCCCATTGGGAGCCAGACGGTAGGTTATTTCTTACAGGTACATATTTGGTTAATTTCATAGTGATGGCACATAAGGATTTAGAAAAGCACCTCCCTCACCATATACCGTGGGTGAAGGTTACGTGTGTATCACAGCTTCCTTCCTTTCAAACCCAACAGAATAGAGAAGGGCAAGCTCTCCTACAACATTTCTGTATTTTTCTTCTATTAACAAACCATGTAACTCAAGAAGAGCTTCTATTATTTAACAAAAGCTTTGCATTTTTTTCCTTTTCTCTTTCTTCTAGGAAGGCTTTTATGTCTTTACTTTATTGTCCCTCCTTTAAGTACTCTAAGTCAAACTTTGGTTTTATGTGTGGAATTTGTCCACAACAGTGGGTATCTTCTCTTAGTTTAAGCCTCTAGGAATATTTATGTTTTTTCCTCTCCATTCACTCAATGAGTGCAAGAAATCTTTATGGAAAAAGGACCACATTTCAGGCATCTAACAATGTGGGGCATTTGAAAGGCATGTGAGAGACAAGGATGACTGATAGGTGAATGAGCCCTTTTACAATATCTCATTTAATCCTCATGGCAAGCCTGTGAGATTATATTAGCAATAACAATAATATAAACAGTATTCTTCCCATGAGAAACCAGGGAATGTAGACAAATGAAGTAATTTTCTCAAGGTCACACATTTCTTAAGTGGCAGAGCTAAAACCTGAAACTAGGCAGGCAATCCACCTCCAGAGCCCAAAGGACTAAGACAAAGATGATGTAGGTGAGCAAATCGGTTAAAAATGCAAACAATTTCAGTTCAAGATGGTAAGAGCCCTGCTATATATATGCAGATGTTTTAGGCCAAGGGTCAGCATACTTTTCCTGCCAAGTGCCAGACAGTGTGTATTTAGGCTTTGCGGGTCATACAGTCCCTGCTGCAATGACTCAATTTTACCATCGCAACAAGAAAGCGGCCACTGACAATATGCAAACAAATGAGGTGGCTGTGTTCTAAAAAAAATCTTTATTTATAAAAAACAGGTGACAGGCTGGATTTGACCCACAGGACTCTAGTTTGCCAACGTCTGTGCTCTGTATGAGGGGATTATGAAAAATCAGGCACCAACTCTGTCTACAAGAGGTAGACATCTCAAGTAAGTCTTGGCTATTGGGCAACAAAGAAGAATGGCATTTGAAGCAGACAAAAACATATTTGACAATGAGGCATATCTGATAGAAAATGAATACTTGGGAAAGATGTGAAATTGTGTCAAAGACATATAAGATGGTGGCAGAAAAGAAGCCCAGAAAGAAGGATTTGTATCTATGTTAATGAAGAGTTTATTGTGAAATAACTGCTTTCTAAGTGTGGTTTATTTATTTTTGGGTGGATTTTTGCTTTCCTGTGTGAAGAACTTGTTTCTCTACCCAAATACAACTTTGATATTTTCCATCTTAATTTGTAGTATGGAACATCTTCATTTGCAATTTTCTCAGCAAAACAGGAAAAAGAAAAATCATAGAGGGTCTACTGTCTACATGGAGATAAACACCGTCAAAGAAACATGGTGTTCTAGAGATACTGGGCTTAGACATTCTAGGAGAATACGCAGAAGATGAGGACAAATTTTTGTCTTTTGTAAAACCCCGTGGGTGTAATTTTGCCATTAGTCAAGATGGATGTTTCAATGTTGAGACATGAGAAATCGTTGAAACACCAACGGCATAACAAGAAAGCTGCAGGGAAACGAAGTGGATTCCGTTCCTTTTCTTGGGCTGTAAGTCAACTAAAGTTGCTTATGACAGCTTGCTGATGAAACATGATTTATAATGTTCACAGACACTTGTCCAAGTTATTAAGTTTATTAGAATTACTGCATAGGTCTGAAAGCTGTTGAGGATGAAGTTGGATTCTCAGCTCTAAAAATCAAATGATCTTCCCAGGCGTGTATCTTGGATAGTTTCTCATGATAGTTGAGTCCCTCTCTGGGAGAGAAAAAGGGGGCTGGAAGATAGATTAGTTTCCCCTGAAGCATGGGTATGTCCTCTCTATGCAATCAGGGAATTCCCTTGATTTTAAGATTCCCCATCTGGGGGGAAAAAATGTTTCAGATGAATCACTGAGTTAATTAGATAATATTCCTAAGTCAGGTGCTTGGTCAAGATGCAAGTTTTCTCAAAAGAGGAAAAGAAAAAGAGTTACTTTTACCTTAAGCACCTACCCACATATAAGGAATAAAAGGGTGCAAAAGAGAGTGATTAGTGTGTTTTAAGCTCCACTTCACCACACTCACCTCAGAGTAGGGTGGTGAGACTGTGTCCTGCACTTAAGCCCACAGGTGCTTCACCTGAAACCCCATGGTTAGAATGACATGGTGGGGCTTGATGGACGTGCATCTGGTTCCTACCCCTGAAGGGTGGAAAGCAGGATGGTTAGCTGAAGAAAGGATGACTGAGCTGGGGATCACCCTGCCTGGGAGAATCTGCAAGAGCAAAGGATCCCACCAGGGTCTCCTGGAATTGAAGAAGGACCATGTGCGAGAAAGCCAACAAGAGCTGGTCTTAGTCTAGCCTAAGATGGCTACATGGCCAGTAAAGGGACTTCAGCACAGAGAGGCTGGAGGTGAATGCAGACTCACAGAGGTAGAGGAAGGTGCCATCAGGGACCAGTGTGAAGAGGGGTTCATCTTCCCTCATTAAGGAAACTGTAGATAGGATAGCTCTGAAGATGTCTCCGTAGAAGCAGCCATAAGAAGGAGAAAGTGTTTGATCCTTGCCAGACCCAGAAAGCCTGAAGCCAACACTGAGAGCCCCAGACATGGAAGGATATCCATGCCCACCTTCCACTTTCAATCTGTAGGCTTCTCTCCCCTCTGCTCCAGTGGTGGCAGTGTCAGAACCTGCATTTGGCAACGTGTAGAGGAGAAGATGGCAGAGTAAGGAAACACATGTTTACATACAAAATTTTTTCAGTAAAAGAATGAGCCAGTGCAGGTCCAATGGATGACTACTGTTTCCAGAATGCTTTCACACTGATTAATAAACTTTCAAAAAGAAATACATTTTCTGGCACTTAGTAAAATGACATATTGAGAGCTTTCATAGCCAGATCTTTATTACAATCGGGATTCCCCAGTCTAGCCTCGCTCTCTAATCTGTTATGTCACACATCTTTGGGTGTCCTTACCCTAGGGTTTCCCGGGTGGTTCAGTGGTAAAAGAATCCGACCACCAATGCAGGAGGTGCAGGTTTGATCACTACATACGGAAGATCCCCTGGAAGAGGAAATATGGCAATCCACTTCAGTATTCCCTGGGAAATCCCAGGGACAGAGGAACCTGGTGGGCTACAGTCCATGGGGTCACAAAGAGCTGGACATGGCTGAGTACACACAGCCGTGTCTTCTGTACGAGAAGCTGAGTCAGTTAAGAGGACTCTGAAGAAAAATTCTACCTCCCCTTCCCCTATCATCTTCTCATAGCTTCAATATAAGGTTACATCACTGGCCTAAATGCACAAAAAGCCCAGAATTAGCAAGTGCTGGAAGCAAGGTGTGGTCCCCACAGTGTCCTAGTCATTCAACAATATATTTCATCCATAATAAGGCAAGACATTTCAGCAACCCACTCATTTTGGGTCATGCTCATTTTGGCAAACTCTGTTATAAAGTGAAGATACTCTGCCAAAGAGGTAACTTCCTAGACCATCAAAAAACTTCAACCCTCTTACTCCTTTTATGGTATACTACTTATGGCTTAAATTCCCCCACACATTAAAATATTAAAGGAAGAGACACTCATGTAGAAAACAAACATGGTTATCAAGGGGAAAAGGAGGTGAGGGATAAATTGGGAGACTGGAATTGATATATACATACTATTCATACTATATATAAAATGGATAAATAGTAAGGACCCGCCGTATGGCACATGGAGCTCCATTCGATCCCCTGTAATGATCAATATGGGAAAAGAATCTAAAAAAGAGTGGATACATGTATGTGTATAACTGATTTACTTTGCTGTACAGCAGAAACGAACACAACACCATACATCAACTATACTCCAATAAAAAATTTCTTTTTAAAAGAGGAAGAGACACTCAGGTGCAGGCTCAATGACCCAACAAAAGTGAAGTTGCTGTACCATCTCTTTATTTAACACCCATGTATGTATTAAAGAGGCAGGCAGTGCCTGGACTGTGGACTAGGGCTCCATATGAGTTCTCGACCTTTCACAGAGATAAAGCTATCATATAAAGGCTGACTCAATCGCTGGACTTAACCAGATGTATCATCCACAAGCGGCCAACGTTAGCATTAGGCAGAGAAGCGGAGAACAATTCAATGCGCTCTAATGTGATCTAATTCATAATAGAGGATCAGGACATGCACCTCCTGATATGCAAACTTTATTTTACCCCAGCTGGCTTCGCAGCGCCGCTATGAAGACTCACTTACCCTGGCGTGTCAGTCGGTTCTGTCATTCCCCACCTTCCGCCATTATGGAGACGCCCACAGAGAAGGCGTTTGGTTACATGCCAACAGGCAATGCAGAGCGGTTACCTTTCTGGTTTGTGAAATTCACAATGACGCTGTGTATGGAAACAACAGCAACAATGGGTTCAAAAGTGAGTTGAATGTACAGAATGCTTCTATTGACTTCGGAAGAATTCTGTGTCTGTAGACAAGCTAAGGCCACCAATGATAAATGAGCAGAGTTCTGAGGTGAACACAGGTTGATATTTTTGTTTACGTTAATGAGTAAGAAAAAGGTGAAACAACAAAGAAGACATATGTTGGAATTTCACTCATTTGTCAGTGACATGAACGACTTCCCTGCCGAGTCAGGTAATAATTTTTGAATATGAGAATACTGTCTCCACTTTTTGCGGTATTCTTGGTATAGTAGCTACAAATATAACCAACTTTTAAACGCCATCTGCATGGTTAACATTTTCTCCTTCATTTAATCTTAAGTGTAGAAAACTAAGAGAACAATAAATCAAGCTCAGACTGGCTGTACTTGTCAGTTTCTGTGGTGCAAGCCTTAGCATGTAATCCTCAAATGTTAATCACTAAACTGGGAGCTTCCTTGGTGGTCCAGTGCCTAAGACTCTGTGCTCCCAACAAAGAGAGCTTGGCTTCAATCCCTGGTCAGGGAATTAGGCCTCACATGCTACAACTAACACCCAGCACAGCCAAATAAATAAACATAAAAAAACCCAAAACTTCACTAAGCCAGAAGCTTGAGGGCAAATCTTATATGTTATGCTAAATGCTGTGCCCCCAGGACTTGTATAGTTCATGATGCCTGGTAGATGCTCAAGAGATGCTGAAAGAATGAGTAAGTTCTCTCTACCTGATTGTGAAATAAACAGAAAATAAGTCTGTTCACCTTTTGGGAGTTACCGCATAAAAATCCCTTGTTTTACAGAGTTTCTTATTACTGTTTATTTCCAATTTATGACTGTATATATTATAATACAGTATATTATATATATATTTATGTATTATCTATTATAAAATACACAATGCATATTATATATAAATTATATATGTACAAATATATATAACATATATATTTATACATATATAATTGGATACATAATCATATCAATATCATAATTATATAATATATTATATTATAACATACAATTATACTATACATTAATTATAATATTGTGATATATTACAATTATTAAAGCTATATGTATTTGTACATACATATGTATATATGAATTATATTTATAATTAATAATATATAACACATATTATACACATGTATTACATTATATATGATACATATATTATAACAAATAATTACATATTTTAGTATGCCTATTATATACATGTATGTGGAAGTGAGAAATAGATTTAAGGGAAAGCATCACTACGAACAAAGCTAGTGGAGGTGATGGAATTCCAGTTGAGCTGTTTCAAATCCTGAAAGATGATGCTGTGAAGGTGCTGCACTCAATATGCCAGCAAATTTGGAAAACTCAGCAATGGCCACAGGACTGGAAAAGGTCAGTTTTCATTCCAATTCCAAAGAAAGGCAATGCAAAAGAATGCTCAAACTACCGCACATTTGCACTCATCTCACACGCTAGTAAAGTAATCCTCAAAATTCTCCAAGCCAGGCTTCAGCAATACGTGAACCGTGAACTCCCTGATGTTCAAGCTGATTTTAGAAAAGGCAGAGGAACCAGAGATCAAATTGCCAACATCTGCTGGATCATGGAAAAAGCCAGAGAGTTCCAGAAAAACATCTATTTCTGCTTTATTGACTATGCCAAAGCCTTTGACTGTGTGGATCACAATAAACTGTGGAAGATTCTGAAAGAGATGGGAATACCAGACCACCTGACCTGCCTCTTGAGAAATCTGTATGCAGGGCAGGAAGCAACAGTTAGAACTGGACATGGAACAACGGACTGGTTCCAAATAGGAAAAGGAGTACATGAAGGCTGTATATTGTCACCCTGCTTATTTAACTTATATGCAGAGTACATCATGAGAAACACTGGGCTGGAAGAAACACAAGCTGGAATCAAGATTGCCAGGAGAAATATCAATAACCTCAGGTATGCAGATGACACCACCCTTATGGCAGAAAGTGAAGAGGAGCTAAGAAGCTTCTTGATGAAAATGAAAGAGGAGAGCAAAAAAGTTGGCTTAAAGCTCAACATTCGGAAAACGAAGATCATGGCATCTGTCCCATCACTTCATGGGAAATAGATGGGGAAACAGTAGAAACAGTGTCAGACTTTATTTTGGGGGGTTCCAAAGTCACTGCAGATGGTGACTGCAGCCATGAAATTAAAAGACGCTTACTCCTTGAAAGGAAAGTTATGATCAACCTAGATAGCATTTTGAAAAGCAGAGATACTACCTTGCCAACAAAGGTCTGTCTAGTCAAGGCTATGGTTTTTCCAGTGGTCATGTAGTGAGAGTTGGACTGTGAAGAAAGCTGAGTGCTGAAGAATTGATGCTTTTGAACTGTGGTACTGGAGAAGACTCTTGAGAGTCCCTTGCACTGCAAGGAGATCCAACCAGTTCATCCTAAAGGAGATTGGTCCTGGGTGTTCTTTGGAAGGACTCATGCCGAAGCTGAAACTCCAATATTTGGGCCACCTCATGCAAAGAGTTGACTCACTGGAAAAGACTCTGATGCTGGAAGGGATTGGGGGCAGGAGAAAAAGGGGATGACAGAGGATGAGATGGCTGGATGGCATCACCAACTCCATGGACATGAGTTTGAGTGAACTCTGGGAGATGGTGATGTACAGGGAGGCCTGGCGTGCTGTGATTCATGGGGTCGCAAAGAGTTGGACACAACTGAGTGACTGAACTGAACTGATGTATATATATATATGAATATATACAGACATATCAAATACATATTTGTATGTGTGTATACATACAAACAAGGTTTTAAATAATGTTGAAAGTGAAGGAAGTTATTTCTTAGTGGTGGGTTAATTTTTTAAAAATTAGATTTTGAACTTCTCTATTGCTTGAGTTTATTTCCATTTTATATGCTTTTTTATAGAGAAACATAGTTGTTATGAAGATGAAGGAAAGTGAGGAGAAGAGTAGGAGGAGGGTCAACTGGGAGGGAGGAAGAAAGTCTGACCCAGGGTGGAGTACTCCAGGGAACAGCCTGCAGTAGGAGGGTCTTAGCCCGAAAAGAAAGGAAGAAACAGAAGCGAGGGCTCATGACAGAGTAGCTAGAGATGAGCCGAGGATCAGAGATCCTAATTACATAGACCTTGAAGGCTGCTTCAGGGACCGAGAACTTTATCCAAGTTTGAAGCAGAGAAATACAATAGAATTTCTATAATAAAAAGATCACTCCTTGAAAAATAAAAAAATAAAAATAAAGGACTGAGTAAAAAGGAAAAAAAAAAAAAGATCCCCTCTTTAAAAATTTACCCAGGTGGCTGCTGTTAGTTACTGATGCTTAGTGATAGGAATATAATCACTGTGAGTAAACTAAATTTAAAACACAACCAAAACAAAAAGACTACTCCATATAAAACAGATAACTAATTGGAACCTACTGTATGGCCAGGGAACTCTACTTAATACCCTGTAATGACCTCTATGGGAACAGAACCTAAAAATGCGTAGATATATGCATATGTATAAATGATTCCCTTAACTGTACAGCAGAAAGTAACACAACATTCTAAATCAACTATATTCCAATTAAAATTATTACTCCGATAAAAATAATAGAAGATTTAAGAAACAAAAACAACCCCCCGCCCCCCACCGCCAAGAAGAACACATCAGAGTTTTCACCTGAAACAAGGTGAATTTCTTCTCTCTTATTCATCTCATCTAGCATTTCCACCCCAGCTGGCATCTGGGGCCCCAAAGTGCATTCTGGGTTTTGCTTTTAGCTCTACCCCAATCAGGAGATTTTACAGACATTATCAGTTGTAAGTTTTCCTGCACAACATGAAAATCGGGCTTTGATTAGTTATAAGAGTTGAGTTTGTCCTTTAAGACAGGCAAAGAGAGAGGCGGGGAGAGAAGGAGGGAGGGAGAGAGGAGTGGAAAGAAGACAGAATTGCAAAACAAAGCAGAGCTGAATGAAGCACATACGGAGCTGAAGGCAGAAAACAAGAAAGAGGAAAAGGAAAAAAGAAAAGGAAAGAGGGACGGGAAGGAGGGTGGAGGAAGAAAAGAAACAAAATAAGATTTAAAGAATCAATACCAGCCGAGAAGGGCGGATCCCTTCAGGCCCTTGCCTGCTGTAATTACTTAGCTCAATGGGCTGGGGCACCAGGCACAGACCCCTGAAGGGCTTGGATTAGACCCAGCACTGTGACCAATTAGCTTCACCCCATTCCCTGCTCTGCCTCAGACACTTTTCAACACCTCAGGTCTTGTACTTCAGGTTTTCAGCTTTTCACACCTCAGATTATTTCTCTATAAAATGGGAGCAGCAATTTATATATATATATATATATATATATATATTTTTTTTTTTTTTTTCTGGCTCACAGATTGCTTTAAAAAATCTGCATAACTTACTTGATGGAAGCCACAGTGTCAATATTGAAAACAGAATTCTCAATTCAGAGCTCACATTTTTGCTAGTCCCAGTTTGTTAGTAAACAAAGGTTCCCTAAGGGTCAACTTGTGTGCTCAGAACTCTCTATTCAAAGTGGTGAAGTAGAACAAGCAGGTATTAAAAAGAATCCCTTTTCATCAAAATTCACAACTTCTGGTCTTCGAATGACAGTGTTAAGAAAATGAAAAGGCAAGCCACAGACTGGAGAAAATATCTATATCTAAAAATATAAGGAATAAAAATATAAAATAAAAAAAAAACTTTTACAAGATGAACAACCCCATTTTAAAAAATGAGCTAAAGATATCAATAGACACTTCACAAGCAGAGATATATGCATGGCCAGTAAGCATATGAAATGATGCTCAACATCATTAGTCACCATCCACAATGAGATTTCACTACACACCCATTAGAATGACCAAAATTTAACAGACTTGACAATACCAAGTGTTGGCAAATATATAGAACAACTGGTGGTGGGAGGATAAAACTGTCCAACCCCTTCTGAAAAGAGTTTGACAGTTTCCTATAAAGTTAAATATACACCTAACAGGCATTCAATCATACTACCACTGCATATTTACCCAAGAGAAATAAAAACATATGTTCACATAAAGACTCATTCATGAATGTATAAAGCAACTTCATTTATCATAGCCGAAAAGTGGAAACAAACTGTCCATCATCAAGTGTATGGAGAATGAATACACACATACGCTATCTTCATAGACTAGAATCATAACAAGGCAAAAAAAAAAAAAAAAAGAATGAATTACTGGTATGTGCAACAATGTGGACGAATTTCAAAAGCAGTATGCTGAAAGAAGTCAGACTCAGAATACCACACTCTGTAAGATCTGATTTATATAAAATCCTAGAAAAGACAAAACCAATCTATAGTGACAGAAAATGGTTTAGCAGTTGCCTAGGGCAGAGGAGGAGGGGCAGTTGCCTAGGAAGAGGCAGAAGAGAATTTTTAGGGTGACGAAGCGTCTCAAACCTTGAGGAGACTGTATACATTTGCCAAAACTTATTGAAATGTGTTCTTAAAATGGGTGCATCTTACTATATATAAAGTATACTTCTAAACATTGATTTACCTTTCTGAAAAATAAAGGAAGAATCTCTACATCAGAGGACTTGCTGTCTAAGAAGCATTGTATCCTTGGGGCACGTTATTCCAAATTATATCAATTTGAGGAGGGGGAGAATTTTATAGTAGGAGGATCTTAAAGCCTGTTCTAATATTAACATACTTTCTATATTAATGTAACTATCAATCATATCTCAATCTATAAAGTGACAAAGATGCTAAGTAAATCAAATAGCATGCCAACTCCCTCTACTGACATCTTGACTATCCTTTATAATGTCATCTGCCTTCAAACAATTCAAATTTTGTCCTAAGAGGTACTATTCATAATATTTGTGTCATCAGTTTTACATTTACTGTGCTTACTGGTTAATAGCAAGGTTTTTTAAGCTTCAGAGACTTAAGTGACATTTGAAAAATATCCAAGATGAAAAATACAGTAGATGAATAATTTCCTTAATCAGTATAATCTCCAAGAAATTGATTATCACAGTTTATAACTGGTTCATGGGAATAGCTTTAAAGGCTTAAACTACTGTCAAAATAAATGTGTTACAAATGATCATTTATATTATAAAAAGAGAATTAATAATAAAAAGCTACTTTTTCATCTCCCTTCTACTCAAATTATTTCCAATTACTGTCACTCATTCTTTTGTGGAATTTCTTTCCATTACCTTTTCATGACAAGTTTGAGCTCTGGTGTATCCACAGGGAACAAGAATTGTTTCATGACTGCAGAGAGCGCTGGTTACAGTGGAATAACAGACTTCAGTTAGCCAAGAATGACGGCATTCCCCGGCTGCCTTAACCCTTGTGGAATGTTCCTAGTCTGGTTCATTCTAAAGCTGTAGATTATAAGTAACCCTGTCAAGCAACATGGAGTGGAAAGATCCCCTTCAGACCCAAGACACAACAGGTTGTAGTCCTGAGACCTTCTTTTCTTTTTCATTTGTAGCTATTAGGGAAATGGATTCACTACAGCAGAGACTCCACCTGATGTGGAAAATACAATTTGGGGTCTGGCTTTTCTTCTTGGAACATATTCAGTAATAAGCTTCATTCTTGCTTGATCCACATCCATCCCTTCCTTAAAAAAGAACCAAGTATAAGGTAAATACTGAAGGCAGATACTTCAGAACACTTCAGTGACAAAAGATTTGGTCTATTAAAGAATCTGTGCAATAGCTAAACACTTCAGACCACGAAGTTAATACAGGTACATACACCTAGTACCAGGCACTGTAGAAAGTTTTAATTTAATCCTCTGAATCTCTCTACAAAGTAGTCTTTATTGCTACTTTTCCATGTTGCAGAAAAGAAAACTGAGACAGAACAGTTATGTAATTTGCCCAAGGACACACAGTTCACAATCAGAAGAGGCAGGAGTCAAATGTAATCTGTCTGACTCCAAAGTCACCAAGGCATTCAGCTTTTCTTACTGGGAAACTCAGTGCTTACTTACTGAGACATCAAGGATAATCTCACCGTATTCAATGGGACAGAGATTCTGTAGAGAATAAGCAATAGACTCATACTAAATCTAAAAGTCAACCTGAAATATAATTTTGACCTTGCAATACACTGCAAATCTGTTAAAATAAGAATATTGGTATACATTCACCTTCTCCTAACACTCTACCAATTTTCAAAAAGGTCGATCCAAATAAACTCATTTAAAAAGGTAATTAGCAAATGCTTTGGAGGAAAGATTGGCATAAATAAAGTTTAGATTATGCATTGTTTGGACTAAGCATTTCCACTTCCAGGATCTGTCCTGCAGGAAATTTGCACAAGTATCCAAACACATATGTCCAAAAACATTCTTTGCAAACATTCTTACACTGGCAAAAACTGAAACAACCCAAGGAGCATCACTGGAGAATGATTTTAAAAGTTTTGCTACATTAAAAAAATAACATTACTACGCAGCTTTCAAAGAAAGAGGTAGATTTACATGATGTGGGAAGTTATCCAAAATGTATTTGGTGGAAACACAGGTTGCATGACAATATGTGTATTATTTTTGTAAGAATAAAAAGACGTATGAAGAGAAAAATCTGAACGGATATGTGTTAGTTGTTTCTTCTTTTTCTGTTTTTGAGGTGGACCATTTTTAAAGTCTTTATTGAATTTGTTACAATATTGCTTCTGTGTTATTGTTTTGGCTTTTTGGCCACAGGCATGTGGGGTCTTAGCTCTCCAACCAGGGACTGAATCCGCAACCCCTGCCTTGGAAGTCGAAGTCTTAACCACTGGATGGCCAGGGAAGTCCCTACATTCTAATTGTTAATGGTAGCTATTAAAGTGGTAAAGTATTGTAGTGAAGTATTGATGAGATAAGGAGGGGAAACTTAAGTCATCTTAGGTCTTCATAGACGTCTGCAATGAGAATGTGTCTGTGTGTTTAAAGAAAAGCAAAGTATTTGAATTTGCATTGCTCTTTACTTTTCACAATATATTCATATATATACATACATACATTGAAATATGAAATATACATGTGAATAGATCAAAATGTAACAATGATTATCTCTGGATGGTGGGACTAAGATTTCCTCTGAATTCTGTGTTGCATAGATCTTTATATTTTATAACTTTCCTTAATGAATATGCATTACTTTTATAATCATCCTAAATTATGTGAATCCCTGGAGAAACATCCTTCTCTCTGGAATTTGGCTCTCTCAGCCATCCCAAATGGGACAGACTGAAGGAATAGGATGTTCTTTTACCTCATTAGGCAAAACAACACATTCCCAACCTAAAACATTTGGCTTGACCATACACATTGGAGTGTTTGGTTTTGTGAATACACAGAGGCGTGGGCATATTTGTTGGGGAATGTGCTCATCCAATCAAGCAACACAGACTTCTTAGGCTTTTGTTTTGCTCAAGAGGTAAGGCGCTGTGGAGGAATACAGGAATGAGACCTGGCCTTGTCCTTCAGGCCTGGGAAGGTCAGGATCTCCCTGAGCGGAGGGATACACATATATGGAACGGGAGACAACAGCCAACACAACATCTGAAGAGTCACAGTGTCTAGTACCGATGCATGAACATTACAGCAGAGTCAGAAGAAGGAAAGGGTTGGAAAGCGTTCAGGGCATCGTGGCCCACTTGCCTCATTTGACACAGGAAATGCCATCAAGCTTCAGGGAACATTTTGAAGTTGTTCAGCAGTGCTGTTTCTTGTCCCCATTGCTTCTTGTATTGGGTTTACCACATAAGGCTATGGAAGAGTCTGAACGAACTTTTTGGCCAACCCAGTACCTATTCTGCTAGGCTAGATTGGCTTAATCGAGGCACATTTTGCTGTGAAAGGCTGTCCTGCCCATGGCAGAATTAGTTTGCCAGCATCCCTGGCCTCTCTACATGCAGGTAATATTCTCTGGCCCAGTTGTAACTATCAAAAATGTCCTGTCTGATCCTGAGTGACCACAGTGATGGTGTAAAAGTAACAGGAATGGGAATGTCAAGGAAGGAAGCCATGGGACTTCACTGGTGGTCCAGTGGTTAGGAATCTGCCTGCCAATGCAGGGGACACGGGTTTGATCCCTGGCCTGGGAAGATTCCACATGCCATGGGGCAGCTGAGCCAGTGTACCACAGCTACCGAGCTTGTACTCTGGAGCCTGTGAGCCACAACTACTGGAGCCCACGTGCTCTAGAGCCCGTGCTCCCCAAAGAGGAGCCGCCACAATGAGGAGCCTACACTCCACAAGCAGAGAGAGCACGTGTGCAACAAGGAAGGCCCCATGCAGCCAAATATAAGTGAATAAGTAAACGAATGAATAAAACTATTTTTTAAAAGGAAGCCAAGTTTCTCTCATAGATGATTATGAGTTTCTTCATCAACATGTTGAATTTGAGGTCACAGTGAGATACCCAAAGAGTAATGACCACCAGGCAATTAGGGCTAAAGACCAGAGTGGTTTAAGAGAATCATTCCATTTTTACTAGTCCCAGGAGTAGACATATGACCTCAAAATGGTGAGGCTGAGCTTGTGGTTGGCTCTGCAAAGAACCTGAACTCACAAACTTAAAAACAAAAGCAAAACATCTATGTGACCCAGACTACAAGGTACAAAGTGTCTCCAATCCTATTAGTTTCTTATTTAGCCATTCCCTCCTGAAGAGTATATAAGATACAGGCTGAGAAGATTATTTCTCTGAGGAGTTCATTTTATGTTTTCAGATATCATCAACATCCAGAGGAATTTATTTATTGCCAAATTAAATTCACGCTGTATCAGGTACTGCACAAAGATAACAGCACAGATGTGGTCCCTGACTTCTAGACTCTTACTGATACAAATAGGTAAAGCACTTACAGATAGAATAAAACATTCTAAACAATAAGAATAGAATAAATAGAATAAATGAAACATTCTAAATAATAAAACATTCCAACAATATGCTCATCACATACAAGTTGAAAGTACAGGGGAAGAGAGTCATACTGGGGAGACAATTTCAATAGTCACACAAAATGGCACTGAAGACAAAGCAATGTGGAAATGAGGTGGTCAGGGGCATCTCCCTCCCCCTCATGGAATCACCGAACAGTTTTCAGCAACGTGGTTCAATTCATGGAGTCTGTATCTCTCCAGCTGTTAAATGCCACTGACATTATCTGTTTGAGGATACATTCATCTATCTACTTATTCAACAAATATTGAATTTTACCTCCATATGCTGTTCCTGGGGTAGATCAAGAAATTTAAAACTGAAAGCAACATAACCCTTACCTTTGGATGAAGCTGATGAGAAAACAAACTTTACTGGAGGGAACTGTACCTGTTAAGATGCTCTTGACTATAGGTAACAAAAAATACAACAGAATGTGGCTTAAATAATGAAAAATAATTTTGATATGAAATTATTATTTCACATCAGAAAGTATCTCAAGACAGAGAGTTCCAAAGTTGACTAATTCAGTGTCCCTGTGTCATCACGAAGGACCCAGGTATTTTCTGTCTTTCTACTGACATCCTCAGTGTTGGCTTCATGAGTCAAGATGGCTGCTGTAATTCCAGACATCACATCCTGAAGCCACCACAGGTGAGACTGTGAGGCTTATGAGAAATAATGCATATATAAAGCATAGGTCCTAGCACATAGAAATGGCTCAAGGGATGTTAGCTTTTATTATTTTGTGATATTACGCTAGAACTGCCATAACAAAGTATCACATGTTGGGTGACTTAGACAACAGAAATGTACCGTATCACAGTTGTGATGGCCAGCAGTCCAAAATCAAGGTATCAGCAGGACTTGGTCCCTTCTGAGGGCTGTGAAGGAAGGATCTGTTCTAACTTCTCTTCCTGGCATATAGATGGCCATCTTCTCTCCCTTTATCTTTTTCTCTTTTTATAAAGTCATCAGCCATAGTGGATGAGGGGTTCATTCTATTGCAGTATGACCTCTTTTCAACTAATTATATCTGTAATGACCCTATTTCCAAACAAATCTATATTCTGAGGTGTTGACGATTAGGATTTCAACCTATGAATGTTAGGGTTGGGACAAAATTCAACCTGTTTTAACATTGCTTAGCAATGTGCTTCAGTGCAAGTATCTTTATCAATACTTCTAAAAGGACATTTCCAGAGATAGAAAATAGGGGAAAAGGCTTTGGTCAAGTGTTCAGCACACTAGAATCTCCCTTCTAGGTGACAAGTCCCTTTTATCTGACTATGGGTGGATTTGTAATGCATTTGGATGTGAAAGCCATTATGGGGAATTCTTTATATATCGAGGTCTTTTGGTAAAGGATGATGTTGTCTTCTCCTGGCCTTATTTCCTTTATTCTCGCCCCTCCAATTTCATCGCACCTACTTCCTTGCCCTCTTTAAGAAAAGACCAAAAACACCCTCTTGTATGTGTTTGCATTTCTTCCCTACATGGAGGAGAAAAACAATAGTGAAGAGTCTGGAGTACATTCTTATTTGCTGTTCTCCTTTTCTTCTGGTTGAGACTGTGCCTGGAACTGGGCCCTGGCTTTTATGTGGCCACAGAGTGAAACAGGAGTAGGGGGCAACAGAGCATGAGATGGTTGGATGGCATCATCGACTCAGTGGACATCGGTTTGAGCAAACTCTGGGAGATACAGAAGGACAGGGGAGCCTGGCATGCTGCAGTCCACGGGGTTGCAAAGAGTCAGACATGACTGAGTCACTGAACAACAACAGAGTAAAACAAAGCATAATACTTTCTACCAAGTTGCGCTGTTCTCCTGGGTGCAGGAAGAGTTTGTAAGTTATTAAAAGTTGAGTGAGTGCTCTGGGCTGCTCAAGACAAACACCAAGACCATCTGGACTGTTGGTCCATCTTTTACCTGGGGCCACAGTCACTCTGTCCTGGGCCTGGAGGGAAGTCGGATGGAAGAGAGGACTAGGTTTCATTTCTGGAAAGAGAGGGAAGAGCAGAGGGGGCCTGATAGGGATTCTCCTTCCTGTTCCCCAGCAGGACTACTGGCTTCTTGGTTATTCAAGCTGAGAAGCAGTCTGCTCTCTGCTCCTTCATTTTACCAGCTCCTGTCTCCCCCCACCCTCTTCCCTCAGATTTTCTTTCCACAGGATCTACAAGTGCTAGGGAACTGGAGCTTTTTAACTTTGTAAACCCGGACCTACCATCCCAGAGCTGCTGCCACTGGTGCACCCTGGCACACTACCTGTGCCCAGCCGGTGAGACGGAGAACCCAGCACTGCCTTTCCATTCAATTAAGACAATCAGATTTGTTCACTGTGATGACTTGCAGCTTGTATGCACAATTTTTAATTTCAAGCTAAGCTTCTGGAAAAACCAAATTAAAGACTCTTCTTTTCTCTTTTAATGCTTTACCATTAATATTTTCTAAGGAGAAATGAAAAAAGTTTCAGCATCTCCAACAGTGTGTTCCATGAGTTTCCTGGTGGGAGGTGATAAAGGCATTTTTTTTAACTGACTAAAAATGGTTAGCCACAACACCATGAAAATATCTCAGAATGTTTTAAAATGAAAAAAAATTTTTCTGTGACATGGAAATAGCCATTTAGAGGGGGGGTCCAGGGGCTGCCGGCAGCTTTGAATGGTTGATTTTAGCCCTCTCTGGACCTCCCTCATGATTTCCACACCAATTTTCATCAACTTCAAAAAAGCAAGCCACCCGAAGTACAGAGAAGGGGAAAAGTATGGGACCATTTGTTATTTTGGACACAGATGATTCCAACTGAGGGAGGACATTAAAATGTTTCAAGAAACAGCCTTTGAAATACAGCAATAGACTCACATCTATAACAGACTCTTCGTAATACAACCCCCTCCATTGAGCACAGAACCCTTTTGTGACTGTAGGCTTCAGATCCGACCCCTGGGAACCTTTTTAAGCAGTGGAATGTAGCCATAGCTTCTACTGATGCTTAACAACTGCTTGCACCATATACAGATCTAAGCATAAAATTATGGTAGACAACACCATCCTAAAACCTTCCACCATTTTAAACGTTGCTGTCAAAAAGAGAATAGACATGCATTGCTTTGCTACATATTCCTGGAGAAGAATTAATATCATGATATAAAGTGCTGTGTGTCCCTTAAGAGGAGGATTTCGGTTGATATGGCTGCAAAACAAAATTAATTTAACCTAATTTGCATGTCTAAAGTGAAGGTGTACTGAAGACCTAATGATTATCTACTGCTACTGCATATAATGTTGAATGAAAATATGAATCCCATCATCCCAGTTTTAATAATGACCTCAATTATTCATTGATATGCAGGCCTTTTCATGACCACCTTTCTGCTAAACTTCCCCACCTTTTCAACCTTATTCTAGTAGTTCTAAGGCTTTTGATATCCAAGAACTAGCCTACTCAAGGGCCCTCATTTAAACATTTTCTAGATGCTTATTTATTCTGATCACTCCTTATGTTTCGTTTACTCAGCCTCCGTCTTACTTAGGGTGAGCTGCTTAGGAACTGTAACTCTTAAAGGAGATGGAGGATTCTGAGGTCTGGAGGGGAGAGCAGGCGAGGCAAAGTTATGGTAAGATGCTTCTTTGCATTTCAATCAGGCTTAATACTTAAGCCATCCAGAGACTGTCATACTGAGTGAAGTAGTTCAGACAGAGAAAGACAAATATCAGATGCTATCACTTACACATGGAATATTAAAAAAATGGTACGAATGAACTTACAAGTCAGAGTTACAAATGTAGAAAACAAACTTATGGTGACTAGGGGGGATGGGGGGAGGGATAAATAGGGAGGTTGAGACTGACACATACACACTACTATATATAAAATAGATAACTAACAAGGACCTACTGCATAACACAGGGAAATCTACTGAATACTCTGTAATGACCTATATGGGAAAAGAAACTAAAAAAGGATATATATGCATACACATGCATACACACACACACACACACACACACACACACACACATATATATACACTTCTCTCATAGCTTAGTTGGTAAAGAATCTGCTTGGAATGCAGGAGACCCGGGTTCGATTCCTGGGTCGGGAAGATTCCCCTGGAGAAGGAAATGGCAATCCACTCCAATATACTTGCCTGGAGAAAGCCATGACAGAGGAGCCTAGCAGGCTACAGTCCATGGGATCACAAGAGTCGTACATGACTTAGTGACTAAATCACTCCACCATATATACATAATATATACACATACACATATATATATATACACACACATATATATGCATATATACATATATATGCAAATATATTACAAAAACCATAGTGCAAAAGCCTCAGCCCCACCACCAAATTTGGAGCCAAACACCCAAATCAAGTTATAGCTAGCTCAAAGGCCACATGGCAAATGCTCCCACCCACATCTGAAATGGGATGTAAGAGGATATTTATGTGGATAATCCCAGAGCTTTGTCTGTAACCAGGGGAAACACAACCCCAAACAGCAAAAACAAATACCTTCCGCTAGTTATTTGGGAAAAACAGAGCAAAAATACTTCCAAAGATGAGCATCGTTGGAAAAATCTAGAGAAAGATTAAATATGATCAAAGGCTGGTGAAATGAAATTGGAGGTTTCATCTGCATTTTGAAGAACTACATTTGAGTAAAAAAAATCCATCTAACCCAATTTAACAGAGACATGGGCTGTCAGTGGGTTTCTCTGGGCCAATCTCTTAGTGTCAGGACTAGATTCCCCTCCCAAAGTAACAACGAAGTAAAATGTAAAGGAAGGGAACCATCTCTCATTTTAACTGGCCTCAGAAATGTGCCTGGATCTTGGTGTGTGTTTCACCTACATTTAAATAACCCCAGCATAACATGGTAATGCTAAACGATAGGTGTGCGTATCTCAGTTCATATCTCTGCTCTGCTTCACCGTTCCAAAATGGCTTTTTAAAAAATTTTTTATTGGAGTGTAATTGATTTACAATGCTGTTAGTATCTGCTGTACAACAAAGTGAATCAGCTATATGTGTGTATGTGTCCGTGTGTGTGTGTCTGTTTTCTTATTTGCTAAATACAGGGGTTGGAAGAGATGGTCTCCAAAAACCTTGCCTGAATAAAAGCTCCAAGGTTCTCTGGCATCTTGTTTTCATACCTCAATCTTTAAGGGGAGGGGGAATGTGGATAAAATGGCAATATTTTATTTCCCGAAGCTTTGATTACACAAAATTGGCTGAGTAGGGAACTTACATCTCTCTACTCTCGTCTCCATATATAACGGCGTAAGTTGCTAACTATATGCAAGGAAGCATTCCTCGGGAAAATGTGAAAAATGTAAATGTGGTTAGAACACTTTTATAATGCACACATATGATCACTACTTTGTAAAGTTGGTGGGGGACTTCCCTGGCAGTCCAGGGGTTAAGACTGTGCTTCCACTGCAGGGGACACATGTTTGATCCCTGGTCAGGGAACTAAGATCACATATGCCACACAGGGAGGCCCAAAACAGAAAATAGGTGACCTCTGTTCTCTTGCAATCAGAAATCATACTGAAAAAATACTAAAGAACTGCTGGGAGAGCTGTGTTAGTGGTCTTAAAGAGTAAAATGGTAAATAAAATTATGACAGAAATATTGATTCAGCATGACAATTTGGTGCCATCTTAGTGGCTCAGAGGTTAAAGCATCTGCCTCCAAGAGACCCAGGTTCAATCCCTGGGTCAGGAAGATCCCCTGGAGAAGGAAATGGTAACCCACTCCACTATTCTTGTCTGGAGAATCCCATGGACGGAGAAGCCTGGTAGGCTACAGTCCATGGGGTTGCAAAGAGCTGGACACGACTGAGCGACTTCGCTCACTTACTCTGATGCCCTTGCGTGGCAGCCTAAGTTTATGACAGTCAGCTAAACGATGGTGCAGTGGGGAGCTTCATTTGTGCCCATTGCTCTTCATGTGCAAATGAAGCTTATAACTTCAAGAAAGTTAGTGGTCAAAATAAATAACCAGATTAAATACCACCTTCTCGGTTTTGGGTGTCCTTCAAAGACTTTCAGAATTGGCATGCCATTGCCATGGAAGGGAATGGCTACCATTTTGCTATCAGAGGTCAGTGAACTAAATATTATATGGCTAACCTTGGTATCCAAACAGCCAGGCAGCCCGACAAAGGTCATCACCTGGGTGTTACTACACCCAGGGAGTCTGATACCTGTGTTTTCCAAAGTGGTCTTCACATTAGATGACGTGAATTCTCTTCAAATATTTCAGTGGATTCCCTCTGGGCTCACGAGGAAACACAAACTCCACAGATGGCTGAGAAAGTCCTACGTATGCTTATTGCTCTGTTTCTACTGCTGGGACAGTACCAGACCTGAAGTGGGCACTTGAACACTTGCTAAATGAATGAAAATTCTGTGTGATCTGGGTCCCTGCTCACTTTGCCTTCCTCTCCATTTTCCCCAGCCATTCTGGCCTTTTACAAGTCCAAAAATCACATGAAGTCTGCTCAATGTTATGTGGCAGCCTGGATGGGAGGGGTTCGGGGCAGAATGGATACATCTGTATGTATGGCTGAGTCCCTTCACTGTTCACCTGAAACCATCACAACATTGTTAACTGGCTATACCCCAATACAAAATAAAAAGTTCAAAAGAAAAATAAATAAAAACTATAAAAGAATTATATAAAGTAAGCTTGACCTCAGCAACAAAGGAAAAAATAATTTAGCAATCTCAGAAAAAAAAATGTTCACATTGCTTCTGTATTTGTATATGGCTCTGGATCAGAAAATAAGCATGAATACAGAATGTTACACAATATCTATAAAGAGACAAGATTTCTTGAATGAGGTCACCAAGAAGTTTTTTTTTCCCTTAAGAGAGACCATTCCATTTTTTCCTGCAATGATAGAAGACACCTGATGAAACAGGAATTTTTCGGGTTCTACACTGGAGAATCTGATGCACAGCCAGGAAGGAGAAAAGGCATCTCCCTTAGTTGTTCCTGGGACTCACAGCCCAGGCTGACCCACTGGCTCCAACGATGCTGGCCACACAGATTTCTGGGCCCGCCAACAACGGAACAGAAGCCGCAGACGGCACTGCTCTGCCGTGGCTCGTCGGTTCTGATCAGCAGGGCAGGCACTGATGGCCGTGTATTATGTTCAATGGGCCTCGCTGGCCTGTTCCAGGAAGCTGCCGGGGTTTGCTCTGAGCTGATTCCAGAGGCTGTATTCATTTCCCAGGGCTGCTGTAACACAGTCCCACCATCTTAAGACCAAGAGAAATATATTTTCTCACAGTTCTGGACGTGAGAAGTTTAAAATCAAGGAGTCGGCAGGGCTCTGCTCTGAGGACTCCAGGGAAGGCTCCTTCCTTTCCTTTTCCAGCTTTTGATGTTGCCCAGCAATGCTTGGCACCCCTTAGTTTGAAGCTGCCTCACTCCGGTCTCTGCTTCCATTGTCATGTGGCCTCCCCCTGTGTGTGTCCCTCTGATATCACATGGCTTTCTTATAAGGTCACCAGTCCTTGGATATCAGTTCAGTTCAGTCGCTCAGTTGTGTCTGACTCTTTGCGACCCCATGAACCACAGCATGCCAGGCCTCCCTGTCCATCACCAACTCCCGGAGTTTACTCAAACTCATGTCCATTGAGTTGGGGATGCCATCCAACCATCTCAACCTCTGTCGTCCCCTTCTCCTCCTGCCCTCAATCTTTCCCAGCATCAGGGTCTTTTTCAGTGAGTCAGCTCTTCCCATCAGGTGGCCAAAGTACTGATGTTTCAGCTTCAGCATCAGTCCTTCCAATGAATATTCAGGACTGATTTCCTTTCGGATTGACTGATTTGATCTCCTTGCAGTCCAAGGGACTCTCAAGAGTCTTCTCCAACACCACAGTTCAAAAGCATCAATTCTTCAGTGCTCAGCTTTCTTTATAGACCAACTCTCACATCCATACATGACCACTGGAAAAACCATAGCCTTGACTAGATGGACCTTTGTTGGTAAAGTAATGTCTCTGCTTTTTAATATGCTGTCTAGGTTGGTCATAACTTATTTTCCAAGGAGTAAGTGTCTTTTAATTTCATGGCTGCAATCACCACCTGCAGTGATTTTGGAGCCCAGAAAAATAAAGTCAGCCACTGTTTCCACTGTTTCCCTATCTGTCTGCCATGAAGTGATGGGACCAGATGCCATGATCTTTGTTTTCTGAATGTTGAGTCTTTAAGCCAACTTTTTCACTCTCCTCTTTCACTTTCATCAAGAGGCTCTTTAGTTCTTCTTCACTTTCTGCCATGAAGGTGGTGTCGTCTGCATATCTGAGGTTATTGATATTTCTCCCGGCAATCTTGATTCCAGCTTGTGCTTCTTCCAGCCCAGCGTTTCTCATGATATACTCTGCATATAAGTTAAATAAGCAGGGTGACAATATAAAGCCCTGATGTACTCCTTTTCCTATTTGGAACCAGTCTGCTCCATGTCCTTCTAACATGTCCTTGGATTTAGGGCATACCAAATTGAGATCAAACCAATCAATCCTAAGGGAAATCAATCCTGAATATTCATTGGAAGAATTGATGCTAACACTGAAGCTCCAATACTCTGGCCACCTGATGTGAAAACCTGACTCATTGGAAAAGACTCTGATGCTGGGAAAGACTGAGGGCAGGACGAGAAGGAGGTGACAAGAGGATGAGATAGTTGGATGGCATCATAGACTCAATAGACATGAGTTTGAGCAAACCCTGGGAGACAGTGGACAGAGGAGTCTGGTGAGCTATAGTCCATGGAGTCACAGAGTCAAACACGACTTAACAATTAAACAATATATCCAATATGACTTAATTATTCTTCAAATAATTACATCTGCAAAGCCTCTGTTTTCAAATAAGATCACATTCCAAAGTTTCAAGGTGGCCATGAACCTTGCAGAGGACACTATTCAACCCAGCCTGGTACCCAAGGCAGACAGATGACCTGTGTCCAAGAACAGCCAAAGCCTGTGTCCATCTGCCCCTCCATCAACAAGGGCAGTTCCCTCTGACTGCGGCTTCTTCCTGTTCTGTGGAACTTGGGCCTCTTCACATGTGTACTCCATGCACCTGCAATTTAGACCATCACTCTCTCGTATCATTTTAGATCTGGGGTGATTTTTATTGCCTTCCCTTCAAATCCTTTCCAGTGTGATACTGATAAACCAGTAACAACAAAGCTCCAGCTCACACTGGAGCTGCTCAATGGTGAGACAGTCTCAGAGCTGGGACCTCGTGTTGGAACAGGGTCTTCCCTCATGGAGACATCAGTCTTGCAGCTGCGTTAAGAAGCAATGCTTTGTTGAAATCCTGGTTGCACGGTGGGAAATGCAGCAGCCCACAAGAGCAGCCAGACTGTCTGCCTGGAGCGGCACGGATATTTTGGGTGGCACGTCGGGGGAGTTATGAATGGATCCGCTTCTCTCCCTACTCTCAGCTGTCAAGCCAGCAGTCAGGGCAAGCTGCTTCCTCCTGGGACAGGAACAAGGTGGTTTTGCTGACAACATCTGCACATAGAAAATGCCAATTTCAGAGTGGGCTGGGCAGCAAAAGTATCAAGAGAGTGGTGCCTCCAGAGACCAACTTGATCCTGTGCATGTGGAAACTGGAATGCTTTCCAGGGCGTAAAGAGCAGGTTTCTTTTTTTTGGCTGCCTGATCTTAGTAGCAGCATGAAGGATCCTTAGTTGCAGTATGTGGGGTCTTTCAGTTGCACCATGTGGAATCTTTAGTTGCAGCATGCAAACTCTTACTTGCGACATGTGAGATCTAGTTCCCTAATCTGGGCCCTCTGCACTGGGGGAACAGAGTCTTGGCCTCTGGACCACCAGGAAAGTCCCACTGGAACAGAATTCTTGACCTCAGGGAGCTTTGAGTGTACTGTCACCTGTGCGACAATGGCTTTACCTCTTATGTGAGGGGCTGACACCTCCCAGAAGTAGCTGGAGATGGCCGATTTTTCCTAATTAGAGGAAACAATAACGTTTCTGATAACACTACCTTCTCAGACAATTCTGTTTATTTAGTTCACGCCCAATTCCCAAACGTGCAAACTTTTAGAGGTACTGCCTGATTCTTCAGAAAGTCTCTAAATACCCCATTTGGAGACCTGGCCTCTTCACTAATAAAGTGAGTATAAATGCTTAGGTACAATAGCAATAAGACATTAGAAATACACAGTGGAAAGTATTTATTCATCCAACAAGATTTGAATGTCAATATATTCTAGGCACTCTGCCCAGGAGGAGACCAGGGTCAGGGTGAATGAGATGGGCTTTCTCTTCCGTCTGTGATCTACTCAAACCAAAATCAAGTGGTCTGCTCCTGCCTGGCCAAAACTGTTTGAAAATGAAACCCAAAACCACCTGCTGCCTGTTTCATAGGGGACTGCTCTTTGCTGGCCGGGTCGTGGGAAAGAATACCCTTTGGAGAAAAATACTCCTTTGATGGGACAGTCAGGAAAAGGGCAGAGCTGTTCTCAGGGGTTGGGCCCATTTGCTTCAGTCAGTGCCTCAATGGCCATCAGGGAGATGCCGTCACTGTATCTTGCATGGGGAACAGAGACAGATAGTCAACACCAAGGGCCCAGCACAGACAGAAGTGGGATGATGCCTCACTAACCTGGCTGCCATCACGCACCAACCCCAATGCATTAATAAACTGACCATTTTAAGAGATCATACATAGAAACTCCAATTTCAGAGATGGAGGGAAGGGAAGGCCCTTTTGGAGAGATTGAGTGAGTGATGCTTGATGGCAGAGGGGCCATGTGGTACTGAGGAAATGGCTTTAGCTCTAGAACCAAAAGAACCTTCTTTACCATCTCTTCTCTGCCACTCAATAGCTCTGGGTCCTTAAGAAAGCTCTTTAATCTGAGGTCAAGTTTCCTACAAAATGAAGATAAGCATAGAGTAAGAGTGAAAGGAAACATAACTAAAGGGTCTGAGATATGGAAGTCCCTAGATAAAAGTATTGCTGTTAATAATATACAGTGTATTTAGGACAAAGTTAGGCAATGTTAAATGACCAAATTCTATGATGTATAAAGCAGCATGAGGTAAGAGGTAATATCACAACATATTTCTATGCAGTGTTAATATTAGAGAACCCTGGGTTATTTCTAAAATGCATAGGGATCTCCTCAGGTTATTGATGGAAGGATCAATGGCACACACACATATATATGTATATACATTCATATATGTGTATATGTACATATATGCATATAGATATGTGATTATATGATTAATAACATACACACAGTAAACACAGGATGAGATTACAATCATATTCTAGATGGAGACATATACACAGCAATGATTAATGCCTGATTTGAGGTCACACAGTGTCCAGGTAGAACAGAAACCAACAGTATTAATACTTTAGTTGTTGGTCCTAGCATCTTCATTTTTAAAATATTTATCTATTTGGCCTTGTCAGGTCTCAGTTGCAGCATGTGGAATCTTTGGTTGCAACACGTGAACTCTTAGCTGTGTCATTTAGGATCCAGTTCCCCAACCATGGCCTGAAACCAGATTCCTGCACTGGAAGCAAAGAGTCTTAGCCATTGGACCACCAGGGAAGTCCCAGTCCTGCTATCTCTACACACCGGTTCTCAGAGAATTATAGTTTGGTAAAGATCTTTTGAAATTGACTCACACTAACCAGAACACTTTTGGATCTTTTTCTTGGTGGGGGAGTGCCTTCCTATGGAACTCGTAACAGGGAAATTGAGGTGCAGGGCCCTTCAAGTTCAAGCTGCTATAGAAGAAATCTGTGCCCCATTCAAAGTCCAGGAGATATAAGAGTTAATGGAAAATAAGCCTAGCCAACTATTTCTCCTAAGGGCCAGACAGTAGGTACGTTCAGCTTTGTGGGCCAAAATACGTGACAGTCTCCGTCACAACTAGCCAGCAGCCAGACACGCTCTGTAATTGAGCGGGAGTGGCCGAGTTCCAGTAAGACTTTATTTGCAAAAACAGGCACAGGCTGCGCTTGGCCTGTGGCCCATATTTTGCTGATTCTTATCCTCATGGACCCTACATTCTGGGGGTAGGACAGAGGCAATAAACAAACTACAATTGAAAACAGATTAATCAAGGAAGGCCTGATTGTGAGAGTGACTTTTTTTTCCCTTAACGAAGATTTGAAGTTGGTGAGGGAGTTCTATTTGGGAGAACATTCTAGAAAGGGGACAGAAGGCACAAAAGCCCTGAAGTGGGGAGAATCTGAGGGTTGGATGGAGTGGATCAAGTGGGAAAACCTGGAGAAGGAGTAAGGCAGGGGACTTACCTGGTGGCCCAGTGGCTGAGACTCCATGCTCCCCATGCAGGCGCCCCGGCTCCGATCCCTGGTCAGGGAACTAGATCCCACATGCTGCAACTAAAAGTTTGCATAACACTGCTAAAGATCCTGCATGCCATAACTGAGACCCAGTGCAGCCAAATAAATAAATATTTCAAAAATTTATTTAAAAAAAAGGAAGGCAGAGTACAGATGACTGTGCAGACCATAGTAACCAGGGCTTTCATCCTGAGCAAAAGGAAAGGTCGGTGAAGATGCCAGAAGTAGGTCCTGATGTCCGTGTTACAAAGATCATTGTTGGACACAGATTGTAAGAAAGCTAGAGGGACCATAGGCAGGCCAACTGGAAGAAGCTGCAGTACCAAGGTGAGAAGCAAGGGTGGCTGGAAGATGCTATGAAGTCTGAAATTCTGATTATATTCTGAAGGTAAAGCCTAGAAGATCTTCTCAAGGGTCAAGGTGGGATATTATGACCAGGAAGCTTTGTTAGAAACTTAACTTTGCAACAAACACATATTTAATACACAGTGTGCGAGGGTAAATAAAAGCAAGAATGTAGGGTCAACTTTGGATGTATACTTCTGGCAACTGATATTTGACACTATGATTTTCAGTTTCTCCCAGATTCATGTGATTTTCATTCTCTGTCTATTCCAACTTAACATATGGAGGATTCACCTATCCTAAGTGGTTTCTGAGCAGTTTCTATTCTATAGAATGAATCTGCTGTGACTCTAGGCTAGCTTCTTGATCCTATGGAGAATGTATCCCCATGTGTTACAGACTACGAGTGTGGTGCGGTATATAGGTAACAGTGGTTAGTGAAAAAGGGATTCTGTGGTCAGATGGCCCTGCATAATATAGTACCTTTCCCAAGATTCCAAATGCACATAAAAATGGTAAAGTGTCTGCAGTCTTGAAGCAAAAAAAAAACAAAAAACAAACAAACCCTCCAAACCCATGAAACAAAACAAAAAAAGTCCAGGGACCTCCCTAGTTGTCCAGTGGTTAGGACTCTACACTTATACTTCAGGAGGCCTGAGTTCAATCCCTGATTGGAGAACTAAGATCCTGCAAGCTGTGAGGTGCAGTCACACAAAGAAGTACACAAGTCATTTGCATTTTAAACAAAAACCAACCAACCAACAAAACCGAAAAGAACAACTCTTTAACCTGAACCTCTCTCCCCAACCCTAACTTTTACCACTTGCTTCCTCTTGCCTGCTTGCTTCTACCTTAACTGAAAAGAAAATCAATACACTCATTAACAGAACACTGAACTTCTAGTAAAGAGAAACACACTCCTTAGAGATCTGAGAACCATTAGACAATGTATGCAATCCTGCCCTGCCAATCTCACGAAGTATTGCAACGACGGAATGCATTTATCTACACAAGACTAGATTGCAGTAGTCAGCACATGGGCAAGACCAGTCTCCTACAAAAAGTGAAGTCAAGGAAAGATGTCTCAAACAAGGAATAAAAAGATCATGGGTTCCCACACAGGCTTAGAGCCTTGGAGTAGAGGCTCTCTTGAGAGGCTGCAAGGAAGCCCAGCAACAACCAAACTTTACTTTTGCCATAAAGCTGCGTTTTGGAGACAGTGATGTCGCAAGATGGTGACACAGATCTGTCACAGCTTCATTCCTCTCACAAGAACACCTGAAAGCTCTTCATGGATGAGATGCCACTGAGAAAAATCTAGGAAACAGGGGTAGGGCTGAAGCACCCTCATCATCACAGAGGCCCTGGCAGACCACATTAGAAGGACAAGAGGGGCTGCTACACGCTGACCACGTGTCCCTCCCCCAGGTCAGCAGAGCACCGCATTCTGCCCTGAGTCTATGGTTCTCCAGCGGGGAAAGGAGAGCAGGGGGGATGTTCACACTCCCTGCACTGCAAGTGGTTTCCTGGGGACTCCCACTCCCACTCACAAATAACCCAGGAATTTGTGGGGCTCAACCACTAGGCATGTGAGACCTAATCAAGGAGTTCTGTAAAGCTGCAGGATACAAAACTGACATGCAAAAATCAGAAGCATTTCTATATAATAATAATAATGAATTATCTGAATAACAAAGAAAGAAAATGATCCCATTTATAACAGCATCAAAAAAATACACAGACATAAATTTCAGTAAGTGTAAGATCTCTACAACTTAAAAAGACACTGATTAAAAAAAAAAACTGAGGAAGACAAAAATAAATGGAAAGATATCCCATGTTAATGGACTAGAAGGATTAATATTAGTTAGTGTTAGTTGCTCAGTCATGCCCGACTCTTTGTGACTCCATGGACTGCAGCTCACCAAGCTCTTCTGTCCATGGGATTTTAATATTAAAGTGTCCATATTAATGAAAGCCATACATAGACTGAAAGCAATCTATATCAAGATTCCAAATGCATTTTTTTAAACAGACGTAGAAAAATAATCATAAAGTTGACATAGAACCACAGAAGACTCCAAACTGCCAAAGCAATCCTGAGAAAGAAGTACAAAGCAGGAGGCATCGGGTTTTCTGATTTCAACTTTTATTATAAAGCTAGCGTAATTAAAGGGCTTCCCTGCTGGCTCAGTGGTATAGAATCTGCCAGTGTAGGAGACGTGGGTATGATCACTGGGTCAGGAAGATCCCCTGGAGAAGGAAATGGCAACCCACTGTAATACTCTTGCCTGGGAAATCCCATGGACAGAGAAGTCTGGCGGGCTACAGTTCATAGGGTTGCAAAGAGTTGAACATAACTTAGTGACTAAACAACAACATAGTAATTAAGAGTACAGTACTAGCATAAAAACAGACACACTGAACAACGGGACTGAATCAAGAGTTCAGAAATAAACTCATGCATACATAGTCAATTAAAGTTTGACAAGAGGACCAAGAATACTCAGTGAAGAAAAGACAGTCTCTTCAATGAATGGTGCTGGGAAAACTGATATTCACATGTAAATGAAGCTAGATTCCTAACTTATAACACCCACAAAATTTAACTCAAAATGTATAAACTTAAACATAAGACCAGAAACTGTAAAACTTCTAGAAAAAAAACACTGAAAAATAGCTCTATGATATAGATCTTCACAATAACTTTTAAGATGATAACAACTAAAGCACAAGCAACAAAATAAACAAGTGTCACTACCTCAAACTTAAAAGCTTCTGCACAGCAAAGGAAACCATCCACAGAGCAGAAAGGCAACCTATAGAATGGGGAAAAAATGCAAACCATTTGTATGATAAGGGGTTAATATCCAAAAGATAGAATCACACAACTCAATAGCAATAAATCAAATAATTCAATTAAACAACTGACAAAACACCTGAATGGACATTTTTTTCAAAGAAGATAGATGAATGACCAACAGGTACATGAAATGTACTCAGTATTTTGCTCAGGGAAATGCAAATCAAAATTGAGATCAGCTCACATTGGTTAGAAAGCCTATCATCAAAAAGATAAGGGAAAAAGTGCTGGAGAGGATATGGAGAAAAGGGAGCCCTGGTGTACTGTTTGTGGGACTCTAACTGGTGCAGCTACTATGGGTAACACTAAAGAAGTTCCACAAAAATTAAAGATAGAACTACCATATGATCCAGCAATTCCACTTCTGGGAATATATCCAAAAGATGAAAATACTATGTCAAAGAGATATTTGCACCCCCACGTCCATAGCAGCATTACTCATAATACTTAAGACATGGAAACGACGTCAGTGTCCGTCGATGCCTGGATATAGAAACTGTGTGATATAAATGGAATATGGTTGGCCATAAAAAGAAGGAAATCCTGCCATTTGTGGCAACATGGATGGACCTTGAGGATATTATGCAAAGTGAGTTAAGTCAGACAAATACTGTATGATCTCACTTGTGGATTCTAAAAATTAAAACCAAATCAAAATAAAATGATAGGAAAAGAGATCAGGTTTGCAGTTACCAGAGGTGGGGAGAGAGGGTGGAAGAATTAGATGACAATGGTCAAAAGGTATAAACTGCCAGTTATAAATAAGTACTATGGATATCACGTAACACTGCTGGATTGCATATTTAAAAGTTGTCGAGAGAGCAGAGTTCTCAATACAAAGAAATAAACTATTTTTCTTTTGGGGGGTATTGAGATGATAGATGTTAACTAAAATTACTGTACTCATCGTTTCACCATATACATAAGTCAATTCATTTATAATGTAAACCTTAAAGTCACACAGTGTTTGGCAAATGTATCACAATAAAACTGGGAAAATGAAGTGCAACCTTTTGAACTGTATTTCGTTAATCCACTTACTGAGTAACCAAAAAAACTGCAGGAGAAGATGTGAAAATGCACTTTGATAACAAATAAAAAGAAGAAAACAGAAAGCCAACTTGAGATTTTATAGTACACTCTGTACTTAAATATATGATCACATTTTCTGGGTTGCATAATATACCAATTCTATTTTGAAAAGATACTCATATATAATATTTTCTGATTATGAAGATACACAAGATTATTACAGAGAATTTAAAGTACAGAATAAATATAAAAAAGACAATTTAAAACATTTTAATCTACCAAGGAAATAATTTACCAGCCATAAAATTCCAGTCCATTTCCATTTTATTTTTCTGTACATACATATTATAAACACATTTCCTTTTTTTCCCACAATTGGAACCACACTTCCAAGTTTTTTAAGTCTTTTTTGCTTTTGTTTCTTACTAAACTGGATAATATGATTATCTCCCTTTGCCCCTAGATATTGTTCAATGATTTTTAATATCTTCATAAAAGTTCTTCATGTGGATACACAATTAACTCTCCTTCCATGTGTGGGCATTTAGCTTTCACATTTCCACTGTGTCTAGAAACCTATAGAAGCATTTTTCAAACAGAGCTGTGTGTGTGCCTCTCTGACCATTTCCTCAGGATAAATTCCTAGAAATGAAAGTACTGGGTCAGAGGACACAATTTTCAAGTTCTGCCACTTATTTTCAGATTTCTATCACTTTCTGGAGAGGAAATTTATATTCCCAAGAGCAATGTATAAAGAATGTTTATCTCCTACTACTCCTCTAGCACTTAATATTACCTTAAAAAATATATGCACATTTCTCATTGTTACGCATGTCTTATTTTTGCTTTGATTTGTATTTTTTGGATTACTCTTGAGTCTAGACGGTTTTTCCCCATGTTTCTTAAAGATTATTTTCTCTTTGTGAATTTATGTGTATTGCTCATATTTCTATCTAGAGTGTTCATCTTTAAAAAAAATTATTCAAGACTATACTGTGATAGTTTTTACTAAGGCTTTGTTGCTAGTTTAATTTTAGATAAAGTCTTTCCAATCAACCATAGTAGAGGTATTGTTCTTCTTCCTGTAATTCAAGAGCTAACAAAAAAAAATCAATTAGAAAATTCAGACTGAGGCAAAGATGGTACCTAGAAAAATTATACCAACCAAATTTCCAAACAGGTGATGGCAGCTGGGGATTCCTCTTCCCATGGCAAATGTTTTTTCAGGAAGTTATCCTGAAGCAAGAAGTATACAGACCTTCAGTAGTGACCTCTCTGACTCAAATGCAAAGTCCATCTCAGGATTTTTGGTTGGGTTTTTCTGGGTTCCAGGGGTCCTGGTCTCAGGGTTTCAGCTGTAAGATGGAGAGAAGAGGATGCCTGGGTAGAGAAAGACAATCCACCTGAGAGTGTGTTACATCTTCACACACCTTTTGAGACATTTCAGGGTTGGCAGTCTTTTTAGCACAAACGTTCTCCTTGGATTTGTTTCCACTGACATACATATCAACTGTAGGTAAAAACAAAGCTGCCTATCACAGATGTTAAACAATGATTTGTTGAATGATTTTGCCGCTGCAGTTTCTACTCCGGGAGTGGCAGTGAGTGTGCACATTTACACGACTTCTTTGGCATCATCAAAGTCACTTAGAAGGATGCTCTTATATGAGCAGATTTTCTGCACTAACAAGAAACAGACAACTATTTTTCTCTCTCCGTTTCACAGCTCTCGTCGACCAGCCACTGGCAGAAGTCACCATTCCTTCAGCTAAGAAATGCTGCTTTCCAAAATCCTTTGGCAAAATCTTCTAGAGATTTGTTTTTCTGTTTCTTCCTAATTTAGAAACAGTCTTCAAAGAGAGAAGAAAAAAAACCCTGACATATCAATGTGAGAAGAAACCAACTCATTTAATTCTGCATTTCTTTCACAGAAAGTTTCAGAATTTATCATCGATGACCAATAAATTGGATGAGATCACCGTGGGGTAAAAGTCAACAAGAAAAGTTATACCCCAAGATTCAATTTTTTTTTAATTGAAGAAACAACATGTGACCCAAATTTAAGATTTTATTAAAATCATTTGTAAATTGACATAATATCTCAGTGATGAAGGAAAACTTTGAACAAAGCAAAAATAATGAGCTGTGTGAATTAACAGAAGGGTGAACAGTGTTAAGTGTGGCATTTAAATGATTACATGATTTTAATTATTCTTTTCATAATAAGCAACTCTGTGAACATCTATTCAAGAAGTTGAAAGCTGTGCCTTCTATGGAACTTGCAGCTGAATTAAGGCTTTGTTTCCTGCCTTCGGCAATTTTAAGAAAACAAATGGAAATGATTCAAAGAACTTATAAAAAATCCACCACCTATCGAAAGAATTTAAGGTAAGGTGGTAAGCATTAGAAAGAGAAAAACAAAACAAGCACATACACACACAGAGTATTCATCTGTGAGACAGAAAAGAGAGAACAGAAGTAAGGACGAGAGAAGTGCCCGGAAGTCCGGCTCAGGCCGACCCCTTATTTATTCTTGGCTGCCAGGGGTTTCCGGCTGATCTTTTTAGATTTGTCATTATTTTTCTTCGGCGGTTCTGGGTTTGCCTGCATGTGTCTGCCGTAGAGGCTGAAAAGAGAGAGAAGGGAAAATGTGAGATCCACCTTGTGAACACAAGATACACTTCTGCTGGCAGAGTTTTCATCAACAGACTCATCTCCAGGCACATTGAGGGAGGCTATGAACACAAGGGCATTTTTGTTTCCTCTGGGTCATATGCTGGATTTACACATGTGCCTACACACACATGCACACACTCTCTTTCTCTCTCACTCACTCCACCATGCCGTGAAGTCCAATTCTGGACCAGTCTCTTGGAATCATACACTCTGTACTAACTAGGAAAAACGTGAGGCTCAGCTTGGCTGCTCCAGACTGAAGCTCCACAGTTCGTGAGTGTTGGAGTCGACAGTGACCAAAACTTGGTTGAACTGAAAAGACAGAGTGTCCCCTTAGTGCAAAGTGAGCAGTGAGCCGGCCCAAGAGCCCCGGGGCTGGGTGATGCGACAGAGAGCGATGGTGTCCGAGCCTGCGCTGGCTGCTCACCCGTGATGGATGGCACCGGGGTGGCGACCACCCATCAATGCCACATTAATAAGCACCGCTGATTAAATGTTGACGAAGTACCCTGCAATCACAGCCACGGCATCCATCGCGGAGCAGAGCTGGTTCTGTGGCTGAGGGGACTGAACCTGATAGCAGACAGTAATTAATCGGTAATTTATGAGTCGTTCTGGTTAAACTAAATTAAAAGCCACCCGAAAGTGAAAACAGCTCAACCTTAACTCCCCTGGTGCTATAATTGTGTCCCCGAGAGAGGCCAGTGGGTGTCTCAGTGCTTCCCTAAGAGAGGCAATACCTGACCCCACACTGAACAGGGTGGACACAAACACTGACCTTCCTGTACAAGGCGCCCCGTCTTCTAAGATCCACGTGGGTAATTGACACCCTCTCCTGAACTTGGAGTACACTCATGCTCCCGATGACACTGATGCTGTGCTTGATGAGCTGAGGGACAGACCTGGCGCCTGGAGTTGTCCAGTTGATGGGGCACTTAGGCAAAGTTGGACTCTGGGTTTTGACAGGTCATACTGTAGTCTGCTTCTCCAGAGGCTTCCGAGCATCTCCTCGGAAGCAGGATCTACCAACAGTGGTCATGACCTTGGGTCTCTGTTTGCAAGAAGTTTAGAATGCGGAGTGTGGCAGCAGACAGACCTATAAGCTGAAGAATGTTAAGTCCAGCCAGGTGCTGGGAACATTCTCCAGGTAAAGGAGAGCATCAAGGAGGAAACACATGTCCTTAACACATCACATCAGAGTCTGTAAGTTAGCATTTAACTCCTGTAGAAGATTCCTTAGAGCAGGGGTCCCCGACCTCTCAGATCTCATATCTGATGATCTGAGATGGAGCAGATATAGTAATAATTATGTGTACCATAAACGTAACATGCTTGAATGATCTACCAACCACCATTCCCCTCACCCCAACGTCTGTGCAAAAACTGCCTTCCATGAAACCAATCCCTGGTGCCAAAAAGGTTGGAGACTGCTGATAGAAGACTTCTGAATGGAGTCTAACTGAATGGAGAGGCAGGCCCAGTCCTGCCCAGTGTCCACAGCAGAAACATCCCCAAGAGAACCTGCCATCCAGGAAAATGGATCTTTAAACCTACATATGCTCCCTCCCTACACTTTTTAAGAAAACTGGAGTATCACTGCTTTACATACTGCATTAGTTTTTGCTGTGCAGCAAAGTGAGTCAGCTCCATATACGTGTGTCCGCTCTCCTGGATTTCTTTCTGATCTAGGCCACCACAGAGCACTGAGTAGAGTTCCCTGTGTTATACAGCAGGTTCCCACTAGCTCTCTATTTTACACATGGTAGTGTATGTCAATCCTAATCTCCCAACTCATCCCACCCTCCCTCCCCCATGTGGTGTCCATATGTTTGCTCACTATGTCTGTGTCTCTATTTCTGCTTTGCACATAGGTTCATTTGTACTATTTTTTAGATTCCACATACATGCATTACCCCTACACTTTAAAAGGGGAAGTTGGTTCCCCTCAAAGTCTATGTTGTAGACACCTGGCAGTCCTGGAGCCAGGCAGAGAAACACTGGTTTAGGCAGAAAGGAAGGCTCAGCCAATCTGGCTTTACCACTGTTACCAGCCCCACTCCCAGTGACGCTGCGGCTGCTGCTAAGTTGCTTCAGTCGTGTCCAGCTCTGTGCAGCCCCATGGACTGTAGCAGTGGGTTGCCGTTTCCTTCTCCAATGCATGAAAGTGAAAAGTGAAAGTGAAGTCGCTCAGTCGTGTCCGACTCTTAGCGACCCCATGGACTGCAGCCTACCAGGCTCCTCCGTCCATGGGATTTTCCAGGCAAGAGTACTGGAGTGGGTTGCCATTGCCTTCTCTGAGTCCCAATGATGTTCCTGTCCTAACTCCCCAGAACTTGCTGTTGACCAAAGGGACTCTACAGAGGAAATGAGGTTAAGGACCTTGAGGTGGAAAGATGGTCTTGCATTTTCTAGGGGTCCCAATCTGTGCACCCCTTCCCCCACCCTGCCAGCATCTCTCCCAGATGCACCAGAATAGGGAGAGCAAACTGAGCCAAAGGAGAGCTGTGTGTTACATTCTTCACCTATATCAGACAAGCTGATCTTCCCATAGCGTCTGCCCCTCTCCTCCTCCTCCCAGGATGCTGCTTTCCTAGAGATCAGCAGCTTAGTGCTACAGCCGGATGTGCACAAGGGGAACTGGTGGGGGTGGGGCTCTGGTCTCCAAGCTCCTCCCACTTGGCACGAAGCCAAGGTCTGACTGTTCTGAGCACCCACAAAGGCATCTATGGTCTCAGCATCTTCCATTGTAATTGCTTTCTCACAGCTTCAGGGTCTCTCCTTTCCTTTCCAAACTCTTATCTCTACACTCATTCTTGCTCACAGATAACATCCAACTTTAAGGATCACAAAAATCTATAAATACACAGCTCCCTCATTTGTGAACTTGGAAACCTGGTAAAGACTCAGGGGCTGGGAAAGTGGTATCAACAGAAATAAAGAGTTCAGAGGAGAGAGAAGAGATGAAAGACTCAATGAGGTCCTACTATGCACCACATCCTGAACACGCAGGCACAGAAGGCTTCCTGGAAGGAGTGGCGGTGTTGCCAGGCCCTGACAACGGTCACGAAGCAAAGTCATTTCAGCAGGTGTGCCAAAGCTGCTTGGGACTCAGCAAGGCTCCTCTATTCAGGAAGAACTAGAATGTTCCAACCTTTCATCGCCTGCCTTTTTAGACTCAGACCCCACTGTATGCCTGGCCTTCCTGGGGCTACACAGCAAGCCACTCACTACAAAGGGTCAGAAGGGAGACTGAAAACTTTCAGTTAGCCTCTTATGAGCTGTCAGTTCTAGGCACGTGATTAGCAAGCCTCATCCCCACCGTGCCTTCGTTTCTTCATCTGTTAAAGAAAAAATGATGTTGTTTTCTCATATGGTGGCCGTAATGCTGAGGTAAGCTGGGCACCAGGGCATGACATGGGGTTAGAATGATTAAATAAAGATAATTATATGATTACTTCTCTAGGGTTTCTTCCTCTGAAAAATAACATGGTATTTTCTACTGACACCAAATCTCCAAGCATATATGGAAGAAAGGTTTGGATCCTCTTTGAAGAAAGCGACTCAGGCTAAAGGCACTGTCCCACTTCCTCCATGAGTCACCAGCGGATGACTCTGCCCTGCCCTGCGGGATCCTCTCACTGCTCCAGCTGTGTGCCAGATGACAGCCACGTTTCACTCTCATCTGTAGACTGGATCCATCAGAGCAATCATTCCCACCTGGAGATGTGGCTCTGGCTGGGCAGGAAGGACGAGCTTCTCAGGGTCCCAAGTCTTGGATTCCCTCAGCTATTAATATTAGCCCTGGGGCCTCCACTCAGTAAGTGTAGGGGACAGAATAACGGCCCCTCAACATGTCCACATCCTGATTCCAGAGACCTTGGGATCTGTAACCTTATATTGCTAAAGGGACTGTGCAGAGCTGATTAAGTTACTGCTGCTGCTGCTAAGTCACCTCAGTCGTGTCCGACTCTGTGCGACCCCAGAGATGGCAGCCCACCAGGCTCCCCCGTCCCTGGGATTCTCCAGGCAAGAACACTGGAGTGGGTTGCCATTTCCTTCTCCAGTGCATGAAAGTGAAAAGTAAAAGTGAAGACGCTCAGTTGTGTCCGACTCCTAGCGACCCCATGGACTGCAGCCCACCAGGTCCCTCTGTCCATGGGATTTTCCAGGCAAGAGTACTGGAGTGGGGTGCTGTTGCCTTCTCTGGATTAAGTTAAGAACTTGAAAAAAATTTTTCTTGGAGTGGCTTTAGAATGTTGCATTAGTTTCTGCTGTATACCAAAGCCAGTCAGTTACATGTATACATATATTCCCTCCTTTTTTTGGATTTCCTTCCCATTTAGGTCGCCACAGAGCACTGACTAGAGTTCCCTGAGCTCTACAGTCAGTTCTCGTTAGCCATCTATTTTATATGTAGTATCAATAGTGTGTATGTGTTGGTCCCAATCTCCCAGTTCATCCCGTCTTTTCTTCCTCCTTTGGTATCCATGTTTGTTCTCTGTATCTTTGTCTCTATTTTTGCTTTGCAAACAGGTTCATAGATGGAGAGATGATCTTGGGTTATCTGGGTGGGCCCAACATAATCCCAGGGGTCCTAAGAGGGAAGATGGGGGTACAGGAGGACCGGAGTCAGGGATGCTCAGATGCTGGCTTTGATGATGGAGCAAGGCAGGCTCTAGACCCTAGAAAGGCAAGGAAACACATTCTTGCCTAGAGCCTCCAAAAGATGAAAGCCTGCTGACACCTACATTTCAGACTTCTGACGCCCAGAACTGTGAGAGAATATATCTGTTCTGTTTTTGGCTACTAGGTTGGTGTTGATGTTTGGTGGCTAAGTCATGTCTGACTCTTTTGCAACCCCATGTACTGTAGCCTGCCAGGCTCCTCTGTCCATGAAATTTCCCTGGCAAAAACACTGGAGTAGGTTACCATTTCCTCCTCCAGGGGATCTTTCCAACCCAGGGATCGAACCCACACCTCCTGTCTTGGCAGGTGGATTCTTTACCACTGAGTCACCAGGGAAGCCCTTTCTGGCCACTAAGATCATCTTAATTTGTTATCAGAAGCAACAGGGAACCCATACAGTAACTGAATCTCTCTGGGGCTGTCTGTGAGGGATTTCACTTAGTTTTAGCAGGAGAAATTTTCTTCTGGGGTAGCAACTCACTGACAAGTAAGAAAAGTTAAAAACTAAGTTGCAGAAAGGCCACAGAAGGAGAGTCTCCAAGGAAAAATGGGTGCTGTCCACTAGAAGAGGAGGAGGTGGGCAGGCCAACTATCCCCTCTCTGCTACAGTGAGACAGGATGGGCCTGGCTCCCTCTATGCGCTGAAGCTGATAGTCCATGTTTGAAATGCATCCGGAATTAATTTACAGAGGTGACAGTGAAAAGATGGATAGCTCTATGCCTCTGAAAGGAGTTGTATCACACGCAGTTATGCGCAGGGCCACATGGGGAAGCACCAGGTTGACTGGGAGGCAAAGGAGCCCGGGGAGAGCAAAGCCCAGAGTCTTTATGGGTGGTTTCACAGGAAGGAATGGGTAAAACAGGGTAGGTGTGTAATTTGATTAAAATCTCAGAGCCTAGAGTGAAAGAAGTAATCTCCAGTTGCCCAGTGCCTGGACCAGAGGGAATATTGGCTTGGTGCATCAGAGTTAGAGAAAAGAGGTGGTCAGGATTCGGGCTTGGGGCTTGGGGTTGGTTGGGTTGGATGTGAAAGGCATGCTAATGGATGAACTGTTCGCTCCTCTGGGAATGAGAAGCATTCTCCCTTGCCAGCATCATTAAATACAGGAAGTGAAAAACAGGACTGATCTATGCAACCTGCAGTGTTCAGGATGGCTTCCTCCCCTCCTGACCTTTCCATACTCTCCTTTCATTATGTAACTTCCACCTCCTTGATCTTCGAAGATTTCAACTAACCCTTGGATTCTGGCACAAGATGCTTCTTGATGAGCACATCCCCTCAGTGATCTGCTCAGGTGGTACCCATCATCTGTCCTACAAGAGCCCTGGCTCACTGCACGGGGGATTCTGGAGAACGGTCCTGGGGCTTCGAGCATCTGCATTCCTGAACCCTGTTTGCTCCAAAGGACGTGTGACACTGAGCAGGTCACTAACTTGCCACAGTCTGATGTCTTCATCTGCAAAATGATGAAAACTGCTACCTTGAAGGGCTTGTGTGTAGGGGGGCGGAAATTAAATCAGACACGGACAGGGTCTTGTATGCAGGCACAGAACAGCTCTTCCAGAGCAACAGCTGTCACCTTTAACCTCTCATGAAGGCCCAAGACCCAGGCTAAGCCAGCCAATTCCTCCTGCTTCCCAGACACTGCCTCTGAGCACAGCCAGGAGTTCAGCTTTGCCATCATGAGCTTGGGTGGCAGACTCTACCTCGGGAAGGTTTCTGGGGGCACTGAAATCTGGTCATGCTAGTGAGAGAGCACTGACAAGGAAGACTGGCTCCCTGTCACGGATGGGGCTGCAGCATCAGTCACCAGTGGGCGAGGTGGTCAATTCAGAATACGGAGTGAACCTGTGGCACAGAGTCTTGGAAAATCTTCTCTCCTCTCAAAGCTGAGGTCTACAGAGGATGACTGGGAGCTGTTCATGGAAGGAGAAAAGTCAACAGAGAACCAGTTAAAGTGACAGGAAAGGATGAATTATGCTCAGGAGTCTGATGAACAGACTTCTGACCGTGAAGAGAGTCCTCAAAGGCGAGAAGCCTATGGATGACCTGTGCTGTGGGTGATGAACGAGCCAGCATCACTTAGCTCATGAGGGTTCTCGTCTGGTCCCTGTGGGAACGGACCCTGACCAGAGCAGCTGTCTGGAGAATCCCAGCTGCAGATCAGCTCTGGAGGATTCATCAGGAAACGATGCCGTGAACAGGAGAGGTCACCAGCCTGGTCACTTGAGAGGCATCGTGTTAAAGTTGTCTGCACACTGGCTCCTGACACTCCACACAACTCAACACCCCTGCCTGGTGACATCTAAGATGGCACAGCAAACAATTCCAGCCCACGAGAATGGGAATGCATTCATTTCTCAGCAAACATTATATTGAGTAGTAGTATGATATACATGCTCTATTATTGGTGGGCATATTTATTTAACATGGGCATATTCATTTTGCAAAAAAAAAAAAAAAACACATTTGAGTTTTACTGTTTCTGTTCAATCCAAGGGTCTCGTTGCAGCCCCTCACACCGCTTCATGATTGCAGCAATGAACACCACTGGGGACTGCATTTTTCCTTCTTGAAAAGTCTCCTCTCCTGGCTCCAATGCACTATCCTTGTTCTTATTTTACCCCTGGACAATTCTATAGTCCTTATGGTTTTGCTTTAAGCTCATTGTATTCTCTTCCCTAAACCGATCATCTGATTTTGTAGCTTCAGTGAGTATCTCTGAATATGAGCCCTCAGAGTCACTGCCATCTTCAAGCCCTGCTACACCAAAACTCCCACTTGTACACTGAACCATTAAATCCAACCAAATGCACACAACAGTTCCCTACCCCAGTTCCTCAATGTCCCTCTAATGTCTCCAGACCTCCAGGACCAAAATGATGAAGTCATTCTGGCACCTGCCTCTTTTTTCAGTCACCCTATTAATCAAGTTTGATTACATCCTCCTCTACCACAGAAATTCTCAGTCTGTGGCAAGGGAGGATCTGAAGCTCCAAGCAAAGCTATATGTGCCTTTTTTCAGCTGAAAAGTGAACACAGCTTTCATCAGCTTCTCAAAAGGTTCATGACTCAATGGATTAATAAGATGCTTTATGGTACTTATTCTTGTTTATATCATCATATGATTTTATTCATTCTCTTTTTCTTCTACCCTAAAATATGGCCATTAGATTAGCGTTAACAGGTTCCTTCTCAGTCTCCATTTTTTTGGCTGTGCTGTGCAACTTACGGGATCTCAGATCCCCAACCTGAGATGGAACCCCAGGTCCCCGCAGTGAAAACACCAAGTCCCAATCACTGGACCACCAGAGAATGCCCCCTTCCTGATCTCCTTGGTAACAATTCCTTCCTTCCTTCAATGTGTCCTACACACAACTGACAGAATTCTCCCTCCTTGGTTTATGCAGGGAAAGCAGCATCCACTACCCACAGGATCAAGTACCCAGCCTGGTATGTAACAGAGTATCCGCTGCCCAGGCCATGCAATGCCTACCCAGCCAAATTTCATCTCTCTCTGTTCACTAACAGACCAAATACGGAAACGCTGGTCTGGAGGAGGGCAACGTAGAGTGTGGGAAAGGTAGGCTGAGTGTTAGCTTTGCCACCTATTAGCTCAGTAACCTCAGAATCTGATATCATTCTGGAATCTCTGTTTATCTTTATTGAGAACTGGGAATATCTGCATACTGCCTATACCTTGCAGGTGATTTGAAAAAACTTTTGAGTGCTAAACCCATCTAAGGCCTTTGTCAGCCAGGATTCCTTCTGGTCTCAGGTTTTGGCTGATTTGTGTTACTACTGCCTGGAATGCCCGCCCCCATCCTTTCTACAACTCAGATCTCATCCACATATTCAGGCTTTTCACAGCTTTCTCTGCTCTGCCCCCTGTTCAACTTCTGCCTTCACAAAATACTGTGGTGTTTATTGAGATTTCATCATTAAGTCCTTCAGAATAGACAAAGCAATTTCTGCTCTTGGCTGTTACTTCCAGGTACTAGTAGAGTGCCTTGATCAGGACACATGGTAAATATGCTCACCATGCAGTCAGCATTCACTACCACAACTATCCAAGAAAGAAGGGGCTTTCATTATTTTCATTTTCCAAATGAGGAAACTTAGGATTAGAAAAAGGTTCAGGTCACCCCCAGGTAATGACCCCAAAGTTCAAATTCTCTAGGCATTAAGTACATGGGCTTTGCTGGCGGCTCAGTGTAAAGACTCTGTCTGCAATGCAAGAGACATGGGTTTGATCCCTGGGTCAGAAAGAGTCCCTGAAGAAGGGAACGGCAACCCACTCCAGTATTCTTGCCTGGGAAATCTCATGGACAAAGAAGCCTGGTGGACTGCAGTCAGTGGGGTTGCAAGAGTTGGACAAGACTTAGCAACTAAACCACCAACCAGCACCACCACCATCTTTCTGGATTTCTCAGTTTTGTCCTCTTCATCAGCCTACCATTTTCTCAAGGGTGGGGACAGCAGACTTCACTTCTTTTGTATTCTACATATGCAAGGCACTGCTGGAAGCACATTGTGTGCTATGTAAATATTATGTTTCAGAATGCCAGGTATATGAGAGGTACAATATGCTGTGCTTAAGTCATTTGCTCCTGTCATATGCCTCCCTCCTGTTGTTTTGGGTGTTTCCATGGAAAGTCCTTATACAGACCAAGAAAAGAACCAATTTGAAAAATCTCAGTATATGGCCAGTGACAATAATGGAGAGAAATCATTTTGTGTCTAATCTGTAATGTTATGGTAGGATGCTAAATTTAAAATCTCTGCAAATAAATCTGTGGACAAAGTGTGAAGCCCAGATTATTAATAAGCATTTGCCATATCTTTATTTATCCTATCTAGCAGCTTCTGAGGGGTTGGTGACAGAACCTCAGCACTTAAATTGCTGAGTCTTAAAGAAAAAAAGGGAACAGTTACCATATTCCCATGAGAAGTCTCATTAATTCAAAAGGCAATTTTTTGAGATCAAACCTCCAAGAGATGGTTCCATGAAAGTCACTAGCATCAGGAGGTGTCTTTTACATTCTCCATTATAACCCTCACTGCTCTCTGCCCTCAACATACAGTGTAAAAAGAAATTATCAACATACATGTGTGCAAACAGCACCTGTATAAATAGCCAAGAAGAATCTGTAGCTGGCTTAGGACAGATATTAAACTACACAAAAAAATACAAAATGTAAGGCGGATTTTAAAAATACCCCATACATTCTAGACTATCTGCCCCACTGGAGGAGAGAAATGAGGATTCTGGCAGAACAAAACTAACAATCTCATGCACAAAAGATGCTCATTAAACTTCATCATCCTGTCTACTCTAATGATGCTTTTACTTAATAAAAATTCCCCAAGCAGTTGCAAGGATATTAGGCAAGGTCTTTGGTTATGTATCAGAGGTCTGAGCTGTCACCAGCAAGCATGCAGTTTGGGGGGTAAGGCTCCCTGGGGAAGGAGCAAATACAGCTTTCACAGAATACATGCAGAGAAAAATCAATAACTGCAACTTGCTTCCCTGCTTAAGCATTTAAGAGAATAGGTAATCCTTTTAAATTAAACTGCAAAGTGCTAAATGTTGCAATTTCCAGAATAAACTAAAAAAACAAAGGAAAACAGGAGAAGAGCATTTTTGTAAGTTTTCTAAGCAAGCTACTTCCTTAATAGACTCCAGATCTGAAGTACTGGAGAATATTTTTTATGAAAAGAATTATTTCAAGATATCACTATGTTGAGGCTGCATAGGTGTCTATGTGTTGGTAATACACAAACCTATTTATAGATACAAGGAAGGAAGTGACAAGCATTTCTTTATTTTGTTGTTGTTTTCTATGTTTTGACCATACCACATGGCATAGCATGTAGGACCTTAGTTTCTGACCAGTGATCGAACCTCTGACCCTGCAATAGAAGTCCATTAATCAGTGGACTGCCAGGGAAGTCCCAAGAAATTATTTCTATTACATGCATGTAATACCACCAAAAATTATTCCTAAGAAAACATTACTATTAAAATTCACAATCTTGACATGCGTATGTGTAACTGATTTAACTTGCTATACAGCTGAAACTAACACAGCACTATAAATCAACTACAGTCCAACACAAATTTAAAAAAAAGGTCACTAACTAGAATCTGGCTCTCAAAAGCTAAACAGTAATTATCTAATAGATCCCTTAACATGGACAGCTAGATGATAATTCTATATAATCACAAATTATTGCTTCTGTCCACATTATACAACCCATCTTAAATTTCATGTCCAGTCAATACAGAGTTGGCTGGAGAGATATGAGAGTCGGCGTAAGAATGAGTTTTGACACCAAAACTTAAAGGCAGAAAGGTTGCCCTCTGTGTGTAAAATGATCACGTCAACACAAATGAACCAAAGCAGGAACTCAGAAAGTCTCCCCAAGAAACACCAGCACAACTCAGGCCAGAAAGATTTGATTAGAAGCCAGCCAAAGGTATGAACAAAGCTGGAGAGAGACCCTGTGCATCAGAAGAGCGCTGGTGTCCTTCAGCAACTCCAGCAGTTGGGTAGACGCAGGCAGTGGGCGTCTACAGGACCCAGCTGGGAGTTCTGTGGGCACCTTGATAATGTCTGTGAGTGCAGGAAGAGGAAAGAAACACGATGCCACTGCAGCCCTTTCAAGGCTTCATGGTACAGCTGGGGCCACCTCCCTGCCTTCTGCCATGACCCTCCATGTTCCCAATCTCCAGCACATGGGCAAACAAATCAGGCCTCTGCCCATTTCCGAGGTCCATACTTCTATTCCCTTAGTTCAGAATGCTTTTCTCCAGGTCTCCGTAAGATCGGCACTCGTATCGTCCCTGTCGTACAGGTTAGGGAAAGGACATAGAGAACTTCAATAACTTTGGTTTCAAAACCGTTCAGTCTCAACCTTCTCCCTTTCCTCTGGGTGCAGACACTGGTTTGTACATGAGCCTGTGGCCAACCTGTGCCAACCACAGAAAGACCCAAGATCTTACCTCAAGCTATTGGGAAGAAGAGCCCTTTCTTTTGAGTCGAATTAGGAGCCTAGATCTGCTGCTGGCCATGGTGGCATCTGAGAAGAGAGCTTGCCTGGGAAAGAAACCAGCAGGCAAAGCAGAACTGACAGATGGAGGGAAATGGAGTCCAGAGACACTGAGCCCATGCTCATGCCATGCCTTAAAAAACCTATTTACTGTACTGCTGGATTATTAGTAATATAAATTTCTTCTGCATTCCAAGAACACTGAGCCCTGAATGACACATCACTGATCTACTTCAAATGTGAGTTCCTAAGAGACTTTTTTGCCCGCATTCTCTCTCTTTAACCACATGCGTTTCCTTCATACCACAGTCACAATATAATTATTTTGATCATTATTAATTGATTTGTTTGCCTCCTCCTTTAATGGAAGATTAACTCCAAGAGGACAGGAATCTTGTCTGTCTTCATTAGTATCCCCTCTGACCGGTGCACCACGGGCACCCAATGATTGTTTGCTGATTGACTGAAAGCACATATCACTGCACTTAGTAGGATGTACTGCAATATCCAACTACCTGAGTCTCTTACCAGCCGGATCGTTAGTGCCTCTGAGGCAGGAGCTGTCTTAATCCTTTTGTTTCTCTTGTGTTGGCCACACACTAGTCACCAAATAAACATCAACTGGTGGACTGAAAGAATACATTTTTAAAAAATATTCTTAATTGCAGGATAATTACTTTATAACGCTGTGAAGGTTTCTGCCATACAGCAATATGAAATGCCACAGATATATGCATGCCCCCTCCCTCCCCATCCCACTCCTCTAAGGTTGTCACAGAGCACCAGTTCTGAGTTCCCTCCATCACACGGCAGACTCCCACTGGCTATCCGTTTTACATACGGCAATGCGCATGTTCCAATGCTCTTCTCTCAAATCACCCCACCCTCTCCTTCCCCTACTGTGTCCAAAAATTTGCCGTTTATGTCTGTGTCGCCTTTGCTGCCCTGCAAGTAGGATCATTAGTACTGCCCCGAAAAAGTATCTTAGCCGAGGAACATTTCCTGATTCATTCCTTAATTCCACACTCATCAAGTGAGGATAGACATGCCTCCCATACAGAGGTGTTCACTGAGAAAACACGTGCTGTGTACGCCAAGGCAAGTCTTTTAGTCTTCAGGAGCAGTTTTCCTCTGTTAACAAAATTCTGGGCCCCTACATAAGCTCCTTCTGTTGTTTTCCCCAGTCTCTGTAGGGTTTTTGAGGCTTGGAGAGGTGAGTGGAGGTGCAGAAAATGCATCGTGGTGCCATTTTGTGAAGCTGCTTGGGAACCGTCCATTCTTCTCTTGTGGAGATTCTCATTTTAAAACAATGTTTAAATGTTTAAAAGTTTCTTTTGCTGTGGACCATTTTTTAGAGCCTTTATTGAATTGTTGTAACACTGCTTCTGTTGTTTATATCCTGTTTTTTTGGCCATGAGGCATATGGGATCTTAGCTACCCAACCAGGGATTGAACCTGCAGCCCCTGCATTGGAAGGCGAAGTCTTAACCACTGGACCACAAGGGAAGTCCTGGAGGGTCCCTCTCAAAATACTGTGTGACCAGGGGTTTTCATTCAATTCCTTTACAGCACAGTAGGTTTTATTGAATATTAACCATCATTTTGCAGAAGGCAATGGCAACCCACTCCCGTACTCTTGCCTGGAAAATCCAACGGATGGAGGAGCATGGTAGGCTGCAGTCCATGGGGTCGCTAAGAGTCGGACATGACTGAGCGACTTCACTTTCACTTTTCACTTTCATGCATTGGAGAAGGAAATGGCAACCCACTCCAGTGTTCTTGCCTGGAGAATCCCAGGGACGGGGGAGCCTGGTGGGCTGCCGTCTACGGGGTCGCACAGAGTCAGACACGACTGAAGCAACTTAGCAGCAGCAGCAGCAACCATCATTTGATATTAGCAAGAACTAGCTGAGTACAGGAATAGCTTAACACAGAGGATTAAGTCAAAATGAACATTATAAAAACGCTGGGGATTTCTTCCTTTCCTTCGGACAAATTAAACATCAGAATAAATTTTTATTATCATGGAAAGATGGGAGTTTTTCGAGCCACATGTGGTTCCTTCAGGAAAGGCTTGGTGTTCACGATCTTTTAAGTTATTAAGCTAGTGACTGTAACAGCCAAATGCAGGCAGCATACGCTACGCACCAGCATTTCCACAGGAAGCTTCTGTGGCATTTTCTGTATTAACTCATTTAAGCCTAAACGAAAGACATCATGGAGGGCTGCACAGCTGTCCTGTGCGTCTAGATATAAATGACGCTGCAACTGGAACACCAGTGTCCAAACAGAGAAGCTTCCGCTTTGTCTTTGTTTCTCAGACACAGACCAATGGTAAAGCGTATCTACAGGTATTGTTACTCTTCTCTTCCTCTCGGTGGCTATTAATGTGGACTCCCTGCTTCCAGGGCCCTCCTCCCCTCTCAGCCCAGATGATCGGATGACGTGACACTGGCAGGTGACTCAAGGCCAGGTCAACTGAGAGCGAGCCGTCTCTAAGTGCTAGTCTATACAGGTTTCAGAGTGCGTGGCAGATAATACTGACTCAGGAGGCGAAGGCTTTGGAATTAATCCATTGACTAAGGTAATCTGTGCTTTCCTAGATAGGAAATGGGGCATTTGGACTTAAACAGGGGTGGGAGCTATCTGATATATGCACTGCCACCCTCCCGCCCCTCGCCTTGCACACAGACTGAGGATTCACTCAGAACACATCCAGAACCTACTTACATCACACCCTACAGGCAATGGCTTCAACCTGGTCCAAGTTGGGCATTTGAATGGAACCCGCACGTTGTATGTATGAAATGTGTGTAGGACTCTGCTTACATTAAAAATCATTTACCCTTAGGAAAAACCACATTCAGTGAAACCTCCTATCTCCAAGGTTCCTCTTATGTTCAGGTGAGACTACAGCACAACGCCTGAGATTCTAAGCAGCACTGTATTACCTGCCTCTCCTCTATGTCCACTAGAAAGTCTGTGAGGTTATGTTCCACTTAGACAGCAAAGAGAGGAAAACATAAATAAATAAATAAATAACCTTAGAAGTCAAAACCAGAAAGCATGCATCTATCTACAGACGGATGCAGCCATGAGGCTCTTGCCAAGTGGACTTCAGGAGGCAGCAGCTACAAGTCAATTCTAGTCATTGTCTCTTTCACTTCTTCCCTCATCTAAGCTGGGCTCTCTCTGAAGTGCCAAACCCTGCCATCCCTGGAACATGGCATGTCAAGTTGACGGTGCTTTCCCTCCATTACTGATTGCAGTGTTTTAACTAGTGGCGAGAGGTTGGCAGTAGAGGAGAAGCCAGGCTTTTGTGGCAAAGAAACAAAACAAATTACATGTTCAGTTCAGTCGCTCAGTCATGTCCGACTCTTTGCGACCCCATGAATCGCAGCACGCCAGGCCTCCCTGTCCATCACCAACTCCCGGAGTTCGCTCAAATTCACGTCCATCGAGTCAGTGATGCCATCCAGCCATCTCATCCTCTGTTGTCCCCTTCTCCTCCTGCCCCCAATCCCTCCCAGAATCAGGGTCTTTTCCAATGAGTCAACTCTTTGTGTGAGGTGGTCAAAGTATTGGAGTTTCAGCTTCAGCATCAGTCCTTCCAATGAACACCCAGGACTGATATCCTTTAGGATGGACTGGTTGGATCTCCTTGCAGTCCAAGGGACTCTCAAGAGTCTTCTCCAACACCACAGTTCAAAAGCATCAATTCTGTATTCACGCATATATGTGGAATCTAGAAAAATGGTACAGGTGATCTTATTTGCAAAGCAGAAGTAGAGACAGATGTAGAGAACAAACCTACGGATACCAAGGGGAAATGGTGGGTAGGATAAACTGGTAGACTGGAATTGATATATATATATACACTATGATATACTATGTATAAAATAGATAACTAGTGAGAACCTATTGTATACCACAGGGAAGGCTACTCAATTCTCTGTGGGGATCTAAATGGGAAGGAAATCCAAAAAAGAGGGGATATATGTAAACATACAGCTGATTCACTTTGCTATACAGTAGAAACTACCACAACATTATAAAGCAACCATACTCCAATGAAAACAAATCAAAAACTAGAGTGGATATATGAATAACTGATTCATTTTGCTGTACACCTGAAACTAATACATCACTATAAATCAACTACATTCCAATAAAAATTTTTTTAAGATACAGAAAATCAACAAAAACCCCAAAATGGTGCTCGGGAATTAGCCCAACAACTGGGGAAGAGAATAATGGAGAAAAACATCTATGAGAACTCAAGAATAGAAGAGCTTTTAGATCTCCATCTTCCTTGAGCTTTAAGCTCTACAGCAAAAACATACTTCAAAAAGGAATGGAGGATTAAAAAAAGGAATTGTAGCTTTGATATACTCAGCAGATTTAATACATGTCATCCAGTTCCTCCTAGTTTTTTTTTAATCAGATTTTTAAGAGTTTCAGAGAAATTTATGGTTATCAAGTGCAAAAAGGTTAAATATTAAGATGTCTGTGGCTTCTGCTGGATGTTAAAAATGGTCTACTGGAGAATTCCGTGCATCAGCCATGAGCCTGGGTGGGGGTCCTGGGAATTTGGGGGGAGGCGAGGACTCTCTCCTGGGGCTCCAGCTTTAGTTGCCTGATGGCCCCGTTGGGCCCTGAAGTCTCGGAGCAAAACTGTGGCTGTGGGTGGAGAGAGAAGAGCCTGTCACAACAGACCTTTTCATCCAAGAATCTCAAGTGTTTCATCTAGGAATCGCACCCACCAAACACTCCTGGAAGGTGTTAGTGCTAAGCACAGACGGAGGAAGTGAGGCGGAAGTAGAAGCATGAGGTGGAGGTGCCAGAGGCCCGGGGTTTCTGCAAAATCTGGCCTGGTGCTGCTCTTTGTCACAGTTTCCGGTACAGGCAGACCCTGCTGTACTGGGCTTCAGAGAAATTGCGTTTTTTATAAATTGAAGATTTGCAGCAACCCCATGTAGAGCAAGTCTATTAGTGCCATTTTCCTAATAGCGGTATTTACTTTTTAATTTTTAGTTTTTTTGGCCATGCTGTGTGTCATGTGAGATCTTAGTTCCCCAACCAGGTATTGAACCTGCGCCCCCCACATTGGAAGTGCAGAGACCTAACCATTGGACTGCCTGGAAAAAGTGAAAGTATTAGTTATGGACTGTAGACCCACCAGGCTCCTCTGTCCAAGGGATTCTCCAGGCAAGAATACTGGAGTGGGTTGCCATTCCCTTATCCAGGGGATCTTCCTGACTCAGGGATCGAACCCAGGTCTCCTGCATTACAGGTGGGTTCTTTACTGTCTGAGCCACAAGGGAAGCCTGGACTGCCAGGGAAGTTCCCCCAGATTTAAATAAAGGGGTGTGTGTGTGTATACATTTTTTTTTAAAACCATAATGCTATCACACACTTTATGATGTCAACATGACTTTTATATGCACTGGGAAACCAAACATCATGGGACTCACTTTATTTAGGTATTTGCTTTATTGTGGGGTGCAGTGTGGTCATGATGTGGCCACGTGATGACACTTGGGATCACAAAGGGAACACGTACTCAACAGTTATTTCAAATATTAGAAAACATCATTCTGTTACAAATGACTCAAACTGACCTATCTTTGCATGGAAAAATACTCCCCCCTGAATAGCTGTTAATCAAGAAGATTTCTGCCCGACATATATTGCCTGGAATGGTAAAAACAAGCCCCTCTTAGTCAGCCTACTGAATACCTACAGTGAGTTCATTTTTCCTCTCATAAATATTTCAGAAAGCTATTTTTAAAGTCTTATTTTTAAACACATATTAGTCCTTCCAATTTGTGGAGACATATTCTCTACTTTCACGTATGTAGAGCATAGCTCAGTCCAAAACAGGAGATTCACAAAGGTTAACTTTAAATTTTCTAGGAGCCATGTTAAAAAAGGAAAAAGAAATAGATGAAATCAAGTTTAGGAATATATTTAATTTAACCCAATAGATCCCAAACATGATCATTTTAATGGGTAATCTGTATCAACATGGTAAATGATCTATTTTATTCCTAATCTAAGGATAAATGATTTAGTAAGTATATCATATAAATTTAATGATGTCTTTTTTGGTTCTAAGTGTCTTTGAAATCCGGTGAGTATCTGAAAACCCTGATAGCATATCCCAACCAGAGAAGCTGTAGTTCAAGGGCTCAAGAGTCACATGTTATTAGCAGCTATCATGCTGCAGAACACATATAGAGACCATTTGAAAATGGTGCAATCAAGCCACCTTTGTCCTTAGATGAAAGACATTGTGAAAGCTGATGGACCCTTTCTCGACACATGGTTACTTTTAATGTTTTAAGAAAAGTAAGGATGGAAATATGTACATATGTTTTATAAATATACATAAAAGAGTATATATACATATTTTTAAGAGTTATTCCATTCACCTAGGGGTGTTCCAATATGTTTGTTTGTAGTAGTTATGAGTATGAGCCTGGAAAGGTCATCAGGCCGACAAACAGAACTCCTAAAGCCCGTGAACTTGGTGAGAGAAAAGTATAGTCAGTCCCCTTCTTCTCCAATGGAATAAAACATAAAAACAACTGTAAGGGCCAAAGAAACTCAGCACCAAGTAGATCTTCACTAAAAGGGGCTCAAGCAGCAGCAACAGCTCCAGACCACGTGCGTGCAAGAGTTTTGCTGCATCCCAGGCAAGCTGACTTCCTCACTGAGCTGCGTTCCATTCACTCATTTATTTGCCATGCCACACGGCATGCATGCAGGATCCTAATTCCCCAATCAGGCATCAAACCTGTTCCCTTGTAGTGGAAGCACACAGTCCTAACCACTGGTCTACCAGGGAAATTCAGCCGTGCTCTTTTAACTTTTTTTTTTTGTATTAGGGTATAGCCAATTAACAATGTTGTGACAGGTTCAGGTGAACAGTGAAGGGACTTAGCCATACACATACAAGTATCCATCCTTCCCCAAACTCCTCTCCCATTCAGGCTGCCACTGACTTTGAGCGGAATTCCCTATGTTACACAGTAGGTCCCTTAACCAATTTAAAATTGGTTATTCACTTTAAATATAGCTGTGTGTACATGTCTATCCCTTCACTCCTCAGCCTCGCTGCTTCCCCCTCATGAGCCCCTGTGGCGAGCTTCTATAAACCGAGCCCACAGGTCGGGGTGGGGCTCAGGGGACAGAGCAGGGTGAAGGGCCAGAGTCTGAATTTAGTATTTGCCACTGAAAAAGAAGCGTACTGAGTGGAGTAAGTCAGAGAACGAGAAATATCGTTTGACATCCCTTATATGTGGAATCTAGAAAGAACTGATACACACGAACTTACTTACAAAACAGAAAGAGACTCACAGACTTAGAGAAAGAACTTATGGTTGCTGGGGGGAAGGGACAGGGAGTTTGGGATGGACATGTACATGCTGCTATATTTAAAATGGATAACCAACAGGTCCTACTGTATATAGCATATGGAACTCTGATCAATGTTATCTGGCAGCATGGATGGGAGGGGAGTTTGGGGGAGAATGGATATATATATATGGATGGCTGAGTCCCACAGCTGTTCACCTGAAACTATTAGAACATTGTTAATCAGCTATATCCCAACACAAATTAAAAAATTTAAAACAGTAAAAAAAAAAAGGTTAAAAAAATAACCGGCAGCGGGGTAACCTTGGAGAACTTAACTTCTCTGAGTATGCTTTCTTATCTAGAAAATGGGATGGATGATAACAAGAGTACATAGCGCATAGGGTTGTTAGGAGGATGAAATAACCCAAAGTACTTAGCAGGTATCCAACAGGTACTTAATCAATAAGACTTTTACATACAATGTGCTCTGAACTGGGCTTGTCCATTCTAAACTCAGCTGGAGCCACAAAGTTAGAAAGTGCCTCATGGCTGCATGCCCAAGTTTTACACAAGATGCAATCTCTTTCCAAAGAGATATTTTCTTAAATGCTACAATTTGTATGCTTGAGAAAAAAAAAAACCACACACACACACACACACAAATGGCGGAGAACATAAGCTAGGGGCCTTGGATAGAAACCTATCAAAAAAGTTAGTCACTTTCTGAGCCTGGTCCTCATCGAACATTAACACATAACCATGTTATTCAATGACAAAGATGATCATGGAGGCTCTTCCTGGAGAAAGATGCAATCTCTTTTGCTCTGCCAGGGTTCTGAATGGGTGGATCCCCAGCACCAATGGGAAAAATAAATAGGGGTACTGAATACATTTTCAGTCCTCCTCTTGCATCAGCCCTCCCATTCACAGGCTAAGCTGTTCTGGAATCTATTCAGAGGGGAACCACGTTACATAAGACTCAATAATCTTAATGGTAACTCTGCAGTGAAAGTGTCATTTGTTGTAATGAACACTGATCATAAGTTAAGCCCTGAGCTACTCTCTCTGTTATTTTTCATTATACTGTTCCTTGCTCTGTTATATTTCAGGAGCACTGAGGGAATTCACTCAACTGTGTTTGCCAGTCAGCATTTCATTCCTCAGATTAGATTCTGCTAAGAGGCAATGGACCAATGTGCAAACTGATTCTTAAGGAAACACATCAGACGCTGGTTATAGGTTCTCTGCTGGTGCCCACAGGCACCTCCCCTTCCTCTTGGTTATATATCTCTTCAATTTACCATTTTTTCTATCTTCCACTCAATCCACAGCATCATTCTCCAGGCCCCAGTCTGATAGAGGATTAAAAATGTGTCTCTGGATACTTGTCCTTCAAGAATGACTGTTCAATTCAACCACCAGAATACTGTTTCCAAAATCATCATCATCTGTCATTGAGCTCTCACTTGCAAACACCACTCTGCTTACATGACAATCACTGCCCTACCACCCTCCCCACCCCTCGTTGCTTTAAAGGACACTAACTCCAAAAGGCACACCAGTGAGGGGAAGCTGGGATTTGTCCAAGTTTTAAAAACCCATTGTGAAAAATTCATCTTGTGTGTTGTATATGAAGCTAGGGTGTATGTGCTTCCATGGGCATCTGTGCTCTTGTAATTGCTTATAAGTAGGTTGTGAGTCCTTGGAGAGACCACATCACCACCATACCTCAAAGGTCAACAGCACAAACACTTGGAGACTGCGTGGGTTGGCCCTTGGTCAAGAACACTCACAGGAGTTACCACTCTTACTGAGTGCATCTTCATCTGACACTGGGCACTATTACTATTCCTTAGACCACAGGTCTCTAACCTCTGGCATCCAATGCCTGATGACCTGAGGGGAGCTGATCAATAATAATAGAAAGAAAGTGAACATTATATGTAATGCACCTGAATGTGCTTGAAAACAGAGGAAGCAGCCCCACTGCCTGCTTTAGCACCCATTATTTTGGCTGGGTGCCCAAGGAAGTAGCCTGTGTATTTACTTCCTCTAACATGAGGTGCTTTATTGACTATGCCAAAACCTTTGACTGTGTGGACCACAATAAACTGTGGAAAATTCTGAGAGAGATGGGAATACCAGACCACCTGACCTGCCTCTTGAGAAATCTGTATGCAGGGCAGGAAGCAACAGTTAGAACTGGACATGGAACAACAGACTGGTTCCAAATAGGAAAAGGAGTGCGTCAGGGCTGTATATTGTCACCCTGCTTATTTAACTTATATGCAGAATACATCATGAGAAACGCTGGACTGGAAGAAACACAAACTGGAATCAAGATTGCCAGGAGAAATATCAATAACCTCAGATATGCAGATGACACCACCCTTATGGCAGAAAGTGAAGAGGAACTAAAAAGCCTCTTGATGAAAGTGAAAGTGGAGAGTGAAAAAGTTGGCTTAAAGCTCAACATTCAGAAAACGAAGATCATGGTATCTGGTCCCATCACTTCATGGGAAATAGATGGGGAAACAGTGGAAACAGTGTCAGACTTTATTTTTGGGGGCTCCAATATCACTGCAGATGGTCATTGCAGCCATGAAATTAAAAGACGCTTACTCCTTGAAAGAAAAGTTATGACCAACCTAGATAGCATATTGAAAAGCAGAGACATTACTTTGCCGACTAAGGTCTGTCTAGTCAAGGCTATGGTTTTTCCAGTGGTCATGTATGGATGTTGGACTGTGAAGAAGGCTGAGTGCCAAAGAATTGATGCTTTTGAACTGTGGTGTTGGAGAAGACTCTTGAGAGTCCCTTGGACTGCAAGGAGATCCAACCTGTCCATTCTGAAGGAGATCAGCCCTGGGATTTCTTTGGAAGGACTGATGCTAAAGCTGAAACTCCAGTACTTTGGCCACCTCATTCGAAGAGTTGACTCATTGGAAAAGACTCTGATGCTGGGAGGGATTGGGGGCAGGAGGAGAAGGGGACGACCGAGGATGAGATGGCTGGCTGGCATCACTGACTCGATGGACGTGAGTCTGAGTGAACTCCGGGAGTTGGTGATGGACAGGGAGGCCTGGCGTGCTGCGATTCATGGGGTTGCAAAGAGTCAGACACGACTGAGTGACTGAACTGAACTGAACACGAGGTGCCAGGCCGGCCTTCTGCCCAGTGAAAGCTGCTCAGTCGTGTCCAACTGTTTGCAACCCCATGGACCATACAGTTCATGGAATTCTCCAGACCAGAATACTGGAGTGGGTAGCCTTTCCCTTCTCCAGGGGATTGTCCCAACCCAGGGATCAAACCCAGGTCTCCTGCATTGCAGGTGGATTCTTTACCAGCTAAGCCATAAGGGAAGCCCAAGAAAACTGGAGTGGGTAGTCTATCCCTTCTCCAGGGGATCTTCCTGACCCAGGAATCGAACCAGGGTCTCCTGCATTGCAGGCAGATTCTTTACCAACTGAGTTATCAGGGAAGCCCTGGCCTTCTGCCCAAAGACACAGCAAATCAACTCTGGAAGACTGCTGTTCCCAGACATATGGACACTTACTTACATTTGGACATGTGCAGAATATGAACTGTCAACTACAAATTGACATTTGCCATCTACCTTTACAAGATTAAATCATGTGCTGCTGCAGCTGCTGATTTTCAATACCCCCGAAGGAGTTCAGGGTGGAGAGCAAAAATGACCCACTCGGTGCTCAGGGAAAAACTGTCAGAACAGATCTTCAGAGAGTTATTAATAAATATGTTCAGGAGCTGATTTTATGAGCCCAATTCTGTATCTTCTTATATCTAGAAAAGCACTAAAATCCTTCATAGTGATGATTGCTCCCCAGGACTAACAGAAACCTTCTGTAAAAAAAAAAAAGTATGTACTTGATTGCACGTACTCCCCCTCCACCAAAATCACGTATATACCGACCTTCTCCTTTGTCTTTTTGCAGCAATTTCTCAGAGTTATCTGAAATGCTGTCTCCCGGGCTATAGTCCTCATTTGCCTCATATAAAACTTAACTCACAGCTCTCACATTGTACTTTTTTAAAGTCGATTGACAATTTCTTACAATTGTAGAGAAAAAGGAGAAACTCTGGCAGAAATCCAACCTATGTCTTCCTTCATTTTTAGACTTCTACATTTCACTTTTTTAAGAAACAGAAATATTTTACAACCCATTGAGAAATTCAAAAGAGAGGTGAAAAGAAAACTGCCAAGAGTCTCCTACTTAAACATAATTTCTACTAGTATTTTGGTGAATTTCTCTCAAGTTTTCATCTGAAGTATTTTTAATAAGTATATCAATAATCATATTGATATGTATCAATATGATATGTGTATATCATATTGAAGTATACCAATAATCATAGTTTATAATTTTATAATTAGGTTTAGAATTTTATTTAAAAATTAAGGCATCAGTATTTGCAACATAATTGCCATATATTAACAGGTTATCTTTGAATCCATATAACTGCCATACACTGACATGTCATCTATGAATCCACATAACTGCCACATATCGACAGGCTATCTATGAATCGCAATTAATGTGAACATTTGTTTGTTTGAAGACAGCAGTGTGGCTTTGGGGAAGTCACTTAACCTCTCTAATCTTCAGTTTTTCTCATTGGAAAAAAAACACACAAAAAAGCAGTAAGTGATATTAAGCAGCATCATTAGACCTTCATGAAAGTTAAGAGAGTGTACACTGAATGGAAGTAGAATTTACAAAAATGAAAGCCTCCACTGATGTGAACAATGGATAACACAGAAAATCATTTCCCATTGGATTTTCTTAAAACAAAGCATATCTGCATATAAGCTGGAAACCCACAAGGAGGGTAGGGAAGATCCAGTCTTCATTTATCAAGGAGAGTCCTTTGAGAACTGCTCAACAAGTCTCAGAGATGGGACTCAGTGTACCCTAAGCAGGGATCAGGAATGGCCACAGCCACTTCCGTTTTGGAAGTAGAGGCGTTTCAGGCATAGGCACAAAAACGCTAAAACAAGATCTCAAAACCTGCAGCAGTAGGACTTCCCTGGCGGTTCAGCGGTTAGCAGTCTGCCTTCCAGCGCAGGGGACACAGATTTGATCCCTGGCCAGGGAACTAAGACTCCACATGCCACGGGGCAACTAAGCCTATGCATCGCAACTACTGAGCTTATGTTCCAGAGGCTGTGCTCCACAGCTACAGAAGCTCTCAAACACCAGAATGGAGACTCGGCACAGTCAAAAAAAAAAAGAAAGAAACACTAAAACAAAATGGACAAACTCCCCCTCAAGATAAAAAAAACAAAAACTGTAGCATATTTGAAATACACACAGTTACTAAACTAACCATTTAAGACAGGGACAACAATGACAGTGAAAGCAAAACCGTGACCTACATATAACACAGTGGCCCCTGACCAGGCACCACCCTGCCCTCCCCATGGGGCCCTTGGCAATATCTAGACACGAAGTCTTGTCACACCTGGGGTGTGCTACTGGCCTCTAGTGGTTAGAGACCAGGATGCTGCTAAACATGCTATAGAGGATGGATTCCAACCACAGTGTCATCTGGACCCAAACAAAGGTATCAATCGTATTGAAGTTGAAAAATCATAGTGCAAACAACTCGCAAGTAAAATTAAACCTTACTGAATGTTAAAGCCAGGGAGATACGGGTCTGTTTCCCTCATTCCACCTCAGTATCCCCTGCCCCCACACCCTCCTCAACCAATATCACATCTCCCCCACGTGACATCTTCCAAAGCTGTGAAATGACTACAGGTGCAGACTTTAAATTTTAATTATTATGCATTTTCTTTCATTGGTTATGATGCCAATCTATTGTTTAGAATATGCTAGGCAGATCTTTAAAAAGAAATGTAAGAATGTGAATTGATTTAAAGAAAAATATTAAACCTTATAATAACTCCTATCTGGATATGGCAAAATCACTCTTCCAGAAGAGCTCTGTGTTTATTTTGATTTTTGTAGAGATACCACTCATATGAAGCCACTGAACAGATTCAATTTGAGGCTAAGGATGACATGAAGTTAGTAAAATTCTCCAGGTTAACAAAATGTAAAGAAAAAACCCAGACCCACCCATTCCAAGGCTTCTTTTTCTCAGAATGAAGTCTGCTTGTAGTAATACTCAGGGATTTCAGAACCACAGCATTCCAAAGATGGAAACTGATCAGGACTTTATCAGTAATAGGCAGGGCTCTCTAAAATAGCGAAAAAGTTTCTTAGTTGTCTAGGTTTACTAAAAAAGGCTTTTTATTAACTAAGGCTAGAGAGAGTTTACGCATATACACACAGGTGCAACATGAAGAAAAATTAGCATTCCATTGGAACAGATGTGTAAAGACAGAGTTCAGTGGCTGAGTTTGAGCAAGAAAAGCACATCAAATAGCTCCCTAGGGTGAGTTTATATCTAAGAGAATAAGCTCTTATGAATGACCTTGACTCCACTCAAACATAAGTATTCTTGATCCAGAGCTCTGCTGGGATCATTTGAAGGAAAAACTAACTATTTGAGAAACTCTGACAGTCAAAGCAGGGAAGCAATCTAAATGTCCATCGACAGATGAATAGAAAAAGGAGATATGCTACATATATACAATGGAATACTACTCAGTAATAAAAATAAGGAAATAATGTAACTCGCAGCATCACAGATGGACCTAGAAGTTATAACACTGAGTGAGGTAAGTCAGACAAGACAAATGTCATATGATACAGCTTGTATATGGCATCTAAAAAAAATGGTACAAATGAACTTCTTTATAAAGCAGAAACAGATCCACAACACAGAAAACAAATTTATGGCTACCAAAGGGGAAAGGAGGAGAAGGATACATAAGGAGTCTGGGATTAACTTATACACAGTACCTAATACAAAATAGATACCAACACAGGCCTACTGTATAGTACAGGGAACTCTACTCAGTATTTCTGTAATAACCTATACAGGAAAAGAATCTGAAATACATATATATATATAACTGAATCACTTTGCTGTACACTTGAAATGAACACACTGTAAATCAACTATGTTTCAACTATTAACAATAAAAAAATACAGTCCATGAAGAAGCACAGTAGGCTTCAGACGTCTGGACTCCAGGCTCCTGCATGAAAAGAGGCACAGCCCTCTTTTAGGTGGTTTAACACAACCGTTCACCTGCAGATACAACTCGGCAATCTGAGTTTCTGAGTGTGAAATTAAGAGAAGATTGCAAATTGGACTACAATTCGAGCTTGGGTTAAAAAAAACAAACTGGAAAAATTAACAGATGAATCAAGCAAAGTCAAAAGCACATTACAACTTTATCTTCATTTAATCCATCTGTAACTGCAAGTGATTCAAGGAACTAGGATTCAATGGTTAGTAACACCTCAATGGTGAGACTTAAGAGTGTGAAGACCTGGGCGCAGGTTTTGAGGTGCTTCATACTAAGCCCCTTGTTCTAAGCCTAACTTTTGCTGGGAACATGCAGCATGTTCAGCTCCTCCAAGCAGCACCCCCACCTCCAGCTCAGGGAACCAGGTCCCTAAAGGAAGCCACCTTTGTGTGTTGGAGGAGATGTCAGCAGCGCCAACAGAGGGACACTATGGACGCTGGATCACTGTGCAGCTGGAACCTTTCTGACGGTCCAGGGATTAGGACTCAGTGCTTTCACTGCTGGGGCCCAGGTTCGATCCCTGGTTGGGGAGCTAAGATCCCACATACCACACAGCTCACATAATAAAAGAATAAATATATAACTGTGCAGCAGTTGGCGGGAGACAGAGTGCTAGAGAGCAGAAGCGTCATGCCAGCAAGATGCCCGTTACTTCCTCTTCCTCTGTCTCCATGGGCTGCCCACTGCCCACCTCCCATTGGAAAGCTGGTCCCTTCTCTTCAGAGCCTAGCTGTAGTCATCCTAACTCTTTCTGCCCATGATGGGCGTTTCTTCCTCTGAACTCCCAAACTTCCCAGTCTGTGGAGTGGTCCTCGATCTCCTGTCCACCCCACCGTAGCTGGGTATACAATATTCCCCCATCATTCACCCTGGCTGGCTCACAAGACCTGGCAGACGGGGCGCACCTGGATACAGTAAGTCCCCTACATATGAATTTTCAACTTGCAAACTTTCAAAGATGCGGACATGCATTCCATCAACCTCAGGTGTGAGTCAAAGTGCAGCTTGCCCTCCGTCTCACGTTGCTGCCGACCCTTCAGCCCTACGATCTCCCACCTCGTCTCTCTCCTCCAGTCAGCACCTCTTCTTGCCTGTTCACTTGCCGTCAGCCCCTGTGTGCCAGCTGTTGTGCTGTTCAAGGTACTATACTGTAAGATTAAAATTGTGTTATTTTCTGTGTTTTTTTTTTTAATATATCCTTTGTGTGAAAAGCATTATAAACCTTTATATTTCAGTACAATATAGCCAACTGTATTAGCTGGGTACCTAGGCTAACTTTGCTGGACTTACAAACAAATTAGACTTAACGAATGTGCCTTCAGAATGGAACTCGTTCGTGTGCAGGGAACTTACTATAGCTTCAAAGAGCTCCCTTCCCCCTGCGCTGCCATCCTCCTCTTAAGCCACCAATAACTCCCCAGAGCCTGCCTTTATTTCACTGTCCTGAAATTCTGGCTCTCTGGGTCGGTGTGAACACCTCAATTAGGTGGAGGTCCTGAAGGCAAAAAAGGACATCTTACAAATCTCTGTCCACACACATGGGTCCCGAACACACAAAGTATACTTAATACCTAATTGCTTATGGGCCGATTGATTAAATCGGCTCAGACTTAACTCCCTTCACAGGTTCGTACGAAGAAATATACCAGGAAACTGAAGGATACAGCTGGCTTCTTAATTAATATTAGTCACTTGGCAGTTCTTAATTAAGAACTCTAAAATAAAGACCCACCTTTCTACTGTGCCAAGCAGGTACCGCCTTCATTAGTATGAAAGGGCTGTAACCACAACTTCATTTTTATGTTCTTCTCTCTGCCCTGCCAGATGGGAACGCTGGCTGTATAGTATTTACTAGTATAAGAAACAAAGACAAATGTGGTGGCTTGGGGGAAATTCAGGCAGAATTAGTCAACTGCACTTCTTTTGGACCAGCTTTATGTAGAAGACGGAGGAAGCCTTCTCTTGTTCTGAGATAAAGTGGACCGGACTTGACGTAGGAGGTGAGCTGTCCCTCTCAGTCACCACCTGTGGAAGGCTTCTTGATTTGGGACAAAGGGATAAAAACAACTACATAGCAGGGCTGTTGTGGACCTCAGATAATATCAGCAAAGCACCTGGACACAGAAGACAGCAAGCGATGGGTTTCCAACTCACCTCAATAAGCCCTTTTCCTCTTGACATCATACTCCTAAGAAAGGGCCCATAAACCTCACACGAGCTCTCATGTGGCAATGCTGGCCTGTATCCATGTGCTGGGGAAGATGGAGCCAGAGGGTTAAAAGTAGGATTTTGGAGTTGGATAGCACAGTCTGAATCTCAACTCCACTATCTGGCCACATACGTGACTTTGGGAAAACCACTGATGCTTCCAGTTGGCACGTGTGAAAGACAGGGATGAAACACAGTCCCCTTGCCCAGTGGGGTGACAACGATCCTCTGTGGACTTCCTAAAAATCCGTCAGGGTGTCTGTGGTTGTCTTAATGATTGAGGACTCTACTGGTATTTACTGGATGAAAGTTCTGGAAGACAGGTGTCTTTGGAGAAGCAGGCTAGACCTGCAACATCATGGTCTCCCAGGCCTCATGACCTCCTGGTGTCCACTGGACCTTCATGTAGATGGGAAACCCTTTACCTATAAACACAAAGTATACATTTTCTGCCCAGCATCAATGTACACCAGACAGTCCAGTGTGCAATTTTTGTACAAATCAAGGTGGGAATATATCTTTCGTACGTGTTTTGGAGCTTTATCAAGAACTGTTCACCATCTCGGATAACCCTAATCGCATTTCCCACATGGAGGTGATTTACGGTATGTGAACAAGCTAGCATGTCACATCTCTATAGGTCTGGAGATTCAGAGAGAATTTCCAGGTAGACATGCAGACATCTGACTACTGCTTCCTCACCCCCAGTACTCAGGAGCAGGTGGTTATACTTGGAAGTACTCAACAGTAAGCAATAATAAGCTGTATTCCTTGTATTTCTCTATCCTGTTACAGTTGGGGAATTACAATGACTTAACTGCACTACACGTGGAACAGGTTATGTTACTGACTAAATCCGGTTCAGGATTTCAGCAGCACTGACAAACACTGGTTACAGCAAGGTTCTGAGCGACTGGAGATACAGTGTCCATTCTCAGAGGGTCCCAGGGAAGATTAAATGAGGTAGCTGGAAACAGAGTACTGGGCTCAGAACTCAGCCTATAGTAACTGCTCAAGAAACATTAGTTACTATCAGTCGCATTAACAGTACCACCTCTCATGGCTTAAGTAACTGCTGCTATACAGTGTAATTGTAATTTCTTGTCTGGTTCTCCAGGTACTTCATCCAGAGGTGAGACAGGCAACAGTGAAGGGCATTCTTCTCTGCATCAGAGGGAGACTAATCAAGTGTGGCAAGATGCCCAGAAGAGAGAGAGATTTTTCCCAATAGCTCTGACATGCACAGAGTACACTTCATTAGCCTGTCTACTACAAAGCACTTAAGACACATATTTATTGACAGCAATCTGCCAATTGATTAAACATCTCAATATATGAAGCGGACTCCACATTAATTAGCAGTTGGGAGAACATGGTCCTTGAAGTTAGTATGGATAGTTTTGGAAATCCTTGCCACACTTCCACTTGCTTTAACCTTCTGTGAAATAGCAACACAGGATCCAAGAGTGAATTGTCGTCCATGTCAGAGCCCAAAGATGTGCACACACGTGTTAACACGCTCACATCCTAACATTTCACAGATCGGAATCTCATCGTAGTCCATTTATGTTCTGTACATATGCTAATTTTTTTTCAATAGGAAATCTTAAAGACTCCACTGAACACACATTTCACTTCCTCTTTGCAAGCTAAGATTTGATTTTTACTTGTTAGAACAAACTGAGGGCAAAAAAAAGTTACATTTTTTACTCTATGTTCTACAATATTTTGTGCATTTAAGGAACAGCCGCAGGAGACAGGTAGAAAAGGCATTCATTCTGGCATACTGTGTTTTGTTCTTAACAATTCTGAGTAATTATTTTATACAACACACATGATTTTTCACTGTGGAGCTGTGTGATAAGAAATGTGAACTTTCAGGTGAAAAAGAGTCCAAGAGCCCTGCAGTAAGCTTAAAAGAAGACCCTTGAGAAGTTTGGCGTGTAACTAAGCTTTCACTTTCTCTCTTTTTATTAATTCTTACTCTTTACTAACTGGACTTGCTTGTCTGCACATCCAAACAATCTGAAATGATTTTTTTTTTTTTTTCCAAAGGAAAAGGTCTTCCTCAGCTATATAAAAAGCAAGATCCATGGAAAAAGCTTTTTAACTTTTCAGCTTCTTTTTGTGTTCAGGTCATTTTAGTTTCTTCTGAGTGTCACATTCTTCAGTATCTTTTTTTTATTATTTTTAAATTTAATTTTACTTTATTTTACTTTACAATGCTGTATTGGTTTTGCCATACATCAACATGAATCCACCACGGGTGTACACAAGTTCCCAATCCCGAACCCCCCTCCCACCTCCCTCCCTACACCATCCCCCTGGGTCATCCCAGTGCACCAGCCCCAAGCATCCTGTATCCTGCATCGAACCTAGACTGGTGATTCGTTTCTTACATGATATTATACATGTTTCAATGCCATTCTCCCAAATCATCCCACCCTCTCCCTCTCCCACAGAGCGAGTGTCACATTCTTCAGTATCTTATATGTACGTGTTTCTCAAATGCTTCACTCTTGCCCACAGCACCATGAAGGTGGCTATCATGACTCGACATGTTAGTGTTTTCTTTACCTAGCAACCCAGGGATCAACTGGGGGGCCCACTAACCACATAAAGCTCCCAAATGTCAGTGCACACAGGAGTCGCCCAGTAACCTGTTCACGTGCAGAACCCGATTCAGTGGGCTTGGAGTAGACCCCAAGATTCTGCATTTCTGACCAGCTACCAGACGATGCCAGTGCCGCTGGTCAGGTGGTGATACCCGAGTCTCACACAGCCAGAGGATCATTTTATTTTTAATTCTTTTTCTGGCCACATCTTGCAGCATGTGGGATCTTGGTTCCCAGACCAGGGATTGAACCTGCACCCTCTGCAGGGAAAGCATGGAGTCTTAACCACTGGACAACCGGGGAAGTCCCAGGATCATGTCATTTTCAATAGTGAAGCTTTACGAGTAGACCATTAGCATGAAGATGATCTGGGAACACTGCAGCTCCTGTCCATAGTTAAACAAAATACTCAATAATGGGAAATAAAAAGAAGGCTCCAATAGTACATGTCTTCAAAGTGATCCCATGAATAGTTTCAAACTTATCCCGCCCACTACGCACTCACCAAATATTGAACCTTCCCTGTGGGACATGCCTGTGGCTACAAATGTAATAAGAACATTAGTCGAGTGGTTCTTTGAACCATATAAAAGACCCAATTCAATCAAATTCCATTTTAATGTTCAGGAGGTGTGAACTTGAAGAGTTACTTAATCTCTGAGTTCTGACGCCCTGATCTGCACAACAAGGGGTACAGTGTGTACAAGGGTAACAACAGAACCTCCCTCCTAAGTTTATGGTGAAGGTCAAATGAAATCTTGTCCATTAATCTGGACATGTCATTACTCAATAAATGGCAGTTGTAATTACTGAAACTCTGCAACTGCACCTTAGGCAGCTCAGATGATGATATTCTTGAAACTCATCTTATAAAAAATGGATAAAAAAGTTCAGTTGGGGTTTTCTTCCCTATCTTGGTAACAAACATCTACTTCTGCTTTCACTGACTATCTCTAAAGCCTTTGACTGTGTGGATCACAACAAACTGGGGAAAATTCTTAAAGAGATGGGAATACCAGACCACCTGACCTGCCTCCTGAAAAATCTGTATGCAGGTCAAGAAGCAATAGTTAGAACAGGACAGGGAACAATGGACTGGTTCCAAATTGGGAAGGTAGTACATCAAGGCTGTCTACTGTCACCCTGCTTATTTAACTTTATGCAGAGTACCTCATGCGAAATGCCGGGTTGGATGAAGCACAAGCTGGAATCAAGATTGCCAGGAGAAGTATCAATAACCTCAGATATGCTGATGACACCATCCTTATGGCAGAAACTGAAGAGGAACTAAGAAGCCTCTTGATCAAAGTGAAATAGGGGAGTGAAAAAGCTGGCTTAAAACTCATCATTCAAAAAAATAACATCATGGCATCCAGTCCCATCACTTCATGGCAAATAGATGAGGAAACAATGGAAACAGTGACACTTTATTTTCTTGGTCTTCAAAAATCACTGCAGATGCTGACTGCAGCCATGAAATTAAAAGACAGTTGCTCCTTTGAAGAAAAGCTATGACCAACTTAGACAGCGTATTAAAAAGCAGATATATCACTTTGCTGACAAAGGTCATAGCCAAAGCTATGATTTTTCCAGTAGTCATGTATGGATGTGAGGGTTTGACCATAAGGAAAGCTGAGCACCAAAGAATCGATGCTTTTGAACTGTGATGTTGGACAAGACTCTTGACAGTCCCTTGGACTACAAGCAGATCAAACCAGTCAATCCTAAAGGAAACCAATCCTACATATTCACTGGAAGGACTGGAAGGTGCTGAAACTGAAGCTCCAATACCTTGGCCACCTGATGCGAAGAACTGACTCATTGGAAAAGACTCTGATGCTGAGAAAGATTGAAGGCAGGAGGAGAAGGGGACGACAGAGGATAAGATGATTGAATGGTATCGCCAACTTGATGGACATGAATTTGAGCAAGCTCTGGGAGTTGGTAATGGACAGGGAAGCCTGGCATTGCAGTACATGGGATTGCAAACATTCAGACATGACTGAACTGAACTGACTTGGTAACAAAATCATTGGTTTAAACCTTAAAATGGCTGGGTTGTTACCCACTCAAGTAGAAAAGCATAGATTTTCAAAGTGACCTAAACTCACTTTGTTTAAGCATCCTGTTTCTTTCTTTTTTTAATCTTAAAAAATCATATTAACACAATACATTTGCACTCAGGAAAACATATAATCATGATTCAAAAATTTTTTAATAGCCTACAGTTATCCTTATGGGGGGGTCCTATTTAAAATTAGTTAGAAATATTCATTTAATACATTTAACAAATATTTATCTTTGTGCCCCAGATCTAGTTTTTATATAGAAGATCACTGGCTTTAAGAACCTCACAGTAGAAAGGGAACTTCAAATTCCTAACAGGTCATTAAAAAACTGTATCACAGAGAAAATTCAATTCTGATGTAGTCATAGGCAAATACTTCATGATCCACTACAGGAAAAGCAACTGGTTTCACAGATGAGAAATTGGGACTTGGTTGCAGCACATGAGTTGGCCACAGCACCCAGAGATGATCAGTGGCAGAAATGCACTCAAAACTGACTTGAAGCTCCGATCCAGGCTCTCTCCAGATTAACTGAATCACTCCCTGCAGAGTCACCCAGAAGGTGTCAAACCAAACGGACAGAATCCAGAGATACCTCCCTGATGAAACTGCTGATGTTAGGAGGTGGGTTTGTTTTTTTTAATATTCGACAAACTAGGGGGTGCAAAGTCCTCATTCTTGTGTCCACTTAAAAAAAAGGACATGTCCTCCCAGCTGGTAAAAAAATAACAGCCCTTGGGCTGTATGAACTTGGCTCGTATATGCTTTACCTCCGTGGAAACTGCTGGTGTGAGAGGGCATAATGCCACCCAGTTGCTGGAATACATTGCTGGCAAGGGAACCCCTAAGGGTGGGGCCCGCGCTTTCTTCACAGTGATGATGGGATTGCATCTCTATATCCTCTAATACTCAGCAAGTTTCTGTGAACCAGTTAGTGAGTGAAAGAGTGTGCGAAGAAAGAAACACAAACTCCTGAACAAATCCCAGTGTTCGTGCTATGGGCTTGGTACCTGCCTTCCTTACTTCTCACAACGGAGCCAAACTGAGCCAGTCTCTCCGTCTGCCAGGTTGAGCTCTGCTCTGCACAGCTTCTGGTGAGCAGAACTAGGACAGACTGGAGGCTCTGAGTCTTGTTAAACACTGGGGGCTTTCCTCCCTGGCTCATGAGAGGGAAAAAGAAGTGCTGAACTGCTGCATGGTGAGAACTAAAATTATGAAGAAGACATAGCAAAAGGCACAGACAAATGAGATTTATTAAGTACAATTCCTTTAAACATCCCATTCGTCTTAGTTTGCATTTGTACCTTAGAAGCAAGAAAATGCATCAGGAAATCCAGCCCAAGGTGCAACTGGAGAAAAACGGCAGGGACTTTAAAATTGTCTTTATCACAGATCTGGGTTCTGAACCACACCCTGTTCTTCCATGGAACAAGGCAGTTTCATGCTTCTGTCTCTGCATCTGTGTCAATTTCCCCCTGGGAAATGAAGCCCTGTGAAGAGTAGTTCATGAGGAGGGGCTCGCTGCACTGCTGCAAGCTCAGGTGAAACCGAAAAAGAAGTTTATATTTCCGTCAGATAATCTTATCTGATGATTAAGGGCTGAGATGTGACATTAACTAAAGTGTTTAAAAATTGTTATTTTATATCAGCCATCTAATTTAACAAGAAATTATGAACCATTTAACTTTCCTGGAGGGGAAAAAATGTTTTGAAACTATTTCTGCAATTTCCCAGAAGTATTTATGGGTGTCCACTCCTGTGGTGCTACTGGTAAAGTACCTGTCTGCCAATGCCAGAGATTTAACAGACACAGGTTCGATCACCAGGTCAGGAAGATCCCCTGGAGAAGGGCATGGTAACACATATTCTTGCCTGGAGAATGCCATGGACAGAGGAGCTTGACATGCTATAGTCCATAGGGTTACACAGAGTCAAACATGACTGGAGTGGCTTAGCATGCACACATACACTGTTTACTTATTAAAAATTATTCTAGGGATATCCCTGGTGGCCCAGTGGTAAGAATCCACACTCCCAATGCAGGGAGCCTGGGGTCTGATCCTTGGTCAGGGAGCTAGGTCCCACATGTGGTGGTTCAGTCGGTAAGTCATGTCCGACTCTTGCAACCCCATGGACTGTAGGCTGCCAAGCTCCTCTGTCCATGGGATTCTCCAGGCAAGAATACTAGAATGGGTTGCAATTTCCTTCTCCAAGGGATCTTCCTGACCCAGGGATCGAAGCCAGGTCTCCTGTATTGCAGGCGGATGTTTTACCAACTGAGCTATGAGGGAAGCCCCAGATCCCACATGTTGCAACTCAGAGTTTGCACTCTACAACTAAAAGATCCTTCGTGCCACAGTTAAGACTTAGCACAGGCAAATGAGTAAAAATAAATTAGTATCTTAAAAAAGATTATTCTAGAATGTATGCTGGAACACTGCTGGTTATCATATCATAAGCCTTGCTAACGAAAACCAGATCATTCATATACCTATATGAAATTAGTTCTCTATTCTCACTTCTTCTGCTTTTTGGCTTTCCCATTAATACTGGATCCCCTTCCTACTGTTTGGACAATCTTCCAGTAGATTATCACCCCTTCCAAGGATCAAGGGTCTGCTGGCCTCCTTCCTGCTTGTCCCAATGAGAGTCAGAGACAGCAACCACTTCCTTGCATCACACAGCTCCAGGAAGCACCCACCTGCTTTCATCTTGACACCTCATTAAGGTAACCATTGATGGGACAGCAAAATGCTACCCAGAGAGACTATGAGACAGGCTGACACCCAAGCTGTTCCTTTGTGAGCTGGGCGACTTTGTTCACAACATGACCCCACACTGCAGGGGCCTTTCATGATCTTTTCTCCAATGGTCAGATCTATTTAATTGAAAATGATTCCTCCCAGGTGGAACCCGCTAGAAAGATTTCACAAACCTGGGACACAGCGTGAGGTCAAATTGGATACTCAGATCTCGACCTTCTGGGAACACCTCACCCAATGTCCCTAAGATCTAATCAATGCTAGTTTTTGAAACTGAAATATCCCAACTCAAACCCCTCCAGACCAGAAAGTAACAATTCATTAACCATTTCTTCAATCTCTTTCTGCATAACCAGACTGAGTAGTTTTAGCTCAGATCACAGAGAACTCCATCAGAGCTTTCTGGCCTCATCTGCATCACATACCTTTGTTTCAAAAAAAAAAAATTCATATTTTATGGTTTTTCATTTTTACCACCACCAACAAACATCAACAAATTTGGGTCTAAGACCTGTGAAGGATGCTATCATAATTAGCATCCAACTGTCTGCCAGCAAATGGTTTCTAATAATTAATTCGGCCATCACAGAGAAAACTGTCATGTTTCATGGGAGAAGATCAGAAGACGAGCCTTTTGCATGAAGCTGCGGTGCCGTCATCGGGGGAGATGGTTCAGAGCTTGTCCCCAGGTGGGAGAATTCAGAGCACTGAGGTGATTTAAGCCACGAACAAGCCCAGGGTGCAGCGGTGCTGGGTCCCTCGGGTACCCAGGGAGCACCATCACCCTTCAAAGAGCCCACTTGCCCAGTGCTCTCCACCATCAGGACCTCAGCCCTGTGTTCCCAGGAGCCGCACAATGAAAGGAAAGTAGGAAAGTGATTTTATTTTTTAAATAAAAACATGAATAAATAGCACCACCAAAGGAGGATTTCTAGAACACATCAAATTCCACTTGGTCCACCACGACCTAAGCAACAGCTCACTAATTTTAGTTTGGCCATTTTCATTCTTTTTAAAGTCTTTATTGAGTTCTGCCACAATATTATTTCTGTTTTATGTTTGGGCGTTTCTGGCCATGTGGCATGTGGAATCTCAGCTCCCTGACCAGGGACTGAACCCATGCCTCCTGCACTGGAAACATGGAATCTTAAACCACTGGACTGCCAGGGATGTCTCGAGCCATTTTCATTTAAAAAGTCATGCCATGATGGGACTTCCCCAGCGGCGCAGTGGTTAAGACTCTAAGCTTCCAGTGCAGGGGATTCGGGGATCAGTCCCTGGTCAGGGAACGAACATTCCATATGTCCCATGGCCAAAGAATAACTAGTAATAACAGTAAAAAGTCATGCAATTATCATACTTACATAAGCCAGAAAAGAAGAGAAAATCACCTGGTGGGGTTTTCCTGAATCCCACAGACCTCCGTTTATACAACCGATATAAGACACTGTATTATGTCACTGAGTTACAGTCATCATGGGCCTGGGACCCCTTTTTGGTCCCCACTTTCATGCCCCTAAGGAATGAGCACTTTCTGTTTCCATTCTGATACCCCAGATCTGGCATACACAGTCCCAGCTCTGAGTGGGCACCCCAGAAATATTTACTCCCTCCCTTTCCAAGTGTGGGCCAGCTTGAGTCAAAGGACTTGGGGGGGAGTATGGGGAGCCTGCACTGACACCCCTGGCAGATGTGACAGGGCGTGCGCATCTGGAAGGGATCCAGGAGCACTGGAGCTCATCTAATTAGCTGCTGCCTTGACTGACAAGCATCTTCTCTCAGCATGGGGTCCACCCCACAAAGGATGGAGGGAAATGATGCAATGCTTATGTCTGTTACACAACCATTACATACAAAAACCTGCATTGATATGGCTTTTGCCTTCTCCAGACAATGTGAAAAAGAAAACTCACTTGATTTACTCTCAAAAATGTTTCCCCCTACTACACAAACCAAACCAATGAAACAGACCCCTATCAGACAATAAACAACACCCCAGACTTAGAATTCTATGTCAATGACAGAAAACAAACTGCATACTAAAACCGTATGAATAAACTACTGAAAAGCCAAACCAAAACAAAACGAAGAGCCTTTTAAAACTCTTTATCCTGACTGCTCATTCTTCTCTCTTAATTGGAGGTAACCTATACCTCCCTGCTGCTGCTGCTGCTAAGTCGCTTCAGTCGTGTCCAACTCTGTGCAACCCCATAGATGGCAGCCCACCAGGTTCCCCCATCCCTGGGATTCTCCAGGCAAGAATACTGGAGTGGGTTGCCATTTCCTTCTCCAATGCATGAAAGTAAAAAGTCAAAGTGAAGACGCTCAGTCGTGTCCAACTCCCAGCAACTCCATGGACTGTAGCCTACCAGGCTCCTCCGTCCATGGGATTCTCCAGGCAAGAGTTCTGGAGTGGGGTGCCACTGCCTTCTCCACAGCGTATGACAAATAAGTTGGATGTATCTTTAAAAGCCCAGGAGACTTTTAGAAAAATAAGTCCCTACTTAGGATTCTAAGATATCTACCACTGTGTGCAGGAAGTTATAGATTAAAGCAAGCGAACTGCACCACCACCAGCATCACGTGACAACCACATGCCTGACGACTGATTCTCAATGAATTTTCTAAGGCACATTGCTTGATTGGTTCTACTCTAACTTGCCTGAAAGAACCCTGAAGACAGAAATAAATGCGGAAGCTCTTATGAAACTGAAAATCTTGAATCTTCCTAGGTACAAATAAAGCTGTGTGCTAGAGCAAAACACGTCCATTGTGCTGGCCACTGCTGGATGGTGGTACCAATGGATGGTTGAAACTACTCTTTCCTTTAGACCAGTTTTTTTTTTTTTTTTTTTAAATCCCAGGGCAAAGACTGCTGGATCAGATAATGCTTTGTAGTGGGGGGCTGTCCTGAGGACTGTGGGACGTTTAGCAGCATCCCTGGCCTCTACCCATCAGAAAACATGTTAAGAAGTTAAAATGGAGATGGTCTTATCAGGTTTCAGAAGTAGGGGAGCAGGCTTCTGGGCAACTTCTAACCCTGCCTGGACGGTATGCCTGCCTGTGAGCATACCAACAGTTACCAGCAAGTCAAGCAGCACTTTAGATAAGAAAGGGAGTAGGTCTTGGAATTTTTTAAGCCCTGGGGACCTGGCCAGTGCCCAGGTGGGGCGGAGTAGGGTGATGTCTAAGGAATCTTATGACTCTTTAAAAGGCGAAACAAGCAGCATTGTAAAAGTTGAAAGAAAATCAGAGCTGCAGTTGTGCGTGTAAACTGATGATGATACAGCTTGTGGCCTAGGATTAAAAGTGGGAGCCTGCAAGGCTGCGTCTGAAGTCTCACTCATGGGGTGGACGCACTGCTTGGGACCCTTTTCCAGCTCTTTTCCCAACTGGGACTCCAGACTGCTGTTACTTGGGAATTCCCAGTGCTGTTCAATTCTGGATGTAGGTTTCGCCCAAGTTGGTTATATATACACTATATATACACCACATATATATATATACACACACTATGACATCTACACTATATATGTGTATATATATACATATGTATGGTGATATATACACTATATATGACTTCTCTCATTTGTTTCTATTTCTTTTCTTTCAATGATTATATGTTGAAATTAAGTTAAATAATCTTCAATTAAAACTTGAAATTGCTTATCTGTGTGCAAAACGTGGTTTCTTTTTGTTAACAAATCTTTCAAACCTAAAACAAAAGTAAAACTTTCGGCAAAACATTTCAGCAGCACCCCGACCCCATATGTGGCAACCACGAGGTCTCTGGACACTGCCAAGTGTCCCCTTGCTGATCAAGACTGTCCTGCTAGAGAATCACCGCTTTAGCATGACAAATAATGGACTTCTGAACAGCTATGAAGCCTATAAACCCAATGTGACAAAGAAATCATCTTAATCGATCAGTATCAAGATCAATCAAGGCCACTTAGGACACAACGGTCTCCAGTTAACACCAAGAAAGGACAGAAATAAAATACATATGGTGCCTGTGATCCATCCACTCCTGGGGAGAGAAATAAAGCAACCAGAGAGAGCCACCACCCCTTGCTGGCTGGGAGTTTATTTCTGTTTTTAGATTTTCTCCTTGAGTGGTAGAGGTCACTGGCTGGCTTGTGAAGTTTTTTACCTGGGGGAATGGTCTGAAAAACACGTGTGTTTTACAGTGAATGTGCCAAGGAGGTGAGTCCCAGGTCACTGCAGGTGACCAAGGCAGAGGGCAAGTGATCCTCAGACCAGGGTCTGACCAGGAACGCTGCAGAAGGGACTCCACATGGGATCAGCACCTGGACTAACTGACCTCTAACATTCAGCTCCAATGTGCCATGAGCCTATGAGGCTTTCACTGATCAGCTCCTCGCAGTCCCTTCTGAGAAAGCTGTGAGAAGCAAAGGCATTTGTCCTGCCCTGGGTGGGCCAGAATCTCACAACCCTGGGACCCTAAGCAGGGTCCAGGGTGATGATGGGCACCAACTGGACATCTCTCTACCTTTCCCACTGATCACAGATGACTCAAGGATCCCCACCTGGTTCTGAGCTATCTCCAACTGGTTTTCTCCTCCCCACTCCTAAATCTCATTAACCCAGAAGACAAATTACACAAGTATGTGATCTCACACTGATGTTCAATCTGTCTTTTCTAGCATCCTCTATTTATCAGACGGCTTCAACCTGGTGGACCGTGACTCCTCAGTCATTGCCAAAGTCTCCCCTTCCTTATGCACTGCTGAATGAAGTATGGGACAGGCGGCCAGGAAGTCACAGACGGAGATTAGCATCAACACACATTTCAGTTCACTGACAGATGACATCTACCGCAAGATGGCAGTGGGGCTCCTATGGTCTGAAGGAAACGAATTTTCTTTGGTCTCGGCTGGAGTAAGCTCAGGTGAATAGAACACTCACTTAGCAGTTTTGCCAAGTAACAGAAGCCAGTGTTTTGCTGTTCTAGCTTCAAAGAAAGCCACAGCCATCCAAACAGTGGATTTGTAAGCAGTTTTTTTTTCTGGTTTGTTTGCTTGTTTTTAAACCACTCAACTGCATCTCCCAGAATTTGTTCTGATTCAACAGAATAGGCGACATCCCTGGTGGTCCAGCGGTTGGGTCTCTGTACTTCCGGTGCAGGGGACACGGGTTCAATCCTTTGTTGGGGAACTAAGATCCCACAAGCCACACAGTGCAGCCAGTAAATAAAATCAATTACTTTTAAAACAACAGCAATGGGAGCTACTCATAGGTATACAACTTTCTGCATTAAATTCTGAGGGGAAGCCTACATCACCTTACAATGTTTTTCCTTAAAGAGTAGGTGATTTTTCACACCCATCTAGGTACCTCACAAAAGACTCATCCATTTGCCTCTGCACACCTTATGTTCTAGGTTTTCTTCCCATGTCCAGTACACTAAATACTCCTCAGTTCCCAAAGAATAAAAATTTGCAGTGATGTGGCTTTCTGTCTGTTTATTACCATGTAGTTTAATTTTACCAAAATTCACAGAATGTGGGATCTGGAAGGGGCCTTATAGATTACCTAGTTTATTTCCTCCATGTAGCTTCTGGGGAAATTGGGTCCACAGAAGTTCAGGAATATTCCTGAAATTAACTAATAACTAAGCTGAGACAATGAATTCCTATCACCTTGCACTTTCCATTAATTACAGCTTCTTTTCTACCAAAAGGTGAAGCATTTGCCTGGTTACTTTAGCAGAACCACTTAGAAAACTGGCAGTTTCTTTCAGAATTAAATATATATATATTCTACGACCCAGTGATTCTGCTTCTAGGAATTTACCCATGGGAAATGAAAACATATGTCTCTAAAGTGACTTGAAAAAGAATGTTCACAGCAGTTATATTCACAATAGCCCCAAAGTGGAGATGACATTAATGTCCAGTAGCTTATTAACGAATAAATAAATGGTAGTATATTTCTACAGTGGAACAGTGGTTATTTCTGCAGATACCCTGAGCAAATTCTCCTGGTATAAGAAGAAGGAAAAAGAGAAAGTTCTGGGACTTTCTGGTGATCCAGTGGTTAGGATGCCACGCTTCTGCTACAAGGGGAACAGGTTCGATCCCTGGTTGGGGAACTAAGATCCTGTATGTCAAGGGGGTGACCAAAAATGTTTTTAAAATGTAAAAGAAATAAAAATAAAAAAACGAAACAAAACACCACACAGCAAAAAGCTGAATTCTCTTGGATTAGCACTAGGAGCCCATTCTACTCCTGACTATCCTAGTTCATTTCTTCTTTTTTCTTTCTCCTAGACAACTACTTTATACCTTTTTTCCTCTGTCAAACCTCTAATGCTGTAATATGTCCTCCTCCATCCTCCCTCCTGGCTGATAACCTTGCTCCTTATTTAGCTGGCGAAAGACAAACACTCTAAAGAGAAGCTCCACCCAGTCCCAACACGGGCTCACCAACCTACCCACTGCTTGTATCACACACTCTGCCTTTCCCCTGGCCACTGTGGAGGAACTGCCCCAGACCCCTACCCAAGGCTGACCCCGCCCCACCCCAGATCCCTGTTCCCTGTTTGTAATAAACAAGGACATTACTGGCAGCTGACCCCCGTCTAGCTCTTCTCTTCCCCTCACCCTGATAGTCATTCCCATCATCATAAAACATGCTGCACATCTTAAAAACACCAGCTCTTTTCATAATGAATTACAGCTGATTTACAATGTTGTGCTAATTCCTGCTGTACAGCAAAGTGACTCGGTTCTACACGCATGTACATTCTTTTTAATATTCTTTTCCATTACGATTTATCCCAGGAGATTAGATACAGTTCCCCATGCTATACAGTAGGACCCTGTTTACCCATCCTATATGTAAGAGTTTTCATCTGCCAACCCCAAGCCCCCAGTCAATCCTTCCCCCTCTTGCCCTCCTCCTTGGCAACCACCAACCTTTTCTCTACGTCTGGGAGTCTGTTTCTGTTTCACAGACAGGTTCATCTGTGTTGTATTTTAGATTCCACATACAAGTGATAAGTATGGTATTTAAGATCTCCACCATGTTAAGCAAAGTGATTCAGTTATATAAATACATATATTCATTCTTTTCTCATCTAGGTTATCCCAGAAGGTTGAGCAGCGTTCTCTGTGCTGTACAGTAAGTAGTCTTTGCTGGTTATCTATCTTATATATAGTAGAGTGTATATGTTCATCCCAAGCTCCTGATTCATCCCTCCCTCCCCACTTTTCCCCTTTGATAACCGTAAGTTTGTCCCTCCCCTCAGGTTTTTTTTTTTTTTTTTTTAAAAAAAGCTTAGACCAAGCTGGAAAAGCTGAAAGTGGAAAACAGAGGGATCATACAGATACTTATCAATCTGCATTAATATAAAGAAAAGTGATTCTAGGTATAATTAATAAGCGACAATGAACATTTGTAAGAGACTACAAACACATATTGGTAAAACCACTTAAATGAATACTCGGATCAGCCATAGATTAACGATTCCCTTTCTCTCTTTTTCAATATTTACTTATTTATTTGGCTGTGCTGGGTCTCATTTGCGGCTCACGCAGTCTTAGTTGCAGGGCCCAGATTCTCTAGCTGTGGCATGCGGGCTCAATAGTTGTGGCACTTAGGCATAGTTGCCCCAGGTATGTGGCATCTTAGTTCCTTGCCCAGGAACAGCACCTGAGTGCCCTGCATTGCATGGTGGATTCTTAACCACTGGACCACCAGGGAAGTCCCTAATGATTCATTTTCCGTAACTTGTAATGTGGGCCCTCAAACAAAGAAGAGATTTTCCCAGCACAAAGGAAAGTGGAGTAGGAAGAAAAAAGGATTCAGAGAGATCACTAGAATCCAAACAATGAACGACTCAGCCATGTCATTTCTCTGACCCTCTATTTACAGTAAGATCAAAGGAGAAAAATAATCATAACCTGTTGCATGTTTCTGGTCCTTATGGCTTGAAACGCATAGGAACGTGCCTCATTTCTTCCTCTACCTTGAGAAAATCTGTGTCATGGCCAGAACAGTGTAACTGTTCTGAATAGGTTTCATGTATTTTCACTTGTCTGTTTTATAGAGAAAGAACATGGAGGGAAGACACGCTTCCAAAGAGGGGCCTCTGGTCAACAAAGTTTGAGAAATGCTGCACTATGTCTGGCCTGGCAGGACACCAGAGATGAACATGTACATATCAGAGAACAGTTTTCCCAAGGTTTCTCAAGTTTGTCTGAACATAAAACACTCTTTTTTGGCTTATAGGCTATTAATATCTTTGCATCTTAGACAGATCCCTCTAGTCGGAAGCTTCTTCAGCATCACTTCCTGGCTTCAAAAGACTTTCCAGAACTGAAGCCCCGGGTGGGTTTATGCTTTGACATGAAATCTTCACGAAAATGACAAGTCTAAACTAGCCCCGTGGCTGCTGTCCAGTCAGTGAGCCTGAGCTTCCTGGCGTCTGCGAAAGGACAGGGGCCTGGGGTGTTCTCACGGGAACCCTGGGCAAGGTTAGTTTCGGATGCTGTCTCTGAAATAGCCATGGACGCCCAGAGGTGAGAATGCCCAGGAGCTTGGCAAAACCTGAGCTGCAGTGTGATGCACATGCCGTTAAAATACACACAGCTCAGTGGAGTCCAGATAACAGCTTGTGACATGCCCCGAGGTCTGGCGGGATAGGTGGGTGGTGCTGGGGGAGGGGGGCTGAGCAGAAAATGCTACAACAGAGCATGAATTCAGATTTCACAACTGGAAGAATAGATGCAGACACCTTGCTGGTCGATTCATGCTAATTTTAAACACGTGTGAAGTTACTGTGATTCATAAATGACTTGGTGAAACCCAGATGTGGCCTCCACTGACACAACATGATGCGGTGTAAAATGATCTCATTATTAAAAGCATCCTTTGATGCAAAAGGATCTTGGACAGATAGCTGGATGCGACCCTGAAGGGTTCTGTTCCTCTTGATGAGCGCTAATGTATGGGTAAATTTATTTCTTTGGTGTTGGGCGAATGGACGTTCTGAACTCATTATGAATAAATTATTAAGTTATAAAACACCACTGCTAATAAAACTGGAGCTACAGTAAGAAATGTGATTAAAAATCACACATGGCTGTGACCTATTAAACAATAATACATTAATTCATAAAGCTGTATGCAGCTTACCCAGTTACTATAATTAAAATATGCTTCATCACTAATTGCCTCACCAATCCTTAAATTTCCCCAAAACTGTTTGCGATTGATGGCCAAACAGTGGCTATGGCGATGCTAAGTCTTCTGATCCTGGTAACTAAGACAAAAACCTTTGTAATTAAAAAAACACTTTATCACTGTCCTAACGTAATCCTGTTGATGAGACACAGATTTTCAGCTCGCAAATATTTTGGTAAAATTAACGTGTCTAAAGGCAGAAAAAAAATCCATGTGCAGAAATTGAAGGGAATAACAATGTTTCCCATATTTCTGCCAACATATTAACAAATACAGCAAAAAAGAGCCTTGATATGTCATTTGCTGACGGATGAGAGTGGGGTGAAGACTCAAGCACAGGAATTTTATTGCTGGAGACATTTTCATCTGCAGCCAAATCACCAGGGAAACACTTTGTCAAACAACTTCATTCTGCAGGGGGATCTGGTGACAATATTGGCATCCTAAGAATTTGTTCAGGTTTTTCCGATTGCATCTACCTGTCTGTGCCCGGAAATATTTACAGCAACACCGCAATTCATGCAGACGTGCGGTTTAGTGCCTGGAAGCCACCTAGCCGGCTCGTGTTTCATCTCACGAGCGAGTTCAAAATGTGTGCTCTCGAGTTGTATGCTTTTCATATAAATGAGACAATATATTTTAGGAAGGCTTCGTATCAACCCCTTGTTTCATATTAATAGGAACTGATCTAGCATCTGGTACCTACAAAGTTATGGATTGAAGTATCTTCACAAGCACCCAAGCTTTCTGCCTGGGTTCCACCAGCAAGTTAGGAAAATTATGAGAGAAGGAGAGAGAAAGAGAGGGGGGTGGGAAGAGGCAGGGAAGGAGGAGAGGAGTGAAAAAGAGAGGTGTGGGGAAGAGAGGAAAAAGGGGGAGGGCAGAACACAGGGCCTGTTGAATTCTGGTTATAAATGGCACCCCACTCCAGGACTATTGCCTGGAAAATCCCATGGACAGAGGAGCCTGGTAGGCTACAGTCCATGGGGTCGCAAAGAGTCAGACACAACTGAGCAACTTCACATATCTATTTTTGACTTAACTTTTTATTTTATACTGGAGTATATAGTTTATAATAATGCTGTGTTTCAGGTGTACAGCAAAGTGATTCAGTTATACATACACAGCTACTTTCAATTTTTATTTTTTTAAAGTTTTTTTAAAAATATGGATCAATTTTAAAGCCTTTATTAAATTTGTTACAATATTGCTTCTGTTTTATGTTGTGGTTTTCTGGCCATGAGGCATGTGGGATCTTAGTTACTCAACCAGGAATCAAACCCACATCCCCTGCATTGGAAGACAAAGTCTCACCCACTGGACCACCAGGGAAGGCCCTCAACTTTAGATTCTGCATTTATTTTGCCTGCTGTGGGAGCATAACCCCCAAATAACTCTTGACACTTCACTTGCCCTCCTGTCCAGCTTTCACAGAAGCACTGCCAAGTTCTCAGCCCTGAGTCACTTTCTCAACCTCTCCATCACTTCCCTGGTTCAGGCTACGCACCCAGGCCCCCGAGACAGCCCAGCTATGGGTCTCTCCACTTCCACTGGCTCCTCTCCTCTGTTCTATACATGGAACTAAAGTGATCTTTTTCCAACGTGATTCTAATCACACCACTGGCCTTTCACACTTGGCATTTCCCTTTGCTCTGGCATAAAAATCCTCAAGGTGGGCTAGCAGGTGGCATGAGGTGGTCCCCTCATTTAGCATTCTGACTTCACCTGGGACTCCTCTCCCTGCTCCAAGCACAGTCAACTTCTTCAATGGGCCGTGCTCTCTGTGGCCAAAAGGTCTTTGCATGTGTGGCCGTCTCTGCCAGAAACATCCTTCCAGGTGCCCCCTGGACACCCTTCACCCTTCTCATTCATCCCTTCAGCTGGTTAGCGCTGTGGTTCAGCCATCGGGGGGTCTGGTACAAGCCCACCCAGCATGGTGTGCTCTTCCTCATACAGAGGTGTGGCACATCATACAGAGGTATATGATACACGTCTGTTGATGAGCCCATGTGATCCGGGTGTGGTTCCCTTACTGCACTGTGCAGGTCACATGGGCAGGGGACACAGCTAACTTTAAGCACCTCTGAATCCCTTGGCTGATGGTCTGTCATGAATGTAAAACAGGGGCTCCAGCAATACAGGTGTGGGAATGGACCTTAACAACGGGTCCTCTCATTGTGTTAACACTAGGCGAGATGTGCGATATCCTTGCCCAGCATCAGCACCACAAAGTCTAGGCTCTGCAGGGCCACGTGAGGAAGCACTTTACAGGACAACCTGCTGTAGCTGATGGTTTATGTTATCAGGTTTTAATCCCCTCTCAAAACAGAGAGTAGAATCTAAAAAAGAATTTTAAAAGGTCACCCACAAACAGATACTCCTAAACAAGGTAGTGCTTGTTGTAATCACATCTTTTTTAAAAAAGTTTTGTTTTTTTTTTTCTGATGTGGATCATTTTTAAAGTCTTTATTGATTTTGTTACAATATCGCTTCTGCTTTATGTTTGGCTTTTTGACCCTGAGGAGTATGAGACCTTAGTTCTCCGACCAGGGCTCAAACCCATACCCTCTGCGTTGGAAGGTGAAGTCTTAAGCACTGGGCAGCCAGGGAAGTCCCAGTAACCACACCTTTATTAGAATAGTCACAGAGTGAGAACCTGGGTCTGCCTGTGAGTAGACCTGGCTTTTAGGGCTGAGACCACAAACCCGCTCCCACGGCAAAGGGCCAGATGGTCTCCAGCCCGGCAGAGATGGCTTCCTGTAAGCTGGCTGCTACCTAAGTCTCACAAGAGTCCTAGGTAATTCCTTCCATCTCTAACAGTCTAAGGCACTGCTCACTTTTGCAAACTTGGCATTCTGCATCTATCTGAATGGAGCCATAACATCCTGCTCTGGAGTTCTCAAGCACATGGGAGAGCGATGGATGTCAGACTGACTGGAGTCTAATTCTGACTTCCTCTGTCACCTAGCACATTACCTGATGATAGAGAAGAACGCTAATGTGTTCACTTTCTCTAATATCATTACTGGGACCCAGTTAGATGGGATGGGCAAAGGCAGGGAGGTAGGAGATGTGGGGAAGAAGCAAGGGACAAGATCACAGGTGGTCTGGAAAACCCAAGACTGAATTGCCCAGAAAAGTTGTAAAATAACAAAGCACTGGGACTTCCGTGGTGGCCCAGTGGCTAAGACTCCACGCTCCCAATGCGGGGGGGTCCAAGTCTGACCCCTGGTCAGGGAACTAGATCCCGTAAGCCACAACTAAGGCCTGGTGCAGCCACAAGAAATAAATTAATTAATCAAAAACAAAACAAACCAAAAGACAAAGCACTGCTGTGGGGAGATGCACAGAGGGCATCTTACAGGTAAAACTGCACCAAAGCCAGCCTTTGACTCTGGGCTCCGGTGAGCAACAGAAACCTACCACCAGCTTTAAAATCTGGGTTTCTAACTTTTTTCCAACAAGGATTTTTCACAGAGTGTCTGCTGCATGCTGACAGTGAGCCACTTTCCTTTGTCTTAAATTTTCTGGCCATTAATTATATCCAGGATGGCACGTTTTCATATGGTGAGTAAACAAAGAGACATCATTCTTGGCTTTGGAGGAATATCAGTGTTATGTAAAATCAGACCATTAGTCTTGAAATCTATAACATTCTTTTCTCTTCATACAAATATTCTCTAAAAGGATCCTGAAATAATTTATTTTGTAAAAGCCGTCATCTTAAACCTATTTCCAAAAGACTAACTGCCGTTTAGAACAAAATCCTTGTGGATTCTCTATTTTGAATTTATATATGATTCTTTGCTAGTCTCCAGATTTCAAATATTTATGCTTTTCTGTGCTTGTTAGAAGTCAGGTTTACCAGGATATAATTTACACACGAAAATTTCATGCTCGCTCTACAAACAATAAGCCCAAATAAAAATGCATCAATCCTTTAAAATCAAAACACTAATTCTAAGAGGTAAAATCATAAAAAGAACTTTTGATCAGTGCATGTGTTCACTGCTTAATTAACTCAGGAGACAAAAACCAGTGATTAGTATTTTCATTATGAAGGGGTTTAAAAACAGGATGGCTATTCAGAGGTACAACCATGGAGGACAGTTAAAGGTCAAGATATGGCATGAGAAGTGAGTCTGACCATGTGTCCAGATTCGTCTGGACAACGTCAAATGCATAACGATGATTTACAGAAAACGACAACAGGTGTGATCTGTTACTGAGAAGAGAAATACCATGAGTGCCTTAAAAATGATGGCTACCTTTTACTTCAGAGGGGTTTTCTAGTAGACACTTGAAGGTATGAAGATTATTTCCAGTATGTGAATAAAGCTCATTTATGAAGGAATTCATTCAATAAGCTAGTTCAGCATTTTATGGACCAACGCTACATGCATGATAATAAATGAACAACTTAAAATATACAAATTTTATATCTATATAAAAATATTAGGCTTAGTCACAAGTATATGGTGAATTCTTGTTACCTTATTCCTCCTCCTTCCAAGAATTACAGTAAACTTCTGTACCTAAATCCATTCCCACCCAAATAATATAAAAGCGTGTGTGCATGCTCAGTCACTAAGTCGTGTCCAACTCTTTGCGACCCCATGGACTGTAGCCCCCCCAGGCTCCTCTGTCCACAGGATTTCCCAGGCAAGAGTACTGGAGTGGGTTGCCATTTCCTACTCCAGGGGATCTTCCCGACCCAGGGATCGAACTTGTGTCTCCTGTATCAGCAGGTGGATTATTCACCACTGAGCCACTAGTTCAGTTCAGTTGCCCAGTTGTGTCCTGACTCCCTGTGACCCCATGAACAAGCCACTAGGGAAGCCAATGTAAACGTGATCAATATATAAATATAAACTGACCTACAGTTATTTTTTTTTTTTGACCCATAGTTACTGATCCTTCAGCCAGATGTATTAACTGTGTGACTTTGGAAACCTTCCCTAACTTCTCCGTGCCTCAATTTCTAAACCTAGTCACAGGGATAATAAGAGCACCTGCCTTCCATGGCTGTCCACCAGCTAAGCTAGAAAATACAAACCCAGTTCTCTCCTGCCCCCATCTGGGCCTGGCATAGCCCAGCCTTCAATAAACACAAGCTGCGGGGATTATTATCAATAACTTACCCACTACACACTCAAATGCGGATGACTGACAAATCATATAGGCAGTTCATGCCTTCAGAGTGAGTTATCACCACACTCAAAATGTTCCCTGATAGTCTGAGGGATCTGAATTTAAACACACTTCCTTCCCACTAAGATTTAACCACAAAGACAGTAACTGTAGGCACCATGACTGGTGTGTCCTATGTGTCAGGGGCTCTGCCCTGTGCATTTCACATCCTTTCTTATTTATCCTCACAGCAGCCCTGGAATGCATGGAGATGTACAGATTTTACATGCTACCAAAAAGATAAAAGAGAAGTTAAAGAACAACTCAAGGTCATGCACCTAAAAAATGGTGATGCTAGAATCAAAACCAGACTCTGTCTCTGAGCGGAATGAGCTGCCATGCAGAGTGTAAGGTTGCCATTTTTGCATGCTAAGTGTGTCTGCCAAAAAAAGAAGAGGAATATTTATGGTGAACTGCAGAGTAATATCCAAAGTACTAGGAATGAAAGTTTTCCCAATGTTATTAATAAAAGTAACTTTTAAAGCCAAGAATACATATTGTGATAGGTTAAATTCGTTTAAGAAAACATGGGTGCAAACAACTGAGCTTTAATTATTTCATGGCATTCTTGCAACAGCCTTTTTTTTTTCATGAAAGCCTTTCAGAAAACCCTTTGTTCCTGATCTAATCTTACCCTAGAGGAAAAGAAAATTAAAACAATTTTAATAGCTCTGATTTCTTAGGACCCTCTTTTGAGGGGGAAAAAACCCAAATCAGTGATGTTGGAAAGGCTCCAGAAGTTTCAAGGTACAAATCTCTTTTTCTGTAAGCCATCGGGTGTCATAACTAATGAGCAAAATCAGTTTATATGGTTTTTGAGACTAACCTGTCCAAGTTGCAAATTCACTATAGGCAGACCTCATTTCAGTGTACTTTCCTGTACTGCATGTGGCAGATATTGGATTTTTTACAAATAGAAAGTTTGTGGTAACCCTGCATTGTCAGATGATGCTCAACATTTCTCAGCAATAAAAATTTTTAAATGAACTTATATACTTTTTTAGACAAAATGCTACTGTACATTTACTAGACTATGTACAGTATAAACGTAACTTTTATTTGCCCTGGGAGACCAAAAAATTCGTGAGACTTGCTTTATTGTGATATTTGCTTAACTGTGGTTGTCTGGAACTGAACCTGCACTATCTCCAAGGTGTGCCTGTAAGCATGAAGGATTTGAGCCAATCAAGGATGCACTAAGTCACTTATATTGTAGAGCTTTTAGGGACAATCTCAGAAAGTCTTTAAGAGGCAGCATTTTTCTAAGTGAGGTATAGTACAGAAAGTAGTTTTACTTGCATGTTTCACAGAAGCTGATTTTTTCACCAAAATCATCATAAAAGCTATCAGAAAAAGAAAGAATACTGAAAACAAACAGAACCACCTGAAAGTTCAAACACTGAATCACAGACAAAAGGTACTGTATTCTGAAAGGTACTGTCCTTCATGTTTGCTAAGGACCAAGAGATGTCATTTCATATGTTGTAAAGTAAAGATGACAAATCACATTCTTTTTCCAAAAGGAATTTTTTTCCCCCAGATATCAACTTGGCACTAAAAGGGATTCTCATGTACACTCCAAAATAACAACAATAACAACCACAAAAGCACTTCTTGGACCAAATGGGCACAGCTCTTGTTCAGCTGCTTTGTAGCATCTGGCCCTGTCTTATTTGATATGAGAAAGTCCTTTCCCCAATAAGGAGGGTGGTCATAAGGAACAAGATGCCAGGTCAGGGGTGTTGTGTTAAACCTTCACCTAAAACACCTAAGATGTCAAGAATGAAGACCCACATTGGACAATGACTGCTCTTAGCATAGTCAGGAATCAAGTCTCTCCATCCTTACTGCCCCCTTTTGGTTCAATGCCTAAAACGTAATTGTTCACCAGAAATCAATACCATCTCCATGACTTTTTTTTCTGGGATCAATAGCAGCATTGAACCCTTCCTCCCAAGTATCCCTGTTCTCTGTCCACACTTTCTTCCAATATATTTCCCCAAAGACTGATTTTTTTTTTTTCTTCCTTCTACCCTGTATGGCAAGGAGGCAGGTCTCAAAGCTATTTCCAGCTTCAGGGCTCAATACAGACATGACACATGTTAGTACATGGGTAGCAATCATCAGTTTGTAAGATGATGTAACCAACACTATTAAAGCCAGAGAATGAGCACTTAAAAGGATGCTCAGTGTCACAGCCGTTAGGGAAATGCAAATTAAAGCCACAATGAGCTGATATTTCACACCCACCAGGACAGCTAGGATGGGTATCATCAGATAACAACATGTGTTGACTAGGATATGGCAACACTGACATCCTCAGACATCACTGGTGGGAATAAAATAGGGTGCAGGAGCTTGGAGGACAGTCTTGTGGTTAAAAGGAATTCCATTCCTAGGCATACACCCAAGAGAACTGAAAATACATCTGCATGGAAACATGTACACAAGTGTTCACAGCAGTAATATTCACAGCCAAAAAAGTGAAAACAACATAAACACCTACCCACTGATAGATGGTTCAACAAAACGGGGCTGAACCACACAAGGGGATGTTATTTGGCCATAAAAAGGGAATGATCCACTAATAACACAACATGGACCATGAATGATGAAAACATTATGTTGAAGTGAAAGAAGCTAATCACAAAGGATAAATGATTCCATTTTTATCAAATGTCCAGAGTAGGGAAATGTCTAGAGATGGATTAGTGGCTGCCAAAGCTGAAGAAAGGAGTGAGTGTGATGCTAAGAAGTATGATTTTTGTTTTTTCTTTCTTAAGTTAATTTTTAAGGCTTCCCTGGTGGCTCAGATGGTAAAGTATCTGCCTGCAATGAGGGAGACCCAGGTTTGATTCCTGGCTCGGGAAGATTCCCTGGAGAAGGAAATCGCAATCCACTCCAGCACTCTTGCCTGGAAAATCCCATGGACAGAGGAGCCTGATAGGTTACAGTCCCTGGGGTCACAAAGAGTTAGACACGACTGGGTGACTTCACTCACTCACTCATAGTTGCTTTACAATATTGTGTTAAGTTTCTGCTGTACAGGAACACCTATCTGCTGTACAGATACAAAGTAAATCAGCTATACATATACTTACATTCCCGCTTCCTTAGATTTCCTTCCCATTTAGGTCATCACAGAGCATTGAGTAGAGTTCCCTGTGCTATATATAGAAAAGTGAAGTGAAGGTTCTGTCTATTTTATCCATAGTATCAATAGTGTATATATGTCAATCCCAATCTTCCAATTCCTCCCTCTCCTTCCTCCCCCTTGGTACCCATACATTTGTTCTCTACACAAGAGGTGTGAGTCTTGAGGTAATAAAAATATTCTATTACTCTTGTGATGATGGATGTAATCTCTATGAATATATTACAAGTCACTGAATTATACAGTCTGAATGGGTGAATTGTATGGCAGGTGCATTTTATCTCAATTAAAACCAATTAAGAACACCCAACAATACATAGTAGGATCATTGGACTATTCTTTGACTGGCATATAAGCAGGGGCTGGACTAGTCACTAAACTATGTAGTGATATCAGAATGAAGTCTCTCTGAATCACTTTTCTTTAGTCTCTCAAAGACTGATCATTTTGGGGAAACTAAAGAAAGCTGAGTGCCGAAGAATTCATGCTTCTGAACTGTGGTGTTGGAGAAGACTCTCGAGAGTCCCCTGGACTGCAAGGAGATCCAACCAGTCAATGCTAAATGAAATCAGTCCTGAATATTCATTGGAAGGACTGATGCTGAAGTGGAAACTCTAATACTTTGGCTACATGATGCAAAGAACTGACTCATTGGAAAAGACCCTGATGCTGGGAAAGATTGAAGGCAGGAGGAGAAGAGGACGCCAGAGGATGAAATGGTTGGATGGCATCACCGACTCAATGGACATGAATTTGAGTAAACTCCAGGAGTTGCCAATGGACAGGGAGGCCAGGCGTGCTGCAGGCCATGGGGTTGCAAAGAGTCGGACATGACTGAGCGACTGAACTGAAGGCAGTTCAAAGACTATCAAGTCAATCAAGGTCAGCTACTCTGACATCTCAGAAGCTGACTGATTTGATGACTTTCTGGATAGACTGCTTGTTACTCTTCTTCCTCCTGTTGCTGGTAAGGATATGTCAAATCTTGTTACAAGCCTCCAAATTAGAGACACTTACAGGAGTTAAAGATGACCATTAGTCAAATTTATAATTTGTTTGAAGAAGCAAGAAAGAAACAGTACCAAGGGGGAAACTTATCCAGATGGCTATAACAAACAAAAATTCTTTTTTTGTGTGTGTGTGAAATGAAGTAGGAAATTAAATGATTGGCTCTCATATCTCAAAGTAACGACTTACAAAGAATTAAATTTACTTGGAATATATACAGAAGATTCAGAACAAGTTTCCATAATTCACACTCTACTGCTGAAGAGCAAGATACTGTTTTTTAACTGCTAACTTCACTTAACTATTTAAAAACTATTTAAATTTGCCCAAGTCACAAAATATGAAAGCATTAGTTATGGCAGATGATATTTAGATTTATTTACAAAGAAAGACTTTCCTGTTGTATATTCATTTTCCACTTCCCACTAAGAATCCTATAAAATGAGATTCTGTTCTGAGACTTTTCAAATAGTTAACGGAAACCCATTTAAACATTTCTCCAAAAAACACCATGAGAACCTGACGAACTTGCTTCATCAAAGATTTAAACAATCTCATCTTTATTTATATTTTTGAGCCATCCATGTAGCTTTAACTTAAAAAGGTTTTCATCAAATTTATTCATAAGTAAGACAAATACCCTAACAAAATGCAGATTATAACTGGCCCCTGTGAATCACAAAGACACAGTTTTCAGCATGTGTAAAAACTGGGAATTAAATTACTCTCCTTCTAGGAGATATCCATCTTATTTTTTCAATATCCAAACAACTGGGATAACTGATTTATCCAAATCAATTAACAAAATTAAAAAGGATGAAAACATTCAAAGGAGAGAATCTTATCAGTATTTAAAAAGAAATATTGAACCTGAAAGAATCTTAACATAGCTCTGCAAATCTTAAGAGGGACTTAAAATTAGAGCCAATAAAAGAAGAAAAAATAAATTAAAAAAATTTAACTTTCTTATGTAGGAGAGGGACAAAAAGAAAGAAAATGAAATCAAAGGCTTTGTAACCACTATCATGCAGATCAAGACAGGGGAAAATGCCAAACAGAATGATCACCTTCTGTCTTCCTTATGAAGTTCTTTAGAGGCAAGCTGGGGCAGTTGAACAAACTAAATTCTCTGCTCAATTCAGTATGAAAATCCTCTGCAGAAAAAGAATGCAACTACTATCTTCAAAAATCATTAACATTTGACTAACATCTCAAGTTCACTGGCTATCACTCCTTAATCTTGATTGAGATGAAATTTTAAGACACATAAGCACATTTACTGGAAACAAACCCATTCTAATACAGTATAAAGTAAATTCTCAACTCCCCACTATCATCACTTTTATAGTATAAAACACTATTTTTGGACTTCTGTTGAAAAAAACAAACCAAACAGATCTTTGCCATTGAAAACCTCAAATTCCACTTTCTCCAAAGGATGAATTAGGACCAGGCACCTCTCATTACGGAATAACATACTTGTCGACTGTTTTTCAAAATTATACATATGCAATTATCTCATTAATTTTAACAATAATTAATTTTCTCCTTCCCTCAGGCTCAATCCATAATAATGGAGTAACGCTAATAGAAATCTAAACTAAAACATCCAGGCATGTCCAGTCTGCAAAAGCAGAGACTGTCTCTTTAGCTCACTGTGGTTATTTTTTAAATTCCCTATATTTGCAGACACATCACAAGACTGACAGGGAAATAAATAAGCTCATAGTTTCATTAATCGTCTGTTACAGCAGAGGTTTAAATGAAGATGACACAGTAGCACCACTAAGCAGGATTTTGACACTTTTCTTCCTACACAAAATGCTACTGACCTATTGTCAATGTTTACCAAACATGGCACACAGCTGGGGCTTCTGAGGTATTTATTACTGTTATTGATAAAGACAATGATAAAGGTATCTTTTGAGAACAGACTCATACGTAGAAAGACACATTAAAGAAAGAGGCACAATGGTTAAGAACTGAGTTTAAATTATCAATAAGGAGTCCTGAAAAACTTTTTATGGTTTTATCTGAAAAGAGAACACAGTGAATATTTCATAACATATATTTCATTCGTGTGTTTAATATTTACAACCGACACATACAATTTACTAACAAAAATGTGGACTCTGGAATTTATTTAGTTTGATTTACTCTAACCGTCTTTATTAGATAAATTAATTTATTTTCACATATTCAAGATGATCTTCTCCACATGAATTTTTACTACAAAATAGTTTAAAAATTTAAATGCTATATGCATCAAAGTTTTTACTACTGAGCTATCATGTTTCTTTTTATGTATTTATAAAACTTATTTTTCAAGTTTATGTCAAACAAGGCTTATATGATTGAATCCATGATCTGAAATAATCTCTTTTTTTCTTTCTAGATTAAAAGATGCTCTGTGTTTAATGATGAAATGTTCATTTATTTGGCCAACTTTTCATCTAAAATTTATTTGAGGAAAAGCCAGCTCAAATTTACATTATTTGAAGGGAAAATGCCAAATGCTCGCCCTTCAATATTACTATTATTTTTTTTACCTTCCTTTAGCATAAGCACATAAATTCTCAGTGTCACTGCTGCTGAGTTTCCCTGCTATTTTTATTTTCTACTGACAGAATATTCAAAGCTGACAAATGTTGGAGAACAGACATAGTTATTAAAAGCTTCAATTTACAGCAAATAGTGACAGTTTGCTTTTGCTGCTCATAAAGTAAAATCAAAGAGGTGTAAATACACAAGAAAGGTGGAACAAACATACTTCAGATACTTTTTTTTTTAAACAGTTCCGATAAGCAATGCTCATTTGAAATACTATTCAAAAGATATTAGTTCAGGTATCAACTCACAGAGTAAAAATAGAATGATGGCTGGCAACTTTCAGTACTTTAAAAACTTCACTTATGAGTATCTCTTATATCTAAGGAAGGCTTTAAAAAAAATGACAGAGAGTTGACTTAAAATAGAAGATGGAGAGTTTCAAACTAACCAAGAACCACTTATTTGCAAGAAAAAAAGAAAAAAGAAGAAAATAAACAAGATATGTCCACTGAACAAGAATGGTTGGCATGGCAATGAGATGGATTTCCTCCTATTGACAATAACCCAGACTTTTACTACATCTGACTCAATTTTTTGAGGAGGAGAAAGCATTTATGTACACAAACACTACATAAATTCTGAGTGCTGTCTGGGGTCAGATAACAGTAAGATAAACTTCAGAGGCAACACTAAAACGCTTCTAATGTCGAACCCTTCATAACCTTTAAATGACCTTTTTTGTGAGGCTGACTCACAGTGGTGCTAAACCATAAAATATATCGCCAGGATCCATTAGAAATGGGAAGAGAGACATTAAAACAAACAAACAAACAAACAAAGGAAAATTCATACAAAAAAAGTAAGCGAACTTTCTCCTGCTCAAAAAGCATGTCATCAGCAAAAAGGGCTAATTCAGAAATTCTGCTCTGAAGCCATGGAAGGACCCCTGACACCATGAAGAGGTGATTCACACACCTTCAGGCAAGAAATCTGGAGAAGTGCACCACATCCAAAAGTAGATGAGTTTTTGCCAAACTTTTCAGGGGGACGGGAATGTTCTATAGCTTGACTGGGGAGCTGATTACAGGGATAGATTCATTTGTCAAAACTCAAGAACTACAGGGACTTCCCTGGTGGTCCAGTGGTTAAGAATTTGATTTGCAATGCAGAAGATGTGGGTTCAATACCTGGGTGGGGAACTAAGATCCCACATGCCATGGAGCAACTAAGCCCACATGCCACAACTAGAGAGCCCACACATCACACTCCTGGATCCACGTGCTACAGCTGGAGTCCACGTGCCAAAACAAAAGATCTGAGAGACCTAACCAAGAGTCCACATGCCACAAGTAAGACCCACTGCAGCCAAATAAGCAAAATAAAACACAGAATACCCAAACACAAAGCAATCAGAGAATACAAATTTCCCAATTAAAAAAAAAACAACAAAAAACTCAGGGAACTATGAACACACACTCAGGGTCTGTGCAGTATATGTACGTAAATGACACCACAACTTTAAAAAAAGCCACAAATGTGTGCTAAGCATAATGCTTACTTTAATGCATTAGATAAAAAAATTAAGTCTTTTGTCTCTTTTAGAAAATTTTCTTAATAGAAAAAAATAAAAGGGAGAGCTAAGGAAATCAAGGGAAAAAATACGAGCGGAGAAGAGAAACAAAACACTGAACTTAATCACCAACAGAAAAAAAAAAATCTTTTCAAAGTCTCAGGTAGTGTTCCTGGAAGAAGTGGAAAAAGGAAGGAATAAAGCCTTATATTTGCATAACAATATATTATGTACATTTAAGAAACAAGTTATGTTATAGTAGGATTATAACAATACCCCATTTTATTTATTTAAAACATTAAGTAACATTATTATTAAACATTAGTAACATTATTATTATTAAATATTATTATTTATTTTATTTATTAAAAACATTTTTTAACATGTCAAAATTTACTTATTTTTATTGGAGGATGACTGCTTTACAATGCTGTGTTAGTTTCTGCTATACAGCAAAGTGAATCAGCTATGCATATACATATATCCCCTCCCTCTGGAGCCTCCTCCCCTGACGCCACCCCTCTAGGTCATCACAGACACCAAGCTGGGCTCTCTGTGCTACACAGCAGCTGCCCACTAGCTCTCTGTTTTACACAGGGTAGTGCAACACCCTCATTTTCAAGTTGATGAAATATACAAATTAGTTCAGTGATGTGCCCAAGGATACACAATTAGAAAAGAGCCAGGATACAAATAGATCTCTCAGACTCCTACACACAATTCATCTCACAAAACAATACTCTGTGTGCATATTTTGTGTGTGTGGTGTATAAAACATAAAAAGAAAAGCCACTGTTAGCTTCACATAGTTAGTGATGAGGCTGCCCGCATCGCCTCCACACAGCATGGATGAGTATAAATGTGCTTGAAACTAACTAAACTCATGAACTGAAACAACCAAGAATTGTTCTTTCTTAAATATTCATCCATTCATGGGTTTAAAAATCTGCAACAAGGTATTCTTGGGTATGCTACATTCTTACAACCGTCAGGGCTCTCTGACTAGAAAGAAACATTAAGTATAATTTTAATATTTTAGTACAATTTTCATTATGACTTGGTTGAAGTTAGCTGTACTTGATATAGTAAGTGAAGTGAAGTGAAGTCGCTCAGTCGTGTCCGACTCTTTGTGACCCCATGGACTGTAGCCTATCAGGCTCCTCCCTCCATGGGATTCTCCAGGCAAGAGTACTGGAGTGGGTTGCCATTGCCTACTCCAGGAGATCTTCCCACTTGAAAGATAATGCCCCGAGGCTGAACTATCTGTGCATTAATTACTGCAATGTGCTTTTCAAAAATCTTATAAAAAGTGAGGGAGAATGGTAATCTCAAAGGGGTTTCAAAGACGTTCACAGAGGCCCAAATGTGACTCCAGAGTTAATGGAAGCTTTGGCTGGTCCTGGAAGCTGTATTGTCTATTTTCACTTACAGCCCTGGATTCCTAAACATGTTAATAAGATTCTACATCAAAAGCACTTTTTCTCTCCCAGAAGCACTCCAGTAACTCCAGCTGTCTAGCCTAAGAGGGTCAGCATGACCTCGAAGCACAAATGGTTCACCATCTTGGGCTCATTGGATTTACTCCCAAGTTAAAACACACACCCTCCTCCCCACACAAATCAAGGAAACAAGTCAGTGTGTGTGTCAAAAATCACTGCAACAACCCAAATATATCTTCTCCCTTCCTGAACAGAAAAATGCATTTTGCATTATTTAATAAGATATGCAAAATGCAATCAAATGCTAAGTCAGTGGACATTTAGGGATATAATACAGCTGTGAACCACCTGTTTCAATTCAATTGTGACAATCCTTCAAATTTTATCTCAATCAAAATTTGTTATCTTCTTCCACAATGAGAAATAGAAGAGCAGATAAAGGGCAATAAATGCAAAACCAGAGAGAATCTACAACCACCAAAATAGTACAGAAAAGTGTAGGGTATGGGCTCAAAAACCACAGACAATCCAAACGTGAGAAAATTATATTCATACTTGAGGTGTATCTTTTAAAGCTTTGTGGACCACAGGTATATAGTTTGCTTTTTAAATGTGTAACATATTCCAAAAATTCTCCAAAGTCATTAATCTTCTACAACACAACTTTCCATGGTTCCCTAGCATTCGACTGTATGGCTCCATGATTGCGTGGATCACAATAAACTGTGGAAAATTCTGAAAGAGATGGGAATATCAGACCACCTAACCTGCCTCTTGAGAAACCTGTATGCAGGTCAGGAAGCAACAGTTAGAACTGGACATGGAACAACAGACTGGTTCCAAATAGGAAAAGGAGTACGTCAAGGCTGTATATATTGTTACTTTGCTTATTTAACTTCTATGTGTAGTACATCATGAGAAATGCTTGGCTGGAAGAAGCACAAGCTAGAATCAAGATTGCCAGGAGAAATATCAATAAACTCAGGTACGCAGATGACACCACCCTTATGGCAGAAAGTGAAGAGGAACTAAAAAGCCTCTTGAGGAGAGTGAAAGAGGAGAGTGCAAAAGTTGGCGTAAAGCTCAACATCCAGAAAATGAAGATCATGGCATCCAGTCCCATCATTTCATGGGAAATAGATGGGGAAACAGTGGAAACAGTGTCAAACTTTATTTTGGGGGGCTCCAAAATCACTGCAGATGGTGACTGCAGCCATGAAATTAAAAGACGCTTACTCCTTGGAAGGAAAGTTATGACCAACCTAGATAGCATATTGAAAAGCAGAAACATTACTTTGCCAACAAAGGTCTGTCTAGTCAAGGCTATAGTTTTTCCAGTGGTCATGTATGGATGCAAGAGTTAGACTGAAGAAAGCTGAGCACCGAAGAACTGATGCTTTTGAACTGTGGTGTTGGAGAAGACTCTTGAGAGTCCCTTGGATGCAAGGAGATCCAACCTGTCCATTCTGAAGGAGATCAGCCCTGTATGTTCTTTGGAAGGATTGATGTTAAAGCTGAAACTCCAGTACTTTGGCCACCTCATGCGAACAGTTGACTCATTGGAAAAGACTCTGATGCTGGGAGGGATTGGGGGCAGGAGAAAAAGGGGACGACACAGGATGAGATGGCTGGATGGCATCACCGACTTGATGGACGTGAGTTTGAGTGAACTCCGGGAGATGGTGATGAACAGGGAGGCTTGGCATGCTGCAGTTCATGGGGTCGCAGAGTCGGACACGACTGAGCGACTGATCTAATCTGATCATATACTTCCTATTTCTAATCATTGCTATTATAAATGAAGTTAAGTTTTTGTTTCCTTGTTTATTTGTTAAGAGGATTATTAGTTCATGTACAACATAAAATGAACACTAGCTCAACAACGTTATTTTCTTTAAGGTTTTAATCAGGGGGTTGTAAGCTGGGGTCTTTATGAAATCAATGGATTTAAACAAGTGATTTCATAGTAACTTTAGAATTCCTTTCCATCATGAATCCATGAGCAACCAAGTATACAAAAGATATACTCAACCATACTTGAATTATCAGAGTTTAAAACTGGGATGACTTATTTCACCTACAAAACTGCCTTACTATGGACTTCATCAATAGTTTATGTAAAATACAAAAAAAAAAAGAAAAGTAGCTTTAACCAAAGGCAGAAATTTCACTCTGGGTTTTACATAAAAATTTTTGCATATACGTTGGTGAATATAAGGAAAATTTTCCTTATTTCTTGTGCTACTGAATCAACAAAATGAGCAATCAGCAGAAACATAATGAGAGACAGACATCTTAAGAGCTGTCAATAATGTTTCCCCATATCATAGAAACAGAAAAAAAAAAAAACAAATAAATAACATTTCAAGGAAAAACACCTTTTGCTTTAAATCCTGAAAATATGCAAATACAAGAGAGCTTCGTAGGCTCGGAAAACTGGTTCTTTATTCTGCAGAGATTTTTCTGTCAGTGTAACAAGCTGAAAACAAAATATGAGTGACAAGTGCACATACTTAGCTGACGAGGAACACGGAACCCAGCAGTAACCACATTAATCTCTCGTCGAGGTTATGTGACTTCCAGGCAGAAATATTGATTCAGATCTGCCACAAAGCTGGACACAGATTCAAATCTGAGCTGGGAAACTTCTCCTGCAAACGTTAACTCCTAACACGTCCTTCAGCTTACTTTGCAAATCAAGGAACTGACTTAACTGGTTTAATTCAAACATTAAAAACTTGTAATAAACAGGCTGCTGAAGAATAACAGTATGGATGTACACCTCAACAGATACTGAAAAAAACTAGTCCAAATCATCCACATAATTATTCTAGGTTAGATTTTTAGCTTTGTGGGGTTTGCGTGCCATCTTAAAATATCACCATAAATCTTTATCATATGCAACAGAAAGAACAATCCTAGGTTAGATTTTTATTCTTCTTAGATGACTATATTTGCTTGCCTCAAAGTAGAGTTCAGAAAATTCTCTGTATTTTCTCATCCCCACAATTTTCTTCAACTGCTCCTGAAGTTACTCCTACAGACAGCTCTTGTATCACGGTCATCAGGTTCTGCATTTCTTCCTCATGCACTGCTCTATGACAAGGTGTGACCTGATCATCTAAGATAATTTGGTGCTTAATAAGAAGAGGGAAGCCTGGCGTGATGCAATCCATAGGGTCGCAAAGACCGAGCCACTGGACTGAACTGACTGAAGAAAAACACACAGTAACGTTTTTGTTAATTTTTTTCCCCCTTGTGTTTGATACAATGGAAGAACAGTTAAACCCAACTAGTCTGCCTGGGTCTTTGAATGAAATGAGATTCTATAGATCCCCCAAGGTATCTAAATATGTATTTATTTATGTTGCTTGGAAATCAGTGCTTTCTCTCTAGTAGATGATTCCAATTTTGCAACATTCTGGGAAAATTCTGTCTTTATACCTTAAACAAAGTGCCCCTCTACTGTTGGGAAATAACTCCCCATAGGATGTGACTGCTTCCACACGTTTTGTGAGCAGAGGCACTGGCAGCTTTGGTTCTGGGATAACTTTTCCAGGTATCAGCATAGTAAACAACCTTAGAACATAAAGCTGTCCCCTAGAGCAGAAGGTAGATTTGTTTATTGGCCTGGGAGACTATAGATGTTGTCTCTCCTGGGCAAACTGCTGGTGTGCTTCTAGTTCATTTTAAAGGAGTAGAGTGCCTACGCTCAAGTGCCTTTGCATGTGATACACCCAGGGTCCAGTGAGGCATCACCCCCATGGGACTTGGGGAGCAGGTTCTTGACATCCCCCAGTTTCACTATTTTAATATTCTGGATCCAGACTGACATATATGACAGCTTTACATTCTCGGAATCACTCCTACTTCTTGACTCTCATCACTATTTTTTCACTTCCTCTATGTTTCACGTTAGGTAATTTCTTCATAATCTTCCTGTCCGTTAATTATCTCATCAGATGTGTATAATCCTCCTTTCACCGATATCCTGAGTTTTTAACTGCAATGATTATATATGTTTCTTTCCTGTAATTCTACTTGGTTCCTTTCCAAATCCTGTTGATCATTTCTGATGGTATCTTATTTCTTGCTCAATGTTTCTTTCTCTATATACTTCACACGCATTTGTTTTAGATGCAGTTTTGAGCTCCCTGGTGTCATGAGACACAGGGAAATCTAAACCTGTTTGTTTACTATCTCAGATGACTCTGGTGTTCTGTTATTTCCTGTTGGGTAATGTTTGGATTGCTTTGTTGAGTGTTGGATATGTTTTATGGTATACAAGCTGCATCTGTAGAAATTCTGAGGGCGATGGATTGCTAGCTCTTTCCGCTAGAGACAGTTCATGCTTATTTCTACCAAGGGCTGTAGGGATTCTCCAGTTTGGAAATACATTGCTTTTCTAGGCTAAGGTTTCCATGACCCTGTAAAAACTATAAATCTGTACCTTAGATTCATCCAAAAATAAGCTTAAAAAACTAAAACTAGAAACTCCCCCCAAATAAGCTTATAGTAGCAAATTCTTAGGGGAGATGATGATCTCAATGATCACTGGTTTTCCTCCACTTAGAGTAACAGCAGAAATGGAGAGATTTCCTAACCTGTTCCCTTTCCTGGTGAGCTACTTTGTTTTTCAGCTCTGACTTTCAGTAAAGGCGTAGCCTAGCTTTGAGAGAGTGTTTCACACTTGGCCCTCCAGCTTTACTCAGACCCCAGGTCCAATCACTTCTTTTCCCTCAATGGTCCCTAAGCTGTTGAATTCCTTACCCAGGCACTGCCACGAGGGCAGTCCTGGTCTCCTTTCCACACCCCTCTGGTTTCAAATTACTTTTTGTAATTGGAAAATCCAGACTTTTTGTCCCTTGGAGAATCTCCCTGATTCTCTTACAAGTTCTTACAATGTTCTAAGAAATACATTTCTCTGATTTATGTTGCATCTAGTCTTTCCTGGTGAGAAGGCTTTCAGGAAACCTGGTTCCTCCCATAAATTACCATTTCTATGTTTTTTTCTCCCCATATTACACCCCCTGCCAAATGGGTATCTTTTCCTTTTTTGTAAATGTCTTTTAGAGATGGTTACAATTAGTTGACCCTACAAGTGAGCAGGAGAGATTTTTGAAATAACAGCTTTGCTATATATTATAAAATTTAGATCAAAAGCAGTCTGCAATACCGATACAGCTGGTATCATTCAACATATTTTTCAGATTGACATTCTCATTTTCACAAGTGTAAGAAAAAGCATTTCGCTGGCCACTGCATGTCACGTTCCCATGGAGTCTACAGGTAGCATTTCTCTTTGCGAAACATGGGAGAGTTCTTTGAATGCATATCTGATAAAAGAAAAGACTAGAAATCCTTGTGAACCAATGTTTATTTACAAGGCATCATACAATTACTACTACAGGTACTTCCCTTGGTGGTCCAGTGGCTAAGACTCAGTGCTCGCAATGCAGGGGTCCAGTCTCAGTCCCTGGTCAGGGAACTAGATCCCGCAGGAGGCAACTGAGAGTTTCCATGCTATAACTAAAGACCCCACACGCTGCAACCAAGACCCAGCACAGATAAACAAATGCTTTTAAAACCTACTTCTACATACTTCTAAGAGAAATTTCCTTTTATTTTTTTTATTTTCAATATAAGCACATTTGTATCTCTTTTTTAAAGTTTTATTTTATTGGCCATGCCACACAGCATGTGGGACCCAAGCTCCCTGACTAAGGATCAAACCCACACTTCCTACAGTGGGAGTATGCAATCTTAACCACTGGACTGCCAGGGAAGTCTCTCTCCTTTTATTTTTGTTAAATATATAATGTAGCTTCTTACTGATCCCAAGAAGATTTCTCTCTGCTCACTTTCCTAAGAAAATCACTCCATCCTTTGTGTGTTCATTCTAGCCTATGTTAACTCTTAATAGACTCTTATGTGTCCTGATTTTGGCAAATTTTGATCAAAGCTTTAGAAGTATGTATTTGATGACTTGAAACATATTTCAAAAATAATCTCAGACTACAGGAAAGACAAATTCAGAAATGAAAACACTGTTGAAATTCTGTGTGTCTTTAAACCAGGAGAGCTCTCAGACTTCAATCAGCTAGACATTCTCTTACAGTTCATACACTAATACAGATTTATTTTAATTAAAAAAAATGAAAACAATTTTTTCCTGCCATTGAAAAATAAAAGACAAAATTATCAAAGAAATCAGGCAACAGATGACTCTTCTGTGAAGTTAAAGATGAAGTTTGACTACAACCCGTGACTATGACTTCAGCTGTGGTGATGATGATAATTTTCGGGTCATCCCTTAGCAATCCTTAACAAAAACCTCCAAGTATCAAAGAATGAAAGCGTGCTTGTTCAGTATAGACACTGGGTATAAAGGAGCCAGAAGTCATGATGGAGAGGAGAGTCCACTCATGCTCCTCAGTTCGCTGCCCTCAAGTCACATGGCCTGCTGCTGCTGCTGCTGCTGCTGCTGCTGCGTCCCGTCAGTCATGTCCGACTCTGTGCGACCCCATAGACGTCAGCCCACCAGGCTCCCCCGTCCCTGGGATTCTCCAGGCAAGAACACTGGAGTGGGTCCACATGGCCTACACACCTTTAAATCTTCAGGCAGATTTTGTATGTGCCTGGCCAGTCTGGCAGACACATTCAGTCTCAGGCTGAAAAGCTTATTCAGGATGGTCCACTCAAAGCCATCTTGTTCCAAGACTCACGGACACAGAGATCAGACTTTGTAGTTGCCAAGGGGGTAAGGGAAACGAGAGGGATGGATTGGGAGTTTGGGGTTGGTAGAAGCAAACTATTACATATAGGATGGACAAATAACAAGGTCCTACTGTATGGCACAGGGAACCATATCAAATCTCCTGGGATAAATCACAATGGAAAAGAACGTTAAAAAAAGAATGTGTATACATATAAAACTGAGTCACTTCACTATACAACAGAGAGACTGGCACAACATTATAAATCAACTATACTTCCATAAAAACAAACAGACAAAAATCAACACGCTTCAACAAAGTCATCCTGCTCTATATAAAGCATGTTCCATGTTCACAGACACCAGAAGAAGAATCATTTCTGTAAGACTCGCTAGCTGGTTCTGCCCTTTTTCATACTCTGAGAGAGGAGTCGTTATCCTGGAAATTAAAGGGATGGAAAATAAAGACGGATTACTATTTAAGGCCATGATTGGCTTATTTGGGTATCTTGGTTCTTTAATGGCAAGAGCTGCACCCATACTCTTTGAACATTTCCTCTGGATGCTTTTGATAATGCGATAAAAATACTCTTCAATCAAGGCTCACTGCTGCTCTGCGGAACAAGGCTGGGACCACCAGCTTCCCCAGGTGCAGGAGGCTAGCTGGGTGGGCGGTGACAACCAGAAAGGTCCCCCAAATTGCCACTCACAAAGCAGGGTAAGTCCCTGCATCATGAGTGGGTCAAGGTCACCCATTGGTCTTTCTTAGTCTCACATGTGGTCTCCACAGAAACACAGAACGACTCCCCTTGGCACATGCCCTAGACTAGTGTTATGACAATCTCTTCACTTTAACCTCAAATACAAAACTTCAGCCAAGCCGGAAGGGAAAACTCCTAAGCCTAGGCTATGCGACAGAGGTGAAATCACTTCCTTTTTTCCTCTTTTTTCAACAGCTCATGCATCTCAATATAAAAAACAAATAATTCAATCAAAAAAATAGGCGGAAGACATAAATAGACATTTCTCCAAAGAAGACAGAGGCCCAAGAGGCACAGGAAAGGATGCTTTACTAATTGTTAGAAAAATGCAAATCAAAACTACATTGAGATATCCCCTCATACTAATCAGAATGGCCATCATCAAAAAATCTACAAACGATAAATGCTGGAGAGTGTGTGAAATCACTTCTTTCCATTCTGTTTTTTGGTGAAAGGCTGGCCCCAGAACTCAGATAGTACCTCTACAGAACAGAATGCTCAGGTGGTGGTGGCGGGGGAGTTCTTTTTGGGGAGGTGATGGATAACGGGGCACCATCCAAGGAGAGTAGCCCAATTACAATACACTCTGGGAATCACAAGAGGGCCTGGGTTTAAATCCACCTAGCAGAACACTGTTTATGGTGCAAACACTGACCTTTCCTTTATTGAGAATTTTATGGAACTCACTAAAATCTATGGCTCAGAAGCATCTAATGCATCCCGTTTCACTCATGACTCTGTTTTGTAAGAAAGACTTCTTTTAATATTAGAAGCTTATGAGATTTCAGGGGCAATTCTAGACAACTCAGTGGGCAATCTCTTTTCTGTATCCCCAGCACGGTCACAGTGACCACCCCACGGAGGCTGGTACAGACAGCTGCTCACACTCACTGAGACTGGAGCTGCTCTGGGACAGTCGGCCATTTTCTGCATGACTCTTGGGGATACAAAAGGATACTTACAGGCGCTACCCTGGTGGCTCTGTGGTGAAGAATCCACCTGCCAATGCAGGAGAAACAGGTCTGATCCCTGATCCAGGAAGATCCCACGTGCTGCGGAACAACTAAGCCCATGCACCACAACTACTGAGCCTGTGCTCTAGGCCCACGAGCCACAGCTACTGAGACCTGCATGCCCATGAGCCATGCTCTGCAATAAAAGACGCCACTGCAATGAAAAGTCTGTGCTCTGCAACTATAGAGTAGCTTCCCCTCACTGCGACTAGAGAAAAGCCCGAGCAGCAACGAAGACCCAGCACAGCCAAAAATAAATAAGTAATTCATTTTTCAAAAGAGAAAAGATACTCTTAGAGGATTAATAATCAGGAGGATACCAAACCAAGAGGCGCAGGAAGTGTTATATACTAGGTATCACACACTTCTTGGGTCCTATAAATGACCACATCTGGGAGAGATTCAGTGACTATTTCCTTTTGATTAAACCAGATGTCTCTCTGGGGCATCCTTCACCATTTGTGGGGGGGGCATTTTCCACCCACCCTTAAAGAGAGCGCATTAATCTAGATTTTCTGCTGTTTCTTTGAACTACAGTACATGATCATTAGGGCTTAGACAGTAAAGAATCTGCCTGCAATGCAGGAGACCTGGGTTTGATCCCTAGGCTGGAGATCCCTTGATATGACCAGTAACAGCCAAGTTTAAAAAGTAACATCTAGGGACTTCCCTGGCAGTCCAGTGGTTGGGATTTGGTCTTCCAGGGCACAGGGTGTGTGTTCGAGCCCAGCTGGGGAGTTAAGATCCCACATGCCTCATGGCCAAAAATCCAAAACATGAAACTAAAGCAATGCAGTAGCAAATTCAAGAAAGACTTTACAAATGGTCCACATCAAGAAACCTAAAAAAAATGTTGCATCTATGCTTCTTTCTTATTATCTAAGTTTTTGTCAGTTTAGACACATGTTGTGAAAGTCGCTCAGTCATGTCTGACTCTTTGTGATCGCATGGACTATACAGTCTATGGAATTCTCCAGGTCAGAATACTGGAGTGGGTAGCCTTTCCCTTCTTCAGCGGATCTTCTAAACCCAGGGATGAAACCCAGGTCTCCAGCATTGCAGAGATTCTTTACCAGCTGAGCCACAAGGGAAGCCCAGAGACATACTACTGGAGATTAAAATCTCTTTGCCATACATTCTCACTAACACTCTAGCCCACACTTTCTGTGGCATTCTACGATATACTATTAAGACTTATAGCACCTGATATTTATTAAGTGCTTATTATGTGCCTGATCTAGTTGTAAGCAACCTAGGTGCATTATTTCATAGACTCTTCGCTAACAACCCTACAGGCATCTTCATTGTTCAGTTTTACACATGAGATCACTGATGCTCAAAAACTTAAACACGATAATAAGTAGTAGACTGAGGGTATGAACTGAACTCTAGAACTCAGCATACTGACTACACTGTTATCATGGCCACAGCAAGATGCTACATACCTAAACAGACCCAGCAACACCTAAACAAACACAGTTCTCCATAAACTCCAAATGACAACAGTGAACTTGGACTGTTCTATTATTCCAAAGAATTCACACTGTGTCCAAATTTTTAGGTAGCTGGAATATTTTGATACCTAAATATTAATGATATTATAGTAACTTTCCCTACTGAATAAAGATTTTTGTCTAAAATTTATTCCCCAAAGGGGGAAAAAAAAAATCCTGCAAATTTTCTATAGAGATAGATGATTTCTTCTAACCTATCTGAAAGATTACATCAGGCAAAATGGAAATGATGAAATATGTATTTAGGAGATGCTGATACTGAAAATATTCCATGGATCACCCTAAAATTTAGACAAATTCCTATTACCATGTCATGATAAAATGGACAAGATAATATATTGGATCAAGAAACAAGAACTCAACAGTTCATCTAGGCAGCTCTGCAGTTATGAATAATTTTAATAAATATGCAAAGCTGGTATTCGGCCACATAAAAAAGCTAGTCAATTGTGAACCTGAAATATATTTTTGGAATATAATGTGTCTGTCCTTGGAATTTAATAATTAATGTTCACTTTCATGAATACTACAATTTTTGATTCTATGGTACCTGCCTTTCATTTTGTGCTTTTTTAGGATTAATTTTGATCTCTTCACTGTTTTATCTGTGACTTTTTTAATAAATTAATTTTATAGCTCAGTTTTTATTCTATGGCTAGGTTCTGCATAGTATTAATAGAATACACTGCCGATCACTTGTCACATACATCTCTACACTCCAGAGATAACACTGCTGAACTGACTTCAAGGACATGATTGGAAATAATAAATTCTATCAGGGAGTATGTGCTTGGTTGTTCAGTCATGTCTGACCGTTTGTGACCCTCTGGACTATAGCCCACCAGGCTCCTCTATTCTTAGGATTCCCTAGGCAAGAATACTGGAGTGGTTTGCAATTTCCTTCTCCAAATCTTCCTGACGCAGGGATCAAACCTGTGTGTCCTGCATTAGCAGGGAGATTCCTTACCTCTGAGTCACCAGGGTAGCCGAATAAATCCTATCTGCAGCTTGGCGAATAGAGACAGGAAGACATAGAATACATGTAGAAATAAATGGATCTAGAGAACCCAAGAAAAGCTAATGACGTGACTGCTCAGCTTCTGTAACTGAACAGGGACATGACAACTACCTGCTGTAGCCCTAACTAGTGGTCCGTGCTCAAGAGGCTGGTTCAGAAGTTACGTGTTAACTAGGACTGGATTCTAAAGTCTCCAGATCTGTCTCGGTCTCCAGGATGAAACCAACACTTACCAAGAATGAAACTTAACACCCTCATGGCCTAGCTAGGTAAGAAATCAGGTCTGGAATGCAATATATTTTCCAAGACTGAATTTTCTAATTACATTCATTATAAATACAAAAAGAAGATAAGAATAAAAGTGAAGAGAAGAGTACTAAACACTCAATTTCAGATCCTGTCTGGTGGTTTTAAGGTGGCTCTAAGGCTGTTTAAATTACAACCCAACAGTTACAGAGTACTTACCAAGTAATGTGAACTAGTCAGCACTTAATGTGTATTTTCTCACTTAGTTCTCTTAACAATGCAGTTATAATATAGCACCATACCCAACTGTCCTACAGCATGGTACAATTTGACTAATACTATAAAATGAATTATTGTTAACTCTATCTCACATACTAAAAAATATATGTAAGGCCAGCTAGTTGTGAGGTGCTTAGGTTCTAAGCAAATGGGTAAATCAAAAGGTGCTGATCTGAGCCTTCCCGTAGGTTACAATCTCACAGGAAAAACGTATTACATCATCACACAACTAAATGTAACCTTACAGGAGCAGTAAGTGCTGAGAGAGGTATGAAGTATCCTGATACCAAGTAGTTGGTAGAATAATGTGGTGAACTGGATGGAGCTCAAACTTTGCAGTGAGACTGCCTAAGTCTGAATTCTGGTTCTACCCCATTATCAATCATAACCCTGGGCAAGTTATTTAATCTCCCTTGGAGAGACTTCCCTGGTGGTCTAGAGGCTAGGATTTGGTGCTCCCAATGCAGGGGACCTAGGTTCGATCCCTGGTTGGAAAACTAGATCCCATATGCTGCAATGAAGATAGAAGATCCTGTGTGCCATAACTAAGATAAAGTGCAGTCAAATAAATAAATATAAAAAAAGTAATTCTCTTTGGAGTAGTTTCTTCTTCCATAAAAATCTAGATAAACAGCACCTATATCATACAGTTATTACAATAGTGAAGTGTTCAACAAACAGTTGTGGTTGTCTTCTGCTATTACAATGATTTGACCTTGATGGTCAAATCAGAACAGCAGGGATTAATCAGACAATAGATGATGAGAGGTGTGTGGTAGGAGCAATATTAAGACAGAGGCAAAAACACATGAAAAGACTGGATGAGCAATAGACTGTATTAGCTAGTTAGGTTATCTTAGACCTTTTAATCACTCTGGGATTCAATTTCTCCATCTGAAAAATAAGGAGGGGCATTAGATTATCCCACTGGGTTCACAATAAATCCTCTGAAACAGACTTTCATTGAACACTTTTTTCTTTTCTTTTTTTTTGCAGCATGCAAAACCTTAGTTGCAGCTTGTGGCATCTAGCTCCCTGACCAGAGATAGAACTCACGCACCCTGCGTTGGGAGCTCAGAGTCTCAGCCACTGGACCACCAGGAAAGACCCTTTAATTGAACCCATTTGACTCCTTTCCTTGGTTCTAAATGCCAACTGGTCCTCAAATGTAAGTTTTAAGAACATTTCCATTTTATCTCCTTTCTGATCCCCTTGCTCTGATCTCTCTTATTATTAACTTTCCTATACTTCTAAATAAAAGGAATTACACTTGCAGTGACCTCATTTTTTCTTTCTTTGAAGGCTGGACATTTTCCAACTGTCACGTCAATTTTCTGCTTCAGGAACATCATTCATGGACATGATTCCAGGTAGCTATGTCCTACCGAAGGGTGTGCCATGTACAAATATGGTGGGAAATGTGTTGAAATTTACCAAACGACTGATATAACATCAGACCTATTTACGTCCATAAGAGCTGTTAATTCAGTGCGTGGTAGTGGACTCTTCATCCGCACTGGTTTGTACTGCTTTCTACAGGAGTTCAAGTGTCATTATGTCAATCTAGTCTGTTAGAAGTATTTGCAAATTTCAGCTGCTTAAGCTGAACATTAGTACAAACTTCAGAATATGCAATGTCAGTGCAATCAGAGGTTATTTTCAATAACTAAATATTAGACCAGGTGACTCAAGAGTCAAACCCATAACCCTGTAGCCCTTAATTCTTTACCCAAGTCAAATAAGTTCAGAGCATTTAAATAATGTACTCAGGATAATACAGCTCCCAGATGTCAGAGCTGTGATTCAAACCCAGCTTTACCTCACCCTAAAAAGACCATGTAAGTTCTCTTGTACTGTCTTCTTCAAATTTAACCTTCCTTCCTCTCTTCCTTCCTTTTCAAATTACTACATTGCTTTTTATCTGTTTTTCATCAACTTACATTTTGGAATTTCCAAAAGGTGCTGAATCTTTCAGTGGTTGGCACTGTTTTACTCATCCTATGGAAAGCTGATGTCTATTTCTCAGATCAGAAACAAGCCTCCCTCTAATGGTGACACTGTATTCATAAAAGCAGCCATCACCTCACCTCCTCCTCCTCATTCTTGCTTGTCCACCAGGAGTCTGACAAGGCAAAAGTGCTGGTATTTAATAGTACTGTCTGTTTTAGCACACGGACTGATTGAGAGAGGTCCTTAGAAAGTAGAGCTTGATCACAAATGGCTTCTAAGTCAAAATACTAAGTTATAAAACTAGGGCCCAGGTAAAGAAGTTCCTATTCAGGCTTATGTAATATGAGTCAAGTCAATAAACTGTTTTCTAAAGCTGACCAAGTGAATGTTTGTTTCTCATTGCTTAAGTAAGGATGAAAATTTTGACGTATTTTAAATCACAGAGGAGAGCATAGGGACTGGCAGATTTGGCCTGGCACCTAAAAGCAGGGGAAAGAGTTCTTTCAATGATCCCCATGTGTGCTACACAACTGTACATGCCAAGGACTCCTCTTTATTCCACAACAAGATACAGAATATAGGCAGTCCACCTCTGACAAATTCCTTAAATCAGCCAGCAATGGCCACATATGGACATAAATTGGTAAGCTGATCCTACCTCTTCAAAGCAAAAAGTCCACCAATTAGAATAATCTGTTGCTGCCAAGTCTTAGACTATGCTTCAAAGAGGAGTTGACAGGTTGGTGACTGGGCAGGGCAGAGGCCCAGAAAAGACTCACTCAAAAAGAACTCTTCCCTCTAAATTGGCCTTTTGAATGCTAGCCCATAAAACCTCTTCCCTATTATGTATCTCTCCACATAGAGGTATCTAGAAGTCTCAAATTCAGTATTTTTGTAAGATCAAATTCATCTTTCATGCCCTCTTGCCTTGTGTCCTCCCTTTCATTCAGCATTCCATTGGTCAGCACCATGGATAGCTCTATAGGACCCACTGGCTCCAGTTAAGACTGAAGTGAAAGAATCTTTTTATAGTCTTTCACTATAGAAAGAAACTATAGTAGGGGGGAAACCTGAGGTGGAATGAATGGAATCTGAACAATTTTTCTTTCTTTTTTAAGGTCAAGTAGTGTGATAAAAACTATACCATCCTCACAATTCTATGATACTGGCATTAATAATTCTTCTATCATATTAAAAATTGTTTTAACTTTCTTTGGGAAAATACTACCCATACACCAAAGTCAAGAGAATAATCAAAGTCATTAGGGACCCACCATCAACTTCAAAAATAATCTGCTAGAAGCATGTCTTGTTTCATTCATTTTCACTTCTGTCTCTCCTTAGATTCTTTTGAAGCAAAATCCCAGAAGTTACACTGATTCATTTATAAACATTAAAATATACAACCACAAACTACTATCACATAAAAATTAATGATTCTTTAATATAATCAAATAACCAGTATATAAATTTCCTGATAAGCTCAAAAAGTCTTTAATACCTGGCTTGTTTGAATGAGTTTTAAAAAGCATGTTGGAGATGCTGTAGTTGTTATTCTTATTGATATTCAAGCCGTCCTATTTTCGGCCAGTGGGAGTCCCTATGTTGCATCCTGGGTTCTTCTGACACAGTCTTTGATAGCTTCCTTGCTTTCTGAATAGAAAAGATATTTCAGGCTCTTAAGAGAGGCCTGGAATTAGCCATTGTTCTAAGGCTCCCAGAATTCTTTTAGTGACAAATGGTATTTAAGAAAAAGATCCAGGAACTTGAGGGTGTTCTTTGCTACTATGTTGGTCATTTTTTTCTAGGCTTATTCAATGGACAGAAAAAGAAAAAAAAAAAAACCTTTTTAAAGTAAAAGAAAAAAAAATTCATCATGGGATCTAACTATACTTCTAAATCAAATTTAGGACTCTAAGATTTAATTAACTTCTTTAATTTTGTATTTCCTTTCTCTTTGGATAAAAATCCTAGTCCCCAAATATCAACATAATTAATATAATTCATATAATTATAAAAAACACAAGGGAATGAAGCTAAAAGATGTATTAAAATTCAACTGCTCAAAATCAGCCATAAAGAGAAAATCTTAAAAATAGCCAAGCCAGGGAAAAGGTTACAAACAAAGGAACAAAGGTAAAGATACAGCAGATTTCTTGTCAGAAACAACGCAAGGGAGAAGATAACAGGAAAACACTTTTAATGTCCTGAAAGACATAACTATGATTCTATACCCAGTGAAAGTATCTTTCAAAAATGAAGGTGAATTAAAGAGCATTGCAGATATATGAAATCTGAAAGAATTTATACATGGCAGACCTAAGAGATAAGAAAAGTTAAAGGAAGTCTTTAAGGTAGAAAAAAAAATTATTCTAAACAGAAATATGGATTTACACACAGGAATGAAAAGCACTAAAAATATAAACTATGCAGCTAACCGTATAAAACGCTTTATCTTTATTCATCTCTCTATAGAAGAGAGTTTACTGTTCAAGATAATAAGAATGTGGAGTGTATTAACTTTAGTAGAAGTAAAACATATGACAACAAAAGCATAAAGCCTGGGAGATGAGAAATGAAAGTTCCCTATTTTAAGGTTCCTAAAATGTATGTGACGTGGTGTGATGTCATTGTTAAATATCACAGATATAAACTGTAAGCCCTAAAGCATATACTAAGATTACAGAATGAAAGATTATAGTTAAAAAGCCAACAAAGGAGATAAAATAGTGTCTTAAAAAATGCAACAGTCCAAAAGACACAAAAGAAGGGTGGAAGGAAGATGAAACAGAGGAAAAAAGGGGGATAGATTCAAACTCACCTGTGGAACAAATCATATAGGTCTAACTGATCGAATCATCTGAATTAAAAGACAAAGATTGTCAGATGAGATGAAAAAGAACTATATGCTGTCTGTAAAAAATTCACTTCAAATATAGCGATAAATAGGTTAAAAAGAAAAGAATGGAGAATTATTTACCATTCTAACATGAATCAAAATGAAGATAAGGTGGCTTCACTGATTTCTGGCCAAAGGATCTAACTAAGATTAGAGAAGTTCACTGCATAAAGAAAAAACAATCAATTCATTAAGAGGACATAATTCAAAACATTTACAAATCTAATTACAGAGCTTCCAAATATATGAAGTGAAAACTGACAGAATTGAAAAGAAATAAATCTGTAATTACAGTCTAAGAGTTCAACACTCCTGTCTCAATAACTGCTAAAACAGTTAGAAAAATCAGTGAAGATATAAAAGAGTTAACACAATCAACACTGAACTAGAACTGAGGGGTTAATGCGGCCACAATGGGGAAAGTGGAGACGTGCTGCTTGCAAACATGTTCTGCCACGGAGACGGACACAGCCTTGAGATTAATGGTCCCTTGCAAATAAGGGAACATTCTCTTCTTGTGATAAGGGCTCTGGACAGACTCTGCAGTAGGCCGGAATTTCACTCCCTTTTGCTGTACGATAACATTTATGCATATGCCCTGTACTGAACAAGTTTGGTCATACAGTCTGGAATTCTGCCCAGGGGGGCTATATAAAAATAAACAGCGAGGCTGCTTGCTTGCGCAGTTCTTGTCCCTCTGGCCAGAGTGTATGTCTCTTGTGTGCGTCTCGTATGTCTTGTATGTTCTGTGTCATTTCACTCGTAGTAACCAACAAGAACAATTGATATCCACATGCAAATATATGAACTTTGAACCATACCTCACACCATATACAAAGATTAACTCAAAAGGCATTGTAGATCTAAATGCAAAATCTAAAATTATAAAGCCTGTGAACTAAAACAAAGGAGAAAATTACGCTAACTTGCATTAGGCAAAGAACACTTAGACATGACACCAAAAGTACAATCCAGAAAAGAACAAGCTAATAAACTGAAATCAACAAAATGTAATCAAAAGACACTGCTAGGAGAATGAAAAGGCAAACACAGAAATGGAAAAAAAAGCTTTGCTAAACATATACCTGATAAAGGATTTATATCTAGAACAAAGAATCTCAAAACAATAAGAAAAACTATTCCATTTCAAAAAATAGATTGGAATAAAAATTTCATGAAGTAAACAAATCACAAAAGCTCAACACCATTATTCATCAGATAAATGCAATTCAAAACCATAATGAGAACCCACTAGAAAAAACAAAACTGAAAAAAAAGATCATATCAAGTGTGGAGAAGGATGTGGAAGAGCTAAGACACCATCACTTTGAAAATGGTTTGGCAGGTACTGTAAGAACTAAATCTGTACCTGCCATATTAAACCTAGTGAAAAGTGAAAGTCACTTAGTCGTGTCCAACTCTTTCTGACTCCATAGACTATACAGTCCACAACATTCTCCAGGCCAGAACACTGGAGTACACTTTCCCTTCTCCAAGGGATCTGCCCAACCCAGGGATCAAACCCAGGTCTCCCACATTGCAGGTGGATTCTTTACCAGCTGAGCCAGAAGGAAAGCCTGACAGCATATTAAAACACAGAGGCATTACTTTACCGACAAAGGTCTATAGTCAAAGCTATGGTTTTTCCAGTTGTCATGCATGGATATGAGAGCTGTACCATAAAGAAAGCTGAGTGCCGAAGAATTGATGCTCTTGAACTGTGGTGTTGGAGAAGACTCTTGAGAGTCCCTTGAACTTCAAGGAGATCAAACGAGTCAATCCTAAGGAAATCAGTCCTGCATACTCACTGGAAGAACAGATGCTGAAGCTCCAATACCTTGGTCACCTGATGTGAAGAACTGACTCATTGGAAAACACCCTGATGCTGGGAAGGATTGAAGGCAGGAGGAGAAGGGGACCACAGAGGATGAGATGGTTGGATGGCATCACTGACTCGATGGACATGAGTTTGAGCAAGCTCCAGGAGTTGGTGAAGCCTGGCGTTCTGCAGTCCATGGGGTTGCAAAGAGTCAGACATGACTGAGCAACTGAACTGAACGGATACCTGCCATAAGGACCACCCATTCTACTCCAAGGGATTACAGGGACAGAACTTGTTCCATCAAAAACTTGTACACAAAAGCTGATGGAAACTTTATTTTTAATAGCCCCAAACTGGAAACAACCCAAATATCCACTGGTAAGTCATATCCACTCAATGGATTACTATTCAGAAATAAAAGAAACGAATGACTGAAACATACAACGATTCTCAGGATTAATTATGTTGAATGTAAGGAACTTAAAAAAAAAAAAGAGTGCACATGTGAAAGTTGCTCAGTAGTGTCCGACTCTTCGTGACCCCATGGACTATACAGTCCATAGGATTCCCCAGGCCAGAACACTGGAGTGGGTAGCCTTTCCCTTCTCGAGGGGATCTTTCCAACCCAGGGATTGAACCCAGGTCTCCTGCATTGCAGGCAGATTCTTTACCAGCTGAGTCACAAGGAAAGCCCTTATGTATGTATGTTACATACATATATACATACATGTATATACTGAGTTGGCAAAAAAGTTCATTCTAGTTTTTCCACACCATCTTACAGAAAAACCTGAATGAACTTTTTCGCCAACCCAATAAGTAAAAAACCCTCTACAAAATGCAAACCAAGGTACAGTTAGAGAGCAGGTCAGTGGTTGCCTGAGGACTGGGGGAAAGATGAGGAAGGGCAGGAGGGAGGGATCTGGAACAAGAAAACTTGGGCTTCACTATCTTGATTATGGTGACAGTCCCCGTGCAACCTGTGGCTCTCCTGTAAAGAAGGCAGCTACATTTATTTTTGAAAGCAGAGATTTTGGCAAAATGTAAACAGAGCAGCAATGCTTTCTCTCTCTCTGCGTGTGTGCATGTGTTCAGTCATTCAGTCATGTCTGACTCTTTTGAGACCTCTTTTGAGACCCCGTGGACTATACAGCCTGCCAGGCTCCTCTGTCCATGGGATTCTCCAGGCAAGAACACTGGAGTGGGTTGCCATTTCCTCCTGCACTGACTGTACGTGGATTCTTTACCGCTGAGCCATGGGAGAAACCCCCTCTCTCAGTGCACATAATCAAAGCTAATTCACAGGACTTCCACATCTTAGGAAAAATACCTTAAATGTCATCTTTTGTCATTAACAGTTAATTAACAATAAACATTTCACTAGGATTTTGTTAGAAATAGAGGACATTAATACAACCTGTGAGAAAATTTAATTTTGAATTTGGAATTGCTGTCCTGACAGGATCCTTCTGTGTGTAGTTGCTTAGTTGTTCAGTCGTGTCTGACACTTGTGGCCTCATGGACTGTAGCCCACCAAGCTCCTCTGTCCATGGGATTCTCCAGGCAAGAATACTGGAGTGGGTTGCCATTTCTTTCTCCAAGGATCCTTCTGATCCAGGAATCAAATCTGCATCTCCTGCACTGGCAGGTGGATTCTTTACCACCGAGCCACCAGCGGTAGAGGAGCCCAGTATTTCCCCAAGCACACCCACACCTCCACATCACTCCTCCTCCCTCTCTGGGCATCTTCTAAGTCTGACTGCACCTCAAATGCCACAGGCAGGGGGATAAGTAATGACACACCAGCTGCTGCAGGTGAGGGCTCCTTCTCAATGCAGCTGAACGGAGTCCTCTGGTTCCTGAGTGATGTTAGAGGGATTCCTTCTGGCCTTTCACATCTAGGGTTTTAGGTTCACAATTGTTTTTCTGACTTGTCCACAAAACATATTTTGAAGGCTGGGAGGAGAGGCTGTCCTCCTCTCTCATCCTCTTTTCTTTGGTGTTTATTCCTTAGTAATGACTATGGTTCAAAGCCTGCCAAGTCACCTTCAATAGACTCTTTCACAGTATCCTGATGGAGGATAAAGCAACACCTGCGTTCTAAGGTAAAGCAGCCAAAAGCTAAGTCCTCCACGCACAGGTGTATGGTAAAGGATGGCGGGGTGGCTGATGCAAAAACAAAACCAAGCTCATGGGCAGAGTCCAGGGCAACTACCCACTTGCAGCTCTGGTATTTTCCCCCACTATGACCTCCTAAACTTCCATGTGTGGAGTCTCTTTCAAAGTCCAGCTAAGGGCTTCCTTGGTGATTCAATGGTAAAGAATCTGCCTGCCAATGCAGGAGACATTGGTTTGATCTCTGGTCTGGGAAGATTCCACATGCCAAGGAGTAACTATGCCCGTGGACCATGGCTACTGAGCCCACGTGCCACAACTACTGAAGCCTGCGTGCCCTACAGCCTGTGCTCCACCATGAGAGAAGCCACTGCAATGAGAAGTCCCCACACCACAACTACAGAGCAGGGCCCGCTCACTGCAACTAAAGAAAAGTCTGTGCAGCAAGGAAGACTCGGCAAGGCCAAAATTATGTATTATATTAAAAAACAAAACCAAAGCCCAGCTGCAAAGATCTGGGAGATGCAGTGAGAAGTAGCTGGCTGGGGAAGGCTGCAGCCTTGGCAACATCACAGAAACTCTTGGGCGATGGAAGCGGCTCTAATAATATCATGAAGTCGAAGCAACTCAGATGAAAGAGGAAAAGGGAAATGTGAAAAACGTGTAATGGCTGCGCAACGTGCAGTTTAAAGACAATTTCCTCCAGCAGAAATGTCTACATGGCAGGCTACAGTGTACAGCTGAAAGAACAGCCCCCATTCATCAAGTATTCTGAGGGCCGACCAGGTGCCAGGCGCCATCAGAGGCTCCTGGGGACACAGCAGTGCTCTCAACTAAGGCCCTGCTCTTACAGGAATCTCCAGTCCAGGAGGAGGCGGAAAAAATAAAGTTAGGGGCAAGGTGTGTAATGGGGTCTGTTTTAGGCAGAACGACACGTTAAGTGCTTTGGTGACAAGGTGCTGATTTTGAATGAGATGGAGGGGTAGCCGAAGGCCACTGAGAAACTGAATACAAGGGTAAAGCTGTTTGTGTTAAAAGATAAATATTAGTGTCTAAGAAAATAAACAGGGAACAGACGAAACCTCAAAAGGCTGCAGAGGCAGACCTTGTTTTATCTCGCTTTGCTTTCCTGTACTTCACAAATGACATTTGTTACAAACTGAAGGCCTGTGGCAGCCCCACGTGGAGCAAGTCTATGGGCGCCATCTTCCCAACAGCATTTGCTTACTTCCTGTCTCTGGGTCACATTTTGCTAATTCTCACAGTATTTCTAGCTTTTTCATTATTATCATATTTGTTATGGTGATCTGTAATCAGCACTCTTTGGTGTTACTATTAAAACCTGCTGAAGGCTCAGAGGATGGTTAGCATTTTCTAGCAATGAAGTACTTTTTTGACTTTTTATTTTATCTTGGAGTATAAGATGATGAACATGCTGTAACAGTTTCAGGAGCATGGCAAAGGGACTCAGTCATACATATGCATGTACCCATTCTCCCCCAAACTCTTCTCCCATCCAGGCTGCTACATAACATTGAGCAGAGTTTCCTGTACTATACAGTAGGATGGAGCCTGTTGGTTATCCATGTTAAATATAGCAGTGTGTACATGCCAATTCTATAGTTCCTAACTACTTCTTCCCTCATTCTTCCACCCTGGCAAACATAAGTTCATTCTTTAAGTCTGACAGTCTGTGTCTGTTTTGTAAATAAGTTTGTTTGCATCATTTCTTTTGGGGCTTCCCAGGTGCCTCAGTGGTAAAGAATACAGCTGCCAAGCAGCAGACTCAGATTAGAGACTGACCGGTAATCCTAAAGGCAATCAGTTCTGAATATTCATTGGAAGGACTGATGCTGAAGCTCCAATACTTTGGCCACCTGACGCGAAGAAATGACTTACTGGAAAAGACCCTGATGCTGGGAAAGACTGAAGGTGGGAGGAGAAAGAGACGACAGAGGATGAGATGGTTGGATGGCATCACCGACTCGATGGACATGAGTTTCAGCAAGCTCTGGGTATTGGTGATGGACAGGGAAGCCTGGTGTGCTCCAGTCCATGGGGTGGCAAAGAGTCGGACACAACTGAGCAACTGAACTGAATCCAATCAGCCACCTGTAAAACCATGTCCCCGTCCTGTATTCCCTTCAGGGGTCCTCAAGCAGTGTCTCTTTCCCCCAGCTATTCAGTTCCTGAAAGATTGTTCTCTCTATCACCTCTGATTCCCCTTATGTGGATGGTTCCAGAATGACAAATACAAACCTATGTTCCTACCAGCTACCTGGATAGTCTGGTCAGTGTGTATTCATCCACTGAAGGCTGCACATTTATGCTGTTTTACAGTTACACTTCACTTTGCTTTTGAGGCTGTGACCTTTCTCTCCCATAGCTGTATATACAGAATCCAAATTAGGAAAGGAGTACGTCAAGGCTGTATATTGTCACCCTGCTTATTTAACTTCTATGCAGAGTACATCATGCGAAATGCTGGGCTGGATAAAGCACAAGCTGGAATCAAGATAGCTGGGAGAAATATCAATAACCTCAGATATGCAGATGACACCACCCTTATGGCAGAAGGCAAAGAAGAACTAAAGAGCCTCTTAATGAAAGTGAAAGAGGAGTGTGAAAAAGCTGGCTTAAAACTGAACGTTCAGAAAACTAAGTATATGGCATCTGGTTCCATCACTTGATGGCAAATAGATGGGGAAACAATGGAAACAGTGATAGACTTTATTTTCTTGGGCTCCCAAATCACTGCAGATGGTAACTGCAGCTGAAGTTAAAAGACACTTGCTCCTTGGAAAAGTTACGACCAACCTAGACAGCATATTAAAAAGCAGAGACATTACTTTGCCAACAAAGGTCCATCTAGTCAAAGTTATGGTTTTTCCAGTAGTCATGTATGGATGTGAGAGTTGGACCATAAAGAAAGCTGAGCACCAAAGAATTGATGTTTTTGAACTGTGGGGTTAGAGAAGATTCTTGAGAGTCCCTTGGTCTGTAACAGGATCAAACCAGTCAATCTTAATGAAATCAGTCCTGAATATTCTTTGGAAGGACTGATGCTGAAGCTAAAATGCCAATACTTTGGCCATCTGATGTGAAGAACTGACTCATTGGAAAAGACCCTGATGCCAGGAAAGACTGAAGGCAGGAGGAGAAGGGGACAACAGAGGATAAGATGGTTGGATGGCATCAGCAACTCGATGGACATGAGTTTGAGCAAGCTCCAAGAGTTGGTGATGGACAGGGAAGCCTGGTGTCCTGCTGTCCAAGGGGTCGCAAAGAGTCAGACACAGCTGAATGGACTGAACTGAACATACAGAATCATCCATAGGTTTATTACATGGCTTGTGATCTCACATTGGCGGGTCTTCATCTTCCTGTCTGACTCACTCTGCCTGCAACGAACCTACCAGGATTTGATTCAAGAACCAGAAAAGTTAAATGATCATAAATGAACTGTTAAGCCTCATACACTGACTTCTCTTTGAGAAGTTCAACATAAACTTAGCATTTCCTCCCTTTCTTCCTTGATGTTATCCAAAAAGCAGCAAGGTGAGTATGAGACATTGTTCTTTTTAACTTTTGTTTTAATTTTTATTTTCTATTGCAGTCCTGCTGATTAACAATGTTAAGCTTGTTTCAGGTGCACAGCAAAGTGACGCACGCACCTATTCTTTTTCAAACGCTTCTTCCGTATGTCATTGCAGAATATTGAACAGAGTTCTCTATGCCACAAAGTAGGTCCTTGTTGGCTTTCTACTCTAAATAAAGCAGTATGTACATGTCAATGGATTTTGATTTCTGTCTCTACGACTTGGGTAAACTACTGGCCCTTTTACCTAACCTGAAGCCTTCACTCATCTGAAAGCCGGGCAAACATCCACATCTATCTCATGGAATCAAGAGATCCTTGTAGATGAAGCCTGCAACGAACCTACCAGGGCCTGGAACACTGCAGGAAGTCAGTGGAAGTCAATTCTCTCGTAGTGTAACTGAGGCAACTTCTGTCACTACTCACTGATCCATCCGGATGTTAGCATGCGAATACCAAAAAGAAAAAAAAGGGATACTGAAAGTATCTGACTCTATCATGCATCTGAATTTTTCTTAGTAAAAGTTGCTTAAGAGTCTTAGTATTTCAGCCACAGTAAAACCAAAACTCATCTTGTATTGCAGAATGCACTCATGTATGTGTGTTAGTCACTCAACATGTCTGACTCTTCGTGACCCCCATGGACTGTAGGCTGCCAAGCTCCTCTGTCCATGAGATTTGCCAAGCAAGAATATTAGAGTAGGTTGCCATTCCTTTTTCCAGGGGATTTTCATGACCCAGGGATTGAACCCTGGTCTCATGCACTGCATGCAGGTTCTTTACCATCTGAGCCACCAAGGAGGCCCTCATATAGTGGTCTCGCAGCCTTAATTCTCCGACCAGGGTCAAATTCATGTCCCCCACAGTCGAAGGTGGATTCTTAACCACTGGACCACCAAGAAGACCCTCACATGGTGGTCTTGAAGGAACATTTTCCCCACGCACCATTATTTCTTTTTCTAACCATGCTTCAGTACAAAATTAATGAAGGATATTTTTATTCAATCAGCTTGATGACCAGTATCTTTCTTGTTGCCCTGTCTTATTAAATACACTTGCAAAAATGAAGCAGAAGCTGGTCTCAGAAAACTTACAATATTATAGTTTCAAGATTTTAAGTATTTCAAAATAAAAACCTGTATTGACAAAATTTACATCCCTTAGGAATTATCTAGAACTTAGCACCAAAAGAAATTCCCTAGTTGCAAGACACATTCTATTAAAAGATCACCACTCACGCAGTTTCTATTGAGAATACACAAGAACAGATTAAAGATGCTCCTAATCTCACATAAACAGTCTGAAACACACACGTCATCTTTGCTTACGGCCAAAAAAACTAAACATGAGAGAAGAATTAAAACAAAAAAATATCCATGCCTCATATATGGGAATGTGAGGCTCAGTTTCTTCCTCTAATATAATCAGTTTTTTTTACAAGATCCATTCTTCCATATTTCAAATCCTCTTGTGACCTTAAAAATACCTTTTCTAAAAGCTTACCTTTCAATCCCTTAAAATCTAAGGTGGCAAAATATCCCTACATAAAGAAACTCAATGAAGAAGCAAGTCTTGTTTTTTTCATTTTCCTTTGTCTCTTTTGTTATGTCTTTGCGGATGACCCCCTTTCCCCATGTCACACTGGGACCTGCAGGAAACCTGGACTGTTACAGATTCCTTCAAGGATACAGGAAAACCTGATGCAATCTGAGAGGTGCTACCAACAAAGCAAGATTTCACAATGCTTATGCCAAGAACGGGGAGGGTGGATGTGTGAAGTGAGAGACCTTCTCTCAAGCTCTCACTTAAGAGTCTCTTTCCAAGACTCAGGATACATATTTGCGAGGTGATGTGACCTTGAAGGTTTCGACTGTACCTCGATTTAGAAGGACCAATCAGAAGGGATGATTCCAATCAATCTAGACAGATAAATGGAAAGGGGACATACAAAAAACACAACCAATTACACAGCTACATTCTTTGTGGTTTCTTCCTTCTTTACGTCATGGGCTGTGTAGGTTAATTTTTTTCTTTTTTTGCCCGAGCAGCACGCAGGATATTAGTTCGCCAACCAGGGATCAAACTGGAGGCCCCTGCATTGGAAGCGCAGTCTTAATCACTGAACCCCAGGGAAGGAACCCCGGCTATTTTTCTCCTGCAAGTTATATTTTTTTGTAATAACCTATTCGACAATGAATACATGTAGAAAATGGAACATTCAATAGGTACCAAAGGGTGAAATATGAAAAGACTGTGACCTCCCTCCCTTCTCAGGCATCAAGCTTCCCCCACTTGGGATAAACACCTGTCCTGGTTTACTCTGGCTTCCTCAGCAACATCCCCAACATTCACCATTACAACCACACACTTTACAGGCCCGGTAAAACACTCCCTTGACGGACAAAGAGAAGACACAAACCCACAGATTCATAGACAGGAAGGTCTCCCTTTCAGACAGAACTCCTTCGTTTCTGAAGTTAAGGAACTGTTTCATTTCCAACATGAGAGAAGCGTGGGCAAACAAGATCGACACAAACAATGCAAAACCACTGTGAAGACAGCATCTTCACTTAATATGTTGAGGATGCATTTTAATGTCTTGAGGCTTGTTTATTCTGTGCTGGCAAAACCCAAGAACGACAACTTGGTTTCTTCTCAATGTCAGATTGGTTTTTTCCTTTCAGACACTGGGGTGACCTGTCAGGGGCTCTTCTGCACGAGACATCGGTCATTCATGTAAGACACGAGGGTGCCATGTGCATGCCTCAGACATGAGGGAATCTGCAATATTGCTTCCAAAATCATTAGTTGCTTTCTTTTTTAAGTTTTTTTTTTTTTTTTAATCTGATGAAGACCGATACTGAATTTGTTACTGTCTTGTTTCTGATTTATGTTTTGGTGTTTGGCCACGAGGCATCTGAGATCTTAGCTCCCTGACCAGGGATCAAACCTGCATCTCCTTCATTGAAAGGCGAAGTCTTAACCACTGGACCATCAGGGAATTCCCCAAAATTAGTTTCTTAAAGGAGAGAAAACATGCACTTTTACTTCCTCTTCTGAAATATTGGTAGTATTTACAGAAATAAATACTGAGTTATAAACTGCTGAAAGCATGCCAAGTCACCTCAGTCGTGTCCAACTCTTTGCAATCCTGTGGACTATAGCCCACCAGGCTCCTCTGTCCATGAGATTCTCCAGGCAATAAAACTGGAGTGGGGTGCCATTCCTTTCTCCAGGGGGTCTTCCCAACCCAGGGATCAAACCCACATCTCTTCTGTCACCTGTACTGGCAGGCAGGTTCTTTACCACTGGTGCCACCTGGGATAATGAGCTTAGCACAATATCTTCAGTTCAGTCCAGCTCAGTTCAGTCGCTCAGTCGTGTCTGACTCTTTGCGACACCATGAATCGCAGCACGCCAGGCCTCCCTGTCCATCACCATCTCCCGGAGTTCACTCAGACTCACGGCCATCAAGTCCATGATGCCATCCAGCCATCTCATCCTGGGTCATCCCCTTCTCCGCCTGCCCCCAATCCCTTCCAGCATCAGAGTCTTTTCCAGTGAGTCAACTCTTCGCATGAGGTGGCCAAAGTACTGGAGCTTCAGCTTTAGCATCATTCCTTCCAAAGAAATCCCAGGGTTGATCTCCTTCAGAATGGACTGGTTGGATCTCCTTGCAGTCCAAGGGACTCTCAAGAGTCTTCTCCAACACCACAGTTCAAACGCATCAATTCTTTGGCGCTCAGCCTTCTTCACAGTCCAACTCTCACATCCACACATGACCACAGTGTTTGTCACACAGTAAACAGTCACTGTTCATAATTATTACTACTATTATTATAGCAATTAAATATTAAAATTTCTATTAAGCAAAAAGATTCAGAAGAAAGATGATAATAGGAACCTAGATTAAATGGGCAGTAGGGAAACCCTTGGAAAGAAAGGTTTCTGAAGAAGCAATATTTAACATGATTCTTGAAGAATAACTGGACATTCAGCAGGTAAATATGAGGAAGGAACATTCCAGGCAGAGAAAATAGCACTGATGGCAAACTGAGGTAGAAAGGTAGATTGTATTTTTAATGGAAAGTAACCCAGCCTTGTGGTTCTGGGTTCATCCCCAGTGGATCTCCATCAGGGCTCTTCTGTGCCAGCCCAGCTCCTATCCGGGTCACTACCAAGGTCCTTCTGTCCCACAGGACAGTGAGATTCTGGGACACTCTCGACAGGGCTAGAGTGATAGAAAAACTCCCCTCCTCACAGAACAAAGACCCAAGTCTGATTATATCATCAGAATCATTCTATCTTCATAGACAGTGCCAGGTACATGGGAGACAGAGCTTGCATCTCACATTTGCCAGGAGGTGCACATGGAGCCCCATCCATAGCAAAGGCAATCTGTCGACTGCTATTTCCACACGCCATTTCACAGAGCTCAAGTTTAGCCATTTTGTCCCAAAGGAAAGGACTGAGACTTCATGTCTTAAGGCTGGATGACAACTGTAATGAAATTCCAAAGAAAATGTAGATACTCTTTTCAAAGAAAAGCTATAAGCTTAACCCTGGAACATGATGTTTCCTACCTTCTGTATATATTGTGCTTTTCAGTCTTACAGTCAGACCACACACAATATTCTACTGGAGAAAAATAAAGAGAAAAGGTTTTACCTAAGAAGATGACTTCCACCCTGCTGGGTTGGTGCATGAAATTATGAGTAAGTTCGCTGATCCTGGCTGTAAATATAACACATAACCAACAAAACAGCACAGTCTTAAATGATCCTTTACATGCCACTTTTTCTACCCTATTAAGATGCTCGTTGTTTCTTTGATTTATCTGATAATAAATTTTTGATGACTGGTAAGTCTCATAAAATTGCTCTGGTGCTGACTACACTGATTAATAAGTCTGAAGAATCGAAAGTGTCAGGAATTCATGTGTATGAATAAGTTACTGCCAAACATATATTAGGGATTCCATAAAATATAGAATAAAAAAGGTTGATCTGGTCATTTTAGCTTGTATCTGTTTTCCTGTAACAATTTACATTCAGGGTCATCATCATCTTCCATGGCCTTAAAAAAAAAAATCAATAAAGTAAAATCCACATGGGGGCAAAATCAAGAATAAAACTAAAATTAAAAAAAAATGAATTGTTACAGACAATCAAACATGTTTCCCAGAAAAACAGAGAATTGAGAATTAGAACTCATTGCTGAGGTGACTCTTAGAGATGACCCAGCTTGAACCTCTTTCCTTTATAATGGCAAAGCTGAAAATGGGTGTGATGAAGTTATCTGACCCTGACCAAAGTGGGACTGGGAGCCATCTTTAAGACCAATGCTCCAAGAACAGACTTTTTTTTCCCTCTGTCGCCTCGCAGGTCCCACCAAGTCCATCACTGGCTCTTTACGCCAGGGTGCATTATCTGAAAACATGCTCTCCATGTCTGATACTTGCCCTGCACTGCAGAAGCTAACCAGCTCTAGTTACATGAGAACGGAATTCAGTGCCCTGGCCTTAGTAGTCTCGACCATGCCCAGTTAAGACCCCAGAAATCTCCTGAGACAAGGTTGCAAGATGGGATAAAAGGGCTCCAAATGTGGTTACAGAAACCCCAAGATGGAAGAAGAAGTCCCTGACTTCTTCACATTGTACAGGGCAAAACACCAGTAGCCACCAGGCAAGACCACAAAGCAGAGAGGGAGGAGACTCCACATCTACTGGTCGGGGCCCCAGGGCAGGAAGCCACCAGGAGCAGAGGCACCCCCAGCCCCGTGCTGCATCTTCCAGCCACAGGTTCCTGCGAAAGGTAACAAGGCAAGGTCCGATGGTGGGTGCCCTACGGAACTCTCCCGTCTTCAACTGTCTAGCTGAATTCAGCAAAGTAGGACATTCTGAAAGGTGCCCTTCACTCCCAAGGGATCTTCAGACTCTAACCAGCTTCTGTTTCAACACAGTCTGATCTTAAAGATGACTACAAATAAAAACACTGACCCCTCTGCCAAAACAGAATCTAACCAGGGTGTCCCTAAAAGGAAACAATGGTGAATCCACGTGTTTCGAAAGAAGCTTTAAGTCTGAAAGCCCAATGCCTAAGAAAGGCATTGTGGTGGGCCAGGGGGGAGGGGTGGATTAGACCTCCCAGAGGCATTTAAGCACATTTACTGATAAAGAGAATGTGCCTACAATGAGGCTGCGGGGGCTGCAAGAGAAGACGGACAGGATGGTGGAACAAACTACAGAGAACTGGATACAGTGGAGTCACAACAGTGTTAGGAGCTGGACGGTGCTGTTACTCTGAATGTGACCATATTTGAAGACTGCAGGGTCTTTCTGGGGTAATCAGATTAAACCTTAGAAAAACCAACCTTGTTCACACCTTGATCTTGGGACTCCTAGAGCTGTTAAGATAATAAATTTCTGCTCAGTGGCTAAAACAGCCAAAATTAGACAAAATTAGGTAGCAGCAGGAAAAAAAAAAGAGGAAGGCAGGGTGCTTACGCAGTAACCCTGCTAATAAATAAAATAACCAAAACCTCAATAACAATTTATGTATTTTTCTAAACACACACTGTGTCACTGGATGGAGAAAAAAAAAGTATACACATTTTGAAGGTGATGAGACTGTATGGGTTCCAGAGGAGACTGTTTGAAAACTATGACAGTGGAACACAACATTGTCTTGACCACAAACTTTTTACATCATGAGTCTTAAAAAATACATATGAAATGATATAGTCATACACAAGAGAACACAATCTAGAGGGTTTTTTCCTTAATAGTTGATGAATAAATTGGATATCAGTAAATGTCAGTGGACATAAAACTCATATTTATACTTTCTATCTGATTGACAAAAATGCCTTTCATAAGATTACTCACTCTAAATCATAGTATCTATCTAACATTATAGGAGAACACTTAATTGTCAAAAATTACAAAAAACAAAACCCCAACAATGCCTGAACAGAATAAGAGACCAGAGCTCAATAAAAAGTCAGCATGTAATAAAATAAGATATTACCATGTCGAGAATAGAAATTAGACAGTTTTGTTTGATTATAAAGTGCCACTTATTAATTTATCTCTCCAATAAAAATAGCAAAGGCAGGCAATAACTCATCTTAGCTGGACAGAAAGCATCCAGCATTGAGCTTGAAGACTGCTGGGAGTTAATAACGGTTATCAATATGTAGGGTGGACCACATCTTTGAGTAGGTCAATATTTCATAGTTCGATATGATCATTTCAAGTGAGTATCATCTAAAAATGTAACTCAAAATAGTTATTTTGGAAGAGGAAGTAACCTGACAGATTTCCTTTTTGGAGTGTAGATGGAGCCTAGACTATGTTTATTTTCCTTCTGTCAAGAGGGACAAATTACCTGTATTCTATTTACCTTAAATTGATACTGTAATACATCATATTGTACATTGCAGCTGCACAAGACAGGTTGAAGGCAGGCTTGAGAGTCAATATACAAGGAAGGGGGAGATGCACACTGAGGGGAAGAGACAGACATGATTGTTTCGCTCTTTAAAATCACGCATAAAAGTCTCTTGTGGCATAAGGATCAGAGTAAACATCACTCTTCTTGCCTTGATGGAGCAGTTATGTTTTTTTCCCATTTGCCCCTCTGAATTTATTTGCGACTCTTTTCATGATAACTGCCCTAGTCGTGAAATAAAGTGCAAAAAGACTGACAGAACCCCAGCTCATCGGTCAAATATGATCCCACAGTGCTCACCCAGCACAAAGTGGCTGAGGAGGGACTGCCTCACAGGACCAAAGAATGAACACACAAACTTGAGGGTCTTTTCCCAAGTCTGTATTTGCATCTAAGGCACGTCAGAGTGAACGACATTTCAGCACACCTACAAAATGGGGTTTCCTGGATACTTTCAGAAATTCCAATTTAGCCTCCTGAAGCTGGTTTCCAAACCCTGGCAGAGTTCACCTTTGACCTTTACAGCTTAAGGGGATGGAGGTTCCCTCCCAGGCTCCATGTCCACTGGACATGTCAAATGGGCAGCACTGTCCACTTTAAAAACTGAACTGTTCCGCATGAGTTAGAAAATTATAGGAAAGCTTCAAAAGGCATGTACATACTTTATACACTGAAGAAATGGACATGCATTAAGAAAAAGGAAAAATACTAACGATCCCTGAAGTACATCTGAATAACAGTGCTAAACAACTTAAAAATCAGAAAAGTTAAACTCCTTTTAAATGCAAATTACAGTAAGCAATCTATCAAAAATGGAAGAGAAAAAGAACTGTCCTGTACTCTACCTCACATAATCAGTTTTCTTCCTTAAGAGGGGAGAGATAAATTTACCAGGGCAATTAATAGCTCATGGCTACACAAAGAAAAGAGATGACGGACCAAGTCAAAGACCAAGGTTGATGTTCTGTTCTGTCCTGATCTAACTCAGTGGAATTAACATTTGTCAACTCCTTATACTGGTAACATACTAGCTGGAGAAAAAGGAATGATATGTAATTCTCATCACTGAAAGTTAACATGAAATAAGGGATTTGACATGGTACCATCCAAAACACAACATATTTTATGGGTTTCCTTTTTCTCTTTGGTATTTCTTAGCAAGGTTTGTTAAATGAACACATTTGCATGCAAACAGGTCCAGAAATGTCAAAAGTTTGAATCATTTTTTGTATTATGGAGGAAATGTGAGAATCCATTTATTAACTTAAAGGAAGAACCACAATCACACATGTAGCATCTATAAAGGAAATATAAATTACCAGGAGCATGATACACAGTCAGCTTTTAAAAAAAACAATCTTTATGTCTGAAGGCTTTAGTTAGGAAAAATTGGTTCTTCTTTTTCATGACTAATGTAAAGAAATACTGTGCTTCTCTGGCTTAGGCAGAGCTATTTTCAGATACAGTAAGAAAAGGGAAAAGTCTTTGTCTTCTTGCATATCTATTGTCACTACATAAAAGAGGCCCACTAACTGCTAGCAAGGTCCTGGCAGATTAACCCTCTTCTGCAGCCTTCTGTGATATTTATAAAACCATCTGCTTGTGCAGTGCATCCATTTTTACACTTCACCCGAAAAATAGTGTTTGGAGAGTTTTATCAGACAGGATTTCCTTCTGCAAAGGGATATCTTAAATAAATGGGATCACCTATTAAGTTCAAATTTTTTAGCCTTTTGGTAGACCAGCTGTATCTATTATGTAAGGACCTTCTAAGTCAGCAGCCATTACAGGATATAGTAGTTAAGAAAGCCCAGGTATGGCTATTCTCAGACAGTAAAGAATCTGCCTGCCAATGCATGACTCACCAGTTTGTGGGTTTGATCCCTGGGTCAGGAAGATCCCCTGGAGAAGGAAATGGCAACACACTCCAGTATTCTTGCCTGGGAAGTCCAATGGACAGAGGAGCCTGGCGGGCTACAGTCCATGGTGTTGAAAAGAGTCAGACATGACTTAGCGACTAAACAATAACAGCATGGTCTCTCTGGCCTCTAATAGGTTTGCCCAAGGTGCAGAACAAAAGAAGACATTCCTTGGTTTTAATTGTGCAAGTAAAACAGCTTGAGAAACAATATGAAGCAGAATCAAAGTCCTTATTCCTCCTTATGAACTAAACAGGATGATTTATTTTGCCAGATTTCCAAAGGAAGAGAAATTTGCCTGCATTTTCCCATCAGTGCCCACCACTCCCCAAGCACTGCTTGGTTAAAATGTTTCCGTTAAGTAACCTGAATAATAGTATGAATGTCTCTGTATGGGACTGAAAAACAAAAGAGAAAAGCAAGTGAGTGTGGCACCTTTCAATGGACAGCAAAGAAAGTCACAAGATGGGAAGAATGATGGGGAAGGAGCTTTTGAGTTATGCCAGCCTGGAAATGAGGCTTTAGGACTGCCAGGCATTACAAATTGCAGGCTTCATGAGAATGCCTGTTTTCCAAATGTCGCTTTCAACCGACACCGTTTCCGCTTAACATTTGTCAAACCTCTTCTTTTGTTAAGAGTTAACGTGTCAGCTTTTAAAATGGCTTGCAGTTTCCATCCACCTTCCTTGATGGAAATGTGAAAAGTGTGAGTTACTCCCTTTCACAAAGAATCTTGTCAAGGATCCTGACTCCAATCTGACTTCCCCTCTCGGCGACCAAAAAAAAAAAAATCTGCCTCCTGTAAGCTTAACAAGCAGTGCCGATCTGATCATGACTCTCACAGAAACAGAAGTTACTCGACAATAGCCCGAAAATGCTAACGCACTTGTAGGGTTTGAGCGTCAGAAGGAGTGACATCCAGAAGGAGCGAATTCCTTTGACAGAGGGAGTAAGTGACAACAAGCGGGCAACGCAATGACACCAGCCAATATGTTCCCTTTGCTGAGAGTACGAGAAGTGAACAGAGGGAGCTCCGTCTGAGGAATCATCAGGATGCGATGAGTGCCCCACATGTACCCCCAAAACAACCTCCTGAAGAATCGCCTCTCAGCACTCTCCCAGCCCACACCTGCCCACAGCCCCTCCTGTTCCATCCTCATCCACTTAAATCCCTGCCAAGTATTTTAATTCCTCCTAAACACTGACTTCCCTGTTTTGTTTCAAACATCCATGTCACCTCTTGGAGTCTGTTAGAGTCTGGAAATGAGATAATTCATCTTCCCTGGACTGTCGCTGCTCAAGACGTGGAAGGCCTCTTAGGATGCGCTGGGAATAGGAAGGTCACCTTGAACCTCAGCCAGGGACACGAAGGGAAATGAAATGAGCTGGTGAGTTCTTAATGCTCTCATTTAGGTAATGGGTCGATTGGTTAGAAAGGGGAGGAAAAAAAAAGGAGATTCATTGGTATTTCAAGTGCCAGAATAAAAAATTAAAATATGCTTTTATGACAAGCTAAAGATCAATATAGTAAAAAAAGGATTTTTTAATTGGAAGGGGTGTACGTGACATATAAAAAGAGATGAGAAAGTGAAGATTAGAAACTACAGGTTTTAGAATAAAGGATCTAAGACTAAGGTACCAAATGAGACATTTGCCTTGTTTAAAAAAATATCGGTGTAACATATAAACTGCCTCCGTGCAAGTCATCACATGTACAGCTTTACAAAAGTAGCCAAATATCTGCTAATTAGATTTAATTTTTCAGAGAGTTGAGAAATCCTGTAAGTCCTCTAATTATGAAGTGACTGCTTAAAAAGAAAGAAGTTTGATTTCTAGTTACATGAGGATATACAAACATATTCTTTTAAAAGAGGACCTTAAATTATAAAAATCAGTAAAACATAGTGATGGCATTTTTGCACAAGTGTATTTTTTAAGAAAACAGACTGAGCGCTTGAGGCAGTGTCTTCCTTGGTTCACAGTCCCTGTGTCTGGCTGGTATGTTGATCAAGGAATGAAGGTCACTGCTCCACTGGGAGAACAGGGGGGCAGAAAGCTGGGATAAAGAAAGTGATTAACATTCTTCTCTTTCCCAAGGAGGAGAAAAGGGGAGAACTCTAAGAGAATTCACTTTAGGGAGGTCCCTGCTCCCAGGAGTTTAATGTCAAGGGCATTCTCCCAGCAGAGGCGCACATACTCCTCTCAAATCAGTGAACAGAGTACTAACTGGCACCCCTACAAAGGGGACAAAGGCTCTCCCACGCTTCTCTAAGCTGTTTCATGGTGATTTAACTGGACAAAAGATAACAAAATTCTCCAAGAGGAAATCATGTAAAATATAAGCCAGTGGGCAAACTGCTTAGATGACTCTGATCCTCCAATATCAAATGCTATTCAAACAGACAAGAATATATACACCAAACATGTCATGGACTAAGTGGATCATAGATTCCCTTTCAAATAAAGTATCAATAAACTCAGTCAACACCTCTCCTTTATCCAGAATCCTAAGGATGTTCAAATAAACAGAAACTGTCTGTAATAGCACATAATGGTGATTAATTGCCTAATGACTCTAACGTACTCAGAAGCCATACGTTCACAGTGTAATCTCTTAAAAATGAAATGAAAATTAGAAGCACTTTCTTATGCACTGAATTCTAATTCTCTGTAAATTCTAAATTAGTGTATTAGTATAAATTCTAAATTAGGGTAGATTTAAAAAATCATTAACCAGAATAAACAACAGAGTATTTCCCCCAATTCTGGATTAACAGTAGCTTATTTATTTTTCTGTAGTTATTATGTACAATGTTTTTCTAACAGTACACCACCCTACAAACCAAAGCATTGCATAACCTTCCGTTCACTAATGAAACTTAAGAGGTTAATCTAAAACTGACGTTAGCAACAATTAAGAATTTAAGAGAAACCAAACGAATAAACAGCTAATTTGCAATTATACTTTCACACATTTTCATGATGAACTAAACAAATTTCCAACCCTGAGCTATGTTCATTAAAAAAAAAAAAACTATGTATGTATAATAATTGCTCATATCTATGTGGTTCATGAAACAATAACACAGACCCTACACATCTCTCATTTTGACATAAGATAAATACTAAGATGTCAAAAAAAAAAAAATGTTAAGGTATCATCTTAAAAGAAACCTAAACCAGGCTTCAAGTTGCATTCATATACAAGGATATGCGTCATTTTGGCAATTTCAGTTTATTCTGCTTGAATATCATTGTTCTTTCACAGTTTACCTTCTCTGTGATTCTGTCTGCTGGAAATATACCAAAAGGAGTCCCAGATGTGTAACCAGGAACGTGGCAGCAGGAGGACTCATACTACCAGAACCACCTGGCCATTCATGGGCCAGGACTCTGCCCTGCCAGTTAAATCTGACCCACTGTTCCAACACAGATTCGGAGAAAGCCATGTTGAGCCGGGGGGGGGCAGGGGTAGCTCTGATACCCAAGAGAAAAAAAGGGAGCCTCCAAACTGACTGCAGCCTTTAATGATCCCCAAGGTCTTCTTAAGAGTTGGGATGTTAAATTCTCACAAGTTGGTACTGGGCACAAAAACAGATTAAACCTGACTATGAATTGTTTCAAGTCTTTTGCAATTGCTTAAAACTAGAGGTGGCTAGATTTCAGCATTAGGGGGTCACTGAAGCACTGAGAGAAATGATCACTTCAATTTGGGGGTGGCGAGTGGGAGGAGCAGAAAATAGTAACAGAAGACACAGTAACAACAGAGCAAGTGGAGGTGGCAGAATTCCTTCTCACCTGAACACACTGAGGAAAAGAGAGGTGGGAATACTTAGGCTTTAATGCTGGACCCCCCAGGGGCGCCCTGGACCGGAGGGAAGGACCTGAAAGATTTTGATGCTGTGAGTTAAGCCAGCTGATCCCTCCTCGTTTTCTGTCTTATCGTTTCTCTTAGATTAAAAAAGAGAATGATGCTTTCTTAGTATGCTCTACTGATTTTATAAATAAACCACTTAACAATTTTGTTCACAACATTTGTTATTCTCTGCATTCAAAGGAGAAAAGAATATGTTCTGATCTTAATGTGTCTGGTTAATTTCCTTAGTGCCATGAATATTCAGCCAGTTTAATACCTTAAAAGATTTCTAAACAAAACTAGTATAAGTTTCCCTTGACAATGTGAATGAAAAATAATCTATAAATAAAGACAATTACTATGTGTGGTTGTTAAGCTGGCATAATTATAAATACCATAAAACCAGTCTATTTCAGAAAATCACAGTCTACTTACTATTTGTACGTCTCGGAGCGGATGTATTCAAAAACATGGGACACACCAAGCTGGAACTGGTCAGCGATAGGGGTAACCCAGGGATTGTTCTCTGCTTTGAATATTTGCTTCTGACCAGTTAAATCCAAGTTTCCTAAAAAGATGGAGAGGGAAAAAATGAAGGTCATCTAACCAACAGAAATCAAATTCAAGAAGTAATTCATGCCCAGTAACCACAGCACAACCTTAAGCATCTTCTGAGTCATTTGTTTTAAAAATATTTAGCCCAAGTCATTGCTGGTCTACAAGCCATGTCAGTGATTGCACACTGACACAAGAAATTAGGAAGGAAGGGAAGGCGATAAGGAGAGAGGGGAGAGGGAGTAGAAGAAAGAGGTAAGAAGGAAGTAAACTTGGAAGGAATTCACACAAATGTAGCATTTGCTTGATTTTTTCCAGTATTTGCTACAGGAACAAAAACGGCCTTCCAGGATTGAGAGAACCCTTAATATCAGGACATCCCCCAATTTCACCTTGACAGTGTGCAGCACCATCTGTCCAGTAAGACTGAAACCTGCTCCAAGCAACACCACTTTTCATCAAAGCAGGACACAAGCGAAGAAAGATGAGAACACTGCCTCACTCGGGCAGCATAGCATATCTCGGAATCAGCACTAAACGCATCTCAGTAACATGGTTAAGGGTAGAAATGCACACATATATACCCTACCTATTCACAAATTACCTGTAAAAAGCATTTCCTCCTTTGATTCTCCAGCAATCCCTAAAGTCAGTAATTGACATCACTTTACAGGTAAGAAAAAACACAGAAACTTGGGGAAATTAAGTAATATCTCTAAGAACAGAAAATGTCAGAGTAGGGATTTGAATCTAAGCCTTCTGACTCCCAATCTTTTATATATTTCTAGATCAACCAAACATGAGCTAATGAAGGGCGCCAGCATCGGGTACCACGTGTTGCTGGATCACTTGATTATGTATGTATTTCTGTTTGGTGTATTTGAAAATGGAAAAGGGAAGTGTGAGAAAGAGCCTCCAAGAACATGCTTGCCTACAAGAGAGACAGAGATGCTACACAGTAGAGCTGCATGTGGTTTAAATGGCAGTCAGCTGGCTCACCGACATCCTTGCCCTCAAAGTCCTACTGAAGAAGTCCATTTTCAGACCCCTGATCTACAGTCTAAGGTTTCTGAACACAGACACCTAGCAATTATTCATTACAAGACACAACCCTAGTACCATTTCTGTCCTGTTCTGAGGCTCCAACTGCCAATTTTGTCATAACAAGTAACTTCAGGATATGGAAAACATATTCTAAGGATGCAAGCATTCTACGAAGCACATCATTTCCCAGCTAATCTGAACTTCAGAAATGAGAAGAAAATGTTTACTAGGACAGTGATGCAGCATTTCTTCTTAAAACAAATGATGATACTCTGACTCTGCCTTCTTTTTGTTACACTGACAGACCTTGTTGTATCAATGCTTCACTTTATTGTGCTCTGCACATACTAATTACATTTCTTATAAAGTGAAGGTTGCGGCCACCTCACACCCAGCAAGTCTGTCGGTGCCATTCTTCCAACATCACTTGCTTACTTTGTGTCTCTGGGTCACATTTCAGTAATTCTCCCCATATTTTAAGCCTTTTTATCATTATTATTTATGTTATGGTGATCTGTGATCAGTGATTTTTGATGTTACTACTACACGTCACTGAAGGCTCAGATGATGGTCAGCAGTTTTTATCAGTAAGAAAATTTTTAATATTTGATTATTTTTGGCTGCACTGGGTCTTGGTTGCTGTGCATGGGTTTTCTCTAGCAGCGGTGAGTGGGGGTCTACTCTCTAGATGCGGTGTGCAGGCTTCTGATGGCAGTGGCTTCTCTCGTTGCTGAGCACAGGCTCCAGAGCTCATGGGTTTCAGTACCTGTGGCTCGCGGGCGCTAGAGCTCAGGCTCAGCAGTTGTGGCAAACGGGTTGAGTTGTGGTATATGGAATCTTCCCAGACCAGGGATGGACCCAGCAATGGCAGGTGGACTCTTGCCCAATGAACCACCAGGGAAGTCCGTCAGTGAGAAATTTTTTGTACATTTTGGGGCTTCCTGGGTAGATGAGCTGGTAAAGGATCCACCTGCAACACAGACAGACCCCAATTCGATTCCTGGGTCAGGCAGATCCCCTGGAGAAGAGATAGGCTACCCACTTCAGTATTCTTGGCCTTCGCTGGTGGCTCACACAGTAAAGAATCCGCCTACAATGCAGGAGACCTGGGTTTGATCCCTGGGTTGGGAAGAGCCCCTGGAGGAGGGCATGTCAACCCACTGCAGTATTCTTGCCTGGAGAATCCCATGGACAGAGGAGCCTGGCGGGACACAGTCCATGCGGTCGCAAAGAGTCAGCACAACTGAGCGACTAAGCACAGCACACAGCACGTGTACATTCTTAGACATGGCGCTACTGCACAATTAACAGGCTACAGCATAGTATAAATAAACTTTTTATATGCAGTGGGAAACCAACAAACTTGAGTAATCTGCTTTACTGTGATGGTCTGAAATGCAAACTACAGTTATCTCAGAGGGGTGCCTGAATGAATGTGAAGCTATCCGGAATAACAGAGGAAAAACAGACCAATGGAAAAGTGATCCCTATTTCATAAAATGCTTTTAAAGAAAACCGGTATTATGAAATAGTAGGAGTAATCCATCATGATATTTCCAAAGCTATTTAAAATCTGCTGGTTAAGTACAAAAATAAGCAGATACATTTCTCTCCAAGATTATCAATATTGTCAATTTCCTCAACTTAATGGTTAAACATCATTAGTCAGATATTTAATCACTTGGGAAATTAACGGGCTTTATTCTCTACACCGTGAGTCAGAAGACTGCTTGGGATAAGTGGAAGTGCAAATGTTGCACATATTGGGCTTAGCCAAGTGTCCTACGAAGGTGTAACACGGCTGGCAGTGGACTGCTGTTCATATATTTTGCTTTTATCTTTACTTGGACAAGAGACAAGCTTTTCAGCTTCCCAAGAATCAAATTGATTGCTTGTTTAAATTTTGCTATAACTCTCATTTCCTCATTTGCTATACCCTATGTCCTCTTGTCCATATTATTGTCTCATTACTTCTTTTTCTCCAATTTCCACATTTCCTAAAAATGAATAGAAGTTTCTGGGGAAAGTCTTAAATTTACAAACCAGCCTGTAGTTCTGAAGTGTCATGTTTAAGTTTTTAAAATATTTTTCAGCTGTGCCACTCAGCATGTGGGATCTTAGTTCCCTGACCAGGGACTGAACACGTGCCCCCCTGCATTGGAAGCTCAGAGTCCTAATCACTGGACCACCAGGGAAGTTCCTGACATGTTGTGTTTTAAATGCACAGTATATTATGTTGTGCAGTGTCCTTAGGCAGCACGGTCACTGAGGGAAGGGCCAAGTGACCAGGTGATAGTAACCACAGGGCAGAAATTCTCTAAAAAGTTGGGGGGTTACTAGAGGTAAAAGCCTCTTTCTTAAAACATTCACCTAATTGACAGCCTACACTTAACCAGTATCCTCTTCCTGCCTCCGAGCCCTGCCCACTTACATTATCATGGAATCAACTGTGAAAAGAAATAATCAGTGAGACCTTTGGAAAAAATATGTCTTCTAAAATGGGTAACCAAAAAAAAAAAAGCCACGAAAAGCATAAAATTACATAAAGATGTGAACTAATTCCTAAGCAAAGGAGATTTCCCTGATAGAGGTGTCTCTGCTCTAAATATCTTTCTTCCTCATCCCCCTAAACTTGTTAGTTTAACGAAAAATCCAGTCTAACTTTCCCACGGGTAGAGTGTATCTGATGAACAAGCTTCCTGGACTCTGTCATTCACACACATGACCATGAACTAACTTAACTGGACGGCTTTCTTATTTAACCTCTGGTTCAGATGCGTATCACAGGAAAATGACTTAAAAAACTGCTGAGGAAGGAGGAGGGTCAAAAGAGGAGAAGTAGCTGTGTCTGGAGCACAGAGGATTTCTTGGCTTGCTATATTTTCAAGGCTCTGGGTCAGTATGAAAGCAATGTGGACCAGGGAAAGAGTTTCGGAAGGACCCCACAGACAAGCCTCAGTTTGTCCAAATTTGCCCAGGAGAGCAGGAGAGGAAGACGACTCTCTTCTTTCCTAGATTGCATCACCAGCTCCCTCCCACCCAGGTGCAGGGTTTGCCTGAGACAGACTGGCTTCTGGGGCCATTTGCTACAAGGCTTCCACCTGGACATACCTCTCCTGGAGGAACACAAGACAAAGAAACTATATGGGACTAAAAGCAAGTGTGTGCAAGCACAGCTGGGGCAAACATAGACAGAAGATAGAAAAAGACCAAAAAAGCCCTATTGCCACTTCTAAAGAGCCTGGAGCAAAAATAGGGTACTGGCAACTGCAAAAGCAGGGTGCTGTGCACCCTACCCTGCACTCAATACCCCCTAAGTGTTGGGCAAAACCCTAAGCCACCCCTCCAGCCCGATCCTTGGACACACTCCTGTCTTCACCCCATATAAGGAACCAGCTCCCTCACCCCTGGGGAGTGAGCAAGGGAACCTATCACCTGTTCTCACTCCTCCCTGCTGCAACGGGAGCCCTGATAAAGCCTTGCCTGAATTTGTCTGGCCTCTAGTCAGTTTCTATTGATTGGAGAAGGACACGAACCCTGATCCGCATCATGCCCACTAATCCAAAAGTACAGGTATGTTATGAACCGGTTTAATGGATCATCCTTGAACTCAACATACAGGTATAGGAAAGAACAGCCTGTACTCTGCTACCAGCAACCAACAAACCTGCTTTCCAAGGTACTTCATCTCATGTTCACTTAGTAACAGCCTCTGACTAAGCCTGTGGTCTTTTTAATGGTAATCCTCTAAAAATAATGTACTTAAGTTCGATGCTCCCTGGTTGCCACATATGGAAAACAGACCTGGGGGAATAACATCAAGAAAGGAGGTCAGCTCTGTAGCCTGAGCCCTCTTGTCTGAGACCTCGAACCCTCCAGAGAGCTGTCAGTCCCCAGCCATGTCTCTATTTAAGCACTATCAATGGAGACACAAGAGCCAGAGGATGACGCTAATGATGCCTGCTAACTGGAGCACGCAGGAACTGCGGGATGCAAGCTGGACATGGTTGATTCAGGGAAGAGGAATCTTATACTGATGAATGTTGGAGTACCCAGAACGGACCAGAGGCTGCTTGTGAGCATTTTCATTTCTATCACTTCAAACTCATCTGTGCACTCTAGCTGGGGGAGGGGGAGGCTGGAGGGATGGAGTTACCCTCCCCCACCCCCATTTATTTACCTTAGTGTCAAACAATCCTCAGTCAGATTTAATAGCAAACTTCAGATTCACAGCTGCTTCATGGATACTGAACTGGGAAGCCTAGCAGAAAAGCATGATTCATGTTCACTGACATGGGGTGTGTGCTGGGGGGGCGGGTGGTAAGACCACACAGTAGCTTTGTGGTGGATGCTATGCTCTTTTCTTAACAAAGAACCAAGAAACCCATGCTTCAGGTCCACAGCGCACCTTAAAGCAGGCAACTATTACAGATGACAGAGATGGAAACCGCACGAGCCAGAGCCTGCACCGGCACTGACTCTACGAGCTGTAAGCGTACTCGGCAAAAGGGGACATGCCTGTTTTATTTTCTGAGTTAATGTCACCGGTGAAGGATGTAGTACCTGCTTCGGTACAGCTGCGATCCTCCCAGCTGGCTTGGTGTCTCTCGCTTTCTCACCTCCCTCTGAACGAACGCAGCAATTTCAGAAGAGGGTTAAGATAATTAGAAGAAAGCTCGGCCATCATCCCATGTGAAAAGCTGACACCTGGCTCCTGGGGGCCCGGCAACAAGTTCCTCCGACCTCAGCCGAGCTCATCCATCAGCTGTCTGAGGCGGGTTCCCTCTGCAGTAATAACATGCAGGGAGCATCTCAGCATCCCGTCAGTCAGGCTGCGGGAGCCCTAACTTGCCGCACGCTTGGCTGGCTTCAGTTAGGAGTCCTCACCCATCTCCTTATTAGAAGCCTGAGTAGCGCTCGGGTGCTGTTCTAACAAGGATCAGGCGGCAGGATTAAGCACTGTGACAAAGAGGATCTAATGAGCTAGAAAGGGATGCACCCGCGGACACGCTAGCTGCCTCCCAGACGCACATTCCCTCTGCTCGCTCTCTGGTTGGGGAGGCCCAGGCCACGTGGGGAGCCAGCCCGCACCGTGATGAGTGGTGACCCTCTGACCAGCACTGCCCTTAAGATCATCTGTCACTCACAGGCTGCTTCTGAAATTGCAAATTGGATTTTCCATTTTATTACCTGCAAAGGCACCACATATACTTCATTCCAGAGCCTCCAGTACAGCAGCTCTGCCATGCGACTGTATTTTGTAAAGGCTAAAGCACGGAAAACAAGCATCCCCCTCGCTAGTGATACATGTGATCGGATGGAACAGGCCTTGTGGCCCCATTGATAAGCAGACTTGTTTGCACATATAGAAATGGGTTGTTTTCATAATCCTACTGATAACAATTCTTCCTGAGTACTCCAAATCCTGAAACATGTGGCCAGGAACATCATTTATTGCATATTAAGCAATCAAGGCAACCTGGGCAAATTTTTCATGTCATTGAAGGATCATTCCCTCCCTCCCTAATTCCAAAATCTGCAGAACACTTTTTAAATGAGTGCATGCTAACAGCCAGGCTCCCTCGCTCACGGAACTCTAAGGCCATCGTCTAACAAGGTAAAACTAGCAAACCGTGGCTGATGGGGTACTCTATCATCAGTATACTGGATTTGCTGAAACTCAGGAAACTGATTCGCTGCTGAAGGGGTCTAGATGGGACATTATGACAGCTGAGAGATCACCTCTGGTCTGCAGTGAATCCACACACAGGAGCTAACCACAAACAACTCCGGCACAAAATAAAAGCGACATTCAGGGCTGCTCCGAATATAAACAGATATTCTTCATGTAGATCCCTAAGCTTATTACTATGTAAGAGGCTTCTAATTACAGAAGTGCACGATGACAGCTGGAGATGGAAAGCTTCTATCTTTTTCACTTCTTCAGCAACAAACTTCATTGAATGGAAAATGAGCAGGAGGCTTCTAAAATCATGCTCACATTGGAATAACAAATGTTTGCTATAATAAAACACTGGAAACAACCAGAATGTTCAATAGGTGAGAAGCAGTATAACATGGCTACTCAATGAAGTGTTATCTGGTTATTAAAACAAATGACAAAGACTTGTATGTTTTGACTTAGAAAGAGATCTACACCCTAATTTAAAAAAAATCAGGGTATACTAAGTTTGTTATTTCATTTTTGGAAAAAAGTATAGAAGAAAGAAATCTCATATTAGGTATATGAGGAAATGTTTAAGTCAGAAAGAGAAGAGAAGGACACGTATCAAATTGTTAATACGGGTTTTCTCAAAGAGGGGAAATGTAAGTGGGGAAGGGATTTGAACTCACAGAATAAAAGGGTAAATTATTTATTTTCTTTCTCAAGAACCCCATGTGATTACAAGTATGAATTATTTTTACAATTAAATAAGAATAAGGTGAATGAAAAGGATACCATCAAAAATAATTCAAAATACAAGACGGATGCTAATTAGTACAAAGGCAGCGCCTTTTATTTAAAATGGCATCATCCCACTGCAGGAACAGCCTGATGGTCTGCTAAGCCCTAACTGGATTGAGAAACAGGGTCTGAGGCTGCTGCTTTTTCTGGGCATCATCGATGCAGTCCAAGTAGGCTGGAATGTCTCATGACAGCTCTCAAATTTATTCTGTGGGGAATTCGAGGCCACACTGTCATTCTGGCAATTGTCTGCTTAGCCTTCTGGGAACACATTTTTGAAACAGGCATTTAGCTCTCTTAATACATACGATGCACTGCTGCTTTGTGAAACATACTAAAACTGTGACTCTTCCGATCTAGTCAAGGGAAGCATACAATTTAAATGAAAGAGACTTTTTAAAAAGCTCAACACCCTGCCAAATGGCTTCAACAACAGTGGCCTCTGATTTATGTGTGTACTGTGTGGAGGAGTCCAGAGGCCCTTTTAAAGAATGAAGAAAAATATCACTTTACAGTTTTCCCCAGTGCCCTTCTTGGCCATATGACATCTGTGTTCCAGGTTAAGATGGACTAGAAAAGGGTCTCTCAGTCGCTGGTAAATACAATTCCCCATCAACAGAGCCATGGGCATCCTGGGGGCTCACCACCATGGCTGCTTTATTCAGCAAGTCCCTGTCCGTGGAGGTCCAATGAATAACTCATGTTGTAAACCTGGCCTTTGTGTAGGATTTCCCCATTATTCTTCTAAAGGTGGGAGAAAAAAACCTTACTTTTGCTTAACAGATTTCCCTTTTATTGTTTATGTAACATCAGGAAGCATATTCTTTTTAAAAAAAAAAATTTATTTATATATTTAGCTGTGCTAGGTCTTAAGTTGCATCATGTGGGATCTAGAGTTCCCTGACCAGGGATTGAACTTGGGCCCTGGCATTGAGAACACTGGATCTTAGCCACTGGACCACCAGGGAAGTCCCTAGGAAGTATATTCTAAAGCCCAGTGGGTCTGGCTCTGGATGCCACATACCATTCACTGGCTTTCTAACCAAATGACCTTCGGTAAATCCCTGTGTTTTCTGAGCTTCAGTTTCCTCATCTGCCAAGTGGGGATAATGGTACCAACTGATAGGATTGTGGACAGGAGCCCAAAGGTATACAAAGTCATTCTCTACCCTTGAAAGCACTACATCAATATAAAATACTCTTCATTATTATGTTAAGCGAAATCTGCAAAGGAGAGAAAGATGTACACTGGAAAACAATTTGCCTAAAACAGAGATTCACTCAGGGAATTCATCTCCTGAAAGTTAAAGTTGCTCAGTCATGTCTGACTCTTTGAAACCCCATGGACTATATAGTCCATGGAATTCTCTAGGCCAGAGTACTGGAGTGGGTAGTCTTTCCCATCTCCAGGGGATCTTTCCAAGACCAGGGATTGAACCCAGGTCTCCCACATTGCAGGCGAATTCTTTACCAGCTGAGCCACAAGGGAAGCCCAAGAATACTGGAATGGGTAGCCTATCCCTTCTCCAGCAGATCTTCCCAACCCAGGAATCGAACTGGGGTCTCCTGCATTGTATCTGCCAAAACAGAATGCAAAATAAACATACATTTGCCTGGTAGTACTCTTTCAAGGAAAGGGCCCCCAAGTTCATAAACTTCTCAAAGGTCTGTGATCAACAGTAGGGCCATGGGGCTTCCCTGGTGGCTCAGTGATAAAGAATTGCCCGCCAGTGCAGGAGACACGGGTTGGATCCCTGATCCAGGAAGATCCCACATGCCATGAAGCAACTAACCCTGCGCGTCACAAATACCGAGCCTGGGAGATGCAACTACTGAAGTTTCTGTACCCTAGAGCCTGTGCTCTGCAACAAGAGAAGCCACCACAATGAGAAGCCCGTGCACCAGGACTAGAGAACAGCCCCTGCTTGCTGCAACTAGAGGAAAGCCCATGCAGCAAAGGCGGCCCAGCACAGCTAAAAATAAAATTAAAACAGGCAAAATTAGAAACAAAAGCAGGGCCAAGAAAAAATTAGGAATGCTGATTTCATTCCCTAGAAGACTGAAGGGTGGCAGTCTGCAGCGCCCCATGAGGGTCAGGTCCCAGAGCACATTAGGTCATTCAGCGTCCTCCCAGCCCTCACTGTCCTTCCACGGAAGTCCCCCAGTTCAAGGACAATGTTCTGACTGCCTGGGAAGTTGGAAATGTAAGCACCAATGAGAAAGCCCCAGTTACCCCAGAGATCCCAAGGAGACATCCCTGAATACCAACAACATAATCTAAATCAATGGATGTTCAAGGAATAAGTTCCAGCAATCACAACTTCTTATAAGATCAATAAAGGTATCACACCCTTCGGTAATCTATTCCAAGTACAGATGTGTAAGAATTCTGAAATTGAAACCAACTATCTTATTTGATGAAGAGCAACATGATGTGAGTGGAGGAAAGAACTGATTGCAAAAGAAGTCAGCACATATGTGGAATCTAGAAAAATGGTACAGATGAACCTATCTGCCAAACAGAAACAGACACAGAGGTGTGGAGAACAAATTTATGGACCCCACGGATGGAAGGGAAAGTGGGATAAATTGGGAGACTGGGATTGACACAGACACACTACTATGCATGAAACGGATAAAACTAATGACAACCTCCCGTATAGCACAGGGAACTCAGTACTGTGGTGACAAATGGGAAGGAAATCCAAAAAAGGGGTAACGTATGTATCATACAGCTGATTCACTTTGCTGTACAGCAGAAACCAGCACAATGTTGTAAAGCAACTGTATTCCAATCAAAATTAATAACAAATATTAAAAGAAGTCAGTACACTTGGGTTCAACTCTTACGTCTCTCATTAACTACTCTTATATCCTTGAACGTCATTTAAGCACTCAACTTTGGTTTCCTCATCTGTGAAAGAATGATATCAGGACTGATAAGTTCTAAGATTCCTTCCCAGTGTAAAACTTAACTAAATTTTTTTAAAGGAATTCTCATTCAAAAAAGCATTTGTATTTATATCAAAGGATGGATGTTAACTAAACATATCATGGTAATCATTTATAATATATGTAAGTCAAATCAGCATGCTGTATACTTCACACAGTGCTGTATGTGTATTATATCTCAAAGTTAGAAAAAAAGAAAAAATTATGCTAAGGATACACAGATATTCACCGTGATTTATGAATACAAAATTTCATTTATGCTGCTTGTGCTCCTCCAGAACATCTGCAAACAACTCAAATAACTGAAGGGTTGGTTAATATATTACGAGACACTCTTAGGATGGCAGAGTATGTCGTCATACAGTTAAAAACGATTTCAAATAAAATTTAATTACATGGGATAATGGTCATGACACAACACTGAAGGTTGAAATGTAGGCTATAAAACCCGTATCCGATGATCCTATGTTTAAAAAAAGTTTATACACATATGCGTAGGAAAAAGGCCAGAAGAGCATACACACACGTGCATACACAACAAGAGAAGAGACTTCTTTCTTCTTAATAGTGGTTATTTCTGAAGAGGAGAATCACCCTTTACTGTGCTTCCCAGTTATTCTAAAGCAGTGATTCTCAGACTTGAATGGGCATCAGAATTTCCTGGAGGCCTTTGGAAAACCTCCAGGGTTTCTGACTTAGGAGCACCTGGATAAAACCCAAAGGTTACATTTCTAACAAGTCCTTAGGCTTCCCTGGTAGCTTAAACTGTAAGGAATATGCCTGCAATGCAGAGGACTCAGGTTCAATCCCTGGATCGGGAAGATCTCCTGAGAAGGGAATGGCAGCCCAACTCCAGTATTCTTGCCTGGAGAATGCCATGGACGGAGGAGCCTGGTGGGCTACAGTCCATTAGGTCCCAAAGAATTGGACAAGAATGAGCAACTAACACTTTCACTTTAGGGGATGATGATGTCTGCTCTAGGGACCATACTTAGAAAAAGTTTCCATTTATTTATAATAATAAAAAAATATTAAGCAATCAAATGTTTTTAAAAGCTTAAATAAAGCAGCCCCCAAATATTAAATCTATTTAGAGTACTAAAAAAAAAAAAACCTCTGAATTTTCAGATACTACTACTAGTTCTATTAAGATGTTAAACACACAAAAGCTTCCATAAAGTAGTGAATGCTAACATTAGTATCATCTGCATCATAATTATAATAGCTATTAACTGCGGAGCATATATTATGCACCAGGTGCTGCTTCAGGAACTCCACATTATTTCAAGGAGTAACAACAACTGTGCACGGAAAAGTATCACTATATTTCATTTAAAGAAGAAGCGACAACTAACATTCAGGGAGGCTGAGCCCCATATTCAAGGTGGGATTCAAAGGCCAGGTTATCTGACTCTTTAAAAACGGTTGGTGTTCCCAATACAGGACACTTAAAACATTTTCCTCTTCCTGTAAAAAGGTACTGAGGTGTTGCTGGAAAAGTCAACATCATGACATGGTTTAAAGAATACTGAGAGAAGAAACAGAAGAACACCCTTCACTTCTCTCACAGGGTCCAGAGTCCTATCATAAGAACCACAATCCAGAATCATCACTGTAACCTCTAGCAATTTTGTGTCTAAATTAAGATACCCGGGCAGAGGAATGTGTTTGGCTGATACGCTTTCATTAATATGACAGTGAATATTTTCAACAGACCCTGTTAATATAGAGCATGCACTTCCCTATTCAAGAGTCAGAAAACAAGGTCAAGGGTTTTGGGTTTTTTGTTTTTTTTTTTGCTTAAATTGATCATGTATTTTTAAAAATTATTTTTTGATGGAGTGTAATTGCTTTACAATGTTGGGTTAGTTTCAGGTGTCCAGCAAAGTGTACGAGTTATACATATACGGGTACCTGCTCTGTTTTAGATTCTTTTCCTGTATAGGTCATTACGGAGTATCGAGTAGGATTCTCTGTGCTACAAAGTGCGTCCTTACTGGTTACCTCTTTTATATGTAGTACTGCGTATATGTCAGCCCCACTCTCCCAATTTATTCCTCCCTTCTTCTCCCTTGGTAACCATAAGTTTGTTTTCTACATCAGTGACTCTATTTCTATTTTGAAAATAGGTTCATCTGTACCATTTTTTTTTTAAGATTCCACATGTAAGTAATATCATACGGTATTTGTCTTCTTTAAAAAGAAAAAAATCTTGTGTAATTACACACTGAACAAATTACTATTTTAAAAATAATAACATTGCATCAAGTCAGAATTGTTGCGGAAAATCACTACATGCTTCAGAGAACTGAAATTATCCTGGGAAATTCTTATCAGAGAAAAAGGATGAACAGGTTTGAATCTGGGTGAGGAATCCCAGACAAGGCAACCAGGGCAGATCACAGGTGGTGTGTACCAGGGCCAGGGAGTGGATATTGGCATATTCCAATCGCTTTTTTTTTTTTTTTTCTGGCAAGGCTTTCTTGGGGCCCCTGCTGCAACTGGGGACAGTGAGAACAATCAACAGAATCCCTTGCTTGTTGGCTCCCCAAGGGGTGGGGCAAGCTTGTTCCTTACGTGAGCTGAGGGTAAGGGTGTGTCCAGGGCTAGAGGCGTGACTTAGGTGTTTTGCCTACCTTTTAGGTGGTTTTGAGTGCAGGGGGCATGTGTAGTACCCTGCTTTTGCTCTAGGCTCCTCAAAAGTGGGAGTTGGATTTTTGGTTTCTTCGGATCTTTATCATTTAAAAGGAAATATCTATACTACTACAAAGAAATAGCCATGACTCATATTTTATAATCGTCAGGGCTGAGTTAAAGCATTTCTGAGGGTCTCACGTTGTCTCCAACAGTTTCAAAAGGCTGCCCTCTAGGGAAAGAAGTGGGTGGGAAGCAAGGAGATTATACCTGTCTCTCCCATCTCTCACCGCTTCCTGAACACCATGATATCTGCACCAAATGACAATAATGGATCCGGGTGGCCCCCAGATCTGAGGCTCCTCCCTTTTCACCCAACATCTGTAACTGCACTTGGGAGATTCCATGTGTACAGATATGCTCACTAACTGACATAAAGAATCTGACCGCACACTGGTGATCCAGTGGCTAAGACTCCGTGCTCCCAATGCAGGGGCCCCGGTTTGATCCCTAGTCAGGGAACTAGATCCCACGTGCTGCACAGTAATAAATATTAAATAATTAAGTAACAAATGTTAAAAAAGAATCCGACCACAATCGAGATGCACATACAACTGGAGAACACATTAATGGAAGTTTGCAGGGCATGCGGGGCTGATGGAGATAGAGTCTTAAACACATCCAGATGTGTATCAAATTTTCATTTTCAAATTATGTAAGAAGTGGAAATGACTTTAGTTTGCAGGAGATAAAAGGTCAAATACAGGCTGACTCAATCAGTACAAATATGATCACCTAATCTTAATAATTATCATCTTAATCACCTTCCCAAATGGCAACAACTTAGAGTTTTAATATTTAAACTTAAAAACAGTTGTTTAAAAAGCAGAGCGATTTTTCAGCCAACAGGACTGATGCTGAAGTTTAAATGTCACTGAAATTCATGCCTAAGCATTTGCTCCTATGGAAGTAAGAAATGAAATTAACTTTATTTTTTATTTATATATAAATACCCTTGAATCCAATTTTATTAAAGGTTAAGTAAGGGATCAGCCTACTACACAGAACCTAAACTTAAGTTATATGTAAAAATGGCTTGTTTCAGCTTTGCTTCTCACTCCGGAGCTTATACTTTTATTACTTTGGTGCCATGCGTTACACTCTCTGCAGAGGCTGTAGATGGTAAGAGTGCAGATATTATGCCACATAAAATACGTACTAAGATAATTAAGAACTGTGAGTGACACAAATGCTAAATCTACATGAATAAAACTACAACAACTGTAACTCAATTTCCGGTGAATTCAAAATTATTCATGTTAAAGAAGAGGCAAATGTGTTTCAGGTTATACATTAACAATCCATTTTAATCTGTTTTGATGAAACTTATTTTCCCATAAGCTTAGCAACTGTAACTCAGAAGAAAGATGCGATGGGGGAAAAAAAAAAAACCCACAACTATGGAAAAGCAGTATTTCCATGTGTGCAAATACATACACACACATGCACACATACACACATTCACCTACTTGAGGACTTCAGAAATACGATAAAAGCAAAAACTACATATTATAGCAGAAAAGACATAGTAGAATAAAGTAGAAAAAACCTGATGATTCTACTTGTTTTTAGTGCTATTCTTTTTTAATTGGGGTATGGTTGCTTTATAATGTTATATTAGTTTTGCTGTTTCTAACTTATATAACTAGTTACTTTTTTTCAGTATAAGTGATAAAAGGCAAGTAAGTATCCCAAACTACTATAAACAAGAGTACTTTCTAGTCTAGTGCTAATCCAGAGTCAAGCCCAGGCCACAGACATAAACTAACATAATTAAAAACTTTAAAATTAAAGTTTAAGAAACATCAAAGCAAAATAACTGTATAACTCAAGAGATAAAAGTACCAGCCTCCTAAGGATCTTAGACAATTTACCAGACTTGGTACATTTCACGTGTGAAAAAGCATTAACTATAAATAACAGAGAAAAAACGGAGTTTTGCCACAATTTGGGATTTGGGTGAGCATGATGACATCATGAATTGGTTTCCAGTATTTTTGGAAAGCCAACTGTCTTGGGTTAAAAATATGAAATACTGTCACAGTTAAACAATAAAAAAGGAACGAACGTACTATAATACTCTAACTCAAGGGAAAAAACAATCCACAAATACAAAATCGTTTTTTAACATGTGAAGCTGTTACAGTGACTCAACTTGTTTACAAGAAAATAGGGCTCAAATGAGCCAATCCAGGCACTGGCTCTTCTAAACAACTTCTCTCATTGCTACTGGTTTATACAGTGTTGTTAATCCCAAGATCCCAGCTTGCTGTCAAATTACAGAGTATCCTGATATTCCTCATCATTATCATCATAAAAAATTGTGAGAAAACGGAGAAATAGAATATATTTTCAAATGCAAAAGTTGTTTTAAAGATTAATGACATCCTTATGGAGTAAACAAATTTATATGTGCCTTTTTATACATTACTAATTTTTTTAAAAGATTTTTTTTGTTGTTATTGATGTGGGCCATTTTTAGAGTCTTTATTGAATTTGTTACATTATTGCTTCTGTTGTATGTTTTGGCTTCTTGACCATGAGGCATGTGGCATCTCAGCTCTCCAACTAGGGTTTGAACCCACACCTCCTGGGCTGGAAGGCAAAGGCTTAACCACTGGACAACCAGGGAAGTCCCCACACTTTTCATTTCACTTAATCTTCATGATCTGGAGACTTAAAGAGTTGTTCAAAAAGGAAAAAGGTTTTGTTTGGCCATAATTTGACATCAGCATATAAGAACAAATGGTGACTTACTGCTTAATCTAAAGCCAGGTCCCCCTAGCTGATGATGTAAACGTGAAACAGTAAATTGTGATGTCTAGCATAAATACCAGAGAAGGTGATGATGGCACCCCACTCCAGTACTCTTGCCTGGAAAATCCCATGGATGGAGGAGCCTGGTAGGCTACAGTCCATGGGGTCGCTAAGAGTCAGACATGGCTGAGCGACTTCACTTTCACTTTTCACTTTCATGCACTGGAGGAGGAAATAGCAACCCACTCCAGTGTTCTGCCTGGAGAATCCCAGGGGCGGGGGAGCCTGGTGGGCTGCCGTCTATGGGGTCGCACAGAGTCGGACATGACTGAAGCGACTTAGCAGCAGCAGCAGCATAAATACACTAGGCTTGCACAGTGCTCAATACTATGGCCTTAAATTTTTAAAGAACTGAACTTTAAAAACAGTATCACACAAAATCACTTACAGGACATTTAGAGGTACTTTCCATCAAACAATGTGGGACTTACTTGCAACGATCCAAACATACTATGTTCTTCCTTCTGCACCTACGTAAACGCCTCCACCCCTGTGCTTCCCGGTAAAATGCAATGTGTTCAGTATCACCTCTTCAGAGAAGCCTGCCTGGATTTCCCCACTGCAAAGCTGATCCCTATGATTTTTCACTGTTACAGCACCTGTTTGCTTGTTCTGCAGTGCTTATTACAGTTTATAATTATCTCTTTGGCCAAACTGTTTCCATTTCAGTATCCCCCATTAAACAGGATGGGAATTTTGTCTTACTCATTTTGCTTCCTCGGTTGTCTTATTCAGGATAGGGGGGTCCTTCTCAAACAGGATGAGGCTCCATATCCCTCTAAGGGTGTCTATCATATGACCAAAAGGGAAAGGGCTTTAAAAACAACTGCACACTTGTTGGTCTACATCTCACCCAGCCCCGACCACAGATACTGATAGCCCTCCCCCGCCTCCGGGTAGGGCAGCAATGACACACATTAGAGATGTGACTGAGCTGGACATGGAACTCAAAGACTGAAAGCAGTGTAGCCGGCACACAAAGGCAGGTCAACCTGGAAGACTGTTAGCGGTTATCTTCAGAAAGCACAATGCAATTTCACCCTCTCAGAAAAATAAAAGGAAAAGGATTGGGAACTTCCCTGGTGCTCCAGTGGTTAAGAATCCATCTTGCAATGCAGGGGACATGGGTTCCACCCCTGGTTGGGGAACTAAGATCCCGCAGGCCACTGAGCAGCTAAGCCTGCACGCCACAACTAGAGAGTCTGTATGCTATAACAACAGATCCCACATGACACAACTAACACCTGATGGAGCCAAATAGATAAATAAATCAATTTTTTAAAAACAAAAACGTTCAGCTTAAGTAATAAACTAGTAACTCAGAAATGGGGGAAATGCTGTTTTTCCATGTATGGACCACAGACTAGATGCTGTTATGCATGTGCTCATAAAGGAACATGTAAACTGAGAGGGTGCCTGACAGTTAAGGAAACTGAGGTTCAGGGAATGTGCCACTCTTTCCTGAAAGCCACGGAGCCAGAAAATGGTAGCGCCAGGATTCAAACCAAGCTCTGTTCCTTCCTACGTGCCATGGGCAACAGTAAGAAAGGACCTACTTGTATGCTCATTTCTTTCCTCTCAATTCCTCCTCATTCTTCATTCTTCCCTTCTCTTCCCTTTTAAAGAAAAAGGACAGTAATGATGATAAATGTACTCTGGTGTGCACTGGTATCAGGGCCACTGGCTGGTTATCCCTAAAAGAGCACATACCCATGATAATAATATAAAACATACAGTTTATCACACAAAATTTCCTATATGCACACAACCTGCAGATAGCAAGCTGGCTTTTAGGAGTCATTTCACTTGCTACTGCATTAGTCTGCTAGGGCTGCCATAATCCTACATCACAGACTGGGCAGCTTAACAGAAATCTATTCTCCCAGTTCTAGAAGCTGGAAGTCTGAGACCCAGGTGTCAGCAGATGTGGCCTATCCTGAGGCTGCTCTCCTCAGCTGGCAGACTGCGCCTTCTCGCTCTGTCCTCACAAGGCTTTTCCTCTTGGGAGCACAACCCTCTCTGTGTCCAAACTTGCTCTTCTGATAAGGACATCAGTCAAATTAGATTAGGGCCCTCCCTAAGGGACTTGTTTTAACTCAATCACCTCTTTAAAGGCCCTGAAGTGAAATGAAATGAAAGTCATTCAGTCTGACTCTTTGGGATCTCATGGACTACACAGTTCATGGAATTCTCCAGGCCAGAATACTGGAGTGTATAGCCTTTCCCTCTCCAGGGAATCTTCCCAACCCAGGGATCGAACCCAGGTCTCCCACACTGCAGATGGATTCTTTACTGGTTAAGCCACAAAGGAAGCCCAAGAACACTGGAGTGGGTAGCCTATCCCTTCTACAGCGAATCTTCCCGACCCAGGAATCGAACCGGGGTCTCCTGAATTGCAACCAGATTCTTTACCAGCTGAGGTATCAGGGATATCTCTAAATTATATTATCTCTAAGGCCCTATCTCTAACCAAAGTCATGCCCTAAGGTACTGGGTTTAGGGCTTTAAAAGATGAGTTTATAGTAAGGACCCAATTCAGCCCAAAGCAGCCACTATCTTCACTTTCATAACAGCCGAGTAATTGGAGCAGCACAAAGTTTGCCCTACATATCTGTTTCTGATTAATCATAAATTCCTTGGTGGTTCAGATGGTAAAAAATCTGCCTGCAGGAGACCTGGGTTCGATCCCTGGGTTGGGATGATTCCCCTGGAGAATGGCTACACACTCCAGTATTTCTGCCTGGAGAATTTCATGGACAGAGGAGGCCACAAAGAGTCACAGAGTTGGACACAACAGAGTGACTAACACTTTCACACGTTTACAGAAGAGGCAAACAGACAAAGTTACAGAGAACAGAAGTTAGAGGAAATTAAGGTCTCAAGCAAGAGCACATGACTTATACATAACTCAAAGCACTGTACAGTTACATACATAACACTGTAGTAGTTGACGTAATTTGAGTTAGGGGAATAAAGTGCATGGCAATCTGACTCTATCAGTCTTTGCGTTTGCAACTACAGGTACCATATTGATAGATCAGAAAGAGAAGGAGATAATCAGAGAGAAAAGTTAAGTTTCTCTTTAATTATATAATACCCAATATTCTTTCATCCTTTAGATAAAATAGTTTGTCAAGAATGCTGGTGTCACTTTAAATCTTCAAACTGTGCAAACTCTTTTTTTCTATGAGAACACTAGGAATATTAGAGGATAATTTAGGAAGATAACATATTGTTATTACTTTTTAAAGTTTTTTTTTTTAATTCACTTATTTGGCTGCATTGGGTCTTCGTTGTGGCATGTGAACACTTAGATGCAGCATGCACAATCAAGTTCCCCGACCAGGGATGGAACCTGGGCCCCCTGCACTGAAAACCTGAAGTCTTAGCAGGGAAGTCCCCGTGTATACTCTTGAAGGGAGGATCTTTTCTTTGTTAGGTCTCAGTCTTCAGGTGTCATACTGGCACCAAATTGGACATCACAGAACAAAGGGCACCTTCCTCAAGCTCAGGGATGCAGAGAAGCAGGGGTTCTGATGGCAGGTTTCAGATGCTTTTTGATGATCAACAATAATATTAAGTTCCTGCCTGAAGGCAGCCTCCAATAATTCTCCATTCCCTGGTATTAAAAACCTACAAGAGAACATTAAGCTAGCCTCATACCACCATGGGCACCCCTGGTTAAAGCACTCTTCTGAGATTACCAGCTTCAAAGAAGCGAGGGTGGCAGTTATCAGGGCTAAAGCAGGACAGAAAGACCAACCTGCAACAAGATGGACACAGTAGGGTGTAGACATTGTGCTGGAGGGCGGGGGCGGATGGGGCAGAATGGCACCAAAAGCAAGCTGCAAGTCGACCCACTGTACTCCCGTTGCAGCAAATCTCTCCTATCGGCCTTAGATTTTGAAAGTCCTTACTCCTAAGGTCACTGTTGAGACCTTCAGCTCAGTAGGATGGAGTCGAAGCATTTCTGTGTGTTCCCTTCCTTAAAATCCACTGGGATATTTAAAATAGATGACTAATGAGAACCTACTGTATAGCTCAGGGAAAGCTCCTCAATGCTCTGTGGTGACCTAAATGGGAAGAAAATCCAAAACAGAGGTGACACATGTATACATATAGCTGAGTCACTTTGCTGTACCGCAGAAACTAGCACAATATTGTAAAGCAACCATACTCCAATAAAAATTAATTTTAAAAAATCCACTGGGAGAAGGGAAAGAACGATTTCTTAAATGAAACAAGTGAAACATCACAATCTCATATCATGAACTCCAATGAACAGTAGCTGGTTTCAGGGAAATTTAGTAGCAAAAGAGGAGGAACACTGGTAGCTGACACATAGCTTCTCAGAATTCCAATGTGATGCAGGTGTTTCTGCTGCTGCTGCTGCTGCTAAGTCACTTCAGTCGTGTCTGACTCTGTGTGACCCCATAGACGGCAGCCCACCAGGCTCCCCCGTCCCTGGGATTCTCCAGGCAAGAACACTGGAGTGGGTTGCCATTTCCTTCTCCAATGCAGGAAAGTGAAAAGTGAAAGTGAAGTCTCTCAGTCGTGTCCGACCCTCAGCGACCCCATGGACTGCAGCCCACCAGGCTCCTCCGTCCCTGGGATTTTCCAGGCAAGAACACTGGAGTGGGGTGCTACTGCCTTCTCCACAGGCGTTTCTAACCATCCTAAAAGTCCCAAGTGAGCCCATGTTGAAGTGCTCATATCTAAGCACAAGTGTCTGCTGAGAGCAAAGGAAGCCAGTGAATATGCCAAGAGAAACTCAATTTCACCACAAACAAGAGGAGCTGAAGGGTGAGCACCTTTACTACATGAGCAGGGATGTGAGGAGAGGGAGAGGACGCACTGGGGCCACATCAGCACCCAGCGGGTCTCTGATTCCACCACTGGCCCTGAGTGGGGAGAGTGTGAAAAGGGAGAGGGGTTTTGTCTTAGCAAACACATAACTCAAATGAGAAATGGGGCTGAGGCTAGATAATTCATAAAACAGGAGGAATAAAAATGAATGAAATGAATGAAATATAGCTATATGCAACAATAAGGATCGATCTCAAGACATAATGTCAAGGGAAAGAAATGAGAATACATACTGAATAACTCCATTCATACAAAATTCAAACCCAGGAACACTAAGTGATAACACTAGCAGTGAATACACTGCTTACCTTCCAGGCAGAAAGGAAAGCTTAATGGTTGGTTGGAAGGAGGTCTGGGGTGGGGTGGGGGGGGACTCAGAGACTCTGGTGGTCTGCTATTCCCTGACCTGTGAGTTTCTGCAGGATGATAGTTCACTGTGCCAGAGGCCTGTGTTGTATGAACTTTTATCTTTGTGTGTTATGCTCTGATAAGTACACTGGGGAGGGAGAGAGAAAACAAATAAGTAATCCGACAGGCATCCTAGTAGAAAAAGAAGTCACCAAATAAGTGGAAAGACCAGGCTGGCCTCTGATGTCTCTCTAGCAAAGTTCAATGCCAACAGACAAGTTCTACAAAGTTCTAGAAAAGAAAAGGTTATTCACGATTTTTATACCCAAACTATCTATTAAACAAGAAAAGGCAGACATTCTCAAGTAGGAAAGAACTCAGAATCTGAAAAAAGCCTCTTAGAAAAAGAACTACTTGACAGTGAAATCCAGGAAAAATTAAGCAAAAATCAAAAAGCCATCAACCTAGTTTGAAAAAATACAGTTTTAAATACACTAGGAGTTTCCTGGTGGCCAAATGGTTAGGATTCTGAGTTTTCATTGATGTGGCCTGTGTTCAATCCCTGACTGGTGAACCAAGGTCCCACAAGTCCCATGGTACAGTCAACAAAAAAATAAAAATATAGTTATATATATTCATATATAAAACATATGTATATCTATCTATAAAATGCCTCAATGTTGCCCATAATTTTAATTTTTACATGGGGAGATTTTTAGGAATTATTATCTAAAGTGTCTTTGTCTCAAATAGTAAAACTTCTGTAATTTCTTCTATTTCCCTTTCTCAGGTTCAAATAAAATTTAATATTAAAAAATACTATGTTCTTTACTTATGAATATGGTTGCCTTTCCATCTTCTGACCCACCCTTTTGTCTATATCAGAATCATATCTTGAATGATATTCATTAAAAGTTAGTAATTGTTATTTCAAGTTAGTGAAATTTTCAGTGAATGTTTTGAGGTTTCTGAATGTTTTAGTTTCTTAAGATAATGAACATAAAGAACATAAATTATTGTATAAAAGCAACACGGTAGTTTTTTTTTCAAAGTGAATTAGTTGGGGCCAAAAAATGGATCTCCTTCCTTTTGTCCACCACAATCTGTATCACATAAAGAAAAAAAAAAGTGCAAAATTTAATGTACCTAAAGCATAGAGCTTGTTCTCTATGGTCTATATTCATTGGGTGAAGTGAGCCACAAGGTTCAGCGGAAGTGAGCCACGAGGTTCAGTGAAGATTAGCTGTCTTATGGACAAAACAAATAAAAACAGGATCCCCTGAGAGGAAAGAAACTACACATGATGTGACTGTTTTATAAACAGGATGACATACTCTGATGATTAAACTTGTTTTCCTATTATCAAAACCAACACTGAACTACACATCATTTTCTCTAACAACGTGCCTGGAGTTAATGAGGGTAGAGTTTCAAGCAACTAATTAATGCACATCCCTTCCAGCACAAGCTGCCAGTTGGTGATTTCTGCCAAGATGCCCACCAGTGAAGGAGCAGGTTGCCACCCTCTCACCTGCAGGGACAGAGGCCACCACCTTCAGAGTCGACTCACCTGGGTGGGCAGAGTCAAGATGTTCCACCTGGCTGCATCTTTTGTAACAATTACATGGAGTGGATAACCGGAACGGAGACAAATGATACAAACCTTCCCAGAGCACCCAATTCAATTTCCATATTAAACAAAAACAAACTCTCCCTCTTCTGAGATAAATAAGTGTTTCTGGCAAATTCATGATCACAACGAAGACCAATTAAAATTCATACAGAATCCAGTAAGAATCTGGGAGCTCATTTTCCTAAGATACAGCAGAAGGCTGTTCAATGGTGGATCACAGCTACAAACAGATTAAGTATTACTGATCAGGCAGGGTCATTGTGGAGCTGAGATTTCAAAGTTCTCCTCTTTCAAAATACACAAAGTTAATGGGAACGTACTGTATAGTTCAGGCAGCTCTGGCTCTGTGGTGACCAAAATGGGAAGGAAATCCAAAAAAGTGGGGTTGTATGTATACGCAGAGCTGACTCACTTTGCTGTACAGCAGAAACTAACACAAATGTAAAGCAACTATATGCCAATAAAATTAATTTTAAAAAACAACAGCAAAATACACTGAGTGCCTAACTCAGGCCACTGTCTTAAGCACCAGTTTCAGGAGACTCTCAAGAAGAACTTGTTGCCTTTTTCATTCCAGATCCATACTGTGTGCGAGGCCCTAAAATTTCCAGTGATGAAACGAGTAAACATTAACAGTAAAGTGATAAAAATAAGAAAGAAGTTAAAACAGTATTCAAGACACCACTAGCCAAACGGCGTCGTGCTAATGACTTCTACTTTTAGATGACAAGTTGTGCTATTTAAACAACCAAATTTCACTGCAGACATCCTTCAGAAACAGGTACCAAGGCAACCATGCTGATGCCAGGCTGTGGGGAGCCGTGGGGAACTGGAGGAGGAAAAACACACTTGATATACTGATAAGGATCCAGAACACCACCACAAACTTAAAAAATTATCTGAAGAGGAGCTGAAAACTGGACTTAATTCAACATCCATCTGGCATCTCGGAAAAAGAACGAACTCAGGACTCCGTGTCTTTACAAAAGTTGGTGTTTCATAACTGCAAGTAAAGGAAGATTTGAGTCCTCTGAATGGGATTATTTTAAAGAGATTTTGTGGCTGACATTTTAGTGATATTTCTGGACACGCCATCTTGGGTTGATTACTCAGGTATGAAATATTAAACTAAACTAGTTGTGCCCATAACTTACTCTGATTACAGCAGCTAAAAGCAGGCCATGACTGCTGTCAAAGTACGTCACCAAAGACTCCTATTTCAAAATAGTTTTGTGTCAAAAACTATTAATCATATTATCAATATATAGAATGAGGGAGGAGAGCAATACGAACTTCATGTCTCCCCGAAATGAATAATGAAAATGAAATCATACGCACACCTACACCCTTCATCAAATGCAGACCCGAAGCCCAGTAGAATTAGGATCCTGAAGTCAAGAGGGACCACGCAGACCAACCAGCTGGCACGACTCTGGGGGATGAGAGGTGAAAGAAACGATTTTCATGAATGTTACTGCATTATGAGGCTCATGTGTCCGGTCCCATGCGTGATAGGATGAGTAATGGCTCCCAAATATATTCCATGTCTCAATCCCCGGAACTTGTGAATGTCAGCTTGTATCTGTTAAAGAGGACTTTACAGATGTGATTAAGTTTGGATCCTGAGGTGGGGGGAGTGTCTGGGTGGGCCTGATGTCATCACATAGGTCCTTCTGTGAAGGATGGAGGAGCAGCAGCGGGACGGAAGGCAGAGATGAGGGAAGCAGAGATGGAAGCATGCATTTTGGGGAGACGGAGGACCACAGACAAGCACCAGAAACTGAAAACAGGGAAGGAAACTGGATTCTCCCACAAAACCTGCTTCAGGAACCAACTCTGCCTTCCCCTTGAACTCAGTGGAAATGACTTCAGACATCTGACTTCCAGATAGTATGAGAATAAATTGTTGCGTGAAGGCAGCGAGTTTGTGGCAATCTGCTACAGCACTAACAGGAAATGAACACACTATGCAAAGATATTCTGGTGCTGAACGAAATACACTGGCCCTCTGAGCTGGTGACAGTATCACCTTCTTCCACTCAGTAAACTTTTCAGTGTACTGTTCATAAGATGTCTAAAGTGAAGTGAAAGTTTTAGTTGCTCAGTCGTCTCTGACTGTTTGCGACCCCATGGACTGTAGCCTGCCAGACTCCTCTGTCGATTGAATTCTCCAGGCAAGAATACTGGAGTGTTCCTTTCTTCAGGGGATCTTCCCCACCCAACCCAGATCTCCCGCACGGCAGGCAGATTCTTTACCATCTGAGCCACCAGGGAAGCCCTTAAAATGTCTAGGTTCTTACCTCCTGTTACAAAGCACAACATAACATGTTTTGACCCTGGCACAGAAAGTCTGCAAATTAAGCATATTGTTATAGAAACTATAAAACATTATTAGTGATAGTACAAAACCAAATATTTATACTTCCATATCAGACCTGTAAAATGGGTATCCTTCTGTGAAACTTGTATTGAGTTGGCCAAAAAGTTCCTTGGGCTTTTTCATAACATCTTATAAATGAACTTTTTGGCCAATCCAATATTAATCTCCATGACGTTCCCCTTCTCCTGCTGTCTTCTGTGCGTGGTTTCAAAGAGGAAGAAAAATGAATGGATAAGGCCAAGCTCCTGGTAACTCAGACTGGAGATGGGGGTGGGGGTGGGATGCGGTGGGGTGATGAAAGCCAGAAAACCAGAGGAAAATTAACTGTTAACTGCTCTGGACATCACTGTCACAAAAGAATGAAAAGATAAGGAGACCATTAAAGTGATTAAAACAAACAGACTATGACTTCTTCCAGGCTATGAAGTCAGAGGTTAGGCATGGAGTTTCTTCTAACTTTTTAAATGGCATTTATTTCACTGTTCATGTCTAAGACTGCCTGCAAAAATGGCTCTAATAATTCCCCTCCCTGTAACCATGCCCTTTGATCCTTTGCAGAGTGTCTCTGGGCTTAGTCATGGGGCTTGCTTTGGCCAATGGGACATTAGCAAGTGTGAACCAAGAAGAAACTTGCAAAATGCTTGTGCATCCAGGCACTGCAGAGCTTTGACTGCCAGCCTGCCAGCCCCAGGCAGCTGAGAGAGACCAGCCCAGATCACCTGCCATCAACCAAGCCCCAGGTGATCCCAGAGACCTGAGAGAGCAGAGTTAAAAGTGTCAGTTAACACAGTTCTGACCAACAGAAAAGTGAACGAATCAGGACTTCTCTGGAGGTCCAGTGGCTAAGGCTCCATACTTCCACTGCAGGGGCGCAAGTTCTACTCCTGGTTGGAGAACTAGATCCTGCATGCCTCAGGGCATGGCCAAAAAAAGACTTTTTTTGAGCAAATAAAATGGCTCTGTTTTACTCCACCAGGTTTTAGGGTAGTTTATCATTATGTTATTCAGTAAAAACGAACATGTTACAATTTATAAAGCTGACACAAATGCACTATAGAAATTGTGAAAAATTAGAGACAAAATAAAGATAGAAAAATAAAAATTACCTAGAATTCCAAAGGCATTCATCAATAACTTTTGATTAACTCATTTCTGTGTAGCTATGTAAAAATCCTCTGTAATTAGACTTTCACTGTAAATTCAACTGCCTACTGTGCTGTAAGCATTTCTCATAATCTACCACAGTTTATCTACGGGTTCTTACTCAATGGATTTTAAAGTGGCTTTAAATACCTTATTTAGGATTAAATATCTTATTTAGGAGAGATAAGCATTCATAAAAGGTAGCTATTCATATCATTATCTCACTGATACATTTTCAACCTTACTCTTTTATAAAAACTGATCAATTTAAGATGATCAAAGAAAAAGTTACAAAAATCTGATTAACACAGAAAATTCAACGTTATTCAAAGTTCAAGTAGTCATCCTGGGGTTACCATTTGACTGTGCAAAATATGGTAGTCCACAGAAAAAGAAAGGTGTGATAAACTGAGGCTCAAACACATATTTTTATTAAAGAAGTCAGTGACGAGCTAAAACATAAAAATTATACTAAGCGAGCAAAAGTTCTGGAAGGTCAATTAAAAGAATGAATGAAAAGAACAAGCTTGTATATATGTATACATATGGTTGATCCACTTTGCTGTACAGCAGGAAGTAACACTGGAAAGCAATTACACTCCAATTAAAAAAAAAAAAAGAACAGGCTTCATCTTTTGGTCACAGCCCTAGGAACATAGTAAGCTAAGAAATAACACGCTCCGAAGATACGGTAAAAAGTTGGACAACTAACTTCTGCATTCTCGTATAGCAAATTACAGCTAGCAAAGTCTTTCGGTTAGCAATTGCTTTCACTTGGGTCAACTGAAATGACCAAACAATGAACCCTGAACACCAACCATTGATCTTGCTAATTGCATCTGCCACTATATTTGCTTCTTTCGTTTCAGGCAGCCCTCTCTTCCAGCACTATTCCAACTGTTTAATGGTCAGACACACAAAGTGACAGATTTAGTGTTTCACCAGTAATTTATGTGACTGACTGCAATGCTGCTGTTGTAGTGAATCATGATTTGTCTCACACTGTAGCATATAACCCTTTAAATGCAACGGGTAAAAAGCCAAGACCTCTTTAAAGTTTATGTAGAACCATCTCCCACTATATCCTATGAACTAGATTTGAAGGAGAACCAATCAAATGAGTGATGGATTTCTTTTCTGTCTGTAGTTATCACTTCATGCACAAGCCACTCATGCATCTTGGGTTCAGTCATGGTTCTTTACTTGCATGTGATTCACAAGGAAATCTGGGAGATATACATAAATGTCATCTGTACCTGTCAGCTAACAGAACCTAGATTACAGGGTTAGAAGGTGTATTTGGGTGAGAATCCAACACTGAAGGGTCCATGGACGTATCTGGGAGCATCTTAAAATTCTCTGAATTACAGGTAAAAATTCATATGTGAAAAAACACATTTTGGATAGAGTAACTGTACAGGTTTCACTGGTTTCATAAAGGAGTCAGGGATTCTTGCAAAGATTAAATACAAAGGCTTATGGGAACAGGACTTTGTGTTGCAAGGTAAAAGAAGTGAAGGCAGAAATAAGCATGTAAACAACGAGACAATATCAAGAGACATCATGTTTTACACCAAGGCTTATAAACAATGAGATGAGAGAAACTCATCTCAGGTGGTGGTGAAAGGGCTGAATTCTGTCCAATTCCCTGACTTCATGTTGCAGTCCTAACTCCCAGTACCTCAGAATGTGACTATTAGGAGACTGGGTCTCTACAGAGGCTGTTTAAGTAAAATAAGGAATAGGCTCTAATGGCTTTCCCCAGTGACTCAGAGGTAAAGAATCTGCCTGCAATGCAGGAGACACACAAGAGACTGGTGTTTGATCCCTAGGTCGAAGACCTCCTGGAGAAGGAAATGATAACGCACTCCAGTATTCTTGCCTGGAGAATCCTACGGATAGAGAAGCCCATGGATAGAGGAGCCTGTGGGGTCACAAAGTGTTGGACACGATTGGGCGATTAAGCACACATGGGCTCTAATCCAATATGACCTGTGTACTTCTGCAGCAGGAATGGAAATTTTGGACACACAGAGAGATACCCAATGTGTATGCATACACAAAGGGACAGCCATAAAGACAAGGGAGAGGGACCTCCCTGGTGGTCCAGTGACTGAGTCTTCATGCTCCCAGTGCAGGGGGCCCAGGTTAAATCCCCAGTCAGGGAACTAGGCCCAGATTAAATCCCCATGCCACAACTAAGAGTTCACATGCTGCAACTAAGACTCAGCGTAGCCAAATAAATACATTAAAAAAAAAAAAAAAAGATATGAGAAGAAGACAGCAATCAACAATCCAAGGAGAAAGATCAGGAATAGACCTTTCCCTATGGTCCTCAGAAGAAATCATTTCTACTGATACAAGGATCTGGGGCTTCTTGTCTTCACAACTGTGAGAAAATAAATTTCTGTTGTTTAAGCCATCCACTTTGTTATGGCAGGCGAAGCAAACTTATATAGTTGGTCTCAGCTACCACAGTGGATTAAGAAGGTAACTCAAAAGGCAATGAAGACCAAGAGAGTATTCTAGGGGTTAGTGAAGTAAAAGTCGCTCAGTTGTGTCTGACTCTTTGTGACCCCATGGACTTCCATATAGTTCATGGAATTCTCCAGGCCAGAATACTGGAGTGGCTAGCCTTTTCCTTCTCCAAGGGATCTCCGCAACCCAGGTATCAAACCCAGTTCTCCCACACTGCAGACGGATTCTTTACCAACTGAGCCACAAGGGGTTAAAAACTTGGTTAATACCAGAAACAAAGGAGAAAATGAGCTAAATGAATATCTGTAGTAATGCGGAAGATTATACGCATGGTATTCTCTGACACATTTATAGACACTGCAGGGTACACAGTCTATCCCAAGTAAAAAAGTTAAAAAAAAAAAAAAAAGAAAGCTGGGAAAGGTCATACACATGTATGTAATGTAATTTCCATTTTGTCACTTTCAAGTCTTTTTGTTCTTGTTTTTCCAAAGATCCCCTTGAAGAGGGCAAGGATTATGCCTATTTCATTTATTGCTGTTCTCCAAACCCAACAGATTGCTGCCTATGGGACCAGAGATCAGAATCTGATAACAGAAGGTAGGTAGAGGCTGTCTAGGTAGAAGAGCCATTCTTCTTAAAACAGCAAACATGAAAGAACGCAGGGAGAGTCCTGTGCTCTGTAAATATACCAAGAATGAGCATGGGCTTGTTAACCAATATGAACATGCAGGCTGTTGCCCAAAACTTTACAGAAGCATCAACAGCACTGTCAGACGCTTTCCTTAGCAGGTCGTCCACTTACGACAGTATGAGTTGAAACCATGAACAATTCTAAAGAGGTCTAAATAAATAAAGATAAGAAAGGCTAACCCTCACACTGGTCAGAATGGCCATCATCAAAAAGTCTACAAACAGTAAGTGCTAGAGAAGGTGTGGAGCAAACGGAACTTTACACTGTTGGTGGGAATGTAAATTGGTGCAGCCACCACGGAGAACAGAAATTCTCTGGAGAATGGAAGTTCCTAAAAAACTAAAAAGAGAATTACCATATGATCCTGCAATCCCACTCCTGGGCATATATCCAGAGAAAGCCACAGTTTGAAATAATACATGCACCCCAATATTCACTGTAGCACTATTCACAGTAGCCAGGACATGGGAGCAATGTGATATCCATTGACAGAGGAATGGATAAAGATGTGGTACATAAATACATTGGACTATTAGCCTTAAAAAAATATATAATGGCATCTGCAGCAAATTGGATGGACCTAGAAACTGTCATACTATGTGAGGTAAAGTCAGACAAATATCATATGGTATCACCTATATGTGGAACCTAAAAAAATGGTAAAAATGAACTTACTTACAAAGCAGAAATAGAGCCACAGGTGCAGAAAACAAACTTATGGTTACAGGGGTGAAGGAAGCGGGATGTGGGGTAAATTGGGAGATTGGGATTAATTTATACACACTACTATGTATAAAATTAATAAGGACCTACTGTATAGCACAGGGAACTCTACTCAATACTCAGTAATGACTTATATGGGAAAAGACTCCTTAACAAAAGGATATATGTACAGGTATAGCTGATTCACTTTGTTGTACAGCAGAAACTAACACAACATTGTAGATCAATCATACTCCAATAAAAATTTTTAAAGAAAAGAAAGGTGAACTCGTGATAAGGTACAGTTTTAGGTTTATCACTACACTGCTAGGTTTATCACTACACTGTCAGGTTGCATGCCAACAGGCAAGACATCATCCTCTACTCTCAACCCTAACTCCCCCACCACTATGCTGAGAAACTCACATTCCCACACATAATACCACTCAGGTCTAGTTCAGCAGAACATGACTTGTTTTTTTTTAATGTGGGCTAATATATAGGAGATGCTTTTAGGGAGATGCTACATAAACGTGAGATATTATATATGTATTCAGGTGATAGGAACTGTATTTACAGATAAGCTTCTGGAATTAAAAAAAAAAAAAAAAGTTAAATCTGGAAGCTCAGCACTGCCAGCATTTCTCCCAGGGCAGGAATACATTTAGTATCCTATTAAATCAAAGGCTGGTCCACTGGAAACACTGGCTTCCTCCACCAGCTGGTGTTAATACAGATTGATGCCCGTGCTCAATCATACCCAACCTGACACTGGGCTTCCTGAAATTTATAATACGGAATGGGAACGTTTCATGTGTTGCTACTTCCCACCCCCTTTAAAGCAGTAACTCACCAGGCAGAAATGTAATTCACTTAGCATTTTTAAAATCCACACTTAAAGCATTTTCCGGGGCTAAAGATGCACTGGAACAGAACATATAAAACAGAACTTGTTAAAAAATATCATGTAGGAAGACCTCGTGGGAGTCATTTTTGATGATCAACTAAGACCATGGGAATCAAAGAATAGGCTATCTTACTTTTTGTGAAGTATGACAAAAGGAATATTAACACAGAAATAAAATGTAAGCACATGTAACGTAATTCAAGGCAAAACTTCAAAGTCGCATTTTCTTTATTTTCCAAAGAATAAATTTCTTGGAAATTTATTTGGAACCATAGGTTTGGAACCACTGCTGTCATCTAATGATAAATGATACCTTTCTACAGACTCAGTCTTGATACATTTATGGATACACTATTGGGAAGAATATTTATTGTTGAAGTCAAGAGATCGGAACTGAAAATCTGATGCTGTCAATAACAAGCTATGTCCACAATACAAGGTTTGGGCAAGTCACAACCTCCCTATACATCTTAGTTTCACCAACTTTAAAGTGACCGAAAAGCTCTTCTTGTCTACAATACAGAAGTGAGATAAAAGTCCATGAAACCATTTTGTAAATATGGTATTCTTTTTTAAAAAAAAGTATTTCTGTAAACCTATCTAGCATAAAAGTAACTTCAAAAATGTTCACGGTCGACTGACAAGGTCAATTTTGTATAAGTGACACAGTTACTAGTTCCATAGGAAGTACTTGCCACTCACTGCTTTATTAAGCAAACAGATCATGACCTGTGGCAACCACTTCACAGGCTAACAGCTTGTCTTCTGAGGTATGTATTGTTATTATTATCTAATCCATAGTGACTTTTTTCCATAAAAATGCTATTTCTTTTTCCTAAGATGTTTTTGATGTGGACAATTTTAAAGTCTTTAAATGGATTTCTTAGAATATTGCTTCTGTTAAATGTTTTGGTTTTTTGGCCACAAGGCAAGTGGGATCTTAGTTACCTGACCAGGGATCTCTGCCCTCTGCATTGGAAGGTGAAGTCTTAACCACTGGACTACCAGGGAAGTCCCAAAATGCTATTTCTTGATATAGGCTATATTTCTCTTTGTCCTAGAATGGGCACAAAACAAAAGCGGCCAATGGTCCTACCCCTGGTGGACGTGGAATAGTTATTCCATATCATGGCAGTTCTGTGTCTGGCTCCTAGTCTATCTGGCCACATGACCCACAGCAAGTTACTACAGCTTCATGTCTCCATCTGCAAACTGGGGAGAAAGCCTTCAATCTCTCACAGCTTTTGCAAGATTTACGTGACAAACTATATACAAAATGCCTAATGGAAAAGTTTACCTAATGGAAAAGTTTATATGCTCAGTAAATTTTAGCCTTCTTTTTTTACATCCTTTTCTGCTTCTGTGGATCAACACAGAAATGCTGTGTTGATATTAAAAATAAAATAATTAACTATGTAACCCTAGGGATGCTAAACATACAAAGAGATGCTTCTGCACCTCTGAGCTTCCTCTCCCTCCCCGGCTCCTCTTTGCAGACCTGCAGCATCCCCTTGGTCCCTGCCGAACACAAGCCCTGCGCCAGGCTCCTTGATATCACCCAGGGCTTTAGGGTGACTTCCCCAAAGGTTCCTGAAGGAGTGTCTCAGAGCCACAATCAGTCACCTCTTCTAAAGGACACAAAGACAAGAGTCTAGAACGTTACTGACGAGGATGATGAGGTGAGTTACACCAAAGGCAGATGCTTATGGAGCCAGCCAGGCAAATGCACCCCGCATGCATTCACTGACTCCTGTGTGTGATCAGCATTTGTCACACGAAAAGACTGGGTCCAGGGACTTCCGTGGTGGTCCAGTGGCTAAGACTTCACACTCCCAGTGCAGGGGACCCTGGTTCCATCCCTGGTCAGGGATCTAAATCTCACAGACCTGCGTGCCACAACTAAGACCCAGTGCACCTAAATAAAGAAAAACAACATTTTCTGGTGTTTAAAAAAAAAAGTTAAGGGGCACAATAAAAGATAGGAATATTTAAAAAAAAAAAAAAAAGAGAGAGAGAGAGAGTCTGAGTCCAGAAGTAAATCCAGGCTTTGCATACTCCAGTATCTACAGGGGCCAGTGAAATCAATGAAGGAAGAAAAGCAGAAGAAACAACAACGCAAGTGAGGGGACTAGCGCCTCCAAAAAAAGTCTCAAATTTCGGACATTTTCCCACCAAGTTGAGTTTGAAATGAGGCTGCTTATCATGTAATTTAAAGCTTGTGCACACTCTCCAGACCACACCACCTGCAGCACTCTGAACTGAATCTTACAAATCCTAAGTGATATAGTGTCATATTTTTGTAACTTGTGAATTTGAAAAGGAAAACAAAAATATACAAATCACTGTATGACCCTCTTATGTAATTTCTCATTTCTGTTTAGTGAGGGATCTTCAGAGGCTCAGGTGAGGGTCCTGGTGAACTAGACAGTGTATCCCAGTTGGAAAAAAGCCAGGTGCTAGGAGTTATGGCCACTGAGTAACATGCAGGTAAGTGATTTGTTCAAGCTCATCTGTCTTGGGAGACTGGACGGTAGGAGATCCAGGCCAGTAGACACCCCTACCGCACTCTCAACTATGCTGTCCCGTGTCTTGACTTTGTTCATGGGTCTTAAAATGGACACATCAAACAAAACCAAGAATAGAAGCAGAAAAGAGGGTCAGTTCAAAGGACTGCTCCTCAGCCTAATCAGACAGACCATAACCCATTCCCACCTTTCACAATTAACAGGATTTAGGCAGAGAAAAGCAGCTCTGATAACAATGTAAAGTTGCTTTGGGTCAGGGCAGATAATTCTCCAGAACAGAGAATCTAGACTAAAAGAAACGATGTTTAATGTATTATGTCTTTGGTATCTGCTTATTCTGGAGATGGCTGATAACTGGCGTTACATCTTTTCTCAAGAAAAGAGTTAAAAGATTTCACATGATAGCTAAACTATTAATAGCTTGCCTAGCTTGAAAACAGTCCAACTTTATGCTCTAGGACCTTTAATGCTTTTAATTTATAACAAAATAATAAAGACTTAGAAAGCGTACTTCAAACATGAATTACTAACATGTAGACAAGTGACAAAAGGATTACAGTGTATGCACACATCAGCAATATTAAAAAGTGAAGACAAGAAAAGAAGGAAAAAAGGGAGAAGAAAAAAACTGTCAATGAAATGTAGAGTGTCACAAAAGGCAACCCAAGACAGTAAGAAATTACGTGAAAAAATAAGGTATCTCTTGCAGGGAGGTAGTTTAAGATCTTACCACGGGATGAAGAAATAAGTTAGACCAAGTGCTATTAAGAATTCAGTACTTCTAGACAAGTTCACAGTCTTAGAAGCTGCCGCGTCACTTCAGTCGTATCCGACTCTGTGTGACCCCGTAGACGGCAGCCCACCAGGCTCCCTCGTCCCTGGGATTCTCCAGGCAAGAACACAGGAGTGGGTTGCCATTTCCTTTTCCAATGCATGAAAGTGAGAAGTGAAAGTGAAGTCGCTCAGTATGTGTCCAACTCTTAGCGACCCCATGGACTGCAGCCTACCAGGCTCCTCCGTCCATGGGATTTTCCAGGCAAGAGTACTGGAGTGGGGTGCCACTGCCTTCTCTGATAGTCTTATACAGGATGTCACAAAGTCAGGAAGTGAATGAATGAATGAATGAGTGAACGGCGCAACCAAGCAATGAACTAACCACAAAGAAGAACCAGGTGACTTGCTCCCAGTCTCAATTACACAACTCACAAAAAGGGCTGAGCTTGAAAATCACTTATGAAATCAAACATGTATCAGGAAAACAACGATGGGATGGAAGAGATGGCAATGAAACCCTTTCTGCCAGACCTTTTGTCCACTGTGCCTGTTTGCCACACGGGGCCCTCACCTTATCCTCCCGACTTCTCTTCCCCTGAAAGTCCCTTTGGACATCCCCTTGCATTTCCTCACCCAAGGCTAAGTCTCAGCCTTTCTTTCATCCAGCCAATCACAATGTGTTAGACTCCTGCTCACCAGGCACTCAAGTCTCTAAAGAGTGAACATTTAATAGTATAAAAATCCACTGTGTGTATATTATTATTTTAATCTTCACCACAGTACTACTACCCTCATTCTGCAGGAGGCATAGAAAATAACCTATTATCACAGAACAAGGAACTGGAAGACTAAGATAGGAACAGAAGTGTAGTGACAAAGAGATAAGCCTCTATAACCTACTACATACATTAAAATATATTTTACCCTTCAGGATAAGATAACTGGCAACAGGAACATGAAGTGGTAAGACATTTTTAATCAGGGACTTAACTGACCAACAAGAGAATACCGTATCTCCTCTTTTGTGTTAGGAGGGAACGTTGTTTCTTTAGCATCTCAACACTATTAAGAAAAGGATTAACAGGTGTAACTGGAAGGATTTGAGATGTATATACTCCACTCTATTTAAAAAAAAAAAAATTTTGGCTGTGCTGGGTCTTGGTTACAACACACAAGATCCTTCATCTTTAGCTGTAGCATGCGAACTCCTTGCTGCAGAGTGTGAGATCTAGTTCCCTGACCAGGGATTGAACCCAGGCCTCCTGCACTGGAATTGCAGTTTTAGTCACTGGACGACCAGGGAAGTCTTCCACTCTTTTCTTAATCCTGTTCATCCTGGAGAATACAACTGGAGGAAAGCTCACCATTCATGCCACCACTTACTCTCTGAAGGGGGTTAATATTTGCTTCCACTCTTCACAAATATGCTAGAAAGAATACAAAAGCATCTCATATTTCTGCAATAAAAACTGTGATTGGTGGTGTGTAGAGCAGTATACGAAGCCAGCGAGGCCTAGTTATACGCAGCAATGCAAGCATCCTTCCCCTAGGCTGTGTAAGTGGGTGTAGATAATGTTCTGACATCTAAAAACACTGCTTTGTTGCATGCCTGGCTGACCCATGTGACTTCCTTCTCCAGAAGCAATTATTGGGGTGACAAATGCAGAGGGGTGACCATCCAGAAGCCAAGATAACAGAAACGATTCCACCAAGTGCAAATACCTGAACCCTGGGAAACTTATGAAGGAGGCCATGCAGAACCACACAGGGCACATCTTTAGCTCTTATGGCTCATAAATCTCATGTGTGAGGCAGAAAATGCAAAATCAGAACAGAAGCTACTGCTCACAGGGCCACCAGCTCTGAAACCGCTGTTAGGCTGTTGACTCAGGTGCTTCATCTGTTCTGAGGTCTGGATGTCTGTCTCCCCCTCATCCCCTCTAACACAGGTCTTATCTCCACTGCATTCATTCATTCTTCTGCTAATTAAAGGGGGGTGAAATCTTAGTCACGTTGCTGCTTTTCTGAAGGAGAGATAGGCTGGTAGCTGAACTGTTGTTCAGTCGCTGAGTTGTGTCTCTTTGCCACCCCATGGACTGCAGCACACCAGCCTCCTCTGTCCTCCACATCTCTGGGAGTTTGCTCAAATTCATGTCCATTGAATCAGTGATGCTATCTAACCATCTCATCCTTTGCTGCCCCCTTCTCCTTTTGCCTTCAATTTCTCCTAGCATCAGGGTCTTTTCCAGTGAGTTGGCTCTTTGCAACAGGTGGCCTGAGTATTAGAGCTTCAGTATCCATCCTTTCAATGAATATTCAGGGTTGATTTCCTTTAGGACTGATTGGTTTGATCTCTTTGCAGTCCAAGGGACTCTCAACAGTCTTCTCCAGCTGGGTAGCTCAATACACTGTTTCAAAAGATACTCCTGGATCCCAGCAGGCTCAGGAGAAGATGTCAACCATGTCTATTTCATCCCTTCGCGGGCAGAGTTAGCTTCACATGTCAGGAAAAACAGTTTCCCTACAAAGACAAAGCATTCTCACTGCAGTAACAGTGAGGGCTGATCATGAGGCCACAGAGAGGAGGCCACAGTCCCTGACTTGGGCACAGAGAGCTGCCCAAGAGCCAGCACAACCCTTAAAGGTCCCTGATCCTTCTGGCTTCAGGGTTTAGGAACTACGGCACTTCATGGCTCTGTCTTCTACCTCCCTGATCACATCCAAGAGACCTCATCCAATCTGTGGCCTTACATTTATGCTGATGATTGTATGTGCAGCCCAGACCTACTTTCTAAAGTCCACATTCTAGTATCAGCTGCCTTCTCGACTTGACACCCAAAAAGCGTTTCAAACGTAAAATACTCCAAAGTCAGCTTGTAACTAGCTCCTCTCCTCCTCCCTCACCTGCCCTTCCCACCATCTTCCCCGTCTTTTTTAATCCCTAACACCTCAGTCACTCTTCGCGCTCTCTCCCTCATCTAATCACCACTAATTCCTGTTAATTTTACCTCTGAAACACACCCAGACTCTAACCATTATGACCACCTGGAAAAGCACAGAATACCTACATTCCTTCTGGAGGCTTCAGGGGAAATCCTTGCCCTTGCTTTCGCATCCTCTGGAAGCGCCCACATTCCCCGGCCTGTGGTCCCTTCCATGCCTGACTCCAGCCTCTTGATTCCGTCATCACATCTTCTACTGCTGTCCCTGTCTCCCCTGCCTCCCTCTTTGTAGGAACCTCACAATTACACTGGTCTCAGTGTGCTAATCCAGGATAATCTCCCATCTCAAGCTGTGACACTGCACCAGCAAAGTCCCTTCATCACGCAAGCAAAGTAGTCTATTCCTAGATTTCAGTGATTAGGAGGCGGCAACATGGTGGGGGGGTGAGGGCATTATTCAGCATCTCATTCAGAGTAAAAGCCAGAGTCCTTGCAATGCCTTCAGGGCATAAATCCCCAGGAGATCGAGTCCCTACTTCCTACCTAAGCCCATCTCTTCCAGCCCTCACCTCCCCTCATTTGGCTCCAGCCACACTAGTCTTCCAGCTGTTCCAGCATACACAAGCCCATCTCAAGCTTTCTGCACCTGCCTTTCCCTCTGCCAGGAAAGTTCCCTCCCTCCCTTACATCTCTGGCTAAATGATGCCAGCTTTTGATCAGGCTTTCTTTGTTCAGTTCAGTCGCTCAGTCATGTCCGACTCTTTGCAACCCCATGGACTGCAGAACGCCAGGCTTCCCTGTCCATCAACAACTCCCATAGTTCACTCAAACTCATGTCCACTGAGTCAGTGATGCCATCCGGCCATCTCATCCTCTGTTGTCCCCTTCTCCTCCTGCCTTCAATCTTTCCCAGCATCAGGGTCTTTTCCAATCAGTCAGCTCTTCGCATCAGGTGGACAAAGTATTGGAGTTTTAGCTTCAGCATCAATTCTTCCAATGAATACCCAGGACTGATCTCCTTTAGAATGGACTGGTTGGATCTCCTTGCAGTCCAAGGGACTCTCAAGAGTCTTCTCCAACACCACAGTTCAAAAGCATCAATTCTTCGGCGCTCAGCTTTCTTTCGAGTCCAACTCTCACATCCATACATGACTACTGGAAAAACCATAGCCTTGACTAGATGGACCTTTGTTGGCAAAGTAATGTCTCTGCTTTTGAATATAGCATCTAGGTTGATCATAACTTTTCTTCCAAGGAGCAAGCGTCTTTTACTTTCATGGATGCAGTCACTATCTGCAGTGATTTTGGAGCCCAGAAAAATAAAATCTGACACTGTTTCCACTGTTTCTCCATCTATTTGCCATGAAGTGATGGGACTGGATGCCATGATCTTAGTTTCTTTGTTAACACCATAGAACAGAAACACCACCCCTTCATTTAAACCCTCTCTTCCATTTTCGTTTTCCCCCCCAGGGCATTTAGCATGATCTGTTATGCTTTCTATCCATCCATCCATTCATCTATCCTCCCTCCCCAAATAAAATGTCATAAAGGATATTTTTGTCTCTTTTTGTTGTATCTTCCAGAAATAAAACACAAAGCAAAGACTCAGTAAACAGTTGTTGAATATGTGAATTCTACATTACTAGAAGTCAGTTCCTTAAAAACAAAACCTGGTCTAAAGTAGGAACTTGACATTTGAACGATTGAGGAAATGGAAGAGCAGGAGCAGAGGTGAATTGGGAGACTGGAATTAATATATCTACACTATTGATTGCTGTTGGTTTTTATTCACTATGTTGTGTCCAGCTCTTTTGCGACCACATGGACTGTAGCCCAACAGACTCCTCCATCCATGAGGATTCTCCAGGCAAAAATACTAGAGTGGGTTGCCATTTCCTCCTCCAGGCGATCTTCCTGACCCAGGGATCAAACCCATGTCTCCTGCATTGGCAAGTGGATTCTTTACCACCAAGGCATCAGGAAAGCCCACGCTATTGACACTACATATGAGACAGGTAAATAATGAGAACCTACTATTCAGCACAGGGAACTCTACTCAATGCTCTGTGGTGACCTAAATGGGAAGAAAATCCAAAAAAGAGGGGAGACATATTATACATACATATATATATATATATATAAATAGCTGACTGATTTTGTTGTACAGTAGAAATTAACACAATATTGTAAAGCAATTATACTCCATTAAAAAAATCTTTAAAAGACAGGCCTGCCATACATCTAATTTTATACAAATAAACTGATTAACATAAAAGTAAGTGCTTTACTATTTGGGAACCAGACATAACAGTTAAAGTAATTTATTCAGGTGTGCATATCAAAAGTAAAGTAATATGTTTACGTATTAAAACTTCAGTCCAGTCCTTGACTTTATGTGGCAGTGTCCCTGCATGTTCTTAGGCCCGACAAGTCAGAATTCATCCCCATTCCCTTGCTTCCTTCAAAGGCTCTTACCAATGAGGCTTCAAGTTAATAAACTCCAAATTAATTTTTAAAAGAAATTCCACAGAAGTCTTGAAAGCCTTTACCTTGTTTATTCAGATGTATAAAAAGTAAATACACAGTGGAAGAGAGATCATTATCTGCCCTTTAAAATACACGCTGAAGCAGTCCTGCAGCTAGGGGATGCTGAAGGGATGGACCGAGAGAAGCTTCGAGTCCACAGTCCCCAGCGCTGCTCAGCCACCAGCCAGGGCAGCTGCAAACAACCGCCTTGGGGACCAGATACACAAACGAAGACATCTCTACTGTGGCTGGGTGGCTACCCCATGCGGGGTAGAGGGATTGGTCGGGGGAGAACCAGAACAACTATGCAAACGGCTTGGCATGAACAGGAGAACTGCAACTCAGTCCTGCTGCTCACACACCCGCACAGCCGGCCAGGCCGCAGTGAATCTCCCCTCCTTCTGCTGCCATTTGGGGAAGTAAGCAGGTGCTGTGCTTTGTTCACACTTGGAATCAGCTTTCTAGGAATCCTCTCAGTGGCACATAGATGGGCAGGAGTGTGCCCCAGCAGTTAGGAACGTGGACCTGCACAACGAGCTGCCAGGGTTTAAACCTTGCCTCCGTGACTCTCTGTGTCCCTACGGATACAGCCCAACCCTTCCTAAGACTCCATTTCCTCATCTCTAAACAGTCCGCTTACTATTCTTAGATAATGCAGGAAAAGCATCTAATATAGTGCCTTGGCACACAAGACCTTAATACATATTATAGTAACTATTATTACAATACTAACTATTCTCGTATTCTTGACTTTAAAAAAATCACTGGGATTTCTCAGGTGGTGTAGCAGTTAGGACTCCAGTCTCCCAATGCAGGGAGCACAGGTTTGATCCCTGGCCAGAGAACCAAGATTTTACAGGCTGCACAGCAGAGCCAAAAAAAAAAAAAAACACTGTTCAAAACTAATCACTTGTCTTCCTCTTGAGTTTAGACAGAGGTTTACCATTTATTTCCAGCTAAGTGTCTGCCTGCAGTTTGGGAAAACTGCCACCAGGCAGATGCTGAGATCAGGGTTTTCCAGGTATGGCTAGCAAATATAAACTCATTTAAAGACTTTCCCCTCAAAAAAAAAAAATAAATAAATAAATAAAATAAAGACTTTCCCCTCAACCCTAGCCCTGAATAAAAAATATATATTATTTGGTATTGGAGAGCATAACAGAAATGTTAGGCAAATGTGACTATGTGCAGTATTTAAATAGGAAGATCATGTGACATTTTAAAATATACAGGTAGGCAGGTATGTGTGGGTTTAACTAGGTATTTTTCTACCAAATTTTTAGCTGATAGAAATCACTGATTAATCCAATACCCTATATTACCTCAGTGCTTGAAAAATGAAATAAAACTTTTTTTTTTCATTTCTCCTTGTCACACTAATCAAGGACAGACTTTAGAAGCACTAAGTGAATTTTACCAAATTATACAAGAATTAGTCTCACAGGTGGAGATTTGGATCAGTACTTCGGGGAAGGAGCACGTATTTGTATTCTGCAAAAGCTCCCCATGAATCCCTAACGCCAATATCTATGGTTGGCAAGTACCTGTCCAGAACCTTCCTTTTGACAAGAAGATTTTTTGCCTTAAAAACCCTGTTAACATCTCTTGATCTTGTAGCCTGCTTCTTAAGCAGGACTTGGCAACTCAAAATCCAGCAAAGAAGCAGTCCCAAATTTTACACAGCCCTTAAAATCAGTACAAATTGGACTTCCCTGGTGGTCCAGTAGTTAAGAATCCGTTTGCCATGCAGGGGACACAGGTTCGATCCCTGGTCTGGGAAGATGGCACGTGCTGCAGAGCAACTAAGCCTGTGTGCCACAACTACTGAGCTCAAGCTCTAGAGCCCGTGCTCCGCAACAAGACAAGCCACCTCTATGAGAAGCCCAAGTACTGCCACTAGAGTAGCCCCCGCTCGCCACAACTAGAGCCAGCAGCGACGCTCGCAGCCATGAAGGCCCAGCACAGCCAAAAATAAAATAAATGCAATCAGTTCAAATTCCTCAAGACCTTGCACAGCAACAAAGGAGCTGCAGAAGGTGGGGAAGCTAGGTGGGGAAGCTAGGTGGGGAAGCTACTGTGCATTTGTTCAGTGGAACCAAGTAAATGCTTTTCCTTTAGACTAATGCTGCCCAACGGAGCTTTCTGCCCATGGTAACGTTCTGTATCTGCATCTTCCCATAAGGGAGTCACATGAACATCTGAAGTGTGGCTCACGGCTTCTCCTGAACAGCACAGCTCTGGACAGAAGCCGGACTCGGCCGGCTTGTAGCCTTCCCAACGCCTTGCTATCTGAGGTCTTCGTGTCATCACGTCATTCAGTACTTATCTCTCGAGAAGTTACCTGGTTCCCAGCATGCGGGAGGCGCTGGGGACAGAGCAGGGGACACATATATACCCCGTTTCTCATGGCGCTCACATCCTCATTAATATAGCTACCACTCATTTGAGATACTTCCTCAAAGAATTGCTGGGTCACATGTGTTTTTTAAAGTTGTGTTATTCTGCAGACATAGAGAACATAATTGTGGTTGCCAAGAGAGGCAGGTAGGAGAGGCATGGAGTGGGAGTTTGGGGTTAGCAGATCCAAACTATTACATATAGGATGGATAAACAAGGTCCTACTGTATAGCACAGGGGACTATAGTCAATACCCTGTGATAAACCATAATGGAAAAGAATATGAAAAAGAATATATATGTATATGCATAACTGAATCACTTTCTGTACAGGAGAAATTAACACAACATTGTGAATCAATTGTATTTCAATAAAATGCAATAAATAAACAAATAAATAAAATTGTGCTATTCTGGAGCAAAAAAGGAAATAGTCATAGTTTGAGAAACAATATAGTTCAACGTATTGAAGAAATGAGAGGACATCCAGAGTCTCCACAAGCAAGACAGGAGAACTCATGAAACTTTGCTAGAAGAGTAACATAACCTCAATAACAGGAACGTGTGCGGACGTTATTTCCGAGGAAGGTCGTAAGGTCACCTAGGGCCATCTGAATGACCAGACAGCCTATTAAGACGCAGGGGCCACGGCAGGAGGACCGAGGAATTCCCAATGAGAACACATGTAACCATTCCCACCAAAGATGGCATCAGGAGAGAACCTAATTCGTGTTTGGAAATGTAGTAGTTTTAGGCAACTGTCATAAATACTGTAACTATTTGATGATAAAAAGTTTTCAAGGGATTAAGATAGAACACTAAATGATCGAAAAAATGAGTGATAGATTCCTTTCAAAAAAAGCCATCATCACCAACGGTAAAGGAGAAGCCCTGGGTAAGACCATTACTCCTCCTGCCAGGCTCTTCCCACGGCTCCAGGCAGGCAGCCAGGCTTGGTCATCTGCCATCAGCAGTGTCGAGATGCTCAGAATTCCAGGTGCTCAACGGGGCCTCAGGGCAGGTCAAACCCAGAGCAGCTTAAGTCTGGTCAATGACAAATGCTACTAGAAAGGATGAAAACTGGGTGCCCGGGTGGAGGGTTCTCGTTGAGAAGAGGAGAGAAGGGTTTTCAGAGTTGCTGCACTGGGATCATTATTAATTAAAGCCAGAACTCAGCTCATTCATCAGACACCTTACCTAGTTCTGGGGGCAGAACAGTCAGGCGGTTCCCTTGAATGTGGAGCTCCTTAAGCTGAGTAAGCTCCCCGATTTCCTTAGGCAGTGAGATCAGGTCGTTATCCCTAAGGCTGAGCTAAATAGAAGAGAAACAAGAGGGTGTCAAAACAATTTTCACACAAAGAGGCGCTCGGCAGAGGCCCTGTCCTTGCCCTTGCCCTCTCTTCCTCGAAGGCTCAATCCTTCCAATTTATTTACAAGAGTCTGCAGACAAGCAACGAATGGTCTCGGGGAGCAGTGGCTTTTATTCCTGCAAAACGAACCGTACTCTGGCTCAAATTGCCTTGATTCCACTCCTACAAGGGCTGCAGGAGCGAATTGATTTTCTAAGAATTTAGATAAATTACTTACTATCTGCAACTTTGTGAGTTTCCCGATATCTGGCGGCAGGATTTCAAAATCGTTGTCACTTAGATAGAGTGCACGCAGGGTGGCTGCAAATTAAACAGCAATATATAAACAGGGTGGCATGGAACCCAACCATTTGAGGTCTGATCAATACGTGGGAGTCAGCTTTGATTAATAACCCTGGCGTGGTGAAAAGCCTGTGACACACCTAGGGCTCGCGATAATAACCAGCAGGTCAAACTTAGATTTACTGGCTTATTGTGTAGCTGGTGTGTTCAGGAAAATATCTATATCCAAGAGGACTGATATAATTAACAACTCGTGGGCACTGGCAGCTTCTGGCACAGAGTTTCAATTCGCTTTCAGAAAAGATAGCTATTTTTCTTCAATTACTTCTGATTCACCTGTATGGCTCAATTTGCATCCAGAGTGAAACCAAGAAAACCAGTGTGTCATTTATATCAACGCTCAGGGCAAAAGGGCTCGGTTGTGTAAAGAGAACTAGGTCAGAAAATAAAGAACCAAACGGCTTTCTCGTGATGGAGGTCAGAATCATAGTTCATTGCTTCCATCATCAGACTAAGTATTATTACTTGTTCCTATAGCCTTAACCACAAAAATAAATGAAGATGAAGGAGTTCAAATAGTGCAGAGGAATTTAAAAACAGAGAAAACCCTAACTTAAGCAGAAATCTGTTCACAATATTATACAAGGATATCAGTCCCTAAACCACTGAAGGGTAAAACCCTGAGGCATCATTTTATCCTTAACCAAAAGGAGAGAGTATAATTAGATGTAGTTTTATTCGTTTACATATATTCAACTACATTCTAATGTCTTAAAATTCAACAGAATTGTATGTTCATAGACTTAAGAAAAGCAATTTCTCCCATGGTCCAAGAAAACACGTTACAGTTGGTTTCATGGGCCTGACGAAGTCTAGGATAAAGAATGCACGCTGTGCTTGGTCTCTCAGTCCTGTCTGACTCTTTGTGACCCCACGGACTGTAGCCCACCAGGCTCCTCTGTCCATGCGGATTCTCCAGGCAAGAAAACTGGAGTGGTTGCCATGTCCTCCTCCAGGGGATCTTCCCAACTCAGGGATCGAACCCAGGTCTCCCGTACTGCAGGTGATTCATTGCCATCTGAGCCACCAGGGGAGCCCAAGAATACTGGAGTGGGTAGCCTAACCCTTCTCTGGGGGATCTTCCAGACCCAGGAATCAGACTGGGGTCTCCTGCGTTGCAGGCAGATTCCTTACCAGCTGAGCTACCAGGGAAGCCCTGAAAAGTATATATGGAAGGTTAAAAAAGAAAACAGAAACTTTATAGAGACTAACAGAAAAATCACAATCTCTGGATGCTAGCTATGTCACTATTTGGAAAAACAGAACATTCACTTACAGACAACAACTCTCTCCTAAATATTTTATGAGTTCTCAGAAAATCTCTTTTTCCTGTTTTTCACAAGCATCTGCAGCAAGAAATGTGTTTGCATATAAGAGGATAAAGTGTGTTCATCTATTGGTGATTTCTTAGTGTCTGATGACATGCTATAGACGAAACAGATTATATCAATAAGAATACTTTTTAAAGGTCTTATAACAAGAATCCTGGCTAGAAATGTTTAAAATTCTGTTAGCAGTTTATTAATGTATATTTTTATAAGTAACTCATTGGAATATCTTTGGGCAAAAAGCCTGCTGCTGCTGCTGCTAAGTCGCTTCAGTCGTGTCCGACTCTGTGCGACCCCACAGACAGCCTCCTACCAGGCTCCCCTGTCCCTGGGATTTTCCAGGCAACAACACTGGAGTGGGTTGCCATTTCCTTCTCCAATGCATGAAAGTGAAAAGTGAAAGTGAAGTCGCTCAGTCGTATCTGACTCTTAGTGACCCCATGGACTACAGCCTACCAGGCTCCTCTGTCCATGGGATTTTCCAGGCAAGAGTGCTGGAGTGGGGTGCCATTGCCTTCTCCAGGGCAAAAAGCCTACACAGCATTAATAGCAACACATGAGAAAGTCACATACTATACATATACATGCTGCTGCTGCTGCTGCTAAGTCACTTCAGTTGTGTCCGACTCCGTGCGACCCCATAGACGGCAGCCCACCAGGCTCCCCCGTCCATGGGATTCTCCAGGCAAGAACACTGGAGTGGGTTGCCATTTCCTTCTCCAATGCATGAAAGTGAAAAGTGAAAGTGAAGTCGCTCAGTCGTGTCCGACCCTCAGCCACCCCATGGACTACAGCCTACCAGGCTCCTCTGTCCATGGGATTTTCCAGGCAAGAGTGCTGGAGTGGGGTGCCATTGCCTTCTCCAGGGCAAAAAGCCTACACAGCATTAATAGCAACACATGAGAAAGTCACATACTATACATATACATGCTGCTGCTGCTGCTGCTAAGTCACTTCAGTTGTGTCCGACTCCGTGCGACCCCATAGACGGCAGCCCACCAGGCTCCCCCGTCCATGGGATTCTCCAGGCAAGAACACTGGAGTGGGTTGCCATTTCCTTCTCCAATGCATGAAAGTGAAAAGTGAAAGTGAAGTCGCTCAGTCGTGTCCGACCCTCAGCCACCCCATGGACTACAGCCTATCAGGCTCCTCCGTCCATGGGATTTTCCAGGTAAGAGTACTGGAGTAGGGTGCCATCGCCTTCTCTGATACATATACGTATATAATTTTTTTTTGCATGTTCTTTAAAAAGATAGTCAAGCTCTCTAGCTAAATGTGAGATGATCTCATTTAGGCAAAAATTTCTATCATAAAGTTAATATGACGTTACCAAGTCCACTTGAGTGCAATGGTGTTAGATCACAATTTATCAAATATACATACTGCTGAGCTATGAGGGAACATTCAAAGGAATCTGAAGGAAAAAAATATATATGTATGTCCAATAATTTCTCTTGCAGTTTGGGACCTGGCAAATAAATTTCCCTTTTAGAATGCTGAGGACCATTTTAAGGAGATTTATAGGATTAAAAGTTTCTTACTCAGGTAGAAGAAGTTTCCAGGAAGAGAATTTTCATTCAAGTTGTTATAAGTCAAGTCCAGGACCTCCAGAGCTGGAAGCGATCCAAATCCTCGAGGCAGAGCGTTTAGTCTATTCATGCTGTTGTTGGGGGTGAAAACATAAGACGTCACACACAAAACATTTACGTACGCCGGCTACTCAGATCCCCTCTGGGCGCCGAGTCTCAGTCACCTGTGAGGGGCTCAAGGCTGAAAGCCCAGCCGTAGTCCCATTCACTTTATGTTATTTTTAGCAGCCTAGTAATTCTAGCCAGGTGATTTCCAAGTCCATGAAACATCTGAAAATGCCTTAGCTGTCACTTTCTCCAATGGTGGTGCTCCAACACAGTTTTACACAGAAAATAAACACATCACAAAATATCTTTCCTTCTAGAGAAAAACTTCTTTATAAGTGTAGCAATGGTAAGACCTCAGAAGATATATGTGAAGTCTCATAGTTTTCAGACTTCTGCTTTATTTGATTTTGCTTATTCCTCCCAATGGGAGACAAAAAAAAAAAAAATCGCTTTTTTTTGTTTTGTTTTGCAACTACTGATAGTAGTTCAGTACCATCTCCAATTAGAATCAAGTTTGCCAGGGACCAGGGATGGGGAGGGAGGAGGGGAATGGGGAATTTTTAATGGGTATAGAGTTTTAGTATGGCAAGATGAGAAACTTCTAGAGATAGGCTGCAAAACAATGGGAATACACTTAATGCTTCTGAATCACAGAAACATAAATACGGTATACTTTACGTTACGCGTACTTTACATCACAACTGAACATTTTTTAATATATATGTAAAAAGCGAAAGTGTTAGTTGCTCAGTCATGTCCGATTCTTCGTGACTCCACGGCTGAGGCTCCTCTGTCCCTGAGATTCTCCAAGCAAGAATACTGGAGTGGGTTGCTATTCCCTTCTCCAGGGGATCTTGCCGACCCAGAGATGGAACCTGGGTCTCTTGCAACACAGATGGATTCTTTACCATCTGAGCCACCAGGGAAGCAAGCCCTTAAACACATACACACACACATCTCCAATGAAAGCTAAGAAAAATATTTTTCTATTATGTTCCACTTGTAAGATTCTTATTTTTTTTAATGTTATTCTCTTTGAATACACTTAAAATATGATTTCAAAAAAATTTTAATAATATAGACTGACAAATACTGAAAGGTGGGGGGGGTGGTGCTGTGACACCAGACATAATTCTAGACAGCAGTCCTTCTCACATGACACACAATCCTACTCAAACCCACCAAACAGGCCTCAAAGGAAACAGCTGAGAGCAGAGAAAAACCTAGAAACAAGTGGTGCCCACCTCTTGATGGGTATGAAGTCTTAGGCTAACTTTGCAGTTAGCAAGTTAACCTCCAGTACAGTTTGCTGAACCACTGCTGCTGCTGTGCTGTGCTCAGTTGTGTCCAACTCTTTGCAACCCCATGGACTGGAGCCCAGCAGGCTCCTCTGTCTATGGGATTTTACAGAGAAGATTACTGGAGGGGCTGCCATTTCCTTCTCCAGGGTAACTTCCCAACCCAGGGGTTACATCTCCTACATTGGCAGGTGGGTTGTTTTTTTCCCTACTGTGCCACCTGGGAAGCCCTAATAACTGGTATTTTCTGTGAATTCACACTGTGTGAAGCACACCTGTGTCAAGTGTCTCACGGGGTCTCCAAAACGGAAATGCAGGCAAGGACAGTACTTATAATGATCTCTGGAACACGGAAATGGAGTGTCAGGTTAACACAGGTTTAGCACCAGAGACCTCTGACTCTCCTGGTAAGAATGACAGGTATCTAAGATCCCCCAGCACTCCTGGAGGCCAAGGCACCCCTGATTCCTGGACCCCCACGTGAGGATGCTGAGTAAACTGAAGGAAAGAAATCAGAGACGGTGAGAAAGGCACAGAAGTGTACAGCAAGTGCTTCCTTCCTTAAATCTTGCTCTGAGTTAACCAGTTTGAAAATGACCAATACAAGTTTTTCTTTCCAAACCCAGAAGTACACTTTTGAAACATAAGATGCAAGAAATCCACTTTCAGACTTTCTTAGTGGGAAGAAGCGTCTTACCAAAAAGACAGATCTCATCCACTCTCCAGCCTAGAGCAAGCCTGAGCCTGTCCACCTGTGCATGTCAAGCATCTACTAAACTGAAGGTTCTTTTTATTGCCTGAGCAAGAAATCAATCCCCGCCCCGCCTGAAGGTGTCAGGGACTCAGCAGAGGCCCCTGTGGTCGGCAGCGGTGACAGCACTGGGCCTGCTAAGTGCTGGAAAGAAAGCCCTAACAATGCATCGGGATGGTCTGAAAGCAGGGTCGACTCAGCTACCACAGGACCTGCTCCTCTGGACACCAGCACACAGAGGGCGACTTCCTGGCTCCCTGCTACTGATGGGTGGCATGTGCCGCCTTCCCCTGCAGGAGTCATCTACATCCATCTCCATCTACACATGGAAGCTGCCTCTTTTCAGAGCGTCCCCGAGAGCTCCAGCACTCAAGGGTGCCCAGAGAGGATAGAACAGAGCAAGGGCGGAGGTCTAGCTCCAGCGCTCGCTGACCGGGTGGCCTTGGGTAACTCAGCTTCTCTGAGACCCGATTTCCTCAACTGTAAGATGAATGCTGTAACTGATGCTGAACCTGAAGCTCCAATACTGTGGCCACCAGATGAAAGAACTGACTCACTGGAAAAGACCCTGATCCTGGAAAAGACTGAAGGCAGGAGGAGAAGGGGACAACAGAGGATAAGATGGTTGCATGGCATCACTGACTCTATGGACATGAGTTTGGGTAAACTCTGGGAGTTGGTGATGGGCAGGGAGGCCTGGCGTGCTGCAGTCCATGGAGTCGCAAAGAGTCAGACCCAAATGAATGACTGAACTGAACTGAAGATGAGGATAGCAATACCTTCCCAGAAGGACCACTAGAAAGTGGAGAGAGGACATGGGAAGCCCATGAAACAATTTCGGGCTCCCAGGTAGGTTCTCAAGAAATAATGGCTGTAACTACAACTGCTTTTCAGGAAGCTGGAGAGAGAGTCTGAGTCAGCTTCAAAGAGACGAGCTCGCCTAAGGAGAGCACTGTGGAATCTGAACCATCAAGGAGGGCTTCCCCATCTGCTTACTCTCCAGTCAATTCAGGTGTTAGAAGATAAAGCTACTGATGACTCAACCATGCCCAGTGGTTTAAGTTCTGTTTGCAGGTGAACGTTTTTCAAATGCACATGGAAATGGGAAGATGCCCACATATCATGGAGAACTTGATAAAACCAGAGCCAAAGGATGTCTGGCATTTTCCCCCTTTTTCCTCTTCAAAAGCTACAGGAAGGCCCATTTGAACACTTCTCTTTTGGAACACTGATCTCTAGAGGTCCTCTGGGGCGATTCCTGATTCAATAAAACCTTCTTGCCTGAAAGGCAGATTTTTTTCTCACCTCCACAGTGACTTGCTCACACACTTAGCAAAACAAAACAAAAACAAAAAAACCATGAACACTCAACACTGTGCTCAGTGTAAACTTATAAATCTTCATAAGGTAAGCTCCTTCATCTAACTAGGTCAAAAGGTCAAAAGTTATTCCAGGGACTTCCCTGGTGGTCCAGTGGTTAAGACTCCATCCTTCTAAAGAAGGGGCCTGGGGGTCGATTTCTGGTCAGGAAACTATGATCCCACATGCCAAGCAACATAGCAAAAAAAAGTTATCCCAGAATAGTTGGCATGATGGTCTTGGTCATGAAGTTATACCCAAAATAATTACCAACTTGTAACCTATGTGACTTTACACTTTTTTAATAAAATAAAAATAACTCTGCACAATGAATGACACAATGGAAGAATGAAGAGCATCATTCGGCTTCCTTCTGTTTATTCAGATGGCCTAAAATCCTCTCTGGTTTTGAGATAATCAGAATAAATAGAAAATTGGATATAAAACTTCAAAATCAACTTCTGGCTGAATATGAAGCTTGGATTACATGTGGCCTAACTGCTCTGCTGTGTTTTTTTTTAATTGTCTGTTTATTCTGAGTCTTCCTTCATGCCTTGCCTTAACCAGGGCTGCACAGATACAATTCTTCATGTCATCTGAGGGGGAAAGTACCATTTACAGAAACCTATCTTAATCCCTCTCCCAGAGAACTAGGAATTGGGTTCAAACTCTGACAACCCTATCCATACAGCTAGGTAATTAAATCCAGAGAGTGTTACACAATCAATAAATCAGCAAGAGCCAAAAATCCAAACAGCTCCAAAGTCGACAAAGAGCCAACTCAAACGTGTTCAATTAAAAAGGAAAGTTTACAACTCTGTCCTGAAGCACCTTGAACTCAACCAAACAAAACCTAGGCCCCTTCCCTCCTGCCCAAAGCTGTCTCTATACATCTATTTCAGCTCCACCGTCCCATCCATACCACCTCATGAATTTTACCACTTGTATCTGCTTTTCATATAAAGTCCCTCCCCACCTTCACTGTTGCTACCCTGGTTCACCAGGAACGCTAACCTGGTGGGTTTCGTCCAACTTCTCCTCCACGTGGTCTTTCATACGAGTATCATCTCACCCGCCACTTCCCGGTGACAACTCCCCAATGATCAGCAGGTTAAGACCAGAGCTCCTTTATCTGACACACAAGCCCCTCCATTAGCACTCAACTCCCTGCCACGATGGACATTTACATATTTACAGGCTGTTTTCCCGACTGTGATATAAGCTCCCTGAGGGCTGGATGGCCAGCACCTGAACAGAGAGCTCAAGAAACACTCATCGAATGCACAGCAGACTCCGTGCTTCTCTGCCTGGCCTCATCTCCTGCCTCACCTCCTCCCACCTTACACTTTACACTCAGGACACCACGAAACTTGCAATGCCTGGAACAGGTGGTGCTCTGAGCTTTTCATCTTTTCTCGGTTTAATTGGAGGGTAATTGCTTTACAATGCTGTGCTGGTTTCTGCCATACATCAACACAAATCAGTCATAACTATATATATATGTCCCCTCCCTCTTGAGCCTCCCTTCCACCCCAACCCCTATTCCACCCCTCTAGATCATCACAGGGCATGGAGCTGAGCTCCCTGTGTTATACAGCAGCTCCCTACCAGCTACCTATTTCACGTGGGGTAGTGTTTATATGTCAAAGCTACTTTCTCGATTTGTTCCACCCTCTCCTTCCCCTGCTGGGTCCACAAGTCCATTCTCTGTGTTGGTGTCTCTATTCTTGCTCTGCAAACAGGTGCATCAGTACCATTTTTCTAGATTCCATATAGATGTTAATACGTATTTTTCTCTTTCTGACTTATAGCAAACAGGCTCTAGGTTCCTCCACCTCAGTATAACTGATTCACATTTGTTCCTTTTTATGGCTGAGTAACAGTCCATTGTATATACATACTGAGCTCTTAAATAAGTCCTTCTCACAATCAGAGACGCCGTCCATCTACCTGCCAGTCATCTCAGTATCAGAGTCTCAGCTCTAATGCTAGCCCTTGTAGGAATCCTTCCACGAATCTCACCTCTATGCTGACATGCTCCTGGCCCCTTCCTCCCACTGTCACCCGACCACCTGCCACTGGTCAGCGGTCCAGCTGCACACTTCCCTGCTCACGGACGCTGCTCTGCCCCCATCCTTAAGGCTGCGACATTCATCACTGACCTTCATATGAGCAAGGCTCTCATGCAGAAAAGGCACTCACATAGTCCCAAGGTAAAGGAATCTATAAATAAAACAATGATGATGATAAATGTGCCAGGTACTATTCCTAGCACCATTTTTTAGGTGAAATAATGTTTATTCAGACAGACATACACTCCACAGACAAGAGTGTGGGCCATCAATCTCAGAAGTCAAGAGGCACCAGGGTACGGGGTTATCAGTTTTTATTGGGGTGGGTAATTTCATACACCAATGAATGGGAGGATTATCCCACCTATTTTGGGTAAGGGGCATGGATTTCCAGAAATTGGGCCACCAGCCACTTTTTGACCTTTTATGGTCCACCTAGGAACTATCATGGCACCTACGTGTGTGTCATTTATACGATGTGTTACAATGAGTGCTTACTGAGGCTCGAAGTCTAATAAAAGTCAACTTGTCCGCCATCTCGGACCTAGGTGGTTCTCTTGTACCTTATATATATCAACTCACTTAGTAAATGATGAAGAATTTAATAGTAAGAATACATGTCTAGTATTGGGTTGGCGAAAAAGTTCATTTGGGCCAACCCATTACATATGTCTTGTTTTGCTTCCTTCTTAAATGCAAATGAAATATTAGGACTTAATCTTTCAAAACAGAGATATAAACAGAGGAGCCTTTCTTTTCTGGTTTGCCAGATGGGTACAGTCTCCGTATATGCCAGAGAAGGCTGTCTAATATCAGGTGACTTTTCCCCTCTTCTAAACCCTACTTCCTCTCAGACATTATGAGAAAAGAATGCTCACAGGTCTTACAAAGACTTTCTCTCAACCGGAGTGAATAGCAAATGAAGAGAGTCTAACCAGACTCCCAGTGGAAAAACATGAACTAAAAATCAATCCATGAATGATTTTTGTTTTTCACAATTGCTTCCTAGTAAATTGACAAATACCTGGCCAGCTCCTATAGCCACTCCATGTAAATCACTAACTGAATTACAGTGTTTATGACTAAAATTTAATGATACATTACTTTACATGGAGGATGAGGCTTTGAGCAGGCAGTATCCTTTAATAGCTCAACAATGAAGCTGGAATTCAGAAGTCCAAGTTCTGGGGGTGGGGGGCGCGTATGGTGTCTGATGCACAGTTGGGTTCTCTGTCTGCTCAGCCACTAACCTGAGGACCAATCAGAAGCAAGCCACTTAACCTCTTGAAAAAGGCTTGGCTTCCTTCCACACAGTGAAATCCCTAATGCTTGCCCTTCCCCATTCCCAATTGTTAAGAGGGTCAAACACTAGTATGAGGACTCTGAAAACTGAAAAGCAATATAAGAACATACGGTATTACTATTATTCACTGCAACCTGGTTCTGTAACCTCAGCTGAATCAAAACTCCTCTCTTCACCTTTGTATAAAGACAGATACAGGATTGATAACTTCTCAGATATAAAAAGGAAAAATTGTTAAGAATCAATGAAGTAGTGTTAGAAAACATATCCTCCACTCCATAGAAGGAAGGTGCTTTAGACACTATTTCTATTCAATACAGAGAGAAAAAAATCAACCATATTACAACTGGCCTGTACAGTTCAAGCTAGCTGTGCCAACAGGTTCCTTCTCGGGCAACATAACAGAAATAAAATTTTATTGGAAACAAAATACAGTAAAAATAAACTCCCTTATTACACCAACAATTAGCTTCTCAATTAGCACACAGATAGATTTGCACTAATGTTGGCCATTGAAAGGATGTATTAAAACAATAAAACTTTTTTAAAAACCTAAAACATGGGGGAGAAAATTAGAGAGGTGCTGCTCCTGTAAATGGCAAACCCCTCCCTCGCTCCCGCCCACATCCCGGCTTCCAGCTCCTCCTCTTCTTGTTTCCCTCCCCCTCCAGGAGACTCACCCCAGGTTCAGGTGTTTGAGTTTCTGCAGACTGCTGATCTGCGTGGGCAGCTCCTCAATCTGGTTATTAAAAAAGTTAAGCACTTCCAGATTCTTCAGTTCTGCTATGTTTGGTGGCACAGCTGTGGAAACAGAAGCGCTGAGTGTGAATGCAGGAACCTCGCCCCTGGCAGCGAGAGCCAGCGACACATTTTGCTTTCCTTTCAAGTGGGAGAGAGATGAAACTCCAGCGCAATCACCTTATTCACATGTATCTCTCTCTCACGTAATTTCTGTAGGGAGTTTCTTAGGTAGTAGCTCACCACTGGGTTCACATGGAAATGTTTCCTCAAACAGCAGAAGAGAAAATCTGTGCCATGAACAGTCTCTAAGCGAACATTACAGAGCATTCTATACTTCTTTCTTTTTCTAAATTTTTTTTCCTTCCAGTTTTATTGAGATATAATCAACATACAGCTCTATGTAAGTTTCAGGTGTACACCCTAAGTATTTGACTTACATCATGATTGTCACAATAAGGTTAGTGAACATCTATCATCTCATAAAAATACAAAAGAAATGTTTTTCCTTGTGATGAGAACTCTTAGGACTTACCCTCCTAGGTGTAAAATTATATATTTTTTTAAATCATGTAATGTCTACTGAGTCCAGTTGTTTTCTTCCTTCTACTTCCCTCATATCTCCAAAAGAAAGTCAGCAAACTCCAAAATCCCTTCCTGAGTAGTGTATCATCAAGCTGTTTAAATAATCTGCTATCTGAAGAGCTGTTCTCCTAACACTTGACTAAATCACAATGATGTTTAAATTCAATCTTAAGTGATAAAACAGTCAACCTACCAAGTTTCCGATTTTTGCCTTTGCATCTCAATCAACACACACACACACACACACACACACACACACACACACACACACACCCCTTGTATCAGATTAGCAACTGATCACCGCATTGTTATTAGTCAGGCATATGAAAAACCAGTTCATTAGCAAGAAGGGGACACAAGTGTGCATATCAAAGGTTAAAGAAAGCGACTGGGGAGCTGAAAGCATTCCCCTTCCCTACAGTATATACTTGCAAATACAAATTTAAAAACCAAAGGCATCTTTACCTAAAAAATACTAAGTCTCACTTGGCAGCAGCAGGGCATTCAATATATTGCACTTCATGTATCCCATCTGCTGATTCAGTCTCCCCGCAAACATGTTACTGGCCACCAGCTCGTTCATGGTTCGTGTAAGCTCTTAATACCAAAATATTCAGGTAACTGAAACTATGGACAAGGGTCTTGGGTACCACAGAAGAAGCTGTTAGGTCTTATGTTAGTACACTTTCTTCCCATCTCAACATCCTCCTTCAGGGGTGCCCCAGAAAGCTGGAGAAACCTGGGGACAGCGCTGCTGAAAGCCGAGGCCAAGGTGTGTGCAACATTCCAGACAGACACCTCAGGCTTTTTGTTTGATTTCCTAATTTATTTGTCTGCACCAACTCTTAGCTGCAACATGCAGGATCTCTAGTTGTAGCTTGTGGGATCTAGTCCCTCAACCAGGAATCGAACCTGGGAAACCTGCGTTGGGAGTGTGGAGTCTTAGCCACTGGACCGCCAGGGAAGTCCCCAGACACCTGAGATATGTAAGAAGACAGCCACACCAAGAACCCCAGTGGAAAACTCCCAGGAGAACAGAAGTAAGGAGGCAGGCACAGAGCTCATGACAGCTGAGTCATCCTTTTCAGCTTTATAAAATGTCTAAGGTATCGGTGACTTGATTACTTTTAGAGGCTTGGTACAAGTTCAGAGACACGTTTGCTAGAGGAAGGGATTGTGGAGAAGAGGAATTATTCTGAACGAAGACAGCTGGGAAGAGGTAGTGGTCCAGATGGAAAATGAGCAAGGCGTGGATGAGTTGATTGAAGAGGCTGGTTGTGGGGATGGAGATAAAAAGGTAAGTTTTAATGGGATCATTGAGGCAACTAGGAATTCCTCCAGCACCTCACTCCCCAGTACCAAGAGGAATGCAGACAAGCCCTACCTGTAGGATCTGGCTACAAAAGCACATGCTTAGGTGTGTCCTCCATAACATACTTTCTCAGGAATGGATCGTATTCACTTTGCATAAATGACCTCAAGGAAATTCATCAGACTGTGCCTGCTGGATTTAGAGGTGTTCATTCACTTGTTCTCTCTACCTGGACCCTGGAGTGTGTCAAGTGCGAATCGACAGAGGACTGCAGCCCTGCTCAGAGACCTCACTCTTTCCCTGTTCACCCTCCAGCTACCACTAAGCTTCTCTCCCCACATTCATCTGATTAGCTTGAAGAGCAATAAAGAAAGTTAGGGCAACCAGGAGAAAATGATGATCTCAATTTAACCACAAACCAAGAATAATGCAGCCAGAATTACTGCCGCTTTCCCGAAGTTACTTTGCCAATGCAATTAAATGCTGGTCCGAAGGTATCGCCTTTTTTGACAGGATGAGAGATTATTTCACTCTCCTTGCTAAATCAGTCCAATTTAAAACCACACGTTATGCTAAATGTGATTTAGGGCTTTGTTCTGTGGACACAAACAGTAACCCCACATTCAATTTACCCGGCCTCTCCCAGATTTTTGGTGTGCATGTGAATCGTTTGCTAAAGACTCCATTCAAACGAGAAGAAGGGGAAAAAAAATTTTACAGCTAATATTCTTCCTAAACTACAGAATCCTCCCCCTCACTGCCCCCACCGTAGTTAAAAGCAAAGGAAATTAACCTTCAGACCTGTCTGGATGGGATGACGTCCACGCTTTCAACTAGCATTTAGAGAATGATTATTTTGTGCACAGAAGCATAAACTTATAGCACTGAATATTTCAATACTTTTGGGATAAAGTAAGAGACGCAGACTATTTAAAGAAAGTAAGTCATGGGACCTCTCTGGTGGTCCAGTGGTTAAGGATCTGCCTTGCAATGCAAGGGATGCAGGTTTGATCCCTGAACAGGGAACTAAGATCTCACATGCCACCCACGTGCTGCAACTAGAGAGTCCATGAGCTGCAACCAAAAAAGATCTCACATGATGCAATGAAGATCCTAGGCAGATAAATAAACACTTTAAAAAAAGAGAGGGAAAAAAATTTTTTAATTAAAAAAATAAAAAAGTTACAAAAAGGTGGGTTATCAGAGTCAATCACCAGAGACAGGTCTGGTGGCTAGAAAGCAAACTGATCCTAACAAAACTGTCCATAAAAAAAATAATAACAACCAGTTAACAGTATGAGTAACAGCTGTGCAGTGGCTAAATCATATACATAGATCCAAGAACAATTTATGAAAATCTATTATGAAAAGGGAGCAGCACTGTGTCACAGCTCAGAACATTCTTTTGGAATTTTCAAAACAGCTACATGACACACCAACTAGAAGCAGCATTTTAAAATATAACTAAGCAGTGAACATCAATACATTTCTTATTATGCATCTGAAATGTTCCTTCTTCATCCATCTGTCCTGTTTCTGACCCCTCTCCACCCCCACCAGTGGTACACACCGAGTCTACAGACAAGGAGCCGAGTCCACAGAAGAAACTGAGGCTGTGTGATGCAAGAACCCAGGAGGCCTGGCTCACTCATCCTGGGCTAGCTCTACACTTTCCTGACCAGCTCTGAACTCGCTGTGTGTCCTTAACTCATAACCTCTCTGAGCCTCCATTCCCTTCAGTTTAAATTAAGAAGGCTGGATTATGGCCATTTCTCCATTCCCTTCCACCCAGCTTTAGTATTCTGTGATTCTGAGAAGAGGTGATTGCAAAAATCAATGATATGGATTTAAATAATGCAAGAAATGGGGCCCTCAATTAGGAAGCTCAGTCATGTAGAACTTTGCCTGTGACAGAGAATTTAGTATCGTTTGCAGTCTAACTAATATCGTTGGCTGCCTCAATTCTGAGGCTTCAGTTGCTAGAAACTCACAGGGGTGCCCAGGCTCTGGCATGCCACGATTAGCTCTGGTTGCAGAAGCAGAGAATGATGGGGTGCTCTCGTCCCAGAGCTTCGGCTGTGTTTTGAAAAAGGGGACAAAGATGGGGTCATGTCATCCCAGGAACTCTGCCCAGAGACTGATCTTGGAGCATCTTCTGGCATTTCTAATTATTCAAGCTAACAAGCTCAGGAAGACCCTCTTTTCCTTCAAATCCTCTTCAATCTAATGAACTAAAAATTGTTCCAGAGGTTTTTAAGCCACCAGCCCCTGGATGGTTCTAGGACAAGAAACCAAAATTGCCTGGGGACAAGGGGAGCAAGAGAAAAAGGGTCTCGCCTGATTTCCATGAACATTTCTTTACAAAGCTCCCTAGGGCAGGAAGCACTGGACAGACAGCCCCAACTCTAAGAACCCACTGGCCAGCTTCAGTTCTGAATGACAGCCTGACTCCTAACAGGACATGTATCTGTCCACGTAAGTTACACACTCAACAGGCATAGCCACCAGCACTGCACAGATGATGAAACGTGTTCACAAAATCAGTGGTACACTCAGGAACATGCTTTCCCCACTAGCTAATAACAGCTTACCCTCTCTCCAACATCAGACCCTAAATCAACTACTGTTGTAGCAACTGGAACTTCACTCTAAGAGTAATTTTCTTCCAGGATAAAATTAACCATTGCACAATCAATAACTTATTTTCTTGAAGGCTTTCAGGAGTTTACTCACACAATAATAAATGGGAGGAGATGCTGTGAGGCTGGGAGGGTGAGTATGCAGTCACTAGTTACATGTGGCTCCTTAGGTCTAGAGTTGGAATGTAAGATGGTGCAGCCTCTATGGAAAAGTGTGGTGGTTCCTCAAGAAATTAGAAACAGAACTATAACATGACCCAGCAGTTCCACTTCTAGGCATTTAATTGAAGGAAACAAAGGCATTATGTCAAAGCAGTACCTAAACCCTCAAGGTCACAGCAGCATTATTCACAATAGCCAAGGTATGGAAACAACCCAGATGTCTGTTGACAGATGAATAAAGAAAATGTGATACACACTCACTCACTCTCTCTCACACACAGACACACAAATACAATTTGGCCATAAAAAAAGAAGGGAATCCTGCCATTTGCAACAACACAGATTGACCTCGAGGGAATCATGCTAAGTGAAGAAAGTCACACAGAGACAAATATTGTATGATCTCATTTATAGTGAAATCTATTAATATTAAAACACACACACACACACACACACACACACACACACACCCTACATATAAGATAGGCAACCAATAAGGACCTACTGCATAGCACAGGGAACTTTACTCAAGATTATGTAATGACCTCTATGAGAAAGGAATCTGAAACAACGCATATATGTATGTGTGTAACTGAATCACTTTGCTGTACACATGAAACTAACACATTGTAAATCAACTACAATCCAATAAAAATTTGAAAACAAAGAAATCAGTGAGCCTCAAAGCCTCAAGTACATCAGAATTACAGGAGTGTTTGTTAAAATACAGATTTGGGGGCATACCCTAGAGTTTCTGATTTAGTACTGCGGGGTGGGGCCTAGGAATCTGCCTTTCCAACAAGTTTCCAAAGTCAGTGATACTGCTGGTCTGGGGCCCCCTATTTTGGTTCAGAAAACATTCTTCAAGTTGTTTTTTTTTTTTTTCTTAATGTGGAACATTTTAAAGTCTTTACTGAATTTGTTACAACATTGCTTCTGTTTTATGTCTTCTTTCTTTTTTGGCTGCGAGGTACGTGGGGTCTTAGTTCCCTGACCAGGGATTGAATCTGCACACCCAGCACTAGAAGGCAAAGTCTTAACCACTGGACCACCAGGGAAGTCCCCCAGAAAACTTTTAAGTCAGTGGTGATGTGAAAATCACAAGTCCAGTACATATGTCCTTGGCTGCCCCCAATCATGTAGAACAAGATCATAACAATCAATCTGATCCAAATCAGGACTCCTCTGCCAGCCCAGTGGGCTACTGACATTGGGGGCAGATGAAATGGGAAAAGTTAAAGTGTTAGTTGCTCAGTCGTGTCCGACTCTTTGCAATCCCATAAACTGTAGCCCACCAGGCTCCTCTGTCCATGGGATTCACCAGGCAAGAATACTGGAGTGGGTAGCCACTTCCGTCTCCAGGAGATTTTCCCAACTCAGGGATAGAACCTGGGTCTCCTGCAGGGCAGGCAGATTCTTTACCATCCGAGCCACCAGGGAAGCCCAAAACGAAAGGCATTTTCGATGGAGAAAGCACACAGACTGGGGGCTGCAACCAGTTTCCAATCAGCATCTGTTTCCCCACTTAGATCACTCCCAGGAAATCAGCACGGGGGAGGACAATGACGACCAGGGGAAAAGAGCATCAAACCCCCTTGTCCAGAGAACCTTGTTACATGGCAGCAACTTCATGGTGCCCCAGGGTGGTCATGTGACAAGGTGTCACTCACTGTCCTTCTGGCCTGAAGGTCACTGTAGGATGCCAGGCGGCAGCGATGGCAGAGCAGCCCAGCCGGGGCACAGCCAATCCGGGGGCTTTTCAAGCAAGAGCATCGTGCAGCCCCTGAGGCAAAGAAACAAAACTGTGAAGGGTGACAGGCTCTGGGTGCAGCAGGCACCACGCAAAACATAAGGACAGGCGCTCGCCTGTGGGCAGCCCACGGAAGGGCCGGGGAGGTGGGGTCACACACTGGTCTTTAGAACCATCTGGTTGGTGCTGAAAACAGGGTCCCCTTCAGCTACAAAAGGGGAGGAAGAGACCAGGCATCAGCATCTGCTGGGAGCCGGAAACGGCTGGACCACACGGAGTTTCTTTCATCAGCATGGGCGGGAAACCTATCCACCAAACTCCCCCTTCTGGCTCTTTCTGCAGCATACTGCTTTCGGCTCTGGTGATTCCTGCAAAGGAGAAGCACAAGGGCCAGGGCTTGAAAACCAGGGGTCCCTGCCCCACATGCCTCCTTGAAGCCCCAAGTTAGGGGCTGAGCCGTTGCCGCCTTTATGGGGAACCACTGATGGGCTGCCAGCTACCCCAAGTGCAAGAAGAGGGAGCCTCAGAGTGAGGACTCAATGGGAGCCAACAGTGAGGCCAAGACCAGGACATGACCCAGAGGCGGGCACACACCCTGCAATGCAAGGGGTGAAACACTACTGTCTTGGGCCCATTTCCAGGGACGCCCCTGACCAGACAAAGCCCAAAGATCCCACAGGAAATAGGGTAAAGCAAAATAAATCAAATAGCACTGCTTCCCCAAACCTGACACGTTTATACTAAAAATGGGAGATCTGTGTCTGTTGTCATAACAAACAGAAATGCCCAGGCAAATTTTTTAGACACTTCTGCTGCTATATAAAATTTCTCTAACAGAGAAGCTTAAGGGTTGGTAGAGGGTATTCAAATGAAGCCAGTTATGCTGATTTTTTAAATATTTTTTTTTACAAGTTTTCTTTATGTTTAAAAAGTTTTTGGCAGGTGGGGTCTTAGTTCCCTGACCAGGGATTGAACCTGTGATCCTACAGTGGAATGCAGAGTCTGAACCACTGGACCATCAAGGAAGTCTCTGCTGATTCTTAAGTTACACTCCTGCAATGCAGTTATCAAAAAAATGACCAAAAATATCCAAATACATGAAAATGAGTGAGATTATCTGTTATACAGTCACTGGGGGGAGAAAGACCATTTGAGAAGAAATCACGAAAGCAAACGCTGCTTTGTCCCAATATTTGACGAGTATAATACTGAACAACCACCATCCCTCTTCACCTTGGTGGGAAGATGCCAAAGTAACAGAAGCCACATGAGATACTGCCGGGAGCCGGCACGGGAGATGCCACCCATGACAAGGTCATGCGGAGAGACCTGACGGGCAAGGTGAGTCAGGTCTCAAGGGGTCCTCTGCCTGAGCATCTACCCCAAAACCAAAATCTGTTTACTGTCTGCTATACTGTACTCTTCTGACATTACAGGGGGCTATCCCCGACCACCTTTCTCTGGAAAAAGTTAACTTAGAGCTCCAACTGGTCTCCTGAATATGAAAGGAGTGTCTCAGCTCAAATCCCTCTGATGGCTCTCTAACTTGCCTGACAGGTTCCCCTGGACTTTTACAACTTGTGATTGTTTACAGCCCCTCAACTGCGAGAGGCACGCAGCTTAAAACATCTCAAAGATATAGAGCCTTTTCTAAAAAGCTAAAAATTATATTGGTGATGGGTTTCACTGTTGAGTCAATGACTGCTGCCAGGCCTCCATATTCTTTATCTTTTGGGCACCTTGGAGGATATTAATCAATGTAAACGGGATGCAGAAATAGGAATATAGTAGTTTTGATATTAGCAATACTAGACTTTTGAGTTAATTAATTTCCTCTTTGTTATAAATCACTGTATTCCTCTTCCTTTGTTATAAATTGTTGTGTCCTTGCTATGTAAGAATGTAACTTTTTTTAGTGCTTTCTGAGAGCGGCACCAGACTTTGGGAAGAACAACACTATTAAGGCAAATAAGTCTTCTGGTTGACAGACCCTTATCAGAAAAGGGCCGTAAAATGTTAATTGGCCTTCTGGCCAGAAGATGATGTAAATCACCTAAGACTTGTGTATACAACTAGGTATGCAGAGAGAAAGCCTGGTCTCGATAAGAGTCAGGGCTGCTGACGCTGCATAATTTTTGTTTTATCCGTTGATCTCTATGTACAACCAAAAATATAAAAAGCTTTTCCGGACAATAACGGACGGGCCAGTCACTGGAAAGACTGGTTTCCCCTGTGTGGTCTTTTTTCCTTCTCTTCTTTTCAGGCTGAATTCCCATCTGGAGCGTGGAGGCTCACCACATCTACTTACTTGCCCTGGCTTCTAAGACCCACGCAAGAAGGAGCCCAAGGTGGGGCACCCTCCACTATTCAAGCGGGCACTGGTGGCCTACATAGATGGTGCAAACCTCTTGTCTTGAGGTTTTATTAGCTCTCCGCGTAAACCAAATTATTCAGCCTCTTTTCTCCACTAAATTTTCCTACTGTACTACTCTTTCCTAATCTCTCTTTTTATTTCTAAACAAATAAGTTTTTCCTCACCTACTCCGTCTCCCCTTCGAATTCCCTGGATCCACCAGGGCTGGACCCCGGCAAGATACCAAACTATAAGAAATATGAATCAGGGCATTCTTGGTCAGAGTGAAAGGAAAGTCCTTTCAATCCTTAGCTACAATAGCTAGAAGGCATTAGTCTATTCATAGCGCAGAGGTGATGCCTAGACTAATTATATAGATGTCAATTCTATCAACAAATTAGGAATCTTTGTTCTGAAAGCCATTCTAATGATCACATGTAAAGAAGAATCTCCTCACTCTGGCAAATAATTATGCTCTTCAGAATTTTATATTGGGGGGGGGGGAAGGTCATTTGTACCTATAGTGATTAATGACTTTTTTGTTTTCTGGTCAAAAACAGGAGGTGGATAATGAACTAATTATCCTAGCATAAGAATTTGAAGTTCAAAAGTATACTGATGATAACCAGTTTTCCAGATTTTATGAGATTTCCCTGAAAGCAGCAATTAAAACAGTGAATTACAGTAGTTACAGGTTATTTAAAGACAAAAGTTTATGGAACAGTAGAGCAAACTCTCATTTAACAGGATCTGCAAGTTCCTCAAGGTGAAAATGAAAGAGCAAAAGAGCTAAGCAGCCACCTGACAAAGGCCAAGGTCCCCCAAATATCTTTAGCAGTGTAAGTGACAAAAGCGATGCTGCTTGCAGTTCATCAGCGGCACTTACTGAGCACACACACCTGGAAGGACAGACTTACTGTATCCCATCATGGGCTTCCTTAAGATTCTGCAGCTCACAGTGGTAAAGAATCTGCCTGCCAATGCAGGAGACACGGGCCGTGAGGATACCACGTGCCATGGAGCAACCGAGACATGCGCTACAACTCTTGAGCCCAGAAGCAGCAACTACTGAAACTAGAGGGCCTAGGGCCTGTGCTCCACAACAAGAGAAGCAACCGCAAGGAGGAGCCCAAACATCACCAGAGAGCAGCCCCCGCTCACTTCAACTAGAGAAAAACCCTGGTAGCAACAAAGACCCAGCACAGCCATAAAGGAATAAAAGAAGTTCTTATCACATGAAAACAATTTTTTTAAAAAATCTGCAGCTTAAGTCATTTTACTAACCAAAAACATTCCTCACGTAATTTACTGCAAAGAAAAAAAAAATGGCTCAACTCTTTTAGCAACAATGAGAATAATCCATTACCCAAAAATTAGGCGAAGTTACAAGCAAGCTGTAAGGCACCTTTTATAGTGTAAAGTCTAACGTGCAAAAATATCTGTCCCTGGGGTATGATAAGTGTGTACACACAATCAAACAAATCTTCTAAAAAGCTGACAAGCATGGATTTCTGCTCCTCTGAGGATGCCAAACTTAGTTATGTCTGAATCTCCAATCAACTTCCCAAAAGGAACCAAACAAGGTCCACGTGGTCTTAGTCCTTACAGACCCAGAATTGTTTTACTAACACACCCTGGAAATCACACTCCAGTGACAACAGAATACAGCATCCACCAGCACGACATCCACAAACAGCTTTTGTCTGAGAGCCGTGTCAGAGCAGAGACACTGAGAGGAAAGGCAGGGACCTTCCATCACCCGGGAGGAAGTGACACCTAGAGAAGGACAAGAAAAGGATGGAGAGCCCTTCCTCCAGGAAAGATGCCCAGGAAGTCTGGAAACATGGCAAAGAGCAAGAAAGAAAAGAACACTGAATACATTTCAATCAATCAACGCAGAAAGCAGGCTCAGCTCAGTGAAAATGAGCTATTTAGGTTCTGAAATTTTTAAAAAATATCATTATAATGGAGTACACACACACTCAATGCAAGATTATTAAGAGGGAGACAATGGACAAATAACAATTCACATACAAACACACATCACGTTTTGCCGACAGCTCATGTCTTCTTTTATAGTGACATATACACTCTACCATGTGTAAACCAGACAGCCAATGGGGAGCTGCTGTGTAAGCACAGGGAGCTCAGCTTGGTGCTCTGTGATGACTTAAAGGGGTGGGAGGCCGGCGGCGGGGGCATGGTGGCAGGATGCTCAAGCAAGGAGGAGGGGATATATGTATACATTAAGGCTGATTCTCATTGCTGTCCAGCAGAAACCAACACAACATCGTAAAGCAACTATCCTCCAATAAATAAATAAATAATAAAGGAACTTCTGGGGAAAAAAAGAATTACTCCAGCAAATGGATAAACAAGGTCCTACTGTATAGCCCAGGGAACTATGTTCAATGTCCTGTGATAAACCATAATGGGAAGAAAAGAAAATGAACACGATTTTTACATACGTATGTATAACTTTGTTGTACAGCAGAAATTAACACAACATTGTAAATCAACCGTACTCCAATTCAAAAGAAAAAGAATGACTTCAGCGAGACATCCTCTGCACGAAGTTGCTTCTCTTCCTTCCCTATCTCATGTCTTGGTGCTGATGATGGAGTACATGAGGCAGGGGCAAGGGGGTGGAGGAAAAGGCCCAGTGCTAGAAAATTCAACCCTGGACCTTGTTAACTCCTCTTCTAATGGTAACAACCATGCCTTCAACCTTAGGGATGCTCCCTGCTCATCCATTTGAGCAAGTGAAGATGCAGGGCCAATGTCTGGGCCACCGAGCTCTGGGACTCCCTGGAGCAGGGCGTTACCTATACATGGACATTGACAGAGGAGGCAGCAGGGGAAAGGGGAGCACAGAGGCTCAAAGCCACGTGAAGCCCCCAGCTCCAGCTGCACGTCCTCAGCCACGTGAAGCCTGCTACTTACCCCAGACACAGAGCAGGGTGTTCAACGCCACCCTTTCCTTTTGCACTCAGGTCATGGTTTCTGGGAGGTCTGGTCCTTCAAGGCTAAAAAGCTGTGAATAACCTCACCCTTTATTTTCTACATAGTTGGCTGCAAAGGAGGGCTTTGAGGAGAAAGGTAAGAATCCATCTCCCCTTTTGGAAGGATGAGCAAGATAGAGAGAGAAGGGCAGGCATTTCCACTAAGCATCATGTGCCTGGAGTGGACTCTACACAGGCAGGAAAAAACTGCTAAAGGAACAGCAAGAGGTTAGACAAGATGGGGATTTTCCTGGTGGTCCAGTGGTTAAGACTTCGCCTTCCAACGCAGGGTACACAGGTTCGATCCCCGGTCAGGGAGCTAAGACCCTACATGTCTTGGGGCCAAAAACCAAAACATAAAACAGAAGCAATACTGTAATAAGTTCAATAAAGACTTTAAAAATGGTCCACATTAAAAAAAATATCTAAAGACAATAGCTGTCATAAAAAGAATGAGCTTCACATTAACTTAAAAAAAAAGCCAAAAAACCTTATCAAAGTTTTGTACCTATTTCCAAGAAACATCATCAGTGTACCCACACTGCAAATATACTGTTATCTTTCCCCAACTCCAAGGTTTCTAAATCTGAGCTGCATGTGCCCCTAAAAAATTTATGAATGGTTTTAACAGGATCTACAAACCTGTTGAAATTTTAAGGATTATGTATAGTTTTCTAGGAATCATGGACACAGCTTTCACTCTGTTCTTAAAAAAGGTGAGTTATGAAAATGTTAAGAACTGCTCTAAAAGAGTGTCTATTCCCAAGCATTGCATCTTTTAGAATATCTCCTCCTCCCCTGCATGACACACATGTGTACAGACACTGTCTAGGAGAGTCAACAGATGATTTACATAGAAATTTTTGCTAGTAGATCAATTCCATTTGAGGGTTCTGTTGTAAATAGTAAATGATATCCAGAACATAGAAGCAACCTAAAAACCATCAGCAGAGAAATGGATAAAGAAGACGTGGTACATACATACAATGCAATACTACTCAGCCATTAAAAAAAAAAAAAAAATGAAATAATGCCATTTGCAGCAACACAGATGAAGCTACTGGCTTCCCGGGTAGCTCAGCTGGTAAAGAATCCACCTGCAATGCGGGAGACCCCTGTTCAATTCCTGGGTTGGGAAGATCCCCTGGAGAAGGGATAGGCTACCCACTCCAGTATTCTTGGGCTTCCCTAGGGGCTCACACGGTAAAGAATTAACCTGCAATGTGGGTGGCCTGGGTTCAGTCGCTGGGTTGGGAAGATCCTCTGGAGGAGGGCATGGCAACCCACTCCAGTATTCTTCCCTGGAGAATCCCATGGACAGAGGAGTCAGGCAGGCTACCGTCCATGGGGTCGCAAAGAGTCGGATACAACTGAGCCATCAAGCACAGCACAGATGAACCTAGAGGCTGTCACACTTAGAGAAGTCAGACAGAGAAGGACAAAGGTGTATCACTTACATGTGGAATCTAAAAAAAAAATCATATAAATCATATAAAACAAAAATAGAGTCACAGATGTAGAAAACAAACTACGGTTACCAGGGAGATGGGGGTGGGGATAAATCGGGAGATTTGAACTGACACGTACACACTACTATATATAAAATAGATAAAGCAGACAACTAATAAAGACCTGCTATACAGCACAGGGAACTCTGGTCAATACTCCGTAATGACGTACATGGGAAAAGAATGTAGAAAAAGAATGGATACATACATGGTATAACTGGTTCACTTTGCTGTACACCTGAAACTAACAGAACACTGCTAATCAACTATACGCCAATAAAATTAAAAAAAAATAAAAAAGTTTTAAAGAACAGTTAAAGAAACCCTATCCAAGATGAACTCCCCACAGTGGGCGAGCCATGGTGTGGAAAGCGACAGGTTCAACCTGCCCACACATGAGGATCGCCACAGCCTGCCATCTTTCTGAAATTCCCATAAGCGAAGTCACTCCTTTTAAAAACGTACTGTGGAAGAATTAACACCTACCCTTATTTCGCTTCCTCTGAGCACAGGACAAGACTCCAAGAAGAGAGATTCTAGAGTAGGCGCATTCAGGATGGAAGGGCTGACATGAAAGGGATCAAGGATGACAAGTGTCTGAGCAGGGGACACAACTGTATCGAAACCACTTCTCCAACTTCACACGTTGGCCTTGGGTTGTGCTGGTTCTGGACTGTGGGATCAACAGATGCTTCCATGTGACAATCCCGTACGCTTCCTTAACTAAAACTGCCAAAAAAAACAAACTCCCAACTATAGGCAATTTTGTAAATGGTACCTAACCAGCGGCACCATTGGAAAGACACCGTTCGATCAACAGCTGTCTGACTCACTATTATGTATACATTTTTTCAAATCTAATCTTTCAAATGATGGCACAGGAATAAATTGATGAATGTGCACTAATTAGAAAAATAAGCTATTGATCAAAGCCTCTGGTTTATAAATACATTCATACTCTGTTAAAATGCAAACAGCAAGTTGTTTTGATATTGTCACAAGATAAATTCATGACACAGAGACAATTTATTTTGCATATTCTCCCCTCATAGTTCAATTTCATACAAGCCAAGCACTAGAACTTTTGCATAGGCATGACAAGTAATCTATGAAAGAGGAAATAACTAGAGACTTGGCAACAGAAAGGTGTTGGAAGACTGGTGAAGGTCATTCTTATAAGTTGGGACAGTTAATTTTTCTCATTCATCTCAACAATCAATTATGTCTGTAGAAAAGGGTTTCATTTATTATGCTTTTTTAAAAAAACTGCTTGATTTTCTTCATTATAATTGGGCCTGCATATTATGAGATTGCAATATTTTAATGCAAAACATCCTCCCTAATTCCTTTACAATAACACTTTCAGTAGAGAGCCTATCAATATATACATCTGCATAAAATCTTAAAACATTACATTCATTTTAATGTGTTGACAAAAGAAATTATTGAAATCACTAAAGAAAATATCCTGGCATTTACTTGTCCACTATAATTTTCAATTCATATATAAGTTAAAATTAGTAAGAAATAGTCTGTTAAAAAAAAGAAACAAGTTTTGCTACAACACTTAGGTTTACTGCTTGTCTAGCCATTTCCGACACATTAGATGACAAGAAATGGTCCCAGTTAAGGCTTGAAACAGCCAGCAAAGCTGCTACTATCTCAAGAAAACGTTTTACATGACAGTTAAAAGTTTCAGGTGTAAAACTAAGCAATCACATACCAAGACTCACACTTATGAAAGGTTTATATAGAACCCGCTGATCAATGTTTGCACACAGCAAAAAGACGTTCTTTGCATTTCTTGCAGAAAATGATCAGGGTTTAGTCCTTATCATGCATAGGTCACAAAATGGAAAATATTGTTGTCATATTTGAAGTACTGGGTTTTGCTATTTCTTTTTAAAATTAAGAAAAGCATATTAAAAAATTAATACTCAGATTGCTTTATCATTTATGCAAAATATGAGTCATTTCATAATGCATAGTATTCCTCCTTACATGATGGCATTCAGTAAAAGAACCAATATAAATGGGCACAAAATGCATATTTTCCTGAGTATTACACAGTTTTTTTTTTTTAAATTAAAATCTGGTTCCATACATATATATTTTAAACTTTCTTCCGAGGGAGAAAAAAATTTTATGTATACTCCATACAAAAAAATACATAAAAGGCAACAGAATTCTCTCACTTTAAAGAGATTGGAAGGAAAGTTTCTAACATGAGAAAGAAACCATAATAAACACTAAACATGACACGTGAAACTGAACGCATACTTTAAGTTTGGGAGTCAAAAGAAAAATAACATACCTCCTTATGAAAGGATCAATATTAATTGTGGCAAAACTGGCCTATGTAAATGGCAGCAATAACATACCCTGAGGGAAGCTTGCAAAAAATTTCGTCCTCTGATAACACCGATTTGGTTTTTAATCTTTTAGCATGAGATGAGGAAGAAGGGGGTGGGGAAAAAAGTATCCCAACAGTGACCTCTAGTGGACAAGTTTTAAAACGATTCTCTCAGAATTTCCTCTTTAAGACTGAAAAGTAGAAAAACATTTACAAAGCTAATACTCCCAAAGACCATAAGAACCAGGGATTAGATAAGATGCAGACTGCAAAAGACTCAGCTAACACTGGCTTATAAGGGAGGGTCACCACAAAGGCAGGCAGGCAGAGACACAGGAAGACCATCTTTGAAATAAATGCTGTATCCCCTTCTTAGAGACCCTGACAGCAAGCAAGCGCTGAGTCTATCATCTCAGACAGCTGGGACTCACGACCTACCAACCCATTTATCAACTGGCATTAACTCAAGGGTCTACTTCATGTTCTGCCTGCTTTTGGCACTTCTGTGGGGTGGTATGTACAATACCTAACCATACGACAGCATTCCTAATTTCAAGTTAATTGTATCCTACAATTAACTGTTTAAAAATCCTAGTAAATCATTTGGGATCTTAAATACATGAAACAGTTTCCCAGGTGCCACTAGTGGTAAAGAATCAACCTGTCAATGCAGGAGACGTGAGAGACTTGGGTTTGACCCCCAGGTGGGGAAGATTCCCTGGAGGAGGGCATGGCAACCCACTTCAATATTCTTGCCTGGAGAATCCCATGGACAGAGGAGCCTGGTGGGCTACAGTCTGAAAGGTTGCAAAGAGTTGGACACAACTGAAGTGACTTAGCACGCACACATGCATACGTAAAACTAAGTGGAAGAGTGACAAGAGGACCAAACCAGGAGACCTAGAATAGCAGTAGTAGGTCTTCAGTTCTTTTTGGAGATGTCAACTCAGCTGAGCCCACCGGGTTTACCAGGTGGAGAAAAGCACCCGCGGCTGGTCACGACCCCAGCTCTTCGACTGTGCCTCCTGGCGTGTCCCTGAGGAGCCAGACACACCATGGAGACAATGCAAGTCTGGTTTCGGACCACCCACCACAACAAAGCAACTACTGCAGTCAACTGAGTCACACAAACTTTCTGGCTACTCAGTGCCTGTAGGGGTTGTGTTTATACTCTACAGCTGTCTACTAAGCGTGCAAAGTACTATGTCAAAAAAACTACATATAATTAAAAAGCACAAAGCTTAAAAAAAAATGCTAACCATCATCTGAGCCTTCAGCCAGTTGTCACCTTTTTGCTGGTGGAGGGTTTGAAACATTGCGAGAATTACCAAAGAGACAGAGACACGAGGTGAGCAAATGCTGCTGGAAAAAATGGTCCAGTAGCTTTGCTCAACTCAGCGCTGCCACAGACCTTCAATTTCCCCCAATTCAATTCAATTTCCACCAAGTTCAGTAAAGTGAGGTCTGCCTGTACCATGTTAGCACATCATTCCTTCCCTGTGAAAGGGCCACGTAAAGGGGAAAGACAGCAATTCCTAGGATATGAGGCTCTGTTTCTCACTGCTCAGCACATTTGGAAGGAGCCTACAAGCAGTTAAGGAACAGAAGTGTGCAGCTGTTACATTCACGCAGATCCACACACTGATCGATCCTGAAGAAACGTCAGGTTCCTCCACTGACCGCTTCACCCAGACCCCCCGTTTCTCACCCTGGTCCTGCCATTACTGCCTTTACATGAGGGCTTCCTGGGAAGCCATTCTGGGCTCAGCAACGGGCAGTAAAGAGGAATAAAAGATGGTCTCAGCCTTCAACCAAGCCTAAGACATCTTTGGAGAGGACGAAACAGGAAGTGGCAGGAGGACAAGGAAGAGCCCTGCTGGTGCCAAGATTCTCCGAATATGAGACTTCCCTGGCGGTGCAGTGGTTAAGGCTCCACCTCCCAATGCAGGGAGCACATGTTCAATTCCTAGCTGGGTCACTAAGATCCCACATGTCTTGTGACCAGAAAACCAAACCTAAAACAGAAGTAATACTGTAACAGATTCAACAAAGACTTAAAAAATGGTCCACATCAAAAAAAAAAAAAAAGAGTCTCTGAACAATAGGATTTGGGGGAGAGATATCTCCAGTTTGCAGGGGGGCCAAGAGGAAGATGGGCGGGGGGTGGCGCAGGCAGGGGAGGAAGGGAGGAGCAGGAGAGCCTGGCGGCGGAGCCTCATCTTTACCCTGCAAACATTCCCCCGGGGCGAGCAAGCACCTCCATCCGGGGCCCAGAGAGTCACCTGTCCAATCACAGCCAAAAAAAAGGTTCCCTCGCTACTGCACCTCCCACCTCCTTTAATCCACTGCAGACATTGTATGGACTGAAGGAGTTGTTACCAGCAGAGTCAACCCCAGTGACTGCACCAAAACGCACCAGCTCCAACCCATTCCCCCAGATTTACACATCAATCATGTCACTGTAACAATGAGGAACCTCTGACAGTGATTAGACAGACAATTTTGAAAGACTCTGACGAATTCCTGGTGGCTCAGATGGTAAAGCATCTGCCTACAACGCGGGAGACCTGGGTTCGATCCCTGGGTTGGGAAGATCTCCTGGAGAAGGAAACGGCAACCCACTCCAGTACCCTTGCCTGGAAAATCCCACGGACGGAGGAGCCTGGTAGGCTACAGTCCATGGGGTCGCAAAGAGTCGGACACGACTGAGCGACTTCACTTTTCTGACAAATTCTCACGTCAAAAACTTTAAGAATTCCTGCTCACAAAATCTTGGGAATTTGAAGGTCATCGGCTTGCTTTCCCCTTTCTCATGGCCTCACTCGTACTATGTTGAGGGGACCTGCTGATCTGTCAAAACCACGAGCAGGAAGAGGGGGCCAGCTCAGTGCCACGTTCTTCCAACAGCTCCAAGAAACTGACTCCAGTCCTCAGAGTTGAGAGCTGTCCCCAGACCAAGTCCCAGCGTGAGTAAGCTGGTGACTCGTCCCCCAGGTATACAAGACGACACATCAGAAGTGTAATTGGCACACGAGGATGCAAGATAAAAGCAGTGCTGACGGGTTTATCTTTTGAGTCCCATCAGTTTGAATGTGGTGCTGTCAGCTAGTCCCCATTAAAAAGCACGGAAAGTGAAAGACACTGATTACAATGAAAAGTGACAGGAGGCCGGACTCACCCACCTCCACGTAATGCATATTTATCTTTCCATCAAATGGACATATTTACTATAAACATTGGAAAAACCATAGCAAAGCCATTCATTTAAATGCCAGAAAAATAGTAAAAGATGCTAATTTGACCTTAGTGAAACAGATCAGGCGTCACTGACACCACTCACAATGGCTTGAAACAATTTACCAAGACGATTAATTAGAGCTTACTGGATTAGGTCAAGAGTGTCTCAAATGGGAAAAAAGGGAGGAAAAGGGGGAGGGGGGAGAAACAGGAGAAAAAGTTTGGATCCACAGTAAACCTCTTTAATAGCCGACACAACTTAACTCTGTTTATGCCTCCCTGCATGGATGGAGGAGCCTGGAAGGCTGCAGTCTATGGGGTTGCTGAGGATCAGACACGACTGAGCGACTTCACTTTCACTTTTCACTTTCATGCACTGGAGAAGGAAATGGCAACCCACTCCAGTGTTCTTGCCTGGAGAATCCCAGGGATGGGGAAGCCTGGTGGCCTGCTGTCTATGGGGTCGCACAGAGTCGGACACGACTGAAGCGACTTAGCAGCAGCAGCACATCTAGAAAGAGAAACTAACACCCTGATCCTGGAGATTTCTTTATGGACATATAAAAAGAAAAACTATGACTGTCTGAAAGACTTTTTAAGCAACCAATCAATTAATGGTATAATGGGAACAAAACAGGTTCGGCTTCCTTTTTCAATGGAAACTGTTTTTCTCTCTGATGATAATGCAAGATTGAACACCAGTGGTAAACTTGGCAATTAGGAAATATTTTCATGAACTACACAACAGAGAGAGCATCAGAAATTTCTGCTCACCAAATCTGGGGGAATTTAGGGATCATGCAGTCCACCCTTTGAAACAAATTTCAAATCCCCTCAGAACTGGGATTAGGGTCTCAGCGGAGAGAGAGCAGGACCATTCACTACAAAAACAATGAACGTGGCAGCATATTACCCGTTACAGTAACAGCCACACGTGACGTGTCACCCTCACTATCAGCTGCTGGGGCTCCCAATACTCAAACGTGACAGTGGTGCCACTCTGCCCTCGCTTTTTGCTAAAAACGAACTGATCTGCCCGTCTCCTGCTCACGAGAGGCCCTCACAGCCACTCTTAACTCTCCATAATCAACAGCTCTGTGACATTGCTTCCCGCTGTATATAATGCAATACACATACAAATTCACGACACAAATCCCTCAACACCATATTCGGCTCTGTTTCACCGAACTCGGAAAGCTCCCTCACAGATTCCTGCCACATGATCAGAAAAGCATTCAAGTCTGCAGGAAATACAGCAAGCACAAAGACGTGGCCGTCAATTAGACATGAGATGGGACAGCAGGCCCCCGTCATTAACACCTTTTAAGCCACAGCTCTAAGAATAAAATGGCCCACGTTAGTCACACAAGATTACGCTTTACCAAGAGGTATGAAATCTACTATACATTAACTGTACCACTTCCAATGCCTGGGACAATTTTCCCTGGAAATCAGACTCAAGAACTTGAAAAGCTCAGATGCAAATTTCTATCACTTCTACAATTCTGTGCTCCCCACCCGCCCCCATCAAGCAGGGAAAGAAAGTATATCAATAATCACATTTTCCCCTTTTGAGGAGAAAGTATAAATGAAAGCTAACAATGTTTTGCTCTGAAAAATTCAACTTACAAAAAAAAGATTTTCTTTTTGTTGTGGCTCACTTTTTTAAAAGTCTTTACTGAATTTTTTACAATATTATTTATTTTATGGTTTGGTTTTTTGGCCATGAGACAAATGGGATTTGGCTCCCGACCAGGGTTCGATCCCACACCCCCCTGCACTGGAAGATAAAGTGTTAACCACTGAACCACCAAGGAAGTCCTCCAACACTTTTTTGATAAGCTTCTTTTTTCCCATAAAATAATAATGAAAAGTCTCAGCATTTCAGGTCACTGCAGCAGTTTGCACGCCCAAAGGGGACCATTATCGGAGGAACAATGTCACTGTCTTCCTTCAATTTATACACATGAAAAATGGAAGAAAAATTCCTCAAAACAGAAAACTACAAAATACAGGAAGACCATATGCTCAGATATCTTAGTGCCATCTCAGTACACTTTCGCTTTGCCCAAATAATCATTTGTCATTACTGTCGAGGGAAACAGAAGAATTAGCAGTTCCGCCATGTTACCTACAAGTCAGAAATTGTGTAACAGAGGACAGCAATGGTTGACTCACTAGTTAGCTTGTTGTGGCTGAGGACCAGCTGCGTGATGTGGGACAGGGTGACTGGAAAAGAAAAGAAAAAAACACACGGTCAGTTAATGTACCCAGATTACACTCACGCACCTGCAAGGTAACGTGCTCAGTTCTTTTCACAGGTTGGAGTGTTACCACTCACAAAAATAGACGCAGGGATTCACAGAAGGCTATCTGTTCAATGTTAAACCGCATGAGGAAAAGCCACGCAATAAATGGTGCAATTAGAACAGCGAGTTAGCGCTAATGTAACTTTAGCACTGATGGCATTAATGTCACAGGAAGGAACAGGACAAGGGCCAGTGAGCTCTGCTCGGCGACCTGGAGCGCTGGTCCAGCCTCCACAATCCATCTCACTAAGTGAACTAGTCAGGAGATCGGGGAGGAACAACCTTCCCCAGCCCATGCTTAGAAAACCACCCCATCAACACAGATGGACCACTGCTTCCCCAGTCACTGTCAACCCCGAAATGTCCCTACACACTCTCGATGACCACAGTAGAAGCCCTCCGCATGTTCCTCTCAACAAGTTTGGTTGACATTTCAAAGAACCAGCAGATGGCTCACCAGTTTCAAATATGATCATGGAAGCTTAAACTGCTGAAAAAGACTAGATTTGCCTTTAAAAAAGAAAAGAAAAAGGGTTTTCCAAGTACCAAGAAAGAAAATATGTATACAAATTCACCAAAAAACAAAAAAGAAAAAAGCCAGTGGGGGTTAAAAGGTGACTTCAACTTTGGGTTCTAAAACTTCACTTTGTGGTCAGCAAGCTCTCTCTCTCTCTGTATATATATGCGTGTATGTGTGGGTGGGTGTATATATATATACTTACTGACATAATATATATACACCCATATATTATTTGTTAAATTTAATTTATATATAAATTATGTATATTTACCTTTTATTATACATATTAAATTGTATATTTATATGTATAAATCTAAATGATTATATACTATTTATACTAATTATAGTGTACTTAATATATGTTAAAGTTTTAAATGTGAAATATATATTTGTGAAGGAACATATTAGAAATTTTTCCAATATTCTTTCTATAAGAACCTTATGTTAATGAGACAGTTTTTTCCCCTTCAAGAAACACTAAGACAAATATTTTTTCTCAAGAAGAGTCTCAGGATTGGAATCCAGCATCCTTGAAAAAAATATGCATCACCCCGACTGCAACTTTTAAGTGTTTTTCTTTTGTTAAACTATCACAAAGTTACAGAAAAGTTCAAACTACAATACAAAGACCCATTTCTCTGTCCTGACTCATAAACTTCATGTCCCAAAAAATTTAGGGTATCCCTACAAAGACATTTCCCTGCACAGTACATCATTATCATCTGATCCTCAGCCCTCAGCCACCCCAGCTTCACCAAATGTCCCAAACAGTTCTTTAACAGAGATGGGTCCAGGTTAGAATCCACGATGCACATAGCTGCCAGGCCTCATCAAGTCACCTCTTAGTCTGGGTCACTGTTTCCTTGACTTTCAAGACCATGGAGATTGTGAAGCACAGAGGCCAAGGTACTTTGTATTATGTCTTCCATGTGGTTATGTCCTTCAATTATCATTGGAGTCTAGTTGCTTGACAGTGTAGTGTTAGTTTCTGCTGTACAACAAAGTGAATCAGCTGTACATACACATGTATCTCCTCTTCTTCAGATTTACTTTCTTTTGAGTCACCACAGAGCCCTGAGACCTTTGTGTATTCTTGATTAGCTCACGTTAGCACCATCAGCAGGAATCCTGAGGAAATGCCATCGTCTTCTCACTGCATCCTATTAGCTGGCACAGATTTCAATCCGTTCCATCACCATGACCTTCCCTTGATCACTTGAGTCTGCCAGGCTTCTCCACTGTAAAGTTACCCTTTGCCCTTGTAATTAGCATTTTCTAAGGGGAGTAGGCACTTTGGCCACCTCATGGGAAGAGCTGACTCATTGGATGCTGGGAGGGATTGGGGGCAGGAGGAGAAGGGGACAACTGAGGATGAGATGGCTGGATGGCATCACCGACTCGATGGCCGTGAGTCTGAGTGAACTCCGGGAGCTGGTAATGGACAGGGAGGCCTGGCGTGCTGCGATGCATGGGTCGCAAAGAGTCGGACACGACTGAGCGACTGAACTGAAGGGGAGTAGGAGCAAGGATACCTAAACTACGTAACAATCCTGTTCCACATGTGTTTCATGGTCCCCAACTGGGGCAATTTTGATCCTCATGGAACATTAGGCCATGTCTGGAAGCTCTTTTGATTCTACCAACTATGACCACTAGAAACTCTTAACCTTCCTACGTGGCTCACACTGTATTTCTGTTGCATTAGTGTAAGTTGCTCAGTTGTGTCCAGCTCTTGGTGACCCCACGGACTGCAGCCTGCCAGGCTCTTCTGTCCATGGAATTCTCCGGGCAAGAATACTGGAATGGGTTGTTATCTCCTTCTGCAGGGGATCTTCCCAACTCAGGGACCAAACCCAGGTCTCCTGCATTGCAGGCAAATTCTTTACCATCTGAGGCACCACTGGTGCCGAACACTGGTCTAAGCAGTGGCATCTAGGGCCCAGGGATGCTGCTAAACATCCTACAAATGCACCAGGCAGCCCACCCAAGAAAGAATCATCCAGTCCAAAATATCCACGAGGCTGCTGCAGAGAAATCACGAATTCATTTTACTTCCATCTGTATGGCTTTGTGGTGTCCTATCTCAGTCAACAGGTTGCCATCATCTGTTCAGATCATGATGATGATTTGTTCAGATTACAATGGTTGCTGAGGCAGCTGGTGTGAATCCCCCAACCAAGCAGGCTGCCTGGTCCTTCTGACACGTCCCCTTCACTTGCTGAGTACTTCTACTCTTTGGCCTGAGACAGTCAAACTCATCTTGCACTTTCACTGCCACAGGCCTGGAATCCATCAGCCATTTCTCCAGTGAGCTTTGCTTCTTTTTTATTGTGCAGAAAATGGTACTTAGAAGCCAAAATCTGGGCACTAGATGTGCTCATTGTTATTTGAGGTCTCAGTATTCTTAGGTGAGGGAATTAGAGAATACACACATATCTGTGCAGATTTCACTATATCATTGAAAATCCCAAGTTCACACCAATAGATCAATTTCAATACAACCCTGTATGGTTCATTCTAGTGTTCTCCCTTTCCTGTTTGTAGTTCCCTCTCTTAACAGTGAGAACTCTGGCTTCCATTATCTTAAAACTACTTACATATGCAGTCAGTACCCCTACATGTACATGTAACTGCACGAAGCACAGTTATCTCACATCTGGGTGTGAACAGCTCTATGCTGACCTGCAGGGACACAGAGTCAAGGTCAAGATGAGGAGGCAAGCTCGAGATGTGTCATGTTCTGTTCAAAGTGGCAGAGACCTTGGAGGCTCTAGGACCAGCTTGTTCACACATCCAGGGATATGCAGGTCACTGACTTACACTTGGCTGCAGATCACTGACCAGCTGCATGCAGAAGACGGTGCTAGAGATTTCAGTCCAAGCATTCTCAACACCGGGACTACTCCAATATATCTTAAAAGTTCACATCTGGAGACAAATTATGTCTTAAGCAACTAAGAAACAACCCTGAGGCAGGGAAGGGTGGTGGACTGTGCCAGTAAGCCCCTGGGGCCCCTGATGGTCACCTGTGCTTTCTTATCCCTGCTAAGCTATGTCCTGTGCCTTTACAAACTCCCTGGGTGAGTGGGTTCTGTGGAACCTTCTGGGTTCTTTCAACTATCCAACCTATGTATTAATGTAGTAATCCATCACCCCACGCCCTTTCTTCCTTCCTACCTGGACACCTGTCCAACTCAACCTCCTCACCTGCTCGTCTACCTTCCTCAACCTGATCCCGCTCAGGCTCAGACCTCCCAAGCCAGGCTCCCTATCCTGCACAGATGCTCTCCTTACCACACTCATGGTTCCATACCTGGCTCTGGACCACCATGCCCACCCCCACCCTCCTACCCTCAAACCTTGAATGTGTCTCTTTTTCTGTTGCACTTACTGACTTTAGGATTCAATCTTTAGGGAATGAAGACGAGAAAGGCAAAGCAAAGGAGCAATTTTACAATTTTAAAAGCATTACCATGATCTCTTCTAACATGTGAAGCTAGATTTTAGACGCTGCATAGCATCTTGCACACATCTATATTTATAAGAGTTAAGCTTGTTCCTGTCCACTAGATATAGCATTCCTTTATCCCTGAGGCATATAGTCTGATATGAAAACAAGAGCAGCCTTCACATAAAACCAGAAGAAAGAGATTGACAAATATGTAAGTTGAGACAGTAGCCAGAGTCATATGAGAACAAACCGGAAATAACAGGAGTTACACAAGAGTTTCTCTCACTTATACATGGACAGTACAGAGTTTCTGGTTTCTTGCTGCCCAGCCATTCCCAATGTGTGAATCCCACCTCACAGTCCAAAGGGGCTGCCTGAGCTTAGCCATCATGTCTATATTCCCCTTAGGAAGATGGAAAGGGGAAAAAACCCTTCTAAGAAATTGCACTTCCACTTATAATACAGTGATGCCTAAATGCAAAAGAGGTGGATTACAAGTGACCACATGTGAGATAAAATTAGGGGTTTTAAAACCAACAAAGATGGTGCACACCAAAACTGGCAGACACTCACACTAAGCAAATATTTCATTTGAGTGTCACAGAAATAATTCTGCTTACCAAAAAAAGACCCTGATAATTCAATATCCTGCCTTAATTTTTCCTAAAATATCAAAACTACCTTAATTAAGAAGAAAAAAACTTTGCTCTTCTCCCAGCTAACATTCATAATGAAAGATTTAATAAGAGAAAGTCAGGTTTTTTCAACTCTTTCATTGGCTTTTCTATTACACAAGCATTTAGCAGGAGAGAAAATGAAGTTTGAAAGTTCTTTTTTTTTTTTAATAGAGAAATGTATGTGTTGTTTCACCTGATCACATTACTACTAATAGATGTATTTTTCTTTCTCATTATTGCTACAGGGCTATATATTAAATAAGAAGGAGAAAAATAAGAACAGAAAAGGCAAAGTGAATAAAAGACCTTTGAGGAAATATTTAGGGCAACAAAAGACTCTGGGCTGGGTCCGCTGGGAAGGCAGTTAAGTTGGACAGAATTGAAATCTCAGAATCAATCACAAAGCCTGTGACAGGCAAAGACCAAAGAGCCAGACGTGTATTCAAGCAGCTGCCACTCCCCTCCACTTGGCTACGCAGAGTCCATTGTGGGTCTTATACTGACACTGCACTGGCTACAAAGAAGGGAGAAAAGGTCTACCAAAATAGAATGGGTTATTTAAAAGTACAAAAGCCACCCCAGTCAATCATGTGGGCAAAATGGAATCAGGTCTCCCCACTGAGCTGCCCTGCTACTTACTCACACACTAGGAAATCTCCCAGTGCAGGGAGACCCTAGCTTCGGGTCCTGCTAGCCATACACTGTCCGGAAGCAGTGGCACCAGAACAGTGAATTATCATGAAAGGTCCTAAAGCAATACTGAACCGTGTTTTGCCCAGGCATTTTCAAAGTAGAATAGACTTCCAAAAGCCAACTAAATAACTGAGAAAATGTGCTGGCATATAGTTAACGCTGCCGTGCCATGGCTCTCATTCTGTCTCTAGCCTTTAGAAATGGTATGTGGGTAGGGAAGGAATAAATTGGGAGACTGGGCCTGGTTATATACATACTACTACTAAAAAATGGTAACTAATAAGGACCTACTATATAGCACAGGGAACTCTATTCAATACTCCATAATGACATATACGGGAAAAGGATCCAAATAAGAGTGGAGATACATATGTATGTATACCTGAATCACTTTGCTGTACACCCGAAACTAACACCTTTGTAAAGCAACTCCAATATACTCCAATATAAAATAAAAACAAACAAGAGCAAATTTTAAAAAGACAAACAAACAAAAAAAAAAGTGGTATGTGGGTGAACTCTGTATCAGGCCAAAATGAACGTGTGGGGAAGAGAATTGCGGGGAGAGGGCTGTTTGAAGGTGAAGGGGTGGAGAAGGGCTAGATAGCTGGTGCTGTGTGTGTGACTGATGATGGTTTATTCTCCGGCCAAGGATGGAATCGGCCAGAAAGTGCTAAATGATCAAAGAAAAACTGGCTGTTTCAATAACTTCCATCAGAGAGCCACGCAGGCACTCACGGACTGGACATTTACCAGGCACGTTCAGCATGGCAACGGTGTCTTCCATGGAGATCTCTGAGAAGTAATGTCAGATGCAGAGAACACACGTATGGACACTAAGGGGGAGAGGCAGGGTGGGGTGAATGGGAGATTAGGACTGACATGCATACGCTACTATGTACAAAACAGACAACTATTTCACACATAGTATACCATTTTATACCCAGTGTACTATTTTATACATGGTATATAGCTCAGGGAACTCTACTCGGTGCTCTGTGTTGATCTAAATGGAAAAGAAATTAAAATTTAAAAAAGAGGGGATATGTGTATACACACAGCTGATGATTAGTTTCTACTAATACTATAAAGCAACTATACCACAGTAGAAAAATTTTAAATAAAAATAAATAAGCAAAAGAAATAAAAAATAAACAGAAGCATCAATGTCAAGCATACATCCTCATTAGATTGGGACAGTCCTAGATTATGCCCAGTGTCCCTCTCAAAACTGTCCTGGTTTGAATGATAAGCCACACAGTCCCTCAATTTAGGCAATAGAGAATACAGAACTGGACGTGGAAGACATACAGAACTTGGAGCTTATGGAAGCAGTTCTAGCCTTATCTGAGCAAAGAAATGAAAAATAAGGAAGGTACAGGACTCGGTGGGCCAGCCAGCATTATAATGGACTACATTCAGAACAATCAAAGGACTAGCCAACACTCCTAGAGAAAGAATCATCATGTCTGGATAATGCATGGAAGCAGATATTATTCCAAATAGGTTCAGCTTTTTTCCCTTCATCATCTAGTAGACAGCGTGAGAGAAATATAAGCAGGATGAAATCTACAGCACCAGATGATGACATGGCAGACCTGCTTTCAAAACAATCCAACAAATCACAGGGATGTGCCACACTGGAAACTGTCTCTCCAGCTTTCAGCCTGGCAAATCAGGAGCAAATTATTCCTCTGGTGGCACTTTAGAAAGGTTTAAAAAGTTCCAGCTTCACAGAATGACATTTATATCCAGAGGAAAAAACACAGCCTAACAGGAATGCTACTTGGAAACGCACGCAGTGACACGGGACGTGACAGTTTGTGCTGCCCTGTCGAAGGCCAGAACTGGGCCTCTCGGTGGCTGAGCTGGCAATGAATCCACCTGCAGTGCAGAAGACCCCGGTTCCATTCCTGAGTCGGGAAGATCTGCTGGAGAAGGGACAGGCTGCCCACTCCAGTGTTCTTAGAGGGCTTCCGTGGTGGCTCAGTTGGTAAAGAATTCGCCCCCAACACGGGAGACTTGGGTTCAATCCCTGGGTTGGGAAGATCCCCTGGCGAAGGGGAATGGCTACCCACTCCAGTATTCTGGCCTGGAGAATTCCATGGCCTGTATAGTTCATGGGGTTGCAAAGAGTCAGACACAACTGAGCGCCTTTCACTGGCTGGTTCCCAGTGAACAATTCTGGAACACTGGTCACCAAAAACTGGACTGTAACCATCAGCTCATTTCACCAGCTGCATTCCCCATGGAAGCAATCAGAAAAACACAGCTACCACCAGAAGACAAATAGTCTACCCCTTTTTGATGACTCTTGAGGGATCAAATACTGCATTGGGAGAACAGCTGTACCCTCCCTGAGATGCTCAGAGAGGGTCGCTTTTGACTTGTTTTACAATTCCAGGGGGACACCCTTCAAATTCAGTGCAGCTCTGTAGATTACACTGCAAACAGGTCACTCTATTCATTCAATTCCTCCCAAAGTGGTTGACGGAAAAGAAGAATTCATTTGAATTGAAAATACAGGATGGTCCAAAAGGCTGTTCTGGCCACTTTGGGTCCCAAGTCTCCACAATGCGTGATTAAAATGCCTGCCCATGTCACATGCTTAAGTTATTTCACCCCAGCAGAAGGATGCAGATTCAGATCTTCTTAAATATGCAGCTTCTGACGATGTATTTAAGTAAAGACAGACAATAAAATATTTGATACCAAGATATAGTTTAAATACCATATTCATCCACACATCCAGAATCCTAAGAAGTATTTCTTTGAATTTTGTTCATAATTTAAAACTTCAGAAAAAACAAATCCATGATATAAAAGCTTTCCTTGACTTCACAACTAAATACTGCAGCGAGGTAGAAGTGTTTTTGTAGCAAGTTTTCAAAACTGGTTACAAGACTGAGTCTTACTTACAGATAAAGGGTCCTTCAACCACAATGACTTGCTTTTTCACTCAACAGAAAGCAATTTATCTGATGATTTTTTAAATGTGACATCTCATTCTATATAAGAGCAGAGAATTCAGATGTACTGAGAATCCCCATAAGATGGTCACTGACTGAGGCTTTTGTGTCTACAGGGACATTAAGTCAAAAGATGCTAGACCCAGAGCACTGTGTTACTGACAAGGCAGAGCCAACATCCTTCCCGTCCAAACACATCACCTTACAGTCTCTCCTTCAGGAACAAAGACAAAGAAAAACTTTAAATTCAAAAATGCCCAGGAGAATTAAAGAGGAAAATACAAGTACACAGTTATTTATTGCTGTCAGGGGATGTGTAGGGTGATATGAATAAATGCTCTGTGAATTACAAACTGTTTGCAAGGCACTGTATTTGGTTGGTGTTGACAGAGATAGAAAATGCATGAAGACGTAGTTACTGTCCTCAAGGAGTTTATAACAGGAAAAGTGAAAGTGAAGTCGCTCAGTCGTGTCCAACTCTTTGCGACCCCATGGACTGTAACCCACCAGGCTCCTCCGTCCATGGGATTTTCCAGGCAAGAGTACTGGAGTGGGGTGCCATTGCCTTCTCCGGAGGCTCTTCCCGACCCAGGGATCGAAGCCGGGTCTCCCGCATTGGAGGCAGACGCTTTACCGTCTGAGCCACCAGGGAGGTCTATAACAAGGGAAGGTAACAAAAACCTATGACACATTGTCTACACATGCCACATCTTTATCCGCTCTTCCACTGATGGACATTTAGTTGCTCAGCGGCGTATTAGCCATAGAAAGGAACGAAACTGGCTCATCTGTAGAGATGTGAATGGACCTAGAGATTGTCATGCAGAGTGAGGTGAGTCAGAAAGAGAAAAACAAATGTATGGACAGGAGGGGGGAAGCGGGGTGGGAGGAACTGGGAGAGTGGGACTGACCCATGCACACTGCTGACACCATTAAACACTAGATTACTAATGAGAGCCTACTGTGCAGCACAGGGAGCCCTACTCAGCGCTCTGTGGTGACTGGAATGGGAAGGACGTCCTAAAGGGAGGGGTGCACGCACACACACAGCTGGTTCACTCTGCTATACAGCAGACGCTAACACAGCACGGTGAAGCAACTGTACTCCAACAAATATTAAAAATTTTTAAAAATAAATAATTTCCTTTGTTCATCTCAAAAAAACAAAAACCTGTGATACAGGCAGACGAGCAGCACCTTAAGGAGGTAAGCTGATTACAAACTCCCATTTAAAAGGAAATGTTGGAAGGTTTTTTTTCAGGCTTCTCAGTCCATGGGATTTCTCAGGCAAGAATACTGGAGTGGGTTGCCATTTCCTTCTCCAGGGGATCTTCCCGACCCAGAAATCGAATCTGGTTCTCATGCATTACAGGCAGATCCTTTCTCCGATGGAGCCACCGTACTTCCTATATCAATATGTTATGCTGGGCACTGAATCACCACTTGTAAGAATCAAAAATGTTAAAGTAGTCATGACAAGAATGTTTATCACTTAACATGTGCTGCCATGGTTCTAAGAATTTTATTACCTCATTTAGCCATCACAGTAGGAATAGGGCTTCCGCAGTGGCTTAGAGGGTAAAGCGTCTGTCTGCAATGTGGGAGACCCGGGTTTGATCCCTGAGTCGGGAAGATCCCCTGGAGAAGGAGATGGCACCCCACTCCAGTACTCTTGCCTGGAAAATCCCATGGATGGAGGAGCCTGGTAGGCTGCAGTCCACAGGGTCACAAAGAGTCAGACACAACTGAGTCACTTCACTTTCACTTTTCACTTTTATTCCTCACAGTAACCCTAACAGATATAGCACTATTATTCTCTGCCTCCTTCCCAATTTTTTGGGTGAGGGAAAGGAGATCCAGAGAAGTTAGACAGCCTGCTCACAGTTTCAGCTCTAGGAAATAGAGAAGACTCTTTACAAGCCGTCTCCAAACGAGAATCTGATTAATTCTGACTGTATTTTTCTACGGGAGAAGGCAATGGCACCCCACTCCAGTACTCTTGCCTGGAAAATCCCATGGATGGAGGAGCCTGGTAGGCTGTAGTCCATGGGGTCATGGAGAGTCCACACGACTGAGCAACTTCACTTGCACTTTTCACTTTCATGCACTGGAGAAGGAAATGGCAACCCACTCCAGTGTTCTTGCCTGGAGAATCCCAGGGACGGGGGGAGCCTGGTGGGCTGCCGTCTATGGGGTCACACAGAGTCGGACACAACTGAAGTGACTTAGCAGCAGCAGCAGCAGTACTCTTCTACAAGCCAAACAAATCCAGCAAATAGCCACAAACAGAAGACTGTATATCATTTTAAGATGTCCAAAAGAGAATGCCTGGACTTGAGGTAAAAAAAAAAAATCTTTCCAGCATCTAGGAAAAAAAGACATAAGAAAATAAAATCAGATCATCAGACTTCTAGACAGCAAGGCTTTACACCAAAAAAAAAAAAAAAAACCAGGATAACACACTAACAATACTCCAAGAAATAAATTATGAGTCTCAGTTAAGGCTGACTTTCAAGTAAAAAGGCCCAAACTGTAGTCAATAAGCACAATGCTGGTGATTACGCTTCCCTGGTGGCTTAAATGGTAAAGATCTCGCCTGCAATGCTGGAGACTTTGGTTCAGTCCCTGGGTTGGGAAGATCCCCTGGAGAAGGAAACGGCTACCCACTCCAGTATTCTCGCCTAGAGAATCCCATGGACAGAAGAACCCGGTGGGATACAGTCCATGGGACTGCAAAGAGTCGGACACGACTGACTGACTAACACTTTCACTGATGATATCCTCTTGAGTGCTCCTGAGCAAACTACCAGAGTACATGTTTCAGACATTCAAAATGATTAGAGATACTGAACTGAGGGCTGTATCTGATGAGCATGATGAGCATGAAAGACACAAGTTCCTGGGTGGTGGGTTCTTACCAAGGGAGCCTGAGTGAAAGGGACACATGTCCCTTCCAGACCAAGACCCTCAGGGCAGGAGGTTTGCTGAGACCTCTGAGTGCTGGCTGCCCAGCTCTGAGCCAGCAGATGCAGACATCGCCCTGTGTGGCACGGAGAAAGGAACAGAAGAAGTGGAGATCCTTGAAGACTACCAGGAGCAGAGAGGCATACTCATCCAAAGCTGTGCTGTGAAGGAGAAAACACTTTTTAAATTCTTTAAGCCAGGGGTCCCCAATCCTCAGGCCATGAACCAGTACGGGTACCAGGTACTTGGCCTGTGGAATTTCCTAAGTGACAGAGCAAGGAAGCTTTGTTATGTTAATGAGATGACTTCTGGAGGCTGGTAGCCAGGGCAGCCAGACCTGTGACAGGAGGACTGGAACCACCCTAGCGAATCAATTCTTTCTAACTTGATCTGAAGAGTCAGTGCAACCAACCCCAAGGAAAATCACAGCACATTTATTTTATGAATGTCAGCAAACTAATCCTAAAAGCGATATGGAAAGGCAAAAGGCTCCAAGTAGCCAATAAAATACTGAAAAAGAAAAACTCAGAAAATTGTCACGTCCCAACACAAAACTTACTGTATATAGCCACAGCCAACAATGGGTGAGAAAACAGACCAATGAAACATTACAGAACCAGGAAGTAGACTCACACAGATAAAATCAACTGGTCTCTGACAAGGGAGCAAAGGCACTTCAATGGGAAAAGGAAAATGTTTTCCACCAATGGTGCTGGAACTTGACATCTATATAAGAAGAAAAAGAGAAGAAAGAACCTAGACACAAAACTTTTAACTTGGAGAAATATTAACTCAAAGTGGTTCACTCTCTTAAATGTAAAATGTAAAAGCATGAAGTCCTAGAGGGAAAATCTAGGCAGTCCTTGACCTGGAAATAATGTCTTAGATACAACACTAAAAGCATTATCAGGAAAAAAAAAAAAAGAAAGAAAAAAAGGTGTGTTAACTGGCTGGGAATTCATTAAACACACTTCTCCTCTGTAAAAGACAATAAAATGGAAAGGAGAGCCACAGACTGAGACAAAAGTTTTTGCAAAACACGTATCTGATATAGACGTCTTTGTAAAATACATCAAGAAATTTTAAATAAGAAAGCAAACCACCCAATGAAAAAATGGGCCACGATTCATACTCTATGCAAGTATTAAGTCACGAAACACTACACCTGAAACAACTGTTGTACATCAACTACATTTCAATAAAAAATAATAATGTAAAGCATAACAGAAAAGAAAACCTACACAAAATAGACTTCACTTAAAAAAAAAAAAGGCCGAAGACCTTAATAGATACCACAAAGAAGATGAACAGATGGCAAACAAATATATGAAAAGGTTTTCCCCATCACCTGCCATGAGAGCACGGCCCACTAAAACAATGAGATTGAGAGTCAACTCCTAGGCGGATTGATAAGAAGTGCAGGGTCCCCAAGGAGAAAAGGGTCTGGGGCGCTCGAAGTGGAGACAGGGATCTGGAGTTCTCAAGGAGAAAAGGACAAATTTTTTTTCCTCTACATTCTCTAGTCTTAGTCAATTACACAACTCAGTTTAAACTCTGTACCAGGGATTACACAACAACAATGTATCCTGCTGGGGGACAGTCTTCACCTTCTGAAAACCTTCTGACTAATCCTGGTATCTTAGAATGTATATTATGGGAGTGAGTCTGGTAGGATCCTTCTATTGTTAAAATTCTCATCTTGTTATCCTGAAATGCAAATTGTGGGAGTGGGTCTTGGTAAAATTTTCACAAACTTTTGAGACATTCTTTTCATTCATTGTAATAACTAATTAAAAAATATATAACTCCCTTGCTAACACTAGAGGGGGGCACCCTCCATCCCCCTTCTGATGTCTGTGTCAGTTTTCTCTATCTCTTTTACACTTAAAATAAAACTTTATTACACAAAAGCTCTGAGTGATCAAGCCTCATCTCTGGCCCCAGATTAAGTTCTTCTCTTCCGGAGGCCAAGAATCCCAGCGTCTTTCGTGGTTCAGCAACAACCTTTCAAGATACTGCTACAAGTCTATTAGGATGGCCAAAATCAAGAACACTGAGAACACCAAATATTGAGAAGGATGTGGAGCAACAGCAACTCTTATTCATGGTTGGGGGACGTATGTGTGAAATGGCTCAGCTCCTTGGAAGTCCGTGTGTTGGTTTCTTAGGACACCAAGCATATTCTTACCATACAACCCAGCAGTTGTGCTCCTTCGCGTTTATCCAAAGGAGCCAAAGAACCACGTTCTCACAAAAATCTGCACATGCATGTTTATAGCAGCTTTTCTCAGACAAAACTGGAAAGCAACCAAGATGTCCTTCAATAGGTGAGAGGACAAGCAAGGCGTGGTGCGTCCAGACAACCGAACTGTAGTCAATAATAAAAACATACAAGCTAGCAAGCCAAGCCAAGACACAGAAGAACCTGAAACGAATATGACTCAGTCAAAGAAGCCTTTCTTTAAAGGTTACGTATTACACGGCTTCAACTATGTCACATTCTAGAAAATGCAAAACTATAGAGACATAAAATTTCAGTGATTGCCTGGGGTTCGGTGTCAGGTAAGTAGGAAGAGAGCGGGGGGGTGGGGACCACAAAGGGTATTCAGGGCAGTGGAACTACTCCAGAGGACACTATGAATCTGTGAAAAGCCACTAAATGTCTGTGTTTCTGCTTTGCAAATAGGTTCATTTGTTCAATTTTTCTAGATTCCACACATATGCAGTAATAAACGATGTTTGCTTCTCTCTTTCTGGCTTATTTCACTCCATCTCTAGGTCCACCCACATCCCTGCAAATGGCACGATTTCATTCTTTTTATGGCTGAATATTCCACTGCATATATGTACCACATCTTTATGTATTCCTCTGCTGATGGACACTTAGGTTGCTTCCGTGTCCTGGGTATCATAAGCAGTGCTGCAGTGAACACCGGGGGGCACGTCTCTTTTGGACTATGTTTTCTCCAGGCACATCCCCAGGAATAGGATTGCTGGTCCATACAGATGATTCATTTGCTGTACAGCAGAAGCACCACACTGTAAAGCAACTATACTCTAATAAATTTTTTAAAGCCATCACGTGTTACAACATAGAGCGCAGACAACAATGTAAACTGCAAATTTTAGTTAATAATAAATCAATGCTGCTTCACCAAATGTAACAAAAGTACCACTCCAATGCCAGATTTTAACAACAGGGGAAACTGTGGAGGTTTAATAACAGGGAAAACTGTTGTAAAAAATGAAGTATGGTTGTTTTTATTTTTTAAAAAAAGGAGAATGGGGAGAGAATATGCACGAAACAACTGTTTCCAGCAGTATCTAGGTGGCAGTATCAGCACTGTTAACTGTGTGTAATTGCCCAATTGTGTGTAAGGTACCACAAAGGTACTAACTGTGAGATAGTCTAACATCATTAGCATCCTTGAGAATCAGAATTCTCCGAGTGGAAGAAAACTAGACACACAGCATTGAAGAAGTTCAGTAAAGGCCTTGCAGTGTCATATTTGAACTGGACCCACCAGTACAAAGTCTTTAAGTATTTTAATTTTTATATAGCAGACACAGGGGTGGGGAAGGAGATGGTGGGATGAATTGAGAGAGTGGCATTGACATATAATACACTACCATGTGTAAAACAGATAGCTGGTGGGAAGCTCCTATATGCCACAGGGGACTCAGCTTGGTGCTCTGTGGGTGACCTAGAGCGGTGGGATGGGATATATATATATATGTACAAATATGGCTGATTTATTTCTGAGAAACCAACACAACATTATAAAGCAATTACACTCCAATAAAAAAGGAACGTTATTAAGCCTTTGCCAGTCATTATGTTTCAAATATTTCCCCCATATTTGGGACCCTTGCTTACATTTTAAAGAGTGTCCAAGGGCACACCCCACGACCTAGAAACTCCAGCCCTAACCTGTGACCAACAGAAAGGAACCCGTGCGCTGACACGGCCACAGCAGCAGTACTGGTGCCAGCCCTAGCCTGGGAGCCAGCAGCAGCAGAACAGAGGCGGGAACTGAGGCTGTCACACCCCGGATCTGTTAACCAGCATCATGACACAAATGAACCTCGTGAACAAGATGCCGAGCATGAGAACCAAACAGCGGAGATCGCACTGTAAGCCCTCCTTCCTTTGAACGATGCCAATCAACTGGCAAAGGAAATCTACGCTGTCAAGAGTCAGGACCCTGTCTTGACTCTCAAGATTCAGGAGGTGCCGATCGCCTTCAGTTTCTTGAAGATCTGTCACGCTGTACGGTCACATGTGCAGTTACCTACAGGAACACTCTGATTAAGGCATTTGAAGTGGAGCTTTTTAAAAAACAATGTGTGTCTGGGGAGGAAGAAGACTGCTGTTTCCTGAGCCCAGTCTGCTGGAGCATGGGAAGGTCAGATCCCTGAATACATTCCTCGATGGATACGGAATCAGCAGCCCATACAGGTCAGGGAGGCGGCTTCCAGAGCCAGCAGGAACTCAGTGGACGCTTGCAGAATTAGTGGTTTCATCTTTGTATGTGCACCTGACTCTCAAAAATGTTCGTGACATCAGAGAGGCAGAAAGCATGAGCTACAGCACAGCTTCGGAAGTCTGACTGCCTGGCTTCAAGTCTACTACTTATTAGTGTACTAATACTCAAACACTTACTAGCGTGCTGAAGCTCTGGAAATCTCTGGGCCCTCAGCTGCAAACTGGATAGTGAGAACAATGACGATGATGACAACAATCCTAATGGAGCTGTGAGGTTTAAGAGAAATAATCCAGGGACCTCCTGGTGATCCAGTGACGAAGACTTCTCTCCGAGGGCAGGCGGCCTGAGTATGATCCCTAGTCAGGGAATGAGATCCCACATGCTGCAACTAAGATCAAAGATCCTGTGTGTCCAACAAAGACTCAGCAAAGCCAAATAATATTAAAAAAAGAAATAATCTCTATGCAGAGCTGCACACAATGCCCGGCATGTGGTAAGCAGTGTGCGCGTGTATGGATTAATACACTCATGTATATAGCTTCAGTTACCTATTATTTTTATCCTTCTAGTAAAGAGTGTACAACTTGAAGAATACATAATAGGCTGCATAGGCATCTTTTACAAAGCCTGAATATGAAAATATTCACAGCTCTAAAAAATCAACTTGTCTATGCAAACATCTGCACAACAACCATTTAGATACTGAGGTTGCAAACTGTGTCACCAATTTCTGCCTATTTCTGCACTATGCTCTGAAAAACCAAGCGTCCAAGACCCCCTCCAATTCACTACCTGGTCTGAGGTGTGCCTCTCATTAGCCCATTTTACGCTTAAGAACTGTTCTGAGTCTGGAGGCACCGTTAATGCATACGCACAGAAACATATTAAGTGAAGAGGCTCTTGATGAATAACAGGTAAACTGCAACTACAGTTACTATTTCATGCAACCCAGGTTTATTCTACTGTGATATATGAAGACAGAAAAAATGAATTAGCACATAGTAAAAAAAAAAAAAACCAACTCATATGTGACTATTAAATGCAATCAAGAATAACAGCTTTTCACAAAAGCCTTAAGAAACTAGGACGTTCAGAATTAACCCTGACCAGACAGGGACGAAGTTGCTTCTACTGTTTTCTTCTTCAGTTCGAGTCCTGCAAGCTGGAGGGTTGCAAGAATGATGCATTTTCTTGGCCTAACACAGTGTTTGCTTTTTTAATTGGAGGATAACTAACTGCCTTACAATGTTGTGTTTCTGCTATACAACAAAGTGACTCAGCTTTAAGTACACATATATCCCCTCTCTCTTGATGCTTTTTGTTTCTTAATGCCACAATCTATTTCTGGACTCTCCTATTCCACTGGTCTACCTGTCTGCTCTTACACCAATACAGTCCCTAGGACAGTGTTTTTAAAGAATTCTGAAACTGACTTGGCATGAGGTAAGCCCCGCCAGTCCAGCTTAACCGTGGAAGCCATCATTCCTTAAGGCCTGAGCCACACAGCACAAGACTGCAGAACACAGCTGTCAGACACACCCAGGTGTGTGTAACGTGTGAGGCTGGGATTTTCTCAACCTTCTGTCTGCTCGTGTGTGAAACACTGACGATCACCATCTGCACCAGAGGCTGATGTGAGAAGCACTCACGTGTGTACCACTCAGAACCTCTGATGTAGATGTGGTGGGCTGATGGTGGCCCTTCAAAGTCCTCTGGTGAAGCCCTGACCCTGAGACTGTATTTGGAGTCAGAACTTTCAAAGCGTAATGAAATAACGAAGCCACTAAGGTAGGCCATAATCCAAGTTGAATGGCATCGTCTCGGGCACAGGAAGTGGACACAGAGAGAGTCTAGGAGCCCATGTCAGCAGAGGCCACAGACTGAAGGTAGCTGTCCGCAAAGGAGAAAGGCCTCAGAAGAAACCAGCCCTGCCGACACTACCACCTGAGACTTCTGGCCTCCAAAACTGAGAACAGTCACCGTCTGTTGCTGAAGCCCCTTGGTCTGCAGTGCGCTACAAGGCAGCCCTGTTGCTGCTGTTCAGTCGTGTTCAGCTCTCTGTGACCCCATGGACTACAGCACACTGGGCTTCCCTGTCCTTCACTAGTTCCCGGAGTTTCCTCAAACTCATGTCCATTGAATCAGTGATGCCATCCAACAATCTCACCCTCTGTCATCCCTCCTCCTCCTGCCTTCAATCTTTCCCAGCATCAGGGTCTTTTCCAGTGAGCCGGCTCTTCGCATCAGGTGGCCAAAGTATCCCTATGGTGGCCCTAGCAGACTAATAAAGCAGACGATGTTATGCTATCATTTATCTTTTGAGCTTTATTGACGCCTCAAATCCAAAACACTGTTTTACACTGTTTAGCATCACACACTGATGAAATCTGCCCGAAGGGGAGCCGGCATATTCCACTTCGCCCCCATCTTTCACTGGGAAACATGCTGACTGATCAGCAGCTCTCTGTCCAGAAGACTCTGCGCTGTCAGAGGAGACTCCAGGTCCACAAGGCAGTGCACAAGCCAGCATCAACAATGCTCTGGGCCAGAGAGTTCATAACAAACTGCCTGGAGGTTTCTCAAAGCATGAGCTTCACAGATCAAGTGACATAAACGAAGGGATCTCCTGACCTGAAGAAAGAGACGTGATGAGGAGGGAGGAAGCGAGTGCCCAGGTGGCAGTGGACACTGGGGCAGGAGAGGCTGTATTTAGTCTTCTGAGGGACCTGGAGCAAAATGCAGAGGCTTGGCACTGCCCCCTACTGGCCACGCACGGGCTCTACATGGACTGCTCTTGCAACATTTTTATGCTCTTTGGCTGAAACAAACAAACCAACCTGTGCAGACTTGTTATTCAAAGAAGCAACAGACCTTTATGCAATGTAAAAATATCATCTCTAGCTTCTGCTCTATGATAGTGGATCTTATTATATTTAGACTAGGTTTTCTTTAAACCAGGCTCGTGTACATTTAGGGAAGGGAGAGATGGGGTCTGGTTTTGAAGTACTATTCTTATCAATTCTAGCACTGGTTTTCACAATCAATGGCACCCCACTCCAGTACTCTTGCCTGGAAAATCCCATGGATGGAGGAGCCTGGTTGGCCGCAGTCCATGGGGTCGCTAAGAATCGGACACGACTGAAGCGACTTAGCAGCAGCAGCAAAAACGCAAAGCAGTGGACGTTATGGTTTCTTACGGCGACAATCTACTTCTGATCTATTAAACAGCCTATAGTTTTCTTAGAAGAGCATGTATTAATTCATCACTGGATAATTTAGAGCATCAGTAAGGAAGAAAGTCCCAGAGAGACTCGATTTACATACTGTCCATCATGAAAAAAAATACACTCAATACTGGATGGCAAATAATATTTTAATTATTAACTGAAAACCTGCCAATGGTTTTGATATCTACCTCTTATGCTCAACAGACCCAGGCCCATCACAATCAAAATCCTGTGAAACACCCTGCTGCCCCCTCAGCGACTCCTTCAGTGTCTGCGGCCCTGCACTTGCCATGTGTGGTCACCTATTTCGCTGCTGACTTGTCACGCTCTGTGGGCCCACCTTTCCCGGGATTTGTGACAGCGAGACTAGCTGGGCGAGGCCACCACCGAGAATCTCAGAAACTAAAGAGATGCTGTTTTGCAGTTTTTACACCATCATAGATAAAACACATTTTTAAATACTAATAATAGAATTCCCCGGTAGTGCAGTGGTTAGGACTGCATGTTTCCACGGCCGGGGGCAGAGGTTCAATCCCAAGTCAGGGAACTAAGATCCTGTATTCCAATGTCTCAGACAAAATGTAAAAGTAAAAAATAAATAAATTTTAAATAGTCCTATCACGATGAAAATCCCCAACAGGCACCACATTCCTGGGTTAACAACTCCTCCAGATAACCAAGCCAGGATTACATCTGTTGATTCTTTTGTAGACTCCTTTAGAAAAACAATTCCCTCACAGGTGGTTGAATTTTTTCTTTTAAAATTTATCTGAGAGATATTTAAGTCCTAGCTGGGGTGGAAAAAAAAAAACCTGATAAAAGTCTGACACCCAGAATGCAATAAATGTGAAGAGATTAAAAAGTCACAAAAGTCTTAAAAGAAATGAAAAACAGTCTGTCTGGCTCCTGAGACTTCCAGGAAGCTGATTACAGAACCCTTCAAGAGTAACTTTATCATCCAGGTGAAGAGTTGCTGCATGGGAGAGAGTTTCCTCATGAAATCTCTTTAATAAAAAGTACAAAATTATACCATTCCTCCTGGAAGCTTTAAGGAGAACATGTGTGATTACATACCATGCAGAAAAAAAAAAAAGGAAAAGAAATAAAATGAGGGACTCCCCTGGTAGTTAAGACTCCGTACTTCCACTGCAGGGGTTGAAGGTTCAATCCCTGGTCAGGCAACTAAGATCCCACATGCCGTGTGGTGTGGCCATAAAAATAAAAGGTTTAAAAAATGAAAGAAGGAAAATGAGGGATCATTTCAGAGAAACAGTATATGGAAATCCCTGAAAACCCCACCCAAAGGGCTAAAACACACCAGATTCCATTAAGCTGCACAGAAAACATCAACACATAACACACACAGATGTCTTACCTTGTCTACCTAACCAGGCTATTCTTGGTTCAGACCATCGACTGTGCTGGGACTGGTTATATCTGAGGCTTACACACTCTCTCTGGACATTCGTATGAACAGTTAATAGTCACTGTGTACTCAGTACTGGACTCGGTGCTAAGCACTTGACATGAAGCCATGCACGCAGGTCTAAACCAGTGCCAAGTGGATACTTGGGCTATACTGTGCTAAGTCCCTTCAGTCGTGTGTGACTCTTTGCGACCCTATGAACTGTAGCCCCCCCAGGCTCCTCTGTCCATGGGGATTCCCCAGGCAAGAATACTGGAGTGGCTGCCATGCCCTCCTCCAGGCGGTCTTCTGACCTAGGGATCGAACCCTTAGCTCTTACATCTCCTGCTCTGGCAGGTAGGTTCTTTACCACCAGCGCCACCTGTACTTATGTTTCCATCTAATGATGAGGCACTCGAGGCTCAGAAAGGTTAAGTCGTTTCTCTAACACGGTAATAAGATGGACAATCTGAACCCAGTCTATTCGGCTCCAAGGCCCCACTTGTAAGCACTGGACCATGTCTGCCTCTCAGGGTCAGATCTGACCATCCCCAGAACCCAGCTGGACTGACAGAAAACTCTAAAACCTGGCTGATGTCTGTTTCCAGCCTAGGAAGTTTTCTTATCAGAAAGCTTTTGGTACCTCAACTCCAAAGTTGCATCTTTGAAAGGCAACTTACTGCCTTGGTGCAAGGAAAGTGCTGCGTTTATAAGACAACTTTCTAAGCAGCAACAAAGCCGATTTCCTATGCTTAGAATAAGTACGCAACAGCCACTCTTAGATTCAAAGCTTAATTCCTGCTCTTAGAGAAACTAAAAGTAAAGATAACAAAGAGAGGACTTCCCTGGTGGTCCAGCGGCTAAGACTGCACTTCCACTGCAGGGGCATGGATCCGCTCGGAAACTAAGATCCCGTATGCCACACAGTATGGCAAAAACAAATAAATAAAAATAATAACTAAAAAAGATGGTGAAGGGAAAGCTTGAGATACAATAACCATTCTCTGTCCATGGAAATAAGCTGTTCCCTGGGTTCAATCTTGTAACTAGCACATAAAACCTTGGGGACCTCCCCCACAGTTCAGCGGTTAGGACCTGGCATTTTCACAGCTGTGCCTGGGTTTAATCCCTGGTCGGGGAAGTTAGGTCCCACAAGCTGAACGGACAAAATAAATTCAAAAAAATAAAAAGTAAAACCTCATGATTACAGTCAAAATTTTATAAGCAAAAGACTACGGGAATCCTTATAGTACAGCTAACGTGATCATGCCAAATATTTTAATATCTAAGATATTAAAGGACATGGAATAAACATTCTGTACAATACTGACCACTGAGCCCCAGTGGAGGGTGGGGTCCTGAAGGCATCCTGGGACCCTCCAGACTCCAGAAGTCAGGGAGGTTTTGGCAGAAAGCAGTCACTTCTTAGGTCTAGCCCACTCCAGAGGATGGAGGTGAAGTGTCCAAATTCACTGCCACTCAACTCCCCAAGAAGCACTCTTGCTCTTCCTGAAGTGACTTCTCCAGGAAAATGTTAAGAATGACCTTGCTTTTCAGCACCTAATATTACACCGGAAGCAGCTTTTTCAGGAAGCAAGTGGCTATCTTTTCTTCTTCAATACAAGCCAAGGCTTCAAAGAGATAAAACAACTGAACTGGAATAGCTCCGCCACTCTCCTGACTTACAAATAGAACAGAGAGAGCCCTCTTCAAAGCTGAGGAGTATGAAGTTCCTCTAGTGAGAGCAACATTTTTTCAAGCCCATGAGAGAGACATCCTGAGCAGAGAGCTGTGGGGCCAAGGGCACAGCTGAGCCAGGCCTCCTGCTTGCGCCTCAGCATCTTTTTCTGACGCTGCCGTGTGCCCAATGACCTCTGTGACCCTGCAGGGCAGGGCCAGTGAGGCGAAACATCGATGTTCCCAACCATCAATCAGTTCAGTACCTGAGACCGCTGCTCTGTTGCTGCCACCAAGAAGCCACCACCACTGAGAAGTCAACACATTACAGGAGGCTGAGATGCTAACCTTCCTGGCAGGTGTCTTCCGAAGGACTATCGAATGCAAATCACCTACAGTTTTCCATTCCCTGGCCTTCTATAGAGATATATCCATGACACCAACCCTGATCTCTGTCCAAGGCACAAACCTGAAGGCATCTGAGATTGCAATCCCTGGTTTAAAGGAGAGAGTTGCAATAAGATGCCTGTTACAGGAAAACAACACTGAAAGCAATACAGTGTTTAAAGTACAGGGGCAGTTAGGGGGAAGGATGGGGAAAGAGATAGTTAGGGAGTCTGAGATTGGCCTGTATACTCTGCTATATTTAAAATGGGTAACCAAAAAGGACCTACTGTGTAGCACAGGGAACTCTGCTCAATGTTATGTGGCAGCCTGGATGGGAGGGGAATTGGGGGGAGAATGGATACATGTAAATGTATCACTGAGTTCCTTCGCTGTCCACCTGAAACTATCACAACATTATTAATCGGCTATACTCCAATACAAAATAAAAACTTCAGGGCAGTACAAGGGCAGCGAAAGTGGAGGTGAGAGGGAACGTAAGGAAGACAGCGCAATAGGACAGGAAGAAGAAACAAAAGCCTGAACGACGTCAGAAGAAAAAAAACGGAAAAAGATAATGAGTCAAGAAATGTTTACCTTACTTATCATGTAACTTTCATGTGGAAAAAAAGAATGGAAAATGATCCAGAAATAATTTCCCATTAAAAAACCAAGTGACACATGAAAAGATGCCCAATATCACTAATTATTAGAGAAATGCAAACCAAAACTACAATGAGGTATCGCCTCACGCTGATCAAAATGGCCATCATCAAAATGTCTACAAACAAACAATAAATGCTGGAGAGACTGTAGAGAAAAGGGAACCCGCCTACTCTGCTAGTGGGAATGTAAATTGACAGAGGCTCTACAGAGAACACTATGGAGGGTCCTTGCAAAAAAGCTAAAAATTGAGCTACCATGTGATCCAGCAATCCCGCTCCTGGGCTTATAACTGGAGAAAAACATGTTTCAAAAGGATACAATGTTCAGCACTGTGTATAATAGCCAGGACATGGAAGCAACCTAAATGTCCATTGACAGAGGAACGGATAAAGATGTGATACATATGTACAATGGAATACTACTCTGCCATGAAAGAGAATGAAATGTGATTTGTGGTGAACCATTGATAGACACTGAGTGAAGTCAAACAGAGAAAGACAAATATCATGTGGTATCAATTTTATGGGAACTCTAAAAAAAAAAAAATGATACAAATGAACCTATTTACAAAACGGAGTCACAGATGTAGAAAACGTCCCCAAGGGGGAAGGGGAGGAAAACTGGGAAATTGGGTTTGACATATACTCACTACTATGTATAAGACAACTAATGAGGACCTACTGTATAGCACAGAGAACTCTATTTAGTACTCTATAATGACTTCTATGGGAAAAACATCTAAAAAGGGTGGGTGTATGTATCTGTATAACTGAATCACTTTGCTGTACACAGAAACCAGCACATTATAAATCAGCTATGCTCCAATAAAAGTTATTTAAAAAAAAAACAAAAAACAAAAAAACACCAAGTGGCTATTTAGTAAACTGTGGAAAATCCACCCAAAAACCATCAATCAGCATGGACAAATGATGAGATCCAGCAGCTACAAGTCCGTGTAATTCTTAACCTGGCTCTCGTGCCCGTTTTCCAGCTGAGAGAACAAATCTGACTGCAAGCGTTCTGAGCTAAGCCCTAGACAAGTGCCCTTCACAAGCACCAGCTGGGGTGGAAACCATCTGAATGTCTCACGCTGCCACCAACAGTTACTCGTTAAACTGATAAACCCACCCTCTCCGAGAGGAAGGCCCTCCGGAGAACTTACACAGGCCGTTGACGTCCAGCATGTTAGAGATACCCCGGTCACTCATGTCCACTTCCGGCTGGTTCTTCTCCCGGCTCTCTTCCACCAACTTTTTCAGAGACTTGGACATGACCTGTACCAAACAACAAAGCACGTGGGCGACGGCCAGAAGCGTGCAGGGAGAGAAATGAGGGAGCCCCTGGCTGGCACTCTCCAGTTTTCCCCAGGTCTTGGGAAGTGGGCAGCGGCGGGCAGGGTCTGGGAACGAGGATGGGGGTGGGGAGCGAGGGACAGAGAAGTGGGGAGGGTCCAGCACTATTCCCGCCGCGGACAGAGAAGCGAACACAACTGCAACCACACACACACTCACTGCGGAGGGCTGCACCTAACAGACAGAAACTACAGACTGCTGCAGGGCTCACTCCGGTGGCCAGCGAGAGATGCGCTCGGTCGGTGGTAGAACGAGCACCCAGACGAGGAACACGCCCTGTCCCGGCACTCCGCGCAGGCGCGCATCGGACCCCTGGCAACTCCAGGCCCCGCCCGCGCCCGGCCCTTCCCTAATTAGGAGAACAGCTTACTAGACGTGGCTCAGGGTGAGGCTCCGCCCATAAAAGAATGCGTGCCCTGCGGATAGCCAATCATGTATGCTGTCCGGCCTGGAGACTCCGCCCCACCCGTGGGTAGTGCCCCGCCCCCCAGATTAGGCTTCCGATCCGAGAGAAGCCGACGCGTGCGCAGGCTCAATGTGTAGATGGAAGCCAGAGTGCTGTGGGCGGAATTAGGGAAGTTTGGGCCGGGGTTCAGGCTGGCTCAGGGACAAGTGACAAGTCAATATTCTCTCAATGTGCTACTTCTTTAACTTACTGGAAGTTGCTACCCTGAATCCTTTCCCCACACTTGTACCTCCCAGTACATTTTGAGCTCCAGAAAGCAAGAATTGTCTGATGGTCTGTGTGTCCCTGGCCTCCAGGTCGCATCCTGGAGCCTTGAGTCACAGGACAGGGAATAGACATGATAAATACGTGACCCCTGTGTTCTTATGCTATGTCATAGCTTAGTTTGCTTTCTGTTGAATGATGATTTCCTCGAACAATTTTGTGGGTTTTTTTAAACTGGAATTTGTTTTTTTTTCTTCTTATAACCTTAAGCCTTTCATTACTCTCCACTGTTTGAAATACAATGGATTCTTCTGAAGACTTTAGGAACCTACTAATACACTGCTGTAACTTGGACTGATTCTTTGTCCTTCTAGCTGAGAGATTGTAACTTTTTTAAACTTGGTTCCTGCGTTTAAACAGACATTTCTCCTAGTCACCTTGCTAACTATTCTCAAGCAACCTTCTCTAAAAGGATGTATAAGAGGCACAAATGTTAAGTAGTTGCATGTTTTTAAATGTCCTTTTTCTGCCCACGCCCCTCATGGAATTCTAGGTTCAAAATCAGTTTCTCTTAAATCTCAATGGCATAGTTCCAGTGACTTCTGCTTTCAATGTTGATGCCCAGAAACGTCTCCTTAAATCTTTGCAGGAAACTATTTTTTTCCCTTGAGAAGCATTTGTGATCTTTTTATTATTCATCACCATAATCTCTCTGATGGAAGCTCTTTTTTTGTTTAATCTGTTCAGTGCTCATTGGGTTGTTTTCAGAGGATGATTCATTTCTCTCTTCCTCTCTGGAAATTGTTTTCAGTTAATTCTTTTGAAATTTCCTACCATTTTCTATGATACATCACTCTTGGAAATCTTTTCATATGGCAGCTTCCTGGGCCAGTTTTCAGTAGCTGGGTTTCTTTTCCCCCCTCATATATTTAACACTCCCCCCTACACACACACACACACACACACACACACACACACACAAACTTTTTAACTAACGTTCTGGAAGATTTTATCTGTTTTATCTTGCAAAGATATTAACTTTTTTAAAGCTATTAAATTTTTTAAAGTTGTTTTGACCATTAATGAAATATGCTTCTTAAGCCCTCCTTGTTTGATAGTGCCCTGCTTTTGTTTCATGAATGCACACTCTTCTCAAGTATCTCTGAGGACAGCAATTTTTAACCTTTCTTCTGTTTACTAAATTGTTTCCTCATGTCCCATTTTTTGTTAGTTTATCTAGTTCATTCCCATTCTGGCTGCTGTAACTTTTCCTCTGTCTGCTGACTCCTGGTTTTCCTTTTGTATTGCAGCATGAAACCTGAGCTGATTTTCCTAACTAGCTGGTGTGCTCTACTTCCTCCTCTGTTGTTGATGCGTATTTGTTTCCCTCTTCGGTCATCATTAATTTTCCTGGGCAATTTGTTAAATTTCTTCATAGGTTAGAAGATGATCTTCACAAGGCTGCTTCCCCATGTTTGCATTCACTTCCAATTTTCCAGAAATTCGTTTTCACTCCCTTATAAGCTTCTTCCATTCTTTGCACTTTTCACCAGTACAACTCTTAATGAAATGTGTCTCTAAGTTCCAGGTTTTTATAACATGGAAACAGGATCGGCTTCCTGGATATGCAAACTGTACAGTGTCAGAAAACTCCAGGCTTAAATAAGCTCCACAGTTAGTTTCTTGTTCTGATGTCACCAGCTTGAGATGTTAAACACTTTTTGAACCAGGGGCCCTACAAATTAGGTTGCTATTCCTGCAAGGAAAAGCATTTATCAGAGCTGAAATGCCCCTGCAGAGTCACTGCCAAGTGCACCACGCTTACACAGTCCTATGCTTCATTCTCTTTTGGAGGGAAGGTTCTACCCCTGCCTGTGAGCTCCCAGAGTGGGTCAGTCAAGGACAATCAAGGGGGATGCCTGGTTCCCCAAGGTACTGAAGCTGAATCCGGCCTCTGTACCCCAACACCAAATTAATTCTTGAAGACAGAGTTTTGGGTGGAGTAGAAAAGCTTTACTGTTTTGCCAGGCAGAAGGGAGAAGAGCAGGCTAATGCCCTCAAAACTGTGTCCCACATGTGCACCCATGGCTGATTCACGTCAATGTATGGCAAAAACCACCACAATATTGTAAAGTAATTATCCTCCAATTCAAATAAATTCAGTAATTAAAAAAAAATCCAACTGTCCCAACCTACAGGGTGTAGTGAGGAATAGGAATGGTTCAAAGAGGGTGTGATCTGCTCCTGGACATTCTCCTGATTGGCTGGTGGTGAGGTGGAGGGGAGTCAGCGTCATCAACCTTCAGGTTCCAAGAAGTCTGGGGTTCACGTGCTTGTGGGCAGCTTACCGCTAATTTCTCCCACCTGGTGGACCAGGGCTACACTATTCTTTCTTGACAGTTCCTTGACTGTCTCTTGGCAGAGAGACAGTCTCCACATCCCTCTCTTCCCTAATTAGCAACTATTTGAACCTGCTCCTTGGAGCATAGGGAAGGTCATGGAGGCTGATTGAAGCCTATTTTCTGTAATCAAGAAACACCTGACACACAGAAAGGCCCAGAAGCCCCACAGGTTCCTGCTCGGTATCAGCACCCCGGACTACAAAACAATGGGTAAAATTCAAGTAAATTACTATATAAATCATTCACTTTGAAAATGCCTTTTGTGGGGGCTTCCTTGGTGGCTCAGTGGTTAAGAATCTGCCTGCCAATGCAGGAGTCAAGGGTTCAATCCCTGGTCTGGGAAGATTATACATGTCTCAGAGCAACGAAGGCCGTGTGCCGCAGCCATTGAGCCTGCGCTGTAACAGAGCCTGCACCCCGCAACAAGAGAAGCCACCACAGTGAGAAGCCCGTATGGTGCAGCTAAAGAGTAGCCCCCGCCCACCCCAATTAGAGAAAAGTCCGCAGAGCGACGAAGACCCAGAACAGCCAAAAATAAATAAATAAATTATTTTTAAATGCCTTCTGTAGTCTCTAAACTGTGTTTATAATAAACTACTTACAAAGAAACATATAAAGGTATGAAATTAAAATTTGAAAAGCCAATTTCTCATTAATATCCAAAAATTATCATACCATGATTCTTCCAATAACTTTCCCATTAAATTGTAGCCATGGAGTGATTTGAAGTCTCAATAAGTAAAACATTTTCTTCCTTTAACACTATCTTTGACTCAGTATAATCTCTACATTTTCACTACAATAACAGCAATTGCATCAAAAAATTTTCAGGCCATATTTTTAAATGATGTCACTAGATCTATGAAGACAGTCAGGCTGCCATACTTAATACGTTCACACTTAATCCTTCTGGCTGGATGGGAGGCACTTCCTTGGGTGGTTGCTGAGGTTAAAATCACCATTCCATCACTGAAGTTTTACAAACTTATTCCTACCTCGTTTTCCTCAACTGTAAAATGGAGGTGATTGCTCTTAGATTTCCATGAGTGATGAGAGAAGGATGCCTGGCATAAAGCAAATGCTACTGATGTGAGTTCTCCTTTTTCTTAATAAAATTAACTATGTTACTATTCCCTTGAAGAGAATGTGGTGGATTTTTAACAAATTCCATTGATTAATAAAATAGAGTTGAAATTTAGGAGATGATAACAAGTAGAAGGAGTAACCCAGGCATCACCCAGCCCCAAACTAACATTGGCCCATCCATCCCTGGGGTTTTCTTCACAGGTGCTTAAAGTGCCAGGAGATCCCAGGCCTGTGGTGGCCTCTGGCTGACTTATCCCAGGCAGTTCCCTGAAGGTCAGATGAGCGTGACTTTGTCCATTGACGGCTAACTTAACCTTGAAGACCAAAAGGCAGATGCTCAGTTCTTCCCACTAAGGTCCAGCTCTTTAGGGAGACAGACAAGAAGAGGAGAAAAGATCACATGGTGGGTGGAAGCCTGGCTCCCCTGACTCCTGAGCTCCGTTTACTTCCAAGTAAGACTGGCTCTCATCCACTCTTCAAGCCCATTCATTTTATGTTGTTGTTGTTGTATTCCATTTACAGCCTACAGAATTGGAAAAAACATTCTTATTTCCTGTTTTTCATTTAAAAATTACATACTAAGATTGACTATTCTGTCTTTGCTTGGTAGATGCACTTTCTGAATATGCTCACATGCCTCTTTAAAAATGACTTTTGTAGACGCCGTGCCTCTAATGATGCAATCACCAATCCGATCATCTCTTACTGTTTGACAGCTGCATATGCTAATCTTCCTTTCAGGTAAAACTACTATTTCATAGGTTATTGTTCAACTTTCTCCAAATTCTGTATCTCTGTGATTCATTTTTAGATAAGAAAGCTAAATCTTGTATCTATTCCCATCAAATTTCGTCTCGAGAGTTTCAGTCCATTGTTCCAGCTTTGTCAAAACTTGGGTTTGATAGTCTCTTCATCATGTTCACCATTCTTTCCAATAGAGTCATCCACAAAGTTGATGTATCCACCCATGATAGAGCTAAGGTGAGACTGTCTCTTTTAGGGGGCTCTGTAGTCTGTGCAGGTATCATTCCCCTGGCATTTGAGTAGCAGAGGAAGATGAAGTAACACATTGGATAATGTCTTTCATTCATTTGGTCCCATGTTCTTCATAAGACTTAACTTTGTATTTTTAACCTAATGTCTCTGGATTTAAAATAGCAGAATACTTGATCAAAGCATGCCTAACTAGGTATAACTTCACATCTCGTGTAGTTAAACTCCAAATAGACAACCGTGGCACATAGGGAAACTGGGCCGGAGAGTTAAGGAAGTTGCTGGAAAGGCTAAAATTCAGGCAACTTGGCTCTGGAGTTCCTATCCTGAATGAGGCATACACTTTGTCAAAATAGAACTATTCAACTTGAAGTTTTACACAGACCTACAGTGAAAGACAAATTTCCGTGAGTTAAAAAGAACACGCAGCACTACTGTTGAGATTTCAGTAACGTTTATCATCCCCAAGTTGACATTCACAGAGAAAACCATACTTCTATTTAATTAACTTCTGAAAATGTACAGCACACAGGCCATAACCATTTCCAACCCTTTAAGGGATTCTAGAAATTTTCAGATCAAAATACCAGATGAAAGAAGCTATGTTCTACATTCAAAAAATAAGTGCAAATGTTGATTCCACGTGTACTTTGATGAAACACATAAAAGTTCAGATTATTCTCAGTGGCACAGGCAGAGGGTCAGGTATCCTGTCCAGCGTGAGGCCGGAGGGTCCAGCCCCTGCAAAAAATCCAAGGTGCTGGGCAGACCCGGCCTCACTGGGCTAGCTGGCCCAGGTTAACCGGAGTGCTGATGGTCGGGCCGCATACTCCGCGTGAAATTTTATGAAGACATGATGTGATGAGGCCACAAAGGGAGCTATATCAGTGTCCTAAAATTGAAAAAAAAAAAGAGAGAGAGAGAAGTAACAAATTATATATTTCACAAATTTGAACATTTTCCCAGAAATGTCAGATGTAGTAAAGAAGTACAACATAAAGAAGCCTTCTAGAATTTTCAGTAAGCCTGCATATGTGTCTAGAAGTGATCTTGCCAAGTATTAATGTAGAGACTTTACACAAGAATATTGCTGGGGGTGCGGGGTAAGGAGCAATGGGGAGTGACTGCTAATGGATACAGGGTTTCCTTCTGGAGTACAAGAATGTTCTAAAATCAAGCACAGTGACAACAGCTTCCTGGCTCTGGGAACTGACTAAAAGTTACTGAATTTTACCCTTTAAGTAGACGATTTCTATGGTATGTGAATTGCATCTCAATAAAACTGTCACTAAACTTTCAATTTCCAATTCAAGTTCTTATTGAAATTTTCATTTTTCTGATGGGAAACACAACTTATGTCTGCAACTAAAATGAACATCTGAATAAAGTATATAACTCCCTTCACCAACACCTGTACTTTCCTTTGGGGGATGATTTTCATATCCTTTGTGGGGAACAGTTGTGTGTGTGTGTAGAAAGAGTGGGTAGATGGGTCTCTTTCCTTCTCCAATTATTAGCACTAGGGATATAAAAAAATGAACCAAACACACAAAAAGGGGAACAGTTCTGTATGTGTATCTCTGTGTGTGTATGTGTGTGTGTGGAAAGAGTGGATAGATTGGTCTCTTTCCTTCTCCAGTTATTAGCACTGCTACTGCTGCTAAGTCACTTCAGTCGTGTCAGACTCTGTGTGACCCCATAGACAGCAGCCCACCAGGCTCCCCCGTCCCTGGGATTCTCCAGGCAAGAACACTGCAGTGGGTTGCCATTTCTAGGGATATAAAAAAATGAACCAAACATGCAAAAAGCCCTGCTCTCATGAAGCTGACATCCCAGTAGGAGAGGTGAGGTAGGAAATAAGTCAGTAACATGTACAGAAGCAAAGCACATCACACAGGGTCAAGGCTGCAGTCTGGGGCCCTGCTCCTCTGGTTCTGCTCAGGTTCCCTGCCTCAGTCCTACCCAGAGTCATCAAAAACAAAAAACAAGACGACTTATTTCCAAGACAGTAAAGTATTCAGGTGAGCAGAGCACAGGAATTCTTTTTCCTAAAAAGAGATACCAAGGGATACAACAATGGTACAATTGCTGTGTGCACACCCTTTTTCTTTCCATTTCAACCTGCTCCCAAATTTCTACTTGTTATTCTGTGCTGACAAACTAGTATGAGCAGATTACAAAAATTTTAAACTCCGTTCTCTTTAAAAAAATTTAAACTCCTCCTTACTTTCCTGTCATTTTTTTAATGCGTCTAGATGTTCAGATTCTGTAAGTCAGATGCCGGTGAGCAATGACAATTATCATAAAAGAAAACATTTTCCAATGATTGTATGATTAGCTATCCAAGGAGGGACTCCCACTGTTTTTCTGTAAATACACTGACCCTGCTGGGCTTAACACACTAAATAAATCAATGGTATCTTTAAAAAATAAAACAATCACTCTTGAAACTAGGTCTAAATTTACTAAAGAAAATTTAAAACTGGGAAAATACTACAAACATCAATAGTTAAGAAAAGGAGACATATCTAATTACAGACTTGAATTTAATGTGACATTGGTTTAAATGGCAGTATTCTCTCTCAGTGCCTCAGTTTTCTTTTATCTGCAAAGTCCAGGGATCACATGGGATTGTATATTTGAAAGTCACTGAAAACCAAAAAAAAAAAGTCATACAGACATAAAGATATTGTGAAAGTAATCTTTTTTTGAAGTTTTCACAAATTTCTTTCTTTCTTTTTGGCTGCACAGTGCAGTTTGTGGCATCTTAGTTTCCCAGCAGGGACAGAACCTGGGCCATGGCACTGAAAGCACTGAGTCCTAACCACTAGACCCCTGGGGAATTCCTACTAATCTCAACTAAATGTCTAAGGCCTAGTTAGCTTCCAAATCTGACATGTGACTCATTTACTGGGATCTCTTTTCTGTGGGTCCCTGTAAATAACTGCAAGACAGTATCCACTAGTCAGGTGACCCAAATTTCTCCCTCAATAATTAGCTCTGTGTATAGGGACAGAGCTACCTGAGAGTTGATTGATGTGTTGTCTATAAACCAGAGGAGCCTTGTTCCAGAAATTAGGCCGCACCCATGCAACAGAAAACCACCCAGTGATTAAATATGATAGCCCACTTTACCTAATGATATGGTTAAGATGTTAATGATATATCAGTCAGTGGAAAAAAAACCAAACCACAAAACAGGATAAAATATGTGTGTGTATGGAAATATATTCCCCAAAAGTGTTTAGAGGAATATATGGGAGAATTCTCAGAGTTTTAGAAAAGTCTTTTTTATATATATATATATATTTTTGATAATACCATTAATCAATTTTATAAACTGTAAGTTATATTCTAAAAACTCTAGATTTCCAGCAGAGGCAATTCTCTGTTAATTTGATCAGAAAGCATACATAAGCAAAGAGCGAAACAGTAAGAAACTGCTAACTTCTCATCAGTTGTCATGCGTCCCTTGCATGGAAGCTCTGGACACACCCATCCACTTGCACATAAAACAAACGGCAGCGAGGGGGGATTAAGCAATGCTGAGTCAACAGAATCTACTGGAGGGCTCAGGGGAGATCTGAGATTTACAAAAACAAACTCTCACTCCCCAGGACAACTGTTAATATTCCTGTGAATTTCTTCAAAGAGTTCCCACAATTTTCAGCAAGCAGTGAATGGAATGGAGCCAGGCATCCAACATTTCTATACAGTCAGCCCTCTGTAAGGACAGGTTCCACATCGCAGATTCACCCAACCACAGAATCCAGCAGATACAGAATCTGTGGATACAGAATCCGCAGATACGCCGGATGGACTGTACTCACTAGGCCAGTTTTTATAAGGGATCTGAGCACCTGAGAATGTGGTATCTGTGGGGGGTCATGGGACCGATCCCCCGCAGGTACAGAGATAAGACTGTAATTCTAGTCATGCAGAAATAACATGGATGGGCAACCCTGGACAGTGCCTTTAAACCACACATGGAACTTCCACAAAGCAGCAGGCCACAGGTGCTCCCCCAGAAACTTTGATTCTATGGGCTGAGTGGGGACTGCAAGTCTGTGATGCTAAATAACTGCACACGTAATTTTGATGCACAGTCAAGTTTGGTAACAGTTAATACCGGTGGCTGGGTCGGTAAAGAATCTGCCTGTAATGCAGGAGACCTGGATTTGATCCCTGCGTCGGGAAGATCCCCTAGAGGAGAAAATGGCAACCCATTCCAGTATTCTTGCCTGGCAAATCCCACGGACAGAGGAGCCTGGTGGGCTAAAGTCAGGTATGACAGAGACTAAACCACCACTACCACCATTATTAATTTAATGAAAAGTCCACTAGGTGGCACTCGTGCTCCCCAAATAAACAGGAAAGTTAGAAAACTGAGTTTGTATTAATAAAGTATGTTGTGCTCTGTGATTGCATGTCTGCTTTAAACATGCCCTTTAAAGCTACTTTAATTATTTTAAAGTGATAATTGGATTTGTTTAAAAGCTTGTTCTACTCACTGCGCCACAATAGGGCCCGGAGGATGGAGAATTAGCATCGGGTCCATCGTAGAGCAGGAGGTAGTTTTGGACACATTCTCCGGGATCGTCGATGCTGATAAAGTAAAAGCTGACGGTGACTGGTCTTCCAGCAGGAGCAAGGATGGCCCATTCACAGTGAGTATTGTTTGGGTAAGTGCCCGGATAGCCAGGACTGGTGACCGAGCCACTGTCTCCATAAAGAGTCCCACCACAGCCTGCCAGGAAACAGCGGCACGAAGTTGGAGTCAGTCAAGCAGAAACCATCCACTGTGCTTTAGTGCACTTAAGACAATGCGACACATTTTCCTAAGGTGCTGAGACTCCTTGCGGGAAAAGTGGAGGCAGAAACCCTTTTCCTGTGCCTTCATGGGCTACATTCTTCTCCTCCATCACCACCTGCCCCCTCCATCCCCACCTCCACCATATATTCCTTCCCCTGCAGCTCACCACTTAGGACCGACTTCCTCCAGGTCTGTTTTTTGAAAATAGTGAGTTGAGAATGCAATGGGAAAAGCAAGATCTTGGTAAAGTAACTGCAGGAGAGACTGAAGTCAATCTTGGGTACTTTGGTGGTATAGGTACTTGGATTGATCTCGAGTACTTTGACTCAAAGGCAGTGACTTGGTGATGATGTGGGTGAAGTAAAATTAAAAGGGAAATTCTGGGGCAGGATCACAGAAACAGGTGTTTTATTTTAGGTTTTGGCAGTAATTTGTCATTTTTGTTGTTTGTTCAGTAGCTCAGTCGTGTCTGACTCTCTGTGACCCTATGGACTGCAACACCCCAGGCTTCCCTGTCCTTCACCATCCCCCAGAGTTTGCTCAAACTCATGTCCATTGAGGCAGTAATTACTTTACTAAAAAAAAAGTGACTTTACCAGGCATAGAACTGAAAGCTCCAAGACTGATATGCTTAAAAAGTCAAAGTTTATTTTCTTTTTTCTTTTTGGCCAAGTCGTGTGGCATGTGGGGGTCTTAGCTCCCTGACCAGGGACTGAACCCACACCTCCTGCAGTGGAAGCACAAAAGCTTAACCGCTGGACCACCAGGATAGTTCCCCTTCCCTCCCAAAGAGAAAGCCAAAGCTTTTTAAGTATCAGTGTTAATTTTTTTGGTTTGTCAGTTTGCACAGGAAATCTATCATGATTGAGACCAGATGGCATGGGCATCCAGATACGCTGTACGCAGGAAGAAACTGTAGAGCATAATTAAAGAGCACAGAGCTGGGTTTCTGACCAGTGGGGGTGTGGGCCTGCCTCTGCCACAGTCTGGCTGTGCATTTAAGGCAACTCATCAATTGGGTGTTTCATTTCCTTATCTGTAAAATTAGGGCATAGAGATCATCTTTTACTTTTGTGCAGGTACCAAGAAATCATTATCCACAATTGTCTTGACAGAATCCTTTTGTAGTCACTCAGCATATTTAAATAAATCATTTCCACATTCTTATTTTGAAAGTTTTTAGATATTCTCGGGGCCATTTCATAAAAATATTCTTTCTTTCTTGAGTTGAATGTATTGACATGACTTAAATTTCCTTCACTCATCAGTAAGCAGCCAACCCAAACTGCAGGAAGGTGCTTACTCCCTGTAAGAGCCATTTATCTCCAGGACTGTCCAGGAATGAGAGGGCCTCCAAGGAACACAGCTGCGTAGATGTACTCAAGTATGTGTTTGTAACTTTTTGGCAAACTTTTATTTAATTTTCAGAGAAGTACACCTTGATAATCAAACCAAAAGTTAAAAATATGACAAAAATCAGCTTCTCTGGTGGCTCAGTGGTAAAGAATCTGCCTGCCAGTGTAGGAGACGCCAGTTCACTCCCTCGTCTGGGAAATCCCACATGCCTTGAAGCAACTAAGCCCATGTACCACAGTGACTGAGCCTGTGCTCTAGAGCCCAGGAGCTTCAGCTACGGAGCCCACCTACTTCAACTACTGAAGCCTGCGCCCTAGAGCCCATGCTTCACAACAAAAGAAAGCACCCCAACGAGAAGCCCGCACACCGCAAGGAAGAGTAGCCTCAGCTCTCCACGACTAGAGAAAAGCCCTCTTAGGAAGGGCTAGCACAGCACAGTCAAAAATAAATAAATGCACAAAAATTTTTAAAAATATGACAAAATCAAAATGTATAAACTACAAAATCTTTATACCTTATCTGTGCCTCATATGTAGACATGTATTCTTTAGAGAAATAATAAATACAAGTAGAATTTTTAAAATCTATAATTTCATCATCAAAAAAATCTCTATTTTTAACAGAAAATGATCAAGTACACAGATTGGGGAGAAAGATGAGGTCCCTTTAACTGTCTTTCCTATGAGACACTGTGTGTTTTTCTCGGCTGCATCACTTGACCTGACAAAGTGCCAGTGTCTTACCAGAGGGTGAAGAGGTCCAGATAATTTCATATCCACGACCGGAAGTTGCACCATCACTCTTAAATCGAAGGTATAGTTCATGACTCTGGGAGAAAATGGGATTTGGCAGCAGAGTCCCACAGTATGTGCCCAGTAATGGCGAACTGCTCTCACTTCCATTTCTGACCTTTAAAAATGCAGCGTTAATGATGACACTCAAACATATAGTACCTTCTTTTCTGATCTATCATTGCTCTACATTAAGACACAAGACTATTTGAATAACTTTTTTGAGGAAAACTTTGTCTTTTTATATATACTTACACTCAGACGGCACCTTCATTTGCAAAGGAGAGAAACATGCAATTTGTAAATCAAAAACTATTTACACTTGGATTCAGAAATATGTATTCATCTTCAGCAGTTAAAACACGGAGGTATGTTTCTGCTGATATAACCAACTAGTTGATTGCTGTATAACAAAACTAGTTATATCTTTGTTCTTGGGGAGATGCTTCAAAGAATGCAGCTAAAGTGAACTTTAAAAAGATGCAGGGAGAAAAATAGCTGCATCGTTCCCAGTTAACTCTGTTGTAGTCTGTTCATCATACCGCAGTTATGCTTTTATCTCTCCTTAAAAATGGCTCGACTATAAAGGGGCCATGAAAAAACAACATACAAAGTGTGAGAAAGTCAAAACAAAATGAATTTCTATATGGGAGAAGGACATAATTAAAACAATCTATAAAATTTCTGACTGTTTAGATATATTTTAAAAATACACTGTGAAGCTGAATAGATTTCTTAAAAAAAAAAATCATTGCATGGTGTAGACACATGTGAAAACAGGAAACGAGCTGGCGTGTGAGTGTGGTACCCACACTGTGAATTCAATCAAATTCTGCCCTCCAGCCTGGTCCCGCTACACATTTACAATCAGCCCCACTTGGAGGAGGACTCTTGAGAGCTATGAAGACACGTGATGCAGGAGTCTGGGCTGAATCCAGCCCCTCCTGGATGGATGCTGACTTTATTGAGTTGATACCTGTATTTAAAATCCTGAAAGCGCCTCTGTTTCCTTTATAATCCCACAGTTTACCATGCAGTTAATTGTTGGTTGTCTTAAGTCACAGAATGTTTTCAGAGGTGTGGTAGGTGGTCTGGTCAGGTTGTGTTGCTCAGGAGATATCCCCCACCGCAGCTTTTTGTTTGTTTGTTTTACCACAAGACTTGTGGGATCTTAGTTTCCCGACCAGGGATCGAACCTGGGCCTCAGCAATGAAAGCACTGTCCTAACCACTAGACCACGACAGGAGTCCCTGGAGAGATTCCTTTTAGGTCTATAGAGTAGCCAGCAGGAGAGAAAAATGCCTTTCTAGATTATTCTGCTAAGTGTTTATACAAAGTAGCCTTGCTGTGGGTGGAGCAGCCAGTTCACAGACAGCAGACAGAAGTCCAGCCGCCCTACTCGTCTCGATGTGGGTCTTTTCCCTCTCGATCCTCTTTAGAAAGCTGATGCTCTAAAAGAAGGAGCAGGATAGTCATTCTCACAGAATATGCCAATGAACTGTCCTTTTCATTTCTCTCTGCACAGGAGGAATGGGACAGGAGAGCAGAGAGCATCTCTGGGAGTGCAGATGAGCCTGAAAGGGTTGCTAAAGGCAAAGGCAGATTTCAAATGGGGTCAAGAGCTTGGCCTTCGAGGGGTATAATACATTCAGAATCCTCACTGATAAATTTCCATTCTCATCATCTTTAACATGAATGGAATGCTGAGGCTGCAGTAAACCGTGCCAGAATCTTCCCGCTGAAAACCAGAAACAGTTGGGCTTTGCAGGCCTGAGCTGCCATTTCCTGTCTTTGCTTATCGGACAGAAGTTTCAGGCCCATTTCTATGGGTTAAGGCACAGCGGCTGGAGAGTTGCCCTTGCCTCCCAGCATCCAGAGGCAAACAGCAGAGTTCATGCTAGTCACTAACGGGCAACTCAGGCTTGACGTGAACCAGGAGTAGCTGCACTGTGACTCTGAACTGTCTGGACGGTTCGTCCTTTTGCTGTGTCTCACTCCATCTCTCACTTCTGCTTTATGCTCCATGGAACCGTTCAGCCTCCATGGTGGGTACGTACGTAGGTCTGAGTTTAGTAACCTGATTGATGCCAACAAGACTGTCCTCTCATCTCCTCCCTGCTACATCCATGTCCTCCCAGTTTCTACCATGGGTAAGGTTCCCCATGAAAAGGCATACACTTCCTCTGAGAATTTTACACTCTAGGTTGAGCATAGTCATTAACCAAGGACTTAGATGAATTCTATTGCAGGGCGGGGGTGGGGGGGCGCGGGTGCGGGCACTTTCCAGGATAATAAAACCCCATAACAGGTGTAGGGGAACAAACTGACTTTTTGGAAACCTTGCCAGAGATTCACATGTACATGAAACATAGCCAACTTAGGGACTCTCGGGTTAAGATTTAGGTGTGAATTCAATTCACAGAGGGATTCAGCATCTTTGTACTCAGCAACTCAGTTTACTTCCTAAGAATGAATGCATTTCCAACAGAGTCTGCAAAGGACACAGGAGAGAACGCTACAGTTTTTACAGCAAAATATAGGTGCTAAGCCCCAGACAAGGGAGGGTTCTCTCTCAGTGTGTTTTGGGGGAAGGAGGGTAGGGTGGGTAGGGGACAGGCAAGCAGCAAAGGTGCTCCAGAGGAGGGGGGAGAAACTGCCAAACAGGTGGTCAAGGAGACACTCTCCGTAGAGAACACTGAAGATGCCCCAAACATACTGTGGCCATCAGCAAAATCAGGTAAACGATTTAGTATCATTTCTTATTAAAGTCAGACACGTCTTCCATCTCCAAAATTAGCACTTTGCACTTGACCTCCCTCTGGTCCTTCCAGTCTCAAGCCACATATCAGTGCCTTCAAGATGCCTTCTCTGTCCCCAGATGGGTTAAGTGCCCCTAACCTTGCTGGCTGTTGGTCAACAAGAGCAGACTACTTCCTGTCTTGTCTTTCCCATGGATTGTGAGCCTCCGGGGAACCCTGACTATATGTCTTGTTCCGTCCTGGATTTCCCGTGTCTGGATCTTGGAGACAGTCGGTATTTAGGGGCTGAAGGGATGATGAACAATTTAATGAAATGAGGAAGGAATATGATTAGCAGTAGCAGAGGGAACAGTGACAAATCTTGAGGGATCCAGCAACTTTTACATAGTTCCTTTACACGGTATTCAGACGCGTGTTACCTCCAAGAAGTCATGTGTGCAGCCACTTGAGTCCTCGATGCCAAATGAGTGAAAGAAGAGGGAGATGGTGTGGCTGTCGGGGGCTGTGAGCACGGCTGTGCAGTCCATGTCACTGGGGTAGTCACTTGGCCAGCCAGGACTCCGCAGGTTGCCAAATGCCTTCTTATATTCTCGATTGCAACCTTAGAGGAAAGACAGCATCATAATTAATGTATGCATCCCAATAGTTAGTGCTCCTTCAACTTGACAGGAATAATTCAAGAAGATTATTAAATCGGAGCAAACTTCAGAAAAAAGCTAGTCTAGCTCCTCCATTTACCTCTGAGATGACTGAGAACCCAAGATCTGAGGTGGACAGCGTGCTGGGCAAACACAACGCAGTGTCTTACCACAAAACATCCTAGTGTGAAATGTGAAATGTGAAGGCTCTCCTATGAAGATGAGCATTCCAGCACTCTCTGCACTTTTCTGGTGATCCGGAGGTGGAGCTGGCTGACATTTAGACTCTGGACATACAGACTCTACCTCCAAGACAGAGTTTTGTCTGGGGATGTTTCCTCAAATACCTTGGTGAATTGTTCGTTCTGATACAACTGGCAAATGATAGCTTTTGACCATTTTTGGTAAAAATACCCTGAGTGTTTTTGTTTGTTTTAACTAAAGGCAGCTTTGGTTTTAATCAAGCTTGAAACAAACATTACATAAAGTGTTCTCTGGAAATCAATTTCTTGATGACAGTGAACAAGTAACTCTTTCAAGGCTCCTTGGTTTTTCCAAAGTAATTTTCTAATACATAGTGATTTCTCTATGTGGTTAAGAGCATAATGAACATAGTAACTGGTATATATTTTTAATTAGCAACATGAACTTAATATCCTGCATTCTCAACATTTTAGTTAGTATTTCATTTGCTTTAACTCTCCAGAAGCCAGCTTTAGTCATCTACTAAATGGGGCTAGGCTTCTGGTAAAGTCTTACTTCATCTGGGTGTGGTTTGTGTCAACAAACCTTAATTTACTCACAGGCGTAAACTCCAGCAGTAATTGTAATAATGGCAGTTTTTCTGAATGAAAGATTAAATCCCCAAGCTCACCTGCAATCTGATAGGTAAAACCCACTCTGGAGTTTATATTGAAAGCTTCTGATCTGAAAACGATGACTGCGGTGCTCGTGGAGGAGTAAAACGTGGGCACGGCTGACACATTTCCACTGCAGAAGCGAATTCCTGGGTTTCCATTACTCTGAAATGGAATGGAAGCCAAGGGTCAGTAGGTTTAGTTTCAAAAGAGAATAGGCCACAGCAGAAATTAAACTGCATATAAAAATACAGTGTAAGTATTTAACCTTGGAGACCAATTATAGAGTTTAAAGCACTCTGCAGTAAGTTGTCACCTTGGCCATGGAAGTGACAGATGTCTCACATCTGAGGGGTGAGTGAGAGGTGGAGAGGTTTCTGCTGAAACCACAGGGCAGCCCCCTGCCTACCGAAAACAGGAACGTCCCCCTCACCCCAAGTCCTCTCTAAGGGCTATGCTGTTGTCAGAGCTCAGCCAGGCTGCTGGAGCTCACGACAGTTCACCTGGGGCGTCTCCGTTGTTCGGAAGACCCTACGACTAACCAACACTGTTCCTGGCCCTCTCTCACCACCCTTTAGCAAACTTGCAGTGTACGAGTTGCTCCTTAAACCGCAGCGAGACATTCCACGTATTCCCAGGTGCCTCCACCAGGCAGCATCCTCAGTTCAGGATTCCTACACTCTAATCCCATCGTTCTCTTTATGTCAACCACCTAGTCACATGATGTTGATGCCCAAATCCTCAGGTATTCTGTGACCATCACACTTTTACGGTCAACAATCTAACATCTTACCCCATGAGCAATTCAGACTGATCCATTTTCTAAAAAACAAAACAGCTTCTCTCTGTTTTTTTAAACTATGGATATAGTCCCCCTAGACTGGTACCAAATGGCTTCTTAACCGAACCCTCCAATTTGTTCTACACACAGATCCCGCTGACTACAGAGGGGCCTCTGCCTGGAGCACTGCAGGCAGAACGCCAGAGACGCACGTCAAAAACTCCGGTTAACGGCCTGAAACGATCCCATCCTTGTTAATCGGCCATACTCCAATACAAAATGAAAAGTTTCTTAAAAATTCAGGTTAATTGGGGAATCAGTCTCTGTGGATGGGGCACAAGGGCAGGCACTTTTTTGTTTCAGTTTATTTTTAATTGGACGATAATTGCTTTACAATGATGTGTTGGTTTCTGCTGTACAACAATGTGTGCATGCATGTTACTAGCTCAGTCGTGTCCGACCCTTTGCGACCCCATGGACTGTAGCCCGCAGGCTCCTCTGTCCACGGAATTCTCCAGGCAAGAATACTGCAGTGGGTTGCCGGGCCCTTCTCCAGGTCAACAATGTGAATCAGCCGTGAGTATACGTATGTCCCTGCCTTCTTGAGCCTGCCTCCCACTCCCACACCCCGCCCTCCAGGTCATCACGGAGCATGGAGCTGGGCTCCCTGAGCTGTGCAGCAGCTTCCCACCAGCCATCTATTTCACACATGGTGGTGGAGATTGCCAGTGCCACCCTCCCAGTTCATCCCGCCCTCGCCTTCCCTCTCCGTGGCCACAGTCTGTTCTCTACTTCAGGGCCAGGCACTTTTGCCAAGACACCCAGATGGCAAGTAGGCACACAACCTACAGACCAAGTTCAGGTTTCTTAATGCCTATAAATAGAGGGTGTCATAAAAGGCTAGGAGTAACTTTGAGAACTTATCCAGTCATGCCCTCATTACTTCAAGTGTTTTGCAAATTCTGATGAAAAGGTTATAGTGTTTCTGTCATTCATACAGTTGTTACCTCCAGTGGGTCCTGAAACTCTAAGTAGTTCTGGTTGCAGTCTTGAGAGTGCAGCTGAAATGCCCACACAGCTATCTCGACCTGCTGATGTAGGGGAGCTTCAATGACCCAAGTACAGGTGGCAAGGGGGACATTTGGGTCTGATGAATTGGGTGATGAAATACTTTGTGGGGTATGAGTTGCATTAAATGTTCCTCCACAAGGCACTGAGATGGGAAATAAAAAACAACTTAGAAGACATTTTACTTGTAACTCATCACACATATAATATTTAAAATTCTATTTTCCTTGTTTTTCCAACCCAAAGGAGCTGTATTTATATCATTCTAGGAAGGATTTACATTATACATTCTTGACTAAGAATTGCACCAAATTTGTACCATGGATTAAACACAAAGTAATTAATAGGGTGTTTAGTAACTGACATTGAGCTCAGATAGTAATTAACATTGAGTTTAGTAATGAATACTGAGGTTAGTAATTAACATTGAGTATAGATATAATCATGTCATTATTTTGAGTGCATAAATACACGTGTTTTATAACATGTAAAAATGTCTCAGTTTACTCACTGTCCATGATGGTATATGTAGCATTAAATCCTTCTCTTTCTAAAGTCAAGTCACTGACAAATTGAACTGTAAGGAAGTTTCCAGAAGAGATAAAGGGGGCAGGTACGGTGGAACCACAGAATGTTCCAGCCAAGTTGGCATTTTCACTGTCCCCATCATATAACTGAAAAGAAAAACAGCTCATTAGTTACCCATTAGTCACAAAGAAGTGGCATATTTTACACTAAAATGCACATGAAGTTACAAGAGGTCATAGTTAAGAATCTTACACTAATGTTCTTAATGCTGGTTTTAATTTAGGAACTGAATTGTTCTCAAATCAATTACGCTATAATGATTTTCAGTAAAAATCTAGTATAATGGCCTACAATTTTTTTCTCATTGGGAAAGTCATATTTGATTTAAAAAATAATGTGTCATTAGAGCCACAAACCCATCACCACCTTCACCTCTGTCCCGACTAACGGCGCAGGTCCAAGCCATTGTGACCTCTTGCCTGATTCTCATCACATCTTCCCATGGATGCCCCCGGTCCTGCTCTTGACCCTCTACAGTCTGTTTTCAACACACCAGCCAGAGGATACAGTTTAAGTGTTAGTCAGACCAGGCTGCTGCTCTGCTAAGAGCTCTCCTAAGCCCTCCCCACCCACTCAAAGCCGTGGCTAGGGCCTCTGCGGCCTGATAGAACCTGCTCCCACTCCTACTCCTGGGCTTTCCCAGCTGAACTCTTAATGGCCTCCACTTTGTTTGCTCTGCTCCTGGAGTGAAACAGGTGCTCCGGCATCCTCACTACTGTACCTGCTGTTTCTTTTGCCTGGAATGTTCTCCTGTTTATTCACATGGTTTCATTCCCCTCTGTTAAGTCTTGACTTAAACATCACTGACTCAGTAGACTTCCCTGACCACTCCCCTCCTCATGTGAGATCTTAGTTTCCCCACCAGGGATCTAACCTGCACCGCCTGCATTGGAAGGTGAAGTCTTAACCACTGGACCACAGGGAAGCCCCCCAAGTCATCTCTGTGTCAGTTAATGGCTCAAGCCTAGCACCTCAGCCACCCTCGACTGCCCTGACTCCTTCTGAACCCCCGTCGATTCTGCTCCACCTTCACCCTCTGTCCCAAGGGCTCCATCTCTGGTGTTCCCACAGTGCTTCCTCACCTATACTGTGGTAACAGTTTTCATAGCCCTGACTGCACAGAGCATTCTCCCCCGAGCTGCCTGAACATCTGTAAGCTTAGAACAGGCAAAGATCCTGCTTGGCCTGCCATGTCCCCGGGGCCGGAACCTGAGGATTCCTCTCCAGTGCTGGCATGGATCTTGGGGTACTTCTGGAGTCTCCACTCGAGAGGAAAACCGAGGGTTCCGCCAACATCAAGAGGAGCCCCTTTTCTGCCTCGTAGCTTCTCATTGCATCTTCACTTAAATCCACCCTCGTTAGCATGGTCTGCAAGGCCCCTCTTGTCTGGCCTGGGCTGCTCTTCACACTTGCCTGCTCCTCTGAGGTGTGCTGTGCTTAGTCACTCAGTCATGTCCAACTCCTTGTGACCCTATAGAGGACTGTAGCCCCCCAGGCTCCTCTGTCCATGGGGATTCTCCAGGCAAGAATATTGGAGTGGGTTGCCAGGCCCTTCTCCAGGGATCTTCCTGACCCAGGGATCGAACCCAGGTCTCCATGTGACTCCCCCACCCCCTGGCAAGTCTCTCTGAGCTGCTCCTCCTGCCGGGAGCTCTCTCCTCAGCCCTTGGATGGCCCATTCCTCATCATAGGGCCTCTGCTCAGATGCCACCCTCTCAGAGCCCAACCCTACCTAGAGGGCACTCCCCCAGGATCTTCCTGTTCTCTTTTCTAACTATAACCAAGACCTACCTTGTTTATTGCTTATTTACTTCTTCTGGTCTCTCCCCCATAAAGCATATAAACCCATGGGTGGGTGAGGGGACCTCTGACTATTCCCTGTATGTCACCAGCACCCAGAACAACCCCCAGGCAAAGGAGCTTTCAGCAAATGCCCTTCAGCAAATGTTGAAATAGTGAGTGCTTGTATTTTCTCAAACACATCACTAGAAGACAAAGTGTTCTCCATCTGAGCAATCCCTATTGCACTGCTAAAACAAATACCTGTGTGGATTCAAAGATGGAACTGATAACAGAACCATGGTGTGTTATTAAGCCTCAGCATCGCCATGATCCCTGACATTATTTTAAGATGCTGGGAATACATCAAATGGTTAAAAAGTCTTGTCAAAATAAACACAAAAATAAATTTCCCACTAGATGGCACTGTGTCTCTCTTTGAACATGATTTTAATAAAATTTTAGTAAGATTTTAAACCCAAAAGAGACTGAGGGGCTGAGTTATCTAATCTCCTCATTTTACAGAAGAGCAGATTTGCCAAGTTTTAGGCAGTGTACTTTTTCTGGTAAACAAGTTAGGTTTTTATTATAACCATCGCTGCCTATATAAAATCATGGTCATATCAACAAGCGTTTTTATTCTTGGTGCTGTGCGTCAGGCCTCCGAGCTAGGTCCTGTCTATCAAAGGATGCATAAGCACTTCCCATACCTTTAAGACACTAATTTGACTCAGAGATTAATGAGAAGAGGTTCATAAATTAAATATGTGTGTGTGTGTGTGTGTGTGTGTGTGAATTATACATAAATAGAGAAATATGAGTGCTATAGGAAAAGAGTTCAGTGCATGAGGGGAACTCATACGATTGAGTCTGGACAGACCCCACACAGACGCCTGAACTGTGAGCAGAGGCCTTCCAGACTGAGACACAGGAAGGACACCCTGGGCAGATGCATCCAGGTGTGGAAGGCCACAGAAGGACAGAAGGCCTGACCTGTTTCAACACCTCCCTGCCCTGTGACCCACCGGCCTGCAGATTAGGTAAGAGAACAGACGTGGGGCCGGGGAGTTCATTGGGACAAGGCCGATGCTTCATATGCTTCATGCGAAGGGCCTTGTATCTCCTACAGGAGTTGTAAGATCTGATTTGGGTTTTCAGTGGATAAGTGGGCAAGGTGATGGAAAGAAATTACAGTAAGTCCCCAACATACAAATAAGTTCCATTCCAAGAGTTCCTCTGTTAAGTCCAATTTGTTCGTTAAGTCCAACAAAGTTCACCTAGGTACCCAATTAACACAATCAGCTATATAGTTTGGTACTATATGAGGTTTATATAGTATAACAGCTGGTATACAGGGGCTGGCACACATAGTCTCATCTTGAAAGCCCACAATTTGAAGGTTCATATGTAGAGGACTTACTGTATAACCATGCTCAGCCTCGAGCTGGTGTTCGTATTACTTCACTCACTGCCACAGTAAGATTTCTCCTAATGGAGCTGAAATAGGAAATGATAGAGGCTTCTGGACTCCAGTGTAGGCCAGGCCAGGGTTTTTTCCCTGACGACGCCACGTCTCCACCGTGAACTTGGTAGGGCGGCTCTGTAGAGGCTTGCAGGAAGTGCACCATGCAGAGCTGCAGGTGGGGACTCTTACTCGGGGGAGGTCAGCAATGGCGCCCTGAGGACCGCCCTGAGGACCGCCCTGAGGCCCTGCACCATCACCAGCAGCTGCCTGGTGCATTCTGGGAGCACACGTCTCTGCCATAACCTCCTAGACCTGGAGCTTGAATTTAAGTTCTAAGTCTTGTGGATGGAGAGAAGTGCTGAGAGGATTTCCATGTTTTCTCAGCTTTTAAACCTCTTTAACAATGGTGCAGGTTAGAATCTATTTAAGACCCTGAAGGAATTGCAGAAATACTCTGGTGGAAGATAACTTCTGATGATAGCTACTGCCAGATCCTCCCTGACTGGAGCAGCTAAAGAAAGTAGGGAAGGAAATTTGGGGATTTTAACTTCAGTGAATTTTTAATGCATGAGGGCAAGAGGTTTTGATATTGGGCTTTAATTCTTTTTAAATTTAACTCTGTAATTTTCCCTGGTGATCCTTGGGTCAAGAAGATCCCCTGGAGAAGGGGATGGCAACCCACTCCGGTATTCTTGCCTAGAGAATTCCATGGACAGAGGAGCCTGGTGGGCTACACCATGGACTCAGGGAGTTGCAAAAAGTTGGACACACAACTGAGCAGTTAACACTTTCATTTTCTCTTTCATAATTTTAGACATCTTTTTCCTTAGGACTTTATCTTTGAACATTTTCCTGGGAATGTGATAACAGGAGAATTTTAATAGTCTTATTTGAAAACTATGTAGCATCTCAGAGTATCTTCATGAATTCTTTGATCTTACTGTGAAACGTCTGACAGAGTCTGCTGGACAACGGCCTGGGTATAATTTGGAATGAGAATGAGAGTAGAGAGTAAATTTTTAGGTTTGGGGTTGAACTAGGATACTTTATAGAATCTTTTGGGGAAAATGTTATCTTGGTCCTAGTGGGTCTAGGTTTTTATTATAACTATCGCTGCCTGTATAAAATCATGTTCATATCAACAAGCATTTTTATTCTTGGTGCTATGTGCCAAGCTTGGTGCTGTGTGCCTTGGTTCTAGAGCTTGGTCCAAGCTCTAGAAGAGCTTGCAAAGGAGCAATGAAGAGAATCAGCTCTAAATGCAGGAGTTTTTAATATAACAACAAAAGTAGTATTATTATATAAAATCAATAATATTATTAATATGATTATTATGTAATCTCAGACTCTTTTCCAATGCTTATGGCAGAGTTGGGAATATAGTAAGTACTCAAATTAACATTCATCAAATGAATGAATGGATAGTAGGTGCTATCTTATAAGGATGAGGACCTGACGCCTCCCTAATTACTGACCTCCTCCCCAAAACTGGACAACCCCCTCCTCCTATGGCTGATCACAGACTGATGATTGAGCCCAGTGGGTTAAGACAAAGGTTTTCCATGAGAACAGTATCATCTAGGGAGTGTTTTGCAAAAGTGTGGTGTTTGGGGCTCATCATAGTAGTCTGAGGCTGAAACTGGCACTTAGTGTTTAGAAGCCACACTGCAGAATTCCAACAAAATTCACAGGACAGGTGTGCAGTGTGAAGATTTATATACCCCCACATACCTGTGAATGTCCTGCCAGACACATGTGTAAGAAAACTGTTTAAAATCATTTGGTCCCAGAACCTAAGCTCATTCTGTATATAAACACAAAAATATTTTGCACTGCTTTAGTAAGAAACAAATTTCCAAGAAGGCAATTATTTGTAAGTTGAGGGAAGACTGTAGTTTGTTTTATCTGGAACGATTTGATTTGAAATTTGGAAATTCATATTGCGGATGGGTACTGCCATCACCTTTTAAGTTGCAAATAGAGCCTATGTACTCATACCAGTCCAGATTTCCATGCGTGCATCTGTCGTGGTTCCATACATAGGAAGGAGTTTAGTACTTAATCAGGAGACTTAGCATAGTCACGTCAGAGCATTTACATGTGGGTATACACACTGTTTTATGGGTTTTCCTTTTATTTCTGCTTTTCAAAGCTTTTAGCATAATTGTAAATTGAAATAATATATATGGCTAGGCTATGGCACAGATGAGCTTTCACTTCAGATGGTCAAAGGATCATTAGACAATATTCCGTATTCCAAGGGGCACTGACTGCACTGAGAAGAAGCTGGGCAGTGTTAGAAAGAAGCCCCTCCTTTTCCAGTTCCATGTTTCCCAGCAAAGCAATGTCAGTTATGGTCACAAAACGGAGTCCTCTTTGCTGTTTCACTCACTGCTCTCCACAAACGAATGACTTAACTGATGAATAGGCTGGTGTTCAGAAGCAGGGTAGACACCATGCAGCTTGCTTCCCATCTTCACCCACTTCTCTGTGATAACCAGTCACCCACTGGAAGCCAGCTTTTGTGCGGTTTCTCTGAAATTCAGCTCAGCCATCCCATCTAGAATGTCTTTCTGAACCCTGGAGTGACAGCATTCATACTTTGGTTGTTTTGCTCTACTTTTCTGTGTTGATCACATTTATTGGCTTTGCCATGTTATCAGTCTCATCCACTTACAGCTCCATGATTGAAGCTTATCTTTGATTCTCACACCTCAAGTGCCAGGCACAATGCCCAACACCTAATCATGCCATGTGACTCTTCAGGGAATGGATGTGATGTCAATTGAAACAGCAACCACTCAGTGAAATACATAATTCTCTACTTATTGCAGTTATCTTTTTGTTGTTACTACTGTCGTAGTTGTTTTTCTTAGCCATACTGGGTGGCTTGCAGGATCTTAGTTCCATGACCCAGGCCCTCGGTGGTGAAAGCCCAAACTCCTAACCACTGGACTGCCGGGAAGTCCCCTACTGCAGTTATGTTAATTACTTTCCAAGTCAACCCTTTCATAACAATAATGATATAATTACAAATGAATAATGAATTTGGCATGTTTTCACTGAAATATCTACCTACAGAATTAAATTAACTTTTCTAAAATGTTATTTGATTAGAATCTCTAAGAAACAGTCTAAAATGAGCCCAGTGTCCTATTTATCACAGTGAATCTCTTTAATAAAGGTACCTCCAGGCCTCACATTCCAAGAACTGTCCTGTGATCTGCCAGATGCACATAAGCTGGAAATGGTGCCAACTGAGGGAAACTGCTTTCCCAAAAAGAAAACCAAAAGTACATCTGAACAGAATTTCTTTTAAAAAATAAAGGGCATTTTATACTGAAGCCAGAGAATAACCCCTTGTTTTCAGTATTGTTATGTCTGTCCTAAATAGCTTGAAAACATCTTTAAATTAATAGTTCTTTTAATTAATTAATTTTTTTTTGCCACCCAACACAGCCTGTGCAGAGAAGGCGATGGCACCCCACTCCAGTACTCTTGCCTGGAGAATCCCGTGGACGGAGGAGCCTGGTGGGTTGCCGTCTCTGGGGTCACAGAGAGTTGGACACGACTGTAGCGACTTAGCAGCAGCACACAGCCTGTGGGATTTTAGTTAGTTCTCCAACCAGAGACTGAACCTGAGCCCTCAGCAGTGAGAGCAGAGGCCTAACCACTGGACTGTCAGGGAGCTTCCAATAGTTCTTTTAATTGTATTATCGAATCACACATAGAAACATATCTTGAGAATAAATCCAGTCAGCCTCCTCCTGGTACAACCACATTCTAAACATCCCCCATGTATTTACGTTCATAATAATGTATATGTAAATCAATTATTCATAATATTTTAAGAAAAGGAGATTATACAGCCTTCATGGCCATGTAGAGTCACCCAAAATGAGGAAAAAAGAAATAAATTTATTTACAAGTTATATGACAGGCACAGTGCTAAATACTCTAACATACCTTATCTTTATCCTCAAAACAGTCTTGCAAGACAGGTACAATTGTGTGATTTTGTTTGTTCATTTTTCAATAGATGGACTGATGAGAATCAGGGACATTAGAAAATTTGTCAGGTGGCAAAGTTGGGTTTGAGTCCATATTACCTGCCCTGAAAATGTATTTATCCTCTGGTAAAATAAGCACTCAAACAGCCTTGAACATCAGCTCATTGCTGCTCTGGCCACTCTGGTCTCATTCCAGACAAGAAGAATTCACCCTGAACTGACATTTCTTGTTATCTGTAGTCTTTGGTGAATTCCTTCTGATCTGGCTTCTGTCCCAATACTTTATTTAATGGTTGTCATCCAATCTAATGAGTTTTTCTTTATCTTAACCTTTCCTGGCCTCTAATTTACAATTTAATAGTACTGACCATCCATCCTTGGTAAAAGACTTTTCTCCCTTGACTTCAGTGATAACTGCATTATTCCTGGTTGATACATTTTTCTGTGACTTGTCTGTTTCTCATCTTGATTCTTCTGTCCTTTCCAGCTGTCTCACTCTGGACCTTTGCTGGAGTTGAGCGGGAGACTGGCTGTTCAGTGCCATGCTGTCTCTCTCAAAGAAAGCATCTCTCCTGATTTAAGAAACTCTCTTTGCTGCCTTCTCTCTATTTGTGTCGCTGCCCCCTTGCTGGAGCTCTGGTATTCTCTGCCCCTGGGCAATTTCACTTGGCGGCCCTGCCATCATCCAAATTAAACTTATTCCTGCAAAACCACGGCCTCCTCCTAAGAGTACTGACATTCTTTTGGTCTTCTGGGCATGGCGTTTTTCACAGTGAAAATATAAGACTGTCTATAATTAAGTGCCCTGGTAGCTCAGACAGTAAAGCGTCTGCCTACAATGTCGGAGACCAGGGTTCGATCCCTGCGTCGGGAAGATCCCCTGGAGAAGGAAAGGACAACCCAGTCCAGTACTCTTGCTCCACCTGAGGAAAATCCCATGGATGGAGGAGCCTGGTAGGCTACAGTCCATGGGGTTGAAAAGAGTCAGACATGACTAAGCGACTTTTCTTTCTTTCTTATAAGTAAGTACTCAAATGTGTATTTTGTCTATGACTTTTCTTCCCTTTCTTTTAAAACCAATTTCTGCAAAATTTAAGATGATTTTTGAACTTTAGTTTCTCTCACATCCAGCTTGTCATCTGCACCATCTCTGCACCCTCCTCACTTAAAGGTAGTTTCTTCCAGGGCTCCTAACCCCAGCCTCTCCCAGGACCATCCACCTAGAATGCTGAGTCATCTTTCTTCAACACTGTTCTCATCTTCTGACTCATTGGAAAACGTGCAATCACTCCTTATTTCCAACTACATAAAATCTAAATGCACTAGCTTGATGTTCCAGATCCTTTATAATCTGGGTATTTCTCCACCTATGTAGTCTTATTCCTTGCTCTGCTTTAACAATAATCTGCCCTGATAAAGTCAACCTCTTCATTCATTCAACTTCAATGCCTTTTTTGTATGTCTGCCTCACCTAGAATGCCCTCTGTCCTAACCTGAATAAGGGGTCTTTTCATTCTGCGTATCTTTCTTGTTCACACCAAATCGTCATGAACCATCCTCCCTTTTAAGCTTGCACATGGCTTCAAGCCTATGCCCAGTGCACTTGAATATCAGCTCTCCTGAACTACCTGGTGTTGATTCGCATGTATCATCCTTTAACTGTGCAATCAACTTTAAGCTCCTCCTGAACAAAAATAGTGCCTGTTGTTTACCCCCAAGAGTGTAGTGGTGTATACTGATTGATGCTGCTTAGCACTTTTAATCTAAATGCATATAGCTTGATAAATACAATGATTTAATATTAAAGAGTCATTTAAATATTAAAAAGTTTCTTGATTTACTTCTAATGGGATTTCAGAAGTAAGATATTTTTCACATCTAAAAGTAATATATTAAATAAGTAAATATCCAAACTTTAAAAATAGATAAAGGAAGGAGTGATGATTTGCATATAGACACTGTCATTTATTTTAGATTTTGCCTAAGATCCTTTGATAATGTCTTTCCAGATGACCCATCATGCCATAAATTATCTCTTGACAAGGCTTGGAGGAATAGTGAATCTTAAAGTTAATGTTAGAAGCTACACAAAATTTTTGACTCATTCCTGTTAGAGATTATTTTGATGTGAAGATAGGGCAGTTGCAGTATCATTCATTACAGCAGAGGACCCCCAGTACTGGTCCATGGCCTGTTAGGAACCAGGCCACATAGCAGGACGTGAGCAATGAGCAAGTGAATGCAGCTTCATCTCTATTTACACCTGCTCCCCATAACTCACATCACCACCTAAGCTCTGCCTCTGATCAAATCGGCTGCAGTATTAGATTCTCGTAGGAACATGAACCCTAACCCCAAAAGTCAAGGCAGAATATCCTGAGATTGCCACAAAACAGAAATAAGAAAGAAAGTGAAGTCACTCAGTCATGTCCAACTCTTTGCAACCCCATGGACTGTAGCCTACTAGGCTCCTCTGTCCATGGGATTTTCCAGGCAAGAGTACTGGAGTGGGTTGCCATTTCCTTCTACAGGGGATCTTTCCAACCCAGGGGTTGAACCCAGGTCTCCCACACTGCAGGCAGATGCTTTAGCATAATAAATATAATGCACTTGAATCATCCTGAAACCATCTTCCACTGCCCTCATCCATGGAAAAACTGTCTTCCATGAAACCCATCCCTGGTGCCAAAAAGGTTGGAGACTGCTGCTTTACATCATCGAAGAACAGGTCATTTAAACAATTAATAGTACTCACAACTTTCAGGATTTTATGTGTGGTATAAACTGGAATACATCATGAAAAAGTCCGGATTAGAAGACTCTTGTTAAGGAACATAATAGCCTTACCTTGACATAATCATAAATGCATCTTCGCAAAGTAGTTGCTGCCTCCAGAGCAAATGTATGGAAGGTGAGTTTGATGACTTTGTTCACGGGGGCAGTGATGAACCACACACAATTTAAATTCTTGTCATACCTCCCATTAGAATCAGAATCAGGGGAGGCAAAGGTATGATCTGAACCTGTCATGTAACCACCACATCCTTGCTGAGGCCCTGTGTTAAAACAAAAAAAGACACATCAATATGCAGAGCAAAGAAAGTGAACCTTAAATTTTATGTGGAGGATTTTTAAAATCGTATAGTTTCTTTTTTCTGTCACACTTTGATGAACATTATCAGGTTGTACGCAGGCTTCATCGAGCTTATGCAAGTGCGGGTGCCCCCTGCCTTAGCTTCTTTGTTATTTATTTCCACTTCAATCACTGATCTGTCAGCCTCTACCAACTCACATCTAGTTGCCTAGAAAAGTGGGTAAACAGATATGGTCCTATATGCATTTTTAGAATGCTTGATATGATTTACCGGAATTTTTTCTACCCTTGCAAAATCCAATTTTATATAAAAGAAAGTATTTTGCATAACAAAACTGATGGAAACTGTGAACACATTTTACCTTTATGTTCTGCTTTCATGAACACTATCAGATTGAAAACTGAATTTAAGAAGAATTTCCCCCACATGCCAAGAAAATTGGCGCTCAAGATATCTTTTATTTAAATAGCCTGGTAGGAAGAGGCTGAGAGGCATTTAACACTCCATTTCACTTAATAGTAAACTGTACTCTATATTTTCCAAAAATATGGGGAAGCTGAAGAAGAGGAACTTCGAGAAAAATATCCACTTTGAAATGAAAACTCTGAAATTCAGAATAAAAATACAAAAGAAAGATAAAGAATATTCTCAATGCTTAGTTATGAAAAAAATATGGCACAGACTCCTCAGAGCACAGGATTTAGTTTTTTCCACTCCACAGCCTAAGCTGATGCTTTGGAAAGGAAGAAAAACTTTATTGGTAATTTTGAAATGAATACATGAGGCTGAATTAAGGTCAAAACAGCTCTAGGAGGAATGGAGATGAAATAGGCATTCAAAGTAGTATTCATAAAGCTTGCAATCTACACAAATACTCAGCATTACAAGTTGTGTAGTTAAATTCACTGACAGTGGTCTTCCATTTATTTACCTGTCTCGTTTCATTTATTAATATTAATGTTAAAAGTGAAAGGGTTGCTTTCAACATTAGGGGGCGCTATGGTTCAGGACTTGGCTCTTGGCAAGAAAGGCAAACAATGGCTGCCGACATGGGATGCAAAAGATAACAAATGCTCAGAGCGTTTTCCAGCATAGGCGCCTTATTTAGTAAGTCAAGCTACCCTGTCACAGCTTCTAAGTCAAGTACAACTACAGATTATTTGCACTGTCAGGTGTTTCCTGGAGTTGAAATGCTTCCGAACGTCCAGTCCCTGATATATCCATAAGCGGCATCTGGAGCAAAATTATTCTGAAATCCTAAGCAACGCTAATCACTCTATTCCTATGAAAGTGAAGTGAAAGTCACTCAGTCGTGTCCGACTCTTTGTGACCCCATGAACTATACAGTCCATGGAATTCTCCAGGCCAGAATACTGGCGTGGGTAGCTGTCCCCTTCTCCATGTTATCTTCCCAACCCAGGGACTGAACGCAGGTCTCCCACATTGCAGGCAGATTCTTTACCAGCTGAGCCACCATGGATTCCTAGGCAACAAGTCTACAAAGTGAAGAAAGAAATGGAGATTCCACAGTTTTTGCTCCAATGTGGACTGATTGTTACCGAAGGCAACCACTTAAGCTTATTGAAAAGCCTGACATGGAAGAACAATTACTAAGGGTATTAATGAACTGAGAAATTTATTTACCTATTAAATAATGTTTTGTTTGTTAGCCAAGGAAATCTATTTATTATTTCTTAATTTTTGTTGGTGTGTAGTTTGTTTACAATGGTGTGTTAGTTTCAGGTGTACAGCAAAGTGAATCAGTCATACATATACATACATCCACTTTTTTTAGATTCTGTTCCCATATAGGCCATTACAGAGTACTGAGTAGAGTTCCCTGTGCTATACAGTAGATTCTTATTAGTTACCTGTATTTATATTTAGTGTTGAGATGGGAAAAGATGAATGGTATTCCAATAGCAGTGATGTCATAAGTCAAAAATGATGATACCATTTAGAAAATCACAGGTGCCACAAAAGTGGCAGAGGCGAATTTTGCAAGAAAGGGAGACTATTATTTCAGGCCAAGAGGATCTAGAATGTTCAAGGAGGAGGTGAAATTTGATCTGTATCTTAAAGGATAAACTGGACAAGACCATAGAGAAATGGGGTTGGTATTGGCAAGTCCAGGCTGAAAGAGTTTGTAACCAAAGGTTAAGTGGACAAGGACTTACATTTATAGAATTTGATCTATAGACTTTATTCTATAGCTAGTAGGGATTCACTTGAAAGGTTTTTGATCTGAGGAGTGGTAGGGTCAGAATGAATGCACTTTCTCATCAAGTCCAACCTAGAAATGCATCTGGAGGAAATGAAACCAGACCTGAGCACATGGAGGAAGTAGGGGAAGTGGTCTGGGCTGGAGGAAGTAGGGGAAGTGCACAGTCAGAGGTCCGTACGCAGGAAAACCGGACTGCTGGGCTTTAGTCTACTAATACATCAGCTCCAACAACTAAATGCTGTTTTTTTAAAAACTTAAACTATATGTTTTAATCACCACTTGCTTATTAATTGTTACTAGTTAGGTTAATAAGGATAGAATGGCAAATATACTGAGCACTGCAAGTGCCATTATACACACTTACTGCTGATACATACAAGATAAGATACACACTTATTAGATACAAGACTACTCCTATTGCTACTACTGCTGCTAATGTCTTAAGAAAGAGACACCCTGCCTTCAGGGAATCCCAGAGCAGAATCCACAGCTCACTGACGTGCACTGGCACAGGCTTAGTGGGAGACTGCGTCATTCCTAACTCTTCAGTCTCTCTCTGTGCAGTGGTCTAGAATGGACACGGAGGCCTGGCGTGCTGCGATTCACGAGGTCGCAAAGAGTCAGACACGACTGAGCGACTGAACTGAACTGAGAATGGACAGAGTATATTTTTCTGTCCAGTTGATGCTAGATTTGACTATGTGACTTGCTTGAGACAATGGAATATTAGTGGCCAAGAAGTAGGAAGAGCACATTTAAATGTGCTGATGCTCTTTGGCTTGGACTTTTGTGCTTGTGTGATCCACCAAGAGCTCATGCCCTGGGGACTTGCATGGAAAGCAGATCCGGCCCTAGCCTATACTATAGAGCCAAACACGCTCAGCCTGCATCCTGAAACAGGCAGGCAAAACAGCCTGATGATCCATAAGTAATAGAATTAATATTCCAGGTATAAGCCACTGCATTTTGGATAGTCTGTTATATGGCATTATTGTGGCAATAACTGACCAATACAAAAATAGCTTTTTCCAGTTATCAAACTATAATAGAGTATATTGACTCATAAAATGAACACACAGAATAAAGAAAATGGAGAACTAAAATTATCAGATAATCCTGGCCCAAATAGTCAAATAACTGAAGTAAATATAATATTATATGAGTGAGTTATATAATTCAAATTCTATATATTCTATATTATATGAGTAAACATATTATATGAATAAACAGTCAAATAATTGAAGTAAACACAATATGATATGAGTAAATATCTTTCAGTGTTTGTGGCATAGGAAATGGAATGGTTATACTTGCTCTGATTCCCTACTTTGATATTTAAACCTAGCATAACTGCTCTGTGCTTCTGCCCCTCGTAAGGCAAAATGGAAATGGAAGCCTATGTCTTTGAGGAAATATAAAGACAAATATTATCAAATATTACCAAAAAGTACTATTGCCATGTTACTATTTCTGAATTTCAACAATAGTAGGATACAGGGGAAGAAAAAGGCAGAATTCTGTAACAATGAAATAGTGTCATATATTTGTTTACTATATCAGTATTTTAGAATTCCTTTCTTTGAGCTAGTCTATGACTTTAACCAAGACTTTAGTCTTGACTTTAACCTAATGTTCTTTAGCATCACAAACTCACCATCTTCTTTGTCACTACTCATGTTTCTACCATCCAGCCAGCTCCCACCCATCAGCAACTTCCTGATGTTGTGTCAGAAGCACTCTGGAAGACCCACTCTGTGCCAGAGAACATATGTCACTCTAACCTCCTAACCAAAGAAGAAACACTTCCTACAAAAGAGCTCTGTCTTTAGAGAAAGCAAATGTTGGTTGGGCTTCCCTGGTAGCTCAGCTGGTAAAGAATCCGCTTGCAATGCAGGAGACTCTGGTTCGATTCCTGGGCTGGGAAGATCCCCTGGAGGAGAGATAGGCTACTCACTCCAGTATTCTTGCCTGGAGAATCATATGGACAGAGGAGCCTGGTGGGCTACAGTCCATGGGGTTGCAATGAGTCAGACACGACTGAGTGACTAAGCACAATGGTTGGTTAAAGAAATATTGGAAACACAAATGCAATAAAAAGCATTGAGATCTGGGTCCAGATCTACTTAATTAAAAATCAGTAACTGAATCCTCAATTGTCTCCCTCCAGTTATGAAACTTCAGAGTGAAATTCAAGCCAGAATAAATCTGAGGGTAAGAAATAGCTATCTTATCTAAGAGAAAACATCTGGAAGGCTTCATTGGAGGCAGATACATTTCTAAACAATTATCTTGAGAACTGACATTTCTGCAGCTGACATTGGAGGAGGCTGACATTTTATAGAGGTCTTCTGGATAGGATCTCTCTCCATCTCTGGACAACCGCTACTTGGACAGATGGTGGCAGGCCAGCTGGCCTTTCAGATAAGGATCGGCCTGACTTCAGGCATTTTTCTGTTCCCCGGCGTGTAGTTGAAGGGAGCAGAACATAAGCACAGGAAACAGAACACAAACGCATTTAAAGCTGGTGCCTTAGGGAAATGAGCGTTCCATAATCCTGTCTTTGAGTACATCTTACTATGATTTTCAAAGCTGCAGTGTATAACTGCCCTACACCAGTGAATTCATTTAAAAAGTTCACCTAAGCTTCAGATGAACATGTCTTGTCTTTTTCACTAAAAGTAAATTGAAGTTGTTATTCTACTCCCTGGGCTTCTCTGATAGCTCAGTTGGTAAAGAATTTGCCTGCAATGCAGAAGACCTGGGTTCGATTCCCGGGTCAGGAAGATCCTGTGGAGAAGGGACAGGTTACCAACTCCAGTATTCTCGTATGGTGAATTCCAAGGACTATATAGTCCATGGGGTTGCAAAGAGTCAGACACGACTGAGCAACTTTCACTTCACTTCATTCTACTCCCTAACCCTAAACATCACCGACTCCAAGAACAATTCAGTCACTCAGTCGTGTCCGACTCTTTGTGACCCCATGGACTGAAGCACTCCAGGCCTCCCTGCCCATCATCAACTCCAAGAGCTTACTCAAACCCATGTGCACTGAGTCGGTGATGCCATCCAACCATCTCATCCTCTGTCGTCCCCTTCTCCTCCTACCTTCAATCTTTCCCAGCATCAGGGTCTTTTCAAATGAGTCAGTTCTTCACTTCAGGTGGCCAAAGTATTGGAGTTTCGGCTTCAGCATCAGTCCTTCCAATGAATATTCAGGACTCACTTCCTTTAAGATGGACTGGTTGGGTCTCCTTGCAGTCCAAGGGACTCTCAAGAGTCTTCACAGTTCAAAAGCATCAATTCTTCTGTGCTCAGCTTTCTTTAGTCCAACTCTCACATCCATACATGACTACTGGAGAAACCACAGCTTTGACTAGATGAAACTTTGTTGGCAAAGAAATGTCTCTGCTTTTTAATATGCTGTCTAGGTTGGTCATAACTTTCCTTCCAAGGAACAAGCATCATTTAATTTCACAGCTGCAGTCACCACCTACAGTGATTTTGGAGCCCCCCCAAATAAAATCTCTCACTGTTTCCATTGTTTCCCCATCTATTTGCCATGAAGTGATGGGACCAGATGCCATGATCTTCGTTTTCTGAATGTTGAGTTTTAAGCCAACATTTTCACTCTCCTCTTTCACTTTCATCAAGAGGCTCTTTAGTTATTCTTCACTTTCTGCCATTAGGGTGGTGTCATCTGCATGTCTGAGGTTATTGGTATTTCTCCCGGCAATCTTGATTCCAGCTGTGCTTCTTCCAGTCCAGCATTTCTCATGATGTACTCTGCATAGAAGTTAAATAAGCAGGGTGACAATATACAGCCTTGACATACTCCTTTTCCTATTTGGAACCAGTTTGTTGTTCCATGTCCAGTTCTAACTGTTGCTTCCTGAACCTGCATACAGATTTCTCAAGAGGCAGGTCAGGTGGTCTGGTATTCCCATCCCTTGAAGAATTTTCCATTTTGTTGTGATCCACACAATCAAAGGCTGTGGATGTTGGCAATTTGATCTCTGGTTCCTCTGCCTTTTCTAAATCCAGCTTGAACATCTGGAAGTTTACGGTTCACATACTGTTGAAGCTTGGCTTGGAGAATTTTGAGCATTACTTTGCTAGCCTGTGAAATAAGTGCAATTGTGTGGTAGTTTGAGCTTTCTTTGGCATTGCCTTTCTTTGGGATTAGAATGAAAACTGACCTTTTCCAGCCTGCTGAGTTTTCCAAATTTGCTGGTATATTGAGTGACCAAGGACATGAGTTTGAGCAAATTCTAGGAGACAGTGAAGGACAGGGAAGCTGCAGTCCATGGGGTCACAAAGAATCAGACAGGACTGAGCAACTGAACAACAACTGCCTTAAACAGACACCACCTTTAAAGTTATGTTTGCAAGAAAAATAAATCTAAATTCTAAGTGGTTTCTGTATCCTGAGTTAGGTTTTTTGTTTGTTTTTAGTAATTTCACTCAGATTGACTTACCTTAGACATCTCATTTTGAGACTCAGTCTAGTTTAACATAGAATATGTACTTAGTCCTGTAATATTTAGGACACATTAAGCTAAAATACTAACAGAAACATAATTTCAGCAGTTAATCGTGAGCTATTGTCACAAGTAAAAGAGCAATGCAATGTACAGAGAATTCAGAGTAAGGAAAAGGATATCATTAACTTTTAATTTATTTTGCATTATTTTGGTATTACTGAAAACACTTTATGTATGCATTAATAGTCTCTTCATGAAAATGAAGGGTACTTCATGAAAATCAGTCTCACCAACTTTGAAATTTTTTAAATGCCTTATCAAGTAATATATAGTGATATATAATATAATCATGTCAATTGATGCAGGAAGAGGATTGACAAGATCCAACATACATCATGACATAAACTCAGAAAACTAATAGAAAGGAGTTTTCTTAACTTGATAAAGAGCATCTATTGGGCTGGTCAAAAAATTCATTTGGGTTTTTCCATAGGCTATTACGGAAAAATACAAACAAAATTTTTGGCCAATCCAATACAAAGAAAACTTATAGTTAACACGGTACTGAAGGATGAAAACTATATGCTTTCCTCCTAAGATCAGGAACAAGACAAGGATATCTTTTTCTCACCACTCATATTCAACAAAGTATTGGAAACTCTTGCTATCGTAGTAGACAAGAAAAAAAATGCAAACTGCAGAGGAAAAAAACAAAATTGCCCCTATTTGCAGATGCAGAAAATTCAAAGAAATCTACATAAAAATTCCTAGAATTAACAAGTGAGTTCAGTAAGAATTCATGATACAAGAACTATATACACAAAAGTCAATCACATTTCTATAAACTAACAATGAACATATGGAAAGTGAAATTAAAAATACAATTGTTTTAAAGAAGATAAAATACTTAGGTATACACTTAATGAAATATATATAGAATTTACATGCTGAAAATGACAAAGTGTTGAAAAAAATTAAAGATCTACATAAATGGTGAGACATACATATTTAGGGATTGGAAGACTCAGTCTAGTAAAGATGTCAACTATTCCCCAAAATGATTCATAGTTTTAATTGTAATTCCTATCCAAACCCCAGCAAGATTTTTCTGTTGACATAAGAAAGCTCATTTTAAAACTCAAGATAATAGAACATTATTATCATCAAGATAATAGCATATCAGGAGTACACCAAGATAACAGAACATTATTCAGGGCTAAAAAATGACCTATCAAGCCATGAAAAGACATAGTAATATACAACTTAATGTATGTTAGTAAGTGAAAGAAGCCAATTTGAAAAGGCTATATACTGTATGATTCCATCTAGATGACATTCTGGAAAAGGCAAAACTAATGAGACAGTAAAAAGATCACTTATTTTAAAATTTACATTGAAAGGCACAGGCTCTTGAATTGCTAAAATAATCTTGACAAAGAAGAATAAATTAGAAAGGATCAATCCACCTGTTACTATACAGCTACAGTCATCCAGATAGTATGATATTAATGGGAAGTTAGATAAATGGATCAATGGAAAAGAAGAGAACACAAGAAATAAGTTCACACAAATATGTCCAAGTGATTCTTTGCTGTTTAGTTGCTAATTCATGTTCGGACTCTTTTGCAACCCCAAGGACTATAGCCCATGAGGCTCCTCTGTCCATGGGACTTCCCAGGCAAGAATACTGGAGTGAGTTGCCACTTCTTTCTCTTAGGAATCTTCTTGACCCAGGCGTTGAACCTCTATCTCCTGCCTTCTTGACAGACAGGATTCTTTACCATTGAGCCACTTGGGAAGCCCAAGTGATTCTTTACAAAGATGCAAAAGCAATTTAATGGAGGAAAGACAGTCTTATCAACAAATGCTGACAGAGAATTTGGACATTCAGAAGCAAAAACTAATTCCAACCTAAACCTCAGATCTTAAATAAAAATTAGTTCAAAATGGATCCTAAACATAAGTGAAAAATGTAAAACCATAAAACTTTTAGAGGAAATCAAAGTAGAAAATCTTTGAGACCTCAGGATAAGTAGAGTTCTTAGCCTTGTTATCAAAACCCTATACATAAAAGGAGAAACCAACATGCAGGATTTTATCAAAATTAAAAACTTTTGTTCTAAGAAAAGCTCTGTTAAGAAGATAAAGAGGCAATCTATGGACTGGAGAAAATGTTTGCAAATCACATACCTGGAAAAGACAACTACTGAGAATACATGGAGAAGTCTCAAAAGCCAACAGTGGAAAAACAAATAACCCAGCTAGAAAATGGGAAAAAATTATGAACATATACTCCACCAAAGAAGATATACATGTGACAAATAAAGCACATGAAAACTCTTCACCATGAAGGAAAGGTAAATTAAACCATAATGAGATATTAATACACATCTATCAGAATGGTTAAAATACACACACATATGCACACACACTCAGTGGTGGCTCGTTGTAGAGTACCACACTCCACAATGGAATGAGCAGAGTGGGGGAAACCAGAGTATGGGCAGCACGGAAAGTACTCTCTAATGACTTTCTAACCAAAATGATAGAACACAGATGACAATGAAATAGCAGCTTCAAGTGCTGAATGAAAATAATTGGCAAACTAGACCTCTATATTCAGAGAAAAAAAAAACCACGAAATTTAAGACAGAATCAAGCTGCTTTTAGAAAAACAAAAGCCAAAAGACATTTTTACCAGAATATTTGATATAAATTTAACAAAGCACTAAAGGGAATTCTTCAAAAAGAAATAAATTGAAGCCAGATGGAAGCATAGAAATTCAGGAAGAAAAGAACAGCAGCACTGGTAAATATTAATTATGTAAAACAATAAAAATATTTTCTATGCTTAAAACATACATAGAATTTAAATAATTAAGTAATGGCTATTGATAGCACAGAATACAGGAAGCGGGTTAATGGATTTAAAATGTTGCCTTTGTCGTGTCATGGTAAAGGGACTAGTTTTAAACTGGATTCTGATGAGTAAAGGGGGAATGCTATAATCTCTAAGGTAATAACTAAGAGAAACCGCATACATAGGTAATAGTATTTAAAAGAGAGTGATAATTGATTAATTTAGAAAAGGCCAAAAAAGATAGCTAAAGAAACATAACAACATATGGGGCAAACAGAAAACAATATAGGGGTCTATTTTAACCCAATAATGTTAGTAATTTTATCAGATGTAAATGTGATACATTCTCCAATAGAAAGACAAAGAAACCAAAACGCAAATACATTCTTTGGAGTACAGAAATGTTCAAAGTGGAGAAATTGAAAAATATGTCATGAATTGAAAGAAAGCTAGGGAAAGAAAGCTATACTAAGTCAGCAATAGTTGACATTAAGGCCAAAAAGAAAAAAGGACCTTGCAGAATGACATGAGTCAATTCACCAGGAAGACGTAATAATTTTAAATGTAGATGTACCACACGTTACATTGCCTCAAAGTAAAATAAGACCAAAATTCTGAGCTTCTAATTGTCGTATATGGCTACCCACTGGATGACAGAGTCACCAAATTCTCCACACCAAAACCAAAAGTTCTTATTTCCTCCTGTGAAACCTTGTTCTCTCCTCTAAGTTTATATTTGAATAGTGGTATCACATGATATTGCCCAGAAACCTTAGTATCATCATGCTTTCCCTTTTCCTCATTCCTGTTCAAAGACTACTACGTCCTCTCGATTCTTCATCTTAAATGCTTCTCCTTTCAACTTCTTTATTTTTGCACTATCACTGTTCTCATCATCCCCTGCCTAAATGACTGCAATGCTTTCCCAAATTTTCTTGGCCTAAAATGTTGCTCCTACTTCAAAACAGACTCTGATGCTGGGAAAGATTGAAGGCAGGAGGAGAAGGGGACGACAGAAGATGAGATGGTTGGATGGCATCACCGACTCAATGGACATGGGTTTGGGTGGACTCTGGGAGTTGGTGATGGACAGGGCGGCCTGGCGTGCTGCGGATCATGGGGTCACAGAGTCGGACACAACTGAGCAACTGAACTGGACTGAACTGAACTGACCTGACTTCAGAACATCCTCCTCGCAGGTGCTAGAATGTGCTTTCTAACACAAATCATATTAGATCATAGGACTCTCCAGCCTCCAGACAATTGATGGTTCTATGTGCCTGTGGTACACAGCCCAGCATGCCCACCCCTGCCTGTCTCTCCTGTCTCAGCCCCTACTGTCCTCCACCCGACATCCCAAAGCTTTAATAACAAAGAGCAGGCCAGTCGGCAACCTCTGAAATGGGAAGCCTCTGCAACTTTGTACAAGCTTTTTCTTCTCCGTAAAATGCCTATTTTCCCAACAGATGCCTTCTCAGCCTTCTGAGTTAATATTATTTGTATCTAAAATTTATTCCATTCTAAATGAGTATCAGGGAATGTTTTAATTTCCTGTCTACCACAGCTCTATGAGGTAGTTACTATTCGTGGCCCAGTGTACAGATGAGAAAGTCAAGAGGATAAGTGACTGTTCATGGTCAAATTTGCTGGGATGTGTAAAGACTGAGTCTGAACCTAGAAAGTCTAGCTCTAGGGCTTGCACTATGTTTATGAACCACTAACTACAAGTCAGGATTCATCATTCTCTGCAGTGCTTTCTGAAACTTTTTTTTTCCTGTATTTTAAAAAACTTTTACTCAACACCAATGTACTTCAGATCCCTTTCTTCCTGCCTCTGCTGTCCTCTGCACATACGTCTGACAAAAGCATTTGCTGTGCATAATTTACAATTATTTCCTGACTCTTGAATAAGATTCTCAAAAACAAGGACCTTGTTGAATTCATCTTTGTGTCCCCAAAGAAAAGCTCACTGCCTGCATAGTAAATGGTGAATGCTATTGAATAAGCAATTAAGGAATGCATAGAAAATATATAGATAGATCTTACTGGATGGATCTTTGCTGTCTAATCTAAGTTTACAAGGGGAAATCTTGGGACTAAATATATTTCTTGAATTATAAAGTTGTAACTATGTTGTAAACATATTATGCATGTGTTCGTGTGTATGTATGTCTATATATAACTTTTTGGTCTTACATTTTATCCTGTTTCAAAGATAACTTAGTTGACTTTTGTGGCATATATCATTGTGAAGAAACAATTAGCAGAACAACATCAAAAAATATCATCAAAAGATTTAAAACACTGCCAAACGGGTAGTTTTTTGTAGGAAAATGCTTGTTTAGCTAAAAACTTGAAGTTATAAATGATGTTAGGTTTGTTACTTAAGAAAATCCATTCTCTTAATGCTGAATTTCAGAAGGCAGAGAAAATATAAAAATTTTTAAAACTCCAGATACTTTAACATGCAGCAACACTACTTAGAAGTATGACTTTTCTCATCATTAACAAAGTCAAAAGGTAGAAAAAAATAGGAAAATGTTCTATTTAGAGAGAGCAGGATTAAGAGCAGTGTGCTATTCAATAGTCATAATATAAGTTACAGTAGAAAAGATGTGAAATTCATCAATCCAGACCAAGTATACAATAGCATCTAATAATGTAAACAAGGGCATGGAATTGTTTTGTTGTTCTCAATGATATATTAGATTGCACACTATACTATTGATATTTAAATTTTATGACCCTGATGGCAGAGCTATTTAATGGAGACAGGGATTATTTCCCCAATTCTGCTCAAGATGTGCTAAGAGGCCCTGCCAAGTCAATTTCTGTGTGACTCTGTTCCCCAGTTTGTAAGCTAGAGTATATAGTAAGAATGCCAATCAGGGTTATAGCATAAAGATAAATGCCCAAATTCCTTAATTTTGCTGGAATTTTGTGAAAGTGAAAGTCGCTCAGTTGTATCTGGCTCTTTGTGACCCCATGGTCTATACAATCCATGGAATTCTCCAGGCCAGAATACTGGATTTGGTAGCCTTTCCCTTCTCAAGGGGATCTTCCAGCCCAGGGATCAAACCTAGGTCTCCCACATTGTAGGTGGATTCTTTACCATCTGAACCACAAGGGAAGCCCAAGAATACTGGAGTGGATAGCCTATCCCTTCTCCAGGGGATCTTCCTGACCCAGAAATTGAACCAGGGTCTCCTGCATTGCAGGTGAATTCTTTACCAACTATGAGCCATGAGAATTTTGAGAAATTTTTACTAAACTGAGGGCTATAATTTGGAGGTAGAAATTTTTGTTATATAGAAATTTATTACCCTCATATTCCAATGCAATTATATTCCATATACTTTTGCTAATTCTTTACCATTATGCCGTGCAAAGCTGATATGATAGACGTGATGTTTGTCAACATTAGAAAGATAATGGCTTTTTACTGTATGTGTGTATATGTACACATATAAATATAAGTATTACTTAAAATATAAATACTACAAATATATCTTATGTATAATGTATTTATAATATAAAATATATTCATATAAATGTAAATATCACATAAATTTAATTTTTTGCTATAATACATTATTTATAAACAGTATATTTTAGTAAATATATATATTTTCCTTTTCTTCTGGTAAGGAGGAAGCAATGACTCTTACTGCTTATATATAGTAATATTTATATATAGTAATATTTAGTATTATAAATAAAAATATATATAGTATATTTATAAATATAGTATATTTTTACTATTTATACTATAAATATACCATATTTATAGTACAAATATATATAAATATAGTATATTTATACTATAATATATTTATAGTATAAATATATATAGTAATAGTAAATTAAACTGGCAGTTCAGATGGTAAAGAATCTGACTGCAGTGTGGGAGATCTGGGTTCAATCCCTGGGTTGGGAACATCCCCTGGAGAAGAGAATGGCAACCCTCTCCCATATTCTTGCCTGGAGAATCTCATGGGCAGAGGAGCCTAGTAGACTACAGTCCATGATGATTGCAAAGAGTCAGACACAACTGAGCGACTAACACACTGACGTTAGTAAATTAAATGCTCTATTTAGGACTAGCTCAAATTGGAAAGCAGGCAGAGTCAAATGAGAAGATGAGAATGAAGAAAAATATCAACAGCTCTCTCTCTCCAAAAAGTGAGAAAAGAAATGACTTGCTTTTGAGAAAACTCACCCCCAGAATCTCTCATCATCCTAAGTATGTTTACTGATCTATGTGGAAACCATGTGGGCAGATGAGAAAGAGGATGAATTTAGGAGACAGTCCTACCTGATTCCAAGGTTGGCTTTACTTCTTACAAATACTTTGACTGCAAGCAAAGTACTTAATCTCCTAACTTCTCTTTTCCTCCCTTGGAAAATGGGATAATCCATTCTGTCTCATGGGTGGTTGTGAGGATTAGATGAGAAAACCCATGCAAAGCACCTCTTGTAGAAGCTTGGTGACAGGTGGACAACCAGGACATCTTCACCTGGGAGTGAGCTGAAATTAAAGCTCCCACACAAAGGTAACAGAACAAAGAGAAGAATATAGTCCCTGATAATGTTTTATCTCTAAACAATTAATTTACAACCAAAGAATCTTCTTCACTGTTTATGCTGACCAGGCATAAACAGACAGTCTGCTTGTATGTTCCTGGAAATACTATATCAAAGCCAGGACCAGTGAATACGGGTAATGATTATTACAGGAAACTTATGCTTATAAATAATTTAACCCGAAACACCCTGATGAGGTGCGCATTTTTAGAAGGGCTGGAGCAGTTTTGGATATGCAGAATAACTGTTTGCTAGCTTCTTGTTTTTTCAGTGCTTTTCAAAGTGTTATAATTTACTATTAACTCAGTTTTATCACTGAGATTGGTTTTCACAATACCATCTGGTTTTATTTTCCCAATGACAACCCTATCCTTCAAGGGGCAGCAATATGATCATTCAAGATGGGGGTGGAGAGTGAGAACACAGACTGATATTGGAATGCATTTTAATAAAAACCTTTCCTTTTTTTTGGGCTGATGTGGCATTTTATTCCAATTTACTTGCTTTGGTACGGTTTTGGTGAACTAAGCATTTGGTGGTTTCTTTATCATATTTCCACATCCAGGGCTCAGCAAAAAACCCTTGTCAATAAAACCCACAAAGGAGAAACCTTGCCTTTGACATCATCTCCCAAGAGGAACCTAATCACCAGTGAAAGTTGCAATACTTATAAAGAGCAGAAATAAGCTTAGTTGAGCTTTCTGCAAATGGGTTTATAATTTCAGCTCATCTCATTGTCAGACTTCATCAGAGGGAGCAAATGACTTTAAGAGAACAGACAAACAACACTGCTTTCACGTAATATCACCATTACTGCTAAACTAAGGGTTACCTAAGCAGTGACTTACAAAGTTATTCACTTTGTAATTCAACTATCTTATTGTAATTGTACTTTTAAAAGTAATGTCATCTGGCAGCTAATATCCGGCTGCTAGGAAGGACCAAAGAGACACAGAAACATTGCTAGTGTTGCTAAATGTTTTTATGTTTATTTATTTATTTATTTTAATGTTTAGCCATAGAACTTTAGAATGCCTCTCAAAGTCCAAACTTAACACCAAAAGTATGAAATTTACAAATAACTAGAAGTAAAAATCTGAGTTTGAGATGTTGTTACATTTGCCTCCATTTGTTGTGATTTTATTTTCCATCTTCGGGGCCCCAGGCTGTCATCAGCTTTCTCTGTATACCTTTTCATCTCTCCTGTCCGCCCTTACAAGTAACTCTTATTCAACTGCCTCAGCTTCCTCCCACCGTTGCCACCTATTTCCTTGCAGCACGTCTGAGAGACAGTTTCCAAATATTATGGCAGCAGGTAAAAATCAAGAGAGCAGACACACATGACCCGAGTGCTGAGTCTGACCTAATTCTCTAAGGATGAAGGTCATTCAGGTCACTACCCTGAGTAATAGCAGAACTGTCTGCACCACGACTCCATGTTGAGAATGAGACGAATCTAGATATAATATAATGTATAACACATACATAGAATACATAATGTAAAGTAACTTTACATTTATCCACCTATTCTTTAATTCATTCATATAGCCAATATTGATGGAGTAATAGCTATGTGCTAGGTGTCTGCTGCGTGTGCTAAGTTGCTTCAGTCGTGTTTGACTCTTTGTGATCCTACAGACTGTATGTAGCCTGCCAGGCTCCTCTGTCCATGGAATTCTCCAGGCAAGCATACTGGAGTGGGTTGCCAAAACTTTCTCCAGGAGATCTTCCCAAACCAGGGACTGAACCCGTGTCTCTTTCTTCTCTTATATTGGCAGGCAGGTTCTTTACCACTAGTGTTACCCAGGAAGCCCAGGTGTCTGCCAGGCTTTGGAATTTTATTGGAATTTAGCTTCTGATTTTGGCTTTAAGTTATAAAACGTACTTTAGGGTTTGCTGGTTAGATTTAAGTGCATGGTGAATATAAAAGAACTAGAAATAATTGCACCCAGCAGTGCTGTTGTTGTTAATAATGATCTTATCTCCCCTCCTCTGCCTTAGAGAGAGAGTGGGGTAGGTCATGGGACCTTATAGAAATCCAGAGCTTTAATATTACTTTCTGATATATATCAGTTCCTTTTTGACATCTCAGGTACTTTACAGAAATTACCTACTGCATCCCCATCAAATTCTTGAAAGGCAGAATATAGTAATAATTCAAGTTGATCTTTTTTAGTGGATAAAAGCTGAACATAGTCACTAAACCTGTTTTTTTAAGTAACGTATTCTGCAGCACTTTAGCATTTAGTGACTATGGTCCAACACAGTCAGTATACATACTTTGAATCACTGATTCTAATCCTGTATCTAGAAGTTTCATGCCTAATGTGATGAGAATGTCAAAAACAGACTGACTAGACAGTACTCTGGTGTGAGATCAGTAAAATAAGAAGAAAAGGGGGCTTTGATGACTTAAAAGCATGTCTGCGGATCTGAAATGTTGGGTGAGTGACTTAGGTAAGCACAGCCAGGGTGGAAGCAAACCCTGGTGTTGAAGGGGGGCAGAACCAAACAAGCAGAAGTGGACAGGATAATGGATACTCTTGAGTGTCAGTTGTGCCCTGTGGGGCTTGCCCACTTCAGCACAATCCATAGGACTGATGCCTGTTTAAACTTCATGGGACTGCAGACACCACTGACAACTGGATGAAACATTTGTCTTCTTTCCAGAGAAAGGCTCAGATCTGCAGATAATTTCAGATATCCACAGATCCTAGGAGCTCAGGATGACGAGGTCCCTGGTTATCAGTTATCCAGAATCACTTATTCATGTAGAGTAGGACTGATGGGGAAAGTGAGAAGGCAGGTGTCTTTCACAGGAAAGTGTCAGCCCCCAGGAAGGGCTGACTTTGTTTCCTCCTTACCTTCCACCCCATGCTAGTGGCCCTTCATAGCAGAAGCTCCATTAAAGAGGAGACCCAATTTCACCACATAATTCATTAGCAACAAGCCAGGGGGATATTTCCCTCAAATTTATTCTGACCTATTAGCAATATAAATATAACAAATGTATGAGGAGAAGTTACCTAATGATTACATAATTGTATGAGTTGGCACTTAACTGACTTCTGAAAAATTATAGCAGATTTAGTATTGTCAAGTGTGGAAGTGAAATAGCAAATTTGTAAACCTCTAGGGTTTAGGTAAAGATGAATGAAACTGAGCTGCTGCTGACTAAAATGGCCTCCATTTCACATCAATTATTTATTCAGGGAAAACACTGCCTTCCAACAGTTTTGGAAACAAAAATTCGCTGTCCCATCCATAAAGTCATTTTTTTCTCTCTTCACAGGATGCTCAGGGCAGTGTGAAATGGATGACACTGAGGTGAAAAGTGCATATTATTAGCCAAACTTAAGATTTTTATCTAGACCTGTAGTGAAAATATCCTATAAACCCTAGAATTCATCATACCCTTTATGGTTCCTCTCCCTTTTCCTCACCAGAAACAACAAAAACCAAATCAAACTGAAAAGCTATGCAGAGCAAACAGTGAATTTGTATGTATGGTCTTGAAAGGTTTTTAAGATCAAAACAGTACAAAATTTTAATACTCAGGTGTTCAGTAAAAATCAAAACCACTAAACATAACTTAAAATTATTCTTTAAATATCCCCAAGTGGCTGATGGCATTTATACATGACGAAGAGGTGAGAGGGGAACTTCCCTGGTGGTCCAGGGGCTAAGATTCTGTGCTGCCAAGGCAGAGGGTGCGTGTTCAGTCCTTGGTCAGGGAACTAGATCCTGCATGCAGCAACTAAAGGTCCCATGTGCCACAGCTAAGGCCCAGTGCAGCCAAATACATATTTTTAAAAAAGGAAGAGGTGATGGGCATGCAGGGGTAGCACGTGGCGGGTAAGGAATGAGCCCCATTTCTGCTCTCTGCGTGTAAACCTTTTCTCTGTGACTAGAAGAAAACCGTTATTGACTGAAAGTGTCCAGTGTTTACAGGTAAGCAGGGGCTTTACAGTGCACGATTTTTCCTTCTGTGCTACTTCAGTTCAGTAAAATCACATGAAGTCCCAAACTGTCTTTTGTAGCTCAGAAAAACATCATAATTCATGAGGTTAGGGAACACTGGCTAAGCTTCATGCAGGTGACGACCGTGTAGAGTGCTTTAGGATGACTTCAATGATCATGCGAGAATATACTAGGTAAAAGGAAAACAATTTGAAAGTGGGTAGAATGAGCTATGCAATTACATGTCATTTGATTCTAAAGTCTGTGCTAAAGGCATGGATAGATGAGTTCTTTTGTGCAAAAAAGCTCCAAAGGAAAGTAAAGTTGTTTTTTTCAAAATAGCCTTCCGTGTTTTGTATGCCATTTCACTTAGGCAATTCTATTAAGGCAATGAATGCTTCCTGTCTACCCATAAGACTTGCTTTCAAGTTATTGTTGATACAGCTAAGTAGAGTTTCTGATTTTCTGATTCCATTTGTCACAATGTCTGCGTTTTATTGGGAAGACTTCAAAACACAAATGTCTAATTGCTTCCCTCGAGAAATGCATGACAAAAATCACATACTAAATGTAAAGAAGGTGAAGGTAAGCTCTGATTGCTATCAGAGGCATGAAGGTTGGGCACAGCATGGGGTAAACAGAAAGAAAGAGTTTGAACACTGAGGTAGAATTCTTATTGTAGAAAACACCCCAGGTCTCTCTGAGTACTCACAGTAAGTGATTTATTTTGTGAGCTTTTTGTTTTTAGAACATTGATCACTTCTGTATTCAAAGTGAAGAATCAGAACACTTCCCAGAGTCAGATATAAATGATCTTAGACTATGCCACTGATGCTACAAGTACAGATAAACAGAGAACTGGTTAGCTACTTTGTATTTTAATGAACTTAAAGTTCTAAGCTAAAATGGACAACCAACAAGGACCTATTGTATAGCACAGGGAACTCTGCTCAGTGTTATATGGCAGCCTGGAATGGGAGGGAAGTTTGGGAGAGAATGGATATATGTATATGTATGGCTGAGTCCCTTCACCGTTCACCTGAAATTATCACCACATTGTTAATTGGCTATGCTCCAGTACAAAATAGGGTTTCCCCGGTGGCTCAGACAGTAAAGAATCTGCCTGCAATGCAAGAGACCTTGGTTAAATCCCTGGGTAAGGAAGATCCCCTGGAGAAGGGAATGGCAAACCATTCCAGTATTCTTGCCTGGAAAATCCCATGGACAGAGGAAACTGAAGGGCTACAGTTCAGGGAGTCACAAAGAGTTGGAAACAACTGAGCAACTAACCCTTTCAATACAAAATAAAAAGCTTTCTTAAAAAAGTTCTAAGCTCGTATTTACAGATAATTACTTCTCAGAAGCAGTGCTATTACAGGGGTGCTATTTTTGATTGAGCCTCTCACCTGGATTTCTCTTTTACCTTTAAATGGCTTCCTGATCACTACCTTGTGCCCAAATTGCTTCTCAAGCTTCAATTTCCTCCTATATTTCTCCATTTAGATATCTCATAGGTCCTCCAACCCAAAATGATCCAAACCAAATATAATATTTCTTCCCTAAACGTCAGCCTCCTCAGGCACCACTAACCAGCGAAAGAAAGTGAAAGTGTTCGTCGCTTAATCATGTCTGACTCTTTGCAACCCCACAGACTGCAGCCTGCCAGGCTCCTCTGTCCATGGAATTCTCCAGGCAATAGTACTGGAGTGGATTGCCATTCCCTTCTCCAGGGGTTCTTCTCAACCCAGGGATCAAACCTGGCTCTTCGACATTGTAGGCAGATTCTTTGCCCTTTGAGTCACTAGGAAGCCCCTACGAACCAGTGAGCTACCCACAAAAAGTCATTCTCAACTCATGTCCTCATTAATAAGCATAAAGTTCCCAACACTGTACTTCCAGAGTATTCTACCTTCTGAGTATCCCTGAGATTTTTCACCTTTCCTTCTGTTTCTATTCCCCCTGTATTTGTTTGAGGTTTCAACCATCCTCATCTAGAATTCCGTAATGAGCTTCTTCCTTTAGAGGTTAATGAGTCCTCCAAGTCTTTCTCGGTTTCCTGGATAGCTCATTTGGTAAAGAATCTGCCTGCAATGCAGGAGACCCTGGTTTGATTCCTGGGTCAGGAAGCTCCCTTGGAGAAGGGATAAGCTACCCTCTCCAGTATTCTTGGGCTTCCCTGGTGGCTCACATGGTAAAGAATCCACCTGCAATGTGGGAGACCTCGGTTTGATCCCTGAGTTGGGAAGATCCCCCGAGGAGGAATGGGCTACCCACTCCAGTATTCTTACCTGGAGAATCCCATGGACAGAGAAGACTGGTGGGCTATAGTCCATGGGGTTGCAAAGACCTGGACATGATTGAAGAATTAAGCACACAGCACCAAGCCTTTCTCTACCCTGCTACCACTATGATGCTTCTAGAAGCAGAGTCTGGACATGTATTACTTAAAATTCTCCCAGGCTCCTCACCATTTTAAGGATAAAGTCAACATAGGCCACAAGGCCTTTTTTTTTCTTTTTGATCTGGCCCTTGCTATCTACAGGCTCAACTCCTACCATTTTCATGGGTGATAATGAGACTCAAATCTCGTTTGAGATAGTGCTATAAACAGACTTTATCTTTAAATAGTAGAAAGACACATTTGTTGAATCGTTTTTTTTTTTTTCACTCAACATACCTTACATGTAATTTTTATTTTATTTATTTATTTATTTTTTTCTCATCAAAATCGGGTCTTTCTTATGAAAGAGGATTTGGAGTACAACCTCAGACAAGAATAACAGCACAGTTCTCTCTTACGATGTCTATTTCACTGCACTCTGCCTACAGAGAGGAGCTAGCTAGTCAAGTTCAGAGTTCACTGCGGGGGTTGCCTTGCAAGTTTCAACCTCAGGCTCTTAGTCTCCTGGAGGTCAGATCAGCTAATGTCCAGATGTGTGTGTGTGTGTGTGATCAGCTAATGTCCAGATGTGTGTGTGTGTGTGTGTGAGATCAGCTAATGTCCAGGTGTGTGTGTGTGTGCGCGTGCGTGTGCGTGCGCACACACGTACTCAGTCACTCAGTCCTGACTCTTTGTGACCCCATGGACTGCAGCCCACCAGGCTCCTTTGCCCATGGGATTTTCCAGGCAAGAATACTGGAGTGGGTTGCCATTTCCTTCTCCAACATACCTTACATGTAATTTTTAAAACCAAAATTTTATGTGACATCTTTCTCTAAACTTAAATGAAGAGCAGCTTTAGACAGGTGAAAAAAAAATTAAAGCAGAACTGTAACAGTTATAAAAAACAGATTTACAAGTCCAAAATTCTTACCCAATGTCTGCCGGAAAGTTATCCTCCAACCTCTTGCTGTTTGAATTGAATCTGTCTTGAACACCAGGAACATACTATTATTGCTGCTCCTAATACTTGGTGGAAGGTTGGAGCCACAGAATTGGCCGAGAAGGGGATCACTGATGTTAGAACCATCGTAAACTGCCAAGTAGTCTTCAGAGCAGGAAGCCGAGGGAACCACATCAAAATCATTGAACCTGTGAAATGAACCTTGTTAATAGTGATGCTCTCCATTTGTACTTCCATTAAATTACAGCTTAGCTCTTATTTTTTAAAAAAAGATAGGACAAAGGTTAACAAGCATCAACGATCCACTTGCTAGGAAACATTAGAAATAATATACTATTTTACTGATCAGTTCAAAAGTTTAGAGGAAATTTTTTGAGAGACTAGAATATGGCAAATAGATGGGGAAACAGTGGAAACAGTGAGAGACTTTAGGTTTTGGGGCTCCAAAATCACTGCAGATGGTGACTGCAGCCATGAAATTAAAAGACGCTTACTCCTTGGAAGGAAAGTTATGACCAATCTAGATAGCATATTAAAAAGTAGAGACATTACTTTGCCAACAAATGTCCATCTAGTTAAAGTTATGGTGTTTCCAGTAGTCATGTATGGATGTGAAAGTTGGACTATAAAGTTGAGTGCCGAAGAACTGATGCTTTTGAACTATGGTGTTGGAGAAGACTCTTGACAGTTCCTTGGGCTGCAAGGAAATCCAACCAGTCCATCCTGAAGGAAATCAATCCTGAATATTCATTGAAAGGACTGATGCTGAAGCTGAAACTCCAATATTTTATCCACCTGATGCAAAGAACTGATTCATTTGAAAAGACCCTGATGTGGGAAAGATTGAAGGTGGGAGAAGAAGGGGACGACAGAGGATGAGATGGTTGGATGGTATCACTGACTCGGTGGACATGAGTCTGAATAAACTCCTGGAGTTGGTGATGGACAAGGAGGCCTGGCATGTTGCAGTCCATGGGATTGCAAAGAGTTGGGCACAACTGAGTGACTGAAATGAACTGAACTGATGATAAGCTTTTGAAATATACAGATGAGTAAGACACAGCTTTGGATTTCCAGGATTTTATAGTCAAGGACATATTAAATCTCTTTGACATTAAGCTTTGACAAGCTGAACTGATACGCATTTATCATTTGAGCAACACTTTAGTTTCCCAGTCTCATTAAAAATATGGTATTTACTCTGCTCCCTTGTTACTTTTGTGACATCAAGTGGTACTATTATCCTATTATTTATTTATGGGAAGGATGCTAATATAGCAGAGTGGAAGAAATGCTGGTTTTAGAAGCAGAGCTTCATTTTCATTCTTACACTCTGTTTCTTTTTAAAATGGACTTTATTCTAAGGTTAAATGAAGCTATATGTAACTAAAACCAAACTAGGGTACCTGGCATATAGAAGATGCTTAAAAAAAAAAAGACAGAAAAGGAAAAGAACAGACCCAACAAAATATTATTATTTCTGTGATTTTGAAAACCAGGAATATGAAATAAGTTATTCTTCAGAAAAAAAAAACATAAGAAATCAATGGTACAAAGAATGAATTAAATTCTCTTGCACCTCACTTTACTGCAGTGAGCAGTAATTCACACTTCAGATCACTGTAGTCATCATGGGCATGTTACCACTCATCCCAGCTCTGGACCTTCCTGACATTTATTAGGATTGTCTTTTTGTGACAGACACTAGAGGTCTGACATGGCCCTAAGAGATACTTTGGCCCCAGAAATGTAAACAGTTGTCATGCATATTCCTTTTGGAAGAAGTTTTAAGCACTACTACTCAATATGCACACTGCCTTCCACTGCAGTGATGATCATGGAAGCAAATGCAAAATGAGTTTCCATCAACCTGGGTGGCTGAGTGACTATGTTAGGAGGTGATTCCTTGCTGGACCACTCTAGATACACTCATACAAGTGAGAAAGAAACTTGCTGAGGTAAGCTACTGTGCTTTGGGGTTGTTTGTTATCACGTATAACCTATCCTAACAGATACATCCCTGACTTTTCTTTCTATTGCCTAACATAGTATTTCTTTTCTTTTTTATTGAAGTATAGTTGATTTACAATGTTGTGTTAGTTTCTGATGTACAGCAAAGTGAACCAACTATTCATGTATATATGCTTCTAGATTTTCTTAAGAATTATGGTGGGTTTATTATAGCTTTAAAAAAAAAAATCTGTTTAAGTTATTTGATATCCTGTCATCATTTTGGTAGGTTCTTCTTCTGTCTCAGGTGTTTTTGTTTTCTAGTGGGTTGTTCGTTTGTTTTTTTTTGTTTTTTTTTTTTTTTTTGCGTCTTTTTGCTAGCCTCTGTTCAGTTCAGTTCAGTTGCTCAGTTGTGTCCGACTCTTTGCGACCCCATGGACTGCAGCATGCCAGGCCTCCCTGTCCATCACCAACTCCAGGAGTTTACTCAAATTCATGTCCATTGAGTTGGTGATGCCATACAACCATCTCATCCTATGTCATCTCCTTCTCCTGCCTTCAATCTTTCCCAGCATCAGGGTCTTTTCAAATGAGTCAGTTCTTCACATCAGGTGGCCAAAGTATTAGAGTTTCAGCTTCAGCATCAGTCCTTCTAATGAATATTCAGGACTGACTTCATCTAGGATGAACTGATTTGATCTCCTTGCAGTCCAAGGGACTGTCAAGAGTCTCTCCAACACCACAGCTCAAAAGCATCAATTCTTCAGCGCTCCGTTTTCTTTATAGTCCAACTGTCATATCCATACATGACTACAGGAAAAACTATAGCCTTGACTAGACAGACCTTTGTTGGCAAAGCCTCTGTAATAAATAGCATATAATATGGAATACTTCTTAAAATATCTCATGATTAGAGAGGATTAAGAAAAATGATGCAGTATGTTAAAATGATACAATATGTTTTGGTTGGCTGAATGTTTTCAAACTGATGATAAAGATCAAGATGAAAAGTTTCTTAATTTTTTTTAACCATGTGCAACATTTAATGTTCCTGTAATAGAAGAGGGCAAAACAATTGCTAGATAACTTCCAAAACTACTACTTTCATTCTTATTTTCTATAGACAATACATTCATTTTCCACAACATGAATCCATGAAGAACAATAAAAACCTGAATTTCCAGGAGGGATTCAAAGCTTTTTCGGGTTTGCATCATTTTCCCATGACAGCACAGAAAATATCTGGAAAAACCCGTTAACCCAGAAAACCTCATGAAACTGGCCTATTTTGAGAGCCTTGAAAAATCTGTGTTTTACTACAGTCTACAACTTCTGCGGAACCTAGAATAGTATCTGTTTCATAGAATGTAGTTTCTTAGAAAGAATATAATAAATAGTTTTCCAAACATACTGATCTGACCTTTGACTATGGTGAGCCCCAGGGCCTATATATATATTTTAGCATATGCTATAATCCTACACTGTGAGAATCAAATATTGGGCCATGATGGCAAATGACAGGAACTATCCCTTAAGCTTCCTTTCTGAGCAGGTGATCCCTTCACAGACCTCTTGCTCCTGGCCATCTGGCAGTTGTTGTTTATGCTTTTGTTCTAAGGACTTAAAGGGTTTTTGGCTTTGGAGCATGGCGTCCTTAAACAGTCTCAGGTGGGAGTTGCAGTGTTCTTCAGGATCCAGCCTGTAGCCCCTCCCCATCTGTTACAGGAATCAAACCTGGTGAGACCCGCCTTACAGTCCAAGGACCCATTTGATATGTGAGTCTCTGGAGGTAAACTGCAGAGAGTTTACGACTTGGGGGAGAGAATGTGATCACAGTCATATAGGAGGAACAGAGGTAGGAGGAGTCCTAGCCCATTAAGCGTCTATAAAAAATTCTACATTGCCATAAACTACAGCAACTTTCAGAGTTTTCCACCACATGCTATATATCACTGAAACACAGGAGTCAGAAATATATTATCTTGTATGACAACAGTTGTGAACTTTATCACTTGGAGAACTGCAGGTTACTTTCCCTTCATCAGTCTTGCTGGAAGTAGGCAGGATCAGGGGAGAATTTACTGATGATATAAGATACCTTGTTGAGCACCAGTTTAGAAATATTCTGAAACAGGAATAAAACAAATTTCTTAAGTAATTAGAAAATTTATATTTCAAGAGAGAGCATATGGAAGGATAAAGGACATGATTTGGGGAGGAAATCTGGTAAGGATTTTTTTGACTTTTCATTTAATAGTGTATCACTTTGGAAAAGTTCTGTGATGCTCCTGAGCTTCAGTTTTCTCTTCAGTACAGTGAGATTAATAATATATACCTCATATGATTGTATGAAGAACTAAATAAGAGAATGGTGCAAGTGGTCATTAAAGTTCTTTGTGTATTATATGTCTCCAAAATGAAAACTGCTTTCTCTTGCCCTCCCCATACCCTTTGAGATAGGCTTATAACATTGCACCCCATTATATAAACTCCTTCAAAACTGTTGGGAAAACTCCAACAATTGTTTGAGCTGGTGGAGTGCCTGTTTTTCCCTGCATGACCACTGGTTTGTGCGGAGAGTAGGGAGGCCATGTCCTAGGCTACCAGGACCACAACACAGACTCACTTTCTCTTCCTCCAGATTCTCATACGTACCTCTGATGAGCATCAATACTCTGCATCATTAAAGGAATATCTTCTCTGTAAACAGAGCTGAAACAGTTTTATCAAGAAAGTAATGTGTCTTACGTACTTGAGCTGGATGACTCTGTTGCTCCTGACAGTGATGGTGTAAAGACAGTGCATGTTGTCAGGGTAGTTGGAGTAGGTATACAAAGGGCTCTTGATGACTCCAGTGGAGAGATTGAACACACCGCCGCAGGCTGGGATAGAAGTGGGGGATATGCAGAGAATGATTACGACTGGAAGCAGAGGAAAGTCATTGTCAGACATTATTTACTATGTTACCCCCAAGAGAGATGATAATCATTTGTCTTAGAGCAATATAAACCTCCCTTTATTGTGTTTACAAATAATTCATGCTTTTCCACTGCCATGGAGGGAACAGACAGTAAGAAGCAGGGAAGAATGTTTCAAGGCACCTCTTAGAATGGAATAAATCTGAGTCCAAAATAATGACCAGTGTGAAGGTAATGAGAGAGAATGTTCCATGTGCTGGAATAGAACCGTCCTTCTTTTACATTGAAGTGACACATTGAAAGAGATGACAGTGATGGCTGGAAGTTTAGAAAAGGTGTGCTGAATGCAAGGCACATCAGGGGCTTATGAACCCAGGAAGGACTGTGATCTAAACAACTTAAATAATATAGATTGGAGTCTCCTTGTCCATGATAGACTATTACAAGGTGATGTTCCGGAAATCACTTTTGGAATAATGGAGTTAAGTTTTCTTTTTGGGCTCACATGCATAACTCTTGGGTCCTGTGTATTTCTAGCTAGTCCTGAGACTGATAAGGACCATATTCACACAAGTTTTATTGAAGAAACAAGGCCTATCCCTTGCCCTGAGGCCAGCAATTAATAGCCCTCAACCCTTAGTTATTCCTACTAGGCAATAAAACAACAGCTGTAAAAATGGAATGAAATTCTATTGTAAAAAAACATAGAATTTTTATTTGTTTGACCTTGCATGTAATATGGATGAACTTGCATTACCCAGTGATGAAAAGTGCCCTATTCTCACTGCAGCAAGAAAGGTTTATATTTATTATATATTGTGATTCTAAAATTATAGTAAGGTTACTATACTTTGATGATATACTATCAATGGATGTGTTCCATTTACCTCTGTTAGAAATGATAACCAAATAGTGGCTCCCATTTAAGGTTATAAAGGTTATTTATTTATTTGTCTGTTTGTTTATTTTGTCTCAGCTGAGTCCACCTTGCAGAGAAAGCTATCCTCTATGCCCATAAGTATTTACGTTCTAAGACCTCTTAGTACATCTGCAGTGAGTTAAATGTTAGATTTGTGTAGCCATTATTCTATTTCATCTTGTACACAATTATGTGGTCTCTGAAAACTGTGCCTAAATAACTCCTAAATTTGTCCATTGTCAGGATCTGAAATTTCAATATCAATAACCCTGTTTAAATGAGACTCTCAGAGTAGATAACATGAACCCTTCACACAGTATTTTAGGAAAATGAGGGATTGAAGACTAAAAGAATATAAAGCAGGGAGGAAACTCTCCATAACACTAGCTGAAGCAAAAGAATAAAACAAACCACCCCTTATCCTTACTCAGCAGACAACTGGGGGAAGGAATGTTCATGGTTCTATTCTGTTTGTGCTGACAGAACCCCAGAGCCACACAAAATGATACATTACAAATGGGGTCAGGACTTGGGTTGCAGCTAATGTGGACACACTGTGAAGGCCTTCTTCATGAGTAAATAAACATTTTTAGTCTCCTCTGTGGATGGGAACGATAATTTTTTTTTAAAGAAAATGCTTTGACTTTCTACCTTTAGCAATGGGTTTCGTCAAGTAAAGATCAAACAAACATTCTGCAAGATCTTTTTCTGGCCCATGTTATTATTGGAGTTGGGATGACACGGGAGAAAAAATTTGCTGTTAGCAAACCAACAAAGTTTATTGCAGGAGAGGAAAAGACCTTTCAAAACAGGGAAGTGGAGTCTTATGATTTTCAAACAAACATTGATCAAGCTGTCTACTAAAAACTGAAAAGATCTTGGTAGCTACAAAGATCTTTGTCCAATCTGTGACTTCTCATCTTGCCTTTGATATAGAGAAGTTGAAAATTATCACAGAGTTTAATACATCAGTCTTTTTGTTTACTTGTGCTTTTCACATATTGCTAAAAAAAAAAAGAAGAAAAAAAACTCTTTCCTTCCAGGAGACTATAAAAACATCCCTTACATTTTTTCTAAATTTATAAAGCATTGCCTTTCACCAGAATAAAAGTCAAAAAAGTTACTTTATGCTACATATAAACATCTAAAGGTGGCTATTTATTCTAACTTAAATGATCAAAAATAAATCTCTATCTTCCATTTTATTTTCAAATAAAAGTAGTTCTGTCAAAGTTTATGAAAAAGGGCCTCCCCATTTTAAAAAGGAAAATACCTAAGTATTTTTAGACCATGTATCTAATTAATAACTTTTTCCCTTAAAGTCTCTGAATCTTCAAGTTGGTCATATATGAATCACAATTAAATCTCCTGTGGAAATTGCTCAAGAAAAAAAGAAAATTCCAAACTACATCATTACAGTCACTCACAAGTTATCCTATAGGAAAACTTGAATCCCAAGTCCGTGGTGTGTGCGTTTGAGTAGAAGTTAAGCAGCACTGGACCAGAGACGGTGAGAGGGGACAGGCTGTCCTCCCCACACAGGGTCGCTAAAGGCGTGGAAGACAAGTTGTAACCCCTGATGATGTGCACGCCGTCGTTGACACAGCTTCCCGTTACTGCGGAGTGAGCTGTTCAGGGCAGGGAACAACCAGAAGCAACATAAATAATAATCAGAAGCAATGTAAATGATCACACAATAATGTGAGAAAGATTCATGCAATTTACACAGAAGTTAAAATCAACAATCATTTTGATAAGTCACTATTTAACTCAGTTTCCTGAAGGTTACTCTTACCCTAGTGACAAAGTAAGCACAGGTATGAGGAAACAGGTAGACCTTCACAAGAGGTAAATCCTATTTTGAAACAATCCAGAATTTTCTTTCTTATAAAATGACTCCTTTAATTCCATGATTATAAATAGGAGACAGTTCTGCCTTCTGATTGACATGTGGCAATATCTGAAGACATTTTCTTTTTGCTGTCATGCCGGGGTGTGCCACTGGCATGGAGCGGGTAGATGGATACTGTTAAATATGCTGTAAGGCTCAGGGCAGCCACCCAGGCCCCCTGCCCTCTCACCACAAGAATGGCTCCACCCCTAATGCTAAAGTGCTGCTAGTGAGAAACTTGGCTGTAATAGTGAAGTTTATACACAGATAAGGGACTTCTACCATGAAGAGTGGCATAGAAATGCTTATAACTTGGCACAAATCTATGTCAGTAGAGCTCTGTGTATCACCTCACTGCATTAGATCCAAATATCACTGGTTCTTCAATGGGAAGACACTTGGTGACAAAACCATAAGAAGATAATGATATTAAACACTTTTCCATAATCATAGGGGAACCAATTGAATATACAATCAAAATATACCCAGAATTCCCAAGTGGAATATAGTTAAATGCAACTAGATGACTGTCTTCTAGGGAGAGAAAAGAACTTAGTCAAGGTTTAAAAAAAGTTCTTCAAGGAGCAAGATGTATTTCAAAGTTGAGTTAATGGCCAGGTGGTAGCATTCAATCAGACATGCGGAAACTTGTCAGGAAGAGTAGCTCCCTGAGATGGAATGACACTGTCTACATGGACAAGAGCTCATGTCATGGGACAAGGCACTACAGCCACTCTGAATTTGATCTTCAGTCTGTGATTTGATGAATATTTACTATTGAAATCTTTGAGTATGAAATAATACTCCATTATTTGTTTTTATGTTTATTTTCCATCCTCCCGAAAAACTATAAAGCATATGTATTATTTGAAATGGGTAAAGCTCTATCTAATGTTTTGAAATACAATTTTTATCACATTATTCTGTGCTTCATTACAGATAGCCATGTTCAATTCTGGATTTCATCATGATTCCATGAACTTGGAGAGAACTGAAAGGAAGCCAAGGATGAGTAATGCAGCAAATAATAGAAACTTGTGGAATTTAGATGCAGACTTTGATTTTCTTTCAGAGTCATAGAGAGGCAGAGATTTAAGAGAGGACTAGAAATAGTGGGAAATCCTTTTTGTTGAAATACTGTAATATTATAGATATGCTAAAGTCTTCCCAGTTGAACAGCAGAGGGCTCTCGGGAGAGGGCTGTGAATCAGGGGCAGCTCTGAGTAGCTTCAGGCTGGACTCCTCAGTGGAGGATGATCCCCTGGGAAGTAGAAGCAGGTCCTGGTACAGAGATCAGTTTGGCAGAGTGTGAAGGTCAAGGTCTTGTCATGCAGGCAAGCAAGGGACCTCACACTACTATACCGTCTCTGCTGGAGCTTGACCAATCTGCATGAAGCGTCAACAGGAACTATTTCAGAAGAACCATTGCGCAATGCTTTCTAAAGTCATGAATTGTGAAATGGGCCTACTTTTTGATTTCTTGAGAAACAATGGTGGAAGCAAAGAAGTGGTAAGTAGCTGCATAATGCCACTTTAAAAAAAATTAGTTTAAACGGAGGAGAAATGTAAACTAAGGTGGATGAAAGTCAATTATCCTGCTTCTTGGTGGGAAAAAAGGGCAAAAGGAAAAAAAAAAATCTGAAACCAAATTTTCTCTTGTTTTTCCTTTTGGCTTTCTATTATGCATAGCTTGTAAACCAGAACTTATAAGTTAATGAAGGAAAATTAAGGCAAATATTACATAGGATTTGCCAACCGGCTGCTCTGGAAGTCCACCTCTGTTACCTGTGGGACCTTTGAGACCATCTCTGGAAGACAGCAGAAAACCTTTGCGCGGTTCTCCCCATTTTCTGTGTCAAGGGACTACTCTCTATTCAGTTCTTATCAAGACATACTCTGGATCTGAGAAAAACTGAGTTTAGAATTTGCCTAGACATGGTATTTTTTAGTTAAGAATTCTAAATCCCTCATTCTCGCCAAGGTGAATCAATGTTATTACGTAATTTTAATGACAGAGAAACCAAGACACAGAAGGCAAAGGTTTGCCCTTAGGTTACCTCATCTGTGAAGTGTTTTCTTCTATAAAGTTAGAAAAAGAAGAAAAGGCCTATAATCCTCCGGGCACCTTGGAGGCATCTGCTTGGCCATGGGAATAATGAAAACAGAAAAATATACTTTTAGACTCTTCAATATTTGGGAAAGTAAAATGAGTATTTGATGATACCTGATTCCAAAATAAGTATAAACATTAAAGGTTTCTCTTTCATACTTTCTCATATTTTGTCTGTTTTTGCTGTTTTCTTTTTGACCAAAGTAACATTTTGAATTTGTCAAATCTCTATTTTTATTTCACAGTTTTGAAAGACACTGTTAAGAATACCAAGAACCATTTTAGTCTTGAGGTAACTTTGTCTTGTAAGAGCTCAAATAGAAATTTCTTCTATGACTTGTGACTTCCCTGAAATTTTTATAGTTCATTAGTGATCGTATAGACAAGTATGTAGTTCATAGAATGACTAGTATTGGAAATGTAATAATGAGGAGAAAGAGAAACCTAGGCCAACATAAAACACCATAACATGCTTTCAGAGCAACTCATTTTAGTAGAAAGTAGGTCAGTGAACATTTGTAACCTCTCTGTAGGAAAGGCACCAAAAAGCACTCAACTAGCCTGAAAGGTAAAATCTTTCCTAACCAGTTGTCAGTGTTTAGTAGACACAGCGTCTGGACAAGGGTGTTTCCCTGTAGTATTTCATAGCCTGGAATAGCTCATTTTTCCCTTGACAAATTCAACTTTTGTGTCAATGGACCACCAAAAAAAGCAGAAACAGAATGTTCATCTCCACCCAGTCAACATAGGCTCTGCTGGCTGCTTGGACTCAGAAGTACTTTGGACAGAATCTTTCAGAAACAGATCTATGGCCTCTAGCAGCTAGGAAGACGATGCTCCTTTAGACAGGCTCTGATTTTTCTTGAGAGCAATTCCCTCTCAGTTTTACCACAATATACTGCACATGAATTCTTGAGGCTCATTTAGAAGGGGGTGGAAGGTTATTTTTACTGTAGCTAATGGATCTGTAACTTGCTGATGGTATTCAATGAACTATGGTATGGATATGATTAATGATAAGAATCTAATTACAAAATAAATCTGATTAATGTTACCCTTTTGGGGAATCATCATGATTCATTTAATCTAAGCCAGAAAATGACTCACTAAGCAGTTTGGAAATGCTGAGTATGTGTAACACTAGAAATGTCACAAGACATCATCATAAGGATATGATCTTATACAAAGAGTAATCTTTTCAACTGGGCAATTGTGAGCAAATCCATCAGTAAAGAAGAAATCACTGAATCTGGAAAAATCAAATATCTGTTCGCAGGTAACTCATGCTAAGGGTGTGTCTGGAGATCCTGAATGGTGGCAGCAAAAAGATCCTGGTGGCAGCAAAAAGAACAAAACAATGGCCACTCTGGGACTTCCCTGGTGGTCCAGTGGTTGAGACCCTGAGCTCCTAACATAGGGGGCCCAGATTCTATCCCTGGTTGGGGAACTAAATTCTGCATGCTGCAGCTAAAACCCAGTGCAGCCAAATAAATACATTTAAATAATAAATATTTTATAAAGGGCCGTTCTGATGAATTATCGTTCACAAGATAAGTTTCTACAGGCACGATCTGACTTTCACAAGTACTATTTTATATTTTTGCAAAAATTACAGTGATTATCAGAAAGATTAAGTAGTTTGTACAAAGTCATGTCATTAGTAAGTGGCCATTCTGGCATTGAAACCTGTCCTAAAATATCCCCCATCCCAGGTCAGGTAGTCCACAGTATCTCAGCCCTTTACCCTACCTGGTCAACTAAACTCAGGGAGTTACTGTTCACCCTAAATATAGGTTGCCTTCTAATCATATACATACCATTGGTTTTGACAGTGCTGTGTGTGGCTATTTTATATAGTATATTTGACAGCATCATCTTTTTTTAGTCTAAATTATATTGCCCATCACATTCTCGTGTTTATGGAATTTAATGAGAACAAACGCACATATAGGTGCACAATCCAAGCCACATGTTTCTCCCTATCTTATTAAAATAACTTTTTCTCAATTATAAAAATAATAGAAAAGGTATAATGTATGGTGATGAATTTAATTAGACTTATCATGGGTGTTCTTTGGAAGGAATGATGCTAAAGCTGAAACTCCAAGACTTTGGCCACCTCATGTGAAGAGTTGACTCATTGGAAAAGAGTCTGATGCTGGGAGGGATTGGGGGCAGGAGGAGAAGGGGACGACAGAGGATGAGATGGCTGGATGGCATCACTGACTCGATGGACGTGAGTCTGAGTGAACTCCGGGAGTTGGTGATGGACAGGGAGGCCTGGTGTGCTGTGATTCATGGGGTCGCAAAGAGTCGAACACGACTGAGTGACTGAACTGAACTGAACTGATCATGGTGATCATTTTGAAATATATATAAATATTAAACCTTACATTGTATATCTGAAACCAATATAATGTTACATGTTATACTTCAATTTTTTAAAAAGTTTTTGATAGTTTTTAACTCATAAAACAGAAAGGTATAAAGAAGGAAATAAGTCAGACACAACTGAGCGACTGAAATGAACTGAACTGAACTGATCAATCTATGACACCATAGTAACCACTTTTAAAATACTGCTTAATAGCCTTACAGATTTTATTCCTACACTTTATTTTAAATTAAAAAATTGGATCTTTTATATAAGCTGCTTTACCTTCCCCTAATATGAATACTTTGTAAACTATGGACATCTTTTTATATTACTGGAATTTTGTGCTAGGAAATGCTGGGAAGATTCTATTCTACTTCTTAGTCCATTTTTACAGCGACAGACATCAATGCATACTTGGCATTTTCCAGCAAACACTTGTCAGAAACTACAATATGTAGAGATATAGGAAAACAAGGTCATAGGAAAAGGATCCAGTGAGAGAGGCTTTATGTAATTTATCAACAAATGAGTACTGACATGTCATTTTTATTTTTATGAGACATAAATTTTCTGGAGGCTGAATATTATAGAACATTTTGCCAGATTTAACTTTACATGCCATGGGAGACCAACCCAAACAGAAGCAAATTTTGGTTGGACAGATGAGGCTTGGCAAATGTACAAATTAACTGTGATTTAGAAATGAAAAGTTAATTTGTAAAAAATATTAAAATGACTGAGTGGTTGAAGGTGCCCATCTTTTCTCTGTGGTATGATACCACCCAATTAAATATCAAGTTGTGTCAAATGTAGTCAGAACCCAACTCAAACCACAGCTCCACTGGCCCCTTTGCCAACAGCCAGGAATAAGCCCAAAGGGGCACTATAGTTAGCAATTTCCCAATCCATCTGGAACTGATGAGGATGAAAAAGGAGAGGAAAGGGTATCTCACAGTTCTATTTCATGCAACTAGATCACAGATATTTATTAATGTCAATAATTCATTCACTCAACATTTATGGAGAACCTATTGATACTTTGACTCAGTGGTAAAGTTTCTCTTGCTAGTTAGTTCATTGTGTGTGTGTGTGTGTGTGTGTGTGCGCACATGTGTATGACTGTGTGTAGGTACATATACCTGTGTGGAATAAATGCAAATGAATAAATTAGAAACCATGATTAACATGTAATAGATTTCAGACTTACTTTCTTGAGGCCATTTACGTGATGCTTGTGTTCTTAAAGCTCTTGCATTTTTTTGTTTTTAACCTCTGGATGGAATATATAGGATGATATGTATGTTCTTCAAATACTGGATGGAATTTTATTCAAGTTTACATCAACTCCACTCTCGCATTTTTTCATGTTTTCTTCAAATGGTGATTTTTAGACAGTCTCGGCCTCTACTTATTGCTCGATCATTTATTTAGAACCAACTGTAATTTACATAAAAATAAACTTACCTTCCAGATGGAAAGACACCAAAGTCAAGAGGGTCACGGACAGGGGACTGGCCTCTATGACGTAGGTGCAGTTCATGTTGTTGTCATATTGCTTTGGGTAGTTTGGAGAAACGATATAACCTGAAGGGCTAGTGAAATTTCTCCCACATCCTACATGGGAAGAAAAAGGTATTCTCAGAACATTTGTTCTCCCAGACAGTAACTCTTCATCAGTGAGGAAAGCCTCACCTTTCCTAAGCTCTCTACAGCCAGGGTCCCCAGCCTCATGATCTGAGGTGGAGCTGATGTAATAATAATAAAGTACACAATTAATTTACTGTGCTTTAATCATCCCGAAACCATCCCCCACACCAATCCATGGAAAAAATGTCTTCCATGAAACTGGTCCCTGATGCCAGAAAGGTTGGGGACCGCTGCTCTAAACATATATTCTCTGAGACACTCCAAATGGAAGCAATAGCAACTAAAAGAATGGAGCTCTGATTTAAAGATAAGCATGCATGCAAAATTAGAACACTATATTTTTTAGAAAATGATGCAGAAGTTTGGGCTAAGTAGAAATTTTTCCACACGTCCACTGCAAATCTCTCAATTTTAAGATAGTAAATGATAACTTAGCAAAGATTGAAGAGGATTCAATACACTGAAGTTTTTAAGTACCCTATTATATTATAGAAAAACATGTTCTTCTCATTTACCATTGTAATATGCTGTAAAAATAATACCTGCTTTATAAAATGGTTAAATTTACTAATCCCAACTCTTTAACAATTTCTCATGTGATTCTCTGGTGTTAGAAATAAAGAGAACTACCTTTTTTTTTAAGCCAATAAAATGACATTTATTTTTCTATAACCACTAACTTGTTAATCCACACACTCCCTATCTAACATAGATAGAAAACATCAGTATTCTTTTAAACTGTTAGTAACACACACACACACATACACAAATACAATGAACCAAGTGAAGGCCTAAAATCAGGTCTGGGGTGCCTTTCATTAATTCCTTTACACCACCCTCTTATTCATGTCTGGATACCTGTTCACTGTGTCATTTCCTCCAATTCCTTTCATCAAACCTTTTCCTAAACAGTGGTTTGTAAATAGTGGCTACCTGATTTAACTCAGTCAACAATCATAGGCACCACGGTGTCTCAGTCCTGAGACCTCCACATCTCACTATCCACCTGGTAGGAGTAGCCATGAGAGAAGGAAGAGAAAATCCTTAAGAAGGTGACTTCCAGGTTGACTGGGCGTGAGAATCATCTGGGTGAGAAACTAAACATGTAAGTCCCTGGCCAGGGAAATTCTGAATTCAGACAAACTTGGGGTGAATCCCGTGTTTTTACAGCCCCAGGTGAGTCCCATGCAGACAGGTAAGTGCTGCGAGCCAGGTATGCTGATTGGCTACTAATGACGGCCTCCTGGACTTCGGCTCAATTCCTGCCCCACTGAGGATTTCAGGGTCCATTTCGGACATTCGCAAGTGGCACTCAGGCCTTCTACATCATTTCTCTAGTGAGCTACAGTTGAATTCGGTTCCATTCTCACTGAATTGGAAGGAAGGGTGCACTCTCAGGATCAGGTGATTCATTCACCCAAGCCCTTCCCCAGGGTTCTAAGCAACTGTGGAGCAGACCCTCACCTCCCCAGGTCTGCCCGTGGCAGCCACGCCCTTTCAAGGACCCCCTCGTTCTGTACTACTTACGGCTCACGAAGGAAGCAGAGAAGCCCTGAGCTGGGGCCTCCTGAGACTGGAACACGGCCGTGAAGACATTTCTGGGCGTGGTGATGGGCCCCGGGGCCACATTCCCGCAGCTTGTGGCTAACAGGGTCTGGCTGGACTCCTGAGTGTCTCCCCACACCTAACAGAGCCAGAAACAGGACTTAATGCCCCAGGCTTTCCCTGGTCAATGGTTAAATGTGCCCAGGCTGGAACACGATGGGCACTCAGATGTATAGAGAGCGAAACATAATGGTAAATAAAATGGACGCATATCTGCAGTATTTTCTTTTGCAAACCATTTAAGCTGTTTTGTTTTTTTTTAATAGCACAGCCCATTCTTGACTCTTCCAAGGAGACTGTGCTCATTTTTGTGTAGCTAGGCCATTTCCTCTTGCCTTCTCCTAGTTGACCTGATCTAGCTGAACTTGCCCAACCGCCAACTAAGGATTACCTAGCCCAAGAAGGCAAGAAGGACATTGGGCTTGGATTGGTCTTACTTGACTACTCAACATTTCCTTTACATTGAATTACTCATTCTAAACTTATCACTTGCAGGAATGTTCCTTGAACAAAGCCATAACACATCAAGCCGTTATAGAAATTTCTATTAGCAAATTGGCCCAGAGGAAGAAGTGTAAGGGAGACCAAATGCAGAGCACAGGTTTACTATCAGCTCTTCAAGGTCATATCATTTCAAGTGAGTTTCAAACACTGCATATCCTGCTGTTAGCTTACTGAAGCCAGATTATATTTGCCATGTATGAGATATGGGAGGTGCATGGGGCTGGAACTACTGAGAACAAGAGTGAGGATATTCTGCCAAATATCTAAGATCAAAATAAGCATCAGGAAAGAAATGTACACCCACATTTTCCTAACATCCCCTTTATGTCCTCCCACTCCCTGCCCTTAACTATCCAGGGAAACACTAAACAGAAGTTTTCTATCCACCTTCTGTACTATGTGTATTTTTAACTCTGTAAAATTATAAACATGATTTACAGAGAGATCTGCATATACTCTTTTTAAGGCAAAATGATCAGAGCTAAAACTTTTATGAAAGCATCTCAACTGTTTCAATAAGGAACTTCAAGAATCCTCAAAGGCTTATGCTTTCCTGAAGTCATTAATTATGGATTTGACATTTCTACCTTTTGGCCCAGAACATAGGTGTTATCATGACAATAATGGTAAGGAATTATTAAATATTCATTGCTGCTATGTCAGTCAAGATCTCATTTCATTGGCTCTATGACCTAGAACTCTTAAATATTAGATCTACAAAATGTTACAAAACTGGCAAAAACTTTCTGACTTTTCTTAAGGTTTGTACAGTTCAGCCTGGCTGCATGTGATATTTTATCACTCAAATGATTTTTTTTATTATGTTTATTGAGTACGTGCAGATTCACATGCAGTTGTAAGACATAGAGGACTCCCTGGTACACATTTCCCAGTTTCCTCTAATACTGACATCTCGTAAAACTATAATTAATATCATAACCAGGAGGTGGACTTGATGCAGTCCACCTACCTTTCTCAGTTTCCCAGTGTCACTTGTGTTCACACATGTGTGTGTATACATTTGATTATACACCAGTTTAGAGAGCAAGTCCCCTACACACGAACCTTCAAGTTGTGAACTTTTAAAGAAGCGAATGTGTGTTCACATGTCCAATCACATAAGTCAGTTCACATGTCCGGTATACATTGTCATTTGCCTGTATCCTCTACAAGTGGTTGTGCTTTCGTGGATTTTACTGTACAGTACTATATAGAGTACAGTAGTACAGCATCTTTATTTCAAGTCCAGGATGTCCAGAAGCAAGCATAAAAGCAGCGGTGATACAGTTGGTACTATTGTACTTTTCAAGGTACTGTACTGTAAGATTCAGTTCAGTTCAGTTCAGTCTCTCAGTCATGTCCGACTCTTTGCCACCCCATGGACTGTAGCACGCCAAGCCTCCATGTCCATCACCAGCTCCTGGAATTTACCCAAACTCACATCCATCGAGTCAGTGATGCCATCCAACCATCTCATCCTCTATCGTCCCCTTCTTCTCCCGCCTTCAATCCTTCCCAGCATCAGGGTCTTCTCAAATGAGTCAGCTCTTAGCACCAGGCGGCCAAGTACTGGGGCTTCCACTTCAACATCAATCCTTCCAATGAACACTCAAGACTGATCTCCTTTAGGATGGACTGGTTTGATATTCTTGCAGTCCAAGGGACTCTCAAGAATCTTCTCCAACACCACAGTTCAAAAGCATCAATTCTTCAGTGCTCAGCTTTCTTTATAGTCCAACTCTCACATCCATACATGACAACTGGAAAAACCATAGCCTTGACTAGATGGACCTTTGCTGGCAAAGTAATGTCTCTGCTTTAAAGATGTTTATTTTTTGTGTTTGTTTTTTTTGTATTATTTGTGTGAAAAGTATTATAAACCTAATACATGACAGTACTATATAGCCGATTGTATTAGCTGGGTACCTAGGCAAACTGTTGGACTAATGAAGAAATTCTTCAGTGCTCAACTTCCTTTATGGTCCAATGAGCATCAAAGAATTGATGCTTTTGAACTGTGGTGCTGGAGAAGACTCTTGAGAGTCCCTTGGACTGCAAGGATATCAAACCAGTCCACCCTAAAAGAAATCAGTCTTGAGTATTCATTGGAAGGACTGATGCTGAAGCTGAAGCTCCAATACTTTGGCCACCTGATGCAAAGAACTGACTCTTTGGAAAAGACCCTGATGCTGGGAAATAATGAAGGCAGGAGGAAAAGGGACTACAGAGGATGAGATGACTGGATGGCATCACTGACTTGATGGACATGAGTTTGAGCAAGCTCCAGGAGTTGGTGATGGACAGGGAAGCCTGGCGTGCTGTAGTCCATGGGGTTGTGAGAAGTCAGACATGACTGAGTGACTGAACTGAACTGTACTGAATGAACAAACTGGACCTATAAACACACTCTTCGGATGGAACTCATTCATACATAGGGGACTTACTGTACCATCACCTTCAAGATACCGAGCAGCTCAACTCCGAGGCTCCCCAGAGCTGCCACTTCTACTCATTGAGTAGTTTATATATTTCAAGTATTGAGTACTATTTATGTTATTATATCATATCACCGCTAATGCTAAGAACATTCCTACTAAAGTAGGAATTATTCTCTTTATTTTACAGTTGAGTGATTTAAAGCCAAAATGTTTAATTGGCTCAGAGAGGAACATGGAGGCGGTAAATGCAAAGGAGGTGGAGTCCAGGCCAGTGTTCTTTCCACTAAAAGGTGTACAGGCCCTCAGAGAAAGAACATAGAAGATGCAACAAAGCATTTTTTTAAACTCCCAGTGGTTGAGGTTTCTCACTTTTTCATTCAAGAAATCCAAGCAGTGCAATTGTCCTTCTCCTACTTTGAGAGCAATGAGTCATTTCTAGTCTAAACATTTACGTTCCTGAAACCAGCTTGGCTCCAATTAAATACACAAGCACACTGACCTTCACAAAGCTGTTCTGACACTGTCCATCCCCACTGGGGATGAGGAAGTTGTTGTCAAAGCTGATCTCCAAGTGTTTACTTTGGTGTGTAATGACTGTCCAGGAACATCTGCTGTTCTCGGGAAAATTCTGAGGCCAGTGAGGGGATCTGATTGTACCATTGTTCGAATGAAGTACTCCACCACAGCCTGAAAAATTGTCATGGAAATAGTCATCACCTTGTGAAGAATGTAACAATTTTGGTAAACCTAAGTCTTTTGGAGAAGACATGTTTCTAAATGAGATTTCAGTGCATCTCTCCTTACATATGAGTCTCTGACCCTCGGGGCAGGTCCACAGCAAGGACTCTCAGCAAATGTAAGGTCAGCGAAGTCACAGGAACCTTCAGTTGTTACTGTTTGGTTACCCCTGTACTGAACTCACCTGATCCCATTAATCCATGCCAAAAAGAGAACAGACTTCCACTCTGTCATCAAATAAGAGCAATAATTTTTACTCCCCTTGAGGCTCTGGTGTATTAATATTTGTGGCCCAACAATCTCAAGCTTTGTTTTTTACTGCCGCTAACACATGAAGCGCAAGTCTATACTCATTTGCAATTTTACTCTAACATACATACATAACATGTAATTTTAATCTAACTTAAACAGGAGAAAATGATTTTGAGGAGGGGAAAACTTTTCATTAAGCATTCTGGTTCATTCACACTGAAATGTCAATGGATGAAAATTACATTACAGGGATTAAAAGAAAAAAATCTAGAATTATTTTGTAATATGAAAATATGTTCTTAAGAGACAACAAAAGAAAAATATATGAATTTAAAACAAAATGAAGTTAGAGTTTTATTTATATCTTTTGCTTTTTTCCACAAAGAGCTTCCTAATCACCCCCTGACTCTTCTAGAAATAACTGTCTTCTGTGATATTGCCCAGCTATGATGGGATCCTAACAAAAGTATCCAATGCCAAGTCTTACATTTTCTGGGGATTTCCATGAAGTTCATAGTTTGCAGGTACAACAATTAATCCTTTGAAATCAGATCTGTTATGTCTTGCCCTGTACAGAGCATTCATTCTAAATCACAAATGTTGTCTTGTCACTTTGCTGCTGAAAACTCTTCAGCTAGCTTCCCACTGCCGGAGGGGTAATTCAGAAGCCAAGGCTCTTCAGGATGTGGTGGTGGTGGTTTAGTCTCTAAGTTGCGTCCGACTCTTGTGACCCCATAGACTGTAGCCCGCCAGGCTCCTCTGTCCACGGGATTCTCCAGCAAGAATAGTGGAGAGGGTTGACATTTCCTTTTCCAGAAGATCTTCAGGAAGTGGATAACTGCTTTTCCTGCCCTCAACTCACTACTCTGCATCCTGCCTCCAAGCTCAAAATACTTTAAACTACTTGTGATCCCAGCACATATTTTCTACTACTTGTGATTCCCAAGCTGTGCCATGGCCTTTTGCCTACGGAGGCAACATGGTAGAAGTATTTAAATCAGAGTTTCTGGGCTCTGCTATCTTTACTCAAATCTCAAGTCTTCTGATTATCAGCTACACGACTTGGGCAGATTATCAACCCATTTATCCTGCTTCCACCCATGCAAGTGGAGAAAATGTGGATCAATAGTGAGTCTTCCTTAGAAGGTTGTTACATGAGATGACATGTGTAGTGTAAAAATTTAGAATTGAGTCTGACAGAGTAGGTACAAAATATAGACTTGTTGGATTAGTTAGTAAATTTTAAAACTACATTGATGATAAAAGACAGTAAGTGCAGACAGTATTTCTTTTACCTAAAGTCTCTGAGCTCCATGTAGCATAAAATCCACCATGTTGTATCGAATGGTCTGTATTAAAAATCACCACCAGCTGGTTGGAACCTGACTGGATCGTCCCTGGATTTAAAATTCCACAGTAGTGTCCTATGATGGGTGATCCAGGAGAACCACCGTTCCTCACAGTGACTGAGTCCCAGGCACAGTTCTCATGGGCTTCAATGTCAAAATCACTGAATGTCAGCTGCAGGAGAAAAGAGAAGAAACGAGAAAACACTCTGAGTTGTAAATGAGCCTGTCTATGTAGAGTTAGACTGAAGTCCTTCTTCATCCTTTCATTTTAATTTATATAATTTTGTATTTACATATCTTATTTCATTCTCCTTGCCCTTCTCTACTTTTTCTCATTGAAGTTTCTCTTGGAAATTTTGAGAGTGAATATTTCTCCCAGAATGGGAGTCATTAGGATCATATTCAGTCCCCTTAGCTGGGATGGCAACTTATATTAAGAACATGAAAGTGTCTCTATTCCAGATGGAGAATGGTCTTCTACAGAGAGCTTCTCCTGTGTTTGAAGAAGAATGGAATATAATTCATCCTTCATTAATTGTAAATGTCTAGATGTCAATGTATGTACTCCGATCAGAGAATTTTAGGGAGAAAATGATTTGATGGCAGGATTAAAGCCTATTCTAATCACTTGCTTATTAAAAAAACAACTCTGTCTCCAACCAGGACACAATACTTTCGTTGTACAGTTTCAGAAGTATTGATATTTCACCCACTCGTCAGTACTCACATTGATGGTGTGGCCGTGTGGGGCTTCCAACAGCCAAGAACAGTGGGTCAAGCTGTCGTACGCAGCTGGATAGTTGGGGCTTGAGATCACTCCACTGTCACCTATCTGTATTCCACCACAGTCTGAAATTAGATTTGTAAACTTCTCAATAAGATAGGAAAAAACCCACAAAATTCTGTAAAGTCAAAGTAAATACTATTTATAGCCATTGTACTTTATGATTTTTCAAAAAGGGTCATAAATGGATAAATAGATGAAATTAGATGAAAGCAAAGTAAAACTGAAAGGAAAAAGGAAAAAGATGGAAGATTAGAAATAAACAGAATCTTATATAGTGTTAATTAAATGGAATCACATAATGAAGGTGGGCTCAAGTTTGATACAAAGGAGAAGGAAGATGTATGAACCAAAAATGGCAAAAACTTGGATGAGCATAGAATAAATGCAATAAATGCACCTGACAATAAATGCACTCGGGACAATGTAAAGAACATTGGCTTTCTTGAAAAAACTTGGCCCATGAAAACACATGTAAGCTTGAAGAATATGACCAGTACCATAACTAAACATTTTGTCCTTTGACAATAAACACATGTACTGTAGTCAGCTATCAAAGTGTACATTAGCACAGAAAGTTGAAAAAATTAGAAAAAATTTTCTAATTTACAAAAATACATTTTGAAAGCATAGTATGGTATGATGTTCCACAGAAATAAAAATGCTTCCAGATGTCTGACACTTTTCTTTCAATCTGATGGAGAAGAACCAATTGGCAACCTGGTTGACTGAGTGGATAAGAAATCTCACTCCTTTCCCCAGTCAGCTGTTTGCCGATAAGAACTGGCTATATTGTTTGCACTGGAGAACGTTATGCATGCCCTTGGAAAGAATATGTATTCCACTGTTGTTGCTGGAATTGTTCTGTAGATGTCAGGTTAAGTTGGTTGTTCAGAGGCCTTATATATCCTTGCTAGTTTTCTATTTAATTGTTATACCAATTAAAATATTATTTTGAGTTGTCTGAAAAAAAAAGAACTGGGTAGAAAGTGTAAATAAAAATGTCTGATTGACAGTACCAACAAAACCAACAAATAAACCTAGAAATAAATCTAATAAAATACATGTGAGATCTTTCTAGAAAATATCATTTAAAAATCTATGTATTGTTTTATCACTAGAGTTGGAGAGCTTATCATCAGTCTTACCTGTAAAGGAATACTGTGCATGGAATCCAACATGTTCTACACGCTCATTGGTGACAAAGTGTATCCATACCTCTGGATAAGGTATAACCAATGGCATTCTAGGTTTTGAAGATCCACAAAGTCTCCATATCAGAAGCCCATCAGCATTACCTGAGCAGAACAACGCACCGAGTGTCATTTATATAACTTTTGAAAAATATATTCAACAGATTCAATCAGAATAAATAATAATAATAATAAAACATTTCAAGCTATTCACTGATGCACATTTAAATTCTGATTTAGTAGCAGACATTTCACAAATCCTTCTTTCTCAAATACAAAGGAACCTCTTTATCCTAGGCACCATTTTGTTCCAATTCATGTTTTCATAATTATTTTTTACCATATATTTAAACAGAGACACAATTGGTAAAAAACGTAAAAACCTAGGGTCTAGCTGTCAACACTGATCCATCTCATTCCATTTATGGGAGATATTGTCCTCAGCTGGACACATGCAGAATGATGGTTTTGTCTGAACAGTGTTCTTCTGGACCTTACATATATCCATTACAGTCCTTGACTCCCTTCAGTGGGAGGTCACTGGACTCCAAGCAAAAGGAGAAAGTTGTAGATATGAATGGGAGAGCGTGTTCCGTGATTGGACTCACCTACTCGGAACTCAAGGACATCTGATTGACAGTCTTGGTGAGTTTCTAGATAAAAGTCCTCAAAATGAATGTAAATGGAGGAGTTGCCCTGTTTGGGGTTGCTGAGCATCCATTCACAGTTTAGGTTTCTTGAATAATTACTGACTCCATCATAGCCAGGAGAAGTAAAGTTTCCTTCGGGGAAACTTGTAAGGGACCCACCGCACACTGAGGAAACAGAAGGTAACAAAGACTAGTTGTCAGACTCATGCCATAGGAGAAGATACACATGTGACAGGAAAAAATAATTGTAATAACCAAAGCAGTCTTTTTATTGCTTTTGATTTGTTTTTCCAGATGAAGTCAGGGTTGTGGGCAAAGGGCTGGCTCATCGCACCAACTACAGAAGTTGTTCTGTGGGTTTAGAAAGAAAGATGCACAGAAATAAGCATTTCCTTTATTTCCCTGAAGTGTAGATTAGGTGAGTGAGGTTTGGCTAAGTCAGTATCTTCTAATATGAGCCCACTGTTCATTAATATTTCATTTAAAGTAAAACCCAAATATAATGGTGGCCGTGGTGGCTTCTGATTAGGAATCCTCCACTTGACCTGAGAATTTAATTGAATAAAACAGATAATATTTAACACTGGCATTGCAATGAATTTGTTCCTTTTAAAAGGGAATGAATATTCTTTGTATCAATGAAATAAAGGGTTTTTTTTTTTAATTCAATTCCACTCTTTCTAAAGTTTAAAGTTCTTAGATAATAACACCAATCCAGAAAGTAGGAGGATATTTACAGTAGAAAGGTCATTATCTTGCTTAATTTTAAATATCATATGTGAACCCCACATTCATGTATGCTGGAAGTCTGTATCTGGATAGATGGATGACTAAGAAACAATACAATCTGTCTTCAGCTGCATTAGTTACACTCTGGGAGTAAGCTACCTTCCAAGGGATCTCTGTCCTTTGCCAAGACAGAGATCTGACCAAGGGCTGTGGGCCTGGCAGTTGTCTATAATGGTGACACCGCATGGGACTCAGCTAGAAGCTCTTCTAACAGCATTTTTTTAAACTTTTCTAATTCGCAATAGCAGTTTTCTTTCCAAAATTAGAAGTTTTGGTCTTTTGTTTTTGGGCTTTTTAATTGGGTTTTCTAGCTGGTTATGTTTGTCTTTCATGGAAGATGCTAGGTGTAACCCTGTTCCTCTGAGGGGAACACAGGTGACTCCTCTGCTTGGCAGCAGCTGCCGGGCACTTGCCATGTAGACTGTGACACAGGTGTATTCATAGCTGCTGCTATTACCTGCATCTTCACTGGATGTGTAGGAGGCAGTGAAACCGCCGTATGGCCTGGACCCGTCTGTGAAATAAACGACCTTCACTGTATTTCCTGAAGATCTGATCTCATTGCTGCCATTCATGCTCCTGCACAGTTTCTCCAGCTGGGGTGAGTTACTTCTAATGCCATTAAATACCTGTTGAGAAAAACAGTTTAACCTTTAGACAGAGCCCATCTTACTGAGTATTTCCTAGGAGTTTATGTTCCCAGCCTACATATGCTTCCTTCTAAGGAAACTCTGAGCTAAAATGAATTATTTCACAATGTGGGCACTTGACCTATGGTCACAAGCCACCGCATCACCCGCAGCGCATTTTGTGCCCTCAGGGTCATTGCACAAAAATGGAAGCATTGCAGTCATGCCCTCCTGCCACATAGTGACAAACAAAAAACTGCTGTGCTCTTTGCAACTGGAAACTGTGCTCAAAATGTAAAGCAGCTATGCTAACATGCTTATGTCTTAGTTCACAGAGTTCACTGGGGAGCAGTTTTTCTTAGCAATGTATTAGGACCTTTGACATCAGCAAAGAGGGTTTAAACGTTAGTCTCTGATGAGCTGAAGTATAGAAGAACTCGAATATTTTTAAATGCCTTGAAAAGTGATTTTAAAAAATCAATCTCAATATAATAGTTCTTTCCTAATTACTTATGCATTCAAAGCTTCAACTTTCTTGCAAGTCTGAACTTTCAAAAATGGATTTGAGTATTGTGGACTCCAAAATATTAAACTCCAGTTATGCACATGGTAATGATAATTGGCAAAATATTCTTCCACTTCTGTCCAAAATCAAGTAGATATCTAGGATAGCTCAAGAAAGATCTAGAAGTAACTAAACAGTAAATGAAAGAGTGAGTGACAGTTCTGCTTTTAAAAAGGATCGGAATGGCTTACAATTAGGAATAATGAGGCTGTATATGACATTAAGAGCTATGGAGGTGGATACTGTATTCCATACAAAAGCTGTATGCTTTTCTGTCTACTGTGATTGATCATCAAATGTAGCTCTTTGGGGGCTTCTGGTTTAAAGTGTCTTCCAGCTTGTAAGAATGGACTCAAAATTTCTTATCATGTATTGAGCACAAACAACATGCCAGACTCTACTAATAACCCCTTGGATTACCTCATCAAACTAGCAAACTAACCTCTCAGACATACTGTATTACCCCTGTTTTCCAGGTTAACACACCAGAATTCAGAAAGATAATGCCACTTGCCTCAGTTTAAAGAGCCAGTAATAATAAAATTGGGATACAAATTATGCCTCCGATTCCAAACCATGAAACAATGCATAGGAAACAGGAGAGAAGTATTTCAATAATTCTAAAAACAGGAATGGGCAACACATTGCCAGAATCAAAAGGTATTATTTGCAACTACAAGGATAGTATGTGCAAAACTATGATCAATGGCCTTTGTCTCTTCCCCAGCATCTGCCCTGAGTGTAAAATCACCGTGACTAAGAATTGTGAGGCATCATTTATCATGCAAACTCCCGCTTTTAGGAGGAACAAGACGGCTGTTTCCACATTCCTCCTCTACTCCTCTTTGAACTGAGAAACTGAAACTCTTGAAAAACAGTGGGGTAAGAAGTAGGTATGTGACATTCAGGACATAAAATGCACTAAAAGCAGGAATACAATGGGGCATTCGTCTCACTGTTCTGCACATAGGATGGTGTGGCTTTCCCACTTCTCCATCCAGGCACAGCGTGAGACAGGCAGCCAGTCTGGAGGAATGGTATGCTTAGGTCACTGCATGAGGTTTCAGTCTGGAAGTGGCTTGCTCAAAGCCACCCTTGAGCAACCTGTAGATCTCAGGAAGAGTTCCTACTCCTTCCTTCCTTTGGTGCTTCCTTTCTTTCAGTCAAGTTCTCAAGCAAATAAAGGATAAATAGAAGACAAGCCACATCCTGTTGTTTGGAGCAGAATGAAGAGGAAACAATACAAGCATGGAACTCATAAAAATGTATTTCAAAGAAAGGAATGTGGACATTGTATTAAAGATTCAGAAATCTATTCTGAAAGTGATTATTTGATGCTTTAACCTCAGGGGTGAGGGGTGGGGAAGACCTGTAATATGACATTTGTGGTTTCCCCTGATTTAATGGTCAGAAACCCCCTTCCCACCCCTCCAGCACCCCCCACACCCCCCTGGCCATGAAGCCCAGAAGTTGATGGCTCCAATCACACAGAGAGATCTTCCCATCACCTTTTAGCACTTAATACTTAAATAGGAATGAAGAGTCAAGGGTCAGTAGACATTTAGGCAAACAATCAACGTAAAAGTCAGAGACCAATATAATAGGAAAGAGGGACTTGAAGAAGACTGACTCCCAAAAAAAGCAATAAAGAGTTTCAAAATTATGATTAATATATTTGACATACATAATACAGTCAAAAGAACAAGGATAGAATAAAGATAATTGCAGATATACATGTACTCAAAAACGTTGTCACCCATGCCTGTGTCCTTAGAGAACCACAAGAGGCTATGCCTTACCTCAAAGAGGAAATTAACCAAGAACAGGAAACACATTATCATAAAGCCAGGTATCCTGTCCATGAGATGGATGAAGAAACTTGCAAATATGAAGATGAAGGGAAATCTGAGCATGGCAGTAGGAATCAAACTTGCAGCTGATAGGCAAAGGCTCAAGGATGATATTTCTAAGGAAAATGAATGGAACAGATAAAAGCGTTTTATCATATAAGGTGGGAATATACACCTGGAGTATGGAATGTGTGGAAGAATTAGTGACTAAAAAGCCTTTGACTGTGGATCACAACAAACTGTGGAAAATTCTTCAAGATATGGGAATACTAGACCACCTGACCTGCCTCCTGAGAAATCTGTATGCAAGTCAAGAAGCAACAGTTAGAACTGGACATGGAACAACAGACTGGTTCCAAATCTGGAAAGGAGTACGTCAAGGTTGTATATTGCCACCCTGCTTATTTAACTTATATCCAGAGTACATCATGCGAAATGCCGGGCTGGATGAAGCACAAGCTGGAATCAAGATTGGCGGAAGAAATATCAATAACTTCAGATATGCAGATGACACCACCCTTAGGGCAGAAAGTGAAGAGGAACTAAAGAGCCTCTTGATGAAAGTGAAAGAGGAGAGTGAAATAGTTGGCTTAACACTCAACATTCAGAAAACTAAGATAATGGCATCTGGTCCCATCACTTCATGGCAAATAGATGAGGAAACAGTGGAAACAGTGGCAGACTTCATTTTCTTTGGCTCCAAAATCACTGCAAATGGTGACTGCAGCCATGAAATTAAAAGACGCTTACTCCTTGGAAGGAAAGTTGTGACCAACCTAGCTGTTGCTGCTAAGTCACTTCAGTTGTGTCCGACTCTGCATGACCCCACAGACGGCAGCCCACTAGGCTCCCCCGTCCCTGGGATTCTCCAGGCAAGAACACTGCAGTGGGTTGCCATTTCCTTCTCCAATGCATGAAAGTGAAAAGTGAAAGTGAAGTCACTCAGTCATGTCCAACTCTTCACAACCCCATGGACTGCAGCCTACCAGGCTCCTCCATCCACGGGATTTTCCAGGCAAGGGTACTGGAGTGGGGTGCCATTGCCTTCTCCAATGACCAACTTAGACCGCATATTAAAAAGCAGAGACATTACTTTGCCTACAAAGGTCCGTCTAGTCATAGCTCTGGTTTTTTCAGTAGCCATGTATGGATGTGAGAGTTGGACTATAAAGAAAGCTGAGCACTGAAGAATTGATGCTTTTGAACTGTGGTGTTGGAGAAGACGCCTGAGAGTCCCTTGGACTGCAAGGAGAGCCAAACAGTCCATAATAAAGGAAATCAGTCCTGAATATTCATTGGAAGAACTGATGCTGAAGCTGAAACTCCAATACTTTGGCCACTTGATGCAAAGAACCAACTCATTGGAAAAAATCCTAATGCTGGGAAAGATTGAAGGCGGGAGGAGAAGGGGACGACAGAAGATGAGGTGGTTGGATGGCATCACTGACGTGATGGACATGAGTTTGAGTAAGCTCCGGGAGTTGGTGATGGACAGGGAGGCCTGGCATGCTGCAGTCCATGGGGTCACAAAGAGTCAGACACAACTGAGCAACTGAACTGAACTGAACATAGAAAACAACACACACACACACACAAAACCATGAAAGTATAAAACAGGACACAATTATTATTTGGAAAATCAAAAGCAAATGGTACCAGAGCACAATACTTCATTTAAATGGGAGTGACGTTTTCATAGTCATATTAATGTAAACCCCGAGTAACAATTTAGGCAAAATCAGTGACAGGAGTATTTGGGGAGGTAGTTGGGGCAGTAACTGAATTGCGAGTACCCCCATGTACATTTGTGGTGATCCTGGGGTGGTTTTTGAAGACAGTTAAATCCTCATCTTCCACAGTTGGATGTGGATAATGTCTAAGACAAAAAAAAAAAAAAGAAGAAGTAGAAGCATAGGAATATTATTTTGAAATAATGACATAAATATCAAAAGATGTAGCTGCATGAGTAGAAAAGGGTGCCTTTGGCATTTATTATTCAGAGATGGGGAAATGACAAGCAGGACATGATTCAGAATTTGTGCTTGCTGCTGTAAATTTTATTTTATTATTTGAGCTTTGAAACTATGACTTTTGTTATTATCTTTCCTATAGGGCATGTGAGTACTCTGCTGGTAAGATTTCTAATGCTTATGTTTCAATATGATCTCAACGGAAAAAAGACTTCTAGCATAAACCTCAAAATTTTAGTAATGATTGTGTGGGATTCCAAGTATTTTTATGTTTTTTATTTTCTCAGCTCTACAAAAATGATTCAATAGCATTCATTGCATTTATGTTGAGAAAAAATTGATGAAAATTAGTATAGAAATGAATTTCTGTCACTTAAATACATAAGAAAATGCTTCAAACTAAGGTATAGTGGGAGTGGTTAAGTTTTTTTCTACTTCATTCTTGTTTCTGTATTATTCCTTCAACAAGAGGAAAAATGTTCCTTCAAAAATAAGCAAGCTTGGTCCAAAATATCCTGGCTTTCAAATAAGAGAAAACATGCTGGGCTCCATAATTCTCAATATTTGACAGAAGACAACATTTTGGTCCTTCAGATATTAGATCTAAGAAGCAAAATCTGAAGTTTGAATATGATTATTTTAGGGCAATACAAACAGTAACATACAGCGATGTTTCATATTTTTGAAATTCACTATTCGGCAGGAAACAATGAAATGAAAACAAAGGTGGCTTATTTTTAAAAAGGAAAGTGACAGTCCTTTAACTATTGATTGATTGAACAATCACTGTGTTTGTTATGAGTGAGGCACTGGGGATTTATCAGGGAACGAAGCTAAGGGCACGTCCCTGTGAGCGGCGCTTACGTTCTAGTCTGGGCAGCAGACAATATACAAACAAATAAATACGTGGACTATGAGCTGTTGTGAAGTACTGTGAAACCAGTAATGCAAGACAAGGGCCAGGCCAGAGTGCGGCGGGGTCTATTTAATGAAGGTACTTAGGGAAGGCTTCTCAGATCTAGTCATCTGAGCAGACGCTGAATGGACTAAGGGCGTGAATGAGCGAGAAGGAGCATTCCAGGCAGAGGCAATAGTACATGGGAAGTGGTTAAACGGACATGGTAGCCCAAATCAAAGAACAGAAAGGAGGCCAGGGTGGCTGGAGAGGAGGGGAATTTGAATTAAGAACATGGATAAGAGAAGGAAGGGGCAGCAGATAATGCACAATCAGTTGGGGCATTGTGAAGATTTCAGATTTCCCTCCAAGTGAGATAAAAGGTCATTAGACGATTTTCAAGGAAAGCAACATGGCCTGATTTAGGTTTAAACTCATCACATGGGCTGCTGTGTTGAGATGCAGAGAGACAAGGGCAGATGTAGAGAGACCAGTTGGAAGTTATTGAAATAAATCTGAATGAGTAGTGATGGTGATGGTTGTGAATGTAAGGAGAAGTGGTTAGTTTCTGGATTTCTTATAAACATACAGTGAACAAGACTTGTTTATGGATGCAGTATAAGGTGAGAGAGAAAGGACTTCAAAACACACATCAAAGCTTTGGACCTGAGCAGCCACAAGGCTGGATCAGCTATTTAGAGAGGTAACAAGGACTGGGGAAAGGGGAAGCTGGGTGGAGAAATAGACTAATATTTACCCACAGTCAATGCAGTATATATGCATCTATTTGTCACTTCACAGTCCACACTCAGGGGTTTCATTTGCTTTCTTAATCTCAAAGCTGGGCTTGGCAACCTCCAGACATCTGCCAGCAAACAATAATTAGGCAGGATCACCCATTTGCTTTGGTGAAGGCGATGGCACCCCACTCCAGTACTCTTGCCCGGAAAATCCCATGGACAGAGGAGCCTGGTAGGCTGCAGTCCATGGGGTCACGAAGAGTCGGACATGACTGAGCGACTTCACTTTCACTTTCACCCATCTGCTTAAACCTTTTGGCAGTGGCTTGTTCTGTCACTCTAGTCCCAGTTAGTTATTTGCTACCTGAAGGCTTAACTTTTCTGTTTTCCATATGTAACGGAAATGATTTTCCATATATAATGATCATTTGCTTTAAAATGTATCCTGCCCATGACTCTGACATAGGCTGAGATAACTGTCTCCTAAAACAGCTTTTACAAATATTTTGGCCAACATTTACTGTGACTTTGTTTTATCTAAAACACTCAGAATTTGTGTGAGATACAGTTGCACGCAGGGGAATATTCCTGACCTAGTTTTCTGACTGTGATTTACGGGTCAATAAGCTCCTTAAACAATGGACTATAATACCCTTGGCTGCAGAGGACACTTACTGTCACATGCTCACTGCTGCAGAATGGATGGGCTTCCAGCCTCAGGCTGTCAAAGGTGAGGGTGACCCTCCTCCCTTCCTGCACGGTGATTCTCCACTCACACATCCAGCCATGAGGGTTAGGGTTCTGGTAGTTGGGAGAAGTGAATGTTCCAGAGGGGCCCTGGAGATCCCCACCACACGCTGAAGGGAAAACAAAACATAAACAAGAAAACTTCCAATTTGATCCTATAAGGAATGTTCTCAAAAGTAAAGCATTTTTTTCTATTGCCCCACTGGACAAAATTATTGCTCTTATTTATCATTGTAAGTATGCAAGGACTTTTTCTGATATTTAATACTTAATCTCTGCTTTCATGGATCATAGGTCTTCCCTGGTAGCTCAGCTGTAAAGAATCCGCCTGCAGTGCAGGAGACCTGGGTTCTATCCCTGGGTCAGGAAGATCCCCTGGAGAAGGGAATGGCAATCCACTCCAGTATTCTTGCCTGGAGAATTCCATGGACAGAGGAGCCTAGCGGGCTACAGTCCATGGGGTCACAAAGAGTTGGACACGACTGAGCGACTAAGACTTTCACTTTCTTTCCATGGATCATATTGATAGTGCACTGGCAGCCGTTTGTCATCATGACCGAAGAACTATGAGAGATCAGTAAGTGTAGTAACCGTCAGAGTCTGAAAGCAAAAGGCTCAAATGATCATCCAGTTTTTTCATGACAAGGTCTTTATTTCACCTGAGCTTGTCAGGGAGTTTGGAACACAAATCCTAAATGACTGGAGCAATAAGGGACTGGCCTTCTTCAGATGAGACGTGGTGAAGGCTCTCGCCTCCTCGCACCCTCTCAGCATTAGGTCCTTTGCTTTGTAGCACGGATTGCATTTGTGACACTTCATTTATTGGTATGACCATCTGATTACTGTCTACCTCCTGCTAGACTACTGAGGTCCAAGGAGACAGGGGCCACGGTGTCTTGTCCAGCTTTTTTAACACCAATGCCTAAGTAGAGTGTCTATTCAGTATAGCTGCTCAGAAATATATTAATATGTATTATAGTAATACATATTATCGGATTGGCAAAAAAAAATTCATTTATTTTTCCCATAACAGCTTACAGAAAAACACAAATGAACTTTTTGGCCAACCCATTATTTATATATATGTATCAATATATATGTATCACTAAATATATATCGATACATAGATTTATATATATGTATATATGTATCGATACATATATTTACATACATGTATATATGTATCGATACATATATATAAATATATAAATAATGGGTTGGCCAAAAAGCTCATTTGTGTTTTTCTGTAAGCTGTTATGGGAAAAATAAATGAATTTTTTTTGCCAATCCAATAATATGTGTTACTATAATACATATTAGTAAATGAAGATCATGGCATCTGGTCCCATCACTTCATGGGAAATAGATGGGAAACAGTGGAAACAGTGGCCGACTTTATTTTTTGGGGCTCCAAAATCACTGCAGATGGTGACTGCAGCCATGAAATTAAAAGACACTCCTTGGAAGAAAAGTAATGACCAACCTAGATAGCATATTGAAAAGCAGAGACGTTACTTTGCCAACAAAGGTCTGTCTAGTCAAGCCTATGCTTTTTCCAGTGGTCATGTATGGATGTGAGAGTTGGACTGTGAAGAAAGCTGAGCACCGAAGAATTGATGCTTTTGAACTGTGGTGTTGGAGAAGACTCTTGAGAGTCCTTTGGACAGCAAGAAGATCCAACCAGTCCATTCTACAGGCGATCAGCCCTGGGTGTTTTTTGGAAGGAATGACGCAAAAGCTGAAACTCCAGTATTTTGGCCACCTCATATGAAGAGTTGACTCATTGGAAAAGACTCTGATGCTGGGAGGGACTGGGGGTAGGAGGAAAAGGGGACAACAGAGGATGAGATGGCTGGATGGCATCACTGACTCGATGGACATGAGTCTGAGTGAACTTTGGGAGATGGTGGTGGAGAGGGAGGCCAGGTGTGCTGCGATTCATGGGGTCGCAAAGAGTCGGACATGACTGAGCGACTGAACTGAACTGACCATGATATATATACGTGTGTGTGTGTATTTTTTTAATGAATCAATAAACTTACCTTCCAAGCTGGAGTCAAACCGTATTCTGAATCCTGAGGCAGAGAGAGAGCTGTCCGTGACAAACCTGACCAAAGCAACATTGCTGGAAGTGTCTATGCTGTTGGGAATGCTGCTTCCACAGTATCTGCCCAATAATGTACCTGTGAGAGTGAAATAAGAATGAAGCATGTGTTTAAGTCCAGTGGGTTGATTCCACTTAACCTCTACTTGAGATACTTGGCATTCCCGAAGAAAATAATAATAGATAAGACCCTGCCCAGGAAGAAATGGTGAGCTCTGGCAAGAGAAGTAGGTCAAACATGAATACAAATTGATATATTCAAATATATGAAGATGAGTGACAAAAACAGCAACCAGGTAGAACCAAGAGCATCAGCACAATGAGGAAGGTTGGCTCAGTTGGTTGTGAAATGGTCTAAGGAGACAGAGTGGGAAGCATCCATCTCATACTATTTCCACGGTGTACCACCCTTTTTTAAAATTAAAAAAAATTTTTTTTGGCTGTGCTGGGTCTTCATTATGGCACACAGACTTCTCTAGTTCCACTCCATAATGTGTAGGCACAGTAGTTGTGGCATACAGGTTTAGCTGCTCCGTGGCATGTGGGATCTTAAATTCCTGACCAGGGATCAAACTCGTGTCCTCTGCATTGCAAGGTGAATTCTTAAACACTGGACCGCCAGGGAGGTCCCAGTATATTCTCCTTTCCTCTCCTTCCCTTACAGGATGCCCCTCAAATATCTAGCTGTTTCCCCTGGAGGCTCCCCTGGAAGAGGGTGCCTTCCTACAGTGCTCTCTCAGTGTGGTCCCAGGATAAGCTCTACAATGACCCCTGGGCTTTGGACACCACTGTTTCTTGGGTAAGAAATGAGGGAGAGAAACGCTAAACAGTCCATAGCTAACTGATCTGCACTTCTTTGTTTCTGTAAGAAACAAACTCCTGCCTTTCTTGGAAATGAGGGTATTTCAGACGCTGAATGAGTAACAGGTGAAAACAGACACCTCCCAAAAGACAGTAGACATATTTCACTGACCAGATGTATGGTTTTCCCAGATTTCCACAAAGTCTCTTTCACAGCCAGATGAATTCTGAAGGTTAAAGTCTTCAAAGTGGATGGTGAGATAGTGTCCCAAGGGTCCCCGGAGACGCCACTCACAGAATAAGTCATCTGTGTATGGCTGTGTTGGGTATCCATTGCTCTCGATGACACCACTTTGCCCTGTCACTGTTCCCCCACACGGGGCTGCAAAAAAAGAGCAATATGCTATTACGGTTACTTTGAAATTTAGCCAGCACCTTGAAAAGCTTTTCGGTGCCAAGTGAATATAAACTGAAGTTTTAAAAAATGGTGGAAATGTTTAGTATGTGCTTCCCTTATATGAAATCTGCTATTGATGTACAGAGAAATGATACCACAAGTCCAATCTAATAATGGGAAAGGGAAGACGGAAAGACTGCTGAATGGCATATCCTGTGATGTCTCATGAATTCTCTCAGGACACTGTATAAGAGCTGCTAATTGCAATCAGGTTTCTTTCCAGAACTAACTGATAGATTGATAAGAGCTGCCTAGCAGCCTGGAGAAGGCAATGGCACCCCACTCCAGTACTCTTGCCTGGAAAATCCCATGGACAGAGGAGCCTGATGGGCTGCAGTCCATGGAGTCGCTAGGAGTTGGACACGACTGAGTGACTTCACTTTCACTTTTCACTTTCATGCATTGGAGAAGGAAATGGCAACCCACTCCAGTGTTCTTGCCTGGAGAATCCCAAGGACAGAGGAACCTGGTGGGCTGCCATCTATGGGGTCTCACAGAGTCGGACATGACTGAAGCAGCAGCAGCAGCAGCAGCCTGGGTTGGTGATTCTGTAGACTGAGTTTAAGCTCAACTAGAAATGATGCTGTGGTTGATTAGGTATGCCTGTGATTTCTAGTTTATCAAATAAATTTGCTACTGCAGTGATGGGTACCTCAGGGCCTTGAAAATTGCTATCCTATTATTTCTTATCAGCTGGATGTGACAGACTGAATTATATACAATTTTCTTCAGGCTATAAAAGACATATGGTATAGATTAAATATTGTTACGACTAGGCTTTTCGAGTTTTGAGTGTATCAAATATGTTTGGTTTGTGTTCAGACCTATTAGATACTAAATTCTATGTAACTGTGACCATCTTGTAGTGCATCTTCAGAATGTATGTTTATTATTTATATTTTAAAGGAAAGAAATCGAAACACTGAGTGAATGACTTGGTGCTAGAGATTTAGGGGAAAAACATCTCGGATTATCCATTAATGTTGAGGAGGTCAAAGTCATGGTTCTAAAAACTAGCCATCTGATTGCTAAACAGTTTTACTATCTAAAGTGACATTACACATATTTTATGACAAGAGGAAGAAACTAGAATTTAACTGAATATATAAAAATTAAAAGAAAAATAAAAATATTCAAGTATACAAAGAAAGTGTTTTAAGATGGAAATTAAAGTAAAAATTAAAATTGATAAATGACTTTGTGGTTTTAAACATTCACATTCCTTACTTATATCATTAAAATAACTGTTAAAATTAGGCAGATAGACTTCTTTAAAAATGGCAGGATTTTTTAAAAAGTTTTGATGCAATCATTCTGTCACTACTTTTGTATTGAATAGAGAAATGACATTACCTATAGAATACTTGGCTTTGAATCCCACATGAGTGGGGCTGTTGTCAGACCGGAATCTCAAATACATCACCTCTCCTGAGGACAACTGACTGATGGGCAGAGATGTCCCACAAAACTTGGAAAGTATCGGTGCGTTTGAATCAGCTCCATCTCGCAACTCAAGGTAATTGGACGTACAGCTAAAGTGGAAAGAAGATTCTGTTAAATTTGTAAAGTCAATGGCCTTGACATATTTTGATAATAAAGACTTCACTTTCTCCAAGGGCATAATGAAATCATTATTTCTGTAGCACCAGGTACACATCGTAGCATAGACACCACAATAGAGTCTATAGAAGTGGTGTGTCACTTCAAAATGCTGTATAATATTTTTCTGAAACATAACACACTCCAGTTAGGAGCTCAAAAAGACAGGTTTTATATTTACCACAAGTCATTCTCAAATCAACCCCTTGTTGTACATGTATTTGTTTAGTCACTCAGTCATGTTCAACTCTGTGACTCCATGGACTATACCCTGGCCAGGCTTCTCTGTCCATGGGGTTTCCCAGGCAAAAATACTAGAGTGGGTTGCCATTTCCTTCTCCAGGGGATCTTGCCAACCCAGGGATTGAACCTGCCTCTCCTGCATTCGCAGGCAGATTCTTTACCACTGAGCCAGCAGAGAAGCTCCAAAATCAACCCCTAGGAGTTTCAGAACCCAAGTATTTTGTTTCACATGATGTTATGACACATTTCATGAGACAAAGATGAACTCTCTTGACAGCTCTGTAAATGGAACTTATGGAGAATCTCAGCCAGAATTCTGTGTCCATAAAAAAGGACAGGTATTTACCCAATCTTTCTTGAGAAAGTCAACCAGCCAATTAATGCTCAGTGAGGGGACAGTGGCATTATATCAAGAGTCCAGAACTGGTAAACAAAATCTCTCGTACCTAAGCTTTGCACACATATATACACGTGTATACATGCTTTTGTTAAACTAAGAGAAAAATACAGACCTTTTTTCAATCTCTTTGTGTTCAACATAGCAAGACATAAACTCTCTGGTTTGTAATCTTTAATGATTCTTATTAAACAGAGATTGGGAAATTGGACTGTCCTTATTTCCAATCCTGTTTCTAACCCTGGTGACCCCTGGTGTCACAAATTTCCATTTGTTAAAGAGGCATTTTATCATTTATGACACTGAGTGTGAGGCTGGGCAAATAAATACTTGTCTACCAGAGACACTCTATTTTTCCTGTGGGAGGAAGAAAAGATGACATAAATCTCAGACAGCCGTCCTCCGAGTCTCTTGGAGGATGTGCACAGGGTCAGGAGGGATGGTATCTGTTTACATCATCTGCTCAGCTGATGGGAGGGTGACTGGCAAGCAAGGTTTTCAGCTTGAGGTGTTAACATTTCTCTTCCCCATCCCTAGATTTCCTTAGCAGTAAATGCTGCTGAGAAGAGCAGATGGACCAGGACCTACTGTATAGCTTAAGGAACTATTTTCAATATCACATAATAACCTATCATGAAAGAGAATGTAAATGATATATACATAATTGAATCACTTTGCTATAAATCTGAAACTAACACAATATTGTAAATGAACTACATTTCCATAAAAACTTTTAGAAAAGACAAAAAAGCAGTAGGAAACTGTTCTTAAATGTGACAGCTGAAAATAAATACCAACTCTGGATAGCAGGAAAATTAAACAGAGGCGACCTACTTGGGTGTTCCTTCGATACTGAACTGGCCTTCAAACTGCAGTCGTATGAGTTTCCCGGGAGGAGCAGCTATAAGCCAAATGCAGTCAGCGTGCTGGGGATAACGGTCAGGGTGGTTGGGGGAGGTTACGTATCCAGTAGAATCAGCATTACGGATGTAAATATTGCCCCCACAGGCTGTCAGGAAATACAGGGAAATCAGTCTACAGTCTGGAGGAAGAGGATGCAGGCAATGGCCACCTTCATTTTTAAAAGTCTCTTTATCTGTATTTCCAATCTCAATTTCCTTTCATCTAAAATTATCCTCCTTTTCTTTTTAAGCAAATACATTAGGAATTTGCTATCAAGAGAGCTACCACATGTGTCATTTTTTAATTTGCTAAACCATATATTCTCAGCAGAACTTTCACTCCTTCTTAAAGCCAATCAATTATGCAGTGGTTTGGTGGTTTGCACAGTGCGAAACCCTTTGTAAACGTTCAATTAATAAATTAAAATATCAATTAATCCAGTGACAAAGAAAGCGTCAAGCACAGGGACACAGACATCCCGCTGAACATATAGAAGGGTGTTCTTGGAGGATGGTGGTGTAGAATGAGGCTGACTTGATTCCAAAAGTTGTTCACTGAATAACATGTGTTAAAAGCTGAGAAACAAGAGTGGCAAAGAAGTAGGTGTGGTGGAAAGACAGGGGGAAGTAGAGCTGACTATCGTTGGGGGAGATGCTTGAATCAGAAAATTGATATCAACACGAGTGATCATATTGCAACCAGTTTTGAAATCTTAAAAGACTTAAAAGACTTTTAAGTCTAATATTAAGGCAGAAAGATGGGGAAGTGGTGATAACCATTCTTTCATGAATAGAGGACCCACAAAACAACGATAGAATTATAGTGTTTGCAAATAGACCCTTAATGTATATGAATTGCCACTAAATACTGACTTTGGAAATATAATTCAAGACTGAGTCTATCTGGGTAAAGATGGAAAAGCAGAGTTCTGGGTCTACTTACTAAACACAAGGCACTAGGACTCTGTAAAGCCTCAGGACCATGTGAAATCCTGACCATTCACAACTCAGCAGCAAAGCTGAGCGTGGAGACAGCGAGGGAAAAGAAACTCACTGCTTAGAAGGTGGTGCTGCTGGTGTTACAAAGCTGTGTTGTTAAAGGCTCCCTCCAAGCACCAGAGTTATGTGTGCTGGGAAGAGAGGAAAGGATGTTCCTGGTGGTCATGGAACTTGCTGGAGGGATGAGATGATTTTCTATGTCAGCTGGTGGATATTTATTTCCTCTCCTCTCCCTATTTCCTTAAAGGAGGAAATTATGCTGATGCTTTAAATTCTCATATTTTAGAGAATGTGCCATAAAACATATGGCTTCATTTAGATGAATATATATTTTGAAATATATCCAGGAATCTGAGACTGAGGTCATAGGATTAAACTGGAATTAGAATTATCTCATTTTAAGGGACCAAAGGCTCACTCTCTACTGACACTGTTCCCTCTTTTTTTTTTTGAAGCTTGTTTACTTATTTATTAAATTAAATGTTATCTAAAGTAAATGTCACAAAAATCAAATCATTACAGCAGAATTAAATACAATTACAATCAAGTGTAATTAAGTCAGATCATTACTGTACTATATAATTAGATGGGTAATAATAGAATCAAAGGATTATACATTCATCTAAAAAGAAGCATACAAATGATTACAAAACAATGTAATTATCATTCTTACAAGGTTTCTGTAACCAAATATAACTTATAATTAGACATTTTATAATGGAAAAGTATAGGGAATTTCAGGGATCACTAAGATCAGATCAACTTATATTCATGTAGAAGTTCATTCATTTTCTTACATAATCTAAGCCTCATCTTATCTAGAGAATGGGAACAACTAAAAGATGTAGTCATGATGAGGTAGCAATGTATCCAGCACAAAGTAAGTGCTTGATAATAGTAGTTATTCTTAATGACATCATTATTCTTAGTTCAGGAAAAAAAAAAACCTACATATTTTTTCCTCAAATCTATCTAAACAAGGAAGACCAAGCAACTGCAGGGAAGTATAGACAAAATTCTCAGTGAATATACTTACCCAAACTCTTTGCCTCATATGTGATCTTAAATCCTTGCCCTTCATTACTATTATCAGAAATAAACTGAACAAACATTTGATTATCTGAAGTGAACAGAGTGGATGAAGGGTGACTGCCACAAAAACGACCATTTCCTCCATGGGGACCCAAGGGTGGAGAAGAAAGATCAGGTCCATTTTTGAGCTGGAAAGACAAATTAAAATTGCACAATTACCTTCATACTGATGAAGACAAGGTATACGGGTTTTATCAACTTACAGCCCAAAGGAAAAAATATCATCATTTTGTTATGAAGTGTGTAGAAAAAGTAATTAGAAAAAGCAGCAAAAAAGACCTACCACCAAGTAATCCCCCTGGTTGCAAGAGGAGTCTCTGTTTGGAATCTGGAAGGGCTGTTCAAAGTGGACAGCAATGGTCAGGCCACTCTGGACCTGGACATGCCAAGAGCAGTTGAGATTGGGTGCATAGGTCTCAGGGTACCTGGGTGACGTGATAATCCCCCGGTCTGCATGCAAGTATCCACCACAACCTTGCCAAGAAGAAACAAAGATTGCATTTAGATAACACTCGCAACTGGATTTTGGTGCTTTTTCTGTTTGTCTTGAGAATTTTCAGTGTAGGCAATAGAAATGTGCTTTGAAACTCACTTGGGACCAAAACGTTGGAAACAATGAGCACAACAAGTACAGATGGAGCACATGCTCCTGGTTCCTCACTGTGCTTTTGTTAGTAAGATAGGGATGTAGAAGTCAGCAGTAGAGACAAATCCCTTAACTTTCATGAAGCTTCCTTTATAGACAAGTCAGACTTACAGCAAACACATATGTAATACGTGAGGTGGTGATAAGTTTACAAAGATGAATTGGGAGTGGGAAAATGGAATTATATTGTCTGGAGCAGTCAGAGAAGGCCACGTAACTGTAGTTATATCTGAGCAGAGATCTGACAGAAATGGGAGCGCGACATCCTAAGCGAAGTCAGTCATTTGCCAGCTATCAGGGACCCACCGGAGCATCAATGAGTGAGTGCAGAGGGCTCACACCACCAGTTAAAATGCAGCAGTGGAAATTTACCTTAGGTCCATCTAATTCCCAAGCCCACTGTCTTAGACCATTCCACAGCCAGCCCGCCTTGACTGTAAGGGCGGCCATTTATTTTCAATTGCTCCCTACTCTCTAGTAACCATACATAATAGTGGGGGAAATGTTCATGTTTAATGTCTAGATTGATAATCTACTTTAAAATTATGGTTTTCAGTTACAAATATGGGGATCTTCAGATACTGCACATTCTGTAGGCTACTTCTTTAACTTTAATCCAGTTTGGGTTGAAAATGATGGTTGGACTTCACATTTTGTCAAGTGTTCAAATTCTTGATCATACTCGACATGACAGCCTCCCATATCCTGTGCATCTTCTTGGACTCACCAAATTCATATTTTAAGAGCAGCAAACTCTTCCTGACAACCTTTAAATGAATCATTTCAACCAAGGGATTTACAACGATTTCTCCTGTATTACTTTGACTGGTTATTTCTTAGACTGAGGATAACTCTGACTTATCACTCCCCTGCTGTGTTATGGATATGCACTGTCTTCTGGTTCCAGCCATCACCTGGGCTGAAATATTGTTTGAGACATCTTTCTCATAGACTTACTATGGAGAGAAGATGCCCCACCCAGAAAACTGAAGGCGGAGGTCCTTCTGTACAGTGTGACCAGTTTTTTTGTTGTTTGTGTTTTTGATCAGGACTTAGTACATGACGGAGAAGGCAATGGCACCCCACTCCAGTACTCTTGCCTGGAAAATCCCATGGATGGGCTGCAGTCCATGGGGTCGCTGAGAGTTGGACGTGACTCAGTGACTTCACTTTCACTTTTCACTTTCATGCTTTGGAGAAGGAAATGGCAACCCACTCCAGTGTTCTTGCCTGGAGAATCCTGGGGACGGCGGAGCCTGGTGGGCTGCCGTCTATGGGGTTGCAAAGAGTTGGATACGACTGAAGCGACTTAGCAGCAGCAGTAGTACATGACATCAGGATAACCCCTCCTCCCCAGAGGCTAGGCAGAGACTTGTGCACTCTGACTTACAATCTGTGTCTTGTCATTGAAAAACGAGCAGAGTATGTTAGAGAGACAGCAAGAGATAGGAGAGGTGAGATGAAATGAATTAGAACAAATTAAGAGAATATATTACTCTTGTGAAAGGACGCATTAAAGCCTGCCCCAGTTACACTGATGTCCGAGGTGAAGTGGATCACCATGAACTCTCCAGTTGACCGGATGGGTCCGGGGACCTCCCTGCCACAGAGAACGGCTAGCTCCTGGGCCATGCTGTTGTCTCCTATGACCAAGGAAAGGAAATGTCAGTGTGAAATGCTGTCTTATGAGTCACCTCCACAACTTATTTACAAAACAGAAAGAGAGAAACAGATGTAGAAAACAAATTTATGGTTACCATAGGGGAGGGGAGAGGAATAAATTGGGAGATTGGGATTAACGTATATACACTACTATATATAAAACAGATAACCAATAAACATCTATTATTAATACATAGCAAAGGGAATTCTACTCAATACTCTGTAATTACCTATATGGAAAAAGAATCTTAAAAAGAGTAAATATACATATATGGATAACTGATTTACTTTACTGTATACCTGAAATGAATACAGCATTGTAAATCAACTGTTCTCCAATGAAAAAACTTTCAAAAAGAGTCGGCTCCACCACCAGTGCAACCCAGGAGAAGCACCTCATACATTATTCTCAAAACACCCCCATTCCTAGGAGACAACGAGATTATCAGATACAGGTACACTCCAGGGGTTACATCATTGTGGTTTGTAGTGGGGCTGCCTGCCTTTTTCTTTACACTTTTTAATAATGACTTCTTTGCCACTTCCACTGCCTTTTCAAACACTGGTTGACAGTTCTTCCTGGAACTAAAACTCAAAACAAGAGGAGGTGAGATTGGGAAATAATTGAAGACCAGTGCTGATGTGTGCATCAGACACTAAACTAAGCTATTCTGACTGCTGAAGGTCAAGTATCCAAAAATCAAAACGTCTGATTCTTCATCTCCAGATCCAATGCCACTGTTCTAAGGTCATTTGCCCAGGAGTGTGCCTTCACCTGCAGAGTGTTTTTCTTTTCCCTTTTCACTTCTTGGCTGCTCATTGTTTGTTCTGCCATTCAAAGAACACACTTCTGTCCACGTGCAGAAGATGAAAAAAAAGCTAGTGTCAGCAAGTGTGCACTTCAGAAACACCAGTGAGGACTGGGTCACCCCATGGCCCTTTTCCCTTTGGCTTCTCTCAATTTTAAATGTTGATCAAAACAGCTGTTTCAGTTAAAGCCTGAATGGAGCAAAGGGGATTATAACAGACTTGGATGCTTTGACTGGGAAAATACATTGCTTTTTCTCCCCTAAGGCATAGAATTAATGATTTCAAACTTAAAAAATACATAAAAATAGAATGTAAGACATGAGGAAATTGACCCTTTCACTCAACTAGCAAAATGATTCTTTTTTGACATTGACTACAACCTAAAACTCACACATTACTAGCTAGTTTAGAAAACAAGTTCCCGAATGTAGTGGCACAGTATAAATACCTGGCATTCTTAGAGGAGTTCTGACTTCTGGTAACTATGCATTATTTTATCATTCAGAAGTTTATCTGTAATTCCTCTTGCATTTTTATCTTCATTATGCTAGTTTGCTATATATTTCAGCCCAAATCTGTTGACTTAATTTCTAATTATCTGCATCAGAAAATTTTGAAGCTTTATTTCACAAGTATATATTTTATCTTTCAATGAGACTGAGTTGGGTCTATTGATTTTCATTTTTTTTCTAAGGAAAGAGTTAAAAAAAAGGAGGAAAGATGATACTTCCTCTGGGCAATGTGCTTAGAGGAGACTGTTGATAGGAAAAAGGCAGAAAGTTATGGCTTATCATCTAAACACATTTATATGATTGACCTGAGTCTTCACCTACTGCCCAGCAGGAAAGCAAAGATGCTCTGCCATTTGATTTTTCCTCACTATAAATGGGGGAGAGGGGGGGTCTATGGTTGAGGGGATACAGGAGACACAAAAATGCACTTTAGACACCTGTGGGCCTATAATAAATATGTTTGTTTGGTCCAAAAAAATGCTATGAAGCATTTTTCATCAATTGCCAAAATTTAATAACTAGGAAATTCATAGAAAATTCTATGCTTCTTGCATCTTTTGGGAAATAAAACCCATAATGCTGAGCCTGCACTCCTAGTTCAGTTCAGTTCAGTCACTCAGTCGTGTCCGACTCTTTGTGACCCAGTGAAAGGCAGCACACCAGGCCTCCCTATCCACCACCAACTGCTGGAATCTACACAAACCCATGTCCATTGAGTTGGTGATGCCATCCAACCATCTTGTCCTCTGCTGTCCCCTTCTCCTCCAGCCCTCAATCTTTCCCAGCATCAGGGTCTTTTCAGAGAGTCAGTTCTTTGCATCAGGTGGCCAAAGTATTAGAGTTTCAGCTTCAGCATCAGTCCTTCCAAGGAATGTTCAGGACTGAGTCCCTTTAGGATTGAACTGGTTGGATCTCCTTGCAGTCCAAGGGACTCTCAAGAGTCTTCTCCAACACCACAGTTCAAAAGCATCAGTTAGTTCTTTGGTACTCAGCTTTCTTTATAGTCCAACTCTCACATCCATACATGACTACTGGAAAAACCATAGCTTTGACTAGATGGGCATTTGGCGGCAAAGTAATGTCTCTGCTTTTTAATATGCTGTCTAGGTTGGTCATAACTTTTCTTCCAAGGAGTAATAGTCTTTTAATTTCATGGCTGCAGTCACCATCTGTAGTGATTTTGGAGCCCCAAAATATAAACTTTGTCACTGTTTCCACTGTTTCCCCATCTATTTTCCATGAAGTAATTGTACCAGATGCCATGATCTTAGTTTTCTGAATGTTGAGTGTTAAACCAACTTTTTCACTCTCCTCTTTCACTTTCAAGAGGCTCTTTAGTTCTTCTTAGATTTCTGCCATAAGGGTGGTATCACCACATATCTGAAGTTATTGATATTTCTCCAGGCAATCTTGATTCCAGCTTGTGCTTCATCCAGCCCAGCATTTCTCATGGTGTACTCTGCATATAAGGTAAATAAGCAGGGTGACAATTACAGCCTTGACATACTCCTTTCCAGATTTGGAACCAGTCTGTTGTTTCATGTCCAGTTCTAACTGTTGTTGTTACAGATTTCTCAGAAGGCAGGTCAGATGGTCTGGTATTCCCATCTCTTTCAGAATTTTCCACAGTTTGTTGTGATCCACACAGTCAAAGGCTTTGGCATAGTCAATAAAGCAGAATTAGATGTTTTTCTGGAACTCTTACTTCTCCAATGATCCAACGGATGTTGGCAATTTGATCTCTGGTTCTTCTGCCTTTTCTAAATCCAGCTTGAACTTCTGGAAGTTCACAGTTCACGTACTGTTGAAGCCTGGCTTGGAGAATTTTGAGCATTACTTTACTAGCATGTGAGATGAGTGCAATTGTGCAGTAGTTTGAACATTCTTTGGCATTGCCTTTCTTTGGGATTGGAAAGAAAACTGACCTTTTCCAATCCTGTGGCCACTGCTGAGTTTTCCAAATTTGCTGGTACATTGAGTGCAGCACTTTCACAGCATCAATTTTTAGGATTGGAAATAGCTCAACTAGAATTCCATTACCTCCCCTAGCTTTGTTTGTAGTGATGCTTCCTAAGGCCCACTTGACTTTGCATTCTAGGTTAGTGATCATAACATTGTGATTATCTGGGTCACGAAGATCTGTTTTTGTATAGTTCCTCTGTGTATTCTTGCCACGTCTTCTTAATATCTTCAGCTCCTGTTAGGTCCATACCATTTCTGTCCTTTATTGTGCCCATCTTTGCATGAAATTTTCCCTTGGTATCTCTAATTTTCTTGAAGAGATCTAGTCTTTCCCATTCTGTTTTTTTCCTCTATTTCTTTGCATTGATCACTGAGGAAGGCTTTCTTCCCTCTCCTTGCTATTCTTTGGAACTCTGCATTCAAATGGGTATACCTTTCTTTTTCTCCTGTGCTTCTCACTTCTCTTCTTTTCACAGCTATCTGTAAGGCCTTCTCAGACAGCCATTTTGCTTTTTTCATTTCTTTTTCTTGGGGATGATCTTGATCCCTGTCTCCTGTACAATGTCATGAACCTCTATCCATAGTTGTTCAGGTACTCTGTCCATCAGATCTAATACCTTGAATCTATTTCTCACTTCCACTGTATAATAGTAAGGGATTTGATTTAGGTCATACCTGAATGGTCTAGTGGTTTTCCCTACTTTCTTCAATTTAAGTCTGAATTTGGCAATAAGGAGTTCATGATCTGAGCCACAGTCAGCTCCTGGTCTTGTTTTTGCTGACTGTATAGAGCTTCTCCATCTTTGGCTGCAAAGAATAGAATCAATCTGATTTCGGTGTTGACCATCTGGTGATGTCCATGTGTAGAGTCTTCTCTTGTGTTGTTGGAAGAGGGTGTTTGCTATGACCAGTGTGTTCTCTTGGAAGAACTATTAGCATTTGCCCTGGTTCATTCTGTACTCCAAGGCCAAATTTGCCTGTTACTCCAGGTGTTTCTTGACTTCCTACTTTTGCATTCCAGTCCCCTATCATGAAAAGGACATCTTTTGGGGGTGTTAGTTCTAGAAGGTCTTGTAGGTCTTCATAGAATTCTTCAACTTTAGCTTCTTCAGCATTACTGGCCGGGGCATAGACTTGAATTACTGTGATAGTGAATGGTTTGCCTTGGAAACGAACAGAGATCATTCTGTCATTTTTGAGCTTGCATTCAAGCACTGCATTTTGCACTCTTTTGTTGACTATGATGGCTACTCCATTTCTTCTAAGGGATTCTTGCCCACAGTAGTAGATATAATGGGGGCAAAATTCAAGAAGATGTCAAAGACCTCAGAAATCAAAATAAAAATATTTTAGGGCAATCTTTGAAAAATGGAAATGAAAGGTAAGGTGAATAAAATACTCCAGTTTTAAATGAAGACAGGACCTGCCTCTGTACTTGCCCAGTCCTGTCTTACTCTCCTCACCCTGATCTTGACACTAACTGACGACAGACAGATCTAGAACCCATCTGAGAGTTTCCAGTTTAGTTGATCTGGGGTGGGCCACTGAATGTGCATCACTAACAAGTTCCCAAGTGATGTTGATGCTGCTGGTCTGGGGACCAAACAGTAAGAAACACTGACAAGAGGACACAGCCTCCCTCTCCTCCTCTGTTCCATGCAGATCGCAAAGTTACAACTCTGTACATCTTTCACTAAAGCATTAGTCACACCTCTCATTCCCTGTCTAGCATTACTACAAAGAAAAGACGAAAACTATTAGCCCTTAATGCTACCCATTCTGCAGGCTTCCCTGGTAGCTCAGCTGGTAAAGAATCTGCCTACAATGCGGGAAACCTAGGTTCAGTCCCTGGGTTGAGAAGATCCTCTCTAGAAGGGAAAGGTTACCCACTCCAGTATCCTGTCCTGGAGAATTCCATGGACTGTATGGACCATGGGGTCACAAAGAGTTGGACACAACTGAGTGAATTTCACTTTTCAACCCATTCTAGCCAGAGATTCAGTAGACATGGAAAACTGAATACATTGAAATTATAAGTACTTTTCATACTTGGATCTTAAAGCCATAGATATAACACATCAAGATTGATTTCCATAGCCTTTAAACAAGAAAGCAGCACAACCTGGAAACTCAGCTTATAATTTCCTTCTTAAACCAGATGTAATGTTTCCTAATGCTCTCCTTAACATAGTGTGCAGTGTGTGAATTATCTTGCTATGGCAATTTAATATTGTCCTTATGTTCTGTAGTTGTTATTGTTGTTGTTCAGTTGCTAAGTTGTGCCTGACTCTGTGACCCTATGGACTGTAGCCCACCAGGCTCCTCTGTCCATGGGATTCTTCAGGCAAGAATACTGGAGTGGGTTGCTGTTTACTTCTCCAGGGCATCTTCCTGGACCAGAGATCAAACCTGCATCTCCTGCACTGGCAGGCTGATTCTTTACCACTGAACCACCAGGGAAGCCTGTGTTCTGCATAAATGTAGCCAATTCTAGTATCTCATGATTCCATGCAAACTGGATGAAGGCAGTAAACAAGTATGATTATAACGGAATGTAACTAAATATGTGTCAGGGTTGAAAGTAGGTAGTTTTTTGCTTTATTTTACTTTGTGAATGTTTCTCACCGTCTCTTATCACAAGTTTATCATAGCTGCATGTGCTATGAGATTCAATGTCCAGGGAAAGGATGTTGAGTTCCACAGTAGAATCTGGAGCCTGGATGAGCCACATACAGTTGGCGCCATTACTGTAGCTTTCAGGCCAGCCTGGGGAGTAGAGAAAGACTGGAGTATCTCCTGTCTGCAGGAACCCACCACAAGCACCTGCAGAATGAAAAGCAACAGCTTTGAAACAGCGCTGGTAGAAAAGAAGGTAGCATTTTAACTTTCAACCACAATCCTATACTGAAACAACCAAATTCAAACAATTTTCTCAAAGAAATTTATAAATATTTTTACACTAATTCAGATGCTGTGATTTCCATAATTTTTAAAGAAAAACACATTGTATTCTACTCTTTTCACCATCATTTTGCCACTTCACCCAGTTATCCAGTGTCTATTTTTTGTTAAGCATAAAGTAAGCCCATACTGTTGTAGTCGTTCAGTTGCTTAACAGTCTCCCAAGACACAGCTTACTGAGGGAATCTAACATATCTTTAAAGCAGGAAAATAAAATAAAAGCTTACAATTTAGGCCAGCCACCTTTACCTTGAAACAAGACAGTTTACCACCTGCTAAGTACCAAGCAAAGCATTTCTGAAGGCACACTCATAATAACAGAGGAAAAATAAAGGATATTTAATACAGAGGAAAATATTTCTATCAGTTGATCTTTACCTATTGTGTGTGTGTGCCTAGGTATTTGCAGACAAAACTTGCAGAGATCTCTAAAGTGATCTCTAGAAAGTATAACTGTAATGTCCTGTGGGTATCAAACTCTCAATTATCAGGACCTCCCTGGTGGTCCAGCAGCTAAGACTCTACTACCAGTGCAGGGGACCTGGGTTCAATACCCGGTCAGGGAACTAGATTCACATACCCAACTTAAAAAAAAAAAAGATCCCACAAGCCACAACCAACAAAGATGGACAATCCTATGTGCTGCAAGTAAGACCTGGAGCAGCCAAATACATTAATTAATTAAAATAAATGTTTTTCTAAGCCCCTAATTATTATGAAAATATAATGGGAAACCAGCACTTTTTGGAATAAACATGTAATCTTTATGTATTTATGAGATTAAAAGAACACCTGAACATACAGAGGAAGGGTTTTGAGACTGCAATTATTATTCTTATTCATTTGTGTATTTGGCCTTTATTAGTAGGAATCTTGGAGATATTAGTCTATACATATCAGCCCCTATAAAGAATGCCATTTATTACCACACAGACAGACCTGTTGCAATGGTAGGTAAAGGTCCAACAGAGGCATTCATTGCAAACCACTCCAAAAGGAATCCTCTCCCTGAGATCGAAGAATCAGAAGAAAATTGAAATGTCAGAGAACTTCCAGTGGAGCTGAAAGAGTCAGTTTGAGTACCACAGTAGGTTCCAACCAGTCGGGAGTGAATGCCAGCCCCATCGTAAATCTGCATGGAAAAGACAGAGAACAAAGCACTGGACTTAGGGAATTGCCTCCATTTTCTTCATAAATAGAAAGTCAAAAGGATAACCTATTATAATTTTATCATAAATAAGCAAACATTACCTATAAGTTTAGAAAAGACAGTATAATGAAATACAAAATATGATTACAATTAAATTTGTTTTAAAATTATTTTTCATTCCTGCAGAATTACACTAATAAACATGCTCCATGTGATGTAGCTCACTATACAATTTACAGTAAAGTTTGTGGGTAGAAAAGTAACAACCAAGATGGTTGCACGACAGTGCTTACTGAATGTGCTTTGGGGCCTCAAAGGGAAGAATTGGGAAGAAAGGGGAAAAGTAACAAGAAAAAGGACAAGTTTCATGAGAGAAAGTGGACAGGTGTCCTAAAGGAGCTCACTTGTCTACAGGTAAGTAAAGAAACAGAGTTTCTTTCCAAAGAAGTAAAGAAGCAGAATTGGCAACAACAGAAGAATCACAGCTTGCATAGGTTCAGCATACGCAAAGCTCAAGAAACCTCTTTCATTTGGTTCAAAATGTTAGATTACCTAGTTAGAGATATATTTTGTGACAGTTTCCAAATACATAGTCTTGAGCACGTTTAGTTTTCTGCACCCATGAATGGATGCTATCCAATTACACTTTACGTCCTTCCCTCCATCTTGTAAATAATTTGAATAAATTTGTTATAAGTGTTACTATAAATTTCTTAATTGAAGCTGTTATATAAGTTCAGATTTCAAATTATCTGATAATTCTGTCCAACATATTGAGCATCTATCAAGTACTGGATCCTATGTGAAGCACTGAGGGCCTAAAATGAATAAGATGGCATCTTGGCCTTCAAGATTCTGATAGTAAAAAAGTCAAATCCATAGAAACAGGAAATAGCGTGTGGTTGCCAGGAGATGGGCAAGTGAGAAATAGGGAGCTGGTCAAAGGGTACAAAGTTTCAGTAGTGCAAGATTAATAATTCTAAAGATGTAAAGTAGAGCAGTGTGACTATAGTTAATAACAGTTCATTGTAACACTTTACATTTGCTAACAGGGCAGATCTTATGTGTTCTCATCATATCAAAAATAAAGAACATGGTAATCGATGTGATGTATGTGTCAACTAGCTTGATTGTGATTATTATTTTATAGTGTGTACATAAATGAAAAGACCCAATTGTACATCTTAAATATACACAGTATTAATTTGTCAAATATATCTCAGTAAAGCTGGATGAAAAGTAATCTGATAGTGCTTCGGGAATTGGTACAGTAGCGAATGTCTGAATGGCAATGATCACCACAACTTTTATACTTAAATATAAGTACTTATACTTATTTTTAAATGATTGTTCAAATTTTTAGCACTCTAACATAAGAATGAACAGGGTCAGTTCAGTAATGGGATATAAAATAGGATAAATACTTAATTAAGATAAATATACATGCTTAGACAAGCCCACGGAGAAGGCAATGGCGACCCACTCCAGTATTCTTGCCTGCAAAATCCCATGGACGAAGAAGCCTGGTAGGCTGCAGTCCATGGGGTCGCTAAGAGTCGGGCACGACTGAGCGACTTCACTTTCACTTTTCACTTTCATGCATTGGAGAAGGAAATGGCAATCCACTCCAGTGTTCTTGCCTGGAGAATCCCAGGGAGAGGGGAGCCTGGTGGGCTGCCATCTATGGGGTCCCACAGAGTCGGACACGACTGAAGCAACTTAGCAGCAGCAGCAGCAGACAGGCCCAACAAAAAAATTACAATAATGCTGGAAAAGGTTAGCTACAGAATCAAAACTAACAAATGAAATACCAGAATTACCATTGTTTGGGTAACCTAGCGGGGTTATTCATGGTGTAGGGTAGACCATCCGCTATGATTTGCAAATGCTTAATAGACAATAACTTGTATCTGTCATTGCCAATAGCAATTCACCAAAATGTATAAACATCAATTGCTCTTAAAAACTCACCTTCAATTTGTCATAATAGCAGTTAAGTGTGCCCTCCATGTCCATCTCCAAGATTGTGGCATGAATAACTTGAGATGCTTCCACATTCACTATCCATTGGTAATTGGAGTTGTGGGGGTAATTTCCAGGCCACAAGGGAGAGGCAATTTTCCCATGCGTTCCCACAATGTTATCATTGCCAAATACTAGGAAGGAAAATAGGGTGGTAAATCAGACCTACTTAGAACAGCTTTTTAATCAAATGAAAGAGACAAAAGGCAAGGGGTGTTGAAAAGGATGAACTTTTAATTGACTGCAATTTCTTTTCTCAAAACTGAAAGAAATACTGCTTCCCTTGTGGTTTCTCTGCTATCTATTAATTCCTTGGAGAAGAGTTGATATTGTGAATGGAATTCCATCTCCTTGGAAGGCTCCTCAGTGTGAAAACAAGCAATAGCTTCTCATGTAAAATGGGTTCCCAGACCCCAGGGGACCTGGAGACAAGGGAAGGGGCATTACCAGCCCTGTTTTATAATTTTGGTTTATTTTATTTTGTCTTACAAAAGAATGAAACATATGTTTTAAAATTATAAAAGAGAAACTGACATTTTGAATCACATGTAGAATAACTCATTATGAAAAAGCTGAGTTAGAAAGTAAAAATATTTCATACTTTATCTTATTAGAAAAATATCCTGTTATAACATCTGAGCACTTAGGAGTACCTTAAAGTAATACTAAATGTTTTTAATTAGAAGACAATAGAGTTTATGGCATCAAATGAAACACATTTGACATAAGAATACCAAACTGAAACCAAAATATAATTTTAAAAAAACTCTCTTAACACACTATCATAAAAAAGTTTAACTTAAAATTAGGCAGACACTAGAGCTTAAAAGAATGTTAGAGCTACTGAGAACGTTCTCCCTGGCTCTTTATGAGCCATTCGTATATAATTTAGTTTTTCTAATACAATATAAAGTAATTCCACAGAGACAATAAATAAATTGTTCTTAATGCATTACTGAAACCACTGCTATCCTTCCTAGTTTGTAGGACATCTTCTGGAAGCCATCACTAAAACAACCGACTCACTGCTGGCAAATGCAGCCTGAAAGCCCACGCCACTGCCCGAGCCGTCGGAGACAAATCTGATCCACAGGATGTGCCCGAGAGCAGATGAATAATTGAGGGGGAGGGCGTTGCCACAGTATTGTCCCACCAGGCGCCCAGTGGCATTCCCTTCCCGGATCTCCACAAAATCTCTGCTGCAGTCCTGAGATTCCTCCAACTGGAAGGCTCTGATTGGAAAAAAAAAGAAAAATTAGGGGTTAAATAGATCAAATAAATTTGGGGATTCTCCTCAGTTACTTGCTGAGTTGATCTGTTCACTTGTCAAATTTTTTTCTTTAATTTCAATCAAGTGTCCTTTAGGTAACTCAAAACATTTATTTTACTCCTAATGCAGATGAAAAATCTTACATAGAATATTAGCTAAATGAATCCATCAATTTGTAAGATATGTAAATTTTAATCATGTTAAACACAATGGTTTAAGATGAAAAGATCTTGGAACAATTTGTCATACACACACACACACACACACACACACACGTTAAAAGAGAAAATTAGATCAAAAAATACACAAAGGAAGAATCAATGTTTTCTGCACAAATGCAGAAAAGTGTTTGATAAAACTGAAGATCCATTCATCATAAAAACTCTAGAAAATTAGAAATAGAGGGAAATTTTCTCACTGGATGAGAGCTACCCACCAAATATCTATAGCAAATATACTTAGAGGTAAAAGTTTTAAAACATTTCTTTTAAATAAGATATAACACAGAAAAGCCTGTTCTCATCACTTTGTTAAACGATATACTGAAGGGTTCTTCAGGGCAGTAATTCAGGGAAAGGGAAAATGGCTGTAAGAACTAGAAGGCAAGTGCTGCCAACCAATATTTAAGAGCACTCGCTTATTCATACATATCCACCAAGTGCCTTTTCTAGGCACTGAAGATAGAGAAGCACACAAGATGCACAACTTTTGACATTCTAGAAAATAGAATGGCTGCTAGATAAGATAATAGGCAAAAATTAATATGGTTTCCTTAAACCAGCAAACAAAAATTTAGGGACTGTACCTAAGTCAACATTCATACAACAAATACTTGTCTCTGTATTATATTGGGACACTGGGACAAGATAATGAAGAAAATAACGTTCCTTCCTTTGGGAAACTTATATTCTAGAAGTAGATAATAAACAAAGAAATAGAAATACTGTGAGGCAGTGATAAATTCTAGGAGGAAAAAGTGTAGTCATTAAGGAAGGTTATTTTAGGTAAGGTGGTCAGGGTACATCCATAATTTTTAAACAGATGCCATTTTTAATAGCAATAAAAAATAAGATGCCTAGGAATAAATGTAACAAAATATCTATAGGACTTTCATGGAAAAAATATAAACTTTTAGTGAAGGATCTAAAAGGAGACTGGATAAATGGAGAGATATTCCAAATTTAATATGAAAAGTCTTTAAATAAAGATTCTTCCAAAATCAATCTATAAATTTAGTACAATTTCAGAAAAATCAGGAAGCATTACTGCACTTATGTAAAGAATAAAACAGAAAGCAATATTATGTAGTGTGTATGGAGACAGGTATATGGCATCACTGACTCAATGGACATGAGTTTGAGTAAACTCTGGGAGTTGGTGATGGACAGGGAGGCTTGGTGTGCTGCAGTCCATGGGGTCGCAAAGAGTTGGACACAACTGAGTGACTGAACTGAACTGATATATAGACATAAAATATACATATAATAAAAGTATATAAACTTGCATAGAGGTGATAAACATAAAATTGAAAACACCAGTTATCTCTGTGATGAGAAGGTATGGGAATATGGATGGGGAACTTTTGCTGCCCTGTAATATTTTATTCATGTAAAATTATTTTTAAAATAAAAAGGTAATTTAACGGTTTTTTAAGAAGTAAATGAAGTGAGTGCACACTATTCTTTTTTCAGAAGTAAAAAATTTTTGCTGAAAAGGACAGGATAAAGAGAAGAAGAAAGAATGGCTTAGCAAGATTAAAGAAACTGTCGAACTTCCCTGGTGGTCCAGTGGCTAAGACTCTGCATTCCTGATGTGTGAGACTCAGGTTTGATCCCTGGTCAGGGAATTAGATCCCACATGCTTCAACTAAGGGTTCACATGCCAAAACTAAAAAAGATGCATGCCACACTGAGACCCAGTGCAGTATGGCAAAACCAATATAGTACTGTAAAGTAAAATAAAGTAAAAATTAAAATTAAAAAAAAAAGCAGAGACATTAAAAAAAAAAAAAAAGGAAGAAAAGAAATTGTTGGGAAGGGGGAAAAGTTCTCCAGAAGAGAAAACTTACTTCCCTGCTGTGTATCTTTCAAGTACTGCTCAACATGAGCAGGATTTCCCATGACGCCGGTAAGCCAGCGCCCTTCAGGGCCTCTGTCTCAACTAACAGCTTAGGATGCTTCAGGAACAGCTGACTAGCTTGGAGTTACTGGGACCTCACGCCCCACTAAGGGATCAAATGTATCAGGCACACCTCTGAGGCTTCATTTTTAACCAGAGGACAGGAGCAAACTGGTCAGCTCCGCTCCATTAACAGCTTGCCAAACCAGATATTAGCATTGGTAGGTCTCCAGCAGGACAGTGAGTCTGTGCCTCTCAATAATCCCATCAAGGTGGGTTATTACCATGTAGATCACTTGGGTCTATATTTCAGGCTGTTTTCACAGACTTCCCTGGTGGCTCAGTGGTAAAGAATTTGCCAGTCAACGCAGGAGACTCAAGGAGTACTTGGGAGGATCTCCTGAAAAAGGAAATGGCAACCTACTCCACTATTCTTGCTTGGGAGATTCCATGGTCAGAGAAACCTGGCAGGCTACAGTCCATGGGGTTGCAAAAGAGTCGACACAACTTAGCAACTAAACAAGTGAGGTAACTGAGTAGCAGAAAAAAACAGGAAAGATCCACATCAGGCTAAATGAACCACACATTTGTCTTGTCTCCACTGTCTTCCTTGACAGTTTAATGCTTCATGAGACAGTTTATATCTACAATCTATCTCAATCACCAACTGAGAGTTGGTGATGGACAGGGAAGCCTGGCATGCTGCACTCCATGGGGTCGCAAAGAGTCAAACTCGACACGACTGAGAGATTGAACTGAACAATCAGTTTTGGCAAATAATTGTTCTGAATCTATCCTTAGGATGGTTTTCAAGTTTGGCTCTTAAATTTAGGCTCAGTTTTATTGCCCATAATATTATCAACAATGCAAAATATGCTAAAATTGCATTCTGATTCTCATAAAAAAGAAAAGGTGATTATTTTTCTCTACAGGTGATTTACCAAAAACAGAAAGTGTTTAGTCACTCAGTTATGTTTTTGAAACCCCTTAGACTGTCGCCCATTAGGCTCCTCTGTCCGTGGAATTCTCCAGGAAAGAATACTGGAGTGGGTAGCCATTCTCTTCTCCAAGGGAATCTTCCCAACCCAGGGACTGAACCCTGGTCTCCTCCATTGAAGGAAGATTCTTTATGGTCTGAGCCACCAGAGAAACCCAATTAACACAAAATTGCCCCTAAATCTTTTCTAGTGAAAATGTTGCATGTGGTCCAGCAGCATTGGCATCACCTCAGAGCTTGTTTGAAATGAAGCATCTGGTCCCAACCAGCTGAATCAGAATGTGAATTTTAATAAGATCCCAGATGATCAACGTGCACATTAAAGTCTGACCCAAGGGTCCAGAAGATCACTAAGTGCTCGGTTTTTCTGTTTTTGTACCAGACTCGTGTAATCCAATGCTAAATGTCACAAAAGGCTTTTCATTAGAAACAATGTTAGGATATCTTTTAGAATCAAATCTAACTTTTAAAAAAGTTTTATTGTTCTTGGAAGTTTCTGTTTTAGGCCAGTTCATTTTATAAGCAAACCTATCTTCTTTCCAAAATTTTGGCTCAGGTCTGCTAGTAAAAATATGATGTGGAACAAAAATAGTATGATCTCTGTTTCTCATTATCTCATTTTGATTTTTGAACCGAGATCAATCACATTGTAAAAGGACTCTGCCAGCATGAAATACACTTTCTGCTAATTCCTTTAAACATCTGTTTTATAAAAAAAATTCTTTGGGGGTTTTATTTTCCCCCTCCTTTTGTGTTACAGATTCAACCATAATTCCTCCAGTTCTTTTTCCTACTCAATTTCACCACGGTATCCACAATCCAAACCCCATGTTTTAGAACTTGACATATTCCATATGCTTCTCCCCCACCCTAGGGGAATGCCTCCAAGTGCCCATCTGGATATAGTTTAGACCAGGGCAGAAATAACTCGGAGGCCTTGCCATAAAGCCCTTCTCATTATCATCTGCATAAAGAGGAACATCTTGTATTCCACAAATTATACTTTAAAAATAAAACTCAAGCAAGGAAGACAAAATAATCAAAGTTAACTTCTCATGGATGAGAAGAAAAAAAGATGAAGCATTAGATTTGTTAATACAATAATCAGGATTTACTGTCTATTAAAGAATAAAATGGATGAAACTTGCTTTTTGTGTTTATCTTCTGTCCTCTTGGGGGAGAGCTCAGTGTTGTCCATTTAATTTTTTGAACTGCCAAACAAGACACTTTAGAAATGGCAGGGTGAGAGAATTAACATTCACTGAACATCAGGCGTGCATCAGCCCTGTGCTGTACATTTAAAATTTAACATATCTAATCATAACCATGGCCCTATATGGATAAGATTATCCCCAAAGACAATATGAATCTCTCTAGGTTTTAAACAAACAGCTTCTTGACATCAACTTCTTAGTAACTTAACAAAAAATGGGATCTTGTCTGTCTTGAACATTCCCAGTACCTGGCCCAGTACCTGATAACTGCTAAACATCGGACTGTTTAAGATCGTGAATGTGGTAAGGACAAAGAGGAAAACAACAACAACAACAACAACAAAGCCCTTTAATTTAGCAATTATGAAGCCTAGTAATCTATGTGAAGGACTTGGGACTTACCATAAGAACAATGTTCACATTTTATTTATTCTTGGCTATAAAGCATATATTATGAGAGTAAATTGTGCTTTATATATGAAGCATCTAACATATGTGTAACAAATGCTTACCTGTATAAAGTAGGGGCTTAATAAATGTTGAATAAAAAATACATATATATATATGGCTGTATGTGTATATATATGTTTATATATATATATATGTACTTATATTTCTTCCCATACAAAACTTTGTGCTTTTTGTAAAGATAAAAGCAAAGAAAACCTCTTTCCAATGTGACAACTTAAACTTGCATTGCCTTTCAGGTGCTCAGAGGGTGTCTTTGTTTTGACACAATGCCAGTTGGGCCCTAAAGAGACATTGACTGGTAGGCTAAAAAAAAGTAACTAGAGATAGTTGAACATGGTCCAGTAATAGGACTTCTCTTTCATTGAAAAAAAAACATCCGTTCTTGATGCACAGAATGGCATGTCTAGAAGAGGAGCAAGGTTTTTGGAATAAACAGATCAGTGTCCTCAAAACCATCCTCTTCTCTCCGCAGTAAGTTAGGTATTATATTCTTTTCAAAACAGAATTAGTAATATCAACCAAAGCCCAATAAAACAAAAACCTTTTAGTTTTAAAAACCAATATCTTATTATCCAATATTTATTAAGCACCCATTACCAGTGTGGCACTACCAGTGTTACAAGTATTTCTCTACTGAACGATTAAAAAGCCCCATTTCACTTACCATGTCCTTTGTACTATCTACGTCTAGAAAATACATTATTGCTATTTAATTTAACCTAAGATCATCCAGAATGTGGCAGGATCCTACTGTTGACTGTATGTCCATACTTCATATTTAAAGGGGCTTTTAGTTCAATGAGGAACATAAGAGTGATTTTTCATTAATTTCTGTCAAAATTAGTATAAAGAAACCTCAATTATAAAGAATGGAGAAACCAGAAGGAACTCTCACACCCCATGATGGTAGCTGAGCCCAACAGGAAGAAGAAAGAAGACTCCTCTCTCTGCTAGCATGGACTCAGCCAATAAAAGTCATGGATTCTGTTGACTGCCCTCCTGGCTTCCTTTTCTCTCTAAAAAAGTATCGTCCTCCTGCTGGGCAGGGACTTGCAGTAGATCACTGCAGTTGTACATCCTGAATTGCAGTTCTCTGCTGATCCTGGATAAGCCCATCTTTGCTGGAGGAACATGTAGCATTCTGTTTACTTCAGATCCACAGTTTGGTGGTTCGGTAAGCAAACAGGTATGGCACCCACAATTCAGCCCATTGTCATTCACTGCTTTTCTCACCCGATCTGGAGTCTGAAGATCCTTCTCCTGGATCTGAGCTCACATTCTCTTTGCATTTGAAGCTCTCTAGATTTTATTCAGAATCTATTTTATAGCTTCATCTTTCTGGTCAGTGCTTTACTCTGTATGCAAGTACTCACTTGGCACTTCTGTCTGATTTGAGATCAGACTGTTTCAGTTGAAACAGACTAGCCTTTGATCCATTCCTTCGGGAGCAAGGGACATTTCACTGAAACTGTGCCTGTTTTTGTCCAGCCTTCAGCCTATTCCTTTGCAAAGGGCTAGTCTCTGGAAATGTCTAAAAAAGCCTTTGGCCAAGCTCCTCTAGGAACAAGATATTTCCTCTGAATTGACTGGTGTTTTAGGCTTGTGAGCTATTTGAACTGAGATGCTTATGCTGCAAAATGTTTGAAAATTGTTCTTTTACTCTAGAGAAAAACCTCTGAGACATCAGAGCCCAGTTAACTAAAAATTGTGAGAGTACCTTCCAAACAGAGACTCTGGCAAATCTGATGTTTAAGAACTGAAGTCTTTCCTTATGCACATTTCTAACTAAATGGGCCAACCTGACCAAAGGCGATTAGGATCTCAATGATCATTATGATGAACTTTTGAAATTCCCAAAGTTGAAATTTTTTTAGAAACAAAGAGGACGACAATAGCTCAAAATTTCCAGAAATTAGTGGAATGCTTACTTTGATTGGTATTTGGAAGCTTCCCAACATTATCAGGAGTCTAGAATTGCTTCTTTACAAAGTAAGATTTTAAGGAAAACATGAGTAATGAGAGATAAAATGGCTCCCAGTGCCTCAGGCTCCTCTTCTTCAGCTTCTCTGTCTCAGGCTCTGCCCCTGACATCATCTGGTCTCTCTCTTTTGGCTCTTCATGGGTTCGAGCCCATCTCCTGGGCCATCTTCCTTCTTCCTAGCTATACTGTCTCCTCCTTCTCTGTACTGTCAGTTACCCTCATGCCAATTCTCTTACCAAGCTTCCCTGTTGAAACTATTCTCATTCGCTTTTCCTCTGAACTTGTTGGAATGTCTGTTTAAAATTAAGCCTTCCAAGAATGCAGAGGCTGAACTGTTAATTTTTTGTATTCCCTGAACCAAAGCTGAATTGTGAGCTATAGTCAAAAGTTTTCCCAAAGTAACTGAGGATATTCACAGATTGCTGGAAAATTTTAATATAATTATTTAAACTTGTCAACCTTATATCAGCTAGTTCTTATGCTGGTCAGTGAAGGCTAGGATCAGCATTGGATGAAAACTACTAATTGAGGGAAATCCTGAAAGGTTTCTAGAATTACAGCTGGGAGGCCAGCCTGCTATCATTATATGATCAGGCTCAGGCAATCCCCGGGAGGCTTCATCACATTGTTCCTGGAGTTTCTCTAAAACCTGCTGATTGGAACAAAATCCAGGCTCACACACAAAAATCTGATGAAACTGTTCATGATTATTACAATCAACTTCACATCATTTTTAAGGAAAATTCTGATATCCTTTTAGATGTTGATTTCACCCAGGTAGCTTTTAACACTATGTTTATTAATGGGCTGAACTGGGCCTTTTCCCTTCTAGTAACAAGGATCAGGATGGATTTAGCTAATGTGTCAAACCAGCTCTCTCCAACTCCAAATGAGTCACCTCAGAGGAAGACTGCCAAAATTCTTAATCTTCAACCCCAGCAAAAGAAGGCTCTTAAGTGAAACCATACCCTACTAGTATCTGCTATTATTGCAGAGCCAGGACATTGGAAAAGAGATTGTTACAAATCTAAGTGCTTCAGACACCTTCAGCCTGAAGCACTTCTAACTGGCCTTCTAACTGGCCTTTCAACATCCTCCCAGTTTACACTGATGGGGCTCTAAGGAACTGCAGGAATTCTTCCTAATCTTCCCTCTTAACTTGTGTGGAGAAACATTTCTTTAGATTAGGAATGGATTTCTTCCAGTCCTACCTGACCCCAGAGCCACACTCTCGGTGCTCAATTCCATTACTCTTTTAAAAAAGCCCCTGCCTCAGAGAACAGAAACAGTTCACATAGTGGGGATCTAACGAGTCTCCGGAGGTTCCTGTCTCTGAACCAATTCCCTTTTGTTTAAGTCCTTCGGAAGATGCATGTGCTTTTCCCTTGGTTCTTCTAGCACTACCCATTTGTCAGGTCAAGACATCTTGGAGAAGTGCCATGCTGGAATATTTTTGTCCAAGAAGGGGGAAATAACTCAAGATTCTGACAGGAGTCATCGAAGTAACCAACAGGGGAAATTAGATGACCCTTTGACACCTTCAGTCTTCTATCTCTGCTGGTTCTAGAGCTGATTCTGGAAATACTTACCATTTGTCTCTATTGAATCAGCTACCACCTTCCTTATGGGCAAAATCTCTAACTGATGTTGGCAAAATTCACAACACACCTCCTATGAAGATTCAAGTAGACCCCTCAAAACCTCTTCCCAGAATTAATAAAAAGTCTTTAAATTCAAATATTCTTCAAGACACAAAAACCCTACTAGGAAGCTACAAAGCTCAAGGTTTCATTATCCCTTGTACTATCCTTTGAAGCATTCCCAGTTCACCAGTGACAAAAGCTAAAGGTCAGATTTATCTAGGACCTCCAAACAATCAACAGCACTGGTATCCTTTTCCATTGTATGGTCCCCAACTCTCACATGATACTGATATCAGTCCAACTGGAAGCAAATTCTTTACTGTAATTGATTCATGCAGTGCATTCTCTAGCATTCTGGTTGATGAAGCTAGTCAATACCTTTTTGCCTTTACTTGGTAAGAAGAACAACTCACCTGGACAGTAACACCTCAGGGTTTTACTCAGAGTCCTTGTTGCTCAGGAATTGTGAAGGCTGGTCTGGATCATACAAAGTTCTCTAGAAGTTCAACTACTTAGCTGCAACATGTGGGTGATTTGCTTCTTCATGCTGCATCTCAAGCCTCACAGGAAAACTGCATCCATGTGCTAAAGCTTTCAGCCTTAAAGGGACCTAAGATCACCAAAGGAAAACTGCAGTCTGCCCAAATCCAGCTTTGATATTTAGGGTATCTGCTATCAGGACAAGGGCTGTACCTAGGTCCAGACAGACTTTGTGGTGTCCTACATTTCCCAAAACCTGAAACTAAGCACAACTATGAAGTTTTCTCTAGCTAGATGATTATTGCTGAAACTGGATTCCAGATTTCTCTCTTATGGCTAAATCTCTGTATGTTTTACTCAACAATAACATCCTCAACCCAATTTTAAGAGGAAACGTGATAATATAACCTTCAAGGCCTTAAAGGCAATTTGATGAACTCACCTGTCCTTGGGCATCCCAATGATCAGATTCTCTTTTCCCTTTTTATACGAAAAGCAAGAGAATGCAACACTGACACATAGAGTATCACGGCCAGCAACTGGCCCCTGTAGAATGGGGATATCCCCCATGCCTTACAGTCGTTACAGTCACTCCTTTTGGTTAAAATTACGAGAAAATTATTGTGAGATTCCTTTTAACTGTTTTTGTATCTCATGTGGTAGAAGTTCTGAATTCTCATCACATTCAACCTTTCTCAGTCCTTTTGTTAATTATCTTCACATAACTCTTTTACATTACAAAGCCCTTAACCCAGCTACTCCTCTCCCTTCCATCACCAGCAAAGTCCCTCATGATGCTTAACACTGATGCACCACCTTCGGACTCCTTGTGATGATCTACAGGAAATTCCACTGTGTGATGCTGGCTTTTCATGGTTCACTGATGCTCTCATTTAAAAGGTGACAATGGCAAACATACGAATAGTTCCAGGTATGCTTTTATGGGGCTTCCCCGGTGGCTCAGTGGTAAAGAAGCCACCTTTAGTGCGAGGGATGCAGGTTCAATCCCTGGGTCAGGAAGGTCCTCTAGAGAAGGAAAGGCAACCCACTCCAGGATTCTTGCCTGGGAAATCCCATGGGTAGAGGAGCCTGGCAGGCTATAGTTCATGTAGTTGCAAAGAGTCAGACACGACTTAGTGACTAAACAACATGCTACTAAGACTCATTTTGCTGTTGCTGAGCAGCATCCTTACTTAAGGCTACTTTGGCCCAGATTGAATTATATGCTTTAACATGGGCTTATACTTTAACACTTTAACTGGCTTCCCTGGTGGCTCAGAGGATAAAGCGTCTGCCTGCAGTGCATGAGATCCGGGTTTGATCCCTGGGTTGGGAAGATCCCCTGGAGAAGGAAATGGCAACCCACTCCAGTATTCTTGCCTAGAGAATCCCATGGACAGAGGAGCCTGGCAGGCTACAGTCCATGGGGTCGCAAAGAGTCGGACACGACTGAGTGACTTCACACTCACACACACACACACACACACACACACACACATACACATACTTTAACCAAGGATAAAACTGCTAATATTTATACTGATAGTACCTCATATTGATAGTAGCTTTTGGAGTAGCTCATAATTTTGGAATACTGTGGGAACAATGTGTCTTCATTACTAAGCAATATGCCCTCCTTATTTCCAGGGGCAAAAAAGTTTTAAATGCCTCCTCTCAAGTTTAGGAATTATTGGATGTGATACTTTCCCTTGCCACTTTAGCTATTATTAAGATTCTGGGACATTGTGAACCTGACTCTTTGTAAGCTAAGGAAAATCACTTTGACAATAGTTTTATAAGCAATGCTGCCCTTAAAGGAACAAATAGCAACCAAACTTCTGTCATGGCCCAAAAGGAAAATTAGAAAAACTGGCTAGAGAAGCCCAGAAACTGGCCTCAGAAAAGGGAAAATAAGATTGGAAATTCAATTATTGTTGGTTTGATAAAAAGAGAAAGCTCTGGTTCACATCAAATAACAACCTATTGCTACCAGACACTCTAAAACTCTCACTCCCCACCACTGTGCATGCATTAAACCATTGTTCTCCTGACAAGATGATTGCCTTCATGAATCAATATTAGAGAGGAAACATTAACAAGGCTGAGAAAAGTGCCTACCTCACTTGTCCCACTTGTCCAAAGTAGAACTAAGGGAAGCCTGTCTGTGCTGCTCCCAGACATTTTAAATTGCCTAATGGACCATTCAAGCTCTGGCAAATGGATTTTATACAATTTCTTCCTCTAATGGATATAAATATGTTTTAGTCATGATCTATATGTTTTTACAGTGGACTGAGGCCTTCCTTTGCAGACAGGCTGCTCGCTCTTCTGTGGCAAAAGTCCTTTTGAAAAGAGGATCCCTACCTGGGGAACTCCTCTCAGACTTCACAGTGATTGAGGCAATCCATTCTACTGGCCAGGTACTCTGACAAGTCTGCTGTTTGACTAGTTTTACAGCACTTCCACTGTGCTTACCACCTTCAATCCTCTGATTTAATTGAACACCAAACAGCATCATTAAGACTTAGCCAAATTTATAGAAGCCCTCCAAACACCTTGGTCAAAAACATTGCTATCAGTCCTTCTAAATCTTGGATCCTCCCCTTTTGAAACATATAAACTCTTATCTTTTGAGATAGCCCCAGAATTTCCAATGCACTTGGCTCTCACTTATTTTAACCCACAACTGGTAAAAAGAGAGATATTCCAATACTGCAAGGGATTAATTGCTAGTAAAAGTAACCATGTTTTAATAGCATAATCTTTTCATAGTGTACCTTTGAGAGATGAAGACATTAAGCGTTACATCTTGAAACCTGGAGATTTTGTCTATTGGAAAAGACTCCTCCAGAAGAACTCACTTCATCCTCACTGGAAAGGCTCCTATTGGGTACCTCTGACCAACCCTGTGAAACCAAGCTCTCAGGAATAGACTCTTGGATTCATATGGTTCACCTAAAGAAATCACTGAACCCTGATTGGACCTGTACATCACCTGGTGACCTGAAGTAAAGATTTTCTGGAATTGAAGCAGATGACATCTGATTAGACAGTTCCCCGAGATATCCAGACTAGGCCTGTTAGATGTTTGTTGCCAAACCTCTGATGATGATATATGGTTTCAGACAATCTCCAGTGTCTATGATCTTGATATCAAATGCACTTCAGATTAAAAGTACCCGAGCATTCTCCCTCCCACTCCTCCTAGTTATACAAATGTGACCTTAATAGATTTCCAATCTGTGCACTTTCGCTCTGACATGAGATACTATACTAGGAAAGGTCCTTCTTGACATGGACACACAGAAAACTGCTAAAACTAGAAACCCTGATTCTAGATCAGCAATGCTTTCAGAAAAATATTATGATCAAAAGGGGGAAATGTAAAAAGTTAATAAATAGAATCTCAATTAAATAGAGTCACATACCAAAAGGGGGCAGTCTCATGCCCTGCAAAAACAGAAGTGTCCAACAGGAAGAAAAAAGACCTCTCTTTCTTCCTGAAGGGCTCAGCCAATGAGAAGAAAGTTTACAATAGCCCTTTAACTTCCTTTTCTTCTCTATAGAAGTGTTCTCCTTCCCTTTCTATATAGGGACTTGCACGTGGCTCACTATGGTTGCAGGCCTCAAACTGCAGTTCTCTGATGATTCCAAATAAACCCATCTTTGTTGGAAAAAATGTCTGACAAAAATACCTATTTTTGTCAGGCCAACAGTTTCAAATACTTCCAAAATCCTTTTCTTGCCAAGAGTAAGAAGAAAAAGTGGATTGCGGTGGAGATAAGGTGTATGAGTAAAGAAGGCTTAATTGAGACACGGATTTCTGCTGGAAGAAAGAATGATAGTGATTCTCTGGAAGAGTCTAAGTGTTTCTAAGTTGTTTTTTTTTTTTTTTTTTTTTTTTAAAGATAAAATTAATGTTATCTGAAGATAAGAATTCCAAAAACTAAAACATGCCGAGAGCTCAGGCATGTATTCTTGGTAATTGTAGGCAGGACTCTAAAACCATTCATAAGAGAAGTTTAATGCTATTTATAACCTAAACGATGACTACAACAGAGGAAATAAGCAGACTTCCTTGAAGTTCCCACCATATTCTCTTAACAGTTGTTTGGACACATATGCTATTAGCTGTCCATCCTATCAGTAACATAGCTTCCTTCCTGCAGATTCATTCTCACTGAAACAATACACTATAAAAAAAAGGATTTACACAAAAGACAGCTGGAGCTGGTTGCCAGGGGAACTGACGACGTTCCAGACACACTCCACATTAGCAGGATAAACTTCTGGGTAGCCAGGGCTGTTGAAGATGCCTTCAGCCATGTGGAATATCCCACCACAAGCTAGAAGAAAAGAGAAACAAAGTGAGTGGCAGAGTCAATGTCAAATACAAGACGCCGTAAGATAGAGAAAGAACACTGGAAGAGCTGTTAGGAGCATCAAAGGATGTACTGTTTTCATTTCATAATAAAAAAAAAATCCACGGCATATATAATAATCAGGAAAGATTCTGTGGCTTGAAAACTAAAAGCCACTGGTTATGGTGGATTAGAATGAATCCCTGTAGTTTCTTTTCTAAAAGCCCTTTCTTCCTGTGAACTATAGCTCTATGTAATAAAAGACTCATTTTAATCCTCAATATTTCTGACCAGGATGATTTTCACCCCTGGCCTAGAAAAGAAAGCAATATTTCACCATTTCCTTCTCAGGAGAGCACTGAAACCTGCACAGATCTCCCAGGCATTCTAAGGCTTTTAACAGCTAATAATGAGGAAGCTGACAAGCACAACTATCCTAGCGTACAGCCTCTTACTGGGTGCTCCTCTTTCCCTTCTCCCCATGTGCAATGGTCCATCCTGCATACCTGAAGACACCCAGCCCTGCCTGAGTGCAGCCGGCAGGCCAGGGAGGCTGAAGCATGGCAGCTGTCCACCGGGTAGAGACACGGTTGGACACTGTCCATCAGGGGCTCCCTCAACAAACGTATCAAGAAGGAGAACAAGGACACACCAACAAGCAAGTGACCCAAGATCATTCCAACCCAACCAATTCTCCCCACCCTGAGCAGCATTAGTCACAATAGTCAAGGTACGGGAGCAAATGTCTGTGAATGGATAAGGAAGATGTGGTACAGAGTTCACAGCTGTTAGAATTTATAAACATGTTAACCAAATTTGAAAGACAGTAAAATGAGTCACAGAGGTGATCTATGAAACTAGCTCAGAACACAAAATGCAAAGGAATCCCAAATAATAAATCAAGGATTTTCTACACATTCCTCTTAACCTAATAGCACCGCTTGCTAACATCTCTTACCTGACGTGGATGCAGCATATGTGGCGTGGAAACCACCAAAATTCACTGTAGAATCTGAGACGAACTTCAGCACCAGAGCATTGCTGAAGGAAGTGATAGGATGGGGCAAGGAGGGGCCACAGTATCGGCCTAAACAATGATGATATTGACAAGGAGAATGAATGATGATATGCCAACATGTATTCACTAAAATCACAAGAGACCAAAGCAAACAAAAGGAACCACTACTAGAAAACCATTTAGATCAGGGTCAGTGTTTGGGGTGATGCCTGATGATTCAAAATAAACTGTGAACACATTTATAAATATGATAAAGACTGTGAGGGGAAGGTAAGAGAAACACAGATAACTTCCAAATGTAACTAATGCTAAACTCTCCAGGGCAGTCGGCACCTGCACAAAGAAGCGGGCTAATACTTAACAGCAATACACAATAGCTGAGACACTGTGGATGTTGGAGCCAGAACACCTGAATTCACCTCCAGGCTCAGCCACTTACCAGCTATGTGACATGAGTCAAGTTACTCAAGTTCTCTGTGCCTCAGTTTCCCACTTGAGAAACAGGTACATGGATAATAATGAAATTCTATGTAATAAAGGTATAAGAATTGAGTTACTATTTATAAAGTTCTATTTATAAAGTTTTTTAATAAATAGAACTTTATAAAAATAGTACTATTTATAAAGTTTACTATTATAAAATTCAGAATAGTGCTCAGTGCAAGGTTATATAGGTGTCTGTTAAATAATATATCCTTGACCATGGTCAAATGCTTACAGACAAAATCACAAGGAATACAATCAGAAGTCCACAGAGAGCACTTGTCAGTTGCCTACTATCGTCTCAGGCACATTCTGGGTACTGAGGATACAGCCATGAGCGAAACAAAGCCCCTTCTCTGATGCGACCTGTTTTCTACTGCAGGATAAGGAGCGTGAGTGACAGCGCTCAAATAGGAGTGACTCATAGCGAACACCTAAACGAGTGAGTGAGTGAAAGTCGCTCAGTCACGTCCGACTCTTTGCGAACCCACGGACTGTAGACCGCCAGGCTTTTCTGTCCAAGGAATTATATGTATATAGATACATGCATACATGCCAGGCTCCTTTGTCCATGGAATTCTCCAGGCCAGAATACTGGAGTAGGTAGCCATTGCCTTCTCCAGGGGATCGTCCCAAAATAACCTGAGATTATTTTGTTTGAGAACATGACAGAAACTATAAGCAACATTCTTTAATTTTACTGGGATGTCTGACAAACAGAACTCCATAATATGTGCCTGTCTGCCTGTCAATCTATCTATCTATTCTGTTCATCCAACCATCCATCCATCCATTCAATGTATGTGTGTATATATATATATATATATATATATATTTGTGTGTGGGGGGGGTCTGTGTGTATGTATTTACCTATCTATTACAGCTATCTATCCATCCATCCATCCATCCATCCAATGTATATATATATATGTGTATGTTGGAGGGCGGGGGTGTGTGTATGTATTTACCTATCCATTACAGCTATCTATCTATCCATCCATCCATCCATTATTTTCCTTCCACTGAGGACAAAACCAGAAGAAACATGTTCAATCTGAACACGAGAACTGTGGTCAAACAGTAACAAGAAATTTCCCACCGGAATACTATCTAATGTTAGAAGGGATTGCATTTTACTACTGTTTAAAGCAGTTGCAACTTTTCAATTAAAAAAAAATACATAAACCATTCATGTCCTTGAAGATGAATGAGCTGAGTTTCTCAAGCCCTATGTTGACTCCTGCTTCCTCAGCCTCTCAGTATCTTTACTTGGCTTATGACAGTCTTCATAGTTATTGGAAACATTCTAACCTCTGATGACAGCATATACACATGTAAGTACAGAAACTGTAAAGAGCCCAGGCCACGGAAGTGAGTGAGTGAGCATGGCATACCTCGGAGGGGTGCGTTGTCGTGGCTGCCGTCCAACACCTCTACAAAATCTTGGGTACATGGTGTGCTGCTTTCAAGGACAAAGTGGCTGAAGGACAGGGTGATATGATTGACTGTGAGGAAAGAAAGGAAGACTGTTTAATAAAGTTCTGGCCAACAAAACATACAGGGAGCAAGATTTCACCCCTGATCATTTCACCTGCTGGTTCTCTGGCAAAGAATTGATTGATGTGCACAAGACGACAGGGGTAAAGAGGAGAAGTAACTACCACTGTGCTAAAAGTTTTTTGTCTGAAGAGTAACTGAAAAGCTTTTAAAAATGTCCATAGACTCTGAAATGCTGGTGCTGGTAAGAGAACCCTGCGGTGGGTTTACTTCATGGATGACGGGGAAAGTATCAGCTGTTGCTGTATTTCTCTCAGAAGTACTTTTCTTATTAGCTTCCTTAAATTCTGATTCTTTACCTGTGCTTGTAAATAAGACACATTTTCCTCCCTGACACAAATATCCTAGCACTTTCTGTGTTACTCTAAGTCCAGAAGCAGGGACATGGAGGTTCAGTTATTTTTAAAGAAAGCTTTGAATTACTTGCAAAATAGTCTGAGTCTGGGTCCATTTTCCTTTTGTTTTCTTCCAGGGTCTTGAATCTTTAGAATAGGATCTTTTCCTTTTGCTGTCTTTACACCAGTGAGCTCTTTCATCTAAGAGCTTTACAACTGTTTAGAAACTATCCTTAGGTGCAAGGCTGCAGGACTCAAGGCCGGGAGTTTCTTTATTCAAGGATTGGTTCCTGGCTGGCTGGCTACTTTCTTTGGCTAAGGGTTACATCACTGACCCCCAAATCATATGCACAGCAATAAAGATACCCTTTTGTTAATGTTTAACATCCCCAGGAAAAATGTTAGAGAATATTTAAGCCAAACCCTTCATTTGTTAGATTAGCTAATGGGGCTTTGTGAGCCTAAGTGACTTTCCTATTATCACACAGGTCATTAATTAGAGAGTGGAGTCAAGAACTTAATGTTTTTCCCACATTATGTCTGAAGCCATCAATTTCCCCTGAAAACCTCAAGAAGAGCAGGGTTCCTTTGAAACAAGATTCATCATAGCCCCAGGGTCACCCTCCTCACAGTCATTTTGCTCGAGTTCTTAGTGGTCGCCTCATTTTCTCTGTAAAATGTGGATAGTAATCCTTACCACTAGATTCTTACCAGATCAGAAAGATTCTAGGATTCTAAAAAGAATACAAGTAAGTACTTATTAAATGCTTCTTCAAAGCCTATGCTGGGACTTTTAAAAATACATTTTATAACCAAGAGAGACCAGGCTTTATCATTAACTTCCACCTTAACTGAAGACCAATATGCTCACAGCATTGCATCCCCAAAGTATAAATTATTAACTTTCTAGTCTATGGTTCTTATTGTTCATTTATTCATTTAGCATCTTCTTGAGCACCTGCTGCAGTTAAGACAAATAGTCAAAAACTATTTATTCATTCCGTATTTTTGTTAATCCCCAATTTCACATGCCTGTCATTTCTACTAGGTTATAGGTTTTCACTTGGTTATTTCCTTTGAGAGGGCTTGAAACTTATAAAAAGAAAATTAATTAAGAATAAAGAGCAAAAATTACTTCCTACCAGATTAGGAAACCCTTGTTCTTGTGCACATGAGGAGTTAGGGCTTCCAAAAACAGGAGAGGAAGGCCATCAATTGTTACCAGCGAAGAGATAAGAACATGAGTCATTGCTGGACTTTCCCACAGACATGATGCATCCTGGATTCCTTTTTATTTTTGTTACTTACAGGGAGGTTGAGCTTGAATTATCCAGCTGCAGTTCTGATTGTTTGGATAGTTGTTCGGGAACAGTGGAGAGGATATAGTGTCAATGGAGTCAGTGAGGATGTGGCCACCACAGGCTGAGGGACACACAGACACACATTTCTGTCATACACTTTTGATTTCTACTGATTCTCCAGAACAGTTATTTGAAGAATGAAAACATAAGTGATGTTTGCTTATTTCTAAAGGGCATGTCAAGGAAATTCTCTGCCAAGGAAGCCGCACATGAATCATGAGAAAGTGGCAATGTACCCTACCTTTATAACAGTGTTCTTTAATTACAGGAAGTGGGGAGTGGCAAAGAACAGATTAAATGGTTATGAGTTGCCTGAATCTTTCAATGGAACTCTGGCATTGGTTCACTTGCTTTACCCACTCGTAAATTATAGGCACAGGGATAATCTCTTAACAACTGACTTCATTTTTAGGAAATACTCAATTGACAGAGACTTCATACGGGCAGTTGTGTGTTATCAGGGATGTGCAGATCCCTGTGGGAACAGAAGACGAGGGGTGCCTGCTGAGAGCTGGGGAGCGTACAAGGTGTTTCACAAAGGGGATGGTGCTGAAGGAGTCGGGGTGAGGAAGAGTGGTCTGGGGAGAGGGCAGTCTGAACAAGATAGAGAGGAGGGTATGGGGGATACCACACAGACTTGGTTGAAGTGAGGGGCACGTGAGGAGAGTCAGGGCAATGCTGAGAAAAGACAGGCAGATTCTGTCCCCATGGGGAACATCCAGAGAAGCTGGGGCTCCACTCCCTGTTTAGCGCAGAGCCAGGACAGATGATGGTACACCGAAGGTCAGGGTCAGAACTCGCTCCTGCACACTGACTTTGGAGGAATACGTGAGACCAAGGAGGCTGCTGTAGTAGCCCAAAGAAGACCTGCTGGGGACTTTTGTGCTCGGAAGTGAAATATAAGTGATTAGTTAGAAGAAAAAGTGTTCAGAAACTGTTCTTTGAAAGAATTCTGCAATCAGTCTTGCTCCGCAGTCTACATTGCAACCTCAGGGGACCTCCATCCAAAAACTCTTCCTGGCCAGGGCTCTTTACTACAGAAAATGAGCAAGTGAGTCCACTGAAACAGATGAAATGACTAAAGAGACCACACTTATTTGAAAGGACAGGAATCCTCTGAAAAAAAAATCACAGGCATATTCAGCAGACAAGAGCCCCTCCAGCTCTAGATTCCATCTCTGATGGTGGGTAAAGGGTTAACCTCTAAAATTACCAGACAAAAGGCAATGGATGGAAAGGTCTCTAGTAGAAAGTGGTGATTTAAGAAAAAGACAATGTAGTGGGGTACGGGGGGTGGACACACTTCCGGGCGAGACAGCAGTTAAGACTTTTCCTTCCAAGGCAGTGGGTGTGGGTTTGACCCCTGGTGGGGGAGCTAAGATCCCCTACATGCCTCTTAGCCAAAAATAAATAATAAGTAAATAAAAACCAAAAAATAGTATAACAAATTCAAAACGTTTTTTAAAAGGTCCACATAAAATCTAAAAAGAAAGAAAAGAAAAAGACAACAGAAAACAACATTGATTCTTCAGGTGAAGGGCAACCACTATCTCAAGGCTTAGAATCTGACTCTATGTTACAATTCTTGCAATTTATACCAGTGTATCTCTTAGCATAAAATCTTAGATAAATGCCAGGTCATTTATCTATGAATGAATGAATTTGGATAAACACTTCTTTACAAGTGTCTCTAATATTAAAGACACTTGTCAGTATGATTCTGACAACCTGTTTGAGGAATACAGAGATCCGGAGGACAAAGACAGAGTTGAAAGTCCCAACAGTTAGAATCATTTGTTCTTCTTAAAGTGTCGCACATTAAATAGAAAGCTGGAAACAATTTCCAAGGACTAGTCTCATTGTATTGCAGTACCAGCAGATGGTCTGTGCCTTGGGGAGACCACACGGAACTTGCCTTGTCTGAAGTAAGCACGGAACCCCCGGCTCTGTCTGGAAGGGCCAGACTGAAATCGCAAGAAGAGGCTGTTTCCGGAAGATATGATGGGGTTGCTCAGTTGCTGTCTTCCACACACACCGGCAAGGCGGGCGGTTGCAGAGCTTACACCGTCAAATGCCTACAAAGAAAGGCAACTGGGTACATGGTGGCTCAGGACTTCAGATCGGCATCCACAAGGCCCTGTTCTGTGCAGTGTCTATCTGCACATCAGCAACCTAGCGGAAAGCACACTTGGACTTTCCTGGTGGTCCCGGTTAGGAATCTGCCTGCCAATGCAGGTAACGTGGATTCGATCACTGTTCAGAAAGATTCCACACACCACAGAGCAACTAAGCCCAAGTGCTACAACTCCTGAGCCATTTGCCCTAGAGCCAGTGCTCTGTAACAAGAGAAGCCACCACAGTGAGAATCCATCACACTGTAAGGAAGAAGAGCCTCTGTTCGCAGCAACTAGAGAAAGCCCAGCCAAAAAATAATAATTGCTTTTTCTTAAAAAGAAAGAAAACACATTTGCTGGAACACAGTGCTTTATCCTCTGTCCACTCGGGTCCATCAGAATGTCTGAGTCTTTGGTCATTTCTAGGAACTCTTCAAAGATTTCACTGGGAGTTTCCATGTCAGAGAAACTCACCGTGAGATCCCTGGATGTCTATAAATGCCATGACTTTCCCTGCTCTCATCCTCTCATAACTCCAGGACAGTCACATCATGTACCATTCTCACAACACATGCTGATGCAAGAATGAATACTGGAGCAAATACATGAGAAATAATGATGAGGAATCACTCATTTTCAGAAACTCAGCATTTGCTGGAACTTTTTGCTCTTCATAGGGTTATGGTCAAGAAGAAGAGAAATGGTAGAATTATTTCCAATGATATAGTGATATGAGCCTGATTTATTAATAGAAAATTACCTCATTATTTTAAAATATATAGGGTTCTGCATCTGTTCAGTTCTGTGCTGGGACTTGGCTGACCTTCCAGATGAGACAGTGGAATGGAGTTTACATTGCAGACTCCCCACCCCACCCCGCTACCCCTGCTCCAGATTGCTGAATCAGTATGTGAAACTGAATTTCCTCATTGCCTTGGAACTCTGTGTGTCATGGACAATAGCTCACCAGGCTCCTCTGTCCATGGAATTCTCCAGGCCAGAATACTGAAGTAGGTAGCTGCTCCCTTCTCCAGGGGATCTTTCCAACCCAGGAATCAGACCCAGGTCTCCTGCACTGCAGGCGGATTCTTTACCAACTGAACCACCAGAGAAGCCCATGAATCTTTAAGGCAGGGGAAATAAGTTCCTTTTTTTGCAGGGGACAATAATATTAATAACAGCAACCATTCATTAAATGTTTACTATGTGCTGGAAACTGGATACAGCCTTTCACATATACTATCACATTTCTCCTCCCAAGACTCCATTTTCAAGAAGAAGATCACAGATGCACAGAGACCTCACTAATGTCACAAATCCCACAGTTCCTAAGAAGAACAAATACCATCATCAACAGTACACACACTTTTCGAGGATTTCTACAAGTCCATGAACTCACAAAGGCAAGACTCTTCTAGTTTCCTCTATTTCTCTCCAAATTCAGAAGCTCGGTGAGTAGCAGATACTGTTCTACCCCCTTCTAAGCTGTCTTTTTGATTGCAATCCTCTTAAGACAAAATAAGGACAGTAGAAAATGAAGATTAGAATTAGAAAATCCAGAAAATCACATGAATGAGCTATGTCCCTGGGGATTCTTTGAAAGAGCACATTTTCTAGGAGGTCTCCATGTTTCCAACCTTCCTACCCAGAGATTCAGGAATCACAGGATTTGGGCTGAAATTCACATGGCTGGGGCGTTGCTTCACAAGGAATGGATCCAAGATAGAGTGTTTCCAAATGCCCCTACACCAAAATTATACACCAGTGACACCCTACATTTGATTAGCATGCTGTAATTTTACAAACACCATTGCAATACCTCTAAACTAGTCTTCAACACTATGTGATTTTTTTTTTTTTTTTTTTTTTTTTTTAGTGATAAAAGTGAGACTTCAAAGTGTGCTAGCTAATAAACTACTGTCTCATCCAACAGGCAATAGTGACAATGGAAGCTAGTGACCCAAGATCAAAGAGCTAGTGAGTAGCAGAGCCCAAAACTTAATTCTTCTCTCTCCAAATGCTATATCCTTTCACGTTACCTCTCTTTAAATGGTGTGTCATAGTTATTAAGTTATAAGTTCTTAATTACCATTTTATGAAAGTATATGACCTCAGGTTATTAAGGAGAGAGCTGAGTATTTTTCTTTAAGTTTGAAATAGCAATTCTTTTATTTAAGAGTAATTCTTAACACTCGTAATATCAAATCAAGTTTTAATTTATAAAATTATAAGAAAGAAACTGGAGGGAAGAAACTATGAGAAAACTTGTTGCTATTTTTAAAAAGTCTGAAGTCATAAAAATTATCAATATATATTTCCTTTACTTCCATTTAGTTTCCAAAACAAAGATAGCAAATTATATTATTGGCTACATGTATAACATATTCATATAACTTATTTAAGTCTTATTATAGTCTTATTTAAGCCTACTGCCACAGGTTTCCTAGGCCTGGGAATTAACTTTCTGATCTGTCGCTTAGGTGGAAAAAGTCAGGGAAATACACAAAACAAAACAAACAAAAAACTACACAGTACAAACAACTCATTTCTAGGTAACTCTAGTAAAATTAAATTTTGAATAAAATTCAGTTCAGTTCAGTTCAGTCGTTCAGTCGTGTCTGACTCTTTGCGACGCCATGAATCGCAGCACGCCAGGCCTCCCTGTCCATCACCAACTCCTGGAGTTCACTCAGACTCACGTCCATTGAGTCAGTGATGCCATCCAGCCATCTCATCCTCTGTCGTCCCCTTCTCCTCCTGCCCCCAATCCCTCCCAGCATCAGAGTCTTTTCCAATGAGTCAACACTTTGCATGAGGTGGCCAAAGTACTGGAGTTCCAGCTTTAGCATCATTCCTTCCAAAGAAATCCCAGGGCTGATCTCCTTCAGAATGGACTGGTTGGATCTCCTTGCAGTCCAAGGGACTCTCAAGAGTCTTCTCCAACACCACAGTTCAAAAGCATCAATTCTTCGGCGCTCAGCTTTCTTCACAGTCCAACTCTCACATCCATACATGACCACAGGAAAAACCATAGCCTTGACTAGACGGACCTAGCCACCATCCCTGGAGTTCCAACTACAGATGCTCTAAAAACAGAGGGAGACCTGGCTAAGTAGTAAGCTAAGTTCTTCTGGAAGTTAATCAGTATCTTTACAAAGTATCCAGAGTTTGCCAAATTTCCAGATACCAGCAAACACATTCACAATACCTGAGCTCACCATTACCATACAAAAATAAGAGATTTCTCAGAAAAAGAATAGAACCAGGCAAATAACAAACAGCAAACGTCTGATGAACAAATGAGTAAGTGAATATATATTTAAGAGTATAGGACTGAGGTTGAGGAAAACCCAGAGTTAAGAAAAAAAGTTGCTCCTCTCTTGTGGACTGGGCTGTATAAATGCACAGCAGGCATGATGGCAGGGAAGAGGCCATTCACAGGGGGAAAGAGGACAAGAGGAACTGCTTTCTGGGCCCTGTGGGCAGTGGAGGAGGTTCCAATCAGGAAGGGACCAAGCCACACACACCTGCCCAGGTGCCCTGTTGCCAGCTGTGCCAGCCCTTCACCAGCACTGCGAGAGAACTAGGAAGGCAGAAGGTGGGCAAAGGACACTGGACTCACCCCCAGGTCCCAGAGTATCCAGTATCAGTACCCTGAGCTGTGGCCAGAAGTCAGAACTGAGTCAAACTGCTATGAACTTCAATATTTGATGTTTTAAATGTTAAGGAGATTTGAATAAATATCAACCTCCTTTCAAAGTTCAAAGTGTCAACTCCAGCACAAAGTGATGGAAAGGAAAACCTTTCAGCTTAGAGATTAGCACTCCTTTCTGATGATATATATGTATGCCAAAGGTCAGAGTCCAGAGACAATTTGAGAAAATAAAGGAGCCAAGCAAAGGTAAACTTTCACCTTTCCATGTATTTACTGATGATGGAAATATATATTATTTAAGAGTATGCATTATTTAAAAGCAGGTGGCAAAATCCCTTTTAAAGAGAAAAAACAGAAGGTAAGTTTATTTAGCAAAACACCCTGGCAGGTGCTCAGAGAATGATTGCCGTGGGAAAGATGTCACGTGATGTTATTGTGGACAAACCTTTCTCTATCCTTCAGCCACCTAATCTGACATGAAACTGTAGTACAGATTGTTCACCAGAATTAAGTGACTTAGAAGACACAAATTCTCACGTATACATTTTTTAGTGGAATTTGGCAGCAGAGGATATGTAAAAGCCAACTCTTTCACTTCCAGATAGCTACCTGAGGTAAACTCTTGTATGGCTGCATTAAAATACACGGACAATAATGTTCCTTGCTATAAGGGTTGCCCCAGCACAACATTAGAAGGCTTAGAAGTGCATTAACAGCAGAATGGGTCCATGCCCCATGGTACAGAGGAGACTCTTGTATAGTGGCAAACACAATGAGCTAGATCTGCATACACCACAGTGTAGAAAAACGGTCCCACCAGGTCGTTAAATGAGAGGAGAGAATGGAAGAATAGGTGTCAAGTTGTATTGTTTACATCAAGTTTTAAAACATGCAGATCACTACTACATACTGTATGTGGAAACAACACACCATGAAAAAGTACCAAAACAGCCATGGGAATCATAAACCAATTTCCCATAAATGGTTCCCTCTGGGCCAGGGGCAGGGACTGGAATCAGTGCGGTTTGCACATGGGGCCTCACTGTGTCCTCAGCAATTCATTTCTCTGGGGGAAGAAAAGAAAGAACTTGAAGCAAGCATGGTAAAATATTGAGATTTAGCAAGGAGAATGTTTTTGTTCATGCTATACTTTACGTGCATTGTGTAGTCTTTTCTGTACACTTAAAATATTTTGTAATAGAGTTTTCAGGAAGGAAGAGAGAATCTATATAAGGGAAATTACAGGAAATGTAGACTAAGATATACATACAAAGATGCTCTTCCAAATATTATTATAATAAGCAAAAAAATAGAAGTTGCCTAAGTAATAAGCTAGTGGTTAACTCAATTCTAGGGTGTTCATGTAACTGACTAAAGGGCCAAAGAAACAGTTTTTAAGAAGAAATGTATTAAATAAACTAAGTGAAAAAGACAGGATACAAAACAATGCGCAGTATTCTCTTAACTCCCTTTGTGTATGTGGGTAAAGGGTGCGCATGTTTGCCTGTGTGTGTTTCTGCATGAAATGAGCCAAAACGTTAATGGTCTCTGCTTTGCAGTATTATAGATGGTGTCCATTTCTTATTTTTTCTTTTCTGTATTTTAGAAATTTGATATGAGGAACATGTAAACTTTTAAATAATGTATATATTTAAAATGTTTATGTGTATAGCCAGGCAGACATAATACAAGTGATCCCACACAGAGACATGAAAATATGCTCTTCATATAACTGAACTCCAATATCAAAGCCAGATGGACATTAATGCCATTTAATCTAGCCTTTTGCTGCCTGACAGGACTCTATCAAGGATACAGTTTTTGTTTTAAGATCTCCAAGACATCTGTTAGCTGGCCAGTATCTACAACTGTAGTCCAGACCTCAATCGAAGCTCTAGGCTCAGATATCTGACTACATTCCAGACAACACGGCTGGTATGTCCCATCAACCATGGAAATCATTGTCTCAAACTGAAGTCCTCGCTCCGCCCCCTAAGTCCTCCTGCCGCCTCACTTCCTGCCTTATCCTCTCCATGGAACAGAGCCTTCTGTTCTGTTCGCTCTCCCTTTCTATGTCTCCTGGACCCCTTCCCACCCCTCCCCCCCACCAACTGTCTTGTTGTGGGACTTCATCCCCTCTTGCCTGGGTCACTACAGCAGCCTGAAACTCCCCCTGCCTGAATTTGTGTCCCCCTTTAATTCGGTCTCCAAACAACCACCACCATGCAATGTGCTTTCTAAAATGTAAAACCCGACGCAAAAAGAAGAGTATCCCAGTCCATTTTAAGATCATACTGAGTAAGGACCTCTCTAGTGGTCCTGGGGTTAAGAATGAACCTTCCAATGCACAGGGCATGGGTTTGATCCCAGGTCAAGGAGCTAAGATCCTAGATGCCTTGTGGCCAAGAAATAAAAAACATAAAACAGAAGCAATACTGCAACAAATTCAAAAAATACCTTAAAAGTGGTTCACATCAAAAATCTTTTTTAAAAAAGTAAAGTGTACTGAATAAAGACGAGCATCACGGTTCTGCCTTACTGAGAACCAAGGACAGTGCCCGATCCAAATGCAATGTGTAGAACTACAGCCCACAGCCCCGCTCCACCAGGATCAGAGCCCTGGTGATGGGGTGAGTGGTGGTCCCCTCACGGAAACACAGCACTCATAGCGTCACAGCACGCACATGGTGAAGGCAAAAATGAACATTAGCTTCCTCAGAAATGTTTGCATTTTCATTTCTAGAAACTTGAATAAGTACTCTCAGAATGTTTGTGAGTAGGAGACAGGAAGGTACTTCTACTTCATCTATCTTCTTCTTTTATTAAGTTTCATCTTCCTCAGGGAGAAAATAAACCCACTATATATGTGGGTTAAAATCAGCATCAACTGGAGCAAGAGGAAACTATTTTAATTCAAAAGCAAAACACACAGCATGTTTTACATTCCCCAAGTATGCCAATGCCATCTTAACTTCAGAGTTAAGCTTTCCATGCAAACAAATTGTGAATGTATATGAATATGCTTTTATTTTCATTTACTGCACTACCATTTTCTCCTTCTCAACTCATTTGTGAATCTTTTAGACGGTATGAGAATAACCCACTTATGAAGTGAAAACATTCACTGAGATGATGCACTGAAGAGCATGCAAAAATTTTATAATATATATTTTAAGATTTTAAAAAAATACTTTAACATAAAGTGAGTCTGCTTATAAACTAATCAAGATAGTTACCAATGAACTGGGGATTATGGATCCAGGTCTGTGTATCTAAGGGTCATAATTTTCAAAAATGCAAGTTAAAGGGACTTTCCTGATGGTCCAGTGGTTGGGAATCCACCTGTCAATGCAGGGGACACAGGTTCGATCCATAGTTCAGAGGATTCCACGTGCAGCGGAGCAACTAAGCCTGTGCACCACAACTGCTGAGCACATGTGCCTAGAGCTTATGCTCCTCAACAAGAGAAGCCACTACAATGAGAAATCCACACAGCAGTATAGAGTAGTCCCCACTTGCTGCAACTAGAGAAAGCCGGCATGCAGCAAGGAAGACCCAGTGCAGTCAGGAAATATATAAATATTGTTTTTTAAAAAAGAGATAAGTTACAACCTTTGACAAGCATGAGTAGTAACAAAACTAGAAATAGTAGTAATAGAAAAACGAGCAGCAATAGCTAACACTTATCTGTACCAGACACTGTGATTGATCCTTTAGGTATATTTTTTAAAATTCTTTCTTACAATTCCATTTGCACTTCAGAAGACATAAGTAACTTGTTCATAGTCACACGCTGGGTAGTGTGGAGCCACTATACAAATCCCATCTGCCTGACATCTGATCAACTATCATTAAAACAACCAAAAAGATAAAAATCAAGTTTTACTCATTGACAACAGAATATTGAGGGATCATGATTCTAAAAAGCTAAAGTGATATGTCCATAGTCTCCTTAAAAAAATCCTGGCAAACAGAGTTAATCTCAAGTCTCTCTTCTCTGGACCTACAAGCATGCCTCCTTAAAGGCATTTCAGAAAGTCTCAATCAAGGCCTGGGTGGGTTCTGGAGTGGTTGGCAGCTGTCATGCATTCCACCCACTGCACATGCGCGGGATTCCTGGCATGGTTATCTGAACAGACTGGAACAAAGGGTACCGGGGCCTGGTTGTTGCTATTCAGTTGCAAAGTTGTGTGTCTGACTCTTTGTGACCCCATGGGCTGCAGCACACCAGGTTTCTCTGTCCTTCACTATCTCCTGGAGTTTGCTCAAATTCATGTCCATTGAGTTGTGATGTTATTTCATCACTAAACCTAACATCAAAATCCCCGACTCCTAACTCCTGGCTCCAGTCTTGGATCCAGATATCCATCCACTCTTGCCCTTTTTCTGGTATAACACAGCCTCCCTGGACCAGCTTCTTTCCTCACCTCACCCAGGCTTTTAACCTGGTCTTTAGCCTTTACTTTAATTCATTCTCACCACACATGTCTACTGCTTGGATTACTTTGAAGCTTATCAGGGTCAAAATGTGTGACAGAGGCTAAGATCTAAGGGTACAGAAGACATCATTCTCATCAGGGTGCAAGGTCAGTGTGGAGGATGAGAGTCTGTGAAATGTATCCACATGTGCCATACATGCAGAAGAAGCTAATATGGCTGCAAATGGAATCCCCATTAGGGAACGGGAACTGTGCCAAGACCGAGGAACTATTAAGTGATAGGGAGGGGAATCTGCCAGGAAATTATCTAAGCTGTTAAAGCCATAAATGTAGGTAAGGAAGGAAACAGAAATATTACTCATAATAGCAGCTTTTCTTGCAGGTGGGGACGGGGAGGAAGCATCAGTTTCCTCTGTCAGTGATATTTTCCAGCTATGCTCCTCTGAAAAGAAATCGCAAATTCATAGCGCACATCTGGTGTCAGGTCTCTCTCATTCCTGAGTCTTTGTTCTACGTGGTGGCACTCCAGCTTCACAGTTTACAGGAGACAATAAACTCTGCTAATTTGCAGTTGTTGCAAGCAGGGACTCAGAGATGACTGGAAATGTCGGTAGGAAAAGAAACTCAAGAAGCTCATTTTATTCTTACGAATAAACAAGCTTTTAAAAAGATTCTGAGCTAAAATGCAAACAAAACAAAGCTCAAAACAAAGCTTGGGTCCACAGACCCAAGGACACTGGCTCCAATTCAGTTATTATTAATTTTTTTTCCCTTTGGGGATCTAAAGTGCCGTTTTGGTAACTCATTTGGCACCAGGAAGCAAGATGGCTAAATGGATTACCAAAAGCAAATGATAAAATAAAATGTTTAACAGAGATTATCAGAGATCATCCTCAGTCACTATCAGATTCCATCCTCAAATGGAAAGTCAGCTTTCTATGGTGAGAAGTAAAGGAGAAAGGGAAAATACAAGAGGGAGAGGACGGGAAAGAGATTGATTTCTGTCCTGGATTTGTTTTTAAAATAAATGTTTAAGGAAGGATTGTTTAAGAATTGTTTCTTTGAAGTACTGACTTCTCTTATCCCTGTGTCTTTTTGCTCAGTTTTAGAAAGGGAATGTTTTCAAAGGAAACACATCATAGGTAGGGTCTTAAAAAATAAAAACACAGATACTGTGTTTCACATTCGCCTACCCTGAGCCTCAATGTTAAGTAATGTGAACAAAAACAGAACCCTGCGGCTTTGGGGTGGGGTTGGGGGTTGGGGCGCTCTGGTATTCTCTAGTTCAAATCCAACATTTTGCTTTCTTTCTCCTAGAGTAGCTTCAGAAAGCAAACCGTGACTCAACATGTGCCGCGTTTTTTTGGTCCTAGGTCCTGTATCCCTAGCGGATATTTTCTCCAGATGAGAGGCTGGATCACGGCTGTGGGCTGCTCGCTTTCATCTGCTCCCCACTGGTTCTCACAAGGCGGACATTCCATTGTGCTGAGCAAAGAGGATGCTGGAATCAGAGGCCAGAGTCTCTGGGGCCAGTCGTCCTGCTGCTCTCCTTCCCCTCTCATCTCACACCGGGCTACCGCTGCATTTCTCTGAGATCAGTAAGAGCTCTCGGAGCTACCTGAGTGTAAGGCTCCGGAGAGAGCCTCTAATTAAGCAATTAAGCTGTTGGTCGGAGGTCACTTTAATCCTTGGCCTTCGTGAAAGGAAACCTAATGGGGCCGTGTTCATGCTGACCATACAGAGTTCTGCTCAGCCGGTGGGTCCTGCTGTCGCCTGAGCAAGAAAGGCTCACAGTGTGTCATCAAGGGAAGCCAGAGGTTAACGACGCCAGGCACTCAAAAGGACTGAGCAGAAAGTGCACTCGTATCACCAAATTAGTTGAAACCTGAATATAAACTGAGCTTTCTGATGAGTTTCCCCACGATGCCATCACCATTTCAATAGCAGTCAAAAAACCCAGTTTCTCTCTTGTTTTCATTAGAGCAGCATGAAATTCTAGAAGACATGCTTCTGCAATGTTATCTAAGCTCTCATGTGGCTCAAAAGATTGAGATCGAATGTCAATAATTGTGCCAGGAGGTGAATTCCACTCAACACGCTCCCAAATGTTCCGACTTCAATTTTCCATTGGGGCACTGATCGTTGTAAGAGCAGAGATGACAACAGTTCCCATATTCCTGTGTTCAGCCAGGCATCTGTTAGTCATTCATGCATCACACAGATTGATCCTCTGGCAAAGACTGTCACTGCGGGTTCCATGAAATGGGGTGGAGGCTGTGCATTACTGTTCTGTTGTTCCATTTCACCGGTTTCTTCTATGTGCTGAAAATTGTGCCTCTAGTTCCCTGCAGCCAGGGTGAGGGCTTTGGGGCTCCCTTGGGTTTATACTGTGTCCACTGGGGACCTCTGGAGACGAGACCTCCCTCAAGAAGAGCTCTCTTCTGGACAACAAATGTGGAGAGGACCCTCCACCACTGCCAATGGACTTGTGCCCCAGAGGATGAACAGAAGCCCAGTGCTGTGGAGTCAGACTGTGACCTCCAGGATGAATCCACTACTGACATCACCTGCCCCTTCGTGTCTGTTTCTCCAACTCTTCCCTTATTCTCCTCTTCAAACACAACTCAGAACTGGATCCTCTCCCCAAGGTCTCCTCTTTCTGCTGGTTCCCCAGGCACTTGATTTTATAAATGAGCAAACTAGCATCCCCCGGAGAAGGCGATGGCACCCCACTCCAGTACTCCTGCCTGGAAAATCCCATGGATGGAGGAGCCTGGAAGGCTATAATCCATGGGGTCGCTGAGGGTCGGACACGACTGAGCGACTTCACTTTCACTTTTCACTTTCATGTATTGGAGAAGGAAACGGCAACCCACTCCGGTGTTCTTGCCTGGAGAATCTCAGGGACAGGGGAGCCTGGTGGGCTGCCGTCTATGGGGTCACACAGAGTCGGACACAACTGAAGTGACTTAGCAGCAGCGTCCCCAGGAGACGCATGGAGAGTTAGTGGTGGTGCTGAACCTGGAAATGACTTCCTGGTAGTGTCTCATACACAATGGACACCAAAGACCAAATGGATGGATGGAACTCAGACCACCTGACTTCAAAGGAAACCCACTTTGCAATTCATGTTTGAGATCCCAACATTTTTCCCCAAATTAATAAGTGAAGTATAGGTTCATCTGAAAAAGTTCTGAATGGTTCCAAAGTAACTCTGGTTTTATCTTCTCCTCCTATTTTTTCAGTTGTGCTTTATCCTGTGACTCAGTCTTCTGCAGATATACTGTACTTGTTATATTTTACCAAAATACTTATGGCTTGCTTGCATTATAGTGTTGGTTCTGATATTAATTTCTACCTGGTCTTAATCCTGACCTGTTTGCACCAAAATTTTCTTATTTTTCAAATAAGCAGATGACAGTAAATTATCTCTAACCTCTCCTCTTTTAATCTTCACATTCTATGTATTCAGTAAACACAATGACTTGTTAAAAAGGATATTTCCACTTCTGAGAATCCAAATTGTTAAAGGAAGCTTAAAACCCTGATGGCTGGCCCCATTCAAGCATAATTTACTTTGGTATTGAATAATACACTTGAGCTCTATTAAAAATCCATGAACACAAACATTATCTGGCAACATCATTGGCAGTTGAATATTTTTCTCTTTGCTAATGACTCTAAGTAGCAGAACTAAGAAATTAACTTGACTGTATCCACAATGAATGACTAGCTTTGTATGAACTTAAACTACAGAGATATTATGTAAGATACTGGACTTTTAGGGACATTTCACATCCAGTGTCCATCTAGCTATAAAGAGCGATAGCTAGTGCCTCAATGCCTGCCTTCATGAACCCCTGGACAGCTCAGTAATACTTGAAGCCAAGCTCCCAGCCTTTCCAGTACATTGCCTGCCTGGTTCCAAACCTCTTACTCCCATAATTGGGGCCACTTGACAACCCTACCCAGCAGAGCTCTACCCCAACTTATCTGAATAGTCCTTTTCCACATTTCTTTATCTCAGTTGTGTCCAACTCTTTGTGACCCCATGAACTAGCCAGCCAGGCTCCTCTGTCCATGGAATTTTCCAGGCAAGAATACTGGGGTGGGTTGCCATGCCCTGCTCCAGAGAATCTTCTCAACCCAGCGATCGAACACTGGTCTCTGGCATTGAAGGCAGACTCTTTACCATATGAGCCACAGGGAAGCCCTCTCTTTGTGGAAGTGAATTACAAATTGTATAAACAAAAATGACTTAGCTTGTGTATGATTTATGCAATTTTAAATATAAATAAATTTGCCAATCTGAAAAGAAATCTTACAGTTGGCCATGGGTTCAAATTTCTCATTCTGAAAATATGAAATCTACAGAACCAGTCAGGTCCTTCCTAAGGTCTCTGCCCTAGTGACTGACTTCATCAATTCCTTCATCAATTCTTATACTCAGCTGCTCTTTCACGACCAGCACCCTGCAGTCCAGGTATGCTTAAGCTCCTTCACAACTAAAAATAATAATAACAACTTTCCATGGGTCCTGCCTCCCATAAGCTATTACCCTTTATCCTTCTCTACCATTCATGTCCACTGTTCTGAGAAAAAGCTAAGAAGCTCCTATATCTCTAAACCCACTGTGATCTGGAGTTTTCCAACACCACCGACACCAGTCCTGCTCCTTTCAAGGTCACCAAAGACTGAATCCAGTGGCTTCCTTTCAGCCTCATCCTGGTTGACCTCTGCTGGACTTGGTCCCTTTGCCCACCCACTCTTAAAAACTGACTTCACTTTTGGTTCCTACGCTACCACTCTCTTTTGCTTCTCCTCCCGTCTTCTTGGGTAACGCTCAGTATCCTTGCCTTCTGTTTCTCCCTCTTGTCGTTTAGTTGCTAAGTCATGTCCAACACTTTTGTGACACTATGGACTGTAGCCCTCCAGGCTCCTCTGTCCATGAATTTTCCAGGCAAGAATACTGGAGTGGGTTGCCATTTCCTTCTCCAGGGAATCATCTCAACCCAGGGATCAAACTCATGTCTCCTGTGTCTCCTGCATTGCAGGCAGGTTCTTTACCTCTGAGCCACAGGGAAGCCCATCTTCCTCCTAAATGGTAGTTTAGGGCCAAGGGTTTACTTGATCCCTTTTTCTTCACAAAATACTCCTCTATAGGATTCCATCTACTTCTGTGTTAGTGCCAGCTCCTGGGCTCTAGAGCGCAGGCTTGATAGTTGTTATGCACAGGCTTTGTTGCTCTGCGGTATGTGGGATCTTCCCAGACCAGGGATCGAACCCACGTCTCCTGCATTGGCAGGTGGATTCTTCACGAATAAGCCACCAGGGAAGCCCTGGGGGGAAAGCTGTGCGACAAGCAGATCACCTATATGATCTTAAATATCCCAACAACAAAACTGACATGGTTACTCCGTACTGCCCCCATTGCAGAGTTAAGGAAATTGAAGCTGAAAGACTAGCTTTCTCCGGACATCACAGCTAACAGTGGCAAAATCCAGGCTCAGCATCAGGGAGAGCTAAGTTCTTAACCATGGCACTATGGTGTCCCACACTGCCGGTACAGTTCACTTTTTACATTCAAGTATGGCTCAAGGGCTTATCAGTCTCTGCTTCTGATACTTAATCCCCCTACTGGCTGGGAGACCCTAACTACTTCACACAGAATGCCCTGATCCTGACAATCTGTGTGGACTATTACATTTTGTATTTTAGCATATCTGCTAGACTGGACTCCTCCCAGCACCAGTATGAGGATTCATTTTCTTATCTTCATGCCTAAAGACCAGATCATATTTGAGGTTTTACTTCCTCATTTCTGTTTCCTCTCACTATGAAGCCAAGCCCAGCTGCGTGCTGAGATACAGCCACAGTTACTAGAAAACCCAGTCTGTGTATTTATATATTATGTAGTAAATAGGTGGAAAATCCTATTCACAGCCACGGGATGGGAAACAGTGCCGCCATGCTGGGTGTGCCTTTGACCTAAGCTTTGTTTTTTTCACATACATTTGTTTATTGAATTCTATGCATTATGGACTTTCACAGAGAGAAGAAACTGTACCTAGAACCATATAGACTGCGAGAGGGAGAAAGAGATGGAGAAATACCCACCAGAGGCACAACAGTAAGGTAGACAAGATGTCTCTGGCCCATTCAAACTTCTCTTGAAGGCACCTCTACTGTTTCAAGGCATTGTTTCACCTTCATATTTAATGGTTATTTTAAGAGATTACAGAGTTCCTGGTTGGTAGTTATTTTATTGCTTCAAATTTAAGATACAATCTCTTTTTCCCTTTCAATCATCACTGCTGAAAAGTCAGCATTCAGTCTGCCACTTTCTAGAAGATACTTTGTTCCCCCACTCACCAATTCCCCTGGTTGATTGTAACTTTTTTCCCTTGATCTTTTAGATTAAAATCTTTAAGTTTTTTTTAGATAAGTATGTCTCTATTTGTCTTGCTTGGCTGTTTGGGTTCCTTGGGAATCTTGGTTTTATAAACTGATGTCTTTCATTAGTTTTAGAAAAGCCTTAGTCATCAGTTCTTCAAATATTGCTACTACTCCATTTATAAATGCATGTTACATCTTTTATATGTATCCTATATATATCTTAACCTCTGTTCTGTATTTTTCACCCTTTTGCTTATAAATATATTTTCTCTGGATAGATTCTTCTGAAATCACTTGTTCTCTCTTCATCTCTAATTTGTCTAACATAAAGCAAACAAAAAAACCCAAAATCCTTCTGCTAAGATCTTCATTTCACCTTTGGCATTTATCCACCTTTTAAATTTTCAGTGTTTTTCAATTTGCAATGTTACTTTTTATGATTTGCAGTCTTTGTCAGAAGTTCTAAGTTTGACTTTATCTCCATAGTCTCAGCAACCATAGCTGCTTAGTAAGCTGTGTGCCTGATAACTTCAGCACCTGGCATATCAGTGTGTTTATTTCCATAGTCTGTTGTTCATGTTGAATCTCATTTATGGTGCATCGTCCCTCATGTATATGAACATCTTTGATAATTTGCTTGCTGTTGCATATGAAAATTATTGGTAGAAATGAGGTCTGGAATGATTTTTATCTCCCTTTGAAGAAGAGTTTAAATTGTTTTGGTCAGATGTCCAAGGCCTGGATGCATTAGTGATGCAAGGTTGCTCTCATTCTATGGCTTCAGATTTGGGGGCCACTCAGGTGACTGGAAGCTGGGATATGGTCTCTGTGAAGGCTGTTTTACTTCCATTCTACCTATGATTCAGGATGTTTTATCAGTACTCCTACCCCATTCAGATCCTGGACACAAGTTTTGTTCCCCTTTGCCCTGAAAAGATCTCAGAAATGCTGCTAACTCCTTCTGGATCAGCAAATGCCGACAGGCAAAAGCAGTCTCAAATACCAGGCTCATATCTCTATCAGATACTAACTCAGAAACCTCGCACACCTTGTGAGTTCCTTGTTGCATTAGGAAAATGCTGTAAAACATCATTCAAATTTTTTAAATTGTCCTTGTCAGGAGAGTTACCTTTATGGAATTGGATGCCCTACACCTTAAGTTCGTATAAGGCTTGGCCAATTTAGACTCTGAAGACGCATGTTAAAACGTTAATACATAGCCATAAATCAACTGAACTTTTAGGTAGATTAATGACTTAATCTTGTAAAATAATTCTCGAAACCATTCCATTAGACTGGACTACTTCGAAAGTTATCAGACAACTTTTGAATTTTCCTGAGTTCAATTTGAAAGCTAACAAGTTGGAATTTGTATAAGAAACTGCCAGGGAACTAAAACAGAATGATCCATTAGCCAAGAGGATCTGGTTTATATTTGAACGAGAATTCTCTAAATACAAATAAAAGATGGAAAATCTTTGGTAAAGAAAAAAAAGTTTCAAAATACAACCTAAGTCACTCTCACATTAGGCATTAGTTTCAGGTGAAAATGTGTTAAAGTTGTTGGCAGTGATGGAAAGTTTCTGAACCAACCTACAGCCGTAGCTCTCCTCTACTCTACCTCACCATCTAGTCTGTTCCTGGACTGATTTGTTCAAGCAGCAGATCAAGATATCCTGAGCTCAGGAAAAGTGAAACCTTGTGAGAACCTGCAGACAGTTAGTAATAATTGACTGAAAGTGGCTCTGATAAATTCACTATCATAATCCACTACACTTCCCTAATCTTTCTTGCAGCCAATTCTGGCCAATTATCTGTAAGGGGGATTTTGTAAAAATTTTGCTTGCTTGATTGAAAAAAAAAATACAAGATGGAAACAACAAACACTATTCCTTCTCCTCTTCTTCAGATTTGAACTTAGGGTATTTGGAATTGCTGTAGCCATTTTTGGACCAAGAGGTAACAAACACAAAATGAAAAGCCAGCTCACTAAGAGTGGTAGAGCAGAGACTGGGTTGTTAAACAAACCTCCTGGTTTGTGTTTCAGTTCGGTTCAGTTCAGTCGCTCAGTCGTGTCCGACTCTTTGCAGTTTGTGTTTAGGTAAGAAATAAATGTGCTTGTATTTTAAGTTGCTAATAGTTGAGTTTCCTGTGATTTGACATTGAAAACATCCATACCCAACACATCCACTAAACATGCTCTGTTTTGACCAGAGAAAAGGCTTGAGATTTGTGTCACTTACCAAAACACAAGAGTCCTGAGGTTCAAGGTCAAAGTCGGTGAAGTTCAAGAGAACACGGTGATGTTTTTCCACTTGAATGACCCAAGTACAGTCAGTGTGGCTCCTATAAGGACTGGGGTAATTTGGAGAATGAATCTCTCCACTGGGAGCCTGGAAAATGCCACCACAACCTATGGATGAAAGACCCAATACAATAATAAGAGGAGTCTCTAATGCACAAAACTTTACACCATTATCTGGGAGCAGAGAAGAATATGCTACTTTGTTTGACCACCATTTTAATGTAGTCTTTGGTAAACATTCTGAAGAGCTAAATACTCACTATTAATTTTTGCATTCCAACAAAACAAAGACGGATGTCTAAGACTTCAAATACTTTAGATACTAATGCCACATTATTTTCAAAATATTGAAAAATAATGCAAATAAAGTCAAGTCTTCACAAAGCCATGAAATGCCTCTTCATTGTTTTCTAAAAGTATAACATACGTTAAGAATAAAACATCTGGTTCTAAGAATGCTGATAATTCAGTAGTGTGAAGTATGAGTGTTAGTCGTTCAGTCATGTCCGACTCTTTGCGACCCCATGAACTGTAGCCCTCTAGGCTTCTCTGTCCGTGGAATTCTCCAGACAAGAACACTAGAATGGGTAGCCATTCTCTTCTCAGGGGATCTCCCTGACCCAGAGATTGAACCGGGTCTCCTGCTCTGCAGGCAGATTCTTTACCATCTGAGCTACCAGGTAAGCCCAATTCAATAGTATACAGTTTTACAAATAATTTAACATCTACTTTTAAAAATTTGATATTCTGGACTTTGCACAGTCATTAAGTTTTTTAATTCCTATGATGTAATCAAATACCTATCAATGTCTAACTCTGTGACCCACCATTTCTCAGATTTATGACAATATAAACTAGAAAGGGAAAATTCAGTGTTATTTTCTGATAACTGAGAATCATTTTGGGGTAATCTAAACACTATGTAAGTATAATTTTTTATTAAATTAATGAATCATTAACTTTAGGAAAGACCTAATAAACTTAACAGTATTACCTTTGACCTGCAGAAGTGGGACCATAAGGCAGCCTGGAGTCATATCTCTGCTTTTACATTTTTTAGCTGTGTGATTTTGGACAGGCCACTAACTTCTCTAAGCTTCAATTTCTCCATTAGCAAGATGAGGATAAGAAATGAACTTCCTTTAGTGGGTGGTTGTGAAGATTAAACAAGACAGTCTTTGTAGAATAGTTAGAAAAGTGCCTGACACAGAGCAGTTCAGTAAACACTGCTTTAATTAGTAGTTGTATCGATTAACATCTGCTCAGAGTTGTGCATTAATACTTTATCTTTGAAAATCTGCAACAATTTATTTAGACAGCCTAAGATCTTGGGCAGAAAGTCACTATATAACAGAAGGTAATAATTCCTAGGAATTGGCAAATTTCACATTTATAGTTTGGGTATTTAACAAGCATCCACACACACGGCATAAAGTAATTTACCACTTTACTAATGCCCAAATTGTGGCTGGTGAACAAGCAGAAATCCCACGGGGATCAAGTGAGTCTAACCAGCCACCCTGCTTCTGCTTTCACCATGGATGTGCATGCTTGCATTGGCTGGTTTTCACATACGAGGTGACTCTTTGGAAGTTAAACTCCATTGTGTTTTTTAGGGAAGTGTATATTCCAAAGCAATGCTCCCTATTAGGGAAGTCAGAGTAGTAATAGAGGATGTAGCCTTCATAGCACTCTCTAAATATGTCATGAAATTGAATAAAGGTTCAACTGAAGAATTTAGTGATACCTTCTTGGTTCACCCACCTCCAGGGACTGCTCTCCATGAGACATTGAAGCCTCTCCCATTTATGGAACTGTCAGTCTTAAACCGGATGGCCAGCTCATTTCCAGTGCTGGAGACCTGCATGGGATTCTCAGATGATCTTTGCACACACAGCTGGGCTATCCTGGGTGAGCGAAAATCAGGACCTCCATAGATCTATGATGGGATGGAGAAGAAAGAACTTTGAGAGAGATATGTAAGCAATTATAATCACTAGCCTTTGGATTCTATAATATTATTAGTAGAGACTGAAATCTCAGCCACCCTGGGTGGGTGTGAGCTATAAACTTGAGTTAGATTTTCAAAGGCATTCCCTCTGTCCTTGGAACACCCAGGTTCAACCACCCACAAAATGCTGGCTTATTCCATCGGACAGAACCATAGAGCTGAACTGAGGAGATAACTCCAGAACCTTCTTATCGCGCCTCTTCCTTTTTTCCAGTCTGCAGAGGATTTCCTGCTTTCTTTGGCAGAGGCACTGCAGATAGTCCAGCATCATGTCTGATTTGCTAATTCTTCTGGGCACAGGGGAATAGTCTGAGCACAAAGCCATTTTGTTTGTTCATTGAAGACTATTGATCACCCTGCTACATTTTTAGGATTTTCCATTTGCGATCTGAATATTTCAGATTAGGATTTAATATGAAACTTTTGCTCCTTCAGAGAGACTGAAAATGTAACCTCTATCAGTGTGTTCTGTGGTGTCCTCAGGAGGGAGTCCTACAGACCTCCCTGTATTTCTTCCCAGAGCCTGGGCACTCCCAGGAGCAAGATGAAAAGTACTCAGTTTCTACTCAGCAATCACCAGGTCTCTGCCCCACTACATCATTCTCACTTGTCCTCAGACCTCCTCAGCTCCTCTAACTTGCAACTATTTGTCTCACTGGACCTGATACCCCAGTGACACATTTCTCCCCCCCGTGTGTCCTCTGGACTGCATGTCCAGTATCTTGCAGGAGGTGTAGCCCCGCCCAGTAGAGGAGGCGAGGGCCCAGGCTGCCTCTCACACAGGCTTCTCAAGGGCCCCTTGGATAACCAGTGTGTGTGGGGCTGGGGGATGCGGATGAAGAAGGCAAGAATCACACAAAGATGCAGAGCCCCTGCTTTCAATCTTGCCAAACTTGTATGTGTAGAAGAATGACCAATTTTTTTCTGACAGTTTTCAGGCATACTGGTATCTGGGGCCTTCCCTCTCCCTCACGAGAACATCCATTTAAATCTAGGCTCAGGTCAGAATTGGAAAAGCGTGGCTCCATGCCCTCCCCACCCCCTCGCCCTCTGCATCTGTGTGGCTCTCCCACCCTGAGTTTCTCCCCATCCTCAGGCCCATGCCCCTGCCCACCCCAGGGTGGCTGCTGACTGATGCGGGCATCACTCGAGTGTACTCCAGAGAAGGAGAGAACAAGCAGCCTACTTTCGGTGAGGAGAGTGTGATTTGAATCCATAATGATTTCTTTGTCTGATTAATTCCCCCCAGCCATGCGGGAAAGGCCAAAATGAATGAGGCCGCTGTTCCAGGAGGGCCGAGCACAAGGGCTGTAATTGCAGAGGAATGAAGCAAGCAGGCTGCTTGGTGCTGGTTTTCCTCAGGAGGAGCGCTGTTTGCCCGGCCCCCTCAGTCCCATCGGAGGGGGAACTAGAGGAAGAGGCCTGTGTGGCCCTTTACACGTACACACAGGCAAAGGGCAGAAACCACGCTGCTGCCGGTTTAGCATCCTTGAGAGTCCCCTGCTCCCTGGCCCAAGGCTCAGAGCTCAGAGCCTGAAACCCACAGCCTGAGCTCCCAGTTGTTGGCCCCACAAGCAGCACATATTTGGACAGCACACTGACTGTAAGGGTTTAGTTCTAACAAAGAAAACTTGCACATCAGCAAAATATTCTGCTTTCCCTGCTCAGGGTCCCCTTGAGATCACAAACATAATAGGAATGAGTCGGCTGGGCCTAGAAGCCTCCAGAAGGGTGAGCACTGCCGCTTTGATGTTCTGTGCTTCCCCTCTTACTGGGTCAGGCTCACAAAGACAGTGGAGGAAAAACCAGTGATCGTCTGGGGTTTTTTTTTTTTGCACTGAGGGGTGGCTTTCCTTTTCTGCTCTGTGCCCCTTTAGGCTCCTTTCTCCAACCGAAACAAAAGAACGGTACTTTTCACTTCCACGAATAAAAGCAATGGTTAGCACATGACTCTTCAAAAGAGGAAAAAGATGGAAAGAATGTCAGGGTGTGGTCCGCTGGATTGCAGCGTGTGACTCAACGTTGTGGGGAAAAGAATTGGCCTGATGATCAGAGATTAAAACATGTGTTTTTAGCCAATGCTCAGGATAGAGAGCATTTCAAAGCCTACGGTTTTAATCTGTTTTGAACATTTCTTTCTGCTCTGTTAGCTCTATTTATTGTTACAATCAAGTCAGCATTCCAGGGTTATGAGTAACCAAAGGGCTGCTGCTTAATGCAACTGGCCTCTCTTTGGACACTGGTTTTTGAGAGAAAAATCCACTGGCTCTTGGTTAAATCAGGGGAAACCCAGGTAAGCCCATACCTGGTGACAGTAAGACCCGCTGGGCTATGCTCAGAACAAATGAGGAGGATGTGAGGGAGGGCAGATGGGTGGAGAAAGCTGGTGGTGTTTTCATGCCACACACCTGCCAGGGGTAAAATATCGTGAAACCTGTTGCTAACATGTTATCAGCATCCATGTGGTGAGGGATGGAAAAAATTCATTTTTTTTTTTTTTCCAGAAATTAACCAGATTGATGACAGCACTTTCTTGAGCATCTGCAGAGATGTCAAACAAGGTTTAGGAGAGCAAGTCAGTTACTCAGTTTAGTGTTACAGCAAGAGTTACTCACTTTAGCCTTAAGAAAATTTTCCCAAATATTTAAGGGCTTCAAAGTATACCCTCAAATCCTGGTTTGATGGAACATGTGAAACCACTTTGTCCTAATAAACCAAGTCCCCAGCAAACTGCAGCCTCTTATTCCAGTTTTCTGTGGGGATCCTGCTTGAACACTGCTGCCCAGGGGCCTTCTTTGTCCCTCTGTCCCCTGAGGCTGCTCGCAGGGATCAGGCCTGCCCTTTGCCTTCTCATGTACTGGGTGTGACAAAACCAAAGCACAATGAACCTATTTACATTCTGCCAAGTGGGCAGCAATACACGGGCTTTGGAATATGAAAATGAAGGGTGAGGAACATTTCACATTACTGCGGAAAACCCTGCAGCCAGCCCTTTGTATCAGTTAAGGGGGTTCCTGCAACTGAGGATTCTTGTCAGCAGGAGGGAGCATCTCAGCCTTTCACATGGAGCCTTATTTCTACTTCACACTCTGAGTGCTGAATTTCATCAATTTCGGGAGCCACCTTGCTCTTTCTGCCGCACAAGCCGGTGCTCTGGGCAGCAGGACTTACGTGAAGACGAGGGTCTGGGCTGAACCCAAGGATGCCCTTGTTCTGTCCCTTTCTGCAGCATCGGCCTCCTTTGCACAGACTTGAGCTGCTATGTGCCATTCCTGCTGACTCTGAGCCCATCCAGGGAAGGCATGATTTGAGAACCCCGTGTCTTTTCAAGGAAAGAACTCGGTTTGTAATTAAGGTTTTCAAGTGTTAAAGTTTCCTGTGAAGTCCTATAAACACACGCTCATTTCAGTATCTTGCCCACCTCTGTGTTTTGACACTGGCTGATGTGGACTGTGCAGTGGTGGATAAGTTCAGTTTTTAGCTCTTCCACTCGCTGTCCTTAAGGTTGTGGAAAAATCCATCAACCTTTTTGACCCTCTGTTTTGACAGCAGTAGAAGGGGGACAGAATTCCCCTCTTACCTCCCAGGATTAGTTAACACTCAAGTGGGAAAATGGAGGTTGGATTTCCTTTGCGATCACAATAAATGTACATCATCACTGCAAGGCAGTCAGAAGCTTGGAGATTTTCATTTATCCCACAAACAGACATCAGGTGTTTACTATTTGCCAAGTGCTCTATGGCCCCAGGGTATAGCAGAGAAACAAAACAAAAACAGACACACAGCCTTCCTGGAGTTTTGAGTTCTACCAGCTACAGAACCTTGTCGTGATGCAATCCCTATGGTTGAGGTGATAGGAATTTCCTGTGTACTTGGACATTATCTGATGACTAGATTACTGCAGTGAACAGCTGGTTATAATTGATCCTCAAAGGCCATCTTCATTATCTGCGATACAGTGTTGGTAGCAGGGTTGGAGCAGTTGAGGGCACTTCCTGGGCTCACTGTCCTGCTCCCCTCCACCCACCAAGCACGCGCCTCTTCTCTACGCTCTGCCGCCCACTGCCTTCCTAAGGGAGCTTTCTCAGACTGGAGGTATGCGGTGCTGACAATCCCAAGTGCCACCCTCCATCAGTGCGAATGGGAGCTGGGGGACCAACGCCTCAGCCTGTGTCCTGAGAAGGGTGATTCGGAGGAACAGACCTCATGGGACCTCGGAAGGTCATAGCAGGATTAAGCTCTCATTGCCAACAGCAGCAGCTCCCTTTCTTGGCTCACCCTCCTCAGTCCCCCTCACCCAGTTCCCTGGTTCCCTCCTTTCTGCTTCCTGGCACTACTTCCCAGTCACATTACCTGCCCCCCAACATCCAGAGGAGAACACTGTTGGCCACTGGAAAGAATTTGGGAATTTTTGCAGAGTGATTTCTGGTTCTACCCCAAATCCTGTAATGTGCTAAAAAACAATCTGAATTCCTACCTCCAGAACATCAAAGTTGCAGCTTGCATGATACTCCACATCAAAGTCATGGATGGTGAGCTGAATGCTACTCCCAGGGGCTGTGTGAATGTACCAGATACACTCCCTGTTGGCGGGGTACCTGTTAGGGTAGCCGGGGCTACTGAAGGAGCCCATGTCCCCAGACAGCTCTCCACCACAACCTGTGAAAACCACAAGACTCAGTCACTTCAGAGGGCATCAGCCACTGGCAAAAATTCAAAAATCCAACTATATAAAACATAACTGAAAATGTACAATGCCTAATTTATGGAAAAAAGTCATAATAAAATTATAATGAGCAGTTATAAAACAATGAGAAAAATATCATGGCTATAGTTCCATTTATTGTTATTAATTTTTAAAAATTGATTATATCACTTGGTGCAATAATTCTCAGTCCTTATGCTCACCATGTCAAATCTTTGGTAATATTCTCAAAATGTCATTCTAATAGGTTTTCTTCATTATATTTAGGTGAAAATTTCCCAGTAAAAGAATCCTCCCAGTAGGAGATACAATGGACTGTGTAAACAGTCAATACTAGGTCACTTGGTCTTCAGTTTGCTTGTATCTAATACATTATGCCTAAGTTCTTTTGGACCTAAGATGTGGAATGCTAAGTGTTAAAAATCCTTACCTTTGTTTGAGAGAATCTAGTAAATAAAATATGTATATATGTCTATAAAATGCCTTCACATAGATGTTCATAGCATCCTTCTTCTTAATCGCTATAAATTGGAAGCAGTCAAGGTGTCCTTCAGCAGCTGAATTAGGTAAATTGCCTGTAGTCCTCCTGGACATGGGGTATTTTGCAACACTAACAACAAATGGACTATCAAGCCATCACAAAGCATGGAGGAAACGTCTATGTGTATTAAGGAGTGAAAGAAGCCAGACTGGAAAAGCTATGCACAGCATCATTTTGATGGCATGGCATTCTGGAAAAGGCAAAACTGTGGAGACAATCAATGACCTGGTTTGCAGGGACTGGAGGGGAAGGAGAGAGAGAGGGCGTGCAGAAGAGTTTTAGGGAGGTGACACTCCTCTGTATGATACCAGAATGGTGGACATATGCCAGAAACTTGTCAAACCCATAGAATGTACAACACAGCAGGAGTGAACTACTGTGAACTATGGGCTTTGTTGATAGAGGTTTATAAGTAATAACAAATGTCCCATTCTAGTGGGGAATGTTGATAACGGGAGATTCTGCTCATGGGTAGAGGCAGGGGTACATGGGAACTCTACCTCCCATTCAGTTTGGCTGTGAACCTAAAACTCTTCTAAAAAATAAAGTCTGCTAAAAACAATACAAAAAATGATATAGGTCCTGACCCTGGGAAATGTATATCCACAAACCAACCAGATAAACAAAAACCTGATATATAAAATGTGGAAAAAGACGCTGCTGCTGCTGCTGCTGCTGCTAAGTCGCTTCAGTCGTGTCCGACTCTGTGCGACCCCATAGACGGCAGCCCACCAGGCTCCCCTGTCCCTGGGATTCTCCAGGCAGGAACACTGGAGTGGGTTGCCATTTCCTTCTCCAGTGCATGAAAGTGAAAGTGAAAGTGAAGTCGCTCAGTCGTGTCTGACTCTTAGCGACCCCATGGGCTGCAGCCTACTAAGCTCCTCCATCCATGGGATTTTCCAGGCAAGAGTACTGGAGTGGGGTGCCATTGCCTTCTCCGGGAAAAAGACGCTAGCATATGTTTTATGAATGCTTATATATCATGCCTTAGAGAGTAATTAACGTGAATCATTATAACAAAAAATCAAAATGCTACAACATGTGGTACACAATAAATATTGCCACTGCTATGAGTGTTTAGATGCACTTTACAAATATTTCCTATTTTAATGCTCATAAGAACCACACGAAGCAAATATTATGATTATCTTCATTTCTCAAATATTCAAATCAGTACAAGCTCAAGTCAAGTGGTTTGTCCAAGGAACCCTGGTTGTGAGAGAGGGAGTCATCCATGTACAGAATCTCCCATTATCAACTAATCCACACAATTCACAATGCCAGTGTACTTAATAATAATACTACACTCTACAGACTCATATCGTTGGTGAGAATTCAGATTTCAGAATGGACAGGGAGAGGAAAAATCACAGAAGTAAAACTTGAGGAAGACTCAAATTTTAAAGACAAAGTTAGAACAAAATAAAGATAAAATTAGAAAAAAGATAAATTGTCTTGTTTCCCAGTAACAATTTTTGGTGATTAAAAAAACATTATTTGCTCTATTAACATATCTTTGTTATCTATTTTTAATATTAATCAGCTGGCAAATTCTTCCAAGCACCTTCCCTTTCTGAAATTCAGGCTTTTCATGTTTAAAAATGACAATGACTCCTCATTCCATTGTGAATATACATGCATTTTTCACTTTAATTGGCTTAAGATATAAGGCACTAAAGCTGAGGGTTTGTCTACTACCCATCTTATGCAAATTTGTCTGTACTGGGAGTTGGAAAAAAGTGTTTTGAAAGTTCAAAAGAAATAGTCTCTACACTGAATCTCCACTTAACTGAGAAAAGCTGAGAATTCCAAGAAGAATCCTAATTGTGTAAAGAAATTAGATTCTAGCTCAACATGCTACCATCTTCTTGAATGGCCAATTTCCTGCTACCATTTAAAAAACTTCTGCGCTTTCAGATTTTAAATTTGTTGCACAGGATGGTATCTATCCTATCAAGTTTCTACTTTTATTTCTGGTTCAAGTTCTGCAAAAAAAAATATTTAAAATTAAGCGGGCTGACATTGTTTGCAGGCTGTGGTGAATGTTAAAAAAACATAAATGCCATGAAGATCAGAAAATGTTTTTCCTACTACAACCATCCATGGAAAATATTCCTGAAGCCAAAGTCAGCACAGATTGTACTTGTGCTCTGCACCACTGCACAACCCCAGGGGGCAGCAGTCTCAGAGCATTCCATCCAATGATGCTCCCTGGAGGTGAGCAACACAGAGGCCCACAGAAATCATCTCTTACTAAAATACAGTATAGGTACGCAAGGCCAGGCTCTCACCCCATTTTAAGCTTCTATGGTTCTTGGTATCAGTTGTACCAAACAAGTAATCCAATGAAAAAAAATCTTCAGAGGAAAATAACTTTGTGGTCACAAAACATAAAAAAGAACAAGGAAATGGAAGCCTGACTACCTCACCTGCATTTTTATTTAGCTTCAGTTCATCAGAAATCTAATTCATTATTTTTCATCTAAAAGTCTTTATAATCATCATTGATTCATCTAAAAGTCTATATATTTTCATTGTCTTTCCAATTGTTTCAGGTTTCCTTGTGAATTCTTTTGCAAATAACAGGATATTAATACTCTTAAATGAGTTGCTGTAAGCTGGAATGATAATATCAGATTCTTGGCAGTCAGCAATGCTTTGAAAAATTACAGTAGTTGCTTTATTTACCCACTTACAGCTCTGGAGACCCACAGTGTACTTTTCCCTAAGGTTTAAAATAAACATAAACAAGGTTTATAAAAAACAAAGCACGGCTTTATTTTTAGGTATGCCATGCTCTTTTCTCATGAATAGCACTTAAGTGTGTGTCTCCTAAAGACAAATTCCAATATTATTCAAAATGATACCATATTGGGGAAAAATATTGTGTGGTTGTGAGGAGGAGAAAAGGAAACTGTTGGAGCTTGAAAACTCTTTGCAGCTTTCTTTTTCTCCTACATAATCTCACTACCTCTGAAGTTTAATCTGTCCAAAAGTAACAACTTTGATTTAAAAGTTCATACCAAATGCAAAGTAGAGCAAATTAATTCAGTGGTATTTTATGGTAAAAATTATAAAGTACTGAAATAAAAAGCTAATTCTGATAAGTATGGCAGAAATTTAACTCCCTCTTTATAGTTCTAAATTTTGAAAGAAACAACTTTCCAATTCTCCTTCATTAATCCATTCATTCAATCAGTATTTGTTGAGTATATGCCATAGTATAAGTGTTAAAGAAGTCAGGTGTATTTAATGCCTCCCCCCAAAAATATCCATCTGTAGACATTAAAAAAGTGCCATTACCACATGCCCTCCTGCAAACCATTAAGTTTTTTTTGCTTTTCCTCCCGTTTGCAAAGCGTAATTTCAGTAAGTCTTGATTTGGAAAAAAAGTGAATTATATTTTATCTTTCACAAGCTAATTGACGGTACATTATAAATAAGAATAAATAAATCATCATGTTAAGTTGCCAAAAGATATTTTAGAATTTGCTGGTTCCAGTAGTACAATGTTGGCATAATTCCCTTTTGCTACTAATTTCAGTCCACAGATGAGAGACTTTTATCAGCATTTAGCCAGTTATGCCTCACTGTCTTGGATATCACATTTTTTCCTACATTTGGGGATGTTTTAATAAATCTGTACTTGGTGTCAGGCAAAAAAATATTATGTCAAAATATATCTTTTAAAAATCTGAAAAAAAGAGTAATGTCTATTTTTTCTCTCTCTCTTCAAGTGACAAGGAAAAACAAATTCATGACAAAATTAAGAAAATGTCTGTTAACCCCCAAATTAAACATGTAATGAATTTATTTGATGATTTACTTCATAAATTAAAGCTACCTTTAGGCTCACAGTGAAACATTAGAACATGAATTTTAAATTGGATAATTATAGGTTAAAAAATGAAAAACAATAAAGTCACACCAATAGTTGAGCTTTTAAAATTATAAATGAAAGCAAACAACAACTATAATTCACAGTAAATAGTAGAGTTTTTTTAAAGAATATATAATGTGAGTCTTTTGAATTGTATTTATACATCAATTTCCACTTAATTAGCTGTGAAAAAGGGACAGACAGGAAATGTGATTTGGAACCTATATCAGCACATACCATTACCAATAACAGGAAATAGCAAGACAATCCAAAAACTCCTATTGTGTGTAATTCTAAAGGAGAGAGAACATGCTCCAAATGCTGAAATGAATCAAAAGCAAAATGATTTATTTCTGCCTCATCTTATTTACACTGAATAGCAAAGCTGTTTATCTCATTTACTATTTCTGCACTTTGTGTGGTAGAAACAACTTTTATTTTTATTTTTAATAAAGATTGTGGAATTCAAAAATCTACTTATTTGCTTTTCCTATGGAGTTATTCTCAGGGTTGCTAATGTCTAATATTAAAATCTTGCCACAAAATGAGTATCCTAATTTTACCTTCCTGTTAAATTTAAATTTATTTGGGTCAGAAAGAAGAAACATTGTTTTGTTCACTGTACTCTCTTGGTGTGAGATTCTAGACTTAATAATCTCTTGTGAAAATACAGTTTCTCTTGAATGAGTCACAGAAGAAAACATATTTCTAAATCCAATCACCTCTTTTTGAGGTGGAAACGACATGGCTTCTGGAAAAATCTCAGGTGTTTACATTTCAGTTAGAGTAGAAATAATGGGATAGACACACCTGCAAATGCTAAAACAAATGGAAGTGCTGGGAAAAAATTACAGGTTAGCAAGCTACGCAATAATTTTAAACAATCATGTCTTTGTCAGTCACATCTGTGACTGTGGGTCAGTGACCAGGGGGTCACAGCAAGAGTAGAAAGCGGGGATGGAGGATAGACACGGCTGGAGATGGAAGAAGTTGTATCAGCCAACAACTATCACGAAACGGCACAGGAGGTGAGGTTTAGACGCCCAAGACCCTCCTCATCGTCATGTCTGTCCCATTGGATGGATAATGAAATGTAGGAAAATAACGAAGCTTGCTATAACTGGGCTTCAGTCCTCTAAAACAGAAGACAGTGATTTCAGAAAGCATTTCGGGGGTCTATATAAAGAAAATAATTAAATGATAAAAATACAAACCAAGAAGTAAACAATGGAGTGCTGAATCAAGAGATTTGAAGGATACCTATTCAGAAGAAAGAGAGAGATGGTGGCTCTTTGTGCCCGACTGGTAAGAGAAGATTTTCATGGAGGAGATGACATGATTTCATAGTTGCATAATTTGCACACCAAGGTGCAAAACTTTTGGAAATATAATGGCATACCAAGTAAAGCATAGGCTGTGGCATAAGACAAAAGAGCTTCCAGCTTTGACTGTGCTACTCTTCGGATGACTAATTCAACCTTTCTAACCCTCGGTGTTTTCATCTGTAACAGTGTTAGTACTTAACCTCATAGGGCTGTGACATCGATTTAATGAAAAACCAAAGTATGGTTTTTAGCTAAGTGTCTTGCATATGATAATCACTCCACATATACTGTGTATTACAACTGAGCCAGTGTTAATCCAGACCTGGGATAAGACTAGAGAAGGACTTAGAGTTGAAGAGGAACTCCCATACCAGCTAAAGAGTCCTCGTGAATACCCAATAAGATATAAGACATCAATTATTCATGAAGCTACAATAAAGATAGTTCACATCTGTGTGGTAGTGAACAGTTTCTCTGTGTGCTTGCTTCTCATGGACACATCATCTTATTTGAGATTCATAACAACTCTACGAGGTCAGCAAGAATGATCATATCGCCCAAGTGAGGCTCAAGAAGGCTGCTGAACGTGTAACTCACACAGTAATGGCGGCTCTGGGGCCAAACTTTCCCAGCCACCCCCAACCTGTCCCCAACCCCCTACTTCCAGGTCCTGCCTTCTCTCCACTATGACTAGTTGGGTGTTTCATCCCTAAGGCCCTGGATTGACAGTGTTCAACACCACCCTCATTACTAAGGCAAAATATCATCATAGCAACCAGAAAAAAAATTATAAAGTAAGAATCTTTTTCATTTAATTTGAGGTCAATCTAACCAATCTAATATACTAATATCAATGGATATCAGCTGAAGTGAAATAAGATAACACCCTGAAGAGAATCATATGTTTTTCAGTTATAATTAGTTAATCTTTAAAAGCTTTTAGTTCTGGTGACTGATCATCTGTTTGATTCTGTTTTCCTCCAAACTCCCAGTCATCAGCTGAAAGGAAGCACTTACCTTATCAGCAGGAAGCATGCTGATCTACAGAACTCATAACAAGAAAGAGTTAAAAGTTGTTGTTAAACCTGCGCACTTGTGAAGATAACTTAAATCTTTTCCATAGAAGGACTTTGCTAACACTGTTTTGGGGTTTCTTTGTTTGTAAGTTTGATCTAAAACAAGCAGTGAGTTATAAAATCCCGGAACAATGGCAATGAGAAGGATAGTCTGTGTTTGTTCCACCCTCAAGGTTTGGGGTGGTTTGGTTGTTTTTTTATTTTTTGCTTTTAACACAAGAGTTTTAATAAAAGCAAATCAGCAAAGAAAGGGTTGCATGGAATTAGAGGCACAAAATTTAAAAGCATATTCTGTGTTTCCTGCAATTACAATCCCTCAAACCTCTTTAAACTTGGCATTTCCTGAAACTATGTTCCATAAACCAAGAGCACCAGAAGACCTGCCAGCTTGGGAGTGGCATGGCCCAGGCTCCCTGATTTTGGATGAAAAGCAACAGAGAATGGACCCAAATTGGACATCTTCACATCCTCACCCTCTAACCTTGGAGGGAAATGTCTGAGAAATCAGTGATCAGTGTTAAAAAGAAGCTGAAAAGCCAGAGTACAGTAAAAGTCAATTTTAAACAAACGGTGATGTTCATATACTTCATTAAAATGAATGATTTCTATTTTAATAGTTTTTCTATAATTTAAAAATAAAAACTTTTTCTGCTGCAAACCTTGAGAGGTGACTGGTTTTATCAGTTAATCCCTCAATAGTGTAAAAATACATGCCACAGTCCTGGGATGTAGGAGATAGGCAAATGATAGGTGTTCATCCTAAAAGAGAAGACTAAAATCAGATGCAGATGACACCACCCTTATGGCAGAAAGTGAAGAGGAACTAAAAAGCCTCTTGATGAAAGTGAAAGAGGAAAGTAAAAAAGTTGGCTTAAAGCTCATCATTCAGAAAACTAAGATCATGGCATCCGGTCCCATCACTTCATGGGAAAGAGATGGGGAAATAGTGGAAACAGTGGCAGACTTTATTTTTGGGGGCTCCAAAATCACTGCAGATGGTGACTGCAGCCATGAAATTAAAAGACGCTTACTCCTTGGAAGGAAAGTTATGACCAATCTAGATAGCATATTCAAAAGCAGAGACATTACTTCGCCAACAAAGGTCTGTCTAGTCAAGGCTATGGTTTTTCCAGCAGTCATGTATGGATCTGAAAGTTGGACTGTGAAGAAAGGTGAGCACTGAAGAATTGGTGCTTTTGAACCGTGGTGTTGGCGAAGACTCTTGAGAGTCCCTTGGACTGCAAGGAGATCCAACCAGCCCATTCTAAAAGAGATCAGTCCTGGGTGTTCTTTGGAAGGAATGATGCTAAAGCTGAAATTCCAGTACTTTGGCCACCTCATGCGAAAAGTTGACTCATTGGAAAAGACCCATGCTGGGAGGGATTGGGGGCAGGAGGAAAAGGGGACAACAGAGGATAAGATGGCTGGATGGCATCACCAACTTGATGGACGTGAGTTTGAGTGAACTCTGGGAGTTGGTGACGGACAGGGAGGCCTGGTGTGCTGCGATTCATAGGGTCGCAGAGAGTTGGACACAACTGAGTCACTGAACTGAACTGAACTGAACTGAAAATCAGGTCAACAGCCCTCTTTGAAGACAAAGCCATGAGTGGGGCCCCCAAATGCATCTGACTCACTTGTTAGTATAATTTGCGGGGGCGGATTTTGTGGGTTAGCACTGATTCTCTGATGACAGAGAGGAGCAATCATGACAGAGAAGGAAATGAGGTAATGCAAAGACCAAGGAATGGGAAATTCTCCAGAGGGGAAAGAAGTTAGAAGGAAGACAAAAGCCGGAGACTCCAAGAGAGGGAAGAGTTGTCAAAGTAGCAGAAGCTCCCGAGTTGGGTTGAATGGTATTCTCCAGGAACCTGTGAATCTGACCTTATTTGTGAAAAGGGTCTTTGCAGATGTTATAAAGTTAAGATGAGGCCATGCTGGATTAGACAGGGGCTGAAATTGAGTATAATTGGTGCCCTTCTAAGAGGTGAGAGATTTGGACAGAGACATAGAAGGAGGAGGGCCATGGGAAGATGGAAACAGACACTCAAGTTACATGTCATCAAGCCAGTGAAAGCCAAGGGTTCCCAGCAATGAATAGAAGCTCAAAGAGGTAAGGAAGGATTCTTCTCTAGAGCCTTCAGAGGGATGGCCAGGCTGACCTTGATTTTGGACTTCAAGACTCCAGAACTGTGAAAGAATACATTTCTGTTGTTTTAAGCTACCCAGTTGTGGTATTTTGTTACAGTCGCCCTGGGAAGTGAGCTGAGGGCTTCTTCTGGGTGTACAGATAACATGGTAGAAGGGGTGAGGCCTCCCAGCTATGAGGGCTTTATGCTCAGGACCTCCCAAATGCCCCACTCCTAATACTAACACCTTAAGAGTTAGGTTTCAACACGTAAATTTTGAGGGGACAGAAACATTCAGACTCAGCACAAAGTTGAGAAAACTAGAGACAAACTTAGGCTAGGTACCACACTAGGAGAAGCCAACTCTAGATTTTAGGGTGACTGTTCAGAGTTTCATCTTCCACAGTGATTTCATCACTGCCCCAGACTTTGTGATAGTCATTTTGTCTAAATGTGTTCCATACAGCAATGGATATGAAGTAATCAGTTTTCAATGGTAGGGATAGGGAAAAAAAAAAAAAAAGAGTGAAATAATATGGTCATAACATGAAGTTAATGATCTGGAAAATAGATACAAGGATTATACAAAGAAGCTCAAAAATCAATGCTGTCCATAGTTTTTAAATGACTTTTAAATTCCCACATAAGATGTCATATTAATATTCAAAATTAAAATCATCATAGCCATTGGACTCTCTGAGATGTCCTGAATCTGAACTGAAGTGTTTCAGCTTACTATACCATAGAGAAACATGAACTCAATGTACCCGTATTTTAGGACTTTTCACATAATTGATGCCTTTAAACTGTTGTGCTGGAGAAGACTCTTGAGAGTCCCTTGGACATCGAGAAGATCAAACCAGTCAATCTGAAAGGAAATCAACCCAGAATATTCACTGGAAGGACTGATGCTGAAGCTCCAACACTTTGGCTACCTGATGTGAAGAGCCGACTCTGGAAAAGACACCAAATGCTGGAAAAGATTGAGAGCAGGAGAAGAAGGAGATGACAGAGGATTAGACGCTTGGATGGTATCATCAACTCAATGGACATACGAGTTTGAGCAAACTCCAGGAGATATTGAAGGACAGGGAGGCCTGGCATGCTACAGTCTATGGGTTTGCAAAGAGTTGGACACAACTGAGAGATGGAACAACAACAACACATAATATGAATTTCCATTTCCTTTGTATGAAAGGATAAAAATCTTTTTGACCCAGAGAAGTATAGTTGATCTTGTCATCTTCTCATTTTGATTAACTACATCCTCTTTCATCACATGTATGCATTCCAACCAAGATAAAAAATGGTTTCCCAGTAGAAATTATCTTCTTAACAATTCAGAAGAAATCAATCATTCTCTCTTAGACATTTTTAAATTATTGAAGATCAGCTCCAGTCACTTCATCAAACTTCATCCATTCACTTCATCCAACTAATCTCTTACGGGGTAGCTACCGTCACTTTGTATCACTTCTCTCGTAAGCTAGTTTGCATAACTAAACCATGGTAACAGAGTAGATGATCTCTGTGGTCTACCCCAGCTCAAACTGTATGATTACTGCAACCATATGCAGCCACTCCAGAGAAAGAAACTTTATGAAGAAGCAGATACTGTGTTGAAGGACAGACAAGCAGTCTCAGCTATTTTGAACTAGCTGTTCACTACATAATGAGCTTCACCCCTTCATTGCTATGGAGACCATGAAGAAAGAAGAAACTGTGCAATTTAGAGGGGAGACCTTGGAACTGGAACATTATTTACTTGGGAAAGATGGCAGACGTTCATTTGAAAACACCCATTATCCTCAGTGGGACCTTAGCTGCAAAATTACCTACTATAAGCTCTGACCTTCTCTGCATTGCAATATTACTCCACCTTTTTTGCAGTGAAAAACTGGGGGAAAACTATTTGCTTGTAGGCAGAGTGCAGCTGTTTAAAACACAGGCTTGGGTGTTCAACACCACACACTTAGTTGTGTCCTCATTCCATCACTGTGAGTTTGAGGAAGTTACTTAACTTTTTCTAAGATTCCTTTCTCAATTTTCTTATCTATAATATGGGGATGAGATGCTGGTTTCAGAGAATTAGTAAGAGAAGAAAAGAGATTGTATTTTTAAAGTGTTAGCCAAAAAAATCCAGCACACGGTAAAATCCAGCACATGAAAAGCACCAACTTTTCAAAAATTATATTATCAAAATTTTACATAATTACTTGGTCTAGTAATAATAAATGAGGTATCAATTAAATCAATGCACCAATCATGTAAAGCATATTTTCGTTTGCTATTAACAAGGCAACATGGTTTTACTTTTATCATCATTAATGTCTTAAAATAAATCTAAAATTACATTTAGGGGGACTTCCCTGGTGGTCCAGTGGTTAAGACTGTGTTTCAAATGCAGGGAGTTCAGGTTCAATCCCTGGTCAGGTAACTAAGATTCCATATACCTCACAGCAAGGCCAAAGAAAGAAAAACATGTAAAAAATTTTTTTAAATTACATATAAGTAGCAAAATCTATATTATTTGGCCTGTGAGTAGTCTGTAAGTACAGTAGGAAGGAGAAAGAAATCAGAGACAAGGTATGTCAATTTCATTACTTAAACAGAGAATTCAGTATTAGATTAAAACTTCTAGAATGTAGTTACTATCTCACACTGGAGATTCATTCTTGATTTTGTGAGTCAAGTCCACTGAAGGCTGGCTTTAGTTTCTCTGAATGTTCAGGGGCATATACAAAAATACAAGCCCTTGGACACCCAAGGTCAGAGCTAATTATGGCAATATTTAAGTAAATGCTCAAAAAGGGAAATCTCTGGGGACAAAAAGTATGTTCTATACAGAACATCATGTTCATTTTGTGTTGATTTAGTCATTTGGGGCTGCTACAAAACTTGAAACTATAAAAAAAAATGTGTGGTTTCTTTTTTCATGTTGTACAGAAAAGTGTGGAATCCCCTGGAAAGTGTGTGCAGTGTCCATCAGGGGTGTTGCTGCCAAGCAACCAGAATACAAACAGAAGATTTGAGAAAGCCCTGCTTTTTGGCCCAAATCTCAAGGACTATTACAAGTTGTGCAATGTATGATTTGGGAAGGTCATGGTTGTTTGATGGTTACTTTTACTTTTTTTTTTTAACTGTTTGGAAAAGTAGCGATGGAAATAGAGCTCAGCCTTTCACACAGTAGCGACGTGGGAACTGGGATGCCAGATTTCTACAAGGTCGCCACTGGTTACGAGACACAGAGCCAACATTGCATGAAGGTCAACTATGTGTATGTGTATTTTCTGTTGTCGTCAGGGAACCAAATAATGTCAGGATTTAACTTTTCCACTCATAGTGAAATGTCTACATAGGTTCAGTGTAGACTCTCATTACTAGGACCTTGCTGGAAAAATTGTGAAGCCAAGGCAAGAAGAGTTGGGTGATTTTCTTCATATGTTATCATCCCAACTTTACAAACTTCCAAACAGATTCCTTTTTACATGACCATTATCCATTAAGAACTTCTTTCCAAAAAAGATGTTAAGTGAGAATCTGCCCTAAATAAAAATCAGACACAGTATCATAATACAACAATCTGTGCTTTGATTCTCCACTAAGACTGCACACAACTTTCAATCTCCTGGCTTAAACGTTTTCCAAGAGCAACAAAGACAAAAATCCAAAATATCAAATATGCTGAAGTGGCCAGAATAAGTACAGCATGTGTAAATGCTAATGCTAAGAAGAAAGCCTAGTTAACAGTTGGGGAAATAACTTTTAAATTAAACAGAACTAACGTTTTTAAAAGGTTTCTCTTTTACTTAAATTTTGACCCAAACTGAAGATTTCTTTATCACACTACATAATCAACACGGGAGTCTATGTTTTTATCCATCTGTCTTTATCAAGAGCTTGCTTACAGATTTACTGAACAAAGGACACATTCTTGAGCGCAGATGAAGTTACTTTCGAGGCAGAGTGGGAGAAGTGTTTTACCGCTTTTCTCTGGGACATTCTATTACCGCCCAGCAGGAAATGACACGGGAGAGCAATTCGTCAGCAGCAGAGAGGACGGTCTCGGCCTGAGATGAGGACTAGACAGTATGATTCACAGCCCAGCCTTACAAGCCTGCCCCGGAATCTCTGCTGACCACAATTTAAAAATCACTTTCCCTGTGAGCAATGCACCTCCAGATTGCTGTGGATGTCTGCATCTCACAGAAGCAGGAGACAGGACAGACCACACGAAATAAAATCTAAGCTCTTGCGATGGCCCTTATCCACTAGGCTCTGACAACCCGCTCTGCCTCGGCTTCTGCCTCCCTTCAGCTCAGGATTTTCTCAATTATTTGTTCGTTATTGCCCTTCTAAGGAGGCTGTTGGATATTTTTGCCAACTGCTCAAAAAATTTAATATCATAGATATACTATATATCTGCTCTGTACTCTGTGTATCTGTGCTTTATACATAAAGCATAAGATATTTTCAAGAAGCAATTTTGAATCCCAATAAGCTATTTGGGGTTGGTGTTTGGAACCTGTGCTTTAGATCAGCAGTCCCCAACCTTTTTGGCACCAGGGACTAATTTTGTGGAAGACAAATTTTCTGCAGACCAGGGTGAAAAGGATGGTCATGGGATGATTCAAGTGCATTACATTTATTGTACACTTTATTTCTATTATTATTACCTTAGCTCTACCTCTGATCATCAGGCATTGGAACCCAGAGGTTGGGGACTCCTACTCTACATGAAATATTTGCCTGTTGAAAACCTTTGGCACCATCAACTCAAGACTCCCTGCTTTTGCTTAGAAATGTCTTTTTCTCCCAGATATTTGACTGATTCTTGTTTCTTGTTTAAAACTCAGTGCACATATCAAAGCAGCCTGGAGGGCCTCTCAAAGGAGACCTGAGGCCGGCCTAGGTCTCCTCCCAGCCCCCAAGGCATCACAGTCATGGATTCTGCACTCATGTGTCTGTCTGTCTCCCCTACCACATGACTACCTCCTTGAGGTCAAGGATGCTGTCTCCTTCTGCTCTGTTATGGGCTGAACTGTGTCTCTCTCACTGCCCCTGCAGAATCAACACACTGAAGCACTAACCCCCAGCACCTCAGAATGTGACTGCATTTGGACACAGGGCTACTAAAGAGGTGATAAAGGCAGAGTAAGGCTCCCAGAGGGGGCCCTAATCCAACCTGACTGGCCTCCTTACACAAATAGAAAACTCGGACACAGAGACATCAGTAGGTTCACGAAGACAAGGCCATGCAAGGACATGTAGCAGGAAGGAGGAGCCCTTCCCGGGCTTTACAGTGAGCTCCTGTCTAACAGCTGGAAATGAAGTGTCCAAAGACACACATGTGCTGATGAACCAGGAGACTTTATTGATGGGGTGCCCGGGCAGAAAGGAGGAGGGTAAGGGCACCTAGGAGAACTGCTCTGCCGTGTGCCTCGTAGTCTTGGGTTTTATGGTGATGGGGTTAGTTTCCAGGCTGTCTCTGGCCAATCACTCTGAAGGCTGTCATCTGCAAGTCCAAACATAGAAGCCTCAGGAGAAACCAAACCTGCCAGCACCTGGATCTTGGACTTCAGCCTCCAGAACCGTGAGCAATACATTTCTGTTGTTTAAGCCACCTGAAGTGTGGTATTCTATTATGGCGGCCTGAGCAAACAAATATACTCTCTACATTCTACAAGCACCAAGCCCAGATCCTGGTCATGAGTAAATATATGCCGGTTGGTTGACTGAACGAATGACTGAATGAAACATGTCCTGTTCAGAGGCCCGGAGTAATCACTACCACATGATGCAAAACCACACACTGCCTAGTCTTTGGAGGGAGACCCACGGATCTGCTCACAGCGCCCAGTTTATTGGGTCCCACACTCTCAGGCCAATTGCCCAGCACTCGCCTGTAAGGCCAATGGCTAACGGAATTACAAAAGATAAAACCTTTGTCTTCAAAAGGTGAGCCTCCCAGAAACTCCAGCCCACAAAGTCTAAGTCACAAAAGGAATAAAAATGACAAATTAGAAGAATTCCGCTGAAAGACCAACAATAACAAAGACTGTTGAAATGACCTCCTGAGGGAAAGAACAGAGGGAAGGTTTACAAGAAACATGGCTGACCTCAAGGAGGTTCTTGGCCAGGACTCTCAAAATGCATTTTTTTAGAAGCACTTTGACACAGTTCCGCGTGTCCACAGGTGGTCAAGAAGGCACCGGCTCACGTTCAAATAAAGCCAGTCTTGCAGGATCAGGATACGGCTTTCATAAACCCCCAGCCAATTTCTGAAAAACCCTCAAGGCTCGAGAAATCTCATTACTAGCTAAAAAGATGATAAAATGGAAACAGCCCCCATTCAAGAGGCTGATGTCATCCGTCTCTGCAAAGAAAAGGCCAGGCTCTCCTTTGTGAGAGTTCAGGGTGACATCACCTCCCATCCGTGCCCCTCTCCCTTCCTCTGCTGCTCCCAGTTGGGGGGGTGGGGCGGTTCTCCCTTGGCAAATGTCACTCTTTCACTCACAAAGCTCCTTGACCTTGTTTGTTTGCCGGATTCCATTGCCAAGTGAAAGAGGGCCCCTGGGAGGGGTGACCAGAGTGGGTGAGGGGGTGTGCGCAGCTGGCCTGGGGGGCCCTATCCACACAGCGCTCAGAAAGTTCTATATTTCCTTCAGCAACCCAGACTCAGGCCTCCGAGCCGAATGCAGCCCCCAAACAACGCTGTCAGCGCTGAATACTGTGGACCGTTTAGCCAGGCAGCGCAACTGTGGCCATTTCTTTCTTTGCAGAGTGGGATTCCCTTTGATGGTTTGCAAAAAGGCAAGGCTCACATCTACAGTGCCGCTTTAAAGATGCGCCCACAGAGAAAGCCCGGATTGTGGTCCCATTTTCTCAGAGCAAATAGAAGATTTGTGTGAGCCACACAGAGGCACATTTTGAGAGTAGGTTTATGGATTAGTGAGCCACATGAATGACGTGCATGGGGATTCTCCTCCAGCAGCCATGGTCAGGAAATGATGCCACTCATGTCATGTCAAAGACAAATACTGTGTGATACTGCTTACACGCGGAATATAAAAAAATACAACACACTAGTGAATATAACAACAAAAGAGAAGCAGACTCACAGTTAGAGGGACCAAACTCTATCTAGTGTTGCTAGAACTAGAAACAAACTCTAGTGGTTACTGGTGGGGAGGGAGGGAAGGAATAGGGCAATATGGGGTAGGGGAGGGGAAGGTACCAAACTACTGGGTATAAGATGGACTCAAAGATATATTGTACAACATGGGAAATACAGCCAATATTTTGTAATAACTGCAAATGGAAAGTAACCTTCAAAAACTGTATAAATTTTTTTTAAGTTACAAGAAAAACAAAGAACTGAAAACTAACATATTATTTCAAGTGAACATGGTTAGATGTGACTCATTTTTTTCTCTTTGTATGTACATGTGATACTTCAAGGTCATAAATGCTTCAGTGTCCAGATAATCTCCCCCCAAAAGATGCATAAAAAGAAAATTGTCTGACATCAGAAGGGTTTGCAGGAAAGGGAGGGTATGACCCCTATCTGGCCTGAGCCCCTAACAGTGGGGGACCCAAAGCAACTGCTTCCCTCTCCAGCTCCCCCAGCATAGTTCCCTGTGAAACTGGACTGCAGCTGCCCTGGCCTGTGGGCTCCTCACCCTGAGCCTGCTCCCTCCCACCTCAGGGTCCTTCTTCTACGAGGAACCCTTCCCCTTCTCCTCTTTGCCTGCTTAACTCCTGCTGAGTCTTAGGTTTTAGTTCAAACGTCCCACCCTCATACACGAGCCTCCTGTGCACGCCAAATCGCCTTTTGTGTGCTCCCGGTGCATCATCACACAGCTGATATTATATAGATTTGTGCATCTATTTGCTAGATGGCTACTTCTGAGAGTAGGACCCAGGCCTGCGGGTAGGAGTCACACAGGGTCCCCAGCCCTAGCACAGTACCTGGCTCCAAACAGTTCCTTAATATCTGTGGAAGGAACAGATGGATGACTAAAAATCAGATCTATGTCTTTAATTTACCAACAGTGGGTGAGAAGTGAGGGAACCTCCGCCATCAGAGACCTCCTTCCTGACCCTTGTGGTCCCTGTTGTCCCCTCTTCTTGGGCTGTCTTGAATTAAGGACCTAGTCCAGATGCAGAGTATGAACTCAGGGCTGTGTAGCTACTGAATGTGACAGTTGACTTTGCACGGATCTAGATCACTAACAGTTCCCCTTCTAGAGAGTCCTCCCCAAGCATAGTTTCTATCTAGTGGGCAACACAGAGTTTTAAAAAAATTGTTCAGTTCTGGCCCAATCTGGCAAAATATTGCTTTACAAAATATTGCTGAACTCTGGTTCCAAGCCTAGCAAGTTTTCAGCCATTGGGAGTAAGTTTTGAAATAATAAACAGGAAAAGAGAACAGACAGAGGGTGTCTTTGACTCTCCCAAATGAAGACAGTTTCCAAATGGGCCTGGAAGAAAAAGCTTTTCCCAACTAAAACCAAAAGCTTCCAGGAGAGGATTCAGCCATGCCTAGGACATTGACTGGAGGAACCCATGACACAGTCATCCAGTGTACCCAAAGTTATCCATTAAATCATCTTCCTTGGTGTGGTCTTAGTGAGGTAGTTATGCAGTGTAGCCAATAAGGACCGTGAAGTCACACTCCTTAGTGTGGCCCTGGGCTGGTATGACTATAACAGCCAGGAGGGGAGAGGAAGCAGTCTACTGAAGAGAAGGATACTGCCAGCAAAATAAAGTACTGCTCCTAAAATTGTCCATCCTAGCTGCATGACAGAATTCCTTAGGAAGATTTTTATAATTAAGGATAGTCAAGGTCCCACTGCAGATCAATGGAACCCCATCTCTGCATGTTGGAACCCATGCACTGGTACTCAGGAAAACTTCCAGGTAATTCCAGTGCCACGTATCTTGGGCTGAGGACCATGTCCCTAGTCCCTGAGCCTTGTGATCGGCATTTCTTACTTTCTACTTTCTGTCTCAGTGTCGGAAGGATAAGAGCTGGGTCCCCAGTGAGGAAGAACCTCGCTGCTTCAGAGACTGCTTCAGAGATTAAAGAAGAGAAAACTGTCCAAGTGTGGTCTACAGCGATATCCCATCAGCATCACCTAGGAACTTCTCAGAACTGCAGATTCATGGGCCTTACCTCAGCACGTACACCACAATCTGCTTCTTAGCAAGGTCTCCAGTGATGCATATCCACAAGGAAGTTTGGGAAACACTGTTCTGGAAAATACCCCTTGTCCTTGAAAACCTGGGTCATGTTCCAAGATTTTCCTATTTCTTCTAGGTCTTTCCACACTGTCTCTAGCTCCCTTTGAGTCAGGCATTTAAGTCATCCTATTTCTGAATCACAGAATACTAAAGATGGGCTGTATTACAAAGATGAATCAATTCAGGCCCTTCATTTAATAGATCAAAAAAATTGACATTCCAAGGTTAAATCTTGATGAAGAGGACAATGCAGAACTTTCACAAGCTTAATTATCACAGTTCATGTGCTTGGGAATTTATAATCTATATTTCAATTATACTGTGGCTTACCATCAAATATTTTTAAATGCTGACCCATGTGTGTTTGTGTGTTAGTCACTCAGTCATGTCTGACTCTTTGCAATCCCATGGACTGTAACCCACCAGGCTCCTCTCTCCATGGAATTCTCCAGGCAAGAATAGTGGAGTGGGTTGGCATTCCCTTCTGCAGGAGATCTTTCTGACCCAGGGGTCGAACCTGGGACTCCTGCATTGCAGGTGAATTCTTTATCACCTGAGCCACTAGGGAAGCCCCAAAACTCCCATACTTGTCTCAATCTCCAGTTCACAATAACAGAACACCTTACACTCTTGAGTATATAATAGGGATCTTCAGTTGTGTGTGAAGTGGTTTGGACCTAATATAAGCAAAAGATATTAAGAAGAGGTGGCCAGAATACACAGAAGCACTATAAAAACTATATAAAAAAGATATTCATGACCCAGATAACCACAATGGTGTCATCACTCACCTAGAGCCAGACATCCTGGAATGCAAAGTCAAATGGGCCTTCGAAAGCATCACTACAAACAAAGCTAGTGGAGGTGATGGAATTCCAGTTGATCTATTTCAAATCCTAAGAGATGATGCTGTTAAAATGCTGCACTTGATATGCCAACAAATTTGGAAAACTCAGCAGTGGCCACAGGACTGGAAAAAGTCAGTTTTCATTCCAATCCCAAAGAAAGGCAATGTCAAAGAATGCTCAAACTACCGCATAATTGCACTCATCTCACACACTAGCAAAGTAATACTCAAAATTCTCCAAGCAAGGCTTCAACAGTACATGAACCATGAACTTCCAGATGCTCAAGTTGGATTTAGAAAAGGCATAGGAAACAGAGATCAAATTGCCAACATCTGCTGGGTGATTGAAAAAGCAAGAGAGTTCCAGAAAAACATTTACTTCTGCTTTATGGACTATGCCAAAGCCTTTGCCTGTGTGGATCACAACAAACTGCGGAAAATTCTTAAAGAGATGGGATACCAGACCACCTTAACTGCCTCCTGAGAAATCTGTATACAGGTCAAGAAGCAATAGTTAGAACCAGATGTGGAACAATGGGCTGGTTCCAAATTGGGACAGGAGTATGTCAAGGCTTATATTGTCACCTTGCTTATTTAACTTACTCCCTACTGGTGGCTCTCTCTCTCTCGCTCTCTTTCTCTCTCTCTCTCTCTCTCTTTCTTTCTTTCTTTCACTTATATTCAGAGTACCTCATGCAAAATGCCAGGCTGGATGAAGCACAAGCTGGAATCAAGACTGCCAGGAGAAATATCAGTAACCTCAAATATGCAGATGACACTATCCTTATGGCAGAAGGTGAAGAACTAAAGAGCCTCTTGATGAAAGTGAAGAGGAGAGTGAAATATTGGCTTAAAACTCAGCATTCAAAAAACTAAGATCATGGCATCCAGTCCCATCACCTCATGGCAAATAGATGGGGAAACAATGGAAACAGTGACAGACTTTATTTTCTTAGGCTCCAAAATCACTGTAGATGGTGACTGCAGCCATGAAATTGCTCCTTGGAAGAAAAGCTATGACCAACCTAGACATCATATTAAAAAGCAGAGACATTACTTTGCCAGCAAAGGTTCATCTAGTCAAAGCTCTGGTTTTTGCAGTATGTATGGATGTGAAAGTTGTACTCTAAAGAAAGCTGAGCACCAAAGAATTGATGCTTTTGAACTGTGGTTTTGGAGAAGACTCAAGAGTCCCTTGGACTGCAAGGAGATCCAACCAGTCAACCCTAAAGGAAATCAGTCCTGAATATTCATTGGAAGGACTGATGCTGAAACTTAAACTCCAATACTTTGACCACATGAAACTAAGAACTGACACACTATAAAAGACCCTGTTGCTTGGAAAGATTGAAGGCAGAAGGAGAAGGGGATGACAGAGGATGAGATGGTTGGGTGGTATCACCAACTTAATGGACATGAGTTTGAGCAGGCTCCGGGAGTTGGTGATGGACAGGCAAGCTTGGCATGCTGCGGTCCATGGGGTCACAGAGTCGGACACGAATGAGCGAATGAACTGAACTGAACTGAGTGTTGTGGAGCATGTAATTAATGCTCCATGATGTTAAAAACCCTCAATACACCTCTGGGTGCTCTCACTCTGGGCTCGCCCTGTTTATGACAGGGGGACCACAGCTTAGGATGTCTGTGTGTGATCCCCGGTGTAACATGGCCACTCCACTTCTCTCTCAGATTGACTGAATCATAGGAGAGAGCCCTGTGCCCTTGGCTGAGAACTGCTCATGAAATATTCACATGGACTACATTTTCAGGTCTGGGTCACTCTGGGACAGTGATTCTCCAATGTACTCACCAGGGACACTAGTTAAGACACAGACTATTGGGTTTCCCTCATAGTCTGTTATTTGGCATCTCCGGGATGGGGCCCAAGAGTCTGCATTTCTTACAGATTCTACAAGACACTGCCTTTGGGGACCACGTTCTGAGAAGCACTGCCCTGGGGCCCTCTCCCTCTTCACTGGGTCACATAAAGCTAGTCTAGAAGTTTCAGAACTTGTGTCTCAAACAAATTTGCTTCTTCACAGGAGTGATGATGCCTGCCAGCTTGCAGAACCGCCAGCTTGCAGGAGGCTCTCAGGTGCCCCCGTCGAGTGCGTGGCCTGCCCTTGGCTTAGTGCATCAGTGGCTCAGGCTTTCTGCTCAGTCCCCTCACAGCCCAATCTTCCCCCTCACCCTCCTTCTCTCTCTGACTTACTCCTTCCTTTCTTTCCCTGTCACTCCTTCTCTGGTCAATGTCAAGGTGAGTCTTAAATCTCATTTTGTTGCACTCTCCTGAGAGACTCCATCGCACCCTGTGGTCTGCTTGCCACAACCAGCTTCAGGTCTTCACCCCTTGAAACTTCCTGATGCTCCCTCCTTCTCGTAAGTGACTTACTGCTGCACCTCCTAAAGCAGATACCCAAATCCTGTCCACTTGGACTTCACTTGCTATCTGAACCCCAAGAGGATTCCATTCTCCTAGAGCCATCAATGTCTGAGTAAACTTTCTAAAGCCTGGCACCATTAGTGTTCCTCTTTCGGTGGACGGAATTGTTTTCAAACGTGGAATTGAAAAGGGAATGATTCTTGGTCAAAGAGCAACTACCAAATATGACTGAGATCAGCAGGGGGTCGGGGGAGGGGTGGCGCAGCTTACCTTGGATGAACCACTGCATCTGAAATCCTTTCTCGTGGTGACCAACTCCATCCGTATAAAACAGCACATGAAACTTGGGGCCTGTGGTGCTCCCTGAAGGTGGAATGTCTGTTCCACAGAAGCGCCCCATCCGCTGTGGGCCATCATAGAGCTGAAATCAGAGAAAACACCAGCATGAAGAGCAAGGTCCATGCATGCAGCTAAAGCTGTTTCTTGGTTCAAAAGTTAAGGGTAAATCTACTGAGGTGGGCTGAGTCCAGGAATTAAAAATAGATAATTATATGCAGAGAGAGGTCCCTCCAAGGTATAATCCAGGCACAGAAGACGGGAATGCTGACCTGGATGAGATGGGTTCACATATGAATCACACATAAGAGAAGCTAGACGAATAACAGTATTGCAACTGTAAGTTTTAAAAATAAATACTAACTAAAAACAATCACACAGTTTAGAAAACTCTGAAAGGAAAATACAAAAATTAATCCCACTGAAAGCAAACCATTGTTAATATTTTGTTCATACCAGAAGCTTCTCTTACCATTTTTTTTCATTTGTTTGTATATATACATGTACATCTATGTGCAAGGAAATGTGTGAATATGTGTGTATCAATTTGGGCTACACATTTAATTGTGTTCCCCGTTTTTCACTAAGGTTGTCACTAAGTAGGCTATGTAACCATTTTTAAGAGTGGCATAACATACTGCAATATGCTGTATTTACATTACAATTCTGCTGTGTTCACTAGTTAGTTAGCGCTCCTTGCTCAGTCATGTCCAGCTCTTTGCAAGCCCATGGACTTCAGCCTACCAGGCTCCTCTGCCCATGGGATTTCCCCGGCAAGAATACTGGAGTGGGTTGCCATTTTCTTCTCCAATTGTTCACTTAAGATATTTCCAATTTGAGGGCAAATAAATATAAATCTTTGTTTGATAGTTTAAAGTTCTTCTAGGAAGCATAAGGGGGTGAATCAAAAGAATAGAATCTTCCATGGCTCTAGATACGTATTATTAAATTTCTTACCAGAAATTTTAGACAAATTTATTCTCCCACCAGAAGTTTATGGAAATATTTCTTGCAGTGCAACTTTGGCAATTTTGACTATAATTATTATTAAAACTGGGGCTAATAGTGCAAATTTGTTTTCTGTTTGTAGTCATCTGAATTTGTTACTTTGGGATTGGAACTTTTTTCATGTTTCTTGTGCATTTCTTTTTCTTCTTTTGGAACTTTTCTGCTGAGGTCTTTGCCCATTTTCCCACTGAGGTATTTATATACCCCGTTGTGTACACTTTATCTGCTTAATTTCATTAGATACATCTCCAAACTAATAAAAAAAAATCTTTCTGCCATCTCTCTTTCTTCAATAAGAAAAAATAATGATAATGCAGAAAGATTTGCTTCCTTAGGACTCAGAACATTGTATTTTCTTTTCATCCCCTAGTGTCAACATTAAACACTTTGTTCCACTTACCCTTGGGATGTGCTGCCTATTATAATAAAATGGAAAATGTCTGATCACAGGCTTCCTTTATTCTTCCCTTGGAGAGTACACATATGTGCATGCATATGTGAGTGTATGTGTATGTATTTGTATGTAAATGTATCATCAGGATTCAACAAATTCCAAACTGACAAAATTATTTTTATTAGCTGAAATGTTATGATAGAAAATACCTTTTGAAACATATTGACCTGAGCATAGAAAACTTCATAATCAAATTCTATAAATCCCCTCTACAGAGCCTTCCATAATCCCTGTAGACAGTCATAAATGAGCTTTCCTTTCAAATCCCTAAGTTTTTCACTTGTGGTTCTTTGTGGAAATGGTCACATTCTGGTGACAGAGATGTGTGCCTTTCTCCCCCACTGATTTCAAGTTTCCTTAGACCCCAGACCACCTTTCAAATCCCCTCAAAGTCCAGCATAGGGCTTTGTCCAGGGTAGATTCCCGATATAGCTTCAGTGAAGAATTGCAACCACTTCCCCTACAACTGCACTCACTCACTCACTCCCCTTAGGTACTAAACCTAAGTATTTTATACAAATGATAAAGATGGGGTTTATTTTACAGTCTTAGCCCTTCATCTTCCTTTTAATTTTTTAAATACTGCTCCTTTGAATATGTGTATTTATGATCAAGTTTCTAAGGTTGTAGACGATTGACAGAAATCACAAAGAGGGGGTAGAAATGAGAGAAAGAATAAAAAGAAGAGGTAACAAAAACAGCCCTTCACCTCCCATCTGGACCCTACCATCCACTGCAGGAGGTGGAGGTAGGGGAGGAGTCTGTGTTGCAATCTGTTTACTCCTAAACTACTGCTTCACTGTAGAGTATTTATTTCAGCCACAGAGTTCTTTTATTAAACCTAGTGTATGAATTCCAATTCAAAACTAATTAATACAAAAGTAAACATACTGTTTCCAAGCTGAGGCATAATAAGCCAGAAAACACTCCACTGTTCCCCACTCCAAAAGGCTCATTTTGAACTTTGGGTTTTAGTGCAGGGACCAAAACTTTAATTACTTCATCTTTATCCAACAAAATGAGGTAAGATTTCTCTAGGAGCACAGTCGCCCTGAACTTCATGGATCTTCTGAAATACTAGGTAGTGACATTGTTAGGAACCATATTTGAGATTCTTCAAGGTCAGAATCAGTGTAGGGTTTTTGCCTCCCAGCTCGGCAAGGTTAAGAAACGTGACATTTTCACATGACTTGAAGGGGATTTTTTTTTCTTCCTTCCGGATGGGATTACTCCATTGAAGGAGAGCCCCTGAATCCCAGTGGTTCTTAAATAACACATTGTGAATGGAATAGGGGGGTGAGGGCAAAGGGAGGGGGTTTGAGAGGAACAGTGATGAATAACAATTAGTTTCTTTTTGCCTTTGGAGGGGAGAGACTGATACATCAAAATAAGCATCAAATAGACATTGATGGAAATGCTTAAATATAAGGTCAAATAAATTAATCAGTGTAGAACAAAATCTCTAGAAAAAAAATCCCATATCCCTAATTTTACATCTTTCTAAGGTTTACACTTAATTAAATCAGGGACTTTTTATTTACCCTCACACAGATGGCTAACGTCACCTCAACAATTCATTCCCGCGTAAATTTACCACACAAAAAGGAACAGTCATTTCTCAAAGTACACAAATACCGGTTACCATGGAAACCAGTTGGTGCCTGCTGCTCCTGATTTTGTTTTCAGAGCAGAATCTTAACCACAGGACATTCCAGCTGTGACTCATTGGGGTTATTGGCCAGCATGCGGCTGGGTCCCGAGAAGGGTACCAGCTCCCCTGCTTTTAGAAAGCTTCAAGATTTACTCCTTCTGAACAGTATTTCAGGTTGGACTTGCATCCATAGAAAGAAAAATCATAGAAATTAAGAAGTGAAAGATTGACATTCTTACTTTGAATATGAAGATCAAATTTGTACTACTGTGTTTAAAGATTTGGATTTTTTTTTTTTTAATACTTAAAATGTTGCTCATGTTTTCAAGTTGCCATTTAATGTATCTTCACATGTGGATCCCTGTATGTACAAAACCTCTTGTGTAGAATCTTATCAGGTGTTCTCTTGAGAAGATTCATTTAGGATTTTTGTGTTTTAGATCTTCCACCCTCCACATCATCCTGAAATACCTCAACCACTCTTAAGACACTCAAAGAGGAAGGAAATCTCTTGCCTAAGCCACATTTACCAACTTCTATCTACTTCCTTTGCGTGGGTTTGATAATTTGGTGCTTGCATGACTGATGAGACCATTAGAGATTTCAGACTATGGTTGCAACATAAAATGATCTGTGGACTCCAAAATAGTATAGACCCATGCATACAAATGGAAGACAGAAAACCAAAGACTCACCACTGACAGAGTGAGATTTTTGTAAGATTAAGGTTTCTGTAGGTACTTTATGAATCACTGGAACTCAAGTCTGGAGGAATGTCAGCTAGTGCCACCTGCTTCCTCAGTGTGAATCAACCTTATGAACTGCAAGATGCTCAGAACAGAAATGTAGTTTTCAAGCACTGCTTGGTTGCTAAATTCTTTGATGATTTTGAAAATTTGTGATCCTAATGAATGAAATTATAACTAACTCCTATCTCAGCTTGGGATGTATAGACAGACTTCTATTCTAAACTCATTTTAGAACAGTGAATAACACCTAAAACTCAGCCCTTTCTATTATAGAAGTGAAGTGAAGTGTTAGTTGCTCAGTCATGTTCGACTCTTTATGACCCCATGGACTGTAGCCGGTCAGGCTGCTCTGTCCATGGGATTCTCCAGGCAAGAATACTGGAGTGGGTAGCCATTCCCTTCTTCAGGGGATCTTCCCAACCCAGGGATCAAACCCAGGTCTCCTGCATTGCAGGCGGATTCTTTACCACTGAGCCACCAGGAAAGCCCTCTCTATTATTGATTGGCAGCTAGTTCATACTTTTCTAAGTACTGTTTTTCTTATTTACTTGAAATTTTTCTGGAAGAAAATAATGTTTATAGTGGAGGATTAATTTTAAGAATAATTAAATATAACTCACATAAATTAAATCAAGAGCTTTTTGGGGAAGATATCGTTAAAATATGCAAACATTTCTGGAAAAAAATTTGGCCCATTTCCTATTACAAATCTTTAAAAACTCCAAAAGAACTTGATCCTTTAGAGTTTAGCATGTAGCTAAAATAATTCATCTGCTGTGAGGGAGAATTCTAGGTATAGTATAGAGTTCCTAATATTTTTAGAGAAGAAAACTTCTGATCAATGTAAAGAAGATCGTTAAATTTCTGAGAATTACATTCAATGAGTCCATAGCGTGGCTCTTGAAAGTCAAGGTCACTAGTAGAAGATTATATTTCAGTTGAGAGCAGGACAGTGACTGTACTGTAGGAACACGTTAGAGTACACAACAAAGGACAGAAATGGTATGCACCTAGAAGAAGCAGAAGGTATTAAGAGGTGGTCAGAATACACAGGGAAGCCTGGAGTGTTGCAGTCCATGGAGTTGCAGAGTCGGACATGACTGAGAGACTGAACTGAACTGAATAAGGCCAGTGTTGGGCTCTAGATTCAAAGTCTAGCTCTTAATATTCACTTAGAACATAAACTTGTGAAAATTACTTAACCTCCATAAGCTAAGAGTTCTTTGCAAACTTAGCCTCTTAATGGTACTTGTCTCATAGGGCTGTTGTGGTTAGCATACCAAAAAAAAACATGTAATAGGTTGGGTGTGAGTCCTGGCATATGGACTCAAATGTTATTCTAACTCTTGGTCAGTGGCAAAGGGAACCAACATTGCTTCTAAAGAAACTCTACCGGAAATAACTTTGACAGAAAATAATATGATGGCTAAAAAGAACTTGAACTGACTCATGTAAAATATTTCTCAGAAATCATCCCTGGCAGACCAGACAGGGAAGCAAGAAATCAACAAATCACTTGGGAGGAGATGGAAGGCCATGGCCAGCAGGGTGTTGCTATGACAACCTGGTTTTGTGTGGAGACTGAGGCCATCACTGCCATGTGGGGTGCAGAGCTCAGTGCAGATCCTATAGTGGGGGAGTGTGTGGGTGGAGGAAGGTAGTGGATCATCACAGATCTGGTGGTGAAGAGGACATTGGGAAATCTGTCAAGGCTGCCCTGGTGACAGATCAGGGAGCAACCACTGGATAGCAAAATACATGTGTTTTTTCCTGTTGCAGCCTCCACCCCACTTTCCATCTGGCCAGCCTGCAGCTCCGGCTGCTTGGCCACTGGAGCTTCTGAGAGGACCAGGAACTGACGAATTCTTGGAGCACCTCTTCAGATTTTCCCCACCCCAAAATCAACTGTACCAGGAACTATGGGACCTGCTTTGTTAGAACAGTTACTGAGAACACTGTTGCCCAAGTTCACACGCAAATCTCCTGGCTTGGAACTTTCAGAGTTTACTTTAAATCTGAAAGGCTTTGAGATGTTCTTGTAAGAACAGAAGAAACTGCCAAGCAAGATTCGTCTAGGAGGGTAAAAGGCCCCCACTGTGGATGACAAGAGCCTGGGCAGGGAGGGGTGTTGGAGGAGCTGTGGTAAAAATGCAATCCGATCTTGGAAGATAAATTAGACAAACGTTTAAATAAGCATGCAGAAGCAGAGCACCGCTGGCTCTGTGACACCCCAGGGGGTGAGGAGATGGGGGGTGAAGGTTCCAGCGTGGGACACAAGGGTGGGCACAGTGCGGTAGGTACAGAGGCACATCTTGCCCACCCCCTACTCCCCGCTTCCCACCAGGCACAGGAAAAGCCATTGCCATGTGCTGCAGGGTGGGGCAGGAAGCATGAGGTACCCGTCTAAAATTAAACAATGACTCACAACCCTGAGCTTTGCATGAGACCAAGAAACCCGTTGAAAGCCCACATTTGGAATTATTTTGTGTCACTCTGAATTAAAGGCTGGACTCCAATACAGACCATACAGTCAGCTTCCATGTGGTGGCTAGTTGCTGTCCTCTCTTAATAGTGCATGGATATTTATTTCTGCTTTCTACATATTACTTATTTTAGATGCCACCAAGGCTGATTTGGGTTGGTTTGTTTGCTTGTTTTATTAATATTTGTTTAATCATGGATGTATGCAAAAGTTTAACTACAAAGACATTTTATCTCAGCACTGTTTATAATAGTGGACATTTGCAAAGATTCTAAGTGTCTCTCAAGGAGAATGGGTAGTTAAATTGTGATGATGAAACATTCGATGTTGCAAATGATGTGGTGTAATAAATAACAAGGAGAAACATTCGCAAGCTACTGTTACATGTTTAAAAACTCATTAAAGAAGTGGAGAAGGAAATGGCAACCCACTCCAGTATTCCTGCCTGGAGAATCCCAGGGACAGAGGAGCCTGGTGGGCTGCCATCTATGGGGTCGCACAGAGTCAGATACAACTGAAGCGACTTAACAGCAAGAATAATAGTACAGAACTTATGATGGAGGGGAGAAGAATGGGGGAAGGGATAATTAGGGAGTTTGGGATCAACATGTACACACTGCTGTATTTAAAATGGATAACCCACTGCATTGCAAAGGGCACTCTAGTCAACGTTATGGGGCAGCCTGGATGGGAGGGGGGTTGGGGGGAGAATGGATACATGTATATGTATGGCTGAGTCCCTTTGCTGTCCACCTGAAACTATCACAATGTTGTTAATCAGCTGGATTCCAATAGAAAATAAAAAGTTTTAAAAATGCAAGAAAAGAGAATAGTATGTACAAAATGATCCTCTTTGAATGTTAAAATAAAATAGTGAGGGACTTTAGTAAGTAAATGTCATCAAATATTATCAGTAGTGATATAATTGTGTTATTTTTATCTAGGTTTTTCTATATTTTCCACATTGTCTGCAATGACTGTATTGCTATGTGATCAGATAAGTTTATTTTTTAAGGTATTATCTCTAGGACTCTATTGACATAGCAAGGTAGATATGTATTGGTAATATTTTTACAGGCTCAGAATTTCATACCCTTTTAGGTTCTCAGATACCCAGCTGGTCTACTAAAAATACTGTACTGTCTGTCTCCATAATCTTTTTCATGTATCTCAAGATTATTCCTGAAAATTAGCCCATTAAAATGTTATTATATAAGGTAATCTTCAGCATTAATTTAAAACCATATTTTGTCTCTAATGCTTCCTTTTTAAAATCATAACTAGGCTTTTATTATTAATTAGACTAATTCGGTATTTTTAAAAAGCATCCTTTCAGTTGTCCAGGGACTAAAGAGCTCTTACTAACATAAATTTGGATAGTCACTGATGGACCAATAAGCACCTAATTCCCTCCATAGTGGGAAGCGAAATGCTTTGAAAGTCAAGCATGTTTTCCCTAGTGTGTACAATGAACATTTAGTTCCACGAACCACAGCCTTTCCTCTGCCAACTATACTATTGTGAAGCATTCAACATTAAAAAAAATTATTCTGCCTCCTAAGAGCCTCACCATCTGCTACAGAGTGACTCAGAAACAGGGAAATAACTATAGTGCAACATGAAACCATAGATGCTGGAGCTGGAAGGACCCAGAGCACAGCCACACACTCTTTTCCAATTGAGGGAGGGTGAGAAAAGAAAGCTTGTTCAATAAGTAAGAAATCTTGTTCAATAAATAAGTCCGTGTAAGAACTGAAGGGTAAAGATGTCACTTTTGGACTTGCCTGGTCATCACTTCATGGGAAATAGATGGGGAAACAGTGGAAACAGTGGCAGACTTTATTTTCCTGGGCTCCAAAATCATTGCAGATGGTGACTGCAGCTATGAAATTAAAAGATGCTTACTCCTTGGAAGAAAAGTTATGACCAAACTAGATAGCATATTCAAAAGCAGAGACATTACTTTGCCGACTAAGCTCCGTCTAGTCAAGGCTATGGTTTTTCCTGTGGTCATGTATGGATGTGAGAGTTGGACTGTGAAGAAGGCAGAGCACCGAAGAATTGATGCGTTTGAACTGTGGTGTTGGAGAAGACTCTTGAGAGTCCCTTGGACTGCAAGGAGATCCAACCAGTCCATTCTGAAGATCAGCCCTGGGATTTCTTTGGAAGGACTGATGCTAAAGCTGAAACTCCAGTACTTTGGCCACCTCATGTGAAGAGTTGACTCATTGGAAAAGACTTTGATGCTGGGAGGGATTGGGGGCAGGAGGAAAAGGGGACAACAGTGGATGAGATGGCTGGATGGCATCACTGACTCAATGGATGTGAGTTTGAGTGAACTCTGGGAGCTGGTGATGGACAACGAGGCCTGGCATGCTGCAATTCATGGGGTCGCAAAGAGTCAGACATGATTGAGTGACTGAACTGAACTAAACTGAACTGGTGGTACAATAGCAAAGGGGCTTCCCAGGTAGCTTAGCTGGTAAAGAATCTGCCTGCAATGCAGGAGACTCTGGCTCTATTCCTGGGTAGGGAAGATCTCCTGGAGAGGGGATAGGCTACCCACTCCAGTATTCTTGGGTTTCCCTGGTGACTCAGATGGCAAAGAATTCACCTGCAATGTGGGAGACCTGGATTTGATCCCTGGGTTGGGAAGATCCCCTGGAGAAGGGAAAGGCAACCCATCCCAGTATTCTGGCCTGGAGAATCCCATGGACAGAGGAGCCAGGTGGTCTAAGTCCATGGGGTCACAAAGAGTCAGACATGACTGAGCAACTAAGCATAGCACAGTAGCACAATAGTTAAGAATCCACCTGCCAATGCAGGGGACACTTGATCCCTGGCTTGGGATGACCCCACATGCACTGGAGCAACTAAGCCCATACGCTGCAACTACTGAGCCTGTGCACCTAGAGCCGGTGCTCTACAACTGAAGCCACCGCAATGAGAAGCCCACAGACTGTAATGGCAAGTAGCCCCTCCTGGCCACAAACAGAGAGCCTGCTTTCAGCAACAGAGACCCAGCACAGCCACAAATAAATAATTTTTAAAAAATATGTCATTTTTGACAAAATTCTGAAATGTTGCAGGTGGAAATTGTTCCCATTGTAAAAAGTAGTCAAACAGTGTAATTAATCGAAATTCACAGTAACTCCTAACTTTTGGATTCAGCCTTCTGATCGACACCTTCTCCTTCATGCCCTGTGCCTGTTGGATGGTAGAAGGGGCCTTACATGCATACACTTAATGCCTGTGGTCTGAGGAGCAAAGTGAGCTGAGGACCACCGGGAAAGGAAGTGTGCAAAGAGCACTTTCAAGTTTTGAGCATCTAATGGAATTTTCACTGGCTTCCAGGTAGTGTGGAAATTATTGGTAGGGCTGATTATTATTTATCCTGATCCTGTCCTTCATGTTTGAGAGGCTATTGAGAGGGAAAACACAATTTCTTTTGAATCTGAGAGCAAAGGCTCTCTTTTGAAGTCTAGTGTGTTTGCCTCATTAACGGCAACAAATTAATGCAACTACGTGAAAATTCTTCACTGTGAGGGATGGTGAGAAATGATCAGCATTTTTTAAGGAAAGGGATTTTGGTCATACTGAAATAAACATCTCTCCTTTTAAATTTTGTAATTTAAAAAGTCACATTTTACTTGGGCAACTGTGGAGTCTTCAAAGTCTTCTAAAATGCTTCTTGTTATAATTAATGACACTACCAAGTATTTGGCAGATATGCTTCATTCTAAACTCCTTTGAATCCAGATCCTGCTCTGTCCAATGCTAGAGAGGCCTCAACTGAATCATTTGGCACACTGTTTTCACTTTTTATGTGCGGTTTTGAATAGCGGTTGTCCTTAGAATTGAAACAGCTTATCTCTGAATTCTAAGCAACATGCCAGCCATCCTAGAAGCAAACTTCCTCTAACAGACAGTTCCAGGAAGCATGACTCATCTGCCCAGGAAGTGTTTAAGGAGGTGCCATGATAACAGAGTCAGTGCAGGCCCACTGCGGCTACCACATCGCATCTCCTCCACTTCTCTGCTTTTCTTTGGCCAGCAAATGGGATTCTAACTACACCACTCTTAGATTCAAATAACACCCAATCCCTGTGGCTTTGGGAGGAAATCTGAGAGGCCAGAGAAGGGAAGCCCTGCTTTCAACACAGAGCCAGTCTAAGCTAGTCACATTGGGATGGCTGTTTTGGAAACTGTAGCTTTTCATTTGCTGCAAAATGTTTTAGAACAACAAATTATCCATAAAATTGTGTTTATGTTAAAAAATAATAAATAATATTTATTAGCACTTACCCTGTGCTGAGTATCATTCTAAGCCCTTTCCATGTATTATCTAATTTTTTGTGTGCTCAGTCACTTCAGTCATGTCTGACTCTTTGCAGCTATGGACTGTAGCCCTCCAGACTCCTCTGTCCATGGGATTCTCCAGACAAGAATACTGGAGTGGGTTACCATGCCCTCCTCCAGGGAATCTTCCCAACCCAGGAATTGCACCCATTGCAGGCAGCTTCTTTACCCACTGAGCCAAACTTCATTTAAAAAAAAATTTTTTTTAACTCTTAACCCACTCCAGTACTCTTGCCTGGAAAATCCCATGGACGGAGGAGCCTGGTGGGCTGCAGTCCATAGGGTCACTAGGAGTCGGACACGACTGAGCAACTTCATTTTCACTTTTCAGTTTCATGCATTGGAGAAGGAAATGGCAACCCACTCCAGTGTTCTTGCCTGGAGAATCCCAGGGACAGGGGAGCCGTCTATGGGGTCACACAGAGTTGGACACGACTGACGCGACTTAGCAGCAGCAGCAGTTAAGTTTCCAAGCTTACTAAGTGAGAGTATTGAGAAGTGGTAATTGTCTAAGGCCATATGATTTTTAAAATTTATTTATTTGTGGCTGTGCTGATCTTTGCTGCTGCTCGCAGGCTTCTCTAGTTGTGGTAAGAGGGGATACTCCCTAGTTATGGTGCTCAGGGGTCTCATTGTGGTGGCTCTTGTTGTGGAGCATGGGTTGTAGGTACACACGCTCAGTAGTTGTGGCAGATCGGCTTTAGTTGCTCTGAGGCATGTAGGATTTTCCAGGACAAGGGATCGAACCTGTGTTCCCTGCATCAGCAGGCAGATTCTCATCCACTGGACCACCAGGGAAGCCCCATGTATTACCTACTTTAAAATTCCAGTAGCCCTATTATGCAGATACTATTGTTATCTCCGTTTTAGAGCTCTGGAAATTGAGGCATAGAGAAGTAATTCAACATTTTGAAAGGCATCAACAACTCAAGAATTGCTCTTGTTTCCTTCATTGGCAATTAGTTTTTAAAATAAGAATTGTTAAATAAAAAAAAAAAAAAACAGCAAAATCCTTATTCTCTGTGATAACAGAGAGTAACAAAAATAATTTTTTAAGTTACAGTGCTAACACCCAAAACTCCTGTTAGTCAATGGAATTGGTATTTCTTCATTATATTTCTTAATAGAGCTTGGAGTGAAATAAGTGGACCAAAATGTTGGCTTTCCCATTTATCCTTTGTGAGAACTGTCAAATGCATTATGGAAGCAGGCTATAGACAGAAAACAAGAAGACAATTAAATGTCTTGAGAGATGAACCATTAATTATATCTCAGCCCCTAAAGAATTAAATGCTCTCTATTTAGGAATTTCTTTATACCTAACTGGACTTCCTAGGTGGTGCTAGTGGTAAAGAACCCACCTGTCAATGCAGGAGATATAAGAGACGTGCATTTGATCCTTAAGTCAGGAAAATCCCTTGCAGAAGGAAATGACAACCCAGTCCGGCATTCTTGCCTGGGAAATCCCATGGACAGAGGAGTCTGGCGGACTACAGGCCCTGGGGTCACAAAGAGTTGGACACAGCTGAAGCGAAATAGACACTTTACCATCTGAGCCACCAGGGAAGTCCCATTTGCCTTGACAGTTCCTCAACCACAGCTTCCTTTACTGAAACCTCCAGCTCTGCAACACTTTGTCCAGTTACTCTTCCTCAGGAACCCTGGATAATATTCCTGATAGCATTTAACACAACTTGTGACTAAATTGGTATACTGTTGCAAACTGACTAAGGGCTTCCCTGCTGGTTTAGCAGTAAAGAATCTGCCTGCCAATGCAAGAGACATGGGTTCTATCCCTGGATTGGGAAGATCCTCTGAAGGAGAACAGGGTAACCCACTTCAGTATATTTTGCCTGGAGAATCCCATGACAGAAGAGCCTGGTGGGCAATAGTCCATGGGGTCTCAAAGAGGTGGACACAACTTAGCGACTAAACAACAACAGTAACAATAATAAATTGATTAACATCTGTCTCCTCCATTAAAACAAGGAAAACTGATACTAAAACAGTTGTATTTCCACAGCCTATGTGTCTAAAATATATTTAAGTGATTGAATGTGTGGATAAATAAATGAGCAATGCCTAGTTAGGATGGTAAAAGCCTGAGGAAGTACTACAGCAAAAACAGAACAAAACAGATCCTGTTGCATTGTGTTTGATTCAGCATTTCTCAAATTTATGAGAACACTGGTCTCTTTATTTGTAAGACATCTGTCAACGTGTGTGGCAGAGAGAGCTATGTGATTTCCCCAAATGCAGTTCCCCTTTGTCTGCATTCCTGAGCCACTATACTGAAGGTGGAGGAACACCTGAATTGGTCTCCAACATGACTGAGAAGTAAACTTGTATTGTACTAAGCATCTGAGCATTTCTGAGTTCTCCATAAAACAGCTAGTATTCTTTCCTGTGCTCAGTTGCTCAGTCGTCTCCAACTCTTCGTGACCCCATGGACTATAGCCCACCAGGCTCCTCTGTCCATGGAATTTCCCAGGCAACAATACTGGAGCAAGTTGCCATTTCCAGAGGATCTTCCTGACCCAAGGATTGAACCCATGTCTCCTGTGTCTCCTGCGTTGACAGGCAGATTCTTTACCTCTGAGCCACCTGGAGAGCCCACGGTATTTCTTAATCAGGCCTGTGGGCCTGATGCTGCAGAGATGTAGTTACGGAAAATACTGCTCAGGCTGCAAACTTGGACAACATGAGCGTAAGACTGGAAGACTGATGGACTTCAGTGATGTTCTCAAGGATGCTTTTCATTAGCAGTGCACTGTTTTGTTGCTGAAAGGAGGACATGGAAGTGCAAAATGCAATGATATAAATATCTGGGGAAGATGACATTAGAAAGAGGATTTGGCAAGGGATGAAGTGAATCTTATAAAGGCTACAGAGAAATACATTTGTCAGAAGTCACTGACATAATTGAGAGGACTTGAAATGGACATAAGGGGAAACGGAAGGCATTAGAAAGAATGTTGAAATGATATATGGAAGATGATAGTGGCAAAGGTGTCAAATAAAGAAGGTGGGGAGGAAGTTTAGAGTCAGAATTCACACACTGCAAAGTGAATCTGACATTTTAATGTACTGAGATAAATATAATAGCATCAGTAAGCCTTAGTGAATCAAAGCATATAATGTATGCTTGATTTTGTACAGCTTTGGCTGTAGCAATGGAAAAGAAAGCCCTTATGAAAAAGAAACATGGAACAGCCCTTGAAGGTGTATGCTAAGAAGACACCTATTATAATCCTTACAACTTCACAGGAGAGAGTTTTGAAGTGAGGATGAGACGTGCTGTCGTGATGGAAGTGGGCTGCAGACAGTGGCCCCAGCTGCTAAACTGAGGCTAATGGAGGGTTTGCTCTGTTGGGATCCCTGGGGATTTTGACAGAATGGGGCTGGGATGGGGTCTAGGGTCTATGAATATATTTTTAAACAAGTTACCTAAATGATTCTGGAATGAAGCCAGATTTAGTAGGCAGTTATGGGGGCTTTATCCTCTACATCACCTTCTTCCTCAGCAGAAGTTTTTTGCTTTTTTCTTTTAAAGGAAAGATATCAACACTAGTGGAGCAAAAAGACACCAGGAATGGCAGAGGTCAGATGTCTACGTGGACATCTCACGGGTGTCTTGTTCTTAAAAAAAAAGCATGCTGTTTGCTGAATTCTTTATATTCTGTACTCTGTCAGAGAGTGCTGAGTGAAGCGATGTGCTCTCCTGAACTAATCCTGACCAGCAGAGACGTGGCTGTGACTGTAGAAATGAACAAGCCATTACGAGAGAGTGATTGATCCATTTCCTCCGAGCCTGTGATGACATGTCAGTCATGGGCATGAGGCTTTAGGGAGAGAGATTCTGAAAGGAGATATGAGCACATGGACCAAAAAAAAAAATTTAACTAAAAAATTAATGAAAGAACAAAGAAATTCAATAGAAAAAGGAAATTCAAGAAAAAAGACATACTCTTAAAAAAAAATTAAACTGTCCACAAAGTCAGGAATAATTTGGGGGTTGGGGTAGGTAAGAAAAGGGAAACCCTCTGAAGAACTCAGTCTAAGAAAAAAACCCATGGACCTACATGGTAGCTTTCTGACCATCCCACGAGCACACACACAAATTAGCTAAACTTTGGGATATGGCGCAGTTAGAAAGAAATGTCTACTTTTTTTAAGCTATGATTGGGGCAAAAGAAAGATGAAATGTGAGTTGGACCAATGCTTAGAGAAGACAGTGTAACATGATGAAGGTGAAGTAGAAAGACACCTCTATGATTTTGAAACTGGGAGAAGAAACAGGAAATCCAATTTAGAGAATAAGACTGTCAGTGCCTTTAAAAGAATTTTCCCATGCTTAAGTGCATTACACCGTATAGTCCTGGGAGGTATGGTCACTACAGAACAAATTGTGTAATCTTGCTCACTTCATAGGCAATTCAAACCACACTTCAGGGGAACCCCCTGGTGGTCCAGTGGCTAGGACTCCACACTTTCACTCTTGACAGCCCAGGTTCAACACTTAGTTGAGGAACTAAGATCACACAAGCCGCAAAAAGAGAACACAGCCAAAAAAGAGAACAAAAGACTTTAGCACACCGGCAGAATCCATGTATGTCCCTGCTGAAAGGTCTTGCCTCTTTCCACAGATGTGAACTATGAGCAACTCAGGCCAGAGGGCTAGACCTTCCCGCCCCTGGTCAGAGCTGGTCATACTGAACAGAGGAGCATTTATCCATTGACAGCTAGATCCTTGCCTTGTTGTCAGACTCAAAGAGATGAGCACCTGGTGACAGATGTAACCTGTCACCAAGGGAAAGTCAAGCTGTTTGTAGGCACCTGAGGCCCACGGCCTTGCAGTGTCATGGCTGGGGTGCCCTTTTTTAAGATAAATCTGTGAAACTGCAGAAACTCAGAGGAAGTTTTTGAGATGAAAAATGAGGCCAGAGTCTATGTTCACACTAAGAAACAAGAAAGTTAGAAAAAAGAAGGGAGTCACTCCTGAGCCTTCTTAGTCCCGGCCCTCTCCCAGCTTTTCAGTTGATCCCGTGTGTCATGAGGCTTCTTTCTCACTTTCCTAGGGTAAGAGCCATTTCACAAACACTGGTCTTTTCCCCATGGGTCAGTTTGAGTGTGTATCTACAACCAAGAGTATAAGGCAGAAGAGGGAACATAGGCAGATGCCAGAGGTCTGAAGAGAAAATGTCTTAACTTCCAAAATGTGGGAAAGATTTATTCTGGAATCTCACAGAGGAGTAAGATGGATGGTAATTTGGGGGAAAAATTCTACATTGGACCCTGAACATAAGTTGTCAGTATGAAGCAAAAATATAATAAATGATCACTGTTTCCCTATGCAAGTTCAATTCAGGTGCTCAGTCGTGTCCGACTATCTGTGACCCCAGGAATCGCAGCACGTCAGGCCTCCCTGTCCATCAACAACTCCCGGAGTTCACTCAGACTCATGGCCACCGAGTCAGTGATGCCATCCAGCCATCTCATCCTCTGTCGTCCCCTTCTCCTTCTGCCCCCAATCCCTCCCAGCATCAGAATTTTTTCAATGAGTCAACTCTTCACATGAGGTGGCCAAAGTACTGGAGTTTCAGCTTTAGCATCATTCCTTCCAAAGAAATCCCAGGGCTAATCTCCTTCAGAATGGATTGGTTGGATCTCCTTACAGTCCAAGGGACTCTCAAAAGTCTTCTCCAACACCACAGTTCAAACGCATCAGTTCTTCAGTGCTCAGCTTTCTTCACAGTCCAACTCTCGCATCCATACATAACCACTGGAAAAATGATAGCCTTGATTAGACGGACGTTAGTCGGCAAAGTAATGTCTCTGCTTTTCAATATACTGTCTAGGTTGGTCATAACTTTTCTTCCAAGGAGTAAGCATCTTTTAATTTCATGCCTGCAGTCACCATCTGCAGTGATTTTGGAGCCCCCAAAAATAAAGTCTGACACTGTTTCCACTGTTTCCCTATCTATTTTCCATAAAGTGATGGGACCGGATGCCATGATCTTCGTTTTCTGAATGTTGAGCTTTAAGCCAACTTGTTCACTCTCCTCTTTCACTTTCATCAAGAGGCTTTGTAGTTCCTCTTCACTTTCTGCCTTAACAGTGGTGTCATTTGCATATCTGAGGTTATTGATATTTCTCCTGCCAATCTTGATTCCAGCTTGTGTTTCTTCCAGCCCAGCATTTCTCATGATGTACTCTGCATAGAAGTTAAAAAGCAGGGTGACAATATACAGCCTTGACGTACTCCTTTTCCTATTTGGAACCAGTCTGTTGTTCCATGTCCGGTTCTAACTGTTGCTTCCTGACCTGCATACAGATTTCTCAAGAGGCAGGTCAGGTGGTCTGGTATTCCCATTTCTCTCAGACTTTTCCACAGTTTATTGTGATCTACACAGTCAAAGGCTTTGGCATAGTCAATAAAGCAGAAATAGATGTTCTTCTGGAACACTCTTGCTTTTTCCATGATCCAGTGGATGCTGGCAATTTGATCTCTGGTTCCTCTGCCTTTTCTAAAACCAGCTTGAACATCAGAAGTTCACGGTTCACGTACTGCTGAATTTTGAGCATTACTTTACTAGCATGTGAGATGAGTGAGTGCAATTGTGTGGTAGTTTGAGCATTCTTTGGCATTGCCTTTCTTTGGGATTGGAATGAAAACTGAGCTTTTCCAGTCCTGTGGCCACTGCTGAGTTTTCCAAATTTGCTGGCATATTGAGTGCAGCACTTTCACAGCATCATCTTTCAGGATTTGAAATAGTTCTACTGGAATTCCATCACCTCCACTAGCTTTGTTCGTAGTGATGCTTTCTAAGGCCCACTTGACTTCACATTCCAGGATGTCTGGCTCTACATGAGTGATCACACCATCGTGATTATCTGGGTTGTGAAGATCTTTTTTGTACAGTTCTTCTATGTATTCTTGCCACCTCTTCTTAATATCTTCTGCTTCTGTTAGGTCCATACCATTTCTGTCCTTTATTGAGCCCATCTTTGCATGAAATGCTCCCTTGCTATCTCTAATTTTCTTGAAGAGATCTCTGGTCTTTCCCATTCTGTTCTTTTCCTCTATTTCTTTCCACTGATTGCTGAAGAAGGCTTTCTTATCTCTTCTTGCTATTCTTTGGAACTCTGCACTCAGATGCTTATATCTTTCCTTTTCTCCTTTGCTTTTTGCCTCTCTTCTTTTCAGAGCTATTTGTAAGGCCTCCCCAGACAGCCATTTTGCTTTTTTGCATTTCTTTTCCATGGGCATAGTCTTGATCCCTGTCTCCTGTACAATGTCACGAACCTCATTCTATAGTTCACTCTATCTATCAGATCTAGTCCCTTAAATCTATTTCTCACTTCCACTGTATAATCATAAGGGATTTGATTTAGGTCATACCTGAATGGTCTAGCGGTTTTCCCTACTTTCTTCAATTTAAGTCTGAATTTGGCAATAAGGAGTTCATGATCTGAGCCACAGTCAGCTCCCGGTCTTGTTTTTGCTGACTGTATAGAGCTTCTCTATCTTTGGCTGCAAAGAATATAATCAATCTGATTTCGGTGTTGACCATCTGGTGATGTCCATGTGTAGAGTCTTCTCTTGTGTTGTTGGAAGAGGGTGTTTGCTATGACCAGTGCGTTCTCTTGGCAAAACTCTATTAGTCTTTGCCCTGCTTCATTCCTCATTCCAAGGCCAAATTTGCATGTTACTCCAGGTGTTTCTTGACTTCCTACTTTTGCATTCCAGTCCCCTATAATGAAAAGGACATCTTTTTTGGGTGTTAGTTCTAAAAGGTCTTGTAGGTCTTCATAGAACCGTTCAACTTCAGCTTCTTCAGCATTACTGGTTGGGGCATAGACTTGGATTACTGTGATATTGAATGGTTTGCCTTGGAAACGAACAGAGATCATTGTGTTGTTTTTGAGATTGCATCCAAGTACTGCATTTCGGACTCTTTTGTTGACCATGATGGCTACTCCATTTCTTCTGAGGGATTCCTGCCCGCAGTAGTAGATATAATGGTCATCTGAGTTAAATTCACCCATTCCAGTCCATTTTAGTTCACTGATTCCTAGAATGTCAATGTTCACTCTTGCCATCTCTTGTTTGACCACTTCCAATTTGCCTTGATTCATGGACCTGACATTCCAGGTTCCTATGCAATATTGCTCTTTACAGCATCAGGCCTTGCTTCTATCACCAGTTACATCCACAGCTGGGTATTGTTTTTGCTTTGGCTCCATCCCTTCATTCTTTCTGGAGTTATTTCTCTACTGATCTCCAGTAGCATATTGGGCACCTACTGACCTGGAGAGTTCCTCCTTCAGTATCCTATCATTTTGCCTTTTTATACTGTTCATGGGGTTCTCAAGGCAAGAATACTGAAGTGGCTTGCCATTCCCTTCTCCAGTGGACCACATTCTGTCAGACCTCTCCACCATGACCCGCCCGTCTTGGGTTGCCCCGCGGGCATGGCTTAGTTTCATTGAGTTAGACAAGGCTGTGGTCCTAGTGTGATTAGATTGACTAGTTTTCCCTATGCAAAGGTCATGCTAAATAGCATGAATTTCTCTTGGTGACAGGGTCACTGAAGGGGTCAACTTGGGAGTTCCATGGAAACTCCCAAGTGATAATTATGAAATAGAACACACGCGGAGTGTGTGTGGTGTCACGGCTTGGGGCTTTGGCATGGAGCCACAGTGCCTGGTGGAAAGCCTGGCTCTGGTAATATAATCTGTGTGACTGTGGACAACTTGCCTTTGTCTTAGTTTCCTCACCTGTCAAATGAGATCATGATATTTTCCACATCACACAGTTGCTTCAAGAATTATCTAATAAGTAATGCATTTGACAAATACGAGCTATTATTATTACCAACTTCGTTTGAATGGTGCTTTCCCAAAAGTGTTCAATAACAGAAGCGTTTTAACCCAAGAAACCTATCATTTTAGAATACTTGAAACAGGTAGCGTCTTTCTGATATTTTATCAATTATTTTTTAAGAAGTCACAGGCCAATGAGTCTACATGCAAATAAATAATACTCTAAAGACCAGAGGATTTAGAGGAATCACCGTGAGATGGAATTCTGAGGCAAAATAGTCCAGTATAACTTACTAGAAATATCCTATGTTTGGCTATGAAGTCACTGCCAATCGTGTAAAAATGACCTGGAGACCACAAGTGTTTAATATCATCTAACACTACGACGTGGCTAACAACAAACCTATTCAACCTCAGCCTGCAACACTAGAACACACAAACCAGGTAATATAGTCCAACGCCAAGTTAGCAGGAGAACTGAATCCAATCCTGGACCACATTTGAAGAGACACTGACATACCAGCGGGCACGAAGCAGAGGGGGTCCCATGGGAGCTGACCTTTCTGGACCCTTGGGAGCATCCCTCCTTGCTTATTACTGTTGCCTTCTATCCTAGTCTCTTCCTTCAGCTTCCACGACACAAAAGCCTCTTGGTTTTCCTCCATCCTTGGCTCCCCACCCACAGGCTCCCAGAACCAACACAGTTTCTGGATTTCCTGTACATTTCTGTGCTGATTTTTCCCAAATCCATTACTTTTGTTTGTATTTTCAATACTGATTTAAAAACTTCTTTTTCCAGATACAGCCCTGGTCTCAAAATAAAAATGAAAAAGTACAATCAAGTAATAAAATACAACAAGAATCCTAAGGTTGACTTCCTAAAACTGCAGGGGCAACACAGCCTTACTCCTTTAAGCAAATGACCCTTCCTCCCACTAAGTATTTTATTTCCAAATCTGAATCCTTTCATTCCACCCAGAGGACAATAGAATAGAGGATGGATTCGTTTCCCAATGGGATCTTTACCACCCCACACGTCTCAGCAAAGCTGGGCGCAGTGTCCAACCAGCACCTAATCAAGTCCTTGCATAGTTTCAGTTCTGTTAATTGAAAGTAACTCAATTCTGGCTGCAGTCACAGCTACTCACTTTGAACTTGGCTAAATCACTTGAAAAAAAACCCTTGAACTAGAAGTTATAAAATAATGGAAGCTAGGTTTCATGTTTGTGGCTATTCTTTCCGTTAATGGTCATTTGTGCTTTTAGAATTTCCATCACAAGCCAGCCATTGTAGCAATTGCTTTGGTCTTGCCCCTTGGCTTACAGAAATGGAAAACATCTCCTCCCTCTGGCAACAGTGTCATTCTTTGGAAGGCTTAGCTGAACTTCTGGTTCTCATTCTGTATTTTTGTGGCTTTCACCATCGGTGTTGCACAAGATACACGGCCCGTCTGTAACATCATCTGTGGAATGGCTCTGCTGTTGTTGGAACAAGTTTTCTAACACCTCCAAAAATTATCCGATGGACCATTTTGTTACCATTTCACCCTCAAGTAAGTCCAAAGAGGTGGAGTCTCGTCCCTGGAAAGGTTTCATCTCATTTGCTCCCACTCTTTCTGCCAAAGCCGCCCTTAAAGCCCAGTACAAAAGCTTCCTGTTGGCCCCGCTCTCTGCATTGTGCTTTTATCAAATAAGGCGCCCAGCAGATTGGTAAACATGCAATACTCTGCACACCCATGAATTCTATTTTGGTATGTGCTCAAAGTGGTAGAATTGTAGTGAATGTGTAGAGATTACACAAAAATGCAGTTTGGAATTCAGTTCTTTCTTATAGCTTATCTTTCAGCTGATGCTAAAATACGGCTGTGATGTTCAGTTTAACCTGAACTTACTGAACTCCCATAAGACCTCAATTCTGTAATCAGGGCCTGGGTTACAAAGTTAGCTGGAGATAGTTCTCACCTTCAAAATGCTTACAGTCCAGTAGGGCATGTGGGCACAATCACACATGGTAAAAATATGATATGACAAACTGCTATGTCTGTGGTATGAACAAGTGGCTTTGCAAGAAACTTTTGTATTTTTCCTAAAGAATGAACAAAATCTGACCATGTGAAGAAAAGAAGATGATCACTCCAGGTAAATGGAATGAGACAAATATGCCATCGTCAAGTTGTGAAGACCATCTGAGCACTAGATCGAGAAAGTAAAGTGAAGTGAAAGCCACTCAGTCGTGTCTGACTCTCTGCGACCCACCGGACTGTAGCCTGCCAGGCTCCTCTGTCCATGGAATTCTCTAAGCAAGAATACTGGAGTGTGTAGCTGTTCCCTTCTCCAGGAGATTTTCCCAACCCAGGGATTGAACCCAGGGGATTCTTCACCATCTGAGCCACCAGGGAAGCCTAAGAATACTGGAGCGGATGGCCTATCCCTTCTCCAGCAAATCTTCCTGACCCAGGAATCACACTAGAGTCTCCTGCACTGCAGGTAGATTCTTTACCAGCTGAGCTACCAGGGAAGCCCACAGATTAAGGAAAGGGGATTTTAAAATCTCTGTCAAGTTTGTGCTTTTTTAGTGTTTGTTTCATGTTGTCTCATGTTTTCTTTGACTACTAGTAAATATAACTTTCTGGTGGGTAAACACTATGGTTACTATTTCTCTAATACTGAGTTTTTCTAAATAAAAAGCAAGATTTTTTTTTAACCCCCAAAAATATCCTTCAAAGGCAAGGAATCCATATATTAATATTCAGCACCTTACTAAGTCTCTCAAAGCTTTCTCTTCTTTGCTTTGAAAAACAAAAGTGCTATTTGGAAAAGATATGATAATCTCAAATGACCTCCATCAATGCTAGTTTTTTTTTTTTTTTTTTTTTTAAGAATTGCTTAAAAAGAGGGTTAAAACACTTTTACAAAGGTAAAGGCTTTTTCTGTGATTCCCACACCATCGCCCCCTCCCCCACCCTGGGACTGTGTCCTGAAAGTTACACACACTGGATGGTGAAAGTCTTTGCAAGCAAGACTTCCAAAAATCACTCTCCATCTTAAAGAGAACGATACTCAATTATTAAGTTGTGGATAGAAGGGATACAGGAAATGTCCTAATGTTATCAGAGCAGGGACTGGCCTCTTAGAAAAGATCTCTAGTGAAAACATTATATGTGGATTAGAAGTATTATATGCTAGCATGGAGATAAAGATGATGTGTTAAGTGACTCAAAAGTGATTTTATTAATGATGAGAACTAGATGTCAAAATATATGTAAACAGTCTGAGTAAAATTGTTTTATGAAAGTGGAAACTAACATTCTAAATTAATACAATGGCTTATAAAATATATAATTTTATATATGATTATATAATTACATTAATAAAGAAAGATAAGTAACCACCTAACTTTTCAATCTATACCTCCACAAAGTTGCATATTCAAATCAACAAGAAAGCTTTGGTAAATAAAATATTTTATCATTAAAGTAGCATATTACCTTCTATTTGGAGGTACCTAATTTTCCAGCAACTTTCATTGCATAGCATTGTATACAGAAAGTTCAATAAATGCTACTTGTGGTCATTATTATAACAAACAGAAACTTCCATTTTACACAGAGAAAAATTAACTGAAATGAACTCAGGTGTAAAAATAAAACACAAGAATCAAAACCATGATTCCCAGTACCAGCTTAATTAGGTATTAAAGTCATGATATTTAAATACTTTCTGATCTCTCTTTATAAATAAGAACAAACAAAAAATAACCAATAAAACCAGAAGTTTTTCTTCTACTTCTGCATTTTTTAGGTAAGATGAGGTTACTCAGTCCAGAAGTTACATTGAAACCTTAAAACACAGATAGTTATTTGTGCATATAATTTAATGGATTAAATATCCTTATTATTAAGATGATGCAATGAAAGAGACATGAAACACATCTGTCCACATACCATGTATAGTCAGCATATTACAGACATATAGGACAGGGTGAATGGTTTGGTTCTGCAAAGCATGATAACTTACCTTGGTTTGTTAACTTGAACAGAAAATGCAGTGATTATTTAGCTTCAGAATACATACCTCTAAATAGTCAGTGGAGCAGTTTGTGTAATATTCCAATTCAAATGCTAAAAACATATAATTCACAGTGTTTCCAGTTGTTGCTTGGATGGTCCAGTTGCAACGCTGGTTGACCGAATAGGGATTTGGATAATGTATACTCTCTAAGATGCCATAGGTTTGATTCACAATCACCACGTTATCACATGCTGGGAAAAATAACAATGACTATTAACCACTATCATAAGTTATCATAATTGCCCCAAGATGTGTATGATTTTTCTATAGGAAAACATCTATGTTAAAAAGAAACATATATATGCATGTATACACAAACACACACACACATGCATACAAATAAATAGATGCATACATACACAGGTAGCTGGTGCAGCATTTTTATATGGAAATGGTCTCCATTTAGAACAAATGTGAAATAATATTTAAATGAATTCATAAACTTTAAAGTGTCATGAAAATTGCCTGTGTTAAAATTGGCATCATGTTGCTGTGAATTGGTGCAGAGCAGAATAGCGTAGCCTGACTCACACATCAGTCTAATTTGTTTGTTTAGAAAAGTGTATTAAACATTCTATGCTTCTGTTTTTCTAACTTTAGCATTTGGAAGAGACAGAAATCTTGACCTTTAAATTCAACAGTTTAGAAACACAAAGTCTTATGTGAGTGCTAAAAATGATTAACAACATGGCTTTGTTCAACATTCAAAAGTCAGCATGAAATTCATAATAAAGACTCTATTATTCCTCTAGTTAGTCATCAGGAAGATTCAGTTGAATAGAAGCAATGTAAAAGATTTGAAGAAGAAATGAAAACATTAAATTTTGAAAAAAAAAAGTCTTCAATCCAATGGTGGCATTTTCTTTAGCTGAGTTTTCAACACAGCCATACTAGGCACTTCTACGTATGGCTAGTCTTGGGAGCCACTGCCAAATTCCACCAAACTTAATGACTTGAATGAGGCTTAGGTATGCCTTTTCTCCAGTCTTTTTCATATTGTATGATGTGTAATAAAAAAGAATGGGAAAATAAATATATTGAAAAACTGTCACTGAAAAATGTGGTTCTAGTTGCATTTCTCCTACATTGCTTCTTGACAGGTGACTGGGACACCATTTGTAAGACACTGAGGTCAACAGTTTCCCTCAATAAAATTTAACTACCTTTTCAGATAGAAGACAAAAACAATAGTGTTGGATAACTTTGTATAATGGAATAGTGTCCCATTATTGACAGTCCCAATTAGAAGACTGTCATGTTTAATTCAGATGAAAATGCATTAGCTGCTAACCAGTTACACCAATCTTTAAATTGTGGCTATCTCAGCAAGTTCTTCTTCCAGGTTTCTGAGCTTACCCCATGTGTTAGTTACATGACATTATACTCAATGTGTAAGCATTTCTCCATCAAACAGAGTTAAACTTTTTCATAAGGAGCTAAGATTTATTTCAGTTGCTCAAACCAATGGGTTACACTTCTTTCAATTTGCTTCATTCGAGAGACTGAATACCCACTGCAGTCACTGAGCAACCAATACACACACTTACTCTGCTGGTATTTGACCAGGAAGCCACCTCCTTGCTGGCCTTCATCTGTCCTCAGTTTTAAAGACATGCTGTCTCCACTGGAACGGATGACAGGTGGTTTCTCATTCCCACAAAGCTGAGTTAACAGATGAGAGCTGGTACTTGACCCATCATATACCTTTAAGAAAACATTTTATTGTTTTTTTGTTTGTTTTCTTGTCATGCCACAAGGCATGCAAGATCTTAGTTCCCTGACCAGGGAACAAACTTGTGCCCCCTGCAATGGAAGTGCAGAGTCTTAATCACTAGACCACCAAGGAAGTTCCAAGAAAATATTTTAAATGTCAGATGATTATGGCTGTAAACATTATCTAAATGACTCTGCAATTCTTGATAAGTGGGGAAGAAATACAAAATGATATAACAATAGAAGAGCCCTGAATCAAATATCTTATAAAATTGTATTTAAATGTTTATAAACTTGAGCTATGTACTCAAGCTGTGGCTGTATATAAGAGTAAGGGAGAGAACCTAGCCTGAAATGTAAAGATTGAAAATAAAGGATTATTACATGTTTTTGAGACCATAGCTATTATCAGTAGTCTTCCTTGCTTTTTTATTTCATAGTTTATCATTTATGACACTCTAACACATTTTTTATTTAGATGGTTATTTAATGGAGATGGTGACTTACTGGTATTGTAAAAAGCTCTGTTTTATTGACTTCAGTTATCTTCTTTAATTCAACCTCTGACACAGTCCTCTAGATTGTTAGTTTTCAATACATATATAGAAATCATGTAGATAATAACTATGATAAATCTCATAACCCCTTTCAGGAGATTTTTAACCGTATCTTAACAGTCTATGCTGCTGCTGCTACTGCTAAGTCGCCTCAGTCATGTCCGACTCTGTGCGACACCATAGACAGCAGCCCACCAGGCTCCCTCGTCCCTGGGATTCTCCAGGCAAGAACACTGGAGTGGGTTGCCATTTCCTTCTCCAGTGCATGAAAGTGAAAAGTGAAAGGGAAGTCGCTCAGTCATGTTTGACTCTTCGCGACCCCACGGACTGCAGCCCACCAGGCTTTTCCACCGTGGGATTTTCCAGGCAAGAGTACTGGAGTGGGATGCCATTGCCCTCTCCGTTAACAGTCTATATTCAATATATTTTAAAGACTTTGTGTACCAAGCCATTCATTAATATATGCTGTACTTAGAAAGGTATTTTCATCAAATTTTTAAAAAATTTTTTATTTTGTTTAAGTTTTTAATGTGGATATTGTTTAAATGATCCCTTTCCCTGAATATCAGAAATAAAAAATGATGCATCGATGTGCACTGGGCAAGATGGGAGCAGTGAAAGCTACAAGTGAAACTTCATACATACAGCAAGATAGTCTTGACTACAATTTGGATGATACTCCAAATGGAAGTCTTCAAACTCCAGCAGGAACGGACTGCCATGGCTGGCCTTCAGCCACCAGGAGCACTCAGAGCTGTGATAGTAGGGCATCGGGTAGTTGGGGGACGTGAATGTGCCGGTGGACGTGGTGAGATTGCCTCCACAACCTGCGGGAGAAAGACTGGGGATAATACACAGCCTTCTCTTTCTGTAAAACGGAATTCTTTTGTCTATTTCAAACTGGTGCTACTGTCGCTCCCCTTAAAAACCAGGTTGCAAAACAACTCTGCACCACCAAAGACTAGTTGGCCTAAAATCTCAGTTCACATCAATGTACTTTCCTTTTCCCAACCAAGATGACCAGCTTGATGAACTATACCAGGGAATATGACATTTTCCCTTACTATGTCCTTCAAAAATAAAAACAAAAACAAAACAGCTAGGGTTAATTCAGAAATATTCACAATGTTGAAGTTTATTACAAATACTACTGACAAAATACAGCTAGGAAAAAAAAAATAGGTATGAGCACAGCAATCCAAGAATGAAAAATCCAGTCAGATTGGACTCTCCAATAAAGGACAAGTCTTGGCCATTTACCTGTTAAGGACCCATCCCAGTAAGCTGAGAATCCAGGCCCAGAGCCAAAGAAGTCACTCTTAAATTTTAACCATAACTTGTTACTGTGAGAGATGATTCTTGGAGGTGAATTTGAGCCACAGTATTGCCCCAGGAGTGGTGAATCTTCATAACCTCCATTCCTGTGACAAAATATAGGTGTGATCATTTATTAGGTTATTAGGTTATAATATAAACATTTAACATTAATTAACTTTGAGATCAAAAACAGATCCATTTGTCAGTCAACCTCTCTCAGAAATATTCTAAAAACAATTGCAAGCTCTCAGTTTTTCATTGTATTAAATAGCATGTGAATAACAATGAATAAAATCACCATCATTTATTGTTGACCTGAAATTTTATACACCCAATTACAAATGGAGAAAAAGTACTTAATCTTTTTCCTTTCAAATAAAGCATCTGGCAAATGTGTCACAGAACAAAAGATAAAAAAACAAAAATTATTAACAATATAAACAAATGTGGCTTAATTTTACAGAGACACTTGAATGTTTTTCTAATTTGAAAGTTTTCAAAATGTAATATATTTGACGTAGTTATGCAGAGTTTTAAAAATACTTCCTTCCCTAAGAACTTTTGGGGTCTTAAATCTAGTTTACTATCTATAGTTTATAATCTGTATTTTCCAAGCCTAAAAAAGATTCATTCAACCAATGACTGCTGATAATTAAGAAAATCATCTTATTTTAGCATTGTATGGTGGTGGTGTTCAATCACTAAGTCATGTTCGACTCTTTGCAGTCCCATGAACTGCAGCATGCCGGGCTTCCCTGCCCTTTACTATGTCTGCTCAAACTCACGTGCATCGAGTTGGGGATGCCATTCAACCATCTCATCCTCTGTCACCCGCTTTTCCTCCTGCCATCAATCTTTCCCAGCATCAAGGAATTGTGATTTATTGTGTAAGTAGCTTACTTTACATCAGAGAACTAAATTTATTATAAAATAGTATAAGATTCTAGCCTTTTGAAATGCCAAATAAAAACTTTAACACAATTTTTTAAGGAATCTCCACACTGTTTTCCATAGTGGCTGTACTAGTTTGCATTCCCACCAACAGTGTAGGAGGGTTCCCTTTTCTCCACACCCTCTCCAGCATTTATTGCTTGCAGATTTTTGGATCGCAGCCATTCTGACTGGTGTGAAGTGGTACCTCATTGTGGTTTTGATTTGCATTTCTCTAATAATGAGTGATGTTGAGCATCTTTTCATGTGTTTGTTAGCCATCCGTATGTCTTCTTTGGAGAAATGTCTATTTAGTTCTTTGGCCCATTTTTTGATTGGGTTGTTTATTTTTCTGGAATTGAGCTGCATAAGTTGCTTGTATATTTTTGAGATTAGTTGTTTGTCAGTTGCTTCATTTGCTATTATTTTCTCCCATTCAGAAGGCTGTCTTTTCACCTTGCTTATATTTTCCTTTGTTGTGCAGAAGCTTTTAATTTTAATTAGATCCCATTTGTTTATTTTTGCTTTTATTTCCAGAATTCTGGGAGGTGGATCATAGAGGATCCTGCTGTGATTTATGTCTGAGAGTGTTTCGCCTATGTTCTCCTCTAGGAGTTTTATAGTTTCTGGTCTTACATTTAGATCTTTAATCCATTTTGAGTTTATTTTTGTGTGCGGTGTTAGAAAGTGATCTAATTTCATTCTTTTACAAGTGGTTAACCAGTTTTCCCAGCACCACTTGTTAAAGAGATTGTCTTTACTCCATTGTATATTCTTGCCTCCTTTGTCAAAGATAAGGTGTCCATATGTGTGTGGATTTATCTCTGGGCTTTCTATTTTGTTCCATTGATCTATATGTCTGTCTTTGTGCCAGTACCATACTGTTTTGATGACTTGGCTTTGTAGTAGAGCCTGAAGTCAGGCAAATTGATTCCTCCAGCTCCATTCTTATTTCTCAAGATTGCTTTGGCAATTCGAGGTTTTTTGTATTGGAAACAACCTAGATGTCCATCAGCAGATGAATGGATAAGAAAGCTGTGGTACATTTACACAATGGAGTATTACTCAGCCGTTAAAAAGAATTCATTTGAATCAGTTCTGATGAGATGGATGAAACTGGAGCCGATTATACACAGTGAAGTAAGCCAGAAAGAAAAACACCAATACAGTATACTAACACACATATATGGAATTTAGAAAGATGGCAATGACGACCCTGTATGCAAGACAGCAAAAAAGACACAGATGTGTATAACGGACTTTTGGACTCAGAGGGAGAGGGAGAGGGTGGGATGATTTGGGAGAATGGCATTCTAACATGTATACTATCATGTAAGAATTGAATCGCCAGTCTATGTCCAACGCAGGATACAGCATGCTTGGGGCCAGTGCATGGGGATGACCCAGAGAGATGTTATGGAGAGGGAGGCGGGAGGGGGGTTCATGTTTGGGAACGCATGTAAGAATTAAAGATTTTAAAATTTAAAAAATAAATTAATTAATTAAAAAAAAAACTTTAACACAGATGGGCACCAAATTATTATTCTAATTTAACTCACTGCAATGATCTGGAAATCCCATGGACACAGAAGCCTGGTGGGCTATAGTCCATGGGGTCGCAAAAGAGTCAAACATGACATAGCAACTAAAACAACAATAACGATCTGGGGAGATATTAATATATACTTTAACTCACCTTTACTACAAATATAACTTTAAAAAATCCATCCTTTCAAAGCACTAAAGAATTAAAGAAAAAAGCCTTGCACTGAAATTCACAAGCCTTTCTGTTTTCCTACTGCTAAGTCAGGTTCCAAACGACCAACTTTACATCTTGCAAGAAAGAGCACAAAAAGGAGCTTCACAGAAAATTTTCTATATTTTTTTCTTATCCTTTCCAAGAAAAATTAAAAGTGAAAATAAACAAGAAAAAAAAAAGATTATAATGAAACAAAGGTGCTTACCTGATTTCCACATAATCTGCTACACATGTACTACCAATGGCATCCTCCAAGGAGAAGTTTGTGAAGTGTAATGCAATCTGTTGGCTGCTTTCCACTGTGATCCTATAAATGCATTCCAAGTTGTTGGGGTAAAAACGGGGGAAGTTTGGAGAAGTGAAAGTCCCAGATTCCTCTGTATAGTCATTCAAGCATGCTGTAAAAAGAAACAGATCCCAAGAGGAAAAATAATTTACAAGACAATACATTTATAAGACATTTAGTTATATACACATCATTAACTTATGCTAATATATTTGACTTTCAGTATGGCATTCTGGGATGTTCAAAGAATGACTTCCTTTCAAAACAGTTTTCAAAATCTCAAAGGCAAAAACAATTACTAACAGTAAACCTAAGCTATATGGTGGAAGTAGTTACATGTAATCACAACTTTTTGGTTCTTGGAAGTACTTTAACTTTTTCTAATCCAAGCAGATTATCATAAACATTAAAACTAGGCTTACCTACAGAAACCACAGGGGAAGTCTTAGTGATAATTCAGTTCTTTCAAACTTTCTTTCAAAATGGTTTTTGTCAAAGCATGCATTTATGAGAAATGACAAAACCAGTACTCAGCCACATGGGGATGAATAGGAGACGAGACCTGGGGATGGGAATGACCTTGATTCAATGCCCAGTTCAGATACCACCAAGCTGTACAACCTTAGGCAAGCTGCTTCATGTTCTGAGCCTCATCTCAAAAATGGAATGTAACTATTTTTGAGTATACACCCAAGGGTCAGAGAAAATACAGTTAAAGGACTTGAACTTGGTATTGTTCATGCTTTATTGACTATGCCAAAGCTTTTGACGGTGTGGATCACATCAAACTGTGGAAAATTCTTAAAGAGATAGGAATACCAGACTACCTGACCTACCTCCTCAGAAATCTGTATGCAGGTCAAGAAGCAACAGCTAGAACTGGACATGGGACAACAGACTGGTTCCAAATAGGAAAAGGAGTACGGCAAGGCTGTATATTGTCACCCTGCTTGTTTAACTTATATGCAGAGTACATCATGAGAAATGCTGGACGGGATGAAGCACAGCTTGAATCAAGATTGCCAGGAGAAATATCAATAACCTCAGATATGCAGATGACACCACACTTATGGCAGAAAGTGAAGAGGAACTAAAGAGCCTCTTGATGAAAGTGAAAGAGGAGATTGAAAAAGTTGGCTTAAAGCCCAACATTCAGAAAACAAAGATCATGGCATCTGGTCCCATCACTTCATGGGAAATAGATGGGGAAACAGTGGAAACAGTGTCAGACTTTATTTTTCTGGGCTCCAAAATCACTGCAGATGGTGACTGCAGCCATGAAATTAAAAGACGCTTACTCCTTGGAAGAAAAGTTATGACCAACCTAGATAGCATATTCGAAAGCAGAGGTATTACTTTGCCGACTAAGGTCCATCTAGTCAAGGCTATGGTTTTTCCAGTAGTCATGTATGGATGTGAGAGTTGGACTGTGAAGAAGGCTGAGTGCCGAAGAATTGATGCTTTTGAACTGTGGTGTTGGAGTAGACTCTTGAGAGTCCCTTGGACTGTAAGGAGATCCAACCAGTCCATTCTGAAGGAGATCAGCCCTTGGATTTCTTTGGAAGGAATGATGCTCAAGCTGAAACTCCAGTACTTTGGCCACCTCATGCGAAGTGTTGACTCATTGGAAAAGACTCTGATGCTGGGAGGGATTGGGGACAAGAGGAGAAGAGGACGACCGAGGATGAAATGGCTGGCTGGCATCACTGACTCGATGGACATGAGTCTGAGTGAACTCCGGGAGTTGGTGATGGACAGGGAGGCCTGGCGTGCTGCGATTCATGGGGTCGCAGACAGTCGGACACGACTGAGTGACTGAACTGAACTGAAAAAGCATAAAGCACTTGACAGAAAATTTAATGGGAAGAAACAAAAATTCTACAGTGAAAACTTTGAAACATATTGAAAGATATTTCAAAAGATTTGAATAAATAGAGAAGTAAATATGATAATGAATTGGAAGACTCATTGTAAGATGCCCTTTGTCCTAAGATTCATCTATATATTCAGTCCAATCTTAATCAAATTCCCAACAAGTTTGTGTTTGTTTGTTTGTTTCTTCAGTTCAAATTGAAAAATGATTCTAAAATTGTGTATGGAAGTATAAAAAGCCTAGGATAATCAAAACAATTTTGAAAAATCTGGATGATTTACACTTCCCGATCTTAAGATAAACTATAAAATTACATAATATGAAGTAATAGAGCCTATTGTCATAGGGGAAGATACATAGATCAATAGAATAGAACAGCCATTCCAGAAACTGACCCAAAGATACAAGGACAATTAGTTTTCAACAACAATGCAAAGGCAATTCACTGCAAAAAGGACAATCTTATCAACAAATAGTGCTTGAATCATTAAATATCATTTGCTAAGCAAACAAGCAACCTTGAATACATAACTCACATTACATAGGAAAATTAACTCAAAATGGATCATAAACATAAATGTAAAAGCCTCACACCAAAATACTTGCAGAAGAATGCACAGAAAATCCTCACAACTTCAGTAGACATAGATTTCTTAAGCAACATAAAAAAAAAAAGAAACAGTAGCCATGAAGGGAAAAAAAGACATATTATTGCTCTTCAAACAATACCATTAAGAAAAAGAAACGGCCAGCTGCACACACTGGGAGACAATATGTGCCATACATTTATCTGACAAAAGACATAACTGCATATAGAATATATAACATATGACAATACTAAACAAAAATGAACAAGATGATTTCAGTGGACACTTCACAAAAGAAATATACAAATTGCCACTAAGCATGTAAAAAAGTACTCAGTCCTACTAGTCATCAGGGACATGTAGATTAAAACAATAATGAGGCACAACTATTGGTGGCTAAAATGAAAAGATTGACAATACCAAGGATCAACGAAAATGTGGAGAAAGTAGAATTCCCTTTCATTGCAGATGGAAACATAAAATGATAAAACCACTTTGGAAAAATAGCTGGCAATTTCTCGTGAAATTAAACACAGCATTACCATAAGACCTAGAAATTCTACCCTTAGAATTTACCCAAGAGAACTGATAACCTAAGTCCACAAAAAACTTATACATCAATTTCACAGCAGTTTTTTTTTTCATAATAGCTAAAAACCATAAACAATTCAACTATCCAAAAACAAGTGAATGGATATCAAATTATGATACATCCATTACAACAGAGGACTATTCAGCAATGAAAAGAACTACTTATTAACAGGATGACTTGAACAAATTTCAGAAGCATTATGCTTTATGTAAGCAGCCAGACATAAAAGAATGCACTGTGTTCCCATTCATATTTGCCTTTTGAATAGGCAAAATGAATACACAGTGATAAGCACAAGGTCTGCAGCTGTCGAGATGGAGGATGTGGCAGCCCCTATAAAGGGACACTGGGACACCTTCTGAGATGATAAAAGTGTTCTATATCTTGTATGGAGTGGTGATGACATGGGTATACACATTTGCTAAAACTATGAATGAATTTTACTACCTGGAATTACAGAATAAAAGTCTATGGGTTATTAAAAGGGTGAAAGTTCTGTTCAAAGACAAGTTGAGTTCTTTGAAGGAAACCAAATAAATAATTCAGATATCTAACATTTAATAAATAAAGTTGAAACAGAGAAACAAAAATATTTTGAAGGTACATCTTTTATAAATATTAAATGAGAGATATTTAATGTTAACATTTTTAGTTTTTATGAGATTCATATCTGTAATTTAACAGAGAGAAAAACAGTGGTTCTCTAAATTTATTTGTTTCTTAAAAGGTTACTAAGTGTTTTTACCTAACACTGAAACATGTACAATGTTCATATGACAGTGTACACTGCTCTGTGTAAAATAATATTGATATTGAGAAGTATAAGTAGGCTTATGTTTATAGGCAGTGTAATGAGAATATTCTAGGCTTTGGCTTCCTGCTATGCTTTGCAATAAAGCACAAATAATTAAAGTTGAATATATTCCCATAAAAGGATATTCACGTATTGCCATGATGCTTCATACATCAACACAAGATCCAAACATGAAAAATGCCTTTTACTTATATCTCATGTACCCAAAGGGAAACTTATACCCAACGGCAATTTTCCCTTTATTATGGTCTGACAATATTGACAAACTGATGAAGAAGAAAAGTAGATTTCTTCCATCGAATATATTCAACTGAAGTAACAGTGAAAAAGCACATCTCTGAAGATCAAAGACAGCTATTACTAGGCCTCTCACATCTTTCTTTCTGATCAACTTCAAAGAAAAAGTAAAGGAAGAAAAGAGAAAGTATATAAATGTCTTCCATGGGCGACCATAAAATCACAAAATCATATTTTTCTAAAAATGACAATGTAGGTCTGCCTCTACAAAGCACTTTAAAATAAGTTTTAGACTATGATTTTTCCTGTGGTCATGTATGGATGTGAGAGTTGGACTGTGAAGAAGGCTGAGCGTTGAAGAATTGATGCTTTTGAACTGTGGTGTTGGAGAAGACTCTTGAGAGTCCCTTGGACTGCAAGGAGATCCATCGAGTCCATTTTGAAGGAGATCAGCCCTGGGTGTTCTTTGGAAGGAATGATGCTAAAGCTGAAACTCCAGTACTTTGGCCACCTCATGCGAAGAGTTGACTCATTGGAAAAGACTCTGATGCTGGGAGGGATTGGGGGCAGGAGGAGAAGGGGACGACAGAGGATGAGATGGCTGGATGGCATCACGGACTCGATGGATGTGAGTCTGAGTGAACTCCGGGAGTTGGTGATGGACAGGGAGGCCAGGCGTGCTGTGATTCATGGGGTCGCAAAGAGTCAGACACGACTGAGCAACTGAACTGAACTGAACTGAACTGAACATAGCATTCAGTTCATTATCAAAGGGGAAATTCAAAACATGGATAATCCTCCAACTCAAAAAGCAATGATGCTATCATCACATATGCTTTGGGTGGCAGGACTAGGGTAAACTGATCCAGTGGCTAGAAGAGTGTCTCTCCTAGTTCAGTCGCTCAGTCATGTCCGACTCTTTGGGACCCCATGAATCGCAGCATGCCAGGCCTCCCTGTCCATCCCCAACTCCCGGAGTTCACTCAGATTCACGTCCATTAAGTCCGTGATGCCATCCAGCCATCTCATCCTCTGTCATTCCCTTTTCCTCCTGCCCACAATCCCTCCCAGAATCAGAGTCTTTTCCAATGAGTCAACTCTTCGCATGAGGTGGCCAAAGTACTGGAGTTTCAGCTTCAGCATCATTCCTTCTAAAGAAATCCCAGGGCTGATCTCCTTCAGAATGGACTGGTTGGATGTCCTTGCAGTCCAAGGGACTCTCAAGAGTCTTCTCCAACACCACAGTTCAAAAGCATCAATAATATGGCGCTCAGCTTTCTTCACAGTCCAACTCTCACATCTATGCATGACTACTGGAAAAATCATAGCCTTGACTAGACGGACATTAGTCAGCAAAGTAATGTCTCTGCTTTAGAACATACTATCTAGGTTGGTCATAACTTTTCTTCCAAGGAGTAAGTGTCTTTTAATTTCATGGCTGCAGTCACCATCTGCAGTGATTTTGGAGCCCAAAAACATAAAGTCTGACACTGTTTCCACTGTTTCCCCATCTATTTCCCATGAAGTGATGGGACCGGATGCCATGATCGTTTTCTGAATGTTGGGCTTTAAGCTAACTTTTTCACTCTCCTCTTTCACTTTCATCAAGAGGCTTTTTAGTTCCTCTTCACTTTCTGCCATAAGGGTGGTGTCATCTGCATATCTGAGGTTATTGATATTTCTCCCAGCAGTCTTGATTCCAGCTTGTGTTTCTTCCAGTCCAGTGTTTCTCATTATATACTCTGCATAGAAGTTAAATAAGCAGGGTGACAACATACAGCCTTGCCGTACTCCTTTTCCTATTTGGAACCAGTCTGTTGTCCCATGTCCAGTTCTGACTGCTTCTTCCTGACCTGCATACAGATTTCTCAAGAGGCAGGTCAGGTGGTCTGGTATTCCCATCTCCTTCAGAATTTTCCACAGTTTATTGTGATCCACACAGTCAAAGGCTTTGGCGTAGTCAATAAAGCAGAAATAGAGGTTCTGGAATTCTCTTGCTTTTTCCATGACCCAGCGGATGTTGGCAATTTGATCTCTGGTTCCTCTGCCTTTTCTAAAACCAGCTTGAACATCAGGGAGTTCACGGTTCACATACTGCTGAATTTTGAGCATTACTTTACTAGCATGTGAGATGAGTGCAATTGTGCGGTAGTTTGAGCATTCTTTGGCATTGCCTTTCTTTGGGATTGGAATGAAAACTGACCTTTTCCAGTCCTGTGGCCACTGCTGAGTTTTCCAAATTTGCTGGCATATTGAGTGCAGCACTTTCACAGCATCATCTTTCAGGATTTGAAAGAGCTCAACTGGAATTCCATCACCTTCACTAGCTTTGTTTGTAGTGATGCTTTCTAAGGCCCACTTGACTTCACATTCCAGGATTTCTGGCTCTAGGTGAGTGATCACACCATTGTGATTATCTGGGTCATGAAGATCTTTTTTGTACAGTTCTTCTGTGTATTCTTGCCACCTCTTCTTAATATCTCCTGCTTCTGTTAGGTCCAGACCATTTCTGTCCTTTATCGAGCCCATCTTTGCATGAAATGTTCCCTTGCTATCTCTAATTTTCTTAAAGAGATCTCTAGTCTTTCCCATTCTGTTGTTTTCCTCTATTTCTTTGCATTGATCACTGAAGAAGGCTTTCTTATCTCTTCTTGCTATTCTTTGAAACTCTGCATTCAGATGCTTATATCTTTCCTTTTCTCCTTTGCTTTTCACTTCTCTTCTTTTCACAGCTATTTGTAAGGCCTCCCCAGACAGCCGTTTTGCTCTTTTGCATTTCTTTTCCATGGGGATGTTCTAGGGAGACTCTAGATCATGAGTAGCTGTTCTGCCACCTCCCTGCTTTGTCTTGTGAGATATGGGCTTTTGTTGCTTAGCTGCTCAATCGTGCCTCACTCTTTGCAACCCATGGACTGTAGCACAGCAGGCTTCCCTGTCCTTCACCATCTCCTGGAGTTTGCTCAAACTCATGTCCACTGAGTCAGTGACGCCATTCAACCATCTCATCCTCTGTCATCCCTTTCTCCTCCTGCCTTTGATATTTCCTAGCATCAGGGTCTTTTTCTAATGAGTGAGCCCTTTGCAACAGATGGTCAAAGAATTGGAGCTTCAGCTTCAGCATCAGTTCTTCTAATGAATATTCAGGATTGATTTCCTTTAGGATTAACTGGTTGGATCTCCTTGCAGTCCAAGAGACTCTCAAGAGTCTTCTCCAGAACCATAGATCAAACTTATGTGATTAGCCAGTCACATTCATGAGCAACCTTCTAGGCAGAGCTTTCTGAAATCATTTACAAAACTTCTGGGTCTGCATGAATCCCTATGACCTCAGATTTTTTAATTAACCCTGGGACTGTCATCTGCTGCTACTGGCATATTTGGTTTAACAATCCTCAAAATGAAGACCTGAGAGAAGATAAAATTACAGGTTCCATTTCTCCACTAGGAAAGAAAAAGTCTCCCTAACCCACATCTAACATTCACCTACAATTTTCTGCTAGGTGGTCACAGTAATGACTTTTTCCCCATGTCGATAACCAATTCTAATGAATATGGATCAAAGCTGAATCACTAAAGCAGCTATTGTAAAACTGTATTTGAATATCAGTAATTCTATTTTAAATCTGGCACAGTCATGGCCCTTTAAAGCAATTATGAACTTTTTATAGAAAGTGCCGCATTTTATCTTCCCCAACTATATGAAACAGCCTTCCCTTCTTAGAGACGAAGGTACAGATGAAGGAGCGGAGGCTCCAGGAGGTTAAGCTCTGAAAATCACTTAGTTCAGACAAAGCAAAGGTAAAATTCACATCCAAGTCCTTCCTTACCAAATCCTGTGTTCTTTAAAATCCCTGGTTTCTTTAAGCATGGAATGTCAATTTAGAACTGAAGAGAGGACTTCCTTGATGGTCCAGTGGTTAGGACTTCACCTTCCAAAGCAGAAGGTGGGGGTTCTATTCCTGAGTTGGAAGCTAAGACACCACATGCTTTGAGGCCAGAAACCCAAAACATAAAAAAACAGAAGCAGTACTATAACAAATTCAATAAAGACTTATAAAAATAATAGAAATGAAGGTGAGTAGGAAACTAAGACTATCACAATTAAATATCTTATTTAGCATTTTTATTCTATGAACTAAGAAATATAATAAGTTAAATAAGATAAATCAGGCTTCCCTGATGGCCCAGTGGTTAAGAATCCACCTTGCAGTGCAAGGGGCACAGGTTCCATCCCTGGTTCAGGAAGATCCCACATGCATGGGGCAACTAAGCCTGAGAACCATAACTACAGAGCCTGGCTCCAGAGCCTGAGAGGTGCAGCTGCTGAACCCACGTGCCACAACTACTGAAGCCTGTGCACCTGGAGGCCATGCTCTGCAACATGAGAAGCCACTGCAGTGAGAAGCCCACACACCTCAACAAAGAGTAGTCCCTCCTCACTGCAACTAAAGAAAGCCCACATGCAGCAACAAAGACCCATCACAGCCAAAAAAATAAATAAATCTAAAAAAAAAAAAATAAGATAAATCTACTGAGCTGGAGAGTGGTAGGAAACCCATACATACAGCAAAAAATATTAGAAAACACTGACCAATGAGAAAGTAAATATTTAAAAGATCAATAAACTTACTAAAAACCTTTTACAGAGGGAAAATATCTGAATATCTCAAAGCAGAAAACACAGAAAATATCAGAGAGGCTTGTGACTTGCCCAAAGCTTTCCAAGTTAGCAGCAAGGTTGGGACCAAAATCAAGGCTCTGACTATACCTTCAGCTGTCCTTTCATCAAATCATAGAAAATACTTTCCATTTTCTATGAGGAGGAGGAGTTACAGCCCAATCCACTATGAGATCTCAGTTATAACTCTAGCAATTAATGTCCTAAGATATGACTTTCAGAATCTCTGATAAACTGCCATGTTTCATTAGAACCATCTGAATAGACTGCTAAAAACCTACCCTAGACCTATATGACTCAGATTCCCTGGTGGCTCAGAGGGTAAAGAATTCGCCAGCAATGTATGAGACCTGGGTTCGATCCCTGGGTTGGGAAGATTCCCTGGAGAAGGGCATGGCTACCCACTCCAGTAACCCTGCCAGGAGAATTCCATGGACAGAGGAGCCTGGTGGGCTACAGTCCATGGGATTGCAAAGAGTCGTACATGACTGAGCAACTAACACACACTCTGGTACCTGAACTTTTAATAAGAAAACCCTACCTCGAGTTTCCAATGAATGCTCGAGTTTGAGAACACTGCTGGACTGAAGTCTTAACACAGAAGCAGAACACTCTCTATTCATATCTTCTAAAGAAACCCTTGTTTGCCCTTCTGTTAATCATTTCTTGGCTTCTCACTCTTAGATGTCTCTCCTGTGCTCAATTCCAGGGTGATGGATGAAAAACAGCACTAAACACCTGCCCGCGAAGTGAATCAACTATGCATATACAAATATCTGCCTTTTCTTAGATTCTTTTCCCGTATGGATCATCACAGAGTATTGAGTAGAATTCCCTGTGCTATTGTCTATTTTATATATAGTATGTATATATGTCAATCTCAGTCTCCCATTTATTCCATACTTTTAACAAATGTAGGTAGCAATCTAATAAGATAATATCATGACCCACTAAGGAATCATGACTGTTTCAATGTTTGAAAAACACTAGACTGTACATTATACAGCTTTCATCTAACGTTAAAGTAAAAAGTGTGTCAGGTACATTTCTCTCTATTTTCTTAAATCCTCTTGAAGTCCTCTCGGTAGGATCATATTAATGTATATGCAGCAGATGTTAACAGAAAATAAAATTACAGTTAAAAAACTAAAGTTAACTAATCAATTATATTCTCTCAGAATTAAAATATTTTGTACTTTAAATTAGCAAACATTTAACATCCAGTTTCATAAATCAGTTGCTAAGATATCCTTAAGGGTTTCTATCCGCAAACATTTTCTTGTTAGTTCTTTGTCTCTCTTACCCCAGGCACATCTGGATGGAGGCAGAAACAGTGATGAGAGAAGGAGTCGAAGTAATGACCAGAAGTCAATCTCTTTCCGCGCAAACACATACTTAGGGGCTGACATCATAGCCCCATGGTACAAACTACAGATGGGAAAGTAACTGGATTCGAGTCAGGAAATTTAACTTTTATCAGATGAAGACAGGAAAGACTTGAACAGAGAAACTCATACCTGTAGTGCTGAGGGACTAAAAGCCAACAACCCAACACCATCAAGATTGTGATTGCTCTAAAAATAACTTTTGCTAAAGCAATAAATAAGATGAAGACCACCAACTGAGCTTCCATTGACACTTCTCCCTGGTACTGTTGTACCCTGCAGACAACATCAAAAATAATATGATAGTTGAAAAGAAAGCACCCTACCACCTTGCTGCTTCCAGGTGGGCAGCTCACTCAGACTCCGGCTGCCTGGACCCCCTGGTCAGTCTCCTGAGTCCAGCCCTTCCCTGAGCAGTCCTGCGGGGGCCTCTCAACAATTCATGAGGGGCAACCACACACACCCTCATCTATGGGAAACTGAGACGGGCTCCAAATGGTAAGATGAGGGGCCATATGGCTTCCTGGATACAATCATCAGGTTGCTCTTACGAATATTTGCCTGTGGGAGTCAGGCCGGTGAAATCATCCCTCAAAGGCAGGCACACAGCGACCAGCCAGGCTCAGTCAGGCTCAGCCAAGGGACAGAAAGCCAGCACTTCCTTGTCTGTGATTTCAGCCCTGTCTGGACACAACAGCCAAGGTAGTGATTACCCTACGGGGATGCCGACCAGAGTCTGCAGAGTTATCCACCCCAGAACGCCCTTCTCTCTCCTCACCTGTGTTTCCCTTTGTTTATCAGTTTCCTGTTCTGTCCAGCAGTCTTCTTTCTTTTTTCACAACCTCCTTATTTGATCTGTCTCTTATCTTTCTCAATTAAAATGTATCATCCTCCCTGCCAGATTACCCCCGTTGGACTAGATACTGCTTTACAAATCAGTGTGATTTTCAGCAGAGCTGTGTTAGTCACTCTAGTGACATTGCGAGCTGTTACAAAGATTTCCATAATATTTTAGGAGGTCCCACCTGCATCGTTTATTATCTAAGTTACAGCTAGTTTATTCATGCAGCAAATTAAACTTGTGTTCACAGTTGATTAAAGGCAGAAGACATCCCAAAGATCATCAAATCCAATTCCTTAATTTTACAGATGAGAAGACTATGGCCCAGAGAGTTCAAGTGACTTGCTCCAAATCCGAATCTAATATTCAGCTGTGGTTTGGGCCAAATATATGAGGCAGATAAAACCACAGGAGTATGGAAAATTGTGTGCATACTAGGATTTCTTGAAAAGCCAGTTTTGGTCAGGGGATGTTAAAAATCTGAACGAAGTCCAGTAAATATGTCAATCAAATAATGTAACCTACCGGAATTGCCAGGGATTCAATTTCTCAGGTGCTGGAGCTATATAATAAACTGCCTTGAGAGTGGGACCCACAGGAGAGAAAGGTGTATAGCTTTCTCACAGTTGGGATCCTGGAGAAATCTAAAGCCATGCTTCTAAAACAGAACTTGAACTACTAGAAGGCAGCCTGAAACGAAGAATTATGGTCAGATGCTCTGAGAAGAAACAAGTAAGACACTGAGAGGGACTCCAAGTAGATTAATTTACCTTTTTTTTTTTTTTAAGGGACTGGGAGCTTTAAAAGATGAGAGCCTGGGGTTTCTGGATGCAAGAGTGTCAGCGGGAGCGCATATGGCACACTGAAATGCTCTCAGTACTTTCTTAAGCAACGAAGAATTGCATGCTTCTGGGACAATTCAAAGGTGTGAAATGCTTGGGAAACTTAGTCACATACCCCCATATGTCATAACTGCACAGTATTTTGTTCCATGAGCTATCTTTCTAAATACTATGCAAAAGGAAAACCCAGACTCCGTAAAAATGTATATATCCCAGTGGCAACATGAACCTAAGAAAGCACATTTATTGTTGCTGTTTGGTCGCTAAGGCTTGTCCAACTCTATGACCCCATGGACTATAGCCCGCCAGGCTCCTCTGTCCATGGGATTCTCGAGGCAAGCGCAAAAGTGGGCTGCCATTTGCTCCTCCAGGGGATCTTCCTGACCCAGGGATCGAACCCACATCTCCTTCATTAGCAGGCAGACTCTTTACTGCTGAGCCACCAGGGAAGCCCTAAAACCATAGCTTCCGGGGCCAGCTAGGAACATCCCTGGTTTACCTATGACCTCAAAGACCCTGCTGGCAAATGGTACTTGTTTCCTACATTGCATTGACAAAGAGCAAAGTAATGATGAGAATTAAGTAATAGAAAAATATAAAAAAAGGAATAAATGCTGAAAAGTTTCAATTTCATTAGGTCAAATTTAGAAATGTATATTCTAACAAGAAAACTTTCATTTTCTGCCATAGAATTCCATGCAGTGTAGTGGTTTCTTACTCTGTTTTTGTCCTTTTTCTAATTTCTTAAATTTTTGGTCTCTTTCGTAACATTTAATTTTGATAGAAATTTAAATTCAACAGAAAAGTTGTCAGGAATAGTTCCCAAATTCCTTTCACTTAGATTTATATACATACGTATATTTTGCTCCCATTGCTTCATTATTTCTAAAAACATAAACATTTTCTTACACAACCATAGTACAATTACCACAATTAGAAGATTTAACATTGACAAAATACTCTTATCATTACTCTATATTTAATATGAAAGGCACTTAAGTCACTATGCTTTATTATAAAAGCATCTTTCTTTATATAGCACAAATTTTGGCATAAAATATTTTCATGGTACTATTTTGTAAGAAAGTAAGTGAAACCAAGCATGCAATGCTATTTTCTTACCTGCTGATGCGTCAGTTGTTTCATAGTTTATTAGAAAGCCTTCATAAGCAAGGTCAGAGTCAGCCACAAATGTAAGCATTAATGAGTTGTCATTACTGGTAAGAGAGGGCGGAATGGATTTTCCACAATATCTATTTGGAACCAAGAAAGAAAACAGATTTAAAAACTTTCAGGATGCTCAAAATGACATACCCCAAATTCAGTTCAGTTCAGTCGCTCAGTCATGGCCGACTCTTTGCGACCCCAAGAATCGCAGCACGCCAGGCCTCCCTGTCCATCACCAACTCCCGAAGTTCACTCAGATTCATGTTCATCGAGTCAGTGATGCCATCCAGCCATCTCATCCTCTGTCATTCCCTTCTTCTCCTGCTCCCAATCCCTCCCAGCATCAGAGTCTTTTCCAATGAGTCAACACTTCGCATGAGGTGGCCAAAGTACTGCAGTTTCAGCTTTAGCATCATTCCTTCCAAAGAAATCCCAGGGCTGATCTCCTTCAGAATGGACTGGTTGGATCTCCTTGCAGTCCAAGGGACTCTCAAGAGTCTTCTCCAACACCACAGTTCAAAAGCATCAATTCTTTGGCACTCAGCCTTCTTCACAGTCCAACTCTCACATCCATACATGACCACAGGAAAAACCATAGCCTTGACTAGACGGACCTTAGTCGGCAGAGTAATGTCTCTGCTTTTGAATATGCTATCTAGGTTTCTCATAACTTTTCTTCCAAGGAGTAAGTGTCTTTTAATTTCACGGCTGCAGTCACCATCTGCAGTGATTTTGGGGCCCAAAAAAATAAAGTCTGACACTGTTTCCACTGTTACCCCATCTATTTCCCATGAAGTGATGGGACCGGATGCCATGATCTTTGTTTTCTGAATGTTGAGCTTTAAGCCACCTTTTTCACTCTCCTCTTTCACTTTCATCCAGAGGCTTTTTAGCTTCTCTTCACTTTCTGCCATAAGGGTGGTGTCATCTGCATATCTGAGGTTATTGATATTTCTCCCGGCAATCTTGATTCCAGCTTGTGTTTCTTCCAGTCCAGTGTTTGTCATGATGTACTCTGCATAGAAGTTAAATAAGGAGGGTGACAATATACAGCCTTGATGTACTCCTTTTCCTATTTGGAACCAGTCTGTTGTTCCATGTCCAGTTCTAACTGTTGCTTCCTGACCTGCATACAGGTTTCTCAAGAGGCAGGTCAGGTGGTCTGGTATTCCCATCTCTTTCAGAATTTTCCACAGTTTATTGTGATCCACACAGTCAAAGGCTTTGGCATAGTCAATAAAGCAGAAATAGATGTTTTTCTGGAACTCTCTTGCTTTTCCCATGATCCAGTGGATGTTGGCAATTTGATCTCTGGTTCCTCTGCCTTTTCTAAAACCAGCTTGAACATCAGAAGTTCACGGTTCACGTATTGCTGAAGCCTAGCTTGGATAATTTTAAGCATTACTTTACTAGCACGTGAGATGAGTGCAATTGTGCGGTAGTTTGAGCATTCTTTGGCATTGTGTTTCTTTGGGATTGGAATGAAAACTGAGCTTTTCCAGTCCTGTGGCCACTGCTGAGTTTTCCAAATTTGCTGGCATATTGAGTGCAGCACTTTCACAGCATCATGTTTCAGGATTTGAAACAGTTCAACTGGAATTCCATCACCTCCTCTAGCTTTGTTTGTAGTGATGCTTTCTAAGGCCCACTTGACTTCACATTCCAGGATTTCTGGCTCTAGATGAGTGATCACACCATTGTGATTATCTGGGTTGTGAAGATCTTTTTTTTACAGTTCTTCTGTGTATTCTTGCCATCTCTTCTTAATATCTTCTGCTTCTGTTAGGTCCATACCATTTCTGTCCTTTATCGAGCTCATCTTTGCATGAAATGTTCTCTTGCTATCTCTAATATTCTTAAAGAGATCTCTAGTCTTTCCCATTCTGTTGTTTTCCTCTATTTCTTTGCATTGATTGCTAAAGAAGGCTTTCTTATCTCTTCTTGCTATTCTTTGGAACTCTGCATTCAGAGTTCCAAATTAGGACATGTTAAAAAAACACAATAATAATATCCCATATTAACCTTAAAAAACAAATTTATTTCAAGCACAAAGCATACACAAAGTTGCTAAAGATCATCCAAACTCACAGTTACTTCCTTTAGATGGTTTTATGACATGTCATACAACATAATTTTAATGAAATTAGAAATTCTGAGCTACAGTAGGTCACCATATCGCACATTAATGAACTTATTAATAAAAATATAGTAAACGTACTTATACAACAAAGGAATATCATGTATTATAAACTCATAGCACAGACTCTAGAGTCAGCTCTATCCCTTAGAGGCTTTATGATTTTGGACAGATGTCTCAGTTTTCCCATCTATAAAATGGGGATGGTGATATGACCTACTTCAAAGAGTGGTCCTGAGAATTTTATGAGTTAATAGACCATATATAAGGAACTTAGAACAGTGTCTAGAATAGTTAGCCTTATGCAGGTGAACTCTACTCTCTTTACAACACTGGTCCATGCAGAGGTAAGAGTTTGATTGCTAATCCATGTCAAATTTTTGCTGAAGAAAGCAATTTTTACTCAGAAAAACTATTCTGTAAGACATCATGTTGTGAGCTCTTATCTAGAAATACTTGTGAGAGAAGTGACGAGAAAATCAAAATCTCAATTCAAAGAACACTTGGTAAAAGCAAAGGAATGATGGGGGTGGAAATAGAAACCAAAATAAGACAGAGTATTAAACATGGGAAATGGATGAGTTAATTTCTGAGGCAGAAAAAGGGGAAAAAATGGTGTATAATACCATTTCAGTGTAAAAATGATTTAATATCTTAAAGCAAAGGTAGATGAATTAGTATTCTATAAAATGTCTCTCTTCTGAACAACAACAATATTTATATCATTCAGCAAAAAATAGGTAATTTTCAGTGATCAGGAATCAAGTACCAACCATAAAAAGGAAGAAATTTTAAAAGTTTAAAGATTAAGAAAAGGAAGAGCAAAAAAATGAAGAGGGAGAATAAAGTTAGGGGCAAAAATAAGTTTAAGGAAACAATGGATAAGGAAAAAAATGTTTAAATGTTTAAAAAATGGATGAGGAAAAAGAAAATGAAATACAAAAAAAGGGGGAAAAGGGAATCAAGAGATATCTATGTCCAACAAAGACGTAATAACAGGGGCTAGATTTACATAATCTTTTTTTCCGAAACAACTGAAAACCTGGACAAAATAGATAAAAACAACGGTTCTCAAGACACTAGATATCAAGCAGTGAAAGACAATAACTCTTCAGAGACAGGAGACAAGTGAATAACAATGATCAAACTGTTTCTGAGTAACTTAACTGCATCCAAAAACAAAACCCAAGAAGAGTAATACAATAGCGTCTGGTACACAAACACAAAACTGAAAATGTCATCCTATCAAACGTTGTTGTTCAGTCGCTAAGTCGTGTCTGACTGTTTGTGACCCCATGGACTGCAGCACACCAGGCTGCTCATATTCATGTGCATTGAGTCAGTGATGCCATTCAACCATCTCATCCTCTGTTGCCCCCTTCTCCTCCTGCCCTCAATCTTTCCCAGCATCAAAATCTTTTCCAACGAATTGGTAATATCAAGTATTACCAGCTATGAAAAGAAGGAGGAAAGTATAGCCCATAATGAGAAGAAAAATTCATCAACCATAATATACCAAGAAGGACTGAATCAGCAAAGACATCAAAATATTTATAACTGTATCCCACCAATTTAAGATGCTAGAAGGAAAAAATTAATATGTAAAGTAGGGATGTGGAATAAAAGATGGCCTCACATGAATTTCCAGAAGTGAAAATTACAATGTCTATGATGGAAAAATGTACTTGGTAGGATTGAGAGCAGAATAGACACTATAGGAGAAAAGATTGGTGCACTTGAATACAGAGCGATACATACTTTCCAAAATGAAATGCACAAAGACAAACTCAAATAAACAGAGTATCCGTGAGTTGTGGGACAATATCAAGTGGCCTAAGATAGGTGCAATTAGAGTTCCAAGGGCAAAAGAGACTAAAAAAGCATTTCAAGAACTAACAGTTTCAGATTTCATTTAACTATTAACCCTCAGACTAAAGGAACTCAACAAAATATGCTGACTGAGAAAAGTCAGATGAAAAACGAGTACATACAGAATGATTCTGCTTTTATACAATTTCAGATATGCAAACTAACTTACAGTGATAGAAAGCAGTGCAATGATTTCCTGGGGTTGGGGAAGAGGGGCAGAAATGAACACTTATAGAAGGTTTGAAGGCAGGAAGAAGATGTGAGGGTGATGGATATGAGCATTGTTTTGATTTTGGTGATGCCTTCATGGGTATACCCTCATGTCAAAAGGTAATTACTAATGCCCAAGGCTACATAGTAGTGAATAATGATATAGAAAATGTTACTGAGAAGTATGTTGATCTCACTTATTTTTTATAACACAACATGGTAGATTTTAACATATTTTACAGAAGCAGGAACACAAGAAAGCAGGAAACTTTCATGTTAAAAAGCAAAAAAGAAAATATTCTCACCTCCCAAGAGATGTCTGAGAACCAGTGTCATAAACTTCTAGATAGTCCTTTGTGCAATTGTAATGAAACTCCAGATGAAATTCTCTGAATCTCAGATGAATCAGGTGACCAGGCTGGACTATGATGTGCCAGGTACAACTGATGCCATGGGGGTAGATATTTGGATGGCCAGGACTTTGAATGCTTCCAGTTGACTCTGTAAGAACTTTTCCACATGCTGTTGAAACAAAAATAATAATAATTATCCAAATTATTTTTAATTCTGATTAAAATTAGAATCAACAAGCTACCTGGAATTCCAAATAAAATAATCTGATCATAACCTCTTAAAAGGTCAAAAAGGAAATGTTTCCTTTTGTGCCACCTAGGATAACCTAAATTTTTCTCTTATTAATAGGCATCAGTAAACCACTGAGAGGTGCTGATTAGGAAATATATATTTCCTTTGCCTTTAAGTGTACTTTAAAATTTTCACAGCATAGGTGACTACACACCTACAGTATAGATTAATTTTCTATAATAATATATTTCCATTGTTCACTTATTCTGATACAAGTCCCAAGGGCAAAGTAGAAGAATCACTTACCCAAAGCTTCACTGCTAAATTCAGCCACAAAACCATGGTTTTCAGTAGAAGAACTTTTCACGAATATGACATGAAGAGAATTGTACACGGATGTTATAAACGAAGGGATGTCTGTGCCACAATGCTTTTCATTTTCAAGAGAACCCAAAATGGAACTGCTACCAATCTAAGTAAAAAAGATATGTTCAAATTTATTCTCCTAGATATTTATTTTGGAAAACTACTTCAAGAATAATTTTTTAATAAAGTCTGTTAATATAGTAAAAATCAATTTGAGAATATTTTAGTTGCCCTAAAAGGAGATCCAACCAGTCCATTCTGAAGGAGATCAATCCTGGGATTTCTTTGGAAGGAATGATGCTCAAGTTGAAGCTCCAGTACTTTGGACACCTCATGCGAAGAGTTAACCCATTGGAAAAGACTCTGATGCTGGGAGGAATTGGGGGCAGGAGGAGAAGGGGACAACCCAGGATGAGATGGCTGGATGGGATCATTGACTTGATGGACGTGAGTCTGAGTGAACTCCGGGAGATGGTGATGGACAGGGAGGCCTGGCGTGCTGCGATTCATGGGGTCGCAAAGAGTCGGACACGACTGAACTGAACTGAACTGAAAAGAAACTCCATCCCCATCAACAGCCACTCCCCATTCCCCTCAAGCCCCAGCCCCACAAAGCCACTATTCTGTTTTCTATTTCTATGGATTTCCTCTTCTGGACATTTCAAATAAATGGCATCGTACAATATGCAGTCTTTTGTAACTAGTTCCTTTCACTTCGCATAGTGTTTTCAAAGTTCATCCATGTCGTAGTGTGTATCATTACTGCATTTCTTTTAATACCATAAAATATTCCATTGCATGGATAGATCGCATTTTATTAATCCACATATCAATTGATGGACATTTAGGTTGTTTCTACTTTCTGGCTACTATGAATAATGACTGTAGTCATTTAGGTACAACTTTTGTGTAAATGTATATTTCATTTTCCTTCAAGGTATACCTAGAAGTGGAATTGCTGGATCAAATGATAACTCTATGTTTAACTTTTTGCTGCTGCTGCTAAGTTGCTTCAGTCGTGTCCAACTCTGTGCGACCCCATAGACGGCAGCCCACTAGGCTCCCCCGTCCCTGGGTTTCTCTAGGCAAGAATACTGGAGTGGGTTGCCATTTCCTTCTCCAATGCATGAAAGTGAAAAGTGAAAGTGAAGTTGTTCAGTAGTGCCCAACTCTTAGCGACCCCATGGACTGCAGTCTACCAGGCTCCTCCATCCATGGGATTTTCCAAGCAAGAGTACTAGAGTGGGTTGCCATTGCCGTCTCCTTAACTTTTTGAGCAATTGTTTTCCACGACAGCCATACCATTTAAATGTTCACCATTGGTGGGAAATGCGTAAAAGGGTTCCAATTTGAACACTTGTTATTATCTGACTTCTTGATTATAGTCATCCTAGTGGTTATGAAGCAGCATCTCATTGTGGTTTGATTTGCATTTCCCTGATGATTAGTGATGTTGAGTATCTTTTGTATATCTTCTTTATATAAATATATAAATTCATATTCTTTGCCCATTTAAAAATTATTTATTTTTAATTTCAATGAAGTTCAAATTTTTCAGTTTTTCTTTTGTTGTATTTTTTGTGTCAGATGTAAGAAGGCTTTGCCTAACCCCAAATCATAAACACTGACTCCTGTTTTCTTCAAGAATTTCATGATTTTAGCTCCCAAATTTAGGTTGGTGATCCATTTTGAGTTAATTTTTTTGTATGGTGTAAGGAAACGGTCCAGTTTCCTAATTTCATTTGTGCATATTCAACACTACTTGAAAAAACCATTTCTTCCCATTGAAAGTCTTGGTGCTCTTTTCAAAAATCAATTGATCATAAAGATATAGCAATTTATTTCTGGATTTTCTGTTCTGTTCCATTGTTCCATATTTTTATTCTTACTTGAATAATACATGTAATATCCTTACTTGATTATTATAGCACTGTTCAAAGTTTTAAAGTCATAATTATGACTCCTCCAATGTTGCTCTTTTTCAAGAATGCTTCTGCTTATTCTGGTTCCCTTGCATTTCTATAAGATTTTACAATCAACTTATGAGTTTCTGTGAAAATTCCCACTGGGATTTCAGTAGAGACTGAATTGAATCTTTAGATAAATTTAAGTAGTATTGTCATTTTAACAACATTAGTTCTTATAATCCATTAATTTGAGATGTCTTTCTATTTATAGAGGTCTTTAATTTCCTTCCTTTGTCATTTTCAAGAGTATAGATTTTAGATGTCTCTTTAAAGCTATATTCCTCAATGTTTCTTCTTCTTTATGCTATTGGCTGGGAGGGACTGGGGGCAGGAGAAGAAGGGGACGACCGAGGATGAGATGGCTGGATGGCATCACTGACTCTATGAACGCGAGTCTGAGTGAACTCCGGGAGTTGGTGATGGACAGGGAGGCCTGGCGTGCTGCGATTCATGGGGTCGCAAAGAGTCGGACACGACTGAGCGACTGAACTGAACTGAATGCTATTGGAAATGAAACTGTTTCCTTGATTTAATTTTCAAACTGTTCATTGCTAGTGTATAAAAAAGATAGGACTATCATATTTTGATCTTGTATCCCACAACCTGCTGAATTTATTAGTTTTGATATTTTATGAGTATGTGTGTGCATTCCTTAAGATTTTCTATAGACAACACTATCTGTGAATTGAAATAATCATGTTTCTTCCTTTCCATTCTAGATGCATTTTATCTCCTTTCCTTGCTTACTGTCCCAACTAGAATTTCCAGTATAATATTGAAAACACATGGTAAGAATAAACATCTTTGCCTTTTTACTGACGACACAGAGGCAAAGTATTTAGTGTTTTATTATTAAAATTGATGTTAGCTTTATACACTGCTGGATTCATTTAGCTAGAATTTTGTTAAGAATTTTGCATCTATATATTCATAGATGTCCTTTATCAGATTAAGGAAGTTACATTCTGTTCTTGGTTTGTTGAGTATTGTTTCATGAAAAGATACTGAACTTTGTCAAATGCTTTTTATTTGCATCTATTGAGGTAATTAAGTGGGGATTTTCCCCCTTTATCTTATACTGATTATTTTTGGATATATAGCAGCCTTGCATTTCTGGGCTATATAATCCTCTTTATATGCTGCTGGATCCAGCTAGAATTTTGTTGAGGATTTTGCATCTATAAACTAGTTTTGTTTCATGTAACTGAGTGAGAATAACATGACATAATATTTTTAATAACATCTCATCAAATGCAGATATTCAAAAGTGTTTTACTCTCACCTCAATATAATCTGTATCACAGTGGGCAGAACCTCCCATGTCAAAGGCAGTGAAGTTGAGAAGAACCACTTGACTTTGGGGTTGGCGGATGGTCCACACGCAGACTCTTTCTCCTGGATACACATTAGGGTAAAACGGCGAGCGAATGATCCCTTTTCCAGTTAATTCTCCTCCACAAGCTGTGAGTATGAAAACAACGGTAGTATTTGTCCAGAGATAAATGACTGTTGCCCTCAATTTTATTGCAGAGTTTCACTCTGCATAAAGATATAACGCAATGTGACCTTATTATTAGAATTTTCCCCTTACCATTCAAGGACATAGAATAACTAAAATAGTTCAAGAAATGAAAATGTTACAATCATGCAAATGAGACATTTAAAATTAAATTTTCTTACCCACTTGATAAACAGCACTGAAACTAGCTCTGACAACAGAAGCATCCATTTTAAGCCTGATCCAGATACTGTTAGTAATGGATTTAATGTGAGAGAGGGTTTCATTGCCACAGACTTTTCCAAGTAAGCTTTGATCATCTCGAACCTAAAGAGAAAAATAAAAATTGATCTGTAATCCTAATCAAGAAATCTAATCAACAAAGAAAAAGAATAAAAAAAGAAAATGAGCACAAATAGAAAAAATTTAAAATGACAAAGGTGATACAAACACACAGATTCTGAAAAACTTGTATAATAATTTTAGGTACAACACTATGTTAATATAGTTGAATGTTTGAAATGTTTATCCCCAGAAAAATCTAAATTACTAAAGTTATCTCAAGAAAGAGAAAAATAAAATCTGAGTGATAATAAGGCATGGATAAAACTGAAAACATTACATATAATTAGTTTCCCCCCAAAATAACCTTCTAGAAGATGCTCTACCTAGTAAATTAAATTAGGCATTAAAGGAAAAGACAATTCCCATACATAATTTGTTCTAAAGAACCCTCAAACATGGAACAATTCCCAAATAATTATTCTCAGAATCATCTCACCAAAGCCCAACACAGATAATACAAAGGAAAACTATGAGGAGATCTCATCTATTAATATAGATACAAAAATCCTAAACACAGTTCAAGAAAAGTGAATTCACTCTTTGTAGGCTTATGTATCAAAACAAACATGAGGATAAGCATGACGCAAGGACTATTAGAAATTATAAATTAAACTTGCCAATAGATCCAATAAGCTAAACTGTTTTATCTCTATAGATGGCAAGAAGTGTCAGCATTTCTATTTATTAGAAGCAAAACTCTTAGAAAGTCAGGAGCAAAAAGAAATGTCCTTCATATAATAAAGACCACCTATTTTAAATCAACAGTCAGTATCTTATAGTGTGGTGGCCATTAATCTGGTCTACGGAGTCGTAAACTGGACTCAATTCCCACCTCTGTTGCTGACAAACCTCCACACTTAATAACTTCGAACAAGTTACTAAATCTAAGCCAGACTCAAGGAGCTGGATCAAATAGATGAAACCAACCTGTGAATTCCTTAGCAAAATGCCTAGTACTAGAAAAAGTGGACTAAAGAATAACTGCTGCTATTCTTGACCTTTCAGAAGTTTCTCACTCAAATCAGGAATTCTTCTATGAATATACATCACTACTTTTGTTCTACAGAATTCTTTTGGAAGAGCTAGCTGTCCAAACATAGCTCCATCTCCACAGCTAACATTATCAAGGTATTGACAAACACCAGCACCTGTGACATAACTGTGAAAGAGTCACCACTCACAGAAGTGCACAACAAGCAAGTGCATTTTTTTCCCCCAAAAAGCATGACTGTCATGTTTGAGAATGTAGAGCGTGCTGATATTGCTTAACACAATGGTTCACCATATGTACCTCAATTAAACTTTCTGGAAATCTGTGAAGGCAATTTTTGGCTTTGTTTTAATTACTAGCATGAAGGTGGTTGGGGTGCTATTGACATTTAGTGGCTGGGGAGTGGAGATATGAAACACCCTGAAATGTGAGAGACAGTCACACACAACAAGGGTTCTCCTGTGTCCTGTGTGTCCTTCATTGCAGTGATAATTATAAATGTAAAATCTACCTCTATTTTATATACCAGATGCAAAATACTTCTGCTCAGTTCTAATATGTACCAGATTTTCCAGGATTACAAGTAGAATGTAAATCAAAAGAAGTTATTTTTTATTCCTGGAAATCTGTCAAAAATTGGTCACCATTTCAGAAAATTCATCTCCAACCCACATGGCCATGTCAGCTTGCATTTTTAGTGTAGCATTCATATGGTTCAGGGAGCAAACAATTTATGACTTCACTCTGTCTTCAAGTGCAGCTTGCCCAGGCTTTTAACACACTGACATAATTTCTTTTACTTTGCTTTATTTCTCCTAAATCTTACTCTTACAGATGTATTTACATAATGTATGTATACAATGTGAACTGATATCATCTATGAATTTCATTTCAGAATAGTATGAGTCACACTGGAAGGTCTTGAAGTGTAGAGAACCACTGACTTAACCAAATACTCTGAACTCCCACAGAAAATTAGGGAATATCTCAGCAGAAATAACTTTTAAACTGAAAATTGAAAGAATATCCAGGTCAAGGGGAATGGACAGTAAAGGGAAGAGCTTACAAGTACGATAGCCAAAGATGGTGGAGATATGGTAACATGTTACTCCCATCCTTAGCTGGTGGGAGTATAAATTTCTGGAAAGTAACTAGACAAATGTATCAAGAGTCTTGGAAATGTTCATAGTTTTGGACCTGGTAACTTCACTTCTAACACTCTGTCATAAGGAAATCATTCAAGATTCAGACAAAGACACACAAGGTTCCACATCAATATGCTCTATAAACATAAGAATCGAAAATATTCCAAATGTCTAATAATAGGAGGGTGATTAAATAAATCATGGTACAGCCATATGATAAAGTCTTACACAGATGTTGGAAATTGCATGCCTTTCCACTGACTCATCCCAAACCAGTTCCTTTCTGTGAGCTGTAACGTAAATTTCACATACTGCCATTAATTTATGTTATATAGGTCTCCAACCAAACAGCAGATTTCTTAGGGAAGAGAAAATTCCTGTACCACCTTCGTCTTCTAACACGAAACTCTGCTAATAGGTATCTGATGGACGCTTGCTGGTTCATTAATTTTAAGGCGTGGTATGATGGTTCAGTTTTTGTTAGAGACATACTACAGTGCCTAGAAACCAGAAAGCATGAACACAGAGTAAGAGAGCTTCCTGTTCTGGAATCCTCCAGGGTGCCATTCGCTTCTGCTAAGACTGCAGCGAATGTCTCTCTCTTCTCTTTTGCCCATTAGAAGATGACAAGGCGGAAGAAAAACAGCCAAATAGCAGCAGAGCTAGCTAAAGTGGGCCATTCCCCTGGGCCTCACTAATGAAATTCAAGGACTTCAGCAAGGAGAAAGGCAGTTACAGCCCAAATGTTTTCAGAGGAACTTATAGGGCTCAAGGGCTTTAAACCTAGAAGGTACAATTGATTTTGGCTATGTTTCTCTCTCTCTCTGTGGAAATGAAACCTTATTAATTCTGAAAGTCTGTATTCTCCTTGGATCCTAGGCATGGCGATAATATAACCACAACCCTGAATGCTCTAGAGTGATACTAAATGCACATCCTGCATTCAGTATCAGAGGACTTGTGAATTTGCACATCACAAAAATCTCTTTCTTTTGTGCTTGTGCAAGGGGACAGAATGCATTATTTTTCTAATTACTCACATCCCTCCAGAAAGTTTGGAGCTTTCTTTCTTTTTCTTTCTCTTCCTTCCTTCCTTTTTTATTATTGACTGTGCTGGGTCTTTGTTGATGCATCTGGGCTTTCTCTAGTTGTTGCAAGCAGGGGCTACTCTCTAGTTGCAGTGGACAGGCTTCTCACGGAAGTGGCTTTTCTTGTTGTGGAGCACAGGCTCTAGGACACGTGGGCTCACTAGTTGTGGTTCCCAGGCTCTAGAGCACAGGCTCCGGAGAAGGTGATGGCACCCCACTCCAGTCCTCTTGCCTGGAAAATCCCATGGACAGAGGAGCCTGGTAGGCTGCAGTCCATGGGGTCGCAAAGAGTCGGACACGACTGAGCAACTTCACTTTCACTTTTCACTTTCATGCACTGGAGAAGGAAATGGCAACCTACTCCAGTATTCTTGCCTGGAGAATCCCAGGGACAGGGGAGCCTGGTGGGCTGTCGTCTGTGGGGTTGCACAGAGTCGGACATGACTGAAGTGACTTAGCAGCAGCAGAGCACAGGCTCAACAGCTGTGGCTCATTGGCTTACTGCTCTGTGGCATGTGGGATATTTCTGAATCAGGGATCTAACCCACATCTCCTTCATTGGCAGGAGAATTCTTTACCACTGAGTCACCAGGAAAGCCCCTGGAGTTTCCTTGATGGTCTTGATTTCCATAGCTCCTCTTCTCACTCACTGCTCTCCATCTCACTAGTCCCGTGGGGTCTGTGATCTCCACATAAGCACACAACTCCTCTACACACAGGAAGGATTTATGCCATACAATCCCTTGAAACTCCAAACCTAGGTGGTTCTACCATCTCAGTCTATTCCCTGGCTCCCATCATGCCAATGGGTAGAACTATTTTCACCTAACAATAGCATATTTTATCACTTCATTAAAAAGCATCAGGATGACAAAGCAATTTTGGAAAAACTGTGCGGACAACAAAAGTGCTAAGAAACCAGCCAAATGTTTCTAGTCTCTGCCAAAACTCCAAATCCAATATGCTAAGAATGCAAGTTACTGGACATCGCCTGATGTCCTCTTTCTTTCTGCCATCTCTGGAAAGACACTTCTTTGAACTAAAATTGATTTCAACCTGTGCTTCACTAGAAAATGGTGCTACTCTGGTGTAGCTGCTTGCTGCAGCTGCCTTCCAGCTTCATTTGTCAGAGGTCTTACTCTTTCTCTGTCATTTGGGTTTATGTCCTTAAGGACTTTTCTGTGAATCACCACAGTCATGAGGCTCTGACCAACACATCCCTTTGAGCGTACTCAGTGAACTGAGGCAGACGGGAAGTCACGGACCTCCCTCACCCAATTCTGAGGCTGGAGCTGAACAGCTCTGCTGCCTGACAAAGAGCAAAAAGAGGTCCTTTGTGAATCTGAAGTCATCCCAAGACCTGTGGGGAGTGGGGAGATCTGTGCAGGGCCCAGCCAGGAGCAGTGGGAGTGGAGGAGAGGAAGGAGGGAGGGAGGAGGTGATGAGGGGTTCAGAGGGAAGACCGGTCTTCAGTGTTCCAGCTGACTGTGCTTTCCCCCTTCCCCACTAATTTTATTATTTCTTTAAAATCTTAAAGATTTTATCTTATTTTGATATGTAGCACTTTCTTTTTACTTTCTACGTTGTCTTTCATTTCACTTTCTATTTCCTTCCTTAACCCAGTAATTACTCAGGAGAGTGTTTATAGCTTTTCAAGAAGTCAGACATTTAAATCTTTTAGCAGTTATTTCTACTTGCATCTCATTATACAGAGATGTACAATTTCTGCATTGTGATTTGCTGGGATTGGCAAGAGGTCTAAAATATGATTAATCTGTCAATCAGTGAGACTTGTAGAATGGGTACCCATGCCCTAGATTTCAGAAGCCAAATTTAGTGTTACTTACTTCTCCCCGTCTTATTAATCATAGTTTGTTTTTGTTTTTCTTTCTTCTTCTAAGAAGGAACAACTTCCCCAGAAGCCTCCTGTTTCCCCAGAAGGCTCCTTTCCTCCCCCTTCCCTTTCCTGTCTTGGTGGCGAGGGAACAGATGATATGGGATGGGTCAGGAGATCTAGTGAGGTGAACAGTTGCATTCATTTCCTTCCATACCCCATTTCAAGCCCTGCCGGCAGCATCACACAAGCTTCTGAGATTATTATTCAGCCTAGTACTTGCATTCTCTGGGATTAAAATTAAACTTTCATTACTACCTTATGTGTCCTTCACTCAGACTTCTGATGACTTACATCACTTATGGAATATTAATTAGGTGCTGCTTTTTATTCTGGAAAGACAGTTCTGTCACATTTGTTGAACTAGTCTCTGCAATTTAAAAGCTCTCTTAACAAAACAGGCAGACTAACAGTTGATCTATTCTTGCTGTACTTATTCTTTTGTTACGAGCCACATCACATTACCCATGGGTAATATACATTTTTAGAAGTGGAAACTTTAGCTGAGAGAGTGATATAAGTCCAAGAATTAAAATATAAATGTGCGTTTCTTGTTTTAAAAAGAAGAAAGATATGCTATACTGAATGTGGCAATACCACATTTATGATCCTTTGCAGTTAAATTTTATTCTCAAATAAATGTTTATGGAGCTTTCTTACTGAACACAAAGTTTTTCCAAACCACACTACATGGGAAAGAGGCATACTAGAGACTGACATTTTAATCTACGTTTAAAGGACATATTCACATGGCAACAAGAAATCTGGAGTTACAAAATGAGAAGATTTGGGATTCTTAGAAATACATCTCAGTTTAGTTTAGTTCAGTCACTCAGTCGTGTCCAACTCTTTGTGACCCCATGAACTGCAGCCCATCAGGCCTCTCTGTCCATCACCAACTCCTGGAGTTTATTCAAACTTATGTCCATTGAGTCAGTGATGCCATCCAACCATCTCATCCTCTGTTGTCCCCTTCTTCTCCTGCCTTCAATCTTTTCCAGCATCTATTCCCACTCATGGAAAAAGTAAGAGAGTTCCAGAAAAACATCTATTTCTGCTTTATTGACTATGCCAAAGCCTTTGACTGTGTGGATCACAATAAACTGTAGAAAATTCTGAAAGAGATGGGAATACCAGACCACCTGACCTGCCTCTTGAGAAATCTGTATGCAGGTCAGGAAGCAACAGTTAGAGCTAGACATGGAACAACAGACTGGTTCCAAATAGGAAAAGGAGTACGTCAAGGCTGTATATTGTCACCCTGCTTATTTAACTTCTATGCAGAGTACATCATGAGAAATGCTGGACTGGAAGAAGCACAAGCTGGAATCAAGACTGCCGGGAGAAATATCAATAACCTCAGATATGCAGATGACACCACCCTTACGGCAGAAAGTGAAGAGGAGCTAAAAAGCCTCTTGATGAAAGTGAAAGAGGAGAGTGAAAAAGTTGGCTTAAAGCTCAACATTCAGAAAACGAAGATCATGGCATCCGGTCCCATCACTTCATGGGAAATAGATGGGGAAACAGTGGAAACAGTGGCAGACTTTATTTTTCTGGGCTCCAAAATCACTGCAGATGGTGACTGCAGCCATGAAATTAAAAGACGCTTACTCCTTGGAAGAAAAGTTATGACCAACCTAGATAGTATATTCAAAAGCAGAGACATTACTTTGCCGACTAAGGTCCGTCTAGTCAAGGCTATGGTTTTTCCTGTGGTCATGTATGGATGTGAGAGTTGGACTGTGAAGAAGGCTGAGCGCTGAAGAATTGATGCATTTGAACTGCGGTGTTGAAGACTCTTGAGAGTCCCTTGGACTGCAAGGAGATCCAACCAGTCTATTCTGAAGGAGATCAACCCTGGGATTTCTTTGGAAGGAATGATGCTAAAGCTGAAGCTCCAGTACTTTGCACACCTCATGCGAAGAGTTGACTCATTGGAAAAGACTCTGATGCTGGGAGGGATTGGGGGCAGGAGGAAAAGGGGACGACAGAGGATGAGATGGCTTGATGGCATCACGGACTCGATGGACGTGAGTCTGAGTGAACTCCGGGAGTTGGTGATGGACAGGGAGGCCTGGCGTGCTGCGATTCATGGAGTCACAGAGAGTCAGACACAACTGAGCAACTGAATTCAACTGAACTGATTCCCACTCAGAAGACTTCCTATAATCATTCTGCCACACCTATCTAGAATTACTTTTCTGTTCTTCATCCTTTCTAAAATGTTGGGGGTGGGGGTGGTCCTTCTCTCTCTTACAGATAGAGTTAATAAATGGCAAAATCATCCTTCCTCCAAATCAGCAATATATCTTAAATACTACACTTCTTTGTTTATTCCTTTGATTAAACATGTCATTTTGAGGTACACTTTTTAAAACTAAAACCAGCATTTAGGAGAATGATATACTGAGTCATAATAATGTCATTTGAATTTGGTTCCAGTATCACTTTACCCACTGTCTAAAGCATGTGAAAAGTGTTGGATATACTTTTCCTAAAAGGGCTTAGTTCACAAATTTTCCCAGTAGATAGATATGATTAAAGGTCAGAACTTTGATCTAAGTCAATATACATCTGTCTAGACGACTACATGTAGGTACAGCTAAATCCTGTTCCAACAATAACCAGCATTTGACCTTTGTGATCTCAATTTTCTCATTTATAAAATTAAGGATTTTTATTAAATGACTTCTGCGACCCTGCTGGTGCTAAAGTTCTATAAATCAATTGGCTCTATTTCTGTAGGACAGTCAAGGTTATATAGAAAAGTCTATTTAATTATTCAAATCACTGTATATGACCTGTCCTTCTGACAACAAAGTTCTTTTATTTTTTCCATCAACAACACTTGAGGGACATTTGCTCAAGACTCTGTGGTTATTAGTGCACATTAGAATGTTGATACTTCAGTGGCCAACTATAAAAGGGTCTCATCCGATGTCTCTGAACTAATGTGTTCAAGGCAGGAGTCAGAAATCTGACCTGAGAAAGATCTGCATTTGTAATGTTTTTAAGTCTTCAAGCTTCTTTTTTAATTTATTTCCTTGGTTTATCCTTATAAAGTGTAGGAGGAAAAGCAGGGCATCTTACAGAAGTAGGAACTCAAGTATGTAGATAAAGAATTGTCCAAGGCTTCACTAGTGGCTCAGATGGTAAAGAATCTGCCTGCAATGCAGGAGACCTGGATTCAGTCCACCTGGAAAAGGGAATGGCTACCCACTCCAGTATTCTTACCTGGAGAATTCCATGGATAGAGGAGATTGGCAGGCTAAGAGTTGGACACAACTGAGCGACTACCAGTTTCTGTATACAGTCATCACAAGACTGAACTAAAATAAGAACTTAACAGTGTTGGGCGGAGATGGTGGAATAGAAAGACCCAGAGCTCAGTTCTTCCAGTGGGGACACCAAATTTACAACTATTTACAGAGCAGCTATCAATGAGAACAACCTGAAGACTAGCAGAAGAGATTTCCAACTAAATATGTAAATAAGGAACCATAATGAGACAGGCAGGAATGGCAGAGATGCAATAAGTCAAGACCCATAACACCAGGTAGGTGGCCCACAAATGGGAAGATAATCACAGTTGCAGAAAGCTTCCCCCAGGGAGTAAGGGCGTCCAGCACAGTAAGTACTCTCTAAGTGTGAACTATTTTTACTATTCTTCAATTAAAAAAAAAAGATGTTGGAAATTTAGTTTTTATTTATATAACAATGCCTAAAATTGCCTCATAATGAAAAACTCTGATGTACTTTATGTGGGACTTTAGAAAACATAACATGACTGAATATACACATTTACCATCTGAGTTTAAAACTTCTAGATTTAAAATAGATTATTGTGGTTTCATTGTCAATGTACTTGTTCATTATTGAGTTAAGTCTAGATCTTATGCATTTGCTTCCTCTCTCTACATGTGGAGGAAGGAAGATGGTAAGAGGTTACTTGGGTTTTTCCTGGAAAAGTGAATTGGTCTAACTTACATGGGCAAACATAATTGTCAATGCCTCCCTAAGTTTATTGAAAATGATTGTACCCAACAGAAAGTATTTTGTTTCTCTTACTCAACACTCTAATTTGTGGCTTGACCAGTAGTTAAGCAAGTGAAATACCAGATGAGGCAAACAAAAGCTGCCTTTTTGTCTCAGATAGTCTTCTTATTACATCCATTATACACATTTAAATCAGAGTTAAAGTTTTCAGTAGGAGGGCAAGCAGAACTGATGAAGAAAAAAAATCTCTAAACTCTAAAACAAAGATTATTCCATGCTTTCAGTTAACTCTCTGCCACTGACTATCTAGCTCACCCAGGCAAATCCTTTCACTTTTCTGGGGTGAGTTCCCTCCCATATAAAACTGTCCTGTACAATCTCTGAATTCTGTATCCTATTAGTAAATGCTATTAGTTTTACTCATTTTCATTCACCCTGGTTATTAGGGCTCAGTTTAGTAGCTTGTGGGCTTCCCTGGTGGCTCAGACAGTAAAGAATCTGCCTCCAATGCAGGAAACCCAGGTTTGATCCCTGGGTCAGGAAAATCCCTTAGAGAAGGGAATGGCTACCCACTCCAGTATTCTTATCTGGAGAATTCCATGGACAGGGGAGCCTGCTGGGCTATAGTCCATGGGGTCACAAAGTGTCAGACATGACTGAGTGACTAACACTTAATAGCTTGTAATTTAGCACTACTATGAATTTCTAGTCTCAGTTTTCATTTTTGTCCTTTGCTATTCTATTATCCATCTCCTGTTTCACCATCTGTAGATCTATTTTTGGCAAATTCTTTCATATTCTCTAGAACAGGTGTTAGACCTTAGCCTGCAACAAAATCAGCTGGTTGGACTGGGGGGCAGGGGAATCTGTTAAAGCACAGATTGCTGAGCTGATTCCCTAGAGGTTCTGATTCAGGAAGCCTGGGACAGGACACAGGATTATACTACTTAACATCCAGATCATCCAGGTGATCTGGGCGCTATAGACCCAACAACCATTTGAAGACCTCGGCTCTACAGAATATAAAAAAATGTTGACAGACATTATCTAAGGGTCACTCAGTAGCAAAGGTTACCTCAATGTAACTATGAGAACAGCCACTTTGGCCTTCCAGCTCCACGACGGTAAAGTTGACCTGTATTTTCTCTCCCGGGGGCTGCTTTATGGTGTAGATGCATTGTCTGTCCTGCATGAAAGGTCCAGGCAAGTCGGCAAAGAGAAGACCCTCTGGGTCTGTGTAGTTCCCTCCACATTGCAGGTCCGCTAAGGACAGCACAGAAGAGAAGGGAAAGGTCATGCAGACAGACATGAGACACAATTTTTAAAAATTATACACACATACATACCATCATACACCCACTCTATTCACCCTGAACAGACTTACACTTTTCATTACAAGATTTTTCAGCTTGACATGTACTTTTGGGACAGCCTAAAAAAATGGCTATAGAAATGTGTGATCTAACTTTCAATCTGACATTCTCTTAGATAAATTGCTTTTCAAATGCATTTATGCTTTCCTGCATGCCAAAGAGATTTGAGGCAGTTTATAAAACACATGTAACAAAATAAAATATATAACTAGAAAAATGAAACAGATTAAAGGAATAATGAATATAGAATAGCAAGATATGGTTGGTGGCAGGGTGGGGTGGGGGAAGTTGGTATGCACAGAAAACAGGTATGGGCTACAGAAATTATAGAAAGTCAGCAGCAGATTCAGCCTGAAGCCAAAATAAATGAGGAAAGAAGACTAGTGAAAAGATGTTTCTTGTTATCTTCCCTGATATTGAGACTTAAAAGGTGTTTCTCTTGTGAATTCTCATCAGGGCACAATGATGTATGTGAAGAACAAAATCCTCTACAGACCTAAAATAAAAAACAAAATGATGGAGCATTTCACTGTTTTTTTTGTTGGTTTGCTTTAAGGTATCAATGCCAGTTAAAGGTAAAATAGTTATAAATCTGACATATCTCAAGAGAGACTGCATTTCCCTTTTGTTTCTCCCAACAATGCACCCAATAACAGCTAAGGAACTAATGTATGAATTATTTGATTTTAGGGGCCTCACACATATTTACCATAATGCGGATCCCAGAATTTAGGGGCAAGGGAATATTATAGCATTAATAATAGAACACTGGGAAAACAAAGAAATTTGTAGCAATGAGAGAAATATTTATAAACACACATAATCAGTATGAGTAAGCCATCCTCAGCCTCACAGTAAAATACAGAACAGCTATGAGCATAGCACTGTTCTTCAAGTTGATATTAAGCTCCCAGTCATCAAGGTACTTACAAGGTGATGTCAAGTAGGTGATAAGAAACCCTTGGTCATTAATCTGGTTGTCGGAATGGAAATGAATCCTGGCAAAGGGACCCGTAGTCTGGAGTGGGGGTGCAGAGAGAGTGGTGCAGAATTTCCCAAGAACAGGGTCCTGATGCAAAGGACCATCTCGAATCTAAAACAAAAGGAGTCATTACGTTCAAAGTGGTCAGATTTTAACAAGCCTAGCCATTTTGTACATTAACTTTAGAAAACTCATCTTTTTTTTTTTTTTTTGACTTATTTATTTTTTTTTACTTTACAATACTGTATTGGTTTTGCCATACATTGACATGAATCCACCACGGGTGTACATGAGTTCCCAATCCTGAACCCCCCTCCCACCTCCCTCCCCATATCATCTCTCTGGGTCATCCCAGTGCACCAGCCCCAAGCATCCTGTATCCTGTATCAAACCTAGACTGGTGATTCGTTTCTTACATGATAGTATACATGTTTCAATGCCATTCTCCCAAATCATCCCACCCTCTCCCTCTCCCACAGAGTCCAAAAGTCTGTCCAATACATCTGTGTCTCTTGCTGTGTCTTTTAAGTGATGGCTCTGGGAGGTTCTCCTGTCACCTGTGAATCCAGCACACAGTTGGGGTTCAGGGAAGGGTAATCTCCTCCCATCATTCAGATGCCTTACATTCACTCTGAATTTTAACTCTGAGGCTAAATGTATACTCTGAATTTGTCTCATGAAAAATTTTCAATATTTTCTTTCCTAGGTTTCCCCCAACTTGAGGTGTTTGGTTTCTTTTCATTGCTCATTCATTCATTTATGGTTATGCCATGCAGCTTGTGGGATCTTAGTTCCTGGACCAGGGATGAACCCTCTGCAACAAAAGCACCAGGTCCTAACCACTGAGATGCCAGGGGACTCTCCAGATGTTCATTTTGAAATGATAAATTTGTAATGATCAAGAAGAAGAAATGAATATAAGCAAAGAAAACAGAAGAAGAAGGAATGCCAACAATATCCACTGACGCACAGCTTGGTCTAAATACTCAGGAGGATCAGACATGGGAAAGGAAGTAATGTGAGATTAGATGCAACATAAAAACAGTTTTGTGAATTTAAAAAGTGAAACTTTTAATAGTAACTAAGTACTGCACTAATGATGACTGACCTTAGCAAATCTTTTCACTGGCTGGGTCTTAATCTCTTAAATAATCATGCCAGCCATTCTACAATCCTGTTGTAATTGCAAATCCTGTACTGCACAGAACACCAGGGCACCAATGAACCAAATCATATTTTAATATGACCGATCTTGTCCACTCAAATTATTTATTCTACTGGTAGCGAAGTTATAGGGCAGCATTACTTTATTCCAGTAATTTAACTAGTTCCTTGAGAAATGAGAGGCATTTCAATATTATTGGAATGATTGGTCTTTTCCATTACATGCATATCCAGGAATTAACATGTAGGAATGAAAAAACTGTCTCTAATTTGATATTAATAGGATATAATGAAATTAACTTCCAAAAAATTTACTTTAATGTCAACATCTACAGGATTATCTTGCCAAGATTTTCCAGTCATTCCCAAAGGCTTCAAATCCATTCAGTTCAGTTCAGTTGCTCAGTTGTGTCCGACTCTTCGCGACCCCATGAATCGCAGCACACCAGGCCTCCCTGTCCATCACCAACTCCCGGAGTTCACTCAGACTCATGATGATGTCCATCGAGTCCATGATGCCATCCAGCCATCTCATCCTCAGTTGTCCCCTTCTCCTCCTGCCCCCAATCCCTCCCAGCATCAGAGTCTTTTCCAATGAGTCAACTCTTTGCATGAGGTGTGCGAAGTACTGGAGCTTCAGCTTTAGCATCATTCCTTCCAAAGTAATCCCAGGGTTGATCTCCTTCAGAATGGAATGGTTGGATCTCCTTGCAGTCCAAGGGACTCTCAAGAGTCTTCTACAACACCACAGTTCAAAAGCATCAATTCTTTGGCGCTCAGCCTTCTTCACAGTCCAACTCTCACATCCATACATGACCACAGGAAAAACCATAGCCTTGACTAGACGGACCTTAGTCGGCAAAGTAATGTCTCTGCTTTTGAATATACTATCTAGGTTGGTCATAACTTTTCTTCCAAGGAGTAAGCGTCTTTTAATTTCATGGCTGCAGTCACCATCTGCAGTGATTTTGGAGCCCAGAAAAATAAAGTCTGACACTATTTCTACTGTTTCACCATCTATTTCCCATGAAGTGATGGGACTGGATGCCATGATCTTCGTTTTCTGAATGTTGAGCTTTAAGCCAACTTTTTCACTCTCCTCCTTCTCTTTCATCAAGAGGCTTTTTAGCTCCTCTTCACTTTCTGCCATAAGGGTGGTGTCATCTGCATATCTGAGGTGATTGATATTTCTCCTGGCAGTCTTGATTCCAGCTTGTGTTTCTTCCAGTCCAGTGTTTCTCATGATGTACTCTGCATAGAAGTTAAATAAGCAGGGTGACAATATACAGCCTTGATGTACTCCTTTTCCTATTTGGAACCAGTCTGTTGTTCCATGTCTAGTTCTAACTGTTGCTTCCTGACCTGCATACAGGTTTCTCAAGAGGCAGGTCAGGTGGTCTGGTATTCCCATCTCTCTCAGAATTTTATTTATTTATCACAGTTTATTGTGATCCACACAGTCAAAGGCTTTGGCATAGTCAATAAAGCAGAAATAGATGTTTTTCTGGGACTCTCTTGCTTTTTCCATGATCCAGCGGATGTTGGCAATTTGATCTCTGGTTCCTCTGCCTTTTCTAAAACCAGCTTGAACATCAGGGAGTTCACGGTTCATGTATTGCTGAAGTCTGGCTTGGAGAATTTTGAGCATGACTTTACTAGCATGTGAGATGAGTACAATCATGCGGTAGTTTGAACATTCTTTGGCGTTGCCTTTCTTTGGAATTGGAATGAAAACCTACCTTTTCCAGTCCTGTGGCCACTGCTGAGTTTTCCAAATTTGCTGGCATATTGAGTGCAGCATTTTCACAGCATCATCTTTCAGGATTTGAAATAGCTCACCTGGAATTCCATCACCTCCACTAGCTTTGTTCATAGTGATGCTTTCTAAGGCCCACTTGACTTCACATTCCAAGATGTCTGGCTCTAGGTGAGTGATCACATCATCATGATTATCTGGGTCATGAAGATCTTTTTTGTACAGTTCTTCTGTGTATTCTTGCCATCTCTTCTTAATATCTTCCGCCTCTGTTAGGTCCATACCATTTCTATCCTTTATCGAGCCCATCTTTGCATGAAATGTTCCCTTGGTATCTCTAATTTTCTTGAAGAGATCTCTGGTCTTTCCCATTCTGTTGTTTTCCTCTATTTCTTTGCATTGATCGCTGAAGAAGGCTTTCTTATCTATTCTTGCTATTCTTTGGAACTCTGCATTCAGATGCTTATATCTTTCCTTTTCTCCTTTGCTTTTTGCCTCTCTTCTTTTCAGAGCTATTTGTAAGGCCTCCCCAGACAGCCATTTTGCTTTTTTTGCATTTCTTTTCCATGGGGATGGTCTTGATCCCTGTCTCCTGTACAATGTCACGAACTTCATTCCATAGTTCATCAGGCACTCTATCAGATCTAGACCCTTAAATCTATTTTTCACTTCCACTGTATAATCATAAGGGATTTGATTTAGGTCATACCTGAATGGTCTAGCGGTTTTCCCTACTTTCTTCAATTTAAGTCTGAATTTGGCAATAAGGAGTTCATGATCTGAGCCACAGTCAGCTCCCGGTCTTGTTTTTGTTGACTGTATAGAGCTTCTCCATCTTTGGCTGCAAAGAATATAATCAATCTGATTTCGGTGTTGACCATCTGGTGATGTCCATGTGTAGAGTCTTCTCTTGTGTTGTTGGAAGAGGGTGTTTGCTATGACCAGTGCATTTTCTTGGCAAAACTCTATTAGTCTTTGCCCTGCTTCATTCCGGATTCCAAGGCCAAATTTGCCTGTTACTCCAGGTGTTTCTTGACTTCCTACTTTTGCATTCCAGTCCCCTATAATGAAAAGGACATCTTTTTGGGGTGTTAGTTCTAAAAGGTCTTGTAGGTATTCATAAAACCGTTCAACTTCAGTTTCTTCAGCGTTACTGGTTGGGGCATAGACTTGGATAACTGTGATATTGAATGGTTTGCCTTGGAAACGAACAGAGATCATTGTGTTGTTTTTGAGATTGCATCGAAGTACTGCATTTCGGACTCTTTTGTTGACCATGATGGCTACTGCATTTCTTCTGAGGGATTCCATTACACATGCTAAATTACTAGTGACTTCAGCTCATGGAGATTCCTGTCTGGCAGCCATACACTTCCATTTTTATCAGTAACTCCATTATGCTCCATTTTTCTCTAATGGACTTGGGAAAGCATATTATCTTTTATCACTGCTGCAAGGGACTCAGAGACTTATGGTGGTAAACAAGATGGGAACAACATATGAATTCAATCTTCTCAATGATCTTTTCAGTTTACAAATGGAAAGCCATGTTTTTGATAGACCTACATGCTTATAGCATTTGAATATAACAAATGCCACATGTTTCCTCTTTCATATTTTAATCTTTTACTAATGATAAACTGGAGGGACAGAGGGTGACTTCTTTCTTCCCAGTGACAATATCAATACAGCCAGTAAGGCACACCCTTCAGCAATCCAAACACAATTGCTATTAAGTTATTTCTCTTCATGGAACCCTAGAGTCAACTTGTGAAACACCTTGGCAAGTTTATAGCAGACAACTGAAGATTTGAATCTGCTATGGAGAAGACACCCATTCCTGGGGGTTGATTTCATAAAATCTGCTCTTCCCATGGAAAGAAACTAGGCTTCTGGGAAATGACAGGGAAAGGCAGGGCAGTCTGTTTCCCACATTTAAATGGAACCCATAAGAAACAACAAGCTGGCATAGCTAAGTTTGGAGAGTTACCGAGAATTCCCTGGCGGTCCAGTGGTTAGGACTCCACACTTTCACTGCTGACAAAATAGGGAGTTAGCAAGATCTAGAAGTCCATCGGCTACCTATTGAAGAATAAATACATCTAACTATTGCTAACAAATTTTGGCCGTCCAAGGGCATCACTAATAATAGTTCCCTGAGTTCTAATCATATCATGATAAATTTTATCTAAATCCAGTTGTTGGACTTCTCTGGTGGTGCAGTGGATAAGAATCTGCCTTCCAACGTCGGGAACAGGTTCAATCCCTGGTCCAGGAAGATCCCACATGCCAGGGAGCGACTAAGCCTCTGTGGCACAACTACTGAGTCCATGCTCTAGAGCCCCTGCTTCACAACAAGAGAAGCCACCGCACTGAGAAGCCCACGCACCACAACGGAGAGCAGCCCCAGCCCTCCGCAACTAGAGAAAGTCCGCACAAAATGAAGACCCAGCGCAGCAAAAATAAATAAATAAAGTATTTTTTATATAAATAAGTAAATACAATGGTCTACCTCAAGATAATCTTTGCTACAGTCATCATGGTGCTCCAGGCTCAAGGTCCCAAAAGTAAATGTGATCAGGAGGTCAGGACTAGTTATCACCCTCCAGATACAATCTCTTCCTGGAGGATACTTTCCAGGATACCCTGGAGACTTAATAGAGCCATAAGTTCCAGTCAGCATACCTCCGCACTCTGAAATAAGAGGAAAAAACAACTTTATGTTTGTACGCAACTTATAATTCATGTAGAATTATCAGAGCCTTTACTGCAAGAAGAAAGGCTTTGTATAAATAACTAGGTGCAGCTTTGGACACCCTCATAAATTAAGCATGACTTTCTGTTTTCCAGTTTGATGAAGTTATAAAACCAGGAGTACCAACAGATAAATAAATGAATCACCCGTGTATCAAGCTCCATGCTTATTAGCCATTTCATGGTGATATGATTTAAAATGCAGCGCTGAACTGTCTGAGTGATGAATAATGGGATGACAGATTTATCTTTTCACTTTGAAAGAGAATAATTCCTGTACCTTAACTCTATTAAAGTATAGTTGATTTACAATGTTAGTTTCAGGTAAACAGTAAAGTGATTCAGAAAAAATATATATATACTCTTTTTCAGATTTTTTTCCATTATAAGTTGTTACAAGATATTGAATATAGTTCCCTGGCCTTAACAGTAGGTCTTTATTGTTTATCTATTTTATATACAGTAGGGTGTATCTATTGATCCCAATCTCCTAATTTATCCCTACCCTTCCCTGTTGTACATTAACTCTTAAAAATTTCTGGAACTTCTGTCAGCCCCTAAGTCTTTCAACAAACTAGATCATTTTATATATTAGAAAAGTTCAGTGCTACATAATTTTCATTTGAGAAGATTAGCAGTCTTAACCCTGAGCTACAGACCATTCATTTTATTAATGAAGAAATTCACATATCTATGGGTGGTGAACCACGTTCCCGGGAATGGAGTTGAGGAAGAATGGCATCCGGCTTTCTGAACCCACTCTACCACCTCACTTTCACTATACTCCACTAACCCCCTAAAACTGCATATCATCCGTGGTGGCTATCATATGTTACTATAAAAATAGAAAAAAAAAACCCAGAAATCTAGATATAAATCTAGACTGGAGTAAATATAAATTAGAAAAAAGTAAAGTAAAGTGATATTTCACATATACAAGTTGTGAAACTCACATAACTATGCAGGTTATTAAAAAAATTTTCACTACCAAGGCCAAAAGTGAAACAAATTTAGTTACATAATTCTCACTGTTTCTAATGAGAAAACATCTCAGTTGCTCAGAGGAAGAAAAGCTTTTTTAAAACTTAGTATCTAAAAAAATTATCATATAAGTAAAAGAAATAAAGAAAGTGCCATAAGCAAAGCAAAATATTAATAGAAAGCTAGGGAAAACATATAATGCAATGAGTTAATATCCCTAAAATGTGAAGAGCTTCTAAAAAGAATAGAGATATAAACAAAGAGTTCTCTGAAAAGTGAAAAGTACCTCCTGATGTAATTATTTTTGCAAAAACAAAACTGAATTTGATCAAACACTCCCTGTGTGCATTTCTCAACCTGCGGTGCAGGGCAGTGGGGCCCAAACAGCAGCAACAGCAACATTCTTGCTGGTGAAAGAAACAAAACTCAGAATGTTGGGCCAAGAAAGTGGCTGGGACTTGCGAACAGAGTATTACAGAAAAGGCAGCTGCATGAAAATAGCATCCAAAAAAATGTGTCCTTGGGTCCTTAGCCAAAGCCTAAGCTGAAAACACAAAGGGGAAGACTGCAGACCAACCAACAGGAAATAGGAGACAAAGCCCAAACCTCTGTGTGTAATTTGAAACCCAGACGGAGAGAAGGGAGGGAAAAAATGACAGAAGCAGAGGAGAAAATCATATCTCAAAAGATTTAGAAAAAGTATTTAATGTTTTAGCATCCATTCATAATAAGCTAGAAATAAAAGGTGATAGTTGAAAAATGTTCATAAATTCTTCGGCGAGAAGTGGGGTCTGTGGCTCTTCCTCTTGAATATGGGTGGGCTTATGACTGCTTCAAGCAATTTCTTTTTCTTTTTTTTTTATCTTTTGGCCATACCACACAGCTTGTGGGATCTTAGTTCTCTGACTAAGGACTGAACCCACACCCTCGGCAGTGAAACACAGTCTTTCTTAGCCACTGGACCTCCAGGGTATTCCTGTGACTGCTTCAGCCAGTTGAAAATATAGCAGAAATAACACAATATGATCTTGCCTGGAGAATCCCAGGGACGGGGGAGCCTGGTGGGCTGCCGTCTATGGGGTCACACAGAGTCGGACACAACTGAAGTGACTTAGCAGCAGCAGCAGCAGCAGACCTCTCAGGAAAGGTCAGTACCAGTTATGTGGTACCTGGCTGGTCCTGTTGCAATGCATATTCTGAGAGAATCCAATGCTGGAAAGAAGTTCCACTACAGGGGCTTCCACTACTAAGACCACCACAGGAGAGAGGCTACAGGTAGGCATTCAAGTCAACAGCCTGGTTGAATTCTCATCCAGAGGCCAGCACCAATTGTTAGCCAAATGACTGAGTCATATTGGATTTCCAGCCTTATTGAGCCTTTAGATGACTACAGTCCCAGCCAATATCCGATTGTAACTGCTTAAGAGGTCAAGTGACTATTGCCATGCTAAGCCCTTTCCAAATTCCTGGTCCACAAAGTCAGAAATATAATAAGATGATTAATGCTCCACAATGATAAATTTGTGTGTCATATGTTATCCAGCCATAATAATTCAGAGTGAACTTCCTTAATGTGATAAAAGTTATTTACAAAAACTTAACAGCTAAAACATGACATTTAAAGGCAGAATACTGAACATTTCCCCATGAGGTTGGAAACAAGACAGTGATACTCACTCCATCACTTTCATTCACTGTTATATTAGAAATTCTGGCCAAGCAAAGAAATAAGTCAAGGAAGAGAAATAACAGTTACAAAGATTGGCAAGAAAGTAGAAAAACAGGTTACATAACAAATTCACAGATAATATCACTGTGTATGTATAGAAATCCAAAAGACTCTACTGAAAAATGGTTAGAATTGAGTTAATTAGCAATACAGCTGGGTTCAAAACCAAATATTTTAAAATAAGTATACACAGGATTACCTCTATATATTAAAAACAAATTTTAAAAAATTTAGAAAAACAATATCATTTAACAAAATATTAAATAGCTAGGGAAAAAATTAATAAAATCTGTGGAATACTTAAGCATGGGAATCTACTAACATTGCTAAATTAGAAGGGAACTAAGTAAATAAAGAAATAGTCCATGCTCATGGATTGTCAGGGTCAATATTTTTAAGAAGTCATTTCTTCCCATGTTCATCACAGATTCAACAAGACTTGAACTGAAGCAGCAGATTGTTGAGGGAAGTTAACAAGCTGCGTGTGTAAGGATCTAGCATATTTTTGAAGAACAAGGTTAGAGGTTTTACACAACCAGATTTCAAGCTTTACTACTAAGCCAATGGGGCACAAGGATAAATAAACCAATAGAAAAGATGAGAAATTTCAGAAATAGATTCACAACTTTATTGATGAATGAACTGGAGGTTCAGAGTGCTGTTCTCACTTTTTTATATGTTAAAAAAATTCATAGTAAAAAAGTTTAAAAAATAGAGCACCAAAAACAAGCTAACCACAAAGGAACACATCATCATATGACATGAAGATAAAAAAAAGAAAAGTACTAAGTGAAGGAAGAGGCAGAGTCCTCAGTAACACTCCTGCAGTATTTACTAGTAGAGATTATAAAAATGCTGTTTAGTAATTTCATAAGGGACCTTTTAAGACTCATGCTGTTTAAACTCTTTCAGTTCACCTATATTTTATTATTTCTGAACACAAAATGGAAGGCCACTGCATTTTTGGTTTTTTTTTTTAATTTTAAAATAATTATAGAACTGAGATCTCAAAACAGCTAATGTATCCAAAAGTCTAATATTGATCAACAATTTATGTAGCCTCAAGAGCTTGCTTTATTTCTCTCCATGTTTACACTTACCTGGTAGCTGTGTTTCCCATCTTATTGTAAAGCCTCTTTCACTTCTTAAATGTTCAGAATAGAGATGAAAATAGAGGGCGTTGTCACTACTGAGGAGCTCATGAGGGGGGTTGGAGCCACAGAATCGTCCGAGCTGATGTGCTGCAGAGGAATCTCCATCGTGAATCTGAAGAAACTCGTGTGGACAGTTGTTTGTGGGTTCTAACTGAAAAAAAGTGAAAGTGATCCGCAGTACCTGAAAAAAGAAAAAAGGTCATGAGAGATTATTTTCCACTTCTATGTTAATTCTAAAGAATTTCTCCTACTAATTGGAAGCATTTCTATTGAGTCCCTTTCAAGAGACAGATCTATAATTTCCTATTACCTAATTATCCACAAACATGTATGGCAATTCTATATATTAAGTGAAACGTGTTAAAAATTGCTTAGACTTAACTTCAGCTAATATCAAAAATCTCAATATTAACAAGATGGACTTGTAATGGCTTTACTGAGGTACAAAGAACTGTACATATTTAATGTGTACAGTTTGAGAAGTTTGCAAATATGCAAACACCTGTGACACCATCAATGGAGTCAATATAATAGACATAACCAACAGCTTCCAATTTCCTTCTCTCTCTCTCTCATTTTTCCTCTCTCTCTCTTCCTTGTAAGAATATAGCATGTGATCTACCTTCTTACATTTTGAGTGCACAATGCTGTATTGGTACCTATAGGAACAATGTTGTATGGCAGAGCTCTAGAACATATTCACCTTGTGTAACTGAAACATTATACCCATTAAGTTATTGTTCAATGGGTTAATGAAATAGATTTACCTAGATTTCATTAATCATAAAGTTCATTAAACAAAGTCACTCCAAAGGTATAGCTAAGAGTGCTTCCAAATCAATAACATATAATATGACTATCTACCTTGAATTAAATTTAACTGACTGATAAATAGCCTGCAGCCTACTCGTAATTCATCAGTGACCCCCAGCGATGCTGATTCCTTTGTTGTTGCTCAGTTGCTCAGTCATGTCAGATTCTTTGAGACCCCATGGACTGCAGCACACCAGGCTTCCCTGTCCATCACCATCTCCCAGAGTTTGCTCAAACTCATGTGCATTCAGTCAGTGATGCCATCCAAACATCTCATCCTCTGTCGTCCCCTTCTCCTCCTGCCTTCAATCTTTCCCAGCATCAGGGTCTTTTCTAATGAGTCAGCTCTTTGCATCAGGTGGCCAAAGTATTGGAGTTTCAGCTTCAGCATCAGTCCTTCCAATGAATATTCAGGGTTGATTTCCTTCAGGGTTGACTAATTTGATCTACATGCAGTCCAAGGAACTTTCAAAAGTCTTTTCCAACATCGCAGTTTGAAAGCATCAATTCTCTGGCAGTCAGCCTTCTTTATGGTCCAACTCTCACATCCATACATGATTACTGGAAAACCCAGAGCTTCGACTAGATGGATATTTGTTGGCAAAGTAACATCTCTGCTTTTTAATACGCTGTCTAGGTTGGTCATAGCTTTTCTTCCAAGGAGCAAGCATCATTTAATTTCATGGCTGCAGTCACCATCTGCAGTGATTTTAGAGCCCAAGAAAAGAAAGTCTCTCACTGTTTCCATTGTTTCCCCATCTATTTGCCATGAAGTGATGGGACTGGATGCCATGATCTTAGTTTTTGGAATGTTTTTAAACCAGATTTTTCACTCTCCTCTTTCAACTCCATCAAGAGGCTCTTTAGTTCTTCACTTTCTGCCATAAGGGTGGTGTCACCTGCATATCTGAGGTGATTGATATTTCTCCCAGCCATTTTAATTCCAGCTTGTCCTTCATCCAGCCAGGCATTTTGCATGATGTACTCTGCATGTAAGTTAAATAAGCAGGGTGACAATATACAGTGACGTACTCCTTTCCCAATCTGGAAGCAGTTCATTGTTCCATGTGTGGTTCTAACTGTTGCTTCTTGACCTGCACACAGACCTCTCAGGAGGCAGATAAGGTGGTCTCATATAAGTTTCAGAGAAGGCAATGATAACCCACTCCAGTACTCTTGCCTGGAAAATCCCATGGACAGAGGAGCCTGGTAGGCTGCAGTCCATGGGATTGCGAAGGTCGAACACGACTGAGCGACTTCACTGTCACTTTTCACTTTCATATTCGTTTATTGTGAATCAAAGGCTTTAGTGTGTCAGGGAAGCAATAGATGTTTTTCTGGAATTCTCTTGTTTTTTTCTATGATTGGACATTGGCAATTTGATTGCTGGTTCCTCTTCCTTTTCTAAATCCAGCTTGAACATCTGGAATTTCACAGTTCACATACTGTTGAAGCTTAGCTTGGAGAATTTTGAGCATTACTATGCTAGCATATGAAATGAGTGCAAATGTGTGGTAGTTTGAACATTCTCTGGCATTGCCTTTCTTTGGGATTGGAATGAAAACTGACCTTTTCCTGTCCTGTGGCCACTACTGAGTTTTCCAAATTTGCTGGCATATTGAATATAGCATTTTAACAGCATCATTTTAGGGTTTGAAATAGCTCAACTGGAATTCCATCACCTCCACTAGCTTTGTTCATAGTGATGCTTCCTAAGGCCCACTTGACTTTGTACTCTAAGATGTCCAGCTCTAGATGAGCAATCACGCCACTGTGGTTTACCATTGTGATAACCATTGTGGTTATCTGCATCATTAATATCCTTTTTGTATAGTTCTTCTGTGTATTCTTGCCACCTCTTCTTAATATCTTCTGCTTCTGTTAGGTCCATACTTCTTCTGTCTTTTATTGTTCCCATCTTTGCATGAAATGTTCCCTTGGTATCTCTAATTTTCTTGAAGAGACCTCTAGTCTTTCCCATTCTGTTGTTTTCCTCTATTTCTTTGCATTGAGCACTGAGGAAGGCTTTCTTATCTCTTCTTGCTATTCTTTGGAACTCTGCATTCAGATGGGTATATCTTTCCTTTTCTCCTTTGCCTTTTGCTTCTCTTATTTTCTCAGCTATTAGGGGTCTCTGAACCTCTCAAGTGATACCCAGCCTGGATGGATGGCCTAGGATGTAGGCCTGTATAACGGGTATTCATCTTTGGTGTTTGGATGTCATTAAGGGATGAGAAATACCAAGAGCAGACATCAGGGAAAGGTACTATAAAGAGTTCTGAGTATGCAAGTAGGTGAGAATAAACATATAAATATGTCTCCAAGTTAAAATGTTAGACTGCGCAGACCTGAATATAGTAATATGACTAAAGAAACATGAAAGATTTTGTGCCGACAACCTCATCTGAAACAGCCAAACTATCAGAAGGTGATTGTTGAAAGAATCTAATTTATGATCTAAAACCACCACAGCATTCAGCTCATGAAAAAGGGAATCAGGATGTTTTTGAAATGCTACGCTAGGGTACTTTTAACATCTCTTACCCAACATTACATCATTTTTGTCCTTGAAGCCATTTCAATGAAAATCAAATAAATGTTTATAAATTGAAGTATCCTTATTTCAATATTATATAAACTGCATTATGTAAACTGTGATGGGGATAAGAAAATTCACAAGAATCAAAACAGCATAAAATTTTTTTACAAGCTCACAAGAAAAGAATTAAAATTTTTTCACAAAATGATTTTTTCTTGAAAGAAACATGTTTTCAATGTCAGGAAACAGAATTCATGAAAACTAAATGGAAGGAAGGAAATTCACATAACATACCCACTGGGAGATCAACTTTGGAGTTTACTCTATTGTGGGATCACCAGACCCCAAAGAATCCTTGCTCAAGGGAAAAAATATTTCTGACCTTGACAATGACCTCTGCAACATTAGTTTGCTGGGAAAAGTTAATAGTATTTCAAGGGAAAGCCTCAGCTAGTCAGACATACAACTTTACTTTAATGAGTCCATGAGGTGGTTGAGAAATAAATATTTGGAAAAGTCTGAATAATGCTGGAGATAAAAGCACTAAAACCTTGGGCTAGGATCTTAATTTGAAGACCATCTGCCCACCAGTCCAGTCACTGGAGTCGAATGGCCTGGGTTCAGGTCCCTGCAGGCCACTTAAAGACCTCATACCCTTGGACAGACGTCTCAGCTGCTCAAGGGTAACTGAGGTGATGGGAGTTAAAATGCAATACTTAAACATATGTAAAGCAATGAACATAGCACACTTGGAGAGTGTGCTATCAGAGAAGACTTGGATAAGGAAACCATCTTAACAGCAGTCCCCATTTTGGCATAATGATCAACATAACATTGAATGATCACTACCAGTTTGGTGACAATGTGACTTTACAAATGGCTGACTTGCCGTCAGCCAACCCATGTAAAGAAGGGTCTGTACTGGACAAAGCACAGGCTTTGAAAGACAAACTTGGCTTTAAAATCCAACTAGTCCAATTACCAGCTAAAGAGTGTTTTTAGAAACACTGCAAAGTGCACAGTTCAACTTCTTTTCCTCTGCAGTGTGTGGAGAGTCCCTCTCAGGGATGAATAGAAGCTTTTCCAATTACTTAGCTTCTCATAGTTTCCATTATTTCATCTACACAAATGAGGATACCAATACTTCAATTAAAAGAGCTAGTGTAAGTTTTCGAGAAAGGTATACAAAATACTTAGCCCAAAGCCTGATACTTAGAAAGTCTTCAATATTTTGTTGTTCAGTTGCCAAGTCATGTCTGACTCTTTGTGACCCCATGGACTGAAGCATGCCAGGCTTCCCTGTCCCTCACCATCTCCCAGAGCTTGCCCAAGGTCCTCAATATATGATAGCTGAATTATCATTATATGTAAAATAATGTAATATACACATGTAGTACATATTCATACATATAAATGAAACACAGGAGTGGCTGGGAGACGCTGTATTTACCTTTCCCTCTTCAGTTTGGATAACCCAGAAGCAGTTAATGTCATGAGCATAAGCAACATCAGGGCTCACGAAGCTGAAGCTTCCATTCATCCCCGAGAGGGACTCTCCACACACTGCAGAGGAAAAGAAGTTGAACTGTGCTTTTCAGAGACGTTGGAAAGGAAGAGGCCAGGCAACTCCCACTCTGCCCCTGAAGCCTTTAGAGAGTCTGAGTAATTCATGTTGGAGACAAAAGCCTGCCATTCTTTCTTCTCATTGGTCTCCTTCTTCCTTCAACATCTACTCAATTCCCACCTTGTGCTCAGAGTCCAGCTTACATGTCCTCATCTCCACCTGAGTTTCCCTGCCTCTCAGTGTTTCCTCTGGCCCTCATTCCCTCTGTGTCTGTAGCACCTGACCCCACACAATTTAATTCGTATCTTTAATTCTTGTCTCCCCTCTGCCATATCAACTTTGTCTCCTCAACTGGAAGAAACGCTCAAAGTAGGTGGAGACTATTTTATTTTCTGTTTCCTTATTGTTCCACAGGGCCTACCAGAGTCCTAAACACACAATAAAGCCTCAGTAGATGTGCTGATTGAAATCAGGAGGAATGAGGCACAGGAGGAGAGGTCAGAAGAGGTTTATGGAGAAGGCTGAATATGAAGACTTCCTTGGGGACAGATACATTCTGATGGGAAGCAAAGAAGGATTTTGGAGAGGTTTGGGGAGATAAATTTTCCAAATAAAGGAACACAGCAGAAATGTGGTGGCACATGGCATCAGGAGATAAGAAAAGCTGTCTGGCTTGAAAGGGCATACTTTTAGGGAACTAGTGAAGAAGAGATTAGATGGTTAGGGTGAGGCTTGATTGTAGAGAAAGACTGAAAAACAGTCTCCCAGGTTCATTTGCAGTGTAATATTAACTTTCATTTCACTAGATGATTTGCATGTTATCTAGTAACCTTCAGTACCTTCATTTGGCATTTGGAGGTATACATGGTTTTCTCCATTTTAAAAATAAGAAAACTGAAGTTCAGAAATTAAGCTACTTCCTTGAGACTGTGGCTACTAAATGGAGAATCTGAAAAACCCAAAAATGCAGAATCCAAAGGTTGTCTTCTTTGTGCTATAATTTAATCTTTTATATCATTTTAAGTTTAAATGTCTTTATCCACAACTAAACTCCTTCAGGGCAAAAGCTCTTTTATATATTTATAAGATATATACATATATATTTTTCACATATACTCCTTTTGTATTCCTCAGTATGCTAAAGACGTTTTTTTATTTTAAATTTAAAAAGCAAACAAAACAACCAAAAAAAAAAAAAAACCCACCTAGTCTTGATCTTTATTTAACAGGCAAAAGGGAGCCACTGTATATTCTAGAACAGGAGAGTGACATGAGTATCTGCAATATTCCAAAGAAATGAAATGGCTGCTATAGAGAAGACTGTCCCTTAGAAAACTATAATAACTTAGTATATTTTGCTTTCAAAAGGGACATTATGAAAATGGAAAATATTAATGTTTTCTTTTATGAAAAGATTTGTATGGCTTAAGTTGAATTTGCCTTATCTTACTTTGTGAATTTCAAACCATTTCTGCAAGGGAAGACTTAGTTCTAAACCTTTGAGCAACCGAACATGAAAGCAGGTTGTTCCGTGGAAAAGCTACAGCAGGACTCAAGGATGACACTTCTAAACTGTGAGCATCTGTGGTATAAGAGATGTTGAGTGTACCTTCCTGGGGAATGTGACAGAGAAATCCAGTCCAGAAATGTGTGCATTCACAACTGAAAGCATTAACGCCGTCCACACAGGTTCCCCCATTCAGACAGGGGTTGCTCAGACACTCATTGATGTTTTCTGTACAGTTGACACCAGTCCAGCCTGATTCACACTTACAGACATAACCAGAGACTGTTTCCTGAGGAAAGAAGAAACACCATGTCACAGAATGCAGGGACAGACAGTAACCATGACCCAACCTAAGTAATAAAGAACAGCATGCTACATATTTCAAGGGGAAGGTGTTGAACCACAAGCATCTTCCAGGAGCCTAACTACTAATTCATTTAAATATTAATTCTAAAGAATAAGAAATTAGATGTATTTGGGTCAAACTGTAGGCTTTGTTTTACTGCTTTGTAAATCACTGAGAGAAAAAAATGAACTCATTGGTTTTTCCTGGGAACTAAAGTCATTACCCACCTTTTATCTGAAAGCTATTGACAACTCTTTATCTTAAGCTTGAATCATTACCTTAAAACTCATAAATCATAGAAAACATATTGCACAGAAGTGAACTAAATTTATTCTCCAGCACTCAGTTCCCTTAGGAAGAACAAAGGACTCACAATGCATTGTCCGTTTACACAGGGCTGACTCAGGCAAATATTACTGAGTTGCACACATCCATTTGGCCCATAACCATTTCCAGTATATCCCGGAAGACAAGTGCAGAGAGGTAAGAAACCTGTTTGGAAATAGAGATGGAAATGTAAGTACAGGTCCAGGAAGAAAACTCAGGCTCTGTGGTCTAGATAAGGAATCCTCAAAGTCTGCACATACCCTGGGGCAGACAAGGCAAAGTGTGAGGTGAAAAGACTTAGAATCTTTTTTTCCCCTAGTTTTTAATCTTAAGAATAAGAAAGACAGGACACATTATCAATACTTTATTTACAGATTGACACTGGTGCTGTCAGTCCGTATGTCATAGTCCTGAGTTGTGTAAAAAAAAACGTGAGACCCAGCAAGGGGAAAGGGAGTTTCCTATCAAGGAGGGGTTGGCAGCAGGAAAGAGCATTCCTGCAATGATGGTATCTGTACACATACTGAGCCCTAGAAATACATATCATTATAAAAGCTCCATTTATGGATGAAGACAAAGCACAGAGAGATTAAGTGCCTTGATCACAGACCCATAGCTAGAACATGGTGGAGCCAAGGGAAAAATGAAGTGCAATCTTCTAGAATTCAACTCCTAACCACTTCAGTAGGCTGTTAATCATTTAACAAACACTTAAATAGTCATACATATATATTTAATATGTGCATACATACACATTTATATTCTCTCATATGTGAGATATATGTGACATGTGCATATATGTGACAAGTTAGTAAAATAAAGGCAGTATTTTGAAATAGCATGAGATATGATATATAATTCAATAAATGGAATTGGAGACACCTATTTGGACGAAAACATTAAACTAGATTTCTATCTGATGCTATAGATAAAAATAAATCCTGAAAAGATCAAAGATTTTAATATTAAAAATAAATGAAAGTAAGAAGGACCATATGTCAACACTTGACTGAAAGAGTTTGGTAGGGAAGCCCAAATTCTAAGAGGAGAAATGCTAAAATGAAAGATTTACCTTTCTGACCACATAAAAAACTTAAACGTCTAAATAGAAAACACTACCATAAAATTAAAATAAAAACCACATGCCAAGAAAAATATATATAAAATATAAAATAATGAGATAATATCCTCATAGTACAAAATGAAATTTCACGGATCAGTAAGATAGCAGATGAACAAAGGACCTTAAAAAAATTAAATGGCTAGTAAATATGTGAAATTTTTCATTATTTAATTAGTACTAATCAAAGTTTTTTGATTTAGTCAAAATTAAAATAATGAGAAGGCAATTTTTGCCTATAAAATTGATGAAAATGAAAACTCACTGTAGTACCCATTATTGTCAAGGGTGGGGTAAGTGTGTATTTGTACAGACTGTTAATAAGCAAATAAATTATTTATTCTTGAAAAAAAAAAGTTTAGTAATATGCATGTATTTTTAAAGTTTTAGTAGGTGAAGCTTTTATGCAACACTGCAGATCCTGAAGGTTTGCCCTGGATCCATTTTCTCCTTTCTTAGTAGGGAACTCTAGTTATTTATTTATTTACTTTTTAGGAACTCTTTATTTTAACTGAGGGTGTGGGCACCTGGAATAAAGACTATATTTCCCAACCTTCCTTGCAGCCACACTTAGCCACCTCACTCAGTCAGGCCAAAGGCCCAGAAAGGGGAGTCCTTAGACACAGCTGACATGTTCTTCCTTTCCCCTCTTCTCCTTGCTGCTGGAATACAGTCATGAATCTATCTGCTGGCTTAATTATCTTGGGAAAAACTTGCAAAAACTAGAGCAAATCATAAAAAATCCAACTGTATAGTTTTATAACATGGATTGATATTTGGTTTGAAGACAAAAGTAAGAATTCTGGAAGTAGAGGATTTTGATTTTAAAAGGTTGATTTGCTTTAGAAGGTCATCCTAAAATACCCTAAACCAGAGGGAGAGATGAGTCATTACCTAGAGCCGAGGAGCATGATGCCTGTGGGTGGCAGTCTCCGTTATTGACCGAGCAGCGGTCTATGAGCGTGCAGAGTCTCCCATCACCCTGATACCCTGAGCAGAGGAAGAGAAGGCAAGTGAAAAACAGTGTCAGCAACATGCAAGAAGAAGAATTCCAATCTGAGAATTAAGTATCAAGACCCAGACCAACCAGAGATCTTCCATCATCAAAACAGAAAATGTAAATAAAATATGTCATAAATAAAATTACACAGTTAAGAAAATGGACAACAAGAATTAGGAACCTAATTTTGGAAAAAATGTTCAGGGTTGTTTCTAATGACAAAAATTAAAATTAAAAGATATGAAAACTATGGAGAGACAGAAAGCGCTGACTCTAAGGAAGTGACATTTTTCAATCACAGTGACTTCAAAGCTTTGAGCTGAATTATTTCAAAAGTCCAAAGTACTGCTGTTTCATGATAATAAAACATACATGGTTTTGGTTTGCCCCTTAGAACTCCCTAAACTTCTTGGATAGTAACTCAATTTAGATTAGAAAATAGGAGTCATGACTTCTTTCTGGAAGAGAAAGGAAATGCACATGTATGATATGCCTACCATTAGGTCTGGTATTTAGTAAACTTTATATGGAAAACATCTCATGAATCCATTATATTAATAAACTGTGTGAACAATACATCTGTGATCCACAGAGAAAACCTGTCAAGTTCTTCATTATTTCAAGAGGCCAACCCACAGTTGGTAAAGGCTTATTATTTTCCATTGATATACAAAGTAACTTTTCTTTCTTCCTTATAACACATACTAATGTATCCTGGATCCAGAAGTCAAACGTTTTGCACTATTCAGCTTGCTTCTTTAGACATAAGTCATATTTACAATGGAACACAAGATCCTGTTTTCAAATGTACGCTGTGTCTATAACAGTATCAGGAAATATGGTGTAGCACCTGGTGGACATGGATGACAGTAGTAAGATCCAGGCGTATTTGTACACTCCACAAGCGGAGCCACAGAACAGCCACCATTGTTTATCTCGCATTCATTGATATCTTTGCAAATGTATCCATTTCCTTGCCAGCCTAGAAAAACAGAAGGTTTGAAAAGTTAGTTAAAAACACGTAAAAACCTGCTTAACTATGTAAAGAAACACAGCTTAAAATGGTATATGTTCTACCTTTCAGGTTGGCAAAAGCTGCTTTAAATACTTATAATCAAATTCCAGCAAAGAGTTGCACACACTGGGTAGTCTTATATCCTATTAAGAGTCAGAAGTTAGATTAATTAAACCTATTTGGAAACAGATCTAGCTGTGTTCATTAAAGATTTTAAAATACATAACTTTTGACTAACAATTCCACTTCTGAAAACTTATTCTACAATGATAAAATTGTCATTATGTTTTGTTTTATCTGACAGCAGATAAACTGTCAGTTTATCATTTATAAAGATGCAGGTAAGTCTACCACAGCATTGTTTAATGGGGAAAAAAAAAACCTCTCAATGGTCCACAGTGACATATACTGAATATACTATGACTCATCTATACCAATGGATGCTAAAAGCTATTTTTAGTAGTATGTGCACACACTGAAGGATTTTCCCATATATATTTTAATGGAAAATATCAAATTTTAGAAATGTACGCAGAGCTATGATCACAGTTTGGGGAAATAATTTTTTAAAAACCTGCATATTGGTCTCTGTGTCTATATAAATGAAGGAAAAGGTAGAAGAGGAGAGAGGCACAGGGTTTTCTGATGATACACCCAGGTGAGGGCTACTAGACTCTAGTTGAAGGAAAGTTACCTGGCTCAAAATAGCCTGGAGTTAAAACTCCCTCCAGATCCTCCCCACCATTCTATGCAAAACGAAGAACTCTCTCACCCAAAGAAAAAAAATGGACATTAAGGTTGATTATGCCCAGCTCCCAACCAGTCCCAGCCTCTGGCCAATCTCCAGAATTCCTTGCCCTAGTCATTTAAGAGAAACACTCTGAAGAACCTTGGAGAACAGTCCCCCTGAAGACAGTAGATTTCCACATATATGCCTATATATACTTACTGTTTTCTTGGGTTAGTGCAGCAGCTCACTAATCTGACTGCTGCCCCTTCTCGCCTCATTGCTGCTTCTGCTGCTGCTGCTGCTAAGTCGCTTCAGTCGTGTCCGACTCTGTGCGACCCCATAGACGGCAGCCCACCAGGCTCCCCCATCCCTGGGATTCTCCAGGCAAGAACACTGGAGTGGGTGGCCATTTCCTTCTCCAATGCATTAAAGTGAAAAGTGAAAGTAAAGTCACTCAGTTGTGCCTGACTCTTAGCTACCCCATGGACTGCAGCCTACCAGGCTCCTCCATCCATGCGATTTTCCAGGCAAGAGTACTGGAGTGGGGTGCCATTGCCTTCTCTGCTCGCCTCATTAAAGGTGATCTATTCCTGTAAAGTGCCGGTCTCGTTCTTTTCCGAACCTTGCCTTCTCTACCTCCCTTACTCTACACTAGTGAACACACTCAGAGATCAAACCATTTGCCCAAGTTTACAAACAGCTGGCTTGAATGAAAGGTGGGACCAGAGCATGTGTCTTTTGATCTCAAATCTAATCAAGGTCACGGCCACAGCAATAAAATGACTGACCTCCCAAACTCTACAGAAATCCTGGCCATGCCACTCAACTCTACCACTCTTTGGGACAAACCACCCATTTCTTTCACTGAACTGCTGCAGCAGTTAGATGAAACTGGATTGGAAGGCATCCTGAAAACAGCTTTCTTATCCCTCGGCAGTGAAAGGAAATTGGTCCTGCCATCTTGCTTGACTGGCATGGTGAGCCTGGCACCTGAGCCCAGGAGGGGACACACCCACATACCTGTGGGGCAGGCCCCACAATAGAAGGATCCCGGGGTGTTGAAACACTGCACAAGTTCTGAGCAAGGTGCAGGCCAGAGGTTGCACTCATCTACATCCAGCGTACAGGCCGTGCTGTTCGATGGGGCCTTCCACCCAGCATCACAGATGCAGCTGTACTCGGGCTGGAGGAGCAACAAAGGTGTGAAGTCAGGCAGTCAGCAGAATGAGCAAAAGAAGCCTTTGAAAAACCTCACTGAGCCCTCAACTGATTCCTCCTCTAATGTTCATTTCCATGAGACCAATTGAGTGGCTTCTCTTTTCTTCCTACATGATTAAGCATTCAGACCAGACCATGCAAAAAGAGAAACGGCTTTATTTCAGAGTAAGGGAAACCTATAATTTGCCCCCAAAGATGCCTGGAAAAAAGCAACAACAATCAAGAGCTGTGAGTCAATATAATTAAAGTCAATAAGCTCAGCCTGCTTTTAGAGGGAAAAACATCCATGTAGTCACAGACCTTGGAAAATCAATTCTGTTTGTTTCCTTTTTGAAGGTCACACACATACTACCCTCCCACCATGGCTGGAAAGGAACATTTTTCCATCACATAGGCAGGGAAAAAACAACAACAACAACAACAACTAAAAATAAATACCTGAAGGTCTCAAGGAGGGCCAATTGGGCCAGGGCTGGATGACCTCTGGGCCAGGAATCAAGGTCAGCACAAGGGATACTTAGAGAAGTGGGCTCAAAGGGGGTCAGGGGCCAGGACAAATGCAGGCTCCTTAAAACTGAATGTCACAAACAAGGGCAGGACTTTTGTGTTTCCATATCTTGTCATTGTTAAAACTCACAAGGTCATGTCTCACAGCGAGAGTCATGGGCAAATAATAAAAACATGAGTAATTTAATGAAATCAGCCTCTGGATCCATTTTCTGCTTACTTATGAACAACCCTCATCACCTTCCTCATCTGAGCCCAGCTGAAGGGCAGGTAAATTCTCGAATATACCCCTCTGCAGCCCCACAGGATCCTGTGCGTACACACACAGCTATAGAGACTGAGGAACTAATAAACAGCCTCCCCCACCATCCCCGAGGGGGCCCACTCTAGAAGGGACCCACCTCTCCAGCCTTCACTCGGACCAGATCCTCACAGATGCCGTGGACGCAGCGCACCTTGGAACCCCCCTCACAGTCATCATATTTGGATGCACACTGGGGGCCGTGGGTCTCAGGTGAGCAGAGACAACTGTTGGTCACACAAAGCACAACTCAGGACCTGTTTCTTGGCATCAGTTAAAAAATTAATAATAATTCTGATTGCAGGTCAGTGATATGCACATAGAATCATAAACCAGAAAACCAGATTTACTGGCTGGAGTCTTAGAATAAAGTCACTCTGCTCCTCTTGAAGTGGCAGATTGAGTAAATGTGCTGTCATCTCAAATACAAGATGAGAGGGCACAACTACCTCTATAAATTCTTTTGCTATCAGGTCAAACAGCACTGTCAAAGGTCAGACAACTATGAACTAAGGGGGATAGAGTTCATTCAGGATGGTAGAGATCATCACATCCATTCATCGGCCACCCAGCTGGCTCCTCCAGTAAGGACAGGTGACCTTGACCAAATGGGTAAATTCTCGAATATACTCTAGGTTTGTATAACCCCATAAGCAGTGGTATATCCACATCTCAGAACCTTTGATTATGATAATCATTTGCAAAGGCCACATTTCTTCTCTCCATAAGAGATAAGTTAACATAGTAACAGTTCTTTCATAGCCACTCACAAGATGTATTTATTACATAACACCTAAGCTAACCTAGTTGTTTTGTCCTAAGATTTCAATTCAGTAATAATCAAACAAACAAGGCTTGCTCCTTGGAAGAAAGGCTATGACAAACCTAGACAGCATGTTAAAAAGCAGAGACATCACTTTGCCAACAAATGTCCATATAATCAAAGCTATGGTTTTTTCAGTAATCATGTACAGATGTGAGAGTTGGACCAAGAAGAAAGCTGAGCACTGAAGAATTGATGTTTTTGAACTGTGGTGCTGGAGAAGACTCTTGTGAGTTCCTTGGACAGTAAGGGACAGTCAATCCTAAAGGAGATCAACCCTGAATATCCATTGGAAAGACTGATGCTGAAGATGAAGCTCCAATACTTTGACCACTTAATGCAAAGAGCTGACTCTTTTGGAAAAGATCTTGATGCTAGAAAAGACTGACAGCAGGAGGAGAAGAGGGTTGATAGAGAATGAGATGGTTGGATGGTATCACTGACTCAATGGACATGAGTTTGAGCAAAGTCCAAGAGATAGTGAAGGACAGGGAACCCTGGCATGTTGCAGTTCATGGCATCACAAAGAGTCATACATGACTTAGAGACTGAACAAAAGTTGTTTTAAACCATTGCAACCTTAAAGTTGCTAAGTTAGTTTTATATCTGCCCTGCAGTTTCAGAGAGAATATGGATGATGTGAGACAGCAGCTGCGGAAAAGGGAAGAGGCAGAGAAGTCACAGAGCTCATTTACACGTGTCTGAGCACAGCTGATGGGGTGAGAGTCAGGTCTGGTTGGCACCGTTTGCCTGACTTGAACTGCGTTGGCCACTGGGGCCAAGGGTCTGAGTCAAGGAATGAGGACCTGTGTGGCTGTGGACTGTGAACTAGTTTCTGAGTGTTCTGGAAAAGGGGTCACTCTACCAGGTAAAGAAGCTCTTTTAGTGATATGTGTTGAGGATTCCCCCCAGCTGTTAAGAATCTGCCTGCCAATGCAGGGGACACGGGGTTGGATCCATGGTCTGGGAAGATCCCACATGCCTCGGAGCAACTAAGCCTGTGCACCACAACGACTGAAGCCCGAGTGCCTAGAGCCTGTGCTCTGCAACAAGAGAAGCCACTGTAATGAGAAGACCTCCACTGCAACTAGAGAGCAGTCCCCACTCGTTGCAACTAGAGAAAGCACAGCAATGAAGACCCAGCACAGCCATTAATTAATTAATTTTTCAAAAATATACGTTGAGGCACAAAAAGCTCAGCTGATGTCCATGGGTAAAAGCAAACATGTGACTAGCAGCAAGGGAAAGGAGAGTTTGGCTGTTAGAGAAGCACCAGGGGCCTCACTCTGGGCACAGAACTTGGTGTAGCCATGGAGGCCCCAGAAACAACTGCTGGGTGGCATCTTTGAGGTTTTAAGAAAAAAAGAGATCAATGAATGTGGCTGGAAATGGAGAGTTAAGAATGTGGTGAATACCATTCAGGCTAACCAAGTAGGGCTGCCAGATCCAGCAAATAAAGATATAGGATAAAATTTGGATTTCAGATAAATACTTTTTTGTTGTAAGTATATCCCATGCAATTCACAACATGTGTGCGTGCTAAGCTGCTTCAGTTATGTCCCACTCTTTGTGACCCTATGGACTGTAGCCTACCAAGGCTCCTCTGCGCATGGGATTCTTGAAGCAAAAGTACTGGAGTGGGTTGCCGTGCTCTGCTCCAGGAGATCTTCCCAACCCAGGGATCAAACCCGTGTCTCTTATATCTCCTGCATTGGCAGGCGGGTTCTTTATCGTTAGCACCACCTGAGAAGCCCTGCAACTCACAACATCAATATATAATTGAGTAAAAGCTGTTCCATTAATAAATTACATTTCTGAACATTCCAAGGTTGCCTTTCTCATTAAGACAAGGTCAGAGATTAATAGCAATACATGATTAAACTTAAAAAGGAATTCAATTACTCATTCCTTACCCATAGCTATTTATCTTCTTCTCATTTTCCATACTTCCCCTCTCATATTCTCTTCCCTTTCCTCATTCACTCTCCCATCCTTATACAGAGCATTCTGAGAATTTAATTAGACACTTGGAGATAATAGGACTTAGACCATTTCTTCGCATATGTGAGGATTTGATCCTGGTGGCTTCCTTGCTAAAAGTTTATTTTACCAGCATCTTCACTCACCAAAAAAAATTTTTTTAATCTTTAAACCAACTATTACTAGATTTCTGAGTCTCTGATGCATGAGAAGTCTGAGTATTCAAGACTGCCTCGGTTTAAATCTTGATGCTACCTGTTAACTCTTCACCTGAGACAATGTAATAATAACTCCCTCTACCTCAGTTTCTTGTAAATTAATAGTGTCAAGCTATGAGCTCTATTTTCACCTTGGGGTCTAAAGGCATTTTCCTGCAGGAAGTGCTCAGAAAATTGTGTTTACCTTATCACTAAATGCTTTATTATTGGAAAAGGGCTAGAGAGTTGAGCAAACATATTGGTTCAAGGACCTGCAGTTAAATCTTCCCTCTTTATCTCTCTCTTCCTTCTCCCTTGCTATTGTCATTCGGAGAGGAGTAAATTTTAATCCTACAGATCAGTTCAATTCAGTTCAGTCACTCAGTCCTGTCCGACTCTTTGCGACCCCATGAATCGCAGCTCGCCAGGCCTCCTTCTCCATCACCATCTCCTGGAGTTCACTCAGACTCACGTCCATCAAGTCCGTGATGCCATCCAGCCATCTCATCCTCGGTCGTCCCCTTCTCCTCCTGCCCCCAATCCCTTCCAGCATCAGAGTCTTTTCCAATGAGTCAACTCTTCACATGAGGTGGCCAAAGTACTGAAGTTTCAGCTTTAACATCATTCCTTCCAAAGAAATCCCAGGGTTGATCTTCTTCAGAATGGACTGGTTGGATCTCTTTGCAGTCCAAGGGACTCTCAAGAGTCTTCTCCAACACCACAGTTCAAAAGCATCAATTCTTCGGCACTCAGCCTTCTTCACAGTCCAACTCTCACATCCATAGATGACCACAGGAAAAACCATAGCCTCGACTAGATGGACCTTAGTCGGCAAAGTAATGTCTCTGCTTTTGAATATACTATCTAGGTTGGTCATAATTTTTCTTCCAAGGAGTAAGCGTCCTTTAATTTCATGGCTGCAGTCACCATCTGCAGTGATTTTGGAGCCCAGAAAAATAAAGTCTGACACTGTTTCTACTGTTTCACCATCTATTTCCCATGAAGTGATGGGACCAGATGCCATGATCCTAGTTTTCTGAATGTTGAGCTTTAAGCCAACTTGTTCACTCTCCTCTTTCACTTTCATCAAGAGACTTTTTAGCTCCTCTTCACTTTCTGCCATAAGGGTGGTGTCATCCGCATCTCTGAGGTTATTGATATTTCTCCTGCCAATCTTGATTCCAGCTTGTGTTTCTTCCAGTCCAGCATTTCTCATGATGTACTCTGCATAGAAGTTAAATAAGCAGGGTGACAATATACAGCCTTGATGTACTCCTTTTCCTATTTGGAACCAGTCTGTTGTTCCATGTCCAGTTCTAACTGTTGCTTCCTGACCTGCATACAGGTTTCTCAAGAGGCAGGTCAGGTGGTCTGGTATTCCCATCTCCTTCAGAATTTTCCACAGTTTATTGTGATCCACACAGTCAAAGGCTTTGGCATAGTCAATAAAGCAGAAATAGATGTTTTTCTGGAACTCTCTTGCTTTTTCCATGATCCAGCGGATGTTGGCAATTTGATCTCTGGTTCCTCTGCCTTTTCTAAAAACAGCTTGAACATCAGGGAGTTCACGGTTCACGTATTGCTGAAGTCTGGCCTGGAGAACTTTGAGCATTACTTTACCAGCATGTGAGATGAGTGCAATTGTTTGGTAGTTTGAGCATTCTTTGGCATTGCGTTTCTTTGGAATTGGAATGAAAACGGACCTTTTCCAGTCCTGTGGCCACTGCTGAGTTTTCCAAACTTGCTGGCATATTGAGTGCAGCACTTTCACAGCATCATCTTTCAGGATTTGAAACAGCTCAACTGGAATTCCATCAGCTCCACTAGCTTTGTTCGTAGTGATGCTTTCTAAGGCCCAAGGTTTCCCTAAACAGCTACAAGTATACTTCTCTCATTTAAGTTTAGATTAAGGTGAGAAGCTCCAATACTTTGGCGAAGAGCCAACTCATTGGAAAAGACCTTGATGCTGGGAAAGATTGAGGGCAAGAGGAGAAGAGATGATGAAGCAACAGAAGATGAGATGGTTAGATAGCATCCCCAAGTCAATGGACATGAATCTGAGCAAACTTCAGGAGATTGTGAAGGACAGGAAAGCCTGGTGTGCTGTAGTCCATGGGGTTGCAAAGAGTCAGACACAACTTATAGAGTCAGACACAATTTAGTGACTCAACAAGAGCAAGGTGAGAAGTGGAAAGTTGAAAGGAAGAAGAAAGCCAGATACATTAGCAATTTCCTCACTATGATACTTAAAGCAAGCATTTTTAATCCCATTTTATTGGCAAGGTTCAAATTGCCCAAGGCACAGGATTAGCAATTGGCAGAAGATAAATTTACACCTAAGATAGTGTCACTCTTGTACTACTGTTTTTCCACATCACATTCCCACCTTCTGAAAGAGAGAGTTAGTTGAATACTTTCCCTTTTTATATGTCTTTTAACACAACAGTGCTTACATGTAAAATGTATTAATAAATTCTCAGGGTGTCTAGATATGCCCTTAAAGAAACAGAGTAGTGAATTTTATGCCCTCTTGAAGAAGTAACTTTTGTAATGACTTTCTGTTGCTGATTTGGTTCCAGTATAAAAAAAAGCAGGGGGGGCTTTTCTGTCTTGAAAAACACTGCAAGTACATTTGGCCATTGAGACGAGGTCACACATTCTTCCATGGTCATAGTTTAACTTGCGTTAGAGCCCATGGTTCAATATTAATATAACTGACTAACTAAAAGAGGTCATATGCTTTATACCTAACTCCATTCCATCTGAGCTAAAACCAGATGATTCTCATCATTTAAGCTCTCTCTATTTTAAAACCCACTAGTGATAAAAATGAAAATAAGTAAAATAAAATATGATAATCACCATTGCATTCCTGGAGAAAAAACAAACAACAAACTTAACTTCTTTTTTTATATAAAGCCTTCTAGATCCGAGCTGGAAGTATATAACATGCACCATCTATGCAGGCAAATGTGGATCCCATGGGCTGTTTTAAACCCACAGTCAGCAGGAAACAGTAAGAATCAATTCTTCAGAATAAAGAGGTAAAAACATATTGAGCAGTGGCAAAATATTATGGGTTAGCTGCCTGACCACTTGGAAAAAGATTGGGAGCCCAGGAGTTAGAGGAAACCGACAATGGTTGTCCTTGCTGTACTCTCATGATTCCAAAAATTAATTTTTAGTTTAGAGGGAGAATGGATACATGTACATGGCTGAGTACATGTAAATGTCTGAGTCCCTTTGCTGTCCACCTGAAACTATCACAACATTGTTAATTAGCTATACTCCAAAATAAAATCAAAAGTTTAAAAAAATAAGAGAATTTTTATCAGAATTTTTTCTGTGAAATGGGGCTTTCAGTGAACTAGTATTTGCATAACACTTTATCTTTTGATGGCTCAGATGATAAAGTGTCTGTCTACAATGTGGGAGACCTGGGTTCGATCCCTGGGTCAGGAAGATCCCCTGGAGAAGGAAATGGCAATCTACTCCAGTACTGTTGCCTGGAAAATCCCACAACAGAGGAGCCTGGTAGGCTACAGTCCATGGGGTCGAAAAGAGTCGGACAGGACTGAGCGACTTCACTTTCACTTTCACTTTTTATCTTTCAAAGGTCTTTACCAATAAAAGTTATTAATCCCTTTAAATAAAGACTCCTTTGTCTCCCACAAGTAATGGATTCCAAGAGTTAGGGACTGAAGGAGGCTGCAAATCCAGAGCAAACTGCCCACTGCAGATTATTCAACAAGGGCTCAAATCCGTCTTCAGCAACTGTTCCCAGAAGTTTCCTGAAGGAGTTTCTAATCTCAAGGAAGCTACTGATTAACAAAGACTTAACCTCCCATAATGAACAGAACTCGAGAAAGTATCGAAGGGCTCTGTTTCATTCTACATAGATTCCACAAAACAACCTTTTAATCTTACGCTCATATACACGTTTCTATTTTCTTTTTTTCCTTCAAAAAGTCTTCACGATATGCCTGAATGAGAGTATTCAGGTCAGAGATAATCAGCTGGAATTCTTGAGGCTTCACACACTATTCCCACAGCAAGAAGAAACCAGATTAAACGCTGTGCCCCCTAACGTCCTCCAGGGAACCTGTGGCGGGCAAAAACTAGAAACCCAAACCATTTCCAGAGTCAGCACAATCAATCCTTGGTCTTCTCTGATAGGATTGTGCAAGGGAATAATCAGCACTCCTCTACCAAGTTTAATCTGTCATTTAGGCAACTCTCAACAAGTAAAACTGTTCTTTCTCTCTTGCTCACTCGCTTGCTCGTGTGCTCTCTCTCTCTCTCTCTCTCTCTCCCTCCTTTCCTCCTTCCTTCCTTCTCATTCTATCTGGAAAAATTAACCTCTGACATGCAGGCAATAATTGTGTTAAAAATTTTCTTTTCATGACTTCCCTGGCAGTCCAGTGGTTAAGACTCCACGCTTCCACTGCAGGGAGGATGGGTTTGATCCCTGGTTGGGGTACTAAGATGCCACATACCATGTCAAGAAAACAAACAACAACAACAAAAATTTTTAACCTTTCTTTTCATTGCCATTTTTCAGGGGTGAAAAGGCAAATTTGTCCTGGAAGGAAAAACGATTTTGTCTTGATCTATGGATCTTTCCTCCCCGATGCACGTTTGTTATTTTGCTGGCTTGCAAGACTCCAGAAGACAGGGATGATAAAGGGAGAGAGAGTGAGAACTAATCTCCAGGACATTCCTCGATGTCAGAAACATGGGAACGATCCGTGCTAGGAATCATTTGCCAGAGTTATCTCCAAGCAGCAGTTTTCACTGATAAATGCTCATAAATAGAAATCAGGAGATAATGCTTTCAAGGTACTGAAAGATAAGACTTGAATTCTGGATCCAAGTTTGAGTATTTATCAAAACAGGGATCAGGGGGTTCTTTTAAAGGAGAAATAAAATTTGGAGAACAAAAAGCTCTTTAATAACATAATACTTCATTGACATCAGAGATGTACAATGTGCAGGATATTGAAACTGAAAGACGTATCCACCAAAAGCTGGAATGAGTTAAATTTGTAACTTGCAATGAGGAAAAACTTTTAAGATCATAGTAAAAGAATGAAAGGAACAACAATAAAAGAAAAAGATTGTGGTTGCTTTTTAAGAATATAGTGTGCTAATAAATGACAAGGTCAAAAACAAAATTCATGCACTCTTTTTTGCTGGGAAGGACAGAATGGGTTGTTACAAGGGAACTGAAGAATATGACAGCAGGGATACTGGAAAAGAGTGAATAGCTGCTCCTGATTCCAGTAAGATAAAACAGAGATTCTGTCACAACAGAACCGATTTCTTTCTTTCTCTTAATAATCACAGAATATAGGAGACCCACCAAAATATGGGGAAAGACAATGTCTAGAGATTTTTTAAAACTCATTTTAAGGAACTACAGAAACCGAAGCTTGTTATTGATCTGCCATACGTTTTTGGACTTGATTACTTAACAAGATAGTACATCAGTCAGTGTCACTTGACAGACCAATATTCCTAGAGTTTGATGGGAACATGGAGGCACTGTGATGCCCAAGTCAGCTTTGTAAGAGAAGGGAAGTTTTCCTGTGGAGGGTGATGCCTGATTTGAGCAGGAGAATGCTGCAGATGATCCCTGTGACTGAGTCAATCAGAAGAAAAGATGGCGGATGGGAGCAGGGAGACGAATACGGTGAGGGGCCTGATGACTAACTGAAGAGAGACAATGAGGATTATCCATGTGAAGAAAACTCGGTTCACTCTGCTCTGGTTATGGTGGACATTGTGCACAGTGCTTGAATGGAGAAGTCCTGACTGTTTCTATCAGCTCTCTCAGCTACTGACTGTGGGGGGCGGCGGGGGAGGGGAGAGGGGGGCGGCGGGGGAGGGGAGAGGGGGGCGGCGGGGGAGGGGAGAGGGGGGCGGCGGGGGAGGGGAGAGGGGGGCGGCGGGGGAGGGGAGAGGGGGGCGGCGGGGGAGGGGAGAGGGGGGCGGCGGGGGAGGGGAGAGGGGGGCGGCGGGGGAGGGGAGAGGGGGGCGGCGGGGGAGGGGAGAGGGGGGCGGCGGGGGAGGGGAGAGGGGGGCGGCGGGGGAGGGGAGAGGGGGGCAGGTTGTCCGTCTTCTACATGAGGCTCTCCCATGGCTATCCCCTCCATGGTTTGACTTCTACTAACCCCTCTGCCTTATCTTGCCCCGGGCCATTCTCACTCTACACCAGCCATGGGGGCTCCTTCCTGTTCCTCAGAGAACAGGTTTCTTCATGGGGTGAGAGTTGAGGTCACACAAGGTTTTCTCCACTTAAGGAAACAGCTCTGTGTATGTTAGATAAACACCGCGGTGACTTCCCTAGAGAACAGCTAGTTTTGCTGGTAATATAGGCACTTAACCTTGGATACTGTTAACCAGGGGATGTCTTAGTCCTTCAAAAACACACCCTAATTTAAACAACAACAAGCAGGCAAAAGTGACATTGAGTTTGGAGCTTTAGCTTTAGGTGATTTTACACATTTCTGTTTAACTCTCTGGGGGCTTTTGACCTTGGACTTAAGAAGGACATTCCTCCAGCAGCTTGGGGCACCTCTAGCCCTGGTGTAAGAAAGAGACTCACAAACCAAACCAAACTGAAGTGGAGCCACCATGGCTTATATGCAGACCTGTGAGTATGAAAAATAAATGTTTATTGGTTTAAAAAAAAAAAAGGAAAGGAAAGAAAAAAGTTACCTGTAACTCCCTGCTGTGTTTATACATGTGGCTCCATTTTGGCAGCCCAAGGGTGTCCCTGAGTAAATCTCACATTCATTAACATCAACAGAGCACAGAGGACCCTGCGTTTAGATAAAGCACAAAGTCAGGTACCACAGGTTGCAAAGGCATCTGGGCCAACAGTCACACAACATGTTCAAGGATTTACAAACAGACAGTAAAGTCGTCCTTGGTCAAGCTAAATATGATAAAATTAAAACTCATCTCCAGTCACCCTTCCTCTACAACTCAGGTGTGGCCTAACAGAGCCAAAGAGCTCTTCAGAGATCATACCAGTCACAGGAGAAGAATCCTTATGTGGACTACTCTTCATCTTACTGTGGAGCTCTGCCTAGGAATAGTCACTTAATTTCTTCTGGGTGCGCATGTCAGGAATGTTTTCATTATTAATAGAAAAGGGCAGGAAAATGCACAGGCTACATTAAGATTCATTTAGTTATGCTGAGCAATTTAAACTCATGCTGGCCAAAACAGCATGTAGCATCTAGTCCAGCAAATCCCCCCTTAAGATGGCTCAGGATTCAATGGTGACAGAATCATGCTGGCCGCTGTTTGCATCTTGGCATACCTGGTGTCATTCATTCTGACTCAGGAGACCACAGAATCCTAGAAACTTTGGATGGAGAATTAAATAGGTCTGGAGGATTCCAAGGAAACCACTGATGCTGACTCATCATCATTTTTAACCAAGGACTAGGTGACTCACCTTCCACTGTGAGGGACACATACAAAAAAAGGAATCGGGGAGGTTGAGGCAGGTTCCGCCATGCTGGCAGGGATTGCTGCTGCAAGCTTTCCTGTCCAGTGTCTGAAACAAAGACAGGATGGTCAGCGAGACAGTCATACTTTCCACGTTTTAGAGCAGGTGTGTACACCAAACCACATTTTACTCCTGGTCAGTGAGGGGGGGGGGGGGGGGTCTTCCTCCAGACTTTAAATCCATTATGTAAATGCTTCTTCCTGTCAACTCCCTTGTGAGAAACCAGGAAGTGTTGACTATCATCAAGCCCTATCCATATTCCTTCACTACTAACATGCATTTAACCACGGATGGGTGAGGCAAAAGTGAGGGGTGAGAGTTCTCACTCTGCTCTCTGAAAAAACACTGTTCACCTGACAAACGTATGATGGTGGCAAGAGTTAAGATGTGGGTGTGGCAGTCACATGGAAATTCCTAAGAAAATAAAATGGAAATTCCGGGTCTTTTGCTGTTGTTCTTCTCTTTGATACCTCCAGATAAGCATTTGAAATATGATCATCTTTGCTGCCCCCACACTCCTCCCCTGGGTTGAGATGACTGAACTCTTTTCACTCCAAGACCCTTTGTGGGAAATGTGGCCTGAGGCTTAAATACACCCTCCAGCCTCATGCTCACATGACTGTTTTCAGATCAGAGTAATACACAGAGACCTGCCTTTGTCTATGGAACCTGGGGAATCCTACCCTAGGTCAGCTACTAGTTCCCACCTTGTAAGCTTTGAAATGCCTTTGGGGCAGAGAAAACATCTTTAGAGAGGACAAATGATTATGCAAGGACAGCTATCCCATTAATTTCACCTAATGTTAGTCTAATTCTCGTTTTTAAAAACTAAAATGGGGCAATTTATTCTTTACATTTTTGAAAAATATTTGCTGAAATATTTGATTTTCGAGAAAATCAAGTCTGTTCCCTCTGTTTGCAGATGAAACTGACAGCAGAGAATGGCAAGCTGACTGAGCACCGTGTGAAGCAAAGCCCATTCTCTCTCCACCTTTGTGATAAGTCAGGTGCCCATACATTTGGCAGTCTCCTTCTGGACTCTGTTTTCTTTCATTTTTCTGTCTCTCTCTGTGCCAGCACCACAATTAGTCCTGTTCATCAAAGGACACTGTTAAGAAAATTAACCACAAACTCACTAGAGGTTTCTCTGGCACGTAAGACAACATTGTCTGGGAATTAAAAGCTCGGAAGCGCATGGGGACCCAGCAGTAAATAGTCAGTGAGCAGTCAGGAGAAAGACAGTAGGAAACGGCATCCAAAGGCATGGAGGCGTTTCTACTCCAGAATCACTAAAAACTCTTCCTGGGGGGATGGGCAGAGGGAGGCCAGTCCCAGTTAACTGGACTATGGCCTCCAGTTCTTGACCTTTGACAGGAATAAAGAAACACTCTAGGAGATAGAGAACTAGTGTTTGTCTTGCTCATTTTCATTTATTCAACTACTCTCTAAGAAGATAAAGGCAGAAAGGGCAATCTCTTATCAAAGCCAGGAAAAGGAATGTGCAAACGTGTCCACCAAAATTAAAACAACAGAGTAGAGGACATTTGAAGAATAATCAAAAACAGACCAAGAATATGAGAGCAGGGACTCTGAACCTGGAATCCTCTTACTTTTGAGGATTAAATATGGGGACTTTCTATGCATTTCTCTGTGTGGAAGGTTATGGCTCCCTTGAAAGTCTTAAAAATATCAGCTCCCTACAAAAGGGATAAGAAATCTAAAGTTACAAGCATGCAGTAAATTTATGGATGGTTTATTCTTAGAAATTGTTCAAATTTAATCACCAGCCGATATACTTTAAGATCTGGAACATTCTGAGATACAGCCTAGACTCTAAGTTCAATGTTAGAGAAAATGTGAGCCCTTTGAAAACTGAGTCCTGGATGCCAGAATAAGCAAGTTGGGTGGTCATTACATGGTTAAAAAAGTGATAGCCAAAGAGGAAGAGCACATGGACAGCTGAACTGAGAGTCAGAGGACTTCACATGCTCAGTGAGCTTCATCTCTCTGAGACCCACTTTCCTCATGTGTCCTGGGAAGCATGACGTGTGATGAGAATTAAATGACCTTACTTACAAATCAGAAATAGACTCACAGATGAAGAAAAAATCTTATGGTTACCAGGAGGGAAAGACGGGTAGGGATAATTGGGAGATTGGGATTGATATATACACACTGTTATTAATATATATAAAATAGATAGCTAATAAAGACCTACTGTATAGCACAGAGAACTCTACTCAATACTCTGTAAGGGCCTAAATGGGAAAAGAATCTAAAAAAAGAGTATATATATACACATACAACTGATTCACTTTACTGTATGGCAGAAACTAACATAACATTGTAAATCAACTGCTGCTGCTACTGCTAAGTCGCTTCAGTCGTGTCGGACCCTCTGTGACCCCATAGACGGCAGGCCACCAGGCTCCCCCATCCCTGGGATTCTCAAGACAAGAACACTGGACTGGGTTGCCATTTCCTTCTCCAATGCATGAAAGTGAAAAGTGAAAGTGAAGTCGCTCAGTCGTGTCCGACTCTTAGCGACCCCATGGACTACATGCCCATGATAAAACTGTTTTTGATTGTGATAAGAACTAAATTATGGGAAGAGCAAAGCCCTTGATATTTATCATCCATTCACCTTAAGGATACTGGCTCTATTTGGACTTCCCTGGTGGCTCAGTGGTAAAGGATCTGCCTGCCAATGCAGGACACACAGGTTCGATCCCTGGTCTGGGAAGATTCTCACATGCCACGTGCCACAGCACATGCAGCTAAGCCCATGTGCCATGACTTCTGAAGCCCTCATACCCTAGAGCCCTAGCTCTGCAACAAAGAAGCCATCAAAGTGAGAAGTCTGCACACCACAACTAGAGAGTAGCCTCCAGCTCCCTGCAACTAGAGAAAGGCCCATGTAGCAACAAAGACCCAGCACAGCCAACATAAATAAATGAAATAATAAAAAAAAGAATACCAGCTCCATCAGTGATTCTAGTGTACTTTCAGTGAAAGATGTTGGCTATCTAGTAGTTATAGGACTTACCTGCTGTAAGCTTTGGAGTTTTCTCTCAAGATCCACAAGCTAGCAGTTGGGAAGAGAAAACATCCATTAGCCGGTGGAAAGGCTCATCATGTGCCATGTTACTCTGTTACCTATTCCCTAGTGCCTTCACTTTATCTGTTTGCTCCTTGTCTAATTGCCTTTCCCCTCCTCTTTTCTCTCCCCTCCAGGCTTCCCTTCCTTCCTTCTCTCTTCCATTGCATGGATATTTTTAAAACAGAAGTACAACACAATGATAAGTTGATTCATTGACTGTCTGTGCATGGTGACCCTGGGAATTTTCCTGAGCGATGGTGACCCATCCACCTCATCAATAAGGAGGTGGCTATCAGAACATGAGCAGAGCCAACTTATGCCACAAGCTCTTGTCACAGGATTTCCAACCTCTGCCCATCACACCTCTACATCCTCCATTATGGCTGGGTCATTTAACCAAAAACTTGATAATTATAACACGACATTTTTAAGGAGGATACAAAATTGGTATATCTTTTGCAAAATAATTACTTACAAAGTTGAATTAAGGAGAACCCATTTGTCCCAAGGATGTGCATGTCAGACTTACCTTGGAATCAAGCTGATGGATTTGATTAGAAATATTTTGAGGCAGACCGACTGTACTTCTTTTTAAGTTTGTAATATCATCTTTGTTTTTCTGGATCTGATTTTTTTTAAAAAGGAGAAGAAAACGAAGGGAGAAGAGAAGGAGGAAGAGAATGCTAGTGAAAAAATTATGTATATAAGAATAAAATGTTTAAATTTGGGTAGTATTCTATTTCAAGCCCTAAGACCTTGCCTTAAAAAAAAAAAAAAAAGAACAATGCCATGTATAATAAACATCAGACTAAAATAGCCATGGCATGATTCCATTTACCCTTTCAGTAATAAGGTATCAAGGAATTTTCTGTTTGCATTTTTTTCCTATAATAACAGTTTAGAATGCTTTTTAAGAGGTCTGACTTGGAAGGAGACTGTTTGGGTTTCAAATCTTGGCTCAGCCATTTAATGCATATCCTTGGATACATTGCTGAGCTGCTGTAGGGAGGGTTCCTCTATCTCCCTTACAGATGGGGTAGCGATAATGCCAACCTCATAGGCAGCCATGAGGGTTAGATGAGATAATACACATAAAGTGCTGAGCACAGCACAGAGTCTATAATGAGCTCTAAATGCTAGCTCCTAACATGATGATCAATAGACCTGTATGACATAACAAACAATGAGCACTGAAAACATTCAGTAAGGCAGGAGAGGATAACTGGCCAATTCTGTTCTGTGGCAAAAATAAACTGATCGCATCTACATCTATCTGTGGTCTCCCTCCATCCTTGGTCCCCTTGTGAAGCAGCCCCAGTATCACCCTCTGCACCTTCCGTGGGCTGGAGTACATAAGTCCACACGGTGAGCCACTTCCTGCTGGCGCTATGTCCCGTACCCATCATTAACCCCAGGGCATTGTTTCCTACATGGAGTTGTTTCGCCTCAATCATGTTCCCTGTGCTCAAGAAAGTACAGATTAACATAGGCCTTTTCAGTATGAATAAACAAAACTACTTCAGTATGTTTCCAGTGTATTACCTGATGGAAACACTCGCCGACATCCTCATCATTTAATTTAATTCTCCCCAGGGATCCAGTTCTAAATTCAATGTTTTGAGCTGATCCAGTAAGAAACACCAAGTTTCCCCTCTCTGCAGTCATTCGAGGCCTACATAATCCAAGCCAGAGAATGCATCAGTAATTATCACATGCAATTTTTTAAGTCTAGAGAATAAAGTTTCTCACTCAATAGCTATGGACTGCATACACCTTTGCTTTGTGGTCATCTCAGCTGAATTCTCCCTGCTCACTTGTCATTTCTTTATTTGCAAATTTCCTGGATATGCCTCCAAGTAACTGCATCCTTGACTAATTTGCCAAGTGATAAATGAAGAGTTTGTGTATAAAAAGGTACTTCCAAACATCAACTCAACTGTTTTTCCCTATTTGTTTTTAATATGACTTTTTTTCTTTAGAAAAATTATACCTTTGCTTATCTGGTTATTTGTGAAAACTGATGAGGAACCACCCAAGTCCATCAGCAGAAATGATCCATGTGTGTACTTACTGTTGGAGGTCAGTATTTCTTTTTTGTCTCTGCAGTGCAAGTCCTCCATCTTCACTGTATGATGCAGCAAACGTCAATAAAATAACCAAACTCCCAAGAAAAAGTGAGGACATGTTCCTCACCAGCCTCCTGGGTCGTCAGGAAGGAGGGAGGCTGCTCTCCCAGCCAGCGTGGGAGTCCGGAGAACCAAGCCTGGCAGCTGTACTTTGACCTGTGGATTGTCCTACACTTCTCAGGCCTTTCTTCTTTGCCCTGGAAGCCTACATTATTTTTTTTCTTCCTGAGGGACGTAAATGATCTTAGATCTTCAATACTCTTCAACTTGTGAGAGGTCAAAATCTACCTCTAAGTAATGCACAACTTAATCATTACCTATCTGACCTTTGAAACAGTAGCAAATGGCTTTGGAAACATCCACTAAAACTCTCCTTGCTTAAGAAGTAACTGGCTTTCAACAAATGCTATCGGGAACTATTGGATATCCACATGTAAAAGAATGAAGTTGGACCCAGACTTTACATTATATAGAAAAAAATAATACAAAATGAATCAAATACCTACCTAAATATAAGAGCTAAAACCATAATATTCTTAGGAAAAAACATAGGGGAAAATCTTCACGATTTTGGATTCTACAATGATTTCTTAGATATGACACCAAAAGTAGAAACAACAAAAGAGAAAAAAAATTGGTATGTGGGACTATTTCAAAATGAAAGACTTTTATATATTAAGAGACACTATCGATCGTGAAAAGGCAACTTAAAAATGTGAAAACTTTGCAAATCATATATATGATTAAGAGGTTAATATGCAGAATACAGAGAATCCCACAACTTAACAGCACAAAATAAGTAACCCTATTAAGCAATGGGCAAAGGAAATAAACATTTCTTCTGAAAAGATACACAAATGGCCAAACAGCACATGAAAAGATGGCTCAGTGTCATTTATCACTAGGGGAATACAAATCAAAACCATAGTGAGATAACATTTCACACTCACAGGATGGCTACTGTCTCACAAAAGCAGAAAATAACAAATACTAGGCAAGAATATGAAAAAATTAGAACCCTGGTATACTGCTGGTGAGAATGTAAAATGATATAGTCTCTATAAAACAGTATGACAGTTCCTCAAAAAATTAAACATAGAATGACCATGCATGTATACTAAGTCACTTCAGTCACGCCTGACTCTTTGCAACACTATGAACTGTAGCCTGCCAGGCTCCTCTCCAGGCAAGAATACTGGAGTGGGTTGCCATGCCCTCCTCCAGGGGATCTTCCCAACCCAGGGATTGAACCCGAGTCTCTTCTTTCTTCTGCATTGGTAGGCAGGTTTACCACTAACACCACCTGGGAAGCCCTAGAATGATGATCTAGCAATTCTACTTCTGGCTATAATAATGGAAAACAGGGACTCAAAGAGATATTTGTACAACTGTGTTAATAGCTGCATTATTTACAACAGCCAAAACATGGAAGCAAGCCAAATGTCCATCCAAATGTTCACTGACAGATCTGAATGGAAAACAGAATGTGTTACATATATATAATGGAATATTATTTGTCATTAAAAGGAAGGAAAATCTGACACGCTACAATGTGGATGAATCTTGAAGACATTATGCTAAGTGAAATAAGCCAGCTCAGTTCAGTTCATTCGCTCAGTCGTTTCCGACTCTTTGCGACCCCATGAATCGCAGCACGCCAGGCCTCCCTGTCCATCAACAACTCCTGGAGTTTACCCAAACTCATGTCCATCGAGTCAGTGATGCCATCCAGCCATCTCATCCTCTGTCGTCCCCTTCTCCTCCTGCCCCCAATCCCTCCCAGCATCAGAGTCCTTTCCAATGAGTCAACTCTTCTCATGAGGTGGCCAAAGTATTCCACTCATATGAAGAACCTAAAGTAGTAAGATTCATAGAGACAGAAAGTAGATTGGTGGTTCCTAGGACTGGGGGTAGGGAGAATGGTGAGATATTGCTTAATGGATACAGAGTTTCACTTTGGAAAGATGAAAAAGAGTTCTGGAGAGAGATAGTGGTGATGGTTGCACAACAGTGTGAATGTATGTAATGTATGTAATGCCACTGAACTTAAAAATTACTCCGTTAAATAATCTCTGCAGCTTGACATTATGGAGAGATGGAATACTGTTTTACACCTATTCTATTCAATCAAAAGAACAAAAATAGCAAAAATAGCTGCAAGTTGCTACTTTCTTTAGGTGATACTGGAGGTCAAATGCTGAGTTCTTTGTTCTTTTGTTATTTAAGAAATGGGTGTCATACAACAATGGTATTTCAAGTTGAATACATTTTTTTTAAGTTAAATTAGTTCAAAGTTTGTTTGAAAGCTTAACAATTTGGTGTAGGGGTGGGGGAAATCTTGACTATGAAATAGTTGTCAACTTTAAGAACAGGATAAAATAGGATGTGTTAAAATATTTCAACACAAAGGACCATTCTAACTCTGAACTATGAGCATAACATAACTATTTTCATGATTCTATTTTCTTAAAGGTCACTGCATTCAGCCTATCTTTTAGAGCAATAGAAGATGTCTCCAGCATATTTCAAAAAGAACTTCATTTTTTTAACAGAATTTCCTGTTTTACTAATGTGCTTACTAAAACAAAGTCAAGATAATTTCTCTACTCTGAGTCTAGTCATCCAATTCTTAATTGTCTCTCATGCTAGAAAGAAAAGAAATATTCTTTCAAGGTCTGACTGACTTTGGATGATGTGTTAGGGAATTTTATATCCAGTTCACCTGCTCAACTCTAGCTTAGATCAATAGATAAGTCAGACAGTCTGCACTTGATGAGTCAGTGGAAACAGTATAAAAATCAATCGTTGTTTCCACAGTATTATCATTCATTTTTTTGGCCTGCCTTATTTAGAATTTCTTCAATAAAAATAAAATAGTTGTAGAATCCATGACCTTTAGACTTAGAAGGTGAATAATCTCCTGTCTCCCTTTCCCAGAGTAAATGCTGTATAAACCTGAAATCCTGTCTTTCATGACTGGCAAAGCTCCCATTTCCTCCCTAAATCAGAATGCATTCCACAAAGATCCTTCACATGCCCTTATTGTATTAGCCATTCTACAAAATGACCGGAATGCAAGATGGGATACGTTGCAGATTTTTCTCTCCAAAGTCAGCTCTAGGTAAGCTCACTGGGTTCAGGGTAAGAACGTGGGCTTGGAAGTTCATTCATCTGGGTTTAAATGCAGCTCCATCACTGTCTGACCATATGACTTTGTTTCTTCATCAGCAAAAAGATAATAATAACAGCACTGAAAGTGTACAAAATATTTAGCATAACTGGTCTCTGGCATATAAATGTCCACTAACTACAAACTGTGATTATCATGTAAATAAATATAACAATTCTCCTTCCTCTTCCACCACTTGAACTTGGGTTTCTTAAAGCAGGAAATGATGCAAGAATCCACAAGCAACTTTAAAAGCTTCACAAGGAAAATAGGGGGTGCCTTATCTCCCCTTTTACAGAAGAGGATTTCAGAACAGGGACATGCATTGAGGACTTTGAGTGAAGAGGGGGATAGCTGAACTGCAGCTGGGGATGCGAGGTCAAAGTAAACTGATGTCTGAGAACCAGGAGAAGTGGTGTCAGGAAGCAAGGAAGCACTCCACATGGGTGAGTGGAGGCAACATTAGACTTAAATCCAAGAGTCTCCAAGAGTAGGCAACCCAAAGGGAACAAACTCGTCCCTGAGCTGGAGCTGAGGAAACAGAGAAAGGAGAGGGTTTGCTCTGGGAGCTGCTCTATGCTGGGGAGGAGCGTGTGAGAGGACACCTAAGAAAGCCATAAGACACTTTATTGCATTCATTAAAATAAAGGTGTTAATTCAAGACACTAATAATATCCATCACTTTTACATATAAGTTTGTCACGAGGTCTGTTGTGTTCTTGGTTTCCAGCCTTTGGCATCTACAGCAAGGTGAATGTCAATGTGTTTTGCTTTGTTGCAGACGTCACACATGATACATGGACTTAGGGCTGTTCCCATTCCTCCATCTCCAAGTGCAGTGTTACTAATCAGTGATTCGTGACCTGCTGATTTGTGCTCCCAATCCTGTCCCAGGATGTCATCTTCCAATCTCTCTCTCCTCCCAGCTCCTCAGCAATTCTTACAGAGTTTTCAGCTCCTTCTCATCCTCTCTTTCCCTCCTTACAAAAAAGAATTATCTTCTTTCTTCCTTTACCCTTTGCAAAACATCTTAGTACAACCTTTGCTTCTCATGCACCATCCACTTCAATTCCTTTTTCTATCTGAATACCCAAGTCCCCAATGATTTTAGTAATCCCCAACACAACACACTAATGAAATTCATGAATGACTGAATTCACAGAGGAAAATTCTACAGTCATCAAAACTGTACATGAAAGTAAATCCCAGAATACTAGAATTTCACTTGAGGGTAAATGCTGGCTGAGAGGCATCACTGTAATCATAAAGCTGATAAGTAAAAGTGAAAGTCACTCAGTAGTGTCTGACTCTTTGGGACCCTATGGACTACACAGTCCATGGAATTCTCCAGGCCAGAATACTGGAGTGGGTAGCTATTTCCTTCCCAAGGGGATCTTTCCAACCCAGAGATCGAACACAGGTCTCTCGAATTGCAGACGGATTCTTCACCACCTGAGCCAACAGGGAAGCCCAAAGCTGACAAGGATCAAAACAAAAACACAACAACAAAAAACAATATAGAACAGAATTAACCAAATTAACTCTGCCAGGGAAGGGCAATGCATGCTTCCCAAGAGCCAGTTGAATCTTACAGAATATATATGAGTTTTCCAGGCAAAGCACTGGGACTGGGAGTTTTAGACAGAAAAAGGGGCACATCTAAAGTTTTCCAGTTACAAAACAACAGTATGGTTACAATGCAAATGCATTTTTAAATGGAAAGGAAGTCAGACCAAGAAGGACCATGAAATGTCATTTTAATGAGTTTAGATCCTACTTTATTAATAATGGAGAATTATGAGGGTATTTTAGACAGGGGGTCATGTTTGCATTTTATAAACAGCCTGCAGAGCCAAGTCTAATTCCCAGACTCATTGAGGAAGTTGTGATACAACTAAGGTGTGACCTGGGGAGGCCTTGGTGGAAGTACTGGCAGAGAGCAGGAGACAGTGAGAGAGGTATTTAGGAAACAGGAGCTACAAAAATATACATATTGGGGCAGTTAAGCAAGAAAAGGGAAGTGACACTCAGGTTTCTTGCTTGAGAAACTGGCAGAACAGAGGTGTCATGAATCGATTAATAATAATCAGGGGAAGGAGGTTTTGGAGAAGAGATAAGAGTTCAGATTTAGATGTACAGAGATCTGAGGAATAGCTGCCCCCTTCCCCCCGCCCTGCCCTGCCCTGCTGTCACATGGCCATACTCTACAAATGGTTTAGTCATCAGTGGTGGCTGTAGGGAAGATTCAGAGATGGCTGAGCCTACAATCTTGCTACTCAAAAGTGTGGTCAATGGACCCAGCACAGACTTTATTCAGGAGCTTGTCAGTTCAGTCACTTAGTCATGTCTGACTTTTTGTGACCCCATGACTGCAGCACACCAGGCTTCCCTGTCCATCACCAACTCCCAGAGCTTACTGAAACCCATGTCCATTGAGTTGGTGATGCCATCCAACCATCTCATCCTCTGTCATCCCCTTCTCCTCCCACGTTCAATCTTTTCCAGGATCAGGTTTTTTTCTAGTGAGTCAGTTCTTTGCATCAGGTGGCCAAAGTTTCAGCTTCAGCATCAGTCCTTCCAATGCATATTCAGGACTGATTGCCTTTAGGATTGACTGGTTGGATCTCCTTTTAGTCCAAGGGACTCACAAGAGTCTTCTCCAACACCACAGTTCAAAAGCATCATTCTTCAGTGCTCAGTTTACTTTAGGGCTCAATTCTCATATCCACAAATGACTACTGGAAAAACCAGAGCTCTGACTAGATGAACCTTTGTTGGCAAAATAATGTCTGTTTTTTAATATGCTGTCTAAGTTGGTCTCTCACTGTTTCCATTTTTTACCCCTCTATATGCCATGAAGTGATGGGACAAGAGGCTATGATCTTAGTTTTCTGAATGTTGAGTTTTAAGCCAACTTTTTCACTCTCCTCTTTCACTTTCATCCACAGGCTCTTTAGTTCTTCACTTTCTTCCATAAGGGCAGTGTCATCTGCATATCTGAGCTTATTGCTATTTCTTCCGGCAAACTTGATTCCAGCTTATGCTTCATCCAGCCCAGCATGTCGCATGATGTACTCTGCTTATAAAGTTAAATAAGCAGGGTGACAATATACAGCCTTGACATACTTCTTTCCAGATTTGGAACCAGTCTGTTGTTCCATGTCCGGTTCTAACTATTGTTTCTTGACCTGCATACAGATTTCTCAGGAGGCATGTCAGGTGATCTGGTATTTACATCTCTTGAAGAATTTTCCACAGTTTGTTGTGAACCACACAGTCAAAGGCTTTGGCATAGTCTATAAAGCAGAACTAGATGTTTTTCTGGAACTCTCTTGCTTTTTCAATGATCCAATGGATATTGGCTGCTGGGAGCCACCACGGGAGATCCCACCCATGACAAGGTCATGTGGAAGAGAACTGTTAAGCAAGGCTTCAGGACTCAAGGGGCTCCCTAGGCTTTCTCAAGCATCTACGCCAAAACCAGAATCTGTCTGTTTTACTATTTCATGACTTTCACCAACTCCTCTGACATTAACAGGGGGCTATCCCTGACCACCTTTCTCTGGAGAAAATCAACTTAGGGCTATAGCTAATAAGTCTCCTGGACATGAGAGGAATATTTCAAATAAAACCCCCTCTGTTAGCATTCTAGCTTGCTTGGCAAGTATATCCAGACTCTTGCAGCTACGCATATGATTATTTACAGCCTCCCAACTGTGAGAGGCATGGAAAGCCTAAAACACAGAGCCTTTCAAAGAGTTAAAAGTTATTAGAGTAGTGCTGGTATAAGATTTCATTATCGGGCCAATGTTTGTTGCTAAGTTCCCATATCTCTTATCCACTATGCACCTGGGAATGCATTAGTTAACATAGTGAGAATGTAAGAAAAACAAGTAAAATAGCCTTGAAATTAACCACATCAGACCTTTGAGCTAATTGGTTCTTTCTTGTAACTCACTGCACCTTTGCTCTGTGAAAAATGTAACTCTGTTTAGCATTTTCTGAGGCTGACATAGATTAGAAATATAAAGAAAAAACACTTTGAGGGAAAATAAGTTTTCTGGTTGAGCAGCCTTTATCAAAAGAGGGTCATAAAATGTCCACAGGCCTCCAAGGCCAGAAGATAACTGGACACAACATCATTTGTGAGAAAGGTATGTAAAAAAAAAATCCTGGTTTCGATAAGGGCAAAACTGCTGGAATGTTTGGGCTGACTCTGTATGACCTTGTATCTTTCATTTCCCTCTATGTATAAGGCAAGGTATAAAAGTACCTTTTAAAAATAAAGCTATGGGGTCTTGCTCACTGAAGCAGCTTGGTCTCCCTGTGTCAATCATTCTCTCTCTCTCTCTCCCTCTCCCTCTCTTTTTCAGGCTGATCCCTTGGAGCATAGAGGCTCCCTGCGTTCATTTATCTGCCCGGGGTTTCTAAGACCTGAACGGGGAGACGTTCTGCGTCTTCACTCCCTCAGGAGACCAGGATGGCACCTGTGGCCTCCGTGAACAGGGCAAACTTCTTGCCTCGGAGTTTTATTGGCTTTCTATGTAAACCAAGGAATATCAGCCTCTTTCTCTCCTCTATTTTCTTATCTTCAACATTCTTTCCTTATCCCTCTCTAAATCAATCGCCGACGCCATTTCTCCTTTGGGTTTCCCTGGATCCTGCGGGGGCTGGACCCTGGCAGTTGGCAATTTGATCTCTGGTTCCTCTGCCTTTTCTAAAACCAGCTTGAACATCTGGAAGTTCACAGTTCACATACTATTGAAGCCTGGCTTGGAGAATTTTGAGCATTACTTTGCTAGCCTGTGAGATGACTGCAACTGTGTGGTAGTATGAATATTCTTTGGCATTGCCTTTTTTGGGGATTGGAATGAAAACTGACCTTTTCCAATCCTGTGGCCACTGCTGAGTTTTCCAAACTTGCTGGCATATTGAGTGCAGCACTTTTACAGCATCATCTTTTAGGAATTGAAATACTCAACTGGAATTCCATCACCTCTGCTAGCTTTGTTTATAGTGATGCTTCATAAGGCCCACTTGACTTCGCATTCCAGGATGTCTGGCTCTAGGTGAGTTATGACCTATCATGGTTATCTGGGTCATGAAGATCTTTTTTATATAGTTCTTCTGTGTATTTTGCCACCTCTTCTTAATGTCTTCCAGAGAAGGCAATGGCACCCCACTCCAGTACTCTTGCCTAGAAAATCCCATGGATGGAGGAGCCTGGTAGGCTGCAGTCCATGGGTTTGCTATGAGTCGGACACGACTGAGCAAATTCACTTTCACTTTTCGCTTTCATGCATTGGAGGAGGAAATGGCAACCCACTCCAGTATTCTTGCCTGAAGAATCCCAGGGATGGGGGAGCCTGGTGGGCTGCCGTCTATGGAGTCACAGAGTTGGACATGACTGAAGTGACTTAGCAGCAGCAGCAGCTTAATATCTTCTGCTTCTGTTAGGCCCATATCATTTCTGTCTTTATTGTGCCCATCTTTGCATGAAATGCTCGCTTGGTATCTCTAATTTTCTTGAAGAGATCTGTAGTCTTTCCCATTCTATTGTTTTCCTCTATTTCTTTGCATTGATCACTGAGGAAGTCTTTCTTGCCTCTTCTTGCTATTCTTTGGAACTCTGCATTCAAATGGGTATATATTTCCTTTTCTCCTTTGCCTTTTGCTTCTCTTCTTTTCTCAGCTATTTGTAACACCTCTCAGACAAGCATTTTGCCTTTTTGCATTTCTTTTTCTTGGGTATGGTCTTGATCCCTATTTCCTGTACAGTGTCACAAATCTCTGTCCACAGTTCTTCAGGCACTGTGTGTATCAGATCTAATCCCTTGAATCTGTTTGTCACTTCCACTGTATAATCATAAGGGATTTGATTTAGGTCATACCTGAATGGCCTAGTGTTTTTCCCTACTTTCTTCAATTTAAGACCACCTTCCCCTAAACAAGATAGTGGAGTAGAAGGATGTGTGCTCTTCTTTTCCTGTGAGTACTCCAAAATTACAACTTGCTGCTGAACAACTGTTGACAGGAGAATGTTGGATTCCAACAAAAACAGATGCCCCATGTCCAAGGGCAAAGGATAAGTCCCACCAAGATGGTAGCCAGGGCGAAATCATGTTTAGAATCAAACTCATACCTGCCAGAGATGTTTGCAGGGCTTTAACAAAACCTTGTGGGCACCAGGAGACCCCACAGAGACTAAGTCAGACCTGCTTTTGAGTGTTTGAGTGTCTTCTGCAGAGGTATGGGTCAGCAGTGCCTGCCACAGGGCCAGGAGCTCTGGAAGCAGCAGACCTGGGTATGACAAAAGCCCTCTTGGAGGAGGTTGCCATTAACCCCACCATAGGGCTGCCAGAACTTACACAGGACTGGGGAAAGAGACTCTTAGAGAGCACAAACAAAACCTTATGTGCACCAGGACTCAGGAGAAAGGAGCAATGACCCCACAAGAGACTGACCCAGACTTGCCCATGACTGTCCAGGAGTCTCCAACAGAGGCATGGGTTGGTGGTGTTCTGCTTCAGAGTCAGGGGCACTGAGCGTGAGCAGCAGTGCATGCATGGGACCTTTTGAAGGAGGTCACCATTATCATCCTTACCTCCATCATAGTTTGGCCTCAGGTCAAACAACAAGGAGGGAACACAGCCCAGCCCATCAATAGAAAATTGGATTAAAGATTTACTGAGCATGGCCTTGCTCACCAGAGCAAGACACAGTTTCCCCCTCAGTCAGTCTCTCCCATCAGGATGCTACCATAAGTCTCTTATCCTTATCCATCAGAGGGCAGACAGAATGAAAACCACAATCACAGAAAACTAATCAAGCTGATCACGTGGACCACAGTCTTGTCTACCTCAATGAAACTTTGAGCCATGCCTTGTGGGCCCACCCAAGACAGATGGGTCATGGTGGAGAGTTATGACAAAATGTGGTCCACTGGAGAAGCCACTTCAGTATTCTTGCCTTGAGAACAGTATGGAAAGGCAAAAAGATAGGACACTGAAAGATGAACTCCCAGGTTGGTAGGTCCCCAATATGCTACTGGAGAGCAGTGGAAAAATAACTCCAGAAAGAATGAGACAGAGCCAAAGCGAAAACAATACCCAGTTGTGGATGTGACTGGTGATGGAAGTAAAGTCTAATGCTGTAAAGAGCAATATTGCATAGGAACATGGAATGTTAGGTCTGTGAATCAAGGTAAATTGGAAATGGTCAAACAGGAGATGGCAAGAATGAACATCAACATTTTAGGAATCAATGAACTAAAATGGATTGGAATGGGTGAATTTAACTCAGATGACCATTATATCTACAACTGTGGGCATGAATCCCTTAGAAAAAATGGAGTAGCCCTCCTAGTCAACAAAAGAGTCTGAAATGCAGTACTTGGATGAAATCTCAAAAATGACAGAATGATCTCTGTTCATTTCCAAGGCAAACCATTCAATATCACAGTAATCCAAGTATGCCCCAACCACTAATGCTGAAGAAGCTGAAGTTAAACAGTTCTATGAAGACCTACAAGGCCTTCTAGAACTAAAACCCTCAAAAGACGTCCTTTTCATCATAGGGGACTGGAATGCGAAAGTAGGAAGTCAAGAGATACCTGATAACAGGAAAATTTGGCCTTGGAGTACAAAATGAAGCAGGGCAAAGGCTAACAGGGTTTTGCCAAGAGAATGCACTGGTCATAACAAACACCCTCTTCCAAAAACACAAGAGAAGACTCTACACATGGGCATCACCAGATGGTCAATACCAAAGTCAGATTGATTATATTCTTTGCAGCCAAAGATGGAGAAGCTCTATACAGTCAGCAAAAATAAGACCAGGAGCTGACTGTGGCTCATATCATGAATTCCTTATTGCCAAATTCAGGAGCGTGTCAGAAATGCAAAAATCTTCAGTTCAACTTCAGATGTACTGAATCTAAATCTGCATTTTACAAAGACCCTCCCTTCCTGACCCAGGGAGTGAAGGCACCTTAATAAAAGAAGAGAGGCTTATGGTCTCCACAAGTGCCTCTCTATCTCTATTTTTTCTTAGGTTGATCTTCTAACTTTCCATAACTTCCTTTTCTGTTTTCTGTTTCTTTATCTTCTTTTGTTCTACTTTCTGAGAAATTCTTTGCTATTTATCTTTTAAAATGTGTATTGAGTTTTAAAATTTTTTTGGCATTATATTCTTAATTTCAAAAACTTTCTCATTCTTCTTTTGCGTTGTAACATCTCTTATTACTCTAAAAACAGCTGTTATTTGAAGTTTTATTCTGCTTACTACATAGTCTTGATTTCTCCAAGTTATTTTTCTGTTTGCTTGTTTAGATCTATTTCTTCTCAGAGGCTTTCCTCAAATACTTATTGATCCTTTTGCACTCATTTAAATTTAAAAATAGGACATGAAAGAGTGGATGATAAGTTTTGTGTGATGGTCAGTGTTCATAACTAGTAGACTTTATCATGGGGTGGTTGAATGGCAAGCTGACAATTTCATTGTGGAATACCAAATGTCAATTTTTGAAGATATTTTTTCCCCAGGGACATATAAGTCTTCAGGAAAAAAAAAAATACTCCAGTTTTCTACCTGGGTAAGGAAAGTTCACTGGAAATTTTACTGCTTAGTGTGCAGATTTAATTTAGTCCCTTGTTTTCCATCTTTTTTTTCCAAATGCTTGAAAAGCAGCTCAATTCTATATTAATATAATTCTTGTAAGTTATTTTATGTATCAAGATTTATTTTTCATTCCTATTCATTTCATCTAAATTTCATTGTTTTATAGTTTTAATAAGCATTTATTGCAAACCTGACAGCCTCAATAATGAGGGAAATTCAAAGCAGAAGTCATGACTTTCTCTGGCTTGCAATAAAAACATATGTATAAATCTAGAATACTGTAATAAAGCAATGTTATAAAGAAGGGTGAGACAACATGGAATAACATACTAGTATGCCTTTAGGAAAACAGCATGAACCAAACTGAAAAAGAGGTCCTAAACCCAGTCTGGACAGACTGTAGATACAGTGGTTCTATAAACCAAGGAGGGCCATTTTAGGGACAAGTGGTTGGGTAAATGGGGGGGCATTGATTAAGGGCCTTAAGTGGCAGTTTGAAGAATTGTGATTTAATCTTTTTTATTTAATAGGGAGCTGCTCTTGTATCTTGAGTGAAACAATCCTTATGTAATATTTCTGGCTGGCCAGCTAAACTTACCTGGAGGCCTGGATGAATGTAGGAGTCACAGAATAGAGAGAGATTAAAAGAAAAAGGTGCTTGGGAGGAAGACGGGCAAGAGTCTCACAATCCTGTACCCCAGTGCCCATCTCATTTCATAGCTTCAGCCTGGCTTTGGTAATTTTCTTTGGTTCCTTTCCATTTTAATATCAGTTTGAAACAGAATTAATCTGTTTTCAGTCACTAATGGAAACATTTGTGAATATAATGATTTGTCTCAAACTTTATGACACTTAATTCACTCTTTTTCAGGGACTTCACATTGCTTGAAAGGTACACTTACATAGGCCAGTTTTCGTGACGTTCTGCAAATGGTTTGAACAATTTACTATTGTTCCAATTGTCTATTCATTTTCCATGAAAGATTACATAAAATAATTATGGAAATTGATGCAAGTTTAAAACTATTCATTCGCTCATTTCATGGAAAATGCATTACCTCCCAGGAAATTAGCAAATTCACTGCTACAACAACTGACCTTTCTGAATGCCATGTGGTCTTAGAGAACACAACCTAGACATTTGTTCTCTAGGCTCATTACTACAATGATTGCAATTATCCTTGAGTAGAATGGAAAAAAATTTTTTTTTTTAAAGAATGATGAGTTAATCATTACCATTTGAGTAATTCAGGTTTGGCAGAGATTTTCCTGAAGAGGTAGATTTTCTTACTGGTTATTGAGAATTTGGAGGAAACTTTTGCTTTTTTTGTTTCATACTTTTTATAACTACAATCATCCTTAAATAAAAAGAGAAGATGTAACCAGATGGAAATTTGTATCCAGAGGGAGACCAGTAACAGAGCTTCACATAAGGAACAGAGGGTGCTAATGCACATATACAGACACATACACATAGGGGCTGTATATTAACACAAACTAATGTCACATGTTCTAAAAAACATAAAATATGTACTGGGGAGTCTTGTGCCATTGTGAGACATGGACTGTTAAGGATAGGACACACAGCAGAGAAAACATACAGTGCTGGAATTAATGGCTCCAAAAGCCAGTGGGGAAACACAACACAGTTGTCTCTACCTCCCACTGCTCTGGACACAGGACTTCAGCACTTCTGCTGGATTCATCTGAGCTTGATTCTGTGAAGGTGTGAAGTTGTGCAGTGGAGATTATCTTTGATGAGGACCATGGGGAAACCCTCCTGACATCCCCTTCCAAGGCAACCTATAAAGAACAAAATAAGTTTTCTACATGGTGACTCCCAAAATTCTCTGAAAAAGCCACTGAAGTGAAAGATTTAGACAGCTTTAATACTGTAATCAAATACCAGATTGTATTAACATGTCATGTGAGTGACTGTAGCAATGTAGGTGGTAAGTAGTTGCTACTCTAATCTTTTGAAGAGGGGGAAGTGTATCTTTATAGGGCCTTCCCAGGTAGCGCTAGTGGTAAAGAACCCGCCTGCCAATGCAGGTATAAACAAGAGATATGGATTCAGTCCCAGGATTGAGAAGATCCCCTGGAGGAGGGCACAGCAACCCACTCCAGTATTCTTGCCTGGAAAATGCCATGTACAGAGGGGCCTGGTGGGCTACAGTCCATAGCCTTAAACAGTCAGACACGACTGAAGCAACTTGGCATGCATGCACTTTTATAACAGTATTTTGTGTTTGATGAGAAGGGGAGAGCAACAGAGCACATTGCCACTGTGGGGAAGAGGATAGGAAGAAGAATTTAAGGATACTTGGCAGCTACAGAACTCTGCCTCTTGTACTTTTAATTGGAGGGATACAAACAAGCAGTGCACAGAGGCATCTTTATCTGGTGAGGGGAGGCTTTGCTTCACGGATGTGATTGATGATGGGAGGAGTGTTTTAACAAGGCTGATGCCTTACAAAGGGCCATCATTCCCAGGGGTGTGTTAATTGAAGTGCCATGCAGATCTGTGGGAAGATATAGGGTGTTGTCATCAAGGGCAGGAAGAAAGATGAGATGGCCTCATATCTCACTCAGTGTCTTTATTTTAAGCTCTATAAACACCAAAGCCTTTGTCCCTTTGTATTTTCTTTTTAAAACAGTATTTTGGGCTATATTTATACAGAAATACCCTAAATCAGGTTTAGGAACAATTCATAGACTGTCTTCAGAGGAAGCATAAACACTCACTTATAAAAATAAAATTAAAGGACTTCCCTGGTGGCCCAGTGGTTAAGACTCAGTGCTTCCAATGCAGGGGGCACAGGTTTGATCCCTGGTCAGGGACCTAAGACCCCACATGCCTGTTGGTATAATCAAAAATTAAATAACAACAATAATAAAACAATTGGCTAGAGTTATACATAATTTGGGTATTAAATACATTTCTTATAATATCCAATGTGCTATTCTTATTTAGGTTGACGGAATTATTCCAGCAATTCCTCATCATGAAAGATATGATTTTTCTATAATACTCAGTATATTCATATATGTCAGATTAATTGGACAATTATTTATTAAGTACCGATTATTTGTCAGGAACTGACAGGAGCTGAAGAGGCAGAATTTGGGAAAATACAGCTTTGCCCTGGAGGAAAAAAGTCTGGGGAGGTGATGGTATTGTCTGCCATCAGGATAAAAATGAAATAGTGACTTTAAAGCTAGATTACCTATGGTAGAGATGGGGGTCAGATAATTGCTTTTGTAAGAAAGAATCAATTCAGTTTCAGTTCAGTCACTCAGTCGTGGGACCCCATGGACTGCAGCACACCAGGCTTCCCTGTCCATCACCAACTCCCAGAGCTTGCTCAAACTCATGTCCAAAGAGTTGGTGATACTATCCAACCATCTCATCCTCTGTTATCCCTTTCTCCTCCTGCCTTCAATCTTTCCCAGTATCAGGTTCTTTTCCAGTGAGTCAGTTCTTCACATCAGGTAGCCAAAGTATTGGAGTTTCAGCTTCAGCATCAGTCCTTCCAATAAATATTCAGGGTTGATTTCCTTTAGGATGGACTGGTTGCTCCTTGCAGTCCAAGGGACTCTCAAGCGTCTTCTCCAACACCAAAATTCAAAAACATCAATTCTTCATTGCTCAGCAATGGTTCAACTCTCACATTCATACATGACTACTGAAAAAACTATAGCTTTGACTAGATGGACTTTTGTTGGCAAATTAATATGCCTTTTAATATGCTGTCTAAGTTGATCATAGCTTTTCTTCCAAGGAGCAAGCATCTTTTAATTTCATGGCTGCAGTCACCATTCACAGTGATTTTGAAGCCCCGCAAAATAAAGTCTCTCACTGTTTCCATTGTTTCCTCATCTATTTGCCATGAAGTGATGGAACCAGATGCCATGATCTTGGTTTTCTGAATGCTGAGTTTTAAGCCAACTTTTTCACTCTCCTCTTTCACTTTCATTCACAGGCTTTTTAATTCTTCTTTGCTTTCTGCCATAAGGGTGGCGTCATCTGCATATCTGAGGTTATTGATATTTCTCCCAGCTATCTTCATTCCAGCTTGCGCTTCATCCAGCTTGGCATTTCGCATGATGTACTCTGCATATAAGTTAATAAGCAGGGTGACAATATACAGCCTTGACATGCTCCTTTCCTAATCTGGAACCAGTTCATTGTTCCATGTCCGATTCTAACTGTTGTCTCTTGACCTGCATACAGATTTCTCAGGAGGCAGGTCAGGTGGTCTGGTATTCCCATCTCTTTTAAGAACTTTCCACAGTTTGTTGTGATCCACTCAAAGGCTTTGGTGTAGTCAATAAAACAGATGTTTTTCTGGAACTCTTTTGCTTTTTCTATGATTCAATGGATGTTGGTAATTTGATGTCTGGTTCCTCTGCATTTTCTAAATCCAGCTTGAACATCTGGAAGTTCATGGTTCATGCGCTGTTGAAGCCTGGCTTGGAGAATTTTGAGCCTTACTTTGCTAGCATGTGAGATGAGTGCAATTGTGTAGTAGTTTCAGCATTCTTTGGCATTGCCTTTCTTTGGGATTGGAATGAAAACTGATCTTTTCCAGTCCCGTGGCCACTGTTAAGTTTTCCAAATTTGCTGGCATGCCGAATGCAGCACTTTAACAGCATTATCCTTTAGGATTTGAAATAGCTCAACTGGAATTCCATCACCTCCATTAGTTTTGTTCATAGAAAATTTTTAATTTTTAAAGTAATATAATTATACTACCTTGAATGCAATATTCAAAGTCTGGCTTCTTTCACCGCATAATATTTTCAAGATCCATTTATGTTGTAGCATGTATCAGTGCTTGATCTTTTTTATGGCTGAATCTATTGTATGCATGCTAATGCTAAGGAATGCTAAGTCACTTCAGTCGTGTCCAACTCTGTGCAACCCCATAGACGGCAGCCCACCAGGCTCCCCCGTCCCTGGGATCCTTCAGGCAAGAACACTGGAGTGGGTTGCCATTTCCTTCTCCAATTGTATACATAGATACATTTTAAAAATTCATTCATCAATTGAATACAATTGCTGTTTCCACTTTTTGGTCATCATGAATTATACTGCTATGGACATTCATGTAAAAGTTTGTGTGTAGGTATATGCTTTCAATTCTCTTTGGAATATGCCTTGGAGCATTCTTGGGTCATATGATAACACAACATTTTGAGGAATAGGCAAACTTTGACAAAGGGGCTACTCATTGCATAATACTGGTTTCACAATCATATATTTCAGCATTGTCTACTGCAGCACGTTTAATATGCTTACAGTTTCACTGTTTAATATTTTCATTCCTATAACCTGCTGTTCTTTTGAGTTGTATTATTAAGGCACATTCTCATTGTGGGTCCCATTTTTACCATCCTTTTCCTTTCAAGCTACTTAAATTGTTTAATTTGCAGTGGGTTTATCAATGTATATAATTAAATGATGCTTTTTAATCCACTCTATCAATATCTGAAATTTCATTACTATATTTTGACCAACTATATTTAAGACAGTTATTGATCTGATAGAGCTTGTGTGTCACTTAATCACTTGTTTTCTGTTTGTTTCCTCTGCTTCTCATTTCTGTTTCTCTTTTCTTGACTTCCTGTGGATTTCTTAGGATTCCATCTTGATTTATTTGTGTGCATTTCTTTGCAAAGTTTTTGCAGTGGTTGCTCTGGGTATAATATACATACACGACTTACTACAGTCCATTGGTGTCAGAACTTTACCACTTTAAGTGAAATGAAATCTCACTTCTTGACTTTCTCCACTTTTAAAAATCATTATCTTGAGCATTAGATGGTATTATAATTTTTGTTTCAATCATCAAATGTGACTTATAAAACTAATGAGGATAAACATAGTTTACTGTAAGTATTCATATTTCTGCTTTTTCCATTATTCTTTGTTCCTCCCTGATGCTCCAAAATGTCTTTTATAATTTCATTTGAAGAACATCCAATAGCTATTCTTAATGAGTAGGTTTGCTAGCAACAAACATTTTTAGTTTTGCTTCACTTGAGAATATCACTGTTTCTCCTTATTCCTGCAGGATAGTCTGAACACCGAAACTTTCAATTAAGTTTTTTAGCACTTGAAAAACGTTATGCCACCTCCTGCCAGCCCCCATAGTTTCGGAAGAGAAATCTGCTGTCGTTCAAATTGTGTTCTGCTATAGCAATGTGCCCCTTCTCTCTGCTTTTTCTTTTAGTTTTTACACATTCAATTATAAACTGTCTTTGCATGGATTTCTTTCAGCCTATCCTATTTGGAGTCCACTCAGCTTCTTGAACCCACATACTTATCTTTTGCTAAACTTGAGATGTTTTCATCCACTATTTCTTTGCATATTCATTCAGCTCATTCTCTTTTTCTCTTCTACTTCTTGGACTCTAAATATATGAATGTTGTCTCTTTTATTACTATTCCACAGGTCACTGAGTCTCATTCCTACCCCGTCTTTCTTCTCTTTGTTCTTCAGATTCAGCAATTCTATTGATATTTTCAAGTTCACGGATTCTATCATGTCATTTCTACCCTATTATTGAACCCATCTAATGAGCTTGCTTGTTGTATTTTTCAGTTATATAATTGCCTTCATTTTTTTTTAATTGATACAAAAATGTACATACATTACTGGTTCTTTCGCTAACTTAAAAAACTTTTTGCTATTTCCTTGCTGAGCCTTTTTTTTGTTTCAAAAGAATTTGTAATTACTTGTTAAGGCATTTTTATAATGGTTGTTTTAAAATCTTTGTCAGCTAATTTCAACATCTGATTCATTTTGAAGGTGTCATCAGTTGTCTTGTGATTTCCTTGGTTCTTGGTATGAGAAGTGATTTTAGATTGTATCCTGAGTGCTTCATCTGTTAGAAGACTATAGGTCCTATTTTAATCTTTTTATTTTAGCAGACAGTCAGTATGTTTGGCATGCAGGTCCTGGCCTACCTTTTGGTCTATGATTCCAGTGGCAATTTAAGTTTCAGAGTCTTTGCAGTGTATATTTATCTAGGGCTCATAGTGGCTTTTTGATGGAAGACTCTTGAGAGTCCCTTGGACTGCAAGGAGATCCAACCAGTCCAGTCTGAAGGAGATCAACCCTGGGATTTCTTTGGAAGGAATGATGCTAAAGCTGAAACTCCAGTACTTTGGCCACCTCATGCGAAGAGTTGACTCATTGGAAAAGATTCTGATGCTGGTAAAGATTGGGGGCAGGAGAAGGGACGACAGAGGATGAGATGGCTGGATGGCATCACTGACTTGATGGACCTGAGTCTGAGTGGACTCTGGGAATTGGTGATGGACAGGGAGGCCTGGCATGCTGTGACTCATGGAGTCCCAAAGAGTCGGATACGACTGAGGGACTGAACTAAACTGAACTGAACTTTAGGGGGAAGAGGTTTTCCCTAAGAAGAGTCATCTGGTACCTCTAAGTTAGGGGCGGGTGTGGGGGAAGTCTCCTGCCCATGGTGATGAAAACTTCAGGGTTAGACATTTCTATGGTTGGAGGCTCCTTGCCAGTGCCCTCTGGCTTCCCACTTCTCTCAGCAAGTGAAAGGAATCCCAGGCCTGGCAGGAAAATAGTGCTTCCCTGGGACACTTGCCAACAATGCCCTTGAGGTTTCTATCAGACTCACCTGGTGTTGTTAGCAGGACTCCTGTTCCATTCTGGGCTTCTGTATGTTGCTAGCTTGGTGGTCAGGAAACACCAAGACTGGGTTACCTTCTTCTGTTGGGAGGTGGTAAGACATCCTGTAGCTATGTTCCCCCTCCAGTTTGGAGAGTACTTAGCTGGTTTATTTTCTTCTTTATACCTTTCAGAGTTTTCTTTCTGATATCTCTTGCATTATTTCATAATCATATAAACAGAGAATTGATAATTGTACTTAGCATGGAGGAGCAAGCAGGGATGAGTCTCCCTCCTTTCCAGACAACTCAGAATACAATATTTTTAAAAATTTATATCTGTACAACTTCCCCAAAAGCCAAAAGCACAAGTTCTACCCTAGAATTATTTTTTAAATCATGTATTCCAAAGGAATATTCCTTTCTTGGCTATTCCTCTGTTAATAGAGGAAGTAGCAGTAACACAAATTAAAGTGACTTAAAATTCACTTTCACTTTTCACTTTCATGCATTGGAGAAGGAAATGGCAACCCACTCCAGTGTTCTTGCCTGGAGAATCCCAGGGACGGGGGCTGCCCAGCCCTGGTGGGCTGCCATCTATGGGATCACAGAGAGTCAGACACGACTGAAGTGACTTAGCAGCAAAGACACTTTAAATTCCACAGTATGATAGCCTTAGGCATTTTCTATATCAACCCAGTATGATGACTATATTCACTCATTTACACATTTTTATTGAGTTGTGCCTGGTACTGTCACAGTCACTGGGAAGGTAGCAGTAAAAGAAAATTAAATCCTCATCCTCCTGGAAGTTTATGTTCTCTAAATCATGGAATATTTTTTCATTTTAAACCAATTCAAACCACAGCAACTATCCAGCTAATTGTCTTTCATCCATAGGATAAGCTCTCAAGCAGCAAACTCACTTTACATCTGTTTCACAAGAAGTATCACTTTCTATTAGGTATTTTCAATCCTTTCATGTGTGTGTAAAATTTAATTGTACTTGTGTTCATTTCCTAACTAGCTAAGTAAATAAAACATCAACTATTTCAGTAAAAATTCTATTTTCTGGGTGTTATGGACAAAGAGGTCAAAGGGTGAGATCTCTTGCGAAAAATGATTTGGACAGTGCTGGGTAGAGAGATCTGAAGACTGTATCTTTGGAAACAGATACGAGTTCAGCTCCAAACCACTCTTCTCTTTTTAGACTCTTCAGGTGATCTCATCCGATTATAGAGCCAACTTGGCTAAATAAACATGCTCCATATTTAGACTGTTACAATTTAAATCTGCCCTGATATGAACAAATATACAAACAAAATAAAATATAGAACAAATAATTGAAGTAAACAATGAAACCAGAGTATGTACAAGCAAATAAATGAGAACATTCTAGGACTACAAAGAAGAGTTCTAGGAGAAAAGTAACTTCCTATCTTTCTTTGGGTGTGCGAACATTTCTATCTAAATTCAGATTTGTAAAAAATAAGATTTTGGAAGCAATAATAATCAAACATGGTATAGCTGAGGGAGAGTTATAAGTGTTGGCTATAACTGAAAGTAAGACTCAGAATCTACAGTAAATATATAACAAATTTATTTGAGAACATGAGAAATAAGCCAAAAAAGTTCTTTGCATGTGTTCATATTTGTTGAACAAATACATTTAAAAAGGAATAAACTCAAAAATCAGGACAAAATAGTTTGGATCAAGGCTGTGTAAGATTTTGAAAAATATGAGTATCTTAGTGTAAAATATCCTTAGAAGTCAAAGAAGTAGGTTAGAAAAATGGATTAAAAAAAAAAACCACACACATGAAGTTTAAATTTTTAGTAGCAAGGTGAAATAATAACAGGATACGAAAAATGGTGTAGAAAGAGTGACCAGTATAATTTAAAGTTGAAGAAGGTAGGTTTCTTACTGTTCTTTAATAAAACAAGCAAAGAAACTTTGCCAAGTGAAACATTATAGGCGTAAGTAGGCATCCTGGTGAGTATAGTGAAAGGAGAAAGAGACAGTCAGAATAGAGGTGGGTCAAAAAAGATGCATGCTAAGAAGGTGACTGACAGGTGTATGCAGCGTATTTTGACATCAGAAGCTGAGAAGAGACTCCAGTACAAGGAGGTTCAAAGGCTGTCTTGATATCAACTAGTTCGATCACAGGCTGTTAGAGAACTAACTTTTGAAAGCTGAAGAGTCAAAGCTATTAGTAAGATAGTTTGCAGTTGGTGGCCCTCAAATAATCATATAGATTTAAGCTAAAAACAAAATTATGAAAAGTTACCCTTCTTTTCAATAACATAACTAACTCAGGAAAATATTCTTTTGCTGTCAATATGGGCTTAAAGATAGATTCTTATTGTGTTATCTTGGCTTATCTGGGAAGCTGTTAATTCTAACTTTTGATTTTAAATGATAACGTTATCAAAACAAACAAACAAAAAAGAAACCAGACCCACTTTAGTTTGCAGGCAGATGAGGCAGCTGGCCTGCAGAAGGCATCCTTCAGTCCATGGTTGAGGTTGGCTCAAATGGCAGCTGCTACTTTATTCTGGATTGTTAAAGCTAGAATCAACCAGTTTCATTTGTCTTTAGCATCATTCCTCTACCCTCAAAGCCTCCAGTATAATAACTGCTGACCCCAACTAGTTTGAGGTTGGAACAAAAGACAGACTGTGATTTTAGGGTAAGGAATCCTACCCAGTATCTCAAAAAAAAAAAAAAAAAGAAAGAAAGAAGAAGTGAGAAGTAGTCTCTCAACTTTCACAATTTCAACTACTGGTTTGTCTCTTTAAAAGGCTCTGTCTTGTGAGGGGAAAGTAAACTGGTTGGTAGTCAGAGGTATTCTCTCACTTTCAAGGCACAAGGCAGTGCCTACTGTGCAGGTCTGATTTCATAGCCAGAACACAATGTCCAGGTGCTTCTGAACCTGAAGAGAGTCAGCCGATCCCTCAGTACCAGCCATCATCCGGCTCTACTATCTGCCAGTTAAGGATTCTCAAGCTCTTTCTCCTATGACTACCTAACTCCTCTTCAAAATCACTTTCTAATATGATTCATTCTGTTTATATTGATTTATTTATCCCATGCATTATATTTGAGTGTGGAGAACTTACTAAAAATTTGAGGCAGGTAATAGTCATTTAAAAGAGCATGCATGATGTAAAAGGGAGAACAAAAATCCATTTCCTGTTAGAAATGGCAGAGATTTAATTACATACAGTTCTTTATAAACGGAGAGCCTTTTTCTACAATATTGAATAAGTTTACAGTAAGTCTAAATATCAGAATTTTCAAGGCAGATTTTATGCATATTTATCATCAATAACATATAGTAGGCATTCAATAAAATGACAAATTCTGAATTATACATGTGTATATGCTAATTAAATGATAGTCTAGTAAATAGACACTAGTAAATAATGATACTCACCAGTGGCTCAGACTGTAAAGAATCTGTCTGCAATGCAGAAGACCCGGGTTTGATCCCTGGGGTTGGGAAGATTCCCGGAGAAGGGAATGGCTACCCACTCCAGTATTCTTGCCTGAAAAATTCCATGGACATAGGCTATAGTCCATGGGGTCGCAAAGAGTTGAACTTGACTGAAAGACTAGCATTTTCAATTTTTATGAGTTCTGTGAATGCCAATATCTGCTGGATCATGGAAAAAGAGAGCTCCAGAAAAACATCTATTTCTGCTTTATTGACTATGCCAAAGTCTTTGACTGTGTGGATCACAATAAACTATGGAAAATTCTGAAAGAGATGGGAATACAAGACCACCTGAACTGCCTCTTGAGAAACCTATATTCAGGTCAGGAAGCAACAGTTAGAACTGGACATGGAACAACAGACTGGTTCCAATTGTCACCCTGCTTATTTAACTTCTATGCAGAGTACATCATAAGAAACGCTGGGCTGAAAGAAGCACAAGCTGGAATCAAGATTGCCAGGAGAAATATCAATAACCTCAGTTATGCAGATGACACCACCCGTATGGCAGAAAGTGAAGAGGAACTAAAAAGCCTCTGGATGAAAGTGAAAGAGGAGAGTGAAAAAGTTGGCTTAAAGCTCAACATTCAGAAAATGAAGATCATGGCATCTGGTCCCATCACTTCATGAGAAATAGATGGGGAAACAGTGGAAACAGTGGCAGACTTTATTTTTTTGGGCTCTAAAATCACTGCAGATGGTGACTGCAGCCATGAAATTAAAAGACGCTTACTCCTTGGAAGGAAAGTTATGACCAACCTAGATAGCATATTCAAAAGCAGAGACATTACTTTGCCAACTAAGGTCCATCTAGTCAAGACTATGGTTTTTCCTGTGATCATGTATGGATGTGAGAGTTGGACTGTGAAGAAAGCTGAGCGCAGAAGAATTGATGCTTTTGAACTGTGGTGCTGGAGAAGACTCTTGAGAGTCCCTTGGACTGCAAGGAGATCCAACCAGTCCATTCTGAAGGAGATCAGCCCTGGGATTTCTTTGGAAGGAATGATGCTAAAGCTGAAACTCCAATACTTTGGCCATCCCATGTGAAGAGCTGACTCATCTGAAAAGACCCTGATACTGGAAAAGATTGACGGCAGGAGGAGAAGGGGGACGACAGAGGATGAGATGGCTGGATGACATCACCAATTTGATGGACATGAGTTTGAGTGAACTCCGGGAGTTGGTGATGGACAGGGAAGCCTGGCGTGCTGCGATTCATGGGGTCGCAGAGTTGGACACGACTGAGCGACTGAACTGAACTGAACTATACTTTCAGTTCTAACTTAAAGGCAAAAATCACCATCTGCCCATGGATATATGCCAAGATTTTTCCACAAAGCTATGTTTTATCTCCTAGTTTATAAGCACAAGTCTGCACAGAGCCTTTATGTGTTTATACCTGGTACACTGTAACTTAACAGAGATTGTGCACCATTGCACAATGGGGCAAAGGACACTAAAATTAAAGCATAATCACAGTAAATCTCTGAACCTTCTTATTGGTAAGGATCTTTTCATCAGTGAGCAAAGCCTAGTGAAAGTGTGCCAAAGTGGTTTCAGATATGTATACTGTTGTTTATGAGACCTGTACTGAGCTTTATCTTTAAACACATACACAAAATGTAGACAGTGACAGTTGACATAAACATGCACTGGCCTACAGTTTCCTTAGACCCATATTTATCTATGAGTTCCTCTGAAAAAATGGTTATGGGGAAATGCCTTTTTTAACTGTGGTAAAATGCGCATGAAAGTGGAAGTCACTCAGTCGTGTCTGGCTCTTTGCAACCCTGCGGACTATATAGCGCATGGAATTCTCCAGGCTAGAACACTGGAGTGGGAAAATGCACATAAAATTTGCCATTTAAACAATTCTCAAGTATTCAAGTCAGTGGCATTAAGTACGTTCACACTCTTGTTCATTCACACTGTTATACCATTCTCCATCTCCACAACACTCTCCCCTCCCCAGAGCCTCCACATCCATTAAACACTAACTCCCATTTCTCTGGTCCCCTGAACCCTGATAACAACATCTCTGTGAACTTGATTCTTATATGTACTTCATACAAGTGAAATTATACAGACTTTGTCCATTTGTGTCTGGTTTATTTCACTGAATATAATGTCTTCAAGGTTCATCCATGATGTAATGTATCAGAATTTCCTTCTTGCTTATAGCCGAATATCATGAATAAGGCTGCAATGAACACTGGCATACAAATATCTGAGTGCCAGCTTTCAATTCTTTTGGTATATACTTAGAAGTCGAATAGCTTTATTATATGGGTAATTTTATGTTTAATTTTTTTAAAGGAATTGTCAACCTCTATAGAGGCTACATTACTTTACATTCCCATCAGTAATACAGAAGGTTTCAATTTTTCCACATCCAGATGATTGTTTTTTAAGAATAAATATCTCATCTTATTTTTTTTCATTTTTGTTCTACCTGTCACTTGCTTTTATTACTAAAATCAAAATCACAGAATTTACAGTGCAAGATTTAGTCAGATTAGAGCCCTAAATTCAAAAATGGAAAGGGAGAGACAGAGCGTTTTAAGACAGAGAAAGTTAATAAGTTATGTTATTTTTAATTGTGGTAAAATGCACATAAAAGGCAAAAGCAAGCTCTGAAAATAGCAAACTAAAGGTAAGTATGTACAAATGAAGAAGGGACGGTGAATTCTGTCTTTCAGAAGCAAGCAGAATTAAAGAAATTAGATAATGTGTACCTAAATTTTTCATCAGTATGGCATACTGATGGAAAGGTAATCAATAACCTAGGATTACTATTTCTGACATTTTCTTCAGACTATTGCAAAAGGTGAGTGATAATTTATTCTAAAATATTGTACACATTTGTTTATATAAAATAATGTTTAAAAAATTGAAATTAAATAAAATTATTCAATATTTTAAACAGGTTAGAATCCTCATTTTAGAAATAGGATGAATCGTCTTAAAGTAAAATGATAGATTCTTAAAGCAAGCAAAGAAGAATTAAACAGCCTCTTGATGAAAGTGAAAGAGGAGAATGAAAAATTTGGCTTAAAACTCAACATTCAGAAAACTAAGATCATGGCATCTGACCTCATTACTTCATGACAAATTGATAGGGAAACAATGGAAACAGTGAGAGACTTTATTTTCTTGGGCTCCAGAATCACTGCAGATGGTGACTGCAGCTATGAAATTAAAAGACGCTTACTCCTTGGAAGAAAAGCTACGATCAACCTAGACAGCATATTAAAACACAGAGATATTACTTTGCCAACAAAGGTCCATCTAGTCAAAGCTCTGGTTTTTCCAGTAGTCACCTATGGATGTGAGAGTTGGACTATAAAGAAAGCTGAGCACCAAAGAATTGATGCTTTTGAACTGTGGTGTTGGAGAAGACTCTTGAAAGTACCTTGGACTGCAAGGAGATCCAACCAGTCAATCCTAAAGGAAATCAGTCCTAAATATGCATTGGAAGGACTGATGCTGAAACTGAAACTCCAATACTTTAGCCACCTGATGTGAAGAACTCACTAGAAAAGACCCTGATGCTGGAAAAGATTGAAGGTGGGAGGAGAAGGAGACAACAAAGGATAAGATGATTGAATGGCATCACCAACTCAATGGACATGACTCTGAGAAAGCTCTGAGAGTTGGTGACGGACAGGGAAGCCTGGAGTACTGCAATCCATCGGGTTGCAAAGAGTCAGACATGACTGAGCGTCTGAACTGAAAGCAACTTTAATTAACATACACAAATATACAGTATCAAGTTTATATACTATTTTATAATACTTTATAAAATATTCATGTAGACATTAAAATTCTAATGTTTCTAAACTTGTCTATACCATAATATTATAAAGGGAATATTTAACATATATATTTACTGCTTTCATATGAAAATATATTCTCCTGAAGCATAACAATAAGTTTCACCTTAAAAAACACAGTAATATAAATTTAAGGAAACAAAATGGCATTTTCCTGACCAACCCAAACTTCTTATTAAAGAGAAAGATAATTTAGTCAAATTTTGTCAAAATTAACTCAAAAAAGAATTTCAAAATTACTATCTGGATATGATAGAAAACTGTGACCCTCTTTCAGAGTTACTTAAAAAATTAGTCACATAGGATTTTGATTAATTTAGCTACAACATGCACGTTGAGACTATTTCCAAGTAGACGATAACGCTGTTTGACAGTTGTCATCTCAGGAAATCCTAGAAAAGAGAGATAATGATTTATAATACAATCATTTGAAATATTAACTTTCAGAGATAAAAGGATATATTCTTTAGTAAAGGCATAGTGGTCCCTGGTTGGGGAAACTATTAATAAGATCCAGCATGCCATGTGGTGTGGTAAAAAAAAACAGAAAGTAAAAAAAAAAACCAAAGTATTCTATGTTTAATATTTATCTTAGTACTTATTAATAACATTATGTATTAATAATATAATGTGTACTGTATACAACTATAAAATATAGTGCAACTCAAACTTCAAGCATTATCAGTAAAAAGCAGCTGATCCAAGGTTTACTCATGTTATAACATGTACCAATAGTTCATTCCTCTCCATGTCTGAATAATATTCTATCATATGGATATACCATATTTATCCATCCATTGATTGACAGGTATTTGGGTTTTTCTCAACTTTTTTATTATTATAAACATTGCTGCTATGGACATGAACATATGTATGCACATGTAAGTTTTTTTTCAATTCTCTTAGATATATACCTAGGGGTGACTGTGGAAAAGTGAAAGTGAAAGTCACTCAGTCCTGTCTGACCGACTCTTTGCGACCCCATGGATTATACAGTCCATGGAATTCTGCAGGCCAGAATACTGAAGTGGGTAGCCTTTCCCTTCTCCAAGGGATCTTCCTAACCCAGGTCTCCCACACTGCAGGCGGATTCTTTACCAGCTAAGCCACAAGGGAAGCCACAAGGGAAACTGCAGAGTCATACCATAACTCTATGTCTAACATCCAAGGAGCTGCCAGAATGCTTTCTAAGGCAGTTGCACCACTTTATAGTCCCACCAGTAGCGTACAGGGATCTGATTTCTCCACAACTTGTCAACACTGTTATATTTGTCTTTTTGTGAAGTGCTATCATACTGTGGTTTTGATTTACCTTTCCCTAATATCTAATGATGTTGAACATCTTTTCATGGGCTTATTGACCATGTATCTATTTTCTTTGGAGAACTGTCTATTGAAATCCTTTGCTCACTTTTAAACTGGATTCTTCTTCTTTTTATTGTTGAGTCATGAGACCTCTTTCTAGCAATATATTCTGGATACAAGTCCTTTATATTCTGCTTCTACAAACTGAAATTCTCATAATTAAGTTCTTTTTGCTACATTCTTTTTCAAAGTGAAATCCTCTGCAGATAGTATATTTGCTGGAACAAAACCTTGCACATACCACCATAAAAGACTGTCCAAGCATAAGAGTGGACACTAGAATCTTAGCTACAATCCCAGAATTTCACATTAAGAACCCTTTGACATAGCAATTAAAAAAGCAATCAGTTAATAAAGGAAGTAATTAAAGAGCATTACAAAAGCAAAAATGGGGCTTTCCTGGTGGCTCAGTGGTAAAGAATCCACCTGCCAATGCAGGAGACAAGCGTTTAATCCCTGATCCGGGAAGATTCCGCATGCTGCGGAGCGACTAAGCTTCCGTGCGCAACTATTGAGCCTGTGCTCTAGAGCCCAGGAGCTGCAGCTACTGAAGCCCTCACACCCTAGAGCTGGTGCTGCCCAACAAGAGAAGCCACCGCAATGAGAAGCCTGAGCACCGCAACTAGAGAGTAGCCCCTGCTTGTCGCAACTAAAGACAGGTCAGTACCGCAACAAAGACCCAGCTCAGCCAAAAATAAATAAATAAATTTATTTTTTTTAAATTTCAAAGCTTGCTAAAGTTGCTTCATCAACACTAGACATTACATTACCTGCAATAAAATAAGAGTGATTATCATAATAAAACTATAATTGCAATGGTGCCCACATATAATTCCTATCATAAAGATAATGTCTCAGGCAAGAACATTAGTCATCTCAGAAGTTATTTACTTCAAAGTAGCCAGAGGCAGAAATATACCTACAAACAAACTTTAAGACTATCCCAGGGATGGTCCTTTGTGATATCAAGATTATATCAATGAGGAAGACACGTCTGAAAACAAGCAAGACTGTAAACGGAGGGAAAACATGTATACCTACGGCTGATTCATACTGATGTATGGCAAAAGTCATTACAGTATTGTAAAGTAATTATCCTCCAATTAAAATAAATAAATATTTTTTAAAACCCTATATATATAATGCATACATATATACACATGCAATATATACATGTATGTGTTTCATATATAGGAACAAAACTCTAAATTTGTTTATGGAAAAAAATACCTAATTTTTTTAAAGTTAAAAGGTGACTTTTAAAAAACTTAGGTACATTAAAAATAATAACTCTCCAAGACAAAGAAACCTAGAATTAAGAAGGTCAAGATAACAGCAATTATTCAGTAAGTAAAGGTTAGTGTCTGTCTCCTCCAAAGCCTGCTATCTCATAAATGCAGGCCACTGGCCACAAAGAGAAACAGGACAACATGTGCAGGAGGATCAATGCAAAGCCATCACTACTGTGGACAAGTAGCTCCAAGAATGCCCATTCTGGACCCAGGATTAATGATGTCAGAGGCCCACGTGAAGGACAGGCCCGCTCGGTGGTGACTACAGGGTCTTGACTGACTACACACATCTATCATTTTAAAAGAAGGTTAAGCAATTTGCCAATGCAGGGGACATGGGTTTGGCTCCTGGTCTGGGAAGATTCCACATGCAACTGAGCACATGTGCCACAACTACTGAAGCCTGAGCATCCTAGAGTCCAAGCTCCCAACAAGAGAAGAAGTCACCACGATGAGAAGCCTGCCCACCGCAACACCGCAGCTAGAGAACAGCCCCTGCTCATTACAACTAAAGAAAGTCTGTGAAAAAAAAAAAAAGAAAGCCTGTGGAGCACCGAAGACCCACGGCAGCCGTAAACAAATAAATAAGGTTTTCTTGCACGTATTATATATTTTCAGAGAACTCTGAAAAATCCTATTTTACCCTATTTATTTCTTTAAATACTGAGAAAAAGTGTTTATGAAATAAAGGCTATAACATCTATCATTTAAAATATAAAAGCACAAATTTTGTATTAGGTATCAGATAGTTTGCAAACATGTTACATATGTTAATTCACTTACCTGTTACAACAACCCTATGAAGTCGGTACTGCAATCACCCCCATTTTACAGACACATAAACTAAGGCAGAAAGTGACTTAGGTAGAGCTAAAATTCATGGTCTGTCTGACTCTGGGGTCTGTGCTAAATTTCATTATTACCAAAGTGACTACTACTACTTGAAAAAATAAACACTGAACTAAAACTTAGAACTTAGTTGCTATTAGACAGTAAATCTCTTTTCTCTCTATAGTACTATGGAGAGTACCTTTGATGACTCATCCTAAAAATGAAAGATAAAAAAGTAACCAGGACAGTAGACTGGGAAATAAATTTCTGAGTGCAATTCTCACTTCTTTGTTTGATGATGTTCTCATTCACTTTGTGACATAAACTAAGACAAGGGAGGTCTATGTTTTCTTAAATAACATTCCCTGGGATAGTTCAAACTGAATGAGATCACCAAGAAAAAGGCAGAGAGGACAAAATAAACCCGGTTGCTGTGATTCTGCTTGGAGAATCAATTACCAAGAGGGTAGTCAAATTCTATTGCAGTTTGTTCTCAATGCAAAAAAAGATGCATTCCAAACCTCAAGTGTAAATCCATTATTTAGATTTTAAAACATGATCTATTTAACCCATGATGTTCTTTAAGAATAGTACTGTGGTAATATTATAAGATTACATTTAGCAAAGCTTGGCTTTTCTGTAGTCAAGCTCCCAGTAAGTTATCAAAAACACATTTCCTCCTTGTAAGGAAATGTGAGGGAGATCTGTCTCTCCCTTCCCATGAGCTAGGTGTGAGGGACACCCCTCACCTCCCTCTGCCTAGGAAACCAATGGCATGCACAGGGTGAGAGCCCCTGTGCCAAGGAAGCAGGGTCAGGGAGAGGCAGCTGCTCTAAGAGGCAAAGGCACTGCACCCAGTCTCCTGATACCACAATCCCTGGCCTTCCTCAATGACAAAAGGCATCACGGTTTCATCTTTCTCACTCTGGAACCCTATGTTCATTTTTGTTCTTGAGATTCCATCTTCAGATTCTCTAATTTGGTGTCAATTCTGGGATCTGTGCTCCCAAGTCACCCTTAATTTCCATTAGGAAAGCTCCTTCCTAGAGCACCTCTCCACTTTCTCTTTTTTCCACTTAAACCTTGTAGGGAAGGAAAAAGGTGTCTAACTGATAAGAACGTACCTCCTAGGAGAAGAAATACAAATAATATACCTCCCACTACACACATGTAAAAATAAATTCCTTAATTGTCTTTTAATTTTTTTTTTAAAGACAATTCTAGGCATTCTTTCACAACAGCTAGTGTTGGGTTATATGAACAGAACTCCTAGAAGCAAAATATAAATTTGAGAAAGAGATGCTATTAACAACCATCTGTGGGGAAAGTTGAGGAATTGCTGATTTGGCCTTTCTGTTCCTGCATTGAGTCTGAAGGGAATAGCAGGTTGTGGACAAAAGCAGAAACAGGAGAGAAGATGTCAAAATGGCCCAAAACAGGAGAGGAAGTGTTCTCCACCTCTGTCTGGGCAAGAGTTTATTCATAATTCACATAGGAGTCCCTAATGAGTTCGGAGACCATTAATACATGAAAGCTGGGGTCCGCATGTATCCCACATACCAAACTCTGGAGGAAATCCAAGGAGATTTGCTATTTCTTTAGGAGTGAAAAATCGAAGTTGAAGCATTGACAATCTCATTATCTTTTCTTCTGGTGACAAACTGGTAAGGGATTTGTAGATATTCTCAATCTGTAGGAAAACATCCATGATAACGAATAAGTAATACATAATTAATAGAATGCAATTAATTTGTTAAGATAATATCACCTGCTGTGAGGCAGTTTAAAAATGGTGAACATATAGTCCACCATAACACACAGAAGCCCAGGGTAAAAAGTCTGTGCAATGAACTGTATAATTGGCTCTTCAAGGGTAAGATAAACTCTGAAAACAAACAAAAGCTTGATATTGAACAGATCAGGGTATTTTCAGTGTGTCTGTCATTTTTAGTCTCTCAAAAATTAACTCACAAGAATATAAATAATAAATAAATAACAACATAATGTAAGAGAAAAATAGTGAAAGGAACTTGGTCAACCAGTAAGTCAGTTTTACAATGCAGTTATTTGAATGTTTATGGTTTATGACTAATTTTATCAAATTAAGACATTTTCTTAAAGTGACAAAATATATTTAATAAATATGATTTCTCAAATTCTGACATTTGTTTGCCTCTGATATGGTTTTTACCATGGGTAAATTTTATTAACAGTTAAAGAGTTTAAATCAGCATAAAAGAAAAGAATGTGATTTCACTGCAGAACTATTCAGATGTATATAAAACTACAATACATCAAGCTTGTATTAAACCATGACACCACAGAGAATTTGCAATTGAAGTATTAACAAACAGCCTTACTAAAATAGATTTATTTTTCCCTAAAAGGTATTTTTATAATACGTGCTCCAAAAGAAGGCTCTAATATTTGTGTGTAATCTTACAGAACATTAACTATTGTACTCTGCATTTCAAATTACCCTCTATGGAGTATAAAAAGAAGGGCAAAAGGTAAGAAAAAAAAGCAAAAATATAAAACACTTCTTTACATATACCCATACCTAGCAACAAGAAGACTTATTCTATAGTAAATAATTATTATACACATATTCATTCCAATTGAATATGTAAAATTCTTTTAACATTCTCAAATTTTAAGTAGTAAATAAAATTTTATTTTAAAATATTTTCAAAATATTTAAGTCCTGAAACTATGCACAGTACCTGCACATCCTCTGTCGTCTGCAACACAGACCCTGTCCCTTCTATGTAGCGTCCATAACTGAAAAATTAACACAAATATTTTGTAACACTGCTTGTAATGATATATTTCTTAAATATTTCTTGAATGAATCAATTTTATATAGCTACATCTTTCTGAAATATTCTGAATAATATCACATAAATATGCTTTGTAATTTAAAAAAATAGATGAAAGACTTAAAATCATCTTTAAACTTCTCAGACACTGAACTTGACAAAGTTTTTTGTTGTGTAAATAATATCTGCATTATGCATTACTGTCATTTTTATAAAATGTCAGCTTTTAAATGTTCATCACATTTAAATGCACAGGAAGTATGCATTAGTTACAACTTTTATATCCAAATACTATTCAGTACTAACATCCCTGACACATTAGACCAAATGTTATGAAGGGAAAATGAATAGCAGCTATTTTTCTTCAGATGCCTGAACCATCATTTCTTCTCATGAACCCAAAACCCTATTCTCTCCAGCCCAGGACAGACTCAGGCTCATCAAACATGTATCTACCTCCTACTGTAACACCATATGTTTTAACTATGTATCCTGTGACAGTCAGACTATTGTTTTAAAAAACTATATTAAAAATACAAAACACTACAGAAATACAAGATATTAGTAATAGTTCTTATAGTACAATCACTGCCAAACTGGCTGCATGATATTTTATCATTTTTTCCTAATAGATGAATTTAAAATATAAATTAAAGAAAGTCACATCAGAGAAAAGCTGTTTTCTTATACATCATGTGTGTCTGCTTATATTATCTACACTAAAATAGACTTTCATATTAAAGCTTCTTTTATATCATTTTTATAATTATAAAAGAATTTCAAGGGTTTTTTTTTTAAATTACAGAAGTGATAAGCCCTGTTTTATGAGAGTCCCAAAGAGAACCTATCAGACTTGGAAACAGACAACAGCTGACTGAAGTCTTTTAAGGTAATGGAAAAAGCAATAAACCTATTCCCCTAGAAGTACAAGGGCAGAGTATGAGAAAATCAGGATAAGCCTCATACGATTATCTTAGGGGCAGAGTGTCAAGACAACTAGCTAGCAAGTAAAGAGAGAAGGTTTGAATGTTTAAATCATAAAACCACCTATCAAATGAGTTTGAGTGGTATTAACAAAGAAGAGGCAGGGATCTTTTACAAATTCTTCTCCAAGGGTCTTATTTCCCCTTTTTTCTAGGTTTAAAAAGAAACTTGAAAAACACATTTGTTAACACTTGGGAAATAAGCCAAAGGCTATATCCCCTAAATATCCAGTAAAATAAATTGTGATATACCTATACCATGAGTATAGCAAAATTCTTAGGCAATAATACCCAAATTACATTGTACGGTCAAAAAAATGGGTGCATAATAATGATTATAATATTCTACAATTTACTTAAGAAGGGGATAAAAATATACATGTATATTTAGATACCCTGCACACAACACCTCTGGAAGATTAGACAGTAAACTGTAATCATCGGTTGCATGTAGGGATGGAAATTGGATGAACAAGAGGCAGAGAGGAAAGGAGTCTTACAATCTCAGTTCCTTTTGAATTTTGAACCATGAGAATATAACTACTTACCCCAAAACTAAAGAAAATTTAAAGTGCTCTAATGTGCTCCAGATTATTCAATCTTATTTCTTTATATTAAAATTTAATGTCTTGTACACTGATTATGAAAGTGGACAGAAATTTTTGAGGTACCATAAAAAGAAAGGTGGTAAAAAAAATTAACAATTTGCCGTCTACAGAGACCATATTTTCACCATGGGTATGTTTCCACCATGGGTAATTAAGCTCCTTCGAAGGTCACCAAACAATGGCCTGGCCTTTCATGAGCACTTTCGTGGGCTGTGCACATGATGTTCTGCCAGAAGCAATTTTTACTTGTGCGTTCTATTGGAACACGAAAGCAGGCAATTAAGGGAGGAAAGCAAATAAACAAACACATTCTAGCAGAAACATCCTATAAAATGCTCCTTGTTTCCAGAAGAAATAAAAGAGACAATAGTTATGAAAACTTGGTTACTTTGGATATGTCCTGAGTAGAGACTCTTTAAAACTTACCCTTTTGTAAAGCACATGGATCTTCTAGAAGTGGGTTTAACAATGTCTAACAAAAGAGCATATCGCAGTAATGACTTTGGTGGTAAAAAGAATGAATGCTTGTCAATGTTATCTTCAAGAAAATCTTTTAGCATTCGCACAGAGAGATCACTGTCCTGTTGACGTTTCCTGTCAATTTCTCCTGCAGTTTCAAGCTTAAAAAGAATGGCCTCTTTTCCAGAACACTGTGTGCTGCTATCAAAGCAAATATTTGGTTCAGTTTTCTTTTCTGCATTTATTGCATATTGAGGGGAATGTTCAGATTCAGTTTTGGGAAACTCCATCAGTACCTGACATTAAATAAAAATATATAAATTGTCAAAAGCTTTCTTAAAAATAAAAGATGAATTAATAATATCTAGTCAGCATTATGCAAAAAAATTCTTTAGCTTTTACTGAGCTGTCATTAAAAAGATAGACATTGAGGTTTACTAGTAATTTATATAAGCTACTACAAGTTTTTCATCATGTAATGATAGGCCATCAGTCTATAGATAATTTATTTCATGAAATTACTGCTTTCTCTAGTAATAAAACCATTCAACAGAATAATAGGAAGTAGGCTGAATATACAGACGACATCATAGTTGGAAAAGAAGTTGAGAAAGCAACAGGAATATTTCCAGAAATGTGTTTTGAATCAAAGCTTACCATTCCCCTTTGTTAAAAAAAAAACACACACACTAAAACATACTCATGATCTAAAGGAAAATTAGTTATTAAAAATGATAAGTACTCTTTGCCTTGAAAGGTTATTTCTATTCCTGAGCCCCATAGGAAAAACTTGTTTCTACAAAACAGGTAACCTTGTATAAAGTCCTATTTTGAGAAGGATAAAATAGTTCCAGGAATTTTTAATGATGGAATCTTTGTTAATATACTTTATACATTGTTTTTGGAACTATCCACATTGAAAGGGAGACACATTGCTATTGTATAATATAATGCAGGCGTGTCTTCCATCGCCTGCCTTGGCAGGCGGGTTCTTTATCACTAGTGCCACCTGGGAAGCCCCGTAATATAATACCATTGTGTGTAGTCACTCAGCACTGTCCAACTCTTTGTGACCCTTTGGACTGTAGTCCACTGGGCTTCTCTGTCCATGGAATTTTTCAGGCAAGAATACTAAAGTGGGTTGCCAATTCCTATTCCAGGGGATCTTCCTGACCCAGGGATCAAACCCATGTCTTCTGTGTCTCCTGCATTGCAGGCAGATTCTTTACCCACTGAGATATCAGGGAAGCATAAAACTGGTATTGTGTTACAGGGGGATTCAAATGATACTACTGAACCCCTGTTAGTAGGACATGACTTTTAAGTTCTTATCTGTGATGATTACAGAGAGCTTCACTGAACCACTGAAACTCTGTTATCCACATCAAGTTTCAGCAGAAGCATACAAAATTGCTAGCATAATGAGAGATTTTATCTATAGCAATTGTGCATTTCATCCTAGCTTGTACTAATCATTACCATATTTTAATCAGTTAAAGCTAAAAAGCATAGATTTCAAAGAAAATGCAACCGATGTGTGAAAACACTTGAGCCATTTTTAAGACAGTATACTGAATTTTTATCAATAGTAGTTAATGGCTTCTATTGAGGGAGAAAAATAATAGATGCAAAAGAATCAATGGTCAGAAGAGAAATTATTGGGGGGTTCATTTCCCCTCCAATAATTTCTCTTCTGACAATTGATAATAGCAGTAATGGTAACTTTTTACTTTCAACTTATTTTTTGTAATGATGAAAGAAATGCTTCTGGTTTTGTTTCAAGCAATTAAAGTGGTCATATTAGGAATGGGAGGGCTTCCCTGGTGGCTCTGTGATAAAGAATCCACCTGCAAATGCAGGAGACACAAGAGACGCAGGTTCAATTCCTGGGTTGGGAAGATCCCTTGAAAAAGGAAATGGCAACCTGCTCCGTTATTCCTGCCTGAGAAATCCCACAGACAGAGGATTCTGGCAGGCTACAGTCCATGGAGTCTCAAAGAGTCAGATATGACTTAGCAACTAAACAACATAAGGAGGCACGAAAGGCTTAGAGGAGAGACTGAATGCATGATCTTTATTACAGGCATGAGAGGACACACAAACCTCCACCAGTAGTGCCAGAAAATAAATAAGCAGACTGAGACCTACTTACAACGGATAAATAATGATGATGATGATGAGAACAACAATGATAATAATAATACCTGGCCAGGGGCCTGAAAAGGGAATGGCTCTGGCTGAAGCTTTGCAATAAGGAAGTACCGTAATCTTGAATTTGGAATGCCAAGCTGAAAGTGAAGCAGAACAGGTAGTTGCTATGGGAAATTAAAGTGATCTATACTAACTGTTAGCATCTAGTGAAAAAAAAAAAAAACACAACTCATACACTATACATTAGTTTACATCAGGTCTACATTAGTTTCTGCCAGACAAAATTCCATTATCAATTTGCCGAAGACTTCCCTGCAGCAAATTCTTGAACCTTTTAAACTGTCACTTTGTACCTTTATTCGAATGAAATGAAGATGGAATCAGATGAATCATGTCTATGAGTCACTTTCACTTTATATTTCCCAGGTAAGAAGATATATAGATTTTCTTAACATTCATTATTGATAGTACAGTAATCATAAAAAATAAAATTCACATATAGCTATAAAATTCAGATATAGAAGGAACCATGTCTGAACTAATTTTAAGATTTGCCTCTAATATTATTCAAAATGGATCCATTCTTTTTATTGAATCAAATTCCCTTTGGGAAAATTTATTTAAGTTTATAATTGTGGTACTTACAGAGGTTGGAGACAATAGAAATTCTTGGTACTGAAAGCCACAATTTTCTATTGTTTGTATTAACAGATCTCTGAAAACACAAAGGGTAAGAAAAAAAGCTTTCACTCTGTAGTTTGAAATGTGGTTCTTATATAAAATATTACACATAAAACTTCATTTTATGTGAAAACTGTACCTCCATTCAACTTGTATAAAAAGAGGAAAATCCTGGGTCTTAAGTCCAATACTTGAGAAATTACATTTCTCAAAAAAAGAGAGAATCTGTATTATAAATAAAAAATTGCTAATCCACTGATGGTAAATTCGTTATTGGAATGAAGCTTTGTCTGTAGCCAATCAGATAGGGCAACACTAATTGGTTGCATTTTCTCCAGTGGGGCAACCATCTGAAAGGGCCCTGACACAGAGCTTGCTTCTTCAATCCAATAGGACAGAAAATGCCTGTCAAGAGGACTAATTCTTACTGAAAACATTTCTAATTCTAATGAAATGGATACCAACTTAAGCAGCTAAAATTGAGAAATACCATTCGCATTACTCATTCTGGAAAAATTCAAACGTAGCAAAATCCGAGAGAATCAGCTGACCCTAACCTTGTGATACTTCACATTACTATTTGAAAACTACATTAATGATAAATTATATAACATATCTTAAATGTCAGAATGTACACATTTATTTTTCAGATCTTTATTTCACAACAGCTCTTATTATATAATATACCAACTCTAAGATGAACACAAGAGAAATACATTTCTTACCTTGCAGAAGATACTTCAAAACCTTTAACATTTTCTACAAGAATATACTTCGGTAATTTTTGTAATCTAAAACAAAAACAAACAAACAAAGAAACCAAATAGAATTCCAAACATCTCAATACTAAGAAGCAAGAAGCAAAGAAAATCCTTACTTGTGAGAAATACGAGGTAACTGTTCAAACCGATTTTAGAAAAGAATTTTACAAAGGATGGAGATGACATATTTTAACCCTTTCCCCCATAAACATGGCACACTTGATAAGGATAACATTCGAAATATTAATTTCCACTGAAGTTTAAGTGAAAACACAGGACTGCATAGAGCTTTGAACTGCATAGAATGGCAGTTCAAAGGGCTGACGTTTATGTGGAATACAGCTTCTAGGGTTAGCAGTGTGATTTTCCAGACCATGGGCAACAGCATTCACTAACATTAGCATCATCTGCACTAATCCTGTGAGCAGAGGCAATACAATTCGGCTATTAGGCTGTAACACCCTGTCACTCACTTTAGCAGCACTGCAGAATCAACAAACATTTGCAGTTGCTCTATCAGTCATGGCAGAAAATAAATGGCATGTATAGTATCCGTAGAAGCTGCTAATCTCTATAAAATGATAAACATCAAGTTCTTCCAGATGCAAAGCTTGTACAAGAATCTAACTTTTTACCTTGGGAGAATGTCTAGAATATATAAGAAGCTATTTGTCCTTGGATCAGTCACATCACCTTGCAAGCCAATTCTGAAAGGGATTAAGAAAATAAGTTCAAGAATTTTACATAAAGATATCAAGTCACTTTTAAAAAGGCAAAACAGAGAACTACAATTAGTTGGTCCTCACAAAAAATATGATCATATCTGTTGCTATAAAGAACAAAACATATTTATTCATTTAATTAAAACAAAAAAAGCTTTGTCTGTCTAGTAAATGTGGTACTTATAAAAAAATAATATGCCTAAATGACTTACATGAGGCAAAGAAGAAGAAGTCAATGAAGAATTAAAAACAATTATCCTCTTAAAATCAACTTGTTTAGGAAACACACACACACACACACACACAAAATTGGCTGGTGACACCTTTTGCTCTGCACTAAAGGAGACAAAAGAAGTTCAGGGGGATGAGTTGGTTGGGCAGGGTGGCAATATAAGAGTTGATGGCACTGATAACTAATCACATCCAAGTAGACCAAGATAGTAGGTAAGATCAGGACAATCTTTTTCAATGTACACAGGAGACAATAAAGGTAAAGGCTTGATTCTACACAAAGGTGTTGCAACTTGGTTAGACTAACTAGGTCAACAGGTCATGTGAAAAGGTGGTATTTGGATCAGCAATTAGATCTTATAAGTAACATTCAATATGATCAAGAATCAAGCAGAAAGGAAGACTAGATTGGGCATGAATTATAACAACAGAGGATTAGGATTTAAGACCTTGTCACATATTAGCTTCAAAGTCTTAAATTACTTGACATCACTTATCAGCTCCTCATGCCTGATAGCAGGACCAAAATCATCAGTAGATCTGAGGCTCAAAGGGAGAGGAGAGTAGACTTGTATAGATTCCTCAGAAACCTTGGTTTCTTCTCATTTAGTCCCTTTCCTCTCAGAGTTCCAAATAATGATTGTGTTGCAGAATCAGACTCTGCGGCCATTAGCAGCTGGATCTGGGCTGATACAGAGCAAGAATGGTATCATAGGAAAGACATGGGCCCCACTGCAGGAACCTCTGAGGCATCACAGTGCTGGGGCTGCACTCTTGCTCTGAGCCTCCCACTCATGGCAGTCAAAAAGGCCACACCTTTGCATAGCTCAGGACAATCTTTATTTGGAATGTAAAGGCTGATTCTACACAAAGGTGTTTTTGGAAAGTCATCCTTCCCTGATAAATTCCCAGTCTGCTTTCAGACACAATTCCAACATCACATCCGAAAGAATTCCTCCCTCCTGATACACAGCAATATAACACCTTTTTCCTCTATGTTCTCATGGCAGTTTAGCATTCATTTATTATCCCCTTACATCACATTACAAAGTAATTATTAATATTTGTCAGTCTGTAAGTTCTGTAACAGAACTGCAGCATTAAAAACAATACCTCTAATGTAGAGGCACAATAAATCCTTGAGGAATTAATTTCCTAGAAAACTTGAAACAAATAAAAACTTGGGTGGAAATTAAGCATGAGCAGAATATTTATTTAAATTTGAATTTTTACTAAACTTAAAACTGCATTATGTGTTTAAATGGAATGATATAAAATAATTGATAAATCCTGGCCCTTACATTTTCTAAATGTATGACCTTGAGAGAATTACTTAAACTTTCTATGTCTCAGCTGCTCAACTGTAAAAAGACAGTATACTAATGCACATCCCATAAGCTTGTTGAATTACATGGCAAAATCTAGTAAGACATTTGGATGGCTTTCATTATTATCATAATTACTTAATTAAAAATACTACTGTTAAAAATATCTAAATGAAGATAGATTAGTCAAGATTTTATCTAAAATATAATTCCCTGAAATACAGTCAAATAAATACCTTATAAGAAGAAAGTGAATTGGAACAAAGCTTTAAAAAAGCTATTTTATTAATTGTATGTATTATTAAATGTACATACCAATTTTGAGAAATGCAAAATTCACAGATGCATTCTTGACTAGCTTTAAAATTTTACAGTTAAGTAATTTAGGACTTGAATATTTATTATGAAAATTGACTGATTAATCAGTGTTAGGAAGATATTCCAGAATGCTGATTAATTTAAATAATTCAAGGTAATTTGGGTCAGAAATATATTTTATCTTCACTAGGTATTACAGAGGTACCACATAGTCTTGCCATACCTACAATGACTATGCCCAAATCACTGTGCTCATCTGGCAGTTAACTGCTCTTTTCCTCATGATTAACGCTGACTTATAAATGTGAATAGAGAAAGAGAATTACGTATGAAAAATTTCAAGACTAGGGAAATGCAGTGAATGGACTTTATAGTGTCCGTGCTTGAAATTACAGTATATTTGATTTAATGAATCTTTCAAAAGTATTCTTCCTAACAGAGAAACATGTAATATACATACCTTGTGAAGGGCTGACAGGGTGGGCTCATTAAAATCATATTGAAAGATAATCTGTCAAACTCTTCTAGTGTAATGCCCTAAGGAATGAATATTTAGGGGGGAAAAGAATATAAAAACATGTGTCGAAGGGGGAAAAAGGAAACATGCTAATTACAACTAAATATATCAGAAATTGTGACTGCTTATTTATAACACTTAAAAGTTTATAAAACATTTAATACTTTTAAAATAAACTTCAGTTAAACTAACTTTGCAAAGTGATTTTGTAAAGGAAGCGGAGCAATAAGCTGAAGCTATAAAAGATTAAGTGACTTTCCCCAAACCCTAGGACCAGCCCAAGCAGAGCTGGAAAGTTAGACCCTAAGCATTTCATGCCTCTATGATACCTCAAGTCTAATTAAGACTGCTGTGATTTCAGGAATCAAACATGGAGAACTTTATTTCATAACTAATTTCAGCAAAAGATCTAGAGAATTATTAACACCTTTCTATTCAGTTCAGTTTAGTCGCTCAGTCGTGTCCGACTCTTTGCGACCCCATGAATCACAGCATGCCAGGCCTCCCTGTCCATCACCAACTCCCGAAGTTCACTCAGACTCACATCCATTGAGTCAGTGATGCCATCGAGCCATCTCATCCTCTGTTGTCCCCTTCTCCTCCTGCCCCCAATCCCTCCCAGCATCAGAGTCTTTTCCAATGAGTCAACTCTTCGCATGAGGTGGCCAAAGTACTGGACTTTCAGCTTTAGCATCATTCCTTCCAAAGAAGTCCCAGGGTTGATCTCCTTCAGACTGGACTGGTTGGATCTCGTTGCAGTCCAAGGGACTCTCAGGAGTCTTCTCCAACACCACAGTTCAAAAGCATCAATTCTTCGGCGCTCAGCCTTCTTCACAGTCCAACTCTCACATCCATACATGACCACAGGAAAAACCACAGCCTTGACTAGACGGACCTTAGTCGGCAAAGTAATGTCTCTGCTTTTGAATATGCTATCTAAGTTGCTCATAACTTTTCTTCCAAGGAGTAAGCGTCTTTTAATTTCATGGCTGCAGTCACCATCTGCAGTGATTTTGGAGCCCCCAAAAATAAAGTCTCCCACTGTTTCCACTGTTTCCCCATCTATTTCCCATGAAGTGATGGGACCGGATGCCATGATCTTTATTTTCTGAATGTTGAGCTTTAAGCCAACTTTTTCACTCTCCTCTTTCACTTTCATCAAGAGGCTCTTTAGTTCTTCTCCACTTTCTGCCATAAGGGTGGTGTCATCTGCATATCTGAGGTTAGTGATATTTCTCCTGGCAGTCTTGATTCCAGCTTGTGCTTCCTCCAGCCCAGCATTTCTCATGATGTACTCTGCACATAAGTTAAATAAGCAGGGTGACAATATACAGCCTTGACGTACTCCTTTTCCTATTTGGAACCAGTCTGTTGTTCCATGTCCAGTTCTAACTGTTGCTTCCTGACCTGCATACAGATTTCTCAAGAGGCAGGTCAGGTGGTCTGGTATTCCCATCTCTTTCATCCCTTTCTATTAGTATTATTTATTTAGAAAATGTGATGTATTGACCAGTCACCCCTTCTCTCCTGTCTGTCTCTGTCAGTATATCACCAAACAGAAAATGGTCCCACTTTCAGATGTCTGCATACTGTTTTACAGTTGTGTGTAGTCAAAGAACCTCAAAAGATTATAAACAAGATTAACCAAACAATGCCTACTGGGCTAAATAGTTTTAAGATGCAGTGTTTTGCTCCTTTATATACAGTATCAGAAGACAAATACAGAGAAATACAAATCATGGGTTTGGTCAATTCTCATTAGGCTCTGTTAGAATATACTCTTGGCCAGAAATTTAAAGCAACAAGCCCAGAATCCCAACATTCCTAGTTACAACACTTTTCTAAGAAGTTCCAGTTCATGGAAAAAGCAGGAAAAGCTTTATTCTGAGTTCTGAAAAGAGTTAACTTGTTGAACACATCAGTTGTCTCTATTGTATTAAAAGTTTGAATGCACATGTCTATTGTTTTTAAATCACAGGCTTTTAAAAGTAGTTTAAGATGTATATGTAAAATGAAATGAAAATTAAATATTGAAAAGTTCCCAAAGCACCTCTAGAACCCTGAGTTCTAAAGAAAACAATCTGACAATCATACACTCAACAGTGTGTCACGAAACCTGGGGCAGAGCAGTACCATTATCACAGGTACTTAAGTTACATAGCTAGTTAGCACAGGGCTATTAAGAAAAGCAACTTACTGACTTCACAACTGACTGTAGACTGATGAAAGCTAAATTCCTAAAATTAAAATAAAAAACAAACAACTTTTAACATTAGGAGCATCCTAAGTCTAGAATCTAAAAGAAGTAAACAGTTAACACCTCCAATACCTCCAATTAGACATACAAAATTACAATTTTAAAGGATTTTTGGAAAGGGTGATTTTTTTAAATAGCACAACCCAAATGACAGAGCAGTTATGCAAAACTTAATCACTCAGGAAACCATTCACAACTATCTCTAATTTAGCAGTCTAGGTCAGTGTATGTGACAGGATTCAAGAAAGTAGTTACAGAGATGCATGAATTAACTCTAATAATTTGATATTTTATAATAACACTAATGGAAATCTATTCTTTTTTTATAACCAGAGCATTCAAGTTAAAAAAAAATCCTTCTTTCAGAAAACATTAGATCAACTTCACGCAGTAACTTCATTTACCAAGTGTTGATGAGCAACTTTGTCACACTACTTGTTTTATTACTTCTCTTCTCAAAAAGCTTCCTGGTCATTCTCACACTTAATTTTCATTTAAACTTCAGGAAGAAATTGGTAGATTAGTAAACAACTACTTTTGACTGTTTTAGTGAATTTATTGTTAATCTAAAGGAGCCTGGTAGGCTGCAGTCCATGGGGTCGCTTAGGAGTCGGACATGACTGAGCGACTTCACTTTTCACTCTCATGCATTGGAGAAGGAAATGGCAACCCACTCCAGTGTTCTTGCCTGGAGAATCCCAGAGACAGGGGAGCCTGATGGGCTGCTGTCTACGGGGTCACACAGAGTCGGACACGACTGAAGCGACTTAGCAGCAGCAGCAAAGAGAACTAAAACATTGTGGCACATGGTAAATCTTCAATAAAAACTTACTGAGTGGATATTTCATACTCTTTTCTGCCCTATGAACTCTGATGTTTTGTTCATGAATAATTTGTTCAAAATTACATGTTTTATTCAAGAACAGAACTTTCTTGATCATTGTATTAATCCCCATTCTAAAGCAATTTTCTATGACTCAAAAACACATTTTGCCTTTAGACAGATCTTATCTAATATCAGTTCTGAAATACCTGTTATACCTGGCATTTTTCCATTTTTTAGGCACAATATGTAGTTCATTAGACAATGTTCATAATCTAACCTACCAATATTTCAGAGTATCTATAATATGCTAAGCACTGTGATAGGTCTGGGAATACAAAGCTGAACAAACCCAGCAAGTTTTCAGCTCACATACTTATATTGTAGTAACTAGTAATTTTCCATCTCCTATCTAGATAAATACCAGATTTTAGTTTTATTACTAATTATCTTTGTAACTGTCCTGTTCTTGGTTAAAAACCTACATGCATTTTTCAGGCCTGACCACAGGCCATGACAAAGGCTTCACCCAGCAGGTGCTGGGGAAAGTCATCCTACCCACTCCAGACTTGGTGCAAGGCCAGTGCCTGGCAGTCTCTGACAGCAAGGCCCCCTGGAAGGTCATGCTCTTCACTTATTTGCATTCGAAGATCTCTCTATCTGTGGGCACAGAGTCCTCTTCAGCTGCCATCTATTTCTGCCAAGGCCTCCTTCTGGGAGGAGGAGGAGCCCTTGAAGATACTTCTCTTGCTATGACTATATCCAGCAAATCGCACTCTCCTCCAATACCAGGGGCTCCCTCAACTGTTAGCTGACTCCCATGTCTGCTGATTTACTCAACTTCCCAGCGGGGTGCTGTACCTTAGGGAAACAGAACAGGGGGCAGGGCATAGACATTTTCTCTACAGCAAGTAATCAAGGCTTCACTCTTTCATTTTTGCCCTGTTGCTTTAATCAGCTACTCTGATCCCTGACAGCTCAGCTGAGCTCCTGACAACAACATGAAACAATGTCCTAAAAATCTACAGCTTCATTTATCTTTCAAAGAATAGACATATTTTTTGAATCTCACTTTCCCTTCCTACTCCAATTATAGTATTTTTACACTGCAAAGATTTATAACACTCTCACCTTGCTTCCTGACCATAATTTCTTTCCTAACATGGCAGCTTTATTTCTGGGTTTTCCACACTGATTCATTGCTTGCTTAGTTAGATTAAGTTACTGAATCATTTTTTTTCAGTAAGGGTTCACAGGTAATACAGTTCATTAATTGTTGGAGGTTTTATTTCAGGAATGTTTTTCATTTACTTCTGTTAATGTTTAATGGGAAAGACTAGAGATCTCTTCAAGAAAATTAGAGATACCAAGGGAACATTTCATGCAAAGAGGGGCTCGATAAAGGACAGAAATGGTAGGGACCTAACAGAAGCAGGAGATATTAAGAAGAGGTGGCAAGAATACACAGAAGAACTGTACAAAAAGGATCTTCACGACCCAGATAATCACTATGGTGTGATCACTCACCTAGAGCCAGACATCCTGGAATGTGAAGTCAAGTGGGCCTTAGAAAACATCACTACGAACAAAGCTAGTGGAGGTGATGGAATTCCAGTTGAGCTGTTTCAAATCCTGAAAGAGGATGCCGTGAAAGTGCTGCACTCAATATGCCAGCAAACTTGGAAAACCCAGCAGTGGCCACAGGACTGGAAAAGGTCCGTTTTCATTCCAATCCCAAAGAAACACAATGCCAAAGAATATTCAAACTACCACACAATTGCACTCATCTCACATGCTAGTAAAGTAATGCTCAAAATTCTCCAAGCCAGGCTTCAGCAGTACGTGAACCGTGAACTTCCTGATGTTCAAGCTGTTTTTAGAAAAGGCAGAGGGACCAGAGATCAAATTGCCAACATCTGCTGGATGATGGAAAAAGCAAGAGAGTTCCAGAAAAACATCTATTTCTGCTTTATTGACTATGCCAAAGCCTTTGACTGTGTGGATCACAATAAACTCTGGAAAATTTTGAAAGAGATGGGAATATCAGACCACCTGACCTGCCTCTTGAGAAACCTGTATGCAGGTCAGGAAGCAACAGTTAGAACTGGACATGGAACAACAGACTGGTTCCAAATAGGAAAAGGAGTACGTCAGGGCTGTATATTGTCACCCTGCTTATTTAACTTCTATGCAGAGTACATCATGAGAAACGCTGGACTGGAAGAAACACAAGCTGGAATCAAGACTGCCAGGAGAAATATCACTAACCTCAGATATGCAGATGACACCACCCTTATGGCAGAAAGTGAAAAGAAACTAAAAAGCCTCTTGATGAAAGTGAAAGTGGAGAGTGAAAAAGTTGGCTTTAAGCTCAACATTCAGAAAACGAAGATCATGGCATCCGGTCCCATCACTTCATGGGAAATAGATGGGGAAACAGTGGAAACAGTGGGAGACTTTATTTTTGGGGGCTCCAAAATCACTGCAGATGGTGACTGCAGCCATGAAATTAAAAGACGCTTACTCCTTGGAAGAAAAGTTATGAGCAACTTAGATAGCATATTCAAAAGCAGAGACATTACTTTGCCGACTAATGTCCATCTAGTCAAGGCTGTGGTTTTTCCTGTGGTCATGTATGGATGTGAGAGTTGGACTGTGAAGAAGGCTGAGCGCCGAAGAATTGATGCTTTTGAATTGTGGTGTTGGAGAAGACTCCTGAGAGTCCCTTGGACTGCAACGAGATCCAACCAGTCCAGTCTGAAGGAGATCAGCCCTGGAATTTCTTTGGAGGGAATTATGCTGAAGCTGAAACTCCAGTACTTTGGCCACCTCATGCGAAGAGTTGACTCATTGGAAAAGACTCTGATGCTGGGAGGGATTGGGGGCAGGAGGAGAAGAGGACAGAGAATGAGATGGCTCAATGGCATCACTGACTAGATGGACGTGAGTCTGAGTGAACTCTGGAGTTGGTGATGGACAGGGAGGCCTGGCATGCTGTGATTCATGGGGTCGCAAATAGTCGGACACGACTGAGTGACTGAACTGAACTGAACTGAATGTTTTTGTCCCGTTTGTTTTGCTGTCCTCTGTTTGCCACTCTGACATAACTTTTATTTCTATAATGGTTTTATTTTTATCATCTCTTTTTCTTCTTCCCAGGCCACTGATAGTTTTCAAGTCTATTGTCTTATTATTGCTTTTGAATGAAGCTGCAATACTTTGGCCACCTGATGCAAAGAGCCAACTCATTAGAAAAGACCCTTATGCTGGGAGAGATTGAAGGCAGGAGGAGAAGGGGACGACAGAGGAAGAAATGATTGAATGGCACCACCGATTCAATGGACAAGAGTTTGAGCAAACTGGGTGATGGTGAAGGACAGGGAAGCCTGGTATACTACAGTCCATGGGGTTGCAAAGAATCGGGCATGACTGTGACTGAACAACAATACATTTATTTGAGTTCCTGAAGATATCATGTTTTATTTAAGGTTTCAAACTACTGGAGATGCGTGTTTGTAATTTTCTTCTGCTTCTTCACACAATTTTTCTGTAAATATTCTGCTTGTTTATGTTACTTCCTTCCTTCAAAAAGTACTCTATCAGCATAGCCTCAAAGGCTCCTTTCTAATTACTAATATATATATACATTTTTAATGGAAATCACTTGAATCTAGAAATTTGCTAAAAAGATGAAAGAGCAAGTACTTTGTCACTGCACTTTCTGGGAAGAACCCACAAAGCTCTCTAACTTAAGACCATGCCTCTGTCCTTAACCCATGTTCTCACATTTAGAATGAGTAAGAAGTCTGCAGAGCTTGCAGTGATGTTTTCAGCCCAGTGATTTGGAATGTTTTAATGTCTCTTCTCTTCACTTTGAACAAACAATTGCTGGGTCTGCTTTGTCTCCTCCCTTGTCCTTCTCAAAGCTGCATGAGACACAGAGAGATCTAAATTGAATGCACCTTTGCCATCTTCATTCACTGTGTCTTACTGCCACTATATCTGACATTATTTTTCTCAGTTTTCTTTTTTGTTTTGGTTTCTGTTTAAATCCTATTTTCATTCATAATGGTTTCCCATCCCCTCTTTTCTCTTATTTCTATTAGGAAAAGAAATATAATTTTAGAATAGAAATATCTTGTCTTTGCCATTCAATCAGAAGTCCCAAAGAAAAGTGTTCACCAGTTCAACTTCTGCACTAAGTAGTAAGTTTCTGCAGGTAAAGACTAGTTCTCAGTCATATCTCTGTTCCTCTAAGGGCTCAATAACTTGCATGAAGTCAATTTTCTCAAATTTCAGTTGATCAGAATATGTTGTTGTCAGTTCAGTTCAGTTCAGTTGCTCAGTCACGGCTGACTCTTTGCGACCCCATCGACTGCAGCCCGCCAGACCTCCCTGTCCATCACCAACTCCTGGAGTTCACTCAAACTCATGTCCACTGAGTCGGTGATGCCATCCAACCATCTCATCCTCTGTCATCCCCTTCTCCTCCTGCTTATGAAACTTAAAAACCCTTAAGTCTCTCATTACTCCTAAGTTCTCCATTAAATTCCCAACTGCTTTTTAAGCATGACCCTCAATGAACGTCTGATACATTTGATCTGGACATGACATACTCTTTCCATTACAGAACAGGGCTGAAGAGAACATCCAAGAAGAGACTAACAGCTGTAGGAAGGCACATCGTCTTTTTTCTCATAGACACTGTTTTAATGAACTGATTCTCTCCTCTCAAATGAGTGGGAGGTACCTATCTCCATTCTTTCCTCTCCCTAGTATTCTTATTTCATATGCAGATAATATGACTTGTTATCATCTATTAAAACTAGTACTGAAATAGAGCTATCACTAGAAAAATGGTTACATATATATTATTCTAAATGCCCCCAAATTTCTTTTGGCATGTAGTTGGGAACCCCAAATACGTAAAGTGTCTCAGTTTCCCTTAGAAGGTAAAAAAGAGAAAAAGGTTAAGTCATCTAACGTAATGGGCGCTTTACTGAGATTTTGTTGTTGTTTCATATTTTGTTCAGTGGGAGAAAACCCTTGCTGAATTGGATATTTGGCCGCATCAACTTTTACATATTTACATTAAATTTAAACTTAGATGCAATTTTTTAAAATAAAATAAATTTTGCTATCATAATCTATGTCACAGAAACTTTGGAACCTAAATGCAGATTGCCTACATATGAGTCAATTCAGTTACTTTTTCACAGGTATGTTTCTCCTGACCCTGTATTTACTTCTGCCCTACGTCCATGATGAGACTGGCAGACTTGGTGCAGTTGGCCATGATGTTCATGAAGTGCACTCTACCAGTGACTGGAAAGATGATGTCATACCCACAGTAATTCTCTCGATGAGGCCCGGGCAGAAAAATATTTTGTTCTCAGTATCAGTGATAGACGTTCTTCAACACATAAACAGATGACTTCTTGTGAATACCCAATCACAGAGCCAGGAAATGGACCTATTTCATATCCAGCTAAAAGGAAGCTTAAAATAAACCTGTTGGATACACAAAGTGTGGTACATCCATATAATGGAATATTATCCAGCCATTAAGAGAAATGAAGCACTGACACATGTAACCACATGTCTATATGGAAACATGCTAAGTGCAAGAACCCAGACAAAAAAGAGCCACATATTCTATGATCCCATTTACACGAAATGCCTAGAAAAATCAAATCCATAGAGGTAGAAAGTAGATTAGCGGTTTCCCTCCGCCTGGAGGGACGGAGAAATGGGGAGTCACTGCTAATGGGCACCAGGTTACTTTTTACGGGGATGAGAACAGTCTAGAATTAGAAAGGGGTAATCCTTACACAACTTTGTCAGTAAATGAAAAAAGAAAAATGCTAAAAATGTACACTTTAAAGTGGTGGACTTCATGGTATAATGAACTGTATCTTACTTAAATAAAATTTGTGAGACTTTTGCTTCTGTCTGGAGGGAATAAATTCTGAGACTTACTTTCCTTTTGTAAATAAACTAGAAAACTGGGAGAAATGTAATAACTATTTTCAGATATTGGACCATAGGCAGATAGGACTGCCATTCCTCGGAAAAAGACAAAAAAAAAAGTTGAAGATAATTAGACTTTCTACCTGGAGATAATTTCCACACAGCAGTGAAGGGAAAGGACACTCACACTGTACCTGGGAAGGTAGATGAGTTGAAGAGAGACATTGGCATTCAAGGTCAAGGTGACTAGAATTTGCAGAGCAAGACTACCACACTAAAAGAAGCTGCATAAGGAATGAAATACAGAAATCTGCATAACATTCCCTTTGAGTGTCCTGCTGAGCATGAACCTGTGCATCTATCAAGCAAAATGCTTTGAAGTAGGCAAAGACCAACTGCCAGGAAAAGAACCATTACTGGGAAGCTGTAAGCCAAAAAAATTCCCAGATCTCAGGGCAAGAGATCATTCGAGTTGTCACCACAACCTAGCTGAGAACACGGGGCACTTAATAGCCGGCAATCAAAGAAAGGTCATGTATTAGCAGTAAGATTAGACTACCCTTATAGTAAAGGCTACTCCACATACACTCTGAAATGCTTAAAATAAGCCTCAAAAAGAATCAAGATGATCTGAAATCAACTACTTCTGAGAACAAAATCCAACAGTAAAGACTACAGTAAAGATTACAGTAAACTCCAGCACTCAAAAATGTAAAACGTACAATGTTAGGCTCCCAATAAAAAATTACTACAATGCTAATAAAACAAGATAATGTGACCCATGACAAATGGGGGTGAACGGAGGAAGAATCCATCAATAGAGACAAGCCCCAAAATGACATGCTGGAATTAACAAAGATTTTAAAGCAGTTATTATAAATATCATTAATTTGTTCAAATACTTAAAGGAAAACGAAAATATTATAAGGAGACAAGAACATAAAAAATAATTAACTGAAACTTCTGGAAGTGAAAAATACCTAAAATGAACAGTTACATATCAAAAAAAAAAACCTCTCAAAGATACAGCAATATAGTGTGCTTCTAAAATGAAGCAAACAGAGTAGAATAGACTAAAAATGAACAGTCTCAGTGAATATGAAGGGATCTTATAATAATTCTAATTGAAATGCAAGGACAGGGAATTCTCTGGTGGTCCAGTGGTTACAACTCTGTGCTTTCACTGTCAAGGGCACAGATTTAATTCCTGGTCTGGGAACTAAGATCTAGCAAGCCACATGGCACAGCCAAAAAACAGAGGCAAAATTAAAAGGATGGATAAAATATATGTATACAACCATACTAACCATAAGAAAGCAGAAGTTACATTAATTTAAGAAGCTATATTAATATCAAGAAAATAGACTTCAGAACAAGAAATAATTCTGAGGGATAAAGAGGAATATTTCATAATGATAAACAAGTCAATTAATCAAGAAAACAATCATAAAGCATATAGACTTAATAAAAGAGCTCTGGATAAAATGAACCAAAAACTAAAAGGAGTTAATAGACATTCACAGTTGTGCATGGATATTACAACATTCTCTCAGCAAATGATAGGGAAAAATCAGTAAAGATATAGAAAAATTGACAATACTATCAACTAACTTGACCCAAATGATATTTATAAATGTCCACTCAACAAAAACAGAATACACATTCTTTCCAACAGGAGACAGAGTATTCACTAGACAGAGTGAATTCTGGGCCATAACACAAGTCTCAACCAATTTAAAATAACTAAAATCATACACAGTATGACACCAGTAAAACAGAAATGAGAAATCAGCAACAGAAAGATATCTGAAAAATTCCTAAATATTTGGAAATTTTAGAACCATTCTTACAAATTAACACATGAGCCAAAGAAAAAATCAGAGGGGAAATTAGAAAATACTTTGAGCTGGATGAAAATGAACATAGTGAGTGACTGAAGTTGCTCAGTCGTGTCTGACTCTTTGCGACCCCATGGACTGTAGTCTACCAGGATCCTCCCTCCATGGGATTCTCCAGGTAAGAGTACTGGAGTGGGTTGCCATTTCCTTCTCCAGGGGATCTTCCTAACCCAGGGATAGAACCCAGGTCTCCTGCATTCCAGGCAGACGCTTTAACCTCTCAGCCACCAGGGAAAATTTGTGATTTGTAACTGAAATTTAAGAAAATGTACAACATTCTATGTTTGCATTAAAAAAGAAACACAAACTCAAGTCAATCATCTAAAGTCCCAAGGCAAGCAGTGTAACAGAGAGCATATTAAACACAAAGTAGTAAAGAATAATAAAGATTAGTAGAAATTAGTGAAATAGTACAAATGAATACTAGATAAAATCAGTTCCATCTAAACCTGTTTACTTGAAAAAAGCAATAAATTTGGTAAGGCTCTAGCTTTAGTAGTAGAGGAAAAAACAGAAAAGATAAAAATTACTAACATCAGGAATGATAAGCAATGGATATAAGGAAATGATGAACAATGTTATGCCAATATGCTTGACAAAGTAGAGTAAAAGATAAATTTCTTCAAAGACACAAATTTCCAAAACTGAATGAAAAATAAATAGAAAGCCTCAATAGTCTCATAATAGATAAATAAACTCATAATTTAAAAGTCAAGATTACTGGAGTGGGTTGCCATTTCCTTCTCCAGAGGATCTTCCTGACCCAGGGATCAAACCTGTGTCTCCTGGTTCCTCTCACAGAAGTATGTAAATAATTTTTTTTTTTTAATCCAGTTTCTAAAGCTACTGCTATCCCTCTGACCAATTCTTCTGTTGTTTTTGAAATTCTCTCCTACCTTGACTCTTAAAACTCCAAGACCTCAGGTCTCCCACATTGTAGGCAGACACTTACTCATAATTAAAAACCTTCCCACAAAGCTGTGGTACATATACACAATGGAGTATTACTCAGCCATTAAAAAGAATTCATTTGAATCAGTTCTGATGAGATGGATGAAACTGGAGCCGATTATACAGAGTGAAGTAAGCCAGAAAGAAAAACACCAATACAGTATACTAACACATATATATGGAATTTAGAAAGATGGCAATGATGACCCTGTATGCAAGACAGGAAAAAAGACACAGATGTGTATAACGGACTTTTGGACTCAGAGGGAGAGGGAGAGGGTGGGATGATTTGGGAGAATGGCACTGAAACATGTATACTATCATGTAAGAATTGAATCGCCAGTCTGTGTCTGACGCAGGATACAGCATGCTTGGGGCTGGTGCATGGGGATGACCCACAGAGATGTTATGGGGAGGGAGGTGGGAGGGGGGTTCATGTTTGGGAACGCATGTAAGAATTAAAGATTTTAAAATTTAAAAAATAAAAAAATTTAAAAATTTAAAAAATAAAAAAAATAAATGAGAAAAAAAAAAAAACCTCCAGGTCCAGATGGCTCCAGTGATGAAATTCTATTATTTATAGAAGATCTAATACTTGTTCTTCACAGACTCTTAGAGAAAATAAGAGTTTGTGAAGCCAACTGGGTTGGCCAAAAAGTTCATTTGAGTTTTTCCATAACATCTCACAGAAAACGCAAACAAACTTTCAGCTCAATATAAAGCTAGTATTGATATTGCCCTAATATCAAAACCACACAAATATTTTATGAGGAAAGTACAAAAGTCACAAAGATAAATGTAAGAATACTTAATAAAATGTTAGCAACTGGGATGCAGCTTAACATAAAACTGATTCTATATCATAAAAGAGTAGGAGTTACCCTAGGAATGCAATACTGACTTAACATTCAAAAAAGGAGTTGATATGATCACCATATTAACAGAATAAAAGGGAAATTTATATAATTGGGTTAAATGATGAAAAAAAAAGTTTCTGACAAAATTCAAAACCTATTCATTCATAATACAAATTCTTAGAAAATGAAATAAAAGGAAATTTCCTCAACTTAATAAAAGGCATGCTCATACTCAGTCGCTTCAGTCATGTCTGACTCTTTGTGACCCCATGGGCTGTAGCTCGCTAGGCTCCTCTGTCCATGGGATTTCCCAGGCAAGAATACTGGAATGGGTTGCCATTTCCTCCTCCAGGGGATGTTCCCGACCCAGGGATCAAACCTGTGTCTCCCGGTTCCTCTCATAGAAGTATTTAAATAATTTTTTTTTTAAAAATCCAGTTTCTAAAGCTACTGCTATCCCTCTGACCAATTCTTCTCTTGTTTTTGAAACTCTCTCCTACCTTGACTCTTAAGACTCCCAGACCTATTTCTCCTCCAACCTTTTTGCCAGTCTTCTTCTCATTTACTTCACCTGCTTCTAAATACCCATGTTCCTCTAAGCATGTAATACATGAAAAATATACAGCTAACATCTAAGATGTTAAATGATAAATGACTAAATAATTCTCCCCTAATATCTGGCAGAAGGCAGGGATGTCCAATGTCACACTTTTTATTCAACATTGTAAAGAAGGTCCTAGACAATGCAATAAGGCAAGGAAAAAGTCACACTGGTTGGAAGGGAAAAGTATAACTATTTTTCCTCACACAATAGAACTGTACATGTTAAAACTCCTAAAAAATCAATATTAAAGTTATCAGAACCAATAAGTCAATATAGCAAAGTTATAGGCTACGAGGTTAATAAATAAATATCACAAAATATTAATTAAATATTATAAAATATAGCTGATACACATTAATAAAGTCCTAAATAAGTAAAGAGAGATACCATATTCATAAACTGGAAGATTATTTTATGAAGAGTTCAGTTCTTCCAAAACCACTCAGTGAAATTTCAATCAAAATACCTTTTTTAGGTAGAAATTGGCAAGCTGATTCTGAAATTTATACAGAACTGTAAATTAGACAGTATTCAAAATCATCTTAAAAAATAAATTCAGAATTTTGAGAACTTATACTGCCTGAATTTAATATATATTAGAAAGCTACAATAACCAACAGTGTGTTATTGATATAAGGATAAAAACATAGATACTGCTGAAGAGAGAATTCAGAAATTTACTCACACACATATGATCTATTTTTTAACAAAGATGTCAAAGAATTTGTAAAGGATAGTCTTTCCAGAAAATGGTGTTAGGATACATTTATATGCACTTAAAAAAAAAATTACCCCTACCTGAGACCACACACATCTGGTCCCATCATTTCATGGGAAATAGATGGGGAAACAGTGGAAACAGTGTCACACTTTATTTTGGGGGGCTCCAAAATAACTGCAGATGGTGACGGCAGTCATGAAATTAAAAGATGCTTACTCCTTGGAAGGAAAGTTATGACCAACCTAGATAGCATATTCAAAAGCAAAGACATTACTTTGCCAACAAAGGTCTGTCTAGTCAAGGCTATCGTTTTTCCAGTGGTCATGTATGGATGTGAGAGTTGGACTGTGAAGGAAGCTGAGTGCCGAAGAATTGATGCTTTTGAACTGTGGTGTTGGAGAAGACTCTTGAGAGTCCCTTGGACTGCAACGAGATCCAACCAGTCCATTCTGAAGGAGATCAGCCCTGGGATTTCTTTGGAAGGAATGATGCTAAAGCTAAAACTCCAGTACTTTGGCCATCTGATGAGAAGAGTTAACTCACTGGAAAAGACTCTGATGCTGGGAGGGATTGGGGGCAGGAGAAGGGGACGACAGAGGATTAGATGGCTGGATGGCATCACCGACTCGATGGATGTGAGTTTGAGTGAACTCCGGGAGATGGTGATGGACAGGGAGGCCTGGCATGCTGCGATTCATGGGGTCGCAAAGAGTCGGACACGAGTGAGCGACTGAACTGACTGAGACCACACACAAAACGTAACCATTTAAATGGGTCATAAACCTAAATGTAAAAGCCAAAACTATAAAACTAACAGGAAAAAATGGAGTAAACAAAGACTTCACAAGACAGAAAAAGTGTCCCATAAAAGCGAAAAAAAAAAAAAAAAAGTAACTTCTGCACTTCATGAACACAGTTAAGGAAAAACAAATTACAGAATTGGAGAAAATATTTGTTACACATATTTCTGACAATGTGAAATCAGAAAATGTGAACATTTCTTAAAACTAAATGATAATAGCACAAACATCAGTTCAGTTCAGTTTAGTTGCTCAGTCATATCCAATCCTTTGCAACCCCATAGACTGTAGCACATCAGGCCTCCCTGTCCATCACCAACTCCCGGAGTTTATCCAAACTCATGTTCATTGAGTCGGTGATGCCATCCAAGCATCTCATTCTCTGTCATCCCCTTCTCCTCCCACCTTCAATCATTCCCAGCATCAGGGTCTTTCCTAATGAGTCAGTTCTTTGTATCAGGTGGCCAAAGTACTGGAGTTTCAGCTTCAATATCAGGCCTTCCAAAGAACACTCAGGACTGATCTCCTTTAGGATAGACTGGTTGGATCTCCTTGTAGTCCAAGGAACTCTCAAGAGTCTTCTCCAATACAATTCAAAAGCATCAGTTCTTCAGCACTCAGCTTTCTTTATAGTCCAACTTTCATACTCATATATGACTACTGGAAAAACCATAGCCTTGACTAGAAGGACCTTTGTTGGCAAAGGAATGTTTGTGCTTTTTAATATGCTGTCTAGGTTGGTCATAGCTTTTCTTCTAAGGAGCAAGCGTCTTTTAATTTTATGGCTGCAGTCACCATCTGCAGTGACTTTGGAGCCCCCAAAAATAAAGTCTCCCACTGTTTCCCCATCTATTTGCCATGAAGTAATGAGACCAGATGCCATGATCTTAGTTTTCTGAATGTTGAGCTTTAAGCCAACTTTTTCACTCTCCTCTTTCACTTTCATCAAGAGGCTTTTTAGTTCTTCTTAGCTTTCTGCCATAAGGGTTGTGTCATCTGCATGTCTGAGGTTACTGATATTTCTCCAGGCAATCTTGATTCCAGCTTGTGCTTCATCCAGCCCAGCGTTTCTCATGATGTACTCTGCATAGAAGTTAAATAAGCAGGGTGACAATATACAGCCTTGACGTACTCCTTTTCCTATTTGGAACAAATCTGTTGTTTCATGTCCAGTTCTAACTGTTACTTCCTGACCTGCATACAGATTTCTCAAGAGGCAGGTCAGGTGGTCTGGTATTCCCATCTCTTTCAGACTTTCCCACAGTTTAGGTCCACTGGAGAAGGGAATAGCAAACCACGTCAGTATTCTTGCCTTGAGAACCTCATGAACAGTATGAAAAAGCATAAACATACCAAACAATAAAAAAAACAAACAAAAAAAATAGAAAAGAAATGTCATCAAAGACATAGAAATGGCCAATAATCACATGAAAAAGTACTCAACATTGTTAGTCACCAGGGAAATGCAAATTAAAATAACAATATCACTGTATGCTCACAAGAGAGGCTTAGATTTAAACGACTGACAATAGCAACTTTTGGTAAAGATGTAAAATAACTGAAACACTTAAACATTGACTGTGTGACTATAAAATGGTATGAACACTATGTAAAACAGTTGGCTTTTTCTCATAAAATTAAAGAAGTCTATCATACACTCCAGCAATTCTACTCCTAGGTATTTACCCACAGGAAAAAAAAAGTCCACACAAAAACTTATACATGGATCTTCATATCAACCTTTTTATAACAGTCAAAAACTGGAAACAATCTAAACGTCAAACATGTGAACAGATACACAGTTTACAATATGAAATTTCCACAAATACCTGTACATACAGAATATCACAGAACAATAATGAAGAGGCAACTACTGATTGATACAATGCAAAAAACATTACACTAAACAAAAGAAGTCACTCTCAAAAAAATTACACTCGTGATTTTATTTATGTTATACTAGAAATAGAATATTTAATTTGTAATGACTGAAAGCAGATCAGTGGTTGCCTAGGGCTGGGGTAAGAGACTGACACTTAGGAACATTTTAGGGTAGTGGCTGTTCTAAAGTCCCAACTGTGCTGACTCAGTTGTATGAGTGTGTGTGTGCTCAGTCTTGTCCGAGTCTTGCAACCCCATGGACATTGGTCAAAACTCAAACTATACACAAAGAGTACAGTTTCTTGCATTTAAATTACAGTTTCATGGGAAATATGTGTAAAATTTTACACAATGTAAGACTGGGAGAAAAAACACAATTTCATATTACACTGTATTTTGAAAGTAACAATGCGTTAAATACTTCTGCTGAGTTCATCACAAGCAAAAACTATCTTTAACTTAGACAGGTGTCAACAAGAAGAGAGTATTATGGAAACATATACACTGCCATATGTAAAATAGACAGACAGTGGAATTATAGTATGACTCAGGGAACTCAAACTGGGGCTCTGTGACAACCTAGAGGAGTGGGATAGAGTGAGAGGTGGGAGGGAGACTTAAGAGGGAGGGGACATAGGTATACTTACAGCTGATTCATGTTGATGTATGGCAGAAACCAACATTATACTGTAAAGTGATTATTCTTCAATTAAAAATTAAAAAAAAAATTTTTTTTAAGTAGCATTCAGTAAGTATTGGGTTGGCTAAAAAGTTCATTCCGGTTTTTGCCTACACCTTTACAGAAAACTTTACAGAACTTTTTTGGCCAACCCAATAATATAACCAATGATTTTTTTTCATTTTCTCTTTTTTCCCTCCTGCTATGTATATATTGTACCTGCTGCTGCTGCTGCTAAGTCACTTCAGTCGTGTCCGACTCTGTGCGACCCCATAGACGGCTGCCTACCAGGCTCCCCCGTCCCTGGGATTCTCCAGGCAAGAACACTGGAGTGGGTTGCCATTTCCTTCTCCAACTTTGTACCTGAGTACTGCTTAAAAATTAAGAATTAAGCCAAGTTTAATAAAACTAAACATTTAGAAGTAGAGTATATGCTTACTTTTCAATTCTTTCAAGACCAAATTACTGATCGTATCTCTCTAAAGCTAGAAATTTTTAAAAAGGAAAAAAGAAAAAAAATAACATGCTACCTTCTGACAGAATTAAAAAATATAAACTTAATTCCCTTCCCCTAAACCTTTTCATTTATATATGACTTATCTTCAAATGAAGACACCAGAAATCAGTATCTTGCAGTATTCCTCAATCACATTTTTACTTGCTATATACTTATTAAAACAATAATAATTGTTACTCACTTCAATTGTCTTGGCCAGTAACTGTGTGTGAGGAAAATTATACTTATATACTTCATTAGCAACAGTGTTTACATCAACAGCAGCCACCACTTGTGCAGGTATACAGCTTTCTGTAATGACAAATGGAATATCTTAGAATGTCAAGTCCTTAAGATCAACTTGTTCATTATAAAAAAGAGCTAAAAGAACAGAATTTTGTAGTACATTTCCTCACTTCCTCAATTATCTAGTCAGATCTCAGGCTGTCAGTCAACAACAAAGCCAGGAACAACTAGGTGGGAAGTGGAATATTTATGTACCTCTGGTTCATCTCTCTCAACAACATTCTGGTGCTAAAAATAAGACAAATGTTTTAGTCATTATCTCTCATATTTGCTTTCCTTCCTCCATTAAGGTATAGATTTATGAGTCAAATGGAAAGTTTTCCTAAATAAAACCAAAAACATAAAAGTGAAAGATATTCTTAAAAGCCATATGGCTTGGAAATTTAGAAATTAACTACAATTTGCTCCTCATCTTCTAACATTGATATAATTCTGCTTCCCACTACCACTGGAAATGCTTTTAGGTAAGTTTTGGTAAGTTTCAGGTAAATTTTTTTTAAGAGCTTTATTAACATGTAACTCACATATCACAGAATTCACTCCTTGAAGGCTTAGGTAAGTTTTTAAATGGAACGAAAAATTAATTTGTATCCAAATATAAAAATTTCACAGACCAAAAATTAAAAATTTTGACAGATCAGGAGAGAACATAAGACGAGTAAAAGAAATAATTACAAGGGTATGTCTTCCTTCATTGCTCTGACTTGCAGCTGAAGAAAGGCATTTTCATAATGCTTTCAGATTCAGAGAATTTTGGTATAGTCTTCAAAGAGCAGTCAAAATTTGTAACTGCTGTTGTATTTTGCAATTATCACCCTCTTTGCACTTCTTTCTCAAAACACATACAAACCCAATTATGTGTAAACCCTGTCCCAAATCAGTAGAATATGTGAAGAGTTCTTGAAATAAATGTATTTGAGACGTCTTAGGAAAATTATCAGAGAAAGTATTACAAAGTTAAATAGTAGCTACAAATAGCTATTTCTTTAATAACCATTTCTTTTAAAAGTTAAATTTGGCAGCCCAAATATCAAAAAATTGAAAAGAAAAACATTAGGATGTGAGGAGCTAGGCCGCATGTAATAAGGACCTGGAAATAAAAACCAGATCACAGAAGATGGGGCAAAGAGGAAGCAAACACACACTCAGAAACAATCACAACACTACACTGAGGCCTAGGAAATATGATGCCAGAGAGAAACAAGGGGATAAATGCATCCAAGTAAATATTTACTACACGTCTACTACCAGGCTCAAGAACCTGGGCTAGGACCAACTCTAGGTACCCTGCTGCCTTGTATATAGGTCACTGGAAGCGTCATGGTCCAGTTAGTAATATCATAGGCAGCTGCCTCTAATTGAGTCTAAATCCAATAATTAGTTTATCTGCCTTTGTATAAAGTAAATTTGAGTTCTAAATTATATCTTTGTCAAAGGTATCAGAGAGATCTTGAAACATAAATGAAGAAGGCTTTTAAACAAATAACAAAAATTAGTATGTAAGAATCAATTTGCAAAATCACAAACCTTATAATCAAGGTTAAGAACTAAGCAACTACTAATCATTGTAAGAGAGCTTGGAATTAAGTAAATTTCATTGAACTATTCCACTGTGTTGCTAAATAGGAAGTGTTGTAATTAGCATGATGCCGCCTGCTTGCATTTCTATTATATATACAGCAAGCTGGGACTGCCTGGAGTTAGCTGATATGATTTTTCTCTTTTTACAGGCTGACTGAAAACCCACAGTGATATGCCAAATCTGTACCACAATCAATAATTAATTTTATTTTCTTGTATTATGTGCCCGGAAGACATAAAAACTGACAAAAAACAACTGCCAAAGGCGTGTTTTATGTGGTGATACAAAAACTGATGAACCAAAAATTCTTTCTCAGAAAACAATACATTTTTAAAGTCAATAAACAAATGCACTGTGTGCACATATTTTATACTATAATAAAATTAGGATCTACCACATGACCTAGAAAGTTATTTCCATGATGAAAAATAAACATACTAAGATCTTCCTGACACTAATTCACCCTGCCTTTTCAAAACAGAATTGTTTTGAGGTACGAGTGTGTTAAGGAAAAAGTTAAACTACTTAATACTCTTAAAAACCAACCCTTTCAATTCTACCAAAACCTTAAACTGAGCTCCAAAGACAAGTTGTCTTGATATTTCTTACTGTATACTTTAAATCTATAGCCTTCAAAAATCTTTGTTAAGCTGCATACACAGATTTTGAAAGTGTTTAAAAAATCCAAACAAATATAATTCAGTAGATTTTGCCTAAGGGAGCCCTATCACTTTAAATGGTCCAAGAGTAGTCATTCTCAGAGGGGAGAGAGTTGGGGAAAAAGAGATCCACAGGATCTTTTGGGAAAGTAGAAGGGAAGGATGTGTTTTCAGTATTTTGATCTACTGCTTTACCTGGATTTTATTCATGATATTTCTGGTTTATTATGGACTGCATATTTGTTAATATTAACAGGAAGCATAGATTTTGAAAAAGGTGAGATACTGTATAATTAGATGAACATAGCATAAATTATTTTAAAAAATTGTCAGATTAGATCTACAAGGAAAGGATAAGGGGTATCATATTCCCATTTACATGAGTCTTAAAGTAAAAAAAAGGCAGATTTAGTTATGTCAAGAGAGACTTTGAAGAGAAATGTTAGAAATGTCACTGGAATTACATGCATAATTCCTGCTCTTAAATATGTTTCTTAATAAGTGGGCAAGAAACACACATACACACCACGTTTGAATAGTGATTATTTTCCTCCTTTTTCTGATCACACTTTCTGGAAAAGCTGCAAGGAAGAACTTCTGGTTGTTGGCAGTAAAAGGTATAAGTACACACTCTACCCGCCTTTCCTAACCAAATAAACCAAAAAGTTTAAATTGTTCATACATAGCTAATGTGGGGAAAAAACATTTTAGAATGTAAATATAAAATTAACTGGCCTCCTTTGAAATAAGGAAAGTTGCTTTTTTTTTTTCTTTTCCTTATCATTTTTTTCTGAACTGTATCTCATATAGGTGAGTAATTCCTGAATTACCTCATTATAATCAACCTGAAACATGTAATCAGGTACGTTAACACTGACATCTAGTTGTGAAATGGAAGATCAATTGAATACATCAAATGTCTATTTCTTTTCATTCAAAGTCAAGCTTAATTAAAACTAAAAAGTAGCGAAAACAGACATGCAAGGATTCTGAATTTAAAATGATCGCCAAAGTATAGTTACTACTTCTTTTTAAAGATTCTTGCACTTCAAATATCACAATAAGTTGCATTTCCTTACACTAACAATGAAATATCAAAAAAGGAATGCAAAAAAAATTCCTTTAAAAATCATACCAAAAAATTAAATAAACTTAGGAATAAGCCTGATCAAAAACTTATATGCTGAGAACTATAATGAACAAAAAAGAACAGGATTCAAAGATATGGAGAGGTAACTCCATGCTCTTGGATTGGAAGAATTAGCATTGTGAAAACAGCCATCCTGTCCAAAGCAATCTATTACCCATGACATTTTTCATATAACTAGAACAAATAATCCTAAAATGTATATGGAACCATAGAAGACCCAGAATTGCCAAAGCAATCCTGAGGAAAAAGAACAAAGCAGGTGGCAGAACTCCCCTAGACTTTGGACGATACTACAAAGCTACAGTAATCAAAATGGTACTGGCATAAAAACAGATACATGGATAATGAAACAGAGTAAAAGCCCAGATAAACCCACACACCTATGTCAATTAACCTTTGACAAAGGAGTCAAGAATATAGAATATAGAACAGGGAAAAGTCAGCAAATAGTGTTGGGAAAGTTCAATGCCCACATGTAAATCAATAAAGTTAGAACATCCTCACACTATACAAAAAAAAAATCCAAAATGGCTTAAAGACTTAAACATAAAGCACAACACTATAAAACTCCTAAAAGAAAACATAGGCAAAACATTCTCAGTGTTTTTTCTAGGTCAGTCTCCCAAGGCAACAGAAATAAAAGCAAAAATAAATAAACGGGATGGAAATGGCAACCCACTCCAGTGTTCTTGCCTGGAGAATCCCAGGGACAAAGGGAGCCTGGTGGGCTGCCATCTATGGGGTTGCACAGAGTTGGGCACAACTGAAGTGACTTAGCAGCAGCAGCAGCAATCAAACTTACAAGCTTTTGCACAGCAAAGGAAAACATAAGCAAAACGAATCTAAGACAACCTATGGAGTGGGAGAAAATATCTGCAACCAACAAGGGCTTAATTTCCAAAATATACAATCAGCTCATACAACTCAACAACAACAAAAATCAAAAAACCCAACTGAAAAATGGGCAGAATTAAATAGATATTTCTCCAAAGAGGACACTGTTGATGTTGTTCAGTCGCTAAATCACGTCCGACTCTTTGAAACCCCACGGACTGCAGTACACCAGACTTTCCTGTCCTTCATTATCTCCTGGAGTTTTCTCAAACTCATGTCCATTGAGTCAGAGATGCCATTCAACCATCTCATCCTCTGTCACCCCCTTTTCGTCCTGCCTTCAATCTTTCCCAGCATCAGGATCTTTTCCAACGAGTCACTTCTAATCAGATGGCCAAAGTACTGGAGCTTCAACTTCAGGATCAGTCCTTCCAATGAATATTCAGGGTTGATTTCCTTTAGGATTGACTGGTTTGATCTCCTTGCTGTCCAAGGGACTCGCAAGAGTCTTCTCCAGCACCACAATTTGAAAGTATCAATTTTTTGGTGCTCAGCCGTCTTTATGGTCCAACTCTCACAACTATATATAACTACTGAAAAAACCATTGACTATACTGACCTTTGTCTGCAAGATGATCTCTGTTTTTTAATATGCTGCCTAAGTTTTCATAGCTTTTCTTCTAATGAGCAAGCCCCTTTTAATTTCATGGATGCAGTCACCATCCACAGTGATTTTGGAGCTCAAGAAAATAAAATCTGCCAGTTTCCACCCCCGCCCCCATCTATTTGCCATGAAGAAGACATAAAGATGGCCAACAAGCACATGAAAAGATGCTCAACATCACTAATTATTAGATAAATACAAATCAAAACTACAAGGAGGTACCAACCTCACATTGGTCAGAATGGCCATCACTAAGAAGTCTACAAATAACAAATGCTGGAGAGGGTGTAGTGAAAAAGGAACCATCCTACACTGTTTGTGGGAATGTAAGCTGGTACATTAACTATTGAAAAACAGCATGGAGGTTCCTCAAAGCTAAAAATAAGAGTTGCTATAAGATACAGCAATCTCACTCCTGGGCATATATCCACACAAAACTATAATTTAAAAAGATACACGCACCCCTATGTTCATCGCAGCACTATGCACAACAGCCAAGACATGGAGACAACCTAAAGGCCACTGACAGATGAATGGATGAAGATGAGGCACATACATACAGTGGAATATTACCTAGCCATTAAAAAGAATGAAACAATGCCATGGGCAACAACATATATGGCATAGAGATCATCACATTGAGGTAATATAAAGTGTATGTGTACACATTAAACAAACAAACAAAAAAAGGCAGCTGTCAATAGGGCTATATCTTGATGGCAGATGTGTAATTTGGGGGTGATTCTTACCTCTTCCTTTAAACTTTCTTGGATTATTTGTGGGATTTTTTTTTTTTTACAACAATAATGTAGTATTTCATAATCAGTAAAATATTTTATATTTTATAATGGGCTTCCCTTGTAGCTCAGTCAGTAAAGAATCTGCCTGCAGTACAGGAGACCCAGGTTCGATCCCTGAGTTGGGAAGATCCTCTGGAGACGGAAATGGCAACCCATTCCAGTATCCTTGCCTGGAAAATCTCATGGACAGAGGAGCCTGGTGGGCTGCAGTCCACGGGGTCACAAAGAGTCGGGCACGACTGAGAGACTAACACTTATTTACTTACTTACTTATCATCAGTAAAAAGCAAACAAAAAACTTTTTGTCTTGAAAAAAAGAATTCAATACTTCTCTTGGTTATAACCCTGAAAACCAAAAGAAAAGTAAATTTCAAGAACAGACAAGAATATATTCTTATACACTAGCTACATTCTCAAAATACACACAGGCCCTCCCACAAACATACACCAGCGAACAGTTGTAACTCAATGCATTATTTTATCCCACCAACACAATAGTCAAAAGAATAAAAAACAACAAGAATTAAACTGACTGACATAGTTTTTAAAAGATCAACACATGGCACCAAATATTAATGAGTTGAAAGCTAACTATTTAAATATTGTTGTTGTTCTTTAGCAGCTAATTGGTGTCTGACTCTTTGCGAGCCCATGGTCTGTAGCACGCCAGGCTCCTCTGTCCAAGCGATTTCCCAGGCAAGAATACTACAGTGGGTTGCCATTTCCTTTTCCAGGGAATCTTCCTGACCCAGAGATGGAACCTGAGTCTCCTGCATTGGCAAGCAGATTCTTTACCCCTGAGCCACCTGGGAAGCCCACCTATTTAAATACTTAACAGAATTCAAGGGATAGAAATCTGTCTTCTCCACTTTCCCCATGACATCTAAGACTTTCACCTTAAATTCTTTAAAGGCACAACCATGTTTTAAAACACATTTTATTTAAATAAACACATGTAATGCAGCCTATTACAGATTTAAATAACAAAGACTATTTTACATAAATTTGCTGTGAGTGAATGAACATCTATGAATTGTTCATGTTTTTGGTGATACTTTCTCATAATTTAAAAGATGACAATTTCTGACATATTCATTCTGACCAAGTCAATGAAGAAATTACAGATGACATAAGCATCAGTACTCTGTATCTAGTTAGTTATGAATGAAAAAACAAAGGCTTGTTGTAAAACTGTAATTATGTTATCAATCATAAAGATCCCCAAGATTAAAACTCCTCTCCTGCCATTCCAAGTCTTTCTTTGCTTTATGGCAGAAAGAAAAAAAGAACTAATGAGCCTCTTGATGAAAGTGAAGGAGGAGAGTAAAAAATTTGGCTTAAAACTCAACATTCAGAAAACTAAGATCGCGGCATCTGGTTCCATCAGTTCATGGCAAATAGATGGGGAACAATGGAAATACTGTCCGACTTTATTCTTTTGGGCTCCAAAATCACTGTGGATGGTGACTGCAGCCATGAAATTAAGACGCTTGCTCCTTGGAGGAAAAGCTATGACCAACCTAGATAGCATATTAAAAAGCAGAGACATTACTTTGCCAACAAATATGCGTCTAGTCCAAGTTATGGTTCTTCCAGTAGGAAAAACATCCAGTATGGATGTGAGAGTTGGACTCTCAAGAAAGCTGAGTGCCAAAGAATTGATGCTTTTGAACTGTGGTGTTGGAGAAGACTCTTGAGATTTCCTTGGGCTGCAAGAAGATCCAACCAGTCAATCTTGGGGGAAATCAGTCCTGAATATTCACTGGAAGGACTGATGCTGAGGCTGAAGCTTCAATACTTTGGCCACCTGATGCAAAGAACAGACTCACTGGAAAAGACCCTGATGCTGGGAAAGATTAAAGGAGGGAGGAGAAAGGGACAACAGAGGATGAGCTAGTTGGATGACATCACCGACACGATGCACGTGAGTTTGAGTAGGCTCCGGGAGTTGGTAATGGACAGGGAAGCCTGGCATGCTGCAGTTCGTCGGGTTGCAAAGAGTCAGATACGACTGGGCGACTGAACTGAACTGAAGTTTTACAACTCTGCACTAGACCAGAAAGCACAGGCTAGTCCTAAGACCTCAGAGGAAAATGCATTTCAATTAACTTCATTGCTCATTTTCCTCCTCCATACTCCTACTGACTGTATGCAAACCTTTTTCACTAAGTCACATAGTACTCAATAAATATTAGCTATCATTATTTTTTATAATCAAGGCTGCCAAAGGCACACCCTAAGAGATCTTTCATTCAAAATATGTATATGTACATACATGTGTGTGCGTCTGTTCACACAATCCAAGAAAAGATTTAGAATATGATACCTAGTTAGCTCGTTGCCTGTGTTTGAATTTTAGCTTCACTATTTCCAACTGTGTGACTTAAACAAATTCTTGACCTCAGTGTCTTCACCTATAAAACAGAGATAATAAGGTACCTACATCACAGTTGCCTGAGGATTAAATTACTTAATACTTATAGGATTCTTACATTTGTGCTCACCATACAGTGAGCTGCATAAATGTTTGCTATTATTATCGAAAGTACAAAGACTTTAAAAAATAAGAATATCAAATGTTAAAAAATATATATATAAAGGTGTGATAGGAATTCTCACTGCAGATGTGAACATCAATTGAGGATTCAATGTTTTAGGAGTTTGGCTGTATGTATCTAAAGTCTAAAAGCTGCTTTGAACTTACCAATTTTATACTTGGGCACATACCCTAAGGTATGGCAGATAGAATAAAGATCCCTCAAAGATATCCACATCCTAATCTCTGAAGCTTGTGAAATGTTATCTTACATAGCAATGGGGACTTTGCAGATATGACCAGGGATCAAGAGGAGATTATCCTGGATTACAACGATAGACCCAGTATAATCACAAGAAGGATGAAGACGGTTAGAGTCAGAGAAGATGTGATGAGGGAAGCAGAGGTCAGGGAGAAAGATGTGAAGGTGCTACACTTCTGGCTCTGAAGATGGAGGAAGGGGTCATGAGCCAAGTGCAGGCGACCTACAAACACTGGAAAAGGCCAGGAAGGAGATTCTCTCCTAGGGCCTCCAGAAGGAGCCAGCCCTGGCAACACCTGATGTTAAGACACCTGACCTCCAGAGCTGTAGGAGAATGTATCTGTGTTGCTTTAAGCCATTAAGTTTATGGTCAGCTGTTACAGGAGCAACAGGAAGCCGACACATAAGGCAATAACAGAGATGTAGAGAAAAGATGCATATGATGTATCAATGGCATGTTATTTATAACAGTGAAAATTACAAGCAACCTAATTGTGAAAATTCCATAAGATGGAATGTCACACAACCATTAAATATCAAAAGTTAACTAAGACATTTAATGGCAAAGAAAAATTCAAGATATTCTATGTGAAAAAAGCTATAATTTATTTTAGTGTTCATGGACCCACGCAGGACACAGATTGAAAAGATAAAATCCAAATCCTCAACAAGGATTACCCCTACATGAGCATCATATATAATTTTTAAATTTTCTTCTGCATTTTTCCAGCATGGGTATTTCCTTAGCAGACTATAATCTCTGGAGGAGAGAACAGAGCATGTCTATAGAGTCCCTTGGACTGCAAGGAGATCCAACCAGTCCATCCTAAAGCAGATCAGTCCTGGGTATTCATTGGAAGAACTGATGTTGAAGCTGAAGCTCCAATACTTTGGCCACGTGATGTGAATAGCTGACTCATTTGAAAAGACCCTGATTCTGGGAAAGACTGAGGGCAGGAGGAGAAGGGGACAACAGAGGATGAGATGGCTGGATGGCATCACCGACTCAATGGACATAGGTTTGGGTAGACTCCGGCAGTTGCTGATGGACAGGGAGGCATGGCATGCTGTGGTTCATGGGGTCGCAAAGAGTCGGACACAACTGGGTGACTGAACTGATAGACCCATTACACAGAAATCAGTCAGCAATTATGTCCTGAATGAATAATGAGCATGGCTTCAGTATTTCCCAACTTTTAACAAGTGTATTACACAGTTAAAAATAAAAAGAGCACTAAATGTAAAAATATCTTTAAAATATTCAACTTCATTTATCAAAAAATTAAAATAATCTCACCTAGTAAGTTATATAGTCTTAGGTATTATATTGGTATATCTATAGTTACACAAACACTATGAAATTTAAGCTGGTATGTCCTTTAAAAACGAACCTGACAATATCAACAGTCATTAAAATGCTCATGCTCTATAACTTACTCATTCAAATATTTGTTGAGTATCTGCTTTGTACAAGCACTGTTCTTGATGCCAACAATACAACAGTCAACAAGATAAATCTCTACACACACAAAACAAACAAAATTCTGACACAGAAACATCCCCACCTGATGGAGATTCCATTTTAGGAGAGGCAGTTAGAAACATAACCAAGTAAAACAGTATGATAGGTAATAGTAAGTGCTTAGGGTAAAACTCAAACAGAAAGGGGGACAGGGAGGCAGAGCAGCAGGTGCAGTTTTTGATACTGACCAGGGAAGAACCGAGAAGATGACATTAGAGTAAACACAGGGAGTAAGCATGTGTCTATGTGGGGAGCAGCATGCCAGGTGGAGGGAACGGCAAGTTCAACAGCACTAAAGTGGCAATGTGCTTGATGTGTGCTGGGGACCAAGACCCTCAGCCCCACTCCACCCCAGAAGCTAATGCTGAGAGCAGGACAATGTGCACGCTTCTGCACTTTTTCCTATGTCCACACTCATCTACATTCCACACACATGCAATATTGTATATATGTGCCCCAATATGACAACTAGCATAAAAGCCAGTTGCCCATTTTCCACATAAGACTATCCAAAATGAGAGGTAAAGCCATTTCCATAATATAGACGATGAAAGGAAATGACTTCATATTATATAACTTATTTAGTTATATAAACATTTTAAGTAACACTTTCTTATTATGTTCATTTAGAAACATTGCTGTGTCCACTCAAATTTCATGAAACAAGATTATTCTATATGCATCTTGAAATCATGGTCTTTACCATCCATGGAGCCACTTTTTAAGTTATCTAACAATTTTCAAAAGCACATCAATTTCAAAGTTACTTAAGATCTAGCCCTTTTTTTGAGTCCATGCATGATGATGTCACTGGAAATATTACGCCAGCCACAACTACCCATTAGCTATTTGTGATCTCCACAAAGTAACTCCATAGTGTATTGCTTTGTAATGCAATTTCTAGAAGATTTGTTTACAATGATATCTAATACTTATAATTGTAAGGTCATCTTCCCCAAAATTATCTCTAAACCTTTAAATTCGGCTATAACATTTTTCATCAGTTTCAAGTGACCCCAACAAGCATCATAAATGGGTATTAAGTTTTTTCAAGCTAATGTAACTTTTCCAAGCAGTGTTTTATTACTTTGTTGTTCAAACTAAAATAAGGTAGTTGAAGAATATCAACATCCTTCATGAGAACTATAATTTAAGGCCATATCCTCTTTCCAAAGTATAGTTTTTTGGGGGGAAATGAATATATTGCATTGAAGAATTTATGACAAATATGTGTTTAAGGGCATATGTATATATGTTTGGGTTTTGGTTTTGATGAAATCACAAGCCCTTTGATGATACAATCATGGGAGAAATGCAAAAGACAACCTTTTATGAGAAACAGACCTCTGGGTTTCAAGCATCTCTCCCTAGCCAAATACTGACTTGCCAACCCACAAAAAAAAAACCCCAAAACTGTAACATTATAGATGCACGAATTTTTTCCTCAAGCCTGGTCACTGATATTCTGACAAATCAAAATTAACTGAAGGAAACCTCACTGGATAGAGAGTCAAGTAGAAATAAATGATCAGCATTAAGGCAAAATCAACAATTTTTTTAAACAACTCAGAAAATAATATCAAAAATAAAATGAGGCCACAAAAACAAAATGTCTTCTGAAGAAGCAGAGAAATTAAAAGTACTGTGGAACCTTATTATCATCTAAATTTCAGGGATTTTAGGACAAAATGTAAATAAGGCAAAATTACTTATTTATTTGATCTATTAATATTAAAGTTCAAGTGCTCCTACTAGAACTGTGTATAAATCCTTTGAATTATGGGTTCTTTGTGGACTGATATTCACCTATTATTAAGGAACATGCCATAGTCTATGAGGGTCATGTATGCACTAAAAGGCTATGATGTTTGTTGCTTAAATGAAGTCTCATTCACTGAGAACAAAGGGATTATTAAATTCACTATTGAGTTTGAATAAAAATCACTAATAGATGTTGAAAAACTATTATAATTAACTCTCTAATGGAGTGGTTTTACTTTAGTCCAAGATTTTTTGCTAGGTTTGTGGTAATTAAAAGTCCCAGAATGAAAAGAACTAGTGAAAAACTAAGAGCAACTATTGATCCAGGTAAAGTAATGGTATTTATAGTATTTTTAAAATCTCAACATACAATCTACTTATTTTCCAAAGCTGTGTGTGCATGCTCAGTCACTCAGTCATATCCAACTCTTTGCAACACTATGGACTGCAGCCCTCCAGGCTCCTTTGTCCATGGGATTTCCCAGGTAAGAATACTAGAGTGGGTTGCCATTTCCTCCTCCAAGGAGGATCTCTCTGACTCACAGATCAAACCTGCGTCCCCTGCCATCTAAGAAGATATATATATATATTTTGCTTTTAGGCAGGATGAGAGCAGTTTGGCACTATTTCTAAAGATCACGCTTCAGAAATACTCCTGGTAATTTCCCAATGGCAAAGCAAAAAAAACAAAAGAAATCCTAAGAAGGCTCCAGACACCAACAAATACCAAATTCTACATGTAATATTAATTTCATACACCTTTATGATAATAATCATTCTGGAGTCACTCACAGATTTACTCTCATATATCAACCTCTTCTTTTCAACTTTCCATACAAAGAAATAACATTTCTTCACAGGAATAAAGTTAAACTTCCAATTATTTTTACCATATCTCATTATTATAACAACATATGATTAAAGTTCTACACTGTTAAAACCAACTTATTCTCAATAGGTGTGATTATTCTGAGAAAAATTCAAATGTCTTATCATGTGACACAGGAAAAAAAACTCTATTATCTATTAAGATTTCACATATAATCACACACATAAAAACTTTTCATGCTTCTATTCAATTGGTCACTCTCTAGCACACACACACACACACACACACACACACACACACACACACACATTTGTTCTATACCCTGCATAACACCTTTTCACATCTTTTAAAATGTTATCCATGGATCAACTTTGGGAAGTGCTGATTTAGCTCATCCAAAAAAAAAAAGACAGACCTTCATGATTCAGGCTTAATATCTAAGCTTAAATTTGTCACGGTATAATGGTATGTACTTCAAGCTATACAGTTCATGGCAAATGTGACCCTTGTTCACCTATTCATTCCACAAATATGTGTAAGTGATGCTCTAGACAAAATCTATCCTATTATGGAATTATATTCTAGTTGTGGGGGGCGGTCAACCAACAAATAATTAAGTATATAAGTATATAATATGCCTAACCATGAAAAGTACTATGGTAAAAATAAAGGAGAGTAAGCCAGACAGTGTGGAGGAAGAACCTGGTTATATTTGTATGTAGGTTGGTTAGAGGATGTCTCACTAGCAGCAACCAGAAGAAAATGAGGGAGCAGGTCTGGGACATATCTGAGAAAAGATGCTTCTAGACCAGAAAAGAGAGACAATGCAAAAGTCCAGAGATGGGAACATGCTTGTTTGTCAGAGAAACAGACAGGAGACTGGTGTTACGGACTGAATGTTAATGTTCCCCCCAAATCCATATGTTGAAACTTTACCTCCCAGTGCGATGGTGCTAGGAGGTGGGGCTTTTGGGAGGTCATTAGGATGAGAAGTAGGTGAATGAGGGTAGAGCTCTCATGAGTAGGATAAATGCCCTGAAAGTCAGGAGATAGCTTCCTTCCCCTCTGTTCTACCAAGTGAGGACACGATGAGCAGGCAGTACTCTGCAACCTGAAAGATGGCCCTCACCAGAATTCAACCATGCTGCCACGAAGATCTTGAACTTCCCAGCCTTCAGAACTGTAAGAAATTGATTTCTATTGTTTATGAGCCTCTGGTTCATATTGCTTCTGGGTCTCGGGTACTCTATTGCTGCTGTAGTTGAGTTGCTCAGTCGTGTCTGACTCTCTGCAACGTCATGGGCTGCAGCACGCCAGGCCTCCCCGTCCTCCACCATCTCCTGGAGCACACTCACTCCTGACCATCGAGTGGGTGACACCACACAACCACCTTGTCCTCTGTCGCCCCTCCTCCTGCCCTTGATCTTTCCCAGCATCAGGGTCTTTTCCAATGAGTCGGCTCCTCGCATCAGGTGGCCAAAGGATTGGAACTTGAGCTGCAGCACCAGTCCTTCCAATGAATATTCAGGGTTGATTTCCTTTAGGATTGACTGGTTTGATCGCCTTGCAGTCCAAGGAACTCTCAAGAGTCTTCTCTAGCACCACAGTTCAAAAGCATCAATTGTTCACTGCTCAAGCTTCTTTATGGTTCAACTTTCACATCCATACATGACCACTGGAAAAACCAGAGCTCTGACTCGATGGACCTTTGTCAGCAAAGTAATGTCTCTGCTTTTTAACATGGTCTCTAGGTTGGTCATAACTTTTCTTCCAAGGAGCAAGCATCGTTTAATCTCATGGCTGCAGTCACCATCTGCAGTGATTTTGGAGCCCAAGAAAAGAAAGTCTGTCACTGTTTCCACTGTTTCCCCATCTACTTGCCATGAAGTGATGAGACCGGATGCCATGATCTTAGTGTTTTGAATGTTGTTTTAAGCCAGCCTTTTCACTCTCCTCTTTCATTTTCATCAAGAGGCTCTTTAGTTCCTCTTTGCTTTCTGCCATAAGGATGGTGTCTCCTGCATATCTGCTGCTGCTGCTGCTAAGTAGCTTCAGTCGTGTCCGACTCTGTGCGACCCCAGAGACGGCAGCCCACCAGGCTTCCCCGTCCCTGGGATTCTCCAGGCAAGAACACTGGAGTGGGTTGCCATTTCCTCCTCCAATGCATGAAAGTGAAGTTGCCCAGTCGTGTCTGACTTGTAGCGACCCCATGGACTGCAGCCTACCAGGCTCCTCTGTCCATGGGATTTTCTAGGCAGGAGTACTGGAGTGGCTTGCCATTGCCTTCTCCATCTGCATATCTGAGGTTACTGATATTTCTTCCAGCAATCTGGATTCTAGCTTGTGATTCATACAGCCCAGTATTTCACATGATGTACTCTGCATGTAAGTTAAATAAGCAGGGTGACAATATGCAGCCTTGATGTACTCCTTTCCCAATTTGAAACCAGTCTGTTGTTCTATGTCTGGTTCTAACTATTGCTTCTTGACCTGTGTATAGGTTTCTCGGGAGGCAGGTAACGTGGTCTGGTATTCCCATCTCTTGAAGACTTATCCACAGTTTGTTGTGATTCACACAAACAAAGGCTTTAGCATAGTCAATGAAGAAGTAGATGTTTTTCTGGAACTCTTGCTTTTTCCATGACCCAGTGGATGTTGGCAATTTGATCTCTGGTTCCTCTGCCTTTTCTAAATCCATCTTGAACATATGGAAGTTCTCGATTCAAGTACTGTTGAAGCCTAGCTTAGAGAATTTTGAGCATTACTTTGCTAGCGTGTGAAATGACAGAAATTATGCAGTAGTTTGAACATTCTTTGGCATTGCCTTTCTTTGGGATTAGAATGAAAATTGACCTTTTCCAGTCCTGTGGCCACTGCTGAGCTTTCCAAATTTGCTGGCATATTGAGTGCAGCACTTTCACAGCATCATCTTTTTGTATTTGAAACAGCTGACTAAGCCAGTGGGCAATCCTGGAACAGAGTGAGCTGGGGAGTGCAGGAGATTTGTCCAAGAGAGAGGAGCTGGCTCTAGACCAAGGGGCCTATGGGTTTTATTAAGGACTCTGGCTTTTACTAAGTGAAATGAGATACCTGTCAGAAGGTTTAATCAGAGGAGTGACTTCTCTGACATTTCTAAAGGATCATGCTAACCACTATGTTGAAAATAAACTAGAGGTGAAATAGCAGAAGCAAGGAGACCAGGAAAAAGGCTGTTGCAGTAGTTGTCAGGTTTCCCTAAAAAGAACCCATAGCATGAAACTTGTGAAGTAAGTCAGAAAGAGAAACACCAATACAGTATACTAATGCATATATATAGAATTTAGAAAGATGGTAAAGATGACCCTATGTGCATGACAGCAAAAGAAACACAGGGGGGGTGGGGTTGGGGGGATGGGCAGGCATTGGGGTTGGGGGTGGTGGGCAGGCATTGGGGTGGGGTAGGGGAACAGCTGAATGAGCAGCTCAGGGCCCAGGAGACTGATAAAACAAGACAAGGACAAGGTAGTAAAGGTGAAGATGGAGAGAAATGATAGAATTATAAATCTGGCTTAAAGGTAGAGCCTGTGGAATGTGCTGACGTGAGTGAAAGAAAGATGCAGAGATGACTCCAGGATTTAGGTCTGGGCCCCTCGAAGAAGGGATACACGTGCCACTGGGAGGTGGCAAGAGCGGCAGGTCTGGGAGAAGCAAGGAGAACCAGGAGCACTGTTTCTTGCACATCTTTAGAAAAAGCAGAGATAAAGGGAACATTAATAGATCCTTCCACAAAGGAAAACTACAGGTAAGCTTACTTTAGAGTTAGTCAAAGCTGTCGATATAATCCAACAGCCCTAGCACTTCTCACTCACCAACTCACTGCCTTCCAACACCTCCCTCAGTCCCCTCTTGTTGCCAGTCTGTCATTTCCCAAGACAGCTAAGAAACATCATGACCCAAGATGCCAGAAAAAAAAATGTGTCCCCTCCTCCACTAAAAAACAAGAGAGGGGGGTCCCTTGCTCAAATACATAGGGGAAGTGCTGCTTTAAACCAAGTAGCATCTTTTATTTTTTTTTTTGCAGGGCTTCTCAACACCTTTGATACATTAATGGGTCCTGAGGATGATTTAAGGGATAATGTCATATGAAGAGTTTTCACAAAATTAATACACATAACAAGCATACGAAGATGTTTGACTTCCTAAGGAACATCATCAGTTCTATTTATATACTCTGTGGCAGGAACTATACTAGCTCTATGTAGTCATCATTTCATTAAATCCTCTTAACAACCCTATAAAATTAGTACTGTTGTCCCAATTTTATTGGACATCAACACAACTAAGAGGTGAAAGCTAGTTACAAATCAAAGTAGGAAAAGAAAAGGAACTAAGATTTACCAAGTACCTACATTATTTTTCATTCATCAACTGCTTCATTTTACATCCACAATACCTTATGAGAAAGTATTATTATGTCCATCTCACAGACAGGCCACCTCGCCCAGAAAGATGAATAATTTTCCGATATTTTGACAGTATGTGGCAGACCTAAAAATTGGCATTAATTTTATCACTCAGAGAAACACACTGAGTAGTTCAGAAAACACTGGGGAGGAGGCCAAGAAAATGACCACAAAGTGGCTCCAGGCTGGGAAATCTGTTCTCTAGTGAAGAAGGTAAGTAAGCTTTCCAGGGAGTTGAGGAAGCAAAATAGAACATGCCATTCTCTTCAATGCCCTTCTCCTTTACTTTTTCATTTTCATTCCATGTCATTTTTTGTAGCTATAAGTAACTCTTTCACCAATTTATTCCTGTGTCATTCAAATCTAGTCTGAAAGCTCTTTGATAACTTCAAATATTGAATGATCAGTTTCTTCTAAAGGCCATTTTAAACAACATATAAGAACTTCTTATGGGCTTCCCACACAGGTGGCTCAGTGGTAAAGAATCCGCCTGCCAATGCAGGAGACGCAGGTTCGATTTCTGGGTCAGGAAGATCCCCTGGAGGAGGAAATGGCAATCCACTCCAGTATTCTTGCTTGAAGAGCTCTATGGGCAGAGGAGCCTGGAGGGCTATAATCCATGGGGTCACAAAGGGTTGACCACCACCGAGCAACTGAGCACACAAAGAACTTTCTATAACTTTACGATTTTTCAGAATTGTTGCTCATATTTACTCAACACTATGCTCCAAGCACTACTCACATGCTTTGTTTTTATTAACCCATAAACTTCACAATTCCCTTTTGAGGTAGATGCTATTATTGTTCCCTTTTATAGAAAAGGACACTGAGGCACAGAAAGTTTTGTTTTGTCCAAAGGCCTTCTGACAACAGAACTGTGCTCTTAACTAAGAGACCAAACAGCTGCTCTGTGAGTTGTCCTACATCAACACTGTTCCTGTTCTCTCCCACAGTGCCAAATGACAATGCCTTGAGGCCAGACTACATCCTATGTCTAATTATTTGACACTACCAAATGATTGTCGGAAAGTTTAAGTATCAAATATTAAAAAGAATGACCCAATTTGCAAAACATAAGCAAAATTTTAGATCCCTAGAGCAGCTGGCCAAGATAATGTAAAATAGGAGGCATATGCTGCTGTCTCTTCCAACTGAGTGAGTTCTTATTCACTTTAAACTCCTCCTCTGTTCTATCCCTATGGCTGTCTTCAGTGGACTTCTGAGTTGACTTCTAACTGGCTAATTCTGGAATAACCTGGCCAGGGCTGCTCAGCTTCCCTATTCTCCTCTTGGGAATGTGATACCCACACGGAATACGTGTTCTGCTTGCTTCTCCAGCTGTGCCTGGAAGGTAAGCTGCCTACTTCTCCGGTTGAGTGTGAGCTGACCCACTTGGACTTCTCCCTAAGCAACATGCTTCAACTCAGCCTTTATTAACAATAAAAAATCATATGGATTTTGATTTCCTGTTTGCCTCACTCTACTGTTTTGTTTCTCATATTGTTCAGAATTAAGAAGAGGGTTACTATTTATTGTTTAGTTCAGTCGCTCAGTCATGTCCGACTCTTTGCAACCCCATGGACTGCAGCACACCAGGTTCCCCTGTCCATCAACAACTCCTGGAGCTTGCACAAACTCATGTCCATCAAGGTGGTGATGTCTTCCAACCATCTCATCCTCTGTTATCCCCTTTTCCTCCTGTCTTCAATCTTTCCCAGCATCAGGGTCTTTTCCAGTGAGTCAGTTCTTCACATCATGTGGCTAAAGTATTGGAGTTTCAGCTTCAGCATCAGTCCTTCCAACGAATATTTAGGGTTGATTTCCTTTAGGATTGACTGGTTTGATCACCTTGCAGTCCAAGAGAATCTCAAGAGTCTTCTCCAACACCACAGTTCAAAAGCATCAATTCGTCACCCCTCAGCCTTCTTTATATTCAACTCTCACATCCATACATGACTACTGGAAAAACCAGAGCTTTGACTAGATGGATCTTTGTTGGCAAAGTGATGTCTCTGCTCTTTAATATGCTGTCTAGGTTGGTCATAGCTTTACTTTCAAGAAGCAAGTGTCTTTTAATTTCATGGCTGCAGTCACCGTCTGCAGTGATTTTGGAGCCCAAGAAAATAAAGTTTGTCACTGTTTCCATTGTTTCCCCATCCATTTGCCAGGAAGTGATGGGACTGGATGCCAGGATCCTAGTTTTTTGAATGTTGAGTTTTAAGCCAGCTTTTGCACTCTCCTCTTTCACTTTCATCAGGAGGCTCCTCAGTTCCTCTTTGCTTTCTGCCATAAGGGTGGTGTCATCTGCATATCTGAGGTTACTGATATTTCTCCCGGCAATCTTGATTCCAGCTTGTGCTTCATCCAGGCAGGCATTTCACCTGATGCATGTAAGTTAAATAAGCAGGGTGACAATATACAGCCTTGTTGTATTCCTTTCCCAATTGGGAACCAGTCCATTGTTCCACGTCTGGTTTTAACTGTTGTTTCTTGACCTTCGTACAGATTTCTCAGGAGGCAGGTAAGGTGGTCTATTATTCCTATCTCTTTAAGAATTTTCCACAGTTTGTTGTGATCCACGCAGTCAAAGGCTTTGGCGTAGTCAATAAAGCAGAAGTAGATGTGTTTTTGAATCTCTCTGGCTTTTTCTATGATCCGATGGATGTTGGCAATTTGATCTCTGATTCCTCTGCCTTTTCTCAATTCAGCTTGAACATCTGGAAGTTCTCGGTTCACGTACTATTTATTGCGTTCCCTAAAAAAAAAAAAACCCTAATAGATAGGTCCTAACACAAATTGGGGAGAAGGCAATGGCACCCCACTCCAGTACTCTTGCCTGGAAAACCCCTGGAGGGAGAAGCCTGGAAGGCTGCAATCCATGGGGTCGCTGAGGGTCAGCCATGACTGAGCGACTTCCCTTTCACTTTTCACTTTCATGCACTGAAGAAGGAAATGGCAACTCACTCCAGTACTCTTGCCTGGAGAATCCCAGGGATGGGGGAGCCTGGTGGGCTGCCGTCTATGGGGTCGCACAGAGTCGGACATGACTGAAGTGACTTAGCAGCAGTAGCAGCAGCAACACAAATTGGTCATTATTCATTAATAAGGGAGAAGTAATTTGATGTGGAATATAGTAATAAATACTCTGCTGTGAAGTATGTATTCATTATTCATCATATAAAAGATAGTTAATTCTGTCGTCCAATGGAAAGTTGCAATGTTTGTTCTGAAATACACAAAATTCATTCTATGCACTCTTCTTTGTATTTTAAGTGCAGAGAAAAATCAAACTAGGAATTCCCATAAATACTAAGTAACAAATGATACATATTTTCTTAATGGGACATATTTTTCCTTGTTAGCCTTTGTGTGTGTGCTCAGTTGCTCAGTCCTGTATGAACTGTGGTCCCATGGACTGTAGCCCACTAGGCTCCTCTGTCCATGGGGTTTTCCAAGTAAGAATACTGGAGCACATTGCCATTTCATACTCCAGGGGATCTTCCTGCTTCTCCTTGCTTTATTTTAAATCTGACAATAAATCATATATGAATAACTGGGAAAATAGGCAGAAAGAGGGCATTTTTACAATCTAAAAGATAAATAGAAAAGAAAATTAACAGTTCAAATTTCAACCCCTTACAAATGTTTCAAAACCACCCCTAGGTGACAATCAGATCTACATTTCATCACAATGTACTTGGTCCATCAGTTATAAGCACACCAAATCACAAAGTAGTTTGGTAGAATCTTAAGTTGGCATATAAGTCACTGAGAAATAAACACGAAAGATTCAGAAAAATTAATAACTAATGAGTGACAAACAAGAGACCTATAATTTTAACAGAAAATATTAAAACCATGGAAGACCTTTCAAAATTATTTGGGAGGCAAGACTTTTTGCTTTTAAGACTATCCCAATAGTTGACTAGATAACGTAACAGTAATCAGCTACAGCTTTCCTTTATTCATCATCTTAAATCACATTTTCCTCTTCCCTGATACTAAAAGAAAAAAAAAAAAAGATTCTTATTTGCTAACCATTTATCTTTGCAGGCTCCACTGCTATATAACTCATGAAACAACTTTGTCTGTTGCTTTCTGAAAGATGCTGTTACTTGGAAGTTTCTCCTTAGCCAAATGAGAACTCATTAGCCAAAACTTTACAGGCTACTCAGGCATAAAAAATATCAAAGTGGTAACACAGGGTCCCTGTACAGGAGCAAATATGTCTTAAAGGATGCCATGACATTGCCATGCTTGTGGCCATCCAGAATCTTTGCCTAGGTTTCATGTCTTCCAAAATTTTGCCACATTACAAAACTGGACTCTCCTGGCTTCCTTAGTTTGGCAATGGTATCTAATGTCCACCAACCAATTGCATCCATACATGCTTCACTTCAGAAATAGCAATGTGAGGGAGCAAATGAGAAAACGCATCTCTTTTGGTGTGAGAGGTGGTCAAGATCCATCTTTCAGGGCAAAACTGTGATGGTACTTGTCACATCCAGTCCCCAGCGTGACTGGTAAAACCTGTGATGTCTATGTGATGACTTGTGGGGCAGTTCCCTCTTCACCTGATATATTTGGATGTCCTGTAAATTCTGTGGGCTTCCAAATGTCCTTTAATAATTTTTCTTCTGCTGATGTTAGCTGGAGAGTAGACTCTGGTTTACAACTAAGAATTTTGTATCATACAAAAATTTGGACTAAGAAAACTATGGTTTTATCAGTGTGATAGTAGAGTGATTACCAATTCAATAATAGACTCAACAGTTATCTACAGAAACCCTGTCACAAGTGTGCTTCTGTGCTACAGGCTAGGCTGTGCTTTGTCACTCAGTCATGTCCAACTCTTTGTGACCCCATGGACTGTAGCATGCCAGGCTCCTCTGTCCATGGGGATTCTCCAGGCAAGGATATTGGAATGGGTTGCCACATCCTTCTCCAGGGTATCTTCCCAACCCAGGGATCAAACCCAGGTCTCTCACATTGCAGTCAGATTCTTTACCATCTGAGCCACCAGGAAAGCCCAGAGGTGTATAGGAGGAAATAAAAATACCACAGGATGAGGATGAAGTTAATATATGGACATACAGATATAAAATAAAATTTAAAGATATTTAGAAGATAGAGAAGTATCTAGGTAGTTACTACAACAATACAATAGCATACTGCATATACAGCTAAGGATGAGAAATGTTTATTAAGGTATTAAAATGTCCATGGGGTTTGGGGCAAATCTCTCATGCTGCCAAAGAAATTAATAAACCTTTTATAACTATTATCATAGAAATCAGTCATGAAAGAGGAAATATTTGCAAACCATATAGCTCATAAAAGATTAATATCCAGAATATACACAGAATTAACACAACAGAAAAACACCCAATTCCAAAATAAGCAAAGGACTTAAATAGACATTCTTCCAAAGAAGATACACAAGTGGCCAATAAGAACATGAAAAAATGTTCAACTTCTTGCACTATTAGGGAAAATGTAAATCAAAAGCACAATGGGGTATTTTTTCATACCCATCAGGATGACTATTTTATATATATATATATATATATATATATATAGAAATAAAAGGAATAACAGGACATGGAGATAAAGAGATTGGAACCTTTAGACACTGCCCTTAGGAATATAAAACTGTGCAGTCACTATGGAAAACAATTTAGTGGTTCCTCAAAAAAATTAAAACACAGAATTACCATATGATCCAGCAATTCCATTCCTGAGCATATATTCAAAAGAACTGAAGCCAAGAACACAAACATACATATACACCAATGTCTATAGCACTAATCTTCACAATAATAGCCCACAGGTAGAAACAACCCACATGCCCATCAACAGATAAATGGATAAAGAAAATATGGTATATGCATATAGTGGAATATTCTTCAGCTGTAAAAAGGAATGAAGTACTGACATACACTAAAACATGGATGCACCTTGGAAACACTACAGTAAGTGAAATACATTAGCTATAAAAGAACAGATATTTATAATTACATTTAAATTAGGTATCTAGGATAGACAAATTAGAAGAGACAAAGTATAATAGTGGTTACCAGGTGCTGGAGGAAAGGAGATGGGGAATTGTTATTTAATGTACTGTTTCCACGTGTGATGATGAAAAAGTTCTGGAAACAGATAGTGCTGATGACTGCATAGCATTAGAAAGGTAGTACTTAATGCCACTGAACTGTACACTTAAAGATGGGTAAATGGCACATTTTATGTTAAGTATATTTTACTGGAATTAAATCAGTTATAACCCATATCTAGAAAACTGTCAAAATTTAACTTCCATCATATTCCTATTGGCTGCTTCTTATTGTTATTTAAGATACAGATTCAATTAATGGATCTAACCTGACAAAAATGGCAGCATTGTATGGTTAACAGGTGGGGTCAAGAGATCTAGGTTACAATACTGACTCTACCTCTAACTAGCTTACAATAAAAACAGGGTCTGACGTATAAAAGTTCAGTTCAGTCGCTCAGTCATGTCTGACTCTTTGCAACCCCATGAATCGCAGCACGCGAGGCCTCCCTGTCCATCATCAACTCCCAGAGTTCACTCAAACTCACATCCATCAAGTCAGTGATGCCATCCAGCCATCTCATCCTCTGTCGTCCCCTTCTGCTCCTGCCTCCAATCCCTCCCAGCACCAGAGTCTTTCCCAATGAGTCAACACTTCGTATCAGGTGGCCAAAGTACTGGAGTTTCAGCTTTAGCATCATTCCTTCCAAAGAACACCCAGGACTGATCTCCTTTAGAATGGTCTGGTTGGATCTCCTTGCAGTCCAAGGGACTCTCAAGAGTCTTCTCCAGCACCACAGTTCAAAAGCATCAATTCTTCGGCGCTCAGCTTTCTTCACAGTCCAATTGTCACATCCATACATGACCACTGGAAAAACCATAGCCTTGACTAGACAAGACCTTTTTTGGCAAAGTAATGTCTCTGCTTTTCAATATGCTATCTAGGTTGGTCATAACTTTCCTTCCAAGAAGTAAGCATCTTTTAATTTCATGGCTGCAATCACCATCTGCAGTGATTTCGGAGACCAGAAAAATAAAGTCTGCCACTGTTTCCCCATCTATTTCCCATGAAGTGATGGGACCAGATGCCATGATCTTTATTTTCTGAATGTTGAGCTTTGAGCCAATTTTTTCACTTTCCTCTTTCACTTTCATCAAGAGGCTTTTTAGGTCCTCTTCACCTTCTGCCATAAGGGTGGTGTCATCGACATATCTGAGGTTACTGATATTTCTCCTGGCAATCTTGATTCCAGCTTGTGCTTCTTCCAGTCCAGCATTTCTCATGATGTACTCTGCATAGAAGTTAAATAAGCAGGGTGACAATATACAGCCTTGACGTACTCCTTTTCCTATTTGGAACCAGTCTGTTGTTCCATGTCCAGTTCTAACTGTTGCTTCCTGACCTGCATACAGGTTTCTCAAGAGGCAGGTCAGGTGGTCTGGTATTCCCATCTCTTTTAGAATTTTCCACAGTTTATTATGATCCACACAGTCAAAGGCTTTGGCATGGTCAATAAAGCAGAAATAGATGTTTTTCTCTAACGCCCTTGCTTTTTCCATGATCCAGCGGATGTTGGCAATTTGATCTCTGGTTTCTCTGCCTTTTCTAAAACCAGCTTGAAGATCTGGAAGTTTATGGTTCACGTATTGTTGAACAGCCTGGCTTAAAGAATTCTGAGCATTACTTTACTAGCACGTGAGATGAGTGCAATTGTGCGGTAGTTTGAGTATTCTTTGGCATTGACTTTCTTTGGGATTGGAATGAAACTGACCTTTTCCAGTCCTATGGCCACTGCTGAGTTTTCCAAATTTGCTGGCATATTGAGTGCAGCACTTTCACAGCATTATCTTTCAGGATTTGAAATAGCTCAACTGGAATTCCATCACCTCCACTAGCTTCATTCATGGTGATGCTTTTTAAGGCCCACTTGACTTCACATTCCAAGAGGTCTGGCTCTAGGTGAGTGATCACACCATCGTGATTATCTTGGTCATGAAGATTTTTTTTGTACAGTTCTTCTGTGTATTTTTGCCACCTCTTCTTAACATCTTCTGCTTCTGTTAGGTCCCTATCATTTCTGTCCTTTATCAAACCCATCTTTGCATGAAATCTTCCCTTGGTATCTCTAGTTTTCTTGAAGAGATCTCTAGTCTTTCCCATTCTGTTCTTTTCCTCTATTTCTTTGCATTGATCACTGAGGAAGGCTTTCTTATCTCTCCTTGCTATTCTTTGGAACTCTGCATTCAGATGCTTATATCTTTCCTTTTCTCCTTTGCTTTTTGCTTCTCTTCTTTTCAGAGCTATTTGTAAGGCCTCCTCAGGCAGCCATTTTGCTTTTTTGCATTTCTTTTCCATGAGGATGGTCTTGATCCCTGTCTCCTGTACAGTGTTACGAACCTCATTCCATAGTTCATTAGGCATTCTATCAATCAGATCTAGTCCCTTAAATCTATTTCTCACTTCCACTGTATAATCATAAGGGATTTGATTTAGGGCATACCTGAATGGTCTAGTGGTTTTCCCTACTTTTTTTCAATTTAAGCCTGAATTTGGCAATAAGGAGTTCATGATGTGAGCCACAGTCAGCTCCCACTCTTGTTTTTGCTGACTGTATAGAGCTTCTCCATCTTTGGCTGCAAAGAATATAATCAATCTCATTTTGGTGTTGGCCATCTGGTGATGTACATGTGTAGAGTCTTCTCTTGTGTTCTTGGAAGAAGGTGTTTGCTATGACCAGTGCATTCTCTTGGGAAAACTCTATTAGCCTTTGCCCTGCTTCATTCCGGATTCCAAGGCCAAATTTGCCTGTTACTCCAGGTGTTTGACTTCCTACTTTTGCATTCCAGTCCCCTATAATGAAAAGGACACCTTTTTTGGGTGTCAGTTCTATAAGGTCTTGTAGGTCTTCATAGAACCGTTCTACTTCAGCTTCTTCAGCGTTACTTCTTGGGGCATAGACTTCGATTACTGTGATATTGAATGGTTTGTCCTGGAAACGAACAGAGATCATTCTGTCATTTTTGAGATAGAATTCAAGTACTGCATTTCAGACTCTTTTTTTGACCATGATGGCTATTCCATTTCTCCTAAGGGATTCCTGCCCACAGTAGTAGATATAATGGTCATCTGAGTTAAATTCACCCATTCCCGTCCATTTTAGTTTGCTGATTCCAGGAATGTCGACGTTCACTCTTGCCATCTCCTGTTTGACCACTTCCAATTTGCCTTGATTCATGGACCTGACATTCCAGGTTCCTATGCAATATTGCTCTTTATAACATGGGACCTTGCTTCTGTCACCAGTCACATCCACAGCTGGGTATTGTTTTTGCTTTGGTTCCATCCCTTCATTCTTTCTGGAGTTATTTCTCCACTGATCTCCAGTAGCATATTGGGCACCTACCAACCTGGGGAGTTTCCCTTTCAGTATCCTATCATTTTGCCTTTTCATACTGTTCATGGGGTTCTCAAGGCAAGAATACTGAAGTGGTCAATCCAGTCAATCTAATCACATGGACCACAGCCTTGTCTCAATGAAACTAAGCCATGCCGTGTGGGGCCACCCAAGACGGGTGTGTCACGGTGGAGAGGTCTGACATAATGTGGTCCACTGCAGAAGGGAATGACATATAAAAAGTCCTTCATAATTGTTGCAGTTAACCACCATTGTTACTCGTTTGCATTATTATATATTAATAAAAACCCCATGGAAAACAGCAACATATTTTATTACAGAAAAAATTTTAACTTTAGTACATCAAATAAATAAATGTTTAAAGACAAAGAGCAATATCCCTAATATGCCAACCTCAAGTCAAAAGATGATAGAGGGTCCAGGTAGAGAGGCCACAGGAGGGGTACTGTGGATCACAGGGTCAGCAGAGGAAGGCTGTTCTAAAGCAGCCACATGTTACTGAGCTGTGTAAGACAAAATACAGCTGCAGCATGAAAGCCTGAGGTTAGGGCACTTGGGTGGAGAGGATAGCAAAAGCTAAGGCCAGAGCATAAGGGGAATTCTGAAGGTCTGAGGAACAAAGAGAAAGAAGAACTGCAAGCCGGGAAAAGAGAAGTAGGCAAGACTGGCAGATAAGGCTGAAGAGGTAGATGGAGGCTAGATCTCACAGGCCTTCTACGAAGAGGGGACTGTGATTCTAACCTCAGAGGGAGACCACTGACCCCAGGGAGTGACACAATCCAGCTTACCAGGTAAGAGATCACTTTGCTGCCAAATGGAGAAAGGATGGCACAGGGAAGCAGAGTGGAAGAAAGCAGGGGGGCAGTTGGGAAACTAAGTGAGAGATGATATAACTTAGATTTGGGATGACAGCACTAGTAATAGAAATATGTATAGACAAATTCAGGTTCCAATGTCTAGTAGGGGGGAAAATATCTAATCATTTATTAACCCCCAAAAAACACAAATTAAAATTACACAACTTCCCCTAACAAATTCACAAAGGTTAAAAATGGATAATACAAATCCTGAGGAAAATGTAGTTGAAGGAGGCACTCAAATCCTCTGAAAAGCAACCTGCTGTATCACCAAAAGTCTAAAAATTCTCAGTATTTTTGGCTTAGTAACTAGCACATAGTGTTTCATTAATTAATTTGACTTCTAGAAAACATGCTAAAGAGAAAACCAAGCTTAATGCTCAATAATTAATTGCAGCACATTTAAACTTGTAAAATATGGGGGTGGGGGGTGGATTAACATCCAACATTTAAGGAGTGGCTGAATTACAGCACTAAGTAACCTTTAAGGGGCTTCAAGATAAGGGGATAAAATGCTGACAATCTTTGAAAATTAACTAAGAGCACAAGTAATGCTAGTTTTGTTTTCCTGCTGTTAACTTTTGTTACTTTACATAGAGAACTGAACACAGAGAGCCATCAAATAATTGGTAATAAAAATTTCAGTTCAGTTCAGTCACTCAGTGGTGTCCGACACTTTGCGACCCCATGTCACAGCACGCCAGGCCTCCCTGTTGATTACCATCTCCTGGAGTACACTCAGACTCACGTCCATCGAGTTAATAATCACTAATCTCTTCTAAACTCAAATTCAATATATATGCTTAGAAAATTTACGTGCTCAACTTAAGACATACTGTCCGTATCTTACAGTATTAGTCTTGTGTTACCCTTGGTACTAAAAAAGGGAAGCAGGGAGGTTTCAGTTTTGTGGTTGTCATAGTAATTTAAGAATAAACATACACGTTCCATGTCTATTTGTCACTCTACAACTCCAGTGCCTAGCATAGAACCCGGAACTGAAGAGGGGCTCAATAAACATTTTTGAGTGCAAATAGCAGACATGAACCTTGCAGTTCCAACTTAGCACCAAACAAATTTAAAACCTCAAAATGCAAGAGGTACATGAGAATAATATTAATATTTTGAGTGGTTACAATGCACCAGGCATTATTAAGCATTTTAAACACTTTTTAAGGCTCATAACGTTTCAGCTCTGAAAGAAATACTTGGCACATTGTAAAACCAACACAGGTTCAAAAATGTTAAGGTCACATTTCAACGAAGTTTGAACTCAGCTCTTTTGGCGTCTAAATGTATCTAGACCAGAAGTAACAAAATGTTTCTTTTCAACCATCAGAACTGACTAGGATTGTTTTTTCCAGGCTTCCTCTACGGTTCTACTTAGTGTTCACGAACTTCTACCTCGCGTTGTAGTTATCACTTGGAAGATCCAAGCCCTCACCAGCAGGACCCTGCCCAGCGTCCTACCCTCCCCCAGTGTGAGTTCCTCGAGGGTCAAGGACCGAGTTTCCAGGCCTCTGGGGGACAGCCTTACTCAGAATTGGGGTTTGGCACAGGGCAGGGGGTTCGCCCCTCCCGCCCTGGGGGAACCATTTTGGTTTGACTTCATAGCCAAGCCTGGAGGATCACGACTCCCAGCAGGTACCTCTTCCGCCTTTCGGACCGGGCAGAGGAAGGGAGTCTCCTCCCCAAGGGACAGCTGGGGCGCCGCGCGGGCGGTTTCCAAGACAACCGAGCAACTCCCTCACCCTTCCCCTCCCCTCCCCTCCCCTCCCCCACAGACCGTTTCCCCTCCAGTCTCCGCCCCTAGTGCCTCGCCGCTCCGCCCCTCCCTGGAGCCCGAACTCTGACCAGCTCAGGCTCGCAGATGAAGTGGCGCCCTGTGCCCTCTCACCTCTGAGAGCCTGGTGCATGCCCCCAATTCCGCTATAGAGTTCCAGGGCCCGCAAGGGCTCCATTCCTGCGCCACCACCGCGTCCTCCTTGGAGCTAGGCCTGCCGGTCCCGTGGCTCCTCCTTCCCCCCGGCCCCGCCGCTCCTTCATCTCTGGTTCCGCGGCTTTTTAGTTCCTTCCTCCTAGGACTTCCCTGGTGGCTCAGATGGTAAAGCGTCTGCCTACAATGCTGGAGACCCAAGTTCAATCCCTGGGTTGGGAAGATCCTCTGTAGAAGGCAATGGCAACCCACTCCAGTACTCTTGCCTGGAAAATCCCATGGACAGAGGAGCGTGGTAGGCTACAGTCCATGGGGTCGCAAAGAGTCGGACACGACTGACTGACTTCACTTCTAGGTTCGGGCTCAGGCCTTAACAGGGCAGCTTTGAGGCTCAGGGACTGGCAAGGGTAGGCAGGTGGACAAGGGACAGAAAGCACAAAGCCCTCCCAAGAAAATGAAAGCACAAAGCCCTCCCATGGCTTGATTTACTCTCCCATCTTCCTTCTAAAGTGCCTTGACAGGGAGAAAGAAAATCCTGGGTACAGTAGAGGGCCTGTGACTCAAAGTCAATTAACAGAGGTTAGAACCCACAAACACACTTTTCAGGCTTGCTGCTTTTCCGTCCTTTGAAAGCCAGAAGCGTCCAAACCTTTCTTCCATTAGGCTTGAACATGTACCTCATGCCTGGTGTTGGGCCTTAGCTTGAGTGATGGAACTAAATCAGCCTCTTACCCAGAGAAGGTCTGAGAGATACAGGGGCAGAAACCTGCACAGGTGCCCCAGAGGTCCCCTGTGAGCTAATACAGGGGAACTCTGGGGCAAGCTATTTTAACTTGGAAAATACCCCCAAGATAGGAACTGCTGTTAATGTAACTTAGAACTGTTTTTAAGTCATCAAATGCAATTTCACATGCCTGATGCACAGTGTCAGAGTTTGGAGCAGAGAAAGGTTTATTGCAGGGTGAACCAAAGCAAACAGGTGGCACATGCTCAAAAACCCAGAACTCTCCCAAGGGTTTCAGCCAAGCAGTTTTAAAGGCAAGGTAAGGGCCAGGCACCATTCTCAGACTGTTTGATGGTGGTCAGTCTTTAGGTGCTAGAAGGTCTGGAGCTAGTGCCCATCATCATCAAGCAAGTTACTTTCTTCCACTTGGTGGTAGTTTCAGGATCTGAAAAACTCAGACAATATACATCAGATACTAATCATCTGGGTTCTTCAGAGTGGAGCTAAAGCAGAGGCTATGGGGGAAGAGGTCTAATCTAGGAAGGCCTTATAGGGTCCTGTTCCCTTACAATTATAGCCCTTCGAGTGCTGTGGCCTTCCTTCTCCAAGATGATCTAATCACCAAAGTGTTAGAAGCTCAATTACAAACTAAGAAAACACGGTCATTGGGAGGAGCAGAAATGGTCTCATTGTGAAGTGTTTTACTAGTGTTCCCATTACCATCGAATGTTTTTATTTATTTATTTATTTTTGGCCATGCCATAAGGCATGTGGGATCTTAGTTCCTGAACCAGGGATCAAACCTGTGCCTCCTGCATTAGAAATGCAGATTCTTAACCACTGAACTGCCAGAGAAATCCCACACACGTTCACTATTGTTAGGAGAAATTGAGTTGTACTAATGGCTTCCCTTGTGTCTTCCCCCAGGTCTGAAGGTGTTCAATATGCTACTGGGGAAGAGTGAGGACAATTATGAACAGCTCAAGAAAGAATGAAGCTGCTGGACCAAAGTGGGAACAACACTCAGTTATGGACGTGCCTGGTGCTGAAAGTAAAGTCCAATGCTGTAAAGAACAGTATTGCATAGGAACCTGGAATGTTAGGTCCATGGAAGGCAAATTAGAAGTGGTCAAACGGGAAATGGCAAGAGTGAACGTCGACATTCTAGGAATCAGCGAACTAAAATGGACTGGAATGGGTGAATTTGACTCAGATGACCATTATATCTACTACTGTGGGCAGGAGACCCTTAAAAGAAATGGGGTAGCCATCATAGTCAACAGAAGAGTCCAAAATGCAGTACTTGAATGCAAGTTCAAAAATGACAGAATGATCTCTGTTCGTTTCCAAGGCAAACCATTCAATATCACGGTAATTCAAGTCTATGCCCCGACCAGTAATGCTGAAGAAGCTGAAGTTGAACAGTTCTATGAAGACCTACAAGACCTTCTAAAACTAACACCCAGAAAAGATGTCCTTTTCATTATAGGGGACTGGAATGCAAAAGTAGGAAGTCAAGAAACACCTGGAGTAACAGGCAAATTTGGCCTTGGAATCCGGAATGAAGCAGGGCAAAGGCTAATAGAGTTTTGCCAAGAGAACGCACTGGTCATAGCAAACACCCTCTTCCAACAACACAAGAGAAGACTCTACACATGGACATCACCAGATGGCCAACACCGAAATCAGATTGATTATATTCTTTGCAGCCAAAGATGGAGAAGCTCTATACAGTCAGCAAAAACAAGACCAGGCGCTGACTGTGGCTCAGATCATCAGCTCCTTATTGCAAAATTCAGGCTTAAATTGAAGAAAGTAGTGAAAACCACTAGGCCATCCAGGTATAACATAAGTCAAATCCCTTATGATTATACAGTGGAGGTGACTAAAAGTTTCAAGGGATTAGATCTGATAGACAGAGTCCCTGAAGAACTATGGACAGAGGTTCGTAAGACTGTACAGGAGGCAGTGACAAAAACCATCCCAAAGGAAAAGAAATGCAAGAAGGCAAAGTGGTTGTCTAACGAGGCCTTACAAATAGCTGAGAAAAGAAGAGAAGCTAAAGGCAAAGGAGAAGAGGGAAGCTATAAACAACTGAATGCAGAGTTCCAGAGAATAGCGAGGAGAGATAAGAAGGCCTACTTAAATGAACAGTGCAAAGAAATAGAGGAAAACAATAGAAAGGGAAAGACTAGAGATCTTTTCAAGAAAATGGGAGCTATCAAGGAAGCATTTTATGCAAGGATGGACACAATAAATGACAGAAACGGTAAGGACCTAAGAGAAGCAGAACAGATTAAGAAGAGGTGGCAAGAATACACTGAAGAACTATACAAAAAAGGTCTTAATGATCCAGATAACCAAGATGGTGTGGTCACTCACTTAGAACCTGACATTCTGGACTGTGAAGTCAAGTGGGCCCTAGGAAACATTACTACAAACAAAGCTAGTGGAGATGACGGAATTCCAATTGAACTATTTCAAATCCTTAAAGATGATGCTGTGAAAGTGCTGCATGCAATATGTCAGCAAATTTGGAAAACTCAGCAGTGGCCACAGGACTGGAAAAGGTCAGTTTTCATTCCAATCCCAAAGAAGGGCAATGCCAAAGAATGCTCAAACTACCGTACTATTGTGCTCATTTCACATGCTAGCAAGGTTATGCTCAAAATCCTTCAAGCTAGGCTTCAACAGTACATGAATAGAGAACTTCCAGATGTACAAGCTGGGTTTAGAAAAGGCAGAGGAACCAGAGATCAAATTGCCAACATTCGTTGGATCATGGAGAAAGCAAGGGAGTTCCAGAAAAATATCTACTTTTGCTTCATTGACTATGCTAAAACCCTTGACTCTGTGGATCACAACAAACTGTGGAAAATTCTTCAAGAGATGGGAATACCAGACCACCTTACCTATCTCTTGAGAAACCTGTATGCAGGTCAAGAAGCAACAGTTAGAACCAGACATGGAACAACAGACTGGTTCCAAATTGGGAAAGGAGTACGACAAGGCTGTATATTGTCACCCTACTTATTTAACTTATATGTAGAGTACATCATGCGAAATGCTGGGCTGGATGAATCACAAGCTGGAATCAAGATTGCTGGGAGAAATATCAACAACCTCAGATATGCAGATGACACCATCCTAATGGCAGAAAGTGAAGAGGAACTAAAGAGCCTCTTGATGAGGGTGAAAGAGGAGAGTGAAAAAGCTGGACTGAAACTCAACATTAAAAAAACTAAGATCATGGCATCTGGTCCCATCACTTCATGGGAAGTAAAAGGAGAAAAAGTAGAAGCAGTGACCGATTTTATTTTCTTGGGCTCCAAAATCACTGCAGATGGTGATTGCAGCCATGAAATTAAAAGACGCTTGCTCCTTGGAAGGAAAGCTATGACAAACCTAGACAGAATATTAAAAAGCAGAGACATCACTTTGCCAACAAAGGTCCGTCTAGTCAAAGCTATGGTTTTTCCAGTAGTCATGTATGGATGTGAGAGTTGGACCATAAAGAAGGCTGAGCGCCGAAGAATTGATGCTTTTGAACTGTGGTGCTGGAGAAGACTCTTGAGAATCCCTTGGACTGCAAGGATATCAAACACGTCAGTCCTAAAGGAAATCAACCCTGAATATTCATTGGCAGGGCTGATGCTGAAGCTGAAGCTCCAATACTTTGGCCACGTGATGCGAAGAGCCAACTCACTGGAAAAGACCCTGATGTTGGGAAAGATTGAAGGCAAAAGAAGAAGGGGGCGGCAGAGAATGAGATGGTTAGATAGCATCACTGACTCAATGGACATGAGTTTGAGCAAACTCAGAGTGATAGTGGAGGACAGAAGAGCCTGGTGTGCTGCAGTTCATGGGGTTGCAAAGAGTCAGACATGACTTAGTAACTCAAATACAGAAATAAAAACTGGTGGCTCAGAATCTGCCTGCCAATGCAGGAGACACAGGCTAGATCGCTGATATGGGAAGATCCCCTGGAGAAGGAAATGGCAACCCACTCCGGTATTCTTGCTTGGAAAACCTCACGGACAGAGGAGCCTGGAGGGTCCATGGGGTCACAGAGGGTCAGACACGACTCACGACTGAACAACCACCAACAACTTGTAGTAATAACTGATCGGATAGAAACTTTAACAAGTACTAATGCAATACTATTAACAAACTATGGCTACTGTGTCTCAATTATATGCCTGACATCCATTTTGATGTGTCCTGCGAAATATTTTAACTGCACATTGGCCTTTGAGTGCTTTCTTATTTGCCACTGATAGGGGTAGTGTGGTAGAAAGATATCAGAGAACACAGTCTTAGCCCTGGCATTGCCAATAATTGGTTGTGTGCCTTGGCGGTGAGCCCAGTTTCCTTATCTGTAAAATAAAACAGAGGAAAGAAGAGGAAATGATTGTTGAGGGCCCTCTAGCTCTAAAATTCTGTAGCTGAATTAGTATTTGAAGCAGTGAGTCCTGATTGGGCCACATGTTAATTATCTGCTCAAACTGAAATGATCTTGAAAGAAAACATTTTAAAAATCTGCTATAAGCAAATATACTTTTAAACTAACTAAGCCTATAGAAATCATATACACGCTAATATCATGTGTATAATGCATGAAACAAACTTTTCTAATATTTATTACCTAATACAGTGACATAAATATATATATTACGTATATATTAGTATCTTTCTATATAAATAGAGCTATGCAGTTACAGTGATTTATCTATGGTTAACAATCAATATATGAAATCTAGAACCTGTTAAAGCATTAGTGCTATAAATTAAAATAAATATGACCAAGGATGTTACATTGTAAGACGGAAGAACAAGTACAGGAAAGAGTTCATGAAAAATACCAACTTCGTGAGAGAAAAGATGGTAGAACCCCATCCCCATGCAGCCTGATTACAAAATCTTCACTCTGGTCCTTCAGGTTCACCATGTAATCCAGACATGTAATCACCATGTAATTCCAGACTCACTTTTCTGCCCTAAGCTTGCTTTCTCCCGTTCTTTGCTGCCACTACAACCTAGAGTACTCCGAATCACCCAAACATGCTCCGTTTCTGAGCTTTCCTGCTTCTGTTCTTCACCCTGCCTAGAAACCCGAGCCTTCTCCAAGGCCCACACTTAAAGCAGACACTTCCTTCCAGACTTCCAGGCTGGAAACCCCCAACTTGTTTCAATTCTGCAATCCACCTGCCTCCCAGTCTTCTGCAATACAAATCCTACCTGTTCCTATCAACCCATTCAGTTCATTCTAGCCCAGTTTGCCACATCTAGCTCCTATTTGCCACATCTTCTCTTTACCTGATACTTCCTCTCTAAAACTTATCACAGTGACAGTCATTTCAAGAACAGAAACTTCTTCCATAGTCATAATTTACAACTGTCTCCATGGAAGCACCTGTAAGTTGTTAGCCCCCTCGGATTGAATTATGTATGTGCTGTCTTCCAAACCCTGGCACAAGCTGCATGAGCTGGGGGTGCCACAATCCAGAGTAGCTGAGGAGGAATGTGGGATGAACAGATAAAGAAGAAAAAAGAAGATATATATCGGGACTTCCCCAATGGCCCAGTGGTTAAGACTCCACCTTCCAACGCAGGGTGCACGGGTTCAGTCCCTAGTCGGGGAACTAAGATCCCACATGCTGTGCAGTGTGGCAAAAACAAAAAAATGTATCTTGACTACTCTTTCTCAACTGTTCTTAGAGAAGATTGGCTATGTAACCTTATAGTTTCTGATAAAGTTATCCTCAGTGACGTGCCCAATGGAGCTGATGTTTTAATCAGAGAAGCTCAACACACTGTTTGAAAATACAAACAAACATCAAAAGTTGAACTTTCGGACAGTCAGTGCATTTTCCTTCAAAACAGAAAATACACTGTTAAGAAACTGAAATACTTAAAAATAGACATCTACTGAGAAGCTGCTTTATCCTGCTTTATCAGCTTGGTCCTCTGTGACGACCTAGATGGGTGGGATGGTGGGGTGGGAGGGAAGGGATACGTGTATACATACAGCTGATTCCCGTTGTTGTACAGCAGAAACTAACACAACATCGTGAAGCTATTATACTCCAATTAAAATTTAAAAAAAAAATTTAAAAACCGAAATGATGGTTAACATCTTGCACATATGGAGTGTACCAAAGATAATTACGGGGCACAATAGAATATCAAGGGGTATGCTGCTTAGTCGCTTTAGTCACATCCAACTCGGGTCGACCCTAAGGACTGCAGCCTGCCGGGCTCCTCTGCCCATGGGATTCTCAAGGCAAGAGTACTAGAGTGGATTGCCATGGGGTAAAGTAAAATGATAACAGCATACTCTCAATTATTTAAAGGCTTGTTGTATAAACTGAAATCTAATGACATTTAATTCTTCATCTCCTACCTGTCACTGATCATTAATTTCTAACAAAATTAAATAAAGCCTGACAGATGCTTGAAATGTTTTTTGCAACCATCCTTGAGTTTCCACGATCCAGGCCATTCTTTATTCCTCAGTGAAATGTGATGTGGGTTTCTATATTGGATCGCCTACAGGGAGAGAATAGCCTGCTTATGCCACTTTGAGTGACGAATAAATTACATTCTGGTTTTACACAGAAAAAGAATGGTCTTTATGAACTGTATGGAAAAATTTTAAAATAGTCATACAGGACTAAATTGCCAATAAATGCCCTCAAGAGGGGAGATCATATTTAGAAGAAATTTGAAATGGAAAGACCCAGAGAATTTATCCACCACAAGTGGTTATTCCAGACACTTATTTCAGAATGCCTTTTACCAGTTCTTGATCTGCCAGCAAGAAGCTTGTGAGCTGCTAACAAGGTGTGCAGGGCACTTCACAGAGTAAGGTGCTTGGTGGTGAAGTGCTTGAATTATTAGAAAAGCCTTCTTTATAGTCACCCAAAATCTAGCTTCTTTTCGACTGGCCCTCTGCACTGATTTTGAAGAACTCTCCCTCTTTTGCAATGAACTGCATTGTGGTTAAGAATACAGACTTGGAAGCCAAAGAGTGCAGATAATAAATGCTCTGGATTTCCCTGGCTGTCCAGCAGTAAAGATTCTGAGCTTCCAATGTGGGGGTGTGGGTTCCATCCCTGGTCAGGGAACTAAGATCCTACATGGTGCAGCCAAAATAATAATAAATAAAAGAATTTTTTAAAAAAGAAATCATAGCTCTGCCTCTAAGTCACTTAACCTCTCTGACCCACAGTGCATCTAAGATGTGTAAAAATAGAACATGCAATTGCTGTGGAGATTCTACAAGAATTAAAGGCACTTTGCCCAGTGCCTGGTAGTGGTTTAGTCGCTAAATAATGTCAGATTCTTGTGACCCCATGGACTGTAGCCCTGCAGACTGCTCTGTCCATGGGATTTCCCAGGCAAGAATACTGGCATGGGTTACCATTTCCTTCTCCAGGGGACCTTCCTGATCCAGGGATCACCCAGGTCTCCTGCATTGCAGGCAGATTCTTTACCAACTGAACCACCAGGGAAGCCCCATTGCCCAGTGCCCAGTGCATAAATGTATGTGTGATGAAAAGTGTCTCTATAATGACATTCTTCACGTGGATCCCATGGCATGACTCTGACCCTGGAGTCAATCACACTCCAGTGTGGTGATGCCTGATTTGGGAGACATAACTGAGCATGGGGCCCAAACGAAGTCAGATCATCATACAGAGTGGCCCAGATGGACACAGATATATCTAAGGGCTCTGGTGGGACAGGTGAGCGGCATCCTGAGGTCGCTAGGGCTTGAGGCAGCATGAAACAAAGCTAGATTTGGGAAGCCATAAGCAAGACTGAGGGGGTGCTGAGCACAGACTAATCACAGGTAGTCAGAAGACAGACAGCAGCACACGTACTAAGAGAAGACCACTCTTACCTCTTAACTCCCAGAAAGATCACGGCAGCTGTGAAGGTGTGTCTACAGATCCGGCAGTTTTAGGGGAAAAAAATGTTAACATGACCTCACCCAGGATGCAAGAGCAGGTAAAACCTGGGATGGAGATGAGGTGAAACTTAATACTATCCAATCATTTATTGACGCTTCTACGTGCCAGGCACTGAAGAATTTTTCATTAAAAATTTTTTAAATCTGCTACTTCTGACCATAAAAAATGTCAACAATATAAAACAATTTAACATCTTCTCTCTAAGCATAGGACTATTTTATACAATTTCATTGTTTCTTTAGGGCTACACTGGCCAGTAGGGTAGCCTCTACCCACATCTGGTGACTTGTGTTTATATTAACTTAATTAAACATTAAATATTTAGTTCATCAGTCACCCAAGGCACATTTCAAGTAACACAGCAAAGAAAAAAAAGAAAGACCATTTCCTTCATCACAGAAAGTTCTATTGATCAAAATTTCTCAAGAGTGACAGTCTCTTGAAGCTATGACTTTCATGGGTAGCCCATCAATAACTGGACAATGTTGAAGAAGCATGCAACTGCTTAATTATTGCATGCTGAACACTGATTTAAAATAAGTGCCCCCGAAATATGGAGTAAAAGGAACACAAAGAAAAGCAAACCTTGTAGCCAAACCTTCATCTTCTTTCTCTGGGGTCCAGACATCTTATTCAGAGCCTGTCACAAAGGAAAAACAAAACAGAACAGCAAACAGCAGATGTGCTCTATCAATGACATGATAAATTTCTAACAGAAAAAGTACAGATGGAAAAAATATGAACTTCCTGGTGTCTGGAAGGAAAAGTAATTTTCTGCTGTGAAGAATAGCCTACTGACATTGGATTGTGAGATGTTATGGGGAGGGAGGTGGGAGGGGGGTTCATGTTTGGGAACACATGTAAGAATTAAAGATTTTAAAATTAAAAAAATAAAAAACTATAAAAAAAAAGATTCAATGAAATTAAAAAAAAAAATACTGTCTTACACTTACCTGAGAAGAAAAGAAAAAACCAAGTGTGTGTGTGTGTGTGTGTGTGTGTGTGTGTGTGTGTGTGTTTTAATTGGAATCAAGAGGAAATTTCATAATAGATTTTTTGCTGAGAAGCATAGAAACCATAGGGCTTCCCAAGTGGCTCAGGGGTGAAGAATCTGCCTGTCACTTTGTTCAGTTTGAAATCTGTTAACAGCTGAATAACAAATTACATCATAATGGAAGATATAACCCACTGTATGTAATTCTAACAATTACATATAATTATTTTCCCAGTTTTCAAAAAAGTTTTATATATATATTTATATATATATATATTACCAGGAGACTAATGTGCATATTATCTAAAAAGATGTCTTTCTTTACTGTTTTCTATCATAGCATTCTTATCAGGTGGGAAAATAAGATTCATGTTGGGAATAAAAAAAACAAAACTGTAATGCCTTCATGGACTTCCCTGGTGGTCCAGTTTCTATGACTCTGTGCTCCCAGTGCAGGGGGCCCAGATTCCATCCCTGGTCAGGGAACTAGATCCCACACGCTGCAACTAAAGAAAAAGAGAAAAAAAAAAAAAAAAAAAGACCCCAGATGCTGTAACTAAAGATCCTGAAGATGGAAGATCCTTCGTGTTATAACTAAGATCTGGCTCAGGCAAATAAACAAATACATACACACATATCTTTCAAATGTAATGCCTTTCAGAGCTGTTATTACTGTACTCCTCTTCCTAGTACTGTATCTAAATACTCAGACTATTTCAGGTAACCAAGTCACACAAACCAGAAGCATCAGGAAGAAGAAAAGGGAAAACACACACACACAAATACACACTACATAAGCCTTTATTCTTTTTCATAGTCTTTTTTAAAAACTGCTACAGTTACTAGGACTGAAGACAGAGAAAAAATCATACACAAGGATTTTTCATTTTACCCTTGTTAGTTGGGTAGTGGTTTAGATACATAGCAGAAACTTAGAATAGTTCTCAGATGATCCAATATTGATGAAAAGAAATGAAATATAATAGCCTCATGAGACGGCGCTTACTATATTTATTCACTATATAAGAAAAATAACTTCATATTTATTTAAAATTGTTAAAATTGACCTTCTAAGCTTTCAAAGTCACTACTGTAAACATTATACGAGTCCAACTTATCCTCCAAACTTTCTGTTCACCCTTGGAATGTACCAGAGGCCATTAACCTTTATATTCCAGACTTGAACTGAGTCCTGCAGATCAAGACTATTAGTGGTTCATTTCCATCTAAGGTAATTACTGCTAAGTTAAAATACAGTACGAGTCCTAAAAGGATTTGTTCTATGTTTAGTCACTCAGAGACTAGGAATAACTAAAATAGACTATATTTCAGTAGATGGTGAGAGTAAGTTTTAATAATAGAATAACATCCATTATATATGATAATATAGACCTATAGGCTTCAAAGAACTTTATGAATGTTTAAGATGCTTATTAATCTATTTTACACCTATCAGATTGTCTTTTCAATAATCCGGTTTCTTACAAAGATTAATAAAGAGAAAACATCAGATGATTTGCTCAATGACGCATAAACTAATATTCTCCGAGTTAGCAGATTTATTTGCAAATCACAGAAGCACATTTTTAAAGGAAGAGTAATTAGAAGATTGTATCAGTATTTAACAACAACAAAAAATCTGGAAGGCATCAAATAATACATGAAATAAAAGAGCTGGCATATTTGAGGAAAAAATTCTCATAAGCAGTTAAAAATCTTTCTGGTTAGGAAGGAATGTCTGGAATCTGCATGTCATATCTTTTTTCACTTCTTTCATTTTAGGTCTAAATCCTAGCACAGGATGGGAAAAGAATGCAACAAAGAGCACTCTCTATATATCCTCACAGAATTTATAGTTTTAAATTCCAAAAGGTTCAAATTGCAGTTTCATCAAATTTCTTGTTCCCTATAGGCATGAGACATCACTATTTGGAAAACAAATTTTTGATTATCACCAAAAGTGAAAGAGACTTGGGACTTTCCTGGTGGTCCAGTGGCTGACTCTGCTCTCCCAATGCAGGGGGCCTGGGTTTGATCCCTGGTCAGGGAACTAGATCCCATATGCTGCAAATAAAGATCCCACATGCCACAACTAAGACTTGGCAGAGCCAAATAAATATTTTTTAAAAGTGAAAGAGACCTGGTAAACATATATTAAAAATACCCAGGGTAAGGAAAGCCCAAGCCAACTATAAGAATCTCTCTTCTGATCATCCTTTTTCTTTTCCACTAGGGATAAAATATTTACACCCATTACCCACAATTGGGAAAATCAGGGCATATATAAAAAAAGAAAATTTGAAACCCACAGATGAGAACTATGGCTAATATTTTGATGTTTCTTCTGCTAGTCTTGTACTAATTATATTTTATCAAATCATAAACTCATTGTATACATACTTTATACTCTAATTTTTTTCACCTAACATTTTACCATTACCAGTTCTGTACTTCATTTTATATATATCAAAGAGGCATATATATTTAAGTATGATCTTTATTTTTTCTGAATTTTAAAAATAATACATGCTAATTTGGAGGAGTAAAACAAACTAGAAAAAAAAGGAAAAAGATACACCCTTATATAAAATCTTGATTCTATCTTATACCTAAAACACAACCACTTTTAACACTTTTGTGCCTTATTTCTTATCTTTCCTGCCTTATTTCTGTAATATGTAAACAATCATTTTTTGTATTCTCCAGTATTGAGCATTTAAGAGGTTTTAGTTTATTACATCAAGAGTGAGTGTAATATCTGAATATTAAAATGCCAATTCTTACATATTAATATTCACACATTCTTATATGTTTACCAGATCAAATCCAAAAATGGGATCAGTTCAGTTCAGTTCAGTCACTCAGTTGTGTATGACTCTTTGCAACTCCATGGACACCAGGCTTCCCTGTCCATCACCAACTCCAAGAGCTTGCTCAGACTCATGTCCATCGAGTCGGTGATGCCATCAAACCATCTCATCTTCTGTCGCCCCCTTCTCCTCCTGCCTTCAATCTTTCCCAGCATCAGGGTCTTTTCCAGTGAGTCAGTTCTTCGCATCAGGTGGCCAAAGAATTGGAGTTTCAGCTTTAGCATCAGTCCTTCCAATGAATATTCAAATTGATTTCCTTTAGTTTGATCTCCTTGCAGTCCAAAGGGACTCTCAAGAGTCTTCATCAACACTACAGTTGAAAAGCATCAATTTTTCGGCGCTCAGCCTTCTTTATGGTCCAGTTCTCACACCCATACCTAACTACTGGAAAAACCATAACTTTGACTAGACAGACCTTTGTTGGCAAAGTGATGTCTCCGCTTTTTAATATGCTTTCTAGGTCGATCATAGCTTTCTTCCAAAGAGCAAGCGTCTTTTAATTTCATGGCTGCAGTCACTATCTGCAGTGATTTTGGAGTCCAAAAAAATAAAGTTTGTCACTGTTTCTATTGTTTCCCCATCTATTTGCCATGAAGTGATGGGACCAGATACCATGATCTTAGTTTTCTGAATACTGAGTTTTAAGCCAACTTTTTCACTCTCCTCTTTCACTTTCATGAAGAGGCTCTTTAGTTCCTCTTCGCTTTCTTCCATAAGGGTGGTGTCATCTGCAAACCTGAGGTTATTGATATTTCTCCCAGCAATCTTGATTTCAGCTTGTGCTTCATCCAGCCAGGTATTTCACATGATGTACTCTGCATAAAAGCTAAATAAGCATTTGGAACCAGTCCATTGTTCCATGTCTGATTTTAACTGTTGCTTCTTGACCTGCATACAAACGAGGCAGTTATGGTGGTCTGGTATTCCCATCTCTTGAAGAATTTTCCACATTTTGTTGTGATGCACACAGTCAAAGGCTTTGGCATAGTCAAAAAAGCAGAAATAGATGTTTTTCTGGAACTCTCTTGCTTTTTTGATAATTCAACAGATGTTGGCAATTTGATCTCTGGCTCCTCTGCCTTTTCTAAATCCAGCTTGAACATTTGAAAGTTCTTGGTTCACCTACTGTTGAAGCCTGGCTTGGAGAATTTTGAGCATTACTTTGCTAGCATGTGAGATGAGTTCAATTGTGCAGTAATTTGAACATTCTTTGGCATTGCCTTTCTTTGGATTTGGAATGAAAACTGACCTTTTCCAGTCCTGTGGCCACTGCTGAGTTTTCCAAATTTGCTGGCATATCGAGTGCAACACTTTAACAGCATCATCTTTTAGGATTTGAAATAGCTCAGCTGGAATTCCATCACCTCCACTAGCTTTGTTCATAGTGATGCTTCCTTCCTAAGGCCCACTTGACTTCGCATTCCAGGATGTCTGGCTCTAGGTGAGTGATCACACCATCATGGTTATCTGGGTCATGAAAGTCTTTGAGGCAGCTGATTAAAAGTCATCTCCAGAAAGACTACAGAGCCCAAATTCCCATCAGCAGTGGCTGGAATGGTCCCCTGCTATATCCTTATGAAGTGTCACTAGTTGTAACCTTTGTCATTCTTATACGTCAAAAATGGCTATGTCATTTTTATTTCCCCTTTTTGTGATTAACACAAAAACCTAAATTCTTATATGTTTAGGATTACTTATGTGTTTCTTAGTCATCTGTAGTTTTTTCTTTTGTCAATGATTTGTGATATTTGTCCTTTCTCTACTGGGTTCATAGGCATTTCTTACTGAATTTATCACAATGTTATTTCTGTTGTTATTTATTTTTAATGAAGGGAAACTCTGCATTAAATTCTAATATTTCAGGAGTTCCCTTGGATGGATGGATGCATAGATAGGTATTTCATTATCTCAGGATTTGATTATCTTAAATCTGTCCAGCCAATCAGGCATATTTTAAAAAATAATCAAATTGGAATCAGGAATTATTAGAGAAATGTACCCAGTATATCAAGTTTTCATATTCTCAGCAAGTCTTAATAGGACTGTAAAACTTTCACAACAGTTATCTAGGATCTATACAAACAAATCCAGGAGGCTTCCATGGCATTCCAATGACAAGTTCATATTCATATTCTGCTTAGTTATCCATCTCCAAAACTATCACAAGGCAGTCCTGGATATTAGTGGCATGATCTCAGAGTTGCATATACCTGTACACATACGTTTATGTGCATTTTCACATTTTAAAAAGTTATGCCTGAAATGCTAAGGAAAAAAACACAATTTAAACACCAGACAGAATGTATTTTGTTTAATTTGCAAACAAAGGTCTGTACAGCCAAACCTATGGTTTTTCCAGTAGTCATGTATGGATGTGAGAGTTGGACCATAAAGAACACTGAGCGCCAAAGAATTGATGCTTTTGAACTGTGGTGTTGGTGAAGACTCTTTAGAGTCCCCTGGACTGCAAGGAGATCCAATCAATCCATCCTAAAGGAAATCAATCCTGAATATACATTGGAAGGCCTGGTGCTGAAGCTGAAACTCCAAAACTTTGGCCACCTGATGCAAAGAACTGACTCACTGGAAAAGACCCTGATGCTGAGAAAGATTGAGGAAAGGGAGAAAAGGAGGTGACAGAGGATGAGATGGTTGGATGGCATCACCAACTCAAGGACTTGAATTTGAGCAAGCTCCAGTAGATGGTGAAGGACAGGGAGGCCTGGCATGCTGCAGCCCATGGGGTAGCAAAGAGTCAGACACGACTTAACGACTGAACAACAGTAAGAGTGTTTTGGGACAAGTTTAAGTACACATGGGAGTCTAGGATCATCCTCCAACTGATAAAAGTTAATCATTTCTTAATTTCATGGGATATATTTTTAATTAATTTATTTTCGGTTGCACTGAGTCTGTTGCTGTGTGAGGGCTTTCTCCAGTCGTGGCGAGCTGGGGGCTACTCTGTTGCGGTGCACAGGCTCTGGCTGTGGGGCTTCAGCTGTTGCAGCTCGTGGGCTCTAGAGTGCAGGCTTGGTAGCTGTAGTGCATAGGCTTACCTGCTCTGCAGCATGTAGAGTCTTTCTGGACTACCTGAGGTTAAACCCATGTTCCCTGCACTGGCAGGCAGATTCTCATCCGTTGTGCCACCAGGGAATTCTTGGAAACACTATTTTTTTTAAACACATTTTAGATAAATGTTTATCTTCCAAAGCAATAACATATATCAGTCCTGAGTGACATGCCAGCTACTTAAAGAAAAGAAAAAAAACAAACAACTGTATGAGGAAAATCCACTGAAGCATATTTACAGCTTTATTTTGTGACTAGGGTGGGTACTCATGAAGTTCCCAAGTACAACACTCACATCTATCAGCCACCTTCTCCTCTGCAGGCCCAGCAACTTGGGGGTGATGATCTGTAATGTCAAAGCATTCCCTAAGCAATCCTGTTCCCTTTTACCTTGAACAGGAGTTAAAGGGGCAAGTTTTGACTAAAATACCAAAAATTAGACCCCACATTCCAACCTGAAACACGATACAAAGCAACATTATCAAAGGAAGCATGCCAGGAAGGTTATGTAACTCTTAAAACCATGTACCCATGTCAAAGGCAAACAGAGTTCAAGTTACTTTTTTTTAACTGAAGGATAATTGCTTTACAATTTCGTTTCATTTCTTCCATACATAAACATGAATTAGCCATAGATGTACATATGTCCCCTCCCTCTTGCACCTTCCTCCCACCTCCCACTCTTTCCCACTCCTCTGAGTTGTTACAGAGCCCGAGTTTGATTTCCCTGAGTCAAACAGCAAATTTCCATTGGCTATCAATTTTACACATGGAAGTGTACAAGCAGATTTTTGAAGATGAAGGTTTTTGGAGAAAGTTGCCAGCATGCTGCATGGATCTGACCAGAATGGCCCCAAGGCTGTTTGCTTACTTGCAAGTGTAAGGCAAAGAGCTTCAAAAGGCCACCCAGGGATTGCAAACTGTATCCTCATTACCCTCTGAGTTTTTGAAGGTAAAGTATTTCCCTTGGACTAGATCTGATGCAACATAGAGCTAGCTGTCTTAGATCCTGTTCAAGGACCACTCGCTGGAAAGAAGGTACCAAAGCAAAGAGCAGCAAGGGGTGTACTTCCCAGTGGAAGCAGAGTCACAGACTTCGAGAAAGAACTTGTGGTTGTCAGCGGGGTAAGGAAGAGGGAAGGGATAGGTAAGGAGTATGGGATCGGTGTGTACACACTGCTGTATTTAAAAATGGATAACCAACAAGGATCTACCGTATAGGTCAAGGAACTCTGCTCAGTATTATGTGGCAGCCTGGATGGGAGGGGAGTTTGGGAGAAAATGGATACATGTGTAAGTACAGCTGAGTCCCTTTGCTGTCCACCTGAAACTATTGCAACATTGTTAATCTGCTATACTCCCAATATAAAATAAAAAGTTTAAAAAACAAAAAACGACTCCTAGAGGCTGCAGATGACCAAATACAAATTCACTTCTTCAGGTGAACTGTGCTTTGAAAGACAAAGAAGCAGCCAATAGAAAAAAGGCCAGTTTTAAGCACATGCCAGGGACTTTTAAACACATGCCAACCACTTCAGTGGTTACAATTTCACCTTCCAATGCAGTGGTGCAGTTTCAATCCCTGGTCAGGCAGCTAAGATACTACATGCCTCAAGGCCAAAAAACCCCAAAACATAAGCAATACTGCAACAAATTCATAAAAACCTTAAAAATGGTCCATATCAAAAAATAGTAATAATTTAAAAAATAAACACATGCCAAGTGGAGAGGTGTAAGCACTGGCTCATCAACAGTCCTTGTCAAGTAAGAACTTTCTTATCTCCCCCAAAATTTACTTCTCTATTTATCAAGATGGGGAAAGAGTGATAGCACTTCACACACAGAGAGAAAAACCAGGACTCCCACTTCCTACAGCTCCTTGCCGGGAAGACATGTAACTTTCAAGTAAGGCTGTGATTTTGATTGTTACATGAACATGGACATTATAAACAACTATGGTTAATCTCCTCATTTGAAACAACCAAGGAAGTGTTTGATTTTCATCAAAGTGACCAGAAAAATCACGGCAATTGCTTGACTTGTCATTTGCAAAATGATCAGACCATTTCTGAAGCTGCCTCCCTTGTCTTTTTATCCTCTCCTGCCCTTGACTTTCAGACACGACCTTTTTTCCTCTTCTTCATGTTACTGTTTAATCATGACAGTCATAACAACAGCTCACATTATTGAGTGCTTACTCTGCTCCAGGCACTCTGCGATGTGTTCTATAAATACATTGCTCATTTCAGTGTCACACAGATCTCTACTATTGGCATCCCATTTTACGTATGAAGAAACTGAGGTTTATCCATTGTTGCGAGTGAATAAAGGACTGGCAATTCATCCAGATGGCTTGACCTGAAAAGAATGAATGATATGTGGCCTCTCAGTTCAACGGATAAAACACACCAGGTTTGCTTTCTTTAATAAAACATATGTGGATCTCCCCCACAGCATGAGAAAATGGAAACATTCCACTGAAGGAGAATGAGTAGAAAAGTAAACATAGCTATTGTTTGTAACAAAAATCCGTTGATGTACACACTCACTGCAAACTCCTGGATGATATCATTCTGTCAACAGTCACAAAGCTTTCTCAATCCGGACATGAAATAACAATGAAAACAACAACATAGAAAATTTGTAATGTTTGAGCTTTAAAAGCTGCCTTTTCATATTTTCATCTGATTTTCTTCTCACTACAATCCTATGAGTAGGTATCATGAATACTATGTTTTCGATGAGGAAATGAAGATTAAAGCTTTTAAAAACTATGATTTAGGGACCTCTCTAGTGGCGCAGTGGCTAAGACTCAACATTTCCAATGCAGGGGGCCCAGGTTCGATCCCAGGTCAGGGAACTAAGACCCTGCATGAAGTAACTAAAAAGATTTCACATGTTGCAATGACGATCAAAGACTCCCACATGTCACAACTAAGACCAGGTGCAGCCACATAAATAAATACAAATAAATAAAATTTAAAAATAAAAACAAGAACTGTGATTTATTTAACACCAAAAATGAATATATGAGAGTCAAGACTACAGGGAGCACATATCAAAGGGTAGTTGATATATTAACCCATATTTGCATCAATATGCATATCAATCACTCAATCTTTGCATTTTTTCAGTCACCAAAATGCCTTACAAAATCCTCTTTCAGATACTGAATCCCTCACCTCATTTCAATGAGATAATTCAAGGCAAGTAACAATGCATATGGTTTTCAGATGTAGAAACTAGGGCCTCAAGAAGTAACTGAGCTGGCCAAGTCAATGGAATACAAGAATCTTATAGGGTTTTACAGAACTGAGTTGAACTTCTGTCCTAAAATGGGAAGGCATGCCTTTTCTCACTAGAGAGATTATTCTAGAACTTTAGAACCATGCCAATATATTTCCCAGTAACCAAGTCATCAGGATCTCTGTTCTCTGAGAAGGCAGAGGTTCATGCAAGCAATTAATCCAGCGAATTAAGTTCCAGCCCTCTTTAATTCCAAAAGTTAAAGCATTCTTTCCTATCTATTCTTCATCTCCTCATAAGCAAAGACTCATAAATATTCCCATCTTCCAACCACTATATTTTTCACTCTATGGCCCCAAATACTAACAATTCACTAGCACAGAGCTTCTCGGCCTTTAGCATTTCCTCAGAAACATCTAGAAGTCCTGGTAAAACAAAGATTTCTGGGCACACCCCACGCAGTTTCTGATTTTGTCAGATCCGGAGTGCAGACTGACAGGTGGCATTTCTAACAGATTTCCAGGGGATGCTGCTGCTGGCCTGGGTACCACAATTTAAAAGAACCACTGGACAAGTATTTCTCCCAAATAGTCCCTGAAAGGGTTCCCACAGAAAAGCACTCAGCTGCTAAGGCTTCTATTTGGAGGATAAAGAAACATTTGTCATGACTCATAGCATTTTTCAAGCTTTTCCAGCCACAAAATTAAAAACAGAAAACGACTAGATTGAAAGCAAAATGAAAACAGCTAATGTTATACTGTCTAAATTTGAACTTATGGCATGGTTTCTGGAGTTAGGAAAAAAGACATAATAACAACTCAGGTGAGCCCGAGGCTGACCACATTGAAAGCTGGCACTACTGAGGCTACCAGAAAAACCTGGAGGCCAGGCCAGGCTGTTATGCCCTAACCCAAAATCACCGCAGACACCTGGCTCCCAGTTTTGTTTTGTTTTTCTCTGTCAATGTAAGTTCTTCCAAACAATTCTCCAAACACATCAACCTATAACTCTTTTCATTAACTCATTTTTTCCCTACACCATCTCTACTATTTTTAACAGAAAAAAATATCAAGTGTCCATAAACAAATATGGTTGGAACATCAAACAGGTAGATCAAAGATCTGAAGAGAGAAGCTGGCAAAAGGAGTTTTCTTAGCGGTCCTTTATTTTTGTGATGATCATCCCTAGAAAGCTTTCAGTGGAAACTTGAATTCCATTTTGTATCTCTCTAGGGAAAGACAAAGGCATTTTGTGTTATGGTATAAAATACTTTGGTATTCTAGGTTATTTATCACAAGTGTGACTAGTATTTTAAATAGTACCTTTTTACAAATAAAAAATAACTGACAAGAAATGTTATTATTACCAGATATAAATCTACAAATAACAGATGCTGGAGAAGGCATGGAGAAAAGGGAACCCTCCTACACTGTTGGTGAGAATGTAAGTTGGTGCAGCCACTATGGTAAACAGTATGGAGAGTCCTTAGAAAACCAGTTACCATATCATCCAGCAATCCCACTGCTGGGCATATACCCAGACAAAACTATAATTCAAAAAGATACATGCACCCCTATGTTCAGAGCAGCATTATTCACAATAACCAAGCCATGGAAATAATCTATACATCCACTGACGGATGAAGGGATAAAGATGTGGTACTTATAAGCAATGAAATACTACTCGGTCATAAGAAGAATGAAATAAGGTCATCTGCAGCAACATGGATCCAACTAGAGATTCTCATGCTAAGTGAGGCAGTCAGGAGGAGAAAGACAAATACCACGTGATGTCACTATACATATGGGATCTAAAATACGGCACAAGTGAACCTGTCTACAAAATAGAAACGGACTCACGACATAGAGAACAGACTTATGGTTGCCAAGGGGGAGAGAAGAAGGAAGGGGATGGAGTGGGAGTTTGGGATTAGTAAATGCAAACTAGTATATACAAGTTTGTATATACTAGTATAAACAACAAGGTCCTACTGTATAGCACAGGGAGCATTTTCAATATTCTGTCATAAACCATAATAGAAAAGAGTATAAGAAATGTATATATGTGTATAACTGAGTCACTTTGCTATACAGCAGAGATTGGCACAACATTGTAAATCAACTATACTTCAATAAAAAACAACAAGATATAATATTTCTGCTTAGAAAAGCTGTCAGTTCTACTTTTAATATAGGAACATACTGCAGGAACTATTGCCTGCAATATCACCTCGTGTCCATCACATTTCAAAATATGAGCCAGCCAATGAAGGATAACACTTCTAAGTGATAAACCAAAGTCATCCAAATGTGGTTTTTTTCATCCCAGTGCTAAGAGAAGGGAAAACACGAGGATAATGGTAAGGTCATTGAATACACAGACTTGCGAAGAAGTTATTCTGTATGAGCATGAGTCACCAAAACTACTTCCTTAGTGATAACAGTTGCCTAAGTAACTCAGATGCCTGACTCTGCTAAGAAATACATGGGCAGTGGGTTGGGTTTCGAACCCACTAGTCATTTCCTTTACTTAATTGCTAAGTACTCTTTCTTCCCGGTTGCCGTTTGGGGCCTGTGTTTTCTGTAGCAACCCAGCAACTAGTCATTATGCTCTATTTTGTCAAGGAGAACAAAACAGCAAACTCGACATTTCCATGGATTTCACAGAAAAAGTGGCTGTTATTTCCTTCTGACTTGAGGGGGACATCAACTGAACTACTGAAACTACTGAACTAGACCTCAAAGTGACAGAATGATTATTCAAGACTCAGACAGAAGGATTTAAGAGAGAATAGAAGAGGGAATTAGATGCCCTCTGAATACAAGGAAGATGCTTTCTTCATTTCTGGGTCCTTACAGCCCAGCAGAGAGCCTGGCCCCCAGGAGGACCCTAAATATACTGACTGGATGGGGTCACTGCTTCTCTTCAGAATATTTCAGTCTATTAGGTAATGGTGCCACTGCTGAGATTTCATCAGGCTCTTGCTTTCATGCATCCTTTTCCCCTTCTATCTACAATGGGGCTGTGATGTCTGTTGCTCCTACCCTTGTTCCCACAGGAAACACTTTAACAATGCTGTTTTAACAGAGAGTGGTGCAAGTGTGCAGTTCTTGGAAAAATCTGAGCTGCAACAGCAGTGAGATTAGTATTGTGCAAGAAATGTTTAAAACTGGGTGGTAAGGTCCTATGTGTTATCAGTAACATAGCCTGAATTTGGCCTTAAGAATCTTGGTCACAGGCAGACACAGAGAATGGGCTTGTGGACATAACGGGGAAGCAGAGGGTGGGATAAATGGAGAAAGTGCCACTGACATATATGCACTAGTGGGGAGCTGCTGCATAAGACAAGGGGCTCGGTTCAGCGCTCTGTGACGACCTGGAGGGGACGGAGGGGGTGCGAGGAGGCTCAAGAGGGAGGGGATATATGTATGCTAAGTTGCTTCAGTCGTGTCCGACTCTGTGTGACCCCATAGACAGCAGCCCACCAGGCTCCCCCGTCCCTGGGATTCTCCAGGCAAGAACACTGGAGTGGGTTGCCATTTCCTTCTCCAATGCACGAAAGTGAAAAGTCAAAGTGAAGTTGCTCAGTCGTGTCTGACTCCTAGCGACCCCATGGACTGCAGCCCACAAGGCTCCTCCATCCATGGGATTTTCCAGGCAAGAATACTGGAGCGGGGTGCCATTGCCTTCTCCATATACATATAGCTGATTCATTTTGTTGTATAGCAGAAACTTTACACAAAGTTGTAAAACAATTACACTCCAATAAAAATGTTAAAAAAAAAAAAAGAATTTTGGTCATTGGGTAGTTCACTAAATCTCTCATTTCACACATGTCTCTCATTACTCTTGGACTATACAATATTCCAAACATTAATAAATCTCCCTAAAATGTAAACTAATAGAGTAAGTATGGGGAAAAGCTGTTTTTACTTATAGAGGTGACGTGTTCCAAAAATGTGGTCAGCATCTCTCTTTTCCACTAGCAAATGTGGGTAAAGATTTTCATTCATCTCATTGCATGCAGGGATGATATGTCATAGTCATCGCTTCATTCTGGTGAACTGAGTCAGAATTAAAAAATGAGATCTCCACAGAAAACCCCGAAAATGCCCATCGATGTCCTGATGATTCATTAAGGGCACTCTTATTCTCTGAATCAGAAGGGGTCTTGTGGCTGCATGGGAAGGGGGCGAGGGGAAATCCATAGAGATAGATGAGACACCATGACAAGAATTCCAGAGATGTGGGGATGTCATCAGCACAAAAAGCACCATGGCATGTAAAGTACTGCAATACAGTGAAGGTTGGAAGGGGAGCTGTAGCCAGAAGTCCTAAGTTCTAATCCCAAGTCTGCCACTTCCTGGCTGTGTGAGCTTGAGCAAGTTACTCAAGTTGTTCTGTGCCTCAGTTTCTTCATACATTTAACAGGGTTGTTGTGAGGATTAAATAAGTTAACACATGGTAAATAGTAAGCACTCATATACGTAGGCTATCATTATGATTACCACTAGCCTTCCCATCTGGGCCAGACTCTGATTCTAGGAACAACATCAAAATCATGCCTGGTTATCATTAACATTGTTTAGAGTTCACTAATCAAGGATTGTGAAAACCAACCCAAAGTCAGCAAAAGAAAAACCCTGATTAGACATGCAAATATGACTGCATTGTATTCTGTGCACATGTGTTTAACCCCCTAAAGTTCTAGAGATGACAGATGAATAAATAAATATTGTTCCAGAAATTTTTCATGATTTATGATACAAAAAGTATATTTAATCTGTATTAAGCTCAAATCTCATCATATTTTTGCAGTTACTCCACACAGCCATATGAGTCCCATTAGAGAGTATATTTCTAGTACTTGGCTAATTAGAAATACAAAGTCTTACTTAATCTTTTGGAAACTGTTGCAGCAGAATTACAGAGAGGGCTGCCAATCCCTTTATTCTGCTACAGTTAACTCAGAATGTTCTTTCTTATTTTGTATCATTCTAATGAATTTTCTTAATCTTTTTGGCCTGCTTAGTTTTATCATTATGCCCTCTTAGATGTCCTTTCATTTGTCACATGGCTTCATTTAGGGTTACTCTGATTTATTTTTTTCTAATATTTTGTCTTTTTTTGTAATTAGGAGAATATAAGTTTGATTCTTTTGCATTGGGTTTTTTCCCCCTCAGCATCATGTTTTTGATTTTCATTTATTTTTTAACTGAAGGATAATTGCTTTACAGAATTTTGTTTTCTGTCAAACCTCAACGTGAATCAGCCATAGGTATACATATAACCCCTCCCTGTTGAACCTCCCTCCCATCTCCCTCCCCATCCCACCCCTCTAGGGTGATAGAGAGTCCCTGTTTGAGTTTCCTGAGACATGCAGCAAATTTTTAATATTTATTTATTCATTTATTTTTGGCTATGCTGGGTCTTTGTTGCTATGGCGGGCTTTCTCCAGCTATGATGAGCAGGGGCTACTCTTTGCCAAGGTGCATGAGCTTCTCGTTGCAGTGGCTTCTCTTGTTTTGGAGCATGGACTCTAGGATGTGTGGGCTTCAGTAGCTGAGGCATGTGGGCTCAGTAGTTAGGGAACCAGGCTCTAGAGCACAGGCTCAGTAGTTGCAGTACACAGGTTCAACTGCTCCATGGCATATAAGATCCTCCCAGACCAGGGATCAAACCTGAGTCTCCTGCACTGGAAAGCAGGTTCTTTACTACTGAGCCACCAGGGAAGCCCCCTGATTTTCATTTCTAACTCTGACAAATCATACTGATCTTTTTCAACACACACAGAGACCAAAGTTTGATGGGATATATTTTAAACTCTGAGTTTATCAAACACAGTCAAAGTTAAATAATCAAGATTCTGAAAAAAATCACTTTGCTGGCTAAATGAATGTGACAAGGCAGTGCTAAAGCTTCTCCAGATTTTTGGAAAGATTGGTCAATTCATTAGTCAGCTTTGAGACAGGTGGGAAGGGGTTCTTTAATCCTTCCCAAATACACAAACAGACTATGGCTATAAGATAGTCAGGACCTCTTTCCCAACTTCATAGGTTATCATAAAGGTGAACTCAAAATTTTTACTCAATTCTTTCAAAGAAAAGTATGCTATTAAACAAAGTTACTATAATTAGACCCATTACCAAAATACCTTCTGAAAAAAGTCTACCCCTGGGAACTTGATGACCTCCTCCAAATAAGCTGAGTAAACTCTCATGATGCCAAAGCAACTTGGCAGATTTTCTAACACTGGCAGGACTTCCTTCTCTCTGATGAAAATGAGCAACATCATAGGACACAGGGCAAAACCTGCTTGCTCTCTTAAGGTCTCACTCAGCCCATAACTAAACTCTGATGCTATCATTTAGCTCTCTTTCCAATAAGGTCTGGGTTTTTATATCTGGGCTGCTTTTGTCTTGCTTTTTGGACCACGTGAACCAATACTGACAACCTAGGTTCATGTCTTTGTCCAACATCAATCTGAATTATTTTTCTGCACGTGTTTTCCTCTGTGTGGCAGTTAACATCCTCTGTCCCTCCTACATCCTCACCACCTTCTCTTTCTTTAGTTAGAGATGGTGCCCTAGACTTTGAGGAAATCAAAATTACATATACATGTATAAAACATATGTAAACATAATATGTATAATCTCTTAAAGGTCTAGAGATAACAGATGAATACATTACAGTACTGTTTCAGAACAATTTTTCATAATTTGTGATAGGAGAAAAGCATGTTTAATCTGTAGGAAGCTCAAATTCCATAATATTTTTGTAGTTATATAGTTTTAAGGGAAATGATCATCTGCCTCCCCCAAAAAAAAGTTTCAAAGAAAATTCTAGAAGTTCGTCTTCAAGCTTCTTTTTCTGTGGAACTTTTTTGGAGGCATAAAAGTGATGGAAGGCATTCCAAGTCTTTGAACTTTTTAAAACTATGTTAGAGGAAACTGAAGAAGCTCACAATTTTGTACCAACGGGTGGAAAGCAGGCCAACACACTCAACTTATATAAGGAACAATCTAAGGGGATCAGTACTGATTTATGTGAACAGACTAGAAATATTGTAAGGAGTAAAACTGCATGACCCAATTCATACCCCATCTTCTTTTTTTTTTTGAACTTAAAAAAAAATTTTGGCCACATCCTGCAGCACATGGGATCTCAGTTTCCCCAACCAGGGATCGAATCCACACCCACTACATTAGGAGGTGGAGTCTTAATCACTGGGCCACCAGGGAAGTCCCTATACCCTACCTTTTTCATAAGGTTTTGCTCTATGTAGACTACAGAAAGGAAGTACTTCCAGGTAAATGGATCTGAGTGAATTATCGTTCATCTAAGAGTAATTTTCCACCTAAAATATCTTCCATCTATAAAGCATCTATTATTTTAATCAGTCCAGAAAGCTCAGAGCCCTTGACTTGCTTGCCCTCTTCCCAACTTCAGTGTCTAACAATCATCCTCCTTCTTCATGACTGTACCCACCAAGATCAGGCTTTTATCAGTCACACGATCTACTGCAAACAGCTTTCAGACTGGTCTTCCCATTTCATCTTCCACAATATGCCAGAACAATCCTTTTAAAACACAGCCACAAGCATGTCTTCCTCCTCGTCAAAAGTTGCAGTGTCCCACTACCCACCACATTAATTACAAACTCCTTTCCTTGGCATTTAGTCCTCCAATGCATGGTTCCACATCAGCTTTCCATTCCCTTTCTCCCCTACAACTGCTCCATAATCAGCCACAGCGGGATTCTTACTACTACCTACATGTCCCCAGAACCTGGACACTTGTACAGTTTTTGCTTATGAGTTTTCATCAGCATTGAGCATCCTCTGTCTGTGATAAGCTGTAGAAATCACACTCATTCCTCAAACGTCACCTTTTCTGAATACATTTTCTGATCTTACCCAAATAGATGTGACCTTGTCTCCATATAAACCCTTCAGCATTTTATTCATACCTCCATCAGAGCACTCACTGACTACATTCTGCTATGTATTCATAATAGAGCTCTTTCATGTGGTTCCTGACTTTTCCTCAAGGCTATGAGCTCCCCAGAGGCATGAAAAGTTTCTTAACTTACCCGAATACACTAGGAAACATTGCAGGCAGTGCAAAAAACAAGTATCTATGTCTGATGAATTGGAATATAAAGAAAGATGTGAGGGTAGGGGGAAATGAGCTGTATTCATGGAACTGAGAGGAGCTTAGGGTCTCATTGAAATTACTGTCTGGTGGGGAGCAGTGGGAGGTAAGGATGAATGGGCATACTTAGCCTGGCTTTCAAAGGCCACTGTCAAACGATGAGCCTCAACCTCCTCTGAAGAAAAGAATGTTGCTTTCATTATGTTTATTACAAACTGTAACTGTTTGATTTGTTCCTTAAGAATTGTCTCTCTGCATGACACACATGCACACATGGATCCAGCTCTACGTCCAAGAGCACGTGGACTGTACCTGCCTTGCTCACATTCTCCACCATCTAGTAGGATGCCTGGAACATGGCAAACATTCAATACATGTGTTCTGAGTGTTAATGAAAGCTGTGGATCATAATACCCTGTAAAGATGAGAGGAGGTCCTGTGTAAAATGACTAGCACTAGTATTAGCCTTCTGTTTCTCTCTTTTCTTTCTCCCTCCTTCCCACCCTTCCCTCCTTCCTCTTTTCTCCCCCTTCCTCCTTTCCTCTAGGAACTATTCGTGCATTAATTCATACATTCAATAAATGTGCCAGGCTTCTCTGTAGGCACTGGAGATAAGATAGTGAACAAAAGAGAGAAAAGTCTCTACTGTCACGGACTTTACCTTCTAACAAGGGAATGAATCATTCACTTTGCAGCTTTAGGGAGTCTTAAGCATGCAGTTATTAAGAAAAAGAGGTTTTGGTTCAAAGTCAGACACGTTGGTGTGATTAAGCAGAGCCTGGAAGAAGGGAAGCCAATTGCTGTATTGCAGGGATGAGATATATGATGGCTTGGACATGAGTCACAGTGACGAAAGAGAGGAGAGGGTGCAGAAAGCAGTGGACAGGACACCCATGGGATCTGAGCCATCCAAGGGTAAGGAAGTGGGAAGGAGGATGAAAGTTTCCAGTCTTGTTAGCTCGCTGTGTTGCCTTAAATAGAGAGAGAAGTTCGAAGGAGAAGCTGTAGTGGTTCATGAGGTTTAGAGTGTGAGATGAGTTAAGTCTATCTACATTTGAAAATGATGTCTTTGAAGAGACAGAAAGAAATCTAGGTGAAAATATTTCACTCTCGAAGTAAAGATTTAGAGCCAAGTGAAAACCAAACTCCCTTCTTATGTATTATGAACCACTGTTTCATCATTTGAATAACGTAAAACATGATATTCTAAGGATCTGTCAAATTCCTTTAGGAAGCTGCTCTTCACAACATAACCTGGTAGTTATCCTATACCTACAGCTCCTGAAACACAGTATGCCTCTAAATAATGTTTGCGAATTAAATTAGTTAATAGCAAGCAAAATGTCATCAAGCCAATGAGAAAAGTGCATTTGGAGTCAGAAAGAGCTCAATTCAAATGCCTGCCCCCTAAAACTGGTATGGGCGATCTTATTTACAAAGCAGAAATAGATACACAGATGTAGAGAACAGATGTATGGCTACCAAGGGGGTAAAGAAGGTGGGAAGAATGGGTAATTGGGAATGACACACACATACTATCAACACTATACATAAAACAGATAACTAATGGGAACCTACTGTATAGCACAGGAACTCTACTCAGTATTTGGTGATGACCTAAATGGGAAGGAATTCCAAAAAAGAGGGGGTATATGTATATGCACAGTTGATACAAAGGTCATATGGTCAAAGCTACGGTTTTTCCAGTAGTCATGTACAGATGTGAGAGCTGGACCATAAAGAAGCCTGAGCACCAAAGAATTGATGCTTTAAAAGTGTGGTGCTGGAGAAAACTTTTGAAGGTCCCTTGTATGGCAAGGAGATCAAATCAGTCAATCCTAAAGGAAATCAGCACTGAATATTCATTGGACGGACTGTTGCTAAAGGTGAAGCTCCAGTACTTTGGTCACTTGATGCAAGGAGCTGACTCATTGGAAAAGACTCTGATGCTTAGAGAGATTGGAGGCAAAAGGAGAAGGGGTCGCCAGAGCATGAGATGGTTAGATAGCATCACTGACTCAATGGACTTGAATTTGAGCAAACTCTAGGAGATAATGGAGGACAGAGAAGCCTGGCTGTGCTACAGTCTATGGGGTGGCAAAGATTCGGACACAACTTAGTGACTGAACAACAATTGCTGATTCACTTTGCTGTACAGTGGAAACTATCACAACATTTAAAGTGACTATACTCCAATAAAAATTAAAAGAAAATGCGTGCCCCTTTCCTGCCTCCACTGCTAGTTATATCACCATGGGCAGATTTTTGGCTTGCTTTTTAGTTGCCTAGTCTTTAAAATGGACCATCTACTATATCCTGCAGTATGCTAGAAGAGCATTCAGTTAAATTAAACGAATTCAAGTTTCCTGTCATCCCACAGACACAAAAACTATAGCACTAACATTATTGAGTATTATTATTATCTTTAATACCACACACTCTAGATTTTGCCATGGTTTTCATCCTGTCACATTAGACACCTTCTCATTGCTGACATTCCGTCCAGGTGATCCAGCTAGAAGCTGGTCTCTTGGCACAACCTCCTGCCACCCAGCTCTCCTAAAGCCTCCACAGGCCACTAAGCTCCTCTCCACATGGCTGGCTGGTCTGTCAGTTCAAATTGCCCAATTCATCTGACATCACCACAGCTTGCAAATTCCAAAATCACTGTTGAGTACTTTAGATTTGGTCATGTTTATGCCTGGCATACAAACTGGTCCACTGTGTCCTTATTTATAGACAACTTGCAGCACGCAGTGTTTGAAGATGCTTCAGAGTCCAGCATTCAAAAATACTCTGGAGATAGATTTTCACAGCAATCAAAAAATAAATATGAAAACAGAGAAAGTGATGTCTGTGCACTGTTTACTTCCAAAAGGTGCTAAGAAAACAGGGGTGCAGATAGAGCAGGATGAGTTACCATGTTCAAGGATATTAGCTCAGAAAGACAGATTCCTTTCATGGATGACCATCCTCCCTTGGTTGAGGCACTATCCTGGGTGGTATATAATTTATCTCAGAATAAAATAAAATTTTTCCAAAGTCTCATGCATTCTGTATGAATTGAGTAGAAGTGTTTCAGTAACCTTCACTTTTCTACACTCTACAATCTACCCCAAGCTATGGCAATTTCTAATGAGAAGGACATATTGGATCCTGTATCTGCGTGTATGTGTGTGTACACGTGCTGTATGGCAAGTACTATGAATTGAGTGTTTGTGGCTCCTACAATTTATATATTGTAGTCCTAATCGCCAGTGTGTGGATATTTGGAGGTGGTGCCTTAGGAAGGTAATTAGGTTTAGATGAGTGGGGCCCCTAAGGTGGGATTAGTGTCCTTTATAAGAAAGAAAGAGACCACAACCTGCACTCTTTCTGCCAAGGGAGGGCAAAACAAGAAGGTCATCTGCACACCAGCAAGCAGACTCTCATCACACACCAAATTGGCTGGCACCTTGATCTTGGACTTTCTGCTTCCAGAGCCGGAAGCAATAAATGTTTGTTGCTTAAGTCACCCAGTTTACTCAAGACAGCAAGTGAACATATCACAATCCTGAGAATACAGATATGCAACAGGTTAGAAAGGAGAAGGGATGCCCCTGAGATGATGAGGAGGGCCAGCGGCCACCCCAGAGGAAGCCACCATAGGCCTGAGGAATTTGCTGTGGTCACCAACAGGGCACCCTGCCACACCGCACCAGGGCCTTGCCCTCATTTTCCATAGTGAGTCAGACAGCAAGCGTCCTCTGACAGCACCAGCGCATTGCCCTGGGATCAGCATTTTAGGTGGGAGTAAGATTCACCCTCCCTTCCCCTAGAGGGAGATGGCTTTTTTCTCATCCTAAGGTTCCATGCAAACTCACAATGGTGACATTTGTTGAGCAGTGGCTTGAATAAAGGGCTCTCAGAGAGCAAGAGGGTAACACGGAGCCTGAGCTGGTCTGCCAGAGCGCCATGCCCCAGGAATGCTCAAGAGGGACCCGCAGCCTTCCAGAGAAGGAGAGAGTAAAGGATGTCCTCAACAGGGGAGCTGCTGCTCAACCTTGTCGGCTCCATTTGCCAGAACTGAAATGTGGTAAACAAAATATTGCCTAAAAGAGGCTTGTACAGAAATAAACCCTTCATTTGGTTCTAAACTATTTTTCTTAAATGCCAGGTAACCTTCAGTACTCCCCTTTCAAAACAAACAAACAAAAATCAGAGAAAAGGATTTACCTCTTCCTATCCTACCCCCCTCTCCATTCACTACAGAATCAAGAGGCTTTTATTTTAACAGTGGTTTGGGGGTTAATCCGTTCAATACTCCTTCAGTCTTGTAAATATAAACAAACAAAAAACCTCTGAATTTTAAATTGCTGTAGGTATCACTAAAAGACTGTTCTGGATTTTCTTTGTCTCTCTTTGGGGGTAACCATTCTGTTCTTCCTGTTACTAACATTACAACAAAAACCTAGTTGAGGGATTTATCTAAAAAGGTTTTGGTGTTTAGAGTCTGAACACTCCCTTGGCACCCTACCAAAACATTTTGCCCCGTATTCAATTTTGTTTCTCTCACTTTAAGCCCAACTGCAGGAATTCTGGAAAATCGACCAACGGACCAGTGACTTTTCCCCGACAAGACACCAGAATCCTGCAGGATGCATCATCACTAAACAAAAAATGAACACATAAATCCAGTCCCTGCAAACATTCTATCATCTGAGGCTGACTAGCTGCCTTTCTAACTAATCATTTAATCAACTAACTGCCTTTCATTCACCAAATTAAACATTTAAAGTATCACCTAATTCATTCTTATAATTAGTGCAGGTTTATACCTTGAATGACTTCCGCAACAGCAGAAAAACCAGAGATCAATTTGATTGTGCAGCTGCGGACGCAGAGCTTCCTCCTTCACCCCAAACTTCCAGATCCTGTTAAAAGCCGGGTGTGGTTTTATGGGGGGAGGGGGAGAGCCGAGAGGGGACCAGAGAGAAGAGTGAGGGGGAACTTGGCAAGAACCTCCCCGGAGTGCATTTGTGATGCCCCAGACCCGCGTTCGGCGTTATAGAATGTGTGCAGAAGTTTCTTACTACAGAGAAGCCTGCATATCGGAGCAAAATCTGGCTTTGTCGAGTTCTTAAGAACTCAGGCGCGCGCTAGTCTTCGCGCAGGCGAACTGCCCACGAGAAAGCTGAGGCCCAGCTCGAAGTTGTGTTAAACTTCGACAAACAGTGCGCGCAGGCCCGGGGAGGCTGGAGTCAATCTCGTCTAACGGTTTCCCTGTACCGCTAGGAGCCCTCGGCGGGACAGCCGGGTGCAGTGACTCAGTGCCAGTGACTCAGCGACCCCACCCTTCTCCCTCGGGCTTTCCTCGGCCGCCGCCTCGAAGCGCGCACCGTCCTAAGGGGACCCAGTCCGTTAGGTCCCTGAACAGGAATTCCCAAGACAAGAGGACTAAGAGAGACGGGGTCCGCATCGGATCCTCTTTCGAAGCAGGCTGTGCACACACTCCTGCGCGGGGCCCAAGCCCTGCGTCCAGAGCTGTGCACGCCCCCACCTCGCGCTCTAATCTCAGGCCCTCTTTGTTTCTTTCTCCACGCCTCCAGTTCTGCGGGATCCTGCACTCCCCCTCCTCCTGCTCCTTGGCCCGCGGGGCTCCGCATCCACTCTCTCCCAGTAAAGCGCAACCCAGCTGCGGCGCGCCCCTCCCACCCGCGCGCCTCCTCCTGCATCTCTTTGGCGCGGAGCCCGGGACCCCTCTGGTCCAGTCCTGGCGGGTTCCCCCTGCACCACTGCGCGACCCCTCCTTTATCAGCACCCAGAGGTGAGCAGAGCTCGGGCCACCATCAGGAAAGCCCCTGAAAGTCCCAGCCCAGCTAAGAAGTAACGGGACTGTGCTCAGTCCCCGTTGGGGAAGATGGGGGAGGAGGACGGCTCCGGGGCGCCCCCGCCCCAACCCCCCGCCCAGCCTTCCCCATTGGCTGGCGCTCTCCGTCGCCGGGATGGCAGTGGGAGGGAACCCTATTACCTAACGCGGTTATAAAAACTGCGCCCCGCGCGGGGTCCGGTCCTCTGCCACTCTCGCTCCGGGGTCCCCGCGCCAGAGACGCAGCAGCGCTCCCTCTGCCCACACCCGCCGCGCCCTCGCGCTCGCCTCTTCTCCCGGAGCCAGTCCGTGCTACCGCAGTCGCCCAGTCTACCGCCACCCTCTGCAGCCATGTCCACCAGGTCCGTGTCCTCGTCCTCCTACCGCAGGATGTTCGGCGGCCCAGGCACCGCGAGCCGGCCGAGCTCCACCCGGAGCTACGTGACCACGTCCACCCGCACCTACAGCCTGGGCAGCGCGCTGCGCCCCTCCACCAGCCGCACCCTCTACACCTCGTCCCCGGGTGGCGTGTACGCCACGCGCTCCTCGGCTGTGCGCCTGCGGAGCGGCGTGCCCGGCGTGCGGCTGCTGCAGGACTCGGTGGACTTCTCGTTGGCCGACGCCATCAACACCGAGTTCAAGAACACCCGCACCAACGAGAAGGTGGAGCTGCAGGAGCTCAATGACCGCTTCGCCAACTACATCGACAAGGTGCGCTTCCTGGAGCAGCAGAACAAGATCCTGCTGGCTGAGCTCGAGCAGCTCAAGGGACAGGGCAAGTCGCGCCTGGGGGACCTCTACGAGGAGGAGATGCGAGAGCTGCGCCGGCAGGTGGACCAGCTCACCAACGACAAGGCCCGCGTCGAGGTGGAGCGCGACAACCTGGCCGAAGACATCATGAGGCTCCGGGAGAAGTAAGGCGGCGCCCACGCGGGGCTGAGGGAGGGATGAAGTGGATACCGGAGCTGCCACGCCCTTGAGGATGTGGCCCGGGCGGCGGCTGCCGGAGGAGGGGGTGGGGGACAGCGGGGGAGCAGGGTTGTGGCTTAAGCGGTGCGGGCCCCGCCCTGAACCAGGATCTTCCAAGTTAGCGTTTTCCCTCTACCCCGACTCATTGCCCAAGAACGCACGTTTCAAGTTGGAGACTTTTAAAAACTAGCACTGTGTACTCTGCTGCTGCTGCTGCTGCTAAGGCCCTAGAAAAGGATGAACGCGATTTCCCCAAACTTTGAGAAAGTTTCCTGGCCCCCTCTGGCGGGCTGCCAGCCAACGGGCCGTGGAGAGAGCGAGACAAAGGGATTGTAGAGTCTCCGCGGTGAGGTGGTGGCGGGCGTCTCGCAGGTCGGGGTGGCGACAGTGATTGCTTTTCCACGCAGAGGCCAAGGTCCCGCTAAAACTTGCCTAGGACAGCAGGTCCAAGCCGCGGTCGCTAGTTGAGCGCGGAGGTGGCGCAGCAACCCTTGGGTCTCTGCGCCACGACTGGGTGTTTGGGTGTGGTCGCCCCGCCCCTGGCGGTTTCCCGGTTCCCCTGTGGTTAATCTGAAACTGTTTCAGGTTGCAGGAGGAGATGCTTCAGAGAGAGGAAGCCGAGAGCACTCTGCAGTCTTTCAGACAGGTTGGTAGATTCCATTCCTACTCGAAGCCACCGGACGCCACCCTCCCGCCCAACCCACGGGCAATTCTAAAAGTTTCTTAACCCAAGTCTGAATCATACAAAACTTCAGTCTGCGCGCCAAGCCCCCTAGTGGCAGAGAGACCGCAGTTCTGGATAAAAGCCGTTGAATGATTAAACCGTTCCGTAGGACATGGTCTTTAACATTTTTAAATTTGTTTCAAGATTCTTTTCCCAAGAAATCTTTTTTTTTTTCCGTTTCGTGTTTGCAACACGTTGATATTTTGATTTTGAAGAGTTACAGTTTGATTTAGGTTGCGGTTTTGCCAAAGTTGACTACCTTTTACAAGGCCACAAAAAGCACAATTCTGCCCTGTAGTTTTAGATGTGAAATGGATGGGAGGATAGGAAACTTAGTGTAACTGAACTTCAGCCAGAAATTTTATTTTCTTGCCGGCAAGTTCTATTGTGGCCCCAAGGTTAGACAGAAGTATCGCTATGCACAACTAATTTGTGATCTAATAAGGATGAAAAGGAGCCATCTGTCCCCTTGGCTGAAAGGTATTAATGGTTTCTACGGGCTTCACTATGGAATGTAGATACAGACATTCTGGCAAGTGTGGTGGCTCTGGTCAGAAAGAATAGGAGTCTTTGTGTTCCTGGAGACGCTTTGCAACAGGCTACATTCTTATTGAATATGTAATGATGCAAGCACTGTTCTAATTGGACACAAGTATTTGCTAACCCCCTCCCCCCCCCCCTTATCTAATATCTGGCCCAGACTCGAAGTATGTGATGTGAAAAGTTCTTAAAGCTGCAGTCCTACCTCACATTTGGAAAGGCCTTCCTTTTTTGAATCCTTGTATTCTTTAGCATTTTCTCCATAAATAAACCTAAAAATGAACGATAGGATTTTAAGAAAAATGGTTTTCTTGCTCCAAAGATAGATGGCCTTTAAGGATTTTTAACTTAAAGTTGGATCCCAAAGAAGACTAGTTGCCAGCAGTTTTATTCTCCTGAACACACACTAGGACTGGCTCTAAAAGCTCCCTCAAGCAAATAGTCTAGAATACTTTTTGAAGCAGAAATGTATTTATCAAGTTAAACATAGAAATGTGTGGTTTATTTCAGTCATTGAGCATTTCTGATCATCATGTCTGTAATGTTTTCTTCCCCGGTAGTAACTTCATATAAAATAATATTAGTTTAAATTGTTCCTCCTATTTAGGGATTAGATAAAACCACTCATATTCTCTTCAAAGAAGTATAATAACCCATAGAACTTTTGAAAATTGAGAATAGTATATTATCTTTTGCAGTGATTAACAACAAGCAAAAATGATTTTTTTTCCCAAGACTGATCATTTTATTATCACCCCTTTCTCATTTACTTTTCCATGAAGGTGATAGAAACAGATCTACATTTTAAGACTAACCTGGACTCCAAATATAACTGCTTACAAGATATGTGAAGTGAAAATCGCTCAGTCGTGTCTGACTCTTTGCGACCCCATGGACTATACAGTCCATGGAATTCTCCAGGCCAGAATACTGGAATGGGTAGCTTTCCCATCTCCAGGGGATCTTCCCAACCCAGGGATCGAACCCAGGTCTCCTGCGTTGCAGGCAGACTCTTTACCAGCTGAGACACAAGGGAAGTTGGCCTACAAGATAAGAGGTATAAAAATCCTCAAGACATTCCCTGAGGGGCAATAAAATCTTTCCACCAGTTTACACATGGTGAAAACATAGGAGGAGACCAGAGCAGTAAAAATTTTACATATAGTATGTGCATGTTGATTAGTCATTCTGAAACATGACTAAGGAACTGAACTGACCTAGTACTAAGTGAAAAAGATGTGGACACACCCTTGTGGAATGAGATAGGTGACTTTCAGGAGAAAAATCTACCAGAGAAAGCAAAGCAAATACAGTTCAGGGTTACACTTCTTTTTCTTTATTTGGCTGAACTACATATTTGCCAGTGTACATCCTGAATTGGAGTAAAGATCTAGGCTTGTAACTTGAATATCAGGTGACTTACTTGGGATCCTGAAAAAATTTCAGAAGATTTGAGGAGACAAAAAGAGAGCGTAGGTATTATGTGCTGAAACTTCAGGAGCACAAATTTCTGTTCTGTGTGTTCTCATGTACACATGGAGGTATGAAATCTGATCAGTTCTTGTTATTCTATCAATATTATTCCATAATGTTACCCCTGCCTCAAAAAATTTTAAAATCCTGTGACACTGATTTTCTAAATTTAAAAAAGTAATAAAAACTTCACTGATACTATGGATTCAATAATGATTGATTGCAGCCTGACATGCTGGCATACAGTTATTTATTTTGAAATATTTATTGGTCACCTTGAGTACAACTCAATGGATCACAATTCAAGTTTGTTAATGAAGAGCAGAAAACAGTATATTGGAGCCCTGGGTGATTTACAAACTTATTTAAAGGTTATAAGATTTGTCAATGCCCTTTTGCTAGTAAAGAGGCTAAGTTTGTCGGGTTCATTTAAAATGAATAAATAGGATAAACCACAGACTTTATAGCATCTTCTTCCATGTCCTGTTTTTTCTTTTTTTTTTCTCTTTTCAAAACAGGATGTTGACAATGCCTCTTTGGCACGTCTTGACCTGGAGCGTAAAGTGGAATCCCTGCAAGAAGAGATTGCCTTTTTGAAGAAACTGCACGATGAGGTAAGAAGAGTCACTGTCTGTGAATGATTGTGGGTGAAGCTGCTCCCGTACTTGGCACAGCTGACCTTCTGTCTTTCTTTCCTCAGGAAATCCAGGAGCTTCAGGCCCAGATTCAAGAACAGCACGTCCAAATCGATATGGATGTTTCCAAGCCTGACCTCACAGCTGCCCTGCGTGATGTCCGTCAGCAGTATGAGAGCGTGGCCGCCAAGAACCTTCAGGAGGCTGAGGAATGGTACAAGTCCAAGGTACAAACAAGCTAGTGTGGCCAGAACAAATGGAAATCATTCTGTTTGCTGTACTTGTCTGTGGTTCCTAAGTACCTTTTAGCTCCCTAGTTTAGCTGGCTTTTCTTGTTCAAGTTTTATTTCTTGCTGTACTTCCCACCTTTCCCCATCGTTCCCCACTGCCATCTGTCACCCTACTTCCAGGTAACCCCCAAACCATGCTCTTGACCTCCACCCTCTGCAAATGAGGGCAGCGGAGTGAATTTCTGCTTGAAAATCTCAACATCCGCCTTCCACCTCATTTTCTCTGGTTATCAAAACAAATTTAAACGTATCCTGGAAGATGTTGAGTTTGGAACTTTGAGTGTAAAATATGGTTGGCATCATGCCTTATTTACTTATTTGTTTGTTCACCATCTTTAAGCTTTCTCATTTGTCCAGGCCACATAGAATCTTGGAGGATTTGTGGATGAGGCCCGTGGCTGACCAGGGTTTCTGCTTGCTCCTTGACAGTTTGCTGACCTCTCTGAAGCTGCTAACCGCAACAATGACGCCCTGCGCCAGGCCAAGCAGGAGTCGAACGAGTACCGCCGGCAGGTGCAGTCTCTCACCTGCGAGGTGGATGCGCTCAAAGGGACTGTGAGTATCGTCCTTCCTGAACAGAAGGCAGATCACCAGCTTGTAGCCATTCAGGTGGCCAATCTGAGGGTGCTCTTGGAATAAAACTTTGTTCAAAGGGAGAAAAATTGGCATTCTAATCCCAAGAAAATGATTTGTTCAGACTCATTCAAAAAGAACTTGGAGATCCCAAGGTTTTAATTTACCTATATTATTTTTCCACTAGGAAGGAACCTGGTACATTATTTTCCACCAAAAGTTGGAGTTTTTCCCATTTGCTAAGAGGGGAAATGGTTGCAGATAGTTTGGAAATGGTTGGGGTTGTTGTTGTTTAGTCAGTCAGTTGTTTTCAACTCTTGGTGACCCTGTTTGGCCTTTCCCAAGCAAGAACACTGGAGTGGGTTGCCATTTCCTTTGCCAAAGGATCTTCCCAACCCAGGGATCGAACCTGAGTCTCCTGCATTGGCAAGCGGATTCTTTACCGCTGAGGTTGGGGGAATAGCTGTTTTTGTTTGTTTCTGGGAAATAACACCAGCCACCCTTCTCATCTTTCCTGCAGAACGAGTCTCTGGAACGCCAGATGCGTGAAATGGAAGAGAACTTCTCTGTGGAAGCTGCTAACTACCAAGACACTATTGGCCGCCTGCAGGATGAGATTCAGAACATGAAGGAAGAGATGGCTCGTCACCTGCGCGAATACCAAGACCTGCTGAATGTTAAGATGGCGCTCGACATCGAGATCGCCACCTACAGGAAGCTGCTGGAAGGAGAGGAGAGCAGGTACGGAACAGGGCTCCTGGGAGTGAATTCCTAGCTGCCCTGGGCTGGGTATTGTGCCCCTCGTTTTCCACGCACCATTCATTTCATATTCAGAACCTTTCTTCAAGGTAGCTCCTGACCACTTTTTACAGATGAGAAGTCTTCAGTTCAGAGACTGAGTTCCTTGTCCTAGTTAGGTAATCACCCGAACTGGGGTCTGAACCTGCAGTTGATTCTGTGAAAACCAGTAGTCATGCTGCAGTACTTCCAGTCCCTGTAGGAAACGCTTGGAGTAAAATATTTAAATATACTAATGGGACCAATCATGGGTTAATTCTTCTAAAGCGAATCCGTCACCAGTGAATTATAAGCATAAATTTTCTTAGTTGATGACAATAACTGTATAAATTTGTTTCTCGTTGTTTATGAAAAATGTGACTGTTTTTCTTTTTATAGGATTTCTCTGCCTCTTCCAAACTTTTCTTCCCTGAACCTGAGGGGTAAGCATTTGATTATCCTTTATGAAAATTTTTATTCATTTATTTATTTGACTGATCTCTGTGGCATGTAGGATCTTAGTTCCCCGACCAGGGATTGAACTTGGGCCTCCCGCAGTGGAAGCATGGAGTCCTAACCACTGGACTGCCAGGGAGTTCCCTATGAAACATTTTAGCAGCTTGTAGCCATTCTGCTTATAAAACACTCATTTTAAAAATTGAAAAATACCATAAAGAGAAAATTCTCTAGGAGAGCCATAATTTTCAAACAAATACTGTTTTATATTCTGTATTTCCAGTTAAACTGAAACTCCATTTTTCTTCCTCCACATGGAGTAAATGCTAAAACAGTCCATCCCATCCTGATGTCTCGGTAACATTAGCCCCTGGGCTTGAAAACAGGTGGTAATCTTTTAGAATTTTTTTGGGAATAGTGCCTTAAACAATGATGAACAAAAACATTATTTTTGGACAAAATTGTTTCTTTTTAAAAATTTCATTTTTACTCATTTTGGACCTATTTTCATTATTCAGAAACCAATTTGGATTCACTCCCTCTGGTTGACACCCACTCAAAAAGGACACTTCTGATTAAGACGGTGGAAACCAGAGATGGACAGGTTGGTATCATTAAATCAAAAAGAAATAATCTTAGGCCAGCATTGATAAGCCTTTAAATCCATAAATCTGTGTCAGATACAGCTAGCTAATTTGGGAGGTTTCAGTTTCAATCATGTCTCCTAAAAGGAGAATAGTACTTCTTCCAGCCAGTACCCACATCCAACTAATTATTTGGCTCCTAGATGCAAAAGTGAGGTAATAGTCTGCCTTTGTCCAAAATTAGTGATTTACTTTGGTGCTTAATTTGAAACAGGAGTACTGTTTCCTTAAGTTACTTCCTAAACGGGATTCATGAGACTATGTCATGAATTCATATTGACTATGTCAACATTAGCAATGTTTTGATCCTGCACATAGGGCCTTCCCTGGACACTCCTAGACCCTGTCATGGTGTGATACAAAGGCATAGCACATGACTAAGTAGTTTCCTAGACCTCTCTGTGCCAGGAAAGACAAGGTCAAAATGTATTGTAATCTTCAAGTAATCTTCCCTTGCACATCAAATGTACTTATACATTTTAGTATTAATTGTAAATTTTGCTGCTGACAATTATTAGGACATTCTTCACACACACAGTATTTTTAAGTCATAGCATCCTATTGGATACATATTTTGCCTATAGGTGAAGAGCATCTTACATATGTCTCTCTCCCCACTCTGTGAGCCTTTTCATACAGAACCAATGTAATCTTCCAATTTTCACAATAAATAATATCCATATCCTAGGATTTTCTTTGACAGGCTTCGTGGGATCCTGTCTTCATTAGTACGTACTACTGTATTTGATTTGAGTTCTATTTTTCTTAACAGGTTATCAACGAAACTTCCCAGCATCACGATGATCTGGAATAAAAACTGCACATACTTCGTGCAGCAAAATACTACCAGCAAGAAGGAAAAAAAAATCCATATCTTAAAGAAACAGCTTTCAAGTGCCTTTCTGCAGTTTTTTCAGGAGCGCAAGATAGATTTGGAATAGGAATAAGCCCTAGTTCTTGAACCGACACCCATAAAAGATTTAGAAAAAAGTTTACAACATAATCTAGTTTACTGAAGACGCCTTGTGCTAGAATACTTTTTAAAAAGTATTTTTGAATACCATTAAAACTGCTTTTTTCCATCAAGTATCTGACCAACTTGTTTCTGCTTCAATAAATCTTTGGAAAATTCTGTTGGTATCTTACTTATTTGATAATATCTAAATAATTCACTAAATTTCATGAGAATATTTATGTTTTGGTTCAGTATTTTTTGGTCAGGAATTGAACCAAGTATTTATTGGTCAAACTGCCACAAAATCAAGGTTAGGTTAACCTGAGAAATTCAACTTTATGCTTGAAACTGAGTTTTGGTCATTTTAGGTAGACCTTGCTTCTTTGCAATTCAGTTGCTTTTTAAACTTACAAATAGATGTTATAAAATAACTTGCAGTGACACTAGGTCTTTTCATAAAATGAGTTCAGCTAGGTCCATATCCATGTGTGAGTCCAGTTCTAACAAAGAGACATCCTAAAGCGAAAAACTTGACTAAAACAAAAACTGCATTTTGTTATGTGCAGCATGAGTGGCACAAACTCTACTATGGGGGTTAAAGCGTAGACAACAGCCAGGATGTAAGGGCTGCATCTTCCATTAGCAACATAGAAATGGAACAAATTCATTTAGTTTCAACACCAGAAACTACCCAGGTTTTCGGTGTGTATAACTATATGTGATGCCTAAACGTATATATCTGCATGCATGCGTGAGCTCAGTCATGTCCGACTCGGCGACCCCATGGGCTATAGCACTCCAGGCTCCACTATCCATGGGATTTCCCAGGGAAGAATACTGGAGTGGATGGCCGCTTCCTACTCCAGAGGATCTTCTTGACCCAGGGATGGAATTGTGTCTCCTTGCACTGGCTAGAAGATTCTTTCCCACTGAGCTACCTGGGAAGCCCAAAACGTACTAATATAACATGTATCTACTTACAGATATGTTTAAAGACTTGTGCTTGAGGAACTGATGTTAGACACACAATAAAGGAAAATTCTTACCTGTTCCTTGGGCGATAAAATTAACAAGTGGTAGAATGATGCTAATTTCTAATCAGCTTTCAAAATCTAGGGCAATAAGCATGAAGTAACTATGGTCATGAAAAGCTTCCTATAGGTCACATAATGTGAGCAGAGTTTAGGAAGAGGGATAAAGTAAAGTGAAAGTGAAGTCTCTCAGTCGTGTCCGACTCTTAGCGACCCCATGGACTGCAGCCTACCAGGCTCCTCAGTCCATGGGATTTTCCAGGCAAGAGTACTGGAGTGGGTTGCCATTGCCTTCTCCAATGGATGAAAGTGAAAAGTGAAAGTGAAGTCGCCCAGTCGTGTCCGACCCTCAGTGACCCCATGGACTTCAGCCTTCCAGGCTCCTCCAGCCATGGGGTTTTCCAGGCAAGAGTCCTGGAGTGGGGTGCCATTGCCTTCTAAAGTTTAGATAAATAAAAGAGGGAGGGTTTGGCCTGGAAGCAATATGAGTTCTAATGGCCCATTGTGTGTCCTGGAGAAAAATTTCCTCTCAGTAAGAAGTTCCTAGACTTCTTTAAGTCCCAATTTCCTGTATTACTGTGATTCCCTCTTCTCCAGGAATGCTATGATAGGCATTCCTTGTAATTATTTTATTTATTTCTTTTTTGGCCACTCAGCATGAGGGATCTTAATTCCTCAACCAGGAATGGAACTCACGCCTCCTGCAGGAGAAGTGCAGAGTCCTAACTACTGGTCTATCAGGGAAGTACCTCCCTGTAATTTTTAAGTGCTTACATCTATCTCTCTGTAGAGTTGACGGAGGAGAAAGTAAGATGGTTTACACTTTGTTTACTCAAATGCCAGGCACTGTGCTAAGTAACATTAGCTATGATTTTCATCTGCGTGAGTAAACAGAGAATTGGCCTAGGAAGTGACCCCTAGTCAAGTTGCTTTATATCCTAGTCTGCGTGGGATGGTCTTGGTTTATGCTTACTGATTAAAATGCCCCCTTTTCAGGCTCACAAGTGTACTAATTTGAACAATAGATTCCACCTATTGGTCATCCTACCCTTCGCATAATATCACAGGAAAAGGTATTACTACTGTGATTTCTGGAGTGGTCCTGCACCCCATACCTCACCCCACCCCCATATTTGAACAACTGACGTGTGTATCACCAGAGGAAATATCCAGGTGCTTGGACCCTGAAGAAACTTTATTTGATTTTTTGTTGCTGTTGTTCTTTAGCCATTTTCATCACATCCCTCTCAGCCTCCTAGCCATGTTTTTCCTGTCTCATCATTTGTACCCTACGTTTGGCTTAGGATCATGCAGGGAAGACACCAGGCTCACAATGGTTTTCTTCAAGTATATAACTTTCATATTAAACAAATAAAGCTTAGTTTCCCTTGTGTCCCCCCACCCCTGGGGAAAAGGAACCAAGATGACAAGTTCTGCTAAATATCTTGAGACTAGTGGGCTCCCCACCTTCAAAATTCCCTTACAGCTCTTTCTAAAAATCACCTCCCTGAAATGAAAAAGATGAGCTCATCTCCCTTATCTCCAACTGTCAGAAACCAGCCTTTAGTGGAAAAAAAAAAAAAAAAACAAAACCCTAGGGCCCACATTATAGGAATTCAAATCTATGTAAGTCTTTTTAATTTTTATCATTAGTCTTACTGTTAGTGTTGTCCTTACCTTCAACTTTGAAAAACTAATAAAAAGAAAGGATGTTCTCACCACTACAATGAAACAAAGATGAATGCTTGGTTCTTTTATGCATAACATTAGATTAAAGGAGGTTAAAAAAAATAGGGGATGGGGAGAAGAGAATGATGCATAAAGTGTGAAGTCTCGGGAAAGTGACCAAGGGGATGGTGCAGTCTGTGGAAATAAGGTGAAAATTAAGTCTTTCTGAGGTTTCTCACCATTGTGACAGATGGAAGAGGTGGCTGGTGACTGAGACAAATGGTCTGACTCAGTTACAGCATGTCTGATGTGAGCCCCACCTCCCCATGACCAGCCTCTGACAAAGGAGCTAGGAGACAATCTCATTCCCAAGGCTGTGGGACTGAGTGGGGAGGTGGGTGTGAGGTGAGGGGGAGCAGCAGGGGGATAGTAGCTTCCCCTGGTTTCTTCCTGAAGAAAACAAGGTTGAAGCAGACACTTTGCCCCAAAGAAGGCTCTTACTCCAACCTGCCAGGCTTCAGCTAAAAAAAGGGTCTCCATATATCCACTGGGGTGGGGCATAACAAAGTACCACAGAACAGGCGGCTTCAACTACAGAAATGAATTTTCGCACAGTTCTGCAGGCTGGACATCCAAAGTCAAGCTACCAGCAGTGTTGGTTTCTTCTGAAAACTCTCCCCTTAGATTATCTCTTCTTATAAGGAAACCAGTCATAATGGATTAGGAACCACCTGTAGGACCTCATTTTATCTGAATCACCTCTTTAAAGACACTATTTCCAAATACAGTCACATTCTGAGTTAATGGAGGATTAAGACACCAACCTAAGAATAGCAGAAGGGGTTGGTGGGGGGCGGGGGGAGTACCTTGGGACAAAGGACACAAATTCAGCCCTTAACAGGGTTACTGTTAAACACTGGGAGACCATTCTCCTTGTCTGTATTTGAAATAGGTCTGTGATGGAGGCCTGCAAAAGGCCCTAAGTTTGCAAAGTCACTGATGGTGAATACACTGCTTAAAGATTTGTGGCCACATGTGACTGGTCAATTCTCTGGTTTTTTTAAAATACCCTCTCATGGTAGAGAACAATTCGAGATAAATGCTCTGGAGACTTGCTCCACACAGTTATCCTATAAGGTGAGTATTTCTTTTAGGGCACAGTAGAAGGTGAGCAGACAACCATGGAAGGCTCTGGGGGAGTCAACAGAATCTAATAGGCTGCTCTCAGATGAAGATTCTCTTCAGTCCAAGAAGACCAGTCTAAAGCTACAGACTCATAGGAAGTTCAAGTTCCCTGTATGTGTCAGGCGCTCACTGGGTGTTGGCTGGACAATCACGAAGTCAGTTCCCTTATTGAGTTCATAGTCTACCCATAACTGGAGAAGAACAAAGCTATGTACTGAATGGTCATGTCCCCTCCTCAAATTCATATGTTGAAATACTAACCCCCAGCATGATGGCTTTAGGAGGTCGGGCCTTTGGAAGGTGATTAATTAGTTGCAGGAGGTAATTCATGAGATGGAGCCCTCTTGAATACCTTAGTATTATAAAGGTACTAATAAGGGATTAGTACCCTTATAAAAAGACACAGAGAGCTTGCTTTCCCTTTATTCTATGTTCCACCCCATGAGGATACAAAGAGAAGCCCTATAGAGCAGGGGTCCCCAAGCCCTGGTCTGTGGACAAGTGCCAGGCCTGTTAGGAACCAGGCTGTATGGCAGGAAGTGAGCAGCAAGTGAGCAAGCAAAGCTTCATCTGTGTTTACAGCCACTCCCCATTGCTAGCATTACGGCCTCCTCTCAGATCAGTGGTGGCATTAGATTCTCATAAGAGGGATCTAGGTTGCATGCTCCTTATTATGAGTATCATCCCAAAACCATTCTTGCCCCTTCCCCCGACCCCAGATCCATGGAAAAAAATTGTCTTCCTTGAAACTGGTCCCTGGTGCCAAAAAGTTGAGGACTGCTGATCTAGAGGAAACAGGTTCTCATCAGACACCAGATTTGCTGGTGCCTTGATCCAACCAGTCCATTCTGAAGGAGATCAGCCTTGGGATTTCTTTGGAAGGAATGATGCTAAAGCTGAAACTCCAGTACTTTTGCCACCTCATGCAAAGAGTTGACTCACTGGAAAAGACTCTGATGCTGGGAGGGATTGGGGGCAAGAGGAGAAGGGGACGACAGAGGATGAGACGGCTGGATGGCATCACTGACTCGATGGACGTGAGTCTGAGTGAACTCCGGGAGTTGGTGATGGACAGGGAGGCCTGGTGTGCTGCAATTCATGGGGTCGAAAAGAGTCGGACACGACTGAGCGATTGAACTTAACTGAACTGATCTTGGACTTCCAGCCTCCAGAACTGTGAGAAGTAAATTTCTATTGTTTGAGTCCCCAGTCCATGGTATTATGTTATGACAGTCTGAACTGACTAAAGCAAACAGGGGGTGTTGTTATGAGGTGTTGGATGCATTTTACTTTACAGATGTTGCAAAGCAGCTACACAGGTCACTTCACATCCATTTAGCTCTCCTTAAGCTGACCTAACCAGGAGAAGGGTCTTGTTCTGTCCTTGGCATTCAGACTGTGGCTTCTCGTCTTTGATGTTGATCTTAACTTGACATGGGCCCCTGTCTCTCCAGAATATGAAACTTCCCTCTATTTTCCTTTATCACATTAATTGCAAATTTTATTATTTATTTGGCTGTATCGTGTCTTAGCTGCGGCATGCAGGAGCTTCACCGCATCATGTGGGATCTTTCGTTGCAGCACATGGACTCTCCAGTTGTGACAGGTGAGCTCAGTAGTTGCTCTGCAGCATCTGGGATATTAGTCATCCAAGCAGGCATCAAACACACATCCCTTATGCTGCAAAGCAGATTCTTGACCACTAGAACACCAGGGAAGTCCTAATTGTAATTACACTATTTCGTAATGTTGGTTTAAAGGTCTTTGTCTGCTAATGTCAATATGTGAATCACATATTATTTTGTTTATAGGGTCTGTTTTCTCTTTGGGTTTTTGTTTTGGGGTTTTGATTATTTTAACATGCCTCATTATTTTTTACTGGATACTGAAGATTTTAAATGATGCTTGTTTAGGCTCTGAACAATATTTTCATTCTCTAAGAATGAAGAGAAGTCTTCTTTTCATAGGCAAATAGAGTACTTGCATGTCATCTTGATCCTGGTAAGACTTAGTTTTAACTTTTTGTTAGTCTTTGACTATTTTAACCCCATCACCTTAGTTCTGGTCCTCATCTCTCAGGTGTGATCCTTAGCCTCAGGATGGGACATTTCCGAATCTCAGCTACAGCCTGCATGTGTTTCCCAAAGCCCTTCCACTTCGGCAGAAACTCTGGCCTCCGTTTCTCCAGAACTATGCGGGTGTTGAAATCTCTGCCCAGCTTTTAGTTTCCCTGCTACTATTTTCTGCTGGGTTTCTTCAAATCTCACCCTGAACATATACAGCTTTGGAGGTGGCCAACAATTTGAATGTTTCTCTGTCAACTTAGCCCAGAAAGAATACCATTTTATGTTTGCAGTCTCTCCCTCATTTTGACATTGCCTTCATGGGAAAAACCAAGTGAATGTGGGTTTCACTTTGGAATCTTTGTTTCTCCCAAGGGATATAGCCATTAATCTCCATTCTTGAGTGTATTGGTTGCCCTCAAAACATTTACACAGTTGCTTGCATGTGTGTATTTGTGTGTGTATGTGTTTACTCCAGCTATTACAGTTTTTTTCATGGAGAAGACAGGCACTCAGTTATCAGTTGCCACTATGACTGATACAATTGTAAAACTCAGCAGCTTACAACAATAATTCATTTTTCTGTGGGTTGAGCAGGCTCAGCCGGGGAGCCTGCAACTACCGTCAGGTGGTATCTAAGGCTGGGGTCATCTGAAGCCCTGATTGGACTTGACATAGAATATGACTTATTCATTCTTAAGTCTCTTCCTTCAGTGTTCCAAGGCCTCTTTCATTTTCCATATATTGTCTCATAATCCATGGTTTAGGCTTCTAACAGCATGGTCTGAGGACAGTAATGCTTTTTACCGTGTGACTCACTGCTAAGAGCCAGGAAGCACAAATGTCCAGGTTTGATGAGAAATACGTCTGTAAACAACACAGCATAATTTCTACTGCACTCCGTCAGTCAAATCAGTCACAGAGACCACCCAAATTCAAGGCTGGAGAAATAGACTCCGCCTCTCAAGGTGAGACTGGCAAGGTCATATTAGAGAAGAGCATGTGGAATGAGAGAGTGTTGTAGCCATCTTTGGAAAATACAGATTGCCACAGAGTTTGAAATCAAAAGTCCCAATCAAAACTGGCTTAAGATGATAGAGAAAATCTGAATAATCGTTCTTAAAAGAAAACATTAAGAACAGATTCCCAGCAGTTGAATTCCACCAAACGTGTAATGGATACATTCCAAATCATCACAAACACTTTCAAATCATAAAAATAAGAGAAACTTTTCTAACTATTTATATGAATACAGCACAATCTTAATCCCCAAACTAGACAAAGACCCAGTAGAGACAAACACTACTGGTCAACATTATTCATGGATAGAGATATAAATATCCTCACAAAACATCAGCAAACCCAACTTGTGTTGGCTGAGGTTCTCTGAACAGCCAAAGATGGAATTAGGTGTACAAGAGATTTATTCTGATGGACAAATAGGAAGACATAGGAAGAGATACGTGAGCTTTTAGGTTGCAATACAGGCATGACAGTGGTGAAAGGAGAGAGAAGGATGGAATAGTAGGGGCAGTCTCAGATGCAGTGCAGATTTAAGAAAGTATTAGGAGATCCTAGCGAAGGTCCACAAGTCAGTCGGGGCTGCTTAGAGGAGTCCCTGTCCCACAGGAATGGATCAGTGCTAGTATCTTTACCGTGTTCAGTCACTGGTTTGGGAGCAGCCCACGGGAAGTGTGTCCTTGACTCAAATGTGGTGGTGAATCCAGAGGGATGATAGTGGGGCTATCAATTTCGTTCCTTGAACCAGGAAATGGAAGTGATGTGTTTTCCTTGTTATTCAGTCGCTAAGTCATGTCTGACTCTTTGCCACCCCATGAGACTGCAGCATACCAGTCTCCTCTGTCCTCCACTATCTCCTGAAGTTTGCTCAAATTATTCTCCATTGAGTCAGTGATGCTATTTTATACAAATCAGACAATATATTCTAAAAACATATTTATGTATTCTAAACCTATAAAAAATAATAAATGTTGAATACAGTTCAGGGATATGAGATTATTTTAATATTAAAAATTGATTAACATAATTTAACATTTTAACATATTAAAGGAGAAAAATCATATGATCCACTTAATAGATTTTTTAAAATCCATAAAGGTCAACCTCTAATTATAAAAACTTTTACAAAAATAAGAATGTACAGGCTGTTTCTTAACTCAATGCTATACTATGCTAAGTCACTTCAGTCGTGTCCGACTCTGTGCGACCCCATAGACAGCAGCCCACCAGGCTCCCCCATCCCTGGGATTCTCCAGGCAAGAATACTGGAGTGGGTTGCCATTTCCTTCTCCAATGCATGAAAGTGAAAAGTGAGAGTGAAGTCGCTCAGTGGTATCCGACTCTTTGCGACCCCATGGACTGCAGCCTACCAGGCTCCTCCGTCCATAGGATTTTCCAGGCAAGAGTACTGGAGTGGGGTGCCATTGCCTTCTCCGTCTTAACTCAATATGAGATAGCTATTAGAAACCAAGAGTAAACATAAAAAACGATGGTGAAATAATTACTATTCTTTTTAAGATCAAGAAAAACAAAGATACCTCTATCCCTGCGCCTATCCAATACTGTACTAGGGAAAAGGAGAGACATAGTAATAGAAAAAGAAACTGTCATTAATTGCAAACAATATCATTGCTTATTTAGAAAACTCCAAACTATTTACAGACAAATTATGTGCAAAGCAAAGCAATGGGCTGAGAAGAAATAAGATTCTCTCTGAGGTAAGATAAACACTGCATTAGAAAGATATGTCTTACCAGATGGGGTATAGTAAAACATGATGGTGTAGTACCACTGTAAAGATGGACATCAAGAGAATATAATGGAGTATCCCAAATAAACCCATGGCTCTCATCCTCTCCTTCCCCCCCATGAGATCCATGGGTTCATTTGGGATACTCCATTATGTTCTCTTGATGTCTGTCTCTACTAGGATTGACATGTATACACTGTGTGTGTGCGTGTGCATGCTCAGTCATGTCCGACTCTTTGCAACCCTATGGACTGCAGCCCACCAGGCTCCTCTGTCCATGGGACTCTCCAGGCAAGAATACTGAAGTGTGTTGCCCTGCTCTTCTCCAGGAGATCTTCCCAACTCTGGGATTGAACCCGTGTCTCGTATGCCTCCTGCATTGGCAGGCAGTTCTTTACCACTAGCACCATCAGCTGATTCACACTGTTGTACAGCAGAAACCAATGTAATATTGTAAAGTAATTAGACTCCAATTTTAAAAATAACATGGATCTCAGTTCGGGCTGGTATAACAAAATATCATAAACTGAGGGTCTTAACAAACATTTATGTCACAGTTCTGGAGGCTGAGAAGTTCGAGATCAAGAATTGGTTCTGGTGAGAGCACACTTCCTGGTTTGCAGATGACCATCTTTTTCCTGAATCTTCATATGGCAGAGAGAGAGGGAAAGAGAAAAAGGGAGGGCGGGAGAGAGGAGAGAAGGAAATTGGGAGCTATTTCTCTGTTCTCTTCATACAAGGGTACTAGTTCCATTGTTAGGATCCCATTGTTATGACCTCATCTAACCCTAATTACTTCCAAAGGCCCCTCCAAATACTTGACATTGCGGTTTAGGGGTTTCAGATTTTGAGGAGACATAAACATTCAATTCATAACAAGTGCATGGAAATTTGCTTTATGACAGAGTGAGCATTGTTCTAACATACATTTATTGGAAAATCATCTTGAAAAGGACCCTTAAAGGGGAGATGTACCACTGTATATCCAAAGCTTTTTCCCAAGCCTTTCTGTAATGAGACCCAATCTTTGTCTTTCAGTCACAGTCTTCTTGAACTTGAAGCAATGTATACTTGAGGAAAAGAGAGGATAACTGGATGGTTTTAAGTATTCTTGCCTGGAAAATCCCATGGGTGGAGGAGTCTGGTAGGCTGCAGTCCATGGGGTCACTAAGAGTCGGATACAACTCAGCAACTTCACTTTCACTTTTCACTTTCATGCATTGGAGAAGGAAGTGGCAACCCACTCCAGTATTCTTGCCTGGAGAATCCCAGGGATGGGGGAGCCTGGTGGGCTGCTGTCTATGGGGTTGCACAGAGTCGGACACGACTGAGGTGACTTAGCAGTAGCATGATTTATCAAAGATTTGACACTTCACAAATTCCATATCTAATAGTTCACTATCTATAAACAAAATTTATTTTTTAAATTGGGATACAGTTGGTTTACAATGCTGTGTGTTTCAGGTATACAGCAAAGTGATTCAGTTATACATATAACCCAGGGGTTGAATCCAGGTCTCCCACATTGCAGGTGGATTCTTTACCAGCTGAGCCACCAGGGAAGCCCGTTATACATACACATGTATCCATTCTTTTTCAGATTCTTTTCCCATTTAGGTTATTACAGAGTATTGGGTAGAGTTCCCTGCAGTAGGTCCCTGTCGATTATTTATTTTATATACAGTAATGTGTATATATTACTCCCAATCTCCTTGTTTATCCACCTTCACTTTTCCCCTTTCATAACCATAAGCTTGCTTTTGAAATCTGTGAGTCTGTTTTGTAAGCAAGTTCATTTGTATTATTTTTTTTAGATTCAGCATATACGTGATACCATATGATATCTTTCTCTGACACTCTTCACTTAGTATGATAATCTCTAGGGCCATCTATGTTGCTGCAAATGGCATTGTTTCATTCTTTTTATGGCTGAGTAATATTCCACTTTATACATGTATGGCATCTATTTTATTCATTCCTCTGTCAATGGACATTTAGGTTGCTTCTATGACATGGCTATTGTAAATAGTGCTGCTGTGAACACTGGGGTGCATGCATCTTTTGAATGAAATGAATTTTATAATATATAGTCTAAAGAAAACTCTAGGAAGCCTGTATTATGCTTGAGAATCTCAAAAGTCTTTCTCTTCCCATTTATTGCCTGTTTTGCCCCAGCACAACAAATTCCATCTTTCAATTCCAATTAAATATGGATAATATTTAATTACCCTGCATTATATATGCTGCTGCTGCTGCTAAGATGCTTCAGTCATGTCCGACTCTGTGCAACCCCATAGACAGCAGCCCACCAGGCTCCACCATCCCTGGGATTCTCCAGGCAAGAACACTGGAGTGGGTTGCCATTTCCTTCTTCAATGCATGAAAGTGAAAAGTGAAAGTGAAGTTGCTCAGTCGGGATCAATCTCAGTGAATCTGTGAAGGGCTTCTCTCAGTCTATCTAGGAATTTACCAGGAGCTTCCTTCTCCTCCTGTTCTATGTTTGCCAATTTGCCATAGTTTAAAGGCTTAGCATGCACCTGCCTGAGTCCTTCAAGAATACATCTGACAAAATGACTCTGATCCCATCTTCCTTTAGCTGTGTTGTAGTCCCAGTCTGGTTCTGTAATTGGGACCGCCTGATTCTCAGTGGGGAGGGCGGCTATCTCATTCTCCCTCTTCCCTACTGATTCATTACCAAGCCATTCATCTCCATTAGCAACCACTTTTCCCAAAACTCGACTGAGTCAGGAGTCAGCGTTTGTCCCAAGATACACATCACATCCTTCCAAGTAAGGTCATAAAGCAAAGTAACACCTTTAAAAGCTCTAATATATTTTTCTGGGTCCTCTAAATAGTCTCCCAGATCCTCCTTGATTCTTTGTATTTCTTGATAAGAAAAAGGCTTATTAACTCTTATAGACTGATTATTTCTTCCGGTGGGTTCAGAGAGACTGAGGAACAGCCACACAAGCATTATATATGGACAATATTTAATATCCTGATAATATTTAATTATCCATATTCCAATTAAATATGGATAATTTAAAATTATTGTGCTGCAGTCCATGGGGTCACAAAGAGTCAGACATGACTTTGACTGTGTGGATCACAACAAACTGGAAAATTCTTCAAGAGATGGGAATACCAGACCACCTTATCTGCCTCCTGAGAAATCTATATGCAGGTAAGAAGCAACAGATAGAACCAGACATGGAACAACAGACTGGCTCCAAATCGGGAAAGGAGCATGTCAAGGCTATATATTGTCACCCTGCTTATTTAACTTATATGCAGAGTACATCATGCCAAATGCCGGGCTGGATGAAGCACAAGCTGGAATCAAGATTGCTGGGAGAAACATCAACAACCTCAGATATGCCGATGATAACACCCTTATGGCAGAAAGTGAAGAGGAACTAAAGAGCCTCTCGATGAAAGTGAAAGAGGAGAGTGAAAAAGTTGGCTTAAACCTCAACATCCAGAAAACGAAGATTATGGCATCTGGTCCCATCACTTCATGCCAAATAAATGGGGAAACAATGGAAGCAGCGAGAGACTTTATTTGTGGCGGGGGGCGGGGGGGGGGGGGGGCCTCCAAAATCACGGCAGATGGTGACTGCAGCCATGAAATTAAAAGATGTTCGCTCCTTGGAAGAAAAGCTATGACCAACCTAGACAGCATATTAAAAAGTAGATTCATTACTTTGCCAACAAAGGTACATCTAGTCAAGGCTATGGTTTTTCCAGTGGTCAAATATGGATGCGAGGGTTGGACTATAAAGTAAGCTGAGTGCTGAAGAACTGATGCTTTTGAACTGTGGTGTCGGAGAAGAAGACTCTCGAGAGTCCCTTGGACTGCAAGGAGATCAAACCAGTCGATCTTACAGGAAATCAGTCCTGAATATTCATTGGAAGGACTGATGCTGGAGCTGAAACTCCAATACTTGGGCCACCTGATGCGAAAAACTGACTCACTGGAAAAAACTGAAGGCAGGAGGAGAAAGGGACCACAGAGGATAAGATGGTTGGATAGCATCACCAATTCGGTGGACATGAGTTTGAGCAAGCTCTGGGAGTTGGTGATGGACAGGGAAGCCTAGCATGCTGCAGTCCATGGGGTCACAAAGAGCTGGACACAACTGAATGACTGAATTGACTGATGTATAATACAGACCACGGGCTTCCCAGGGCACAGTGGTAAAGGACCCAGCTGTCAGTGCAGGAGACACAGAGGATGCGGCTTTGATCCCTGGGTTGAGAAGATCCCCTGGAGTAGGAAATGGCAACCTGCTCCAGTATTCTTGCCTGAGAAATTCCATGAACAGAGGAGCCTGGCAGCCTACAGTCCATGAAGCCATAAAGAGTCAGACACATCTGAGCAACTAAGGACACACATTTTAGCACATCCATGCAGTTTAGGGTTATGGGTAGAGTAAGATCATTGAACGTTCTCCTCACCACCTCCAGACAATCACTCTTTCCCTCTGGTTCTTCGGTCATAAAGTGGTTTATGGGAGAACTAAACATGGAGAGAGAGGTTGACTGCCCCCAGGTGGTAGATCGGGTGAACTGTCTATGAAACTATGCAATCAGTTCCAGGCAGAATATATTTCAAAATGTTTCTCCCTCTGGGGTTTGGCAAAAACAGGCAATTTTTTGTTCCAACAGCCACGTGCTTCAGCAAATCCCTCCTGCTGTTCTGAACAGTCACCTTTCAAGCCCACAAGTGACTGAGATCTTTTGCTTCAAACTGACAGAGCAGAGCTGAAGCAGAATGTCATCCAGGCAGTGCCATTTTTTTCTGGTCAACAATTTGACGCACTCAGACCTATGCCTGGCTTTCAGTACATTTCTTGGCCAACCATGAAGTCCTCTTGACAGTACCATGTTGATGAGATTTTATGGTATCCGATAAAATCAGCAACAAGTAAGATTTTGCAGTGGGAACAACCGTCTAAAATGGTTGATCAGAAAAAAATCTGAGGTGATCTATTCCGAAACAACTCTGTGTTAACATTATTTGGTGAATGGACTTTCTTTTAAATAATCTCTGTAAGTAAATTTTGAGTTCATAAAATTGGAGCCCACCAAAATGACACAAAGTTGAATTTCAAATACTGTGTGTGTGTGTGTGTGTGTGTGTGTGTGTGTGTGTGTGTGAGTTCTAAAAAATGTTATAAATATCTTCCTGCCAAGGATGGACTGTTGTCTTCAGGCCAAAGCTTAAGAAGATAAAGCATAGCATCCAACCAGCTGCCCAGAGGAGAGAGAAGTATGCATTTTTCAAAATAAACAACTTTTTAAATTGAAGTATGGTTGATTTACAATGTTGTGTGACTGCAAGGAGATCAAACTAGTCAATCCTAAAGTGCTTTATCCAGCACAATACATAAAACTGGGGCTGCTGCTTGGCTGAGCACGCTATAGTCTTCAGTCATTTTCCTGGATCCAGTGAGTTTCTGCAAGGCTCATACTGGAGAATTAAATGGGGATGTGATAGACACCACCACCCTAGCATTCTTTTGGTTTCAAATGGTGGCATGAATCTTTGCCATCCCTCTGAGATATGAAATTGTTTGTGACTTAATATCTTGGCTGGGAAAATGGAGAGGAGGTTATTTTCACTTGGCCTTTCCTAACCATGATAGCTGTCACTTCTCAGGCCACAGTTCAACTGCTGTGGATGTCCATTTTGATGACATACTCAGGGGCCAGGAAAATGACCAGCGGGTGAGTCTGTAGACCCAGTGGGCCCACTGTGAGCTGGACTTTATCCAGGACTCTATTTGTCTCCTGGACCCCATAATCCTTCATTCCAGCAAGGAGACCATGAAACTGCTTCGGACCTCGGTACCATTGTCAGTTCACACCCTGTGTCCAAAAGCCCTCAAAAAATCAGGTTATTCCTCTTTCTCAGAGTATAGTCACTTAAGTAAATGACTACAGGTCCTTTTAGAGGAAAGACATGGGGGTAATTTCAGGAATGATTGCTGAAGCATCTCAGGGTTCTTTCTCTAGGGCCGCAGCCACCTTAGAGTCAATGTGTTCTAGATCTGAACACTGGCTCAAATCAGAATTGAGCAAGACATCAAAACATTTTAATGGGGGATTTCCCTGGTGGTCCAGGGTTAAGACCTGTCTTCCAATGCAGGGGTGCGGGTTTGATCCCTGGTCAGGGAACTAAGTTCCCACATGCTTTGAGGCCAAAAAACCAAAATATAAAACAGAAGCAATTTTGCAACAAATTCAATAAAGATTTTAAAAACTGTCCACATCAAAAAAATCTTAAAGACATTTTAATGGGTAATCAACCACCTGCCTTTTCTTCCTCCACTGCTGCCTTCTTTGGGTTGGAGAAATTAAGAAGCATCTTTGTTGAGTAACTGTCTGTTTTGCCCATAAGAAAGCCAGGGTCTATTAACCATCTCCCCCATTTCCTGTGGGTCAAGTCTCTTTAGTTTCCCTTCCAACCTTGCCAGCCATGATGGTAACTGTGGCTTAATAGCTACTAATGGTTACAGGACCCTTCATGCCCCCATCCTTAGGTCTGTTAACAAACCTAGCTCTTGAGTCTGCCTCATGGAGCCCTGGCTTGCAAATTTCATCTTACCACCTGTTTTCTCTGACCACTCCTGGTCTCAACTTTGTCTGTTCAGGTCTTCCAAGGAGTAGAAGCCAAAAAAGGAATGGATATGCAAAAGATTTATTGGATGAAATACCTATGAAGGACACAAGGAGCTAGAGAAGTAGGGAGGGAGAAACTTCAAACTACAAAGCAGCTCTGACATCTGTAAAAGGAGAAAGAGAAGGAAGAACTGAGTAAGAAGAGCCTTTGATTACAGTGCTGCTCTAAGAAAAGTTTTGGCCAGACCCATGAGGAGTCTTGAGCAAAAGTTATCTCTTAGAGAAATACTGCATCCAACAAATGGCCCTATTCCAGCACCCGTTATGCTCAGTCATTGTCTGGGAATGGCCTAAAGGTAGCACTGACTGAAAATGAATGGAGACTCCAAAGTAGACCTCAAAAAGTAACAGATGTAGACAATCATCTATGTTCCACAGTAGGTTTTCTTGAAGGGGGTTTTGAACCATCATGGTCACCTCACCAAGGACCACACAATAATTCTCATTAAAGAATATTTCCTTGGATGCCACCTAACGTGCAAAGATGCTCTAACCCTCCGAAGAGAAGAAACTATCACGTTATTAGAGCAGTGTCTGCCCCTCTTTCATTCTCTTCCTTTTCAGACTGTGTCCTGGTTTTGTATGCATGTGAGTTAGAAATCCATTACTTACTTATCCACCTTTTTGTTGCTGTTGTTTTGCGGGGGTGGAGGGGAGCCACCCTGCATGGCATGTGGGATCTTCAGTTCCCTGACCAGGGATCAAACTCGAGCCCCCGGCAATTGAAGCACTGAGTCCTAGCCACTGGACTGTCAGGGAAGGCCACAGGAATTATTGCTGAAGCATCTTTCTCTAGGGTTCTTAAGGCCATTAAGAAACTTAATGGCCTCTCTTTAGCTTCATGAAGGCCCTGCTAAAGTTTGTAAATGATCATTTTCCTTTAAGATCACTTCCTTGAAGAGACTTTCTTCTTCACTTTCTGTTCCTTTTCCTTATTTTCTCCACTACACTTTTTACTGTCTATAATGTTATTATATATTTGTGCATTTGTTGATCCATTTTCTGTGTCCCCTGTGCTGTGGTTAGTCACTCAGTCATGTCCAACTCTTTGTGACCCTATGGACCATAGCCCACCAGGCTCCTCAGTCCATGGGGATTCTCCAGGCAAGAATACTGGAGTGGGTTGTCATGCCCTCCCCCAGGGGCTCTTCCCCACCCAGGGACTGAACCCAGCTCCCTCGCATTGCAGGTAGATTCTTAACCATCTGAGCCACCAGGGAATAATGTTATCGTATATTTGTGTGCTTGTTGATCCGTTTTCTCCATCCCCTATTTGAACGTAAATTCCATGGCAGACGGGATCCCTTTTTCCTTGATCACTACCATATGTTTAGTACTCAGCACACACTTGCCTGACACACAGTATGTGTTTAATATATGATGATTAAATGAGTATATCAAATCTTAGGCAGGTCAACTATCCCAGAAATCTCTAAAACTAATCCCTAGAGTAGGGGGTGAAGACAGAGCAAAGATGTTTTTCTAGTTGGATTTTGGAGATCTCACAATAATCCTATAAACTAGGCTTATCATCCCCATTTTGCAGATGAGTAAACTGAGGTTTATACAAAAGTTAAGTAATACAAAACCATCCAGCCAGTAAATTATAAAGCTGGGATTTGAATCCATATCCAAAGCGTATGCTCTCAGATGGCAGCCTGGACGGGAGGGGAGTTTGGGGGAGAATGGATACATGTGTTATCTATGGCTGAGTCCCTTTGCTGCCACCTGAAATTATCACAACATTGTTAATTGACTATATTCCAATAAAAAATAAAATGCTAAAACGACAAAAAACAAAGTGTGTGCTCTCAACCACTATTGAATACTAAGTACAACAACAAAACCCCAAAACCTAGCTTATAAATACATGAGTTCTGAAAAATACTAAACTAGCTCCATTTCCAAACTTCTTTAAGAGAGTAACTCTCACCATCCTTCTATATAATTGCTGTATAGATCAGACATCATGAAGTAATCCTGCTGCTGCTGCTGCTGCTAAGTCACTTCAATGGTGTCCGACTCTGGGTGACCCCATAGACGGCAACCTACCAGGCTCCTCCGTCCCTGGGATTCTCCAGGCAAGAACACTGGAGTGGGTTGCCATTTCCTTCTCCAATGCGTGAAAGTGAAAAGTGAAAGTGAAGTCTCTCAGTCGCTCAGTCCTGTCCGACTCTTAGCGACCCCATGGACTGCAGCCCACCAGGCTCCTCCGCCCATGGCGTTATCCAGGCAAGAGTACTGGAGTAGGGTGCCATTGCCTTCTCCAGAAGTAACCCTAAAGTGCCTCAAAATTTGCCAGCTAACAGCTGATCATGTCCTCTTTTGCACTGTGAACTAAAATGCTTGCTAATTAGGCTTCTGAAGGGCTTAAATGTTCCACACAGAATATGGGAAATCCAGAGAACCATTAAGTCCTTACCTGGTGCCAAACTGAATGCTATAGTGTATTTTCCTGGTATTTTAACCTGTCTAGCACCTAATGACTCAGAAAGTGTTACTCTTATTTAATCCCTCTCAGGATTTCTTTTTTTCTTACCAAGAAGCTACTAATAACCTCCCTTGTTAGCGAAGTTAGTGTCTTCAGATACCTGTCAAATGATTTTCTGTGGCTAATCTAAAGCAAAAGTAAAAAAAGGAGCCAAGTCATTTTGGAAAGCAGACAAGAAAAAGCCCTCAGCGGGAAGTGTTTAATTGTTAGTAGCACACCTCCTGCTGGCAGGAGAAGGAGAAGCCACACAACGCAAACACCACAACTAAAATCAAATGCACATCTACTTAAATTCCAGCCTTCTGTTCACCTGGTAAATTATTCAGCCTTCTTACACATTTAATAAAGTTCTGAAACAGGTCCCAGAAAACATCTGCATATAAAATATAATTTGAGAAATAAATAAAACCTTGGTAGGAGGCAACGGTCTTACCTGAGGTAACTCTGATGAAAGTACTTAGAGTGAGCTGTCTGTCCTGCTGATTTCTGAGTCACTTTTTTTTAAGGGGCAGTTCCTTTTGGCTTGGCATTGAACATGACAGTAGCTGATTAATTCCTGGAGAGTAGGGTGGGTTTGATTGACAAGCCAGAAGCTTGATGAAATCTGGCTTTAGTATCCGCAAATGTTTTTTCCCAACCTCGGCACAGGAAGATCTCCTTGGGATAAAATCCTTTATTTGAATTTTTTCCATAAAAAAGACGTGTGTGTGTGTGTGTGTGTGTGTGTGTGTGTGTGTAAGAGAAAGAGACAGAAAGACAGAGACAGAGAAAACTGCTTCTGGGTCATTAACACCTTTGAAGATATCAGGCTAAGAAGATTGCTGTGAGTGAAAATGTAAAAACAAACAAGCAAACAAACAACAATAACAAAACTCATTCATTCAAGACAAAATTGATGACAGAGTGGTAAGGCAAAAACCCAAATGGCCATTGTGGTGTCCAAAGAAATACTGACATCTACTGGTAGGTCTAGAAATCACAGGGCTTGTCCAAGGGCCACATTGAGCTATATGGAAATGCAGGGATGGATACATATCCACTGGACACAGAACTATTTAAGTAAAAGATGAATTTATTATGACCATTAAAACCATTTCTGAATTTTCCTATTATTTATTATAGTCCTTTTATCTGCCAGATAGATAGAACCCCTATACTTGAAACATTAAGGAAGAGAGCAGCACAGTCAAGGCAAGTGTAAAATGAACCGAATTCCTTTCTATCTTTTTATGACCTGAAAACATGCCTTTTCAAACAGTACTTCAAAAAGTAGCAAGAACAACGGAAATTGCTCAGCTGGCAGATATACCTGTGTTCAAATCCAAGGTACCTCCATTTGGCTTTTTAGTTTCTATGAAGTTACTTAATCTCTCTGAATCTCAATCTTCCCAGATAAAAAGAGGATTAAGAACACCTGCCTGGGATGACAATGAGAGGCAGTGGACGCAAAATGCCTTGCTCACAGTAAATACCCAATAATGGACTTGCTTTCATGTTAAGAACAGGAAACTTTCTAGGGCTATTTGGTTCTTGATTGACCAAGCTACAATTTGGGAGAGTGCTTCTCAAACTTTAACTGGCATAAAAATTGTCAGGAAATCTTGTTGAAATGAAGGTTCTGATTCAATCGATTAGAAGCACGGCTTGGGATACTGAATTTGTAGCCAGCTCCCAGGTGATGCTACTGCTGGTCCAGGGCTATACTGAGTAGCGAGGATCTGTGGGGTCTACCGCCCTCTGGTGGTCAGGAGTTTTGAGATGGCCTCTATCGATTGCCTTCCTCTGCAAGCAAAGCTCTTTTTTTTAATTGAAGTATAGGGACTTCCCTAGCTGTCCAGTGGTTGAGAATCACCTTCCAGTGCAAGGGGTGAGAGTTCGATCCCTGATCGGGAAGATAGGATCCCACATGCCTTGCCGCCAAAAAACAAACACATACAAAAATCTCAGAAATTATATTGTAACAAATTCAATAAAGACTTTGAAAATGGTCCACATAAAAAAAAAAAAAACCTAAAAGAAAAATTGAAGTATAGTTGATTTACAATAATTTCAGGTATACAGCAAAGTGATTCAGTATTTCTGCAGATTATATTCCATTACAGGCTATTACAAGATAATGGGTATAATTCCCTGTGCTATACAGTATGTCCTTATTGCTTATCTATTTCATATGGAGTAATTTGTATCCATTAATCCCATATCCTTGATTTGTCCCTCCCCTCTTCCTCTTTTCTTTGGTAATCATAAGTTTGTTTTCTATGTCAGTGGGTCTATTTCTGTTTTAAATATACATTCAGTTGTACTGTTTTTTAGGTTCCACATATAAGTGACATCATATGATAGATAATTGTCTTTCTCTGACATTGCACTATGTATTCTCTAAGTTCATCTGCACTGCACTCTTTTTATGGCAGAGTAATATTCTATTGTATAAATACATCACATCTTCTTAATCTAATCATCTGTTGATGGGCACTTGGGTTGTTTCTGTGTCTTGGATATTGTAAATAATGCTGCTATGAACGCTGGGGTGCATGTATCTCTTTAAATTAGTGTTCTCGTTTTTTTCTGGATATATACTCAGGAGTAGATTTGCTGGATCTTATGGTAGCTCTGTTTTCAGTTTTTCAAGCAACCTTCATACTATTTTCCATAGGGACTGCACCAGTTTACATTCCCACCAACAGTGTATGAGGGTTCCCTTTCTCCATATCCTCTCCAATATTTATTTGTGTTCTTCTTGATGACAGCTGTTCTGACCAGTGTGAGGTGATAGCCCACTGTTGTTCTGATCTGCATTTCTCTAGTAATGAGCGATGGTGAGCATCTTTTCATGGGCCTGTTACCCATCTGTATGTCTCCTTCAGAAAAATGTCTATTCAAGTCATCTGCCCATTTTTTGATTGGGTTGTTTTTTTATTGAGTTGTATGAGCTGTTTATATATCTTGGATGTTAACCCCGGTCGGTTGCATCATTTACAAATATTTTCTCCCATTCTGTAGGTTTGTCCTTTTGTTTTGTTGGTGGTTTCCTTTGCTGTGCCAAATCTCTTTAGTTTAGTTGAACCCAATTTGTTTATTTTTGCTTTTATTTCTTTTGCCTTAGGAGACCAGTCCAAGAAAATATTGCTACAATTTATGTCAAAGACTGTTCTGCCTATGTTCTCTTTGAGGAGTTTTATTGTTTTAGGTCTTATATTTAGGCCTTTAAACTATTTTCAGTTTATTTTCCTGTATGGTGTGAGAAAATTTTTTAGATAAGGGTAAATATCTCTGAAAAATTCATTCTTTCCAATACGTGGACAAAGAGTGCACAAAAATGTTCCAAATGAAGATGAATTTGGCTGATGTAGAAAAACTGAAAACTTCATTCTCACACCTTTCTAGTTTATGGATTTCACTTCTCATAAGAGAGACGAGGCATTTGATTCTGATCAAATTAACCCCATAAGAGAGGTCTGACAAATTAAAGCCCAGCAGTTAATTTGTTCTGTTGTAATTCTGGGTTTCTGCAGAACCTGGCCACAGCGAGTGATTCAGATTGTGGGCCTTGGAGTCACAGGGGAGTTGGCATCCTGACATCACCATCTGCAAGGTCTTGATCAAGTTCCTACACTTGTCTAAGCCCTAGTTTTCTCAGAGTATACTACAAAAGTTAAATGTTATAATACAGATAAAGACTTAGCATATATACTGCTTGAAAAATGATAGTGTTATTATTGTTTTCATGACAAAATAGCACAGCTGTCATTTCTCTTTGTTTTATAATTATAGTGCTGCCACTTTGGAGAAAGAATAGGCAATGGGATACCACAGAATGAGGTTTTGGAGAAAGCAAGATTTCGGTTTAAAAATCTCGGTTCTACCTCCAGCTGGGATAACTTCCAGCACCATTATATAACATCCCTGGGTATCAGGGTCCAACTGAACAACAAGGAAATTACAGCTTATACTTGGGGGGTCTGAGGATTAGAGATGTTAGTTGAGCTGACACAAAATAAAAAGCCCTTAAAATTATTCATTACTACTGTCAATGGTAAAAACACTGTATTCTGAATCAGAAGACTTGGGTTTTAGAACTCATTTTTCTGACTTCTCTACCTCCATACACAGCATTTTAAGCAAATCAAATAATATCCTTGGGCCAGTAAATTATAAATGGAGGCAGGAATTATGGCTCTATCTGTTGGTCACAGGGTAACTGTGTGAGGCAGGCTTTCAAAAATTATTATTATAACCAGCTAATTAACCTAACCAATTAAACTTCATTTTAGTCACATGCCATTTTTTAAAGTATACAGCATGTTTTCCTAAGTGTTATCACAATTATTTTGTACAGCAATGTCGTAAGGATGGCTATATTTGCACTTTTCACGGACAGAGGAACGGAGGGTCAGAAAGATTAAGTAACTTGTTTAAGACTGTGGAGTCGGCAGAATAAATAAACTCAGGTGTCCTGACTCTGAAATTCTATTAATAGTAGAGATTCATGAGGCAACAGGTACTATTCAAGTGAGCTCATGAAAAGGTTTCATGTTTTCACCACTAAGATAGCAACCTAACACTGGATGGTTGTGGCCTGGTCGCCATGACCAATTGATAAAGGCATTGTTGGTGGCCTCGAATGACATGGCTTCAACTTCAACTGCTACTTCCTGGAAAGTGATGGTGGGCAAGTCACCTTCTGTCAGAAGTTCACTTGAACTGTAAAAGGAAGACGCTGAACTGGATAATATCTAAGCTTTTCTTTTATTTCTAATTGGTCATAGGGTAGCAGCCACTGCCAGAGGAATGGAGATAAGACGAAATGTGAGCATATATTATAGTCGCCATTGTAGATCAGCTTGTCCTTAAATTCGGGGGACACATGCCATCCAAAGGGTCGTCCAACAGCCACACTACCCTTCTACTAGCACACTTTTTCTTAAATTTTATTTTTATTTTTTGGCTGTGCCATGTGGCATGTGGGATCTTAGTTCCCTGATCAGGGATAGAAACGCTGCAGTGAAAGGATGCAGCCTTAACCACTGGACCACCAAGTAAGTTCCTATCCTCCCTTTTAGGAAACCTCCCATAGTATGGAAATCTTTCTCCTGAAGCCTACAGGACCAGGCGTTTCCCCTGTCTATAGCAAAGCAGTCAGGGAACCAAGACTCTCCTTGACTGTCAGGATCTCAGTGGCCAGACTTCATAGCCATGGCCTCATCACTGATCAGTCAGTTCAGTTCAGTTGCTCAGTCATGTCCAAGACCCCAGTGTGACCTGTTGTATGGTTCTTACTGCCTAGCTTTCCCACGCTTCTGTGCTTCTTGGCTATTTTCCAAGCTGGTCCTCCAGCTCTGCTCTCATCCCAGTAAGTTCCCTTTAGGTTGAAGACAATCAGACTTAAATTCTGCTGCTTACCACTAACTGCAGGAGAGATTAATATCCTTTTTGCATTTTTTTCTTTGCTAAAGCCACTGCCAAGATTCTTGTGATGAGCTGAGCAAACACAATTCACACCAATGTTCCTAACTGTGCAATATACAAGAGGAACCATGCAGAAAATGCTAAAGAATTAAAAAGTAGTTATCTTTTCTTTAAAATTTTTAATTCGAATGCCACTGCACCTTCTGTGAATCAAGCATTCACATCCTTCTAAAAATATACTGCCGCACTAATAAACAAAAATCTGCTCGATAAGTCGATGGACTTGACTGGCACCTTATAAGATAGTGAGCATAGCTGAAGAGTGCTATGTGCTTTGTAAATTTAAAACTGCATTCCCTAAATGTCAAGTGTTTATTACCTGGAAAAAAGAAAGGGAAAACAACTCTACGTTTGAAACATGTTTTGCAGTTTCCTTGATGAGACATTTTAAGGACCATTGGTTGTCTAAATAGAAATTGTATTTTAGAGAAAGGAAGACTATGAAAGATTGTTCTCTAGTTTAAGATTATACCTTGTACCTTGCAATAAAGCTGTAAACTCAAGCAGGCATGCTGTGCTGTTTCCACCCCCCCCCCCCCCCCACCTGCTTGTTCTCCCCCTTCAAGCCTTGTTCTTCACTTTGAAGACAAAGGTGTATGAAAATATTTAGCACACAGCCAGCCTCAGTAAGGTCTTTTTTTTCCCAGTGAGATCTTACTAGATATGGTTTCCTTACTGCTCCTCTTTTCCTTAACAAGGAACGGCAATGCTATGACTGTTATCTGAGAGATAAAAGAAAGTTCACCTTTAAATTTCATGGACTCTGAATTTCATGAATTTGATGTATCATATACTGTGGTTCCTAGAAATGGAATTTATCAGAAGGAATGATCATTTTGAAAAGAAATTCTCAAGATTTTCAAAACGGATAATAAGATTTTAACAAAAAAGGTTAGTTTTCTATCTCTAGCAAACTAGCCAGATTTTTTACTTCATCTGATTTCTTTTCCATTCTTTCTGCTTTAATAGAGGACTCTAGGGGGTATAAATATCTAACTATCTAGGGGTCAGCTTCAGAGCTTTCAGGCCTCAAAGAAGTTCAGTTGGTGTCTCACAGGATGGTTTATGACACGAACTATTCAAAGAACCCTTTCCTTGAATGGTTCTTTCATTTTTACTTGTGTTCTGCAGAGTCTGAAGCATAGCCAGGTTCAGAGCTGCTGTTTCCTAGAAATTGATGTCAAGATATTAACTCTGAGATGAGCTTTCCACAAGTTAAAAATACCAAGGAGAACCATTTCCCATGGATGGATCTTTGTAATAAAGACACTTCTAGATAAGTAAACAATCCTTGTAGAAAAAGAAAGCTGTTTGAACTGGCTTCCCTTGACCTTGCTTTTGTAGACTGCAGAGTTGATTTCAGAACAATTACCTCTCTCTCAATCTTTAAAATTTTTCCTATGTCTGTGCCTGCCACTAGGAGCTGGAGAATCTTAGATGAATCACCAATCAGTCAACGATTATTACACAGCTCTATGTGAGGAACAGCAGAGTAGGGCAGGAAATTTACAATGGTGATACATCTTTTTGAAAACTGTACAGTTCACCATTACTGGCAAAGTGTGCATGTATCACAACAATTAAGGTGGTACCTCTTAAGACAAGAGACAATCTAGTGGCAGGAGACAGAGTCCCTTTAATGGGACCACCCAGCACAAAAGGGCATGGCATGATGACACCAGCAGGCTACCTTCCTAAACAGGAAATGGTTCACCACTCCACCAGGAGAAATGCAGACTCTTGAAGCAGAAGAATGGAAATCAGACAAGTGGTGAAGAGACTCAGTCTCCAATGGTAAACCAGGTTCTAGTGGTTTCATTAGCTATGGAGCCCTATACTAAGGTCACAGGTACCAAGGCCGCAGATGTGGAGTCCTGCACCAAGGTCATGCCTGGAACTGAGTCCCAGAGCAACCACTGCCATGAGCCCTCTGATCTATACTGGCCAGCTCCCTGACCCCATGTTAGGTAAGAAAACCCACCCTATTGCCCTACAGCACCCTGACCAATCACCTAATGCCACCCTTTCAGCAGGAATTTTGTTTGAGGTTATAAAAATTGGCTAGTAACCCACAAAAGGGTCAGCTCTCCCCCAGGCTGGTCTGCTGTTCTAACAATGTCTCCAGCTCTAATAAACTCTGTTCTCCTCTCTTTCTGCCTCATGCCTGGAAATTCTTTTCCAACCCGCGCACAGACCACGACATTGGCTTTGTGCCTGGTTTGCTAATGTGGCCGTTTCAATACAGCAAATCATGTCCTATACTTCTATATCAAACTCATCTCTCAGGTAGCTTGTTGGCTCTCCTCCGGACAGTTTTTCTGTGGTTTAAAGAATTTAGGATCTTTTGGAGGACCTCTAGGATGAAGACTTCTGGTTGTTGGATTACGAGGAATGATGAAACAGAACCCTCTTGTATGAGACAGCAGTGCTCCTTTGGAGAAAAGGCTACTAGAAAGCTAACGCTTTAGACCCAAGTCAACAGTGATTAACACCAATGATATTGCAGGCAATTTCTAGTAGACATCTTAAACACTCAACACTGATCCTGGTTCCACCATCTATTATCTGTGGGGTTATTGTGGAGGACACCGAACCTCACCAAGGGGCAGTTTTCCCTTCTGCAAGACAGGAAAAAGCACCCCAGTGGGCTGACTAAGGTGATAATGTATTTTTATAGCTTTACTTTTCTTTTTTAAAAATTAATTTATTTTAATTGGAGGCTAATTACTTTACAATATTGTAGTGGTTTTGCCATACATTGACATGAATAGCTTTACTTTTCAAATTAACCAATTAATTAATTTTTGGCTGTGCTGGGTCTTCACTGCTGTGCACAGGCTTTCTCCAGTTGTGGCAAGCAGGGCCTCCTCTTTGTTGAGGGGCATGGGCTTCTAATTGCGGTGGCTTCTCTTATGGAGCACAGGCTCTAGGCCCATGGACTCAGTAGTTGTCACTGCTGGTGACAACTCAGTAGTGGTGCATGGGCTTAGCTGCCCCAAGGCATGTGAAATCTTTCCAGACCAGGGATCAAACCCATGTTCACTGCATTGGCAGGTGGATTCTCAACCACTGACTACAGGGAATCCTGGAGGTGATATATATTAATACATAAAATAACCAAAAGAGCAACATTCCACACCCCATTAATGTCTTATTATTATTGATGATCAGTAAATCAGAAAGAAAAGACTAATTTATGACCCCCTGAAGAGTGAAAACTCACAGAAGAAAATGAATGAGGAAGAGGGATTTAAATAATCCAGGATGGAGAGATTTGCCAGCGCAAGCAAACTTTTCTGTCCCTTTCAAGTTCCATGTGATTGTGGTACATAAAACATCCCAGAAATGAGATAAAATCCATTTAGCTGAGGTGATGGCTAGGGTCAGCAGTTCTTTCCTGTCAAATGCACACGAGAAAGCTGGATAGCCTCATTTCCAATCAGATCCCACTGCTGCTCTATTATCTGGATAATTAAAGGTATTTTATAGCAAAACACTCCTGATACAAAAAAAAAAAAAAATGAAGCAGGCATGTTTTACTATAATGGTGCTGGGCTTAAGGTATGAGTGAAAAAGAATCAATGGGCTGAGTTTTTCTTTCTTCAAGAAGAGTTCCGTTTTAACCTAAGAAATAAAAACCATTTTACCATGATACAACCTGCAGTTAGCATATCAAGAACTCCATAAAAATATTCAATATTTTGAGAACACCTTAAAGTCTACTGCATAATAAACCACACTGCCAGAAGATTAAGTCCAAATGATAGCATTATAAGGAATAAAACTGGCTCAGTCAAAACACTATTTCCTGCCTCCAAACCCTCTAATTGCTCCCTCAAACTTGAGGGCTGTTTGATTTACAAGTGAAATGAATTTCTAAATTTGGAAGAGACGATCTTCACAGCTTTTTGGACTCTCTATTTTACAAATGGAGAAAGTCCAGTTTCTTGATAGGACTCAAATCCCCACTTTATTTTGATGCTCCCCAAAGAAGCTGAATCAGAAAAACTCCAAGTAAAATAACAATGTAATCTTCTTTTATTTAGACATATAAGCATTTGGGGATTCCCTGGTAGCTCAGAAGGTAAAGTTACCTTCTGAGGTGCAGGAGACCCTGCTTCAATCGCTGGGTTGGGAAGATCCCCTGGAGAAGGGAATGGCCCTCCACTCCAGTATTCTGGCCTGGAGAATCCCGTGGACAGAGGAGCCTGGTGGGCTACAGTCCGTGGGGGTCACAAAGAGTTGGACACAACTGAGAGACTAGCACGTCACTCATAAGCGTTTTACACCTTATCATAAGAAATGAGAATTTTAATTTTGTTTTTTAAAATTCATCCTGTGTTCTCCAACTTAACATTTAAATCCTATTAGTTTTAGCAGAGGCAAACTATTATATACAAGATGGATAAACAACAAGGTCCTATTGTATAGCACAGGGAACTATATTTATTATTCTATAATAAAACACGATGGAAAATAAAAAAATAAATCCTATTAGTCTTATTTACTTTCAAATCTGAGGTCTTACCCAATGATTGGTCTAAACATGAGACAATCATTCTATATTTATCTCTATCTTTTTGTTGATTCTTGCTCCTTACAGCTGTCTGGAGCTGTAGATATGAAAGTCTCAGGATGACAGGTATCTCAAATTTGGAGGTAAACTAACACTAGATATGGCTGTGAAATAATTTTTTTGCTTCCATACACTTGGCCCTGGAACACACCATTCCTCTCACAGAACCCCAGAATGTCTATTCCTTTCAGCATGTCAAAGTTATACAGTCCATTAACATTCTTGCACTTTATTTCAGATCCTTTCAAAAGAACTTTAAAAAGGTGAAAGGTTGTCCTATTTCTCTCTTATAAAACAGACAGGATCACAATACTCCTAAAATACTAACCTTATGATAGATTCCATTTTTATATATTTGTTTCCTGTTAGAAAAGTGAAGCATAGTGATGGTTACTTGGAAGTTTGTGAAAATTATTTTTCAGGACTTTTATCTCCAAGAGTTATATTAATGCCCTCAGACATGTTACTTACTTTCTCTTTACACCAGATTTTTGGGTAAATTAAGGAATATGTTGTAGTTATTGTTAGCTTTTCCCTAAAGAAGAATAATTACTCAAACCTCATGGGCTCTCCTATGAAAATAAAGACAATATAAAATATATTTGAATTGATAAAGGAAAATGAATAAAAATGAGATGAAACATAAAGCAAGCAAATGAAAGCTTCATTGAGACATCACATATATAGTCTACTCCAATCTTGTTTCATTAGCATCTGAAATTTGATATGTGCATTAATATCCAGTAAACAGTTCTCTGTGACTGTAGAAAGATGCTCAAAAATCAAAATATTTGACTCAAAGACTTAAAGCTGTAGGAAGACAGCTTAGCTGTGCTGGGTGTTCATTGCTGCATGCAGGCCTTCTCTAATTGCAGTGAGCTACTCTCTAGAGACATGGCAGAGTAGAAGGATGTGTGCTCATCTTCTCCTGCAAGAACTCCAAAATTACAACTCACTGCTGAACAACTATCAACAGGAGAATGTTGGATTCCATTAAAAAAAGATGCCCACGTCCAAGGGCAAAAGAGAAGCCCCAGCAAGATGGTAGAAGGGGCAAAATAGCATTTAGAAGCAAACCCCATACCCTCCAGAGACTCTTAGAGGGCTCAAACAAACCTTGTGTGCACCAGGACCCAGAGACCCTGCGGAGACTGAGCCAGAACTGGGTCTGAGTGTCTCCTGCAGAGGTATGGGCCAGCAGTGGACTGCTGCAGGGGCAGGGGCTCTGCATTCAGAAGACCTGGGTATGGCAGAAGCCTTCTTGGAGGGGTCGCCATTAACCCCACCACAGAGCTGCCAGAACTTGAACAAGACTGAGGAAACAGACTCTTGGGGGGCACAAACAAAACCTTGTATGTACCAGGAACCAGAAGAAAGGAGCAGTGACCCCACAAGAGACTGACCCACAGTTGCCTGTGAGTGTCCAGGAGTCTCCGGCAGAGGTGTGGGTTGGCAGTGGCCTGCTGTAGGGTTGGGGCACCAAGTGCAGCAGTACCTGCATGGGACCTTTTGAAGGAGGTTGCCATTATCTTCATTACCTCCACCATAGTTTGGCCTCAGGTCAAACAACAGGGAGGGAACACAGCCCCGCCCATCACAGATAACTGGATTTAAGATTTACTGAGCACGGCTCCACCCATCAGAACAAGACCCAGTTTCCCCCTCAGTCAGTCTTTCCCACTGAAAGGTTGCTACTCAACCATGAAAGACCCGGTATTCTTGGCTTCCGGAGGAGAAGAATTCAATCTGGGGCCAGAGATGAGGCTTGATCGCTCAGAGCTTTTGTGTAATAAAGTTTTATTAAAGTATAAAAGGGATAGAGAAAGCTTCTGATATAGACATCAGAAGAGGGCAGAAAGAGTACCCCCTCACTAGTGTTAGCAATAGAGTTATATACCTTTTAATTAGTTATTACAAAGAATCAAAAGAATGTCTGGAGGATGTAAAGACCTTACTAGACCCATCTGGTTCCAAATAGGAAAAGCAGTACATCAAGGCTGTATATTGTCACCCTGCTTATTTAACTTATATGCAGAGTACATCATGAGAAACGCTGGACTGGAAGAAACACAAGCTGGAATCAAGATTGCTGGGAGAAATATCAATAACCTCAGAGATGTGGATGACAACACCCTTATGGCAGAAAGTGAAGATGAACTAAAAAGCCTCTTGATGAAAGTGAAAGAGGAGAGTGAAAAAGTTGGCTTAAAGCCCAGCATTCAGAAAACGAATATCATGGCATCTGGTCCCATCATTTCATGGGAAATAGATGGGGAAACAGTGGAAACAGTGTCAGACTTTGTTTTTTGGAGCTCCAAAATCACTGCAGATGGTGACTGCAGCCATGAGATTAAAAGATGCTTACTTCTTGGAAGAAAAGTTATGACCAACCTAGATAATATATTCAAAAGCAGAGACGTTACTTTGCTGACTAAGGCCCATCTAGTCAAGGCTATGGTTTTTCCAGTGGTCATGTATGGATGTGAGAGTTGGACTGTGAAGAAAGCTAAGCACCGACGAATTGATGCTTTTGAACTGTGGTGTTGGAGAAGACTCTTGAGAGTTCCTTGGACTGCAAGGAGATCCAACCAGTCCATTCTGAAGATCAGCCCTGGGATTTCCTTGGAAGGAATGATGCTAAAGCTGAAACTCCCGTACTTTGGCCACCTCATGCGAAGAGTTGACTCATTGGAAAAGACTCTGATGCTGGGAGGGATTGGGAGCAGGAGGAGAAGGGGACGACAGAGGATGAGATGGCTGGATGGCATCACTGACTCAATGGACGTGAGTCTGAGTGAACTCCGGGAGTTGGTGATGGACAGGGAGGCCTGGCGTGCCGCGATTCATGGGGTCACAAAGAGTCGGACCCGACTGAGCGACTGAATTGAACTGAGACCCACTCCCATAATTTACATTTTAAGATAACAGGATTACCAGAAGGTTTTTTTCCAGAGACTGTCCTCAAGCAGGATACATTATTGTTATATAATCCTAAGGAATGTAGAGGGTAAAAAACCATTTGTCCTTTCCTCCTCCTTGAGAATTCCAGACCCTTCTCTCCTTGGGGACCCTCAGACTTCTTATCAACCTACATAGGAATTGACTCTCTCACCATGAGGAAACTTCCATAAGCCTCTTATCCTTATACATCAGAGGGCAGACAGAATGAAAACCACAATCACAGAAAACTAACCAATCTGATCACATGGACCACACCCTTATCTAACTCAGTGAAACTATTAGCCATGCCATGTAGGGCCACCCAAGATGGATGGGTCATGGTGGAGAGTTATGACAAAACGTGGTCCACTGGAGAAGGCAACGGCAAACCACTTTGGTATTCTTGCCTTGAGAACACCATGAACAGTATGAAAAGGCAAAAAGATAGGACACTGAAAGATGAACTCCCCAGGTTGGTAGGTGCCCAATATGCTACTGGAGGTCAGTGGAGAAACAACTCCAGAAAGAACAAAGAGACAGAGCCAAAGCAAAAACAGCACCCAGTTGTGGATGTGACTCGTGCAGAAGTAAAGTCCAATGCTGTAAAGAGCAATATTGCATAAGAACCTGGAATGTTAGGTCCATAAATCAAGGCAAATTGGAAATAGTCAGACAGGAGATGGCAAGAGTGAACATCAACGTTTTAGGAATCAGTGAACTAAAATAGGTTCTAAACTAAAATAGGACTGGAATAGGTGCATTTCACTCAGATGACCATTATATCTACTACTGCAGGCAAGAATCCCTTAGAAGAAACAGAGTAGCCATCATAGTCAACAATAGAGTCTGAAATGCAGTACTTGCATGAAATCTCAAAAACAACAGAATGATTTCTGTTCATTTCCAAGGCAAACCACTCAATATCACAGTAATCCAAGTCTATCCCCCAACCACTAATGCTGAAGAAGCTGAAGTTGAACGGTTCTGTGAAGACCTACAAGACCTTTTAGAACTAACACTCAACAAAGATGTCCTTTTCATCATAGGGGACTGGAATGCAAAAGTAGGAAGTCAAGAGATACCTGGAGTAACAGAAAAATTTGGCCTTGGAGTACAAAACGAAGCAGGTCAAAGGCTAACAGGGTTTTGCCAAGAGAATGCACTGGTCATAGCAAACACCCTCTTCCAATAACACAAGAGAAGACTCTACACATGGACATCACCAGATGGCCAACACTGAAATCAGATTGATTATATTCTTTGCAGCCAAAGATGGAAAAGCTCTATACAGTCAGCAAAAACAAGAGTGGGAGCTGACTGTGGCCCAGATCATGAACTCCTTATTGCTAAATTCAAACTTTAATTGAAGAATGTAGGGAAAAATACTAGACCATCCAGGTATAACCTAAATCAAACCCCTTACAGTTATACAGTGGAAGTGACAAATAAGATTCAAGGGATTCGATCTGATAGATAGAGTGACTGAAGAACTATGGATGGAGGTTCACGACATTGTACAGTAGAGGCAGTGATAAAGACCATCCCCAAGAAAAAGAAATACAGAAAGGCAAAATGGTTTTACAAGGATGCCTTATAAATAGCCGAGAAAAGAAAAAATGTGAGAGGCAAAGGACAAAGGAAAGACATACCTATTTGAATGCAGAGTTCCAAAGAATAGCAAGGAGAGATAAGAAAGCCTTCCTCAGTGATCAATGCAAAGAAATAGAGGAAAACAATAGAAAGGGATAGACTAGAGATCTCTTCAAGAAAATGAGAGATACCAAGGGAAAGTTTCATCCAAAGCTGGGCACAATAAAGGACAGAAATGGTATGGACCTAACAGAAGCAGAAGATATTAAGAAGAGGTGGCAAGAATACACAGAAGAACTGTACAAAAAAGATCTTCATGACCCAGATAATCATGACGGTGTGATTATTCACCTGAAGCCAGACATCCTGTAATGTGAAGTCAAGTGGGCCTTAGGAACCATCACTATGAACAAAGCTAGTGGAGGTGATGGAATTCCAGTTGAGCTATTTCAAACCCTGAAAGAGAATGCTGTGAAAGTGCTGCACTCAATATGACAGCAAATTTGGAAAACTCACCAGTGCCACAGGACTGGAAAAGCTCAGTTTTTATTCCAGTCCCAAAGAAAGGCAATGCCAAAGAATGCTCAAACTACTGCATTCAAACTAGTGCAATGTTCAAATTGCACTCATTTCATATGCTAGCAAAGTAATGTTCAAAATTCTCCAAGCCAGGCTACAACAGTACATGTACTGAGAATTTCCATATGTTCCAGCTGGATTTAGAAAAGGCAGAGGAACCAGGGATCAAATTGCTAACATCCATTGGATCATAGAAAAAGCAAGAGAGTTCCAGAAAAACATCTATTTCTGCTTGATTGACTATGCCAAAGCCTTTGACTGTGTGGATCACAACATACTGTGGAAAATTCTTCAAGAGATGGGAATACCAGACCACCTTACCTGCCTCCTGAGAAATCTGTATGCCGGTCAAGAAGCAACAGTTAGAAACAGATGTGGAACAACAAACTGGTTCCAAATTGGGAAAGGAGTACATCAAGGCTGTATATTGTCACAGTGCTTATTTAACTTATATGCAGAGTACATCATGCCAAATGCCAGGCTGGATGAAGCACAAGCTGGAATCAAGATTGCCAGGAGAAATATCAACAACCTCAGATATGTAGATGACACCACCCTTATGGCAGAAAGTGAAGAAGAACTAAAGAGCTTCTTGATGAAAGTGAAAGAGGAGAGTGAAAAAGCTAGCTTAAAACTCAACATCCAGAAAACGAAGATCATGGCATCTGGTCCCATCACTTCATGCCAAATAAATGGGGAAACAATGGAAGCAGCGAGAGACTTTATTTTCTTTTGCTCCAAAATCACTGCAGATGATAACTGTAGCCATGAAATTAAAAGATGCTTGCTCCTTGGAAGAAAAGGTATGTCCAACCTAGATAGCATATTAAAAAGCAGAGATATTAGTTTGCCAACAAAGGTCTGTCTAGTCAAAGCTATGGTTCTTCCAGTACTCATTTGTGGTTGTGAGAGTTGGACTATAAAGTAAGCTGAGCACAGTGGAGAAGACTCTTGAGAGTCCCTTGGACTGCAAGGAGATCCAATCAGTCAATCCTAAAGGAAATCAATCCTGAATATTCATTGGAAGGACTGATGCTGAAGCTGAAACTCCAATACTTTGACCACATGATGTGCAGAACTGACACGTTGGAAAAGACCCTGATGCTGGGAAAGATTGAAGGGGATGGCAGAGGATGAGATGGTTGATTGGCATCACCAACGTGATGGATATGAGTTTGAGTAAGCTCCAGGAGTTGATGATGGACAGGGAAGCTTGGTGTGCTGCAGTCCATGGGGTCACAAAGAGTCGGACACAGCTGAGCGACTGAACTGACTGAACTGAACTCTCTAGTTGCGGTGCATGGGCTTTTCATTGAGCTGGCTTCTCTTTCTGCGGAGCACAAGCTCTAGACTCATGGGCTTCAGTAGTTGCAGCTCCTGGGTTCTAGAGCACAGGCTTAATATTTGTGGCACACGGGGTCAGTGGCTTCACAGGTTGTGGGACCCTTCCAGACCAGGAATTGAATCCGTGTTTCCTGCACAGTCAGGCAGATTCTTTACCACTGAACTACCAGGAAAGCCCCACGTGCATTTCTTACATGGCTGTTTCCCTTTAGCCTGACATCCTGGGACATGTTCCTCCGCCTCCTATCATGTTTCTGCCCGTGGTGACACACTTTTGCTAGAGAAGTGCATTTCGTCCATTAAATGCATGCTATTGCATCTTGCAAACTTTCCAGCCCTGAGTAATTACTGCCAAATAGAGCAAGGCTTCTAATTAACAAGCAAAGTCAAAATCTAAACAGTGTGCTGGGCTACTTAATTTGATCTGTTGCCTTTTAATTCCCGACTGGAAGTCTCAGGCTTGGCTTTATCCCTATCCAGTCAGTTCTTTTCTTAAGCCTTATCTTGGTTTTACCATCGGTCATGTTAACTATTCCCACTAATTTATTTGTTTACTGCAGGTAGAGGACCTCTTTGTCTACAGAGTTCTGGGGGTGTCAATGACTCTGACCTATAATTGTATTAGTTTTACCTCCCAGATGACAAAAGCTATACCTGACTATGGCTTTGTTTGTATCTCTGGTCTAGTTCTTTTCTCTCTCTTTCCCTTTTGCCTGCAACCTCTACATTTATAACCTATTATAATATTAAAATTCAAATGAAGGATGCAAAAGAACAGTAAGTAGCCTAGCTTGACTAAAGAAATGAAGCCTAAGGTGAAGGCATTGTGCTAGGGATGGCAGGACACAAGGTTGAAAAGGTAAATAATGAGAATTTTTTTTCTAATTCTTTATTTTTAAATTTATTTTTTGACTGTGCTGTGTCTTGGCTGCCACTCAAGCTTTTCTCTAGTTGCAGCAACTGGGGGCTACTGTCTAGTTTCAGTGTGCGGACTTCTTGCTGCAGTGACTTTTCTCTTGAGGAACAATAGGCTCTAGGCACATGGCCTCAGTAGTTGTGGCACACAGGCTTAGTTGCTCTGCAGCATGTAGGATCTTCCTGCACTAGGTATCGAATCCATGTCCCCTCCACTGACAGGCGAATTCTTATCCACTGTACCACCAGGAAACTCCAATGATAATAGCAAGGTGACACTTGAGTGATTTCTTGCTGCCCTCCCCTCCTAATTATAAATGAAAATGAAAGTCACTCAGTAGTGTCTGACTCTTTGCGACTCCATGGACTATGCAGTCCATGGAATTTTCCAGGCCAGAATACTGGAGAGGGTAGCCTTTCCCTTTTCCAGGGGAATCTCCCAATCTAGGAAGTGAACCGCAGTCTCCTGCATTGCAGGAGGATTCTTTACCAACTGAGCTATCAGGGGAAGTCCTCCTCCTAATTATAGTTTCCAACTATTTCTCCACCGTCTGGCACCTGCTAGCCATAAGCAGACCTGGAAGACAGAAACAAAACCTCTGACCAGGACAACAGGAAAAAGCTTAGGCAGGATTGTTTTCCTTTTGATGCAAGCTCAATCAACTGTATTAACTTCCTGTTGTTGCAGAAACAAATGATCACAAGTTTAATAGAAAGCAACAATAATTTATTTATTTAGGGTTCTGGAAATCAAATTTTAGCTCACTGGGCTAAAATTAAGGAGGCTGAATTTGTTTCCTTGCCTTTTCCAGCATCTAGAGGTACCTACATCCCTTAGCTCTGGGCCCTTTTCTCCATCTTCAAAGCAGCATAGGCAAATTTTCAGTCGTTGACTCTGACCCTCTTGCTGCCCTCATTCACTTAGGGGAGTTGTTGTAGTCACATTGGGACCACCCAGATAATCCAGGATAATCTCTCCACTGCAAGGTCAATTGATTAGCAACCTTAATTCCATCTACATCTTTAATTCTGATGTGATAAGACTGTCACCGATTTTGGTGATTAAGACATCTTTCAGAGGCCATTATTCTACCTACCCCATTAACTGAGTCTACAGTTCAATAAGTAAGAATTCTAGAGACATTCCTATTTGCATTTCTTGTCAAAATTCTTGAAATCTAAAACTAAAATTTTTACAAGATTTTAGACAGGAAAAATAATAATTCTCTTTCTCTCTCTTTCTCTCTCTCTCTCCCTCTCTCTCTCTCTCACACACACACACACACACTCAAACACATGCACACACAAACTAGACTAGCATAAAGGTTATCTGCAGAATGAACATGGGAGATGGCTGTAGACTTTTGGTTAAAAGAACACCTCTGCAATCCAAAGAACACCTCCATCATTCACCCATCAAGGAAAATATATTTATGAATATTCAAGGCTTAAAACATATCCATGAAACTCATCCAAGGATAATATTCAAGAAAAAAATACTTTCAGTCAAGTAATAAAACATTCAGAATAGAGATCAGAAAGATGAAAAGAGAAAACAGTAATCAGTAGAAAACCTGCAAATTCATAAATCATTAAATCTAAATGAAGACTGGTCAAATACTAAGATTAGAAATTAGAGACTTCATTTGACTGACCTTAATTATAGAAAACTAATTTATACTTTTAATTGATAAGAAGCCTTGAGAGGAAAGTCATCTTTCATGACATAACTCTTCAAGGGCTATGTTGATACTGCTTTTCTTAGCAACATAAGGAGAATGATGAAAAATATTTATATCCTGCTAGCTAACAGAGACTTTAAACAAGCAGTGCTGGAAACTACCTAGAAAGATCCAAGGTCTCTGAGATTAAACTAACTCTGGAAGAGACGCTGTCCTGATATTTACTGATCATTAAGGAAAAAAAACTTCTCGAGATACATAAGTATTTGACAAGTAGGTTTGTAAATATAATGGTTTAACCACAAAGCTTGAAAACATTGTTATAGGAAATTGATTTTGTTCACTTCAGCTGTAAATTAGCTCATCAAGACTTGGGAAAAATAAACCTACCACTCAGGATGTGAACTATCTGGCCTTGTGATAATGAATCCACCACACTGCATGTCCTCCTGTTTTTCAGAAAGCCTTCAGAACCCCCTCACTGGTTCTTTTCTTCACAGCTATAGAAATAATTCAAGCTGCCTCTGGTAGATCTGATCCATATTCAGCACAGAGTTTCTTCCTGCCACACACTGGGACTAAAATGCTAATGACTGTCTTACACTAAAAAGCTACATATTCAGCAAAACCTGGGAGTTGACAATAGGAGAGAGTTAAGTAAAGTTAAAAGATATTATAAATTTATCATTTTTCTTGTACATGGGGGAAAACAGTGGCAAAAGACAGTGTCCAAAATATTAACACAAAGTAATAGTATCCTATCTTCATATGTGAAAGTCAGTCATGTCCAACTCCTTGTGACCCTACGGACTATACAGTCCATGGAATTCTCTAGGGCAGAATACTGCCCTTCTTCAGGGGATCTTCCCAACCCAGGAATCAAACTGGGGTTTCCCGCATTGTGGGCGGATTCTTTACCAGCTGAGCCACAAGGGAAGCCCAAGAATACTGGAGTGGGTAGCATATTCTTTCTCCAGAGGATCTTCCTGACCCAGGAATTGAACCGGGGTCTCCTTCATTGCAGACAGATTCTTTACCAACTGAGCTATTAGGGAAGTCCCATCCTATCTTCATATAATACTAAAGAAATGATTTTTGATTATGAATGTACTGCATACAAAGAGGAGAAAACTTAACATTCACAAATGCTGAAATTTTAAAGAACACATTATCTAATCATCATCCAATAAAATGAGAAAAAGTTAGAATATGCCCCTATGACTCAGAAAATAAGAAATTTACTTCTAAATATATCTTGGCTAGAAGAGAACAGTCAAAATGAAATCCTGAATAATAGAGGAAGCAATGAAAGGATGGTCACTGCATGCTAAAGCCTCTGGAACACAGTGAAAACTGTATTCCGACGAATTATAACCTTGAATGCTATGTTGGGGGTCGCCAAGGCCACTCTCAGGCTGGATGGTTCACTAGAAGGACTCATAGAACTCGGACAAACTATCATACAGGTATTTCAGGGAGAAGATTTGGATTAATACCAGCAAAGGGAAAAGGCATACAGGATGATGTCCAGGAGAAACCAAGCACAAACTTTCATGTGTCCCCTCCCTTTGGAGTAACACAGGCACTTCATTCTCCCAGCACCAATGTGTAACAACACGTACCAACTGCTGTCCACCAGGGAAGCTCACTTGAACTTTGATGTCCAGGGTTTTATTGAAAGTCAGAAACACAAGCACATGGTGCTTGCATGACTGACCTCAGCTACTCAGACTCCAGCCTCTCAGAGCAAAAATAGGCATTCATTATAAAAAATCACATTGTTAGGATAAACTATCTGGTTAAACTGGTACTGCATGATCCAAGGCCCTGAACATACAAAAACACTCTGATTAGGCAGAATATTCTAAGGGTTTAGAGTTCATCTTCATCAAGGGCCATTCCTGAAGACAAACCTTTTTTGGGAATGTGCACAGCTTGAGCAGCCAGACCTGCTAAGTTACGACTTTTCCACACGTATACCTCCACAATTAAAAAATAAAATAAAGAAATATAACATGAGTTTTAAGAAATTAGAAATAGATCAAAGACAAAGAGCATAAAAAGGAATTAAGATGGCAAATGAAATAGAAAAAAATACATAATAATAGGTTAAATGTATCTCAAAGACAGTTTTTCCAAGAGACTGATAAAAAAGTCTCATGAGCTTAATCAAGAAAGAAAGAGAACAGACATTATAACTGATGCTACACATAAAAAAGAAAAAGGATTCTAAGAGACTATTGAGAACAACTGCACACCAACAAATTAAATAATTTAGAGAACATTTCTCCAAAGAAGACATACAGATGGCTAACAAACACATGAAAAGATGCTCAGCATCACTCATTATCAGAGAAATGCAAACCAAAACCACAATGAGATAACATCTCATGCCAGTCAGAATGGCTGCAATCCAAAAGTCTACAAACAATAAATGCTGGAGAGGGTATGGAGAAAAGGCAGCCCTCTTACACTGTTGGTGGGAATGCAAACTAGTACAGCCACTATGGAGAACACTGTGGAGATTCCTTAAAAAACTGGAAAGAGAACTGCCATACGACCCAGCAATCCCACTTCTGGGCATACACACTGAGGAACCCAGAATTGAAAGAGACACATGTACCCCAATGTTCATTGCAGCACTGTTTACAAGAGCTAGGACATTGAAGCAACCTAGATGTCCATTGGCAGACGAATGGATAAGAAAGTTGTGGCATATATACACAAGGGAATATTACTCAGCTATTAAAAAGAACACATTTGAATCAGCTCTAATGAGGTGGATGAAACTAGAGCCTATTATACAGAGTGAAGTAAGTCAGAAAGAAAAACAGCAATACAGTGTATTAACACATATATATGGAATTTAGAAAGATGGTAACGACGACCCTATATCCGAGACAGCAAAAGAGACACAGACATAAAGAACAGGCTTTTGGACTCTACGGGAGAAGGCAAGGGTGGGATGCTTTGAGAGAATAGCATTGAAACATACTTATTACCATATGTGAAACAGATGACCAGTCCAAGTTCAATGCACGAAACAGAGCACTCAAAGCTGGTGTACTGGGACAACCCAGAGGGATGGGATGGGGAAGGAGGTGAGAGGGGGGTTCGGGATGGGGGAGACATGTACACCCATGGCTGATTCATGTCAATGTATGGCAGAAACCACCACAATATTGTAAAATAATTAGCTTCCAATTATAATAAATGAATTAATTTTTTAAAATAAAATAAGACAGGGCCAAAACAATAACATAAAAGAAATAAATTTCAAGAAACATACAACGTATCAAGGCTGAATCATGAAGAAACAGTAAAACAATACCATTTACAATAAAAAAGAATAAGATACTTAAGAATAAATTTAACCAAGGAGGTGAAAGACTTGTAGATTAGAAACTATGAATCACCGATGAGAAAAATTAGAGAAATAAATGGAGAGACATCCTACCTTCATATACTGGAAGTCTTCATATTGTTAAAATGTCTATTCTATACAAAAGCAAATGCAGATTCAATGCCATCTCTATTAAAATTTCAAGGGCTTTTTTTTTTCCTAGAAAAAAATAATCCTAAAATTCATACGGAACCACCAAAGACTCTAAATCTTGAGAAAGAAGAACAAAATGGGAAGTATCACACTTCTTGATTTCAAAATATATTATAAAGCTTTAGTAATTAAAACAGAATGGCACTGGCATAAAAACAGACATATAGACCAATGGAACAGAATATATATAAAGCCCAGGGGGGAAAAAACCCACATATACAGTCAACGAATCTTCAACAAGGGTGCCAAGAATACAAAGTGGTCAAAGAAATGTTGATACTTTCATACCCTATACAACCACTTTGTGTCTGTGTTTATACAAAAGCATGGAGAAAAGTGAAGAAGATTATACAGGAATCTGTAATACTACTCAGCTGGTGGTGGGGAGAAATGGGGGCAATGCCAGTATTTGAGAGAAAAGGAAGAGACGGAGGGAGGAATGGGGAAAGCAAGGAGGGAGACAGAGAGAGAAGCAGGAGAGGGAGAGGGAGAGATGGGGTATCCAAGATTAAATAGTGTGTATGATATTTCTGTATTATTTTCTATATGTGTGGATTTATAAAGAGATGTATGAAAGTAAAGAAAGAAAATGAAGTCGCTCAGTTGTGTCCAACTCTTTGCGACCCTATGGACTGTATAGCCTACCAGGCTCCTCCATCCATGGGATTCTCCAGGCAAGAATACTGGAGTGGGTTGCCATTTCCTTCTCCAGGGGAATCTTCCCAACCCAGGGCTCGAACCTGGGTCTCCACATTCCAGGCAGATGCTTTAACAGCCGAGCCACCAGGGTAAAGTGTCCAGTATTAAATGGTGGAGGTTAATGGGATGTCAGGAGAAGGTTTCAATCCTCTTCCTTACATTTTGGGCATTAATTAATATATATTATTTATGAGTAGAATAACAGAAACCTTTTTTGAAATAAAAATTATCTATCCAGTAAGCTTTTATATATAGGATGGATAACAATAAGGTCCTACTGTATAGCACAGGGAACTATACTCAATATCTTATGATAAGCTATAATGGAAAAGAATATTTTAAAATGTTAAAAATTAAATGTCAAAAAAAATCTATTTATTTATCCATTTTGGGGTATGCAGTAAATTTTGCTTTCTTTTCTAAGCTGAAATTTCTCAAAAGACAAGAATTCTGTGAAATATTTATTTGAGATAGCTGAATTATGTACTCTGCGATCAAGTAAGTTTAGGAAACACTCGAATCAATGAAGCTGAATGACTTCCTTTATTTTGGAACTTTCTGAGCTAGAGTAGGATGCGGTACAAAATGTTTCTTGATCTCATTTGACCAGACAACTTCCCACACATGTCTTTTTGGAGGTGAGGAGCACTTTGAAACTCTAGTGTTCCCTGGACCTTCTTTTGGGAAGGGAAAGCCACTGAAGGTTGTTGTGCAAGTGATTAATGTTTTAGGAAAATTAGTGAAGAGTGATGTTCCAGCCACTAATGCTTTCCTTCTCAAAGGCTTATACCTGTGTGTTTCACAGGAGGAGATCATTGGTTGAAGGTTTTCCCTTCACTTTGTCCCTTGGCTGCCCCTAGTGATTTTTGGAACTTCAAACTTTGTAGCTTCCTTATCTTTGGAATAGGGAGAAGAGGAGAAATGAAGTTAATTCTCCCTAAAATGAAGTAAACTGCTAGCATTCTGGTGGGAAAGATAACTCATGGAATCTCACTGAGGAATCTTGCTATAATCAGTGTTGCTATAATCAGGCCTGTGCACTGCCTCTGCTCACCGCAACTAAAGCAAGCTCACATGCAGCAATGAAGAGTCAACACACACACAATAAAAGAATTAGAAAAGCAAGAACTTTATTAGGAGAATCATCTGTGGAAGGTGAAGAAATGAGGCCATAAGAAGGCAGCAGACTTTGGACCATGATTTGAGTCTGGTACCTGTGATGGGAGGCGAGAGAAGCAGGAGGAAGGAAGATTGAATAGAAGAACAGTAGTGGGTCCTGAAAATTAACTTTCTTCTCTGCACACACTACTTCCAGAAGGAAGGTCTGAGGGAAGACTTGGGCAGGGTTTCATGGGTGTCATACTTTATATCTCATAGGCCATATCTCACTTTCCATCATTATTTGAATTAGTATCTTATTTCCTCAGCTAGCTAGTTAGGGACTTGAGCATAACATCTGTATCTGATTTATTCTTGGAAATGTACAAAATTGTGACATACTTGCAGGTGTTTAGAGACTCATAATTGAACTCAAAAATGACTCGAAATGAACTGTAATTTATTTCTGTGGTAATAATCGCTTCTTTGATACATAATGCCTCCTGGTGTGAAGTCAAGGTTTCCTCAGTGACTGCAGTTACTCAGTTGGTTGCCTTTAGTGCCTTTTGAGGACACAGCTTACCGACCCAGCTACATGCTCCTATTTACTTGGGAGTTGAAGTTTTCACCTGCTTCCTAAATTCTTTCTCTTCTTTGACATTGGTATGAGGTTAAGCGAGTTCCACAGTCTGTAGCATATTAGCCTGCACTTAATTTATACCACGTCTCCCAGTCCATTCAGTCCAGTGTTCCATCTGACACTATACACATATAACATTAATTTTATACATCTATGAACATTTTACTATGCACCTTTAAAGAGTTCAAGTTAGATGTAGAGTTGATACAGACTACAGAAAGTACGTGATAAATATTTCTAGTTTGAATAAACTAAATTCACCTTCCTCCTACAGGAGATTTTGCAGGTTCAGTTTCAAACTACTCAACAAAGCAAATATCACAGAGAAAGTGAGTGACAGGAATTTTTTAGTTTCCCAGCACATAAAAGTTATGTTTACACACACACTACTGTAGTCTATTAAATTTGCAATAGTATTATACCTAAAAAAGAAAAAAAAGGTGCACACCTTAATTTAAAACTGTGCTTACAATGAAGGAAATTATAAGCAAGGTGAAAAGACAGCCTTCAGAATGAGAGAAAATAATAGCAAACAAAAAAACTGACAAATAATTAATCTCCAAAATATACAAGCAGCTCATGCAACACAATACCAGAAAAATGAACAACCCAATCAAAAAGTGGGCAGAAGACCGAATCAGACATTTCTCTAAAAACACACAGCTGGCTAATAAACACAAGAAAACACACTCAACTTCACTGATTATTAGAGAAATGCAAATCAAAACCACCATGAGGTATCAACTCACATTGGTCAAAATGGCCATCATCAAAAAGTCTACAAACAATAAATGCTGGAGAGGGTGTGGAGAAAAGGGAATGCTCTTACACTGTTGGTGGGAATGCAAACTAGTAGCCACTATGGAGAAACTGGGAAGAGAACTGCCATATGACCCAGCAGTCCCACTGCTGGGCATACACCCTGAGGAAACCAGAAGTGAAAGAGACACATGTACCCCAGTGTTCACTGCAGCACTATTTACAATCGCTAGGATACAGAAGCAACCTAGATGTCCATTGGCAGATGAAAGGATAAGGAAGTTGTGGTAGATATACACAATGGAATATCACTCAGCTATAAAAAGGAACACATTTGCATCAGTTCTAATGAGGTGGATGAACCTGGAGCCTATTAGTAATACTGAGTGAAGTAAGTCAGAAAGAGAAAGACAAATACTGTATATTAAAGCATATATATATAATTTAGAAAGACGGTACTAATGATCCTACATACAGGGCAGCAAAGGAGACACAGATGTGAAGAACAGACTTTTGGATTCACCTGGAGAAGGCAAGGGTGGGATAATTTGAGAGAACGCCACTGAAACATGCACATTACCATATGTAAAACAAATGACCAGTTAGTGCAAGTTCAGTGCATGAAGCAGGGCACCCCAAACCAGTGCTCTGAGACAACCCAGCCGGATGGCGTGGGGAGGGATGGTTTAGGATGGGGGGGACACATGTATACCTGTGGCCAAATCATGTTGATGTATGCAAAAACCATCAAAATATTGTAATTATTCTCCAATTAAAATAAATAACTTTTAAAAATAAAAAAATATTCCACCAAAATCAAAGTTAAATATAACTAAGTTTGAGAATGCTCATTTGAAATACAAATTTTAGTCTGTGTTTAAGAAACTATCTCATTGTTTGTGCTCATGTTCCATACCTACTGAGACCATTTTTTCTAAGTTATCGTTCATAGAGCTTATGGTTACTAGGTGGGAAGGATGTGGGGAAAGGACAGTTAGGGAGTTTGGGATTGACATGTACACACTGCTATATCTAAAATGGATAACCAACAAAGACCTACATACAGTATAGCAGAGGGAACTCTGTTCAATATCATGTAACAACCTAAATGAGAAAGAAATTTGAAAAAGAATATATTCATGTATTTGTACAACTGAATATAGCACAACATTGCTAATCAAATATACTCCAATATAAAATAAAAAGTTTAAAACAAAAAAACAAACAAATGTGCTCAGTTGCCTTAGTTGTATCTGCCTCTTTGCGATCCTGTGGACTGTAGTTGCCAAGCTCCTCTGTCCATGAGATTCTCCAGACAAGAATACTGGAGTGAGTTGCCATGCCCTCCCTCCAGGGTATCTTCCTGACCCAGGGAAAGAATCCATGTCTCCTGTGTCTCTTGCATTGCAGGCAGATTCTTTACCCACTATCTGGGAAGCCCTAACTTAAAAATACCAGGTTGCTAAAAAAAAAAAGGAAAAATGCTAACCACCCTCTGAACCTTCAGTGAGTCTTAATCTTTTTGCAACAGTAACATCAAAAATCAGTGATCACAGATCACCATCACAAATAGAATAATAATAAAAAAATTTTAAAATATTGTGACAACAACTCAGAGACTCAAAGAGAGCAAATGCTGTTGGAAAAATGGCACTGATAGACTTGTTTGAGGCAGGGTTGCCACAAACCTTCAACTTGTAGAAAATGCAAATCTGTGAAGCATAATGAAGTGCAATTAAATGAGGTGAGTCCATAGTTCCATTGTGGGCAGGTGATACAGTCTGTGGGAACAGACTACTGGTACACACTCTTGGCCAGTCCAAATGATCTGCCCTCTCAACAATCCTTTCAAAAAATATTGGGTCAGTATTGTTGGGGTGTAGAGTGGCAACCTACTCCGGTGTCCTTGCCTGGAGAATCCCAAGGACGGGGGAGCCTGGTGGGCTGCCGTCTGTGGGGTCGCACAGAGTCAGACATGACTGAAGTGACTTAGCAGCAGTAGCAGCAGCAGCAGAGTTAGTTTTTCCTTTTAAGTCAAAATATATAAGTTGTTCTTTTAATTACTAAGAATTACCACCCAGAAAGATTCCTAGAAAGAAATAAAGGGTAAGAAGTGATCACTGTTTTTTACAATCTGGTGTCAGTATTACTCCTTCCAGTCCAAGGACTCTTTGCAGCATGTACTGCTATCAGTTTGCTAGTAACATTCACAATCAGTTACAAACACAGAAGGTGAGGGATTTCCCTGGTGGTCCACTGATTGAGACTTTGCCTTCCAATGCTGAGGGTGCAAGCTTGATCTCCACTGGGGGAGCTAAGATCCACATGCCTTGGGGCCAAAAGGCCAAGACATGAAACAGAAGCAATATCGTAACAAATTCAATAAAGTCTTAAAAAATGGTTCACATGAAAAAAAAGTCTTTAAAAAAAACACAAAAGGTGGTTTCAGTTCAGTTCAGTTCAGTCGCTCAGTCATGTCCGACTCTTTGCGACCCCATGAATCACAGCACGCCAGGCCTCCCTGTCCATCACCATCTCCCGGAGTTCACTCAGACTCACGTCCATCGAGTCCGTGATGCCATCCAGCCATCTCATCCTCTGTCGTCCCCTTCTCCTCCTGCCCCCAATCCCTCCCAGCATCAGAGTCTTTTCCAATGAGTCAACTCTTCTCATGAGGTGGCCAAAGTACTGGAGCTTCAGCTTTAGCATCATTCCTTCCAAGGAAATCCCAGGGCTGATCTCCTTCAGAATGGACTGGTTGGATCTCCTTGCAGTCCAAGGGACTCTCAAGAGTCTTCAACACCACAGTTCAAAAGCATCAATTCTTCGGTGCTCAGCCTTCTTCACAGTCCAACTCTCACATCCATACATGACCACAGGAAAAACCATAGCCTTGACTAGATGGACCTTAGTCGGCAAAGTAATGTCTCTGCTTTTGAACATACTATCTAGGTTTACATACATTTAAACATAACATCTGTGGATTGAACGAAAGATTTCTTTTGAACAACTATATTTCAGAATGACAGGAGTATCATAGAATTATAATGTGTAGCATGTGAAAAGCGGGAAGGAAAACTCAAAACCCTTTTTATTGAGGGTTATTTTATTTTAAAAGAAGTATTTATTCTTTCATTTCTCCCCATCACTTGCATCACATCACGAAGTCAAGAATCAATAAATATTTTTTAGTTCTCATTAAATCATTTGTAACACAGAAGACCCATTTCATTAAAGAGATAGAGGCTAAAATTTTCTTAGTTGTCTACAATAAAAAGTAAGTAAGCTGAAGTTTATGAATCCTGGAGGCTCTATAAGCAAAAGCAAGTATATGGACAAAATCTCTTCTACTGCATGTTTATTTGAGTGTGTAAAATTGTCTCCATTTCATATAGGCGAGAAATTAATTTTCCTATGAACCAAGGAGTACTGCATCCAGAGAACACTCAAACATCTTCGGAAATCTCTGAAAACCAGAAACTGCAAATTTCTACTAGCCCAAATCACCAGGTGAAAGATCTGAAGAGTGTGGTTTAAATTCTACACGAGTCCCAACATGGCAATCTAAGGAGCTGTGCAAACCATTAGACCTTCCAAGTCTGTAGCTTGTGAGTAGCATTCTGCATACAAGAAAGAATCACCCAATAGAAGAGATCCATTTCCAAGCAGCTGTCAGCATTCTGCATTCGACTGGCTACTCCCATTTCTTTCTTTTTTTTTTTTTTTAAACTGCAGAAAATAGCAGCTTACATCAAATTGCTATCTCAGCACCTGAAACTCTGCTAATCCTTTATTTCAGAGCAAATCAGATTTAGCCACAGTGCAAGTTATTAGGAGATCATGGTGATTATGAAACGTCAGTCCCCTGATAGCTATTCTCAGCTAAAAAATAATCACCCTTAAGAAAATATGACTGTGCTCTCTTCCTTCATCCCTCAAATATTTGTTCTGTGCTGAGTGGATGAAGTCAAATAACATATTGAAGAAAATCTCTTGATGGCAAGATTGAGCTGAAGACCTGCATGGCCTGAAACATTATCATTTCACCTCTCGTTCATGGGTCTGATTGAAATGAGCTTTGGAGATGGCAGTGCGGTCCCAAAAGAGCCCTACAGGCTAGTAAATCCATATCAAAAAGTCATCACATATATGAATCCGTGCTGATTTTATGGGACAGCCTGTTTCCATTTAGACAGGTTCAAGGACCACAGAACAGAATCACTTCTCTCCTTGTTCGATTAAAAGTGGAACCATTTTTAACACAATCCTTTACCTGGTTTTTCCCTTCTTACTTTTATTTTCCCAGAATCATACAAGCTCTGTTTCCTGATGACAGTTAACATTTCACTGTATGTTCACCTTGATTTTCCCTTGCAGGACAGAAGTGTCCTAACTAGGAAACCAAATGATTCAAAGTGCATTCCTCCATGTTGGTGATAAATAAGAATTACAAGGTTCCAACAATAACCAACACCAGCCTCTAGATTTCATTACATGTTTATGCTATTTACACAATCACTGGATAAATGGGATTCATGTGGAACCGTATCATTTACTCAAAGAGTGTCACATTTCTGCCTATTGATGAATTAAACATTTTTTGGCACTGAATTTCTGGGAAATAAACTGAATTTCATGGGGTTACAGGGTAATAGAAAGAATTGCAAGTTTTTACTTTATACTTTCAGCGTGTGATTGTGTTGGAGAAATCCTAAAGGAGAAGACCAGGTCACTGACAAATTATTAAGATCTCTAGTAATAATTATTATGACCATAATGGACTATTTATTCATTAAGGGTTTGTCACCTGAATAAAAATAGTGAAAGTAGAAGATGGTGATTCAAGGAAGTACTGATTCATACTCTGCAGGGTAAGCCGAGTAGCAAAATGTAACAATATGAGTTTCTGATTCACAAGAAGGTCAGCTGAAATCCTACTTGCCTGCCCTCTTGTTAGCAGCTTTGGCTAAATTGTTTACCTTCTGGGTGTCTCAGTTTCCTTATTTTTAGAATAGTGGCAGTAGTGCATATCTGCTTGTGTCTTCCAGAGCACAGTATCCCCTTCTATGCCCCTTCTTGAACTGGGGCATCAGTGGCCAGGTTTTGGCCTAATGCCTGGAGTGGACACTTGACCAAACCTGGACCATCAGATTTCCTCTTGGAAGTTATCCTTCAGATAGAGTAGCAGTCTACAAGTCTCTGCTTGTGGCTGGAACTAGAGAAGGGAGGGGTAGCACATGCAAGGAGAAGCAGAGACAGACAACAGAGAGAAAGGAAACCAGGAGCCCTAGAAAAATAAAAGTTAATGTCATTGAGAACCAGGGAGCAAAGACTGAAGAAGTGGCTGTCTTAGGATAAGGGTCAAGAGCAGCCTCTTTTTATCAAAGGGGAAAGTTGGGAGGGGATAAATTAAGAGTTTGGGATTACTATATATGTAGTAGGGTGTACATAACATACACATATACACACTACTATATATAAAAGAGACTAGGACCTACGGTATAGCACAGGAAACTCAACTCAATACTCTGTATTTAACTATTAATACATGGGAAAAGAATCTGAAAAAGAAAGGATATATGTATGTACAACTGGATCACTTTGCTGTACACTGAAACTAGATGTAACATTGTAAATTACAACACTGTAAATCAACTCTATTCCAATATAAAATAAAAATTAAATTAAAAAGAAGTGGCTGTCTCCACATTCAGTGGCTTTCCATTTCTTGGTTTAACTCACATATGGGTCTAAATTGCTCTTGAGTGAGACTGTAAATTGCAGTCAATTCCTCTTTTCTTTTTTTTTTTTTTAGATTTAAAGTGAATTTCCTGCCAATAAAATCAAAATAACCATGCCCACTATGGGAATGACAGTAGCTACATATGAGGGTAATTATGAACATTAAAGTGATTTAAGTAAAATGCCAGATCAATTACATTCAATAAATGATCCATTGTTATTATGTCACTTTTCCTATGAGTAAAATGGAAATACACTTGCAATAAAGACAAATATTGGAGAGAGGTTTTAAAGTACGTTAATAGAGGCAAATAGTAGGAAATTGGTAGAAAACATAATTGTTCTAATTTATGCTAACATACTTACCAAGTAATCCAGAAAATTCGTTCTCAGTGGCACCGTTAATGGGCCATAGGGATCATGTGTGTGTGTGCCCAGAAGAAGATAATACATTTTCGTCACCTATCAAATTCAGATTACTATTATAATAAGGGCAGTTAAATATCATCTAATGGAGATTACATTCGATTTCATTACATGCTTATGCTACTTATACAATCACTAAATAAACAGTATTATGTTATATTTATGAATGTGAAAAGTTTCAACCCCAACTAAATAATGGGTTGGCCAAGAAGTTTGCTTGGGTTCTTCCATAGGATGTTCTTCCCAGCCTTCCAGCCTGCTATCTCTGTGCCTTGTGGGCCCCAGGTAACCCAAAAAAAGTTGAGATAAAGAGGCAAGAGAGGAAGCAGAAAATTAGTCTTGATGATGACATTCAGGAAAGAACTTGGGTTTGGTTCCTAACACAAATAACTGATGAAGTAAAAAAAATTAGAGGCTTCTTAAGTTTTTGAAGGCGTCACAGTGCCAAAGAACTATTAGGAGCCCAGAGTAAAAGAATGCCCTTGATTGTTTATTCCTTGATATAGTCCTTTCTCTCCTCAATTTAGATGTGTAAGAAGTAGACTGCAAAAGCAATATATCCCCCAAAGAGGAATTCTACAATACTAACTATATATATTTACATATAAATATATATTAATGTGTATAAAACCATTACATTTCATATATTTATATACTATAATTCATAATTTTTATTTATATTTCATATATATTACATAAATCATGTATATATGATATTTTGGGTTGTCCTTCTTTGAGGAGAGAGTGTGTTCTGTGTGCGGAGGAAAACTATGCCAAAAGATGTCTGATTTGTAGGGACTTTCAGCTGCTCACCCAAGTCTCTTTCCTTCTTAGAAAGATGACACTTCTTATTCTTCTGCCTAGGTACGGCCAGGTCACTATGCCCATGATATGTGAGCAGAAGTGCTGGGCACCATATTTAGATCTGGCCCATAAAAAGTACGCAAATCTGCATTTCTCTATGTTTGTCTTTTTCTCTAAATAAATGTGGATAGATGAATTTAGAGAACATGCCTTGAAGACAGCAGAATGCAAAATGCAGTGAGTCAGAGTCTTAGAATTACTATTTGGAAGTGAGTTTCCCACCACTCAGGAACACATATTATTCTTTGTTTTAGAATTTATTTTATTAAAGCATAGTTGATTTACAATGTGTATTAATTCTCACTGTACAGCACAGTGATATGGTTATAAATGTATATACATTCCTTTTCATTTTCTTTTCCATTATGCTTTGTCACAGGACATTGAATATGGTTCCCTGTGCTATACAATAGAACTTTGATGTTTATCCATGCTGTATGTAACAGTTTGCATCTGCTAATCCCAAACTCACAGTCCATCCCTCTCTCACACCCCTCCCCCTTGGCAAACACAAGTCTGTTCTCCATGTCTGTGAGTCTGTTTCTGTTTTGCAGATAAGTTCTTTTGTGTCATATTTGAGATTCTACATATGAGTGATATCATACGGTATTTGTTTTTCTCTTTCTGACTTCTTCACATAGTAATGATAATCTCCAGGTCCATCCAAGTTGCTGCAAATGGCATTGTTTCATTCCTTTTTTTAATAGCTGAGTAATAACTCCATTTTATATGTGTACCACGTCTTATTATTCATCTGCCAATGGACATTTAGGCTGCTTCCATGTCTTGGCTATTGTAAACACTGCTGCAATGAACATTGGGATGCATGTGTCTTTTTGCATTATAGTTTTCTTCCGATATATGCCCAGGAATGGGATTGCAGGATCATATGGCAACTTCATTTTCAGCTTTTTGAGGAACTTCCATACTGTATTCCACATTGGCTGTACCAATTTACATTCCCACCAGCAGTACGGGAAGAAACACTTACTATTGACTTAACAAAAACTAGAAATAAACTTCAGTATTGTTGGAAATGTTACACATCTTGAGGTTTGTTTATGATGCTTGCGATCATTACCCTAAATAAGTATCTAGCATTCCTAATTCATTTAACTTTTTCATATAATTTTCAGATAAAAGTATTTATGTACTTTTCTTGGATGTACTTTACATCAGAAATTTCCTAAAATGTAAATGGCAAGACAGTAAATATATTCTGCCTAACAACAGTTCATGAAATTAAATACCTGGAGAAATTCATTAGACAAACATTCTGTTTTAGAATTTACATCAATCCAAAGCACAAAAATATGTTCAGCACATCTTTATTATTATTATACACAGATACTAAAATATCAGTAAATAGGCACAGAGTTGTAAGGAAATGATCAATAATGAACCAAATGCATTTTCATAGCTCTTCAAGAATTTAAGCACAAAACATAATTACTGAAATATTTTAATAATATCAGATTTATATTTTAAAAGCAAGCAGCACCAATGTACTTTGTCTCTTTCAAATATTAATATGTAAAAAACTCAGCCATTCTAATATGTCTTTGAAGCCAGTTATTATTAATTTATTTTGAAAAATAACTTAATTCAAGTATAGATTTTTAAAACTTATAGAGTAGATTATACTGTAATGAAAATAATGTAGGAGAAGCTCCAGGCACCTACTAAAATTTTTCCACTTGGAAATAAAAAAATATAAGACAATCATTTATACATCACAATAAAGTATAAGACAGTTTACAATGTTGTCATGATTAATGTCACGTTAATCATGTCACAACTGTGATGGAAATATAAGTGCAGAGTTGTTTCTTAAAATACATAATAGTGGCTTTATTTCATTAGAGTTATATTTGATAATCAACAGCTTTTGGATTTCTTCACTGACCCATCTCTCTTTCACATTTTTAAAGGATATAAAAAGAATGCATGTAAAATAATAATAATATAATAAATAATAGCAGCAATGGCTACATGTAGTGAATCCTTATGTTCTTACCACTGTGCTTATCACTTTACATAGATCATTTAATCTTTGACATGAACTGCAGTGATATTTTTTAATCCATTCCCCAAGGCAAAATAAGTAGAAGCAAAAAAAACAAATGGGATCTAATTAAATGTAGAAGCTTTTGCATGGCAAAGGAAACCATCAACAAAACAAAAAGACAACCTCTGGAATGGGAGAAAATATTTTCAAATGATACGACTGACAAAGTGCCAATATTAAAAATATTAAATAGCTCATACAACTCAGTATCAAAGAAACAAATAAATCAAACAAAAAATGAGCAGAGGACTTGAACAGACATTTTTCCAAAGAAACCATACAAATGGTCAACAGGCACATAAGAAGATGTTCCATGTTGCTAGAGAAAAGCAAATCAAAACCACAATGAGACATCACCTCGTATCTCTCAGAAGGGCTATCATCAAAAAGACCACAAATAACAAATGTTGGCAAGGATATGGAGAAAAGGGAAGCTTGGTACACTGCTGGTGGGAATGTAAATTGGTGCAGCCACCATGGAAATCAGTGTGGAGAAGGCTCCTAAAAAACCTGAAAACAGAACTACCATATGATCCAGCAGTTCCACTCTTGGATAGATATCAAGAAAAAATAAAAACACTAATCTTCAAAAACATACATGCCCTCCAATGCTCACAGCAACACTGTTTATAATATTCAAGATACAGAAGCAACTCAAATGTCCATCAGCAGATGAATGATTAAGGAGCATGTGCTATATATACAATGGAGTACGCCATAAAAAAGAATGAAATTCTGCCATTTTCAGCGACATGGATGGACCTAGAGAATGTTATGCCTAGTGAAATAAGTCAGACAGAGAAACACAAGTTTCATACAGTATCACTTGTATGTGAAGCCTAAAAAATAAAACGAATGTATATAGTAAAACAGAAACAGACCCAAAGATACAGAAAACAAACTTGTGGTTATCACTGTGGAGAGGGAAGAGGAGATGGGCAAGATAGATTAAGCAATATAAACTACTATGTATAAAATAGATAAGAAAAAAGGAGGTATCGTGCAGCACAGGGAAATAGAGCCTCTATCTTATGATAGTTTGGGAGTACAATCTGTAAAAATACTGAATCACTATGCTATACACCTGAAACTAATATTGTAAACCAATTATAATTCAATTTTTTAAAAAAGAAAAACTTTCCCCACGGCCCTGTAGGTAGTACTATTAATACCAGCTGGAAACTCCAGGGGGCGCCACCCACATATTGGTCCATGTAAATAATGTCTCTGAGGTGCAGTGTACAGCCTCCAAAGCCATGTGTGGTGGTCCTGATTATTATTCTCACATTTAGAGATGATGAAACCGGGGTCACAAAGGAAGAGGAGAAAAAATACTTTAAGAAAGTGAAACCCATATCAGAGCCTCTCTTTCACGGGTGGGATTAAAATCAATTCATTTTGAAAAGAATGAACACCTGTGCTACTAATAAGTATTAACGCATATAAGTATAAAATTAAGGTTGAAAAGAGTCCATAACCTCTGGTTATTCCTGGACGTGTGCCTTTACATGGATTTTAAACCTTCATCTACCAATCAGCAGCCAGGCATAGTTACAGTGCCTTTTCTGTGTTTCTAGAGCTCTCTGGGCATTTCACTGCATTATACCGTAATTCTTTAACAAATCAGTCCTCCTCCTAGAATTTGAATTTTTTTCCATTTTTTGGACACGCCATGTGGCATAGGGGATCTTAGTTCTCTGAGGATCTTAGTTCCACGACCAGGGATAGAACACATGCCCCCTGCAGTGGAAGCACAGCATCTTAACCACCAGACCACCAGGGAAGTCCCAAGAATCTAAATTTTTAAAGAACAAACTGTCCCATATTTGCATCCCTATAAGCAGCCCATGATAGATGTTTTACTAGCTTTTGGCAAATTAATGAAAGGGACACTAGATCTCACATAAAACAATGCTACATTTAAAAATTAGTTCTTATAACAGCTACATTTGAGAACTAAAACCTCAACACATTTCAGAAAGAAAATGGAGGAAAATGGTATTTGACCATCAAAGACAGCTTTGTAAAAGAATGTCCTTATCGTGAAGTCCCAGGAGTTGAACTGTGTATGGTTACTCGGCAAAAAAAAGCAGTATCACAGACCTCATCCTAAGACAAATTTAAAACTGAAAAACAATATGTTCTCTTACTGTGGTTTGAAGTCCTTGAGTTTGGACTAATTTTAGCTCTTAGATTATTTAATGTTGAAGAAAAAATATTTATTTACAGTTTAGAGGCAACTACTTCCAAAAGTTTTTAAGGCATCTTGAAAAAATATTAATAATTAGCTGTATCTAAAATCATTTCAAGATTACCTTGCTTCTAAAATCTCCTTTTTTGGTTTGTTTGTTTATTCTTGTCTTGGATAAAATACTCTTCCCTCATTTGCGGATTTTGGGGGGGATAAAGTAAAGAACTTCAGAAGAAGGGCAGAAAACCCCTAAAAGTACACGTCCTTGAGATCTTTTCTGAGACCTGGCAATTGCTAGTTTAGGGGATGGAGTCATGCTCGTAAATTCAGTGGGCCTGATATGGAATGGAAACACTGGAAACTCAAAGATAAGGACAGCTTTAAGCTTTGAGATCTTGCATGTATGAAAAATAAAATATCACTTTCTTCTCAGGAATCTACTTATATGAAGTGTCTGAGGTTAGACTGATGTTTAGTATCAGAAATTCCACTGATGCAGCAACATGGACAGACCTAGAGATATCATACTAAGTGAAGCAAGTCAGAAAGAACGACAAATTCCATATGATATCTCTTGTATGTGGAATCTAAAATATGACACAAATAAATTCATCTATGAAACAGAAACAGACTCACAGACATTGAGAACAGACTTGTGGTTGCCAAGAAGGGGTTGCAGGGGAAGGACTGGGAGGCTGGGGTTAGCAGATGTAGGCTATTATATAGAGAGGATGGATAACCAACAAGGTCCTGCTGTATGGCACTTGGAAAGCCAGAGACAAAATGAACCACCTTCACATTTTCTGAAGGCTTACAGGGGTCAGAGACATTTGAAGACTTGAGGATTCTGCTTGGATTCATAGCAGTAACTTTACTGAACAAAATTGTGGAAGAAACCTGTGGACTCCCATCTCTTATCCTCATTTGCATCCAGAAGCTATATAGGCTGTTAAAAAGCCAACTCAAAGTGAATTCTAATAATAATAATTATTTATTATTAGAACAGTCTTTAGACTGAATTTACTGACAAGTCACAATAGCACTTGCTGTTTGACTATATATGCCAAAGGACAGCAAGAACTCTAGAGAACATTATTCTCAGAATCAAGATTCACACACGGACTCAATGATTATGTATGTAAATAATAGTCTTGTTCTTCATAAAATGGGGGGGACTATCTAACATATTGGCTAAGAGGGAAATTTGTTTCCTGAAGTTCATTACTAATTAAATTGTCCATTTGTTTTTAGAAAATACATGCTGCCTTAGAGTAAAGGATCATGAGATCTTCACTTTACCCTTTAAATCAATGGTTGAATTGCACATGAAGGATTACTATTTCTGTTCATTTTCTGTAGGCTGAAATAATTCAAAAGAAAGTTTTTAAAAAGTCATTTCTCCTGTCTTTTGCTTATCAGCTGTATAATCCAGTTCAAGTTACTTGCTGTTTGGAAACCTCAATGTTCTCATCTTAAAATGAGAATAATGCTGGTAACATCCTCAAAGAACTCAATGAAATAAACAATAACTCAAAAAAGTTAGTAATGACACAAATCTTAAAAGTATTTACTGCTCATGCTTGATCACAATTTTTGGTTTGGTCAATTAGAACTAGCTGAGGGCCCACCTACATGACATCCACTATGATAATAAAATATGCTGATGCTATCCTTAATAAATAATTGTAAGTGCTCAATGGCATTCAACTTTTGTTAACTACAACCATTATAAAGTGGACTATTATTGAAGTGCTCTGTTTAATTATAAAACAACTACATATGTCCAAAGATACTTATTAAATGAGACTGAATGGATTGAAATTTGTCAGACATTAAAATTTATCTTGAAACTGTGGAATTTTTAGCATGTGAAGTTCTCATGAACTTTACCCTCCAATGGGACCAGGTAGCACTGCTCTCCTGAATCTCAGACAAGCAGCCCCAGTTCCAGTAGCATCACTGGAGCCTTCCTTTTCTCCCCTCCAAGTCCATTTTTAATGTGTATTTTTTGTTACATATACTAAATTGTGCATGATATAATGTCCACTTAAAGTTTATTATTTTCAACTGTACATTTAAGTGGCACTAAGTATATTCATAATGTTACATCACCCCCTATAATGTCTATTCCAGAATATTTGCATCCTTTTTGTCACTGGAACAATATTCCAGGGAAGTGGAAATATTACATCTCTAAGTTTCTGAAACTCGAACTTTAAACTTCTGACTAAGTTACATGGTTTACAGCCCCACTCAATCCTGTTTATGAAATTCTAATTTCCAAAAAGTTGGTACTATTTTACATTCAAACTGGACATCTCTGAGAATAAAGGGGGATAAACTAGAACTACTTGGGTAAACTAGGACATATTATTATTAAGAATAAACGTTCAATGAACTATTGCTTCAGTTCATTGCCTTAGGTACCAAGTGGAAGGAAGCTTTCTCTTCAGAAATGTTTATTACTAGACTCTATGACCAGAACCACTATGGTGCTGCTGATACATAGGAAATGTCATGATTCTTAGAAGAGTAAGCTTGGGTAAATAATTAATGGGCAAATATTGTTCTGGGGAGCCATCAGGTTTGGGTTCTTTAGACAAAGTTGGTAAAATAGCATTCTAATTACCCCAAAATCAGGAAGCACAGAAAGTCTACTCTAAGGTAAGAAGTCTTAATAGCTATTTATAAGACTTCACACATGAGCAAACATTTCACTTCACATATTGGATGAAAATTAATCAAGTCATTGTCTTAAAAGTAAAACAAAGAGTACAGGAGCCTACATATTACATTTTCAGTAACAGTGAAGAGGGATCTGTGTTCAAAACAAAAATGGAAAAGGCATCATTCAAGCAAGACTTGCTCCTGAAGTGAAAGCATCTAATCGTATGAAAAAATTTTAATGTCACACAAGTTTCTTTCCTCTTTGATCAGCAGGATGGTGTACTAAAATTCTCCAGAGCTTGAGAGAAAGAATGTGAAATTTGGAGTCAAACTATCTGGGCCTGAACTCTAGTTCAGCCACTTAGTCGATGGAAGATTGCTTGCAGCAAAAATGGTTGGATGCCCATCCAAAATCTTTTCTTCCTTGTTCCCAACAAAACTCTGAATTTCTCAGACACACCGCCTGTCTCCCTTCAAAACCATGCTTCCCAGGCATAGGACTTCTTAAAAAGGTTAACTTCAAATTCCCTTTATTCCCTCTGCCAATGATTGGCTCAGGAATGTACCTGTGACCAATCTGAACAAATGAGAAACAAGGAAAGTTTTGCTGAGGCTTTGGGTAAAACTCTTCCTCTATATTCTGGGACAGTGTCAAGAAGTGACTCACAACAGAGGACAAATATCATATGACATCCCTTATATGAGAAATCTAAAAAGAAATGATAAAAATTGAACGTATTTACAAAAGAGAAACAAACTCATAGACTTAGAGAATGAATTTATGGTTACCAAGGGGAAAGTTGGGGGAAGGAATAGTTAAAGAGTTTGGGATTGACATGTATACACTGCTTTATTTAAAATGGATAACCAATAAAGACCTACTGTATAGCACAGGGAATTGCTGCTCTATGTTATGCGGCAGCCTGGATGGGAGGGGACTTTGGGGGAGAATGGATACATGTATATGTATGGCTGAGTCCCTTTGCTGTACAACTGAAACTATCACAACATTGTTCATCAGCTGTATGCCAATATCAAACAAAAAGAAGTGACTCCTTGTCTCTGGGTATGTACAGATGCACATATAAGGCAGCCTGCTGTGCTGCTTTGTTCAATAACCAGTCTTAAGATGAAGTCAACACATAGAAGTGAGCCAGACTAAAGCTCTCTTAGGGAAATGAAGCCAGAACCAAGGTTCTTAGGTTGCCCTATCTTTGGACTTCTATATCTGTGGCCAAGAATTTGACAGAATTTAAGCCAATTCGGTGAGGTTTTTGACATTTACAGCTGAAAGCACTCTGATCTTCCTGAGTCATTTTCTAACCTGTGAAAATCAGATTGACAGCTCCATTGCAACCTTGCAAGAATTCTCAACACAAGTTAAGGTTTATGTACTGTGTTTGATGCAACACAAGTTTTCAGTAAATGATATCAGGCTCGAGGTGCTGCTTGCCTGGAACACTGAGTACCTGCTGTTAACTTTGCTAATAATTAACTTTGGCAAATCTTTAACAGCCTTAATTTCTGATTGCTCGCATTTCCATATCATATAAAACTGGTGATACTAGTCTCCAATGAACACATTTTTATAGATCAGCTTATTCTAAATCTCCTTGAGGTCCCAAGACACAAGGAATAGAATAATAATGCATTGGTACTATTGGATTTCACTGCACAGTTACATACACATACCTCAAAGCAAATAAAATAGAATCAGGCTGATAATAGAAATTAATTTATCACATTAAATGCTCATTTCAAAAAGAACTCCAGGGAATTTAACATATTGAATATGTCCCAATAAACTTTAAAATGAATATAGTAGAATATGTTAAAATTTACAGTGTAAGCCTGAGCCATAATTCCTTAATTTAGAAAAGTAAAAATTTAGAATTTATCAAGAAGAATAACACAATTAAGAAAGACCCAAAGGAGTGAAGGTAAAATCCTAAAATTTAAAAATTTTAGATACTTTCATTTTTCCAAGCAAAACAACATCAACCATAATAAACTAAAGAGAGGATTAAAATATTAATTAAATATACAAGCTTAGGTTATACAGCCTAAACTTGAAAACTGACTCTGATATATATATACTATGTAACTTTGAGCATGTTTCTTAGCCTCTGTTAGCTTGTTTTCTCATATATGAAGTGGAGATAATACAACCTACCTCACAGATTGGGTTTAAATAAGATAACATAAGCCAAATTCTTATATAGGTGCCAAGTGTGTAATAACCACTGAATTAAATATTTTAATTATATTCTCATAATAAAATTAGTTCCATGGGATCTCACTGACTTGGTAGTCTATTATAGCACCTTGGGTTTAAAAGAACAGGTTCACATCAAAAAGAATGAAGTAATGCCATTTGCAGCAACATGGATGCATCTAGAGACTGTCATTCGGAGTGAAGTAAGTCAGACAGAGAAGCAGCAATACCATATGACGTCCCCTATATGTGGAATCTAAAAATACAAAGGAACTTATTTGCAAAAGAGAAACAGACTTAGAGAATGAACTTGTAGGTGCCAGGAGGAAGGATGGGGGGAAAGGAAAGGATAGTTAGGGAGTTTGGGATTGACATGTACACACTGTTATATTTAAGATGGATAACCAATAAGGACCTGCTGTATTGCATAGGGAACTGTGTTCAGTGTTATGTGGCATCCTGGATGGGACAGGAGTTTGGGAAAGAATGGAAACATATATGTATATGGGTAAGTCCCTTTGATGTCACTATCACAACACTGTTAATTGGCTATATCCCAATATAAAATAAAAAGTTAAAAAAGTTAAAAAACAGGCTTAAATTTCGGATGGGCAAAGGGAAAGCCTCAAAAATATTCCCAGCAACTCCAAGAAAAGACAGGTGGCAAACACTATAAACACATTACTGACCAGATATGTATTTCTGTATTAATTTGTCTTTTGTTATCCAAATGTTATTGACTGGAGTGTTTGAATATTCATATATATACACACACACATATATATATATATATATATATATATACACATATATATATATAAAACAAATTGCTGTCCACAGGCATTAGTTTCTGCAAAAATCCCCTGGTCAATTATATATAAAAATAAAATCATACAGGAATTTCTCCTTTTGGATAAGATAGAGTAGCAGGTACTGGATTTAACTTCCTGTCTGAAACAACTAAAATATAGACAAAATGAATGAAACAATGGTTTTCAGACACTGGACGTTAAGCAGCTCCAGATGGTGATCCTAGAGAAAAGCGGATGCAAATCAGGCAAGTCCTACAATTCCCTTAACTTACTGCCAAATGCTTTCTAGGCCACAGCAGAGGGAGGGGAAAACTCAAGCAGAGTCCAGTGGATTCTCTGAGTAGATAGATATAGATTCAGGGGCCTGGGGATGCCCAGGTAGATACAGAGTGGAGAAGGCTTCACAGAGAGAAACCTCTGCAGTGTGCTCCGGTCTACAGCTGAGGAGTGACAAGCACATTTAAGGGAGGAAATTACCTGAATCTGGGGAGAGAATCACCAGAAAAGAGAAGGAAAAAGTCCTGAAACTTAAAAAGACCAGGAATAATTCACGTTCTCACCAAATAGAAAGGAAAATCTTGTAATTCATGAGACGCTGAGTAGAGTCTATGATAAGTGCGGCTATGATTCCAACTAATGAAGACTAAAAGTAAGTCTCTAGAAGAAACACACTCTTTATAGGTAACTTAATCTCTTCCCAGAAAAAGATCTTAAGACATTTATAGGATACCAAAATATTTAATACACACCAAAACAAAATGTACAGTATTCGGCATTCAATAAAAAATCATCAGATATTTGAAGAAGCAGGAAAATACAACTCAGTAGAAACAGATTCAAGAATTACAAAGATTATAGAATTAGTAGAAAAAGACACTGAAAGGGTTATAAGTATATTCCACATGTTTCAGAAGTTAGAGAAATAAACACACAAGCACACTAAATATAGACATGAAAGGTATAAAAAGACACAAAGCTTCCACAATGTTTAAAATGAAAAACATACTAAATAAGATTAATACCAGATTAGAAACAATAAAATAAAAAGTAGTGAATTTGAAGATGGAATAGAAACTATCCAAAGAAAAACAGACCCTCCTCCCCAAAAATAAAGTGGTAAGACAAAAACATATTTGAAAATAACTGAATAACTACCCAAACTTTTCAAATTTCATGAAAGCTGTTAAGTCCACAGATGCAAGATACTCAAAGAACTCAAGGACAAGAAAGAAAATTATACCAAATCACATACTAATAAAACTGCTTAAAACTAGTGATAGAAAGAAAAAAGTAAAATAAACCAGATGGAGAAACGAAACATCATGTACGTGGGAACAAAGGTAAGAATGACAACAAACTTCCCATTGGAAACAATGCAAGTTACAAGGGAGAGGAGCACTACCTTTAAAATACTAAAAGAACATATACTGTCAGTTCAGTTTAAAAAAAAGATTTTAAACAATGGGGAAATATACATGTCTTCAAAAACTGTATAAAACCTGAAGGAATTTATCACCAGCAGTCCAGTCCTGTAAGAAATATTAAAGGAAATCCTTCAGAGAAATAATATTCATGGAAAATGCAGATTTACACAAAATATAGAGTACTGAAAATGATAAGCATGTGGATAAATACTAAATATTTTCTTTAAAAAAACTTTTAAAGGTAACTGACAGTTTAAAATAAACAAACAAAAAATACAATATAGCACAGTGCAGTTTATAATATATGTAGAAGTAAAATGTGTAAGGTTAAATCTAAATGATATAGACACATGAATGAAAGGCAGATGTTCAGTTTAAATAAAAAACATAAGAACCAAAATTTGCTGTCTATAAGAAAACAACTTGAAGTATAAAGAAACAAATAAATTCAAGGTAAAGTGATATGCTAAGAGATATGCTAATTATATAACTAAAAATAGCTGGAGTGGTTATAATAATATCATAGTATATAATATAATATGAATATACATATAATATATAATATAATATAATATTACTTGGGATATAATATTACTTGGGATAATATAATATATATAATTAATATAATATAATATTACTTGGGATAATATAATATATATAATTAATATAATATAATATTACTTGAGATATAGAGGATATCAGAGAATATAATATTACTTGGGATAAAGAGGATAATTTCTGAATGATAATAAGGTTATTTATCAAGAGAACATAACAACCCTAAACATTTAAGCACCTATTAATAGAGGTACAAATTACACAAGGCAAAAATGGATAAAACTGCAAGAAGAAACAGTTAAGTCCACAGTTATAGTCAAGGATTTAACACTCTTCTCTCACTAACTGGCAAAACGAGTACACAGAAAATAAAGACATGGAAGATGTAAACAATAATATCAACTGAGCTGATCTAACTGACATTAGTAAAACACTCCACCCAGCAACATCACAATATACATTCTTTTCAAGTGCACAGAGAAAAAGTTACCAAGAAAGACCATTTTCTGGTCCATAAAAGTCATAATAAAGTTAAATGGATTTACAAAGTATATTCATTGACCATACTGAAATTAATCTAAAGTAATCTACAGTAGTATATCTGGAACAGTTCAGGAATATTTGAAACTAAATAACATATTTCTAAATAACCTTTGGTACAAAGAAGAAGTGAAAAGTCAGTCATAAATTATTTCTGAATTCCATGAAGAACAAAACATGTCATGTCATATCAAAATTTGTGGAAAGCAGCTAAAGTTTTTGGAGGAAAATCTACAGCACTTAACTCCCATGTTAAAAACAAAAATAGGTCTCATATTAATTACCTTAAGCAAATATAAAAATTAAGGTAATTAAGTTTTTATAGTTGAAATCCAGTGACCCTTACTTCACACTATGAACACACACATAATTAACTCAAAGTGACTCAAGATTTAAATACAAGAGTCAAAGCATAAACCTTCTAGTAGACAACAGGAAAAAATTTTAGTGACCATGGGTTTGTCAAAGAACTCTTAAATTTGAAACAAGAAGCACAAACTGTAAAATTAAATTATCACTAAATTAAACTTTAGTGATACTATAAACTTTTGCTATTTAAAAGGCACTATTAAGAAAAGGTAAACCACAAACTGAAAGTAGTTACAAAACATATCTGACAAAAGCTTTGTATCAAGAATTTTCTTAGAAAGCCATAATAAAGCAATTCAATCAAAAAAATGGTCAAAGTATTTGAACAGTCACTTGACCAAAGAAGATACATAGAAAGCAAATAAACACCTGAAAAGATAATTATAAAGAAAATTCAAATTAAAATAAGGAGAAACAATTATATACCCAACAGAATGTTTAAAATTTAAACAAGACTGAACATATACAATTTTATCAAAGATATAAAGTAACCACAACTGGTATAGACTGCTGATAGAAACATGAAATGTTACAACTTTGGAGAACAGTTTGGTATTTTTAAAAAGTATTAGACATACACTGACCATAGACTCAGCTGTTCCAACCCTAGATACTGGCGCCAAAGAAATGAAACTATGTGTCTACACAAAGACTTGTGCATGAATGTCCAGGAGAGCAGTATTTGTAATAGCCAAAAACTGGAGCCAACTAAAACATGCATCAGTGGGTGAATGGATAAACAAATTGTACATCCATAGAAGAGAACAGATTTCTATTCAATAAATAGGGGAATAAACTATTGACACACACACAACATGAGTGAATCTTAATATTATTATGTTAAGTAAAAGAAGCATAAGAGAACATTTTGGGATAATAGATATGTATAATATCTTGATTGTGAAGATGGCTTCCTGGTGGACATATGTCTTTAAAGTCAAACATGGAAGTTTGAATGTTAGCCCTACTCTTACAATGTAACCTTACAAAAGCTACTTACCTGTTTGAGTTTCATCTTCTATATTTGTATGTTATGTGAGAATAAGAACATATGTATCAAAGGCTTGTCCTATTAAACATGATATCACATATAAGTAACCAGCACAGTACTTGTTAGTCGACTCTGTGTGACTCCGTGGGCTGTAGCCACCAGGCTCCACTGTCCATGGAATTCTTCAGGCAAGAATACTGGAGTGGGTAGCCATTTCCTTCTCCAGAGGATCTTCCCAACCCAGGGATCAAACCTGGGCAGCATAGTACTTGGCACCATATAAATGTTCACTTCCTTATGTGTATTTTTTTTTTTTTTCTTACTCATTTGTACCATGTCTCCCCTTCTGTGGTGGCTCAGATGGTAAAGAATCTGCCTGCAATGCAGGAGACCCAGGTTCAAACCCTGGGTTGGGAAAAATCCCTGGAAAAGGAAATAGCAACCCACTCCAGTATTCTTGAATGGAGAATTCCATGGACAGAGGAGCCTAGTTGTGGGCTACAGTCCATGGGGTCGCAAAAAATCGGACAGGACTGAGCAACTTTCACTTTCACTTTCCCCGTCTGTAAAACATACCCCCTTAGCACTATTTTTTTCTACCACAGGATGTCTGTCCTCTCCCTCTTGGAACAAAAGAGAAAATATGTTATTTTAGAACTTTTACTCTTTTTAAATTAATATGTTATTGATTTTGCATTTCCCTGGTGGCTCAGACGGTAAAGCGTCTGTCTACAATGCGGGAGACCTGGGTTCGATCCCTGGGTTGGGAAGAACCGCTGGAGAAGGAAATAGCAATCCACTCCAGTACTCTTGCCTGGAAAATCCCATGGACAGAGGAGCCTGATAGGTTACAGTCCATGGGGTCGCAAAGAGTCGGACATGACTGAGCGATTTCACTTTCACTTTCTTTCATTCTATGTTACTTTAATTTTGCCTTGGATTATGAGCTGTTAATCAGGCTCTTCGTTTATGGCCTACTTGGTAGCTGCTGTCCCTGCAAGGTCCTTTCCTTGTGTTTTTGATTTATTTTTTCCCTTTATTTCCCATTTTATCCCTAAATCTAGTCCCATTTCCCCCTCCTAATTAGGCACTCTTCTAGCATTTAATATATGTCTTTGAATATGCATGTACATATATGCTGCTGCTGCTAAGTCGCTTCAGTGGTGTCTGACTCTGTGCGACCCCATAGATGGCAGCCCACCAGGCTTTCCCGTCCCTGGGATTCTCCAGGCAAGAACACCGGAGTGGGTTGCTATTTCCTTCTCCAACGCATGAAGTGAAAAGTGAAACTGAAGTCACTCAGTCGTGTCCGACTCTTGGCAATCCCATGGACTCCAGCCTACCAGGCTCCTCCGTCCATGGGATTTTCCAGGCAAGAGTACTTGATTGGGGCGCCACTGCCTTCTCCATGTACATATATATGTATGTGTATATGTAATATATATGTGTGTATGTGCTTTAATACATATTTTAATAGCATTGTGCTATAACTTTTATTTTCCCCTTTATGCTGTATTGTAAGGATTTATCCTAGTTCTATACACATCAGTAAGTTGCTTCTAATTGACAGCACTGTATTCCATACTATGTATTTATCAAAATTAACTCATGTACTCCCTTAGAGAAGGATACCTGGGAGACCAACTTCCTGCTACTGCAAACAATATTGAAATAAGTATCTTTTAAAAAATACTTTATGTTTCTGATACTGTTTTTTAAAGTATTTATTTGGCTGCACTGGGTCTTAGTTGTGGCACATGGGATCTAGTTCCCTGACCGCGGATTGAACCCAGGCCCCCTGCATTGGGAGGGCAGAGTCTCGGCCACTGGATCACCATGGAAGTCCCTGAAACAAATACCTTAACACTTGTCTCCTTGTGGACCTACAAAGGAAGTTCTCTGAGTCACAGATGTGAAAGGTGGGATTGCTGGGCCATTCAGTTCAGTTCAGTTGCTCAGTCATGTCCGACTCTTTGTGACCCCATGAATCACAGCACGCCAGGGCTCCCTGTCCATCACCAACTCCCAGAGTTCACTCAGATTCACGTCCATCGAGTCAGTGATGCCATCCAGTCATCTCATCCTCTGTCGTCCCCTTCTCCTCCTGCCCCCAATCCCTCCCAGCATCAAAGTCTTTTCCAATGAGTCAACTCTTCTCATGAGGTGGCCAAAGTACTGGAGCTTCAGCTTTAGCATCATTCCTTCCAAGGAAATCTCAGGGCTGATCTCCTTCAGAATAGACTGGTTGGATCTCCTTGCAGTCCAAGGGACTCTCAAGAGTCTTCTCCAACACCACAGTTCAAAAGCATCAATTCTTTGGTGCTCAGCCTTCTTCACAGTCCAACTCTCACATCCATACATGACCACAGGAAAAACCATAGCCTTGACTAGACGGTCAGGAAGCAACAATTAGAACTGGACATGGAACAACAAACTGGTTCCAAATAGGAAAAGGAGTATGTCAAGGTTGTATATTGTCACCCTGCTTATTTAACTTCTATGCAGAGTACATCATAAGAAATGCTGGACTGGAAGAAACACAAGCTGGAATCAAGATTGCCGGGAGAAATATCAATAACTTCAGATATGCAGATGACACCACCCTTATGGCAGAAAGTGAAGAGGAACTAAAAAGCCTCTTGACGAAAGTGAAAGAGGAGAGTGAAAAAGTTGGCTTAAAGTTCAACATTCAGAAAACTAAGATCATGCTGGGCCAAAGGACAAATAAATAATTTTACTACCTCAGTACTTTGAGACTGCTTTCCAAACTGGTTGAATTAATGGTCTTACAAATTCTTAGCAATATAATAAATAGATCTCATTTTTATTTTTATTTCTCAGATATTAGTAAGTTTGAGCATCACTTTCCATTCTTATTAGCTGCTCAGCTTTTCTCTTTGTAGAGCACATTCTTATTCTTTATTCATTTTTATATTGAGCTTCTCATCTTTTATTTGTTGATTTGTAGTTCCTGGAATGTTTCTATATTAATGTCATTAATTTTACACATTGCTAAAAGCTATGCCGGTCTGTCACTGCCTGTTAGCTTTTGTTTAAGGTGTTGTTCACTGACTAGAAATTCTTCATTTTAACACAGCCATAGTCATCATTTCTTAACCTAATTAAAAATTCTTTTGGGGTTATGTTTAAAGAGAACAGCCCCTTACCTACATCTTGCTCTATTAGCTTTGCAGTTTTTCCTTTAAACTCTCTTTAATCTACCTAGAGTCCAACTTTTTCAATGTATTATATAATGTATTATAGAAATGTATAATGTGCATTGTATTATTGTATTATTATTGTATTGTATTGCATTATTATTGTAAAAGTGCAGTGTATTATAGAAATTTGTCTTTTTCCATATCACCAATACCATCTGCTGAAGAGCTGATCTTTTCTCCATTATATAAAGTGATGTTTCTCTAACATATATCACTCACTTTCTTATATATATAAAAAGAAGAATGCCTTTGGAAGAGTGATGACCCAGATGAGATGGGCAAGAAAAACATTCCTGGCCATCCATCTTCGGGAAGATAATGGTGACTGCTCACTCTGGAGTCAACCTCCTGAAGCCAGATGCAGATAGTAAACCCTGAACTCATGCAGTGGCTCCAAGTGGATTTTTAAAAGTTAAGAATAAAGAAAGAAATAGTCTAATTAGGTTCAGTGCTTCAGATATTGTGAATCCCCGCAGTTCCTTCAAGGCTTAGTAGCAGAACAGTGTGTCTCCATGTCATGTTGCAAGTGATGTTTTTACTGTCATAATTATGCTATACATTGCATTATAATTATCCTTCTGTAGTAGCTATTTATACCTGTTACACAAAACTTTCCAAATTTCCCAAAGCTTTCTGAAATGTATGGGATGATTTAAGGTACTTGACACGATATAGTATTTAACTGGTAAATTTTTTTGTAAGCAAGGAAAAATCTTGCCCCAAACAGGTTTGATTTATGGCTTACTCCAGTATGCTATACATAGTAAGTCCTCAAAAAAAGTGTCCTTGGCTGATTACCCGGCTGAGTGCCCACATATTTACTGGGTTGGAATTTATATTCAGAAGGAAATCTTCTTTCATGAAAGACATGATCTATCTTGCCTTTTGTTAGTAGGAAAAAAACAGCAGAGACTTCAAGGACTATTACATTGTGTAAAATTTAATTCCATGCAGTTATTCATGGAATCCTTCCAAGGGACCATATAGCATTCTTATATGCTTAAATAAATATTTCTGCCTTTACCCTTGGGTTTTGACAGAAATTATTTTGGGCTCTTATTATTCATTTACATTGCCCCATGATGTTAAACAACAAGTAGAAAATGAAATCAACCAAGCCAGTATTTCCTTTAGAAAATACTGGTAGCAAATAGTATTATGAGTTGGAGTCCTAACTAAGGGTTGGTAATGGCTAGCACCAGTACTGACTTTGTTTTCCATGCCGATGGATATACCTGAAACTCACTCATCTAACAAGTGTTCATTACATCCAGATATTTCTTGAGAGTGTCATGTCAGACTTGGTGAATCACTAAATCTACAGAATGGAGTTTGGAGTTTCTCTTTTCATTTGGATCTTGATGAAACACGTGTAATAGCTCACCGTTATAGAACAAAAATTGTTACTTATGATTTCCAATTCACACAGCTGATAGATTACATGATAATTTCCTGGAAGACGATGATCTTCTATGTGTTCCACTGCGATGCTCCAGTAACGTCCTACTGTTCCAAAACAGATTTTTTTTTAATTTTCTAAAGTATAATAAGGGGTTTCACTAGTGGTAAAGAACCTGCCTACCAATTCAGGAGAATAGTCAGAAACAACTTAGTGCCTGAACAATAACAACAAAAGTATAACAGAACATGAATTTTGATAATGTCACGTGAACTCCATCCTCCCACCCCATTTATTTCTCTACAACTCTGAGGACACTAGAGAAGTAAAGAGAGTTTCAGACAAGGGCAGGTAACTACAAGCTCTTGTGATTTCACAACAACTCAGACCAACTCAGGAATCAATACAAACAACACACATGTTGTTTGAGACCTCAATTTTGGCTAATGTAAATCTAGGCAGGATAGCTGTAAAACGCCAACATGCTTTGAGGCTGGCAACACAAACGTTAATACAAATGTGAAACAAGAAACCAACTTTGGTTGTGTTCATGGCAAAAGATATACGATGTCTTCCACAGCCTAAAAGTTTTTCTACTGACATTTTACTGGAACATGGATATCTTTGGGACAATGCTCCTTACTTTCACACTATTTTGAGTATTTCCAAAATTCTTATCAGTGACACTGAAAATTCTATTTTTATATTCTAGACAAAACACCCAAAGTTAAAATAGGAAGTTACATGGGAAAAACTTAAGTAAGCTCTAAATGTCCTAATCATAAGTGATTTTTATTAAAATAACTTACAAATTCTCCATGTCATATATTTAATGATTTATTTCAGTATATTCTATTATTTTTACTCATCAATCATGTATTTTCAGTGTCATCAAAATGCAAAGTTGAAGTTTCTACCCAGCAGAAAACATTTTGAGGGAAACATTTTACTAAACTATAAAATACTAGAGTGTTCTGATCTATTTTTCATAATCACTGCTAATAACATGATAGAGACATTATCAATCCTGCTAGCAGATTTTTAAAAACTAATTAAACCCATTAGAGGCAGTAGAAAACAGTCATTTATTCTTTGCTACAAAAAGATACATGAATTAGGCTCTATGCAACTAAAAGCATGGTTCTTTTAGAAAATATTTATATGTGAACTTTTAAACCAATTTATGGAGGTAATAGGTTTCATTTGCTATAGAAGAACAAATGAGAACGTGAATCAAGAAAAGTATCACAAAAGTCAACTACAATCAACTGAAAATTAAAGATTAGTTTTGCAAAATAAGCAGTTAGCAGCAGAGTGTTCTTACAAGTGAATGTTGAATAAAACAATAATGTTGAATAAGCTAAGTGAAGAATTCAGAATTATATTCATAATGAATTTGTCATGCTGTGCACTCTGCTCTGCTCCTATTTCTTCTCTTCTCACACTGGTACAAAAATGAGCAGGAAAGTGTGTACGTTATTACTTATTTAAGTCAAATAACTTATTCAACAGCTGCAGGGATGAACTACATCAACATGTATAACATCATAACCTAAGGGAGTGTTTTGAAAATGCTAGTATTCAATGTCTCCTTAAGCTTTATTTTATATTGGTGTTTAAATGATTAGTCTTAGCTCTCATGTAAACGTACACCTTTCCTTGCTGAGAATTAAGTTTCTCTGAGCTTTAGTTTTTACAACTTTCCTGTGAAATCAATCAGCTTGGTATTATTCCCATTTCACAGATGTAGGTCCAACCCACCACCCCCATGCGCTATATATCCCACCATCACATGGAAGTTTGCGGGGCAAAGACCATGACTTACCCTCAAATAACTTCAATTGGAATCAAGGGGATTCCTAGATTCTTCTTCATTTGGTGAAGACTTCCTCCTTTACTAGGTTTAATTCAGAAACTACCTCTTCTCTGAAATAGATTTCATTGAAATCAATTGAATCATTCTTGTTTCATTCCTCACAGGACTGTCTCCTCAAAGCTTTCGTGAACATTGAGCACAATGTGTTTACAAAATGCACATCAATGTGTTTACGAAACACACATCTCTTCCTTCCTGCAGGCCTTAAGTCATTTTTACGTCTCTCTCACAGAGCTTAGGAAAGGGTCAGCATGAAGCAGCTATTCCCCACAGACAAGACAACAGGTATGAAAAATTGTAACTGCCCTTGAAGTAGTAAATATAGGTATGTTAAAGAGTAATTTTTAAATGTAAAAGAGGAAAAGAATTGGCCTAAATCCAACCACTACATCAGTGTGGCTCAAGACACAAATGAATGTAATTAGAAGCATAAGGAGTTCATTCCTGAATAACGAAAGGCTTTTTGTTTAAGTAAACAGTTTTCTTATATGTACTTTTTAAGTTAGGAAGAAAGGCGGGAATGATTTTATGGATAACAGAGGTTCCTGCCAGAGAAAGAATTCCAGTGGATATTTGGCAACTCAGCTGTTCTCTCCAAAAAGAGTCTTCAAGACAGCCTACCTTTTATTATGTCTGGTGAGGGTGAAAATGGTAAATATCAACAAAGAAATATTCTTAGAGTCCCTACCTCACACCAAATACTTGCCAAAAGATTTCATAGATTATCACATTTTTCTAATATGAGTTAGATATCATGATGCCCATTTTACAGGAAGAGAAGCTGAAGATTAGAACAATTAAATGAGTTGCTAAGGTTGCAAACATAGTGTGGAGCATGGAGCCAACCAAATTTTGGGACTCTTCCTATGAAACACTACAACCATCTCTCTCGGTGTTTGGGAATATTGTTACTCACCAACTGCATTATGTGAACATGATGCCCATTTAAAGGCATTTGGTTCAGGCTGTTTCACATTTGCTAAACTGTAACTTGAGGATGCCTTTCACGTGAAGCTGGAGAATTTGTCTATACTCTTTGGGCATCTCATGGAAACCGCGTTTAGGTAACTTATTATCGTAGTAGTGATGGCTGACAGGCATGTTCTCTCCAGTTCTAGAGAAGGGCCAGAATCCATACAGCTTCACGTTCTCACACAGCTCGACTGCCACACTTGTGATCATCAAGCCAGAGGACAGGCGATACTCGGTCACACCTTTAGTCCTCCAGAAGAGTGCAAGGTTTTTCAGGTACTTGGGATGGAAAAATAAAACCTTTTGTCTTGCTTTAGATTCCTTCAGTGTGTAGTACACTTTAAAAGAGGCCGCAGTATTGGCCCTGAAGGAAAACGCAGGCAGAAGAACGAAAGCATCTCCATAGGCTGCAACGTCCTCCAGAAATATTGCTTTCTTTTCCTTTAAGTTCCCATATCTGCCAAATTTTTAAAACATTGTGATTTTAACAATAATCATCAAAGGAACAGTTTGGGTAACATGAAGCTGAATTCACCACTGACCAAAAAACAGAACCAGTTATGTCACTGTATATAAAAGAGACAAACTGAAGATTCAGAGAAATTCGGGTTAAGTAAGCATCTTATATAATAAATATCAAGGGTTAGGTCTTCATTTCTTTCTTGGCATATCTATTCTTTCATTTCTACCTTCTTACAGAGCAATATCCTTGCTGGACATACATTTTTAAAAATTACTTTATCTTCAAACTCAGTAATTTTTTCCTGAGGTTGCTTTTTAATGCTGAAACATCTTCCAAATGTATCAGACTGATACATTTTCTCAAACACAGCACACTCTTAAAATATCTATACATTTTTAAAAAATTCATTGAGCTGTATGCAAGTATACATATTATTATAAAATAACAATTTCCTTTAAAACAGCAGTCCCCAACCTTTTTGGCACCAGGGACTGGTTTCACAGAAGATAATTTTTCCATGAACTGGGGGGTGGGGGTGGTTTGGGGATGATTCAAGTGCAGTATCTTTATTGTGTACTTTATTTCTATTATTATTATTTGACTTCCACCTCAGATCATTAGGCATTAGATCCCAGAGGCTGGGGATCTCTGGTTTAGAAAACCTAAAATATCTATATGCACACACACACACACACACATATGCATTTTAAATTTCCTCCATGGACTGTGATAGCTCTATGTGTTTAATTTAAATAACGTCTCAGTAAATACACTGGTATACCTAAGTGCATGTGTTTAGAAAATAAACTCTGGGGAGACGGGTACAATATGTTATATTCATACTAGAACTATTTGGGGGATATATTCTACTAACAACAATAACTAATCACTTTGGATAAAAACAACTGAATTAAACTAAGTATGGGATTTTAGGGCTTCCCTGGTGGCTCAGACCGTAAAGAATCTCCCTGCAATGCAGGAGACCTGGGTTTGACCCCTGGATCAGAAACACCCCCTGAAGAAGGGAATGGCTACCCACTCCAGTATTCTTGCCTGGAGAATCCCATGGCCAGAGGAGCGTGGCAAGCTACAGTCCATGGGGTCGCAAAGAGTCAGACACGACTGAGAAACTAACACTTTCACTTTTAATGGGATTTTTACTAAACAGCCAATATTTCATAGTAGTGACATTGTAGAAAATAAAATATGGGAATTATTTTTTAGTAATAAACTGCCCAAAGTACCCTGACAATTTTGTCAGGTTCTCCTAAGGCTTACTCTCTGAAGCATCTAAGTAGACTAAGTTTTTTCAAGAAAGTTTTATCAAGACAAAATAGTAACATTGAAATTCTGGAAGGAAATAATTTTTTAAAAACTTCAGTACTGGTGAAAAACATGAAGAGATAAGTAAGTTCTAATTTGATTAGCAACCCTTGACTTATGACATTAGAAGTACAACTGGACATACCTCTTAGGAGCCCAACCTAAATTTCTAATATATTCTTATGTATTTTCCTTACAAAGCCATTCCAGTCAGTCTCAGCAGCAAGATTAGGGCTCAGACTAAGAAACAGGTTAAATAATTTAAAAAATGGTCTTGAACAGTTATGTAACTTGGAGGGACTTACCTTAGCTTTATAATACTGGGATTTAGAGTCACCAGGTTGGTTTTAGTGCCAACATCATTGGTAACATTTCCTGTGGTTGGGGGGAGATTACACCTGAAATTTGAAAAAAAAAATATTCTCAAAATATAACTTTCAAAAAAAAGTACATCCACACATATGCATGTGACCATTCTCATTTTATTGGAGAAAATTACTACTGTAAACAGAGTCTCAGAATTCATCTGATTTCCATCGAAAATATTTAATAAGTACAGAATTCAGACACAGGTTCAATTCCTGGGTTGGGAAGACCCCTTGGAGAAGGAAATGGCAACCTTCTCCAATATTCTTGCTGGAAAATCCTATCACCTGGCAGGCTATAGTCTATGGGGTTGCAAAAGAGTTGGACATGACTTAGCAACTACACAACAACAGCAACAAACTCTTAGTTGGCATTTAAATATTGGATAAAACATAAGACTCTGATAAATGCTTTCAGTGACAAAACTAGAAGTGACAATTACACCTTGCCTAGCATTTGAAGAGTTCACAGTCCTTTTATTTAAATTATTTATATTAATTAGATTCCCATGGTGGTCAGTTCAGTTCAGTTACTCAATCGTGTCCGACTCTGCGACCCCATGGACCATGCATGCCAGGCTTCCCTGTGCATCACCAACTCCTGGAGCTTGCTCAAACTCTTGTCCATCGAGTCGGTGATGCCATCCAAACACCTCATCTTCTGTTGTCCTCTTCTCCTGCCTTCAATCTTCCCCAGCATCGGAGTCTTTTCCAATGAGTCAGTTCTTCACATCAGGTGGCCAAAGTATTGGGGCTTCAGCTTCAGCATCAGTCCTTCCAATGAATACTCAGGACTGATTTCCTTTAGGTTTGACTAGTTTGATCTCCTTGAGGCCCAAGGGACTCTCAAAAGTCTTCTCCAAAACCACAGTTCAAAAGCATCAATTCTTCGGCACTCAGCTTTCTTTATGGTCCAGATCTCACATCCATACATGACTACTAAAAAAACGGTAACTTTGACTAGATGGACTTCTGTTGGCAAAGTAATGTCTCTGCTTTTTAATATGCTATCTAGGTTGGTCATAGCTTTTCTTTCAAGGAGTAAGCATCTTTTAATTTCATGGCTGCAGTCACCATCTGCAGTGATTTTGGAGCCCAAGAAAATAAATCTCTCACTGTTTCCATTGATACCCATCTATTTGCCATGAAGTGATGAGACTAGATGCCATGATCTTAGTTTTTTGAATGTTGAATTTTAAGCCAGCTTTTTCACTCTCCTATTTCACTTTCGTCAAGAGACTCCTCAATTCCTCTTCACTTTCTGCCATCAGGGAGGTGGCATCTACATATCTGAAGTTACTGACATTTCCCTCTGCAATCTTGACTCCAGCTTTTGCTTCATTCAGCCTGGCATTGTGCACGATGTACTCTGCACATAAGTTAAATAAACAGGTTGACAATATATAGCCGTTACATACTCCTTTCCCAATTTGGAACCGGTTTGTTGTTCCACGTCTGCTTCTAAGTGTTGCTTCTTGACCTGTATACAGATTTCTCAGGAGGCAGGTAAGGTGGTCTGGTATCCCCACATCTTTAAGAATTTTTCAGTTTGCTGTGATTCACACAGTTAAAGGCTTTTGCGTAGTCAATAAAGCACAAGTAGATGTTTTTGTGGAACTCTCTTGCTTTTTCAATAATCCAACGGAGGTTGGCAATTGGATCTCTGGTTCTCTGCCTTTTCTAAACGCAGTTTGAACATCTGGAAGTTTTCAGTTCATGTACTGTTGAAGCCCTGCTTGGAGAATTTTGAGCATTACTTTGCTAGCATGTGAGATGAGTGCAACTGTGCAGTCGTTTGAATATTCTTTGGCATTGCCTTTCTTTGGGATTGGAATGAAAACTGACCTTTCCCAGTCCTGTGGCCATTACTGAGTTGTCCAAATTTGCTGGCACATTGAGTACAGCACTTTCACAGCATCATCTTTTAGGATTTGATATAGCTCAGCTGGAATTCCATCACCTCCACTAGCTTTGCTCATAGTGGTGTCTCCTAAGTCACTTGACTTCAGACTTCAGGACATCTGGTTCTAGGTGAGTGATCACACCACTGGGGTTATCTGGGTCATTAAGATCTCTTTAGTATAGTTCTTCTGTGTATTCTTGCCATGTTTTATTAATATCTTTGGCTTCTGTTAGGTATCATTGTCAATTTACAAATTTTTAAAAATTGAGGCATTGTCATTATAGTTATAATGTCTGCCAGAAGCAAAATGTATATAAAAAATTAAAAATTTCCTTTTTCCCATATGGATAGTTTTTCCACCAAATTAAGCTGTTAATAAATAAAGCTCTAATGTTCTTATAATGATGGTTTCATATTGATGTTCTCATCCTCTCTTGAGTACTAATTGGTCTTTAAATTGGAAAACAAATTAAGAATTGTAATTTTGAGTAAGCACATTCTTGTCACCAAAAAAGGGAAAGTTGGTTACGACTCCCTAAGTATCATTTACAGAATTTCAAGTAGACCATTTCTTTAAAGCTATACATACAAAGGGAGCATCTCTGAGGAAAGCTGTCTAAACTTGACTGTGTTCTGTAATGCTCCTGAGATTAAAATAATCTATTGCATCCTCTGTGAAATATATGAATAAATGAAACATGTACTCACTGATAATAAAGATACATCCCAAAACAAAGATGGCACTTTTGAAGAAACAAATGTTAATCATAGATAACAGGCCACAGAAATATCTTCATTAGTGGACTTCCTGTAACAAATCTACTTTCCAGAACATAACTACTTCATATCCTTTTGAAGACTCAACAATGATTTCTAATATTATATCACTGGAGACCCATAGGGGAAATATTGTATATTGCATATATAAACTACAGTGAAGCCACTCAACACCTATTCTTGTTCCTTACACTTTTAATTGACAGCTCCAAATCTTCTGAAATGAAAAGTAATCACAAGCAGTTTCCAGATGGTTTTATAAACTATAAAACATGCATTGCCAAAATTAATATAGGCTTAAACATTAAATAAATTTTAATGACATCAACTATGTATAGCCCCCATCTGACGTTTCTGTTTGGAAGGCTAACTCTGAAAGTATTGAAGTTAGTATTAATATTCAGAAAAAAAAATTTTTTAAGTATTTCTATTCAGAAAAATACCTGCCATCAGCAAATGCAGAATCTAGAATATATACATTTATTTCAGAGTTATAAATTAAGTAGCTTTTGTTGAGTTTTTCTGCTTGTTAAACCTAAACTTGTATTTCTTATACCTGCTATAAAGTAAAATGGATATTTAGGCATAATATTCACCCCACATGTTTTGGGAATTTTCAGTCTATAAAAAGTCTATTATGAGAAGAATTATTTATTTCCCCCCTGGCTTTTCCATACTGAGTACTTTAACAAAATGGCTAAATCATGCAGGTATTCACCATTTCCACGTTCATCATAAGGAACACAATAATTGTTGGACTGCCAGGTCTGTTCTGTCATTACTTTCAGCATAAAATTCTAAATGAGATTAAAGTGAGGGGGAGCTCCTGATTCAAAATTGTGTTTCCTTTTCATGTGTTATTAAAAAGGGCAGCATTAAATCAATAAAGATCAAAGGATCTACCTCTGATGCATGCAATCAGCGCTCATGAAATAGGAAGAAACAGATTTCAACTTTATGAAAAGGTACATTTCAATTGAAATTCATCCTCACAAGGATGAATCATCTTTCCATCATGTTCTGAAAGTGGAGATGCTCTCTGGTTTGTCTTATTAGTTCAGAAACACATAGAAACCACTTTTGCTTCTGTTTTTGGCAAGCTAGCTTGTACTGAGATATGAAAGATCAGAATTTTACAAGCCACATTTTTCCCCCTTAAATTTCAGGCCAGAAACCTAAATAAACAATGATGTTGTATGGCTATACAAAATTGAAGTCAGCATTTTCACAAGTATTACTTGAAAACAAAGTTTTCTTGAAATGCTGTTTAAGAAAAAAAAAAGTTATCCTTGATACACTGAAGTCTCTGACAAGTCCTTCAGTGAAGATCCTCTTTCACCATGATTTCATACAGGGTTTCTGGAAAGTTTAGTAAGCATAGCACGGTTTTATCCTTCTGGTATCAACATTCAAAGGAATTCATGATCCATTTAACACTTCAGAAAACAAACCAGATAAACTGTAGGCTTAAGCAATAAATTTCAAAGATCAAAATTTAAACAGAGTATCTTTAGAATATTCCTTTAAAATATTCAACTGATCTTGGATTTAAAAAAAAAAAAACAGAAAACAATCTGACAGTACTTACCTAAAAACGAAGTCAGATTTATCGATTTCAGCTCCACAGAGAGACTGATTTAGAATTCCTCCGTTTCCAACCACTGCACACTGATTAAAAGAGTATCCCACAAAAGGTTGAAACTATCAACAGAAAGGGAAAAGTTGCCATAAATATCTTCAGTTTTAGAACCATAAACATCATCAGCTTAATTCAAGTAGCTGAAGTTTTACATATACTAAGGAAAGAAAAAGAACAAGAAGCAATACCATAGCATGTTAATCAACTTCTGACTAATCATAAGATATCCTGTAGGACTTCCCTGGTGGTCTAGTGGTTAAGAAACTGCCTTCCAATGCAGGGGATACAGCTTTGATCCCTGATCTGGGAAAATTTTACTTGTCATGGAGCAGCTAAGCCTGTGCACCACAACTACTGAAGCCTGCACCCTCTGGAGCCTGTGAGCTGTAGCTACTGAAGCCTGTGTGCCCAGAGCCTGTGCTGCACAAGACAAGCCACCGCAATGAGAAGCCTGTGCATCACAACTAGAGAGTAGCCACCGCAATGAGAAGCCCGTGCATCACAACTAGAGAGTAGCCCCCGCTTGCTGTAACTGAGAAAGCCAGGGTGAAACAATGAAGATACACAGCACAGCCAAAAATAAAGAAAGAAATAAAATTAAAAAAAAAAAAAAGAAATCCCGTAAACCTAAGGTTCATCTTTCTTGAGAGTAATACATAGCATATCATATACAATTTAATGTAAAAATACTAAATATAATACATTTGCTTTTATTTTATTTTTTAGTTATACATATAAAAATATTATTAAAATTTTTATTTTATTATTTATTTATTTTAATTGGAGGTTAACTACTTTACAATATTGTATTGGTTTTGCCATTCATCAACATGAATCTGCCACGGGTGTACACGTGTTCCCCACCCCGAACCCCCCTCCCACTACCCTCCCAGTACCACTCTCTGGGTCATCCCAGTGCACCAGCCCCGAGCACCCTGTATCCGGCATCGAACCTGGACTGGTGATTCATTTCATATATGATATTATACATGTTTCAATGCCATTCTCCCAAATCAACCCACCCTCTCCCTCTCCCACAGAGTCCAAAAGACTGTTCTAGACATCTGTGTCTCTTTTGCTGTCTCACATACAGGGTCATCATTACCATCTTTCTAAATTCCATATATATGCATTAGTATACTGTACTGGTGTTTTTCTTTCTGGCTCACTTCACTCTGTATAATAGGCTCCAGTTTCATCCACCTCATTAGAACTGATTCAAATGTATTCTTTTGAATGGCTGAGTAATACTCCATTGTGTATATGTACCACAGCTTTCTTATCAATTCATCTGCTGATGGACATCTAGGTTGTTTCCATGTCCTGGCTATTATAAACAGTGCTGCAATGAACATTGGGGTACACGTGTCTCTTTCAGTTCTGGTTTCCTTGGTGCGTATGCCCAGTAGTGGGATTGCTGGGTCATAAGGTAGTTCTATTTCCAGTTTTTTAAGGAATCTCCATACTGTTCTCCATAGTGGCTGTACTAGTTTGCATTCCCACCAATAGTGTAAGAGAGTTCCCTTTTCTCCACACCCTCTCCTGCATTTATTGCTTGTAGACTTTTGGATAGCAGCCATTCTGACTGGTGTGAAATGGTACCTCATTGTGGTTTTGATTTGCATTTCTCTGATAATGAGTGATGTTGAGCATCTTTTCATGTGTTTGTTAGCCATCTGTATGTCTTCTTTGGAGAAATGTCTATTTAGTTCTTTGGCCCATTTTTTGACTGGGTCGTTTATTTTTCTGGAGTTGAGCTTCAGGAGTTGCTTGTATATTTTTGAGATTAGTTGTTTGTCAGTTGCTTCATTTGCTATTATTTTCTCCCATTCTGAAGGCTGTCTGTTCACCTTGCTTATAGTTTCCTTTGTTGTGCAGAAGCTTTTAATTTTAATTAGGTCCCATTTGTTTATTTTTGCTTTTATTTCCAATATTCTGGGAGATGGGTCATAGAGGATCCTGTTGTGATTTATGTCAGAGAGTGTTTTGCCTATGTTCTCCTCTAGCAGTTTTATAGTTTCTGGTCTTACGTTTAGATCTTTAATCCATTTTGAGTTTATTTTTGTGTATGGTGTTAGAAAGTGTTCTAGTTTCATTCTTTGACAAGAATGAAAAAAAGAAATCCTGTAAACCTAAGTTTCATCTTTCTTGAGAGGAATACATAGCATACCATATACAATTTAATGTAAAAATACTAAATATAATACATTTGCTTTTAAAATGTACTTTAATGTTTTTTACATCCCTTAACTAAGTAAATAAATTGAGGATGACAAAATTTCACATGAGTCTTTCCGACAAACAGGACCATTTTCAGCCAAAAATAAGGCAATTATAAAGTTGTGTTAAATTCTCTATTCTTGGCCATAAAATTAAGTTAATTTAGCAAAAGTTCTCTGTGCTTCTTAAATAGTGAGATCTTCAGGCTCAGTGATAACAGGAAATTTACGCCTTCTGTCTCCATAAATGATCAGCCATGGTGCTTTGAGGAAGCCTAGTCACTTTGTGCTGATTTACTTCAAATTCATTTCCAAGACCAGAATCATTTTTGTTTCCTCCAAGGATCCAACTAGCCAATCCCCAAAGACTCTTCACTATGACCAAATCCTTCACAGTCTGAAAATAACTGGTCAATTAGACAGTGTTGTTGGCCTTTGCCAGTCACTTTTCTGGAAGTCATGCTGTGACCTTAATCAGCAGGAAGGATGTCAGCACAGACTTCCACAATACAAGGTCCCGATTCACCTGTTTTGTTTCTAGAATGCGAACGTAGTACTTAAGGGGCAGGGAGTATGTTTATTACTTTTTCAACACCCCCATCTTTCACTGCACTTGCCCAGAGGAACATCACTTCTCAATGAATGACTGCTGGCCTAGTAGCTACCTGGGTATAACCCTCAATGTTACGTTGGAACCCGGTTGTCCCAGCTTATGGGAACCAGCTGGTAAATATTCAGGAATTTTGTCAGCTGGTTGTTAAACCAGTGGTAAATTATAATCACCACAATGGAGGTATTTACACTGCTGCTGTCAGGGAACCCTCCTGTCCGGTATACAAGCACACCCCAGGACCAGTGTGCTTCTGAGCTGCCCTACAGACAGACCCTGAGTCACCTGACTGCCCTGTGCTCCTGATGCTGAATTGGGAGATGCCAAACAAGTGATGAGAACTATGTTTCAGCACATCTGGATTGTCCCTAAAAATGAAAAATCATATTGTACTTCTTACGTGAAAAGCACTTTTCTGAGTTGTAACTTAACACACAGAATCCATACAACACCCTTGTGAGCATTTTACAGACAAGAAGATGGAGGCATGAGTTTAAGTAATGGCTAGAGAGCAGCAGAGCTGGGATTCAAACCCAGGCAGTCTGTTTCATAGTCCACTGTCATCTTACAGATGCTCTCATTCAAGGGATAAAGGTTAACTTAAGCATGTGCCTTGGGACTTCCCTGATTGTTCAGTGGTTAAGAAACCACACTTTCATTGCAGGGGGCATGGGTTCAGTCCCTGGTTGGGGAACTAAGATGCCACATGCTGCTTCACATGGTCAAACAATTAATTAAAATAAATTTTTAAAAAATGATGTGCCTTATTTCCCTGTGTGGCTTTGATGCCCAGCAGAACGCCTGGCTCTTTAATGAATGGTTCTCACATACCTCTGATTATTGCAAGTCACTGAACTTCTATTAACAGCTGTTTTCAGACAGTATTTACTAAACAATACCACAGTAAATTCTGAACTTTACAGATAGGGTGGAATGTAAATAGGCTCTTTATGGTACAATAGAAGAGATTACTGAGAGGAACCTATCTCCAATTAAGCACTTAATATAAAGAACATTTTTCTCTGGTTTCTTGGTCAACTAGGAAGAAAAAAAAAAATCCATGTTTTGAGATCTCATGTTCAGTAAGAGATTAAATAAATGAAAATTTCAATGTCCTTTAAACCTCCTAATAAAATGCATCTTTGGGCAACTCAGCAGTCTGCTTGTTGCTCATTCCAATTGTCAACCAACTTTGGGGACTTCCCTGGTCGCCCAGTGGTTACTTCCACTGCAGGGGGGCATGGGTTTGATCCCTGGTCAGGGAACTGAGATCCTGTATGCCTTCGCAGTGTGACCAAAATTAAGTAAAATAAAATGAAATGGAGAAACAACAACAACAAAAAGAAAACCAACTTTGTTGTTTGTTTTCAAGTTACTTGGCAGAGTTTTTGGAGAAAGTGACTTTACAACATTGCATCAAAAGCATCTAACGCTGTGGTTTGTTCACTGTGTGCCTGGCAGAACATGGCAGGGTGCGAGTGCAGAAAGCAACTTTGGATGCTGTGTCCATGGATGGGATGTTGAAGAAACACAGAAAAGTGAGTTCACTTTGCAGTTGTTACTGTATTAACTTCAGAATTTCCTCCCCTCAGTTTTAAAAAGTTAGCATCAATTTGGAAAATGGATGCTGTTGTTAATCTCATCCAGAATTATCAAGTTTATGTTAAGTTATTCTTTTCAAGGTGCCAATTAGAAGCAAAAAATACCTGTTGTTCCTCTGTTCTGGCCAGCCTAAAGCAAGAAAAACACTAGAAAAAATGGCATTGGTTGAAAGAGTTGCTCTCTGTGGACCTCCCCAAGGGCTTCTCTGATAAGGGATATAAATATTCTTTGAAAGTGAAAGTGTCAGTCACTCAGTCACGTCTGACCTTTTGTGACCCCAAAGACTGTAGCTCTCCAGGCTCCTCTGTCCATGGAATTCTCCAGGCAAGAACACTCCAGGGGATCTTCCTGACCCAGGGATCAAACCTGGGTCTTCTGTATTGCAGGCAGATTCTTGACCACTGAGCCATCTTTCAGTTCAGTTCAGTTCAGTTCAGTTCAGTCGCTCAGTCGTGTCCGACTCTTTGCCACCCCATGAATCGCAGCACACCAGGCCTCCCTGTCCAACACCAACTCCTGGAGTTCACTCAGACTCACGTCCATTGAGTCTGTGATGCCATCAGGCCATCTCATCCTGGGTCGTCCCCTTCTCCTCCTGCTCCCAATCCCTCCCAGCATCAGAGTCTTTTCCAATGAGTCAACTCTTCTCATGAGGTGGCCAAAGTACTGGAGCTTCAGCTTGAGCATCATTCCTTCCAAAGAAATCCCAGGGTTGATCTCCTTCAGAATGGACTGGTTGGATCTCCTTGCAGTCCAAGGGACTCTCAAGAGTCTTCTCCAACACCACAGTTCAAATGCATCAATTCTTCGGCGCTCAGCCTTCTTCACAGTCCAACTCTCACATCCATACATGACCACAGGAAAAACCATAGCCTTGACTAGATGGACCTTAGTCGGCAAAGTAATGTCTCTGCTTTTGAATATACTATCTAGGTTGGTCATGACTTTTCTTCCAAGGAGTAAGCGTCTTTTAATTTCATGGCTTGCTATCATTTTAGCTATTGGTAATTTCAATGAATCATGAGGGGGTTTTCAGAATGCTGTATGAATTGGTCCCCATTCCCTTCCAGAAAATGTGCAATATTTTTTCTCTAACATTTTATATTGATTTTATTCATTCCCAGAAAATTATACTTCCCTTTAATTGTAATCTTTTTTGAAAAAACTGGAACAACTTACATAACAATAAAACAATCGAAAGAAGTCAAATGTCCCACATAATGGAATTAATTGTAAGAACTGAATAGTCTACAGTTGATAAACTGCATATATAAAGTGATCCCATTTTGACCACTGACGTGGCCTAACTGCTTTTCATCAAATCATAAAAAGATGTCTGAAAGCACAGTCTATTACCAGTGGGATACTCTTCATGAGAAAAATTTCCCCCAAGTTTGGATTTATATTGTAATGATAATGTATCATTACTTAGTTTAATAAATGACAATACAATGAATGCATCTATGCACTGGGAAACGTTCTAGGAACTTGGGATACATCAGTGAACACACTAGATAAAAATGCCTGACTAAGAAAAAAAGGATAAAAATTATCTTTTCTACTATTGATTTCATTGTTATATTTTTCATTCTTATCTGTCCTTCCTTCATATCTAACTATATCACTTTCACCATTTGTTTTTATGGTCATCTTTGTCAATTTGAGTTTCTTAATTATATATATTTTAAATCTTTCTCAGATTGCTTCCCACAAACTAAATTCATTTTAAATTTTAAAATTTTAAATTAAAAAAAAATCCCTGTCTAGTGGAAGCAATGTTTACTAACCAGGAACTCTAATGTATTTACGTCCCAAAGACTAGTCACATAAACCTGCAGTTCTTTGTGAAAAAATTGAGTTAGTCACCAAAACTGACAAGTGAAAGAACCAGGTAAAAAATGGTTATCTCCCCAAGTCCTAGTAATTACTATGCAGGAAGCCCAATACTTCGTCTCATACTAGGATGAGTCATGAAGACTCAAGGGCTAGAAGAGTTTATTATTTAAGATACAAATACCATTCCCTGCAGAGCCACAAGGATTCAAAACTGCCTGCTGAAAATGGACCACCATACATATCTTACACATCAGAGTGTGGCATTTTAATGAATCAACTCCTCCACGTTTATGTTATTACTTCATCTGAGACAATGTTCACCTTAAATGGTGACACACAGAAACCACAAGAAATTTTCACTCACCACTGGCAACATATCAAAAATGTTTTCTTTAATTTGGATTTTGCTTTTACTTTCCACCTCATAGGTCATGTTGGTCCCGATGGGAGTGTTGTTTTGAGAAACAATGAAGTTTTGAACAGCATCACAGCAGGAGGCGAGTTTTGCTCTGCGAAGGATAAGGAGACAAATGAGTCATGGATTAAGATTAAGAAATCCAAAATAGAGATGAGGATGGAAAATGCAGAAGAGAATTTTGCCATATTGACTTTCAGAGAGAAGATACCTCATTCACAAGGTATCTTCATTTTTATCTCATTCCATTCTAACTGGCCCTGGATGGGGCAAGGATAAAATAGCAAAGAACACTAATGTACTTACACTCAGGTAAGGACTGAGTCACCCACAGGAAATACTGGATATATAGTGGTTTATATATAAAGACTTGGGACTTCTCTGGTGGTCCAGTGGTAAAGAATCCACCTGCCAATGCAGTGAACATGGATTCGAGCCCTGCTCCAGAAAGATCCCACATGCCGTAGAACAACTAAGTCGGTGTGCCCCAAGTATTGAGCTGTGCTCTAGAATCCAGGAGCCACAACTACTGACCCCACGTGCCCTAGAGCCCGTGCTCTGCAACAAAAGAAACCACCACATGAGAAGTCTGTGCAACGCAACTAGAGAGTGACTCCCACTTGCCTCAACTAGAGAAAGTCCTTGCACAGCAACAAAGACCCAGTGCTGCCAAAAATAATTAAGTAAGTAAATAAATATATAAAATAAATATAAAGACTTCTTTCTCATGATAATGTTGTAACAAAAAGAAAATGATAGAATACTTTCTAATTATTTTATTAAAAAGTATAGAAATCAAATTAAGACCAGTATCACGCACCATCACCAAAGCAATACGTAATCATTTATTACAAGACAATTTCAACAGAAAGAAGCACCATTCAACAGTGATTTTTTTCAAGTTTCATTGAAGTATAATTCACAAATACAGGGAATTCCTGGTGGTCCAGTGGTTAGCACATTATGGCAGAGGGCCTGGGTTCAATCTCTTGGTCAGGGAATAAGATCCTACAAGCCATGCAGTGTGGCCAAAAAAAAAAGAAAAATGTCACAAATGCGAATTGTTTATGTTTATGTTTTGATACTCACACATATTGTACAGTCATCACCATAATCAAACTAATCAACATATCCCATCACTCCACATAGTTATCTTTCTTTTTTTTATGGTAAGAATACTTGAGATTTACCTTTTTAGAAAATTACAAGTATACAATACAGTACAGTTAATCATAACTGCACTGATGCACATTAATAGAGTGAATTTTTAAGGGAGGCGAATTTAAAGCTGCCATTCTTTAGAGAAAGTTTAGAGTAATTTAGAGCCAAGTAATGTCTGTTAACTGTTCCAGTGGAGTGACACCTTACTGCCAGAATGCAGACCCAGAAAGGTCCTTCCAGGGATCATCCGAGTTTACCCCCAACTTCTGGCAGGTGATTCTAGAACCACTCAGAATTTACATTTTGCAAGTGTAATTCTCCAGAGATGTAGATGCCATATAATCTCTTGATCATAATTTCACAACCTTGAAGTTAAGAGACTCTGTCATTTGCACAAATGAACTCTCTTCTCTTAAATCCACTTCTCTGGTTAGTTTCTCACAGAATCTTTCCATGAAAACACTTCATGTAAATGCATTTAGAGAATTTCCTCTTCTCTCCGATTTTTTCCGTAAGACTGGTTTTCACTAAAGTTATCTTGTTCATCTTTAAACCTTTACATATTTGTCTGTTTACTTAAAAATATATATTGTAGTTGGGTCCTATCATAGCACAAGGAACAGTGAATACTCAGTGGGTATTGATACCCTAGATTCCCAACTGGTTCTTCTATACTGCACATTTTTTAATTGGTTTTTGGTCCTGAAGGGTATACTTTTATATATGTTCCTACTGAACTTGGTTCTTTCGAAAAAAACATAACACTCTGGTCTATCATGGTCATTTAAAAAATATTTTTTCATTTATTTGACTGTATCAGGTCTTAATTGCAGCACATGGTATCTTTAGTTGTGGCAGGTGGGATTTAAGTTCCTTGACTGGGGATGGGATTGAACCTGTGTTCCCTGAATTGCAAAATGAATTCTTAACCACTGGACCACCAGGGAAGTCCTGTTTATTTTGAATCACATTCCAGTCATCTTGGATTCCAATAACTTTCAGGGTATGAAAAGTCAGTGCTATGATATTATTTGAACGGTAAAAATCAAGATTTTCAAATGAATTCTTATAAGTCAGCTTATCTTATTAAAATAGTATCCCTCTCTGTACTTCAGAACCTACCATTTCTAAAAGCGAGATCATGGAGAACAACAAAAGAAAACATTGAAAATGAAATGATGTGTCATCAAAACCATGATAGTAAGTATTTTTAATGATAAATTTAATTTCATAACAATTCATGTGACACACTGCAAACTCAGAAATCTTTCTGTGTTTATAATTTTAAATATCTCTTACAAAACACATTGAGAGAGGCAGTAGAATAGATTCTCAGGTACTGTCTACAAGTAATTTAATTTCTCTAAGGATATCTGGTGCTTGGAAGAATATTGCATCAGTTCAGTTCAGTTCAGTTGCTCAGTCGTGTCCGACTCTTTGCAACCCCATGAATCGCAGCACGCCAGGCCTCCCTGTCTATCACCAACTCCTGGAGTTCACTCAGACTCACGTCCATCGAGTCAGTGATGCCATCCAGCCATCTCATCCTCAGTCGTCCCCTTCTCCTGCCCCCAATCCCTCCCAGCATTAGAGTCTTTTCCAATGAGTCAACTCTTCGCATGACGTAGCCAAAGTACTGGAGTTTCAGCTTTAGCATCATTCCTTCCAAGGAAATCCCAGTGCTGATCTCCTTCAGAATGGACTGGTTGGATCTCCTTGCATCACACACACTCAAAAGCACTAAGCAGAGTACCCTTTGTGGGATTTTAAACAGTTTTTTTCTGGGAGTTCCCTGGTGGGCTACCAGTTAGGATTCAGTGCCTTCATTGCTGTGGCCTGGGTTCAATCCATTGCTGAGAAACTACAAGCCATAAAGTGCAGCCAATTTTTTTTTCTAATTTTCTGAAATTATATTCTCAACTATAAAATTTTCAAATCCACAGGAAATTTGAAAGAACCGGACAATGTTCATTTGAAAAATGACCAGATAGACTTCACAAGTAATTTTTTTTACTGTATTTTTCTTAATGTGTATTTACTCATCAATTCACTTTTGCTGTTACCGATATTACAATTCAAAGTAAATTAAAGGTATCAGTACACTTCAGCCCTAAATACTTCAGCATGTATAACATTATTATGTATTTGGGGGTAGAATTTACATACAATAAAATCCCAAATGTATTCAGTGAGTTTTGAGAAGTGCAGAGACCCCTGTAACCCAATCCTCTATTAAGATATAGAATATTACCAATTCTACCAAACAATTCCTCAAACTCTTCCTAGTCCACCTCCAGCCCAACCCCACCTCAAGGCAACCCCATTCTTGACCTTTTTTTTTAACCAAACATTAGTTTTGCCTGTTCCAGAATTTATATAAGCATAATCATAATAATATAACATTTTAAATCAACTGTACTCTAATAAAAATTTTTGTATTTAATTAATTTAAAATATCATATCATATATACACTTTTGTGTAAGGCTTCTTTCACTTGGTATAAATGTTTCTGCCATTCATGTATGTTGCTGTGTATGTTGGTAACTTGTCCCTTTTTATTGCTTGAGTCATTTTCCATTGTCTGAATGTACCAGAATCGATTTAGCCATTCCTTCCTTGCACTTTTAAAGAAATCACTATCAAAAATCAATGTTAATTTTGTTGTGTAGCAGAAACTACAATAACACAACATTGTAAAGCAATTATACTCTAATGAAAAAATAAAAATAAAAAGAAGGGGAAAAATCAATGTTAAACACCTAAACATTCATAATAACTTCCCAGGAAAAACATCAGAATAATTATCCAAAATATCATTTTTGTAGCCTATGTTGGATCACTTACTAATGTGACACTTTAAGCCTTTATATTCAGTGGCAGAATTATAAATTTATGCTCTTTGTCATTTCCCAGTTCATCCACAAGGTAAAGATCCCTGTAACAGCCAGTGCTAGTATAGAGCTGAGATGCTTAGAACAAACAAAACAAAATAAAATTTTATTTCTGCTATTCCATTTTCCATCATTCCTAAAAACAAAGTCAATTCTAATCCTTGGTGACTCCAAAGTCAACCTGATGCACTCACAATAATGAGTGTGGCAATTTCCCCCTTTATGCATAAAAAGAACAAAAGACATTAAGAAATAAAGGACACTGATGGTATTACCTGGATGTGATGGTGAATTTCATCGTCAACTTAACTGAGCCAAGTTGCTCAGAGAACTGGCAAAACTATTTTGGGGGGTGTCTGTGAGAGTGTTTCAGGAATGGATTAGCATTTGAACCCACAGACAAAGTCGAAAAGCTCACCCTTTCCAATGCATAGTAAATATTCAGCCAGATTGACATTCACAAACCCATCCCTGTAAAGCACTGTACTTTCCAGAGCATTGCACATTTAGTATGACATCTGATTCCCACAAAAACCAAGAAGGTAGAACATATAATTATTCCTATTTTAGAGATGAGAAAACAGGAGTTGAGAGTTTATTGTGATAGGACTGAGGTTGTTACCTTACGTTAACTTACATTTTCTGACATTCACTTCTCTGCAATTTACATTAGAGTACATTGGGTGGGTAATGCTTGACTTTGAGCTTTTTCCATTAGGATGCTTTCCAGAATGGCACCAAACAACATAGTGGCTCCCAAAATAATGCTGGTAACACCTCGCTGACAACCTGTCCAGACACAACTCAAAGGCTGCAAAAAATTTTACATGTGAATGCTTCAAACCCTCTATTAACTGAGACATTCAAGGTTCTTGGTTTATACAGAGGGTGTCCATGGTCCCCGATGGACGGGATCAAGGTTATCAAGCAGTCCAGACACTGTGTCCCAGAATTTAATGGAAAAGAAACCCCTGGCTTGAGATGATCTAATCCTGCTCTGTCATGCTTTCAGCAACTTTATCCACACAATCCAGTTCCGAAAAGAAATCTACTCCCTTCCACCTCCAGGAAAAGACTGGAGACCCTCTATACTGCACAGATTTCCAGATCTAGAAACAGTTTAGTTCCTTTCAGAGTGCTTCACTCTTGAGAGAGTCAATTCCTAGACAAGTTGCTAAGAAGTCCAGGGTCCCTAAGGAGAAGAAAGGGATCCCAGGCTCTTGAGGAGGAGATTGGAATCTGGAGTTCTCAAGGAAGAGAAAAGGACAATTTTTTTTTTTTTTCTTTAAGCCCAGAGCTGATGACTGCACAACAAAACAACTTATCTTGCTCAAGGATATGCTTTTCTTTAAACTCCATACCAGTGATTATATAAGGACAATGTATCCTGCTTGAGGACATGTTTCTCCTTCTTGAGAACCTTCTGACTAATCCTGTCACCTTAATATGTATATTATAGGAGTGGGTCTGGTAAGATCTTTCTATTATTAGTTCTAATCCTGTTATCTTAAAATGTTTATTGTGGGAGTGGGTCTGTTAAGAGCTTTACAGCCTTGAGACATTCTTTTGATTTATTGTTAATAACCAATTGAAAAGTATATAGTAAAAGTATATAAGACTAGCAAAGGGGGCACTCTCCGTCCCCCTTCTGATGTCTACGTCAGAAGCTCTCTCTGTCCCTTTTTATACTTTAATAAAACTTTGCTATACAAAAGCTCTTGAGTGATCAAGCCTGGTACCTGGTCCTGAAGCTAAATCTTCTTCAGAGATGACAAATGTGAAATAGTTCAACATAAGCTATCACTCTCAAGAAGTAGGTTGCTCAAGGCTTAATACGTTTAGCCTTGACCTATAAAGGTGGAATGCAGAGTTCCAAAGAATAGCAAGAAGAGATAAGAAAGGCTTCCTCAGTGATCAATGCAAAGAAATAGAGGAAAACAACAGAATGGGAAAGACTAGAGATCTCTTTGAGAAAATTAGAGATACCAAGGGAACATTTCATGCAAAGATGGGCTCGATAAAGGACAGAAATGGTAGGGACCTAACAGAAGCAGAAGATATTAAGAAGAGCTGGCAAGAATACACAGAAAACTGTACAAAAAAGATCTTCATGACCAAGATAATCACGATGGTGTGATCACTCACCTAGAGCCAGACATCCTGGAATGTGAAGTCAAGTGGGCCTTAGAAAGCAACACTATGAACAAAGCTAGTGGAGGTGATGGCATTCCAGCTGAGCTATTTCAAATCCTGAAAGATGATGCTATGAAAGTGCTGCACTCAATATGCCAGCAAACTTGGAAAACTCCGCAGTGGCCATAGGACTGGAAAAGGTCAGTTTTCATTCCAATCCCAAAGGAAGGCAATGCCAAAGAATGCTGAAACTGCCGCAGAATTGCACTCATCTCACATGCTAGTAAAGTAATGCTCAAAATTCTCCAAGCCAGGCTTCAGCAATACGTGAACCGTGAACTTCCTGATGTTCAAGCTGGTTTTAGAAAAGGCAGAGGAACCAGAGATCAAATTGCCAGCATCTGCTGGATCACGGAAAAAGCAAGAGAGTTCCAGAAAAACATCTATTTCTGCTTTATTGACTATGCCAAAGCCTTTGACTGTGTGAATCACAATAAACTGTGGAAAATTCTGAAAGAGACGGGACTACCAGACCACCTGACCTGCCTCTTGAGAAACCTATATGCAGGTCAGGAAGCAATAGTTAGAGCTGGACATGGAACAACAGACTGGTTCCAAATTGGGAAAGGAGTACATCAAGGCTATACATTGTCACCCTGCTTATTTAACTTATATGCAGAGTACATCATGAGAAACGCTGGGCTTCAAGATTGCCAGAAATATCAATAACCTCAGATATGCAGATGACACCACCCTTATGGCAGAAAGTGAAGAGGAACTAAAGAGCCTCTTGATGAAAGTGAAAGAGGAGAGTGAAAAAGTTGGCTTAAAGCTCAACATTCAGAAAACTAGGATCATGGCATCTGGTCCCATCACTTTATGGGAAATAGATGGGGAAACAGCGGAAACAGTGTCAGACTTTATTTTTTTTTAGGCTCCAAAATCACTGCAGATGGTGACTGCAGCCATGAAATTAAAAGACGCTTACTCCTTGGAAGAAAAGTTATGACCAACCTAGATAGCATATTCAAAAGCAGAGACATTACTTTGCCAACAAAGGTCCGTCTAGTCAAGGCTATGGTTTTTCCAGTGGTCATGTATGGATGTGAGAGTTGGACTGTGAAGAAAGCTGAGCACCGAAGAATTGATGCTTTTGAACTGTGGTGTTGGAGAAGACTCTTGAGAGTCCCTTGGACTGCAAGGAGATCCAGCCATTCCATTCTGAAGGAGATTGGCCCTGGGTGCTTTTTGGAAGGAATGATGCTGAAGCTGAAACTCCAGTACTTTGACCACCTCATGCGAAGAGTTGACTCATTGGCAAAGACTCTGATGCTGGGAGGGATTGGGGGTAGGAGGAGAAGGGGACGACAGAGGATGAGATGGCTGGATGGCATCACTGACTCAATGGACGTGAGTCTGAGTGAACTCTGGGAGTTGGTGATGGACAGGGAGGCCTGGCGTTTTGCAATTCATGAGGTCACAGAGAGTCGGACATGACTGAGCGACTGAACTGAACTGAACTGATAAAGGTGGAATCTGAAGATGTACAAGTTGCATCACAGTTGGTCTAATGAAATACTTTGGAGGCAGAGATTTTTGTTCAAATTGAAGAAATTCCTTTTTCTTTTACCACTATAGGTGCTGAGTGTTTCCTTGGTTTTCATCTTCACTTTTTTTTTTTTTCCAGTTCATTTTGAGTCCTGGGTCAAAATTCTTTAGTTCTAAATGGGATGCTTCCCAGATTTCCATGAAATGTTAATGATGGCTTAAAGCTCACAGTGTACAAGACACTATAGGACACTCTGAATACTAACTACCTAAGTTTCCCAGCCCAGGGCTCACAGGCCTCTCTTCTGTTTATCAAACTCTCTGAGACTCCCTAATGAGATGTGTGGCAGGCAGGGTGAGTCAGAGACTAAAGAGCTGCCCTTTTCTGGGATCCGTTCCCTAAGATTCTAATGAGGGTCCTAGGAAAAGGAGTTTTAAAACATAAGTACCTGCACAAATTCAAGGGACTTATTTACCATTCCAATCTGAGAGCACGTTTTTAAGTCCAATTTGTTCATAAGTTCAACAAAGTTAGCCTAGGTACCCAACTAACATGACTGGCTGTATTTTACTGTACTGTCAAAGGTTTATAATACTTTTCACACAAATAATATGTAAAAAATAAACACAAATAGTAAATAAAAACGATTTAAATCTTACAGTACAGCATCTTGAAAAGCAAGTTGGACATGTGAACTAACTTACACGATTGAACATTCGTGTAACTGAACACGATTGAAGGTTCGTATGTAGAGGACTTACTATAAAGAGAGACAAGTACGGCAGAGAAAGACACTGAGAAACAGAAAACAGGGCATATGGAAGCTGGGAGGAGAAAGAACATGAAACATGCAAATTGCTGGAAGAAACTCTGGCACTGGAAGGCAGAGTGTGTGGTAGGGAACCCTGAAGAACTGCATCAGGACAAGTCTCAGAAGTAAGATACGGGGAACAATTCCACTTCTTTCTATGGGAAAGAACAAGTCATTGAAGGTCTAGTTATGGCAAGGACACAGTGAGATCTGCCAGGGTCGTCCCCTAGCTCTAGTGGGGAGGACAGGTCAGGGGAGAGGGGATTGAATAAACTGGTGTGGTCAGTTAGGAGGATATGGCAGTGACCCAGTACTGAAGATGGTCTCCAAAGATGACCACCACCAGTTCCTTCTCTTCCTAGCTTGATATTCCTCATATCAAGAAATAAAATCTCAAGGCCTTTCCCTCGAATCTAGGCTGGCCTCTGTGACTCTTGTGACTAAGAGAAAACAGCGCAAGTGGTGTTCTGGGTCATAAAAATCTTGGGGCTTCTGCCTGAGTCTCCTGGAACATTCAGTCTCTGGACAAGCTGTAAGAAGCACAGGTCACAAGCAAAGCGTCTCTTGCAGGTGCTATAAATGGCAGCCCTCACTGAGCTCCTACAGAAGTCAACATCAACTGCCAGCTGTGGGAGCAGGCCACTGTGGGGGTCCAGCCCAGCCCAGTCCAACCACAGACGACAAAACATATGACAGCCCTTGATGAAGAGTCCCCCAGCTCAGCCCAGTCAGCCAATGGAACCGTGAGAGAGTATGAAATCATTGCCTTAAATCAACTGCCTTTCATTTTTGTTTTTTTTTCTTGGCCAAGCTACACAGCATGTGGGATCTTAGTTCCTTGACTAGGGATCAAACCTGTGCTCCCAGCAGTGGCAGCACAGAGTCTTCACTACTGGACTGCAAAGGAAGTCACAACTCATTAGTTTATAATGCAGCAACAGACAACCAGAACACCAGTTAGGTGATAACTAGAGGTAACAGTTGGAGAAGGCAATGACACCCCACTCCAGTACTCTTGCCTGGAAAATCCCATGGACGGAGGAGCCTGGTGGGCTGCAGTCTGTAGAGTTGCTAAGAGTTGGACATGACTGACTGACTTCACTTTCATTTTTCACTTTCATGCATTGGAGAAGGAAATGGCAACCCACTCCGGTGTTCTTGCCTGGAGAATCCCAGGGACAGGGGAGCCTGGTGGGCTGCCATCTATGGGGTCGCACAGAGTCGGACATGACTGAAGCAACTTAGCAGCAGTAGTAGAGGTAATAGTTGAGATCATTAGAGCAGCTCTTATCAGTTAGGGCTCTCCAGAGAAGCAGAAGCAAGAGTCAATTAACACTGATATCTATCTATCTAGATTTATGTTAGGGAATTGACCCATGCAGTCATGGGGGCTGGCAAGTCTGAACTCTGCAGGGCCGGCTGGCAGTAGTTGATGCTGCAATCCTGAAACAGAACATCTTTTCTGGGAAACCTCAGTTTTTGCTTTTAAGGAAATCAGCTGAATGAAGGAGACCTACTCACATTATCAAGGGTCTTTCTCTTTACTTAAAGTCAACTGCTGGTGGATGTAAAGCACACCCTCACGGCAATATCTGGATTCATGTTTGATTAAATATTGACTGGGTACTAGAGCCTAGGCAAGGAGACAATCAAAACTAACCATCATGGTAACCCAGACCCAAGCAGTGGTGGGGAGCAGAAAGAAGGAAGTGGCTTTGAGACATAGTTGGGAGGTGAAATTGTTAAAGTCTGGTGATGGACTGCAAATGGGCACTGAAGGGAAGATGTCCAGGGTAAGGCACAGGTTTCTGATCAGGGTTACTAGAAGGAGGTGGCGCCTCCTTTGAGACAGGGAGCCCTTAAATCAAAGCAGGGTTGGGGGCGTTGCCTTTTCATAATGTGTGCATGCATGCTAAGTCACTTCAGTCATGTCTGACTCATTGAGACCTTATGGACTGTACCCTACCAGGCTCCTCTATTCTTGGGATTCTCAAGGCAAAAATACCATAGTGGTTTGCCATGCCTTCTTCTGGGGGATCTTCCCAACCCAGGGATCAAACCTGCATCTCTAATGTTCCCTGCACTGGCAGGTGGATTCTTTAGCACTACCCGGGAAGACCTCATAAAATGGTAACGTGTTATTGTTTTCACTCATCCCAAGTCTCATAAAGATAAAATGAGGTCACACGGCAGGAGTGGAATGAGAAGTCAGATTGTGAAAAAGTGGGGTTGCAAAGTCTTTGAAAACAGGAGAGGGACTGGACCTTCTGGCTGGCTCCCGAGGCCATTCTGAACGAGCACAAAGCGATGAGCAAACTCACCTCCCGAATCTCTCCAAGCGCCCCAGCATAGGACTGGCTCCTGACTTTTAAAAATTGTTCCATTAAAGTTAATAGCCAATTACATAAGTGTGGAAAACACAAGTTCTAAAAATACAGAATCAGCTGTAAAGATGAATGTTAAATTTTTGGAATATATTTTACTTTCCAGACCAAAAAAAAAAAAAAAAATCCAGGTCACAGTCATTATTCAATGTGTGAAGGAAATGTGAAAAATCCATTCATTTCTACTTTTATTTAGTTAGATATCTTGGAAGGGAAGTAAAAAAAAAAGGAGTAAGAATTTTTTCCCTTTTCCAGACACTGTCTGATAGCATATTTAAGATTCTTAAGTAACACTCTGAACCCTATGGAGATGGAATTTTATCGTTATAAGGCTGGATCAATCAGCACCAGGGTGCTGTTCTGTAAAGCATTTCTTCAGGAAAACGGTCCCTGTATATTTTGCACTGATATCATTTTCTCTTATGAAAGGTCTCATTATTTCATGGTCTTTAAACTTACCAAACCAAGTTCTAATTGTGTGCTTCAGTGATAAGCATTGCATATGTCCAGCAAAAGGCTCCTTCTGCACAAATGGAGAGACAGTAGGAAGCCAGTTACGCTCATGGTCATTTCATGAACCTGATTCATGTGGACAAACGGGCCACATATGCTCCCAGCAGCCACTGCTATGGCTGCCCTCTCAAGTACTCTCCCAGGTCAGCCCTAGCAGCTCACTGAGGAATTCATCATCTTCTGCTTTTTTGGCTTCAGCCCCAGACTCACCTTCTGTTTCTATCTGGCCTCTGGGAACTGGGCACTTGCGTTCCTGCCTTTCAGTTCAGTTCAGTCACTCAGTCATATCCAACTCTTTGCAACCCCGTGGACTGCACCACACCAGGCTTCCCTGTTCATCATCAACTCCTGGAGCTTGCTTAAACTCTTGTCCATCGTCGGTGATGCCATCCAACAATCTGGTCCTCTATCATCCCCTTATTCTCCTGCCTTCAATCTTTCTCAGCACCAGGGTCTTTTCCAATAGTCAGTTCTTCCCATCAGGTGGCCAAAATATTGGAGTTTCAGCATCAGTCTTTTAAATGAATATTCAGGACTGATTTCCTTTAGGATTGACTGGTTGGATCTCCTTGCAGTCCAAAGGACTCTCAAGAGTCTTCTTCAACACCACAGTTCAAAAGCATCAATTCTCTGGTGCTCAGCTTTCTTTATAGTCCATTCTCACATCCATACATGACTGCTGGAAAAACCAGTTTTCACTAAACAGACCTTTGTCACAAAGTAATGTCTCTGCTTTATAATATGCTTTTTAATAATATAAAAGAGACTAGGACCTACAGTACGGAGAAGGCAATGGCACCCCACTCCAGTACTCTTGCCTGGAAAATCCCATGGACGGAGGAGCCTGGTAGGCTGCAGTCCATGGGGTCGCTGAGAGTTGGACACGACTCAGTGACTTCACTTTCACTTTTCACTTTCATGCATTGGAGAAGGAAATGGCAACCCACTCCAGTGTTCTTGCCTGGAGAATCCCAGGGACGGCGGAGCCTGGTGGGCTGCTGTCTATGGGGTCGCCCAGAGTCGGACACAACTGAAGCGACTTAGCAGCAGCAGCAGTAGGACCTACGGTATAGCACAGGAAACTCGACTCAATACTCTGTCAGTCAGTTCGGTTCAGTCGCTCAGTCGTGTCCGACTCTTTGCGACCCCATGAATCGCAGCACGCCAGGCCTCCCTGTCCATCACCAACTCCCGGAGTTCATTCAAACTCATGTCCATTGAGTCAGTCATGCCATCCAGCCATCTCATCCTCTGCCGTTCCCTTCTCCTCCTGCCCCCAATCCCTCCCAGCATCAGGGTCTTTTCCAATGAGTCAACTCTTTGGATGAGGTGGCCAAAGTATTGGAGTTTCAGCATCAGTCCTTTCAATGAACAACACCCAGGACTGATCTTCTTTAGAACAAACTGGTTGGATCTCCATGCAGTCCAAGGGACCCTCAAGAGTCTTCTCCAACACCACAGTTCAGAAGCATCAATTCTTCAGCGCTCAGCTTTCTTCACAGTCCAACTCTCACATCCATACATGACCACTGGAAAAACCATAGCCTTGACTAGATGGACCTTTGTTGGCAAAGTAACGTCTCTGCTTTTGAATATAGTATCTAGGTTGGTCATAACTTTTCTTCCAAGGAGTAAGCGTCTTTTAATTTCATGGCTGCAATCATCATCTGCAGTGATTTTGGAGCCCCTAAAAATAAAGTCTGACACTGTTTCTACTGTTTTCCCATCTATTTGCAATGAAGTGATGGGATTGAATGCTATGATCTTAGTTTTCTGAATGCTGAGCTTTAAGCCAACTTTTTTACTCTCCTCTTTCACTTTCATCAAGAGGCTTTTTTAGTTCCTCTTCACTTTCTGCCATAAGGGTGGTGTCATCTGCATATCTGAGGTTATTGATATTTCTCCCAGCAATCTTGATTCCAGCTTGTGCTTCTTCCAGTCCAGCGTTTCTCACGATGTACTCTGCATAAGCAGGGTGACAGTATACAGCTTTGACATACTCCTTTCCCAGTTTGGAACCAGTCTGTTGTTCCATGTCCAGTTCTAACTGTTGCTTCTTGACCTGTATACAGATTTCTCAGGAGGCAGGTCAGGTGGTCTGGTATTCCCAACTCTTTCAGAATTTTCCAGTTTGTTTTGATCCACACAGTCAAAGGATTTGGCATAGTCAATAAAGCAGAAGTATATGTTTTCCTGGAACTCTCTTTCTTTTTTGATGATCCAACAGATGTTGGCAATTTTATCTCTGGTTCCTCTGCCTTTTCTAAAACCAGCTTGAACATCTGGAAGTTCTCAGTTCACGTACTGTTGAAGCCCTGCTCGGAGAATTTTGAACATTACTTTACTAGCATGTGAGATGAGTGCAATTGTGCAGTCGTTTGAATATTCTTTGGCATTGCCTTTCTTTGGGATTGGAATGAAAACTGACCTTTTCCAGTCCTGTGGCCACTGCTGAGTTGTCCAAATTTGCTGGCATATTGAGTGCAGCACTTTCATAGCATCATCTTTTAGGATCTGAAATAGCTCAACTGGAATTTCATCACCTCCATTAGTTTTGTTCATAGTGACTCTTCCTAAGGCCCACTTGACTTCACATTCCAAGATTTCTGGTTCTAGGTGAGTGATCACACCATTGGGGTTATCTGGGTTATTAAGATCTTTTTTGTATAGTTCTTCCGTGTATTCTTGCCACCTCTTCTTGATATCTTCTGCTTCTGTTAGGTCCATACCGTTTCTGCCCTTTATTGTGCCCATCTTGGCATGAAATGTTCCCTTGGTATCTCTAATTTTCTTGACGAGATCTCTAGTCTTTCCCATTGTATTGTTTTCCTCTATTTCTTTGCATTGATCACTGAGGAAGGCTTTCTTGTCTCTCCTTGCTATTGTTTGGAACTCTGTATTCAGATGGATATATCTTTCCTTTTCTCCTTTCCTTTAGCGTCTCTTCTTTTCTTAGCTATTTGTAAGGCCTCCTCAGACAACCATTTTGCCTTTTTGCATTTCCTTCTCCTGTACAGTGTCATGAACTTCCATCCATAGTTCTTCAGGCACTCTTTGTATCAGATTGAATCCCTTGAATCTACTCGTCACTTCCAGTGTATAATCATAAGGCATTTGATTTAGGTCATACGTGGATGGTCCAGTAGTTTTCCCTATTTCTTCCATTTAAGTCTGAAATTAGCAATAATGAGTTCTTGATCTGAGCCAGTCATCTTCCAGTCTTATTTTTCTGACTGCATAGAGCTTTTCCATCTTTGGCTGCAAAGACTATAATCAATCTGATTTAAGTATTGACCAGCTGGTGATGTCCCTGTGTAGAGTTGTCTCTTGTGTCGTTGGAAGAGGGTGTTTGCATGACCAGTGCATTCTCTTGGCAAAACTCTGTTAGCCTTTGCCCTGCTTCATTTTGTACTCCAAGGCCAAATTTTCCTGTTACTCCAGGTATCTCTTGACTTTCTCCTTTTGCATTCCAGTCCCCTATGATGAAAAGGACATCTTTCTTGGGTGTTAGTTCTAGAAGGTCTTGTAGGTCTTCACAGAACCGTTCAGCTTCTTCAGCATTAGTGGTTGTGGCATAGACTTGGATTATTGTGATATTGAATGGGTTGCCTTGGAAACAAACACAGATCATTCTGTTTTTTGAGATTGCCACCACTTCCCTGCTGGCTCAGATGGTAAAGTGTCTTGCTTACAATGCGGGAGACCTGGGTTCGATCCCTGGGTTGGGAAGATCCTCTGGAGAAGGAAATGGCAATCCACTTCAGTACTCTTGCCTGGTAAATCCCATGGACAGAGGAGCGTGGTGGGCTACAGTCCATGGAGTCCCAAAGAGTGGGACACAACTGAGCAACTTCACTTTTTCACTGCATTTTGGCCTCTGGTTATCTCCACACCCTGGCTGTTTATCTGCCCTCAGGCTTTGCTCAAGGGTTCTTATCCCATCCTACCCTGAACTTGTGACTCTTCATGACCCTATGGACTATAGCCCGCCAGGCTCCTCTGTCCATGGGATTCTCCAGGTAAGAATACTGGAGTGGGCTGCCATTTCCTTCTCCAGGGGATCTTCCCAACCAAGGAATCGAACCCAGGTCTCCCGCATTGTGGGCAGACTCTTTACCATTTGAGACACCCCAGCCCTTTATTTCATCCCCCCTGTGTGTGTGGCAGGGCGGGTGTTGTAAATAATTTGGGTAAAGAATGGAATGCAGAACTCTGTGCTCTGCCTCCATAGGCTGGTTAATTTTAGGCAACTCAGAGTCATTCCTTGTTGGACCTCAGAGTGTGTCACAAACACAATTTGACCAGCCTTCCTGAAAAGGAGGGACATGCCAGAGAGGGTTCCTATAAAAGTAAGTCCCTTTCTATTGCAATTAATGCAGAGGAAGATTCCAACCTAGAAACCTGAAGCCTAGTATTTTCTGCCCTATAATCCATTTCCCAACATGAAAAGATCAAAGAAAGTTCTAGTAGGACACATAGAATAGAAACTGCTTGTTCTTATCAAATGGATGGTATAATCCCAAGAAAATGCATCTCAGAAGCAAAAGTGGGACTTCCAAATATTTACACATCTCTCCAGGCAGAGGACTGGACCTGAAACAGCTTTGCTGCTACTCATAGCTTGCTGTATTTATTACAGATGCCAAGGGTATAAATTATTTTCAATAAAATATTAATTGCAAGCTAGGAAAATGATATTAAATAAACAATAATAATAATCCTAGTGGGATCCATATTAGCAAAAGGACGCACATGCATGTTGGGGAGAGTCCAAGGAGGACAATTCAGAAGAAAAAAACATGATAATTGGCCAAATGTAAACAAAGACCCAGAAGGCCTGCCCTATGTAAGTGATTTAAATTATCTGTTTATGTGCTCCTCCTCATTAGGGAGGATGCCCATACCCTTTCTCTGTGGGTGTGTATTTCTATGTAGCTTCTGTGCTCCTCATTCAGGACTTTTGCACTCTTCTCCAGGTATGTATTTCTGCCCTGCTTTTGATATACACAGATAAACTTGTTTCTCTGTGTGCTGTACCATATGTTGTGCTGTGTCTCTAATAATAAACTGTTTTGCAGTTTTTGCCTCCTTGAAACATTTTTGCTTTCAAATGGGGTAAGAATCAGGCAACTTTGCTTCTAGTCTCTAGCCCCTGGTAGACTGGCAGTTAGGTTCAATCCCTGGACAGGGAAATAAGATGCTGCTTCAAGACTACTGTCCCTCTGAAAACATTTTCACACACAAAATGGAAATCCATACTTGTATAGCATTCTGAAGGACAGCAGCAATGACTCCATGTGAGGGTGTGGGGAAGGCCTTCCTGAGCAGAGATGACAGATTTGGGATCTGAAAGATTAGTGCATGTGAACAGGGGTGTGATGGAGGCCGAAAGGACAGAGCTTTTGGGGCTGTGGCTGAAGCAGGAATCGGATATTTGATGAAGCTGAAAACCAACACAATGAAGCAAGAGGAGCCAAGGGGAGTGTGGAGTGAGGTGAGGCCAAAGAAGTACATAGTAGCCAGGCAACACAGGGCCTTAAGGTTGAATTTAGTATCAGCTTTGAATTTAAAAAAAAAGCAAAAACAAAAAACTCAACAGATTCCAAACAGGTTGGGGCAGGGATAGATGTGGTGGAATTGAATTGTGACCACAGATCATCACCCAATTTCCATACCTATATACAATGGAATATTACTTGGCCATAAAAAAAAACAATGAAATAGAATCATTTGCAGCAACATGGATGGACCTAGAAATTACCATACTAAGTGAAGTCAAGTTAGACAAAGACAAATAACATATAATATCACTTATATGTGGAATCTAATTTTTAAAAATGACACAAATGAACTTATTTATGATATAGAAACAGATTCACAGATTTTGAAACAAACCTATGGTTACCAAAGGGGAAATGTAGGGGGAAGAAGGATAAATTAGGAGTTTGGGATTAACATATACACACTGCTGCTGCTGAGGCTAAGTCGCTTCAGTCGTGTCCGACTCTGTGCGACCCCATAGACGGCAGCCCACCAGGCTCCCCCATCCCTGGGATTCTCCAGGCAAGAACACTGGAGTGGGTTGCCATTTCCTTCTCCAATGCATGAAAGTGAAAAGTGAAAGTGAAGTCGCTCAGTCGTGTGCGACTCTTCACGACCCCATGGACTGTGGCTTACCAGGCTCCTCCGTCCATGGGATTTTCCAGGCAAGAGTACTGGAGTGAGGTGCCATTGCCTTCTCCGGCATATACACACTACTATCTAAAAACTAGATAAGTAATAAGGACTTCTAGCACAGGAAACTCGACTCAATAATCTGTAATAACTTATATAGGTAAAGAATCTGAAAAAGAATGAATATATGTACATGTATAATTGAATCACCTTGCTGTACACTTGAAACTAACACAACATTGTAAATCTACTACACACCAATAAAAATTTGTTTAAAAAGCCATCCAGGCATTGTACAGAAGATGGATGAGAAGAGTACCAGGATGGTGAATGATGACCAGAGTAAAGGTCATTGCAGTGATCCAGAGGAGAGCTAGTGAACGATCTGAAGCCCGAGCGCCATAGAGAGCCCATGCTCCATGACCAGAGAAGCCGCTGCAATGAGAAGCCTAGGCACTGACACTAGAGAGCAGCCCTCACTTGCTGCAGCTGGAGAAGGCTCACACATAGCAACGAAGGCTCAGCACAGCCAAATTAAATACATAAGACAATTTTTAAAAACCCCTCAAATCAAGATGCCATGTCACAGATTTCCCTGGTGGTCCAGTGGTTAAGAATCTGCCTTGCAAAGCAGGGGAAGCAGGTTAGATGCCTGGTCAGGGAACTAGGATCCCACACGCTGTGGGGCAACTGAACCCATGTGTCACAACGATAGATCCCACATTATGCAACAAAGATGCCATGTGCTACAACTGAGACCTAACAAAGCCAAACAAATAAATTAAATCAAGTTTTAAAACAAAGATAGCATGTCAAAATACAATGATTTTAGAATCAACTGGCTCATAATGAATGCATGTTTCACACTTAAAAAATAGATTGGAATTAAGAATACAATGGTCTAAGAATTCCAGTGATTTGCAGAGCTTCAAAAGGCATGAAAACATTCCATATTAGTCCAAGAGATCAGAAGAATTAAGGGCTTCAAATAAACACTATCTCTTTTTAGCAATATGCCTCTTTCTAAATTAAGACAGAACCACCTGTGAGCTTGAACTAGCCTCCCAAGATATGGAGAGAAATTCCAGCAACCAGGAGGGGATCTGATGTTAGTTTGTGGGATTATCAGGTAGGGATCACACTGAAAGTTAGGATGGGAAATTTGATGGCCATCCCTGACTCAGGTTAATTCTTGATACTAATCACACAGTTTTACCTTCAAATTTCTGGCTGTCTCTGACAGGAAGGTGCAATGGCCTAGACATTTAGAATTAGTAAATCAGATATTGGTGACTCTCCTTAATGAATCCTGTTAGACACAGAATGGGAGGTATGGTGTTCAGAAAAGCCACCCCATTCACCATTCACATCATAACATGATTGGTACATCTCCTAGCGGGGATGATCTAGCACAGAAAAAGTGGAGTTTTGAGGAATAATATGGGAGAAAACATTTGGGAACATGGAAACCTGACATCCCATGCTACAGAAGCAAGAGAGAAATGAGGAAGGAACTGGGATAATTTACAGAAGATCCAAAAGGGGGATGGAGAGAAGTCCAGGCACTTGCCCCAGACTTAGATGTTAAATACTTTTTGAAATATACATATATGAAATATACAATAAATGAACGTTTTACATACTTCACAATTTTAGCTTTACCTCAACCCACTCAAAGTTCTGCTTTATAACTTGCAGGCAGAGGAAAACCTAAGAGGGTATGTGATTCTCTGTTTATAACGGGAATAACACAGGTTTCAGGCTGAGGAAGAGAATGAATAAAGACTGAATTTTGCCTGCATCTCAGATGACGTTTTCCCTTGTATGTGTACACTGATATTTTGACTTATATGAAAGACCAGCTCATCTACTTGAGTAGAATATAAGAAAACCAGGGTAAATAAAATGTGAAAGACTGACTGCCAAAGCACATGACAGGAACTCCATTGAAATGTTAACTCAGAAGTGAAGGAGATAATGCTGAAACACTGGAGAAAGATCTACATATATACAGAGACATTGCATCAGTGTTTAAACAATGTAATGGAGACTCCCCTGGTGGTCTGTAGTTAAGAACCTGCATGCCAACGCGGGGCACACAGGTTCAATCCCTGGTCGAGGAACTAAAATCTCACATGCCACAGGGCAACTAGGTCTGCACACCTCAACTAGAGAGAAGCTTACTCACTGCAGCAAAAAGATGCCACATGCTGCAACTAAGACCCAAAGCAGTCAAACAAACAATGTAATGTCCCAATGAAGAAATGTTCTAAGGAGCAGAGTCTTCAGAATATAGACTTTGCTACAGAAATGCACCAAACCACATGGGATCCATTCATCTTCTAGACTTTATTTCAAAAATGTATTTCTCAAGTTGTACTTGGTATTGTTAGGTAGTTAGAATAGGAGAAAGGAGTCCAAAATGGCGGTGGCTAAAAGACAAAGAAGGGAAAAGCCTGCGAAAATAGAATAAAGCAAGGTTGGAGAACAGAGTGAAAACCTCAGGTAAAACAAACAGCCCTCCTAGCGAGCCCAATTTACATAGGGCAGGCTCAGGTGAGGAGAAAAAAAAACATATTAAAAGAGACAAAATTGGGCCGGTGCTTCTCTTCTCTTCGCGTCTTCGCACGGTCGGCCTGCCCTCAGGCCTCAAGTATGTCTTGTCTTTGCTTTCTAAATAAAACTGAGATATAACACGGAGCTGTCACACTGGTCTGTCCAAGGAAACTGCACCGAGTTGAAACACTGGTCCGTCCTTTGCTTCAAATTTTTGTTGTGATGAGACAGAACTGAGGAAATTACACACTCGCCCAACAGTATTGACCATATTGCTTTATGCAATATGGTATTGACCATATTGCTCTCTGATCTAGGAGCATAAAGCAATATGGTCAATACCAAGTACAACTTGGGAAATACATTTTTTAAATAAAATCTAGAAGATGAATGAATCCCATGTGGTTTGATACATTTCTATGGCAAAGTCTATATTCTGAAGACTGGGAGGGACTAGTCCCTAAATGTGCAAGAGCCAGTTTCTGTTATTAAATACGGCAGGTGTGATGACATGGTGTGGTTTTGTTGCTTCCTGAAATGCACAGGCAGACTGCATGGCATGACAAATAGAAAATGATATGACAGGATATTAACACTGAAAAATGGTCTCAAGGCAGAGGAAATGAGGGAAAGAAGCTTTTTCAATCTGACAACTGACCCAAAACATCTATCATAAAGTGCAAACATCTTAAATTTTGTAAAAATATGTATTGCTCTGAGCCATCATCAGAGTCACCCTGTGTGAATCATAAGCAGCAAGTATTTAAAGGTTATGAGGAGGAAGAGAACAGAGGTTCAGAAAAAGTGAACATGGTTTTGTATAATCAAAAGAAGTCTCTGATAGAGACTACTTTTGCTTCTCTCTAAGATATCAATGCTACAAAACAAAATGCCTGGGACATAATAATGTTAACTGTTAACTGGGGGGAAAAAAGCATAAATTCACCAAATACTAACCAAAATCAAACCACAATTATTGCTTTTGGTGTCATATTTCAGAAAATAGTTGAAAACTTTGTTGGCTCAAGTAAGTTTGGTTGCTCAGTTTTATGATTTGAAAAATATTAACTTACCCATCTATTTATTTGCAGTATTTATGCCCTTTCACAGAGATAAATCATGAAATGGCACCATTTCAAATATGTTAGCATCATGTAGTAAAAAAATTAACACATATGAAGGGATTCCCTGATGGTTTAGTGGTTGGGACTCAGCACTTTCACTGCCACTGGCCTGAGTTAATTCCTGGTTGGGGAACTAAGATCCCACAACCCACACAGTGCAGCCAAAAATACACAAAAATTAGCATATGTGATATGTAGTTTATACATTTCTTTGGTTTAACACTGTACTTTTTCAATGGAGTCCAAATAAAAACGAAAGCAACACCCTGGCTGTTATTTTAGAGATATCAATGAATCTGAGACAGCAATGAAATCTTTTCTTATATAGTCAACACAGAGAAAGACAAAGTTATTTTCACAAAATTTTAATCTAACCAAACCTGAGGGGATAATTTAATAAAATTGCTACCATGTAATAGTTATCTATAACAAAGTAATCAAGCACAAAATACCTGTTTTACAAGTAATTTGAAAGGCATCTCATTTGCGTGAATCTTGAACACATGCATTTTTCTAATAGCACCATTTTCTGCCACTAAGTTTTCAGTAAATATGTGATTGATAATATTCAGTCATTTTTTGGATTCAAGCTCATGTCTATGAAACAGCGATGTCTAAAGAAATTAAATGGTATTAGAGGATCCAAAAGAAACCAAAACCAAAATAATCATATGATGATTTCTGGGGGGAAAAAAGCAAAAGTAAAATGAAAATTAAGCACTGTTGCTTGTGTAACTGTTAGCTTTTTGTAATTGATTACACAAATGAACACAGTTCTTTTAAGTTAGAAAACGATTCCTGAAAGCTAACGCAGTAATTATCGTGCAAGTTACCTAGGGAATCTAAGACTGATTATTGAAGCTCAAAAATCTTCTGCTAGGATAAAACCTGCTTCCCAGAGCTTCACAAAATAGTTTTCAGGGGTGAAGTAGAGGAAGTAGAGAACAAGGAGTAGGGAGTATTTCTAAACATGTTTAAGTATTTCAATGTTACTGTCACAGGGAGGAACACATCTGACTCCATATTGCATCTGTTTCTTTTACTTTAATATTTGTATTCTATTGCTTTTGCTACAAGTTAATCATTAAAAGGATGCTGTGCTCAGTCACTCAGTCATGTCCAACCCTTTGTGGCCTCATGGATTGTTGCCTGCCAGGTTCCTCCATCCATGGAATTTTCCAGGCAAGAAAACTAGTGAAAGTTAAAATCACTCAGTCATGTCCGACTGTTTGCAACCCCATGGACTATATAGTCCATGGAATTTCCAGGCCAGAATACTGGAGTGGGTAGCGGTTCCCTTCTCCAAGGGATTTTCCAACCCAGGGATCGAACCTAGGTCTTCCACATTGCAGGGGGATTCTGCACCAGCTGAGCCACCAGGGAAGCCCAAGAATACTGGAGTGGGCAGCCTATCCCTAGGGACTCCAGCAGATCTTCCAGACCCAGGAATTGAACTGGGATCTCCTGCATTGCAGGCAGATTATTTACCAGCTGAGCTACCAGGGAAGAATACTAGAATGGATTGCAATTTCCTACTCTGGGTGATCTTCCGACCCAGCGATCGAATCTGCATCTCTTGATTAAGACCTTTGCTGATATATTCCTGGTTCCCAGTACTCTTGCCTGGAAAATACCAGGGACGGAGGGGCCTGGTAGGCTGCAGTCCGTGAGGTCGCTGAGAGTTGGACATGACTCAGTGACTTCACTTTCACTTTTCACTTTCATGCATTAGAGAAGGAAATGGCAACCCACTCCAGTGTTCTTGCCTGGAGAATCTCAGGGATGGGGGAGCCTGGTAGGCTGCCATCTATGGGGTTGCACAGAGTTGGACACGACTGAAGCGACTTAGCAGCAGCATGAGACTAGCTCTCCATCATAAATCTTGACTTAGGAACGCACCCACTGCCTGCAAGCACATTCCCCCACACCCTAAGTTAACTATACAATTGTCACAATGGCCCCTCGAGATGTGAAGTACAGCTCTGGGTCACCATCCACCTGATTCTACTCTGAAGTAAGTTACCACATAATAATAAATGGATCCACTGATTATATGGAGCTACCTGCCTCAATCTTCAATCTCAAGATACCTTCTCCGTGCAGTGGGAAGGTTTGGTTCCCTCTGTCCTCAGATACCACGGGAAAGACCAAAATTCAAAATGTGAAGTTGTCTTTAATGGATGCATATTGAATGTGCACCATCATAAAATCAAAAAATTGTTATGTCGAACCATTGTAAATTGGAAACCATCTATAATTTCTTAAACTGAAATCCAGGTTAAATTTTATGCAAATCATACATGTACCAACTTATGCTTAGGGGAAATAATTGTAATATGAAAATTAATAATTTTAAAAGCAGAAGGCAGACAGCTTGACATTCTTGAAAGTGAAAGTGTTAATCGTTCAGTCATGTCTGACTCTTTGTGAGCCCGCGGACTATAGCCCGCCAGGCTCTTCTGTCCATGGGATTCTCGAGGCAAGAATACTGGAGTGGGTTGCCATTTCCTTCTCCAGGGGATCTTTCCAACCCAGGGATCGAACCTAGGTCTCCGGCATTGCAGGCACACTCTTTACCATCTGAGCCACCAGGGAAGACCTTGACATTCTTAATTTTGTACAGTTATTTGCAAATGAAATTATATACCAAGGAAGAAAAAAGAGGGCTGAGATTTTCTTTTTTTTTTTTTGAGTATTTTTTTCCTTTACTACTGTAGTATCTGTATGTATCATATCACTTAGGCTTCCCATGTACCTCAGATGGTAAAAAATCTGCCTGCAATGAAAGAGACCCGGGTTCTATTCTTGGGTTGGGAAAAACCCCTGAAGAAGGGAATACCTATCCACTCCAGTATTCTTGCCTGGAAAATTCCATAGACAGAAAAACCTGATGGGCTACAGTCCATGGGGTCACAAAGAGTCAGATAAGACTGAATGGCTAATGCTAGCACTAGCTATACATCACGCATTTTTACATTAAATCATAAATAGTCACACTGTTGGGGTTTCTCAGATGTTACGCTGGCAAAGAATCTGCCTGCAATGCAGGAGACTCAGGTTTAATCCCTAGAGCAGGAAGATGCCCTGTAGTAGGAAATTGCAATCTACCCCAGTATTCTTGCCTGGGAAATCCCATGGACAGAGGAGCCTGATGGGCTATAGCCCATGGGGTCAGAAAGAGTCAGACAATGGCTGAGCACCTGAGCACACACATTCACTTTTATTTCTTGTCTCTCCAAACGGTTTACAATTTCCTTGAAGTCAGTAAGAAAACCTTATATCTTCTTGTTTGTTTTCATGCATCCATTTATTTAATACATATTTATTAAGGTTCTACTTTGTGCCTGATACTGTATCAGGCTTAAGCCTGTTCTTTGACATAGTAAACCCAAAACAAATATTTATTGATAAATAAAATACATGCCCTCTACTAGCAAGTAGCACATTCATTTTAGAAACACTTATAGAAGCTCTCTGATTTTGAGATCCTGTGACCACAAAAACCCCATAATCTTCAATAGCTCCTAGGTGTCAACTCGTGGGAGTTTCAACAATCAGGCTATAGCTGGATTTAGAATATATTCACTTGCTCATATTTTTCACAGTTTAGTGTAACTTTTGTTATTCCTGCTAAAAGAATATTACCACTTTTCACTTTTCTTCAATTTGGTATAAATTGCTATAAATAAATAAAATAGAAAAGTATTTAGCCACTTGACAACTATAATAATAGGGGACATTTCTATAATGCCAGCTTTATAAATAAGCCAGAAACTCTCCAGATTTGGCAAGCTATATCAGTAAAAATTGAGGAAAATGAATGGTTTATTATAATTTAATGGCACAGATTTCTGTTGAGGGTTTATGTAATTTAGTTTACAAATATGCCCATAAAAAGAACATTTTGATATAATAAATATTCAAATAAATAAATAAATGTCACCATGACTATTCTCTTGAGTGACAACAAACAGTTAGTATTATAGTCCCAGATGTTTACTTACATTGTCCCTGAAAGATAGATAGACCACTGGGTAACCATCATGGTTATGGATGCACTTTTTATACTGAGACAGTTCTAAGGGGAAAATGGCCAGTCTATCTGCATACCATCTAGCTATACAGTATCTATCCATCATCATCATCATTTGTACCAGTTTCTTTAATACAGCTTTGGATTAGAAGAGATTCTTGATTTTTAGTGTGCATGCACACACACACGCACACACACACACACACATACACACACACACAGAAAAGAAGGAAAAATCTATTTAAAAATTCTTTTTTTTTAATTAAAAGAAACTTTCTTTTGAGCTGGCCCACGAGGCATTCGGGGTCTTAGTTCTCTGGCCAAGGATCAAAACTATGCCCCCTGAAGTAGAAATGCAGAGTCTTAACCACTGCACCAACAGGCAGTCCCAAGAAATCTCTTTTTAATTGAGCTAGACATTGTGAGTAACAACTGGCAGGGATCATTCAAGGCTCATAATGAGGTTATCTTCTTCCAGAGTGGATTATTTTTCTTCTATAGATATGTAGAAAGAATGTTTATTATGAGGGATTGGCTCACATGATTATGGAGACTGAGAAGTCCCATGATAGGCTGCCTGCAAGCTGGAGGTTCAGGAAACCAGTGGTGTAGTTCCAGTCCACACCCAAAGCCTAGGAACTAAGGGAGCCAATGGTATATGTCCCAGTAGGAGTCTCAAGCCTAATGGCAAAGGAGAAGATGAGTCTTCTCCTTAAGAGAGAGCACACTGGTCCTTCCTCAATCTATTTGTTCCAACTCAGGCCCTCAATGAATTAAATCAGGAGTCCCAGGGACTGGTCTACGGCCTGGACTGGTCTATGGCCTGTTAGGAACCGGGCCACACAGGAGGAGGTAAACGGTGGGTGAGCAGATGAAGCCTCATCTGTATTTACAACTGCTCCCCATCCCTCACATTACTGCCTGAGCTCTGCCTCACGTCAGATCAGCAGTGGCATTAGATTCTCTTAGGGGGACGAGCCCTACTAGGAACTGCCCATGGGAGAGATCTAGGTTGTCCACTGCATACGAGAATCTAATGCCTGGTGATCTGAGGTGGAGCTGACTCAGTGATGCTAGTGCCGGGGAGCGGCTGCAAATGCAGGTTATCATCAGCAGAGACGTCTGCACAGAGACCCTAATAAATCAGCTTCTTGCAGACTCACATCAACTCCTCACTGATAAGTGAGTGGTAAGTGACAACTGTATAATTATTTCATTATATATTGCAATGTAATAATAATAGAAATAAAGTGCACAATAAATGTAATGTACTTGAATCATCCTGAAACCAGCCCCCCAGCCTAGTCTGTGGAATATTGTCTTCCACAAAAAGCAGTCCCTGGTGCCAAAAGGCTGAAGACCAGTGGATTAAATTATGCCCCAGGATTATTTTGTTTTTATCAGCCATCTAGGTTAATGGCAGATCTAAGTCCAAGTGAGGATGGAAATAACTTCAACCAAGCTTCAGTTGTGAAGAAAACTGGTCTTCTCTAGGGTTTGCTGGAAGCACTGCTCAATGTTTCTGCCTCTCCCCCATGCTTTTGCTTTTGCAACCAGCAAGTTCCTTGTGAGGAAAAGTAGCTTCAAAGGCAGGTCTCTTCTCCTTCAGCTTCTCTCTTCTGGATCTTTGTCCTGGAAATTCTCCCTGCCTTGGGAGTTCCCCATTGCCTCAATAGGGTGTTTAGTATGCTTTGTTTTGCTTTTATTATTCTCAGGATGTTTGCTCTAAATCAACTTTACAGCCAGAAGTGGAAGTTCCTTTACCCCTATATTAACTGTCAATGTCACTACTCATCTAGTACTTCCAGCTAATTATCTGGGATTGATCCTCAATAGTTCAATCTCTTTCTCTCCTTTTTTGCCTACTCTGCACTTGTAGAAACATCTCTCAAAACCAGACTCTTCTGCTACTCACTGACCCTGATCAACCAGGTTACAATTGCCTGTGGAGTTTCTATCTGATATTCCTGCCACAAGAATCTTTCAAATCTAGTCTTCAATAGGACTATGTCCAAGTTCATTTAAGCTGCTATAACAGAATGCTATAGACCAGGTGGCTTGTAAACAACAGCAATTTATTCTCACAGCTCTGGAGGTTGGGAGTCCAAAATCACAGTGTTGGCCAATTCAGTCTGGTGAGAATCCACTTCAGGGTTCTCAGGCAGCCATCTTCTTGCTGTGTCCGCACATGATGGAAAGGACTAAACAGCAGTTCATGGACTGTTTTATAAGGTCATAAAGCCTATTTATGAGGGCTCCACGCTCATAACCCAATTATCTCCTACCGCCCAAAAGCTCTACCATCTCATTGGACATTCGGTTTTCAATTTGACTTTTGAGGGGGCACTTTCTGACTATAGTGAACAATGTAGCATCAAATGTCCTGGAGATTAAATAGCTAAACAGGAATCCCTCACTCTGAAATGCTAGTTAGGACAGACAACGGAATCCTCCAGGAGGTTATGACAACCCTGTGTCTACTCAGTGAAAGAAAGATGTTCCTTTTTGGCTTTGAGTCAATCAAGAAGTTTCTCATTCACCCAATGGGAGTTACCCACAAGCCATCTTCAATTAGCACCAGAATCAAAGGTAGCTGATCTAATGACTCCAGTATATACTGACTGAAGGACCCTACAAGCAGGAGAGCTGCCTCCCCACCCCAAAGAGAAGTGAGCAGCACATACTTCTTAGAGAATCTCAGGGGGAAACCAAGTCTCTTTATTAAGAGTTTGATACTTAAAGTATTTGGCTGGCAAAAAAAAAAGTTTGTTCTGGTTTATCCATAAGATGTCACAGGAAAACCCAAATGAACTTTTTGGCCAACCCAATAAAACAGGAACTAGTAAAGATAAGAACATATTTCTGAATTGTCATAACTTGGCACAAGACAAAACCTGTGCTGATGCGAAGCAAAGAAAAGCAGAGCAATGTAGCCCAGGCAGACACAGCAATACCTGGCTTGGCTTCACCCTATGAGCAGCTTTAAGAGGAGGAAGGGGTGCCAGAGAAGTACCCAGGCAAGCCCCACCATAGGATATTGTTTTGATATAATTTATTCTGTCTGGGTAGGCTCCAAGTGATGTCAGCACAGACAGCTCTGTAATCATCCACTGATAACCTGGTCCTGTCAGATTGACAGTACTTCCCTGGTTATTACCTGGAGCATCTCATATTTCTGAATGCTGCTGAGATTAAAAAACTAATGAGAAAAACTGGAAAGGAATATGCTGAAAGGAACATGGCTTTTGTTCTATAGTGATGGGACCATAGATGATTTTTCTCTGTTTTCCGAAATTCCTTACAAGATAAATAAATGTAAAATACAAACAGTACAAAGAAGCAACAAAATCCTCTAAAATAATAAAAAGTACAGCAAAAACTTTCTCTTTGAACTTGAGATTTTTGTAATTACATCAGCAACATAATTACAAATACAAATTTCTATGTATAAGATGGGGTTAGAGGGCCTCGTGTCTCATGAGAGACTCTTAGAAGGAAATGTTCCTGATTGTCAGTTGGCTTCTTCTACTTTTCTTTTTAACAACACATTATGAGGCTTTCTTGGTGGTTCAGTTGTTAGAAATCCACCTGCCAAAGCAGGGGACACAGGTTCAACCCCTGGTCCAGGAAGATTCCACAAGTGGCAGCACAAATAAGCCTGTGCACCACAACTACTAAGCCTGCGCTCTAGAGCCTGGGAGCCGCAGCTACTGAGCCCATACCCTACAGCCCACGGTCCACAAAAAGAGAAGCCACTGCAATGAGAAGTCCAAGCATCACAACTAGAGTGTAGCTCCCACTCACTGTAGAGAAAGTCCATGCATAGCAATGAAGACCCAAAACTGCCAGAAGTAAAATTAAAAAACAAGCAACAAAAAACCCCAACACATCACTTATTCTCTCCACAGAGAAAATGTACAAAACATTTTTTCACTCATATTATTTACAGAAAAACTTTTTACCTAAAATTCTCATATTCTTCTACTTGTCGTTTCCATGGGCAGCTTTGGATATTTGTGATAATCTGAAGATAGTCATCTTCTGAATACCTAAAAGTCAAATGTCAATGAAATTAGAAAATAAAGATCTCACTTACTGATAAATGAATTTATAAGTCATCAAATGACATTTATAATCTACTCATTCTAGCCCTCTAAATCTTTTCTTAAATAAGGTGATAATAGAAACAAGTAAACCTCATACTCATGTCAAAACATCTAGGAGCATGCAATTCACAAATAATTATTATGTTGATCAAGGAACATATAATTTGCATGCATCCTAAGTCAAGTTTAGTATTACAAACCAACTGACAGCACAGCAATTCACACACATATCTTATGGCTATTTCACCTTAGGTTTTCATTAACAGATACATATAGTTTCTAGACATTTACCACAAATATAAATTGTATCATCTTTTTCAGACTCTAAGTTGATAGATTTCCCTTGGGATATATGGAAAACATTTCCCCCAAATAATCATCTTTACCTTTGAATTTGAACAGAACATTTAAAAAACAGATTAGGACAGGTTAAAAGAGATGTATACTGGGCATAAAAAATCTACAGGCACAATTGTACAGTATGGCCAGTTCCCAGTCCCTGGTAGACCTCCCTCCATCTGAAATTTCATCGTTAATTAATAACTCCTTTAATAATAAAATAGCCTCTAGTCTTTAAGGGTTATCAGTTATAATGCATATATCCTTTTGAGTGAAGAAAAACACCCTTAAATTTCCTTTCAGTTAATACCATAGTCCTTAGTTGCCAGCTATGATCAAGGTTTTACAATAAAGAGATGGAGTAGATGTTGGTGAGCGGGTGGGGAAGGCAGTAAAGAACCTTGTCAGGAAGATATCTTCCCCACCACCACACAGTACAATGCATCCCCTCTAAACTTTACCTCTAAAAGGCATATTTATTAGAGGTCGGGAAGGTCATCAACCAAGTAACTCCTTTGCCCTTGAAATTTACCTGCCTTTCGGGTATTTCTCTTGTGCATGTTGTCACCAAGACTAATCAAAGATATTTTCTCTTGGTTCCCGCTGAAGAAAGGTTGAAAATCTTAAAAGAATTTGCTAAATACTAAAGGAAAAGAAAGCAAAGAGCTACTATAGAAGAGATTAAAAATAGTTTTAGGGACTCCCTCGGTGGTCCAGTATTTAAGACCTTGCCTTCCAATGCAGGGTATGTGAGTTCAACTCCTGGTCAGGGAGCTAAGATCCCATATACCTTGCAGTCAAAAAAACCACAACATAAAACAGCAGCAATAGTGTACAAAATTCAATAAACACTTAAAAAATGCTCCACATTTTTTAAACAATCTCTTAAAAAAAACGTTTTACTTGCATACAGGCTTCATTTTATCTTACCCCCCTGGGCCCCAAGACTTGTCACCAAGGAACTTGAGAAACCTATACTTTAGCCTCATAGCTTTGTCTAGAATGAGGAGTTGCCCGCCTCCACATGGTGACAGTTATCTAAAAGTTGTTGTTGTTTAGTCACTAAGTCCGACTCTTGTAACTCCATGGGCTATAGCCCTCCAGGCTCCTCTGTCCATGGGATTTCCCAGGCAAGAATACTGGGGTGGGTTGCCATTCCCTTCTCCAGGGGATCTTCCTAACCCAGGGATCAAACCCAAATCTCCTGCATTGCAGGCAGACACTGAGCTACCAGGGCAGGGAAATTTCATATCTAAGCTTAGTCTAGAACATTAAGATTCTCATTCATTTCCAATCAGAATAAAGGTGTACTGTAAAATATATAGTCTTCAAAATGTTTTATTTTCATGAGGTATATCCTCCAATAAATTGTAGCTGGCTCTAATTTAACTTAATATTGAGAGATGTTAATCATAATGTATCTAATTTTACCAGTAAGTTAGCTGCCTAGAAGGGCTTTTGACTTTAAAGTCCTTGATATTTATTTATTTTTAAGAGTTTTTTTTGGTTTGTTTTTTCTTCTTTTTTTAAATTGTATTTTGTATTTTTAAGATTTTTTTTTTAATGTGGACCATTTAAAAAATCTTTATTGAGTTTGTTACAACATTCCTTCTATTTCATGTTTTTGGTTTTTGTTTTTTGTTTTTTTTTGGCCCAGAGGCATGTGGACTCTTAGCTCCCCGACCAGAGATCAAACCAGCACCCTCTGAACTGGAAGGTGAGGTCTTAACCACTGAACCACTAAGGAAGTCTCTATAGTCCCTAATATTTAAAATCAAGTTGAATACATTACAGCAGACCTACCTTCTATTAAAGGAGAAATACTCTTGGCCATTTTACAATCAGAAGACAACACTTGAGCTACCTGGGGTTGCTATGTTCAAAGAATCTCTTTTTATGTCCAGTCTAGAAAGGAAGCATTATCCTCTGATATTATAAAGGGGAAGACCAGAGAATAAGAAATTGAAGGGAGTTGAAGGGAGTTTTCCCCCCTACATGCTTGCCCTTTCCTACTAAAAAAATAAATCACCAATCAGCTTTTTTTGAAAATTAAGATCACCACAGAACTATCATGATTCATAAAAAGGGAACACGGCTAGAGAAGGAAAGAGCATATAAGTGTCACAAGTGTGAGCTAATTTGTGAAATAAATGTGCCTCTGTAATAGTTTTCTGTTGGGCTTCCTTGGTGCTCCAGTGTGGTTAGGAATCCACCTTACAGTGCAAGGGACACTGGTTTGATCCCTGGTCCAGGAAGATCCCACATGCCTCAGAGCAATTAAGCCCATGCATTACAACTACTGAGCCAGCCCTCTAGAGCCCAGGAACAGCAACTACTGAGCTCTCGTACCGCAACTCTTGAGTCTGTGCTCAACTACTGAGAGCTGAGAGCTGCAACTACTGAAGCCCACACACCCTAGAGTCGTGCCCCACAACAGGAGAGGCCTTTGTAATGAGAATCTGAAAAACCTCAACAAAGAGTAGCCCCTGCTCACTGCAAATAGAGAAAGTCTGTATGCAGAAACAAAGATGCAGTACAGTCAAAAAATAAAATAAATAAATCTTAAAAAAAAACGCAACTTTCCTGTTGAGCTCTAAATCACACTTTCTGCAAATTTACATTTATAGTTGGTTTTCAGTTGCAAGGTACAGCCTTTACCCCACAGCTGTGAGAGGCAGCTACCTATGATGTCATCCCCATTATGGATGACAAAACTAAAAGTTCTGAGATGAACAGCTTACTCAATGTTGTATTATAAGCAGATGAGCTAAGAATTAAAGTCATACCTTTTGATTCACAGTCTGGCTCTCTTTCTAATATATCATGCTGCATCTCATCTATTTTCATAATGAAACTGAAAATTAATCCCATCAGAAGTATTTTCTGGTACCAAGACATACAATAAATCATACTAAATAATGCAGCAAGTTATTTTCAAAAGAATAAATAACATCTATTTAAGTCATTATTAATAACATTCTAAATGAGATGTAGATTATAAATAACACAATGATACTAAGTAAATGTAATATTAAATTTTTAAATATTTTCTAAGACAAATATTGTATGATATCACTTACAGGTGAAATCAGAAAAAAAAAAAAAAACAACTAGTGAATGTAACAAAAAAGAAACAGATTCACAGATACAGAGAATAAACTAGCAGTTACCAGGAGGGAAGGACAAGACAGGAGTAGGGAACTAAGAGGTACAAACTACAGTGTATGAAGGACCTACTGTACAGCACAGGGAGAAAAGCCACTGTTCCATATTAATTGTAAATGGGGTATGGGCTTCCCCAGTGGCTCAGTGGTAGAGAATCCACCTGCAACACAGGAGATGTGGTTTGATCCCTGGGTCAGGAAGATGCCCTGGAGAAGGGAATGACAACCCACTCCAGTGTTCTTGCCTGGAAAACTCCATGGACAGAGGAGCCTGGAGGGCAACAGTCCATGGGGTCGTGCAACACTGCTGCAATGAAGATCAAAGATTCTGAGGGCCGCAACCAAGACAGCACAGGCAGATAAATACAATAAATATTTTTTTAAAGATATAAATAGAACTTTTCAAAAGGTATAATTTATGGTTAATTATATTTTGGTTAGTTAATTAGTATTTTGGTCATCTGATGTGAAGAACTGACTCACTGGAAAAGTCCCTGATACAAGGAAAGATTAAGGGCAGAAGGAGAGGGTGTCAGAGGACGAGATGGCTGGATGGGATCACTGATGCAATGGACATGAACTTGGGCAAACTTGGGGAGATGTTGAGGGACAGGGAGGCTTGGTATGCTGCAGCCGATGCAGTTGCAAAGAGCTGGACATGACTGGGCAACTGAACAACAACAGTGGTTAGTTAACTTGACAATTAAATATTTACTGGATACTTATTAGGTGCCCAGACCTTATCTTAGGATATTTACCTATCAATCCTACTTAAGCAGTTGAGATACTAATTTAGTTTCCAATAACATCTCTTCATGGTGAAAGTCAATTTTTCTGTCTATTGAAATGGATGAAGACACTCCAATAATATTAAGTCAGTAGGCTTCTACATGGTATTCTATGTAGATCAAACGTCTTCTGTAGTTAGTTTCTACAAAACCCCTGAAGAGCTCAGGCCTACATAAAAATAAATTCTGCAAGTCAATATGGTGGTATAAGATTTTCAGTCAACACAGTCAATCATTTCCACAGGGAAATACTTTTTAAGGAATGGCTGATGAATGTGTGACAGCTAAAAACAGAGAAGCATGTAGCAGAGCGAACTGAGCTATGCACAGTACTGACCTACCAACAGCTCATTCACTGAAGGCGGGGGAATTCAATCTGCATCATTTTTAACTCAGCGAGATAGTAACTTTTAATTATAATGCTGTGGTTATTATCACTGGCATAGGAGAAAGAGCTCTCAAACCTTTATTCTCTGCATATTGTTTAGTGTCCCTCACACAAGTTAAATTTTCAAAAACCAGTTTTAGGAATGAATTCCTGAAGATGCTGAAGTTCTTCACAGTGTCAGTGAAATCTCCAAACTGCCACAGTTGAAAAAGTCAGAAACTTATTTTAAAGAATACTTTCTCTGTTCTGAACCATTAACTTGTGGGGTTTTGATAGTAATTACATGTTTAAGACACATGTTAGGAAATACTGCCAACAGTGACTAACTTTAGCCAACCAAGAGGAAAGAGGTGTCTATTTACAAGGGCTGGGGACATGGTAGAGAAAAGGCTACATGGATTGGTGAAGCATACTTAGGTGACAAGAGAGATAGAGGAGGAAAGCTGTGACTGCTCTAAGTTCACACACCACCCAGAAAGAGCTATAACTACAGGTATAGAAGAGGCCGCAGGACAGGAGAGATGGCCTTTGGCAAAGAATGAAGTCTTACCTAAACTAGAGCCATAGAGAGGAATCCTGAGAAATAAGTGCCCTTGACTTTATCTCTCCTCGTTTTTCACTCTCCTATCAATGACTTCTAGAAAGTGGCCCTAATCAGAAGCTAAAAATTATGAGAATCCAACTAAGGTACCACAAGGAAGTCAGCCTCCTGAAGCACAGAGCAAGAATGAAAAAGACAGAAAGTAGACCTGGAAGGTTAAGAGAAATTTATGGGATAAATGGAAAGCTATTCATGGTGATATTTATCAGAATTATTTGGGGTAACAATTTGGGCTTCTGAGGTAGTGCAGTGGTAAAGAATCTACCTGCTGATACAGAAGACACAGGAGACACGGGTTTGATCCCTTGATCTGGAAGATTCCCTGGAGTAGGAACTGGCAACCCACTCCAGTATTCTTGCCTGGAAAATTCCACAGACAGAGGGGTCTGGCAAGCTACAGCTCATGGGGTCACAAAGAGTCAGACATGACTGAGTCACTAAGCAGGTACCTACGCACACATGCACAGTTTGCAACAGTTTACTTCATTGGACTGATTTGATTATAATGCCAAAATCAAGCAGTACCTCACTGTCAAAAAAATATAATTGTGAGGATCTTCTTCACAAACATCTGCAACATGCAAAGACATCATCAGGACGGAAAAAATGAATAAATACTGAAGCGGCTATTTAACGTTTCCACATTTTCTCTCACAGCACTATTGCTATGTGATTTCTGAAGAAGAAAAAAAGATGACCCCCCCTCCCCCCCCCGCCTTGCAAGTTCATAGAAAGAAATTTTCAGACATGTAAGAGTCTGAGTACAGAGTTTGAAAATCATAATTTCGTAATCTTACCCTATCAACATTTAGAACTAGGATCCTATATATCGCAGGAATCAGAAAGAATCAATTAATTTAGTGTTTCTCCATCTCTTGAAAAGGAGCATCTAGTCAGTGAGCTAAAAGAGTCAATGAGCTGGCATGGATAGTGTACCTGGCAAGATCTTTAAACCACACCAGAGTGGCTATTAACCTTTTGCCTTTTAAATTCTTATGACTCATATAAGCCAAGTTATCTCTTCCTCCTGTGTCTTTTCCATCACCCTAAATCCTCTGAATATCTCCACAGCACTTACTTTTGTCTTCATGTATTTACTCAATAAATACTTACTGAGTATCTCTTATGTGTAAGGTATTGTTCTAGAGACTGATAATTAAAATAGTGAACAAAATGAATTTTTTAAAAAAATTCATGTTCTCTTGAAATTTATATTGTAATAGGGGAATGTGGACAATAAATCTAATGTATGGGCTGACTTGTATTTCCCCAAATTCATATGTTGAAACCCTAACCCCCAGGACCTCCGAACACGACTGTATTTGGAGATAAGGCCTTTAAATAGGGGGTTAAATTGAAATGAGATCATTAGCGATCCCTTGGTCTCCTGAGACCACTAAGGATCCCCGGGTCTCCTGAGACCCAGATCCCTGGGTCCCACTCAGTCATGTCTCACTCTTTGCAGGCAGATTCTTTACCATCTGAGCCATCAGGGAAGCCCTAAATTGAAACAAAGCCCTTAGGGTGGCCCTAGTCCAATCTGCTTATGTTCTTATAAAGAAATCAAATTTGTAGATACAGAGAGATACCAGGATGGTGGCACATGCAAAGAAAATACCAACCAAAGAGAAAAGACCATATATCTATGCTTGATACATATAGCAAGAAGGCAAGGAGAGAGACTTCAGAGAAACCAAACCTGCCGACACTGCCATCTTGGACTTTACGGCTCTAGAACTATGAGAAAATAAATTTCTGTTGTTTAAGCCATCTTGCTGTTGTTGCTTAGTCACTAAGTACTGTAGCTCACCAGGCTCCTCTGTCCATGGGATTTCCCAGGCAAGAATATTGGAGCAGGTTGTCGTTTCCCTTTTCGGGGGATCTTCCTGACCCAGGGATCAAACCTGCGTCTCCTCCTGCACTGGCAGGTTCTTTACCACTGAACCACCAGGGAAGTTCTTTAAGCCATCTGCATGCATACATGCAAAGTTGCTTCAGTCACGACCAAATCTTTGTGACCCTATGGACCTGCAGCCTGTCAGGCCCCTCTGTCCATGGGGTTCTACAGGCAAGAATACTGGACTGGGTCTCCTCCAGGGGACCTTTCTGACCCAGGGATCAAACCTGTGTCTCTTACGTCTTCTGCACTGGCAGGCAACTTCTTTACCACTAGTGCCATCTTCAGGGAAAGCACTTAAGCCATCTAGTCCATGGTAATTTGTTATGGCAGCCCTACCAAACTATATATCAAGTAATACATAAGTTGATAGCATGTTGAAGTATCTCATGTACCTAGTACTGTGAGGAAAGATAAAACAGAAAAAGAGGGAAAGTGTGTGAAATAGGACTGCAACATAAGTGGGGTGGTCAGGGAAGACTGCCCTGGGAGATAGGAGTTGGACAGAGATTTGGAGAAAAGTAATGATTAAGTAAACAATGTACATATGGGGGTATGGGAATGGGAAGAACAGTCTAGACAAAGGGAAGGACAAATGCAAAAGTCAGAGGTAGAAGCAGGCAGGGTATGTTCAAGAAACATCAAGATGGTCATATTTGCTGGAAATCACACATGAGTCACTCAGAAATCCACTCATGAAGGTGGAAGGTCACAGGAAATCTGATGGTAGAGGATTTGGTATTCACAATGTGGACCTCAGACTAGCACTACTGGCATAAAATAGTAAGAATATCAGAAATGCAGAATCTCAGGCCCTGTCTCAGACTTAATGGAATCAGATTCTGTATTAAAATAAAATCCTCAAATGATTTTTAGACACGTTAAAGTTTTTAACAGGTTCATTGAAGTATAATTCACATACCATACAATGCACCTATTTAAAGCATAGAAGCCAGTGGGTTTTAGAGTATTCACAGATATGTGCAACCATCACTATAGTCAACTCTGGAACATTTTTGTCACCTCAGAAAGAAGTCTTATATGCTTCAGCTATTACCTCCTGTATCCCATAAATTCTGACATACTGTGTATTTATTTTCATTCATCTCTACTTATTTTCAATTTCCCTTTCTATTGCTTCTTGGATCCACTGCACAGTTAGGAATATGTTGTTTAATTTCTATATATTTGTGAGTTTCCCAATTTTCCCCCCTAAATATTCATTTAAAATTTCATTAAAATGTGGTCATTGTATTATTTTTATTCTTTAAATTTATGGAGGTTTGCTCTATAATCTAGCATATGATTTATTCTGGACAATGTTTTGTGTGCATTTGAAAAGAATGTATATTCTGTTGGTGGGTACTATACTCTATAGATGTCTGTTAAGTCTGGCTGGTTTATACTATTATGCAGTTCTACCATTTTCTTATTGACCTTCTGTCTTATTGACCTTCTGTCTTATTGACCTTCTGTCTACTGAAACAGATTATTTAAGTCTCCAATTATTGTTGTTATTTCTTCCTTTATTTGTCAGTTTTTGCTTTGTGTACTTTGGTGCTCTGTTATAAAATGCATATGTGTTTATAATTATAACTTTTTCCTGGATTGACCCTTTTATGATGACAAAATCTGCTTTATTTCTACTAACACCTTTTGTTTTAAAGGTTTATTTCTTCTAATATCAATATATCCACTTCAGTTTTATTTTTTAAAATATTTTTTATGTGAACCATTTTTAAAGTCTTTATTGAATTTGTTACAATATTGTTTTTGTTTTATGTTTTGATTTTTTGGCACTGAACCATGTGAGATCTTAGTGCCTCAACAAGGGATTGAACCTCTATCCCTGGCTTTGGAAGGCAAAGTCTTAACTACTGGACCTCCAGGGAAGACTCATTCCAGCTTTTTTGTGGTTACTGTTTGCACATGATATATTTCTCTATCCTTTTACTTTCAATCTATTTGTATATTTGAATCCAAAATGTGTCTTCTATAGGTAGCATATAATTTGAGCATGCTTTTTAATCCAATCTGACAACCTCTGCCTTTTGATTATATGATTTAATCCAGTCATATTTAATGTTACTACTGAAACACCCTGCTTATTTAACTTATATGCAGAGTACATCATGAGAAATGCTGGACTGGAAGAAACACAAGCTGGAATCAAGACTGCCGGGAGAAATATCAATAACCTCAGATATGCAGATGACACCACCGTTATGGCAGAAAGTGAAGAGGAGCTAAAAAGCCTCTTGATGAAAGTGAAAGTGGAGAGTGAAAAGGTTGGCTTAAAGCTCAACATTCAGAAAACGAAGATCATGGCATCCGGTCCCATCTCTTCATGGGAAATAGATGTGGAAACAGTGGAAACAGTGGCAGACTTTATTTTTTGGGGCTCCAAAATCACTGCAGATGGTGACTGCAGCCATGAAATTAAAAGACGCTTACTCCTTGGAAGAAAAGTTATGGCCAACCTAGATAGCATATTCAAAAGCAGGGACATTACTTTGCCGACTAAGGTCCATCTAGTCAAGGCTATGGTTTTTCCTGTGGTCATGTATGGATGTGAGAGTTGGACTGTGAAGAAGGCTGAGCGTTGAAGAATTGATGCTTTTGAACTGTGGTGTTGGAGAAGACTCTTGAGCGTCCCTTGGACTGCAAGGAGATCCAACCAGTCCATTCTGAAGGAGATCAACCCTGGGATTTCTTTGGAGGGAATGATGCTGAAGCTGAAACTCCAGTACTTTGGCCACCTCATGCGAAGAGTTGACTCATTGGAAAAGACTCTGATACTGGGAGGGATTGAGGGCAGGAGGAGAAGGGGATGACCGAGGATGGAATGGCTGGATAGCATCACAGACTTGATGGACGTGAGTTTGAGTGAACTCCGGGAGATGGTGATGGACAGGGAGGCCTGGCGTGCTGCAATTCATGGGGTTGCAAAGAGTCGGACATGACTGAGCGACTGAACTGAACTGAACTGAACTGATACAGTAAGATTTACCTCTGCCAATTTAATTTTTTTTTAAATTTTTTAAAAATGTAAATTAATTTATTTATTTTAATTGGAGGCTAATTACTTTACAATATTGTGGTGGTTTTTGTCATACATTGACATGACATCTTTAATAATTTAAGCTATTTTTAGTGGTTGCTCTAGGCTTTACGATATATATCTTATCAGAATCAGCTTTCAATTTGTACTAGTTTAACTGTACTGATATATAGAAATAATACTCACATAGCTCTCTTCCCTTTTTCTTCTTTGTGTTGAATTTTTATTATACAATATTACATTATTAATGTTATAAACCAACTATATATTATTATGTTTGTTACTTTACCATTTGTAGTCATTTCCTTAGCCTGATACTTTGCTTCTACCACCCTCTCTGTGTTTTTTATTGGCAAATATATTACATGTATATTTGAGAAGTGCTGCACCCCACTCCAGTACTCTTGCCTGGAAAATCCCATGGATGGAGGAGCCTGGTGGGCTGCGGTCCATGGAGTCGCTAAGAGTCGGACATGACTGAGCGACTTCACTTTCACTTTTCACTTTCATGCATCAGAGAAGGAAATGGCAACCCACTCCAGTGTTCTTGCCTGGAGAATGCCTGGGACAGCAGAGCCTGGTGGGCTGCCATCTATGGGCACAGAGTCAGACACGACTGAAGTGACTTAGCAGCAGCAGCAGCCAGGACTTTGCAGGCTTCTGTAAGAATTTTGTCTTTTATTTTGAGTGAAATGGGAAGACATTAGAACAGAAAAGTGACCTGATCTAACTCACATTTTAAAGGTTTCCAACTGTCTACTTCATTGAGAATATTCCTCCAAGACAGCAGGAATAAAAGCTAGAAGAATTAGAGATGTTTGCCAATATTGAAATAAAGATGGCTTGGACTAGGGTGGAAGTGATAAAGTGAGTAAGAAATTATTCACTTCTGGGTATGACTTCAAGGTTGCCAGTAAGAGTTAATGATAGGTAGATAGATAAAAATAAAGGAGGCAAGAATAACCCCAAGCATTTAGGTCTGAGCACTGGAAGAACAGACTTGCCATTAACTGAACAGGGAACAGTGTTAAAATTCAGGGAGCAATCCAGGAGATCCTGTGAGATGTAAAAGGTTTGAGATTCCTTATGAGTATCGCAGGGAAGAGTTGACTGGGTAGAGGTAATATGAATCTGGAAAGAGGTCCAAATATAAATTTGGGAGTCATCAGTAGGTAGATGGCAGTTAAAATTCATGAGGTTAAATGAAGTCCTACAGGTCTGAGAAGGAAGATAAATGAGACTGGAAGACTGAGTTCTGGGACACTTTAGGGTCAAAAGTAAAGGGAAATGACAAGAAATCTACAGAGAATGAGAAGGAGAAGACAAAGTATTGTAAATATATGACTTTCTTTTTTTGTTTCTTGTGTTTTTGTTTTCTTTTTTTTAAATTTTTGCCACACAGAGTAGCATGTGGGATCTTAGTTCCCTGACCAGGGATTGAACCTGCTCCCCCTACAATGGAAGCATAGTGTCTTAACCACTGGACCACCAGGGAAGTCCTTGACTTTATTAATATACTGTGAGCTGCTAAGGAGTAAAAATAATTTCTTTATCGCCATGTCCCTTAGGCAAGAGTTAAACTGTTCTCAACCATGCATACTTAGAAAAACCTCCCAGGGAGTCTGATACACACCTCCAGGTTGAGAACAATTGTCTCTGTGCCTGTTGTAGTGCCTGGCACAGAGAAGCTGCTGTGTGTTTCTGAAATTGAAATTTAATATATAATTAGAACATAAAACACCCAAATGTTTCAGATATTAGTTTTGAAATATGACAATAATTAGCCATCTGCCATGACCTTACCAAGAGAAGTCACACTGATCCCCAAGTTACAGTTAGGGTAATTGTGCAAGATAAAGCTTACCTGCATATATTTACATTACAGACGCTTAAGTAGAATAAGTAACAGAATGTGAGCAAAGTAAGTATATACTTAGTATTTTGGATAAAGATTGCTTTTAAGTAGCTTTGCACTATAAAGTCAAATGCCTTTCTCTTCCTGTATTTGTGACTTGCAATTCCGTTTTCATTAAGAATGGAGCCATACAGTAGCAAGAACAGAATAGTCAGAATTTTATCCAAGCCCTGGATCTGCCACTTCTAACCATCTCATGTTTGCAAGCCATTTTAAAACCCTCTGAGTTCATCACTTACACTTGTGGAATTAGAATGATGAAACTTACTCTGAAGAAATACTGCAAAGACTATAGATATACTTACATTTCCTTGCATACAGTAGGTCCACAAAAATAGCTGTTATTACCACTACTGAAAATTCAGTTTTGTTTCCACTGCAAACATGTTCAGTAGCTCAACTGTGTCTGACTCTTTGTGATCCCACAGACTATAGTCTGCCAGGCTCCTCTGTCCATGGAATTTTCCAGGCAAGAATACTGAGTGGGTTGCTATTTCCTACTCCAGGGGACCTTCCCGACCCAGGGATCGAACCTGTGTCTCTTGTGTCTCCTGCAATGCCATCTGGGTTCTTACCAGCTGAGCCTTGGGGAAAGCCCCTGTTTCCACTGACAAACACTTAAAATGATACACTATTTCAATCTTCAGTATGGTAACAGATGATACTAAGCAATTCTTGCCAAGTATCAACTAAGGGATTCCAATTAGAATTATGCTGGTTATTTTCCAACATCAACAACCACACACAAATGTCATTATAAAAACTGTCATTATGATAAAAATATAATAGCATAAAGGATTATGAATTGAGTGGCCAGTTAGTTATCCATGGTTATATTATAAATTACTCTAAAACTTAGTGGCTTAGTTTTACAACAATAAACTATTACTGCCCAGTTTGTATAGGTCAGGAATTCATGAGTAGGTTAGTTAGATAATTCTGGGCTAGTAGCTCATTAGATTGTAAAGTCAAGATGTAGGTTGAGGTTGAAGTATCTACTTCCAGGGAGGCTCATTGACATGGCTGACAAAGTGGTCCTGGCTATTGGCGGGAGACCTCAGGTATGTGGACCTCTCAATGTCCCCATGACACGGTAGCTGGCTTCCCCCAGAGCAAGCAACCTAAGAGAAGACAAGGCAGAATTATCAAACACTCTATGACCTGACCTTGAAATCACACCTCTTTATTACTATGATATTGTATTGGTTACACAGGGCAGTCCCCTTTAGTGAGGCAGGGGAAAAACATGTAAACACCAGGAAGGAAGGACTAGTGGGCACCATCTTGGAAGTTTGGCTACCAGAAATAGTAGATAAACAATACCCTTAATAATACTTGTTATATTTGAAAATGGTGAACAAGTGCAATAGATTTGCTTTCTTTCTCCATCTCACTTCTGAAATTGGAAATGATTATTTCCAATTATTTCTTAATGACCTTAAATAAGTGTGATTATTTTTATTGTCACTGTTTTCCTATTAAAGGTTTCCTTCAAATGACTTGCTATTTGAGCAAGTACTAGGAATCCTTCTGATGTGAATACATAATCAAGATTGTAGTATAATGCAGAAGTCAGTGTTTCAATTTTTCTCTGAGGGAAAATTCAGTTTTATTTCCACTGACAAACACTTAATACACTATTCCAATTATCAGCATGGTAACAAATGATACTAAGCAACTCCTGCCAAGTATTAACTAAGGAAGTCAAATTAGAATTATGCTGGTTAACTTCCAGCATCAACAACCACACACAAAATATTTTATTTTCCTCCTTCCCATTAACTGATTGCCTGACTCTGAAAAAAGTCACAATCCTATTTTTATCTTTAAACTGAGGGAATTTGATTGCTTAGAAAAATAAAAAGGTATATATAAAATAAAAAGGTATATATAAAAATAAAAAGGTATATATAAAAAGGTATATGGATCAAAAGAATTTAAGAGACTATTCATTCCCTCAGGTTCTTAAATTGTATGATTGCTTATTTCTTATGTTCTCTTTGAGGTACAGAATGATGGCTAAACCACCTTGACAGATTTTGCACACACAAAAAAGAAGTTTTCAGAGACTTCTATTACAGCCTTGTTATCAGTTCACCCACCCAACTTAAAATTTTGTATCAGTAAACAGAGCCACTGCTTTGGTTACCAACAGGTATGCCCCATGATATGAAGAACACACCATGTTGGTATGAAAGGCTGTTTTGTGTTAACGTCTCCTTTCTGACAAGGAAAGGAAGGAGGGATAGATTCCTGAGCCCTCAAAAACTGACCAGAAAAGGCAAATTAAAGGGTCAGAGGTGAAAAGACACAAAAATGTGGATATCTCTTGAAGAGGCAATGAAAGCACCATAGATTTAAAGCTGAGTGGACAAGCCATATATCACTCTATGCCAAGAAAATCTTGTCTATGACCACACTCCATTTTTCCTGACAGACAACTTAAAACTTAGCAATACTTGCATTGTTAGCAGGCTGTCAAGTGATATGTTCAGAGTCATGTTTTTTGAAGCCTGATCTACCATAATTTATACTTCTTCTTTTCAAGCTGCAATTCAGGTCACGCTGTGCTCCCCAAGATAATAAACAGGAAGAACACTTAGGGCCAGTCTTCAATTCACTTTGCCTTTCACCTTGCAAACAGAGCCTTCGAACAAACATCTTTATGATGCCCCATTAAGATGATCCTTTCAGAAAATTCTGCTGTTCTCGGTAATTTTAAATGGTACAGCATGAAACAGCTCATCAGACATACACACTCACCCAGCAGTGTATGGTTCAAGCCACACCTAGCTGATGCAAGCCTTTGTTCCAAGCTTAATTGTGAGAATTTGAATTTTACCAAGAAAAGCTATTTGAAGGCAAGAGGCTCTTTCATGCCCTCATGACTGCACAGGAAGATGAAGGGCAGTGGCTTACATTCTGTAAGAAGATCTCTAAATCTCTCCTTTCACCAAGAGCACTATTCAAGCATTCAGAGGATGTAAGATATTGTTTAAGCAAAATGTTTCCTTTCATCTTTAAGGAAGACCTGAGGGATCTGTTGTCAATACAATAATAAGAACGGCTGAACTATTTAATATTTAATGCATATGGTGCAGAAATACCTGGTTGACGTCACTGACTGGTGCTCTCTTTTCAAATCATGTAGCTGTTGCTATACGGCGTCCCAGCTGGGCACTACAACCCTCATGCCCATCATGAGACAACTGCACTCACATTCTATTGGCCAATCCCAATCACATGACCCCAAACATATAGGTAGGCTGGTTCCAGCCAGTGGGATATGATGGGAAGATATGCATGTCCCCTCCAAGCTGTGTGTACCTTCTCTATAGCACCCTCTGCTTCTGCAGCAACCCTCAGATCACCTGTTGAAGACGTCTGCATCACAGGATGGAAGGATCCAGAATCCCTGAGTCAGTAGTCAGAGAAGAGTTGTTCATCAAGAAGGAAGGTCTATACTGAACATGGTATGAGAGAGAACACAAGATTTTGATATGATAATCTGTTTGGGGAGATTCTGTTAGAGCAGTTCATCTACCCCGACCAGATGGGAGAAACTGAACAAATATAGATGTAACCTTTCTGGGTTCCACGATCATCTGGGAAAAAGGAAGAGGAACACAGGAAGAAAATGGTACAGTGGCAGAGGCAGCAAAACCCAACAGGGGGAGGAATGAGATCATTTCCTGTGTCAGCCCCTCTGAAGTATTTGCTCTTGAAAAATCAGCTCATTGGTCTGAAACGATGTGGACTAAGATAGACAACTTGAATATCCACACAATTATCATTTTTTAAAAAGTAAGCAGAAAAGATCACAAATAATCTTTGCCATACTGAAAAATGCAAGTGATAAGATGCAGTGATAAGATGGCTAGGCAGCATTTTAGTATGGTATAATATTCTATCCAGGAGACACCTGGTAAAAAGGATTGAGACGGAGAAACCGAGAGAAACATTCAAGGAGAAAGGATGAGGCAGGAAAAAACAGAAAACTTCAGATTCAAAGAGAAAGAGCCAGAGAAGTGAAAAATAGTTTTCAAAAAGGAACTGAAGTTTATGGACAGAGTTAGAGTTGGTGAAGAAAAATCCTTTGAAGACCTAAGAAGTATATTTATTCATTTAGTAATTTAATTCCACAAACATTTGATGAGTAACTACTATGTGCTGAGTCCTGTGATAGGCACCACAGACAGAACCACGAACTCACAGTCCTGGAGCTCACAGCCTTACACAGAAAATAAAGAATCCGATGGTTTTCCCAATGCCAACCATTAGCTTTCTTTCACTCAAAAATGTAGTCAACCGATTCATGTTGATGTATGGCAAAACCATCACAATATTGTAAAGTAATTATCCTCCAATTAAAGTTAATTAATTAATTTTAAAAGACCAGTGGGAGAAAGAGCACTGCTCCCTCCCACTTTAACACCATCTTCTTAAATTCTATTTTAGCATCTGAAAGGGGAAAATTGACTGAAGAAAGAGGAAATTCTACATCTTTAACAGACCATGACAAAAACAGAGCTAAATTATTATTTCTAAGAAAATGTAATTGCTTTTTATTACCACACACTGAATAGCTTTTCCAATTGTCCCCTGTACCTCTGTATCAGCGCTGGTTGCAGAATGTACAATTCCTGACAATAGACAATACTATTGAACAAATTAGTCTCCTATGAGCAAAATAACACTTTCATAACGATGGTCAGGTCCTTCCTACTTTCTCTAGACTTTTGCCAAACAGAATACTAGTGCAGGCTAATTATATGAGCTGGCTGAAAATTGTGCAGATCATGGAAAGGTATCCCCCTAAACAACAACTGAGAAAAAGTCTTAACATCAAATCCAAAACAATAGGAAAAAAGTGAGAGAGCAAACTACGCCCAGGCAATCTCATCAGCATACTGCAGTTAACCATATTTGTTGACGCCCATAAAAGAGTTGTAAAATTCTTTGCAGTGGGGTCTTCCCTGGTGGTCCACTGGTTAAGACTCTGCCTTCTAATGTAGGAAGCATGGGTTCCAGCCCTGGTCAGGGAACTAAAGTCTCACATGCTGTGGGGTGTGGCCAGAATTTTTTTTTTTTTAATTCTTTGTGTTGAAAACAAATCACCGTCCATGATTAAAGAACACTCTGCCATGCTGATGCAAGTGCTTTGCTCCAAAGTACAGCAATGGCTCATTGTTACATTGAGCACTTTTGTCACTTTGGGGAGCAAAAATATTGAATAGTTCATCAGAGAGAGAGTCGAAGACAGTCCATTGTAACTTTTACACACTGATTCCCACATCAGGCAATGAATACAAACAGTTTGTCAAAGGGAATGGGGGAGTAAGGACCAATTTTTCCAAGTTCTACTATTCATAAGGTGTGGCACCACAGATCTGATGCATGGAGGATGGTGCAAGAGGTCTGGAATTTTAGTCCTTCAATAAAAGTTTGAGAAAGAGCCCAACAAACAAGGAAAACAATGGCTCCAACATGATCAAAACGGATGTGCAGCACCATCTACAATGCAAGAGCTACTTTACATCCACCTCAAAATTCATTGTACTTATTGTGCAAGAAAAAAGGCATTTGCATGGGACTTCCCTGCTGGTCCAGTGGCTACCAGGGAAGCCTTGCTTCCAATGCAGGGCACACCTGGGTTTGATTTCTGGTCAGGGAACTAGATCCCGCATTCCACCACTAACACCCAGCATAGCCAAATAAATAAATAAATGAATAAAAATAAGTATTAATAAATTAAGAAAAGAAGCATTTACAAGTATTAGTTCTGACCAATCTGTCATAAGCAAGGGTCTTGGCAAAAACAGTGGCCAGCTCAAACTGACTCATATAAGAAAAGCTTCAAGAAGGCACTTTTCCCAAAGGCCTGGGCTGGATGCAGAAGAATTCAAGCATGATATCCAGGGACTATGAAGAGCTTGGGCCTTCCCTGGTGGCTCAGTGGTTAAGAATCTCCCTACCAATGCATGAGACATGGGCTAGATCCCTAATCCAGGAAGATCCCACATGCCATGGAGCAACTAAGCCCGTTTGCCACAACTACTGAGCCTGTGCTCTAGAGCCTGGGAACCACAGCTTCTGAAGCCCACATGCCCTAAAGCCTGTGCTCCACAACCAGAGAAGCCACCTCAACGAGAAGCCTGAACACCACAGCTAGAGAAAAGCCCTTGCAGCAACGAAGACCCAGCACAGCCAAAAATTAATTCATTAAAAAATTTTCAAGAAGCTAATTTTTTAAAAAGATGCTATGAAATATTTTTGACACAAAACACTTATTTTAAAATCAAATTAAATGCAAAGAGTAGAACTTACTTTCCTGTTCTGTTAGATAAACTCTCCAAGCCTGCTTGCAGATTTTGGCATCGCTCCATCAGGTGGAGGGACTTCTCATTCAAACATGTGCTGTTTCATGAAAAAGATTTGAAAAAAAAAAAAAAAGATTGATTTAAAAGAATTTATGAGATACAGTTAACAAAAATCAGATTTATTGATAAAGTGTACCCAAATGAAGTCTAATTTTCATCCCATTATTGGATTTCTCCATGGAAAAGGAAATTGATATTTTCACCTCTGACGATGGGTCTAAATTTTTTAATACACTGACATGATAAAGTCAAATAGAAAGGAACTCTCCATGGAAGACTGTATTTTCAAGTTTTCATATTTTGAGGTTAGTATAAAACTGAACAAGTTATTGAATAGTTTTAATCATTGTGTGTGTAAACAGACTTTATTTTTAAAAAGATGTTGTCTCTGGTAGGAAGCATGCAGACACAGAAGATCAATAATTTTCTCTCAAAAGAAGGCAAGATGAATCTGGCCTTTAATTATTACAGTAGCTGTGATATAAGGACCTGTTGTTATTGTTGTATGAGCCTGGAAAAACTGGAGCTGGAGACAAACCAAATCAAAAAAGCAAGTTAAGGAAACAGGTTATGGAGCCGGGCTGCCTAATAAGCCCTGCGGACACACGTGTGCTACTAGTTAGCGGACTCAGGCCTCAGTTTCTGCGTCTCTAGTTCTTGCCTTATAGTGTTATTGTCATGATATATACATGATAGAGGAAACAATGAAAAACAACTGGGGGGACTTCCCTGGTGGTTCAGTGGCTAAGACTCCAGGCTTCCAATGCAGGGGAGCTGGGTTCCATTCCTGGTCAGGGAATTGGATCCCATATGTCTCAACTCTTAATAAGATGTTCAGTCGTGTCTCATTCTTTGCAACTGCATGGACTGTAGCCCACTAGGCTCCTCTGCCCATGGGATTCTCCAGGCAAGAATACTGGAGTGGGTTGCCATTTCCTTCTCCAGGGGATCCTCAAATCCAGGAATCGAACCTGGGTCTCTTGCACTGCAGGCAGATTCTTTACCATCAGAGCCACTGGAAAAGCCTATTCATAAGACCCAGTGAAGCCAAATAAATAAATAATTTTTTAAAAAAGGAAAGAAAAGCACTTTGTACTATACCTACCATAGTAAGAGTTCAAAAAATATCAACCATCACTCTCCCTATATGTCAAAAATATGCACACAACTCTGATTTCTTGGTAATGCATCTATTTAATCATCCTGAAGATATTTGCTGAGAATCTAACATGAGTTAGGAAACAGCCACAGGAGGCTTAGGATATGGAATTGGAAAACACAGAACACAGCCCCTTTCCCTAGCAGAGCTTCTGGTTAAGGAGAACAACGTGTATCAAACAAAACCACACGAATGAATAGAAAATTCTGGTCTGTGGACAGAACCCTGAAAACAGCAGTGGATGCCATGGTGAAGTGTAACCAGAGCTGCCTGCATCATGTGGGGGCCTCTGAGAAAGTGTCATTTGGATGGAGATCCACAGGGTAATCCAAGGGGGCTACTTCGCTGGGAACATTTCCAGATAGAAGGGAAAGCACGTGCAAAGGCTGCAGAATGTTTGAGGAACTGAAAGGAGGCAAGTGAAACTCAAGACTGAAAGTTTTAAGGGTGTCTGGAGCAGGAAGCAGGGCCCATGACACACAGGCCTGGTGAACCCTAGGATTAGAAGGAACCCTAATAACATGGACAGCAAGACAAGGTTAGGGGGCAGGGGAAAGATGGATATGTGTAGCCTCATGTAAGAGGTTTTAAGAAGTTGACTCAGAGATGAAACAAAAGGAGGCAGAACCACAGAAAAGATGAAAGTTAGGAGGCTTCTGTGGGGCTCTAGGAGAGAGATGATAGCCCCTGGCTTTGCCAGACAGGATGGAACAGATTACGATGTGACCACAGAGGTTGCCCACTGGCAGGTGCTTTCCATCACAAAAGTCTGTTTCTTTGTTTGTTCTGTTTGCACATACTAGTATTTATTTAATCTTTACCATGTATTTTTTTAATGGGGATAATTGCTTTATGATGTTGTGTTAGTTTCTGCTATACAACAACGTGAATCAGCTATATGTATACATATATCCCCTCCCTCTTGAGCCTCCCACAGGCCCCATCCCACCCCTCTAGGTCATCAAAGAGCACCAAGCTGAGCTCCTTGTGCTACACAGCAGCTTCTCACTAGCATCTGTTTTACACGTGATAGTGTATATATGTTCATGCTACTCTCTCAATTTGTCCCACCCTCTCCTTCCCCTGCCATGTACACAAGTCCATTCTCTTCATCTCCATCTCTATTCCTGCCCTGCAAATCAGTTCATCCATACTATTTTTCTATATTCCATATATATGCGTTAATATATGATATTTGTTTTTTTCATGCTGACATTTCTTGCTCATGAAATGGCCACTAGACACTTGGTGGCTTTCTAGGGCAGCCGTGCTCCACGTGACCTAGAAATACCACGTACTGCACTCTCAGGGCACTTTCAACAACCTGCCTCTGTAACTGTTGTGGCAGAAGGAGAAAGTGCTGGAAGGTCCCACTCTTTATCTGATGCTTCAGCCTGGCCAGAACTAGCTGTCTGCCCGACCTGATTTCACAGCAATTTTCAGAAAAGGGCAACCATCCTCCATGCCTGGAAGAAGAGATCATCAGGGTGCAGGAGTGGACCAGAAGCCCACAGCCAACATCCATGGGCGGGAAGAGAAGCTGACAGGTTTGAGATCTATTCTGGACATAAAACTGACAGGACTTCATAATAAACTGGATATGGGAGGTGAGGGAGCAGGCGGTACCAAGGTAAAGATATAAACAAGAGAGAGTCATAATTAATCTTCCAGAAATTTTGTCTAAAAAGATAGTATACAAGCATCTTATGGGCTCACAAAACTCCTCTTTATCTTGATAAAGTCTTCTTCCCACTTCCTTCCTCTTTCTGTCTACATGCCTCACCTTCTGTACTTTCTGAATGCATTATCATACTTTCCAAAGATTTGTTTATTTCTAACTTGCTGTGTATTTTATTCAGGCAGCACCGTTAATGAAGTGAATTACTGAGCCAGCAGTGCTTTGAATTACGATGGCTTTGCAAGACTGAATCATGAAACAGAGAAGCAGGCATCATTACGGTTGAGTGTCATAGAACTTCCCTTAAATCAGTGAGTATCTTTGTTAATAAAAAGTCCAAACAGCTTTGCCCAACTGAAATCACAGAAGGCCCATGAAAAGCAAATGAGGGTATCTGGGTTGAAGTGGAGATGCAAGAGTAAAGTTAGAGGGGGGACCTTAGGTGTCAGCCAGCAGGCCAGCCTTGAATCTGGGTTCCACTCTCTGACCCTGCCCTTTGAAATCCAAGAGTTTCCTTGTTCAAATCTTTACTCAGTAGGTTATAGGGATGCTACAGATTGAATGTTTGTGTCTCCCTCAAAATTCATATGTTGAAATCCCAGCTCCCAAGGTGATGACATTAGGAAGTGGGGCTTTGGGAGGTCATGAGGTCATGGGGGTCCTCATGAATGGGATTAGTGCACTGATAAAATTGGCCCAAGAGGGCTTCCTGGTCCCCTTCTGCCTTGTGAGGTGACAGTGAGAGGATGGCTGTTTATGAGGAAGTGGGCTCTCTAGACACCAGATCTGCAGGTGCTATGATTTTGGACTTCAGCCTCCAGAAGCATGAAAAATAAATTTCTGGTATTTATAAGCTGCCCAGTCCATTCAGGCAGATCAAGACAAGGGATCACATGGGATGTGCATAAAAACAGCTGACATATGAAAGTTACTAAATAAACGTTGCATTCCTGTTCTCCTAAATGCCTTGCTGTGTTGTTTCCTCAAACTGTTGTTGCTATAGGTGTTGGTAACATCTCCTACCCACAGAAGTCACTTCACAGCCAAAGGAACAGAAAGGAAGCCCCTTGAGTTCTTTGCACTCTCTTTCTTTCCTGCCCCCTTTTCATTCAAAGTTTTCTTCCTCTGAATTCCTAGTTTTTCTTCCTTTCATTCCTAGTTTTCTTCCTTTTCATCTAATGTCATTAAAACCTTCCTAGGAATATGTTAAAATACTGATCTGCAGAACCCTTAAATTTCAAACATTTGTCTACTTTAGGCATCTGATCAATATAACCCCTTTCAATGCCTCTTAGTCAAGACTCCTTGCTCATGCTGTTTTCAACAATGCTTGTTATTCAAAGTGACAGAAATATAGCAATATAACCACCATGTTTTAAAATGCTTGAAGACCGGACTCCATAAGAGATGCCAGGATCCACAGAGAAGTGGAAGGCAACAGACCTTGCAGAGAGAGGGCTAGACCATCAGTCCTCTGTTGTGGGAATAAGTGAGAATTAGATGTTCAAGGTTCCTGGTGGCTCAGTCAGTAAAGAGACTGCCTGCAATGCAGGAGACCTGGGTTCGATCCCTGGGTCAGGAAGATTGCCTGGAGAAGAAAATGGCAACCCACACCAGTATTCTTGCTTAGAGAATCCCATGGGCAGAGGAGCCTTGCTGTCTATAGCCCTTGGGGTTGCAAAGAGTCAGACACGACTTAGTGACTAAACTATCACCACATGTTCCTTGGATCTGAGCCCATGAGAAGAACTGTAAGGGACTTACTTACTCTTGAGAGAGGAAAAGAAGAAACCTTCCCAGTCTCAGCTGAGCAAGGTCATGACCCATGGACAGATCCTGTTTGAGAAGTTGGCATACACCAAGATGAAGTTATTTAAAAAAAGTCCTCCTTAACTTCTGATCTGGGGACATGTCTCAGACAAGGCAAAGGGGACAGAGAGAAATTCATCGAGATAAAAGCAGGAATTAAAGACCTGGGATCACAAGCAATGTGGCAGAAGATGAAATGACTCCAAGACACGTGTGAGCTGACTTGTAACTTGAGGAAGGATGACTGGGGATCAAGTTGGGAAGACCCATATGAAAGGACTGAATGTCGGGGAGAACTTGAAATGATAGAGGAAGCAACAGAGAAAGCACATCAGAGCCTGGGGCCAGAAGAGCCCACAGTTAGGTAGAAGTCTGGGATATGACCAGAAAGGGACCCTGACCCCAAACTAACTCAAGCTGATGGTCTGAGCAGTTGGGTCTAGGAAAGAAAAGCACAGGGGCCAGCAAGGCCTCTAGATAAACTGTAAGAGCCAAAACTTCTGGGGCCAGACTCTCATGGGTTCAAAATAAGAATTTTGTTTCTGCCAATTCTAATAGTTGTTTTTTTTTTTAATTTCAACTTGCTGGTGAAAGTTCCTTTTAAGAACTTCTTTTTTATTATTTGTTATTCTATTTTTTATTGGCATATAGTTGCTTTACAATGCTGTGTTAGTACATATAGCCTCCCTCTTGCACCTCTCTCTCGCCCCACACTACCACAGACCTATGTCATCACAGAGCACATAGCTGGGCTCCCTGTGCTATTCAGCAGCATCCCACTATGCATTTTCATATGGCAGTGCACATACATCAATCCCAATCTCCCAATTCATCCCATTCCCCCTTCCTCTACCCTTCTCCCCACATCAGTTCTTTACAACAGAGAACTGCCAGATACACAGTGGAGAGCGTTTCCCAGGACAAGTCATGGAGGGACAGTGGTCATCCTCCTAGAGATCTGCTAGACCCTGATGAACCAAGTGAGTGTTGAAGTCTCCAAGACTAGAGGGCTGAGATGGCTCTAGCTGCCCTGCCAAAGCCTCATCAAATGCTCCATTATAAGACCACAATCTCTGCCTGCACATCACTAAACAAGATTGCTTGTCCGCTCATTTGTAGCATAAGTAACATCTGGCAAAAAGCCAGGATGCTCAAGTTCCTGCCCCTTCAACATTCTGTGGCATCCACCTTGCAAATATGCCATAATGCAGCAATGCAGCCTCTGGCCTAATGCATTCCTATACCTGCCCAGCTAAGACTGCTGGCAACAAAATCACATGGGTAGGTGGGCTGGGGCCCTGATAAATCTACGGTGTCCAATACAGTAGGCCTTTGGTGCCTTGACAATTCTATTCTGAGGGGCCACCTCCCTTCCCATTTCCCTCGACGGCTAACCTACGCATTCACTGTTGTGCTACCTTCACCATTCTGTGCTTTTCTAACTTCTATAATCATGTTTTCTATTTCAGGAAAAAAGATGCTGCCAGGTGAGACTCGATGGGTTAGCTATAAGCCATTACTTTCCATCTCAGAGGAAGAAGTATCTCTCCTCTTACAAAAGCAGAATCTACCTGCTATTCCATCCCTTCCTGTCTCCTCAATGATCCAAGCCTCTCCCTTCATTTTATTCTTTTCTGAACCTTTGCCCTTTCCCTTCTACTGTCGCCTCCTCCCCAGGTTCAGTTCTCTCCCTTCTCAAAGTAAAAAACAAAACAACTCCTTCTGCTCTTCTCCTCTACCTGTTGCCTTGCTTCTCCTTCGGATTTCAACCCACTAATTGTTTCTCTGCTTTTCCTACAAATCCATTCAACCATTCTTGGAAAGCATCACCAAATCCAGGGGAGTTCTGAGGTCTCTTACTTAACCTCCCAGTAGCATCTGAATGGCTGACCACTCACTAGGCACCTGGTTCCCATCACAGTCCTTTCTGCTTGTTCTTCGACCTCTGACTGCTGATCAGGGTTCTCTGGCAGGCTCTTTCTTGGACCAGCCCATAGGTGTTGGTGTCTCCCATGGTTCTTCCTTTCCCGACTGCTATTTTAAAACAACTGACTGGCACCTAGGTACAGAACCCTCCAGGGTTCTCTCCAGATCTCCTGTCTTCTCAGCCTGCCAGTTTTCTCCAAATATCTCAACCAACTTCTTTCCCTTCTGTTCTGTCCTTATGGCCCACAAGGTGAGTGGTCTCGCACTCGTATCTGAACATGTCATTTCCCTGCTCGAACCTCTGCCAGGAACCCATCAGCCTCTGGACATGTCCTGTCGCTGGACACACAGAGCCATCCAGGACTTGGTCCCTGACTGTGATTCCAGGCTCATCTCTTCCTGACAGCTTGCTAAGCATTAACTGTTACAAACTTCTCTTTCTCCATTCCTTGAGAGTCTTACATTATGGATTCTGACTGCTTTTATTATTTAATTAGAGTATTTATTTGTTTGGTACTGGCAACCTAGCCTTCAGGCACATTTTCATCATTTCAGTATGTCATGGAGAAAAAAAAAATCTTTAATAAGATTGAGGGAGAGATACACAAAAATAAGCATTTCTGCTATCATTGTTATTGATGTGGCCGATCTGCTTTTTAGAAATTCTATCTTCATAAGTCAGACTTGAAAACCAACTGGCAAGATTTCACAAAACAGCAGCAAGAAGCTTAGAGACTACAATGGCTCCTGCAAACTAATAATAATTAAGGCTCTGATAAGGCAAAGACTATCTCTTAACTGAACAAGTGATTCAATCACTATAAAGTAATCTCACCATTATTTAGTGGGTATCCACAAGGACCTGTAAAACACAGAGTTAATGACTTTTAATTAATGCAATATGCAATCAGTCCCCTGGACAAATGAAACATCCCAAAGAATGATTTCTTTATAAGTCACTAATGAGTTTCAACAACCTTCAAATTCTGGGGACTTCTCTGGTGGTCCATGGTTAAGACTCTACACTTTCAATGCAGGGGGCACCCAGTTTGATCCCTGTTCAGGGAACTAGATCCCACATGCCCCAACTCAAGAGTTCACAAGCTGAAACTAAAAGATCCCTCATGCTGAAACTAAGACCTGGCACAACCAAATAAATAAGTATTTAAAAGGAAAAAAAAAAAGAATCCAAATTCTATTTACAGTGCCCAGAAATGGGGCTAAACTGAACTGTGAATCTAATGAAAAGCTTAAAACCTAATCAATTTTAGTCTCTCTGAAGAAAGAATACCTTAACAGATTAGAAATACAGCCTTACAATGGAAAGCCCAAAGCATGGGAATGCTCCTATCTCCAGATCTTGCATGCTCCCTCCCTGTTCCTGCGAAGAGGAGCTGATGAGCCATGAGTGCGTCCTGACCACCAGGTGAAATCCCTCTGTAGACTGGTGTGACAGCTGGCCTGCCAGCTCTAGGACAGAGGGGACAGTGGCCAACTGTGCTCACTTCAAGTTCATCAAGCGAACACCTGATTATCATGTGAACCCCTGCCATGTAATTTCCCTGAGAGACAAAGGCAAACATTCCAATCTAATGGGAGAGTTTAATTATTCTATTTAATTGACAAATTAATACTCTGGTTTATATATCATCCTCTTATGAGTTTGGTAAACACAAGTCTGTCTTTGAAATAGCAATCAAACCCAAAAACTGAAATAATCAAGTTTTGGTGTCTATAGAAATAGCGGCAGAACCTGGCCAGCCTCTGTTCAGTCACTCACCAGGTGTCTCTGCCATAGGGAACAGTGGCTACAGGAGAAAGGGCAGTGGACAAGACCATCTGCCTGCTTCCCTGAAGCAAAGCGTCTGGTGAGGAAGACAGACAAGCAAGCACATGCTTACCATCCTGGGTCTTCAGAATGGATGCTGGCTGTTTTCCGCCATCATGTTAGTTTCAAGAAACCTTGAATCTGTATTTTGGTGGATGTCATTTAATTCAAAATATAAGAACTGCTTTAAAAATGACTACTTCCTTATACAGGAACACTGCAGGCACCTTCACTTGCAGAAATTTCTGCAAATAATCTCTGCTAACTTGGTCCGTTTAGTCAAGGCGATGGTTTTTCCAATGGTCATGTGTGGATGTGAGAGTTAGACTGTGAAGAAAGCTGAGCGCCAAAGAACTGATGCGTTTGAACTGTGGTGTTGGAGAAGACTCTTGAGAGTCCCTTGGACTGTGAGGAGATCCAACCAGTCCATTCTGAAGGAGATTAGCCCTGGGATTTCTTTGGAAGGAATGATGCTAAAGCTGAAACTCCAGTACTCTGGCCCCCTCATGCGAAGAGTTGACTCATTGGAAAAGACTCTGATGCTGGGAGGGATTGGGGGCAGGAGGAGAAGGGGATGACAGAGGATGAGATGGCTGGATGGCATCACTGACTCGATGGACGTGAGTCTGAGTGAACAGGGAGGCCTGGAGTGTTACGATTCATGGGGTTCCAAAGAGTTGGACACGACTGAGCAACTGAACTGAACTGAACTTGGTTTTTCATCTTAATTTTTACCTGTTTTTGGTAACCTTTGATAAAATTTATTAATTAGCTCTGTTACTAAATCTGTTACTCTAATGTAGTCTGCCCCTCCACCATTGTTGAAGGGTAGTTTTCAGAGATGGATAATCATAAATCTACCTATAGAAAATGAACACACATTATAGATGTTATTCTATTTCTCATGAAGGAACAGATTCAAAGGAGAAGCCACAGACAGACTTGCAGATCAGGAATATTGAAATGGATGTGCAAAGTTATGTCCATTGGCCCTCTACCAGACTGGACACAATTTGCATATTTATAGATAAGAATTGTTTTGTGTTGCTCTGAATTAACTGCATCTTACAGAGTTGTAAAACTGTTTCCAGGAGGATTAGCATCAGATAACTCAAGAGATGTGTGTATGAACAACACCAGCATATTCACTGAAGCACACAATGTCCCCAAACCACTAACAGCACCAGTGCCCACCACTATAACATTAAAGGAAGGATTGAGTAATGAACCTAAAAGACTTTCAGTCCTTCTGAATTGCAATCTCCCCCTACTCACTCCACAGCTTGCCTGAGGGAAACAGGTTGACCCAGTTTAGGTGTTAAGTCCTCCAAGACACACAGGGAGCACCACCTTACCTATATGCAGGTTGAAGTGAGGGTAACCAAGAGGATGAATCTGATATGGAGACTCATTAAAATTTCAAATTTAGATGAGTAAGAAGAGGGTCAAAGTAGAGGTGAAATAAAATAGGAGTAGACTGGGAATAAATGGAAGAAAACAAATGACTACCACTGGATCATTACGTGTCTCCTTTCACTGGTCCCTAATTGTGAGATCCTTGGGGGCTTGAAATCAACTCAAGAATGTAGAGTCAGGGAGGAAAGGCTCTCAGGGAAGTGCTTCTTCTAAGTCTTCCAAAACCCACCTCCGACAATATTTTCTTACTTGATCTAACCAAGATTATTCTGACCTCTCTTTAATCTGCTTTGGATTTGAAAATCTTGGATAAACTGAGTATTTTTAATGAAAGGCATTTCAATGTCTTGTCCTATGTTGTTTGTTATTAAAGACTGGATTTTTTATTAACATTAATTCCCTTCCTTTGAAATATTATGTGATTGCTACTTGCTTTATCTCTAATTATAATAATTGATATGAAATTTTATCTTCTAGACCAATGTACATCTCTGATCTGTGAATAACTTCTTTCAACAAGCCAGCAAATATGGAAAACTCAGAAGTGGCCACAAGACTGGAAAAGTTCAATTTGCATTTCAATCCCAAAGAAGGGCAATGCCAAAGAATGTTCAAATGACTGTACAACTGCACTCATTTCACATGATAGCAGGGTCATGTTCAAAATCCTTCAAGCTAGGATTGTGACAGTATGTGAACCAAGAACTTCCAGATGTACAAGCTGGATTTTGAAAAGGCACATGAACCAGAGAAGTTGCCAACATCCATTGGATCACAGAAAAAGCAAGGGAATTCCACAAAAAAATGTCTACTTTTGCTTCACTGACTATGCTAAAGCCTTTAACTGTGTGGATCACAACAAACTGTGGAAAATTCTTAAAGAGATGGGAATATCTGACCAGCTTACCTGCTTCCTGAGGAACCTATATGTGGGTCAAGAAGCAACACTTAGAACCAGATATGGAACAATGGACTAGTTCAAAATTGGGAAAGGAGTACATCAAGGCGCATATTGTTACCCTGCTTATTTAACTTATATGCAGAGTACATCATGTGAAATGCCAGAAGGATGAATCACAAACTGGAATCAAGATTCCTGGGAGAAATATCAATAATGTCAGATATGGAGATGATACTTCCCTAATGGCAAAAAGTGAAGAGGAACTAAAGAGCTTTTTGTTGAAGGTGCAAGAGGAGAGTGAAAAAGCTGGTTTAAGATTCGACATTAAAAAAAACTAAGATCATGGCATCCAGTCCCATCACTTCATGGCAAATAGATGGGGAAAAAAATGGAAATAGTGACAAATGTTATTTTCTTGGGCTCCAGAATCATGGCAGACAGTGACTGCAGTCATGAAATTAAAAGACGTTTGCTCCTTGGAAGAAAAGCTATAACAAACCTAGACAGTGTATTAAAAAAGCAGAGACATCATTTTGCCGACAAAGGTCCATGTAGTCAAAGCTATGGTTTTTCCTATAGTTGTGTATGGATATGAAAGTTGGACCATAAAGAAGGCTAAGTGCTGAAAAATTGATGCTTTTGAACTGTGGTGCTGGAGAGGACTCTTGCAAGTCCCGTGAACTGCAAGATCAAACCAGTCAATTCCCTAAAGGGAATCAACCCTGAATAATCATTGAAAGGACTGATGCTGAAGCTGAAGCTCCAATATTTTAGTCACCTGATGCAAAGACCTGACTCACTGGAAAAGACTCTGATGCTGGGAAAGATTGAGGGCAGGAGGAGAAGTGGGTGGCAGAGGATGAGATGGTTGGATAGCATCACCAACTCAATGGAAATGAGTTTGAACAAACTCTGGGAGATAGTGATGGAGAGGGAAGCCTGGTGTGCTGCAGTCCATGGGATCACAAAGAGTAGGTCATAACCTACCAACTGAACAAAACAACATGGAATGCTTGATCTCAGGAAATGGAAAGACTTTAACAACTCAGTATATTTTTGATACTAATATCCACATTATTCCTTGATGTAAAAATTCTGATCTGCTTTTCGGGTGAAGCATGAATGTGATGACAGCAACATCCACTGGACAGTCGTGAGGTGCTTTGTATTGTTGTAAACTACATGTTTACATGTGTCACATACTTCTCACAATGAATATGCATGGTAGGGACTGTGCCATTTTACACAGAAGAGAAACAAGACACTGGAAGAGCAAAGGGCATACTATATACAGTTACTCTGTTAGTTGGATTTGGAGTAGACTTTTGAACCCACACAGTGCATGTCTGTGTTTCTAGCCATTATTCTATTCTACCTCCACTTATAGTGAAAAATTCGTTTTTCAGTGGTGAGCTGTTCATTGCCTACAGCAGGAGTCCCCAGTCTTCAGGATCTAATGCCTCATGATCTGAGTTGGAGCTGATATAATAATAGAAACAAAATGCACAATAAATGTAATGCACTTGAATCATCCCAAGACCATCCCCTCCCCACCCTCAATCCATGGGAAAACTGTCTTCCATGAAACCAGTCCCTGCTGCCAAAAAAGTTGGGGACCTCTGGTCTACAGCATCTGCCACTTCAGATTACTGGATTCTGAGTCCACAGGAACTGACAAATAGTCTCTCCTTGACCAAACTCTAGTCAAACTCCCCTTTTTCAACTAGGACCCATTCATGGCATGTCCTTAAGAGACCAATTTTAATAAGAGCACTGCTGATTCAGCTTATCTAGAATTCCCCCATCCTCCATGTGTTATTACCCTTGATATCTGATCAAATTCCTCATCCTCCACCTCTTCCCAGTTCAATCACCATGGATTGCCTCCAGCAAGATTTCTATCAGGCTGGTTTGGCGAGAATCATCCCTTGCCCTTGATGCTTCTCCTCTGATCCCCACCTGCTCCTAGGCTATAAATCCCCATTCTTCCTTGCTGGATTCAGAGTTCAGTCCAGTCTCTCTCCTCTATGGTAAATCTCCATTGCAGGAGTCCCTACACCCACTGCAGTAGGGTTATGAATAATTTTTTCTTTAATAGAGTTATTTTGCAATTCTATGTATTGAAGTTAAGAGCTAGCAACATAAAACAATTCTTGTCTACGGGCATGCAAATGAGTTCTGTCCAGTGGAGAGACAACACTCCCCTACAGTGGGAAAATCTGTTTGCCTCCCTTGGCATGTTCATCTCCATATTCCTGATCTATGATCGTGTCTGCTCCTTTGAACTGGCTGTAACACATTACCAGCTTCCTTACTGATGAGTTAAATAAAATCTTTAAAAAGTGTTCATTTTCATATCCGTAAGAAAGACATGACTTTACTATTTTAACACTCTGAATGAGTGTGCTGGAAGCATCTGCAAATTGAATAAACATTACCTTAATAAAGAGGACAAACTTTGGTGGCAAACAGCACAGTTCAGACGCCTGCTCTGCTACACACTAGACAGTTAGCTCCTTAGAAACTCTTTAACCCCTCTGTGCCTTCAGCTTTGTGTGCAAAATGGGGGTAATGCTATCTCTTTAATAGATTTGATGCAAAGTTTATAATAATAATGTATAAAAATACTCCGCATGGTGACTGGAACAGAGAACCCACTTAGGCAGTACTCGGCAGGAGTTCTCTAGGTGGCTGTCAAGGTCATGAATGCCTCCTGAAGTAGCTGCCTCTCAAATTGCAACATGGCCATGAATCACCAGGGAAATTTACTACAATGCAGAATCTGGTTCAGCAGTTCTGGAAAGGGTCCCAATAGTCTGCAGTTCTAACCAGCTCCCAGGTGATGCCAACTTGTTAGACTGAGGATTACACTTTGAGTGACAAAGTTTTATAAGCCTCCTGGATCAAGTTCATCTGCCCTGATAATTTTTTCATAATAGTCTAGAGTAAGACTTACAAGAAATGTGGGCCTGGACTTCCTTGATGGTCCAGTGGTTAAGAATCCACTTGCCAATGCAGGGGACATGGATCCCTGGTCCAGAAAGGTTCCACATACTGTGGGGCAACTAAGCCTGTGCACCATAATTACTGAACCTGTGCTCTAGTGCTCGTACATTACAATAAGAGAAGCCCCCATTCTCTGAAACTACAGAAAGCCTATGCACAGCAACAAAGATCCAGTGCAGCCAAAAATTTAAAAATAATAAATAAATATTTTTAAAAAGGAAGAAATGTTGGGCCTGACTTATGGCCAGAAGCACAAATACGGAAAAACAATGAAACAACTGGAAAAACTACAAGAGTAAAATGACTAGGTTACCGTGTCTCCAAATAAGAGGTTTCTTTTTCTTTTTCCTTTTTCATCTGAAGAGCTTGACCAAGGAAATACTGTAAAAGGAGATGTATGATACTGAGAACATTTAACATATTCACATTCCTGAGACAGACCCAGGGTTCATCCTCCCAGGAGCCCTGCTAGACAGCACACAGGTGGCCTCCAATAATCCCTAACACCTCTACTCAGGCTTAACCAGCCCAGCAAACACAGCCCTCCAATGGCCATTATTCAAGAAACTTGGATGATGTTTGGAGGATGCACTCTCTTCTTAAAAAAGGCCAACAGACATGTGTTGGAAATGTCTCTAAAATGTTTGCTAAAATCCATGTTTAAATGTCCATATCTGGTATGTACCCCCAATCAAGAAATTCAGTTAGGCTAAGTAACTTCAGTCGTGTCTGGCTCTTTGTGACCTATGGACTGTAGCTGATCAGGCTCCTCTGTCCATGTGATTCTCTGGGCAAGAATACTAGAGTGGGTTGCCATTTCCTACTTCAGGGTATCTTCCCAATCCAGGGATTGAACCCCTGTCTCTTAAACCTTCTGCTCTGTCAACTAAGTATCTCTTCAAAACAATGATGGAGAAGTGAGTTTTGAGATAAGACCTTTATTGAGAAAATAACTCATTCACATTCCATATTGAGTCTCTGGTACTGTCTGTATAGTAGTGGATAGCACTTGAGAATTTAAAAATCCTTAAATATTAGAAACATAATCACCATTATGAAATAAGTTTAGTCATCAAGGAGTGAAAATCTTATAACTTTTAAGTCTATAGTTCATTTTTAGATATTCATATTCCATGCTCATTTTCAGGAAAGCATTAGTGAAGCCAAGAAGGACTCTGTGGAGCCCTTCTGTGTACAAAAGCCCTTCCTTGCCCCACCTCCCCATTTCTGGTTTGCAGAAAAAGGCTTTTGTCCTCTAAGCCTTCCTGAGTTCCAAAGATCAGGCTAAAGCAGTTACTAATTAGGGAAGTGAAGGAAAACAGAGACAAAGGAAAAGCAGTTTAACAAGAAAAGTCATGACAGGAGTTCACTGATAAAAGAGTCTTGATTCCTCCTAAAAGGATATTCATATCCGTCTGACACAACTTTGTGTGGTTCTTCAGGAAACAAAACCCCTCCCCAACCCAGGTAGAGGATGCTGACTACATGCTAACACAAGCATGTAGACTCCAGACTGGCTAGAGCCAGAATGTTGATGACTAAGTTTCCAGAAACATCACCTGTTACTTCACCATCAACCAATCAGAAGTCATGCATCCTGCAGCCCAACCCCCCCCCCGCCCCCCCCCCCCCCCGCCCCCGCCAAGTATTGCCTTGTGAAAAACCCTTCCCTGAAAGCCATCAGAGAGTTTGGGTCTTTTGACCATTAGCTGCCCATATTCCTTACTTGGCCCTGGAATAAACGCTGTATGTTCCTTCAGGATGATCTGGTGTCAGTAGATGGGTTTTCCTGCATGGCAGGTGAGCAGACCCAAGTTCAGTTTGGTAACATTAAGGTAACATTAAGTTCAAAAACTGGGGACCTCATGTAGATAATGTAATGGAATCGTCTTTAAAATAACAAAAGCAACAAAGTTTAATAGAGTGGTACAATGGTTTCTGATCAGCAGAGCAAGCAAAATTTGAAGCAATGAAAAGTGATGGTGAGACTGGGTGCCAATATGGAGAAGCTTCCCAATTACTGTGAAGGCTCCAGGGAACTATATGCTATCTAAACATAAATACTCAAAAGGCTAGTCACTGAACACCTCTGAACAGTGAGCAAAATCCTAATTTACTGATCTATTCAAAACTGGTAGATCTTATAAAGGCTGTTTGGGTTTACTTGTAGAATTCAGGTTAGTGTCATCAAAATGAAAATCAATGCAAAAAATCTTTCAGAAATCATGTCTAAACATTTTGGGGCACCTGAAATATGAAATAAAATGATGAGAATATATGTCATAATAAAATAATAATAGCAAGTGGAATGTCTTATCTCACTGTGGCAATTTTGTAAATGTGAAATGAGGCAGAAGGCCCTACCACAGAAAAATGATGATTTTTGAGATTCTGAAATGCACAGAGAGACTACTTCATTCAGTGAACAGAAACCTCACAAGAATCTTGCTGTCAATAAAGATTTTTTTCTATGACCCATGTTGTGTAAAGCAATGATGAAGAAACTATAAACTAAGGGAACCCTCCTACACTGTGGGAGGAAGGGAAATTGGTACAGCCACTATGGAGAACAGTACAGAGGTTCCTCAATAAACTAGAAATAGAACTACCATATGATCCAACAAGTCCAAGCCTGGGCATATACTCAGAGAAAATTCAAAAATATGCACACACCCCCAAGTTCACTGCAGCACTTCTACAATACCCAAGACTTTGAAGCAACCTAAATGTCCATCGACAGAGGAATGGATAAAGAAGATATGGTACATATATACAGTGGAATACTACTCAGCCATAAAAAGAACAAAACTGTGCCATTCGCAGAGATATGGATAGATCTAGAGACTGTCATATACAGTGAAGTAAGTCAGAAAGAGAAAAACAAATATTGTATAATCTTGCTTACATGTGGAATCTAGAAAAATGATACAGATGAACTTACTTGCAAAGTAGAAAGAGAGACACAGATGGACAGAACAAACATATGGAAACCAAGGGAGGGTGGGGTGAACTGGGAGATTGGGATTATACATAGTGTATATATATATACACACTACTAGGTATAAAATAGATCTCTAACGAAAACCTACTGTGTAGCACAGAGGACTCTATTCAATGCTCAGTGGTGACCTAAATGGGAAGGAAATCTAAAAAGGAGTGGATATATGTATACATGTAGCTGATTCACTTTGCTCTACTGTAGAAACTAATACAACATTACATAACAGCTATACTTCAGTAAAATTTAATTTAAAAAATAAATGTACCCATTTTTCTGGTTAGAATTTAACGTAAACAGACATGAAATGTACAATGAGGACAACATCTTGTTGAGAAGTGAAGTTCTGGGTGAAGAGGCTAACAGTTTGACTCTTCAAATATAGAAAATCAAGTCTTACAAGGGTTACTGTCTTGAATTATATTCAGCCTTTAATCTCAAATACTATTTAAAGCAACATAAGCAAAAAAAGGAATGTTGGAATCTTCACTTCATGTGCTGTCTGACTCACTGTTTATACTTTTTATTTGATCTTCAATAAAGCTCCCTTTGTTTTCATTTAAAAAACAAACTATAAACTAGAATGTGTCCTAAAAACAATTTCCAGAATTGTCCCTTGATTCTCTATGACACATTTATATGTCTGTCTCCAACATGATTGTGTCTTCCTCATCTACTAGTGGCCCTCTAATGAATTTGAGCAAATAGATTAATGAACAAATGATCAATGAACTTGAGATACTTCAGGATTATAACTTATCCAGGGAAAAAAGAGATTTCAGAGCTGATCAGACCGAAAAGTAAAATAAAATTCTAGGGAAAATACTCAACAGGAAGCATCAGAATCAAAAGGATCTTCTGATTAAACCCCAGCTAATTATAAGATTTAATTAACCAGAAGAACAGTCTCTCTTCATTCTACTTAATTGAGATTTTACTGCATTTAAAACGATGTCCAAATGCTCTCATTAATAATGAATGAAAGTGTAAGAGAATTGGCTAACCAAATTTATTGTGCTCAGGTAAACTATAATTAGGAAAGGTTACAAGAATGTCCTAGGAGACCGATCCATCTCAAAATAGAGCAATATAATTACAGATGAAATTCAACAAGGAAACAGCACAACATAATAATTCTTGAAAAGAGGAAATACAATTACTCGAATGAAGTGCCGGGTTCTGAGCAGTGCAGTCAATCAAGTCTCATTTCATGAAACTCAGGAGCAATAAACCTACTCAAGAAAATTGAACTATTTGATTACATTAAAGTATATTAATCTCATATCTGAATATTCACAATTTCCCAGCTGATAAAATGCCCTGCTGTTATTTCACTGGAAATTTAGAACATTCTGACTCTCGTTCAGTCAGAGCTACTGGGTCTGGTTATGAATTTTGGCAGGGCCCGTGTGCTCTGTCTCCATTTGGGACAGGGCCTCTTTCCTGCAACATTTCAGGCTCCTCTTTACAGTACCTTCCCCTAGAGGATATTCCCTCTTTGGCTGATTCTTAGTTCCATTTCCTATTCATTTGGGAAACTATAGAGCTTGTGAGTAGGATCATACATGCCAATAAGTTCTAATGAGTTTTTGATGGATCATACTTCACAATGAACACACTTGGACTTGTAAAAAATGCTTTTAATGGGAGAGGAATGAAGTAAGAGGTTAGACTTAGCAGATATAAGCTTGTATATATAGAATGGATAAACAACAAGGTCTACAGGGTATCGTATTCAATATCCTGTGATAAACCATAAAGGAAAAAATATGGAAAAGAATGGATATATGTATTTAACTAAATCACTTTGCTGTATAGCAGAAATTAACACAACACTGTAAATCAACTGTGAGTGCATGCTGTCGCGTCAGACTCTTTGTAACCCTATGGACAAAAGCATGGTGGGATCTTCCTGAGCCAAGGACTGAACGCATGTCTTTTACATATGCTGCTGCATTAGAAGGTGGGTTCTTTACTACTAGCACTACCTGGGAAGCCCAGTTAACAAAAGAAGTTTTAAGGAAGCTTCTTCTGTCCTCACACCTAACTCGATTGGCAAAGACAGCCCCCTTCTGGTCTAGTCGGAGAACTGAATCCCTGAGCCTCGGGAGGTGCCCTGTCCCCTCTTACACAGCAGTGGGTGCTTACAGCTACTCAGTTCTCAACTTCCCGCCCAAATGCCACTGGCTAGATTTGCCTTTCCAGGCTTTCATCTTGACCATGGTTCAAAATCACCATGACCACCATGGTTCAAAATCATGGTGACCACCATGTCATCAACATTTGGCTTCTATTACTCTGGACAACACTTGCCCTCTGCCAGCCCCCATCTCTGGCCACTGAGAGCCTCACCCCCACCCTATGGACTGACCCAGCTCCAGGCAATCAAAATGAGGACTAAGAGGGATGAGTAACAAGCAGAAGCGCTCAAGTAGGGACTGGGCCTCTAAATCAGGCCCCAGGTTTTGGAGAGAAATGGTCTCCTCAAGCTACATTCTGTGAGCCCAGTTCCTGCTTAAGTGTCAGGCCTCAGGTGAACGGGGGCTAAGATGTGACCTAAGAAAGCCATGCCCAGGGATGACCCTGAGGGAAGACCAATTTGCTGTGACTTATTAATTTCAGCCTAAGGAATCTAACCACTACGACATTAAAACAACGGCGTCAAACCTTCCCAGTGGGCCAGTGTTTGAGACTCTGCGTTTCCATTGCAAGGGGCACAGGTTCCATCTCTGGTAGGGGAAATAAGATTCTACATGCTGCATGAAAGTGAAAGTTGCTCAGTTGTGTCCAACTCTTTGCGACCCCATGGACTGTAGAGTCCATGGAATTCTCCAGGCCAGAATACTGGAGTGGGTAGCCTTTCCCTTCTCCAGGGGATCTCCCCAACCCAGAGATCGAACCCAGGTCTCTTACATTGCAGGCAGATTCTTTGCCAGCTGAGCCATAATGGAAGCCCCAAAACTGAACTGCCAAAACCCAGGATCGAACCAGGGACCTTTAGATCTTCCCTCTAACACTCTCCCAACTTAGCTATTTCAGCCACTTCATGCTGTGTGATGTAGCCAGAAAAAAAAACAAAAAACCAATTTTTTAATTTTAGAAAAACAACAAAAACAGTTGTATTGAATTGTCTTCCTATGGTCTGAACTGCATTTTCCTGATATACAGACCTTCTGGAAACTTTATGCATAAGAATTTTAGAGGAGTTAAATGTGTATGAACACAGGCACACCTGGAGATATTGTGGGTTTGATTTTAGACCAAATAAAGAGAATATCACAATAAAGCTTATCACACAAATTTTCTGGCATCCCAACATATAAAAGTTATGTTGATACTATACTGTAGTCTATTAAGTGTGCGATAGCATTATGTCTAAAAAAATATATATACCTTAATTTAAAAATACTTTCTTGGAAAAAGTGCTAACCATCATCTGAGCCTTCAGTGAGTCACAGTGGTAATATCAAAGATCACTGATCACACATGCCCATAACAGATATAATAAGAGTGAAAAAAGTTTGAAATATTACAATTACCAAAATAAGACACAGAAACATGAAGACATGAAGTGAGCAAATGTTATTGGAAAAATGGTGCCAACAGATTTGCTCAATGCAAGGCTGCCACATCCAATTTGTAATAAATGCAATATATGTGAAGTGCAATAAACGAGGTCTGCCTATAGAATAGTCAAGGAAAGGCTGAAATAAATGCACACACAGGCTAGCATTTTGTTAATCTAACTTCCTTTTTTCAATTCTATCAAAACTTGAATGCATCTGTTAATTCAAGAAATATAATATTCAGAATGATTATTCTTCTTATAGCTGTGGGTTTTTCCTTAGGCAATGAATGCTTCCATCTAATTCAACCACTTGTTATCAGTGTTTCTCAACTCTTCTGTTTCTTCCCCAGCAATAATACATATTTTCTCAACTTCCTCAATCTCTTTATTACATACAATTGAATGTAATTTGGAATTTACAAGTCTTTTCACATTCTCATTCTGCCTGAGCAATTCTAAATATAAAAAGTACTGTCTGCATGTATTTCTTCAGAGTTACTGCAACTTTGTGCCTAAAATTCCTGAAATTAAAATTATGGTTCTTTGATATCTTTTTCATCTAGTCATTTCTGGTTTTGGGAAAACACCAAAAGCCTTACTTATCATCCAGTGTCCCAGCTGAAACTTCTTACTTAAGGGTTCACTAAGATGAAAGTAGTAATTACTTTGCCAAGGGATTTGGCCCAGAGCTAAAACCAAGCAAAATTAAAACTGTTTCTGTAACAATGCAATTAGTCAATCATCAGTCCAGCTTATGAGTGACAGCTATAGTGGAATGCCTTAAGGAAATCAAGATATTTTCTACTATATTACTTTATCAGGCTGAAAAGTTACTTTATAGTTTACCAAGTATTTGCATTTTATCCTTGGAACAATGCTGTGAAGGATTTTTATCATCAGTTTCACATAATAAATATAATTTATTGCTGTTAATTTCATACATTCTATTTGCCCAGCTCCCTTACTCTAGTATCCTCTCTACAAAAATTCTTCCTTCTCATGGAGATCTCCTTCCAACACACACCTTCTATCTTTATTTCTCTTCTTCCCCAACTTACACCCTCAAACACACTCTTAATTCTTTTGCCTCTCTCTCTCTGTCACCCTTGCGTGGAAAATTTGGAGTCCTGGACGGGCCCAATGCCCTGCCATCTGAGCTAACCCTGGACCAGACAAATACTGCTGAAGAAAAATCACAAAACTCCGCTGAAATGATTTCAACTCTGCTCAATACTCTGTAATAACCTAAATGGGATAAGTGAAGTGAAGTGAAGTCACTCAGTTGTGTCCGACTCTTTGTGACCCGTGGACTGTAGCCTGCACCAGGCTTCTCTGTCCATGGGATTTTCCAGGCAAGAGTACTGAAGTGGGTTGCCATTTCCTCCTCCAGGGGAAAGGGAATAAAGAATTTTAAAAAGAATAGTTACGTGTATAACTGTATATGGATACACCTAAAACTAACACAACATTGTTAACTGATTATACTTCAATATAAAATGAAAATTTTTTAAAAATAAAGAAAACACTATGCTAAATTGAAAAAGATAAAACAGACACATTTGCATTTTAATCTCGTGAAAAGGGAAAGTGAAGTCACTCAGTCCTGTCCAACTCTTTAAGACCCTAGTACGTTGAACCAAAACGCAAATCAGTTGTTGGCAAGGACTGGAGGAACAGTTGGTCAATAAGTAGTGACTGATTAATGACTACAGATTTTTCTATTGAGGCAATGGAAATGTTTAAAATTATACAGTGCTGTTGGCTGCACAACATTTTGAATATACCAATGGCTCAGCAGTAAAGAATCTGCCTTCAATGATGGAGACATAGGAGACGTGGGTTCAATCCCTGGGTCAGGAAGATCCCCTGGAGAAGGAAATGGAAGGAAATCCCCTCCAGTATTCTTGCCTGGGAAATCCCTTGGACTTCCCTTGGAGGAGCCCGGCAGGCTATAGTCCATTTGGTCGCAGAGTCAGACACGACTTAGTGACTGAGCATGCATGCACAAAAGGCCCTCAACTGCACATTTTTCAGTGGGTTTAAGTGATTATTTTATGGCATGTGAATTTCATTTCAATAAAAAATATAAAATGTAAATAAAATAAATGCAGCTCTGCAAGCTTCAAATGAACATTTAACGGTACCTGGCAACCCTACTGTTTCCCTAATAAATTTTGCTCTCCTCTCTCAAAATCATTATTTCATGTCTTCTCCCTGTCTCAACTTCCCACACTCCCTAGGTTTAAGCTCCCATCTCATGGCTATATTGGGGAGACAGAAGTGCGCAGAAGGCAACACCTTCACACATCTTTCACTCTGTCTCAAACCTTTCACTTCTGGGCTTCCATTAGTCTGCAGGGGCCGCCCACAGCAAAAGACCGCAGGCTGGGTGGCTTCAGCAACAGACATTTCTTTTCTTACGGTCCTGCAGGCTCAGGGTAAAAATCAAAGGTCCACTGGGGTTGGGTTCTGGTCAGATCCCTCTTCCTGGCTTGCAGATGGTCGCCTTCTCACTGCGTCCTCATGCGGCCTTTTGCCTGTGTGCACACGTTCAGAGAAAGCTCATTATGTCTCTGCCTCTATTTAGAAGGGCAGCATTCCTATTGGATGAGGGTCCCACACTTATGACCTCATTTAACCTTCACTATCCACCTAGAGACCCTGTCTTTTGCTGTTGTTGTTGCTGTTTAATTGCTAAGTTGTGTCCAACTCTTCTGCGACCTCATGGACTGTAGCCCACCGGGCTCCACTGTCCATGGGATTTCCCAGACAAGAATACTGGAGTGGGTTGCTATTTCCTTCTCTAAGGGAATCTTCTCGACCCAGGAATCAATACATCGGATTCTTTAGCACTGAGCTACCAGGGAGGCCCGACCATGTCTATAAACAAAGTCAAATTGAGAGGTTAGGGCTTCAGCATATGCATTTTGGTGAAGACATAGATTAGTCCTTAATGCTGCCCATCTTCTTCATCTTACCGTGAGCCATAACAGAAACAAAGTCCCTGGTCCCATCAAAAGCCAGTAGCCCCCAACCCACTCTGGGTCCCCAGCCCTTACCATTTTCTTATGAAAATCACTGACCCACTCATCTCTTTTGCATAACCAGAGTCTCCTCTGGATCATTCTTCCAAGAATTCACACATTCTCCTCCCTTGGCTCCACAATCCTTCTCTATCCCCTAACTTGTTTTTCTGTTTCCCTTTAAAACAACAACTTTCAAAAGAATTATCTAAAATCACTGCCTCCTCTTCCTCAACAATTTACTCCCTCATCAGGCCACTCAAATCTGGCTGAAACTGTTTACCTCAAGCTTTCAAACATCTTCCATGCCCCAAATTCAATGGATATGTCTCTCTCATCTTACTCAATTTTTCAGCAACATCTGACCCAACTGACCACTCTCTGCCCTGAAAACTCTTCTCTTATTGAATCCATGACATCACAACCTCCTGATTTCCTTCTGCTTGCTTCTTCTACTCCCCTTTCAAACCTCCAAATACAGACATGCCCTAGAACTTGCTCCCAAAAATTCGTATTCTCTTCTCCAGCTATTTCCAATGCTAAAGCTCATCCTGTTTCTTGGCTTTGTGTCCTGTCTCTCTGGTGATGACACCCAAATTTATATGTGCAACTCTGACCTTTCCCTTGAGCTCCAGACTCATTTATACACTCTAAATGCTTAGCTGACAGTTCCTTTTGAACGTCTGACAGTCTTGTCAAATGCAGCATATCTAAAACATAACCTTTGACTCCTTTTTCTCTTTTCTAGGCTTCTCCATCTCGCTGGATGGCAGTGAACTGTTCAAGCCCCCGGTGGATCATCCTTGATTCTCCCCTGTGCTTATCTCCCACATCCAGCCCTTTGGCAGCTCTGCCTCAAATCCTTCAACTTCTCTTTATCTTGACTTCTATCACTCAGGTTCCAAGCACACCTCTTGTCTGGACTGGAGCCAGGGCTTCCTGAATGGTCCTTCTGCTCCATCCTTACCCCCACTGCCATCCACCCCATGCAGCTGCCAGGGGAATTGTTCAAAGACGTAAATCATATTTTATCATTCCCTTGTTCAAAACCCTTCAGTGATTTCACATTATTAGAATAAAACTCAAAACTGCCATTGAAGCCGGAGTCCTACAATGTTATCTGACTTCCCAGATCTCTCTCATAAACCTCTCCCCTCAACCCCACACTCCGTCCTTTCTGCTTCTTGAACACATCAAGCTCAGGGTCTAGTTACTCACTGTCCCCCTCTGCCTGGAACATTACTTCTTGTCCTTCTGGTCTTAACTCAAATGTCATCCCCTCAGAGTGACTTTTCCTACTCTCATTTCTAGCATTGATTTTCTGTTTTAGCAAACTATTTATCACTACACATCTGCCCAAGAGGGCAGAGCTATGGTCTGTCACCTCCCTACTTATCTCCAGCATGAAGCACTTGCCTGGCATATAATAAACACTCACTGGAAAAAAATGAAATTCATCACTGACTGTCTCCCTCCACCAGGCTGCCAAAAGAAGCCCATAGTGGCCTTCTCCAATCCTCCATTGTCCCCTCCCCATCTATCTCCTAAGGAGGGCATCTCAGTCAGACAGGTCCTGGGCTCTTTGTACATCAGAGTCAGAGAGCTGACAGAGAATTAATAGAGGAAGATAGATCTGAAAGGCTTTGCAAGGGAAAGACTTGAAGAAACCAGTCGTCAGACAGAAATAATAAAGAATGGAGGTCTGAGTGAGTAGATGGGGTGAGGGAGAGAGGCGGGGGTCGGGGGGGAGCCTCATGTGGTCTAAGTGTGACAGAACTCTCTCAGCACTTGTCAAGTCTGAATCTCTGGAGCGGGTAAGAGAGAAAAAACTGAGCAGAATACATGGAAAATAAAGGCATGGCTGAGGGTTCTGAACTGGATCCCTTTTATGTATTCTAAGAGAAAGGAAAATAAGAATATAATTTTTATTTAGTTTTTGCATGTTGAGTTCTGCATCCTTTAAGGCCAGGCTAAGGTTGACCTCTGTGAGTCTGTGACTCCAAGAGTTACATACACATGAAGAAACTGAAGTTCTGAGATATTCTGTGACATAACCACAGTCATTCAGCTAATAGTGACAAAGTACGATTCAGAACCAGGACTTCTGCCTACAGGACCTGGGGTTACATATGCCTACATAACTGCTTTCCTCCAAAACAAGAAAGGAAGTTAAATGGACCTCTTGCTTTGGGTTTAAAAAAAAAATGTGGGCTTCTGTTACCATTTTTCTTGGTGCACTGAACGGTTTGTGGGCACTTAGTTACCCAGGGCTTTCCCAGAAGGCTCAGTGGTTTAAAAAAAAAAAAAAAATCCACCTACCAATGCAGGAGACACAAGAGGCATGGGTTCGATTCCTGGGTCAGAAAGACCCCCTCAGGGAGGAAATGGCAACCCACTCCTGTATTCTTGTCTGAAAAATTCCACAGATGGGCTACATGACACAGGGTCATAAAGAGACACACGACCGAGCACACACGCAGTTCCACAACCCTCTAGAGATTGAGAGTCCAAGTCCTAACCACCGGACTTCCAGGAAATTCCCTACCATTTCCCTTCTAGCTTCCCTGGTGGCTCAGAGGTTAAAGCGTCTGCCTGGAATGCAGGAGACCCGGGTTTGATCCCTGAGTTGGGAAGATCCCCTGGAGAAGGAAATGGCAACCCACTCCAGTACGCTTGCTTGGAGAATCCCATGGGGGAGGAGCCGGGTGGGCTACAGTCCATGGGGTCGCAAAGAGTGGGACATGGCTGAGCAACTTCACTCACGCACTCACTCACTCCCTTCTAGTTGCTCTGTGCAATGTAAGGCAAGTTCACCAATTTATAGTTTCCAAAATAGATCTTTATCCTTCCTCCAAATATCCAGATAACCTGTGGTCCATTTTTAGTTTTATAGCACCTCTTCTCTGAGAGACCTTGAAGATGACCAGCAGTGGGTAACCAATTCCTTGGGTAAGGAACACTTAGCTCCTGGCAGATAATCTGTCTCCATCTGGACAACAGAATTTACTTGAAGTGACAAGGTGATCTCGGACTCACTCTTCACCTGTCTTGGGTTTCAGGTCTCTTTACTGTGCCAGATGTTTGTTTTTTGGAAACCACTGTTTTTGAAAGAGAAGTCAGAAACAAAACAGGAACAGAGGAGTTCTGATTTCCCCAACTTCAAGGAACAACATCCAAACTACCCCAAAGCAACAAGTATATACCTTTCTTGTTTTCTACTTAAAAATATCAGATGTTCATTTTGTTTGGGCCTCTTCCACAACCTTTTTACACCCCAGGCCACTCTTTTGCATACTCTTACTTTACTTTTAATTTAATTTTCCATGCACCTTTCCTGAACCTGAGATTAGCAGTCATACTACTTTATAAGATGCTTCTCAGTTTTTATTTGCATCTATACCATCGGCATTTTATTTTAAAAAAGTTTTTCCACCTGGGAAGCCTTAAACAAACACCTACATTTTTCAAACAGATAAGAATGAGGTTATAAAATGATAACTATGAGATAGATAATTCTTGGGACTTCCCTGGTGGTCCAGTGTTTGAGATTTTGCCTTCTCAAGCGAGGGGTGTGGGTTTGATCCCTGGTTCAGGGAGTGAAGATCTCATATGCCTGGTGGCCAAAAAACCCAAAACATAAAATGGAAGGAATATTGTAACAAATTCAGTAAGGACTTTAAAAATAGCATACATTAAAAAAAAATCTTCGAAGAAAAGCTAGATAATTCATTAAGAATTATCATCTCAAAGACTGAGGACTCTGAAATGCTTTAGAAAAGAGGCAGCCTGTGAAGACTTGGATAAAGTCATGTGAGTACTGGAATCACTTGCGACCATCCCCCAAATCCTTCTGTTGAAGGTCACCCCAGGAACTGATATTGAGGAATACTTCTTGGAGTCAATTTAAATGCTTAAATATTCAAGTGCTGTGAAATCAGTTCTCACACATCTAGAGGAGCTGTGGTGTCCACATCCCTCCTTCGGAACTGGGACTTGCATCCCTCCAGTGGCTGGGACTCTGCTGATGCCCATATGGGTCTTTCCTCAGGAACCATCCTGGAATGGAGGCCCGGCCACCTCCAAGGTCACAGGCCCTGGAGGGTGGCTACATCCAATGCCTGACCAGTGCCTGACCCATGATCTTAATTCAGCCCAACTTACAGAAAACACTGCAGCTTCCCAGCTCCGTGAGGCCAAGACCTTCATTAGCTAGTTGGTTAGTTCAGTTGCTCAGTCGTGTCCAACTCTTTGTGACCCATGAATTGCAGCACGCCAGGCCTCCCTGTCCATCACCATCTCCTGGAGTTCACTCAAACTCACATCCATCGAGTCGGTGATACCATCCAGCCATCTCATCCTTTGTCGTCTCCTTCTCCTCCTGCCCCCAATCCCTCCCAGCATCAGAGTCTTTTCCAATGAGTCAACTCTTCACATGAGGTGGCCAAAGTACTAGAGTTTCAGCTTCAGCATCATTCCTTCCAAAGAACACCCGGGACTGATCTCCTTTAGGATAGACTGGTTGGATCTCCTTGCAGTCCAAGGGACTCTCAAGAGTCTTCTCCAACACCACAGTTCAAAAGCATCAATTCTTCGGTGCTCAGCTTTCTTCACAGTCCAACTCTCACATCCATACATGACTACTGGAAAAAACCATAGCCTTGACTAGACATATCTTTGTTGGCAAAGTAATGTCTCTGCTTTTGAATATGCTATCTAGGGTGGTCATAACTTTCCTTCCAAGGAGTAAAGCGTCTTTTAATTTCATGGCTGCAATCACCATCTGCAGTGATTTTGGAGCCCCCAAAAATAAAGTCTGGCACTATTTCCACTGTTTACCAATCTATTTCCCATGAAGTGATGGGACCAGATGCCATGATGTTAGTTTTCTGAATGTTGAGCTTTGAGCCAACTTTTTCACTCTCCTCTTTCGCTTTCATCAAGAGGCTTTTTAGTTCCTCTTCACTTTCTGCCATAAGGGTGGTGTCATCTGCATATCTGAGGTTATTGATATTTCTCCTGGCAATCTTGATTCCAGCTTGTGCTTCTTCCAGCCCAGCATTTCTCATGATCATTGCAGAAGCATTAAAGGATGAGTTCTAACTCTGCCACTCCCCTGTGCCTCACCCACTCACTGGCATTGTTCCTGGGAGCACATCCTAATATACTTCTCATACACAAAGCTCCACTCCAGAGTCTATTTCTCAGGGAACTTGCAATGGCCCCTAATAGGAAATTATATAGTATGTAGTTTATTTCATCTGTGCTTCTAATTGGTATACAAAAAAATCATGTATATAAACTTCCCAATTAACTAAACCTGAATAAGCAAGATCCAAGAATTTAAAGGATGTGTACAAAGTTAGAACAAGTTTTTAGTTGAATTTTATTTCCTTTGGGGGACACTTTCCATGGTATCCAGCCCCTAAAGTATAAAGGAAACAAGTAGAGAAATATAAAGACTCTGAAAATGTTTGCTTTTACATTCCTTTTCAGAATACTAGAGATTTTATTATTTTAATATTATAGAACTTATAATTTCATGCATATCAATAATTTCAATCTTGATTCTATTTACAGAAAGGAGGAATATCTAAGAATGATATTAACCAAGAGAACAACAGTCTTTAAGGCAACAGAAACAGCCTCAAATCATGCTACAAGAGGAAAGACGTTTTAAATAAATTGAAAAACTTTGAAGAAAACTTATTTTTGAAAGGATCATCTTTTAGGAAATGTCATTTTTAATCTCCAAAGTACTGTGTGTATGTGCTGGGTTATTATTTTCCCTAAAGCAACTTCCCACAAGTAGTAATTAAGAGTTGTTTTATGGGACAGAATTTAGCCAGTCAGAAGTGATTACCATGAATCACAAAGACAAATGTATATATCGCCTTCTGTCTTCCCACAGTACCGATCGTCTCTTTACCAAAGGGTAGCCAACAGCTACTCTCATCGTTAACAGAGGATAATTTACCCCTCCATGGCAAAGAGAGCCTTAAATAATCCAGCTCCTCCCTGCCCACCATCCCCGGGCTGAACAGAGAAAATACATTGACATCATTACAGGTTGCGACACATTGATTAATCAGGTAATACACATTCTAAACACTTTGTGAAATGGACTGTAAAAAAACTATTTTACTGACTCTCAGGGACAACAATTTATCTTCTACTACTTTAATGGCCCTGCTGTATCTATGTCTCTACAGTCAAGAGGACTTGAAAATGATCAGAAACGCCTAGGCTTTGGGGATTCAATACCACTTAAACTCACTAAATGTGGCTAAAAAGTCCTCCCACCCCTAAAATAAACAAATATGGAACAAGATTAAGTATGCTAAGAGACAGAGAAGGGAATAAAAGAAAATATAGAAATCGTTTAATATAGACAAGACAGGATGATGGACAATTGTAATTTCACATTGAATAGAGCCAAATGGAAAGTGATGAAAATTTCTTTCAACACAACAGAAAATAAATGTGCATGGGAGCAATTGTTAATAGAATATTGTTGCCACTCATTTGGCAGCATCAGAGCCAACAAGACACTCAAGGAGTGTATGGTAATAAAAAATAAGTGCCTGATGTATTATGCAGTCAGATTAGCAGGTAATTAGATATACTGAAATCACACCAGAAGCAGCAGCTATCACGGAGTCCAGCCATGTAAACCAGCTAAGTGGAAACCTGTGAAATTTATTTTTCCTTCCTGTTCTCCAAATTCTAATCATCTCCCCAGGGAAACCTTGTGGGATCCTCCGGAGTGGGTCCCCTTGTTATGTTTTCATAGCTCCCTGTTTTCTTTTCCTTCGTGTAAGGGGTTCTGTGATTAATGTTTCCCTCCCAAAGTGGACTTTTCAGCTCCATGAGGCCAGAGACCCCATGACTGTTTGGTTCCCTGCATGCCTAGTGGGGTGTGTGATACAGTACCAGTGCTCCAAATGTAATTTTTTTTTTGTTTTTTTAAGAGGAGGTTATTTATTCATTTGGCTGTGCTGAGTCTCTGTTGCAGTGTACAGGCTTCTCATTGCAGTGGCTTCTCTTGTTATGCAGTAAAGGCTCTAGACATGTGGGCTTCAGTAGCTGTGACACATGGGCTTCAGTAGTTGTGACACATGGGCTTCAGTAGTTGTGGCTTACAGGCTCTAGAGTTCAGGCTCAGTAATTGTGACACACAAGCTTAGTTGCTCCGTGGCATGTGGGATCTTCCTGGACTGGGGATCAAACTCATGTCCTCCGTATTGGCAGGCAGATTCCTATCCACCAGAGAAGTCCCAAAGGTACATTTTATTTTTAACCAATAAAGTATTTTTAAATTAAGGCATGTGTATATATATATATATATATATATATATATATATATATATATATATTTTTTTTTTTTTTGCTGTGCCATGCAGCATGCAGGATCTTAGTTCCTCGACTAGGGATCAAACCTGTGCCACCTGCAGTGGAAGCAGAGTCTTAACCACTGGACCACCAGGGAAGTACCTATGACTTTTTCAGACAATGATATTGCACATCTAATAGACTATACTGTAAATAAAACTTTTAGGGGGCTTAACGTAAATTATTTCTTCACAGTTCTGGAGGTGAGAAGTCCAAGACCAAGATGAGAACAGTGTCAGTTTCATTCTGAGGCTTGCTTGCACATGGCCATCTTCTCTGTCTTCACATGTCCCTTTTCTGTGCATCCACATGTCTGTGTCCTAATCCCTCCTCTCACAAGGGTCTTATTAGTTTAGGATCAACCCATCTGACCTCATTTTACTTTAATTTCCTCTTTTATGATTGAGGTAACTGGCTCATAACATTATATGTTTGACTTGCACAACACTATATTTCTACTTCTGCTCACTGTGCTCACTGTATTTCTACTTCTGCAACAACATGCTGACCATTTAAATAAAATATTGGGGCTTCCCTAGTGGCTCAGTGGTAAAGAACCCACCTGTCAATGCAGGAGACACAGGTTCAATCCCTGGTCCAGGAAGATCCCACATGCCACAGAGCAACTAAGCCCGTGAGCCACAGCTATTGAGCCAGTGCTCTAGAGCCCATGTGCCGCAATTGCTGAAGCCCAAAGGCCTAGAGCCCGTGCTTCCCAACAAGAGAAGCCACCACAACAAGAAGCCCGAACGCGGAAACTAGAGAGTAGCCCCGACTCGAGGCAACCAGAGAAAACCTCGTGCAGCAACAAAGACCAAGCACAGCCAAAAATAAATCAATCAAACCTAAAAAAATAAAATATTAACTATATTCTCTGTGCTATACAACTTTGTGATTTATTTATTTGATAAGTGGTAGTTTGTATCTCACCGAAGATATTTTTTAAATGACTGAATCATCTTCTCGACATTTATTTTCTTGTCTCTTTTCAGGGGTTGCTTGCTTTGTTCTCTGCATGCTCTTACTACTACCACTACTACCCCTGCTACCACTGTGATGAGGATACAATAGCAGGCAGTATCCTGAGAACAAGGTGACGTGTAACAGGAATGAGGTCCATTTTCTCCACCCCTTTGTACACCAAAAACAGACCACTCATTCAAGGGCATTCAGGCACCCACAGTGGGTCTTAAGATGCATAAGCAATAATCATAAGGGGAGTCTTCAGTCTTTGTCTGAAATTATCTTCAGAGTGACACCATCTACATTCTATTAATATTAGGCCTTTATAGTTGAGTAATAGTGAAATCATAGATATTAACTTAGCACCTATTACGTGTCAGATTTTTAAAAATTATCCACAGTAAAGAATACAGATATAACAAATTTTCATTGGATTCTTTGGTCCAACAATGGTCATTTTCTTACCTTCAAACTCCTTGTATTAAAGCAACAGTCCCTCCATCACCTCCACCTCGCATTTTATGCTAATATCTCACCCTTAACAACCTTTATAGCATTATTTCCAAGTTCTGTTTTTTCTTGATTGTCATTGTAACAGACATTCTATTTCAGCCTTGCCTTTACCCCTGAAATATGTGTGTCAAGATTTTTGCCCTTATTAACAATTACAGAAAAAGGAAAAAAAAAAGATTATACTATGTGAAGTAACTCAGAAAATACCATATGACATCACTTATTTAAAATGTGGAATCTAAAATAAGACACAATGAACCTATCTATAAAGTAGAAACAGAATCAGGGACACAGAGAATAGACTGGAACTTGCCAACATAGAGGGGGTAGGGGGTGGGAAGGATTGGGAGTTTGGGGTTAGCAGATGTAAACTATTATATGTAAGATGGATAAACAACAGGGTCCTACTGTATAGCACATGGAACTATATTCAATATCCTATGATAAACCATAATGGAAAAGAATAGGAAAAGTAATATATATATATATATAATTATAACTGAGTCACTTTGCTATATATCAATATGTAACACAACATTATAAATCAACTATACTTCAGTTAAAAACAGAAAGTGGATTTTCATTATACAAACATTTCAACAAGTCTAACATTAAGAGTAACTCTGATTCCATTAATTCATAATTAATTCAATATCTTCCTTTTTTACCCGCAGCATGCATCTATCAAACTGATTTTTTCTTTTTCTTTTAGAAAGAAAGAACTGCAACATCCCTGGTGTTACCATAAACATCAGGTGATCTAAAGAACTAGCTTACTTGCCACCAGTTCTTTGAGACTCAAAACTGGGGCAATAACCTAGGAATGTTTTCTAAAACAAAATGACTTGTAGAAATTATGAAAATTACTGGTCAGTATTAAAGGCTCCAATTGCAGGACACGCTTGATGTCTACATGTTCAAGGTCTCCCTGGAGCAGACCCTGACAGAAAGATTCAAATGTAAGAGAGTGTATTGGGCAGATGATCCCAGGGAAGATGGGAGGGGAGTGAGATACTGTGGTTTATCTGAGCCCAAACTGAGCCCAGTGTTACGTGTACAATGTTACATGTGCCTTGACATGTGGGGAAAACCAGGGGCCTTGAATGGCCTGACTACAGGTTCTTCTCCTAACTCTGTGCCCACAGATAAGCTCCCTTAACGAAGAGCTCTCCTCATCACAGGATCAGATGCAGTTCCCATTTATCCCTTATCAGTGGGCTTCAGTTACTGCTAATCCACAGAATTATTCAAACAAATCACATCCTCCCACGAGAGCCAGCAGGCACCCCACTCCCTTGACACTATAGAACCTGCATCCCACAGGCCCTGCTTGGTCACAATGTTCCAAAACGCAATCTCTGTGCCACTCTGTGTGGCATGCAGTGTCCTCCCCCAGCTGGGAGTACAGGTGACTAATTCATCTGGTGATCTCATCTACATCTCATCTCCTTAAACCTTGGGCAGGAATCCCTCTCTCACCAACCAAGTGAATAGCAGAAAATTAAAACCGAGATGGAAGGAAATGCACCTAGTAAAATGTACATTATCAAGCAAGTCACTACTGTGCCTCTGGCTAACTGGAGGGAAAACCCTTGGCGAGTTCTAGGAGCCAGTGTAGAGCCAGCCTCAGAGATACTCGCCCCATGTGGTACAAGAAGTGGGTTTTTTCAAGATAAGACAACTCTTGCTAGTTATCAGTTGAGAGCTGCCCCAAGGGCATTCATTCTCCCAGACTTCATGCATGTTATAAATAGGCAAAGCAGATCAATAGCAAAGTAGACAACCCCCCAGGCACAGGGACAGAGGCCTGCTGGTGGAAGGTAGCCTTCAGGCAATAAAGCTGTAAGGCCTGAGGGGATACAGGCTCCAGCATGAAGGCAAGATGGTCCATTATGTCAAAATCTTATTAGTTCCTGAGTTTTCCCACAAAATTTATAAATTCGAAAACAAAGACTCCATCTTTTAGTACAGATAAAGTTCTATTCAGGCTTCCCCACACTGGCCTCTACACCAAGGCTCTGTCACCAAAGGTTTTCAAGTGTGGAGCTATGGAGACCTGTGGGGAGTGTTAAGCATGTGACACAGTCCAAACAATGCCAGAGCATGCATGCATGTGTACAAGGTCGCCTCAGTCATGTCTGACTATTTGCGACCCCGTAGACTGTAGGTTGCCAGGCTTCTCGGTCCATAGGATTCTCCAGACAAGAATACTGGAGTGGGTTTCCATTTCCTCCTCCAGGGGATCTTCCCAAGCCAGGAATCTGTCTCCTGCATTGGTAGGCAGATTCGTTACCACTAGTGCCACCTAGGAAGCCCAGTGTCAGAGTGGATCTCTTCAAAAATGGCATGGACCGTCAAAGCATGAGGTTAAATAATGGAAAAAAATGAGCAGCTTTGTCCTAGCTGCAGGGTTATCATAGGAGGTGATGAGATTTCCTTTATATTGTTCAAGGTCGAGGAGACAGTCCAGGAAGAGCACATAAGGATGTCATCTAGTATCTTGGTCTTATGGAAACCCACCTGCTCACAAAAGAGGACAATCTTGATTAGTGTTTCATCTTTTTACCTCTGAATTCAAGTGCTCAAGAAGCTATTCCCAAATCATGTAAACTGGTGCAGCCACTATGGAAAACGGTATGGAGGTTCCTCAAAAAACTAAAAATGGAGTTGCCATTTGATCCAGCAATCCCACCCCTGGGCATATACCCAGACAAAACTTTAATTCAAAAAGATACATGCACTACTGTGTTCATAGCAGCACTATTTATAATAACCAAGACATGGAAGCAACCTAAACAGCCATCAGCAGATGAGTGGATAAGGAAGATGTGGTACACATACACAGTGGAATACTACTCAGCCATAAAAAGAATGAAATAATGCTGTTTGCAGCAATATGGATGCGACTAGAGATTATCCCACTAAAAGAGAAAGAGAAAGACAAACACCATATGATATCACTCAAATGTGGAATCTAAAATATGACACAAACGAATCAATCTATGAAACAGAAACATATTCACAGACACAGAGAATAGACTTGGGGAGGGATGGACTGGGAGTTTGGGATTAGCAGATGCAAGCTATTTATATATAGAATGGATAAATAATACGATCCTACTGTATAGCACAGGGAAGTGTATTTAACATCTTGTGACAAGACCATAGTGGAAAAGAATAAGAATTTATATATGTATAATTGAGTCACTGCTGTACAGCACAAATTAACAACTTTGTAAATCAATTGTACTTCAATAAAATTTTTACAAAGACGCTATCCTCAGATCAATTACTGTTTGGGAAAAAAAGATGAAAACCCTGAAACTCCACTATCAGGTGATGAAAACCCATCACAAAGATATCCAGGAGATGTGAGAAGGAAGTCTTTCCTTCCCCCCAAATCTCTACTGAAACTCAGAATCCAGCCCCCAAAGAATCTGACATCAGAAGCTCTAGTTTCTAATATCATTGATCATGAGGGCCAGTCTCATCATACCTATAATTTTCATTTTTCAGATGTTTACTAAGTGCCTGTCGTGGGAAAGGCAATGTGCCTTCTTCAAGAGTGTATTCAGAATACACAGTTTGATAGGTTTAAGAGACTCTTTGCAAGGGCCTGTGTATCCAGAAAGATCCAGCCAACTCATTTGAAATTCTACAATTTTGGATTCTTTCCTTCCCAGTGAGGCTCTGGGTCTTGAAGAGACTTGATGACTGTTTTACAGTTTGCAAGTACCCCAGCACCGAGTTAGAATCCTGCAGGAACATCTCGATGGAAATTAACATATGATTCTGCTTACCATATGATGGATGGCTCAACAAAGAACCACGATATGGAGGAAGAAATTTGACGGCGGGGAACATGGGGCAGAAAATACAAGGTAAAGCAGTGAGAATTCAGGATTAGGTGAGGTGTTTCAGTGTAGACCCTGAACAATCAGTGGGGAACAGTAACACCTAGAGGTGGTGGGAGGCCCATGGTGCACAGGGTGCTTGTGGTGAGGAAGAAGTCTCTGAATGATCCATTTCATAATCTTGCCTCTAAACTGAGGGTGCATCTTCTTGCTGCCTGCCCCCATGGAGGCAAAGCCAGACACCGTCCAGGAGGTCAGTCTAAACAAAAGGCAAACCCAATGAAGAATGGAATCAATGGGATATCTTTTCACTGTGCCCTTCTCCATGTACAAAGAAAAGAAGCAAGATCATTCTGTTTATCATCAAAATGTTCCATGGCATTGTTGTGACTTCATTTTAAGCTCTATTAATTTTTAGTATTCTCCCTACAAGCTTTCCTTCACTTACTAGCTGTGAATCAATATCCATTTCTTTAAATAATATAACACAAATGTTCTAACATGCATTTCATAGGTTTGTGCATTTCATAAGCTCAGTGGCCTCAGGTGAGTCCTATTCTTTGTAATCCTATGGACTGAAGACTGCCAGGCTCCTCTATCCATGAGATTCTCTACTGGAGTAGATCGCCATGCCCCCCTCCAGGGGATCTTCTCCTGTGTCTCCTGCACTGCAGGCAGGTTCTTTATTGCTAAGCCACTGGGAAAGTCCTAAAGGTAACAATACCTATAAATATATTTAACAGTACATAGCTAGGTGTGTCTCCTTGTATCTGAGTGTGACCTGCCATCACTCCTGACTCTCCCCTGCCAAACCCTGTCTCCCTCATTAGGTGTCCTGATGACTGTTTTTGCTAGGTTTATATATCCTAATACTCTCATTCATTCATTCCACAAACATTTACTGACGTGACACTAAGTAAATGCTCAAGGTACAAACACAATGATCAGCCCCTGCTTTCACACAGCTCTTAATCTACCCAGCAGATGGACAAAGAGAGCTAACTGTCTCCCGTGATAATGAGCTATGCCAAAGCAATATGGAGGGAAGAAATGCAATCAGAAGGGCTACCCAAGGGAAGGGACAGCTGGGCTAGACCTCCCAGGAAAAGCTGAGAAATCAGCCAGGCAGATAAGGGAGCAGAAGGAAGAGCAGGAGTGAGGCACAGAGGGCAGAGCTTAAAGGCATCCAAAGGCTTAGAAGGGGTTGGGAAGGCAACATTGAATGAGAGACGCAGAAGGACAGTCACTAAATTGGCATCATGACAGTCAAACACAAAAACCATCTGAAGAATAAAGTAGTGGGCCACTCAACAGAGCAAGTAAGACAGGAATGGCTAAGTGTTCATTGGCCAGGTTGCTGACCATCTTGGCTTAGACAGCTGCAGGGGCAGAAGTCAGTCTGTATAACTTGGAAGTAAACTGAAGCTGAGCAGAAACAGGCTTCGTGGCTTCTGTTACCTGCTGCACGGCCATCTCTACCACCTGGTGTCCTGTGGGGAGTAGTCGATTCACCAGCATCTCCAACCGTAAGCCCAGAGGTGTGCTACTGCTGACTTCTAGCTCGTATTTGCAGATATGTCCCTGGGCATCCATAGTACATATTTTGGAGGACATCTGCCACCGCAATTTATGTTCCTTTACATGTTTATTCAGCCAATTTTTTCCTTTAGTTATACCACCACCACTAATTCCACTACCCACACCTCCACATTCTCCTCTGTACCTGTTCCACTTTTATCTGGACCTCACATCTTATTGAGGCTTCATTTAACACCTTGTCCTTTGCTCTATAGCAAAGTATCTATAGTCCCCCTCTTCTTCCAAGTATCCAGACTCTTTGTATAGATAACCTTGTATTAAATGTGCCCAGTCATGGGCTCTTTGACAAAGAGTCATATGACTCTTTGCAATCTCACTGACTGTAGTGGGCCAGGCTCCCTTGTCCATGTAATTTTTCAGGCACGAATACTTGTGTGGGAAGCTATTTCCTCCTCCAGGGGATCTTCCCAACCCAGGGATCCAACCTGCATCTCTTGTGTCTCCTGCATTGGCAGGCAGGTTCTGAACCACTTTGCCACTTGGGAAGCCCACTTTGTATAAATAGGGTTACACAAAATACTTGCTCCATACAACCAAGGGATGCCCTTGTGGCAGGGAGAGGACTGAGAGCCCCCAGGCCATTCAGAAAGTCCCCACTTTGCTTCCTCTAGTATTCAGGAATTCCAGCTGAGCTATTTCAAATCCTAAAAGATAATGCTATTAAAGTGCTGCATTCAATATGCCAGCAAATTTGGAAAACTCAGCACTGGTCACAGGACTGGAAAAGGTCACTTTCATTCCAATCCCAAAGAAGAACACCACCAAAGAATGTTCAAACTACCACACAAAGGCAATCATTTCACATGCTAGCAAAGTAATAATCAAAATTCTCCAAGCTAGGCTTCAAAAGTATACAAACTGAGCATTTCCAGCTGTTCAAGCTGGATTTAGAAAAGCCAGAAGCACCAGAGATCAAACTGCCAACATCTATTGGATCATAGAAAAAGCAAGAGAATTCCAGAAAAATATCTACTTCTGTTCATTGACTACTTCAAACTCTCTGACTGTGTGGATGATAACAAACTGTGGAAAATTCTTAAAGAGATGGGAATAACAGACCACCTTACCTGCCTCCTAAGAAACCTGTATGCAGGTCAAGAAGCAACAGTTATAACCAGTTGTGGAACAATGGATTGGTTCCAAATTGGGAAAGGAGTATGACAAGGCTGCATATTGTCACCCTGCTTATTTGACTTTTATGCAGAAGACATCGTGCAAAATGCTGGGCTGGATTAAGCATAAGCTGGAATCAAGATTGCCAGGAGAAATATCAATAACCTTAGATATGCAGATAGTACCACTCTTATGGCACAAAGAGAAGAGGAACTAAAGAGCCTTTTGATAAAAGTGAAAGAGGAGAGTGAAAAAACTAGCTTAAAACTCAATATTCAAAAAACAAAAATCATGGCATCTGGTCCCATCACTTCATAGCAAACAGATGGGGAAACAATGGCAACAGTGACAGACTTTATTTTGGGGGGCTCCAAAATCACTGCAGATGGTGACTGCAGCCATGAAATTAAAAGACGCTTGCTCCTTGAAAGAACTGTGGTGTTGGAGTAGATTTTTGAGAGTCCCTGGGACTGCAAGGAGATCAAACCAGTCTATCCTAAAGAAAATCAATCCTGAATACTCATTGGAAGGACTGATGCTGAAGCTGAAGCTCCAATACTTTGGCCATTTGATGCAAAGAGCCAACTCATTGGAAAAGACTCTGATGCTGGGAAAGATTGAAAGCAAGAGAAGAAGTGGTCAACAGAGGATGCGATGATTGGATGGAATCACCAATTTGATGGACATGAGTTTGAGCAAGCTCCAGGAGATGGTGGACAGGGAAGCCTAGTATGCTGCAGTCCATGGAGTCACAGAGAGTGGACATGACATAGCGACTGAACACAGAAAGTGTTCAGGTGGGAAAGTCGGAATGTTTCTCTTTATAGACTTCCTTGCAGCCAGGCTGAATATGTGACAGTTACAGACAAGGAGTTTCCAAGTATAAAGACACAGCCTTGTTAGGAAAGCAAAGGCTTCTTTCCCCTCACCCCTTCTCTCTTCATCACAACTGCAGTGAAGACCATCCAGGGATAGCCGTGACTTGCAGACATGAGGATGAGAACCACATGCTGAGGATGGTGGAAAGGAGGGATGAAGGATCCTGGGACTCTTTCACCTTGGGGAACTGTGACACCAGTCTGGACTGCTCCCCCAGGACCTCTTGCTAAGGGAGGAGCATAAACCAACCCCTGTTGCTATGCATTACTCATTGCTAAAGACAATCCTAGACAAGTTACCCCTGGAAGCATCCAAGGATGGCACTTGGTTGGAGCTCATTATTCTGTGGGGCCCTTGAGGCTGGAGAGACCTCAACCTATAGCCACTCTCTCATGAAGCATCACTAGGTGGCTCCAGGTGTGCAATGAAAGTGCACTTTGCTATCCTGCAGCCTCCAAAGCGCCCATAGCTTCTAGGAGAAGCCTTCTTATCAGACAACCATGGAGTCCAATTGGGTGGGTTCTGGATACTCTTGACTTCTGGGTAAAAAACTACAGAAGGACCCAGAAACTTGCCTGGGTGAGCAAGTACAGTAAATCCCCGACATGTGAGCCTTCAAGGTGTGAACTTTTAAAGATGCAAACGTGTGTTCCATCAATGTCGGGTATGAATGAAATTGCAGCTTGCCCCCCATCTCCTTTTGCTGACAATCCTTCAGCTCTACCATCTCTGACTTCCTCTCCCTTCGCCAGCCGATAACTCTACTTGTCTGTTCACTCCATGCCAGCCACTTATGCCAGCTGTTATACTGTACTACTGTACTTTTCAAGGTACTGTACTATAAGATTAAAAGTGTTTTATTTTCTGCAATTGTTTTTTATGTATGAAAAGTTTTATAAATCTATTACAATACAGTACTAGATAGCCAATTGTGCTAGTGGGGTACTGAGGTTAACTTTTTCGGACTAATGAACAAACTGGACTTACGAACATGCTCTCAGTATGGAACTCATTCATACATAGAGGACTTACCATGTACAGCTGCATGGGGCACTCTACAAATGTGGGCTTATGCCCTCCCCTACGAACATGAAATACCTGAAGGAGGGGGTTGGCAGGGAGGGAAATGAAGGTCTAACAGTGGCCGATGTGGAGCAGGCGCCATGCCAGATAACGAGGAAGCAGCCTGGCATTGTGCCAAGGTGGGTGAATGTTGAGAGGAAGCCCCAGGACAAACAAGGACAACTGGCTTGTTTAGAAACGCATATTCCTGGGACACAGGATTCTAATGCCCTAGACTCGAAGTAGGGGTCCAGACTTCATTTCCAATCAGCATGTCAGGTGATAATTATGCATGTGGTTCTCAGTTTTAAAACTGCTACAGGCCATAAAACCAGGAGCTGGTGAAGAAAAGCCTGGACTGGGAGCTAAAGAAGCTTGTGTGTGTGGAGACTCTCTGGGCCTCAGCTGTGAAATGGCTAACCACTTGGTTCTCAAACTGTTTTGTTATGAAACCCCCTCTTTCTTTTACTAATAAAATTGAATACAAATGCTTAATACATCCAACTGGTGAAAGAGCCACATCTCTGAAACAGAGTGGGGAACCCATGGTGCTACCTGATCCCCTCACCCTATCACCTTCCTCTGAGGCTACCTGAGGGTGCTGGCATCACAGGCCAAGTGGCTTCGTGAGTGCACCCCAGTGAAGACATGTGACTTTCACCAAAGGACACGTAAATGAGGGGAACTCTTTGTGCTCCTTGTTCTGAAGGTCAGGTAGATTTCATCTTGAGATGGAGGATAAAGAAAAGAAAGTCAGGGCATCTATTTAAAAGCACATCCATAACTTTTTCATAAAAGGGATTTCTTCCCAGTGCGGCTGTGAAGGTATTTGAAGCACATTCCTTCAAGGTGTGATCAGAATAGTGATACACTGCTTTGAGAGCAGTCATCTTAGTAAACAACCACAGCTTGAAGGTGGAGAAGGGGTTTATAATTGAGATTTTTTTGGATTTTTGACAAGGAGAGGCTACCCAGGCTACAATGAAGCAAGGAGAAACTAGAAGAACAGAGCCCACCGTAAAAACAAAGGAAGACGACGGCCTGGCAGTAAGGAACTTGCCTGCTAATGCACAAGATGCAGGTTTACTCCCTGATCAGGAAGATGCCCTGGAGAAAGAAATGGTAACCCACTCCAATACTCCTGCCTGGGAAATCCCATGGACAGAAGAGCCTGAAAGGCTACACTCCACGGGGTCACAAAACAGTCAGACGTGACTTAGAGACTGAACAAGTAAAATGGACAGCTAGTGGCAACCTGTGGTATAGCATGGGGAGGTCAGCTCAGCACTCTGTGATGACCTAGAGGGGTGGGAAGGGGAGCAGGGAGGGAGGTGCACAAGGGAGGAGATATATGTATACATATAACGGATTCATTATGTTGTACAGCAGAAGCTATCATAACATTGTAAAGCAATTATATGACAATAAAAACTAAGTAAAACACATTTTTAACTTAAAAAAAAGGAGTAATTCAGAAAGCCAGTGACGTGCTCCTTTCTGCCTTAAATACATCCCTGGCAAAAGGGGTTCTGGCTCAGATCTCCAGTCTTACACTTGCTCCCTATGTGATGGTGGCAAAGTCATTTCCACGGGCTTCATGTTCTTCAGGTAAAACAGGAATGAACGCGGAGAACGTTGATTCAATTTCTACCAGGAATTATTCCAGGCCCAGCTAAGGAAAGAGGCACATAGTCTTGCCCACAGGGAGCTGACTTCTGAGTGACAGAAGATAGACAAAACCTGAAATAAAGTTTATCTCAGGCCATTCGGTGAAAAGTGACACAGAGACCAACCCAGAGGGGAAAGAATAACAGGAGGGGTTCAGGAAGTGGGGGCTGCATAGCCGACAGGCTGGATGGGGTCGCAGTGAGCTGCTAACCTGGAGGAAGGTCTCAATGAGTGGAAGGAACAGGAGGAGTGGATCTTTGGGGCTGAGGGTCAGGAAGCCCTGATCCAGCCGGAGGATACAGTCTGGGAGAAGGCAACAGAGCATAGTGTGCTCTAGAAACAGCTTGGTGTTCCGCATGACTGGAGCAGTGAACCCACAGGAGAACTGAAAGGGATGCAGTCACGGAGGCAGTGGGGCTAGGATTTCATGATGACTCAAACCACTGGGAGGACTTTGGCTCTTTTTCTGAGCGAAATGGGGAGTTACTATAAGAGAGTGGCCAAATGGGGTTTATAGAGAAGAAGACCCCTCACAGCTCATTGTTTTGAGACTCTGTTCTAGATACACACTGGGTGACACAGAGGCCATTACAACCATCCAGACAGGTGGGTGGATATGGGCCTTTCCCACCCCACCAATTCACTGTGATGCAATGAATGAAAGTCTTGGTTTGAAAACACCGCATGTAGTTCCAGCTTATCATTATTGTTTCTTTATGACCAATATGCTAAAAACATGCTAGCAGGAAAAAATACAGCCAAGAAATACAATTTCACAGTATGAGCTCATAAACAATGATGGAGTTGTACTTTTCAGCTGGTTAAAGAATGGACACCTGATGGGTATCATATTTACAGCCAGCTTACTGGTCCAAGACAACAGATATCTGAGACCATGGACAGGTCACATCCCAACTTTTCTGGCTTCTTCATATGGCTCAAGAAACGAATGAAATTTTGCCATTTGAAGCAACATAGATGGACTTGGAGGGCATTATGCTATGTGAAATTGTCAGAAAGAGAAACACAAATACTGTATGATCATGCAGAATCTGAAAAATACAACCAACTAGTGAATACAAAAAGAGAAGCAGAAGCACAAATATAGAGAACAAACTAGTGGTTACCAGTGGGGAGAGGGAAGGGAGGGGGCAACACAGAGGTAGGGAAATAAGATGTACAAAGTACTATGTATAAAATAAGCAACAAGGATACACTGTATAAGAGAGGGAGGAGAGCAAATATTTTATAGTAACTATAAATGGAGCATAACTTTTAAAAACTGTGTATTGTACACTTGTAACTTAAACAATATTATATATCAACTATAACTTTAAATAAAACTTTAATAAAAAGTTTTTAATGAAAAGAAAAGAAAATTAATGAACATTCTACATTTGGAAAAATAACAATAATACCTACTTTTTCTCTATGGTGCAGAAATTCCACATTTCCACCTCATCTTGTTAAACACACAGACATACAGAGAAAAACTTGCTTTAATAACTATTGAACACCAATAACCAAAATATAAAAACATAAAGTACCATCAAATTGTTTGTTACCTTGAACTTTTAAGATATATTAATAGTTTAATATTAAACTATCAATAATCAAAGAAATTGAAATTAAACAGATACCATTTTCACCCATCAAACTAACAAAAATAAAAACATAATAACACTTAGGGTAAGAATGGTCTGATGAAACGAGAATTCCCATAGGAGCAGGAGTCTAAGTTGGCACATTTAGTGGCTCTAATGGTAAAGAGCCCGCCTGCCAGTGCAGGAGACATAAGAGATGCAGGTTTGGTCCGTGGATCAGGAAGATCACTGGAGTAGAATATGGCAACCCACTCCAGTATTTTTGCCTGGAGAATCCCATGGACAGAGGAGCCTGGTGGGCTACAGTCTATGGGGTCGCACAGAGTTGGAATTGAGGCTCCTGAGGCAACTTATCATTCATTCCTTTCAGACCTGATAAAATATCAATAGGTATCAAAGTTTTTAAATTGTTACTAACTCTAGAGAAAAGAATCTGTAAAGTAAAAAAAGTATGGGCACAAATATGTCCATCCCACTGTGCATTCATTCAGCAAACACTTATGGAATGTATATATCATGTTCCAGATACTGTCCTGGGGACTGAGTACAGGGGCAGTTGGGGTGGAAATTAAACTTTGAATTCTGCCTTTTGTGAGCTTACATTTTTCAGGGTGAAACAGTCAATCATCAAATACATAACACATCAATGTTAATAAGTGTTATGGAAATAGATGATAGTAAAAATAGAAATTGAAGAGAATGATTCAACTATGGCAGTCTCAGACAAGGGAAGAACAGTCACGTAAAATATATATTTATAAAGAATTTTTTAGGCTCCTAGTAACATTAAATAAAAAAAAGAAAGATACAAAATATCTATTTTTTTCTTAGAAGAAAACACACCCGTATGATAAAAGTAGTTAAGTAACTTTCAATGGTGAGATAGTTGTCATTCTCGAAGATATCTTTTTTTTTTTTTACAATTTTTGTAATTTTCTAAGCTTTTTATAATGAATTTATAATACATTTATAAAAACCAAGAACACAATTTTTTTTAAAAAAGATACAAGTTTAAAATTGCTTTAAAGTGGTTTACAATAGCATACTGAAGAGGAAAACATGCCAGCTAAAGAAACTGTTTTGCTCAAGTAGATCATATAGCTTTAAGATGCCCAAACTCTTAGCTGAACAAATTTGGGCACATGAAAGCTAAAGACTAAATAAAAAGATGATTTAAGCCATGCTATTTCAGGCCTCATGGATCCTACAGAGTTGGGATTCTCAAAGGGTCATTAACCTGATCAGAATTACCAGCATACTTGCTGCTTACAGATGACCTCACCGACTAAGTCCAGCCTCTGGGCGGGGCCCAGGGATCTGGATGCTTAATTAGCTTCCCCAAGATTCTGCTTATTTAACTTCTATACACAGTACATCATCCAAAATGCCAGGCTGGATAAAGCCCAAGCTGGAATCAAGATTGCCAGGAAAAATATCAATAACCTCAGATATGCAGATGACACCATCCTTATGGCAGAAAGCTAAGCAGAACTAAAGAGCCCCTTGATGAAAGTAAAAGAGGAGAGTGAAAAAGTTGGCTTAAAGCTCAATATTCAGAAAACTAAGATCATGGCATCTGGTCCCATCACTTCATGGCAAGTAGATGGGGAAACAATGGCAACAGTAACAGACTTTATTTTGGGGAGCTCCAAAATCACTGCAGATGGTGACTGCAGCCATGAACCTAAAAGACACTTGCTCCTTGGAAGAAAAACTATGAACAACCTAGACAGCATATTAAAAAGCAGAGACATTCCTTTGCCAACAAAGGTCCATCTAGTCAAAGCTATGGTTTTTCCAGTAGTCATGTATGGATGTGAGAGTGGGACTGTGAAGAAAGCTGAGTGCCAAAGAATTGATACTTTGGAACTATGGTGTTGGCGAAGACTCTTGAGAGTCCCTTGGACTGCAAGGAGATCAAGCCAGTCAGTCCTAAAGGAAACGAGCCCTGAATGGTCACTGGAAGGACTAATGCTGAAGTTCCAATACTTTGGCCATCTAAAGTGAAGAACTGATTCTCTGGAAAATACCCTGATGCTGGGCAAGACAGAAGGTGGGAGGAGAAGGGGACGACAGAGGATGAGATGGTTGGATGGCATCACCGACGTGACAGACATGAGTTTGAGTGGCTCCGGGAACTGGTGATGGACAGGGAAGCCTGGCATGCTGCAGTCCATTGGGTTGCAAAGAGTCAGACATATCTGAGCAACTGAATTAACTAACTAAAGGTTCTCCAGAACTTTGAAGGATGCTGCTCCCTACTCAGATGCCAGGGCAAGTCCTAACTGATGTCACAAGGAGGAAATCCCGGGACAAGAGAATGGTCAGCTCTGTTTCTATTTTTGATTTTATTTTTAATTACGAAGGCCCTATTTGTCCCATGTGGGCACCATCCTTTCTTTGACATGACATTAAAACAAGAAGACAATTTTGAGTAGAGCAGCTAGTACTACTTTTGACATTTTCTTTGACAACAAAAGAGACTAATATTGAATGCCAACCAACAGAGTGGAAAAGTCATTTCACTCTTAGATGTTAAATTAATATATAACAACTATTTTAAAATTAATATAAAAACATAGTTCCAGTGAAAGAAAAGAGATCAACCTTGAGTATAAGTTCTAACATAAAACTATTTCTCTGTACTTTGGACCATCTCTTCAGAGTGGGTAAGATAAGCCTTAAGTTGCAAATACATACCTTACCTTAGCCCCATCAGGAAAGCCATAATAATGAAACGAGGGCTGCTATTTTGAGATCATGTCAACGTAATTTTGCTATTTAATGTGTGAAATACTACACTTGTTAAAAACTTGAAATGGCCCAACAATCCCCTTTGAAATTAAAACAGTATACATACATTAACATAAAAACCACATATTCATTTCATTTAAAATTTTGGAAACATATGGTACAATTTCTGATTAAACATAGTGGAATAAATGCATGTATTTATCTCTGCTTCCTTCTAAATTCCCAGTAATTTTTTGAAAAGAAATAAAGATATTAAGCCATAAAAGAAAGAGATTAAGAAGAAAAGAAAATGAGACATTTAAACAATTTTTTGTAAGATTAAAAGCTGATGGGTAAAACATAAGTGACTTCATGAAGCAAAGAAAACTCCAACCTACATGCCTACAGAGGGGAATGCCAAGAAGAAACATGTGGCTCTGAACCACAGAGCCTCAGAGAGGTACAGGAATTATAAACATGAGGAACCCCAGAAAGAGAGAGGAGCGCTGTAGACTGGAGGGTCAGTTAACACAGGAGGACCCCTAGCTCCTCTCTAGCCAGCCCTTATGCACACCAGCAGGATACACAACTGATAGTCTCTGGAGAAACAAAACCAGAGGAACTTGAAGACATCAGGACACAGGAGAGTATGGTCAGGTACTATGGTGGAAACAGGGATGATTAAGTGAAGGTCCATGTATATACTGGGCTTCCCAGGTGGCACACCCCCTCCCAGTGCAGGAGACATAGAGACGCAGGTTTGATCCCTGGGTCAGGAAGATCCCCTGGAGGAGGGCATAGCAACCCACTCCAGTATTCTTGCCTGGAGAATCCCATGACAGAGAAGCCTGGTGGGCTACAGTCCATGGGGTCACAAAGAGTTGGACACAACTGAAGCAAGTTAGCACAACATACCACGTATATATACCAAACAGGAGAGCCCTAAACACTCCTTCTGCTGGACTCTCAGAATCACAGCCAAGCTTACATCCCCCAGTGAAGGACTGGAGTATCCTCAGGAGACAGAGAGAGAGAGGAAAAAAAAAAAAGAAAAGATCAGAATGTAAGCTCTGAAATAAAGTCAGAAACGTTCATCTGCTTTGTTCTTGTTGGCCATAACCTAGAAGAGAGGCTGACACATAGGAGGTGAAGAAATTGTTCCAGAGATATTTGTTGAGTGGAAAAAAATAAATGAATGCATAAATAAATGTATGAATCAGACATCAAAATGACACCAGATTTTCCAATGACAACATTGGAAGCTAAAAGACAATTGAGCAATGCCTTAGAGAGTCTGAGTGAAAGAGGTTTCCAACCTAGAATTCTAGTCCTAGATTTGTGCTCAGTCATGTCCAACTCTTGTGACTCCATTGACTGTAGCCCATCAGGCTCCTCTGTCCATGGAGTCTTCCAGGCAAGAACACTGGGGTGGGTCGCCATTTCCTCCTCTAGGAGACCTTCCCAACCCAGGGATCGAACCCATGCCTCCTACATCTCCTGCATTGGCAAGCAGATTCTTTACCACATCACCTAAGAGCCTAGTCTTAGGTTCAGTTCTGTTCAGTTGCTCAGTCGTGTCCAATTCTTTGCGACACAACAGACTGCAGCATGCCAGGCTCCCCTGTCCATCACCAACTCCCGGAGCTTGATCAAACTCATGTCCATCGAGTCAGTGATGCCATCCAACCCACCTCATCCTCTGTCGTCCCCTTCTCCTCTTGCCTTCAGTTTTTCCCAGCATCAGGGTATTTTCTAAGGAGTCAGTTCTTTGCATCAGGTGGCCAAAGTATTGGAGCTTCAGCTTCAGTATCAGTCCTTCCAATGAATATTCAGGACTGACTTCCTTTAGGTTTGACTGGTTGGATCTCCCTGCAGTCCAAGGGACTCTCAAGAGTCTTCTCCAACACCACAGTTCAAAACCATCAATTCTTCAATGCTCAGCTTTCTTTATGGTCCAGCTCTCACATCCATACATGACTACTGGAAAAACCATAGCTTTGACTAGATGGATCTTTGTGGGAAAGTAATGCCTCTGCTTTTTAATATGCTGTCTAGGTTTGCCATAGCTTTTCTTCCAAGGAGAAAGTGTCTTTCAGTTTCATGGCTGCAATCACCATCTGCAGTGATTTTGGAGCCCAAGAAGATAAAGTTTGTCACGGTTTCCATTGTTTCCCCATCTACTTGCCAGGAAGTGACAGGACCGGATGCTAAGATCTTCGTTTTTTTAATGTTGAGTTCAAAACAATGAACCACCTTTTTCACGCTCCTCTTTCACTTCCATCAAAAGGCTCTTTCATCAAGAGGCTCTTCAGTTCCTCTTCACTTTCTGCCATAAGGGTGGTGTCACCTGTGTATCTGAGGTTATTGATATTTCTCCCTGAAATCAATTCCAGCTTGTGCTTCATCCAGTCCAGCATTTCGCATGATGTACTAGGAAGGTAGAATCGAAGTATTTTCAGACTTGTGAGGCCTCCAAGAGTTTATCTTTCATGAGCCCTTTCTAGGGTGTGTCTACCAAAATAAGGGCATATCTAAAAAAAAAAAATTGAGATTCAGGAAATAGGGACCCCCCAGTCTAAGAGAGAAATTAGAAGAATTCACAGATGACCCTGAAATGAAATTCTAATATGTCAACAAGGCAGCAGGCTGAGAAGAATGAGTCCTGATTGGATCAGGAAAGTAAGCGGTTCCAAGAGGGTTATTTTCTAGAAAAAGAAATTAATGTGATAGATTATCTGATTGTTGGACTATACTGAGTATATTGAGTGAGACTTTATAGCTCCTTTGGAGACTATGGAGTAAAATTTATGAAAGCTATTCACAAAACTAAGCAAACAAAAACTAAGCAGAAAAAGATAAAACAAGACTACCACACAAAGACACATGGATATTCAAAGTGGTTTTTCCCACAACTGCTGAAACTTGGAAGCAACAAAGATCTCTTTCAGTAGGTGAATGAATTAATAAACTGTGGTACATTCAACAGTGGAATATTATTCAGTGCTATAAAGAAATGAACTCTCAAGCCATGAAAAGACACAGAGGAATTTTAAATACATATTGCTAAGTAAAAGAAGCCAATGTGAAAAGGCTCCATGCTGTATGATTGCAAATATATGACATTCTGGGAAAGGCAAAACTAATGAGATAATAAAAGGATCAGTGGTTGCCAGGGACTGGGGGGAGGGAGGGAGGCATGAACAAGCAGCAGGATTTTTAGGGCAGTGAAAATATTCTGTTAAGATAGTATAATGATGGATACATGTCATTATACATTTGACCAAACCCACAGAATGTACAACATCAAGCATGAACTCTAATGTAAACTATGGACTTAGAGTAACTATGTGTCAATGTAGGTTCATCGGTTATAACAAATGTACTGTCTGGTGGGGAACACTGACAATGAGGGAGGCTTTGTGTGCCTACGTGTGCTCTGTGTGTGTGTGTGTATGTGTGTCTGTGTGTGTGTGTTGGAGGGGACAGGGCAGGTAAGGAGTATGTGGAAAATCTGTACCTTCTTCTCAATTTTGATGTGAATCTAAAATTGCTCTTTAAGAATAAATATTAAAACATACAAAAAGGAAATGTAATCATAGTCCAGTATATAGCTAAGATTTATACAAACTCATGATAATGTAAACTGAGTATAGAATTAACTTAAAAACTGATTCAGCTCTACTAGGGAAGTTGGAGGAATGAGGTGTGAAGAGGTGTGTCTGTCCATCTGTCTGTCTTTTGGTAAGGCGGATGGAGAATAAGAGGACTAAATCTATTTCTGCCACAAATCAACATCAAAAAATTAAAAATTCAATTATTAAATGAAATTAAATAAACTTCATAAACTCATTAAATTTTAAAATCAAGAAGCAAATGTCAGAGCACATTATGCAGAAATACACAGGTAAATATAAGACAAATAGCTGTTGGGACTGGAAGTTATTGCCAAAGGGGTGGTGGGGAAAATGGGCAGAGAATTGCTAATTTTCATATGTCTTTTAGTGTTGACATATGACACTTACATGAATAGCACTTTAATAGGCGTCAGGCACTAACACTAGTCTAAACCACATATACGGTTCTCCTAGAAAATATTATTTAATAGTACCCCTTGGTTTTCTAACTATTTAACAACATACTTAGAAAACAATAAAAATAAGGCATGGAGGCTCTCAAACCATATAATTTACTACCCACAGGAGTTAGGTGTTTCTAAATTATAATATAAAATTCAATTCTTATTAGTGCACATGACATTAATAATCTGGAACACCACAGACAGACATGATGAGGAAGAACTGGCTCTAGAGGTTCTACTGTGACATAAAGTGAGATTCATTGATCAATTCCTCTCTGCTGGGCTCTGATAAAATGTGGTAGAATAAGCGCATTATCTACGTGTATCGTCTTACCTCCTTTAACTCTCCCACTACCCTGAGAGGCACGAACCGCACATACCTGTGACCCTGCCCAGTTCCCTTTCACCACCACCACTCCCCAATTCTATTCAATCGCCAAGACTAGAGGATCCAAATCCCTCATGGTTCCCCTTAAATTAATGGGAAGGGAGTGTAAGTCTGTACATAAGTCCATGTGAAGGTCTGACCCTGAATGGCCTCCTGCCTGGTTCTCAAATCCTTCCCTCTTTCAATCCATCATGTGCACAATAGACCCCAACCAGAGAGATGCTGGACCCCTGGTGAGAGGCAAGGTCCTCAAAGTGCAGGCATGTGCTCAACAAAGTAGCCCCCTCTGGTATTCCTGGGAAACTAAGAGATGGGGTAGGGAACTGGCACTGCTGTTCTCCTGGTAACGAGCAGAACCCTGTGGGGCTCCTGGGCATGAAAGCCTTTTCTGTGTCCCCATTTCTTAATTATGGTAAATGGGCTTCTTTCAACCTCCGTGACCTTCCCTGAGTTCCAAAGAGCAGGTTCAAATAAATAGCTGTTAATTAGGGAAGGGAGAGGACGCAGAGACAAAGGAGGAGCAGTCAAAAGAAACAATAGTGCAGCCTTGGGGCAGGATCCTGGTTCCCCCTCAAGGGATACACACTAGGTCTCTTTGAGCTGTTTTGCAGATACTGAAACCCCGACCATGTGGAAGAAGTTAACAGTTAATGAAGGTAAGCTGCTCAAAAGCACACAGACACCGGACTGCTTGTAAGCAGAAGGTTGATGACACAGACTCCCACTTACTTCACCACCGACCAGTCAGAAGAATGGCCATAAGCTGATCATACCCTCTTTGAACCATTACTCTAAAACTTCTCACTACCTGCTCCAAGTTGGGACACACAGTTTTGAGAGCATCAGCCTGCTATGGCCCCCTTTGCTTGACAAAGCGATAAAGCTGTTCTTTTCTACTTAACCCCCAACTCCAAGGTTTAACTTAGTATACCAGTATACAGAGGCCAGATTCAGCTTCACGCCCACTAGCTGAATAACTAGTGTGGTCAACCTGGCTGAGCCTCAATGCTGCCTGACACTAGCCCCAGAGTCTGCTCTCCAAATTACATCACCCTTCCTAAAACCCTTTGGTGGGTTCCCCTGACTTGTGAGATAATCCCTGAATTATTTGGCTAGGAGCTCCCCTCTTTTTCCCAGCATCTCCTCCACTCACACCCCAGGGTTCAGCCCCCTTGAAAGAGTTTCAGCTTCACAAAGACATCTTCTTTGTATATCCCCGAGCTTTCCCACATATCATGAACGCCTTCCTTTTTTGCTTGCTGGCAAAATATCTGTTTAGGCGTCAAGGTTCAATGCTGGCACCCTCACCTGTCCAGCTGCCCCTGGGCTGCCCTGGACATGTTTCCATGACAGCACTTACACAGGATGGGCATCACAGGTGCCTGCCGCTCCCTCTGAATTGGTCTGAGAGCAGTGACTGATGCTTGTTCAGAATTGTCACAGATCCAAGACCCCTGACTGACCAGAGTGGAGCCTTGGAAAATGTCTAGAATTAGAGGATTGATGTGCTTTGCCACAAACACTGAGCTGAACTTAGCAACTGCTCCCTAAGGAAAGCAGGCTGTTTTCACCCAAATCAAATTAGACACCACCTGCATATCCATCCACCTCTGTGATAAGAGCAGAGGTTTCCTGCAGTGTGAATATCCACTGGATGGATAAAGGAAGCCATTAAGAACCTTTGACTGGGTGCCGGAAGCAGTACTTCTGGGAGGAATATTTTCAAAACAAAAGAAACACCCCCTTGTTGTGACTGAGTCAGGAGACAGAATCGTTTGGATACAAATTCATCCTTAGGAGACTTGCTCTTAATGAAATTCGTGATGAGGGTGGTGGGTGGGTGTGTTCCCTGGCTCTTCCTCAATGTACAGGGCAATCTCACAAACAGGACCTACTGGGTGGGAATAAAAGAATCTGTGCCTATGACTGCGTGTGCGCACACACACACACATACACATTAAATAAACCTCAAGAGAAGCAAGCCGTCTGCCTTGGTTAGTTCCAACTTGGGTGAAGTACGTCGTGGGCTCTCAGTGCACTTTCTCAGGCCTGGTTTGTGGTTTTCCTTGTAAGCTGAGAAGGCTACTTTCTGGAGGTGGCCACCAGCAGACAGCCTCCGCCCCCAGGGTCAGCACAGACTCTATGCTCACCCACACAGACTGGGGCGCCTCTAATCTCCCATCCAAAGAGACGGTGAGGACTCTGTGCTGAGGAAGCCCGGGGGTGGGGTTCTTTTCCAGACTGGGGGCCCTGGATTACCATCCTGGAGTGCAGGGACACGGGCCCCTGGCTAGCTGATGAAGCCAGGCGCTTGGTCCATTCTGTATCCTTGCTCATTGCTCTTCCTTTGTGGTCTGGTGGGATTCAATGGTCCCCTCTGGGCTGGTCCCCAGCCTCCTAGGCTCTCATCCCCACACGTCACCAAGGCCCTCCATTCCCGCGGGTGTCAGTCATTCATAACCATTCCCTGCTGTTTCCTCCCATGGTCCCCCAAATGTCTGGAAAGATCACCCTACATTCAACATGGGACACAGTGTGACCTGCCCCTATTTCTCCATCTAGAGCACAGCCTCCGAAGTTCGTCAGCTGCCCCTCTTGGCTATGTGGCCTGGGACAAGGGACTAATGATCCCAGTATCTCCTTCTGTACAGCAATAGTCCTATAGAAGAGCATCCCTGTGGGAATTCAGTGAGGTCACATAGATAGAGCTGCAAAGCCCAGTACCTGGGAGCAGCCCAACAATTGCTGTCCTGTAATATTAATAAACAGAAATCCTCCTTGATTTTGTGGGGCTTAATATAACATCCCACGCATCACAGGTGAACACTCACATCCAAGTGATTATTCTCTATCTTAAATAAATATCATGTTAGGGACTTCCCTGGCAGTTCAGCAGTTAAGACTTCATCTTTCAATGCAGGGGGTTAGGGTTCCATCCATGGTTGGGGAGCTAAGAGCCACATGCCTCATGGCCAAGAAAACAAAACATAAAACAAACAATATTGTAGCAAAGCTAATAATGACTTTAAAAATGGTCCACATCCAAAAAAAAAAAAAAATCTAAAAAAAAAAAAATAAACAAATGGCATTTCAAACCTGACTCAAACTATTTAGAAAACAGGGGAAGGAGGGAAAATTTAGGAAATTGGAATGCTAATGAGGAACTTTTATGGGGCTTTTCTGGTTTTTGCTTTCAGTTTATTTTTTTAAGGTTTACATTTTATTTTACTTTTTATACCATTTTAAAGGTTAAACTCCATTTACAGTTATTACAAAATACTGGCTTTATTCCCCGTGTTGTATAATACATCCTTGTAGCCTACCTTATACCCAATAGTTTGTACCTCCCACTCCCTCACCACTAAGGGAAAACTTTGTCTGTTTCTCAGTGTTGTGGGTAACTATGTAAATGACCTAAAAAGACTTTGCAAATTTGGTCGACTTCACAACACAGCATTATTTATATATGCCACCTTCCACCCAGGTAAGCACATACACTACATTAAGCTTACACACGGAGCAAAATACCAGGGATGAAAACATGTATGTTGTGCTGAATACAAAAAGCTTAGGAGCACGATTTAATGATATTTACTACCTTTAAAGATTTACACAACCATCACCACAACCCAGTTTTAGAATGATTCCATTACTCCCTTGTATCTAACTTCTACCCCACTTCCCACCCCAGACAGTCACTAATCTGCTTGTGTCTCTGTCTCATATGATATTTTGTGTCTGGCTTCTTCCACTTAGCATGACTTGAGGTTCATCTGTGTTGGAGTATTTATTCATATTTCATTCCCTTTTATTGCTAAATGGTATTTCCTGTACAGATACACTGTGTTTTATCTTTTCACTGTTGCTAGACACGTGGATTATTTCCATTGTTTGGCTATTATGGAAAACATTGCCACAAACATCCACATCCAAGTCACTTGTATGGACATATGTTTTTGCTGATCTTGAGTCCATAACAAGGAGTTGACTTTCTGGGTTTTATGACAAGTTTATGTTTAACTTTCTAAGAAAGTGTCAAGCTCTTTGGCAAATTCATAGCACTTGGATTTCCACTGATGACTGGTTTGGTGCCATGCATGCTTAGTCTTTGTTGGTCGTATCTAACTCTCTGTGACCCTATAGATTGTAGCCCGCCAGGCTCCTCACCAGCAGCCCTCAAGCAGAACTTCCAGCCTGTGTCTGTCACCTCCAACACAATTGTGATGACTCTGATTCCACCATCACTGCAGCCCCAGTGAGCCAATAGGGGGTCCCCAGGTGAGCTGGGAAGCAGAGCTGTCACTGGGTGGTGAGGTTCATCCCCCCAGGGGAAATGATGAATTAGAAAAATGGTTAATTAGAACACTTAGAGCACCAAGCACATCTGCAGCTGTTCCTGCCCTTGATTTTGCCGTAAAGATTCTGATCTTCAGGGGCACAGAGGGGCTCAACCTTGGCACCCAGGAGCTAAAACTCAAAGTTAAATGGCTTTATCTTCCCACCTCCTAAAGATTCAAAAACACAAAAGCCAAAAACCTAATGCACTCTTAAAGGTCATCGACAGAGACTATGAATCCTCCTTAATGCCTGAGCATTTCAACATGTCACAGTCTTATTAAACCCTGAAAAGGAAAATTCACAAATTAATTCCACCACTAAAGAGAAGCCCGAGGGTGAAAACTCAAATCCTGACAATTAAGAGTAAGACTCCTTAGACAAGAAAGCTTATAAATATCATTGGCAGAGGGGGTTGGGGGAGAATACATTCCATGAGGCAGATCCTTGGAGTTACTGATCTTGCTAATATATTTTATTCTATCTCCACTTCTCCAGCTTCATAGCCACAATTCTCATCAATCTATGAGATTACCTGTGGGCTACACTAAATTACCTGTGGGCTACATCAATATCCCCACCATATACACAGAAAGGAGCTTTGTGGGTTTGCTCTGTTCTCAAACACCAGCCACCATCTTAGACTGACAATATTCTACCAAGGCCAAAAATTCATGAAGCTATTGCACAAGATATTCACACTGTGGTCCAGATTATTTAAAAAATATATATATATTCCTTTTTAAAATATTCTTTTCCATTAAGTTTATAATAGGATACTGAATATAGTTCCCTATGCTATACAGTAGGACCTTGTTGTTTATCCATCCTAAATATAATAGTTTGTATCTAACAACCCCAAGCTCCCAGTCCATCCCTTTCCCTCCTCCCACCCCTTGGCTATCATGTCTGTTCTCTAAGTCTATGAGTCTCTTTCTGTTTCATAGATAGGCTCCTTTGTGCTGTATTTTAGATCTCACATATGAGTGATATAATATTCTCTGTCTGACTTACTTCACTTAGTATGATAATCTCTACTTGCATCCATGTTGCTGCAAGTGGCATTATTTCATTCTTTTTTAATAACTGAGTAGTATTCTATTGTATTTATGTGAGTGGTTCAGATTCTGACTAACCACACACTAAAAGATTCAAGACTCCACACACCACTTCAGTTTAATTTGGGAGCATCATTTGGTCCCCAGAAGGCTACTCCAAACCAACTTCAATAACCCTAATACCCAGCCTCTCAAACAAGCCCCAAATCTACTTGCCTATTTGGCTTCTAGAAGCAACATATATTCCATCTATATATTTCATTAAGATCTATTTAGGCAATCACAAGAAAATCAGCTCAATCTGAATGGAGGTCACCCCAACAACATCCCAGGTAGGCCCTGGAGGTTACTCCAAAAATTACCCCTCTAACAATGCCACCAGTGGCATCTGGTGATTTCTTTACTGTGGAAACCTTACACACTAATTCTCATGTTTTGTAGAATGCACTTGTCTGAGAAAGACTGCCCTTCACCTCGCCCTATAAGCCATTTACAAGGCCCCTTGAGTCCAGGAGAAAGGGAATCCATTTATTTCATGGACAATAGCACCACCATCCCATATGATGGAACCCACCGGAGAACTGCTTCTTTCCATTCCATTGCCAAGATATGGTAAATAAAGGATGGACCACAAGGGTCCAGCCACATGGGCACAGGAGTCCCTCAACAAATGTATGTTCATCATCCATATTTTTTACAGACTCCTTGGTGGCAGTTAATGGGTCACTGTTTGGTCTAATCAATAGGTACAAAAAGGATTCATATTCAGGACTGTGACCTATGGGACCTTCAATATTGGGAATATATTCTTGCTCAGACCTCACATTTTATAATTGGTCTCCCATGACACATCTCACTCTAAAGGTCCCATTGAAGAGGCTCACTTTAATGCCATAGCTGACCCACTTGCTCACATTTATTAACTCATACAGCATCTCCATTCCTTTGGCTCTACAGGCCTGGTCATTGTGGTTCTTGGACTCTTAAACACGGGGCCAGGCACCCTGGCATCCCAATGCCACTGGCTGTAACCAAAACCCTGGCCTCCCAATGTGATTTCTGTGCCTCTTATGTCCTGGCACCATGGCAAATGGAGATCACACCAAGGAGCAAACACCCCTGTACTCATTAGCAAACTGATTGTATTGAGCAGTTGCCCCAGTTTGCAGGCACAGATCACTATGGCTGCACAACGATGAATACTTATGAGGGCCTACTCTGGGTTTACCCTTACCGGTATTCTACTGCTGACATCACTGTTGTTAGTTCAGTTCAGTTCAGCCACTCAGTTGTGTCTGACTCTTTGTGACCCCATGGACCACAGCATGCCAGGCTTCCCTGTCCATCACCAAATTCTGGAGTTCACCCAAATTCATGTCCACTGAGTCATTGATGCCATCCAACCATCTCATCCTCTGTTGTCCCCTTCTCTTCCTGCCCTCAATCTTTCCCAGTATCAGAGTCTTTTCCAATGAGTCAGCTCTGCATCAGGTGACCACAGTATTGGAGTTTCAGCTTCAACATCAGTCCTTCCAATGAACGCTCAGGACTGATCTCCTTTAGGATGGACTAGTTGGATCTCCTTGCAGTCCAAGGGACTCTCAAGAGTCTTCTCCGACACCACAGTTCAAAAGCTTCAATTCTTCGGTGTTCAGCCTTCTTTATGGTCCAACTCTCACATCCATACATGACTACTGGAAAAAAACCATAGCCTTGACTAGACAGACCTTTGTTGGCAAAGTAACGTCTCTGCTTTTTAATATGCTGTCTGCTAAGCTGCTAAGTCACTTCAGTCGTGTCCGACTCTGTGCGACCCCATAGATGGCAGCCCACCAGGCTCCCCCGTCCCTGGGATTCTCTAGGCAAGAACACTGAAGTGGGTTGCCATTTCCTTCTCCAATGCATGAAAGTGAAAAGTGAAAGTGAAGTCGCTCAGTCGTATCTGACTTGTAGCGACCCCATGGACTGCAGCATACCAGGCTCCTCCGTCCATGGGATTTTCGAGGCAAGAGTACTGGAGTGGGGTGCCATTGCCTTCTCTATGCTGTCTAGGTTGGTCATAACTTTCCTTCCAAGGAGCAACCGTCTTTTAATTTCATGGCTGTAGTCACTATCTGCAGTGATTTTGGAGCCCCCAAAAATAAACTCAGCCATTGTTTCCACTGTTTCCCCATCTGTTTGCCATGAAGTGATGAGGCTGGATGCCATGATCTTAGTTTTCTGAATACTGAGCTTTAAGCCAACTTTTTCACTCTCCTCTTTTACTTTCATCAAGAGGCTCTTTAGTTCTCCTTTGCTTTCTGCCATAAGGGTGGTGTCACCTGCATATCTGAGGTTATTGATATTTCTCTCAGCAATCTTGATTTCACCTTGTGCTTCATCCAGCCCAGCATTTCTCATGATGTACTCTGCATATAAGTTAAATAAGCAGCATGACAATATACAGCCTTGAAGTACTCCTTTCCCGATTTGGAACCAGTCTGTTGTTTCGTGTCCAGTTCTAACTGTTGCTCCTTGACCTGCATACAGATTTCTCAGGAGGGAGGTAGGTGGTCTGGTATTCCCACATCTTTAAGAATTTTCCACAGCTTATTGTGATCCACACACTCAAAGGCTTTGGCATAGTCAATGAAGCAGAGATAGATGCTTTTCTGGAACTCTCTTGCTTTTTTGATGATCCAGAGGATGTTGGCAATTTGATGTCTGGTTCCTCTGCCTTTTCTAAATCCAGCTTGAACATGTAGGAGTTCATGTATTGCTGAAGCCTGGCTTGGAGAATTTTGAGCATTACTTTACTAGCATGTGAGATGAGTGCAATTGTGTGGTAGTTTGAGCACTCTTTGGCATAGCCTTTCTTTGGGATTGGAATGAAAACTGACCTTTTCCAGTCCTATGGCCACTGCTGAGTTTTCCAAATTTGCTGGCATATTGAGTGCAACACTTTAACAGCATCATCTTTTAAGATTTGCAATAGCTCAACTGGAATTCCATCACCTCCACTAGCTTTGTTCATAGTGATGCTTTCTAAGGCCCACTTGACTTCACATTCCAGGATGTCTGGCTCTAGGTGAATGATCACACCATTGTGGTTATCTGGGTCATGAAAATCTTTTTTGTACAGTTCATCTGTGTATTCTTGCCACCTCTTCTTCATATCTTCTGCTTCTGTTAGGTCCATACCATTTCTGTCCTTTATTGAGCCCATGTTTGCATGAAATATTCCCTTGGTATCTCTAATTTTCTTGAAGAGATCTCTAGTCTTTCCCATTGTGTTGTTTTCCTCTATTTCTTTGCACTGATCACTGAGGAAGATTTTCTTATCTCTCCTTGCTATTGTTTGGAACTCTTCATTCAAATGGGTGTATCTATTGGTAATACGTATCTATTGATATTGAATAATGGGTAAACTATTGTAGGTCTCAGCAAAACTTTGTTCGTCCCCTTTGGATCCACAAATGTTATCCACTCTGATTGGGGTACACACTACTCAAACAGTGTAGACATGAGTCTTAAAACACGCATTATTGGGAATTTCATTCTTCCTATTGTTCACTGGCAGCAGTCCTAATAAAGGGTTCTAATAAAGTGACATCATGACCTACCAAAGACACCCTCATAATATTACAAAATGCATAGTGGTCTCCCAAATAAATCTCTCTTTTGCCTTCTGCTATAGTTACCCTGAACTTCTGACTTTTGGTAGACATCCTACCAAAATATAACTAGAGCCCTCTTCTCCTCTTTCTGTCCAAAAAAGGGAACACTACTCACCTACAGATCTATTAAACCCAAAGAGAATTCCCTTTCCCACTTAGTGACACCTCCCCATCTGCAATCCCTTCTCAAAGCTGGAGCCCAGATGAAGGCAGATGAAACAAAGGGACCTACTCAAAGTGAGGGCCTTCCTCTCAAAACAGGCTAATCTATATTCCTTACGAAAGCTGTCTGCTAAAGCCTACTGTCCTCCCCTGCCCCATTATGACCATTGTAAAGGCTAGCTATCTAGAGATCTCTCTTTGTAGGAAACATATGTTCTTCTACCTTTTTGTGGGTCTCATCACAATCTTTGGTATAACAGACACACATTTAGGCATCTTCAATTATAAAACACAGACTCAACATTTTTACAACTGTATGCATCTTTCTAGGAAGAAAGGAAGATCTTAAATTAGCTCCCAGCACTAATATTCTTCAGTAGAATGTCAGCTTTGGCTCCATGGATTATGGCTATTTTTTTTTAATTTATTGGATTTATAATGTTGTGTCAGTGTCAGGTCCCCTTGTTTCATCTGCCTTCATCTGGGCTCCAGCTTTGAGAAGGGATTGCAGATGGGGAGGTGTCACTAAGTGGGAAAGGGAATTCTCTTTGGGTTTAATAGATCTGTAGGTGAGTAGTGTTCCCTTTTTTGGATAGAAAGAGGAGAAGAGGGCCCTAGTTATATTTTGGTAGGATGTCTTAAGACCTAAAAGTCAGAAGTTCAGGGTAACAGCAAAGTGAATCAGTTATACATATACATATATCCACTCACTTTTTTAGATTCTTTTCCCATATAGGTCATTACAGAGTATAGTGTAGAGTTCCTTGTGCTCTACAGTAGTTATCTTTTTTATATACAGTAGTGTGTACACGTCAGTCTCAATCTCTCAATTTATTTCTCTCTTTATCCCCTGGTAATCATAACTTTTTTTCTCCATCTGTGACTCTACTTCTGTTCTGTAACTAGGTTTATGTGTGCCCTCTTTTCTTTTTTAGATTTCACATATAAGTTATTCCGCATGATGATTGTCTTTCTGTGTCTAACTTACTTCACTTGGTATGACAACCTCTAGGTCCATCCATATTGTTGCAAATGGCATTATTTTGACTATGGCAATTTGAACAGGACTCAGGAGAAGGCAATGGCACCCCACTCCAGTACTCTTGCCTGGAAAATCCCATGGACGGAGGAGCCTGGTGGGCTGCAGTCCATAGGGTCACGAAGAGTCGGACATGACTGAGCGACTTCACTTTCACTTTTCATGCACTGGAGAAGGAAATGGCAACCCATTCCAGTGTTCTTGCCTGGAGGATCCCAGGGATGGTGGACCTGGTGGGCTGCCATCTGTGGGGTCGCACAGAGTCAGACACGACTGAAGTAACTTAGCAGCAGCAGAATAGCAAAGCTCATGGCTTTCACAATGAGAAAAAAAAAAATTACAATTCCTGGAGCCAAAAGATACTGATTTTTAGTCACTCTTGTAATAATCCCTCAAATGTAAATTGGCTCATGGTCTTAGGGTTATCCGTGGACTCATAAGGAGCTTACAAAACTCCTATGTACTCATTGTTCACTTTCTCTCTCTCAGTTCCTAAGCTTTTCCTGGAGAGCCATTCTCCCCTTCCCCAACCTCAAGGCATCCCAGTTTGTGTAATAAACCTTTCTTGGGTCATACCAAGGACAACTGTCTAAGCTTCAGGAAGCAGCTGCCCTGCCTCATGGTGGAATTACTAGATGAACCATCACAAAAGGTGTGAGGTGTTGATCTCACTGACGTTGTGATCTGATTTTCCCTAATGACTAATGAAGTTAAATTTTTTTCATATGCTTTATTGGCCATTTATATCATCAGTATATCTTCTTTGGTGAAATGTCTATTCAAATCTTCTGTCCATTTTTAAATTGTCTTCTTGTACGAAGACAAATTTTATTCTAAAAAACTTATTTATTTGGCTGTGTTGGGTCTTGGTTGTGGCATGCAGGATCTTTTGTTGCGGTGCACCTACTACCTAGTTGTGGCAAGGGTTCCAGAGTACATGGGCGCAGCAGCTGTGGCACACACTCTTCATTGCCCCAAGGCATGTGGGATCTTAGCTCCCCAACCAGGAACTGAACCCTTGTCCCCAGCATTGCAAGGTGGATTTTTAACCACTGGACCACCCGGGAAGTCCCAAGAGTTCTTGAAATATTCCGCATACAGATCTTTTATTGGGTATATGATTTATAAATATTTACTCCCAATCTGTGGCTTATCTTTTTCATATTCTTAGCAGTGGACGCACAAAAGCTTTTAATTTTGATAGAATATAATTTACCCATTTTTCCCCCTATTGATTACACTTCTGATGTTGTATCTGAGAATTCTATCTGATCCAAGACCCCCAAATTTTCTGCGTTTTCTTCTGGAAACCTTATGGTTTTAACACTCACATCTATAATCCATGTTGAGTTAATTTTGTGTGTATGTTGCACTGTGAATAAGAGTCTAAACACATTTTTTTGCATATAGAAACCCAAAGGCATGTAGTGACTACCTTCACTCTACCATCTAGAAGTCCTGCCTCGAAACTTGTTAATTAATTTCAATAAGTTTCATTTTAAAGAATTTGGTACACTGAGTAAAATTCATAGAGCTGTAAATTACATTTATAAAAACACTAACAGTCCCACATTTGAAACTATCCCCAAACACCACCCCTGCACTGATTTTTACTGGTTTTATAGTGAAGATGATATAAAACAATCTTTTAAATATGATACGTCTTATCTCACTTTTGAGGAAAATAAAGGAAATCCAATACTGTTCAAAATTTTGTAAAATCTAGATATTTTCAGATTGTTAGAGCTTTCACTAAGAAACCAGGCTACAGTTTATATACATGAGTAGTTAGTACACTATATAATTGATTTTTATGTGGAGACCTCCTAGCTTAGAATATGCATCTTGATTAAAAGGATCTTCCAGCAGAAGCCCACCATAAATATGAGTAACACTAAATCTTTGCTTTGGCCATACACTTTTAAAATCATTATATATGTAAAGTTAAATTTCTATAAAAAGTTTCCAATGCTCTGTGAATTTACAAAGAGTTCTCAAAAGAACCTACAGAAGCAAGGGTTTTGTGATGAACTGCAGAGATAAATGATCACTAATCTCTAAATTCTTTACTAGAAAAGATTCTCCTAAGGACAAATATCATAAGACTTCCTGTCTACTTATTCAAATTATTTTCTTAATGTATGTTCTCCCTTTAAGAAATGAATACAGATATGAGTTTTCATCCTTCCAGTTTTAATCCATCCTCCTCCAATTACAAGATTTTATTTGATATACTCACACACAAGCACACAGTTACAAATCGGGTTTTGTTATCATTACTGTTTTACCATGTGAAACTCCCTATGTGTCTCTCTTGCAATGCAACAAAGGAAAGTATACCTTCAAAAACCTAGTACTACTATTGACACAAGACAAAAGGACTCAAAACCTAACACACTGGGGGTCTAGATAACTGTGGTGACAGAATCAGACAAGGCACAGACCTTACTGAATAATATTCCCCAGGCAAGGAAAACATGAGTACTTTGGTATCTACAAAATAAACAGGGAGTGTTGGATAAATCCCAAATCAAAACCACAAAAATCTGCCCACAAACTTCATGTACAAACAGTAAAGCTACGTTCACAAATATAAACATGTAAAATACAGGTGTTCTTCTGAAATATCAAAGCAGCAAATATGTTATAAAATCTATACTATAGGTACTTGCCTGGTGGTACAGTGGTTAAGACTCTGAACTTCCAATGCAGGGGTCATGGGTTCAATCCCTGGTCAGGTAACTAAGATCTCTCATGCCACATGGTGCAGCAAAAAAAAAAATTATATATATATATATATGCATAGCAGCTCAGTTGTGTCTGAATCTTTGTGACCCCATAGACTGTAGCCCACCAGGCTCCTCTGTCCATGGAATTCTCCAGGCAAGAATACTGGACTGGGTTGCCATGTCCTCCTCCAGGGGATCTTCCCAACCCAGGGATCGACCCAGATCTCCTGCAGTACACGTACATTCTTTACTGTCTGAGTCACCAGGGAAGCACACACACACACACACACACACACACACACATATGGCATTAATAGATACAAAGTTTTTGATTGACACATTATATTATATCCCATAGAGTAAAGAAATAATGAAGTATAATCTCAAAAAGAATATATGGAATGTTGACTATATCCTCCAGACAGCATGTAAGGATGCCACTCACATCCAACTAAGATTCCAGAACCAGTGAGAGATTTGAATCATTTTCAAAATTAATGGTCTTTACAACCTACAACTTTAGTTTTTTGGAATACTGCAGTTTAAAAATTGTATGTTAGAGAATTCTAGTGTTTTTATACCTAGCAACAATAACTAACCAGACAATGGAAAATATTTTTTCAATAATTTCAAAAGGACAGGTTATGCCCCTATAAAATTATCTTTAGAAATAATTATGCCTGTGGATATGATTGTTCCCAAGAAGTTACTGACTGATTATTTACAGCATGTAGTCTTAGTCCTTTGTGGAACAAAAGAAAGGTTTTTAAATCTGAAAGTATAGACTAGATTTAACAGCCATGGATAAGCTAACTTCTGAAGTGAGTACAGATAAATATACTAAAGCCATAATCATCTTCTTAATAGCAAAAGAAGCCATGAAATAAGACATCAGGACACAAAAACACTTCCCTCAAGTTTACTCAAACCATCAATAGCTCTTTTAAGAGCCTCTTTTTCAGTCCCCAAATGAGAGGTTCAGAACCTTTGCACCCTGAAACCACAGAGCAGCTTCTGCTAGTGGCTCTAAAAAAAAAAGGCTTCTACTGGCAGATGAGGATTTATTTTTATTTCCTTTTCTTCTCTTCACATCCCTTCTGCTGTGTCCCAGTCTCACCTCTCAATATTTCCTCTGTTAGCAACTAATCTTTCAAAATGTTTGTGCTTCTCTATATCCCTTGGAAAAAACCTTCCTCAGACATTCAGGCTTTTTTTCTGTTATTTTATCCTAATGCCTGTTGGTTCAAGGAAAATGTCTAATAAGAGCACAGTGAATTAATATACAAGGCCAGACAGCATTAAGGCAACCTTGATTTACATTGCAATGGAAGCATCTACTTTGACACACGGGTGCCAACAGTATTGTCTGCCAAGTGTCTAATGTCGCTTCTGATGTCATAAAAAGAAATACCCTGGCTCTGTGTGAAGAGAGGCCCTGTCGAGGAGGCAGTGGAGTGATAGGAAGCAGAAAATTAAATTCCACCTCCAGCCACCTCCAAAGTGAGAGTTGAGCCAATCAGACACTATTTCTTCCTGAACTCTGGATCCCCTGTCCACATACCCTACAAAGCAAAGGAAAGAGCAAAACATTCCTTCATGTCTTGCAGGCTCATCCTGGCTTTGCTGTCCACATGTTGATGTGTCCACAGAAGCCTGGCAGGGTCTACAGCCCGTGTTCTGAAGCCCTGGGTCACCTTCCCTGGACAACTGTGCCCTACAGCTTACACCAGACAAGAGAGGCCAAAGATGTGACAGAGGCACCAGAGAATGAAGGGACTGAAAAAATGTCAATCTGCGAAGCACCATAAATCCATGTTCAAACAGGGAACACCAGAAGTGCAGAGATGGAGGAGAACCCACTGTATACCTTTAAAAGAAGAGCTACAATTAGCACGTAGGATCGGGAAGTAGGGAAAGAGGCAAAAGTAGGGAAAGAGGCAAGATTTAAAGTCTCATTTCAAATGAATCCAGCAACAGACTCAAGGCAACTTTAAAACATGCTGAGAGGATGAGACAAACTGAGAGAATGACACTGACATATATATGCTGTGGTGGTTTAGCCACTCAGTCGGGTCCAACTCTTTGTGACCCCATGGATTGTAGCCCGCCAGGCTTCTCTACCCATGAGATTCCCCAGGAAAGAATACTGGAGTGGGCTGACATTTCCTTCTCCAGGGGATCTTCCTAATCCAGGAATCGAACCCAGGTCTCCTGCATTGCAGGCAGATTCTTTACCGACTGAGCCACCAGGGAAGCCCATGTGTAAAACAGATAGCTAGCGTGAACCTGCTCTATAGCACAGGGAGCTGAGCTCAGGCCTCTGTGACGACCTAGAGGAGTGGAAGGCAGGTTTAAGAGGAAGGCTATGTGTGTATATATACATATAGCTGATTCACATTGTTAAATAGCAAAAAGCTATTACACTCCAATAAAAAATGGAAATAAAATACTGAATTTTCCAAATCAGGACCCAGAGTATCACTACTTATAAAAGGAAAGAAACCAAAGTGAATTCTATTATTTTTTAAAGTAAAATTTAATAGCCTTAGAGGAAAGGGGTAGGAGAGTGAAAAATCAGCTGTTCCAGAGTCATACTTAGCTAAAACAGTCATGTTTAGCTAAAGCTCTAATTCGCACTCACCTGGAGTTCTCCGAAGCTCACAGTTATGATCCCAGTGTGAACACAGACAACAGAAAAATGTCCAATGAAACATTATTACAACTTTCAGTGTAAGACAGTAGAGAGTAAACAGTACCCGGCTCTCCCTCTTCCAGACTATTTACATTCTCGTCGAAGTACACAAGCCTACACACAATGACAATCACAGATTCTGATGGCAACAGATAGCTGCTTCAGAAATGTATCAGGTTTGGGGAGGAAATGTTATTAGCAATACGGCATCACGTGGAGAAATTATCAGCAGCTGATGTAAATCTTCACCCCTGAAACAGAGCAGGTCCAGGGAAAAAAATTAAAAAGTGGCTTTGATCTTCCTCCCACCATCTCTCTTTATTCACCTATGGCATGGAGAATCTGCCCCAACCAGAAAGTCAGGTGGCTGCTCCCACACAGGAAGGAGCAGCCACCTGAGGCTGCTCCCTGAGGCAGCAGAAGCTGGCCTGGATACTGGTGTACCGGTGCTAATGCGCTATTGTCTTTCTACAGGCTCTGAGATTATGCCGCCATCATATACTATCTATATCATTCCATACCAGAGCATATCATTCCATACCACACCGTATCATGCTATACCTTATCATTACCACAACATATCATATCATTACTGCGCTTCCCAGGGAGCTCAGGGGTAAAGAACTTGCCTGCCAGTGCAAGAGCCCTAGGAGACATGGTTCAATCTCTGGGTCGAGAGCCCCTGTTGGAGGAAACAGCAACCCACTCCAGTATTTTTGCCTGTGAAATCCTATGCACAGAGGAGCCTGAGCAGGCTACAGTCTAAAGGGTCGCAAAGAGTCGGACAGGACTGAGGGACTGAGCACATGCATATGCATCATCTCATTACTATATCATAACGTATCATACTTATCACATCATTCTATCCCATACCATGTCATACTATACCTTATCATTACTATATCATAACCTTTCCATACCATATTGTATCATATCATATCACATCATATTATAAAGCAGCACTGAAGGAATGGAAGGGGATAGAAAAGGAATCAGCCATCTGACATACCCTGGGGTGTAAAGGGGGGTTCAGATATGAGGAGACTCCCAGGAGCCTGGCCTTCTCTGGATTTCAAGGGACCTATGTCACACATCACACACCATTCCACACACCACACAAGTCCAGGTTGATTAGGATCACGCATTTTCTGACAGTGTTTTGAGGTCAAGACAGGGGAGCAAGAGACAGCTTTAGGTCCAGTATTTTAAAAAAACAAATTAGTAAAATTCATGTTACCTGTATTTTGCCAGATTTGTTTTTCAAGTTTTTTTTTTAAAAATCAGACATTTGTTTAAGGGCTAAATGGCTCAGCTGCTCGTCTAGTGGACGCTCTAAGGAGGATCTTTCAGCCATTGGTGGGACCCACTAGGAGTTCTAAGGAATCCTTTCAGCTGAGCACAAGGCCAGAGAAAGGACTCCTCATTTGGAGATATAGAAATTAAAATCAAGCTCCCCAGGAGGGATAAACTAGGACTATAGCATTAAGAGATACAAATCCTTTATATAAAATAGATAAACAACAAGGATACTGTGTATAACACGGTACACTATATTCAATATCTTGTAACAACTTAGAAAACAACCTGAAGATTCTGAATCACTTTGCTATACACCTGAAACTAACATAATATTATAAATCGACTATAGTTCAGTTTTTAAAAAAAAGAAAAACAGGAATTAGAATAATATCTAACTCATCAGTTCTACTGCATGCAATAAATAAATTAACATGTAAAAAAGCCTCCCAAGTTATAAACCATACTGAAAGATTCTCTAATTTAGGGGTTGCAAAGAACATTACTCTTAAGATGGAGAGAAAAAAATCATACTTTGGGAAAACATTCACTATAATAAACACGAGAAATCTTTATAAAGTATTTGCTCCATGTTCTCAATAAATTACAAGAAAAAAAGAAGAAATGGAAGGTGGGGTTTAAAAGATGACGTAGATGCTTTCTAAAATATAAACTGAAGTAATAAGGAACAGGCTTAAAGAAGGAAAAAAAAACTATAAAGACTAAAAATGTAACAGATACTCTGTTTTAGAAAGAGCAAGACAGAACTGACACGAAGAGAAAAATAATTAAGGAATGTAGAGGACAAATTTGAGAAGCCATCCCAGAGAGCTGAGGGAAAGGACAAAGAGAAAAGCAAATTCAGAAAGAGAAATGAAGTTGTTTACGTGGAACATGGGTTGTGGGTAAGAGGTATGGTGAAGGAAGACAGAACGTGAAGACTCTCTTCACAAAATATAAGCAGAATACGTTTGTTGTTGCTGTTGCTCAGTCATGTCCGACTCTTTGCTGCCCCATGGACTGCAGCCCACCACGCTCCACTGCCCATGGAATTTTCCAGGCAAGAATACTGGAGCAGGTTACCATTTTCTTCTCCATGGGATATTCCTGACCCAGGGATTGAACCCACGTGTCTTGTGTCTCCTGCATTGGCAGGCGGATTCTTTACCACTAGCAATACCTGGAAAGCCCAAGCAGAATATGCAGAACACATCAAATAATCAAAGGTATAATATAAACTTTTTAATTTAAAAATAACCTGGCCAGTGAATTAAAAATAATTATAGACAGAATTAATCAAAAGAGACCACTGTAGAGGCATAGCACTGTGAATTTTTAAATTTTTTCAGTTTAAGAAAAAATCCTGTCAAGATTCAGTAAAACATGTAATCAAACAGGTTACTTTTGAAGAAATAAAAGAAAGATTACCTTGCTTTCTCTCTCAGAGCCCTAACAGCCAGAAAATAGAAGAACGTCTTACAAAAGTTTTAAGATGAAAATTTTTTAAAAGTGGAGTTGTGATGCAATAATTTAGTACTCGTGGATGAAAAATAAGAGGTATATTCTTAAATATCTGAAATTTCAGAAACACTATTATCCACATTCCAAAGTTAAAAATATTAGAAGAAAAAAAAAGACATGTCAACTGGGCAAGAAAGGAAGGGAAACAAAGAACTAATCAAATGATTAGGGACTCATTTACAGTGACAAATGTCAACACTGAAAAAAGAATCTAAACAGAATTTTTAAGCAGTCATTTAATTCAAATTTTAAAAAGAGTAATTTTCAAAGGAGAAAGTATATAATAGAATAGTAGTAACTTAATAAAAAGCCTATCCCTTCTACCACATGCTAAAAGAAGTTCTAGGGACTTCCTTGGTGGTCCAGAGGTTAAGACTTCACCTTCCAGTGCAGAAGGTGCGGGTTCAATCCCTGGTCAGGTAGCTAAGATCTCACATGCCTTGTAATAAAATGAAACAAAACAAAACATAAAACAGAAGCAATCAGTAATAAATTCAATAAAGACTTTAAAAATGGTCCACAACAAAAGAAAAAGATCTTTCAAAAAAAAAGGTTCTAGAAGGAGGAAAAGATTTAAATATTTTAAAATGAGAGATGTTCACTTATCTTAGGGTAACTAAACATATTAATAAATTATCAATAAATTTATCAATTCAAAAGAATTCACAATAAAAAGTAGACATAAGTGATATGAATACACAAAGGTTGAAAACTTCTACAGATTAAATAGCCACAGACATAATTAAATGTTAAGGAAATAAAGTCAATCTAAATGCATGATAAATGCAAGTTTGATACATTTGACATTTATAAACCTCTTGTAAATCAACAAGTCACTTGATAATATCTATAATATCTTGACAGTAAAATAGACAAGGATATAAAAAGCCAATTTAAAAAGGGAAGATGGAGAGGTTACAGAGAAAAGAGAACCCTCCTACACTGTTGGTGGGAATGTAAGTTGGTGCAGCCACTATGAAAAATATTTAATAGTATAAAGGTTCTTCATAAAACTAAAAACAGAGTTACCTTATGATCCAGCAATCCCACTCTTGGGCATATACCCAGACAAAACTTTAAATCAAAAAGATACATGCATCCCTATGTAAGTCAAAACATGGAAACAACCTAATTGTTTATCAACACATAAATGGATAAAGAAGATGCAGTACATATATACAATGAAATACTACTTAACCATAAAAAAGAACAAAATAATGTCATTTGCAGCAACACGTATACAACTAGACATTATCATACCAAGTGAAGTAAGAAAGAGAAAGACCAATACCATATGATATCACTTATACGTGAAATCTAAAACATGCCACAAATGAATCTATCTATAAACAGAAACAGACTCACAGACCTAGAGATCAGAATTGTGGCTGTCAAGTGGGAGGGAAGGAAGGAGAAGGATGGACTGGGAATCTGGGGTTGGCAATGCAAACTACTACATTTAGAATGGATAAACAACAAGGTCCTACTGTAGAGCACAAGGAACTATATCCAGTTTTCTGGGATAAAACATAATGGAAAAGAATATTTTAAAAAGAAAGTATATATGTGTAAAACTGAGTCACTTGGCTATACAGCAGAGATTGGCACAACGCTGTAACTCAGTTATACTTCAATAAAAATTTAATAATAAAAAATAAGAGGAAGTAAATGGTCAACAAGTACCTTAAAAATTAAACACAAGGGTAAACAAATAAGTATATATTAAGACATCAGTGAAATACTGTCTCTTGAGTATGAATTTAGAAAAAGTGAAAAGAAATGCTAATACACAGAATTGGCAAGAACTTGAGACAATGTTCATTCTCGTATACTGCTTACATGAGGATAAACTGGAACAACTATTGTTATTGGACAGATAGCAATACAACATTTTCACATGTTCTTTGGTCAAGTCTCTTCACTTTTGAACTGTGGTGTTGGAGAAGACTCCTGCGAGTCCCTTGGACTACAAGATCCAACCAGTCCATCCTAAAGGAAACCAGTCCTGGGTGTTCATTGGAAGGACTGATGCTGAGGCTAAAACTCCAATACTTTGGCCACCTCATGCGAAGAGTTGACTCATTGGAAAAGACCCTGATGCTGGGAGGGCCTGGGGGCAGGAGGAGAAGGAGACGACAGAGGATGAGATGGCTGGATGGCATCACTGACTCAATGGACATGAGTTTGGGTAAACTCCGGGAGTTGGTGATGAACAGGGAGGCCTGGCATGCTGTGATTCATGGGGTCGCAAAGAGTCAGACACCACTGAGTGACTGAACTGAACTTCACTTCACTTTTAGGAATTCATCTGAATAATCAATGTAGCATGTAAGACTATAAATTTAGAGGCTATAAACTGATGTGTACTCTAATTTCATATTAAAATATACATCAAAGTCAAAAATAATAAATAACTGAAATATACAAAAGGGAAGAATAAATAAATTATAGTACATGCATATTTTCAAACACCATGCTCTAAAAATTACATTGCCAATAAATACTAATGACAGGAAGAAAAGTTTAGATGTTGTTTAAAAAGTTACTAATCCATACCAAAATATGCACAACAAAATTACTAGTTATGTGCATACAAAGTTATTGAAAATATGAACCTAGCATCTTTATTACACTGAAATGACAAGCAGTTTTTCTTTCTGGTGTACATATCTAAAACCATACAATAAAATCTCTGCAGTAATGCTCCTACAACAATAAGAATTGGGATATAACACAACTGACCTTTGATGTCTGTCCTTTACTGAACCCCAGTTCTCAAACAGGGACAAGTCAAGTTCTACTGCAGGGAGAAAGAGTCACAGGGAGTAGAAAGAAAGACCTCTGTAGGAAAGTAGAGAAGTGGAAGTGGGGTCCCCACATTACTGGAGGATTCACAGACTAATCCTCCCAGATAAGCCAGTAATAGTGGCTTCTATCCAGAAAGTCTTAGCCAGTCACAGGATCCTGAATCATCAGCATGGATATTAAAGCCAAAAATATGGACACTGCCACTAAAAGATGCGAAACCACAACTGGGACCTAGATAGTTCCCATGAAGGAACCCTGGAATTTCAAGCCAGACAGTTATATACACTTGTTTTGGCCATGTCATCAATGTCACAATAATCCAATCTCTCATTTCTAATGACTGAATATTTGGGAGCTCACTTATAACATTATGGCAGGGTTTTATTTGGCTTCTTTAATAATCAAAAATGAAACTAGTATTATTTAAGAACACATATAGAATTAATATTTAAGAAAAAAATTCCAATCACTTGGAAATGTAAAAGTACTCTCCCAAAAGACAGGTTAACAGGTTTTTTGCACCAAACAACTAATTGTGAATGCAAAGGAAAAGTTCTTGAAGGAAGTTAAAATTGCTCCTCTGGACGGTGAGGTATGGTGGTGGGGGGGCGGGGGGGGGGAGAGTACTCTCCTAAATAACTATGGAGGTAAAATTTAAATGTTCTAATGTAACTAGAAACAACTTAGAATATAGTTTTAAAACCCTGAACAGTAAGGATCCAAACTTAAAGAACAGATGCAAAGCTGCATTCAAAGGATAATTCATAGTAGCAAATATGTTTGTTACAACGAAAAAAAGGAAAGATCCATAAATGAAACATTCATTTCAAAATAGTAAATTTGAAAAAAAAGGAATGATATTTTAAAAGATAAAAATAACACAAAGAAAACAAAACTCCACAAAGGAAACAACATGGAAATACATCAGAATTGAGAAATAAATCCAAGAGCTGGTTGTCTAAAAAAACAAACCAATGACACATGCTGACAAAGTTTATTAGAAAGAGAAAGAATCCATTGTGATAGGGTCACATTTTGAAAATTATTAGTATATTTTTCTCCTTTGTCTTTCTGACTTTGACATGACTTTTCCCTAGCTATTTTGAAACACTCTTTGGGGGACTACAAAGAGATATAGACTTTTTTCTGAAAGGATACAAAGAGAAAGAATAAGGTAATATTCAGCTTTGCACAAAATAGGATTTGCTATAGTCCCAAGAAAAGATTTCCTACATTCCCCCCATTATGTCTTTTTATATATTAACCACCTTACCTGGAAGACTCAGCTCCTGGAGCTTTCCCAATTTTTTTTTTTTTTTTACTGCCAGTCCCCATAATTCACCCTTGAGCTTAGGTTTGAGACAGACCTGGAGGTATGCCTCAGGAAAAGAGAAAGACAATACAATGTAGGGGAATACAGCACTTCCCAGCCTACAACAAAGATGGAAAGAGGAGAAAGAAAGGAAAGAGAGAGCCTTGGCTTGGAGAGAGAACAGGGAGAGTAACAAGAAGGGTAGATAGAGCTTTGTCTCCTCCCCTAATTAGGATTCTGGAATAGATCACTTTGGCACTCGTCCATCCTGAAATTAAAGTAGGGTCGCATCCACTTTGTGGGGCAAGAAGAGGTAGATTCTGATACTTAGTTTTTCCTGAGCCAACTTTGGTCCTTGTATTTTTAGGTGGTGGTGGTTTAGTTGCTAAGTTGTGTCTGACTCTTGCAACCCCATAGACTGTAGCTTGCCAGGCTCCTCTGTCCATGGGATTCTCCAGGCAAGAATACTGGAGTGGGTTGCCATTTCCTTCTCCAGATGGGCCCCCAAATAGTGGGGAGACTGGCTGGAGCTAGCCAGCCAGACCTGGGTGAGGCAGCATCGTAGCAAACGTTGCACAGTACAACTGAGGATGGAACTAAAAGAGAATCTTCACTGGATCCCTGAAATGTAGCATTCATAGGAGCTCAGGTGAAGCCAAGACGGTGGAGAGTACCAGCAGGTGAAATGCCTGAAAAGAATGAACCACGAACTGCAGCTTTCATCACAGGCTATCATCAGAGCACTCAGCCAGCAGATGGGAAATGGACAACATCCCCTTGGAGAACTCCTTCAGGCTGTGTTGGAGGTCACCAGCTCCAGCAGCACATGACTTAATCCTTGTAGAGGTAGGTGGCAAGCACCCATGGCAAATGCCAATTTGTGGTCAACATGAGGAAGCTGAGGTGCAGGGAGACAGAATAAACGGCCCAAAATCAGAGTTGACAAACAGGCCATGTGGATCCAGAGCCCCACACTTAATCACCCTGCTCTGTAGTCTTTCACAGGTGCTGGGCAAGATTGTGTGTGAGTGTGTCCAGGTTAAAGCTTAGTCAGGTGTGCCAACTTAAGCAACTCTTTCTGGTGCTTCCAGGAGACTGGCAGGACAGGTCTTCAAATAGTTAGATATTCTCAAGAGCTGATTTTATGAGCCCAATTCTTATATCTTTAAAACACTAATCCTTGATGGTGACAACTGTTTCTCATGACTAGCAGAAGCTTCATGGGACCAGCAGAAACTTTCTAAAAAATAAACGTGCTTGATTGCATGTACTCCCCCTTTACCAAAATCACATATATACTGTCCTCCCCTGCCCCCCATCTCTTTGAAGCAGTTTCTCAGAGCAATCTGAGGTGCTGTCTCTTGGGCTGCAGTCCTCATATTGCCCCAAATAAAGCTTAAGTTGCAACTCTCTTGTGCATTTTTTTAAGTTGGCACTCATCTATAAAATAGGGATTATAAGAGTTTTTCTCAGCATTTTTTTAAAGATTAAGTGAGCTAATAAACATTAAGTACTGGATTGGCCAAAAAGTTTGTTGATGTTTTCCGACACAAACAAATTTCCTGACCAAGCAATACTTAAGATAAGTGTCTATAGTAAGAGTTCAATAAGTGCTGGCTATCCTGATTGCTTTTAGTATTACTATATTATTACTTGTATATATTATCTACAGTTGGGGTTCATGGGAGAAGAACTGATCAGCTACAGAAAGAAAATCAAGAAATTACAACTTCTCTACATAACCAAGTATTATGGATTAAAATTTGTATCCCTGCCACATAAATAATGAATCATAAGTGATAAAGATGATATAAAACAGATCAAAAGACAGGTTTTAAAAAATACAACAGAACGGTACCAATTTTAAAATTTTAATAGAATGGACCACATTCCGAAAAAAATATGAATTGCCTACATTAGCTCAAGAAGTATGCCAGGCAGAAAAGAAGTACTTCAACAGAAGCTGAAAAATTCATCAAAGAATTACCTCAAAAAAGGACTATGACCAGATGATTTAATTAGTACATTCTTTCTAACTTATCTCAAGGGACAATGCCAGAATGTATAACTCTAATAGGACTTGGAAAATGCTCCCCAATTCACTGGAAAACTGCTACCTATAATATGCAACCCTTCAACAAATAAAACTAAAGGCCAATATTTTTCTTTAAAGCTTTGTTACTCCAGGATTTTTTAGTACCTCTGATATGCTGTGAAACTTCAGACAGGAGGGCTGCAGGAAACAGTGCTGTTCTGCAATTCAGAGATTTCTTCCTGGCCCCCCAGAGCCGTCTGATGGTCATGCAGAACGACGCGGGAACCTTGCAAGTGCTGGTGTCTGTGCTAAGTCACTTAGGTCGCATCCAGCGCTTTGCAACCCTATGGAGCGTAGCCCATCTGGCTCCTCTGTCCATGGGATTCTCCAGGCAAGAATACTGGGGTGGGTTGCCATGCCTGCCTCCAGGAGACCTTCCCAACCCAGGGACCAAACCTGCAACTCTTATGTCTCCTGCATTGGCAGGCGGGTTCTTTACCACTAGCGCTGCCTGCAAAGCCCACATAGAAACCTTAAGTCACCTAATCAGAATATTAAGATGGTCTGGGAGGCAAGGATATACAGAAACATACATAGAGGAAAAGGCATTCACAAGAGATACACAGAGGAAAAGAAACAGTATACAAAATTGTCCCCAAATTACTAGCAAGGCTGAGGCTTAAAGCAGGGTAGTCTGCTGGTGAAAATGTAAGCTGATTCAACTCATCCAGGAAGCAACTGGCCAAATGTATTAATACTTAGAACCTAAAATGCACATACTAAATGACCCAGTCATTCAGCTTGTATCAGTCCACCCTGAAGAACTGAAAATGAATATATAGATTTACATACAGGCATGTACTTCATAGAATTATTAATAGCCAACAAAACAGAAACCAATCTAAATGACTAAAAAACAGATTATGGCACATTCATATGATAAATTATGCAACAATTAAAAGCAATGCTTTGCAAAAAAATAAATGACATGCATATGTATATGATTTTTTAGGGAAAAAAGGCAGAACAAAATACAATATACAATCTTAAGTATATTTCAAAAATGCGTGTACATGAGAAAAACTACTGGAAGAATATAGACCAAAACCTTAATGTGATCTCTGTATGGTGGAACTCTGAGTGAATATTTTTAAATACATTTCTCATATCATCTAGCTATCTGCACTAAGAATGGATTACTTTTATAATAGGCAAAAAAAAAAAACCACGATGAAATTCAAATAATCATTGCACATGGATATATACTTCTAAGAGTGAAAAGGGGTTTAAAAAAAAAAAAGTCTCCATTCACTAAGGACAAAAACATTCCCAACACTGAGCACAGAACTCTATGCTCCCAAACGTGAATCTCACACCCGTGCACTTGAAAGCAGGAAGAGAGAAAGCAAACCAACCAAATCCCTCAAGACAGGTTGAGCTGCTTCTCCGGGTTTTCGACACACCATTATCGCGAGGGGAACACGGCACCCATTTTTAAAAGTGCAGCTGTTTTCATGTCTCCCTTGGTTCGAATGAACAGCCACATGGAGGGACAGGCTTTACAGGGGAGGTTGAGCGAGTGTGATAGTTACACGCGCGTGTACGCACACGCATCCTTTCTCTCTCTCTCTCTCACACACACAAATCCACACAATCGTGTGGTCCCAAGCAGACAACTCCCAAGCGAGTCCTGCGGGTGCAGCCGCGCCCCATCCCCGAGCCGCCGGTACCTGTTCCCTGTGCGCGGGGGCAGGGTCGCAGAGCTCCGGAGCTTCCTCGGAGCAGCGGGGCTGCTGTAGGTGGCCTCCCTGCTTTCTTCCACCAAGAACCTGCACAACCGTGAAGAAAACTAAGTTGAGGAGCAGTTGGCAGCCGGGCTCGGCATCGCGCTCGCAGCCAGGCGGCCAGGGCATCCTAGCGCGCCCTGGCTCGCGGCGCAGCTTCCCAATCCCGGAGTTTGAAGCGGCTCAGGGCGGGAAGGAAGAGAAAGAAGGGAGAGCTCGGGTGACCCGACGGCAGGTCCGGCCCCGCAGCTCCCTCGCCACCCTGGCCGGTTCCCCTCCGCCCTAGTCGGTGTCCAGTCGATGCTAGGGTCGCCCCTGCGACACCTCCCACTCATCCTGCGCTGCCTCCCGGACTCCCCCGTCCCACGCCACCCCCAGGCCGCCGCTGCCCGTCGACTCCTCGCAGCCAGCCAAAGTCTGCGCACCCGAGAGGAGCGGCGGAGCGGCTAGGGTCCCCGGGTGCGCGGCACGCGGGGCGGCCCGAGCGCGGCGGGCGAGTGGGTACCTGGAACGGGCGGGCGCGTCGGTCCAGCACCAGAGCAGGCGAAGCAGCAGCAGCAGCAGCAGGCTGGCGAGCAGGGCGAACAGTGCGCCCCCCGGCCGCATCCTGAACCACCAGCGCGGTCGCCGCCACCGCCGCTGCTGCCCCGGAAAGCACAGCCCGGGCGGCCCCGACTCGCGGCTCCTGCCGCTGCCGCCGCAGCCGCCGCGGCCGCAGCCACGCACACCTCCAGCGTTCAGGGCGGCGCGGAGGGGCGGCGGGGGCGCGCGCCGCGGGCCCGCACTCTCAGGCGCCACCGGCCCGGCCCGCCTGGCGTCTGCAGGCGGAGGTGGCAGCCACGTCCCAGCTCTCCCCCGGCTCCCGCCCAGCCCGGATCGCTGTCGGCGCCCGGCGATCAGCTGGCGGTGAAGCGCCGCCCGGTTCGCCTCCTCTTCTCCCGAAGGCGCTCCGAGCTGCTGCGGGCGCTGGTCGCCGCCGCCGCCGCTGCTTCTGCCGCCGCCGCGCGGGGTCACCTGAAGGTTGGGGCTCGGGAGCTGGACGCCTCGCTGATTGGGCTCCAACTTTTGTGCTCCCTCACCTGCCCCCGAGCGGTCGCGCGTTCTTTCCCGATGCCCACGCAGCCCACCGGGCTGACCGCACCTGGCTCTGCGCCCCTGCGGAGGAGGGCTGCGGTTCCGAGAAGCAGAAGAGGAGACAGGAAAGGGCCCACTTCAAAAACTTTGCAAACAGTGCAGTCGCTCTGCGGGATTGTCCCACGCGGAGAGGCTGCTGGGCACTTGAGAGGAGCCTCCCCGTGTTTGAAGGGAGATTCAGATGCACGGCGAATGGATTTCCAGGGACCAGGCAATCTTTAGGGATCTGGCAAACTACCGACCGACCGCAGGCCAAATTCTTCCCCGGCCCGTTTTTGTGAATACTTTCATTGGAACACCTTTCTGTCCATTCCTCTGTATTATCTGTGTGTGATTGCATGGATCTAGGACCGCTTTTGCCCTTCAAAGGCAGAACTGAGTCGTGGACCCAAAGATCACACGGCCCACAAGAGCCTAAACTATTGACTATCTGGCCTTTTTCAGAAAAAGTTGGCAGATTCTCGCTCTAATTAATATTGGGCTGGATCATACTGGTTAGCATGTCATTGTTAGTATATCGTGTACTAGAAGAGAGTGAACTCCTGACAATGTGAGATAGAATGGTTTCCCGGTTATTTATTAAGGTTACACCATTAATTACTCTTTAGGCCCTAAACTATCCTGTCTGCACGTGGCCCCAAGCCGTACTTTGCAACCTCCCTGGGTTTTGCTCCTGATGCCGAACTCTTTCTCTTTTTTCAACTTTTTATTTTGTATTGGAGTATAGCCAATTAACAATCTTGTGATAGTTTCAGGTGGACAGCCATACATATACATACATATACATGTATCCGGTTCTCCTCCAAACTCCCCTCCTGTCCAGGCTGCCCTGACTCTGAACTCGAGGAATATCTATAAACCCTAAACCCCGTAGTGATTATACAGGGGCTTAATGGACTATTCAGTCTGCTTCTATATATATTTGAGATTTTTCACAACAACAACTCTTGACCTCTACCATCCTGTGAAGACCTTGATAAAGGTGCTTTCATAGGTTTTAGTGCATTAACTTTCCCCAAAAACAAAAATATATTTCAACTGGACTCTCCTAGAGGCATAAGGTCTTAACCTGAAAAACCAATGTGAGAGCCTCTAAGAAGCCAGTAGCTCAGACAGCTCAATAAAGCTGTCGCCAGTGATTTCATCACAGGAGAAATCACAACATGTATCAAGCAGAGAAATTCAAGGCTGCCTACTTCCTTTCTACTAATTCTGCATTTACTCCAATTAAAAATGCGTGGGTGAAAACACACCAGAACTTTCCACGTAACAGTCGACCAATAAATGTTTGGTCAACATATAAAACACCTCAGAATTCATGCTTTTCTTAAAGAGAAAAAGAAAAAAATCTGAAGATGAATGTGACTATTAATAGAAACAGGATTTCCTTCCACAGAATGCTATTGCTGTTAAAATATGTTCGATCAATAAAGAAAAAGTTGCTACTGTGACTTAAGACTGACATCTTAGGGATCCTCAGGGATCTAGCTGCTTATCTGAGGATGATACGATACAATAATGCTATCTTCAGATAATGCTAGAATAATAATCCAGTTATATGTGTTTGAAAGTTCATGTATTATTAGATAAGTACAATAGGGCACAATTAACTTGAAAATGGAAAAGTTGTCTGGATTTGGAAGATAGTCTGAATTTTCTTTCTCTTAGAGCAGAATTGTGCAGACAGCTCACACTGAAGATGGTTTCTAGGAAAAAAGTAAAGGGCATTATTGTATCAGCCAGGAAGCTGCAATTTCACCTAATTTACTAAAGTTTAATATTTCAGCACAGCTGGGCTCAAGGCAACAGCAGAAGAGTCAGCCTTGCCCTGGGTTCCCTAAACACCCTCGTTGCAAATGAAGTTACTTTTTATCAAGCCAATGGCTATCAGCAGGGGACTCACAAAAGCCCATTTTAATTGGAAAACCAACTGTAAATTTGCAATGGGAATTCTGAACCAAGTGTTAAAATCTGACAGTAGGGATCTTTATCACCAGGTTTGTAATTGAAGACTATGGTTGGTAAAATATGAATTATCTTGCTTATCCTTGGGAGATCAAAGAACTTGACAAAAACATGATTCCTTAAATATTATCAGCCACAGAACCAATACTGGGAGTATGTACATTTGATGACAACTGTCATAGGTTTGGCCAGCAGCCCCAAAGATCTGAACCCTTAGAAAAGCAAGGTGATTTGCAGAGGCCCAGGCTGGTGCATGAACCTATCTTCCTCTCCCAGTTTACCCAGTTTTGCCTTTGTTATTTTTAAATTCATCATTACAAGTGCCTTTACATTCATCAAATAACTTATAAAAATGATGGGGGAGTATTGATTTGTAAAAAATGTCCAAGTCATTGAAAATCTTTCTGGAAGTTGCTGTTTCTCATTTTGGGGTGTATGGTTTTAAGTATTTCCTTCTGCATGGATTTGAGGATTCATGAAAAATCCCAACTATCGAGTGTCTATTACATCTACTGGAATACACAAATGGAAACTTTCAATAGAGGGGAAGGAAAGAGTGCCTTGAGAAACGTGGAAAATTGATGCGGCAAAGAATTTTTCCTTCATTTGGGTGACATTTTTATCTCCCTGTCTAGAAAAGATGGTTTCTGATGTCTTCAGGCTGCTTGATTGGTTTTAGTAATTTTAGAGATTTGTGAGGACTGCAGGACAATGGCACATTCATAAATATTAAACTACTCCTTGGGGGAGGGAATTCATAAGGACAGCAAGGCTATATATTTTTGACAAATCAGAGGATATAAATAAAAGTAGAAATAACTTCAAGAAGTCAACAACCTTGTGGAGGGAGCTATATTTTCAAATATATTTTATTGCAGATTTTTCCTATTACTAATTGAATATTTTAAATATCAAAGCAAGTCCATATATAAAGTCATTTTAACTTTAAAGATAATAGTTAGGATGATATATAAATGCCGTTTAGGTTATATATATATATATATGAAAAGCAATTTGTAGTACAACTAAAACTACCCCCCCAAAAGTTATTATTCACAGTAAAAAATAGAATTTAATATGAAAACTATCTAAACTTCTAAAAATTATTTCCCTGAAATCCACTTAAAAGGTCATGTGTGTGTCTGCATGTTAGTCACTCAGTTGTGTCCGACTCTTTGCGACCCTATGGACTATAAGTGGCCAGGCTCCTCTGTCCATGGAATTCTCCAGCAAGAATACTGAAATGGATTGCCATTCCCTTCTCCAGTAAAAGGTCATAAAGGACCAAAAAAGAGAGATGAAACTGCATTTATCCTGAAACTATAAAATGGCCACAATCCCATTCCATGAGCCCCCAAGAATGCCTGCTAAAGATGAAATAATTGGACAAGAATACTAAGTTCAAGACTCAGCTCCCCTATTTATGACTTAGATTTGTAGAAAAGAAATGAAGTTTTATAAGTTTCTACTACTACTCAGTTTGGACGAAGAAAGGCTGGGAGTAGGACCCAACAAAAATGAGCAGCCAACAGTGGGGCTGACCAGGGCTACTGAGTTAAAAGAGAGATGGTGCCCAGTATTGCTGCTTTCATTGAACATAGCTTTCTAGTCATTACATCTAGGAATGATGGCCTAGAGTCAGTGATAATCTTTTTTTAAAGTCTTTATTGAATTTGTTGCAATATTGCTTCTGTTTTATGTTTATGGCTTTTTGGCCATGAGGCAAGTGGTATCTCAGCTCCTTAACCAGGGATGAAACCTGCACCCCCTGCACTGGAAGGTGAAGTCTTAACCACTGGACCACCAGGAAGTCCCTGCTGCTGCTGCTGCTAAGTCGCTTCAGTCGTGTCCGACTCTGTGCGACCCCATAGATGGCAGCCCACCAGGCTCCCCCGTCCCTGGGATTCTCCAGGCAAGAACACTGGAGTGGGTTGCCATTTCCTTCTCCAATGCATGAAAGTGAAAAGTGAAAGGGAAGTCGTTCAGTCGTGTCCGACTCTTAGCGTAGAGCTTATCTTAAAGAGATGATAAAAAAGAATTTTCTCACTAATGATTAAAATCACTTTACTAAAGAAAAATGAATATTCAATAAATAAATGGTTCTTGAAACACTGATTATCCTGCCTAATTTCAGAGTTTGTAAAGCTGGGTAGAACTCCAGGAGTTTCAACAGAATTGGAGGGTGGATGTTATATGTACCAAACCAGTCATACTTCTCTCCTCAGTTTCTCTTCCCTACCTCTACATTGCATACAACCTAAACTACAAGCAGATAAATAATGAAACAAAAATATCCCATAGCAAGCCTTTAATGCAAAACTAAATTTTGACAAGTAGGCAAATAAAAAGGAAGAACTACCGAAGATTTTCACAATATTCCTGGCAAGTAACAGAAAGAAACAGGCATAATTTATTTCAAAGATGAGTAAGCAGAAAAAAAAATCATGCAAAAGTTCTGCAAAATATAAGATGAATGAAAAGCAATGTAACTGATAGAAAAGCAAATGAAAAATACACGTTCGAAAGACTTACTATAGAAAACAGCAGAATATTTAAGCAAGGATCACTTTGTATTCCCCAGAAAAATGAAATATAATGTAAGCACCATGAAAGAAGGACCCAGAGAAGAATTAAGAATTGAAAGACAAGATAGCAAGGGATTAGGAGGAAAAGCAAGCTGATGACAGTAAGAAAACAAAACCAAAAAACCATTGCAGAACTTAGAACTACCTTTGGAAGACTGAGGAAGAGAATTTAGGTGCAAAAATCTGAATTAGTGTTACAGAGATTAGGCTGATGACAATTGCAGAAAATACAACCAAAAGGGGCAAAATAAAACAAGACTGAACCAAAGTAATGGACAATAACAAGAAAAAAACAGGAGCTATAAGAGTTAAAGCATGCCAACTCCTTTTCTTATTCAGAAGATCAGTAAAAATAGTAATTACTTTTATATATTGTTACATCAAATATGTACTATTTATTTTATGTTCCAACAACACAAGAGATGACTCTACACATGGACATCACCAGATGGTCAATATTGAAATCAGATTGATTATAATCTTTGCAGCCAAAGATGGAGAAGCTCTATACAGTCAGCAAAAACAAGACCTGGAGCTAACTGTAGCTCAGACTGTGAGCTTCTTATTGAGACTTGAATTGAAGAAAATAGGGAAAACCAGTAGACCATTCAGGTATGACCTAAGTCAAATCCCTATGATTATAAAGTGGAAGTGGGAAATAGATTCAAGGGATTAGATCTGATAGACAGAGAACCTGAAGAACTATGGACAAAGGTTTGTGACACTGTACAGGAAGCAGTGATCAAAAACATCCCCAAGAAAAAGAAATGAAAAAAGGCAAAATGGTTGTCTTAGAGGTGTTAAAATAGCTATGAAAAGAACAGAAGTGAAAGGAAAACAGGAGAAGGAAAGACATACCCATTTGAATGCAGAGTTCCAAATAATACCAAGGAGAGATAAGAAAGCCTTACTAAGTGAACAATGAAAAAATAAAATAAAATAAAGGAAAACAATAGAATGGGAAAGACTAGAGATCTCCTCAAGACAATTAGAGATACCAAGGGAACATTGCACCCAAAGACGGGCACAATGAAGAACAGAAATGGCAAGGACCTAACAGAAGCAGAAGATATGAAGAAGAGGTGGCAAGAATACACAGAAGAACTATACAAAGAAGATCTTAATGACCCAGATAACCACGATGGTCTGATCACTCACCTAGAGCCAGACATCCTGGAATGTGAAGTCAAGTGGGCCTTAAAGCATCACTATGAACAAAGCTAGTGGAGGTTTTGGAATTCCAGCTGAGCTATTTCAAATCCTAAAAAATGATGCTGTTAAAGTGCTGCTGTACTCAATATGCCAGCAAATTTGGAAAACTCAACAGTGGCCATAGGACTGGAAAAGTTCAGTTTTCATTCCAATCCCAAAGAAAGGCAATGGCAAAGAATATTCAAGCTACTGCACAATTGTACTCATTTCACATGCTACCAAGGTAATGCTCAAAATCTTTCAAGCTAGGCTCCAATAGTTCATGAACCAAGAACTTTCAGGTATTCAAGCTGGATTTGGAAAAGGCAGACGAACCAGAGATCAAATTGCCAACATCCACTGAATCACAGGAAAAGCAAGAGAATTCCAGATAAACAACTACTTCTGCTTCATCGACTATACCAAAGCCTTTGACTGTGTGGATCACAACAAAGTGCATAAAATTCTTAAAGATGTGGGAATACCAGACCACCTTACCTGTCTCCTGAGAAACTTCAGTTCAGTTCAGTTGCTTAGTCGTGTCCGACTCTTTGGGACCCCATGAATCGCAGCACACCAGGCCTCCCTGTCCATCACCATCTCCCAGAGTTCACTCAGACTCACGTCCATTGAGTCAGTGATGCCATCCAGCCATCTCATCCTCTGTCGTCCCCTTCTCCTGCCCCCAATCCCTCCCAGCATCAGAGTCTTTTCCAATGAGTCAACTCTTCGAATGAGGTGGCCAAAGTACTGGAGCTTCAGCTTTAGCATCATTCCTTCCAAAGAAATCCCAGGGTTGATCTCCTTCAGAATGGACTGGTTGGATCTCTTTGCAGTCCAAGGGACCTTCAAGAGTCTTCTCCAACACCACAGTTCAAAAGCATCAATTCTTTGGCACTCAGCCTTCTTCACAGTTCAACTCTCACATCCATACATGACCACAGGAAAAACCATAGCCTTGACTAGGCGGACCTTAGTCAGCAAAGTAATGTCTCTGCTTTTGAATATACTATCTAGGTTGGTCATAACTTTTCTTCCAAGGAGTAAGTGTCTTTTAATTTCATGGCTGCAGTCACCATCTGCAGTGATTTTGGAGCCCCTAAAAATAAAGTCTGACACTGTTTCCACTGTTTCCCCATCTATTTCCCATGAAGTGATGGGATCAGATGCCATGATCTTCGTTTTCTGAATGTTGAGCTTTAAGCAAACTTTTTCACTCTCCTCTTTCACTTTCATCAAGAGGCTTTTTAGTTCCTCTTCACTTTCTGCCATAAGGGTGGTGTCATCTGCATATCTGAGGTTATTGATACTTCTCCTGGCAATCTTGATTCCATCTTGTGCTTCTTCCAGTCCAGCGTTTCTCATGATGCACTCTGCATAGAAGTTAAATAAGCAGGGTGACAATATACAGCCTTGATGTACTCCTTTTCCTATTTGGAACCAGTCTGTTGTTCCATGTCCAGTTCTAACTGTTGCTTCCTGACCTGCATACAGATTTCTCAAGGGGCAGGTCAGGTGGTCTGGTATTCCCATCTCTCTCAGAATTTTCCACAGTTTCTTGTGATCCACACAGTCAAAGGCTTTGGCATAGTCAATAAAGCAGAAATAGATGCTTTTCTGGAACTCTCTTGCTTTCTTCATGATCCAGCGGATGTTGGCAATTTGATCTCTGGTTCCTCTGCCTTTTCTAAAACCAGCTTGAACATCAGGGAGTTCACGGTTCATGTATTGCTGAAGCCTGGCTTGGAGAATTTTGAGCATTACTTTACTAGCACGTAAGATGAGTGCAATTGTGCGGTAGTTTGAGCATTCTTTTGCATTGCCTTTCTTTGGAATTGGAATGAAAACTGACCTTTTCCAGTCCTGTGGCCACTGCTGAGTTTTCCAAACTTGCTGGCATATTGAGTGCAGCACTTTCACAGCATCATCTTTCAGGATTTGAAACAGCTCAATTGGAATTCCATCACCTCCACTAGCTTTGTTTGTAGTGATGCTTTCTAAGGCCCACTTGACTTCACATTCCAAGATGTCTGGCTCTAGATTAGTGATCACATCATCGCAATTATCTGGGTCATGAAGATCTTTTTCGTACAGTTCATCTGTGTATTCTTGCCACCTCTTCTTAATATCTTCTGCTTCTGTTAGGTCCATACCATTTCTGTCCTTTATCGAGCCCATCTTTGCATGAAATGTTCCCTTGGTATCTCTCATTCTCTTGAAGAGATCTCTAGTCTTTCCCATTCTGTTGTTTTCCTCTCTTTCTTTGCATTGATTGCTGAAGAAGGCTTTCTTATCTCTTCTTGCTATTCTTTGGAACTCTGCATTCAGATGCTTATATGTTTCCTTTTCTCCTTTGCTTTTCACCTCTCTGCTTTTCACAGCTATTTGTAAGGCCTCCCCAGACAGCCATTTTGCTTTTTTGCATTTCTTTTCCATGGGAATGGTCTTGATCCCTGTCTCCTGTACAATGTCATGAATCTCATTCCATAGTTCATCAGGCACTCTATCTATCAGATGTAGACCCTTAAATCTATTTCTCACTTCCACTGTATAATTATAAGGGATTTGATTAGGTCATACCTGAATGGTGTAGCAGTTTTGCCTACTTTCTTCAATTTAAGTCTGAATTTGGCAATAAGGAGTTCATGATCTGAGCCACAGTCAGCTCCCGGTCTTGTTTTTGCTGACTGTATAGAGCTTCTCCATCTTTGGCTGCAAAGAATATAATCAATCTGATTTCAGTGTTGACCATCTGGTGATGTCCATGTGTAGAGTCTTCTCTTGTGAGAAACTTACATGCAGGTTAAGAAGCAGCAGTTAGAACCAGATATGGAACAACAGACTGGTTCAAAACTGGGCATCAAGGCTATATAGTGTCATCCTGCTTATTTAACTTATATGCAGAGTACATCATGCAAAATGCCAGACTGGATGAAGCACAAGCTGGAATCAAGATTTCAGGGAGAAATATCAATGACCTCAGATATGCAGATGACATCTCCCTTACCACAGAAGCGAAGAGGAACTATAGAGCCTCTTGATGAAGGTGAAAAAGGACATGAGTTTGAGCAAGCTCTCAGAAATAGTGAAGGATAGGGAAGGCTGGAGTAGAGCAGTCCATGGGGTCGCAAAGTTGGACACAGGTGAGTAACTCAACAACAATGTTGTTATTTTTTTGGCTGCACCATGCACTGTGTGGGATCTTAGTTCCCAGACCAGGAATTGAAACCAAGCTCCCCACGTTGGAAGGCAGAGTCTTAACCACTGGACTGCTAAGGAAGTCCCTGCACTGTTTAAATGTTAAGACATCCAATGTAATACATGAGGTGATGGGTGTGTTAATTAATTCAATTGTAGGGATTCTTTCACAGTGTAAAATATATTAAAAATCATCCCGTTGTACACTTTAAATGTATTACAACATTGTCAATTATACCTCAATAAAGCTGAAAGAAAAAAAAAGACTACCATTATAAAGTAAAGTGAAGTCGCTCAGTCATGTCCGACTCTTTGCGACCCCGAGGACTATAGCCCACCAGGCTCCCTCCATCCATGGGATTCTCCAGGCAAGAATACTGGAGTGGGTTTCCATTTCCTTCTCCAAAGGATCTTCCTGACCCAGGGATCGAACCCAGTTCTCCCGAATTGCAGGCAGACACTTTAACCTCTGAGCCACCAGGGAACACTCATAAACCAGTGGAGGAGAAAAGAAAATAGAGAAAAATCAACCCACTCAACAGAAGACAGAAAAAGAATGTGGAGAAAAGTGAGCAAAAATAAGTAAGTAAAAAGTTTAAAGAGCACAAAATAAGATGGTATAAATGCAAACATATCAGTCATTAAAACAGATATACGTAAACTAAAGATAAAAGACAGAAATTCACAGATTAGGTAAAAATAAAATGACACAGAAACGATGAAATTAACAGTATGTAAAATTATATGCAAAGGAAATACCAACCAAAAGAAAAAGTTAAAATATCAGATAAGACAGACACGAAGGTAGGAAGTACTATTAGAAATAAAGAAAATCACTTCAGAATAAAAGGTAGGCTATTGTAAATAGAATAATAACTTTCTGCTGCTGCTGCTAAGTCGCTTCAGTCCTGTCCGACTCTGTGCGACCCCATGGACGGTAGCCCACCAGGCTCCCCCGTCCCTGGGATTCTCCAGGCAAGAACACTGGAGTGGGTTGCCATTTCCTTCTCCAGTGCATGAAAGTGAAAAGTGAAAGTGAAGTCGCTCAGTTGTGTCCAACTCTTTGCGACCCTATGGACTGCAGCCCACCAGGCTCCTCCGCCCATGGGATTTTCCAGGCAAGAGTACTGGAGTGGGGTGCCACTGCCTTAGGTACAGATAAAAATTCTGAATCTAAACAGCAACATAACCTCAAAGTATACAAATTTGATATACTCAACACATCTTTCTCTCAGGGATACAGAAAATGAGAAAAAAAAATGGATTGTGTTTTTCTAAACACAATTTAGAAAAAGACAACATATTCTTCTCAAGCCAACTTAGAATACCTCTAAAAACTGGCCATGTTCCACTCCATAATACAGGTTCTGACAGATTCTACAGAATGGATATCACACAGATCTTATTCTCTGATTGCAAACCAGGAAAACTAGAAATCAATAACAGAAAGACTACAAAATTGCCCCTACACTTAAACACACTTTCAAATAGTAATATTACATAGGTCAAAGAATCATCTTAAAATTTCAAAATATTTAGACAAAATGAGTAAAAAGCCAACACACCAAACTGTGGGATGTAGTACTGTTTACAGTAGCCAAGACACAGAAGCAACCTAAAAGTTCATCGACAAAGGAATGGATAAGGTACATATATACAATGGAATATTACTCAGCCTTTAGAAAGAATGAAATAATGCCATTTGCAGCAACGTGGGTGAACCTAGAGACTGTCATACTGAGTGAAATAAGTAAGACAGAGAAGGAGTAATATGGTATGACATTCCTTATATGTGGAATCTAAAAAGAAGTGATACAAATAAACTTATTTACAAAACAGAAACAAACTCACAGACTTAGAGAACAAACTTATGGTTGTCAGGGAAAAGGATGGGGTAAGATATAGTTAGGGAGTTTGGGATCAACATGTACCTACTGTTATATGTAAAAATGGATGACCAACAAGGTCCTACTGTATAGCACAGGGAACTTTGCTTAATACTATTTGGCAGCCTGGATGGGAGGGGAATTTTGGGAAGAATGGATGTATGTATATGTATGACCGAGTCCCTTTGATGTCCACCTGAAACTATCACAACATTGTTAATTGTGTGTTCTCCAACATGGAGGCTTCCCTGGTGGCTCAGATGGTATAGAATCCACCTGCAATGCAGGAGACCTGGGTCAGATCCCTGGGTGGGAAAGATCCCCTGGAGAAGGGAATGGCAACCCACTGCAGTATTTCTGCCTGGAGAATCCCATGGACAGAAGAGCTTGGTGGGCTACAGTCCATGGGGTCACTCTGGGCTGTAGTGAAAGAATGGAAATGTTCAGCCTTAAATGCACACATTCAAAAGTAAAAAATGAAAAACCAGTTAGTTTAGCATCCAAGTTAAGATGTTGGAAAGACTGATGCTGAAGCTAAAGCTCCAATATTTGGCTACCTGATGAGAAAAGCTAACTCACTGAAAAAGACCCTGATGCTGGGAAAGATTGATGGCAAAAAGAGAAGGGGGCAGCAGAGGATGAGATGTTGGATAGCATCACTGACTCAACGGACATGAGTTTGAGCAAACTCCAGGAGATAGTGAAGGACAGGGAAGCCTGGTATACTGCAGTCCATGGGGTCACGAAGAGTCAGATATGACTTACCGACTGAACAACAACAAGAAGATGTTGAGAAAACAAAGCAGGGTAGATGCAAAGAATATGAAATATACCCCAATATGGTGAAAATTGGTAGATCAATCCAAGGAACCTATTCTGCAAATAATACTTTATCTCAGCCCAGGTCCTTCTCCTTAATTTCCAAAGGAAAGCTGAGAAAGGAGCTTCTATACAGCTACTTTGTTTAATAGTAAATCCCTCAAATCAGGAGTGAGAAACTGGGGAAAGTAAGGCAGAGGTGAGAAAGCCAGTGTAAAAATACATCACTGATGGGGGATCCCATGGATGTAGGTATCATCATGCCAAGGATTTTCTGATAAGCCTCATAGAATGTCTCAGTACAGTAGTCTTTCAGTATCCAAGGGATATTGGTTCCAGGACCCCTGCAGCTACCAAAATCTGCAGATGTTCAAGTCCCTTATACAGATCAGTTTTCAACATGTGAACCCACAGATGCAGACTCCAAAGTGAACTGTCCACCTGTTGCACCATGCATTTTCAGGTGGCACAGAAACAGTGCCAGGTGCCCTGCCATGGTACCCAGACCCCATTGGATTTCACATCACAGGAGAGTGCTCCTTTATGAATAAACTCCCCCCTCTTCAGTTGTATATTCTGCCCTGTCTGCTATAGCATTTTCAAGATTCAGTCCCAAATGTGCTCCCTTGGCTCTGTCAGTAGTTATTGCAATTTGTTTGATATATAAAATACAGGCTGTATTTTCTTGCTTAAGCCATGCTGTGACCTAACCCTGGTTATTAGTCTGGAGGCAATGATGGAGGAAAGGGCAGAGCTTAAGGAGGAAAACATCATAATGAGAGGTATCTGTCTCTCTTGAGGTCTCTGCCTGAATCTAGGCAAGATGAAGCATTTCTCTCTCCCCAGGGATGTGGGGCAGGGGTGGGGAGCTGCTTCTCCCAGCCCAGAGAGCTTAGAGGAATCTGGGGTTTCAAGATTCTCAGGTTTAGGGAGTTCACTGGCGGTCTAGTGGTTAAGAATCCACCTTGCAATACACGGGACATGGGTTTGATCTCTGATTAGGAAACTAAGGTCCCACATGCTTCAGAGCAACTAAGCTGGAGTCTCAAAATTAGAGAGTCTGAACACCACAACTATGGATGGATGTTCATGACATAGTATAGGAGACAGGGATCAAAACCATCCCCAAGAAAAAGAAATGCAAAAAAGCAAAAAGGCTGTCTGAGGATGCCTTACAAATAGCTGTGAAAGGAAGACAAGCAAAAAGCGAAGGAGAGAAGGAAAGATATACCCATTTGAATGCAGAGTTACAAAGAATACCAAGGAGAGAAAAGAAAGCCTTCCTCAGTGATCAGTGCAAAGAAAGAGAGGAAAACAATAGAATGGGAAAGACTGGAGATCTCTTCAAGATAATTAGAGATACCAAGTGACCATTGCATACAAAGACAAGTACAATAAAGGACAGAAATGGTATGGACCTAACAGAAGCAGAATATATTAAGAAGAGGTGGCAAGAATACACAGATGAACTGTACAAAAAAGATCTTCATGACCCAGATAACCCCAATGGTGTGATCACTCACCTAGAGCCAGATACCCTGGAATGTGAAGCCTTAGGAAGCATCACTACAAACAAAGCTAGTGGAGGTGATGGAATTCCAGTTGAGTTATTTCAAATCCTTAAAGATGACACTGTGAAAGTGCTGCACTCAATATGCCAGCAAATTTGGAAAACTCAGCAGTGGCCATAGGACTGGAAAAGGTCAGTTTTCATTCCAATCCCAAAGAAAGGCAATGCCAAAGAATGCTCAAACTACCGCACAATTGCACTCATCTCACACACTAGTAAAGTAATGCTTAAAATTCTCCAAGCCAGGCTTCAGCAATATGTGAACCATGAACTTTCAGATGTTCAAGCTGGTTTTAGAAAAGGCAGAGGAACCAGACATCAAATTGCCAACATCCGCTGAATCATCGAAAGAGCAAGAGAATTCCAGAAAAGCATCTATTTCTGCTTTATTGACTATGCAAAAGCCTTTGACTGCATAGATCATAATAAACTGTTGAAAATTCTAAAAGATGTGGGAATACCAGACCACCTGACCTGCCTCTTGAGAAACCTGTATGCAGGTCAGGAAGCAACAGTTAGAACTGGACACGGAACATACTGGTTCCAAATCGGGAAAGGATCACGTCAAGGATGTATATTGTTACCCTGCTTATTTAACTTATATGCAGAGTACATCATGAGAAATGCTGGGCTGGATGAAGCACAAGCCAGAATCAAGACTGCTGGGAGAAATATCAGTAACCTTAGATATGCAGATGATACCACTCTTATGGAAGAAAGTGAATAAGAACTAAAGAACCTCTTGATGAAAGTAAAAGAGGAGAGTGAAAAAGTTGGCTCAAAGTTCAATATTCAGAAAACTAATATCATAGCATCCGGCCCCATCATTTCATGGCAAATAGATGGGAAAATAGTGGAAACAGTGGCTGACTTTATTTTTTGGGGCTCCAAAATCACTGCAGATGGGGATTGCAGCCATGAAATTAAAAAACGCTTGCTCCTTGGAAGAAAAGCTATGACCAATCTAGACAGCATACTAAAAAGAAGAGACATTACTTTGCCAACAAATCTCCATCTAGTCAAGGCTATGGTTTTTCCAGTAGTCACGTATGGATGTGAGAGTTGGACTATAAAGAAAGCTGGGCACTGAAGAATTGATGCTTTTGAACTGTGGTGTTGGAGAAGACTCTTGAGAGTCCCTTGGACTGCAAGGAGATCCAACCAGTCCATCCTGAGTGTTCACTGGAAAAACTGATGTTGAAACTGAAACTCCAATACTTTGGCCAACTGATGCGAAGAGCTGACTCATTTGAAAGGTACCTGATGTTGGGAAAAATTGAAGGCAGGAGAAGGGGAAGACAGAGGATGAGATGGTTGGATGGCATCATCGACTCGAAGCACATGAGTTTGGGTAAACTCCTGAGTTGGTGATAGACAGGGAGGCCTGGTGTGCTGCGGTTCATGGGGTCGCAAAGAGTTGGACACAACTGAGCAACTGAACTGAACTGAGCACCACAAGGAATGATCCCAACGTGATGCAATGAAGATTCCATGTGCCGCAACTAAGACCTGACGCAGCCAAATAAAAGTGAATATAAAAGAATTAAACTATTCATAATTTATAAAAGAATTCTCAGGTTTATCATCCAAATGTCCCATGACAGATGTCAATATCCTACTCCTTTCCTATTGTGATTGTGGTATCTGCACAGGAAGCCTGTCAAGGCTATACATTAATCCTGTTTGTAACTCATGTTACAATTCAATCATCTGCCAAAATGTTTGGCAGCCAAAGTCATAACATCTTCTTTAAATCTGCCATGGAGGTCTTCTAGTTTTCACAGTCTGCACCAAGTTGATAATTAGCTTCTCAAGCATTAATGCAAACTAGTCAATCTTCAATCCATGTCATTATCATTGGCACATACTATACAAAGGTTTATCCATCTCTTAAGTGAAAGCTTCATTTTCAGTGCACTTTGCTCCAAGCAGTGAGAGTCTGGGTAACTGTGATATTTAGGGTGCTCTCCACTCCACCTATCACCAGCAATGGGTCCTTGCTACTGTCTGACTGTTAAGTGGATCACACTTTCTTGGGGCACTTCTGATACCAACTCTTGACCTGCCTACCACCTCACCCACCCCCAAGGAAAGCCTGACTCCAAGGTTCCCGAGTATGAAGTTTATTTAAGAAGCGATCCCAGAAGCAGGACAAAGGGATGTGGAAAGAGAAATCATGATTTCGTCGGGCCATTCTATGAGAATCTGGGGAGCTTAATCCTGGCGGCCATCCCCTCAGAAACCATCTGAGGTACACCTGGGAATAGTCCATCTGAAGGCCAGGCAGGGGAGGCATTTATCCATCAGCTTGTGCGCCCATCTGTCAAGGGCCTTTCTGTTCATCTGCTATAGGATTTGGGGCAAGATACTTAGAGTCTTTATTGAATTTGTTAGAATATTGCTTCTGTTTTATGTCTTGGTTTTTCAGCTGTGAGGCATGTGGGATCTTAGCTTCCTGACCAGGGATTGAATCTGCACTGTCTGCAATGGAAGGCAAAGTCCTAACCACTGGACCACCAGGGAAGTCCTGATACTTGATCTGTTGTACCTCAATTTTCCCATATTTAAAATGGGGCTAAAACTAATAGTATCTACTATAATTAGAACAAAGTAGAATGCTTCTATAAATATTAAATGAACTATGTTATAGCAAGAGGTAGGGACAATGCCAAACACCTCATAAACACTATATAAGTATTTATTACATTTTCAACAGCTGACATTGAAGCCAGAAGGCACCAGACCAACAGCTTCAAAATCCTGAGGCAAAATTATATCCAACCTAGAATTTTCTACCAAGTAAGAATGGAGAAACTGGCTAATTACCCTTCAGGAGGAGAATGATAAATATTTTGTCACTTACTCATTCAGCAATTAAAATGAATGAACAAGGCAACATACCATAAATCTGAAGAACTACCTTAAAAGAACTGTTAGCGCTGTTTGATTCCAAGACTGTGACATTCTGGAAAAGGCAAAACTATAAAGACATTAAAAAGATCACTGGTTGCCAGGAGTTAATGAGGAGGGAGGGATGAGCAGGCAGAGCACAGAGCATTTTTAGGGCAGTGAAAATACTCTGTGTGATACTATAATGAGAGATATGTGTCAGTATACATTTGTCCAAATGCACAGATTGTACAACACCAAGTGTGAACCCTGATGTGAACTATGGACTATGAGTGGTTTCAGTGTCAGTGTAGGTTCATCAGTTGTAACTAATGTACCATTCTGGTGGAGGATTTAACAATAGGGAGGCGGGGGGGGGGGGGGGGGGAATATGGGAAATTTCCATATCTTCCTCTTAATTTTGCTCTCAACCTAAAAGAGCCTTTCCCCCTGCCCCCTACACGGCATGTAGGATCTTAGTTCCCGAACCAGGGATGGAACCTGCACCCTCTGCATTGGAAGGCAAAGTCTTAACCACTGGACCACCAGGGAAGTCCCTAAAAGCTTTTTTTTTTAAAGTCTCTTAAAAATAAATATATACATGAAGTTTTGTGTGTTTTTTTTTTAAAATAACTACTAGCATTTATTCTCATGATGGAAAGATGGTTCACCAAGAGAAAAATATAATTTTATTTATCATATTATATGATTGCTGCAGGAAAGCCACAATCATCTCAGCCAAGGAAAATGAGGCATTTAATAAAATTTAGCAGTATTTCCAAGATTTTAAAAAATCCTCAGTAAAACAGGATTTGACAGCAGCTCTTAAGAAAACAATAGGAAAAAAATCTTGAATCAAAGGCAAACTCATCCTTCATTAATTGCTTAATAAAAACAGTTTTTGCTAATCAGGAATGAGGCAAGGTCTCAATAAATGTTTGTTGAGTAAAATGCATCTGTGATCCTGCAGAGGTTCTTGACATCCCACTTGACTGCTCAACATGAGGAAAAAAGAAAAAGGTTAAAGACTTTGAAACTGGGACATGCCTGGTGGTCCAGTTAAGAATCTGCCTTCCATTTCAGGGGATGTGGGTTTGATCCTTGGTCTGGGAACTAAGATCCCACATGCCTTAACTACTGAAGCCTGTGCACCAAAACTAAAGTGTCTGTGCACCTCAAAGAAAGATCCTGAAGGATGCAACAAAAATCCCATGTGCTGCAACTAAGACCTGAAACAGCCAAATAAATAACTATTAAAAACAAAAACTTTGAACCCAAACAGAGTCATATAAAAATACTCAACACTTTCATCCATAGTTTAAAACCTCGTATCTAATGCAAATTATCAATTGTTCTATTTTTATATTTAACACTCAAAATTAAGATTGATTTTGCAGCTATCTCTAAAACTACAGAAGAGAAATTTGTAAAGTAAGTCTGATTTTATAGTTAGTAACAATTAACTAGAATGCTATTCCTCACTGCTCATTTATATGATCAATTTGATCCCCACCTATATTCAGGTAGATTTTAATTTTAGACTTAGTAGAAAATTTCTGGCTATTCTGGCACAAGTGATTCAACTTTTGTTTTCACAGGCAAATTGGAATCTTTAAGGGCATCTTTCTGTCAGACATGTCTCTGGAACATGATCTTATAATTCAAAATAGAGGGAAAATATTTAGAAGTATTTTCTAAGTATTTAGGCATGAATCAGGTGTGAATTTCAACTAATTTCTTTCCTGCCTCATTTGTAGCATTCTTATCCTGCACTGTTACATCCCGGATAAACCCACTGTAAATTGAAAACATCTTAAGTCAAGACTGCATCTGATAGGGAATTCCTTGGTAGTCCAATGCTTAAGACTCCATCCATGCACTGCAGGGGAAACGGGTTCCATCCCTGGTCAGAAAACTAAGATCCCACATGCTTCATGGTGTAGCCAAAAAATAAATAGAAAAATCTGATATCCCTAACTTATCAAACACCATAGCTTAGCCTCACCTAATTTACCCATGTTCAGAGAACACTTGGATTAGCCTACAGTTGGGCAACATGATCTAACTCAAAGCCCATTTTATAATAAAGTAAAGAATATCTCATGTAACTGAGTGAATACTGAAAGTGAAAAAGAAAATGGTTGTCTGAGTCCAGAATAGTTCTGTGTGTCAGCTGTTTACTGTTGTGATCGTGTGGCTGACAAGAAGCGCTGCCTAGCATCACAAGAGAGTATCTACCATGTATGGCTAGCCCAGGAAAAACAATAAAAATTCAGAATTCAAAGGTTTTGTACCATTGTAAAGTCAAAAATCTTAAACAAGCCACTATAAGTCTGGAACTGTCTGTACTCACAATGCTTTTGTGAAGCATGAGATAAAATAACTTGGTCACAGTGCCTTTCCACTGGCAATTCTGTTCCCCTCTGCCAGAGAAACCTCTTGCTCCCAATATGCCCATGGCAGAATCCCTCTTCCTTTAATCTGATCAATATTACCTTAATAAAATAAAAACTAACCCTGTATTCCAGTTGATCAACATTTTTATCTCCTTGGTTTGCTTTATGTTTTCCACAGCATTGCTCACCATTAAATACATTATGTACTTAATTTGTATATTGTCAATCTCTTTTGATTATGAGAAGCTTCATAAAGGCATAGATGTCACTTATTTTGCCTTATTCCTGGTCTGTATGCCTCAAATACACAGAAGGTACAAAATAAATATTTGTTAAATAAATGCTTGTAATTCTAGAGAATTTAAACATTTAAACACTTTTCTGTAGTTACCGCCAAAGCCTTTGACTGTATAGATCACAACAAACTGTGGAAAATTCTTCAAGAATTGGGGATACCAGACCACCTTACCTGCCTCCTGAGAAATCTGTATGCAGGTCAGGAAGCAACAGTTAGAACCGGACATGGAAAAACAGACTGTGAAAAGGAGTATGTCAAATTGGGAAAGGAGTACGTCAAGGCTGTATATCGTCACTCTGCTTATTTAACTTTATGAAGAGTACATCATGGGAAATGCCAGGCTGGATGAAGCACAAGCTGGAATCAAGATTTCCAGGAAAAATATCAATAACCTCAAATACACAGATGACACCACCCTTATGGCAGAAAGTGAAGAAGAGCTAAAGAGCCTCTTGATGAAACTGAAAGAGGAGAGTAAAAAATTGGCTTAAAGATCAACATTCAGAAAGCTAAGATCATGGCATCTGGTCCCATCACTTCATGGCAAATAGATGGGGAATCAGTGGAAACCATGACAGACTTTATTTTGGGGGGCTCCAAAATCACTGCAGATGGTGATTGCAGCCATGAAATTAAAAGATACTTACTCCTTGGAAGGAAAGTTACAACCAACCTAGACAGCATATTACTGTCAAAGCAGAGACATTACTTTGCTGACAAAGGTCCATCTAGTCAAAGCTATGATTTTTCCAGTAGTCACGTATGGATGTAAGAGTTGCACCACAAAGAAAGCTGAGTGCTGAAGAATTGATGTTTTTAAACTGTGGTGTTAGAGAAGACTCTTGAGAGTCCCTTGGACTGCAAGGAGATCCAACCATTCCATCCTAAAGGATATCAGTCCTGGGTGTTCACTGGAAGGACTGATGTTGAAGCTGCAACTCCAATACTTTGGAGACCTGATGTGAAGAGCTGACTCATTGGAAAAGACCCTGATGTTGGGAAAGACTGAAGGCAGGAGGAAAAGGGGACGACACAGGATGAGATGACTGGATGGCATCACCAACTCAATGGACATGAGTTTGGATAAACTTTGGGAGTTGGTGATGGACAGGGAGGCCTGGTGTACTGTGGTTCATGGGGTCGCAAAGAGTTGGACATGACAGAGCAACTGAACTGAACTGAAATGTAGCCTACCATGCTGCTCTGTCCCTGGGGTTTTCCAGGCAAGAGTACTGGAGTGGGTTGCCGTTTCCTTCTCCAGAGGATCTTCCCGACCCAGGGATTGAACCTGGTTCTCCCGCACTATAGGCAGATGCTTTACCATCTGAGCTACCAGGGAAGTCCTGAATCAGTTATACATATACATATATGTACTCTTTTTTAGATCATTTTCCCATATAGGTCATTACAGAGTATTGAGTAGAGTTCCCTGTGCTATACACTAGGTCCTATTTAGTTATTTAGTTTATACACAGTGTTATCTATATGTCAATCTCAATCTCCCAATTCATCCCTCCCCCTCTTTCACCCCCAGGTAACCATAAGTTTATTTTCTATATCCATAACACTAGTTCTGTTTTGTAGATAAGTTTATCTGTACCCTTTTTTAAGATTCCACACATAAGCACTATCATATTTATCTTTCTCTGTCTGACTTACTTCACTCAGTATGACACTCTCTAGGTCCATCAATGTTGCTGCAAATGGCATTATTCCCTTCTTTTTTATGGCTGAGGAATATTCCATTGTGTATAGGAACCACATCTTTAGCCATACATCCATCATTCAATATTTAGGTTGCTTTCATGTGCTGGCTATTGTAAACAGGAGCATGAAGCTTTTATTCAAACCAATCCGTTATGTATCCTGGTTTTGCCACTCACTGAGGATGACTCTCAGCAGAATACTTAACCACTTTGGCTTTCTTCATCTGGAAGTATGGTAAATGAAGCTAACATAGAGTCTATTCCTCTTCCGAGGTTCTCCAAGAAGAGGGGATCATCAGTCAGCAAGTCACTCAAGCCAGAAAACAAGTGTATTCTTCACACTTCTCTTCCACACCTCCACCTTACATTTTCCTGATCAGTAGACCATTCAATTCTACTGTATGAACATCTCTTGAATCCACTAGTCCCTCTCCATTTAACCTATCACCTGCCACTTCGTGAGCCTGTCACCACCACCTCTCTTTAGATTATCACAGGACCCTTTTATGGGCCTGTGATCCAGGGTTGGCCCATCACGCATTCACCTCCAAGAGTCTGAATATTGAAAAAGTCATACCAAGCTGCCCAGAAGCTTGGGAAATTACTCAGCATGGTGGCAGTCACATCTGTGGGGAGCAGTGTTGATGGCAAAACCTTGGCAGACTGTCCCATTTGACTGGTCTCCCTTGGTTCACATCCAGTTTCCAAACTCTGTTCTCTAGTCCTGATACTTCCAGAACTAGCTGATAAAAGTCCTTTCACTCAATTCCACCCCTGCCCTGTCAATTACTCATTCTGGCAACCCAGAGCACTGCCTGGCACATCATGAAACGCCCACCCACTCCAGCCCCTACAAGTCCTCCTCCCACTTCCGGTGGCCTCCTGTAAACAACCACCCTCACTGCTTTGGGATCCAGCTCGCTCAACAAACCAGCTTCCTCTTACCATCCTATACTCCAGTCACACTTAGACTCCTGCTGTTGGACTAACACAGCCTGTTCTCTTGTTTCTGGACATGCTTTATTGTCTATGCCTAAAATCCTCCCTATTTGCATACAAACTTCCTACTCTTTTATTGCCAGAGGACTCGGCTGAACTAGCAGGGAACGCAGAGGCGGTTTCTTGTCTGCCTTTTTACAGCTCAGGAAGGAACCCTTTTGACATTAGCTGTAGTTGGAGAAATCCTCGGGTGGGACCCAGGTTAAGCCATAAGCTCACCTTTCTCATAAGACAGATAAGATGCTCTGATGATCCAACACACACCTGGTGTGGCTCTGAAAGTGGGGGTGTGGGGGTGGGGCAGGGTCTTGGTCCTCCTTTTGTCCCTTAGTGGTATACTTTCCGGAGAAGGCAATGGCACCCCACTCCAGTACTCTTGCCTGGAAAATCCCATGGATGGAGGAGCCTGGTAGGCTGCAGTCCATGGGGTCGCTAAGAGTCGGATACGACTGAGCGACTTCACTGTCACTTTTCACTTTCATGCATTGGAGAAGGAAATGGCAACCCACTCCAGTGTTCTTGCCTGGAGAATCCCAGGGACGGGGGAGCCTGGTGGGCTGCTGTCTATGGGGTCACACAGAGTCGGACATGACTGAAGTGACTTAGCAGATATACTTTCCCCAGACACATTGCCCAATATCTAGCTATTTTGTAGTATACCTTGAACAACATGAATTTGAACTTCAGTTCAGTTCAGTCACTCAGTCATGTCCGACTCTTTGCAACCCCATGGACTGCAGCACACCAGGTTTCCCTGTCTAGCACCAACTCCCATAGATTGCTGAAACTCATGTCCATCAAGTCAGTGACGTCATCCAACCATCTCATCCTCTGTTGTCCCCTTCTCCTCCTGATTAACTTTTTCCCAGCATCAGGGTCTTTTCTAATGAGTCAGCTCCTCACATCAGCTGGCCAAATTTTTGGAGCTTCAGCTTCAGCATCAGTGCTTCCAATCAATATTCAGGGTTGATTTCCTGTAGGATTGAATGGTTGGATCTCCTTGCAAATCCAAGGGTCTCTCAAGAGTCTTCTTCAACACCACAGTTCAAAAGCATCTACTCTTCGGCTCTCAGTTTTCTTTATAGTCCAACTCTCACATCCACACACGACTACTAGAAAAACCAGAGCTTTGACTAAGCAGACCTTTGTTGGCAAAGGAATGTCTCTACTTTTTATTATGCTGTCTAGGTTTTTCATAGCTTTTATTCCAAGGAGCAAGTGTCTTTTAAATTCATGGCTGCAGTCACCATCTGCAGTGATTTTGCAGCCCCCCAAAATAAAGTCTGTCACTGTTTCCATTGTTTCCCCATCTATTTGCTGTGAAGTGATGGGACCGAATGCCAGGATTTTAGTTTTTTGAATGCTGAGTTTTAAGTCAGCTTTTTCACTCTCCTCTTTCACTTTCATCAAGAGGCTCTTTAGTTACCCTTTGCTTTCTGCCATAAGGGTGGTGTCATCTGCATATCTGAGGTTATTGATATTTCTCCTGGCAATCTTGATTCCAGCTTGTGCTTCACACAGTCCAGCATTCAGTATGATGTACTCTGCATATAAGTTAAATTAAATCTTTTTCCAATTTGAAATCAGTCCAGTGCTCCATGTCCAGTTCTAACTGTTGCTTCTTGACTTGCATACTGATTTCTCAGGAGGCAGGTAAGGTGGTCTGGTATTCCCATCTCTTGAAGAATGTCCCACAGTTTGTTGTGATCCACACAGTCAAAGGTTTTGGCATAGTCAATAAAGCAGAAGTAGATGTTTTTCTGCAATTCTCTTGCTATTTATATGATCCAATGGATGTTTACAATTTGATCTCTGGTTCCTCTGCCTTTCCTAAATGCATCTTGAACATCTGGAAGTTCCCAGTTCACGTACTATTGAAGCCTAGTTTGGAGAATTTTGACCATTACTTTGCTAATGTGTGAGATGAGTAGTTTAAACATTCATGGATCCACTAATCCATGGATTGTTTTCAATAGTAAATGCTAAATCATCTGACGCTTGCTGAATTTATGGATGTAGACCATTGGATACAGAGGAAGCTTGGACACAGCATTGTGACTTTAAGCTGGGTGCAGATTTTTGACTGTGCCAAGGTTAATGTTTTTAACTACCCACCCCACCACCCCCTGACACACACCATGTTGTTCAAGGGTCAACTGCACTTAGAAAAAGAATTTCTAATTATGAGTGAGACACATTAAAGAGAGAAAGAGTCGGAAGGGGTGGGACATCAAGCTTTTCTGGAGAAAACAGTAACGGTAGAGTGCTCTCGGGAACACAGCTGAAGCAGGGAATGGTGAGTCACAGAAAGCCACTGGAAGCTGAAACCTAAAGAAGATCCTAAGAGTGGGAGGAGGATTCATGCAGGGAGTGAAGACTGACTTCAGGTGCGTTGTAGACCTACCTAGGCTTGGTGCAGCCACCACCTTTCAGGGATGAAACATCTCTCCAGTGCTTTAAGTGGCAGTAAGAAGTAAAATGTACCTGAGATGAAAATCAGACAGACTTGGAATTGTCCGTTCTGCAACTGCTAAGTCAGCTGACCTGCCATCTTGCAGCTCCAATATCCTCAGTTATAACAGAAGGATAAAATATCATTCTCAAGATTAAATGCCCAAAGCAAGGTGCAGAACTATGTGGATAGTAGCCCCATCTGTCTTTTTTAGCAAAATCAGTGTCACTGTATCTGTATGAGGTAGAAACAGCGCTTATCTCTGGGAGACAAAATGGAGTGGAGTGGGAGTTATTTTCTACCATGCATTATTTTGTATTTTTTGGAGTTAAACACTAAGTATATGTTATAACTATTCTTGTTAATTAATTAATTGCATAAAATATCTATCTCACAAAGTCATTTCAAAGAAAACCCACCATATGATAGATTTCTAATGAACACTGTCCCTTTCCCCTTGGCAAGTAGACAAAAATCACCCATCTGCAGCATAGCTTTTGTATGGAAGCTAGAGGCTGACTAGTATAAACCTTTCTGGTCTATGTGTGAGAGCCCACATGTGTGTTTCAGTATGAGTGTGTGTGTGTGAGAGAGTAAACTCTGTAGTAAATGGGAGTCAGAAAACTTGAACCTATTGGGTTGAGGCTGCTGGACTATTAAATCATTTTTAAGAAGTTATGGAAGGGGATAAACTGGGAGATTGGGACTGACATAAACACACTACTATATATAAAATAGATAACTAATAAGAACCCACTGTACAGCACAGGGAACTCTACTCAATACTCTGTAATGGCCTACAAGGGAAAAGAATTTTAAAAAGTGAATATATGCATATGTATAACTGACTCACTTTGCTGTACAGGGGAAAATAACACAAGATTGCAAATCAACTTGACTCCAATAAAAAAACTTTTTTTAAAGAAAAGTTGTCAAGTATCAAGATGCTTAGGTTTATACCTTGATCTATAACAATTTAACTTTTGATAAGTACAAAATGAATATTAAACAGTGAACAAGAGACCTGGACCATTTCCATTTCTGAATATGACTGACTAGGTGAAGGTAGTCCAATCTGAGCTAATGATTCTAAAAGTTGGAACTGATTTTTTTTTTAATCTTTTGTCCATGCCACATGGCATGTGGGATTTTAGTTTCCTGACCAGAGATCGAACCTGTGCTCTCTGCATTGGAAGCCAGAGTCTTAACCACTGGACCACGCAGGAAGTCCTAGAAACAACTGGTAGTACTTTAGAGAATAGCTCTCATTTTTACATATTAGGAAACTGCTACCTGTGACAGCTTCTCTAACTCATTAACCATCACCTGCTTTATACCGGCCCATCATTCTCCATGCTTGCCCCCACAAGCCCTTTCACCAACTCAATCTCCACATCAAATGTCTGCCTGCTCATTTCTCCAATACCAGAAGAGGAAAGAAAAACTTGAACATGGCCTGGAAAGCAAAGCTCCTTGAAAAGAAAAATCTATTCACCTAGAGTAACTAGTGAAATACAGAAGCTGCTATGACTTATAAACCGCTCGGGGTTAGAAATTCATTAGAAGCAAACACATGAACTATTGTGGATATAAATATAAAACTCATTCTGTGTAAAGGTCTTCCAAAGTAAGAGACCCAGGAACCCATCAAGTATTTACATTGTTCTTCTAAATACATGTTTTATTTACTATAAAATATACAAAATACTTACTTTTTTTCTAAAAAGATACTATAAATTATTCAAAATCCAGTACATTTCACCATTTCTTTCTGCAGGTAAAATAGGTTTTTTGGATCACTAGCAATGTTTTGAAAAAGCAATCCTGAGGTCCCAGAAAAGCACAACTCAGTAAAAGCCAACACTCACGCAGGAGACCTAATTGATCCAAAAGCTATATATGAAAAATTGGACTTCTCTATGGAAAATCAATGGTAGTCACTTAGGGATTAGCAAATAGCACTAGTATGATTAGACAATAGTGCAGAAATTAAATATTTATTCTTCTGTACTCTACTAGGGTAGAGGATGAAAAATTACCATTGTGGAAGGATTTTTGATCTCGTGATCTAGTAACAGGAAGAGCACTGGAGTTTCTACGTCAAAACCATCCTCATAACAAAGAAAATCTTTGATGAAATGCTTCATTACAGACTATTTTTTCAGTCACTGTATTCCTGAACCATTTTCCACAGATACAGAAATAGTAATCCTTCAGGAGAACTATCGGTAAGGAGACCCAAGCTTATTGTTTCATCTCTAAGTCACCATCCTTTAAGAGATTATTTTCTTATACTCTTACATTCACAGAATGACTTAGCAAGACTCCAGGTCAAACATATGGACTGCTGCACTGTTCTTTTGTATCATTTCTTTTTAGATTCTGCATATAAAGGATCAGTTTAGTTCAGTTCAGGAGCTCACTTGTGTCCGACTCCTTGCAAACCCATGGACTGCAGCATGACAGGCTTCCCTGTCCATCACCAACTCCTGGAGCTTGCTAAAACTCATGTACATCAAGTCAGTGATGCTATCCAACCATCTCATCCTCTGTCGTCCCCTTCCCTCCTGCCTTCAATCTCTACCAGCATCAGGGTCTTTTCCAAAGTGAGTCAATTCTTTGCAACAAGTGGCCAAAGTATTGGAGCTTCAGTTTCAGCAACAGTCCTTCCAATCAATATTCAGGGTTGATTTCCTGTAGGATTGAATGGTTGGATCTCCTTGCAAGTCCAAGGGTCTCTCAAGAGTCTTCTCCAACACCACAGTTCAAAAGCATCAACTCTTCGGCTCTCAGTTTTTTTTATAGTCCAACTCTCACATCCACACACGACTACTGGAAAAACCAGAGCTTTGATTAGACGGACTTTTGTCAGTAAAGGAATGTCTCTGCTTTTTATTATACTGTCTAGGTTGATCACAGCTTTTCTTCCAAGGAGCAAGCATCTTTTAAATTCATGGCTGCAGTCACTATCTGCAGTGATTTTGGAGCCCAAGAAAATAAAGTCTGTCACTGTTTCTATTGTTCCCCCATTTAATTGCCATGAAGTGACAGGACCCAATGCCATAATCTTAGTTTTTTGAATGTTGAGTTTTAAGCCTGCTTTTTCACTCTCCTCTTTCACTTTCATCAAGAGGCTCTTTAGTTCCTTTTTACTTTCTGCCATAAGGGTGGTGTCATCTGCATATCTGAGGTTACTGACATTTCTCCTGGCAATGTTGGTTCCAGCTTGTGCTTCATCCAGCCTGGCATTTCCCATGATGTACTCCGCATATAAGCTAAATAAGCAGGGTGACAAAAAACAGCCTTGACATACTCCTTTCCCAATTTTGAATCCATCTGTTGTTCCATGTCCAGTTCTAACTGCTGCTTCTTGACCTGAATATAGATTTCTCAGGAGGCAGGTCAGGTGGTCTGGTATTCCTCTCTTGAAGAATTTTCCACAGTTTGTTGTGATCCACACAGTCAAAGGCTTTGGCATAGTCAATAAAGCAGAAATAGATGTTTTTCTGGAATTCTCTTGTTTTTCCTATGATCCAACAGATGTTGGCAATTTGATGTCTGGTTCCTCTGCCTTTTCTAAATCCAGCTTAAACATATGGAAATTCTCAGTTCACATACTCTTAAAGCCTCTCTTGGAGAATTTTGAGCAATACTTTGCTAGCATGTGAGATGCATCCAATTGTGCAGTAGTTTGAACATTCTTTGGCATTGCCTTTCTTTGGGATTAGAATGAAAACTGACCTTTTCCAGTCCTGTGGCCACTGCTGAGTTTTCCAAATTTGCTGGCATATTGAGTGTAGCACTTTCACAGCAGCATCTTTTAGAACTTGAAATAACACATCTGGAATTCCATCACCTCCACTAGTTTTGTTCATAGTGATGTTTCGTAAGGCCCACCTGACTTTGAACTTCAGGATGTATGGCTCTAGGTGATCGATCACACCTGGTTATCTGGGTCATTAAGATCTTTTTTGTACAGTTCTGTGTATTCTTGCCACCTTTTCTTGATATCTTCTGCTTCTGTTAGGTCCATACCATTTCTGTCCTTTATTGTACCCATCTTTGGATGAATGTTCCCTTGCTGCTGCTGCTAGGTCGCTTCAGTCGTGTCGAACTCTGCGACCCCATAGACGGCAGCCCACCAGGTTTCCCCGTCCCTGGGATTGGATTCTCCAGGCAAGAACACTGGAGTGGGTTGCCACTTCCTTCTCCAATGCATAAAAGGGAAAAGTGAAAGAGAAGTCACTCAGTCGTTTCCGACTTTTATCGACCCCATGGACTGTAGCCCACCAGGCTCCTCCGTCCATGGGATTTTCCAGGCAAGAGTACTGGAGTGGGTTGCCATTGCCTTCTCTATATCTCTATTTTCTTGAAGCGATCTCTAGTCTTTCCCATTCTATTATTTTCCTCTATTTCTTTGCACTGATCACTGAGGAAGGCTTTCTTTTCTCTCCTTGCTATTCTTTGGAACTCAGCATTCAAATGGGTATATCTTTCCTTTTCTCCTTTGCCTTTTGCATCTCTTTTTTTCACAGTTATTTGTAAGGCCTCCTCAGACAACCATTTTGCCTTTTTGCATTTCTTTTTCTTGGGGATGGTCTTGATTACTACCTCCTGCACATGTCACAAAGCTCCATTCATAGTTCTTCAGGCACTCTATCAGACCTAATCCCTTGAATCTATTTGTCACTTCTACTGTATAATCCTAAGGGGTTTGATTTAGGTCATACCTGAATGGTATACTGGTTTTCCCTACTTTCTTCAATTTAAGTCTGAATTTTGTAATAAGCAGTCCCAGTCTTGTTTTTCCTGACTGTATAGAACTTCTCCATCTTTGGCTGCAAAGAATATAGGCCATCTGAATCAGTATTGACCATCTGGCGATGTCCATGTGTAGAGTTGTCTATTGTGTTGTTGGAAAAGGGTGTTTGCTCTGACCATTGTGTTCTCTTAGCAAAATTGTTAGCCTTTGCCCTGCTTTATGTTGTACTCCAAGGCCAAATTTGCCTGTTATTCCAGGTATCTCTTGACTTCCTACTTTTGCATTCCAGTCTCCTATGATGAAAAGGACATTTTTTTTTTTTTTTTTTGGTGTTAGTTCTTGCCTGGAAAATCCCATGGAGGGAGGAGCCTGGTAGGCTGCAGTCCATGGGGTCGCAAAGAGTCGGACACAACTGAGCGACTTCACTTTCACTTTTCACTTTCATGCATTGGAGAAGGAAATGGCAACCCACTCCAGTGTTCTTGCCTGGAGAATCCCAGGGACGGGGGAGCCTGGTGAGCTGCCATCTATGGGGTCACACGGAGTCGGACATGACTGAAGCAACTTAGCAGTAGCAGCTAGAAGGTCTTGTAGGTCTTCATAGAACCATTTAACTTAAGCTCCTTCAGCATTAGTGGTTGGGGCAGACTTGGATTACCTTGGAAAAGAGCAGAGATCATTCTGTCATTTTTGAGACTGCACCCAAGTACTGCATTTCAGATTCTTTTGTTGACTATAAGGGCTACTCCATTTCTTCTAAGTGATTCTTGCCCACAGTAGTAGATATAAGGGTCATCTGAATTAAATTTGCCCACTCCAGTCCATTTTAGTTCACTGATTCCTAAAATGTTGATGTTCACTCTTGCTATCTCCTGTTTGACCACTTCCAATTGCCTTGATTTATGGACCTAACATTCCAGGGTCCTATGCAATATTGCTCTTTACAACACTGGACTTTACTTCCATCACCAGCATCCACAACTGGGTGTTGTTTTCACTTTGGCTCTGTCTCTTCATTTTTTCTGGAGTTATTTCTCCTCTCTTCTCCAATAGCATATTGGGCACCTACCGACCTGGGGAGTTCATCTTTTAGTGTCCTATCTTTTTGCCTTTTCATACTGTTTATAGGGTTGTCAAGGCAAGAATACTGAAGTGGTTTGCCATTCCCTTCTCCAGTGGACCATGTTTTGTCAGAACTCTCCACCACGATCCATCCATCTTGAGTGGCCCTACAGAGCATGGCTCATAGTTTCATTGAGTTAGACAAGATTGTTATCCATGTGATCAGTTTGGTTAGTTTTCTGTGATTGTGGCTTTCATTTTGTCTGTCCTCTGATCAATAAGGATAAGAGGTTTATGGAAGCTTCCTCATGGGAGAGACTGACTAAGGGGGAAACTGGGTCTTGTTCTGATGGGTAGGGCCATGCTCAGTAAATCTTTAATCCAATTTTCTGTTGATGCAGGGGGTTGAGTTCCCTCCTGTTTGGCCTGAGGCCAAAACTGTCACCCACACCAGAGACTCCTGGACACTCACAGGCAAGCCTGGTTCAGTCTCTTGTGGGGACACCATGCCTCTTTCTTGGCTCCTGATGCTCACAAGGGTTTGTTTGTGCCCTCCAAGTGTCTGTTTCCCCAGTCCTGTGGAGGTTCTTAATCAAATCCCACTGGCCTCCAAAGTCAAATTCCCTGGGGGCTCTCAGTCCCTTTGCCAGATTCCCAGGTTGGGAAATCTGTTGTGGGTCCTAGAACTTTCTTAACAGTGCGAGAATTTCTTTGGTATAATTGTTCTATAGTTTGTGGGTCCTCTGCTTAGTGGCTCTATGCTGGGGGTAATTGTGACCTCCTCTAAGAGGTGGTAATTTTACTTTGAAATTAGAAGATAACCATATGTTAACCCACCTTAGTTAATTTTCCCTTGGAAAATGTTCCTTTAATGATGTTTTCATATTTGAATGAGTCCCATTTATCACCTATGTTCAAAGACACCTGATGCTCATGGATTGATTACCTGGGTTAGAGAAATAATCTGTATTTTTTCTTTAATATTTTATTTATTTATTTGGATGCATTGGATCTTAGTTGTGGCATGCAGGATCTTCATTGCATCATGCTGGAGGGATCTTCCCTTGTGGCACGTGGACTCTGGTTGTGGCATAAGCAGGGACTGAACCTAAATCCCCAACATTGAAAGGCAGATTCATAACCACTGAACCACCAGGGAAGTCCCAGGATATCCTTATATTCCATTTATTTTGATCAGGAACCTTACATGTTCCACATCATTAACATTTTATAAGTGATTTTATCACTTCATTATCTCAATTAAGACTTTTCAATGACATTTATGAATGTGTAATTAAAATATATAAATTTAACCAAATGTATATTATAACTAAAATTATGGAGTTGAAACAACTTGATCTTCTTTTTGTGGTTTCTCTGAGAAGCTTGTGTTACTAATGAACACTGACCCTCTCAGTCAATTAACCTCACTGTTTTTCTTCCACAGGCACTTTTATTTGTTTCTCTTTAACAGTTTTCTTTGACCTTTTGTCTGTGCAGTTAAAGTCCCAACCTGCACATAAAATAAAAGTTTGAAGGAGCTATTCAGATCACTGGAGCCAATACCATGCTTCGTGTTTGGATTACTGGAGTCAGGCCAGCAGAGCCAGAATTTTCTTTTCTGCTTTATCCAAATAACAGCCTAATTATCCTTCCTCTTCCAGCTGTGAAAGCCCAGCCAGTGGGTAGTGAAATGATTTTTCCCTAGTCCCAAAGCAAGTTATTAGCAGCTGTGGACCAAGGAATCTCTACTGCCTCCATGGGTGCCCATCAAATATTACCCCATGTGCCACAGAGTTGGAAGCAGATATTTTTCCATGCTTCTTACTGAAACCAGCTGTTTGTTGCTGCAGTTACTGATTACATTCTGCATTTAAAGGACTGATTTTGCCCTAATTATTTTAAGTCTGTTACAGAAAATAGGTTAAATACGTTCAAAAACATTAAGGCTATAACTGGGACTTAGGTTTCCAGTGAAAATACCTTAAAAATTAAAAGATTTTTACTCTGAGCTCTTTTTTAAAATAGGTCTAATTTATAAGAATTTGTCAGTGATACAGGGCTAAAGATACAGAAATAGGTCAGTGTCTCCAAAAAGTTGTTTAGATATTTAATTAAAAGCAAGGGTGGCTAGAGAAAGTTTAATACAAGAGACTGCAAAATCTAAAATTACAGATTAAGGATGAGTTGCCATTTTAAAAACACTTTTTTATAGACAGTCATCAAGTTTAAGCAGAGCTGAAGAGATGAATATCATCCAACACAGGTAGGAAAGATTCCTCTGCTGCAAAACAAGACTATACAACACACACTTGAGGGAAAGAAAAATTCCTCATGCCATTTTCTCATCAGCTTTTTTTTTTTTTTTCTTTTTTTTGAGATACCATGTGGCTTGTGGGATCTCAGTTTCCCAACCAAGGAGTGAACCTGGACCTGAGCAGTGAAAGTGCCTACTCCTAACCACTGGACTGCCAGGGAATTCCCAGATCAGCTAATTTTTAATAAAGCACACTTTCAGAATGTATACTGTTTCTATTCAGATATTGGACTAACATGAATTAATTTGAACTGAAGTGTTAGTCACTCAATCGTGTTCAACTCTTTGAAGCCCCGTGGACTGTAGCCTGTGGGGCTCCTCTGTCCATGGGATTCTCCTGGCAAGAATACTGGAGTGGGTTGCCATTCTCTTCTCCAGGGGATCTGCCCAACCCAGGGATGGAACCCAAATCTCCTGCGTTGCAGGCAGATTCTTTATCATCTGAACCACTAGGGAAGCAATTTGAACCAAACACAATAGCAAATAAGAGTTCTCACACACTTTTTTTTTTCTAGGAATGACCAATTAACCATGTCTCACTGATTTTTATGTTTTTAGATATTTAAGAAATTTAGGGACTTCCCTGGTGGTCCAGTGGTTAAGACTTCACCTTCCTATGTAGGAGGTTTGGGTTCATTCTCTGGTCAGGGAGTGAAGATCCCACATGCCTCATGGTCAGAAAACCAAAACACAAAACAGAAGCAATCTGAAACAAATTCAATAAAATACTTTATTTTTTTTTAATTTTTATTTTTACTTTTATTTTGCTTTACAATACTGTATTGGTTTTGCCATACATTGACATGAATCCGCCACGGGTGTACATGAGTTCCCAATCCTGAACCCCCCTCCCACCTCCCACCCCATATCATCTCTCTGAATCATCCCCGTGCACCAGCCCCAAGCATCTGGTATCTTGTATCGAACATAGACTGGCGATTCGTTTCTTACATGATAGTTTACATGTTTCAATGCCATTCTCCCAAATCATCCCACCCTCTCCCTTTCCCTCAGAGTCCAAAAGTCCGTTCTAAACATCTGTGTCTCTTTTGCTGTCTCGCATACAGGGTTAGCATTACCATCTTTCTAAATTCCATATATATGTGGAAATAAAAGTAAAAATAAACAAATGGGATCTAATTAAAATTAAAAGCTTCTCCACAACAAAGGAAACTATAAGCAAGGTGAAAAGACAGCCTTCTGAATGGGAGAAAATAATAGCAAATGAAGCAACTGACAAACAACTAATCTCAAAAATATACAAGTACTTATGCAGCTCAATTCCAGAAAAATAAACAACCCAATCAAAAAATGGGCCAAAGAATTAAATAGACATTTCTCCAAAGAAGACATACGGATGGCTAACAAACCATGAAAAGATGCTCAACATCACTCATTATCAGAGAAATGCAAATCAAAACCACAATGAGGTACCACCTCACACCAGTCAGAATGGAAGTGATCCAAAAGTATACAAGCAATAAATGCTGGAGAGGGTGTGGAGAAAAGGGAACCCTCTTACACTGTTGGTGGCAATGCAAACTAGTACAGCCACTATGGAGATCAGTGTGGAGATGCCTTAAAAAATTGCAAATAGAACTGCCTTATGACCCAGCAATCCCACTACTGGGCATACGCACCGAGGAAACCAGAATTGAAAGACACACGTGTACCCCAATGTTCATTCCAGCACTGTTTATAATAGCCAGGACATGGAAACAACTTAGATGTCCATCAGCAGATGAATGGATAAGAAAGCTGTGGTACATATACACAATGGAGTATTACTCAGCCATTCAAAAGAATACATTTGAATCAGTTCTAATGAGGTGGATGAAACTGGAGCCGATTACACAGAGTGAAGTAAGCCAGAAAGAAAAACACCAATACAGTACAATAAAATACTTTTAAAAATGGTCCACATTTTAAAAAAAATCTTAAAAATTTTTTAAAAATTTCCAATATTTCGTATTTCCTTTTTAAAAGTGCTTTTCGTTTAAGAAAATATATAAAACTTATAGTTTTTCTGGTTGGAAGGCCAAGCTCCCTGAAGGCAGGGGTGTTACCAGCCTTGTTCACCTGCTGCCCTGGTACTGAGAACCACACTGAGACTTGAGCAGGTGACAGCAAATGTTTGCACAATGAATGACATGAGAGGATATATATAAAACATAGCTTAAGAGTTTATCTGCAAAATATGCATTATTATGATGTCTTCCAAGTATACATAAATTTAATTCTACCTTGAGCTTTAAAAAAAAAAAGGCGACTTTTTTTTTAAAGTTGACTTTTTATTTACTTTTGTTTTCTTTTTCTTTTTTTTATACTTAAATTTTTATTTTTACTTTATTTTACTTTACAATACTGTATTGGTTTTGCCATACATTGACATGAATCTGCCACGGGTGTACATGAGTTCCCAAACATGAACCCCCCTCCCACCTGCCACCCCATATCATCTCTCTGGATCATCCCTGTGCACCAGCCCCAAGCATCCTGTATCCTGCATCGAACATAGACTGGCAATTCATTTCTTACATGATAGTATACATGTTTCAATGCCATTCTCCCAAATCATCCCACCCTCTCCCTCTCCTCAGAGTCCAAAAGTCTGCTCTACACATCTGTGTCTCTTTTGCTGTCTCACATACAGGGTCATCATTACCATCTTTCTAAATTCCATATATATGTGTTAGTATACTGTATTGGTGTTTTCCTTTCTGGCTTACTTCACTCTGTGTAATCGGCTCCAGTTTCATCCACCTCATTAGAACTGATTCAAATGTATTCTTTTGAATGGCTGAGTAATACTCCATTGTGTATATGTACCACAGCTTTCTTATCCATTCATCTGCTGATGGACATCTAGGTTGTTTCCATGTCCTGGCTATTATAAACAGTGCTGCAATGAACATTGGGGTACATGTGTGTCTTTCAGTTCTAGTTTCCTCGGTGCGTATGCCCAGTAGTGGGATTGCCGGGTCATAAGGCAGTTCTATTTGCAATTTTTTAAGGCATCTCCACACTGATCTCCATAGTGCCTGTACTAGTTTCCATTGCCACCAACAGTGTAAGAGGGTTCCCTTTACTCCACACCCTCTCCAGCATTTATCACTTGCAGACTTTTGAATCGCAGCCATTCTGACTGGTGTGAGGTGGTACCTCATTGTGGTTTTGATTTGCATTTCTCTGATAATGAGTGATGTTGAGCATCTTTTCATGTGTTTGTTAGCCATCTGTATGTCTTCTTTGGAGAAATGTCTATTTAATTCGTTGGCCCATTTTTTGATTGTGTTGTTTATTTTTCTGGAATTGAGCTGCATAAGTACTTGTATATTTTTGAGATTAGTTGTTTGTCAGTTGCTTCATTTGCTATTATTTTCTCCCATTCAGAAGGCTGTCTTTTCACCTTGCTTATAGTTTCCTTTGTTGTGGAGAAGCTTTTACTTTTAATTAGATCCCATTTGTTTATTTTTGCTTTTATTTCCAGTATTCTGGGAGGTGGATCATAGAGGATCCTGCTGTGATTTATGTCGGAGAGTGTTTTGCGTATGTTCTCCTCTAGGAGTTTTATAGTTTCTGGTCTTACGTTTAGCTCTTTAATCCATTTTGAGTTTATTTTTGTGTGTGGTGTTAGAAAGTGATCTAGTTTCATTCTTTTACAAGTGGTTGACCAGTTTTCCCAGCACCACTTGTTAAAGAGATTGTCTTTACTCCATTGTATATTCTTGCCTCCTTTGTCAAAGATAAGGTGTCCATATGTGTGTGGATTTATCCCTGGGCTTTCTATTTTGTTCCATTGATCTATATTTCTGCCTTTGTGCCAGTACCATACTGTCTTGATGACTGTGGCTTTGTAGTAGAGCCTAAAGTCAGGCAAGTTGATTTCTCCAGTTCCATTCTTCTTTCTCAAGATTGCTTTGGCTATTCGAGGTTTTTTTGTATTTCCATACAAATCTTGAAATTATTTGTTCTAGTTCTGTGAAAAATACCGCTGGTAGCTTGATAGGGATTGCACTGAATCTGTAGATTGCTTTGGGTAGTATACTCATTTTCACTATATTGATTTTCTGATCCATGAACATGGTATATTTCTCCATTTATTAGTGTCCTCTTTGATTTCTTTCATCAGTGTTTTATAGTTTTCTATATATAGGTCTTTAGTTTCTTTAGGTAGATATATTCCTAAGTATTTTATTCTTTTCATTGCAATGGTGAATGGAATTGTTTCCTTAATTTCTTTTTCTACTTTCTCATTATTAGTGTATAGGAATGCAAGGGATTTCTGTGTGTTGATTTTACATCCTGCAACTTTACTATATTCATTGATTAGCTCTAGTAATTTTCTGGCGGAGTCTTTAGGGTTTTCTATGTAGAGGATCATGTCATCTGCAAACAGTGAGAGTTTTACTTCTTCTTTTCCAATTTGGATTCCTTTTATTTCTTTTTCTGCTCTTATTGCTGTGGCCAAAACTTCCAGAACTATGTTGAATAGTAGTGGTGAAAGTGGGCATCCTTGTCTTGTTCCTGACTTCAGGGAAAATGGTTTCAATTTTTCACCATTGAGGATGTTTGCTGTGGGTTTGTCATATATAGCTTTTACTATGTTGAGGTATGCTCCTTCTATTCCTGCTTTCTGGAGAGTTTTTTATCATAAGTGGATGTTGAATTTTGTCAAATGCCTTCTCTGCATCTATTGAGATAATCATATGGCTTTTATTTTTCAATTTGTTAATGTGGTGAATCACATTGATTGATTTACAGATATTGAAGAATCCTTGCATCCCTGGGATAAAGCCCACTTGGTCATGGTGTATGATCTTTTTAATGTGTTGTTGGATTCTGATTGCTAGAATTTTGTTGAGGATTTTTGCATCTATGTTCATCAGTGATATTGGCCTGTAGTTTTCTTTTTTGTGGCATCTTTGTCAGGTTTTGGTATTAGGGTGATGGTGGCCTCATAGAATGAGTTTGGAAGTTTACCTTCCTCTGCAATTTTCTGGAAGAGTTTGAGTAGGATAGGTGTTAGCTCTTCCCGAAATTTTTGGTAGAATTCAGCTGTGAAGCCATCTGGACCTGGGCTTTTGTTTGCTGGAAGATTTCTGATTACAGTTTCAATTTTCGTGCTTGTGATGGGTCTGTTAAGATTTTCTATTTCTTCCTGGTTCAGTTTTGGAAAGTTGTACTTTTCTAAGAATTTGTCCATTTCTTCCACGTTGTCCATTTTGTTGGCATATAATTGCTGATAGTAGTCTCTTATGATCCTCTGTATTTCTGTGTTGTCTGTTGTGATCTCTCCATTTTCATTTCTAATTTTATTGATTTGATTTTTCTCTCTTTGTTTCTTGATGAGTCTGGCTAATGGTTTGTCAATTTTATTTATCCTTTCAAAGAACCAGCTTTTGGCTTTGTTGATTTTTGTTATGGTCTCTTTTGTTTGTTTTGCATTTATTTCTGCCCTAATTTTTAAGATTTCTTTCCTTCTACTAACTCTGGGGTTCTCCATTTCTTCCTTTTCTAGTTGCTTTAGGTGTAGAGTTAGGTTATTTATTTGACTTTTTTCTTGTTTCTTGAGGTATGCCTGTATTGCTATGAACTTTCCTCTTAGCACTGCTTTTATAGTGTCCCACAGGTTTGGGGTTGTTGTGTTTTCATTTTCATTCATTTCTATGCATATTTTGATTTCTTTTTTTATTTCTTCTGTGATTTGTTGGTTATTCAGAAGCGTGTTGTTCAGCCTCCATATGTTGGAATTTTTAATAGTTTTTCTCCTGTAATTGAGATCTAATCTTAATGCATTATGGTCAGAAAAGATGCTTGGAATGATTTCGATTTTTTTGAATTTATCAAGGTTAGATTTATGGCCCAGGATGAGATCTATCCTGGAGAAGGTTCCATGAGCACTTGAGAAAAAGGTGAAATTCATTGTTTTGGGGTGAAATGTCCTATAGATATCAATTAGGTCTAACTGGTCTACTGTATCATTTAAAGTTTGCATTTCTTTGTTAATTTTCTGTTTAGTTGATCTGTCCATAGGTGTGAGTGGGGTATTAAAGTCTCCCACTATTATTGTGTTACTGTTAATTTCCCCTCTCATACTTGTTAGCATTTGTCTTACATATTGTGGTGTTCCTATGTTGGGTGCATATATATTTATAATTGTTATATCTTCTTCTTGGATTGATCCTTTGATCATTATGTAGTGGCCTTCTTTGTCTCTTTTTACAGCCTTTGTTTTAAAGTATTTTATCGGATATGAGTATTGCCACTCCTGCTTTTTTTGGTCTCTATTTGCGTGATATATCTTTTTCCAGTCCTTCACTTTTAGTCTGTATGTGTCCCTTGTTTAAGGTGGGTCTCTTGTAGGCAGCATATATAGGGATCTTGTTTTTGTATCCATTCAGCCAGTCTTTGCCTTTTGGTTGGGGCATTCAACCCATTTATGTTTAAGGTAATTATTGATAAGTATGATCATGTTGCCATTTACTTTATTGTTTGGGGTTCAGGTTTATACACCCGTTTTGTGTTTCCTGTCTAGAGAATATCCTTTAGCATTTGTTGGAGAGCTGGTTTGGTGGTGCCGAATTCTCTCAGCTTTTGCTTGTCTGTAAAGCTTTTGATTTCTCCTTTGTATTTAAATGAGATCCTTGCTGGATACAGTAATCTGGGCTGTAGGTTGTTTTCTTTCATCATTTTAAGTATGTCTTGCCATTCCCTCCTGGCCTGAAGAGTTTCGATTGAAAGATCAGCTGTTATCCTTCTGGGAATCCCCTTGTGTGTTATTTGTTGTTTTCCCTTGCTGCTTTTAATATTTGTTCTTTGTGTTTGATCTTTGTTAATTTGATTAATATGTGTCTTGGGGTGTTTCGCCTTGGGTTTATCCTATTTGGAACTCTCTGGGTTTCTTGGACTTGGGTGATTATTTCCTTCCCCATTTTAGGGAAGTTTTCAACTATAATCTCCTCAAGGATTTTCTCATGCTCTTTCTTTTTGTCTTCTTCTTCTGGGACTCCTATAATTCGAATGTTGGAGCGTTTCATATTGTCCTGGAGGTCTCTGAGATTGTCCTCATTTCTTTTAATTCGTTTTTCTTTTTTCCACTCTGATTCATTTATTTCTACTATTCTATCTTCTATTTCACTAATCCTATCTTCTGCCTCCATTATTCTACTATTTGTTGCCTCCAGAGTGTTTCTGATCTCATTTATTGCGTTATTCATTATATGTTGACTCTTTTTTATTTCTTCTAGGTCCTTGTTAAACCTTTCTTGCATCTTCTCAATCCTTGTCTCCAGCCTATTTATCTGTGATTCCATTTTGATTTCAAGATTTTGGATCATTTTCACTATCAATATTCAGAATTCTTTATCAGGTAGATTCCCTATCTCTTCCTCTTTTGTTTGGTTTGGTGGGCATTTCTCCTGTTCCTTTACCTGCTGAGTATTCCTCTGTCTCTTCATCTTGGTTATGTTGCTGCATTTGGGGTGGCCTTTCTATAATCTGGGAATTTGTGTAGTTCTCTTTATTATGGAGTTTCCTCACTGTGGGTGGGGTTGTATCAGTGGCTTGTCAAGGTTTCTTGGTTAGGGAGGCTTGTGTTGGAGTTCTGGAGGGTGGAGCTGAATTTCTTCTCTCTGGAGTGCAATGGAGTGACCAGTAATGGGTTATGAGACATCAATGGTTTTGGAGTAACTTTGAGCTGCCTGTATATTGAAGCTCAGGAGTGTGTTCCTGTGTTGCTGGAGAATTTGCATGGTATGTCTTGCTCTGGAACTTGTTGGCCCTTGGGTGGTGCTTGGTTTCAGTGTAGGTATGGAGGCATTTGGTGAGCTCCTATCGATTAATGTTCCCTGGATTCAGGAGTTCTCTGATGTTCTCAGGATTTGGACGTAAGCCTCCTGCTTCTGGTTTTCAGTTTTATTTTTACAGTAGCCTCAAGACTTCTCCATCTATACAGTACCGATGATAAAACATCAGGTTAAAGATGAAAAGTTTTTCCACATTGAGGGACACCCAGAGAGGTTCACTGAGTTACATGGAGAAGAGAAGAAGGAGGGGGTAATTAGAGGTGACTGGAATGAGATGAGGTGGGATCAAAAGAGGAGAGAGCAAGCTAGCCAGTAGTCACTTCCTTATGTGCGCTCCACAGTCTGGACCACTCAGAGGTATTCACGGAGTTATACAGGGAAAAGGAGAGGGAGGAAGTAGACAAAGGTGGCCAGGAGGATAAAAGAGGGAAATGAAAAGGAGAGAGACAGATCCAGCCAGTAACCCGTTCCTTAAGTGTTCTCCACCGTCTGGAACACACAGAGATTCACAGAGTTGGGTAGAGAAGAGAAGGGGGAGGGAAGAGACAGAGGCCACCTGGTGAGAAAAAGGAGAGTCCAAAGGAAGAGAGAGTGGTCAAGCCAGTAATCTCGCTCTCAGGTAAAATTGGGTAGTGAAGTTTGGGTTTTTAAATGTACAAAATTGACAACAAATACCAAAAAGCAAAGATTAAAAATCTAGAGTAGAGGTTGGATTATCAAAAATACAATATCAAAGAAAAGAAGAAGAAAAAAAAAACAAAGCCATAAGAATTATTAAACAACAACAACAACCACCACACAAAGACTATATACGGTGTTTGCTTTTAAAAATAGGGTCTTTTTTTTTGAAAAGTAATAGTAGGTTATAAAAATAAAAATTAAAGGAGAAATAGAGGACTTAACAATTTTAAAAAGTTTAAAAAACAAGAAGAAGAAAAAGAAAAGAAGAAAAAACAACCACACAACAACATCAACAAAAAAAGAAAAAAAAAAAGAATGATCATAAAAATAGTAAAGATATATCTGGCCCTTTCTTTGGTGGTGTGGGCAGTGCGGGGTCACTTCCAAGGCAGTTTCCTCTGTTTAACTTTTTCTGTTTGCTGGTCTCTTCAGTGTCTGATATCCGTCCTGACATGGGGGGTGGGGGGCGGGGGCGGTGGTGGACACTTTTTTTTTAGGCTCACTTGTTCAGTCGTGCTGTGGGGAGGAAGGGATGCTGCAAACAAATAACACTGGCATGTGCACGCAGTGTCTCAGCCCCACTGGGCCTGCCCCTGCTCACAGCGCACACCACTTAGGCTCTACGTTGCACCACCGGGAACCGTGTGAGGCCAGCCCTAGGCTGCATGCACCTCCCCGGTCTAAGCCGCTCAGGTTTGGCACTCAGGTAGCCCTCAGAGGTGCAGATTCAGTTGGGACTGCGTTTTGCGCCCTTCCCAGGTCCGAGTAGCTCAGGTGTTTGGCGAGCATGGTCGCTGCGACTTATCGCCTTTCCCGTCTCTGCTGCTCAGTTTTCTGGGTGTACCGCTGGCACCCCTTGTGAGGCGGATGGTGACTGTCCAGAACCCCCAGAAGTCTTAGCAAGGAAGCCTGTTTGCAGTTTGGTAGGTAAAGTCTCTCCGGGGCTGCGATTGCCCCCTTCCAGCCCTTACGGCTCTGGCTGCCTGTCACCCACGGGGAATGGTCTGCAGCCAGCTATTTCTGTTCCGTCCTTTGTTCTGTGCGCAGTCCTGGTGGTATCTTATGTTCGAGCTTTTCGCATGGTAGCTATCCCATAGTCTGATTTGCTAGCCCAAGTTAGTTCGTTCTGGTTACGCGTGGGGCGTTCCTGCCCAATTCTTAAAAAGCACTGCAGCCCTCGCCTCCCGTGCCTCCCTGCCCTGCCCCCACTTGCTAGTGGCAGATGCAGGCGTCTGTGCTGCTTTTCCACTGGGGGAGTTACTGTTGGGCTTGTAATCTGTTGGTTTTAATTATTTGTTTATTTTTCCTTCCTGTTATGTTGCCCTCTGTGTTTCCAAGGCTCGCCACAGACTCGGCAGGGAGAGTGTTTCCTGGTGTTTGGAAACCTCTCCTCTTAAGATTCCCTTCCTGGGCTGGGATTCCCTTCCCAGGATGGAGCTCCCTCCCTACCTCTTTTGTGTCTTTTTTCATCTTTTATATTTTTTCCAACCTGTTTTTGAAGACAATGATCTGCTCTTCTGGGTGCTTGATGTCCTCTGCCAGCATTCAGAAGTTGTTTTGTGGAGTTTGCTCAGCGTTGAAATGTTCTTTTGATGAATCTGTGAGGGAGAAAGTGGTCTCCCAGTCCTATTCCTCTGCCATCTTAGGACTGCCCCACCTTCAGTGACTTCTTGAATATGAAATGGCAGATCTGTGGAATTCATTAGAGCGGCAAATACACAGAGCAAAACATTTTCCTCTGAGGTCATTGGCAAGCTAGATGAAAAAATCATTTTATTGGGGAAACAAGACAAGATCTGTTTTAGAAGTGGTGGCACGAATACTAGCAGTGTTCCTTCAGTAACAGGAAAGCCAGAAAGTATTAAATAGAAGCTTGTGGATGAAGAGCCGCTGCTGGAAGAAACAGATGCACCATTGAATCCACGCTCAGCCACACCTTGGAACTGAGCAGAAGGAGGCAAACAAGGAATGATTCTTATCAGAAACAAGAAGGTTTCATTATCAACACCCAAGAGTGGCCTTAGCAGTGGCCCTGGTTTTGCTACCTATCCTAAACCCAATGAGAGTCTCATGACAATCAATTCAAGGCTCTATTAAGTGACAGTAGTGTGTTTTGTGTCTCAGGCTTTGGGGATGGGAGAAAGGTTGAAAACCATTGAAAAAGCCAGGCATTTTCCTCCTAATGTTCAGTCCTTGGTCCTTTCCTCTGGATTCTGATCCTTAAGGAACATCCACGGGCATGGAATAGCTCCACTGCTCCTTAACTAACTCCTAAATTTGATGGGTGCTTGTACTTTGGCCACCTCATGTGAAGAGTTGACTGATTGGAAAAGACTCTGATGCTGGGAGGGACTGGGGGCAGGAGGAGAAGGGGACGACCCAGGATGAGATGGCTGGATGGCATCATGGACTCGATGGACATGAGTCTGAGTGAACTCCGGGAGTTGGTGATGGACAGGGAGGCCTGGCGTGCTGTGATTCATGGGGTCACAAAGAGTCGGACACGACTGAGCGACTGAACTGAACTGAACTTCCTTTTCTATTAATAAACAGGAGAAAATGCCTCTTTCTGGAATCCCATTGGATATCTCCCCTTTTATTTCTTTTTTCAGTTTTTTATTTTAAGTGAAATAAAACACAAGTCACATACCCTTTACCATCATCACCTTTTTAAGTGCACATTTCTGAGGAATTGGATATATTTACCTTCTCGTGGAGCCATCACCACCATCCCTAGAACTTTGCATCTTATAAAACCAAAATTCCACAACCATGAAAGTCTCACTCCCTACCCCCTCCCATTGCCCCTCTTATGTCCATTTCAGTGCAGGAGTTGTTGACTCCAAGGCCCCCATTGGAGTGAAATCCTGCAGTGTTTGCTGACAGGTCATCCTATCTTTACTTATAGTAAATGGAGTAATACAGATTTTAGTATTTTTTAATCTCTATATAAGATGTATCCTATAGACTCTATAGGCTTCCCTGGTGGCTCAGCAGTAAAGATTGTGCCTGCAATGCAGGAGATACAGGAGATGCAATTTCGATCCCTGGATCAGAAAGATCCCCCGGAGGAGGAAATGGCAACTCACTCTAGTATTTTTGCCTAAAGAATCCCATGAACAGAGGAGCCTGGCAGGCTAGAATCCACGGGGTCACAAAGAGTCAGACATGAATGACCAACTGATCTATATGTAGTATAGATACATTGTGTGTGTGTGTGTGTGTTTGTGTGTAGTATATAACTATATATAGTAAAGAATCATTTTGATTAAATTTATCCTCTATTGCAGCCATACTCCAAATTTTTTTGTCATGTTATTTTATCCCATTTGTTTGCAACTTAGAATTTACAGTAATTTTCAATAACAAAACCAGAAAAAACCCTAGCTTTAGGAAGAAATAAATTAGAGTTTTCTAAAAAGCATAATGTCTTAGGGTTTAAGGGGGTTTTTAAAAGAAAAGATTTAAAATATTTTTGAAGTATAAACCCAAAGCATTTCTGAGGAATCTGAAGAAGGGAAAGCATTATGTCAGTATTGTACCATTTACCATAATTTCACAGATGATTTTAAAATTTGGATGACTTTTTTCCCTTCTATTTCACTTTTTCTGCTGTATTTGATGCACTGTGAGGTTTTAAAGGTTAGCCTCTGGTGGAGACAAATTATACCTGAGGAAATTAGTCCAGCTGCAGCCAATTAACAGTTGAGTCAGAAACTCCCCCATGAAATAAGGCTGAGCATCCCCACCGTGTACCCCACTTTAGGCTTCATTTTTTCAGATGGTGGATCTTCACTTTTACCAAAAGAAAAATGCCCCCATGTGGTATGGTACTTGGCCTTGGATTATTTTTAATCCAAAGATTATACATTTTCCTTATGGAAAGGTAGGCAAAACTAAAAAGATGGACAGTACTCTCCTTGGCACCCAGTTCTCTGCCTTTGAGATTCTTATCAGGTGCAGGTTCCTCTTCAGGTGGTCCCTTCACTCTTGTACCTGTGTCACTGCCCACCCAGTCTAGCAGAAATGTTTGTGCCCTGCTCCTTCAGGGTGGGGACCCTTGAGGGACCAACCCATCCTAATATCTTCATGAATCAAGCAAAAGGAAGACTCTGTGCAGCCTTCATCTATTGATTTCCTTTGATTATCATTTCCAGTCTCATCCCTCCAATATCCCTCCCTGGAAGTGTTTCTAGTATCTTTGATGAATATTCTCTTATCTGTGATTATTTTTATAAAATGGTATTTTGGTGTCCCATGTATTTCTTATAGGCTTACATAAATGGTACTAGGCTACAGATACCATTCTTTCTTACTTCAGTTGCTCAGCACCATATCTTAAAAGACATCCACGTTGCTGTGTGTATGTTCAGTGCATTGCCCCTGGCTGTTGCCCTGTATTCCATGTAACACTCAATAGAAAATATTATATCTATGTTCTACCCCAGTAACAGACACCCAGATTTTCTCCAACCCCCACAAATAGTGCTCTGATGAACAACTATGTATGTGTTCTATTGTGGGCCTTTGAGCCCACAATATGTACGTGTTCTATTGTGTGAATTCCTTTGAGAAATGCCAAGAAAGAGAATTCCTGGATTTTCAGATATATGTATATTTTATTTGATCATTTTCTGCCTAAATATTCTCCAGAATATCTACACCAATCTATATTCCTATCAGCCATGCATGAGGGTGCTTATAACATCACTTCCCTGTCATTCTATCAAGCTAATGTGTGTGAAGGGATATTTCATTGTAATGTTAATTTGTATTTATGATGAATAAAGCATCTGGGTAACTCTACATCTGGTCCCATAACTTCATGGGAAATAGATGGGGAAACAGTAGAAACAGTGTCAGACTTTATTTTGGGGGGCTCCAAAATCACTGCAGATGGTGACTGCAGCCATGAAATTAAAAGATGCTTACTCCTTGGAAGAAAAGTTATGAGCAACCTAGATAGCATATTCAAAAGCAGAGACATTACTTTGACAACAAAGGTCCATCTAGTCAAGGCTATGATTTTTCCAGTGGTCATATATGGATGTGAGAGTTGGACTGTGAAGAAAGCTGAGCACCAAAGAATTGATGCTTTTGAATTGTGGTGTTGGAGAAGACTCTTGAGAGTCCCTTGGACTGCAAGAAGATCCAACCAGTCCATTCTGAAGGAGATCAGCCCTGGGATTTCTTTGGAAGGAATGATGCTGAAGCTGAAACTCCAGTACTTTGGCCACCTCATGTGAAGAGTTGACTCATTGGAAAAGACTCTGATGCTGGGAGGGATTGGGGGCAGGAGGAGAAGGGGACAACCCAGGATGAGATGGCTGGATGGCATCACGGACTCGATGGACATGAGTCTGAGTGAACTCCGGGAGTTGGTGATGGACACGGAGGCCTGGCGTGCTGCAATTCATGGGGTCGCAAAGAGTCAGACACGACTGAGCAACTGAACTGAACTAAACTGTGTTTCCTAAGTTTGGGGGTTTCCCTTTTGTAAACCAAGGGTTCATAATTATTTTATTTTATTTATTTATTTTTGGCTGTGCTGGGTCTTCGTTGGTGCAAGGGCTTTCTCCAGTTGCAGTGAGAATGGGCTACTCTCTAGTTGTGGTACAAAGCCTTCTCATTGCAGTGGCTTCTTTGTTGCAGAGCACAGGCTCTAGGGCACCTGGGCTCAGTAGTTAAAGCTCCTGGGCTCTAGAGCACAGGGTCAACAGTCGTGGTGCATGGACTTAGCTGCTCTGAAGCATGTGGGATCTTTCTAGATGAAGGACTGAAGCTGTGTTTCCTGCATTGGCAGGTGAATTCTTCACCAGTGAGTCACAGGGTAGCCCAACTGACAATTCACATTCTTGACTCATGTTTCATGCTGGGATTCCGAGCTTTTTCTGATTCATTTACAGATATCCCCAGTTACTTGATTCCCTGGTGGCTCAGATGGTAAAGTCTGCCTGCAATGCGGGAGACCCAAGTTCAATCCCTGGATCAGGAAGATCCCCTGGAGAAGGAAATGGCAACTCACACCAGTATTTTTGCCTGAAAAATCCCATGGATGCAGGAGCCTAGGTGGCTATAGTCCATAGGGTCGCAGAGTCGGACATGACTGACTTCACTTTCCACTTCCTTTCCAGTTCCTTACATGTTCTAGGTTTTCATCCTTAGGCACTGTTACATAATTTCTCCATATCTGTCACTTGTAACTTTGTCTACAGCATCTTTCATTGAATGTAAATCCTTAGTTTTTCTTTATGGTATTTATTTGTGAAGGTGTAAGAAGTTCTTTTGATTCCCATTGTAAGAAGATATTCTCCTACAGGAAACTCTCTTACACTCTTGGTGGGAATGGAGGTTGGTGCAGTCACTGTGGAGATCAGTATGTGTTGTGTTAAGTTGCTTCAGTCATGTCTGACTCTTTGTGACCTTAGGGACTGTAGCCCACCAGGCTCTTCTGTCCATGGATGGGATTCTCCAGGCAAGAATACTGGAATGGGCTGCCAAGCCCTCCTCCAGGGAATCTTCCTGGCCCAGAAATCGAACCCACGTCTCTTACATCTTTGCATTGGCAGGCGGGTTCTTTACCACTAGTGCCACCTGGGAAGCCCAGGGAACAGTATGGAGATTTCTTAAAAAACTACAAATAGAAATACCATATGACCATCAATCCTACTGTTGGGCATATATCTGGACAAAACTATAATTGAAAAAGATATGTGTGCCCCTATGTTCATAGCAGCACTATTCACAGTAGCTACACATGGAAACAACTTAAAAATCCACTGACAGATGAATGGATAAAGAAGACATGGTTCATATATACATTGGACTATTAGTCATAAAAATGAATGAAATAATGCCATTTGCAGGAACATAGATAAACCTAGAGATTATCATACTAAGTGAAGTTAGTCAGAAAGAGAAAGACAAATACCATATGATGTCATTTACACGTGCAGTCTAAAATATGGCACAAGTGAACCTGAACAACTGAACTGAACTGAACCTATCTATGAAACAGAAACAGACTCACAGACATAGAGAACAGACTTGTGGCTGCTAATGGGGAGGAAGATATGCTAGGGTAGGGATGGACTGGGAAGTTGGGATTAGTAGAGGCAGACTATTATATATAGGATAAATAAACATCTGTGTCTTGGACTCTGTGGGAGAGGGCAAGGGTGGGATGATTTGGGAGAATGGCATTGAAACATGGATATTATCATATGTGAAATGGATCGCCAGTCCAGGTTCGATGTGTGAGACAGGGTGCTCGGGGCTGGATGACCCAGAGGGATGGGATGGGGAGGGACGTGGGAGGGAGGGTCAGGATGGGGAACACATGTACACCCATGGCAGACTCACGTCAATGTATGGCAAAACCACTACAATATTGTAATTAGCCTCCAACTAAAATAAATAAATGTATTAAAAAATAAATAAATAAACAAGGTCCTACAGTGTAGTACAGGGAACTATATTCAATATCCTGGGATAAACCATAATGGAAAAGAATATAATAAAGAATATATCAGCTCAGTTCAGTCACTCAGTCGTGTCTGACTCTTTGTGACCCCATGGACTGCAGCATGCCAGGCTTCTCTGACCAGCACTAACTCCCAGAACTTGCTCAAACTCATCAAGTTGGTGACGCCATCCAACCGTCTCATTCTCTTTCATCCCCTTCTCTTCCTGCCTTCAGTCTTTACCGGTATCAAGGTCTTTTCCAATGAGTCAAATTTAATCACTTTGCTGTACAGCAGAAATTAACACAACATTGTAACTCAACTATACAAGGGAGAGAATGGATACATGTATAAATATGGCTGAGTCCCTTGCTGTTCACCTGAAACTATCACAACATTGTTAACAGACTATACCCCAATACAGTAAAAAATAAAGTTTTTTAAAGTCACGAAAAGGAGCTAAAGGCAGATACCCTCCTGTCCAGCTTTTATTCAATAAAATAAACTTTTTTATAAAAGAAGATATTCTCCTACATTATCTTCTATTAAATTTTAATGCATACTTTTCACATTGAGGTCTTTAATCCATTTGGAGTCCACCATTGCATGTGGTGTTAGATAGGTATTACTTTCATTTTTCTTTATATGGAGAATCTGCTTTCCCACTATCATCTAAGATGCAGTCTTTCACTTATTTTTAGAACCTTTATCATATATTAAGTCACTGAATTATCTATTCTATTCTAATAATCTATTTGCTTGCTTTTATCACCTTTAAAAATTTTGAATTTTAAGAAATTACTGTGGCTTCACAATATATCAATATCTGGTCAGACAAAACCCCTCTCTAAATTGTCTTTTCTAGAGACAGATTAAGCCATTCATAGACCTTTAATCTTTCACATAAACTTTATAATTAGTTCAACCAAGAACCTTGATTGAGATTCCTTGAATATATAAATTTGAGAAGAATTATAAAATTAATTTGGGAGGACATCTTTACAATATTAATATCCCCCCAGAGACACTGGATTGTTTATTTGGATGTATTTCTTTGTATTTTATTCAGTTTAAATTTTTTCTCAAGAAGAGTTTTGTGTATTCTTTACTAGGGATTCCCCAGGGGCTCAGTGGTAAAGTTTCCACGGCAAGGCAGGAGAAACAGAAGACACGAGTCTAATCCCTGGGTTGAAAAGATCCCCTGGAGGAGGGCATGGCAACCCACTCCAGTATTCTTGCCTGGAGAATCCCCTGGACAGAGTTGGGCTATAATCTACAGGATCACAAAGAATCAGATATGACTGAAGTGAGTGAACACACTCACACATTCTTTATTAAAACCTAAATATCTTTAAATTTTATTGGAATTAAGAATCACATCTTATTTTATTGTATTTTTCTAGACAGTTAATACAAGCATATAAAAATCAATTTTTGTAAACTGACATATCCAACAACAATCCTAAAAATCCCTTAATTGCTCTAATAGCTTATAGACTGATTTCTGTTGTTTTTTCCCTAGGTAGATTATATTATCTATAATAATGAAAGTTTCATCTCCTTCTTAATAACTTCTTTTTCTTTCTTTATAGCCTTCACTAGAATTATGTTAAACAGTAGTGGTACTAGTCGACATTCTTGTCTTTTCCTTACCTTAAAGAGAATATTGTTGGTTTGGGATATATAATGATGGTTAAAAAAAATTCTCCATTTTTCCCCCTTTTCTAATTTATTGCAGAACCTCTGAATTTTTGGCTGGACTCACATACAGCCAGAATTAAGACTGCCTTCCCCAGCCTCTCTGGCAACTAGACATGACTTTGTGACTAAGTTCTAGTCAATGGAATATGAGTGGAAGCGACGTGTTCATCTGTTAGTTGTAACTTTTTCTTCTGGTTGCACTGTGTCTTCATTGCTTTCTCTAGTTGTGGTGTGCAGGCTTCTCATTGCAATGGCTTCTTTTCTTGTGAGGCACAGGCTCAAGAGCCCGACGGCTGCATGTGGAATCTTCTCAGACCAAGGACTGAACCTGTGTCCCCTGCATCAGCAGACATATTCTTAACCACTGGACCAACAGGGAAGTCCTAGCTGTAACTTTTTTAAAAATGAAGTGGCACAGCTTTCTCTATCTCATTTTTGATGGCTAAAATATGGCCATAATGGTGATGGCTGGAGTAGCCATCATGGATCACACAGTTGAGGCCAGAACCCTAGATGGACATCCCACCAACATGATGGAAGGAGCCTGGGTCCCCAGCAAGCATGAAATTGCCCTATTAGTCCTGAACTGCTGTGCCAAACAATATCCTTGAAAGAAGCACTTATTTTTTTATTTATACCCTCATGTTTAAATGCCAATATAATTAAATATAAACTTCTTGGCTCAAAGTTCATTTCTCTCCAATATTTTTAAATATTAAGCCATTGTTTTCTTGTATCTGGGACTACTATTTCAGTATTTGCTTATTGATTCCTTGCAGGAGATCTTCTGTTTATCTCTAGAAACTGTTATTATTCACTCTGTCTTTGGTGTTCTTAAAGTTTACTCCAGCATCTAGGTGTGAGGGTTTTTTGGGTTTTTTTTTTTTTTTTTTGGTTTGTTTTTTATGATATACATCATACTTGGCACTTAATGAGGCCCCTGTGCTGGTCAGAGATTCATCTTTAAACACCTTTTAAAAGTAGGCATTGTAAAAAAAAAAAAAAAAAAAGACCTCTAATTTTCACCAACGGATAAATTTCAATATAGTATAACATTACTCATTTTAGCCTTGCTAGAATACCTTCATTAAATTAAAGTGATGACAACAATGGCAAGTAAAATGAAAACTCCAATTAACATCTGATATTTTAACAATGAGCTTTTACTTCAAGTTTTTATAGGATCAGTAGTTATTGCTAAAACATTTTGGAAATTGCATGATCTTTAGATTATCTTTGTTAAGACTTCTATTTCTTTTAGGTAATCATGTGTACAATAGGGTTCATGTATGAGCAACACATACAGTTATTATTTTCTATATAACTACTAAGTAAATTTTTTGTCCAAAAAACAGGCATTGTTAGTAATTCATCTCCATCAGTTGTAATCTACTAGTCATAGGGGTTCAGAAGCATAGAAGCGAAGACAGTGCCACATTGTGTCTGGCACTCCTTGTCTATTTTGATAAGTTCCTCACTTCTGTAAGCAGTTCACTCTGCCCTCACATTACTCCAAAGGCCCCGGCACCAGAGACCAGGATGCTAATAGTTGATTTCTGTGGTAAAGGATCCATCAACTATTGACTCAAAGCCACACAAGGAAGAAGCAAGAATAAAACATAAAAGCTCTTCTCCAGTCTGTACTCTGACTGCCCCTGAAGTGTCCTCCTCAAATTAACCCTGGTACCTCCAATCTACCCTCCACCTTGACCCCATCCACACACAGCAGTCACCACACCATTCACTCTTACCAGAAAGTTCATGCTATTGTTGTTAGTTCTCAAATCCATGCTTTCTTCTCACTTCTAGTTTCCCTATAGTTGATTTGAAGAGAAAGCTAACAACCCATCGTAGCTCACCATCTTAATGGGAAGCCGAAATCAGATACCAGAATTTTCTAATGGCCTTAGGGAGATTGTTGTTGTTGTTTAGTTGTTAAGTTGCATCCAACTCTTTGCAACCCCATGGACTGTAGCATGACAGGCTTCTCTGTGCTCCACTATTTCCCACAGTTTGCTCGAATTCCAGTCCCTTGAATTGGTGATACTATCTAACCATCTCATCCTCTGCCGCTCCTTTCTCCTTTTTCTTTCAATCTCTTCCAGCATCAGGGTCTTTTCCAATCAGCGTTTCATATCAGGTGGCCAAAATATTGGAGCTTCAGCTTCAGCAACAATCCTTCCAATAAATATTCGGAGTTATTTCCTTTAGGATTGACTGGTTTGATCTCCTTGCAGTCCAAGGGATTCTCAAGAGCCTTCTACAGCACCAACTAGAAAGCCACAATTCTTTGGCTCTCATCTTTCTTTATGATCCAACTCTCACATCCATACATGACTACTGGAAAAACCATAGCTTTTGACTATATGGACTTTTATTGGTAAAGTAATGTCTCTTTTTTAATATGCTGTCTAGGTTTGTCATACCTTGTCTTCAAGGAGCAAGCATCTTTTAATTTCATGGCTTCAGTCACTGTCTGCAGTGATTTTGGAGCCCAAGAAAATAAAATCTGTCACTGTTTTCACTTTTTCCCTTCTATTTGCCATGAAGTGATGGGACCAGATGCCATGATCTTAGTTTTTGACATATTGAGTTTCAAGTCAGCTTTTCACTCTCCTCTTTCACTTTCATCAAGAGGCTCTTTAGTTCCTCTTCACTTTCTGCCATTAGCATGGTATCATCTGCATATCTGAGCTTGTTGATATTTCTCCCTGAAATCTTGATTCCAGTTTTTTACTCATCCAGCCTAGGATTTCACATGGTGTACTCTGCACAGAAGTTAAATAAGCAGGGTGACAATACACAGCCTTGTTATATTCTTTTCCCAATTTTGAACCAGTTCATGGTTCCATGTCTGGTTCTAACTGTTACTTTCGACTCATATACAGGTTCCTCAGCAGACAGGTAAGGTGGTCTGGTGTTCCCATCTCTTTAAGAGTTTTCCACAGTTTGTTGTGATCTGCACAGTCAAAAGTTTTAGCATAGTCAATGAAGCAGAGTTAGATGCTTTTCTGGAACTCCCTTGCTTTCTCCATGATCCAATGAATGTTGGCAATTTGATCTCTGGTTCCTCTAACTCTTTGAAATCCAGCTTGTACATCTAGAAATTCTCTGTTCATGTGCTGCTGAAGCATAGTTTGAAGGATTTTGAGCATAACCTTACTAGCATGTGAAATGAGCACAATTATTTAGGGAGATAGTAGCATATTAACAGCTTTGCTTGTGGCTCAGCTGGTAAAGAACCTTCCTACAAAGAAGATCTGAGTAAACCATTAGACCTAGAAGGAAGGGAAGAGACTCTAAGTAGATCCTGGAAAGAAAGATAAGTTAAACCGAATGGGACCTGGCTGGGACAGTCTATTCATACCCTACAGGTAGCTTCAAGTTACTCAGATCATCAGTGAGACTGTTTCTGGGGAAAGATGTGACCTAGGGTAGATCAACATTTTTAAATTCACTAAAGAGTCACCTCAGTTCATCAGGCCTTACTTGGATTTGTTCTGATGCTGAACAGAACTCAGCCAGAGAGAGAAGTTCAATAAAGCTTTCTTTTCCATCACCCATCAATGTATAATATTGCACATTAAACACAACTGAAATGACATGGTCCTGGGTGTGCTGTTTTTGTTCAAATCTTCAGTGATTATTCATTATTTCAAAAGGGACTTGTCTTGTGGATTTTAGGGAGGTCATCATTTAGGCTGCCTGTTTACATGTAAAAATGCTGGATGAATTAATACCAATATAGCTCAGTGCTACTGAGGCAACATGAGTTTGAGCCCAAGGACCATATAGAAATCACAGCCTCTGGTCATTGTCTTAGCTAAATACACAAAAGAAACTAGGACTACAATTACACTGATGGATGTCAGGAATGAGAGTAAAAGTTTTAAAATCTTGCCTGAGCAACTTGGTGGGTCTGAGTTTGTTCCCCTGCATTTTCTAAAGGAAAGGTAGCGATGTCTGGTTTTTTAAAATAAACATTATCAGTATCAGTTCAGTTGCTCAGTCGTGTCTGACTCTTTGTGACCCCATGAACCGCAGCATGCCAGGCCTCCCTGTCTATCACCAACTCCCAGAGTCCACCTAAACCCATGTCCATTGAGTCGGTGATACCATCCAACCATTTCATCTTCTGTCGTCCCCTTCTCCTCCTGCCCTCAATCTTTCCCAGCATCAGGGTCCTTTCAAATGAGTCAGTGCTTCATGTCAGGTGGCCAAAGTATTGGAGTTTCAGCTTCAACATCAGTCCTTCCAATGAACACCCAGGACTGATCTCCTTTAGAACTCGTTGGATCCCTTGCAGTCCAAGGGACTCTCAAGAGTCTTCTCCAACACCACAGTTCAAAAGCATCAATTCTTCAGCGCTCAGCTTTCTTCACAGTCCAACTCTCACATCCATGCATGACCACTGGAAAAACCATAACCTTGACTAGAACAGACCTTTGTTGGCAAAATAATGTCTCTGCTTTTTAATATGCTATCTAGGTTTGTCATAACTTTCTTTCCAAGGAGTAAGCATCTTTAAATTTCAGGGCTGCAATCACCATCTGCAGTGATTTGGAGGCGAGAAAAATAAAGTCTGCCACTGTTTCCCCATCTATTTCCCATAAAGTCATGGGATCAGATGCCATGATCTTAGTTTTCTGAATGCTGAGCTTTAAGCCAACTTTTTCACTCTCCTTTTTCACTTTCATCAAGAGGCTCTTTAGTTCTTCTTTGCTTTCTGCTATAAGGGTGGTGTCATCTGCATATCTGAGGTTATTGACATTTCTCCTGGCAATCTTGATTCCAGCTTGTGCTTCTTCCAGCCCAGCATTTCTCATGATGTGCTCTGCATATAAGTTAAATAAGCAGGGTGACAATATACAGCCTTGACATACTCCTTTTCCTATTTGGAACCAGTCTGTTGTTCCATGTCCAGTTCTAACTGTTGCTTCCTGACCTGCATACAGGTTTCTCAAGAGGCAGGTCAGGTGGTCTGGTATTCCCATCTCTTTCAGAATTTTCCACAGTTTATTGTGATCCACCCAGTCAAAGGCTTTGGCATAGTCAATAAAGCAGAAATAGATGCTTTCTGGAACTCTCTTGCTTTTTCCATGATCCAGCGGATGTTGGCAATTTGATCTCTGGTTCCTCTGCCTTTTCTAAAACCAGCTTGAACATCTGGAAGTTCACAGTTCACGTATTGATGAAGCCTGGCTTGGAGAATTTTGAGCATTACTTTACTAGCGTGTGAGATGAGTGCAATTGTGCGGTAGTTTGGGCATTCTTTGGTATTGTGTTTCTTTGGGATTAGAATGAAAACTGACTTTTTCCAGTCCTGTGGCCACTGCTGAGTTTTCCAAATTTGCTGGCATATTGAATGCATCACTTTCACAGCATCATCTTTCAGGATTTGAAACAGCTCAGCTAGAATTCTGACAGAATGTGGTCCACTGGAGAAGGGAATGGCAAACCACTTCAGTATTCTTGCCTTTAGAACCCCATGAACAGTATGAAAGGGCAAAAAGATAGGACACTGAAAGATGAACTCCCCAGGTCGGTAGGTGCCCAATATGCTACTGGATAAGAGTGGAGAAATAACTCCAGAAAGAATGAAGGGATGTAGCCAAAGTAAAAACAATGCCCAGCTGTGGATGGGACTAGTGATAGAAGAAAGGTTGGATGCTGGGAAGAGCAATATTGCATAGGAACATGGAATGTTAGGTCCATGAATCAAGGCAAATTGGAAGTGGTCAAACAGGAGATGACAAGAGTGAACCTCAACATTCCAGTAATCAGCGAACTAAGATGAATTGGAATGGGTGAATTTAATTCAGATGACCATTATATCTACTACTGTGGGCAGGAATCCCTTAGAAGAAATGGAGTAGCCATCATAGTCAACAAAAGAGTCCGAAATGCAGTACGTGGATGCAATCTCAAAACGACAGAATGATCTCTGTTCGTTTCCAAGGCAAACCATTCAATATCATGGTAATCCAAGTCTATGCCCCAACCAGTAATGCTGAAGAAATTGAAATTGAATGGTTCTTTGAAGACGTACAAGACCTTCTAGAACTAACACCCAAAAAAGATGTCCTTTTCATTATAGGGGACTGGAATGCAAAAGTAGGAAGTCAAGAAACACCTGGAGGAACAAGCAAATTTGGCCTTGGAGTACAGAGTGAAGCAGGGCAAAATCTAATAGAGTTCTGCCAAGAGAATGCACTGGTCATAGCAAACACTCTCTTCCAACAACACAAGAGAAGACTCTATACATGGACATCACCAGATGGCCAACACTGAAATCAGATTGATTATATTCTTTGCAGCCAAAGATGGAGAAGTTGTATACAGTCAGCAAAAACAAGACCAGGCACTGACTGTGGCTCAGATCATGAACTCCTTATTGCCAAATTCAGACTTAAATTGAAGAAAGTGGGGAAAACTACTAGATCATTCAGGTATGACCTAAATCAAATCTCTTATGACTAAACAGTGGAAGTAAGAAATAGATTTAAGGGACTAGATCTGATAGAGTGCCTGATGAACTATGGACTGAGGTTCATGACATTGTACAGGAGACAGGAATCAAAACCATCCCCAAGAAAAAGAAATGCAAAAAAGCAAAATGGCTGTCTGGGGAGGCCTTACAAATAGCTATGAAAAGAAGAGAAGTGAAAAGCAAAGGAGAAAAGGAAAGATATACCCATTTGAATGCCGAGTTCCAAAGAATAGCAAGGAAAGATAAGAAAGCCTTCCTCAGCGATCAATGTAAAGTAATAGAATAAAACTAGAGATCTCTTCAAGAAAATTAGAGATATCAAGGGAACATTTCATGCAAAGATGGGCTCAGTAAAGGACAGAAATGGTAGGGACCTAACAGAAGCAGAAGATATTAAGAGGTGGTAAGAATATACAGAAGAACTGTACAAAATGAAAAATAAATTAAAAATAAACATTCAGTTCAGTCAGTTCAGTTCAGTCACTCAGTTGTGTCCAACTCTTTGCGACCCCATGAATCGCAGCACATTAGAAAACCCAAATCCAAACAGCGGCAGGGCCATTCTAAAGAGCAAAATCTGGACAGTATAAACACAGGGTAATACTGTTGGCAGTAAACGTGGATTGATTCTGAAACAATACTTTGACACCCTACCTTTATTATCTGCTTCTCAGACTTCATTCCTTATCATGTCATCTGCCCCTAAAGACAGCTTTTCCCATTAGTATTAATTATATTTGAATGTTAACATGTATAAAGATTTATAACTTCCTTATTGTGACAACTTTGCTGTAGCTGAAATGCATCAAAGAGGATGAATGAGCCAGTCTATGACACATAAATTATGACCCACTTCTCCAAATTGGCCAAAGCATCTTAAAAATATTTCAGGGAACTTGCCAACCAATTCTTTACCATTCCTCCTCCTCACCCCGATTCTAACCACCACTGATGCCATAAAGGGACCACATATGTAGGAAGCAGTGTGTAAAATTGGGGGCACATTTTAAAAGGGGTGATGAGAAGCAAAGACCTGGGGATCAAGAATCAAATGACAATGTAGCAAAGGAAAATACAGGTTGGCCTAGAATCTCCATTGCATGAACCAGAGCCAGTGTTGGCAAGTGGAACAATATAGTTTCATGTAATCTATGTGTACAGATTTAAGATAGGTCAGAAACAAAATTTCATGTCCTATTTCAGATGATGAGGCCAGATGAGGAAAAGAAGGGATGCCAAAACACTGCTGAAGGGACTTCCTTGATGTTCTAGTGGCCAAGACTCCAGCTCCCAATGCAGGGGGGCCGGGTTTGATTCTAGTCAAGGAACTAGATCCCACATGTCACAACTGAAGGAGTTCACATGCCACCACAAACACTAAAGATTCCACGAGCCACAACTAAGACCCAGTGTAGCCAAATAAATAAATAAATATTTTTTAAATGCCACTGAAATTTCAAAACAGAATATAGAGGAAATAAATTTGAAACAGACCATCATTTCTTTTTTTAATTAATTAATTTTTAATTGAAAGATAATTGCTTTACAGAATTTTATTGTTTTCTGTCAAACGTCAACATGAATCAATCATAGCTATACATACGTCCCCTCCCTCTTGAACCTCCCTCCCATCTCCCTCCACATCCCACCCCTCTAGGTTGTTACAGAGCCCCTGTTTGAGTTACCTGAGACATACAGCAGATTCCCACTGTCTGTCTATTTTACATATGGTAACGTAAGTTTCTATGTTACTCTCTCCATATATCTCACCCTCTCCTCCCCTCTCCCCATGTCCGTAAGTCTGTTCTCTATGACACAGACCATCATTTCTAATCAGGACATTGCATATAATTTTCAAATCCATCTTCTCAGAAATTAAAAAAGGTATCCATATTATGATGTGTAAGAATCACATAAAGATTTTCAACCCAGATTTTATGTATTTAATGTATACAATCAAAGGATCTGCATTAATATGACTTCACTACCCACTGTTCTGTTGGCTTCACTGGTGGCTCAGACGGTAAAGCATCTGTCTGCAGTGTGGGAGACCCAGGTTCGATCCCTGAGTTGAGAAGATCCCCTGGAGAAGGAAATGGCAACCCACTCCAGTCCTCTTGCCTGGAAAATCCCATGGACGGAAGAGCCTAGTAGGCTACAGCCTGTGGGGCTGCAAAGAGTTGGAGAGGACTAAGCAACTTCACTTTCACTTTCTTTAACCCACTGGTCTTCATAACTGTATTAGCATAATTTTGCTATTCCAGGACACTCTTGACTGCATATGACTTGATTGATCAATACAGGAAAGACCCAGGAAGGGCTTCCATATGAAGCATCACTATTTGTTTATGCTTCCTTGAGACTCTTTAAATTCCTTGCCTCAAATTTTTTGCTTTGCTGCTTCCACCAGTCCAAACCATTATGTCATAATCCTCATCAAGCCCCCACTTTAAACCAAGTTGCAAACTCTTAATAAAATCTGACTCACCTTTCTCCCTTGAAATCTGGTCAAAACTCTGTTGAGATGCTGTTGCCCCTAACTGTGGTAATCATTCAATTTTGTCTTATCAACAGGTTGCCAAGGCAATGTTTAGGGAGCATTGGACAGAAGATAGTATATTATTGCTACATGTTAATTACAAGCATTTAGAACTTACAGAGAAAAGAACGATGTAAATGACAATTTATTTTTCACTTTTGTAAAGATTCGTCTGAAATAGAAACTTGTGGAAAGAATTTTAAATTGCTTTTGAAAAATCCAAATGAGCTTTTTGGCCACCCCAACAAATGTATGGGTCTTATGCTTCATTGAGTTAGGTATACTTTACTCAAAGTAATAGCCTTCTACTGCAAAGCACTCTCTAGTCCCATATCCTTCTGTCTTTTTTGATGGTGGAGAGGGGAGTCGTGGGGAGTTAGTACTGATCATTATCTGATATACTGAACACACATACATACACAAATTTGTTTATTTGTTTGTCTCTAAACACAATCCAACCTCAAATGCAAGATTCCTGAAGGCAGAAATGGTGTATTTCTCACTGTTTTCCCATCACCTAAAACAGTGCCAGACTTAGAGTAAATGTGGGAGGAAGGAAAGAAGGGAGGATGGGAGAGAGGAAGGGAGACATGGAGGGAGAGAAAGAGAGGAGAGGAGGAAGTGAGAAGGGAAGAAAGTAAAGAAATACTAAATTAAATGAGCCAACTCAGTCCAATGTCAAGTGGCCAGATTTGGAAGTTAGAACGGAATTCAATTTTTTTCACCAAGTTATTATTAGTTCTTGAACAAAATACCACAAGTCTTTGAACCTCAAGTGTCTCATCTATAAAATAGAGATAGTAATACTCATATTGCATAGTTGTGACCACAGGAAATGAATAAAAATAGCTGAAATGTATCTGGTATACTGCCTTTCAAGGATTAAGCCATTAATAAATGTAAGAATGAGGGACTTCCCTGGTGGTCTAGTGGGTAAGAATCCATGCTCTGAATGCAGGAGGCCCAGGTTCAAACGGTGGTCAGGGAACTAGATCTTGCATGCCACAGCTAAGACTTGTTAAGCCAAATAAATAAATAAATATATGATTGATATGTGAAAAAAATCAGTAGGGTTTTTTTTTTTGTTGTTTTGTTTTTTAGGAAAGAGTACAGGCTAAGCAGTGCATGTTGGGGGAACCATTTGCCCATGTATTTTGGTGGAAATAGAATTTTAATTGGAAAAAAAAAACACCTGAAGGAGTCTTCCTGGTTTAGAAATTAAGGAACCTTGAACAAGTCAAAGAGACTTTGGCACTAGCTGTATACACAACAGAGATTTAGGTTGACATAATTCTGTGTGTTGCATATTGTACTTATTTATTCCCTGAAATGAATCAGATCTTTTTTAGACAAAAAAAGTTGCATAAGTTGATTGTTATACTATCATAAGAAAGTAGTTGTCATTAATCACTTTGAATAAAAATAAATGACATAAGATTTTTGGCAAATCCCACACTACACAGCAACAGAATAAAAATAGGCAGATTTTTTAAATGTGGAAGTTCATTTCCTTTTAATTCCTCCAGTTTGTGTTTCTTGGCTTATTATTCATACATTCGGTAAGCGTGAATTTCTGAGAGGCTTATCTTAGGAACAAAGGTCATAATTCTCTGTATTTTGAAGGGGATTGGAATGATTTATTCCATAATATGACAAGCATAGACAAAACAGCGTTTTCTCCTGAGATCCTTGATATTTTCCAAATTCCTTTCAATGATTTTCATTGTATTTTCAACCAAGATTGTGTATATTATCTTATATGTTTGGGGGTGGGGGTTGGGGAGGAACAAAACTGTTACAAAGAAAAACAAATACAATCTCATCTCAGGTTTCACATGTTTTAAAATATCCACAGCAGCACATTTGCTCCCAAATCACCCAGAGATAGAAGGCTAGCAGTGGTGGCAATCACACAGTTTCTCCATTTCCCCAGATCACCCCCAACAAAAATACAACAATTGAGTCAGCAACAACAACAAAACCCTAAAGACAATATCTACAACCACAAGCAGGAGTGGCCAGGACACTAGCAGCAGCAAGACTTGTGTCTCTTCTACAACTACAGCAGGTAGAAGAGACACAAGGGGTCTCCAATCAACATCTCAGAAACTGGATCACCATCGGGTACCCACTTCCAAAAGGAAGAGTCTCCTGTTAGCACGGAAAGCTCTGAAGGTCCATCGGACAAGAGCTGCTAAAACTGGGAAGGGTCTTTGCAGGCTCCAGATGCCCCGCCAACTCTCAGATAGCTCAGAACCCAATGCATTTAAAGAAGATAAAGAAAGGAAATCTAAAACAGATGGGATATATGTATACATAAAGCTGATTCTCTTTGATGTACAGCAGAAACTAACAGCATTGTAAAGTGACTATATACTCCAATAAAAATTAATTTAAAAATAATAAAGCTACTATGAACAGGCAAGTCTAGAAAAAGTAAAATTAAAAGATGATGAAATCTTTGTAATTCTAAAAGCCAACATTCACAATGAATATATGATGAGTATGGATAATTCTGCACTAAAATACTCCACGTAACTTTCATAAAGCAGAGACTACAGGATAAATCCCCAGACAGAAGAGAAACTGCTGGGCATTGCACGGAAACAGAACACATCAGGACACCAAAGGCAAAAGGAAAAGAAGAGCCAGACTAAGGTAGAGAGGGTGGGGGTGGTCAGGGTGGAGACAACATATCTCAGAAAGAGCCATACATGCCATAACAACAAGGGAAAATGGAGCCCTAGAGCATTCAATCTAGGAAAGATATTTCAGACATCCTCCCCTGGAAGAGCACAAAACACCATGACCTCAGCAGTGATTGTGGCTGAATCCATATAATATTATTTTAAGAAGAAAGCTAATAATGGGCAGAGAACTATTTCTATACCAGAAGTCCCCAACCTTTTTGGCACCAGGGACCCATTTCATGGAAGACAGTTTTTCCACAGACAGTGGGGGCAATGGTTTGGGGATGATTCAAGCACATTACATTTACTGTGGACTTTATTTCTGAGTTCCACCTCAGACCATCAGGCACTAGATCTTAGAGGTTGGGGATCCCTGCTATAGACAATGAAATCATAACATAAAGACATGATCATAAAATAATAAATATCTTAACCTAATACTTCCAAATGAGCTAAGAGAATTTGACATAATTATAGAAGCTATGGAAGAATGCCATAAATCAGGATTAGAAAATGACATGATTGGGCAAAAGAAAGTATGGAAAGTGGTCTGAGAGAGGTTAAGAATTAGAACTAAAAGAAAAAAATAATTTCAGAAATGAACAAAAGTAAGAAGAACACAAGGACAAATAATATCATAAGAAAGAACAGGAAGAAAATTTTAAAATAGAAATGAAATAAAGAAAAAGATAAAAGGACTGGAGAGAGAGCAATAGCTTATTCTGGAAAATGCTCCTGATATAAAGATCTGAACCTATATATTTAAAGGGCACAGGAGGACCCTGGAAAATCAACCCACAGTGGCCAAAACAAGACATAATTTAGTAAATCTATCAGACTTAAAAGGAAAAAAAGACCTTTGAACTTGAAAGCAAAATGACCAAGCCCTAATTAGTGAAAGAAAATAAAATGACATTAGACTTCTCAATAGCAACATTTTATGCCACAGGACAATAGAGTAACAATTATATTACAAAAGCTATGAAAAGGTGACCAAGTATTTTATATGCAGTAAAACACTCAAGTTTAAAGTCATATACAAACGGCACCCCACTCCAATACTCTTGCCTGGAAAACCCCATGGACGGAGGAGCCTGGTAGGCTGCAGTCCATGGGGTCGCTAAGAGTCGGACATGACTGAGCAACTTCACTTTCACTTTTCACTTTCATGCATTGGAGAAGGAAATGGCAACTCACTCCAGTGTTCTTGCTTGGAGAATCCCAGGGACGGTGGAGCCTGATGGGCTGCTGTCTATGGGGTCGCACAAAGTCGGACACGACTGAAGCGACTTCGCAGCAGCAGCAGCACAAACTTATGAACATGCAAGCACTCAGGAGTGTGGTGCTCATATGCCCTTCCTGAAGGATCCATTAGAAAATGACTCAGATGACCAAATATCCAAAGAACTGGCATAATTATTGACTGTGAGAACTGAATATATGATTATATGTAAAACTAACACTGCTGCTGCTAAGTCACTTCAGTCGTGTCCGACTCTGTGCGACCCATAGACGGCAGCCCACTAGGGTGACAGCATAAGGAAGTGTAGATTATAACTGTTACATGATACAACACAACTTTACTTAATACTTATAATTCAAACTTTCTTTAAAAGGCAATCCCTGTAAATCAAAGCAAAATAAAATGAGACCTACCTATTCATCCAGTTGATGGTAAGGAAGTATTTCAAGTGACTTTAAACCATGGTAATCTGGTGATACATCTCTTGTGGTATATACTCTATAAACAAGCAAAATAAATTTTAAATTATTTTTAGTAATAATACTGGTACTGATATTCTGTAGCTATCATGTATTCTATAGGAGAAATCTAATAAGTAATTCTATGAATATTGTTAAGATTTTCAGCCTGAAGAAAAAAGATAAAATCAAGGAATCAAGTTAAAACTCTATAATCTAAAATTTTATTGAAAATGCACTAACATATATTATCAATACGGTTTTAAAATATATACATATGCATATATATGTCTTAGTTCTATCCATTAAAAGGGTTTAATAACAATACGTTAGCAAAGAGCATTCTTAGAGTCCAGGTTATATCCTATAAACACTATTTTGTACTAAAAGAAATCAGGATTTCTTGGGTAAATGGCTGATTCCAGGTCTCGAGCAAGAAATGTACAAGATGAACCTAAAATACCTTGTAATGCAAAAATGAGCCTAAAGCATCAAATCAAACGAGTTGAAGAGTCTTTAACTGGCCAACAATGGAACAATTTGAGCATGAAAGAACAGCTGACTGCAATGAATTGAAAGACATCAAATATGTTTAAATTCATTAGTTAGTAATGAAACTAAAAAAAAAAATCTCACTGGTCATATTTGGAAGCCAGTCACATTTGGAAAGAATCAATTAGTCATTTTGAAAACTGATGAGGTTAAATTACGAAGTCAAGTAGTTATCTTGCCTGTGCACTTGAATATGCCTCAGGACAATCACTGAAGATGGGAAATTTGACAATATTTTAGCTAAGAAATGAGAGAGTGATAGAATATCACCGTATTTGCAAACCGTAATGAGATAATGAATCTAGATCTAGGCAATGATCATTAGTTATTGATCACTGATCTAGGAAATGATTATAGATATCGTAGAACACCAACCAGATTAGCTGCCTTCTGATGGAAGCACACAAAGCCACTTAAGAACTATTACCATCAAAACCTTAAACCTGAATGATCATACCTCTAAATCTCAATAACCAGTTAAAAGGAAAAAGAAAAAGAAAGACGTGAAACCATATACTACTGTGATGCAATTAGAAAATTTCAAAATATGTAAAGTTTAGCAGACAAGTACCCTAGTTTCCTTAAGAAATCAATTGTAATGAAAAATTAAAGAAAGAAGAACCTCTGGATTAAAAAAAACTTTTAAAAATATATCGACAAGTTGCAATGTATGGACCTTATTTGGCTCTTAATTCATACAAACCCATTGTACAAAAATAATGACTCAGACAAATTTGAACATTCGTTGAATAGTTGATACTATGAAAAAATTATTGTTAATAATTTTAAGCTTAATAATGATGTTCTGGTTGTATTTTAAAAGGCCCCTTTATTCTTCAGGGATGCATACTAACATATTTTTGGATCAAAGAATATCAAGAATATCATAAGATTTGCTTCAGTAAAAAAATGAACTGACTCATTTTAGTTGTGATTTGCATTTCTCTGATAACTAGTGACACTGAGCATCTTTTCATGTGTTTTTTTGGCCATCTGTATGTCTTCTTTGGAGAAATCTCTATTTAGATCTTTTGTCCATTTTTTGATTGGGTTGTTTGGTATTACCTCAAACTGGTCAGAAGCCTATGAACAATAAATGTTGGAGAGAGTGTGGAGAAAAAGAAATGCTCCTACACTGCTGGTGGGAATGTGAGTTGGTATGACTACTATGGAAAACAATATGGGGGTTCCTTAAAACACTAAAAATAGAACCAAGCAAAACCATAATTCAAAAAGATACATGCACTCCAATGTTCACAGCACCACTATTTACAAAAGCCAAAACACTGAAGCAACCTAAATGTCAATCATCAGAGGAATGAATAAAGAAGATGCGGTACATATACACGATGGTCATAAAAAAGAATGAAATAATGCCATTTGCAGCAACATGTATGGACTCAGAGTTTATCATACTAAGTGAAGTAAGTCAGATGGAGAAAGACAAATATACGATATCTCCCATACATGGAATTTAACTTTAAAATTATATGAATGAACTATTTTAAAAACAGAAACAGATACACAAATTTTAAAAACAAACTTATGGTTACCAAAGGGGAAACATGGAGAGGAGGAATAAGTCAGGAGTTTGGGATTAACACTCACACTACTATATATGAAATAACCAACAAGGACCTACTGTATAGCACAGGGAACTCTACTCAATATTTTGTAATAACCTATATAGGAAAAGAATCTGAAAAATAATTAATATATGTATAATTGAATCACTTTGCCATGCCTCTGAAACTAACACAACATTGTAAATGTTTTTTCTTTTTTAATGAACTTGCCTCAAAATAATCTACTGAGAGAGGACAGTATAAATAGGCTTTGAGCTGATAATTGTTCAAACTGAGTTCAAATTGTTCAAACCGCAAACAAATGAAACTTGTGGTTTCCTAATTCTCTATACCTTTTATGTGTTTGAAATCTTCCATCATGAAAAATTTTAAAAACACACATGGTTTTTTTTTTCATTCCAACTTTATCTGAACCGATCCTTCTACAGCGAGCATGTTAGATTAACCTTCCAGTTTACCAAGCCACTGGAATATGGGCTCTCAGTTGAAAAAATGAATCGTACAGTAAACGTGACACATTTCTTCTGATATTGGCATATATCTCTTGTCAATGATTTTAATAAACACTAGATGGCATAATGATTGCTTCATACTAAAGAGAGAAAAAAGAAAATGGATTGTCCCACTGACATGGATAATTGTTTTTGTTATTGTTTAGTCGCTAAGTCATGGCCAACCCTCTTGCGACTCCATGGACTGTAGCTCACCAGACTCCTCTGTCCATGGGATTTTCTAGGCACGAATACTGGACTGGATTGCCATTTCCTTTTCCAGGGTAACTTCCCAACCCAGGGATCGAACCTGCGTCTCCTGCACTGGCAGGCAGGTTCTTTACCAATGAGCCACCAGGGAAGCCTGACATGGATAATACATCATGCCATCAGTGCTATGGCATGGTGATGTCACTTTCTGAAATTATCCCATTTCTTAATGGACAGAAATATCTTGTTTAAAATGTTTATTCTGCCTCTGCACTACAAGTTCACCTAAATACAGTTTTTAAAAAACTCTCTTCATATATAGTAATTTTCATTCTTGCATTTTTCCACCTTTCAGTTTAACAGTGCTGCACCCTGTCAGAAAGAAACTGAACATTGCCTGGTTAAGTAGGAGGAAGAATTTTATATTCTTCAAACTGGGTTGACACAAAGTATCCCATATGCTGCAAAAATTAATATAAAGTAGCCTTGAGCCTTCTCTCTAATATCTGCATATTGCTTCCAGCTTCTCATTCTCATGTCATTAATTGGTCCCAAATCTTGTTTTAGCTTTTTCCACATTCCTATCAGCTGATTTTTCTTCTTAACCAAAATAATATATCATTCTATTTTTACAGTGCATGACTAATTTAGGGAATCACTGAGGTTTTAATTAATGGATTATGATTAAAGAATTCAGCTTCAAAATCCATTAGTTTCGACAGGAAATCAACTTACCCAGTGGGAAAGTAGGAAGAACAGTAGATTTGGATGTCTGGATGTCTGCTGTGCCACATGGCATTGACCTGAACCTTTTATTATTCTCTATCTGTTTCCTTCATTCAGTCTTTCATTGAATATAAATATTGAATGGTATATTTACACACCTACTCAGTGACCAGCTTTGTGCTAATTCTAGGAATACAGAGGTAAGTAAGTGTAGTACCACGTTTTTATGATGGTGTGTTTGAACTGAGACTGGAAAGATGTTTAAGAACTATCTGAGTTGTAAGAATTATCAGTGGGAGAGTGTTTAGACCAATATAAAGTTCAGTGGTGCTGAGGAAAGGAACTGGTGTGAAATGGAGAAACATGATTTGGAATGAAAGAGAAAAGTAAGAAAACAGGTGCACCTTGTAAATAGTAGAATTGAACAAAGTAGCCCATTAGATCCTACCAGTTCTAAATGCTTATATAATTGGTTAGCAATGGAATCAGAGAACCGTGGCTTTATCATTTACTGCCATGATTATATGCAAATTCTTAGCATTTCTTACCCTTAGTGTCCTAATTGATAGAATAGTGATGTATATATATTTATACACCTGCTTCAAGATTGTTCTAGGGCTAAGATAATATACTGAAAGACTGTGTCTGGTACATGTGAAGCATTCTGTATATAAATGGTAATGAATATTACTGGCTTATTCTTTGCCCTTCTTCAAGAAGTTCCTGCATCTTTTATCTGATTTTATTCCAACAAAAGCCCTAGGAGAGATTTGTGAGATTTATGACAGTAGATGATTTTTTTAATAAATGAAAAAACTTAAATTCAAAGAGTGGCAAAAGAAATGAATGGAAGAAAACAGTCTCCTGGCTCCCTGCTCAACCTTCCTTTTCACATCACATGATCCTCATCTGATCATTTCAGCTTCTCTTCAAACAAATAAGGAATCTTAACACAAACTGGGGACTTGTTCCAGATCTGTTTATCTTACAGTTTAGTATTTCAGGTTTTCCTTTGGGTTTTTCCTATTATTCCAACAGATCGATCTTGTACAGAAGCTATTCCTCTCATGCTAAGCCTTCTTTTTGGAGTGTTAAGGTTATGAATGTCCTGTCAGTCAATGACTTATTAAAATGAAGACCAGCCAAGGTTTTAAATCATTTTTATATACACCATACTCTCTTCTTTGTCATCCTTCCATTACTTTGGATCTATGAGCTAAAGCTTTCTTTATAAGCTATTTCTCAAGAAATCAGTAAAGCTTCCATTAGCTATGGCCTTAATTGGATGACATATTTGAAACTGTGAGTTCATCTTCCCTTGAAAATTCAGTTGAAGTAGGGTCATTCCTAGCATGGTCATTACTTGAATTGCAGATTATCTCACACCAGTCAGAATGGCTATTATCAAAAAGTCTACAAACAATAAATTCTGGAGAGGGTGTGGAGAAAAGGGAATCATCTTACACTGTTGGTGGGAATGCAAACTAGTACAGCCACTATGGAGAACAGTGTGGAGATTCCCTAAAAAAACTGGAAATAGAACTGCCTTACAACTCAGCAATCCCACTACTGGGCATACACACTGAGGAAACCAGAATTGAAAGAGACACATGCACCCCAATGTTCATCACAGCACTGTTTACAATAGCCAGAACATGGAAGCAACCTAGATGTCAATCAACAGACAAATGGATAAGAAAGCTGTGGTACATATACACAATAGAATATTACTCAGCCATTCAAATGCAAGAATGCATTTGAATCAGTTCTAATGAGGTGGGTGAAATTGGAGCCTGTTACATGAATGAAGTCAGAAAGAAAAACACCAATACACTGTATTAACACATGTATATGGAATTTAGAAAGATGGTAACGATGACCCTATATGCAAGACAGCAAAAGAGACACAGATATAAAGAACAGACTTTTGGACTCTGTGGAGAGAAGGCAAGAGTGGGATGATTTGAGAGAATAGCATTGAATAGCATGTATATTACCATATTGAACAGACTTTTGGACTCTGTGGGAGAAGGCAAGAGTGGGATGATTTGAGAGAATAGCATTGAAACATGTATATTACCATATGTGAAATAGATTGCCAGTCCAGGTTCGATTCATGAGACAGGGTGCTCAGGGCAGGTGTACTGGGATGACCCTGAGGGATGGGAGGGGGAGGGAGGTGGGAGGGGGGTTCGGGATGGGGAACACATATACACCCATGGCTGATTTGTGTCAATGTATGGCAAAAACCACTACAATATTGTAAAGTAATTAGCCTCCAATTAAACAAATTAATTAAAAAAAAAAAGAAACACTTAAAAGCTACCACAACTGTATATTGGGAAAAGAGGAGGGAGGAGGAAGACGGAGACCAAGGAACACATTGCAACACTCTTCCTTACTTTTAAACATTTTAACACTGACCTACTATTCCTAGATGACTCAAGGGCAGTGCCTCTCATGAACAGACAGTTGGAGGTGCAAATACAATGACTCCAGCTGAACTCTCCTCCAAGCACAGTTATGAGTTGATCTTGGAAAAGGAATGAGACCTTCTCTTCCCAATAGCAACTTGAAGGGACACTCCGTTTCCTGGCTTCCATAACTCTCTCAAGGAAATATTTCTTCTGCTACTCACCTAAAATTTGGGTGTTAAATCTGTAGTAGAGCTAAAGATGTTTTCCAAATATTAGATACCCATTTTGAGTATGTTGAGTGTGATAAGTTAAATTTCCTCAAGTTGTCACCCTGTTTCTATATACCAAACTTCTCACCTCCTTTAAACAGCTTTTCCTGAGACTTTCCTGGCGGTCCAGTGGTTAAGGATCCTCCTTCCAGTGCAGGGGATGCAGGTTCAATCCCTGGTCAGGGAACTAAGATCCCACATGCTATAGAGCAACTAAGCCAATGTGCCTCAACTACTGAGCCCTTGAACCACAACTAAAGCCCATGCACATCAATGAAAAATTCCATATGACACAATGAAGACCCTGCATGCTGCAACTAAGACCTGACACAGATAAATAAATACGCAAACATTAATGAAAAAAAAGAGCTTTTCCTGATTCTCCCCACTCCCAATCAGAGAGGATCTTCTCTAGAACGCAAGCAACAACCCCCACTTCTCCATAATCCATCGTCATTGTCATCTGTACCTCCCCTGAGTTCTGGCCGTTTGTGTCCTTGTCACAGCCCTTACCTAGACTATCCATTTCCTGAACTAGGTCTTTGTTATCCCCGCTTTAATGTCTGTGACTTCCTGCACATAGTGGGTAGGAATCCAGGAAATGCACGGTTAGAACTGAAGTCTCCTATCTTAAAACTGAAGTTCTTTATGTACCAGAAAAATGATAGGGGGTAAGGGGGAAGCATTCCTTTGAAGTCTTTGGAAAGAAAAAGACATTAACAACGATGCAGTAGGCTTCAATTTATGGATCTCAAATTCATAAGCTTTTAATACAAGCCAGAAATTTAGGCATCAAATTGTTCTTGCTACAAATGGAAAAAGTGGATGAAGTTTGGGTTGGATGCTGATGATACTGGTTATTTTTTTGATAAAAGAAATCTGTCTATCAAGAGACTCAAAGTTCTGCCTGCTGCATAATTATTACCACTCAGTTCAGGGCCGTCAAATGTCTTGTTTTAAGCATGTTTCCCTGAAAATTAGCCCTGATCATTTGCCTTAAAAAACTATATTTCAAAAATAAGATGTTTATTGAAAAAAGTAAAGACAAAAGCAAGAAGCCATGAATGCTAATGAAAGCTATCCCACTGGCAAAGACTCACAGAACAGGCACAGAAACACACTTGGTTTTGTAAAAAGCCCTGTCTTGTTCCATAGACCTTGGAATGATTTCTACTATAAAGTCAAATCTGCAGCTAGGATGCCAGCATTAATAGGATTCTATGCTATAAGTCAATTAATAAATCAACATCCTTTAATTTCTTAAATTACAAATTAAATATGCTGCATAACTAAAGAGTGACAAATTCGCATGAAATACCTACTGAAATGTTTTAAAACAGATGGTTCATCAGTTTGTAGAAAGGCTTTCTGTGCAGAATGACAACGAGACTCTCCTTGTCTCTCCCAACCTCTCACTGGACCCTGAGAAGGACCAGCTAGGACTGACAGGTTCATTCTTTCTCTAATCCTTGACTTTGGACTTCATTTACTGCATTGTCCTTACGCTGCTTGAAATATGCTGCTGTTTCTGCTATCTTCAGTGGAGAGTTTCACATCAAAATCTACACAATTGTCCTCCTTCTGTTACTAAAATGAGAATCAAGTGATGAATTTCCTTCAACTTCTATGTGATAACTGCCTTCAAACTCACATCACTACCAGGTGCTCTATTTCTCCCTAGGAATTGACATGGGTGATCTGGATCATAGCTCGTGGATGATATGTTTTGTAGTACTTTGTGTTTTCCTTTTTGTCGTGGCTTCATGGATGCTCAGAACCCACTTGGTACTTAAATGTAGCCAACTCATAGTCTAATGTCTTTTTTTTTCCAGCTGCACCAGGCAGCATGTGGGATCTTAGTTCCCAAACAAGGATGGAAACTGCGCCACCTGCAGTGGAAGCACTGAGCCATTTTTAAAATAAGATTTTATTGGAATATTTGTTTCAGTTCAGTTCGTTCAGTCAGTCAGTAGTGTATGACTCTTTGTGACACCATGGACTGCAGCACACCAGGCTTCCCTGTCTATCACCAACTCCCAGAGCTTGCTCAAACTCATGTCCATCAAGTCAGTGATGCCATCCAATCATCTCATCCTCTGTCGTCCCCTTCTCCTCCTGCCTTCAGTCTTTTCCAGCATCAAGGTCTTTTTCAATGAGTCATTTCTTCATATCAAGTGGCCAAAGTATTGGAGTTTCAGCTTCAACATCAGTCCTTCTAATGAATGTTCAGGACTGATTTCCTTTAGGGTTGACTGGTTGGTTCTCCCTACAGTCCAAAGGACTCTCAAGAGTCTTCTCCAACGCCACAGTTCAAAAGCATCAATTCTTCAGCAATCAGCTTTCTTTGTAGTCCAGCTCTCACATCCATACATGACTACTGGAAAAACCATAGACTAGATAGACGTTTGTTGGCATAGTAATGTCTGCTTTTTAATATGCTTCCTAGCTGGAATGTCAGGTCCATGAATCAAGGCAAATTGGAAGTGGTCAAACAAGAGATGGCAAGGTTGAATGTCGACATTCTAGGAATCAGCGAACTAAAATGTACTGGAATCAGTGAATTTAACTCAGATGACCATTATATCTACTACTGTGGGCAGCAATCCCTCAGGGGAAATGGAGTAGCCATCATGGTCAACAAAGGGTCCGAAATGCAGTACTTGGATGCAATCTCAAAAATGACAGAAAGATCTCTGTTCATTTCCAAGGCAAACCATTCAATATCACAGTTATCCAAGTCTATGCCCCAACCAGTAATGCTGAAGAAACTGAAGTTGAACGGTTTTATGAAGACCTACAAGACCTTTTAGAACTAACACCCAAAAAAGATGTCCTTTTCATTATAGGGGACTGGAATGCAAAAGTAGGAAGTCAAGAAACACCTGGAGTAACAGGCAAATTTGGCCTTGGAATGCGGAATGAAGCAGGGCAAAGACTAATAGAGTTTCCCAAGAAAATGCACTGGTCATAGCAAACAACCTCTTCCAACAACACAAGAGAAGACTCTACACATGGACATCACCAGATGGTCAACACCAAAATCAGACTGATTATATTCTCTGCAGCCAAAGATGGAGAAGCTCCATACAGGCAACAAAAACAAGACCAGGAGCTGACTGTGGCTCAGATCATGAACTCCTTATTACCAAATTCAGAATTAAATTGAAGAAAGTAGGGAAAACCGCTAGACCATTCAGGTATGACCTAAATCAAATCCCTTATGATTATACAGTGGAAGTGAAAAATAGATTTAAGGGCCTAGATCTGATAGATAGAGTACCTGATGAACTATGGAATGAAGTTCGTGACATTGTGCAGGAGACAGGGATCAAGACCATCCCCATGGAAAAGAAATGCCAAAAAGCAAAATGGCTGTCTGGGGAGGCCTTACAAATAGCTGCGAAAAGAAGAGAGGCAAAAAGCAAAGGAGAAAAGGAAACATATAAGCATCTGAATGCAGAGTTCCAAAGAATAGCAAGAAGAGATAAGAAAGCTTTCTTCAGCGATCAATGCAAAGAAATAGAGGAAAACAACAGATTGGGAAAGACCAGAGATCTCTTCAAGAAAATTAGAGATAGCAAGGGAACATTTCATGCAAAGATGGGCTCGATAAAGGACAGAAATGGTATGGACCTAACAGAAGCAGAAGATATTAAGAAGAGGTGGCAAGAATACACAGAAGAACTGTACAAAAAAGATCTTCACGACTCAGATAGTCATGATGATGTGATCACTAATCCAGAACCAGATATCTTGGAATGTGAAGTCAAGTGGACCTTAGAAAGCATCACTATGAACAAAGCTAGTGGAGGTGATGGAATTCCAATTGAGCTGTTTCAAATCCTGAAAGATGATGCTGTGAAAGTGCTGCACTCAATATGCCAGCAAATTTGGAAAACTCAGCAGTGGCCACAGGACTGGAAAAGGTCAGTTTTCATTCCAATCCCAAAGAAAGGCAATGCCAAAGAATATTCAAACTACCGCACAATTGCACTCATCTCACATGCTAGTAAAGTAATGCTCAAAATTCTCCAAGCCAGGCTTCAGCAACACATGAACCGTGAACTCCCTGATGTTCAAGCTGGTTTTAGAGAAGGCAGAGGAACCAGAGATCAAATCGCCAACATCCGCTGGATCATGGAAAAAGCAAGAGAGTTTCAGAAAAACATCTATTTCTGCTTTATTGACTATGCCAAAGCCTTTGAGTGTGGATCACAATAAACTGTGGAAAATTCTGAGAGAGATGGGAATACCAGACCACCTGACCTGCCTCTTGAGAAATCTGTATGCAGGTCAGGAAGCAACAGTTAGAACTGGACATGGAACAACAGACTGGTTCCAAATAGGAAAAGGAGTACATCAAGGATGTGTATTGTCACCCTGCTTATTTAACTTCTATGCAGAGTGCATCATGAGAAACGCTGGACTGGAAGAAGCACAAGATGGAATCAAGATTGCCAGGAGAAGTATCAATAACCTCAGATATGCAGATGACACCACCCTTATGGCAGAAAGTGAAGAGGAACTAAAAAGCCTCTTGATGAAAGTGAAAGAGGAGAGAGAAAAAGTTGGACTAAAGCTCAACATTCAGAAAATAAAGATCATGGCATCTGGTCCCATCACTTCATGGGAAATAGATGGGGAAACAGTGGAAACAGTGTCAGACTTTATTTTGGGGGGCTCCAAAATCACTGCAGATGGTGACTGCAGCCATGAAATTAAAAGACGCTTACTCCTTGGAAGAAAAGTTACGACCAACCCGGACAGCATATTGAAAAGCAGAGACATTACTTTGCCGACTAAGGTCCGTCTAGTCAAGGCTATGGTTTTTCCAGTGGTCATGTATGGATGTGAGAGTTGTATTGTGAAGAAGGCTGAGCACCGAAGAATTGATGCTTTTGAACTGTGGTGTTGGCGAAGACTCTTGAGAGTTCCTTGGACTGCAATGAAATCCAACCAGTCCATTCTAAAGGAGATCAGCCCTGGGATTTCTTTGGAAAGAACGATATTAAAGCTGAAGCTCCAGTACTTTGGCCACCTCATGTGAAGAGTTGACTCATTGGAAAAGACTCTGATGCTGGGAGGGATTGGGGGCAGGAGGAGAAGGGGACGACCCAGGATGAGATGGCTGGATGGCATCACTGACTCGATGGACGTGAGTCTGAGTGAACTCCAGGAGATGGTGATGGACAGGGAGGCCTGGCGTGCTGCAATTCATGGGGTTGCAAAGAGTCGGACATGACTGAGCGACTGAACTGAACTAGGTTGGTTATAGCTTTTCTTCCAAGGAGCAAGTGTCTTTTAATTTCAAGGCTGCAGTCACCATCTGCAGTGATTTTGGAGCCCCCCAAAATAAAGTCTCTCACTGTTTCCACTGTTTCCCTATCTATTTGCCAGGAAGTGATGGGCTCAGATGCCATGATCTTAGTTTTCTGAATGGTGAGTTTTAAGCCAACTTTTTCACTCTCCTCTTTCACTTTCATCAAGAGACTCTTTCATTCTTCACTTTCTGCCATAAGGGTGGTGTCATCTGTGTATTTGAGGTTATTGATATTTCTCCTGGCAATCTTGACTCCAGCTTGTGTTTCATCCAGCCCAGCATTTTGCATGATATACTCTGCAGGGTGACATGCAATATACAGCCTTGACATACTCCTTCTCCAATTTGGAACCAGTCTGTTGTTCCACGTCTAGTTCTAACTGTTGCTTCTTGACCTGAATACATATTTCTCAGGAGGCAGGTAAGGTAGTCTTGTTCCCATCTCTTTAAGAATTTTCCACAGTTTGTTGTGATCCACACAGTCAAAGGCTTTGGTGTAGTCAATGAATAAAAAAATATTTGTTTACATATTATTTATGGTTGTTTTTATGTTATAATTACAGGATTGACTAGTTATGGCAGAAATCATATGGCCCACAATTTGTGAAATATTTACTATCTGGCCTCTTACATATAAAGGTGCTAATCCCTAATGTAAAAGATGAGTTTTTTGTTTTGTTTTGTTTTAATATACATATTTTTTTAAGCATGGTGCCTTAACCACTGGACCTCCAGGGAAGTCCCGGGTCGGATGTCTTACATTGCTCCAAAATATTCTGCAGTCTCTTATCTGACTAAGGTACCTGTATTTTCTCTGACTTTGATCTTTTTAAAAAATTACTCTCACATTCTATATTGCCTGTAAACCATACTATAATCTTCACAGAATAAAGAAGGATATAAGCTTATAAGTAAATTCAGTTACAGAATGCAGTTTAGAGTGTTAGTCTTTTTTTTTAAGGAGGGGATAATCAGGACAAAAGAATAATGTTTCTTCAGAAAAATATATCTAAATACAATAGCATCACGCCTAATAGTTATTCTCCAGCTACCTGCCTCCAATCTCACCACAATATTATACAGCTAAATTTTTTAAATAGTTATTTATTTGGCTGCATTGGGTCTTCACTGTGGCAGGTGGAGTCTTTTGTTGCAGTGCTTAGTTGCCTTAAAGCATGTGGAATCTCAGTTCTCTGAACAGGGATCAAACCCGGGTCCCCTGCATTGCAAGGCAGATTCTTAACCACTACCACCAGGGAAGTCCCCATCTAAAATATTTTGAAATTATCTCTCCAAAACACAGATCACATCATACTACTTTTCTGTTTGGATACCTTAGAAGTATTACTCACTGATTAAAGTTCAGATTCCTAAGCATGGCTTTCAAAGTCCTTCACAACATACCACCATCTTATCTGTCCAGGCTTATCTCCCAGCCTGTCTCCAATGTATCCTGCACTCATGGAAATCTGTACTATGCATTTCTGGACAAGCCCTTCCCTTCCCTCCCCACCTTCCAAGCCTTTCCCCCTTCCCTCTTTCCAAACCACACAAAAAATAATTCTTGTTGCCCTTTTTTTCTTCTTTTTTTTAATTTAAATTTAATTTTTTTTACTTTAAATACTGTATTGGTTTTGCCATATATTGACATGAATCCACCACCCTTTTTTTCTAACATGCTTCCCAGCCTAGATTAATATGGAAAAAGTCAAATTGTTAGTGATTATTATTATGAGTGTTTTATTTTTATAACAACAAAAATCCTTGATTTTCTTATTTTTTTATTAACATAGAAAATTCTTGTTTCATTACTCCTTCTCAAGTTCAGCTCCAGAACTGTATCTTTTAGCCCCACATTATCTCCCTTTTGTGATTAATGTTTACATTGTAGAATACACAGAAGCAATCTACCTTAATGATCAAACGGTTTGCCTTTGGAGTCAACTGAATTTGGGTTCAGCAACTTAATTTCATTTGTAAAATAAGATGATGATACTCATTAAAGTTATGAAAAATGTCCACAAATTCTTTGACAACTCTCCAGTCAGAAGCACAGTCTATATACTATAGAATACAGAGCAGACCTGAAATTCAATGGTAACAATAGAAGGCATTTCAAATAATGATGAATGACATTAGAGGCTATTTATGCCAAAGCCAAATGTTGGTGCCCCAGTCAACAGCCCCAACTGACAGCTAGTATCAGCTTCAAGATATGTGAGTGAGGACATTTCTAGATGATTTCAGCCCTAGATTTCATGCTCTCACTGCTAAGACCTGAGACGTCATGAATCTTAGAAAGCCATCTCCTCTGTGCTCTGTCTAAATTGTTGACCCAGAATCTGTCAGCACAATAAAATTGTTGTCTCAAGCTGCCAAGTTTGGGGATTATTTGTTGCACAACAATACCTCAAAGGATTATTACAAGGATTAAATGAGACTTGTACATAAACCAATGAGCTTGGTGTTTAGCAAAATAAACCCTCAGTGGATGGGACTTAACAAGGGCTAACTCTTCAATGCATTTGGCTTTGCTCAAAATATTTAGGATATAAGAGATGCCTAATACATACTCATTGACTTGAAGTGATTACAGATTTGAGGACAGAAAAGATGAAGTTGCAGAGAAATCACAATCTCATTTTCCTGACCTGAGAGGAATTTTTTAAATGCTATTAAAGGAAACAATTCTTCCTTTAGCAATCCATCAAATTCTAAAATTTATCTTGGCAAAAGACCATATTGTACAATTCATTTAATTATTGTCTTCTCCTCTAAGTCTAACATAAACACAACTATTAAGTATTTGCATTCAGAGAATAATAGTTGATTTGGTATCATATGATTATCACTTATATGTAGAATCTAAAATACGACACAAGTGAACCTATCTATGAAACAAAAACAGAATCACAGACATAAAGAACAGACTGGTGATTTCCAAGGGGGAGGGGGGAGGGAGAGGAATGGAGTGAGAGGTTGGGGTTACCAGATGTAAGCTATTACATATAGAATGGATAACAAGGTCCTACAGTATAGCATAGTGAAATATATCCAGTATCCTCTAATAAACCATAATGGAAAAGAATATTTTTAAAAAGAATGTATATATGTGTATAAATGAGTCACTTCACTGTACAATAGTAATTAACACAACACTGAAAATCAATTATTGCTGCTGCTGTTCAGTCACTAAGTTGTGTCCGACTCTTTGTGATCCCATGGACGTAGCACGCCAGGCTTCCCTGTCCTTCAGCATTCCGGAACTTGCTCAAACTCATGTCAATTGAGTAGATGATGCCATCCAACCACTGTATGCTATGCCATCCTCTTCTCCTCTGCCCTCCATCTTTCCCAGCATCAGGGTCTTTCCCAGTGAATCGGCTCTTTGCATCAGGTGGCCAAAGTATCAGAGCTTCAGCTTCAGCAACAGTCCTTCCAATGAATATGCAGGGTTGATTTCCTTTAGGATTGCCTGGTTTGATCTCCTTGCTCTCCAAGGGACTCTCAAGAGTCTTCTCCAGTACCACAGTTCAAAAGCATCAGGTCTTTGGCACTCAGCCTTTTTGATGGTCCAACTCTCACATCTGTTACATGACTACTGGAAAAATCATAGCTCTAACTATACAGATCTTTGTATGTTGTCTAGCTTTGTCATAGCTTTTCTTCCAAGGAGCAAGTGTCTTTTAATTTCATGGCTGCAGTCACCATCTGGAGTGATATTGGAGTCCCCAAAAATAAAGTCTCTCACTGTTTCCATTTTTGCCCATCTATTTGCCATAAAGTGATAGGATCAGATGCCATGAATGTTGAGTTTTAAGCCAGCTTTTTCACTCTCCTCTTTTACCTTCATCAAAAGCCTCTTTAGTTTCTCTTAGTTTTCTGCCATAAGGGTGGTGTCATCTGCATATCTGAGGTTATTGATATTTCTCCTGGCAATCTTGATTCCAGCTTAAGCTTCATCCAGTCTGGCATTTTGCATTATGTACTCTGCATAGAAGTTACATAAGTAGGGTGACAATATATAGCCTTGACTTACTTCTTTCTCAATTTGGAACCAGTCTGTTGTTCCAGGGAGAAGGCAATGGCACCCCACTCTAGTACTCTTGCCTGGAAAATCCTGTGGACTGAGAAGCCTGGTAGGCTACAGTCCATGGGGTTGCAAAGAGTCAGAAACGACTGAGCAATTTCACTTTCACTTTTCACTTTCATGCATTGGAGAAGGAAATGGCAACCCACTCCAGTGTTATTGCCTGGAGAATCTCAGGGACGGCAGAGCCTGGTGGGCTGCCATCTACGAGGTCGCACAGAGTTGGACACGACTGAAGCAACTTAGCAGCACCAGCCATTGTTCCATATCTGGTTCTAACTGCATACAGGTTTCTCAGGAGGCAGGTAAGATGATCTGGTAGTCCCATTCCTTAAGAATTTTCCACAGTTTGTTGTGATCCACACAGTTTGTTGTGATCCACTTTAGCGTAGTCAATGAAATAGCAGTAGGTATTTTTTTGAATTCCTTTCCTTTTTCCATGATCCAATGGATGCTGGCAACTTGATCTCTGGTTCCTCTGCCTTTTCTAAATCCAGCTTGTATATCTGGAAGTTCTTCGTTCACATGTTGTGAAGCATAGCTTGAAGGATTTTGAGCCTTACCTTGCTAGCATGTGAAATGAGTGCAATTGTACAGTAGTTGAACATTCTTTGGCTCTGCCCTTCTTTGGGATTGGAATGAAAACTGACCTTTTCCAGTCCTGTGGCAATTGCTGAGTTTCCCAAATTTGCTGGCATATTGAGTGCAGCACTTTCACAGCGTCATCTTTGAGAATTTGAAATAGCTCAGCTGGAATTACATCACCTCCACTAGCTTTGTTCATAGTAATGATTCTAAGGCCCACTTGACTTCACACTCCAGGATGTCTGCCTCAAGGTGAGTGAACACACCATTGTGGTTATCTACGTCATTAAGACTTTTTTTGTACAGTTTTTCTGTGTAGTCTTGCTACCTCTTCTTAATATCTTCTGCTCTGTTAAGTCCTTGCCATTTCTGTCCTTTATTGTGCCCATCTTTAGATGAAATCTTCCCCTGGTATCTCTAATTTTCTTGAAGACGTCTCTAGTCTTTCCTATTCTATTGTTTCCCTCTACTTTGCATTAATCACTGAGGAAGGCTTTCTTATCTCTCCTTGCTATTCTTGGAACTCTGCATTCAGTTGCATATATCTTTCCCTTTCTCCTTTGCCTTTCACTTCTCTTCTTCTCTCAGCTATTTTTAAGGCCTCCTCAGAGAACCATTTTGTCATTTTGTGTTTCTTTTTCATGGGGATGGTTTTGGTCACCGCCTCCTGTACAATATTATGAACCTCCATCCATAGTTCTTCAGGCATTCTATCAGATCTAATCCCTTGAATCTACTTGTCACTTCCACTGTATAATCATAGGGATTTGATTTAAGTCATACCTGAATGGCTTAGTGGTTTTCCCTACTTTCTTCAACTTAGTATGAATTTTACAATAAGGAGCTCATGATCTGAGCTACAGTTAGCTCCCAGTCTTGTTTTTGCTGACTGTATAGAGCTTCTTCATCTTTGGCTGCAAAGAATATAATAAATCTGATTTCTGTATTGACCACCTGGTGATGTCTATGTATAGAGTCATCTCTTCAGTTGTTGGAAGAGGGTATCTGCTATGACCTGTATGTTCTCTTGGTCTGTGTATTCTGTTAGCCTTTGCCCTGCTTCATTTTGTACTCCAAGGCCAAACTTGCCTGTTACTCCAGGTATCTCTTGACTTCCTACTTTCAAATTTCAATCCATTATGATGAAAAGAACATCTTTTTTTGGTGTTAGTTCTAGAAGTTATTGTAGGCCTTCATAGAACTGTTCAACTTCAGCTTAATCAGGATTAGTGGTTGGGGCATATACTTGGATTACTGTGATGTTGAATGGTTTGCCTTGGAAAGGAATCAATATCACTCTGTCATTTTTGAGATTGCACCTAAGTACTGCATTTTGGACTCTTTTGTTGACTATGATGGCTACTCTATTTCTTCTAAGGGATTCTTGCCCACAGTAGTAGATATAATAGTCACCTTAATTAAATTCACCCACTCCAGTCCATTTTAGTTTGCTGGTTCCTAAAATGTCGATGTTCACTCTTGCCATCTCCTGTTTGACCATGTCCAATTTACCTTGATTCATGGACCTAACATACCTACTGACCTGTGGGGCTCATCTTTTGATGTGATATCTTTTCACCTTTTCATACTGTTCATGTGGTTCTCAAGGCAAGAATACTGAAATGGTTTACCATCAACTATACTTCAATTATATAAACTATGCTTCAATTAAATAAATAAATAAACCAATAAATAAACTTTAAAAAAATTAGTTAATTTGGGAAACAACAGACACTAGCTAGAAAATATGGGATATGAATAAGGCAGTGGTCCACATCTGTCCCAACCTTCACTGCAGCTCTGAAGTAAGGGAGGTTTTTTCCTTTCTCATTTTTCCTTCTATACCCTCAAACCCTCTCCACAATCCAGCCTTGTCACTGTCATCCTCTTTCCATTACTGTCATTTACTACATCTCATTGTATCGAGTCAAGGAAGTTCCAAGTTAGTTTTGTACCTAAATCATTTTAAGAAAAAATTTTTTTTTCTGGAGACAGAACCCCACCTAGAATTGTGGGATATATGGATCACAAATAAGAAAGGCTTCTTTGATTCACAAAATCTCTTTGGAATAAAACAAACCCTCTTTTCTCATCTACCTTGTCACAACTGGTGCAAGAGATGGTACAAAATGACTGAGGGTGGCTTGCCTAAATTCTAACCCGTGAAGTCTTAATCTTCCCATGGATGAAGCAAAGTGACCACTGCAGGCATCTTATTTAGAAGGAATCTGAAGAGTGCTAGTGCAATCAATGACAACATCCTAATGCCTATGTTCTGTGTCTGATCAATGGTCTTCACCTCCTCTTCCAGTTAGAAAACTTACCTATAATCTTAGCTGTTTTTGGACCAAGGTCCTGCCTTGTTACGCTTCCCTGGTGGCTCAGTGGTAAAGAATACAACTGAAATACAGGATCTGTTTCACTCCTTGGGTTGGGAAGATCCCCTGGAGAAGGGAATGTCATCCCACTCCAGTATTCTTCCCTGGGAAATCCCATGGACAGAGGAGTCTGGCAGGCTACAGCCCATGGGGTCACAAAAGAGTCAGACATGATTTAGTGACAAAATAACAACAAGAAACCTGCCTTGCTGTTGTAATCAACTGCTCGGGAAATTCCAATCTCCCTCTTAAATCCCCAAGAAGCAGCTGGAGGTCTTACAAGCTCTAATAGACTTCCCTAAGTCTAAGAGTTCATAATTAGGGTTCCAACATTACTTGTGTTAGTGTTCTTCCTCACTGAACTAGCTAGGCTTTGGAGCACTGTAACACACTTTTGTCAGACCACCCCCTCCCCCCCTCCCCTGCAAACTGGTAGCTTGCCTGCCATTTGGTTGATATCCCCTCTGAATATTGTATTCTGCCCTATGCAACTTCACTTTCACTTTTCACTTTCCTGCATTGGAAAAGGAAGTGGCAACCCACTCCAGTGTTCTTGCCTGGAGAATCCCGCGGACGGGGGAGCCTGGTGGGCTGCTGTCTATGGGGTCGCACAGAGTCGGACACGACTGAAGCGACTTAGCAGCAGCAGCCCTACGTGCAGTTTCACCAGCATGTGCCCTAGCATTAGTACACTAATAGTAATGTGAGGGGGAATACCTTCTCAGTCTTGTAGATGGCTCTATTTTACAGTTACAACATGACAAATTAAATATGCAAATTCCTTTGTTCCTTGAACTGAGTAAAAAGAGCACTTCAAAGTATCTGTAAAATGAGGTGAAAGGACAGGTTTCAGTCATCTGAGTAATGATCCCTGCTGAGAAAAGGGCAAACAGTAAATACTTTCATTTCATTGACTACTAAAGATACAGAAACTGTGACTTTTTAATTAACTTCCAAAACACAGTCCACAAATTATCTTGGCTCTAAGGCAATCTTTTAATAGAACAAAAAAAATTTTTTTTTAATAACAAAAAGAAGGAGAATAATAAATGACAAAGGAACGCCTTTCCCCCAAAGACTGGTCTCACACTTGTTTTTGATTCAAGGAGTGCTCTCTGAGGAGTGCGGGTGGGGAAGAAGTGTAAACTGTTAGGATCTGTGGTCCTTTTCCATGGGGAGAAAGTCTGGAAGATAATGAGACAGAATTGCTTGACAGGGCTCCCCAAGGACAAGGCCAACAAGCTTGGAGTGGCAGTTCCAAAAGCACAACTGTAAGTTTCTTAGATTTCTCACCGATTAAAATTCCAAGAAAAGGAGGCTAAATTTGCAAGTAGCCAACTCAAACTTCTGTTACATGTGCCTCCTATAAAATAACAAGAAGATTGTATGGCAAGAACACTTGAACAGCCATGCCAGTTTTTCCAGGTACTCAGAAAGATTTGGAAGATAAATGTCATCTTGAGATGTTTGCAAGGTTTTGTTTTCAAATAATTAATTTGACTGTTAAGGACAGAAGGTATTACTGCAAGTGTTACCAAGGTGTTTCATGAGAGAGATCTCTGCGGTTGTACCTGGTGGTTCTGCTGTGCCTTGTGGAATATGTGTAGAGAGGCACATTATTTAGAAAGGATTGGCACTGGTGGATTGAAGGACCAATGAAAATGAGAAGAACATCTCTAGCCAAATAAGGCTGAACCATTGGTAGAGAAAGAGAAACATAGTGTTGACTATAGTTTCATGGCATTGCCATGAAAGTGATGAAGTGCCATGTACATCATTTCCTGTGATGGCAGCCAACAAATCCTCCCATCTGTGATGTACATCGGAGAAGGCACTGGCGACCCACTCCAGTACTCTTGCCTGGAAAATCCCACGGACAGAGGAACCTGGTAGGCTGCAGTCCATGGGGTCGCTAAAAGTCAGACATGACTGAGCAATTTCACTTTCACTTTTCACTTTCATGCATTGGAGAAGGAAATGGCAACCCACTCCAGTGTTCTTGCCTGGAGAACCCCAGGGACGGGGGAGCCCAGTGGGCTGCTGTGTATGGGGTCGAACAAAGTCAGACACAACTGACGTGACTTAGCAGCAGCAGCAGTGCATGTACATGCCATTTCTTCCAGCAAGAGGTGGACTGTATTTCCCTCCCCCTTGAATCTGGGCTGGCCTAATGGCTTGGTCTGACCAGAAGAAAACAATGGAAGTGATGGGACTTCACTGGGACTTCCTTTTTAAAATTAACTTTTACTGGAGTATAGTTGCTTTACAATGTTATGTTAGTTTCTACTGTACAGCAAAGTGAATCAGCTATATGTACACATATATCCCCTCTCTTTTGGACCCCCTTCCCATTTAGGTCACCACAGAGCACTGAGTAGAGTTCCCTGTGCTATATGGTAGATTCTCATTAGTTATCTATTTTATATGTAGTATCAATAGTATATATATGTTAATCCCAATCTCCCAGTTCTTCCTGGTATCTATATATTTGTTTTCTATGTCTGTGTCTCTACTTCTGCTTCACAAATAAGACCATCTATGCCACTTTTCTAGATTCTACATATATTCACTGGGACTTCTGAGTCAAGACTTTTAGAGATCTTGTAGCTGCTACTTTCACCTTCTTAGAAGCCAGCTACTATATAAAGAAGCTTGGGCTAGACTACCACATGATGAGGGACCAGATGGAGAAAGAGAGGCCAATCAGCCCAGACTTTCCAGTTCAGCTGAGGAAACAGACATGAACAAAGCCATCTTGAATATTAAAAAAAAATCCAGCAGCGCTCCCAGTTGAATACAGCCAAGACCAAGTGGAGCAGAAGAGCATCCCAATGAAGCTCAGAGCACCCACAGCATTGAGAAATTATAAGTGGTTGTTGTTTGAAGATAGCTTTGAGTAATAAGTAGATAACCAAGACAGATTCTCTGTCCCGAGTGACAATGAAGATATATATACACCTTGACTGATGAGTAAACTACCTAGGTGAACAACTTTTGGGTAAGCAAGTGGGTTTCTGGAGAAAGAAAAATAAAAAGTAACAATGTAAGCAATAACAACACTGACACCAGCTCTGCCAGGATGAACAGAGGGCGGATAAACTGGGATTAAGCTTCCTGGACACTTTTAAACTCAGACCACATGGTGGAGTCCCAGAAGTCTAAGTGATACAAAACAGAAAGAGTCCTTTCCAAGGTTTCCCATGCCAGCCTGAGGGGGAAAAAAAAAGGCAGTTATAGGATCTCTTACTTTAGATTTTCACAGAAGATCCTGAGCCAAGGATTTGAATGAAAGCGGTTTGTCAGGAGGTAAAAGGAACAAAGACAGGTGAGGGAGAAAACTGATACAGAAAATGAAGGCAACCAAAGTTAGTAAGTTAGTTATGGGAGCTGGAGACTGGGAATCTCTGGGAAGTGATGCTGAATAAACACCTCAGGTGCATGCCCAGCAGTGAGAAAGCTGAATGAATATGTTCTTCTATTGATAATAGACAGACAGATGATATGTGGGTAGGTAGATAGATAGATTAGATAGCTGATAAACAGATGATAGACACATTGATAGATAGACAGGAGAAATAGATGAAAGAAAGGAAGAGAGAAAGAAAGGAAGGAAGAGAGAAAGAGAGGGAGAGAGGAAGGGAGGGAGACTTGGAGGGAGGAAGAAAGGAGGAAGGAAGCAAGTTGATACACAAATGAGATACATAGATAGGTTTCTAAGATTGCTGGAAAAAGGAGTGGAAAATGCTTCCTAATATATTCCAGGAAACTAATTTCCTGGCAAAAGGCAAAGTAACAGATACATTGATTGATGCTAACAGTGGAATCCACAGATAATCCTTGTGAAAAAGAACTCACTACCTGTGATCTTTGCCACATTAGGAGCTAGACAAGCAGCAACCTCATCTCAGAATCGAATGGAATTCCTCCACAGAAAAGATAACCACAAATGAAATATACCAGAGGCTTGGCAGTCAGAAAGTCATGACTCCTTCCTTTATGTCATAACTTTCTATAGGCAGCCAAGTGATCAGCTAGACACCACTAATAAAAACTGTATCTCATGAGAACAAAAATTTTATTCAGTAATGAGATAAAATATAATAACTGAGAAGCCTGCTATTTCAAAATGTCAAACGAATTATTATTTTCATGGCAGAAATCTTCAAAGTGATGAGAAAAATTGCGTATTAAGCAACTATAGCAAAATATTAAGCAACTGAATAAAATGAAAGAAAAAATCAGATTGGCATTTCTGCTTTCTAATTTTTGTATCTTGATCAGCTTTTTCATAAATCAATTTAACTTTTTATGTACCTGGTATTTATTACAATATAGACACTTAAACATTAGCCTATTAAATTGCTCATGATTTTTAGTTATTCCCACTGCTAAACTATCAAAAGCATATGTTTAATGTTTATTTAAAGGTTTTCATAATTTTAGTTTTCTTTCTATTTTTGTGTACTGCTATACGAATTCATCAGGTAGAAATTCCCCTGTAGAGGAGCGATTAAAGTATGTATTATAATTGAATAAGATAAACACTAACGACCACTTTGTTCTTAATCTTTAATTTTTCATTCTTATTGTTTCCACAGTATGGCTATTCTAATAAAAATATCCTAGTCTAAGAAATCAAAATATAAACACATATCAAAATTCCTATTTCATTTTTTACAGAAATAAATAATCCTAAAATTTCTGTGAAACCACAAAAGACCCTGACTAGCCAAAGCAATCTTCAGGAAAAAAAACCAAGCTGGAGTCATCACCTTCTCTAATTTCAAAGTATATTACAAAAGCTATAGTAATAAAAAAAGTATAATATTGGCATAAAAATACACAAAGATCAATAGCACAGAATAGAGAGCCAAGAAATAAAGTCACACCTATACAGTCAACTAGTTTATTCTAAGGGAGGCAAGAACATAAAAATGGAGAAAAGGCAGTCTCTTCAATAAATGGTGTTGGGAAAACTGGACAGCCACATGAAAAGAATAAATGTGTATCTTAAACCACACAGAGAAATCAACTCAAAATGAATTAAATGCTTGAACATAAGACCTGAAAGCATAAAACTCATAGGAGAAAACATAGGTAGTAAACTCCTTGACATCGATCTTGGCAATGACTTTTTTGAATCATATACCCAAGGCAAAAATAAACAATGGGGACTACATCAAAAAGAGAAGCTTCTGCACAGCAAAGGAAACCATCAACAAATTAAAAGGCAACCTACTGAATGGGAGAAAATATTTGTAAAGCATATACCTGATAAAGGGGTAATATTCACAATATATAAGGAACTCATACAACTTAACAGCAAAAAAACAAATCACTGCAGATGGTGACTGCAGCCATGAAATTAAAAGACGCTTACTCCTTGGAAGGAAAGTTATGACCAACCTAGATAGCATATTCAAAAGCAGAGACATTACTTTGCCAACAAAGGTCTGTCTAGTCAAGGCTATGGTTTTTCCAGTGGTCATGTATGGATGTGAGAGTTGGACTGTGAAGAAAGCTGAGTGCTGAAGAATTGATGCTTTTGAACTGTGGTGTTGGAGAAGACTCTTGAGAGTCCCTTGGACTGCAAGGAGATCCAACCAGTCCATCCTAAAGGAGATCAGTCCTAGGTGTTCACTGGAAGGACTTATGTTGAAGCTGAAACTCCAATATTTAGGCCACCTGATGTGAAGAACTGACTCATTGGAAAAGACCCCTGATGCTGGGAAATAGTGAAGGCAGGAGGAGAAGGGGACAACAGAGGATGAGATGGCTGGATGGCATCACCAACTCAATGGACATCAGTTTGGGTAAACTCTGGGAGTTGGTGATGGACAGGGAGGCCTGGCATGCTGCAGTTCCTGGGGTCGCAAAAAGTCAGACACAACTGAGCAAGTGAACTGAACTGCACTGAGAGGATCTGAACAGACATTTTCCCAAAGAAGACATACAAATGATCAACAGGTACATGAAAAGGTGTTCAAATCACTAATCACCAGGGAAATATAAATCAAAAGCACAATGAGATATCACCTCACACCTATTATAATGGTTATTATTTCTTAAAAAAGATAAGAAATAACAAGTGTTGGACATGATGCAAAGAAGACTTTGTGCACTCTTAGCGGGAATATAAACTGGGGGAAGTCTCTATGGAAAACAATATGAAGGTTCCTCAAAAAATTAAAAAAAGAACTACTATATGGTCCATCAATTCCACTCTAGATATTTATCCAAAGAAAACAGAAAGCACTAATTCAAAAAGACATATGTGTCCCCATGTTTATTGCCATCTTATTTACAATAGCCAAGATATGGAAGCAACCTAAGTGTCCATCAGTAATGAGGAAAATGTGGTAGACTGTATAAATGGATCATGAGGGCATTATGCTACGTGAAATAATTCAGACAGAAAAAGACAAATACCATATAATTCTACTTATATGTAGAGTCTAAAAAATCAACAACAGAAAACCTGAGCTCATAGTTAAAAGGAATAAACCTCCAGCTGTAAAATAAGTCATGGGATGTAATGTACAGCATGGTGACTATAGTTAATAATACTGTCTTGCATATTTTAATGTTGATAAGTGAAAGTGAAAGTCTCTCAGTCATGTCTGACTCTTTGCAACCCTATGGACTGTAGCCCACCAGGCTCCTCTATCCATGGGATTCTCCAGGCAAGAATACTAGAGTAGGTTGCCATTTCCTCCTCCAGCAGATCTTGCCACCCAGGGATCGAACCCAGGTCTCCCACATTACAAGCAGACTGTTTACTGTCTGAGCTACCAGGGGATGTTCTAAGAGAGGATATTAAAAGTTCTTATTATGGACTTCCCTGCTTGTCCAGTGGTTAGGAATCCACCTGCCAATGCAGGGAACACAGGTTCAATCCCTGGTCCAGGAAGATTTCATGTGCTGCAAAGCAACTAAGCCTGTGTGCCACAACAAGTGAGCCCGCACCCTAGAGTCTGCAAGCTGCAACTATTGAGCCCTTGAGCTGCAAGCCCCTGTGCCCTTGAGCCCATGTTCCACAACAAGAGAAGCTACCTCAATAAGAAGCCCAAGCACCGCAAATAGAGAGTAGCCCTGATTTGAGACAACTAGAGAAAGCCCATGCACAGAAATGAAGACCTGGGGCAGCCAAAAACAAAAATACATTGACTAAAAATAATAAATTCTTATCACAAGAAAATAAAATCTTGTAACTATGTACACTGATAGATGTTAACTAGACCTACTGTGATGATCATTTCACAGTATATACAAATATTTGAATTATTATATTGTACACCTGAAATTAATACAATATTATACATCAACTATACTTCAATAAAAAGATATTCATCCACCTCATTAGAACTGATTCAAATGTATTCTTTTTAATGGCTGAGTAATATTAGCCTCCAATTAAAATAAATAAATTTTTAAAAAGATATTCATCAAAGTAATATTTATAGTAGTAACAATTTGGAAATAGAATAATAAACAATGGAGGTGATTAAATTATGGCCTATCTATACAACGGAATATGACAGTGAATGATATGTGCATTGAGTGTTTTCTATAATCTTAGAAAATGTTTATGTCCTACTCTTAAAAGATAAATAAAAATTATTTATAATTACATAAAGACAAAACAAAAACCTGATATTGAGATATGAGTTTAAGACAACTCAAACATCTTTACATATTAAATAATAGCTTATGTTTGGCAATTCAATGTCAGACACTGCAATCGGAAAATGAAAAAAATACTTTTACTGAAGAGCAGAATTTCTTTCTGTTAGCACAGTTAACTTATGAAATGCTAATAAACATCTACTCTTTAAAGAATGATGCTATCTACAGAGTATTGTGGTCACTATTTAATCTGTACAGCAACTTCTATTTCACAGATGGCAATAAAGAGAAAGACATCAGCTCATGTTCTCACAACCAAAAAGGAATGAGGGATCCCACAGCTAATCCTCACAGTGAAAACCCAAAACGAGAATTTTGATGGCTTTTGCAACACCAGAGACAATTTCCTCTTTCCTATCCAGGAGCACCAGGTTGACAGTGCCACTAAAGATTTAAGATGAAGATCATGCTTCTGTTACAATTTAAAAATAACAGAGACGAGAGTTACATCAGGAAAATTTCTTAAATGTTTCATGATAACATGTTGACAATTAATGAACTGGGAAAATGAAAATACTAATAGTGCAAATCCTTTTTAATGGTTTTAATTAGCACTCATTGCATAACACTCAAAAACCAGAAAAAAACTTAAAAGACAATAATCATACCCAGAAACATGGTACAGAAATTTAACAGCTGTGCAAAAATATCCTTTTTGGAAGAAACTTAAGATTATCTGATCCAGTTCTACTTTGAATACCTAAAGCAACTTTTCCCCAGTAAGGGTAAGTAGCTTTCTCAGATCACATAGCCACAAAGTGGTGGAAAGTAAACAAGACCTATATCCTCCTTCTACATGTCCCATTATCTTTGCAACCCCATGGACCCCTTTGCAACCCACCAGGCTCCTCTATCCATGGGATTTTCCAGGCAAAAATACTGGAGTAGTTTGCCACACCCTGCTTCAGGGGATCTTCCCAATCCAGGGATCAAACCCATGTCTCTTACATCTCCTGCATTGGCAGGTGGGTTCTTTACCATTAGCACCACCTGGGAAGAGCCCTACAGCATGATGCCATCCTCTTTTTATAAAACTTTTTTTTTAATATGTGGACCATTTTTTAAAGACTTTGTTGAATTCTTTACAATATGCCCCTGCTTTATGTTTTGGTTTTTTGGCACCAAGGCATATGAGATCTTAGCTTCCCAATGAGGGATCGAACTGGCACTCCCTACACTGAAAGGCAAAGAAGTCTTGACCACCAGACCACAGGGAAGTACCTGCCATCCTCTTAGTGTTAGTGTAACAAGAGGACACAGCCTGCTGGGGGAAATACAGAAGTGAAGTCACTGATCACCAGCTAACCAGCTTAGTCATACAAGCTCTATGAAGGAGGCTGGCAATTTACAGACTAGTCAAAAGAAGACAGTTTTTTTCCATATGCTTTAAAATAAATCTGAAAACAAGAATGCCCTTTAGAGGACACGCTTCAATGTAATCAGACCCACAGTCCATCGGATGAGTAACTACACATTTTTTTCAGCCTACCTCTCCTGATTGTTGCCCTTCTGATATGACTCACTGACACTTTGGAAAGTATCTATTATGGTTTGAATTTCTGCATGTGTTTCCGGAAGTTGCAGGGGAGAAGTGGAATTAATTTTGGGTTATTGGTACTGCTGCAAAGGACTAGAAAATGGTTTGCAGTATTTCAAAACAATGGCAAATACAAAATTATTTGTAAAACAAATCTCAATTACATTTTAAATCTTCTATTGGAGTCCTCCTTTATTCCTCAGTTTGTGTATCACTTCTAAAATAGAATGTGAATTAATTACAATATCCATCAAAAAATGTTTTTAGTAGTATGACTACCTTGCCAGCTTAAGGTGGCAAATAGGGTTATACCTCTGTAATTTTCAAACTAACCACTCAAATACCCACTTTCCAGGAACTGTGGAAGAACTCTGGAAGTTTCTCTATTCTAGAACAGCCACTCTGGCTTTCAAATAACAGGTAGAGAGAGAATTATGCATCTGATCAGTCCCTGTTTCATCATCATTGCTTTTGTTTCAGACAGAGAGTTTTCTGAAGGTCATGCCATGGTCACTGTCTAAATGATTTCATAGCTCATCCATATCCACATGTTTTCTTAAAATAAGACAGATCCCTTTCCTTTGATGGTACTTCACCATGAGGCTCTTATGAACATAGTTATTTTATTTGCATTCATGGGTTTGGTCTTGTGCCCCATGCCCATCCAGGATAGCAGAGACAAGAGAGATTTCTGGCCTCATCCCAAAGTTGCCCTGGAACCAGCTCACCCCACCCAGGGAGCCCATGGGAAATCTGTGCCATGAGCCCAGGCACTTTCTCCCTGCTGTGAGCTCCATCATGTAAATCTTCAGTATTCCTGCAAGCAAAGGAGACATTGGTCAGCACTCCCTCAGATCTCACAGAGGATATGATATACTGACATTTAATAACTGAAGCAATAATAATAATTAATAGTTGGGGTCTGTTCTAAGCACTTTGTTCATTTAATCCTCATAGAGATGTTATGGAGTAAATATTAATTTTTGCCTCATTTTTCTGATCAAAGAATGGAGACAGAGAAAAGTAAGGTAAGATAGCTAGTAACTAGGAAAAGCGTGGCTCAAATTCTGTGCTCTTAACCGCGTCATCCTTAAAATCAGAACAGAACAGGGGCAGGAGGAACTGGGAGATTGGAACTGACACATATACACTATTGATACTATAAATAGATAACTAATGAGAACCTACTGCATAGCACAGAGAACTCTACTTAATGCTCTGTGGTGACTGAATGGGACGGAAGTCCAAAAAGGAGGGGAAAAACAGACTGGTTCCAAATAGGAAAAGGAGTACATCAAGGATGTATATTGTCACCCTGCTTGTTTAACTTATATGCAGAATACATCATGAGAAACGCTGGGCTGGAAGAAGCACAAGCTGGAATCAAGATTGCCGGGAGAAATATCAACAACCTCAGATATGCAGATGACACCACCCTTATGGCAGAAAGTGAAGAGGAACTAAAAAGCCTCTTGATGAAAGTGAAAGAGGAGAGTGAAAAAGTTGGCTTAAAGCTCAACATTCAGAAAACAAAGATCATGGCATCTGGTCCCATCACTTCATGGGAAATAGATGGAGAAACAGTGGAAACAGTGTCAGACTTTATTTTGGGGGGCTCCAAAATCACTGCAGATGGTGACTGCAGCCATGAAATTAAAAGACGCTTACTCCTTGAAAGGAAAGTTATGACCAACCTAGATAACATATTCAAAAGCAGAGACATTACTTTGCCAACAAAGGTCCATCTAGTCAAGGCTATGGTTTTTCCAGTGGTCACGTATGGATGTGAGAGTTGGACTGTAAAGAAAGCTGAGCGCCAAAGAATTGATGCTTTTGAACTGTGGTGTTGACGAAGACTCTTGAGAGTCCCTTGGACTGCAAGGAAATCCAACAAGTCCATCCTAAAGAAGATCACTCCTGGGTGTTCTTTGGAAGGACTTATGTTGAAGCTGAAACTCCAATACTTTGGCCACCTCATGCAAAGACTTGACTCATTGGGAAAGACTCTGATGCTGGGAGGGATTGGGGGCAGGAGGAGAAGGGGACAACTGAGGATGAGATGGCTGGATGGCATCACTGACTCGATGGATGTGAGTTTGAGTGAACTCCCGGAGTTGGTGATGGACAGGGAGGCCTGGCATGCTCCAGTTCATAAGGTCCCAATGAGTCAGACACGACTGAGTGACTGAACTGAATTGATATGTATACCAGATAGATCAGGAAAAACAGTGGAAAAATCACTGCAGATGATGACTGCAGCCATGGAATTAAAAGATGCTTGCTCCTTGGAAGGAAAGTTATGACTAACCTAGATAGCATATTGAAAAGCAGAGATATTACTTTGTCAAAAAAGTTCCATCTAGTCAAGGCTATGGTTTTTCCAGTGGTCATGTATGGATGTGAGAGTTGAACTATAAAGAAAGCTGAGCACCGAAGAATTGATGCTTTTAAACTGTGGTGTTGGAGAAGACTCTTGAGAGTCCCTTGGACTGCAAGGAGATCCAACCAGTCCATCCTAAAGGAGATCAGTCCTGGGTGTTCATTGGAAGGACTGATGTTGAAGCTGAAACTCCAATGCTTTGGCCACCTGATGCGAAGAGATGACTCATTTGAAAAGACCCTGATGCTGGGAAAGATTGAGGGCAGGAGGAGAAGGGGACAACAGAGGATGAGATGGTTGGATGGCATCACCGACTCAACGGACATGGGTTTGGATGGACTCTGGGAGTTTGTGCTAGACAGGGAGGCCTGGCGTGCTGCGATTCATGGGGTCTCAAAGAGTGGGACAAGACTGAGCAATTGAAAACTGAACTGATATGTATACCTATGGCTGATCATTTTGCTGTACCTTAGAAACTAACACAACATTGTAAAGCAACGATACTTCAATAAAAATTCATCTAAAAAATATCAGAACAAAAGAGACTGAAGTCTCTTCGCTTCCAGGAAGTTCTCTGAGTCCTGTGTAAGGTTTACCCTCTCTCTCCACTTCACTGCTTCCCAGTACATAACCAAGTCTAGAGCAGAGTCTTTGACAAGCAATAAAACATAGTGGATGATCCTTTCTGCACAGCAATCAGGTCCCTATCCATCTGAGTAGACAGAGTCCACCTAATCAGCCCTTCTAAGAATAAAGTCATGGCAAAAGTGAATTTTTGGTCTCTCAGTTCAGTTCAGTCACTCAGTCATGTCCGACTCTTTGTGACCCCATGAATCGTAGCACGCCAGACCTCCCTGTCCATCACCAACTCCCGGAGTCCACCCAAATCCATGTCCATCGAGTCGGTGATGCCATCCAGCCATCTCATCCTCTGTCGTCCCCTTCTCCTCCTGCCCCCAATCCCTCCCAACATCAGGAACTTTTCCAATGAGTCAACTTTTTGCATGAGGTGGCCAAAGTATTGGAGTTTCAGCTTCAACATCAGTCCTTCCAATGAACACCCAGGACTGATCTCCTTTAGGATGGACTGGTTGGATCTCCTTGCAGTCCAAGGGACTCTCAAGAGTCTTTGCCAACATCACAGTTCAAAAGCATCAATTCTTTGGCGCTCAGCTTTCTTCACAGTCCAACTCTCACATCCATACATGACCACTGGAAAAACCGTAGCCTTGACTAGATGGACCTTTGTTGGCAAAGCAATGTCTCTGCTTTTGAATATGCTATCTAGGTTGGTCATAACTTTCCTTTCAAGGAGTAAGCATCTTTTAATTTCATGGCTGCAATTACCACCTGCAGTGATTTTGGAGCCCAGAAAAATAAAGTCTGACACTGTTTCCACTGTTTCCCCATCTACTTCCCATGAAGCCATGATCTTCATTTTCTGAATGTTGAGCTTTAAGCCAACTTTTTCACTCTCCTCTTTCACTTTCATCAAGAGGCTCTTTAGTTCCTCTTCACTTTCTGCCATAAGGGTGGTGTCATCTGCATATCTGAGGTTCTTGATATTTCTCCTGGCAATCTTGATTCCAGCTGTGCTTCTTCCAGCCCAGCATTTCTCATGATGTATTCTGCATATAAGTTAAACAAGCAGGGTGACAATATACATCCTTGATGTACTCCTTTTCCTATTTGGAACCAGTCTGTTGTTCCATGTCCAGTTCTAAGTGTTGCTTGCTCACCTGCATATAGGTTTCTCAAGAGGCAGGTCAGGTGGTCTGGTATTCCCATCTCTCTCATAATTTTCCACAGTTTATTGTGATCCACACAGTCAAAGGCTTTGGCATAGTCAATAAAGCAGAAATAGATGTTTTTCTGGAACTCTCTTGCTTTTTCCATGATCCATCGGATGTTGGCAATTTGATCTCTGGTTCCTCTGCCTCTTCTAAGACCAGCTTGAACATCTGGAAGTTCACAGTTCACGTATTGCTGAAGCCTGGCCTGGAGAATTTTGAGCATTACTTCACTAGCATGTGAGATGAGTACAATTGTGCAGTAGTTTGAGCATTCTTTGGCATTGCCTTTCTTTGGTCTCTACATAGAAATATATGGAAACTTTTTAAAAACAATCGTTCTTAACATGGCATTCATGAAACTTGCATGGAAAAACATTGCATCTTTATTTTCACTGTCTTCTAACTAAAATTGAAGATGTTCATCAAGTATAAATGTTGGCAATAATCAACAATACTATTCAGCAATACTGAGGACTCTATGACCAGTTGCAATATCATCTATTTTGACATCACAATAGTTATCTGAGAGTTCAAAAGATTCCTAGTTACTACTTTGAAATATTGTTATGAGTCTCACTGCTAAATCATGAGGTATTGTTACTGGAAGGTATCTGTGGGGATTCCAGCTGAACTTCACTCAAAAGCCAGTAAACAGGCCAGGTTGGTGGAAAGGAAAGTTTGCTTTATTTCAGATCCCAGCAACTTGGGGGTGGGTGGCATACATCTGTCCAAAGGCCAACTCCCCTGCCCCTGGCAAACAGCGGTGAGAGCATTTACAGAGACAGTTGGGGTGGGGGGGGGGGGGGGGGGGACGACTTTCAGAAACAGTATAGTCATTTCTAACAGTCATCTTCAAATTGGTCATCACTGGGCTGACTAGCATCATCTTGAATGTTTTGGGCACAGTTAATCTTCAGTAGTGGGGTGCACTTCTTTCCATTTCTTTGCGGTCATTTCTGGGAATTGTGGCAGCTCAAGCCCTGTGTACAGTCTGGTCATCATGTAGTTAACTTTCCACCTGAGGTTTTAGTATCTGTAAGATAGCTCACAGGATATGGCTTAGAATATTATCTATAGCTCTTGAGAAAGAACTAAAGGTCATTGACTGTGCCTAATGACTGCATCATTATTTTTTGTCTCCTTTGACTGTTTTCCTTTATTTCAGCATTTCTCACTTCTCCGATTAAACTATTCTTTGACCAAAGTTTTACACAGGCAAAAGGCAGACAGAAGACATGATAGGGGGGCAAAGATCATAGAGTCCTGCTCCGTTTCAGTATGATGTTAATAACAAAGCACCTATATTACTACATCATAATTTATTTTTAACAGTTTTGCAACCATATTTAATAGTTTGGTAACAATATTATTGGTATCTTTTGTACCTGTGTATTTTATTTAATTCATTTTAAAACATTTTTAGATGTTCATAGGCATTAAGAAGATTCAGATCCCTGATTAAAATGCATTTTTCATGTATCCCTTTTCAAGTTCTTTTCCCATTTAGGTTATTACAGAATATTGAGCAGAGTTCTCTGTGCTATACAATAGGTCCTTGCTGGTTATCTATTTACATATAGTAGTGTGTGAGAAGGCAATGGCAACCCACTCCAGTACTTTTGCCTGGAAAATCCCATGGACAGAGGAGCCTGGTAGGCTACAATCCATGGGGTCGCTGAGAGTCGGACATGACTAAGAGACTTCACTTTCACTTTTCACTTTCATGCATTGGAGAAGGAAATGGCAACCCACTCCAGTGTTCTTGCCTGGAGAATCCCAGGGATGGGGGAACCTGGTGGGCTGCTGTCTATGGGATCACACAGAATTGGACACGACTGAAGCAACTTAGCAGCAGCAGCAGTGTGTATATGTCAATCTCAAGTTCTCATTCTATCCCTTCCCCTATCTTCTCCCCTGCTAACCAAAAGTGCATTCTCTAAGTCTGTGAGTCTATTTCTGTTAGTAAACAAATTCACTTGTATCATTTTTTTTTGATTCCTCGTATGAGTGATATCATATGATACTTGTCTTTCTCTGAATGACTTACTTAGTATAATAGTCACTGCACTGTACAGCTGAAACTAACACAACATTATTAATCAACTATACTGCAATATGTGGCTTCCCTGGTGGCTCAGTGGTAAAGAATCCACCTGCCAATGCAGGGGACGCAGTTCAGTCCCTGGGTCGGGAAGTTCCCCTGGAGAAGGAAACAGCAACCCACTCCAGTATTCTTGCCTGGGAAATCCCATGGACAGAGGAGTCTGGCAAGCTACAGTCCAGTAGCAAAAGAATTTGTAGGGAACAAGGTATAAGGAAGGTTGAGAGTCTTGTTTGCAAGCACTTCCCAACCTTCCTTATACCTTGTTCCCTACAGAATTAGACACAACTTAGTGAGTAAACAACAACAAACACTTCAATATAAAATAGAGGTAAAAAATAAAGTACTTATGAACAAACCAAAAAACAAAACAAAACAAAATAAAATACATTTCTGTTTTACAATAGAGAGCCTGGATACCATCCAAGCAATCTCTGAGCATCTCATCCCTTGGGAGGTGGCCTTATTCATTCCGTGAAGAAGTAGTTCCTATTGTCCATCTTTAAGGTCCATTCAGAGGGTCCAGAAAAAGCTGAACAAATTTGGAGGCCATCCCAGAAAGTTTCAGAACCTAATGTTTAGAAATCAAAGTATAGCAGTCCTTTCTCTCTCTCTCCCTCTCTTTTCTTTTCTCTTGGCTTAAAAAAAAGTTTATAATCTCATAGTCTGGAGGCCAGAGGTCTGAAGTCAAGGCCTGGGCAGGACCTTGCTCTCTGAGTGCTCTAGGAGACACTCTTTCCCTTCTTCTCCCAGCTTCTGGGGTTTGCTGGCAGTCCTCTGTATTACTTGACTGATACGTGTATCCTTCCCAGTCACATGACCAACTTCTGTGTGTTTTCACGCCATCGCCCTCTGGGTATGCTTCTGTTTACAGGTGTGCTCCTCTCTTACAAGGATACCAGTCTTATTGGATTAGTGACCCATTCTACCTGAGTATGAACTTATCTTAATTTGACTGAGTTGCAATAAGTCTAAGGTCACATTCTGAGGTTAGGGCTTCAATATGTCATTTTGTTTTTTAAAGACTCGATTGTTTTAGAGTAATTTTAGGTTCATAGCAAAATTGAGAAAAAGGCATAGAGAGCTCCTATATATTCCCTGTCCCTCCCATCACACACCCTCTGCATCATCAACACCCTAACCAGAGTGGTAGGTTTGTTACAGTCGATGAACCTACATTGACACATCACCATCACCTAAGGTTTATGGTTTATATTAGGCTACACTGTTGGTGTTTTCCATTCTATGGGTTTGGACAAAAGTGCAGTTTCATCACATCATTGCAAAAGCACAGCTTTCCACGAAGGCCAAGGAGAGGAGGAGCTAAATAGGACAGGAATGTGGTGCTGCTTTCATCCTGGGTCCCTGGAGAAGTGGGGAGAAGCCAATAGGTCTGGGGCTCCCTGGCCTTGATGGGTGTGGACCAAGAGACCAAACTGAGTGGAGGAGACTGGCAGTTGCCCAACAGGTATCACTGAAAAGTAGTGGGATCCATGTCATGTGCAGCAGCTCCTGAAAGGTGACAGTCTGCAGTGGGTAAGAGCACAGGCTCTTGAGTCCTGGGGACATTCTGGCTCTGCTACTTCCTAGCTGTGGCCCTTGAACAAGCTGAATAACCTCTCTGTGCCTTGGTTTTCTCATGTGTAAAATGTGAAGAGCCATGCTCATTTCACAGGGTAGCTAAGTGTGAACTCAAAGTGTTAATACATGGGAAGTGCCTGGAACACCACCAGGCACCCAGTAAGGACCCCACCAAGGTACTCTGACTGCGATCGTTCCTAATCCTACTGTTATTATTTAGGTTTTTCATCGTTAGAAATGACACCAGGGTGGGAGGGGCAGATAGTGCTTTTCAAAGTATAATACCAACTACTTGAATGAGTCACCATTTAGGATGCCGTGTACCATGGCTCTTCTCTGTTAAGAGGCTGTAATGAGCAGGGTTCTCCAGAGAAACAGAACCAATACATTCTGTGTGTGTGTGGTGTGTGTGTGTGTGTGTGTGTGTGTGTGTGTGTGTGTGTGGAGAGGAGGAGGGCTTGGGAGAGACATGGAGACAGAGATTTATTTTAAGGGACTGGCTTACATGACTGTAGGTACTGGTCAGTTCAAATCCTATACAGTAGGTAGACCAGCAGGCTGAAAACTCAGGGATAAGCTGATGCTTTAGCTATAGTCCAAAGGCAATCTGGAGGCGGAATTCTCTCCTTCCTGGGAAATCGCAGTCTTTTCCTCTTGAGACCTTCGACTAATTAGATGAGACCCATCCACATTAGGGCTTCCCTGATAGCTCAGTTGGTAAAGAATCCACCTGCAATGCAGGAGACCCAAATTTGATTCCTGGGTTGAGACGATCCACTAGAGAAGGGATAGTCACTCCAGTATCCTTGGGCTTTCCTTGTGGTTCAGCTGGTAAAGAATCCACCTGCAATGTGAGAGACCTGAGTTTGATCCCTGGTTTAGGAAGATCCCCTGGAGAAGAAAAAGGCTACCCACTCCAGTATTCTGGCCTGGAGAATTCCATGGACTGTATAGTCCATGGGGTCACAAAGAGTTGGACATGACTGAGCAACTTTCACTTTCACCCATATTATGGAGAACACTCTGCTTTACTTGAAGTCTATGGATTTAAATGTTACTCACAGCTGAAAATACCTCCACAGCAACAAACTGACTTGAGTTTGACCAAATATCTAGGTACCATGGCCCATCTAAGTTGATACATAGAATTAATCATCACAGTGGCATAATCACAATTGATTTTGGGGGTTTGGGAATATAGTCATAGGCAAATGCTCCATTTTGCTTTGCTGAATCAAAACAGATCTCTTCCTAGAAGCAACCACAGAGGAGAACAGAGAAATCTATTGTGCAGGTCATCACTTCTGATAATACATTCATGATGCTTCAGAAAGTGCACTGAACTTTCCAACAGCCATGTTTCAACACCCAAGTCCAAGGCCAGGAAAGGAATAAGCCTGAATTCAAACTTGCTGAAATTCTGCTTTCTCCTTTCCCTGCTGGAATTTACCAAGAACAGGAATTATGTTGATAATAATAAATCCTGGAGTTATGACAGTGCTACTATCCTTGCAACACCACACATCTATTGTACTGTTATTTCATTGTAAGCAAGCCTGCATGTAAGCCCATGATAGAATTCCCTCAACCTATTCATAAAGAATTGCATCTTCTGGGACCATCTAAAAGCTCCTCCACTCAATGCCCATTTGGGATAAGAGTCTTTCAATAGCAAAAGGATTTCCCAATTATGAAGAAATGTCAGCCTCTTCTACAGGGCTGTGGGAACCTGGGTCAAGGTCCAATGTCAAGGTATAAATGCTAGGGCTGAGATAATTATAATGGTAATCCAACATTTAATTTTGGGGAAGTTAACCTAGTTGGTGGCCACAGAGATGAGCCTCTCAGATCCTCTTCAAGAGAACCTAGTGAAAGGAACATCTAGCCACCACACTTGGGACCCATGTCAAGGCCAAGCTTCCCCTGTATGGTTCCCACAGTGAGGGCACCCATTCGAGATGGAATTCTTCCAATGTGCAGCTTTTTCTTTGGGACCCATCAGTCTGGTTAAGTCTTTCTCAGGACTGTGCTACAACCTGAGGCTCTTCCTACATAATCCTCCTCCCTCCCACCTTCGCTTCCTTCCTTCTCTCCTTTCCCAGGAATCAGATCCACATCACAGTCTGAAGCTCTTCTCTCCTCCCTTCCCCTTTATTCTTTCCTGGAGGGACACCCAATAAATCTCTGACACATCCAAGTCCATGGGGTCACAAAAAATAGGATATGACTGAGCAACTGAGATGCACGCACCCCAGTTATACCCTATAGGTGCTCAGTTGTGTCTGAATCTTTGCGACCCCATGGACTGTAGCCCACCAGGCTCCTCTGTCCATGGGATTCTCCAAGGAGGAATACTGGAGTGAGTTGCCATGCCCTCACTCCAGGGGATCTTCCCAACCCAGGGATCGAACCCAGGTCTCTCGCATTACAGGTGGATTCTTTACCATCTGAGCCACCAGGGAAGCCCAGTTAAGGATTTGTCCAACAAAATGTTTCCCAAAGCATACTATGTGGAATACAACTCTTAGAAGATGCTCTAGGAAAAAGGGTTTAGTGTACAAATAAACTTGGGAAATATTCTTAAAGTTTACAATCCATGTAAAGTGTATTAAAATCTTAGAGAAAGGGACTTCCTGGCAGTCCAGTGGTTAAGACTCTGTGCTTCCATTGAAGGTGAGGCAGGTTCAATCCCTGGTTGGGGAACTAAGATCCCATATGCCATGCAGTTAAAAAAAAAAAAAAAAAATTCTATGCTTGTAGAGAGTTACACAATTCTGTAAATATACCAAATATCACTGAATTGAACAAGTAAAGCAAGTGAAGTGTATGGTATGTAAATTATAACTCAATAAAAAATATTTAGAGAGGTTCTGTAGTAGAAGACCTTTCTTAACTTTTACTCAATGTTTCCAAAGCTTATTTGTCCATACACTTTTACCTTGAATCCACAATACCACTGAAAGAATCACTGCCAGGAATGAATTCTCCCTCCTCATAGCTACCCTTGAAAACAGCTGAAATTGCTAGGAGGTTTGGAGCACAGCAGCTGGTTCACTTAGAGGTACTGTCTTGATGCAGGCAATAACTGGGCCTTGGTCTGTTCTGGCTCCAGATTCATCTCTGGGTACAATTCACATTAGCAACTGTGATCCACAAAGACATTTTGGCCCTTCATTAAGTGAAGTCATTTGGATCTAAATGTTGCTTTTAATGGCTTCTAATTTTACTCATAAAATTTTTCAATCATAAAAATCCTCATTTTTAGTACCAAATTGGGAATTTTGTTAGCAAATCACTTGATCCAGTCACTAAGGTGATTTTAAAGAGCCCTTTCCATCTGGCCACTTCTCCTGCTCCCAGTCCTGCCAAAACCATAAATCTAGCTCTTCCATGTAGGATGCAGGGCTTGGCTGCTTCCCCATTTAGTACACATCCAGCTCATTCCATCACTTGGTTCACCCTCTTGTGTTAAAGCATGCATATCTGTTCTTTAGGACCAGAAGTTCTTTAAGGACTTCCTTGGTGGTCCAGTGGTAAGAATCTGCCTGCCAATGCAGGGGACATGGTTTTGATCCCTGGTCTGGAAGATTCTACATGTCTGGGAGCAACTAAGCCCAAGCTCCACAACTACTGAGCCCGTGCACCTAGAGCCTGTGCTATCTCCCAAACAACTGAATTAGACGTAATTACAAATTACGTTGAAAGCTATACTCAGTACTCTTGATATGAAGGAAAGAAGAAGTGCCCAAGTAATAATAGCAATAATAATAAATCCTTAGGTAAGGATAAAATTCTTTTGAAAGTGTTAGTCGCTCAATTGTGTCCAACTTTTTGCAACCCCATGGATTGTATAGTCCATGGAATTCTCCAGGTAAGAATATTGGAGTGGGTAACCATTCCCTTCTCCAGGGGATCTTTCTGACCCAGGGACCAAACTCGAGGCTCCTACACTGCAGGTAGATTCTTTACCATCTGAGCCACCAAGAAGTCCCAAAGCACAGTGACTGATTGTCAAAATCTTCCTTGAACGGTTCTTTTTTTAAAATATAAATTTATTTATTTTAATTGGAGGCTAATTACTTTACAATATTGTATTGGTTTTGCCATACATCAACATGAATCTGCCACGGGTGTACGTATGTTCCCCATCCTGAACCCCCTTCCCACATCCCTCCCCGTACCATCCCTTTGGGTTATCCCAGTGCACCAGCCCCAAGCATCCTGTGTCATGCATCGAACCTGGACTGGCAATTCGTTCCATATATGATATTATACAGGTTTCAATGCCATTCTCCCAAATCATCCCACCCTCTCCCTCTCCCACAGAGTCCAAAAGACTGTTCTAGACATCTGTGTCTCTTCTGATGTCTCACATACAGGGTTATCATTACCATCTTTCTAAATTCCATATATATGCATTAGTATACTGTATTGGTGTTTTTCTTTCTGGCTTACTTCACTCTGTATAATAGGCTCCAGTTTCATCCATCTCATTAGAACTGATTCAAATGTATTCTTTTTAATGGCTGAGTAATACTCCATTGTGTATATGTACCACAGCTTTCTTATCCCTGAACGGTTCTTATGTCTTAACTGACTGCCTGAGTGCTAAGTCGCTTCAGTTCAGTTGTGTTCAGCTCTTTGAGACCCTATGAACCATAGCCTGCTAGGCTCCTGTCCTAAATACCAAGACCTCTGTTTTTTAAATATAATACCAAATTCTCTGATTTGCAGGAAACATAATAGTCCATTATATTACTGTTATTTTTATTCTGGGTCCTAAAATATTCAATAGGATAAAACAAAACGTCTCATTCATGCTAAACATTGATCCATTATAAACAGAAACTTTAAAAACTACAAAGTTAGGACTTTCCTGGCAATTAAGACCCCAACTGGCACTCCCAGTGCAGGCAGGCCTAGGATCCATCCCTGATCGGGAACTAGATTCTGCATGCTGCAACTAAGATTGGTGCAGCCACATAAATACATAAATAATTATTAAATAAATAAATAAAAACTAAAGAGGTTGTTGCATTCTAACTCTAACTTTCATTTTCTGTCTTTAAAATTTTGCAGAAATTATTTAAAATATAGTATTATTTTCATATGTTTTTGATTAGACTTAAAAGAATAAGCCTTAATTTGAAAAAAAATATGCACCCCAGTATTCCTACTGGCATTATTTACAATGCCAATAGGAACTGGCATTATTTACAATGCCAATGTGCAAAAGAAACCTAACTGTCCATCAACCAATGAATGGATAAAGACGATGTGCAATACAAACACACATACACACAACTACTACTTGGCCATAAAAAAGAATAAAATTTTGCCATTTGCACCAACATGGATGGACTTGGTGGGCATTATGCTAAATAAAATAAGTCAGATAAAAATAAATACTGTATGATCTCACATGTATGTGGAATCTAAAAAAGTGCAACCAACTAGTGAATAAAACAAGAAAGAAGCAGACACAGATTTAGAGAACAAACTAGTGATTACCAGTAGGGATGGGAGAGGGGCAACAAGGGAGTGGGGTAGAAAACAGCTATTATGTTATTACATGAAATCATGTGTGTGAAACTTATGAAAATTGTAAAGCACTACAGAATTTAAAGAATCCTTCATTCAATTAAAAAAAAAAGAATATGTCCTAAACAAGATAGCGGTGATATGGCTATACAGATCAACTGAATACAAAATTATTTCCTTTAATCAGAAAATAGCATAAACAATAAGGTCCTACTATATAGCACAGGGAACTGTATTCAATATCCTATGATAAACCATAATGGAAAAGAATATGAAAAGAGAAATGTATATATATATATGTGTGTGTGTGTGTGAATATACATATATAGTTGAGTCACTTTGCTGTATAGCAGAAATTAACACAACATTGTAAATCCACTATATTTTAATAAAAAAAATTTTAATCAAAATTTTAAAAAAAGAAAATAAGAAAATTGACTACTGGTTAAAAGCTATGTCTATCTGGCAATCTCAGACCTAGCTTTCCAAACTCCCCTTAAAATATGCCACACTACAACAGAAGAAAATAAAAACGAATACCACTAGTAAAATTTAGTACTGGAGATAATTTCAACTTAAGTCCAATGGAACTGCAAACAAAAGGAGCCTGATCTACTGAAAAGAATAAGGAAAGACTCTGTTGTTTCTGCCCTAGGCTCATTTCTCAGGTTCAATAATGAAAGATCTGCTCCATGGAGAAGACTAAGCAGCTGCTACCTTTCTGCCTGAGTGTCCTTCTGGAAAACTCAGAATGCTCTCAGTCATTCTTCACCATTATTGCACCCTTGTCACCAGTGTCATACGTTCCTCTCTTCCAAAATCTATTTGGAGACCATAGACTGGAATCACTATAGACTCAGTTGCACAGAAAAGTAGGTGGAGGTCTGCAAGCAGTATTTTTCATTCTATAAAATTTGTCTGCCCAGATCAGGTCAAAACTAAAGCATTTATACACCAACAGAGCAGACTTTATCCCTCACTCCCATTAAAGAATCCCACCTGCAATGCAGGAGACCTGGGTTTGATCCCTGGGTTGGGAAGATCCCCTCGGGAAGGGCATGGCAACCCATTCCAGTATTCTTGCCTTGAGAATCCCCATAGACAGAGGAGCCTGGTGGGCTACAGTCCATGGGGTTGCAAAGAGTTGGACACAATTGAGTGACTAAACACAGCACAGCACCCCTCACTCCAAATTGTCCATTTGATGTTACTATACTTGGCAATTCTGCTGACATTCTAAGTGTGGAGTGAGCTCAAAATCTTTCCCCTCAAGGTGGTTATTCCTCTAAGGTGCCTTCTCCCAATAAGGGGCAAAACCATCCCCTCCGATAATGATCCTAGAAAACTGGCAATAATTTTTTATTCTTCCCTCTCCCTCACCCAAATCCAAGTCTGTCAATTCTGTGTCTTCAAAATGTCTTAAAAGTATCTACTGCTGCCCATAACCATCAAAACCCTGAGTTGGCCATTCTCTTCCCTTCCCTTCTTCCATGGCCTCCAAAGCACCTCCTCATTGCCATTACCCTTTCTCCCTATTCCAGCCTCCAGGGAGCATCCAGAGTGATCTTCTCAACTCACATCCAACCACAGCATCTGCCTAAAACCCTTTAGTGTCTCCCATGTGTTTTAAGAAAACATCCCAAGCAGCACTATTTACAATAACCAGGACATGGAAACAACCTGAATGTACATCTACTGAGGAACAGATTTAAAAAAAAGATGTACTATATATATATATATATAGTGAAATACTACTCAGTCATAAAAAGGAAGGAAATAATGCCATTTCAGAGACATGGATGAATGTACAGATTGTAATACAGTGAAGTAAGTCAGAAAGAAAAACAAATATCATATAATTTTGCTTATATTTGGAATCTAGAAAATGGTACAGATGAATTTATTGGCAAAGCAGAAATAAAGTCACAGATCTGAGACCAAAGTTATGGTTATTGAGTGCAGAAGGGGAGGGTGGGAAGAAGTGGGAGATTGAAATTAACATATATACCCTATGTAAAAAAGATAACTAATGAGAACCTACTCTTTAGCACGGGGAACCCTACTCAATAATTAAGTAAATTATTATTTAATTTACCTAAATGGGAAGGAAATCTGAAAGAGAGGGGATATATGTATATATATAACTGATTCACTTTGAAGTACAGCAGAAACTAACACAACATTGTAAAGTAACTATACCCTAATAAAAATTTAAAGAAGAGAAAGAGAAAACATCTCAAACTCTCAACAAAGCCTGCATAGTCTACATGGACCCTGTACTTGGCTTTCACCATCTTATACTTCCTTTAGTCCAGATGCTCTGAGCTCTTTATTCCCTCAGAAGCTTTGCACATTCTGTTTCCTATGCTGAAATAGTTTTATTTACACCCAACATGAAACTAACTCTAAATCATCTTTTATGGCCTCAGCTTGAGGAAATTTCCACAACTTCAAAACTGTCAATTCCAGAACAGAGGCCCTGTAATATGTCACATGCTGCAATTTTCTTTCAGACCACAAGCATTACTAGAAGTTACTTATGTCATGATTTGTTTAATATGCATTTCACAAGTGGTCTGCAATTCCATGTCTGTTCACAGGAGTGGTACGTATAGTGACTACACATAGGAAAGATCTCTCAGTAAATACTTGTTAATAAAAATTAATGAATATGATATTTTCAAGAAACTCATATAAATAACTCAAGCAAATAGTAAAAAATAGGCAAATAATTTAAAAATACTTTTTTAAAGCATTTAAAAAATAAAGTATTAAAAAATAAAAAAATTTTAATTTAAAAAAATAAAAATAATGTATTTTTAAAAAATGCTTAAAAAATATTTTTAAAAGTCATGAAAAAATAAAAGCAAAATCATTTAAGGACAAGAATATATTCCCAACTGCAACTCCTCTCCTTTTATATTAATTATTGTACTTATATTTAGTTTGTGAGAATGTAGTGTTTTATTTTTAAAACCTGATTAAGCATTTTAAGGACTTCTCTGATGGTTCAGTAGTTAAGACTGCATGATTTCAATGCTGGGAGCGCAAGTTTGATCCCTGCTTGGGATCATGGCATGGTTAAAAAAACACTTGAATTAGTATTTAAACACATAATAATATGTGATCTCTAATAATTAGGTAGTAATATAAAAATTATTTAATTTATTCATATATTACCACATGCACCATCTGGATGGACTAAGTAAGGTACAGTGTGATGGTTAATTATGTCTCAACTTGACTGGGCCACATGGTACCCAGATATTGGGTCAAATATCACCCTGAATATCTCTGTGAGGATGTTTTTGATAGATGAACATTTAAATTGATGGGCTGAGTAAAGCAGACTGTTCTCTTTAGGGTGGTGGGCCACCTCCAATCAGTTGAAGGTCTGAATAAAACAAAAAGTCTGACCCTCTCCCAAGGAAGAGAGTAGTGCTCAGTCACTCAGTAGTGTCCAGCTCTTTGTGGCCCGTGGACTGCAGTCTGCCAGGCTTCTCTGGCTATGGAGTTTTTCAGGCAAGAACACTGGAGTCAGGTGCCATTTCCTACTCCAGAGAATAGTCCGGACCCAAGGGTCAAAACCACATCTCTTTCATCTTCTGCATTGGCAGGCAGATTGAGAATTCCTCCTTACTAAAACAAAGACATCAGGTTTTTTCGGCCTTTGAATCAAACTGAAACATTAGCACTTCCTGGGTTTCTAGTCTTGAGACTAGAAACACACCATCAGTTCTTTAGGCATCCAGGTTGCTGACTGACCATATAGTTCTTGGGACTTGACAGCTTCCCTATCATGTGAGCAATTCCTTATGACAAATTTCTTTTTATAAACATGTGTATACATCCTATCTGCTCTGTTTCTCTGCAGAATCCCAAAACATGCAGGTACCAGTGAAACTAGCCAGGAAAGACAAATAGTAAGAGAAATATCAGTGGAACTACTAAAGCATCACATTTTTCTTTTTAACACTTTTAAAATTAATTTATTTATCAGGTTGTTCCAGGTCATTATTGTGGCATGCAGGTCTAGTTCCCTGACGAGGGATTGAGCCCAGGCCCCCTGTACTGGGAGCATGGAGTCCTAGCCACTAGACCACCAGGGGTACCTTAAAGCATCAACTTTGACAGAGTGTGTCCAGGACACAGAAGACACACAACACAGGTTTCAAGAACTGACTGGAAAGGTTGGAGAGGGGTAAGGACACCAATTCAAAAAATAAGATCTTTAACATGATTCAATTTGTACTCAGAGTTCCTGGGGAAATACAGTTTTCATATGTCAAATACTTGGCACCTCATAGCTTAATAAACTCCAGTGGTCCAATTTTAAGTAGAAAAGTCTAATAACTAGATATTTATACCTGTGTCCCTTTATGTTGTCCCCCACCTAAATCATATTTCCAGACTTTACTGTAAGAAACAGCTGAAGGGGCTGTAAAATGCCAGCTCCTCAACCCACTCCCCGGAGATCCCAGCTTACTGGTCCTGACTCAGGGCCCAAATTTCAGCATTTCAACAAGCTCACAGGAGCTCTGGAAGCAGGTGGCCCGCTGACCACAGTTTGAAAAATAAGGATGCAGAATCTATAAATAGACCCAAGATAACTATGTCACACACATGACATTGTGAAATTAAACTGTAAATAAAATAACCTTCCAGAAAATACAACACATTAAACTCCAAGTGATGGAGTTCTTAGCACTCAATTTTCATACTTCTCTAGCTTCAAAACTTCCATGTTGAGATGTAGATTTTTAAAATCAGAAAACAAGGTTTTAAAAATAATTAGAATATGCTCCAGCTTCCCAGTGGTAAAGAATCAGCCTGCCAAGGCAGGAGACCTGGGTTCAATTCCTGGGTCAAGAAGAGCCTCTAGAGAAAGAAATGGCAACCCATTCCAGTATTCTTGCCTAGGAAATATCATCAACAGAGGAGCCTGGTGGGCTACAGCTCGTGGGGTCCCAAAGAGTTGGAAAAAACTCAGCGACTAAACAACAACAGAATATGCTCTACTGCTTATATTGTATATGCTTTTAATTGGGGTCCATTCACATTACAGTGTTTCAGATGAAACACTGAAAGTATTCAAATGAGCAGGATATAAAATCAACACACAGAAATCCCTTGCATTCCTATACACTAATAATGAGAAAGTAGAAAAAGAAATTAAGGAAACAATTCCATTCACCACTGCAACGAAAAGAATAAAATACTTAGGAATATATCTACCTAAAGAAACTAAAGACCTATATATAGAAAACTATAAAACACTGATGAAAGAAATCAAAGAGGACACTAATAGATGGAGAAATATACCATGTTCATGGATCAGAAGAATCAATATAGTGAAAATGAGTATACTACCCAAAGCAATTTACAAATTCAATGCAATCTCTATCAAGCTACCAGCGGTATTTTTCACAGAACTAGAACAAATAATTTCAAGATTTGTATGGAAATACAAAAAAACCTCGAATAGCCAAAGCAATCTTGAGAAAGAAGAATGGAACTGGAGAAATCAACTTGCCTGACTTCAGGCTCTACTACAAAGTCACGGTCATCAAGACAGTATGGTACTGGCACAAACACAAAAATATAGATCAATGGAACAAAATAGAAAGCCCAGAGATAAATCCACACACATATGGACACCTTATCTTTGACAAAGGAGGCAAGAATATGCAATGGAGTAAAGACAATCTCTTTAACAAGTGGTGCTGGAAAAACTGGTCAACCACTTGTAAAAGAATGAAACTAGATCACTTTCTAACACCACACACAAAAATAAACTCAAAATGGATTAAAGATCTAAATGTAAGACCAGAAACTATAAAACTCCTAGAGGAGAACATAGGCAAAACACTCTCCGACATAAATCACAGCAGGATCCTCTATGGTCCACCTCCCAGAATTCTGGAAATAAAAGCAAAAATAAACAAATGGGATCTAATTAAAATTAAGAGCTTCTGCACAACGAAGGAAACTATAAGCAAGGTGAAAAGACAGCCTTCTGAATGGGAGAAAATAATAGCAAATGAAACAACTGACAAACAACTAATCTCAAAAATATACAAGCAACTTATGCAGCTCAATTCCAGAAAAATAAACGACCCAATCAAAAAATGGGCGAAAGAACTAAATAGACATTTCTCCAAAGAAGACATATGGATGGCTAACAAACACATGAGAAGATGCTCAACATCACTCATTATTAGAGAAATGCAATGAGGTACCACTTCACACGAGTCAGAATGTCTGCGATCCAAAAATCTGCAAGCAATAAATGCTGGAGAGGGTGTGGAGAAAAGGGAACCCTCCTACACTGTTGGTGGGAATGCAAACTAGTACAGCCACTATGGAAAACAGTGTGGAGATTCCTTAAAAAATTGCAAATAGAACTGCCATATGACCCAGCAATCCCACTACTGGGCATACACACCAAGGAAACCAGAATTGAAAGAGACACATGTACCCCAATGTTCATCACAGCACTGTTTATAATAGCCAGGACATGGAAACAACCTAGATGTCCATCAGCAGATGAATGGATAAGAAAGCTGTGGTACATATACACAATGGAGTATTACTCAGCCATTCAAAAGAATACATTTGAATCAGTTCTGATGAGATGGATGAAACTGGAGTCAATTATACAGAGTGAAGCAAGCCAGAAAGAAAAACACCAATACAGTATACTAACACATATATATGGAATTTAAAAAGATGGCAATGATGACCCTGTATGCAAGACAGCAAAAAAGACACAGATGTATATAGCGGGCTTTTGGACTCAGAGGGAGAGGGAGACGGTGGGATGAATTGGGAGAATGGCATTGAAACATGTATACTATCATGTAAGAATCGAATCACCAGTCTATGTCCAATGCAGGATACAGCATGCTTGGGGCTGGTGCATGGGGATGACCCAGAGGGATGTTGTGGGGAGGGAGGTGGGAGGGGGGTTCATGTTTGGGATCGCATGTACACCCGTGGTAGATTCATGTCAATGTATGGCAAAATCAATACAGTATTGTAAAGTAAAATAAAGTAAATATAAAAATTAAAAAAATAAATAAATAAAAATAAAATATAAGAGGTGGTTCCTCTCCTTGCTGGAGAATGAGATTTTTTTTTCTTCTTCTTCTTTACTTTCAGGACCTCACTCTCTTTTCTGGTGGAAGGGAGCTTTTTATTTAAAATTTTTATTTTTTATGGGAATTCCCTGGTTATTCAGTGATTAAGGCTCCATGCTTCCACTGAAGGCCACACGGGGTCAATCCCTGGCTGGGAAACTGAGATCCTTTAAGTGGCTCAGCAAGTGGGAAAAAAAAAATATATATATATAATTTTTAGAAAAAAAATATAAAATTTTTTAATAAAATGAGAATATTTTCTACTCAAAAAGTTATCCTTCCTTCTCAAACCATTTCATAAAGTATCTGACAATTTCAACAGAAATGATACCAAGGCCTCATCACAATTCCTGCTCAAAACACTGAAAATAAACTGAGGCAAAACTGGGAAAGCTGTGAAACTATTTTTCTTTCTGTATCTCCAACCTCTTCTTTTGTTACATTCTCCCTCTTGCATGGGAATAAGTTCTCCACTTCACTCTGATTTTCCTGGTCATGTCTTTTCCTACTTTTAAATCCCCTCCTCCTACCGAAACAGATGTAATAAACAGTATTACCTCTTTTTCATCTTGAACTTGTTCAAACTCAAGTACTGATTATCTTGAGAAGTCCCTTTTGTCCAGAGAAACTCCACCTGCCCTGATCCCCTCACCTCCTCACTTCTTTGCTTCCTTTGGCAGAAGGAACAAGGGATCCAGAACATCACCCCCGTGCCCCTCCCGCGACCCCTCCTCCATTCGCAACCTCCACACTCCCAGCCTAGCTGTCACTGTCGGCCTCAAAATCATAGCATTAATCCCACTTTACCCTTTGTCTCTTGTCTAATCCCCAAGCTGCTCCAGGTTCCCAGGTCACACTGTATACCCTGCATTCTCATAATCCCTTCTCTGTCCTTTCCTCCTGTGCCTTCTTATCTCCTAAAACCCCTTCCACAATGCTCTCTGGAGCGTATGGCCCATTCATCAGCAAAATCCACACAATACAGCCTATCTCTAAACAGTCAGGTCTGCATTAAGGCAACAAAAATCACAATACTATTTAAAACTGCCTTATAAAAACCACAGAGCTTATGGGAAAAAACAGTAAGGGGGCAGAACAGTCAAGAACTTTTCCATGACATATCAGAAAAACATAGGAATCAAAAGCAGTGGCACAACTTGATGCCTATGAAATGGTGAAAAAAGACATGAATGTGGCATTTTATCTCAAGCAAGACCTAGCTGACTATGAAAGTGGATGTCAGAGGGCTTACACTTTGTGGGTGGTCACAAAGCATCGAGAGAAAAGCCAGCTGAAATCCGAGAGACTCTGTAACACCTGATGTGTGCTCCTAACACTTGCAGGAAACTGAGGACACTGATGGAGGCTGGGGGGTGTGCATTTGCATTTCATGTCTGCCTAAGGCACTCCAGTCAGCCTGACAAGCTCCTCTGTGTCTCACTTAGTATTGCTCACAGATGAAATTGCATCTAAGCACAAGCAAAATTCACCTTATGCTCAAATTGTTCCATAATAGGTCAGTTGTGTTAAAACAAATTTCAATTTCAGAACAAGTGTTACAGAAGAACTGACTATAGTCCACGTTTGTTCAGAAGGCCAAACCTGCCTTTCCCTGAGGATGTTGCATCTTTTCCATCTCTTTTCAAGTGGTGATCATTGTGACTCAACCTCTAGCTCTGATCCACTACATGTACAGATGGGTTAAGGGTCCTCTTTCCTCCTTGCTGCTATATCCAGACCATTATTTCTCATTTGAATTGAACACTGCTTCTCTGTTGATCTTTTCAAGCATCTTACTCTGTCATTTCCACTATAGTAACTCTAAAGACTTCTCACTACCAGTAATTAAATATCCCATGTATTAATATTAGCCAGGGTTATTCAGAGAAACAGATTCAATAAGTGATAGACAGACAGATAGATAGATAGAGATAAGTATGTATATAGATTTGTTAATGTGGCAGTGGTTCATGTGATTATGGAATCTGACAAGTCCCACAATCAACCATCTACAAGACAGAGACAGGAAAGTTGATGATATAGGTCAGTCCAAGTCCAAAGACCTGAGAACCAGAAGAATAAAGATGTAATTCCCAGAAAAAGGGAGGAGAAGATCCACATCTCAGCTTAAGCAGGCAGGCAGAGGGATGGCGATTCCAACGTTCTTCTGTCCTGTGCTCTGTTCAGTCCTCAGTGGATTGGCTGATGCTCACTTGTGCTGGTCACTTGCATTGGTAAAGGCAGTAAGCTTCACTGAGTCCAATGACTCAAATGTTAACCTCATATAGAAACACCATCATAGACACACACACCCAAATAATGTTTAGACATCACTTTAATTTCACTTAAATATATTATGGTTGAGAAAGCAGCCAGGTAAGCTTCTGTGTTAAAATAATTACATATTCAATAACACATTTGGTGGTGTGAGCATTTTCTAAATATCCTCATTAGGCAAGTATTCTTACACAACCTGGCTCTCAATCAGAACAAAACATGAAATGCAAACATCAGACTTTATAAACTTGTAAACACTATAGTATGAAAAAAGAAAAAGAACAGAAGAAATACTTATCATCAGATTTGTGGTGGAGATACAGGGGTAGCCAAAATGTGAGTGATATCAAGGTTACACACGTCGGCTGGTCTGGGGGAGCAGAATTTAGAGGATCTCCAGATATGGAGCTAGCTGTCCCTGCCTGCCTCAACAATAACGCTGAGGAAACAGTACCTTGGAGAAGATGAATGGGGCTGGGGACTTCCTTGTTGGTTCAGTGGCTAAGACTCCATGCTGCCAATGTCAGAGGGCCCAGGTTTGATCCCTGGTCAGGGAACTAGATCCCATATGCTGCAACTAAAGACTCTACATACTGTAACTAAGACCCAGCACAATCAAATAAGTAAATTTTTTAAAAATAGAAAAGAAAATGGGGCTGGAAGGCAGAGAGCAGTCTGTTAAAATTCTAAAGTCTGCTAGATTCTAGTCTTGATTTCACTCTCAAGACCACTGGCACTAGAAGTAAACTGAAAGTAAGTCAAGCAACAAAGCAAGTCTGACCCTGTTCATTTACTGCTGAGTAAAGAGATCAAATTGCCAACATCCACTGGATCATGGAAGAAGGAAGAGAGTTCCAGAAAAACATCTATTTCTGCTTTATTGACTATGCCAAAGCCTTTGACTGTGTGGATCACAATAAACTGTGGAAAATTCTGAGAGAGATGAGAATACCAGACCACCTGACCTGCCTCTTGAGAAATCTATATGCAGGTCAGGAAGCAACAGTTAGAACTGGACATGGAACAACAGACTGGTTCCAGACAGGAAAAGGAGTATGTCAAGGCTGTATATTGTCACCCTGTTTATTTAACTTATATGCAGAGTACATCATGAGAAACGCTGGGCTGGAAGAAGCACAAGCTGGAATCAAGATTGCCAGGAGAAATATCAATAACCTCTGATATGCAGATGACACCATCCTTATGGCAAAAGTAAAGAGGAACTAAAAAGCCTCTTGATGAAAGTGAAAGAGGAGAGTGAAAAAGTTGGCTTAAAGCTCAACATTCAGAAAATGAAGGTCATGGTATGTGGTCCCATCACTTCATGGGAAATAGATGGGGAAACAGTGGAAACAGTGTCAGACTTTATTTTTTGGAGCTCCAAAATCACTGCAGATGGTGATTGCAGCCATGAAATTAAAAGACACTTACTCCTTGGAAGAAAAGTTATGACCAACCCGGATAGCATATTCAAAAGCAGAGACATTACTTTGCCGACTAAGGTCCATCTAGTCAAGGCTATGGTTTTTCCAGTAGTCATGTATGAATGTGAGAGTTGGACTGTGAAGAAAGCTGAGCACCAAAGAATTGATGCTTTTGAACTGTGGTGTTGGAGAGGACTCTTGAGAGTCCCTTGGACTGCAAGGAGATCCAACCAGTCCATTCTGAAGGAAATCAGCCCTGGGATTTCTTTGGAGGGAATGATGCTAAAGCTGAAACTCCAGTACTTTGGCCATCTCATGTGAAGAGTTGACTCATTGGAAAAGACTCTGATGCTGGGAGGGATTGGGGGCAGGAGGAGAAGGGGACGACCCAGGATGAGATGGCTGGATGGCATCACTGACTCGATGGACGTGAGTCTGAGTGAACTCCAGGAGTTGGTGATGGACAGGGAGGCCTGGTGTGCTGCGATTCATGGGGTCGCAAAGAGTCAGACACGACTGAGTGACTGAACTGAACTGAAAGAGATTAACCTCTAACTCTAAAAGATAAGGCTTTTCTGGAAAAAAATTTTATTTACTTCAATCTCTAATGCTCTTTTGTCATAAGATGATATACAATTGAAAGTTATCGATATAAAGGGAAGCTTGAAAATGTGACTTTAAATCAACAGAAAAAAATGATCACTAGAAGCAGACCCCCAGATGACCCACATGTTAGAACTAAAGACAAGGATTTTAAGAGACTTATTACAAATATACTAAAGAACTTCAAAGAAGTGGTACACACAGGTGGGTAAAGACTGAGAATTTAGGGAAACTTCCATTATAAGGTGAAAAGCTTTAAAAGAATCAGATAGAAACTCTATAACCAAAAAATATAATATGTAAAGTGAAAAATTCACTGGGAAGATTTAATAACAAATTTGACACAGCAAAAGAAAGAAAAAATATTCTTGAACAGGTCAAGGGAAATTATCCAGTCTCAAGCACAATGGAGACAAAAAGTGAGAACAGAACAGATCATCAGAGAATTATGGAACAATATGTAATTTGAGTGCCAGAAAGAGAACAGAGAAAATTATAGGGCAGAGCTACATGTGAAGAGATAATAGCAGAAAGTTTCTTTAAAGTGAAGGAAGATATCAGTCTATATATTCAAGAATCTCAAAAATCCACAAAAAAAATTGTTGGAAAAGAAAGAACATTACACCTACACGTATAATAGCCAAACTGCTAAAAATCATAATAGAAAACTACACTTAGAAAAACTTAATAACATCCAGACAAAAAGAATACTCTATATTTCAGAAAACTTCTATTCAAAAACAATAAAAACTAGAATACAAAGGAATGACATTTTAACATGCCAAAAGGAAAAAAAATTGTCAACTTAGATTGCTATACTTAGTGAAAATGTCCTGCAAGACTGTAGGCAAGATAAGCAAATGTTTAAGCAAGCAAAATCTGAGAGAATTCATCACCCGCACTGTAATAAAGACAAATGGAAGTCCTTTGGGTTGAAGAGAAATGATCCTGAATAAAAGCCTACAAGGAATGAAGTGTCAGAAAAGCTAAATATGCAAGTAGAGATGCAAAATTTTTAATGCTTCATAACTTTTTCTTTAAAGTCCTTATAGCAGTCATAACTATAAGGTACTATAGACTTTTTAACATGTGCAAAAATCAAGTATATGACAATAATTCCATAAAAGTCAGAAGGGGAGAAAGGTAAATTACAGTTTGCAAAGGTTTCTTACTTGTCTACTAAGCGGTGTTTCAGACGGATGTTGATTGCAAACTTTGCATTTTAGAACTTCTGTATAACTCCTAAAATAACTCAAAGAAATATAGCCAAAAGCTAATAGAAGAGCTAAAATGTAATGCTAGAAACTACTTGACTAATCTAAAAGAAGTTAGAGGGAAAAACAAATAAATAGCAAGTGGAACAAAGAGAAAACAAGTAAGAAGATGACATAACTACATCAGAAGTTAAATGTAAACTAAATGCTTTAATTACAGTAAGAAATAAACTAGATAAATAACAAAGTCCAGTCATTGCTGATTACAAAAGATTCAGTTTAAATGGAGATAGTACAACAGTTCAGTAGCTCAGTTGTGTCCAGCTCTTTGTGACTCCATAGACTGCAGTACACCAGGCTTCTCTGTCCATCAACAACTCCTGGAGCTTGCTCAAACTCATGTCCATCAAGTCGGTGATGCCATCTAACCATCTCATCCTCTGTCGTCCCCTTCTCCTCCTGCCCTCAATCCTTCCCAGCATCAGGGTCTTTTCCAATGAGTCAGTTCTTCACATCAGGTGGCCAAAGTATTGGAGCTTCAACTTTAGCATCAATTTTTCCAATGAATATTCAGTAGGATTTACTGGTTTGATCTCCTTGAAGACAAAGGGACTCTCAAGAGCCTTCTCCAACACCACAGTTAAAAAGCATCAATTCTTCAGCACTCAGCTTTCTCTGTGGTGCAACTCTCACATCCATACATGACTACCGGAAAAATCATAGCTTTGACTAGACAGACCTTTGTTAGCAAAGTAATGTCTCTGCTTTTTAATATGCTGTCTAGGTTTATCACAGCTTTTCTTCCAAGGAGCAAGCATCTTTTAATTTCATGGCTGTAGTCATCACCTACAGTGATCTTGCAGCCCCCCAAAATAAAGTCTATCACTGTTTCCATTGTTTCCCCATCTATTCGCCAGAAAGTTATGGGCTTGGATGCCACTTTCGTTTTTTGAAAGTTGAGTTTTAAGCCAGCTTTTTCACGCTCCTCTTTCACCTTCATCAAAAGGTTCTTTAGTTCCTCTTTGCTTACTGCCATAAGGATGGTGTCATCTGCATATCTGAGGTTATTGGTATTTCTCCTGGCAATCTTGATTCCAGCTTGTGCTTCATCTAGCCTGACATTTCACATGATGTACTCTGCATAGAAGTTAAACAAGCAGGGTGACAATATATAGCCTTGACGTAATCCTTTCCCCATTTGGAATCAGTCTGTTCTATGTCTGGTTCTAACTGCTGCTTCTTGACCTGCATACAGGTTTCTCAGGAGGCAGGTAGGGTGGTCTGGTGTTCCCATCTCTTTCAGAATGGTCCACGGTTTTTTGGGGATCCACACAAAGGCGTTGGCATAGTCAATAAAGCAAAAGTAGATATTTTTCTGGCATTCTCTTGTTTTTTCTATGATCCAATGGATGTTGCCAATTTGATCTCTGATTCCTCTGCCTTTTCTAAATCCAGTTTGAACATCTGGAAGTTCTTAGTTCATGTACTGTTGAAGCCTAGCTTGGAGAATTTTAAGCATTATTTTGCTGGTGCATGAGAGAAAAGGGAGAGCCTCAAATCGATAAAATCAGAAATTAAAAAGGAGGAGTTACAACTGACACCACAGAAATACAAAGGCTTGTAAGAGACTACTATGAACACCTATATGCCCATACAATGGACAATCTATAGAAAATGTAGAAATTCTTAGAAAGGTTCAATCTCCCAAGACTGAACCAGAAAGAAATAGAAAATATGAACAAATGAATTACAAGTACTGAAATAGAATCTGTGACTTAAAAACTCCCAACAAACAAAAGACCAGGACCACATAGCTTCACAGGTGATTTCTACCAAACATTTAGAGAAGAGTTAATACCTATCCTTCTGAAACTATTCCAAAAAACTGCAGAGGAAGGAACACTTCTAAACTCATTTGATGAGGTCAGCATCACCTTGATCCCAAAACCAGACAAAAGATACCATAAAAAAAAGAAAATTATAGGCCAATATCACTGATGAATAAGATGCAAAAATCCTCAACAAAATTTTAGCAAACTGAATCCAGCAATACATTAAAAAGATCATACACCATGATCAAGATCAAGCTGGATTTGTCCCAGGGATGCAAGGATTTTACAATACCCACAAATTAGCCAGCATGATATACCATGTTAACAAATTGAAGAATAAAAACCATATGATCATCTCAAAAATAGATTCAGAAAAAGCTTCTGACAAACTTCAATATCCATTTATGATAAAAACCCTCCAGAAAGTGGGTTTAGAGAGAACCCATCTCAACGAAATAAGGGTCATATATGACAAGCCTATAGCTAACATTATACTCAACACTGAAAAGATGAAAGCATTCCCTCTAAGATCAGGATCAAGACAAGACTCTCTACTCTCACCACTCTTACATAACATAGTATTGAAAGTCCTAGCAACATCAAGCAGAGAAGTAAAAGGAATCCAAACTGGAAAAGAAGTAAAGCTGTCACTGTTAGTAGATAACATAATATATTACATAGAAAATCCCAAAGACATCCCCAGAAAACTACTGGGGCTCATCAATGAATTCTATAAAGTTGCAGGATACAAAATTAATACACAAAAATTTGTGGCATTTTTATACTTTAACAATGAAAGAGAAATTAAGGAAAGAATCTCAGTTACTGTCACATCGAAAAGAATAAAGTACTGGAAATAAACTTACCTAAGGAGGAAAAAGACCTATACTCTGAAAACTATAGGACACTGATGAAAGAAACTGAAAACACAAATAAATGGAAAGATATACCATACTCTTGGATTAAAAGAATTAAGTTTGTTAAAGTCCATACTTTCTAAAATTCAATACAATCCTGATCAAAATACCAATTGCATTTTTCACAGTATTAGAACAAATAATTTTAAATTTGCATGGAAACACAAAATACCCCAAATAATCAAAACAATACTGAGAAAGAAGAACACAACTGGAGGAATCAGGCTCCCTGACTTCAGACTATACTGCAAAGCTAGTCATACAAATAGTATCACACAAAAACAGAAATATAGATTAATGGAGCAGGATAGAAATCCCAGAAATAAATCCATGCACCTATGGTCAATTAATCTATGACAAAGCAGGCAAGAATATACAATGGAAAAAAAGACAGCCTCTTTGATAAGTGATGCTGGGAAAACTGGACCACTACATGTTAAAGAATGAATTTAGAATGTTTTCTAACACCATATACAAAAATAAACTCAAAATGGATTAAAGAACTAAATATAAGACTGGAAACCATAAAACTCATAACATAAATCATAGCAATATTTTTGGATCTGTCTCCTAAAGCAAAGGAAATAAAAACAGAAATAAAACAAATATGACCTAATCAAACTTAAAAGATTTTGCACAGCAAAGGAAACCATGGACAAAACAAAACGCCAACCTACTGAATGGAAGAAAATATGTGCAAACAATAAACCTCAGATATGCAGATGACACCACTCTTATGGCAGAAAGCAAAGAGGAACTAAAGAGCTACTTGATGAAGGTGAAAGAGGAGAGTGAAAAAGTTGGTTTAAAACTCACATTCTAAAAACGAAACTCATGGCATCAGGTCCCATCCCACTTCATGGCAAATAGATGGGGAAACAATGGAAACAGTGACAGAGTTTATTTTGGGGGCTTCAAAATCACTGTGGATGGTGACTGCAGCCATGAAATTAAAAGATGTTTGCTCCTTGGAAGAAAAGTATGACAAACCTAGATAGGGCATTAAAAAACAGAGACCATTTTGCCGACAAAGGTCCTCTAGTCAAAGCTATGGTTTTTCCAGTAGTCATGTACGGATGTGAGAGCTGGACCATAAAGAAAGCTGAGCACTAAAAAATTGATGTTTTTGAATTGTGGTGCTGGAGAAGACTCTTGAGAGTCCTTTGGTGTGCAAGGAGATCAAACCAGTCAATCCTAAAGGAAATCAACACTGAATATTCATTGGAAGGACTGATGCTGAAGCTGAAGTTCCAATAACTTGGCCACTTGATGCGAAGAACTGACTCATTGGAAAAGACCCTGATGCTAGGAAAGATTGAGGGCAGGAGGAGAAGAGGGTGACAGAGGATGAGATGGTTGGATGGCATCACCGGCACATGAGTTTGAGGAAATTCCAGGAGACAGTGAAGGACAGGGAAGCCGGGGGTGCTGGAGTCCGCAGAGTCACAAAGAGTCGGACATGACTAAGCAACTGAACAATGACCAATAAGGGGTTAATATCCAACATATATAAACAGTTCTTACAACTCAACATCAGAAAAACAAACCCAGTTTAAAAATATGCAGAAGAACTGAATAGACATTCTCCCAAAGAGGAAATACAGATGTCCAAAAGGCACATGAAAAGATTCTAAACATCACTAATCATTAGGGAAGTTCAAATCATACTTGTATGATATCATCTCATACTTGTTAGAATGGTGATCATCAGAAAGAACACTAACAAGAGATGCTGGCATGGATGTGGACAAAAGGTAACCCGCATACAGTGTTGGTGGGAATGTAAATTGGTGCAGAAGTTATAAAAAACAATATGGAATTTTCTATAAAAACTAAAAACAGAACTACCATGCATGCATACTCAGTCACATGTCATGTCCTACTCTTTGTGACCCTGTGGACTGTAGCCTGCCAGGCTCCTCAGTCCATGGGATGCTCTAGCCAGGAGTGCTAGAGTGAGTTGTCATGCCTTCCTCCAGGGGATCTTCCTAACCCAGGGATCAAACCTTCATCTCCTGCATTGCAGGTGAATTCTTTACTGCTGAGCCACTGAAGAAGCCCCAAAACTACAATATGACCGAGCAATTTCTCTCTTAGATATATATCCAAAAGAACAAAAACACAAGTTCAAAAAGATACACCAACGTTTATAGGAGCATTATTTGCAAATGCCAAGATATGGAAGCAACCTAAGTGTTCATCAAGAGAAGAATGGATAAAGAAAATGTGGTGCATGCATATCATGGTATACTATTCAGTCATAAAAGAATGAAACGCCATTTGCAGCAACTTGGATGGCATTGAAGGGTATTATGCTAAGTTAATTTAGTCAGACAGAGAAAGACAATACTGTATGATATGACTTATATATGGAATCTAAAAAACACAACAAACTAGTGACTATAACAAAAAAGAATCAGGTCCACATGTACAGAGGACAAATTAGTGGTTACCAATGAGGAGAGAGAAGTGAGGAGGGACATTATAGGGGTAGGGGATTAAGAAGTACAAATGATTATATATAAAAAAGCTGTAAGGATATAGTGCACAGTACAGAGAATATAGCCAATAATAATAACTATAAATGGAGTATAAACTTTAAAACTTGTGAATCACTATACTGTACACCTATAACTTGTATAATAGGCTTCCCAGGTGGTGCTAGTGGTAAAGAACCCACCTACCAACACAGGTGACATAAAAGTTGTGCGTTCAATCCCTGAGTCAGGAAGATCCCATGGAGGAGGGCATGGCAGTCCACTCCATATTCTAGCCTGGAAGATCCCCTGGAGGAGGGCACGGCAACCCACTCCGTATTCTAGCCTGGATAATCCCATGGACAGAGGAGTCTGGCAGGCTACAGTCCATATGGTCACAAAGAGTCGGACACAACTGGAGCAACTTAGCATGCAGCATGCACAATTTGTATAATATTGTATATCAACTATACTTCAATTTAAAAACTAATCCTTTTGCATATTCATGCAGTAGATAGTACAACTAGGTTTATCAACCTATCAATGCTTATAGGTGATCAAAGCACATTTTATTAATTTTAACTTCAAAAATTTTATTTTTGAAGCATAAAGCAACAGATACATAAATAGAGAAAATCTTAAAAGACAATAATAAGTTTGGCGGAGACTTTAAAAATACTTTTTACAGAGAGATGTTAGTCAAAGGGTACAAATTTCCAGTTATAATAAATAAATTTGGAGGATTTAATGTACAGTATGGTGATTATAATACAATACTGTATAAGTTTCTTGTTTGTTTGTTTTTGCATATTTTGTTTTTTTAATTTTATTTTTTTAATTTTTATTTTTACTTTACTTTGCTTTACAGTACTGTATTGGTTTTGCCATACATTGACATGAATCAGTACACCCATGGCTGATTCATGTCAATGTATGGCAAAACCAATACAGTATTGTAAAGCAAAATAAAGTAAAAATAAAAATTAAAAAAAAAAAGAAAAAGAAACAAAATATGCAAAAAAAAAAAAGAAAGAAAGAAAGAAACTTGCTAGGAGAGTAGATTTTAAATGTTTCCAACCACAAAAAATAAACGGTAGTTATGTGATGTGATGGACATGTTAGCTAACCCTATGGTGGCAATCATTTTGCATATATAATTGTACCAAATCAATACACTGTACACCTTAAATTCATACAATGATATACATAAACTACACATCAATAAAGTCAGAATAATTAAAATAATAAAAATAAAATTTAAATGTTTTTCACAATAAATTCCAGATATTGCAATACATCCAAGTATTTGTTTCTATGGGATAGAGTCCAACGACTTTCTAATGTGTCCACAGTCAAGAAACTGTAAACAAAATTAAATTCCCAAGTGGTCACACAGAATGATAGACTGAAACATTCAATTTTTTGTCTTTATAATTAGTCTACTATCATCCTTTATTTTAATCTGTTTTTTTTAACACAGGTATATGTGATATCACACGGAGAAGGCAATGGCAACCCACTCCAGTACTCTTGCCTGGAAAATCCCATGGACGGAGGAGCCTGGTGGGCTGTAGTCCATGGGGTCTCAAAGAGTCGGACACGACTGAGTGACTTCACTTTCATGCATTGGAGAAGGAAATGGCAACCCACTCCAGTGTTCTTGCCTGGAGAATCCCAGGGACGGCGGAGCCTGGTAGGCTGCTGTCTATGGGGTCGCACAGAGTTGGACACGACTGAAGCGACATAGCAGCAGCAGCATGTGATATCACAAGGTTGTGACACACAAACTGTGCCTCAAATGAGCTCCAAAATTTCTTAACAGTGAAAAACATACTCTCAAAACAAACATATGTAGCTGAGTCCATGTATGCCTGGGGTGATTACAAAACTGAGTTATCCAAATTAACTTTTATATAGAATCCAATATAGATTAAAAAGAAAGAAGCTAATATTTTCTGATTTGAAGCATACATATAGCATGAAGACTCAACACTAAACCACAGCAATTGTTTAGAACTTAGACCAATAAAAGACTTTAGGGGAGAGGAATATTTTACCAATGACATTGTTTAGAATTGTTCTTCCATGGTGATAACAAAAAGTCAAACCACTTTTAGCCAGTTTTGTTTTCCATTTCTCTGCAAACAGCACATCCTCCTACTGCCTATTCTGGGCCTGGCTGTTCTCCCTGCCATGCATGCCATTGGCATCCTCATGAACTTCAGATAACATTTTTACTGGACCCTCTCTTGTCCATTAGTCTTAATGTCCCTTGACATCTCTCCTTCCCCGGGCATGTAGAAAGCACATCAAAGCCTCTTAGCACAAAGTTTCCCTGTGCAGAACATTTGGTGCAGGGGATGGAAGAAGTGTTGGATAGAGCACAGGATCACAAAAATAAAGTGTCAGGAATCTCAGACTTTGAGTGACAATGGAGGGCAAAATGTTGGGGAAACTCTGAATTCTGCCCTGCAGAATAATATATATGATGACCTGGATGGAAAATGGAGCTTGAATTGAGAGAAAAATAGTGATTCTGATTCCTAATACCAGAGGACTCAAAAAATGAGAAGAAAACAAGTGTTTGAAAATGGCTCTTTGTGCAAATAATACTAATTACACTCATTCATGTGAACGGACTGTCATTTTCCCTAATCACCATGCAGCCTATTACCAATAATCTAGACCACCAAATATGTCAGATGGACTCAGTTTAATTGGACAGGGTATACCATCATCACAGTTTATAGCTCATGTAGCCTAATCTACCCTATCTGCCCATAGGTTTAAGGAATTTAATGGAACATGTGCCTCATGAATTTTTTCCCCATAAATGCTGGATTCTGGGAAGCTTTACACTTTCCAAGGTTGGGAATCACCATCTTCTGCTTCTGTTTAGGTCTCTTTCCATGGTTATCCATTGCAACCACTGGGGCCTTTCCATCTGTTGGAATTCAGATTAACTTCCAAAAACAAAATGGCAACTCCACTGTTTCAGCAAGAAATTCTTTGGTGTTATCTCATGGTAATTAGTCAAGAAGGCACCAAAGAAGGAGCTCTGTCCTCTGCAATGCTTATACTATTATCCACCAACTAAAGAGACTATAAACCATCACTCACTGAGCCATATGGTCAACAGTCATGGGTTCCAAGTTTCCTACAAGTCCAGCTTTCAATACTCTGTCTTTCAACTCTTGGTTCAGAAAACATAGGTTCTGTACTCAAGGCCCACAACTGTCCAGCTGCACATTATCTGACCACTGATTGTTGCTTATTCACTCAGCCGTGTCTGACTCTTTGTGACTCCATGGACTGCAGCACCCCAGGCTTCCCTGTTCTTCACCATCTCCCGGAGTTTGCTCAAACTCATGTCCATTGAGTCAGTGATGCCATCCAACCATCTTGTCCTCTCTCCTCCTGCCTTCAATCTTTCCTAGCATCAGGGTCTTTTCCAATGAGTTGGCTTTTTACATCAGGTGGCCAAAGTATTGGAGCTTCAGCTTCAGCATCAGTCTTCCAATGAATATTCAGGGTTAATTTCCTTTAGGATTGACTGGTTTGATCTCCTTGCAGACTTTGATCTCAAGAGTCTTCTCCAGCATCACAGTTCAAAAGCATCAATTCTTCAGCACTCAGCCTTATTTATGGTCCAACTCTCACATCCACACATGACTACTAGAAAAACCATAGCTTTGACTAGAGGACCTTTGTTGGCAAAGTAATGTCTCTGCTTTTTAATATGCTCTCTAGGTTTGTCATACTTTTCTTCCAAGGAGCAAGCATCTTTTAATTTCATGGCTGCAGTCACCATCCACAGTGATTTTGGAGCCCAAGAAAATAAAGGACTGATACCTGAGACTGAATGCAGGGTTTTCATGTGGCCATGAGACCAAGTGCTCTAGAGTCCTGTTCAATGTTTATTGCCCCTCATAGAGGAGAACACCATCAGGTCACCCAAATCAAATGGCTAACGTCATGGAAGTCGGTCACATTCTGCAATCACAGACCAAACCTCCTCATGCAGATCTGGCTACATTGACTCCACTGCTATTTCAGAATGTTTGCTATCTCAGAACAAGGAAATGATTTGGGAAACTATGGCGCACTGTGACAACAGCAGGCAACAATTTTATTTTTTTTATTCTTTTAAATATAAATTTATTTTAATTGGAGGCTAATTACTTTACAATATTCTATTGGTTTTGCCATACATCAACATGAATCTGCCACGGGTGTACACATGTTCCCCATCCTGAAGCCCCCTCCCACATCCCTCCCGGTACCATCCCTCTGGGTTATCCCAGTTCACCAGCCCCAAGCATCCTGTATCCTGCATCGAACCTGGACTGGCAATTCGTTTCACATATGATATTATACATGTTTCAATGCCATTCTCCCAAATCATCCCACCTCCCTCTCCCACAGAGTTCAAAAGACTGTTCTAGACATCTGTGTCTCTTTTGCTGTCTCACATACAGGGTTATCGTTACCATCTTTCTAAATTCCATATATATGCATGAGTATACTGTATTGGTGTTTTTCTTTCTGGCTTACTTCACTCTGTATAATAGGCTCCAGTTTCATCCACCTCATTAGAACTGATTCAATAACAATTTTAAATGATAATCGTGTTAGATCCTGATTGCAACTGTGACAAATTACCACAAACTGAATGGCTTCAAAACAAGTTATATTTATTTCAGTGATGAAGATCATACCAAAATGGATTGGTAGAAGGCTTTAGAAGAGAAGCTGTTTGCTTGCCTTTTCCGCGTGTTTGAGGCAGCTCACAGTCCTTGGTCCTTGGCTCCTTGGCTCACTCCGACCTCTGCTTCCATGGTCACATTTCAGATTCTTCCACCTCCTTGTTTCCCTTAAAGGACTATAATAATTATATCAGACCCATCAGGATAATCCAGGATAGTCCAAGAAAATTTCCCCATCTCAAGGAACCTAACCTAACCACATTTGCAAAGCCCCTTTTGCCACATAAGGCAATACATTCACAGGACCTAGGACTGGGATATGAACATCTTAGCAGAAAAGAGGATGATTAATCTGTATATTGCAATGATGAGGAAATTTATGCCAAAACAAGGAAAAGTATTTCTAATACAATGCTAATTGAAGCAAAATACACAACTGAAATTATATGTCATATAAAAATGTACACATGGCATAGACAATCAGGGTTAATTGTGGGAAAGTTTCATAAAAATAGCAGGATAATACGTGCTTTTCTTCCCCTACCATTCCAACACTAGCCTATCTTTCTTTTTTATTGGAGTAGAGTTGGTTTACAATACTGTGTTAATTTCTGGTGTACAGCAAAGTGACTCAGTTATACATATTTATACATTCTTTTTTAAAAAATTCTTTTTCATTATGGTTTATTACAGGATACTGAAAATAGTTCCCTATGTTATAAAGTAGGACCTTGTTGTTTATCCATCCTATATATAATAGCTTGCATCTGCGAATCTCAAACTCCCCATCCATCCTTCCCCTAACTTGCCCTCCCCACTGGCAACCACCAGTCTGTGAATCTGTTTCTGTTTCCTAGATAAGTTCATTTGTGTCACATTTTAGATTTCACACATAAGTGATATCATATGGTATTTGTCTTTCTCTTTCTCACTTAATTCACTTAGTATAGCCAATTATTTTCTTTAATAGTGCATTCTGGCGGGGGAAAGATTTGCATTTTATTGAAACACACAAAGAAAAATAGTAATTAAAACTGAAAAACGGAAATATGTATCCTTTATCTCAACAAGTAAAGCAGAAGTCCCATTTTCCTTCCTAATTTTTAGTAAAATGAGACTTAAATAAATGAATGAAAGCAAAACCAAGATTAGTTTGGTCAGATGGAAGAGTAGTTACCACTTCAATTCATTTTTATGATACAGTCAAGTAGACAAAGGCAGTATGCTGCTGCTGCTGCTAAGTCACTTCAGTCGTGTCCAACTCTGTGAGACCCCATAGACGGCAGCCCACCAGGCTCCCCCGTCCCTGGGACTCTCCAGGCAAGAACACTGGAGTGGGTTGCCATCTCCTTCTCCAACGCCTGAAAGTGAAAAGTGAAAGTGAAGTCGCTCAGTCGTGTCCGACTCTTCACGACCCCATGGACTGCAGCCTTCCAGGCTCCTCCGTCCGTGGGATTTTCCAGGCAAGAGTACTGGAGTGGGGTGCCATTGCCTTCTCCGCAAAGGCAGTATAGTTATTCATAATATTAAAAGAAAACGTAAAGGTGGTATATGAATCTAGAAATCTAATGGCACCATATCTTTAGAAATTCTGTGTTTATAACCTAAATTTAATTGCTATCAATTTTTATAACAGCTTTATTCACATATATTTTATGTGCCATAAAATTCACACTTTTCAAGTAGATAATGCATGGTTTTTAGTATATTCACAAAGTTATGCAAGCATCACCATTATCTAATTTTAGAAAATTTTCATGAGCCCAAAAAGAAACTCCATCAACAGTCTTTCCCCATTCCCCAATCCTCCAGCTTCTAGCAACCACTAGAAGATAACTTCTGTCTCCACGAATTTACCTACTCTGGCTATTTCACTTAAATGAAATCATATGGTCTTTTGTGACTGGTCTCTATTACTTAGCATAATGCTTTCAAGGTTCAACCACATTACAACATTCACCAGTATTTCATTCCTCTTTGCTGCTACTGCTGCTGCTAAGTCGCTTCAGTCGTGTCCGACTCCCCCATCCCTGGGATTCTCCAGGCAAGAACACTGGAGTGGGTTGCCATTTCTTCCTCCAATGCATGAAAGTGAAAAGTGAAAGTGAAGTTGCTCAGTCGTGTCCAACTCTTCGCGACCCCATGGACTGCAGCCCACCAGGCTCCTCCATCCATTGGATTTTCCAGGCAAGAGTACTGGGGTGGGGTGCCATTGCCTTCCCCTCATTCCTCTTTAGGTCCCATGAATACTCTGTTGTATTGATATACCTCATTGTATGTATCCATTCATCGATTGACAGACATTTGGGATATTCTACTCTTTGCTATTTAGGCATAACACTGCTATGAACACTTGCATTGAAACAGTTTTCATTTATTTTGGGTATATACCTAGGAGTGGTTTTTCTGAGTCATATGGCAATTTTATACCTAACATTTTATAGGAACTGTCAAGTTGTTTTCCAAAGTGGCTGAACCATTTTATGATCCCACTGGCAATGTACTAAGAGTTGAATTTCTAGATAGTTTTTATTTACACTTGTTATATGTGCATGTTATTAAAATTATAATGATTCTGCTGGGCTTGAACTGGTATCACATTGTGGTTTTGGCCTTCATTTCCCCAATCATAATGTTGAAATATCTCTTCATGTGATCATTAGTCATTTGCATATCCTCTTTATGGAAATATCTATTCCAATCTTCTGCTTATTTGTTAATTGAGTTATTTATCTTTTTATTGCTGAGTCTTAAGAATTTTTCATATATCCTGGACATAAGTCCCTTATAATATATGATTTGCAACATTTTTCCCATACTGTGGGTATATTATTAATTTTTCTAAACCAAATACACTGTATACATGCTTATTCAAGATTATAACAATGCCAGGAAAATTAACTGTAGATATTATTCCTTTCATATTTGTATTTTTCTTTCCATTTATTTTTTTCTTTTTGAAGTTCAATATTACCATTCTAAAATTATTTTATATGCGATTGTCAAAGGCAAAATACATCCTCACTCTGAAAAGGGAGCTATTTGCATCTTCTGGTGATCATGCAGCATGCATGCAATGCTAAGTTGCTTCAGTCACGTCAGACTCTTTGCACCCTAGGTACTATAGCTCACCAGGCTCCTCTGTCCATGGGCTTCTCCAGGCAAGTCATGCAGTCTGAAATTCTAATATTTAATAAGGCAAAGCAAGAGTCTTCTCTGTTGTAAAATTATTGTGCATGACTTAAGTTAAATTTCCCAATTGTTACTAGAGATTTTAAGGACATATTTTTACCCTCAAAGCCTATATAGTTGATTCCATTATCATTTCTGTATATTTGACTCTCACTCATATAAAATTATCAGAAAGTTCCATTTTGGCTTATGAAATTGGCTAGTGAAATTTTCAGTGAGGTAACTAAGAGGATTACTGGACATCCACATAATGAAACATTTCATAAGGGACTACTACAAGCAAATATATGCCAATAAAATGGACATCCTAGAAGAAATGAGAAATTCTTAGAAAAGTACAATCTTCTAAGACTGAACCAGGAGGAAATAGAAAATATGAACAGATCAATTACAAGTACTGAGACTGAATCTGTCACTTAAAAACTCCCAACTAACAAAAGTCCAGGACCAGATGGCTTTTCAGGTGAATTCTACCAAGCATTTAGAAAAGACTTAACATGTATCCTTCTGAAACTATTTTTAAAACTTTCAGAGGAGAGAACACTTCTAAACTCATTACCTGACTACCGGAAAAACCATAGCTTTGACTAGACAGACTTCTGTTGGCAAAGTGATGTCTCTGCTTTTTAATACTAGGTTTGTCATAGCTTTCCTTCCAAGGAGTAAGCAGCTTTCAATTTCATGGCTGTAGTCACTGTCTGCAGTGATTTTGGAGCCCAAGAAGATAAAATGTGTTGCTTCCACTTTTTCCCCTTCTATTTGCCATGAAGTGATGGGACTGGATGCCATGATCTTAGTTTTTTTAAATGTTGAGTTTTAAGCCAGCTTTTTCACTCTCCTCTTTCACTCTCATCAAAAGGCTCTTCAGTTCCTCCTCACTTTCTGCCTTTAGCGTGGTATCATCTGCATATCTAAGGCTGTTGATATTTCTCCCAGTAATCTTGATCCCAGCTTATGATTCATCCAGCCTGGCACTTTGCAGGATGTACTCTGCATATAAGGCTTCCCTGATGGCTCAGTGGTAAAGAATCTACAAGGGAGACAAGAATCTACAATGGAGAAGAGACAGTCTCTTCAACAAGTGGTGCTAGGAAAACTGGACAACTACATGTAAAAGTATGAACTTAGAACATTCTTTAATACCATATACAAAAATAAACTCAAAATAGATCAAAGACCTAAATGTAAGGCCAGATACTATAAAACTCTTAGAGGAAAATATAGGCAGAATACTCTTTGACATAAAGCTCAGCAATTTTTTTTTGATCCATCTCCTACATTGATGGAAATAAAAGCCAAAATAAACAAACAGAACTTAATTAAACTTGAAAGCTTTTGCACAGCAAAGAAAACCATAAATAAAACAAAAAGACAACCTACAGAATGGAAGAAAATATTTGTAAATGATGTGACCGACACAGGATTACTCTCCAAAATATACTAACAGCTCATACACGGAGGAGCCTGGAAGGCTGCAGTCCATGGGGTCGCTGAGGGTCGGACACGACTGAGCAACTTCACTTTCACTTTTCACTTTCCTTCATTGGAGAAGGAAATGGCAACCCACTCCAGTGTTCTTGCCTGGAGAATCCCAGGGATGAGGGAGCCTGGTGGGCTGCCGTCTATGGGGTCGCACAGAGTCAGACATGACTGAAATGACTTAGCAGTAGCAGCATACAGTTCAATGTCAAAAAAACAAACAACTCTCAAAAAATGGACACAGGATCGAAATAGACATCTCTCCAAAGATATATAGATGGCTAAAAGGCTCATTAAAAGATGTTCAACACTGCTAATTACTAGAAAAATGCAAATCAAAACTACAATGAGATATCACTTCATACTGGTTAGAATGGCCATCATTAAAGTGTCTACAAATAACAAATGCTGGAGAGGGTATGGAGAAAAAGGAACCCGCCTACTGTTAATGGGAATGTAAACTGGTACAGCCACTATGAAGAACAGTATGGAGATTCTTTTAAAAACTAAAAAGTAGAGCTACCATATGATCCAGCAATCCCACTCCTGAGCATATACCCAGACAAAACTATAATTCAAAAAGATAATATGTTACCCACATGTTCAAGCAGCACTATTCATAATAACCAAGAGATGGAAACAATCTAAAAGTCCATAAATAGATGAATGGATAAAGATGTGATACACATATACTATGGAATATTACTCAGCCATAAAAAAAGAATGAATATTGCCATTTGCAGCAACATGGATGCAACCAGAGATTATCATGCCAAGTGAAGTATGATAGTAAAGTCAGAAAGAGAAAGAAAATACCATATAATATTACTTATTTGTAGAATCTAAAATATGACACAAATGAACTTATGTATGAAATGGAAAAAGATTCGCAGACATAGAGAACAGATTTGTGGTTGCCAAGGGGAAGGGGATTGGGTGAGGAATGGAGTGGGAGAGTGGGGTTAGCAGATGTAAGCTTTTATATATAAAATGGATAAATAACAAGATCCTACTCTAAATCACAAGGAACTATATTCAATATCTTATCATAAACCATAATGGAAAAGAATATTTTAAAAGAATAATATATATGTAACATATATAACAGAATCATTTTGCTGTACAGTAGAAATTAATACAACATTGTAAATCAACTTCAACAACAAAAAAGTCCTCCAAGAGCCTGAATGGGCATGTGTGCATCTCTCTCTCACACCTGTGGGACACTGATGAGTCTTGGCACACCCTATTCTTCTGGGAGTCATTAAAAATAAAAACAATAGCTTGGACAAATACAAATGTAGCCAGAAGGTTGGGCTGGGCTGATTAGAGGCCACCTACATGAGGCCAGACTATGAAGGCTGGGAGAGGTGACTGTTTTATTTAATGTGAAGAAACCAACACAGAGAGAAAAGGAAAATGAAGAAACAGGAGAATATGTTCCAAACAAAAGAATAAGTGTCTGGAAACTGATCTGACAGAGCATTCATAGTAACAGTCATTAAGATACTACTGAAGTCAGGATAGCAATGCCTGAACAAAGTGAGAAGCTTAACAAAGAAATTGAAAATACTTTAAAATTACCAATTAGAAACCACAGCATTGGAGAACACAATAACTGAACTGAAAAATTCAACAGAGAAGTTCAATAGCAGACTCAAATCAAGTGGAAGAAAGGGTTACCATACTTGAAGATATGTTGGTGGAAATTATCCAGTCAGAGGAACAAAAAGAAAAGAGAATGAAAAGGAATGATGGTAGCTAAAGGGACTTAGTAAAGTGAAGTCGCTCAGTCATATCCGACTCTTTGCGACCCCATGGACTATAGTCTATCAGGCTCCTCTGTCTATGGGATTTTCCAGGCAAGAGTGCTGGAGTGGATTGCCATTTCCTTCTCCAGGGGATCTTCCCAAGCCAGGAACACCATAAATATTTTTTCTCACTAGATTTTTCTTTCATTTTGTTTCATCCAAGGTTTTGGAAAGACGTATCTTTTAAACTTAACCCACAGCATTTCCACTTTGTGTTGCAAAATTGCTATATGGCTTTTAAAGAGACTAAATCATATAATACATTAAATCTAAGGCTATTTATCAAAATGATAAATGAGTAGGAATGCATTTAAAACACATTGTTAACAGTTTCCTGGAAAAGTACTGGGCAAGGAAGTAATGGACTAAAAATGAACATAAACAAACAACACTAATAATTTTAATTTGTATAATGTCTAATAAAAAGTGCTTTCAAATTGCCTGAAGGAGGGTTTACTAAGGACACAGAAATAGTAAAACTATACTAGTTGTTAAATTAAAAGCTGTGCTAAGTCGCTTTAGTCATGTCTGACTCTGCGACCCTATGAACTGTAGCTCAGCTGGTAAAGAATTGGCCTGCAATGCAGGAGACCCCAGTTCAATTCCTGGGTCGGGAAGATCCTCTGGAGAAGGGACAGGCTACCCACTCCAGTACTGTTGGGCTGCCCTGATGGCCCAGACCATAAAGAATCCACCTCCAGTGTGAGAGACCTGGGCTTGATCCCTGGGTTGGGAAGATCCCCTGAAGGAGAGCGTGGCAACCCACTCCAGTATTCTTGAGAGAATCCCTGGAGAATCGTCATGGACAGAGGAGCCTGGTGGACTGTAGTCCATGGGGTCCATGGGGTTGCAAAGAGTGGGACATGACTGAGACACTAAACACAGCACATGGACTGTAATTCACCAGGCTCCTCTGTCCACGGGGATTCTCCTGGCAAGAATACTGGAGTGAGTTGCTGTGCCCTCCTCCAGGAGATCTTCCCCACCCAGGGATTGAATATGCATCTCTAAAGTCTCCTGCATTGTTAGGCAGGCTCTTTACCACTACTGCCACCTGGGAAGCCCAAATTAAAAGTTAGGGAATATAATTCAATTTTTATTCTGTTTGGTCCATATGTCTTAATATTCACCTGCCTTTGTATCCTTAGATGTTCAAGACTGATAACGTTAATGATCTATTGTGTTCGGTTGTAATGAAGAAAAATCTAAGACTGTGTACTTTAAATCACAAGATGAATATAAATTACTATCTGATTAATAATGAATGACTTTTAGCCAGGTTTCTATCCCTATCCTGACAGCTCAGGTTTCCAAAGTGCTTTGGAGGAGCCTTTTGGTACTTTGAAAAGAATAACAAAGAAACTCAAAAGTGTGAAGTTGCAAAAACCATTATTTTAAGAGCATGATCCTAATATAGTAGCTCAAAATAAGCCCTTACCTTTCCTTTTCTGTGACACAGCTGTCATCTTAGCTTTGACCATGACTGTTAATTTAGTCAATGACTACTACAATTCCAGCTGAGCAAAAGAAACTGTAGTTCATTAAAATCCATTTCTCAGTTCAAACAACTGCCAGCCATACAAGCTGTCCTTGCAATTAAGGAAATGTAAAGTGATCCCCCACGGAGAGAAATGAAGTCAAGTCAGAAGCTAGGCCAACAAATCATTTTCTCCTTACAGCTTCCCAGAAAAGCTTTGGCAAGGGACATGACCAGACCATGAACTAGAATAAATAGGTGAAGGTTAGTGTGTATCATGCCTCTGTATATTCACCACGCAAAAGAACTTTTCCCCTGGACTACCCTAGATTTTGGATTCTGTGCAGATTCCATATACTTTCACTAATTCTGCTACAATTAAGTTTTATATTATCAAGAAATTCGGAAAGTCTTAAGAATGATCACAACATTGGATAGATTAAGTCTTCAGTACTTTCCTTCTGAACGATCTTCATTATAAATTTAAATAAGCCCCAGGCAGCTATAATTCTCCTTTTCAATGCATTCTCATAACTGAACTATAAATTTCTTTGCACTTGAAATAATCCTTTTTTTGTCTTTCAGCCTTTTGTCATGAATTCTGCATGCAGTTACTGCAGTGTTTATTCAAAAAGTCATTTATCCCATGTCTTTCTGAAAAACAAAATTATTTTATTAAACATCACTCTGCTACCTTCCTGATAGCATTTTTTCATGTCTTTAATTTTAATACCTTTTAAGGTTGTTTGCCTGATTTGTTTTAGGGAACAATATGGGAACCTGAATTTAGTTCACTGTCATGAATGACTCATTTTGAAGTCTTGTTTAAATCAGATATTAATAATCAAATACAAAGTTAATGCTCTATCAAGTTTGACAATTCAGAAGCTGTTTGGAATCCATAAAGTCCATAGAGAAATGTAGGCTAATTATTACATGAATGCCAAACAGTTTACCAGCTCACCAGTTTTATCCCACTCCAACAATTTATCACTACCTCCTGCGTTCTTCCTTACCTCTCCCTTTTTCTGACACAGACAAAACAACACACAGACACTAACACATACTCATCCATTATTTGAGAGACTTAAGTCAACCTGGTAAAATTAGATGCAGAAAATTAAGTGGTTGATTTCTCCTTTTACCACACATTGTACCCTTACAACTACCCACTATACAGAATTGACACAGAGATAAATATACAGACCAACAGAATAAAACACAAAGGCTCAGGACTTCCCTGGTGGTCCAGCGGTTAAGAATCCGCCTTGCAATCCAGGAGACGTGGGTTCAATCCCTGATTGGGGAACTACGAACCCACATGTTGTGGGGCAACTAAGCTCACACACCATAGCTAGAGCAGCTGGCACCACAATGAAGATCCCACACGCTGCAACTAAACCAAATATATATTGGCAAAGTCACTCAGTCGTGTCCGACTCTTTGCGACCCCATGGACTGTAGCCTACCAGGCTCCTCTGTCCATGGGATTTTCCAGGCAATAGTACTGGAATGAATTGCCATTTCCTTCTCCAGGGGATCTTCCTGACCCAGGGATCGAATCCGGGTCTCCCGTGTTGTAGACAGACACTTCATATATATATACACACACACATATATACACACACACATATATACACACACACATATACACACACACACACACACACACAGTCTAAAAGAGATTCCACTATACATGAATTTCTATGGTTCCAAATTTTAAAGTGAAACATCACAATGGGAAGTATAAACAGCCTGTGTACACAGAAGCACTTGTGTTCATGCAGAGGGGAGTATGGAAAACCTACAGTCACAAGAAACAGGAGAGAGGAAAAGAAATTGCAACAAAACCAATAGATAAATATCTCTACCAGATCAACAGCTCTTTCACATTTATAAAGAAAACGTCAGGCATTCTATACACGCAAACAATGAAAATATGTTCAGCTCAGTAATCATTAAGAAGACAACTCTAAAAATACCGTTTACACCTACATATTAAATGAGTTTCAGAAAATGTTTTACAAATGCTGGTGAGGCTGGAAAACAAAGGTAAAGTTAATAGCAGTGAAAATTAATATAGCGGCTTCCCTGGTGGCTCAGTGGTAAAGAATCCACCTGCCAGTGCAGGAGACACAGGTTCGATCCCTTTTCCAGGAAGGTCCCACATGCCATGGAGCAACTAAGCCCATTTGCCACAGCTGTTAAGCCTGTGTTCTAGAGCCTGGGAACTGCAACTACTGAGCCCACATGCCACAACTACTGAAGCACATGCGCCCTAGAGCCCATGCTCTGCAATTTAAGAAGCCACCACAGTGAGAAGCTCCCACATCACAACTAGAGTATATCTCTACTCACTGCAACTAGAGGAGAACCTGTGCAGCAACAAAGACCCAGCACAGCCAAAAATAAATAACATTTATATGTATACTAATTTTCTAATATATATACTAATATACTAGTACATATATTATAATATACTATATAATTATTATATCTAATAATATATACTAATATATAATATATACTAATATATATTAGAAAATTAGTATAAATGTCTGAAAAGCAACACAACCAAAAAAATGCATCCAGAGTTATTAAAACATTCATACTATTGAACCAGTAAAGTAACTGATTTATATTTATTCCAAGAAAATAACACAGTAGAAGAAAAAAACTCTGCTGAAATGTGTTCACTTCAGAATTATTTATACAACACTGCAACTGCATAATTATATAAAAAAAATTTTTTAAGATGAAAACATTATCTGCTAGAATTTGCTCACTGCAGTCATATATGAACATGGAGAAGGAGAGCTTAGAATCAAATCAAATTAATATCCAATAAAAGAAAAATTATGTAAATAGTATCAGTTCCATGAAATATGACATAGTTATTTTAAATCATTATAATTGCTACACAAGTGCTTAAACAAAAACTTGTACATGAATATTCACAGCAGCCTAGTTGACACTGGCCCAATAGTAGAAACAATTCAAATGTCCATCAGTAGATGAATGAATAAGCAAAAGAGGGTAGATTTATAAACTTCCCTTATTATTCTGCCATATACAAAAATAAAGTAACATAGCACAGTGACGGTGACAAACAGTATGGTGGTTCATCAAAAACTTAAAAATAAATTAACATATTATCCATCAATTCCACTTCAGGGCATGTACTTTCAAAAGGTTTGAAAGTAGAGAGCAAAACAGATATTTGTACATCTGTATTCAGAGCAGGATTATTCACATTGGCCAAAGGTAGAAGCAACCCATGAAAGTGTCCATAGACAGATGAAACAATAAACAAAATGTGATATATACACATTCAGCCTTAAAATCTAAGGAAAAATCAGACACATGCTACAACATGTATAAACTTTAGAGTCCTTATGCTAAATGAAATAACCCGGTCACAAAAGGATGAATATTATGATTCCACTTCTATGAGGTACCCAGAGAAACGAAATTCAGAATTAGAAGGCAGAATGGGGTTGACAAGGGTTGAAGAAATTTAGTGCTTAATGGATGCGGTTTCACTTGGAAAAAAAGAAAAAGTATGAGAGATGGATGGTGAGGATATTTGTGCAACAATGTAAATGCAGTTCATGTCATAGAAACACATACTTTAGATGCTTTAAACAGTAAATGTTATATTTGACAGCGTTAATCACCATAGAAAACATGAACGAAGTACCAGTACATGTTACAACATGCATGAACATGGACAAGACCCTAAGGGAAAGAAGCTATACAGAAAAGGCCACCCAGGTCATATTCAGCTGTGTGCTTTAAATCCATCAGGGTTTTGAAAATGAGGGAAAGTCTCAAGAACATTTTCAGAAAAAGAAAACTGGATCAGAATGGCAAGACACTTTCATGCTTTGCAGCAGGTGATAAAAATGGAAGTGGGCCTGAGGATGAAATTAGAAAGTGAAAACCATAATGATTTCTCATTTGAGGGTTATGTGGGTGTTCCCTAGGAGAATGTCCTGTTTGGGGTAAAGCACAATGGAAGTTGTCATGTAAACCGGCACAGGTGGTAAATTAATGATGACTGGACATCTGAACCTACAGATGAAGAGTACATTGTACTTCTATTGCAAGTTTTCTGTAGGTTTGAAGTTACTAGAAAGCAAATAACTTTTCAAAACAAACATGTCAATGCCATGCCAGAAAAGTAGATAAGACATCAAACTTCATGATAGGGGACAAGCCATATCCAGATTCAGTTCACCCCAAAGGGTTAAGCTACTCTTGTAGGAATCCACATACAATGTTCCCACAGCACCTTTTAATGTTAGTAGTCACTATGTCTTGGGTGTTGTGAATGAGTTGGGATACAGCAGAAACAACTGTATTTTTTAATTACAATTTTCACATTGAATCACCAAAAGGTAGAAATAATACATGAACTGAGTAAAGTTGCATGATACAAAAGTACTACACAAAAATCAGTTGAGCTTTTTTAAACACTAATAAAGAAGCAGAAGTATCGAAAAAATTAAGGAAACAATCCCACTCACAACTGCATCAAAAAGAACAAAATACCCAGGTATATGTCTAAATAGTGATGTGAAAGACCTGCATAATGAAAACTGTAGGACACTTGTAAAGAAACTGAAGAAGAAACAAAGAACTAAAAAAAATTCTTTGGTCAGGAATTGGAAGAATATTGCTAAAACATTCATCTAGGGTTTTCCCTGGCAATCCAGTGGTTAAGACTTGCATTCCAATACAGAGGGTATAGATTCAATCCCTGGTCAGGGAGGTAAGATCCCACATACCTCAGGGCCAAAAAGCAAAAACATAAAATAGAAGCAACTTGTAAAAAATTCAAAGAAGACTTTAAAAATTAAAGTCCACCTTAAAAAAAAAAATCTTAAGAAAAAAGCTCATCCAGCCAAAACACTGGATACATTCAATCTTGAACAAAATGAAAATGGCATTTTTCACAAAAACAGAACAAATAGTCCTCTCAGTTGTCTAGAACCAAAATGGACCCCAAATAGTCAAAGCCATTCTAAGAAAGAACACAGCTGGAGTCAACTTTGCTCCCTGACTTCAAACTACACTGCGAAGCTACGAAGCCAAAACAGGGTGGAACTGGCATAAAAACAGGCACCAGAGGAACAGAACAGACAGCCCAGAAATCAACTCCACACGTCTATGTCCGTTGGGCTTTCCTGATGGCTCCATGAGAAAGAATCCGCCTTCCAAGGCAGGAGACGCAGGTTCGATCCCTGAGTCAGGAAGATACCCTGGAGAAGAAAATGGCCACTCACTCCATTATTCATGCCTGGAAAATCCCATGGACAGAGGCGCCTGGTGGGCTACTGTCCACAGGGTCACAAAAGAGTCACAATTTAGCAATGAAAACAGTAACAATCTGGTCCGTTAATTTATAACAAAGTTGCCAAGGTCATATACTGCAGAAAAGTCCTTCAAAAATAATGGCAAGGTAATACTGTAATACTTCAAGGTCCTGGCTAATGCAAAGAAAGCAAAACAAAAATAAGGGTTTTAGCACAAGGAAGAGATAATTAGTCATTATTTAGAAAGTGTCTGTAAAATCAGGTACAGAATCAAAGTCTTTAAAATTAAGAAGCATTCGAAAAGATAACACCTCCAGCATCAATTTAAAATCCAATGTTATTTCACGTTATCATGAAAGACCCAATACAATATATGTTTTACACATTAGAAACTGTGGTGCTTTATATGCTATCAACCTACCAAAGTTGGAATGATATTTTGAAAATTTCTCTTTAGGTTCAAAACACGGTCAGCTATGATAGAAATTAGAGTGAAATTTGAAAGGTTTAAATAAAACAGAAAACGTTTTATGTTCTGAAAAAAAAACAACCAAAAAATGATGCCAAGGAAACTAGATACCACACACCAGCAGACCACAACCTGTTTGACACCAGGGACGGCTTTGGAGGAAGACAATTTTTCCACAGAGCAGAGAGGGGGTGGGGATAGGTTGGGGATGATTCAAGCACATTACATTTATTGTGCCCTTTATTTCTAATCTATTGCCATCACCGATATGACAGGAAGTACCGGTCTGTGGCCCCAAGGTTAGAGACCCCATCACACACCACAGAGACACACTAGGAACTATCTACACCACAGCCAAAAAACTACCTGAAACCCACATTTTTCCACACCACGCCCTTCCTCTGGGGGCTCCTATGAAAATCAACCCCTCCCTCCTCAGCAGCCAGCCACATTCAGGAAACTGCTCCCCAATTTTTCTTCACCTTTCACTCCAGCAGTCGCGCCCCTCAGCAGGTCCTGAAGACACTGGGTTCCTGTCTGCGTGGACAGGACCCAGAGTTTTCCAGAAGCTGAAGCCTCAGTGTGTTCTGAGGACAACGACCTCCTGTCTGTGTCCCCTCAGCCAGGCGTCGTCCAGAACCCAAAGCCGTGGCGTGGAGACTCCCAGATCCAGGTCAACCAAAGTTGTGACGATAACTGGCCTTGCAGGAGGCCACAAGTTACTATGAGATTTCGTGAAAAGAGGCCATGGGTGCTGAGGCTGACATGGTGCTTAGCGGGAGGACCGACGTGGTTTCACAGGTGGGTTAGCCTCCTGGTTTCCGTCCGTTAAGGGCGGGGCTGTCATGAGCGGGGCGGGGCTTTCCACGGGCGGGGTCGGGGCGGGGTGGGGCGGGGTGGGGCGGGGTGGGGCGGGGCGGGGCGGGGCTTGGGCAGGGTCGCTCCACCCATCCCTCGGGCTCCAGGGCAACTTAGTTGTGGCAGAGTGGAGATAGGCAGCCTGGGGTTGGGGCTCCGCGGGGACCTGGGCTCCATTGCACGCGAGCGGCACCGTCAAAAACATTAAAAAAACAAAAACAAAACTGGAGGCCCTTTTATCAACAGGCACCAGCCCATGGGCACCTTATAGAAAAAGCAAATCTGAGATATATCTATTTCCTTTGAAAAATATGGAAGTTCTTCAGCAGCCTGTTTGCTTTACCTCCTGGGCACCAGCATCCTTCAGTATTTGCTTTGGCTTTATGAAAAAGTCTTTGCCAGTGGAACCTCTGTGAATGCCACGGTCACATCTGGCCCATAAAACTTCCTACATGTGAATCTGTACATCTTTTCTGTTGGGCTCCCTGGATACAGACAGGCTCGTTGTTCTCCGACGCCGTATGTGAAATATGACACAGCCATGGGAGAGAGTCTGGATTCCCCAGTCACTGTTTGGAGCGAGCTGCTCACAATCCATTGTTGACTTTATAGTAAGTTTCTAAGGCATTTGTATGTACTAGTTAGAAGTGCTAGTTTTCCTCTGCTACCCCTTGACTTTTAGTTTGAGGTTTCTAATTAACTTTAGCAAGCAGTTAGTAAGAAATAAGCTGAACCTTTGTCCTGCAAAAATTCCACATCAGAACTTTGTAGTTCCCATGCACATAACCCTGATTCTATAAGGATAACCCTTTCCCTAAGGATGTTAATTCGACTTAGTATGGCAATCATTTTGCAGTATATACTTAGGCTGGATTATTGTTGTACACCTGAATCCAATATAATGTTATAGGTCAGTTATATTTCAATTAAAAAGAAAACTGCTAATTTGTGCTCTGCCACGCCCCTTCTTCTTATGTTTTCACCTAAGCAAAAACTCATACTTTTGGTGTCTAATTATCATATCAATAAGCATTTGAAAATGTCCTACCTGATATGTTTGGAAGCAGGAGCATCACTGGTTGACTGCTCCACAACCAGTTAAACCAGGTGGGTGTTTGGCAGACATAGGTAACCTATCTAGCAGCCAAAGGAAGGTCAAGAGCAAGGAAAAAGATGTCTGAGAGTTTATGGCCAGGAAACATATTCATGTGTTGAAATTCAATCCCTGTGTCTCTTATGATTCAAAGAGTTTAAAAGTCAGCGTGGTTTGGAAAATTCCAAGAGTACAAAGGCTTTGAAGGAGAAGGCTAAAAAGAGTGGTCCAATTTCTTGGCAGCACCAGATTGAGTTGACAGAGTGTGCTGTCCTCAGCAGGGATGATAACACAGAGACACAGGCCAGCACTGGCGACCTCGTCCCATGCAGACGTCACTCTTGATCTTGGCATGATTCTGAGTCCTTAGCATAGCACCCCAGCAGCCACTAACCATCAATCAGTGAGTCGAACATGAGAGATTGCCTCTACTGCTCCAAAGCCTAGGAATTTTCTCTAAAACTCCTGCAATTTTAGTTAAAGGCTGTTTGCCCTCAGACAGTGGAGAGGGCCTTACAGAGCTGACAAAATTATTTAAGTGCCTTGAAACAGGAGCACAGAATCAGAAATAGGAACTTTCAAAGCAAAAAGGAAAATACTTTCAAAATCTTAAAAATCACAAATTTCACCATTAACTTTACCTGATATAAATAGAACAGAAGTGTGTAACTTTCCATCTATGTTTAACTTATAAATTCAATTAATCTAATCAAAATCGATGTGTGATCGAAGTATTATTTATTTTTTTAAATTTTCATTGAGATGTAATTGATTTACAGTGTTGTGTTGGTTTCAGATATACAGCAAAGTGAATTATTTATACAAATATATATACGTATGTGTGTGTTAGTCGCTCAATCATGTCTGACTCTCTGCTGACCCCACAGACTGTAGCCTGCCAGGCTTCTCTGTCCATGGGATTCTCCAGGCAAGGTTACTGGAGTGGGTTGCATACCCTTCTCCAGAGGATCTTCCTGACTCAGGGCTTGAATAGATATATATATCTATTATATATGTCTATATCTGTATATGTCTATATATATATAATAATGTGTATATGTCAGTTCCAATCTCCCAATTTATCCCTCCCCCCCTTTACTCCCTGGTAACCATAGCCTATTTTCTACATCTGTAACTCTATTTCAGTTTTGTAGATAAGTTCATTTGTAGCCTTTTATTAGATTCCACAAATAAGATTTGTCTTTCTCTGTCTGACTCCACTCAGTATGAGAATCTTCAGGTTCAGTATTAGTTATTTTTATACTTAACCATATAATACTTGACAGTTTTTCTAGAAAAAGTACTATTAAACAACACCCAAATTAAATATCAACTATAATATGACAACATGTATGGATTGCTTCACCCCCTTGTCTCTACAGGTCCCCTTTCTATCACAATGTGCCCTGTTCAGAATGACCATCATATATTAGTTTTGTATCTACTTCTATTTCATAATCTAGGCTCTTCCTACACCTCCATCCTCATGTTCATCACTTCTCGGAAGGCACCTGTGTACCAGCCACAAAGAACTACTTGGAGTTTCCCAAATTCCTCCAGAATGGTATGCCCACAGCTGCAACAGCCTCTACCCAACATGACCCGTCCCATCTCTTCCACTTCCATGGAACCCACATAAGCCTCCAAGCCACCTGACCGCCTCTGTGGACTCTACTGGGTTAGCTGCCTCTCTTCTGTGCCCACCTCCACTCCGCCATAGCATCCTCACAAAGCACTCAGCACACATAGTTTTAGTTCCAAGCTGACTTTTTAACTTTTAAGTAGGTTAAACCTCCCATCTTTCCATGCCCAGAGCACAGTGTTAACATATAGTTGTTTAATGAATTTGTTATGTGATTGGTTGGGTGATTTCTGCAAATCAGAGCTATTTTGAAAAACGATGCCCAAATCACTTGTTAACCTAACTACACACCTCAGAAATTTTTAGTTTGCAAAACTCAGTGAAGCAGCATGATTACTAAGATCTTGTATATTTTAGATTTGTTAAGACTAGGCTTTTTTTTTTCAATTACAATTTACCAGCAGTAGTTTACCAGAAGTTCCTAATGAAGTGCTTCTCTTTACTCATCAGATGCTATTTACAATAGTCAAGACATGGAAAAAAACCTAAATGTCTATTGACAGATGAACGGATAAAAAAGATTTTATATACGCAATGGAATACTACTCAGCCATAAAAAAGAATGAAATAATGCCATTTGCAGCAACATGAATGGACTTAGAAACTATCATACTAAGTGAAGTAATTCAGGAAGAGAAAGAAATACCATATGATATTGCTTATATATCAACTCAAAAATATGATATAGATCAACCTATCTACAAAACAGAAACAGACTCACAGACAGAACAGACCTGTGGTTGCCAAGGAGGACTGGGAAGTTGAGATTATCAGATGCGAGCTTTTATATATAGAATGAATAAGCAGTAAGGATAAACTTTAATGCCTATCATTCTAATGAAGACTTTAAGCTTCACCAGATAAGAATTCATCTTTTCCCTGGTGCATAAAAGTGTGGGTGAAGATTTGCGCTTAGGCTCTGAGATGATGATCAGCCAGTCTCCTGCCAGACTGGCCAACAACTGGAGAATGAGACCATGGACTTTTCCCTTACAACATCTCCAACACAGGCAAAGAAGTAGATTCCATGAGTTCCTCTTCATGGACCAAAATAGCTGTAACAGGTGATCAGAGCCCTAATTCCCATGGCAATGACTTTTAGGCTAGGAATGCACTCTAAGGGTACATACCGTCTTAAAAGAATAAATCAAGCTACCCAGGGAAGGAAAGGATCTGACCTAAGGCACTTCTGATTGTTCTTTATCATCCAAAAAGGAAGATCCTCACCTGGAGTCTTTCTACTTCTATAACAAGATCAGAAAACTACAGCCTGATTGTTAAACCCACCCACCACTCCTTGCTGTAAATAATTTTTAAATTAAAATAATTATATTTTCCCTCCCCGATGTACTCACATTTCTTTGGGCCTCTACTTAGCATTCAATATTGATTGCTGTTTTTCAGTTGCTAAGTCATGTCTGACTCTTTGCGACCTCATGAACTGCAGCACACCAGGCTTCCCTGTCCTTCACTATCTCATGGAGTTTGCTCAAATTCATGTCCATTGAGTTGGTGATGCCATCCAACCACCTCATTCTCTGTTGCCCCCTTCTCCTCCTGCCCTCTATCTTTCCCAGCATCAGGGTCTTTTCCAATAAGTTGGCTCTACACATCAGGTGGCCAAAGTATTTGGAGCTTCAGTTTCAGCATCAGTCCTTCCAGTGAATACTCAGGGTTGATATCCTTTAGGATTGACTGCTTTGATCTCTTTGCTATCCAAGGGACGTTCAAGAGTCTTCTTCAGCACCACAATTCAAAAGTATTAATTCTTTGGTGCTCAGCCTTTTTTATGGTCCAACTCTCACATCCATACATGACTACTGGAAAAAAAACATAACTCTGACTAGATAGACCTTTGTCAGCAAAGTGATATCTCTGTTTTTTAATACACTGTCTAGGTTCATCATGGAGAAGGCAATGGCACCCCACTCCAGTACTCTTGCCTGGAAAATCCCATGGACGGAGGAGCCTGGTAGGCTGCAGTCCATAAGGCTGCTAAGAGTCGGACACGACTGAGTGACTTCACTTTCACTTTTCACTTTCATGCATTGGAGAAGGAAATGGCAACCCACTCCAGTGTTCTTGCCTGGAGAATCCCAGGGACAGAGGAGCCTGGTAGGAGGCCATCTATGTGGTCGCACAGAGTCGGACACGACTGTAGCAACTTAGCAGCAGCAACAACAGCAGTTTCATCATAGCTTTTCTTCTAAGGAGCAAGCATCTTTTAATTTCATGGCTACAGTCACTGTCCACAGTGATTTTGGATCCCAAGAAAACAAAGTCTATCACTGTTTCCATTTTTTCCCCATCTATTTGCCCTGAAGTGTTGGGACCAGATCCCATGATCTTAGTGTCTGGAATGTTGAATTAAAAAAAAAAACTGTATTGGTTTTATATACATATATATATGTATATGGGGCTTCCCTGGTGGCTCAGAGGTTAAAGCATCTGCCTGCAATGCGGGAGACCCGGGTTTGATCCCTGGGTCGGGAAGATCCCCTGGAGAAGGAAATGGCAACCCACTCCAGTATTCTTGCCCAGAGAGTCCCATGGATGGCGGAGCCTGGTAGGCTACAGTCCATGGGGTCGCAAAGAGTCGGACACAACTGAGCGACTTCACTTCACTTCTATATATGTATATATAAAGGATATATATATATCCTTTTGGATAGTGGCCTACTGTATGAGAATGCAGAATTTTTTTTTTATTGCCCACTCTCTACAGTACCCAGCAGAGCACAGCTCAGAATAGATCCTCAATAAATATCCATGGTAGGCTTAAATTGCAAATTGCTCCTGCAGTGACAAGAGTCTTAATATTGAGAAAAGATTTTCAGAATTTATGGTTGGTCCCCACCCACACATACCAGTACACACACATGTTATTTTTCAAATGCATTTTCTTTTATTGGGTATTATTATTATCATAGTCTGTTTAGAAAAAAAACCCCACCAAATCAATGTAAGTTTTTTAAAGGTCATATTCAGATACTCTCCATAAATATAAGCCTCTCTGGAGCAACACTTAGAAAACATTGCAAAGTAAATTAGATGTTTTGTTCCTTTGAGGCCAAGTATGTTTTCATTTCTGTGAGCAAATAAAAAAATATTGATTTTTCCCTTTCTTTTACTAAGAAAAATTCTTTAAAATACAATAGGCAAACTGCTTCCATGCTACAGAAAGCCAAATGTCTAAGGGCACTGAAATAGAAAAATTAGTACTGCATCTCATAACTTAAGGCTATCTGAAGGAAAAACTGATGAATGCCGTGATTTGAAAACTTGAGGCTGGCTAGTTTTTTTTTCCGCTTAATATAAGAAATGCCTCCAGTACCCACTTCACTTCCATATATTAATATTATTGGCATGAATGTCTTTTCCTACTAGATTGCTGTCCTCAGAGCCTCACTTCACTCCTATGTATTGAAATTATTGGTATGTTTTTCTTCACTAGATTATAAATTCCTTGAGGGTTATATTCTTGAAAGTTGTTGGAATTTACAAATGGATTTTTCTTCACTAGACTTTAAGTTTCTGGAGGGCAGGAACTGTCCTTTATGTATATTCCACCACCACTGACCATTGATCTTTGCACAGAGCATTCATTCAACAAATGTGAAATTCATCTTGCCCCACGGCTACTACTCTATTTGACTTCCTTTGTTTGCTAAAAGGACCTATCCCAGACTTAGAATCTTGTATTAACTGTAACGGGACTTCCCTGGTGGCTCAGATGGTAAAGAATCTGCCTGCAGTGTAGGAGACCGGCTTTCAATCCCCAAGTTGAGAAGATCCCCTAGAGAAGGGAATGGCTACCCACTCCAGTATTCTTGCCTGGAGAATTCCATGGACAGAGAAGACTGGCGGGCTACAGCCCATGGGGTCGTAGAGAGTTGGACACAACTGGGTGACTAACACACACACTTTCGGTAACTGTAATGGAGGTTCAGAAGCTGTAGCACAGATGCAAAGTAACAGTCATGCATTTATTTATAAACTTTTAATTTTATATTTGAGTATAGCCGACATAACAACGTGATAATTTCACATTGTGATAATTTTAAGTGGACACCAAAGGGACTCAGCCATACGTATACACGTATCCATTCTCCCCCAAACTCCCCTCCCATCCAGGCTGCTACAAAACATTGAGCAGAGTTACCGTGCTTTATGGTAGGTCCTTGTTAATCATCATAGTTTATTTAATTTTTACTTTTTTGACTGCATTGCATGGCTTGAGGTATCTTAGTTCCCTGACCAAAGATCAAACCCAGACCCTCAGCAATGAAAACACAGACTGCGAGGGAATTCCCCAAATAACAATATTTGAAATGATCCAGGTGTAAGCTTCCCTCCAGGGGAGCCCTACCTGGGCAGGTGACTCTGGGATGCTATGTACTCATTTTTCCTGATGTCTGTTGCATAATTCTGTGGGGTCCGGTTCACACTGTGGGCCCTGGGAAGGATACCCACTATGTCATTTCCAATTGCACAGTCATATTCGGCAGCCCTGTACCAGCTCCACAATGGGAGAAATCCATGCTCCTATTTCCTATTGCTCTGTTATTTCTGGGGAGCTCCAAGCTGGATTGCTCCAAGCATCATGCTCCAAGATGGATTGCTGCCACTGCATCCACATTTCATTAAGAGCAGAATTACTGGAAGCTGCATGTGTCACTGCTCCTCATATGCCATCATCTAGAACTTAGTCATACAGGCATGCCTGGATGTAAGGGACCGTGGGAAATACCTTTATTCCCCGTGGCAAGTTGTAACTCAAGGGTTCAATTACCATAAAGGAGGAGAACAGATTTGTGGGATGACTATAAGTCTCAATTACAAAGCAGAATGTCACCTTTCATTTGTCACTTAACGTTTCTAGTTCTGCAATCTTTATTCCAGCTCTCAGTCTCCTCTATTCCTAATAACCAGGAGAACATCATTTGCTGCCTGAATCTCTGCAGTATCACCTGTGAAGAATGACAGCTTTGTTTCTCTCTTCCTCATGCTTTTTCCTCCTCTTATTTCACTAGGCAGGACCTCCAGGCCAAAGCTGAATTGAAAACGTAATAGCAGACATATGTTTCCTGTTACGAGAAGGGAAACATTCACTAGAGCACTAGTCCTCAACCTTTTTGGCACCAGGGACTGGTTTCATGGAAGACAATTTTTCCACAGACAGGGGCGGATGGTGATTTCAGGATGAATCAAAGTGAAAGTGAAAGTCTCTCAGTCATGCCCGACTCTTTGTGACCCCATGGACTGTAGCCTGCCAGGCTCCTCTGTCCATGGAATTCTCCAGGCCAGAATACTGGAGCAGATAGCCGTCCCCTTCTCCAAGGGATCTTTCCAACTCAGGGATCAAACCCAGGTCTCCTGCACTGCAGGCAGATTCTTTACTGTCTGAGCCACCACGGATGATTCAAGTTCATTACATTTATTGTGCACTTTATTTCCATTGTTATTACATCAGCTCCACCTCGAGCATCAGGCATTAGATCCTGGAGGCTGGGAACCCCTTCCCTACATCACCTTCATTAAATATGAAGTCTGCTGTGGATTTTTTTGTAGATAAAAGGCACTCGTTTAAGAAAATCCCTTTCATTTTCAACTTAAAGCACAGCGTAGCTACAACCAAGAGTTTCTGAGCGATAAAGCACCTTTGGGACTCCAGGATCCCCTTTCTAATGCCTCTGAGATTTCTTTGGATACTTAGAGACTCAACAGTCTCCTGCTTGAGTCTTTCTATTAAACTCTTGCTTTCTGTCAATAGGATATACATTTAAGACATTTAATCTCTATCAGTATAGCAATGTTTTCTCATTTGTTTTATTCACTCATGTACTCTTTATTTCACAAACGATTTTAGAAGATTTATTTATTATATATACCAAACTGGGAAAATACAAATACAGATAGAAAATAACTTCATGGAATGTCTAGCTAGTATAGAAAATCATCACTAGGGTGTAATTAACACATAACCTTATACAGATCACATGCTATAGTATTATTAAATTTTACTTGTAAATTTTTTGGATGTTCTTTATAATCAGTTTTGTACTGACTGTAAGAAACAAGTGTATCAGTTATTCACAGAAAATAAAAGATTTCCTAACACTTTAGTTCAGTTCAGTTCAGTTCAGTCGCTCAGTCGTGTCTGACTCTTTGCAACTGCATGAATTGCAGCACACCAGGCCTCCCTGTCCATCACCAACTCCCGGAGTTCACTCAAACTCACATCCATCGAGTCTGTGATGCCATCCAGCCATCTCACCCTCTGTTGTCCCCTTCTCCTCCTGCCCCCAATCCCTCCCAGCATCAGAGTCTTTTCCAATGAGTCAACTCTTCACATGAGGTGGCCAAAGTACTGGAGTTTCAGCTTCAACATCAGTTCTTTCAATGAATACCCAGGACTGATCTCCTTTAGGATGGACTGGTTGGATCTCCTTGCAGTCCAAGGGATTCTCAAGAGTCTTCTCCAACACCACAGTTCAAAAGCATCAATTCTTCGGCCCTCAGCTTTCTTCACAGTCCAACTCTCACATCCATACATGACCACTGGAAAAACCATAGCCTTGACTAGACAGACCTTTGTTGGCAAAGTAATGTCTCTGTTTTTAATACGCTGTCTAGGTTGGTCATAAATTTCCTTCCAAGGAGTAAGCATCTTTTAATTTCATTGCTGCAATCACCATCTGCAGTGATTTTGGAGCCCCCAAAAATAAAGTCTGCCACTGTTTCCACTATTTCCCATGAAGTGATGGGACCAGATGCCATGATCTTAGTTTTCTAAATGTTGAGCTTTAAGCCAACTTTTTCAGTCTCCTCTTTCACTTTCATCAAGAGGCTTTTTAGTTCCTCCTCACTTTCTGCCATAAGGGTGGTGTCATCTGCATATCTGAGGTTATTGATATTTCTCCCAGCAATCTTGATTCCAGCTTGTGCTTCTTCTAGCCCAGCATTTCTCATTATGTTTCCTAACACTTAGGATTTGGAAAAAATTCTTTAATCTCTTCACATAGGTAATGTAGAGGATATTATCCATACTCAGAGAAATGCAGAAGCAGATTGCCTGTGATGGTTTATTGATTCCTTCAAGGTAATAGGGCATTTCCAGAGCAAAACTCACCAAACACAATTTTTCAAGCTACCTAAATATTTGGGACTAAGTAGCCAGTTACTGAATTAGCCAGTTAGCTAGTGAAGTAACGCTCAAAATTCTGCAAGCCAGGCTTCAGCAGTACATGAACCATGAACTTCCAGATATTCAAGCTGGTTTTAGAAAAGGCAGAGGAACCAGAGATCAAATTGCCAACATCAGCTGGATCATTGAAAAAGCAAGAGAGTTCCAGAAAAATATCTATTTCTGCTTTATTGACTATGCCAAAGCCTTTGACTGTGTGGATCACAAGAAACTGTGGAAAATTCTGAAAGAGATTGGAATCCCAGACCACCTGATCTGCCTCTTGAGAAACCTGTATGCAGCTCAGGAAACAACAATTAGAACTGGACATGGAACAACAGACTGGTTCCAAATCAGGAAAAGAGTACGTCAAGGCTGTATATTATCACCCTGTTTATTTAACTTATATGCAGAGCACATCATGAGAAACGCTGGGCTAGAAGAAGCACAAGCTGGAATCAAGATTGCTGGGAGAAATATCAATAACCTCAGATATGCAGATGACACCACCCTTATGGCAGAAAGTGAAGAGGAAATAAAGAGCCTCTTGATGAAAGTGAAAGAGGAGACTGAAAAAGTTGGCTTAAAGCTCAACATTTAGAAAACTAAGATCATGGCATCTGGTCCTGTCACTTCATGGGAAATAGATGGGGAAACAGTGGAAACAGTGGCAGACTTTATTTTAGGGGCTCCAAAATTACTGCAGATGGTGATTGCAGCAATGAAATTAAAAGATGCTTACTCCTTGGAAGGAAAGTTATGACCAACCTAGACAGCATATTAAAAACAGAGACATTACTTTGTCAACAAAGGTCCATCCAGTCAAGGCTATGGTTTTTCCAGTAGTCGTGTATGGACGTAGGAATGGACTATAAAGAAAGCTGAGGGCCGAAGAATTGATGCTTTTGAACTGTGGTGTTGGAGAAGACTCTTGAGAATCCCTTGGACTGCAAGGAGATCCAACCAGTCCATCCTAAAGTAGATCAGTCCTGGGTATTCATGGGAAGGACTGATGTTGAAGCTGAAACTGCAATACTTTGGCCAACTGATGTGAAGAGCTGACTCACTGGAAAAGACCGTGGTGCTGGGAAAGATTGAGGGCAGGAGGAGAAGGGGATGACATAGGATGAGTTGGTTGGATGGCATCACCGACTCAATAGACATGAGTCTGGGTAGGCTCCAGGAGTTGGTGATGGACAGGGAGGCCTGGCATGCTGCGGTTCATGGGGTCACAAAGAGTCGGACACAACTGAGCGACTGAACTGAGCCAGTTACATTCTTACTTGTTCTGAGGGGGTGGGACATGCAGACTTTTTGTTAACCTATAATCTTAAAACTTTCTTCAAATAAGTTTGTAAATCTCCTTTCTAGGATTTATTTTAATATGACTTGTGTAGTGCACATTTGAGTTGCAATTAATTTCCAGTAAAGGCTTCCTGTGACTGCTTAAAGACAGAGGGATATCCCCAGTGGTGCAGTGGTTAAGACTCCCTGCTTCCCAATAAATGCTGGAGAGTGTGTGGAGAAAAGGGAAACTTTACACTGTTGGTGGGAATGCAAACTAGTACAGCCACTATAGAGAACAGCATGGAGATTCCTTTAAAAACTGGAAATAGAACTGCCATATGACCCAGCAATCCCACCGCTGGGCATACACACCAAGGAAACCAGAACTGAAAGAGACACTTGCACCCCAATGTTCATTGCAGCACTGTTTATAATAGCCAGGACATGGAAGCAACCTAGATGTCCATCAGCAGATGAATGGATAAGAAAGCTGTGGTACATATACACAATGGAGTATTACTCAGCCATTAAAAAGAATACATTTGAATCAGTTCTGTTGAGATGGATGAAACTGGAGCCTATTATACAGAGTGAAGTAAGCCAGAAAGAAAAACACCAACACAGTACACTAATGAATATATATGGAATTTAGAAAGATGGTAACGATAACCATGCATGTGAGACAGCAAAAGAGACACAGATGTCTAGAACAGTCTTTTGGACTCTGTGGGAGAGGGTAAGGGTGGGATGATTTGGGAGAATGGCATTGAAACATGTATATCATATGTGAAAAGAATCACCAGTCCAGGTTTGATGCATGATACAGGATGCTTGGGGCTGGTGCACTGGGATGACCCAGAGGGATGGCATGCGGAGGGAGGTGGGAGGGGGGTTCAGGATGGGGAACATGTGTACACCCGTGGCAGATTCATGTTGATGTATGGCAAAACCAATACAATATTATAAAGTAATTAGCCTCCAATTAAAATAAATAAATTTATATTTTAAAAAATCTTACTCTAAAAAATAAAATAGAAATTCATGCTATCTAAAAGCCTGGGCTTTTAAACACTACACTATATTGCTCCTTTTTATTATCTTACATTGCAAACTTAAGAAACAATAAATACATAATTTTACATTTTCCAGTAGTCATGTACAGATGTGAGAGTTGGACCATAAAGAAGACCAAGTGCCGAAGAATTGATGCTTTCAAACTCTGGTGTTGGAGAAGACTTTTTAGAGTTCCTTGGACTGCAAGGTGATCCAACCAGTCAATCCTAAAGGAAATCAACCCGGACTATTCATTGGGAGGACTGATGCTGAAGCTGAAGCCCCAATACTTTGGTCACCTGATAAGAAGAGCCAACTCATTATAAAAGACCCTGATGCTGGGAAAGATTGAAGGCAGGAAGAAAAGGAGATGACAGAGCATGAGGTGGTTGGATGGCAACACCAACTCAATGAACATGAGTGTGAGCAAAATCTGAGAGATGATGTACAGGGAAACCTGGCGTGATGCAGTCCACGGAGTTGAGAGTTGGATATGACTGAGCGACTGAAGAAGAGCAACAAGCATATTATGTAGAAATATTAAGGAATATCATCAGAACAATGTAAAAGAAAAGAAAATGTTTTAATCTACAGAAAGGAGTTTAGGGCAGGGAAAGACCAACCCAAGTGACTGCTATTTCTCAATATAAGCTTGCTGGAATTTTTTATTTAGGTACTATATACATGTATAATATAATAAAAAAATTATATAACAACAACAAAAAAAGACTCCCTGCTTCCAATGCAGGGCACACAGATTTGATCCCTAGTTATGGGACTAAGATCCCAAATGCCACGTAGCAGAGCCAAAATAAAAAGATAGACATAAATGAATCATCACTCTCTGCATCCAGAGGTGGCTTCTTGTCCTCTCCCCTTGGCTCCAGGTTGACCCTAGGTCTGCCTGAACAACAGAATGGGCTTCAAGTGATGCTGAACCAGTTCTGAGTCTCACCTTTATGAATACAGCTTCTCCTCCTTGCTTCCTTGGGCTTCCCCGGTGACTCATTTGGTAAAGAATCTGCCTGCAGTGTGGGAGACTTGGGTTCGATCCCTGGGTTGGGAAGATCCCCTGGAGAAGGGAACGGCTACCCATACCAGTATTCTGGCCTGGAGAATTCCATGGACTGTATAGTCCATGGGGTCACAAAGAGGTGGACACGACTGAGCGACTTTCACTTCACTCCCCTTCTTGCTCTGGGGACGCAGCCTCTCTGCACCAAGCTACCCCAGAGAAGCCAAGACCAGACAAAAAAATCCATGTGAAAGCCAGCCAAGAGGCCCAGCTCAGCTCCCAGGTGACAGCCACATGTGCGAGTTATCATGGGTGCTCTTACCCATTGAGTCCCAGGTGACTGCAACCTCAGCTGACATCACATGGAGAAAAGGAACCCCCCAGCTGAACCCAGTCAACTCAGAGGCTAGTGGGAGAGTAAAATGATGAGCTTTAAGCCACTAAGTTGTTTTGAGATGGTGGGGTCTTTTCTTGTTTTGCTGTACTGCACAGCTAGCAGGATCTTAGCTCCTCAACCAAGGACTGATTTCAGGACCCAGCAATGAAAGTGTGAGTCCAAACCATGGAAAGTCGTGGAGTCGTTTCTTTACAAAATACTTCTCATCCACATTTCAATTCACTGCATGCAGTCTTGCTCTGGCCATTCACACTCCAGCAAGTCTGTGCCAGTAAAATTCGTAATTTAACAAATTGTTGGGAAACACGATAGACATGTCCCATTCTTGCCTTTCTGAAATTCACGCTGCATTTGATTACTGACCATTCCCTGTTTAAAAAATGCATGGGTAATATTTTCATATAGTTCAGAAACTGGAAAGCTTAAAATTGTCACCAGCAAGAAGCTTCCTCAGTTTTTTTTCCACACCTGGCCAATTCCACTCCCATCTCTGCCCCAAATAGGTAAAAATCATTCGTATTTTGTAAGATATCTTCCTCGAGTTTCTATGTATACAAACAAATATACATTATGTTTCTCCTCTTCCCACTTTTTAAACAAAATATGCATCTTACACACACTAGTCCACATTAACAACACATCCTGGAGGATTTTCACATGGTAGGAACTTGATTTTTTAAATCATATTCCTTAAAAAAAAAAAAAAAAAAACTTCTGCCATATGACTAGTTTTAGATTAAAATGCTGTTTATCCCACTGAAGAATTTCTAGACCACCCACAAAAATGTAAGAGATTTTAGAACATAGGTGCCTCTTTCCTTTTTAGATTCACAAACAGACCCCCAAAAGCACTATTTCTGAGGCCTGCCCTTACAAGGAGACAAAATAATCAGTAAGTAGATCATAATGGGTTTTTCCTGTTTCATCTTGTGTAAGATTTTTTTGATTGTAATGTAAGTGCCTGACATTAAGCTTCTGATTGCTAAAGCATCTATTTCAGAGATGTCTATCTCGAATAAACACATTGCCAGATGCACAATGGGACAAAGGGTCAGGCACCCCCAGTCGTGAAGTCCCCCTTTACAAAAGCCCTGGATAACCTAGATAACTGATGATACTTGAGTGATCCCACTTTCCCCCTTTCTGCACTTTAATTCCTGCTCTTATGTCTTAAATTCACGTATAAAGAGTGAACCCAAGAAACCCTAGATACTGCATCCTTGACCCCAGTAAAGGCAGAACCCAAATTAGCTCTCCTTCTCTCCCCACGATCTTGCTGCGTGGCGCTGTGATGTGTCTGTGTAATCCACAGAGACTTGTGAGTCACAAACCTTGTCTTTTCAAAGTCCCCTGGTGGTTGTTGCTGAGGTGTGTCTTGCAATCGTATCAAGAACCACAAGCATTGGACCAGCCACACCATCACAAGACTGGCTCCAGTCAGTGGAGAGTCTGTTGGGGCTCCGCCAGGTGGTAGGGGCTCACGGCATTTCTAGTTAATAGCATAAAACATAACTCTGCCAAACAAATATTTCAATTTCAGAGTTTAAGTAGATCCATGCTTGTACTTGAAGAGACATGGAGACAAAAATAGAGAAAAGAATGGGACCCGAAACACACAAATCACCTCCACTTGTGATAAGTTCAAGAGCCTTTCCCATCTCTGCTCAGTGTTATGGGACAGCCTGGGTGGGAGAGGAATTTGTAGGAGAATGGATACATGCATATATATGTCTGAGTTCCTTTCTGTCCACTGAAATTATCACAACATTGGTTAAAATCGGCTATGAGTGTCATTGTGTGCTTTCAGTTCAGTTCAGTACAGTCACTCAGTCGTGTCTGACTCTTTGCAACCCCATGAATTGCAGCATGCCATCACAAACTCCCAGAGTTCACTCAAACTCACGTCCATCGAGCCGGTGATGCCATCCAGCCATCTCATCCTCGGTCGTCCCCTTTTTCTCCTGCCCCCCATCCCTCCCAGCATCAGTGACTTTTCCAATGAGTCAACTCTTTGAATGAAGTGGCCAAAGTACTGGAGTTTCAGCTTTAGCATCATTCCTTCCAAAGAACACTCAGGGCTGATCTCCTTTAGAATGGACTGGTTGGATCTCCTTGCAGTCCAAGGGACTCTCAAGAGTCTTCTCCAACACCACAGTTCAAAAGCATCAATTCTTCAGCACTCAGCTTTCTTCACAGTCCAACTCTCACATCCATACATGACCACTGGAAAAACCATAGCCTTGACTAGACGGACTTTTGTTGGCAAAGTAATGTCTCTGCTTTTCAATATGTTATCTAGGTTGGTCATAACTTTGTGTCCAACTCTTTGTGACCCCACAGACATCCCTGGTGGCTCAGACAGTAAAGAATCCACCTGTAATGTGGAAGACCTGGGTTCAGTCCCTGGGTTGGGAAGATCCTCTGGAGAAGAACATGGCAACCCACTCCATGATTCTTGCCTGGAGAATCCCCAAGGACAGGAGAACCTGTCAGGCTACAGTCCATGGAAATGCAAACAGTCAGACATGACTGAGCAACTACTTTATTATTTTATTATTTAGACCAAGCTCCTCTGTCCATGGAATTATCCCAGAGTGGGTTGCCATTTCCTCCTCCAGGGTATCTTCCTGACCCAGGGATCGAACCTGCACCTCCTGTGTTGAAAGGTGGATTCTTTACCACTGAGCCACCTGGGAAGTCACTTTTAAAATCAGCTATACTCCAGTAAAAAATATAAAGTTTAAAAAAAATACCAAGAGACCACTGGTGGTCCAGTGGCTAGAACTCCATGTTCCCAATGCAGGGGGCCTAGGTTTTCATCCCTGGTTGGGGAACTTGATCCCACATGCCACAACTAAGACTTGGCACAGCAAAATAAATAAATAATCTTATTTTTTAAAAAGGTCTTTCCTTTAATCTCATAACAGTAATGTATATTCAAGTAAAGCAGAAATGAAATGTTTCCCTGACATATACACAGGCATCCCACTTTGGTGAGAAGGTCTTGTTCAAATTATTCTCGTTAGAACAATTTGAGATTCATAAAAGGTAAAAGTAAATTAGCTCTTACCCTACCCCATACCATAACACTCAAAATTTCAAATGGAAAGAAAGTTACACAAGCCATAGAAGGATAAGAAAATTACTTAAGATTTTGAGATGTCTAGGTCTTTTTAAGCAAAACATAAAACCAGGGGAAACTTTGGCAGATTTTGTACCTGAAAATTTAAATCTCCTATAAGACAAAAGCCATTATAAACAAGCTAAACATAAGTGCACCATAGAAACACGTGTGACAAAGAATGCACAGATATATATATATATATATATATATGTATGTATGTATGTATACATATATATTGGAAAAGGAAATGGCAACCCACTCCAGTACTACTCTTGCCTGGAGAATCCCATGGAGGGAGGAGCCTGGTAGGCTACAGTCCATGGGGTCACAAAGAGTCGGACACAACTGAGCGACTTCACTCACTCACTCACTCATACATATATATATATCTGCTTATCCAAATCAATAAAAACGACTAAAATTCAACAAAGGTGTGGGCAAACAATATGGGAGGGCAATTCACAGAAAAAAATACAAATAACTAATAAATACATGAAAATACACTCAATTTAAATAACTGGGTAAATATAAATGGGAAAAAATGAAAAGATTTGCAGTATTTAGTGTAAGAATATGAAGAAACAGGTGCTCCCATACCCTGCTGTTGGGATTAAATTGATATAAAATTTTTGGAACACAATTTAGTAGCATCAATCAATTAAAATGGGTATTCTCTTTAACATAACAATTTTACACTGAGGAATCTCTCTTACGTGAATACATCTGTACAAAGGTCCAAAAGTCCTTGAGACTGTTACTTAACTTCTCCAAGTCTGATCCTTCATTGATAAAGTATGCATTAAAATATGCATACCTCATTTGCTTATTAAGTGAGATAAACGGTCTGGTATATAAGTGTCAATAAATATTATATATACCTATTATACATTGATATTACAATTATCGGCATTATCATCTCGTTATTTTCAGGACTTATCAATAATTATAAACAAAAATGTCCATCATATGTTAAGAAGTAGCATGCATACGCACATATATATACACATGAAATCTCCAAGACATGTGAGCAAAATCATATAAAATGTTTAAATTGTTGCCATTTATGTAACAATTTGTGTATGTGTCTGTGTGTGTGTGTATGGAAAGCGGAAGAGAAAAAATAAATGTGTTTTATAAAGGTCTAAAAGATACCAAGCTGTTATGTATGCCTAAAGTATTGGAACTAAAGGGAAAAGTGAAGAGACATACTTTTTCACTGAGTCACTCTGTATTGCCTGGATTTTGATCTTTCTGAACAGCCAATAGAAGCTGCAATGTTCCTTACAAAACCCATGAACTTGACTTATCTGAAACATAACAGTTGGACCATATGACTTCAGTCAACTCTAACCAATGTGGTCATCTAGTTTTTCAGATTAGAAATGAAAGAAGATAATGTATAATCTAGATTCTGCACACCACTTAGGATGTCAGATATTTATATCTATTTTTTTAATGGGTTGTATTTTTTTAATGGGGTTGCTGAAGGTTTCTGGAAAATCATTTTATTGCTAAAAATGGCAGATTAATGAAGCATTTCTGAACAAAATTATTTCGTCTTATTCTGATGAAGAACTCTTCATTTGAGAAACCTATAATACTTTTACATCCTTTGATTAATACCATACACACAAAGTGCAAGTGTCACTCAGTCATATCGGACTCTTTGCATATAGTTAACATATTAATATTTCATCCTCACAATAACTCTATGAGGTAGCAACTACTACTATCCTATTTCACTGCTGTGGAAATAGGAGAAAGGGCCATAGGCCAGTCAGCTGGGACCTAAACCCACCACGCATCTCACAGTCTATGCTTGTCAACTACTCTGCTGTACTGGTCGGGGCCTAAGCATATACTGTGCCTCGCTCAGTCATGTCCAACTCTTTGCGACTCCATGGACTGTAGCCCACCAGGCTCCTCTGTCCATGGGATTCTCTAGGCAAGAACACTGGAGTGGATTGCCCATTCCCTTCTCCAGGGGATCTTCCCAACCCAGGGATCAAACCCAGGTCCCACATGTTGCAGGCACATTCTTTACCATCTGAGCCACCAGGAAAGCCCCAATTATTAGTAATATGCTGACACAAGAGAATTCTCTAAAAAGATCTTCTGTTGTAAGGATAGTGCTCACATCCTTTCAGCACAGGGCCTCCTGTCAGTGACTCAAAGCTCACCTCCTCTTCCCCTGCTCCTGTGAGAGATGCCAGAGGGCCAGGTTGGCTGGAAAATATCTCACTACAACTTCTGCATAATTGGAAATATTCACTATCAAAAGGCTCGCCAATCAGAATACCACATATATCCTAAAAGAAATAATGCCTAGGTTGCTCCTTTCCACTGTTCTGCTAAATGAAACTATAATCCTTTTTTTTAATTAAATGATTTTACTTATTTATTTATTGGCTGTGCTGGCTCTTGGTTGCTGTGTGGGCTTTTCTCTAATTGCAGTGAGTGGGGACTACTCTCTGTTGCCATGTGCAGGCTTCTCAATGCGGTGGCTTCTCCCGTTGACGAGCACAGGCTCTAGGGCACACAGGCTTCAGCAGTTGCGGCATGTGGGCTCATGTATGGACTTAGGTGAGCCACAGCATATGGGATCCTTGTGGACCAGGGATTGAACCCATGTCTCCTATACTGGCAGGTGGATTCTTTACCACTGAGCCACCAGGGAAGCCCTAGCCTTCTCTTCTAATTCAAGATAAGGAAAACAGCTAAACAGACGCCTTCATTCAAAAGGATAAAAATAGAAAAAATATAGAAAAAGAAAATTCCACCAAAACAATTCCCTGGATGTGATATTAAATTCTACCTACCACAGAAGTGAGTGAGTTTGATATGACACCAGGCACAATATGGTTGTTGTAAAACCATTAAAAGCAAATTGTCATTCATTCCAATTAGCACTGATTATTTCTATTTGCCAAGCTCTGTGCTACATAGTTGTAGATGTTATCTCATTTGCATCTCAGGCAATTTCTAACCCCATTTTACAGGAGACGACTCTGAAGCTTAAGAAAATTAAGTATTTCCCCCCAAATCTAGCACAGGTCTCACTCCCAGGCTCCAGGTCTTAACCATTATACCTGTCACCATTCTATTGCTGAAAATAGCTGATTAGAGAATTTTAAAATATCTAATAATAATAACCTACAGTATTGCTTATAACTTTATTTTGTTAGTATTTTTCAGGAAATATATCTGTGGACACTTTACCCCTAAATAAATATTTATAGCTTTTGATGAATCCATTTTATTCACTACACGACTAGAATTAGCACTAAAACAACTCAGCCTTAATCGCACAGAAGTTCAAAATTAATGTGGTAATGATTTCTTCTTTTAATGTTTATTGAACAAAACACATATTTTAAAATAAATAGAGTAAAAATAAAATTAAAAAATAACTTTTGAAGAGTAGGTAGATTGCAATAAAATAAAATGTATTGCAATAGAAATAAGACCATGCTAATTAATATCTTTACTATGCTGAAAATAAAGTTGAGTGAGTGAGTGAAGTCAAAAAATATAATAATAAAATAAGCAAACTGTTCTATGATATATAAAATAGATAACAAACAAGGACCTAATGTATAAAACAGGGAACTATACTTAATATTTTGCAATAACCTATAAAGGAAAAGAATGTGTGTGTGTGTGTGTGTGTGTGTGTGTGTGTGTGTGTGTTAGTTGTATCCAACTCTTTGGGATCCCATGGACTGTAGGGATCCAGGAGCCTCTGTGCATGGGATTTTCCAAACAAGAATACTTGTCTTGGGAATTTCAGACAAGCAGTGGGTTGCCATTCCCTTCACCATATATATATATAACAACTGTGAATCACTGTGCTGTACACTTGAAACTAACACAACATTGTATACCAACTATACTTCAATTTTTAAAAACCAAAAATAAATTTAATTTTTAAAACACAAAAAATAAGCAAACTCAGTAAGTGTTTTCAAGGTATACAAGCATTTAAAGTTAAATCACAGGAAATATTTTAAAATACTTCTTCAAAAACCATCTGAATGTATTTACATAAAGTATATAATTCCATAAGCATAATATACAATAAGGATTTTTCAGGGCCAAAAATGCTTCATAACTATGAACATGTACAACCTGTAAAATAACCAACATTTTCACAAACCTGTTTTTATAGGCCTTTTTTGCTACCTTATGCTCATACCTAACTTTTTTGTTACCTATCACATTGTTAGTTCACACTGCCTACTACATATAGTATCAACTCTTCTGCAGAAAAAAAAAAAAATTATCCTGAAATTTGCAAATTTCCAATTAAAAAATGTGATATATTTTAATGATAAAAAGTCAGCTTTTATATAAATTATCTTATATATGTTCATTTTGGAATTGAAACAAAAAAGTAATATTAGATTTTAGAGCAAATGCTTATGCATAAAAGTCACAAAGTTGTACCTTTGAAAAACAAATTTGATGTTAAAAATCAACATTCTCCCAGCTGAAAACTGTTTAAGTCATTTTTTTTCCTTCTTGAGTAAAGTTATTGTAAATTAGTCTTTCCATTTCCTCAGTTCCTAAGATTAATTTCTTTTGTAAAGTTTTTAATAAAGTTCAGTTAAAGTATACTCAATAAAACTAGCTTCGGAACATATCCATTTAACCACAAACCTATTTTAGTCAAGTGATGATTAAATTATAAATCACTCAGGCAAATTATAACTACTTTCTCTTGTGCATATTTCTCAAAAACAGTAACACATATGTTTTTCAAAATCTTGAATATATTCCTTTTAAGAGGCGTGTGTGTCTTTAATTACCAAAAGAGACTAGAAGTTGTTCAATGAACAATACTGCTGCTGCTGCTAAGTCACTTCAGAGGTGTCCGACTCTGTGCGACCCCAGAGACAGCAGCCCACCAGGTCCCCCGTCCCTGGGATTCTCCAGGCAAGAACACTAGAGTGGGTTGCCATTTCCTTCTCCAGTGCATGACAGTGAAAAGTAAAAGTGAAGTCGCTCAATCGTGTCCTACTCTTAGCGACCCCATGGACTACAGCCCACCAGGCTCCTTCGTCCATGGGATTTTCCAGGCAAGAGTACTGGAGTGGGTTGCCATTGCCTTCTCCATGAACAATACTACTAAACTAAAATCTAACTGTCATGATGTCCATTTATTTCATAAGATTAAATTCGGTACAATAAATAACCTGATTATCACTCTGGATTTTAATACTGTTCTCTGTCTTATGCTCTACACTACTTAAGTGAACAGACAGATCAATTGCATGGCTATAAAATAATACATACTTTAAAAACACATACAAAATGTCTTACTATCTCACACTATGCAAATATCAAGTTTTTCATCTATATAAACTTAAAGCTACGGTGTTCATTTTGGTGAGCGACAACAGAACAACGAAGCAATGCTGATTTTTTTCAGTTACATAAGTACATACAATACAGTACTTGTAAGAAGTCACCTTTCTCGACCCCTGGTATCTCTCTAAGGCAGTGTTTCTCAAACGGATAGTGGAACCTCTAAACTGCCTATATCAAGCTGCCCAGGACCCTGCAAAAAATGCAGATTTCTCAGTTAACATGCTACTGGTGCAGAATCTCTAAGGGAGGGCGTCTGGAGTCCTAGGATCACTCTTATAGAAGCTGTGGTCAAAATCCTTTTTTCTACAGTCTTAATTCTAAAAGTAAAATCCACAAAATGTTAAGTGGATTTAACGAACAATTTTAATTTTCAAGTTGTACAAATGACATTTTAAAATACAGGGGGAAGGCAATACCCTAAATCAAGAAATAAAATGTATTAAAAAAAATTTTTTTAATGTTTTAGTCTCGCTGCATGGCATGTGGGATCTTAGTTCCCCAACCAGGGATTGAACCTGTGCCCCTGGCAGTGGAAGCTTGGAGTCTTAACCACTGTACCTCCAAGGAAGACCCAAAATGTATTTTCAGAGACGCTCAACCTTGCATTATGTATCATTTTGGTAAAGCAGAATATCATGGTGAGAGTATACAGTAAAGTAGAACAGAAACTGTAGTTAAGAACTTGTAAGCAAAACCAAAGTATATTAATTAATCACAGAGTTTTACAGTCTAGGAGCTTAAATATCAACATAAAGTTTGATTTCATAAAACGCCTGGAAATTCCATGTGTAAAAATCATTTAGCACTTTTTAATCCCTTAAAAAGATATCAATCTTCATGTATCAGAGCAAGGCATATTAATCAGGTTAAAAAAAAAATCCCAATGCCACATTTCAAAGCCAAACTCCAGTGAATTAGACCAAAAAGACCTATGTATTACTCTGCAACCAAAATATGAAAAAACAAATCACGTAAAACATCAAAGTTAGTATCACCAGTAAATGGGACAAATTGATATTCCTGTGGAAGAGTGAATAAATTAAAGCTAGTCATGAGGAAATATCAAACAAACACAAACTGAGAGACTTTCTCCAAAACAACTGTCCTGTACTGTTGAAAATGTTAAAACCATGAAATGAAGAAAAGCCAAGGAATCATTCCAGACAAGAAGAGATGACAACTAAAGGAAGTACCGGAACCTGGATGGGCTCTTGACCCACAACATATGTTCAGAACTTCCCTCTTGGTATTTGAAGGACTGTAGTTTAGTTAGGTTTCCCTGGGGGCTCTGAGAGTCAAGAATTCGCCTCCAACACAAGAGACCTGGGTTCAATCCCCAGGTTGGGAAGAACCCCTGGAGAAGGAAATGGCAACTCACTCCAGTATTCTTGCCTGGAGAATCCCCTGGACAGAGGAGCCTAGCAGGCTCCATGGGGTTGCAAAGAGTCGGACACGACTAAAATGACTTCACTTTCACTTCGTAGTTTAGATATTCTGTCAGTTTTAATTTCCTCATTTGGGTCATCGTACTGTGGCTGTTTAAGAGAATGCCCTTGTTCTTAAGATCATACACTGAAGAAACGGTTCACACAATATTTCAAATAGAATGTTACAACAAAATCACAAAATGTTAACAAGTAGGGATTCAAGTGAAGACTAGCATTCTTGCAACTTTCTTGTAAGTTTGAAATTCTTTCAAAACAAAAAGTGAACCATGTATTTTTAAAAGCTGAAAAAGGAACACTGGAAAAAAAGATAAAATTTTAAGAACATATTTTTAAGCTTCCAGTCTGGAGGAACAACAAATATCTATCTGTTTCATAAATTTAGACTAAACAAACTGAATTTTCAATTTCATTTAATGCCTTCATATTGGAAATTACAAAACTATGTTGCTCTTTTTGTCATATATATATGTATATTCCAGATCTATGTATGTATTGATGGAAAATATGTCTACATTTTACACATTCATTTAAAATCTTGCTTCTTACAGTGATTCTTCCTTCAGTGTCACACCTTGATGATTTAACAGCTGCATATCTGTAAGGGTTTGAAAATAAATTTAAACCAGAATATTACCTATTTAATGGCGGTCTGATACACTTATACACGTGAGTAACAAAGAACCTTGCCACATCTGGATGGGGAGAAAGGATACATATTTATGTATGGCTCAGTCCCTCTGCTGTCCACCTGAAACTATCACAACCTAGTTAATCAGCTATATTTCAACATACATAAAAAGTTCTTAAAAAGCCAATAAACTCTGCCACATCAGGTTATCTATGCACTCAGTTTTGTTAAAGCACAAGTAATCATTCCACACTGTGATTTTCTAACCAATCTGACCTGGTAATTATGTAAGAGGTTCACTGTGTATTTTGGCTAGACAGACGTATGCTAAGAGGAAGATGTTAATTCCCTAAAACAGTCCTTGGCACACAATGAACACAAATATTCTCGGGGGCAGAGAGGAGGGGAAGGGATTACTGCATAGTCTTATATCACTTCTGTGATATATCACCAGAAACCATGAGATAGTGGCATAATAATGAGATGCTTAATAATCTGAAGATGTAATGTTTCTGAGATCCTACAGATGTCAAAGAACAAAAGCCTTTAATATTTATTTTGGCATTTTTAACTAAGTTATAACTATTAGGGAAGTTGCTTTATTAATATCAAACTGAGGTACTTCCCTGGCAGTCCAATGGTTAAGAATCTGTGTGGAATCTGTGCTTCCACTACAGGGGACGCAGGTTCAATCCCTGGTTGGGAAATTAAGATCCCACGTGCCACATGGTATAGCCAAAGAACAACAACAAAAATAACAAATTGAGAACCATGAAAAGTTGAAAAAAAAAAAGACTGGAAAATTTTAAAAATGCATATTATACCTATTATTGTGTGATATATTCAACTACAGAGCTATGAAAAATTTAAAACTAGAATTGTAAGGAATGTGAAATCCCATTGGAAGTTGCTGGCATCAAAATTTCTTGGTACATGGTTTGTCAAATCCAAAATCTTCAGGACTGAATTCAAAATCTACTTGATTCAAGCCTGATGTGCATACTCAAAGGAATGTTATAGTGGCTTTGGGAGATTTTCCAAAAAAGATTCTATCACAGGAGACAAGCGCAAAGGACTTTCAAATATTTCTCCTTATTGCAATCAAATTACCATTTAAACACTTTATTTTCTACACAAAAGATGGCTGAGAATTAGCTGAAATAAAAGATCCCGAAGATAAACTAAATCTAAGGTTTAGGCATACTTTGAGCATATTAACAGTCTCTGAATAGTCTGATGTATTGCATTTTTATTAAAGTTGATCACAATTTCTACTTCAAGATATTCCATCACTTAAGGGGAAAAAAAAGAGTATTAAATCTGCTGGTTAGGCGTACAAGGTGAATTAATGCAAATTTTAGGAAGAAGACTGAAAATACTTTTCATAAGACAGGCATCTAACAGGATAAACATGTGAACTTCTTATACTATGTTACCAAAGGGGAAAAGTCCCTGAAAATTTCTTCCATATAAAAATTCAAGATAAAAACAATCAAAGTCAAATAAATACAGAATGAACATTGCATTTTTGAAAATTAGTAACCTAATATTACAGAGAAAATATTAAAATGTAATAAAAGAAATAGCACCTTTTAAAAAAATCAAGTTATCTAAGATGTAAGTTTGCAAAACTATTCTGAACTACAAATTTCCACATGAAATCATTTGAAGAGGAAGTGATAATGCAAAACAAGCAATTCTGAAAAGTGAAAAGTTACATGTCAACTATAAATGGAAACAATACAGAACAATTAAAGCCAAAATTATACCTACATATCTATAACAAGCAAAAAATTCCTTTTTTTTAAAGTCACATATTTAAAATTCTCTTTAAAACAGGTCAGGAAAGCAATATACTTTAATATTAGAGGGGAAATTTTTAAAGGATATACTTAAGAATTAAAGCATGATTAGATTATCTTCAGTGTATCTTTCTATTAAACATGTGGACAGAAGCTTTATTATGAGACTTTTTACTGGTCAACAAAATTCAGAATAAAATAAGTCTATTTTAGATCATATCCTAAAATTTCTGTTATCTAAGTACCACAAAGGTGTATCACAAGATGAATTTTATTAGATGATCCCACAGTATAGAGCAGCCTTTTTCAGCCAGAGTTCCCAATGTAACCATCAGACTCAATATTATCATTTTTCTTCTTACAAGTGAAACCAGGTATACACTTATATTCTTTCTAATCTGTTAAAATCCTTACAGTTGGAAAGGTTGACCTTGAGTAGTCAATTCAAATGAAAATAAATGTGCTTTAGCAGTAATTTCAGGAGAAGGCAATGGCACCCCACTCCAGTACTCTTGCCTGGAAAATCCCATGGGCGGAGGAGCCTGGTAGGCTGCAGTCCATGGGGTCGCTAAAAGTTGGAAAAGACTGAGCGACTTCACTTTCACTTTTCACTTTCATGCATTGGAGAAGGAAATGGCAACCCACTCCAGTGTTCTTGCCTGGAGAATCCCAGGGACGGGAGAGCCTGGTGGGCTGCCATCTGTGGGGTCACACAGAGTTGGACACGACTGAAGCGACTTAGCAGCAGCAGTAATTTCAATGGCCTAAACATATTTCTAAAGACTATTTTCCAACTGTGACATCTTCTTGAATATTTTTGACTTTTATATGGCTACTTTATCTAAATCAAAAGATTTATCCTAGCAAATTATGTCCACATTTCCAAAAGGTGTTATTAATCAAAAATGCTACCTGTTATACTTCAGAGAAATAGACCCTGGGTTCAAGAAATGCCAATACATTATTAACAAGTTATCATAATTCTGTATTTAGTTTCACTTATAAATATCACACAAATATCACTGGCAGGCATTATAACGTTAAATCATTAAACTAATTTTAAAATATTGATTTTAAAAGCTTTGAACCTATGTAGCAAAAATTACTTAGTGAAACTTAAAAACTACTGAAGCTTTTGCCCCACCCCCACTCCAGGTAATATACCCAATTATTTTTTTTGATGATCATCACCTACCCAGGAGTTTATACTTGTAGCAAATGGAGCTGGCACAATCTGAAGACAAATATTGGCAAATACCACGTGCCCCAAGTTATAGTTTAAGAAATAATACAACTCGCAATATTTATCAAGTTGTTTATTCTTGTTATTAAAACTTGGACTCAAGTAATCCTGGTTATTCTGGAAAAAGCACCTTGTTGTGGGGATCATTTAATCATCCTTTTCGACAATCACCTCTCCATGAAGCACCTTTCTTCTCTGACGTAACATATGAAAGTAGAGTTGTGGAAACACTTAATGGAGAAAAGAGAACAAGAAGGTAAGCTTTTGCTGGAAATGTTTTATAGTTGCAGCCTCTCAAACATGGTGATCTTTGAGAGCAAGCCCGTCATGCACCATGGCTACCACTCTAATCATTACAGGGCTCAGATGCCCTAAGCTCAGACGTAAGGGCTCAGACGTAAGGGTACAAATGGAGGCTCCTGTACCATATGCCTAAATGTTTTAATACCATAAACTGTCAATTTTTTTAGCAAACTTAAATATTTTCTTAAATATATCTTTGTAATGACATGGAAGGCCATGTTTGAATTGAGAACTCTATAACACTAGATGGACCTAGAGACTGTCATACAGGGTAAAGTAATTCAGAAAGAGAAAACAAGTATCATGTATTAACGCGTATATGTGCAATCTAGAAAAACGCTACAGATGAACCTATTTGCAAAGTAGAAACTGAGACACAAACATAGAGAACAAACATATGGACACCAAGGCGGGGGGTGGTGTGGGATGAATCGGAAGACAGGGATTGCCGTGTATACCCTGCTATGTATAAAATAGGTAATTAATGAGAACCAACTGTATAGCACAAGGAACTCTACTCAAGGCTCTGTGGTGACAAAGAGGGGATATATGCATCTGTATAGCTGATTCACCTTGCTGTACAGCAGAAACACAACATTGTAAAGCAACTAAACTCCGATTAAGAAAAAAGATTTCTATAACTTTTAGGAATACTGTGCCAGAACAGTGCGGCACAAAGAAACCTGGCCCCTTCTCTGTGTTCTAGCAGCTGCCCTATGTCATGAGGGGTTTCAGGAACATCTGTGTGGATGTCCAACCCCACGCAACCCAGCTGCATCCATCCACCTCCCAAATAGCTTCCCCTTGTCTCAAGGACGTGCACACAGGTGACACAGTTAACCCTCAGGAGAACAGATTGGGGAAGAGAGCAAGGCAGTCCCTGGATGCATGCCCAGTGCCATCTGGGTAGCAAATTCCATGGTTCCAGCTTTCTAGGATGTGAACTAAAGGAAAGGGGTCCTGTGTGGAAGAGTGATCAGTGTGGGCCCAGAGCAAAAACCCCTACTGGTTGGGCATAAGGGTGGTCTGTTATCTACAAACACACAAATGCACATGTATTAGGTCAGTTAAACAAACAGTTATCCACCCTGTCGAATTTGGAGAATTATTTTGAGTCAGTTTGAACCAGTACTTTGAATTATAGGGTAAATGCTAGTGGATGAGCAAATTAACATCAGCTATAAATAATACAAATGTAAAAATACATCTGACAATGATACAGAATAACAAAAATGAATGAATCTAATGACAAAACAAGCTCTGAATATTTTGCTCAGGGAACTGTGGATAAGTACTTATAGAATTTAGCTCAAATGGAGCCAAAATGCATGAAAGATTTTACTTTTTATTTAAGTAGGTACTATCCACCTTTATAAATGTAACCATCATATTATATCTAAGAGTCTAAATATATTCAGGCAATGTAGACTTAAAGCTAACTGACCAAGTTTTGCAAATACGTCTGTAACATCCTGATTAGATCAGTCTTGTTTTGAGTGCTAAGATAAGTGCTCAAAATATACTTTTATACTTGTAACTGGCAAAGCATTTAAAAGAGTCAGACATTACTTACAGACTAAACAACAACATCAAAACTAATACTAATCAGGTGAAAAACATCCCCTGCTGACTGACTGATCCTCCAGCAGGAGGTGGGGTCTCAGGTAACTGACAGCCTGATAAACTGAGAAGCTGCTACTGGCAAAGGCCAGTCTTCACAGGACACCTGAAAATGCGCTCTTACAAGTTACTGGTTTCATGGTTTCAAACCATGATCTCTTGGACCCTGGGTTTTCAGACATGCCTTGGTGACTGTGAAGAAAAAGGGAACTCAAGACCTGAACCTGTAAGTATCAGGGGACAAGTGTGGTTCTGCTCCAGGTGTGCTGCTATTCACTAGATGCTGGGAAAATCAGGGGAAGAAACAAGTATTATAGGCTTAGCATCCCTGAGCCCCCCTGAACTCGTTCTGGTAGAGAAAAAGAAGAGAGTCAGACTGAGAAGAGAGAGGATCAGGGAATAAAAACATATGACAAGTCCGTTCTCTATGTCTGCATCTCTCTCTATTCCTGCCCCACAAATAGGTTCATTGGTACCACTGATTCTACATATATGCATTAATATACAATATTTGGTTTTCTCTTTCTGACTCAGTTTGCTCTGTATCACAAGCTCTAGGTTCATCCACATCACTACTAATGACCCAATTTTGTTCCTTTTTATGGCTGGGTAATATTCCATTGTATTTATGTACCACATCTGCTTTATCCATTCAGTTGTCAATGGACATCCAGGCTGCTTCCATGTCCTGGCTATTGTAAATAGTGCTGAAGTGAACGCGGGGGTCATGGGGGTCACGGGGAGGAGAGAGAAGGGAGACAGACAGAGTAGACATATATACACCACCATATATAAATCAGATAGCTACCTGCACAGGGAGCTCAGCTTGGTGCTCTGTAATGACCTAAATGGATGGAAGGCTGGGGGCTGGGAGGGAAGCTCCAGCAGAGGGGTTATAAATGCATTACTTCTGGCTGATTCACAATGTTATATGGCAGAAATGAACACCAACTTGTAAAAGAATTATAGTCCAAATAATTTTAAAAATTAACTTAAAAAATTAAACTAAAAATAAAAACACTATACGACCATCAAGTCAATTTTTACTTCAGAAAAACTTAAAAGTTGGAGGCCCCGAAGAAGTGGCCAAATTTTATGTTCATCCTCTCTAAATGAAATATTTCATACTGTCACAATGCTGATTTTAGATTTCATAAATGTTTCTCATTTCTTTTTTCTCCTGCACTGACCTCAGAGTCTCTAATTTTATTGACAAGGGCAAACAACAGTCTTGCTGTATCATCACATTTCCTGCTAATGATTATCAAAATCTGACATAAAAATACACCACTCTGTATTTAAATGAAATGAATAGTCTCATCAATTTATTGCAACTTGAAAGATGAGAAGAAATTAGTGAAAAGGCTGAGTTATTAGAAACATCTTAAGACAGTAGCTTATTCATTATTTTCTAGTACATAGGGAAACATACATAAGACTAAAAAGTACCTTGGAACACTTTTTCTAAGTATGTGCTTAATGAATAGAAATGACCTCAGATTTCCTTGGATAAAATATTTCTGTTCAGATGCATAATTCTAAATGCTTTCAAAGAGTTCACTGTAGGCTTATCTCCTCTTTAAAAACATAAATCATACTAAGCTTATTTTTAAATGATTTTGAGAAGGCAGTCATTTGTGTGTTAATTTTACTGACCTTTTTTCCTCACAATTTGCCTTTCAATTACTTCAAATTATGGAACTGAACAGAGGTTTTGATGTATTTGTAAGACACTATTTCTCTCTTAAAAAAATTTTTTTTTTGAGTAAAGTTACAATATTGTGCTTGTTTCTACTGTATAGCAAAGTGAATCAGCTCTATATCCACATAAATCTCCTCTTTTTTTGAATTTCCTTCCCCTTTAGGTCACCACAGAGCACAGCAGAGTTCCCTGTGCATATAGTAGATTCTGGTTAGTTATCTATTTCATACATCATGGTATATATATGTCAATCTTCTGACATCTTTCGAAGCACTTTCACAGCGTAGGCTACATCAGAGTGCTAATAGATACATACTTACATGGTATATATGAGGCCATGGTTATAAGAAGAAAATAATAGTAGTCAAAAGAGACATTGTATTTATTGGGAAGTCTTATGGAGAACATTCCTGTTTTCTTCACATATGGTAAGGCAGCGTATATTGTAAGAAGTTCACCAGCAACTCCAACAGGATATAAGATGATAAAAAAATTATATCTGGAGAAAGAATAATCAGAATTATTTTTCTAGACTAATTACTGGGTTTTATAATTCTTTTGCTACTACTTTATTTAAGTTTAAAAATTCTCCTTCCTATATACTTATATTAACCTCACATACAAGGTTAATCTTTTCCACTTTAATCATTCACTTAGCAATTTAATTATGATCACTTTTTTTTTCTTATAGCAGTTCCCATTTTAAACACCAAGATCTTAATAAAGTAAGAAGTCAACTTACTTTATAGGACTTAACTATAAATTTTAAAGTCAATGATTGATTTTTAAGTATGATAAATAATACAAGTATTTATTACAGTCTATTGTAAAGTAAATATAAGCATTGTAAGATATTATAAAAGCAATTGCTTGGGCACCTGGAATCATACTGATTTTTTTCCCTGCAGCTAGTCATTTGTTGATCCAATGCTATGTTTTTAAAAGGTCAGTTATGATTCTAATTTTAGATCTAAATTTTGAAACTGCCAAAATAGTTGTTTGGAGGCATTCAGAAAACCCTTTGTGGTTATTAATGAAAAGAAACTCCTATTTTAGAAAACTGATAAAACCATCTGAAGCATCATCAATAACTGCTAACTGACATATTGTCTAAAACTGCTTTTATGATAAAACAAGGAAGATAGGTCATTTCCTGAATCTGCATATTAAAGGAATAGTTAGATTACTTAAAATGGAGCTGAGAAAGTTCTAGTCAAAATCCAAATCACAGTTTGTTCATTTGGATTGCAGGTCATCCTCTCACACACACTGGGCCTACAAGTGCCTGGCATCACTTCCGCCTATAGTTAGAGGTACCCTGTGAAGTCTCCACTGGTGGACCAACAGGGCAGCCTCAAGCACCTCAGGTAATAACATTTCTCCATTTAAAAAAAAATCAGTTTTCTCCAAGTCAGTTGCTCTATAATATTTACCACAGAAGTTAAGGTCAAAATTTTGGTGGAAAAAGAAAGCAAGCAAATTGATCTGGATTTTAATCATTTTGTTGGGATTAAGACATATCTGTAAAGAGAAGTCAAATGTGTGAATACAGAAAGAGCTTGGAGACAACTTAAAAGTCGCCTTACTTCTATGTGTCAAGGATATGTATGCAAAGACAAGAGATGACAGAGAAAGGCAGAATTATTTGCCAAAATAGATGAACAGGTAAAGAAAGAAGAATGATTCTTCAACAGTCCCTGCATGCCCCTTCCTTGCCTTGTGCACAGTACAGTTCTCATCAGCCTTGTGTTGTTCTGTGTATATCACTTAAATCAATCTTTTCCTATCTCAATTTAAAAGCACATAACTGAACATTTTATATTCCTTTCTCAAGTAAGACATTCAAACTCAAGTATTTTTTTAACTTTATGTGGCTCTCAGATGACTTTTTTTGGGTAGGACTATTCTTTAATTGAAAAAAATCACTCAAAATAAAGTATGTTAAAGTCATAAAAACAGTAATTATTTTCAATGAAATGGGGAGAAATTACATAATTTATTTGACTTTATTTGCACTTTAAAAAGGCTGTATGTCACCAATTCTCTAAGTTCTGCAGCAGCATGAGAGATTTAACTAATATTCCAAAAAAGATATGATGCTTCCTTACAGATTCCCAATTGTCATCAAAAAATTTTTTAAGGGAATGCATTTTTGAAAATAAAAAGAAATCAGTATGAAAACATAACAATATACATTTATCTATTCAGTGAGCTTTTCTAAGAACATTTTTGACAAATAAATAGAATCAAATCATATCCAAATATCCAAATCATCATAGTAGGGCAATGCTTTATAAATAAGAAGCCATTTTTAAAGTGAAGTTTTATTTAAGAATGGCTTCAACATTTGAACATTGAATGCTACTTTAGGTTAGTTTAATAGGGTGGGCAAATACCTATAAAAGTTTGGGATCTTTATGAGTTTTTACATGAAACATTAATTATTCATGATTATGATGAACTGACATGATATATTATGTTAAAATATGCATTTCAAAGTTGAAAGATTTTACAGAAACTTGTTTACCATTAAGGCAACTGACAAAGGATTTCTGACAGCAAATTTAAACATGCAATGGTAGAATTTTGAACTTTTCCAGAAATTCAAGACATGCAAATGCATTCTAAAAGGCAGACAAAATATTAAAGACCATTACCTTCCACAAACAAATTTTATAAATATAGCAAATAAAAAGAGACTATATCTTGAATTAGTATTTTCAAAGGTGCTGGAGGGTCTGAAAGACTTGAGGTCATGCAAAATGACAATGAGTCACATTCTGGGATTAGCATCCAGCCACATTCCAAACTGCTAATCTTGTGAAAGCCCCAATTGCTAGAGTGATTAAATTTTCTGGTACAGGAAAAATAAAACCAACCAAATGCTTATAAATGGTAGTGCAACCTTCCGCAGATAAAATGTTTAAGCTCATATTATAATTTTAAAGCCTTATTTTATATACAAGGGCTTCCCTGGTAGCTCAGCTGGTAAAGAATTCACCTGCAATGCGGGAGACCCTGGTTCAATTCCTGGGTTGGGAAGATCCCCTGGATACAGTTACCTACTCCAGTATTCTGGCCTGGAGAATTCCATGGACTGTAGAGTCCATAGGGTCACAGAGTCAGACATGACTGAGCGACTTTCATTCACTCACTCACTTTATATACAAAATGGTAAGCCACAAAAAAAGAGCTAGAGAATATTAAAAAGTTTGAAAGGATATATATTGATAGTATAATTAACAGTGATTATCTTTTATAAGGGGAATATAGACAATTTTAAGTTTTTATTCTTAAGAAAAAGTGTTAGGTTTTTGGTATATGGTAATCAAAAACCCTAACCAGAAGTAATCTAAATTCTGGCAATAGAGAACTGAGTCATTCATCCTATGGAGTAGGACGCAGCATTAAGAGACAGAGAGCAAGCTCTAAATGGACCTGTTCCAATTTAAAAAAGAAAACAAGAGCTCCAACATATAAACAAAAATCAAGTATCACGTCATTCATTTATTTTTCAAAAACTCACATCTGTGTGTTCCCATTGTTAATAAGAAAAAGTCTGGATGGTAAACTCTCAACTTTCTCCAGGGGGAGGGCAGGGCGATCAGGTAGGAATACTAACAGAACTTTCAATGTTTATTATATAGACTAAAAACTGTGTTTTTTATAATGAAAACATACTACTTTTGTAGCTAAATTTTAAAAATTTAAAGACTGAAGATACCATCAAACTCTTTTGTCCTACTTATGTGGGATATCTATCCATCTATGTATCTATTAAGGGCTTTCCTGGTGGCTCAGATGGTAAAGATGCTCTGCCTGCAATGCAGGAAACCCGGGTTCGATCCCTGGGTCAGGAAGATCCTCTAGAGAAGGGAATGCAACCCATTCCAGTATTTTTGCCTGGAGAATTCCATGGACAGAGGAGCCTGGAGGGCTACAATTCATGGGGTCACAAAGAGTGAGACACAACTAAGCAACTAACACACTTCATCTATCTACTAATATCTATCTATTATCTATCTACCTACCTACCTACTGGGTTGGCCAAAAACCCAAATGAACTTTTTGGCCAATCCAATACATAGCCATATATGGGACAAACATCTCTTACCCTAACAGCCTCCCTACATTTCTCCCTACCCAGGGTTTCTCAGACCTATTAGTCGTTTTATTTTTTTCTCTTGCATCAGAAGAAGATAGAGATTTTGTTTTCCTCACACCTGGGTATTTTATTATTATTACTGTTATTTCTGATTATAAGTATGTAGAGAATGAAATGAACAAATCTATGCTGGTTTGTGATTTGTTCTCCAAAGAGCAGTCTTGTTTTTATAATAACTTTGTAAAATATCAGCTGCTCAAGAATGCAAACTTTAAAAAGGACAGAACATCTTTTACTTTAAAAACTGTTGCTTTGGGAGAGCTATATTTAGAACCTTTGAAATATAAATGTTGTCCTCCTTCCAAATAATACAATTCCAAATAAGGATGATGTTTAAAAACCGTCTGTCTCTGCTACTTAATACACACACAAAGCTGACATTGTATATACAAGATACTAAAAGTGTGGATATGACATAGGTTGAATATTAAGTTAATGACTGATTGATGTAAGGATCACTTTTAGCAATTACAAGAACATTATGTATTTAATTCAGTGAAAATCTATCACGTTAAAAAAATTTCTAGGCGCTGAAAGTTTCCAATAATTTCTTTAATATCCATTTTGTTTCTAAAGCTCACCTGTTTTATAGTTTTAGTGTTTTAGTTTATTTTTGTTTTGTAGAAAAAAGTTTGTGAGCTGTCAAAAAGAAAATTTTAGTCAATCAGACAAAATGCCATATTTTGGGTCAAGAGTTGATTTAATATAATTCCACAGATGTATATCTTGCTTTCAAGGAAAAATGAATGACCAGTTTGGAATTTATTTAAGGATACTAACATAATTTGTCTGGCACTGCTTTCACTCAAGATATATGTTAATATGACTGTTCCCTAGTCATTAAATTAAGCATTTATAATGCAAGTTATAAACTGCTAATATCCAAAACGACAGCCTGCTAGCAACACACGGCTAAGACATACATTTTAATTTTCTGTGTTAGCTCAGCACACAAAACACGCATGCGCAGCACCATGAGCAAATAAACTGCAAGACATCATCGCCACCTGGCCCATTTAATGAAGTATGGCAAGTGGTCGAGGAGACTGAATGTGTAGAAGGAGTAGCGAGTGATCTCTGTCACCGTCCATGCGACCAGAAAAAGCACCACACTCTCCTCATTCTGGATCTGCGGAATTACAGAGAAAGTTACAGGTTCATTGAACTTCTTTCTCCATGAATATTTTTTTTCATTATTTACTATGTGCCTTTTGTTATAATGGAGAGTTAGGGTTAGAAAGATGCAATACAGACAACTCAATGCAGTCACCACTACCTAGGTCTTTACCAACATCATATTTAAATATGCCGTTAACAGAGGAATGGTTGAATTTCTACTGGGTCCTCTCTGTCCCCTTTTGTTACAGCCAATAACTCAACCATCCCAGGACAATATCAGCCTCGCAGAACCTGTACGCACTGTCCAGAACAGCATCTCTTTTTATTTGAATGATCTCTTTTATTTATCGGTTGGACTCCTGCTCTTAAATGACAAGGCAATCTGAATGAGGGCCTGATTTTATATGTGTACATGTGTGTCCACTGCCATCTGTATGGCAGGCACTGGTTAGGGACCAGGTGGACTGAGTCAGCTGAGTGAAAGATTCTAGTCGAGAGGGTTGAAGTGTAGAGCAGTAAAGGGCAGAAGGTCAGCCATCTGTCCCCATGCAGACTGGAGACCATGAGCCCAGCAGGCCATGGAAGGGAGGTTATGTGACAGGACAAGCCAGGCATCTGAGGGAAAGGAGAGGAGGCCAGAGAGCAGTCCTCAAGTAGACAGGAGGCTCCAGAGGCTGTCAAAAAGGTCAGGAGGGCCCATGTGGGAAATGCTTCTGTCATGGGTTTAAGAGGCCCAATGGCTTGAAATGCTAAACATGGTGTTTGTTTGTCTAAAAGGCTTTAAGCCATTAATTAGACTCGAGTCTCTCTCCTGTCATGCTTCAATAAGTAGCAAGCTTATTTTTCTCTAAGTTCCTTAACTCTTCTTACTTTTAATTGAGTCTTTTCCAAGTATTCAGAGCTACAGAGCTAGATTAACTTTGTGTGTCCCTAGCTACAATGCTCGATGCTAAATGAGGAAAAAGGAACTGTTTATACTGACAACTTCAATTACATAATCAAACACAATACACACAACTTCAACAGAAAAGAAAATTCTCATTTCACTACGTGACAGAATAGGAACATTTTACTTCATTTTATTTTACTTATTTTAAAAAATTTTTATTCTATACTGGAGTATAGCCAATTAACAGCACTGTGGTTGTTTCAGGTGCACAGTAGAGCGACTCAGTCATACATATAAATGTATTCATTCTCTCCCAAACTCCCCTTCCCTTCCAGGCTGCCACATAACATTGAGCAGAGGAACACTGATTTTAAAAACTGCAAAACTCCACAGGAGAGTATATTATGGCCATAAAAATGCCAGTCTGGGGGTTTGCTGGTGTTTCAAAGCCATTCTATGAAAGTGCTAAGTCAATGTACAATCCCACTTACATCCAAACCCAACCCTTCTTTGGCCAAGGGTTCTGCTTCCTGAAATATAGTCAGGTTAATATTTTGGGTTCCTGTTAATAAGAAAGCTTTCCTGCTGGCTCAAGTAGATGGAGTGTCATGTCACTTACTGGTTTTATACTGTGAGTAACGAGCCACACCATGAAGATTCTTGAACTCACTTGGACCCCAGCCACAAGCACAGAAGTAGGTACAATTCCTTAAAAAGAAAAACAAGTCAACCACTGCCCCAAATGCAATCTCTGCCAAACATAAAAATCAAATTAAAAAAAAACTCACCAATTAAACAGTGGACTATCTGTAAGCAAACAAACAAACAAAAAAAATCACATGTCAATAGCATAAAATAAATCCCTGTCACCTGGTTTTAAGTGAATCTATGGGGAGTAAGTAACAAGCAAAATAAGACTGATTCTGCTCCAACAGACATATTTTCAAATAAATATGATATAAAAACAAGCATCGTTGAAAACTTACCTCAAGCAAGGCAAATGTCTGGAAAAATTTAAGTGTCTTCTGAATACTTTTATATAAACCTTTGTGTGTTCCTTTTTCCATGTAAAAACGTACCATGGCAATAGCTAGTACCAACCACCTAGAGAAAAGAAAAGCATTTTATAAAGCTCTATCAGAATGAAGTCTCCTGAATCCTGAAAAGATATGTCATAACTTATACAGTACTAGCATGTACGTGTTAATATGCTCAGTTCATTATTCTATTTTCAAAAACCCACAGGAAGAAATGACAAACATCATTTTTACATTGACTCCTCAAGGAAATAAATAGGAGTGGGTAGCCCTTCCCGTCTCCAGGGGATCTTCCCAACCGGGGCATCAAACCTAGGTCTCCCGCATTGCAGGCAGATTCTTTTACCAGCTGAGCCACAAGGGAAGCCCAAGAATACTGCAGTGGGTAGGCTATCTCCCAAACCAGGGATCAAACCTAGGCCTCCTGCATTGTAGGCAGATTCTTCACCAGCTCAGCCACAAGGGAAGCCCAAGAATACTGCAGTGGGTAGGTTATCCTTTCTCCAGTGGATCTTCCTGAATCGAACTGGGGTCTCCTGCATTGCAGGTGGATTCTTTACCAACTGAGCTATCAGGGAAGTCCGTATTCAAGATCAGCTACATACAAATGTCAAACAATGTGCACTGTATTTTTGGTTTCAGCAGATAAACTGACAGACTGAAGAAGTAGGTTTCTCTACCAAAAATGAAGTCATTATAAAGTCCCTTTCATAACTATATAAAGATTTGATGTAAAGAGCTGTATGTGCATAAATATGTATTTTATACAAATATATAGTTATAAGTAAAAGTCATTAATAAGAACCATTAATGTTTTTTATAATTTCCATTAAATAAAAACAATTGTGGTGCTGCAGAAGGAACACATATAGAAGGTCAGATGTAAACCTGCTTTTATAACCTTTATAAACATTTTTATTTATTCACTTATTTATTTTTCATTTTTGGCTGTGCTGGGTCTTTATTGTCGTATGCAGGTTTTCTCTGGTTGTGATCAGGGGCTACTCTCTAGTTGTCGTGCACAGGCTTCTCATTGCACTGGCTTCTCTTGTTGTGGAGCACGGGCTCTAGAGCACAGGTTCAATAGTTGTGGTACACAGACTTGGTTGTTCCACGGCATGTGGGATCTTCCCAGATCAGGGATTGAACCCATGTCTCCTGCATTGGCAGGCGGACTCTACCACTGAGCCACCAGGGGAAGCCCCAAGCCTGATTCTAAAACTAGTGGTTACCAAGTGGGAAAGGGAAGGGGAGAGGGATTAAGACAAGAATAGGGGGTTAAAAGACACAAACTACTATGTATGAAATAAACAAGGAAGAAGGATATATCATATGGCACAGGGAAATACAGCCACTGTTTTATAATAACTTCAAATGGAGTATATTCTATAAAAATACTGAGTCACTATGCTGCACACCTGAAACTAATATTGTAAATCAACTACACTTTTTTAAAAAGAGTTCATTTTCAAAAAAGAAAAAATGCACATCCCCACCCCTTTCAACTTGGTGGTGGTTTAGCCACTAAATTGGGTCTGGCTCTTGTGACCCCATGGACTGTAGCCCACTCAGCTCCTTTGTCCACTTATACATTAAATGTAGTTGTGGTGAATTAATGGTACTTACAAACACAAATCAAACCTGTGGACACCAGCTTTCTCACCAGTCAGATACTCAATCTCCAAGAGTCCCTGATAAGAGGTCATTTTTTCCATTGCAATTACAAAAGCACTTTGAAGTTTAAAAAAGTTGCATCACCTGTAACTTTTAAACATCTTTAATAACACACTCATGGAAATGAATAGCTGCCCCAGGCTTTTAGAAACAGTGGTCTCCAAAGTGACTAGTTAAATGGATTTATGAATTAAAAAATTATTACACAGTTTTAACTTTTTAATTAAAAAGCACTCATAAAATAGACAAATGGCTTAAAGGTGCCTATGACGAAATGACTGATTGAGTGGGATGAAAAGCAGATTCAACAGAACAGTGAGAAAATAGTAGAAACAGTAGTACTTCAACCCTGGGAATGCTCCCTCCTCAGCACAGAATGAGTAAAGATCAACCACTTTCTAGTGAGAATGACATGAAATCAGGCAAATGTCTGAAACTATCACAAAGACCTTTGAAATGTAGACGTACTGAAGTAATAGCAAGTACACTTTTAGAGTGCTTTCAATGTTCTAGACACTGTCCTATATAAATATATAGTTAACATATTAATATTTCATCCTCACAATAACCCTATGAGGTAGCAACTACTATTACCCTATTTCACTGCTGTGGAAATAGGAGAAAGGGCCATAGGCCAGTCAGCTGGGACCTAAACCCACCACGCATCTCACAGTCTATGCTCGTCAACTACTCCGCTGTACTGGTCGGGCCCTAAGTATACACTGCACCTGGTGTGCTGTGCTTAGTCACTCAGTCATGTCCAACTCTTCGCAACCCCATGGATTGTAGCCCACCAGGTTCCTCTGTCCATGGGATTCTCCAGGCAAGAATACTGGAGTGGGTTGCCATGCCCTCCTCCAGGGGATCTTCCCAACCCAGGGATCAAACCCAGGTCTCCCGCATTGCAGGTGGATTCTTTACCATCTGAGCCACCAGAGAAGCCCAAGAAGACTGGAGTGGGTGGCCTATCCTTTCTCCAGGGGATCTTCCCGACCCAGGGGATCTTCCCGGCCCAGGGATCAAGTGGGGGTCTCCTATACTGCAGGGAGATTCTTTACCAGTTAAGCTACCAGCCTGGGGATATTAGCTAATCATAAAAACACATGTATTTAAATTGTACTAATTTTTAAAGTTATACAGAGTCTTATACTCAGATATTTCAGCTGATAGTAGTATGCTATCAGGAAAGTTTGAAGGCCATTGTTCAATACAAGATAATCACCATGCAGAGACATCTAAGGACTTATCCTAAGGCTTAGAGTAAGTTCATTGTGGAGGTCTCTTAAAGCCTGTTGCTGTTCTCTTTTTACTACACCATGGCTTCCTGGATTCAGCTCATGGTTTCACCCCACATTGGACCCAACACTCAGTCCTGTGCTGGTCTCATCTGAGTGTGCTCATCTGAAGGATGTTTTAGGTACCTTCCAGTTGTAAAATGTTATGATTTTCAATATCCTCAATTCCAAGGCCTTATATGACTTCTAGTAAGAAAACAAGCTTCATAAGTTGTTTTAATTCAGAGCTTCCCTGGTGGCTCAGGGTAAATAACCCGCCTGCCCCGACTGAAGTGACTTAGCAGCAGCAGCCAATGTAGGAGACACGGGTTTGATCCCTGGACCAGGAAGATACCACACGCGCAAAACAAAAATTATTACACTACCAAAGAATTCATCAGAAGATTCATCAAGATGATAAGTTTTCTATATTTTTAAAAACATGATATAAAAATCCAAGCATCCTTAACAGTAACACATTTTACTGTTGTCCCATAGGTGGCAGTATTGTACCAACTATTAATAGTACATTATTAGAATACCACCACTAACCTGTTGGAAATAAAAGAAATGAACACTCTAGGGTTATAAAGGACCATGAAACCATCTATGCTAACCTCTCACCTGTTTTTCAATAAATACAGCCAGAAGCTCATCTGAACTAATCCATTCTCACCTCCTAAGCCCTCCATCACAAAGGGTGAGGATCAAAATTTCTCTTACAGGCCCTGCATTTAAGTAACCCTGGACTGCTACCCCCATCAGTTGAGTCATTATAATTTTAAAGATTTCCAGAAGCCACTAGAGCTTCTACAATTCGGAATTCTTTTCTGGAAAGTTTCCTTAAAAAATATTTCAGAGCTATCAATTACACAAATATGAACCCAGACACTTTCAGTCCTTAACAAAACACTCTCTTTGGAAAATATAAACATGTGTTCCACATGTAGAAGGTTTCTTACTTGCTTGATTCATTTATTTATTCATTCAGCTTCAGTATCAACATTTACTGCTACGCCAGGTACTGTGCTAGGTCCTGGGGAATTAGGGATAAGACATAGTTCCAGTAAGTGGAGACAACACAACAGTGCAGCAAGGAGAGAGATGTATCATTTCCTAAACACCTTACGGCACTCACTCAACTCCTTCTTCTTATGCGCTATGGCTGTGATGACCCTAAAAAATCTTACTGAAGGTGGAGCTCTCTCTTCCAGATGTCTTCTGGTGCCTCTTTTTCTCCTACTATCTCTTGGAGACCACCTGCTTTTTTAAGAACTTGGTTATCTACACCTATATCTCCTATTTTTTAAAATTTCAACACTACTTAAAAATTTTTTTTATGAACAACTTCAAACATATACAAAGGTGTAGAGCATGAATGAAAGGTGTAGAGCTGAAACTCCAATACTTCAGCCACCTGATGCGAAGAACTGACTCAATGGAAAAGACCCTGATGCTGGGAAAGACTCAAGGCAGGAGGAGAAGGGGACGACAGAGGATGAGATGGTTGGAGAGCATCACTGACGCGATGGACATGAGTTTGAGCAAGCTCTGGGAGTTGGTGATGGACAGGGAAGCCTGGGGTGCTGCAGTCCATGGGGTCACCAAGAGCTGGACACAACTGAGCAACTGAACTGAACTGAGAGCATGAATGGTACTATGAACCCTGTTTGCCACTGCCCTGCTTCAACCAGTATCATCTTTTAAATTTTTAAAATTCATTTTATTTTTTGACCACAAGGTATGTGGGATCTTAGTTCCTTGATCAGGGATTGAACCTGTGCCCCCTGCAGTGGAAGCACAGAGTCTTAACGACTGGACCACAGGAAGACCCAACCAGTATCATCTTACAAATAATTTTGTTTCGTCCAGACTTCTATTCACTTCTCTCCCCACAAGTCTTCCTCTCTGATTATTCTGAATTAAATCTCATACATCCTATATGATTGATAAATGCTTAATGATGTATTTCTCAAAGGTTTATTTTCCATAAACAGAACCAAAACACCACTATCCCATGTGAAGATCTGAATGAGAACTTCTTCAGTCACAAAACAGAGTTAAGATACAACTGTCCCAGAATTTTTAAAAATCATAATTGGGGGAATTCTCTGGTGGTCCAGTGGTTAGGACTCAGTGCTGCCAATGAAGGGGCCTAGGAGTGACCCGGATTGGTGAAACAAGATCTCATATACAATACAGCCAAAAAAAAAAAAAAAATGACTGAAATAAGATTCATTCACTGTAATCAGTTGCTATGTCTTTTATGACTACGTCGATCTATACATTTTGCCTCCTTCCATCTATCCTTTCATCTCTCCTCCCTTCTCTTTCTCGAAAACTTTATCTGTTGAAGACACTGGGTGGTTTGAATGGATAAAATGCACTATTTACAATAGCCAGGACATGGAGCAATCTAAATGTTCTTTGGGGAGGGAGGTGGGAAGGGGGTTCAGGATGGGGAACACATGTACACCTGTGGTGGATTCATGTCAATGTATGGCAAAACCACTACAACATTGTAAAGTAATTAGCCTCTAATTAAAATAAATAAATTTATATAAATAAATGTTCTTTGACAGATGGCTGGATAAACAAAATGTGGAACATATATACAATGGAATATTACTCAGCCATAATGAAGGAATGAAATCGGGTCATTTGTAGCAATGTGGACGGACCTAGATAGAGTCTGTCATACAGAGTGAAGTCAGAAAGAGAAAAACAAACATTATATATCAATGCATATATGTGGAATCTAGAAAAATGGTACAGAGGAACATATCTGCAGGGTAGAAACAGACACAGATCTAAGAGTGTGGACCTGGGGGCACAGAGGGTGGGGGATGAACTGGGAGAGTAGGATTGACATATGTACGCTACATTGTATAAAATAGCTAGCCAGTGGGAAGCTGCAGTATAACACAGGGAGCCCAGCAGTATAAGCCCGGCTCTGTGATTACCTAGAGGGGTGGTGTGCAGGGGGGTGGTGGGGGGTGAGAGGGAGGTTCAGGAGGGAGGGGATATATGTATACATATAGCTGATTTATTTTGTTGTACAACACTGTAAAGCAACTATACTCCAATTAAAACAAAACAAAACAAAACAAAAGCTGGCACAGATCCACACATGGATTCATCCTCCCCAGGAATAAAATATATGTCTATTACTTAACATGTTGAGAAACGTACATGCCTGAACCTTGGGTCTGGTGCTCTGCTAACATACACTGTGTACACAGTGAGAATATCTCAGTTTCTGCACAAAGTGCACTTTTCAATTCACCACTAGGAATAGCAATTATCATTTCTAAACACCCACTATGTGTCAGGCATCTCTGTCGACCACTTCATATCCACTTAATTCCTTGTAATAATCTAGCAAAGTAGTTATGTTGTTCCTTTGACAGATGAGAAAACCCAGGGTCAGAGAGGTTATGGAACTTATCTGAGGTTACCCGGCTAAAAAGGAGTGAAAACATGACCTTCAATTATCACCTTCCCGTACTGCTTACAGGTTAGAATCCAAACATGTTAGGGAAGCATGTCAGGCCTGCGCGAAGGGGCAGGTTACCGGTCCATCTTTCTGTCCTAGCCTATGCTTCAGACCCACTTGTTTTCACCCCAACAGCATGTCAAGTGGTGTCACATCTCTGTACACTAACTCCTGCTGCTTCCTCAGCCTTGCCAAGTAAATAACACTTTTCTCTGATTCTCCCTACCTACAGACATGACACCTCTGCAGAACACTTACTTCATCCCGTCTTTTACTGCAATCTATAAATGTCCCTGGTAACGCTTCTCCAAGCTCAGGGCCTAAAATATTTAGCTTTTGTCTCTCACTTGACCTAAGACAATGCACAAATACATGCAGGCTTCAAAAGTGTTTGTGGCAAAACAAGAAGAGAGAGAAAATACTCCTAGCCAAGCATCTATTATGAACAAGTACCATAAAAATCCTAATTACATTATTACTTAACTAAATCAATTATATCCTGTAGTTCTACTCTGGGAATTCATCCTAAACAAGTAATTCAAGAGAAACAAATTAAAGGATAATATCATTAGGGGCATGATTTGGACTATCACTGTAACAACTCTATTCACTTTTATATAACCATGAAAGAGTGTAATTTTGAAAACTACATGGAAATATTTGGTGAAATAGTGCATGAAAACTGAATATCCAACAGAGTAGATATTGTAACTACAATACTCTATAATATCAGTACATTCATTTACTCAACAAATACTGGGTTGGCCAAAAGGTTCCTTTGGGTTTTCCTGCAAGATGTTATGGAGAAACTCAAACGAACTTTTTGGCCAAACCAATATTTCTTGAGAGTTTCACGGCGCTAACATTGTATAGGGTCTGAGAAGCAGACCAATAAGCAACAAGATGATTTAGTAAAATTCATCATACAGTTATATGGTAACAAGCATGATGGAGAAAAATAAAGCAGGCAAAGGGGATAAGGAGTGATTTGTAAGCAGCTGCTACTTAAATGAAGACAGCCAGGGAAGGCCTGCCTGAGTATGGTAATTTGAGTAAAAATCTGAACAAAATTACTCTCATGAGACATTACAAGGAAAAATGAAAAGTCATGCTGAGCTTATAGAATTAGGCAATTTCTTTTTTACACTTTTGTAAAAATTTCATTTCTCAGATATTGTTTGATTTCAAAACTATTACCAAAAAAATCAATAAACCTTCCAAAGTTCTTCTAAAAGTGAAAAAAACCAAGCAAATAAACGAAAAGAACCTCTGCATTAGCAGATGTAAGCTATTACATATAGACTAAACAAGGTCCTACTGTATAGCACAGAGAACTATATTCAATATCCTATGATAAATCATAATAAAAAGAATATATAAAAACAGAATGTCTATATGTGTAAACTAAGTCACTATGCTACAGAGCATATATACAGCAGAGATTGGCCCCACACTGTAAACTAAACTTCAATTTTTAAAAAAATCAGTTGCTAGGATCCTAAATCTTAAATGTTCTCCATTCCAAAATAAATATGGCAACTATGTGAGGTGACAGATGTGCTAACTAATCTTATGATGAAAATCATTTTATAATATATACATATACCAAGTAATACATCAAGCAATCATATTGTACACCTTAAACTCCCAGTGTTAGGTGTCAGTTACAACTCCAAAAAGCTGGGGGAAAAAAAGCGGGCAAAAAAAAAAAGAACCTCCAAACCACTCAATGTACACGTGTGTCCCACTTCGAATACCACGGCTTTGCCAACCTCATCTGCACAATGTCTGCACTATGTCCCTTCAATTAAATCAGGAAGCTTCACTGCATCTCATGCCTATTTTCAGAACTCCTCTCACTTGAAATAGCCACCTTCTACATATGCAAATCCTATTCTTTCTTCAAATCTCAACGCCTCTAGAAAGCTTCCAAAGAGTTAGTTACATGGATTATTCCATTTCTGCTCCCCTTGCCTTTGAACAACTGAGAGACAAGTTTCTGGGGAAGCAGTGATTTTGCCGAGCCAGGTAGGAAGGTCAGGAATGAAGTTTGAGAACACAACGGAGAGAACATTTAACTCTGTTCCAGGTGGGGTAAGACACCCAGAAAACTTCAAAGAGGTGACTTGGTTAAAAGTCATAGCAGGAACACAGGGAATATTATCCACAGGATGAACAGCCTGAGCAAAGATGGAGAGAGCCGCGAAAATAAAATTGCAGGGTGCTTTGAGGGCAAAGTTGAGTGAGTGGAGATACCAAAAGCAATAAAACTGGGAAGAGTAATCAGGCAGCTATTGCCTTGAATGACAGCCTAAATCCCTTCCATTACAGTGGAGGTAATGCAGAGTCACTGAAGGCTTTAAACTGGAGGTATGCATTGATCTTCATTTTTTTAAAAGGTAACTCGGCCTTCAAAAGGTAAAGTGGCCTGGAAAGGAAAGGGACCGCAGACAAGTTAATAAATGGCAGGCTTCCCCAGTGTTTATTAACTGGATGAGACTAGCACAGAAGAGACAATTTTTTTCAGGCTGTAGCACACAGTGGGTACCCAACTGCTCTCCAGTAGCTTGTGAATCAATTAGTTTTCTTTTTCAAGATTAGAAAACTTAAGAGTGGAAAGCAGAAGTAGCAGGGCTCTGGAGCCAAACTGTCTGGGCTTAAGTCTAAGTCTGACGCTTACTGGTTGTGTGAACTTGAGCAAGTTACTTAATCGATTTGTGCCTCAGTTTCCCATTCTATCAAATGTAACATCATGCACCCCTCAGTCGTAGAGGACCAATGATGACACATTACACCTAGATGGACGGACACAGTGCCTGCCCCACAGTGAGTCCTCGTTAGGCATTAAGCACAAAAGTACTCAGCACTGTCTCAAATCATTTCTTAAATCTCGGTCAATCACATTTTTCTGTAAGCTCTAGAGAAAGTTTTCGATATTAAGCTTTCCCCCCACATTTCCAGAGGTTAGTAATACTTCGTGGGATAACGGGAAACAGCTTTTTTTTTTTCTAAGGCAATGCCATTTAGAAATGGAAGAGCATTTCCCAGCAGGTTTTTAAAAGTCACTGCGGCAGCTCTTTGCAGAGCTATAATAGTCATCGTGTAACTTTAACTCGTAAATCGCACTCAAAGCCAGAAATAAAAGTACAGAGTATCAGTCACGGAGCCACAGATCCTGGACACCAGTCCCACGCTCCGATCCCGCAGGGTATCTGGAAAATCGTCCCAGGTAAGAAGCTCTCGGGCGCACTATTACTTAAAAAAAAAATCGCAGAGACAGAAACAGTTAGCAAACTCTGCCCAGCGATCCGGAGCACGAGGTTGTGCAGTCCAGGGGCCGGCGACCGGGAAAGAGGGTTGGGGCCACTCTCCGGACAGCTCCGGGCTCGGGGGCGGCGGGACTCCGCGCTTCTTCACCAGCAGCGGCGGCGGTGGCGCCCGCGGGGGCCGCCTCCCCCGCGGGTCGGCCCCGCATTCCTGCCCAGGTCTATACTTAACCTCCGGCCCGCGCCGCGCGGCCGCAGCGCGCGCCGTGCACCGTATTAGGCAATGCCGGGCAAGCACGGCCCGGCCCCCCCCGCCCCGCTCCATTCAAGCCCCGAGGCGCAGCGCCCCTCCCCCCACGACCGCAGCCCGCGCCGCCTTCCTGCGCCGCAAGCACCGCCGCGCCGCGACCACCCCGCTACCCGCGCGCACGCGCACCCGGCCCCTCGCCGCCCCTCCCGGGAGCCGGGCACGCTCCGCCAGCGAGCAGAGCGCGCAAAGTCGGGGGCGCGGCGGCGCGGGGAGGGCCCCCTGTGGGCGCACGTACCCCGCGGTCATGGCGATGTTGTAGAAGGTGAGCCAGATAGTGGCCAACAAGCCCAGGCGCCTCCGCTTGCCCACCGCCTCCCTCTCCTCGCTCGCCTCCGAGGCGCCGCCGTTGGTGCCGTCCTCCTCGCTGGACGCCATGGCGGCCGCGCAGCCGGGGGAAGTGGACGAGAGGGGAAGGGGAGCGGGAGGGGGCCCGGCCGAGCGCGCCGCTGAAGCGCCGCCGCCCGCTGCCGCCGCCTCCGTCAGGCGCCCCATGTGCCGCGCGCAGGGGGCTCGGCGCCGCCAGACCAGCCGCCCGCAGTGGGAGGAGCGGGCGCCCCCGGCCGCCGCCCCGCCCCCGGCTCTCGGGAGCGCGCGCCGCGCGAGGGCCTGGCCACCCGGCCTGGGCGCGGGGGCGCGGGGGTCGTGGGAGCCCCTGGTCACGATCTCTTGCCCCCCTACCGGGGAAACCTCACTGACTGGGGAACCTCCACTTAGAAACGCCGGGGAAGTCTTGCTAGTGCACGGAGTCTAAACGCACCTGGACTTGGAGTAGCCCTGCCCCGCCCAAGACTTTTGTAAGATAAATTTCTGGTTGTGGAGAGGGGCCTAGGTATCTTCCCGCCAAAGACTCATTCTTAAGAGATTCTGGGGAAGGAGCACCCACTTCACCCTGTTTCGCTTTTCACGGCCAGTGGAGCAGGTATTCGGGGGCGGGAGGTGCAGTCGGATCGCCCCACCTGCGTGGATTCCACTGGAGCCAGTGGAGGAACTGAGTGCAGTGTACGCGGAACACAGAAAGTCAGGGGGAAACAGGACGTGACAAGACATCAAAGGAGAAAAGTTTGAACAGACAGAGGCGATCTGTAGCTGTAAAGCTAACAAGAACCCTTCCCGCAGGAAACATAGTATCCCACTGTTATCCACTCTATCTCCCTCAAAAAAAAAAAAAAAAAAAAAAAAAAAAACCCCTCCCTCCAGATACACATGCTCCTGATAGGTCTTCCTCTTTCCTCCTAAAGCACACAGTTAAGAAGACTGGCTCTGGAGTCAGATTACTGAAATTCAACCCCCAAATTCGTGGCTCCACCAGTCTTAGTAGCTGTGTGAACTTGGGAGACTAAAATCTCTTCATACCTCAATTTCCTCAATGAGAGTAAATTTAAAACCTACCTCGTGGGGTCGTTGTGAGATTTAAGTGAAATAGTTCATGTACACCACTCACAGGCCTGACAGTTTGAGTCACCCCAAATCAGTGTTATAAGTGTTGGGACAATTCCTGGTTCGGTTCATCCAATGAAAGAAATGCTGCACGGGCCAAGGAAACCGATCTGCTTGTTAGGTCATTCTTGGCTACCCTGCTGGCTCAGTGGTAAAGAATCTGCCTGCAATGCAGTAAGTAGACGCAGGAGGCCTGGGTTCAATTCCTGGGTGGGAAAATCCCCTGGAGAAGGAAATGGCAACTCACTCCAGAATTCTCCCCAGGAAAATCCCATGGACAGAGGAGCCTGGTGGGCTATATATAGTCCACCAGGGTTGCAAGAGTCCCGCAGAACTGACTGAGCATGCTCTCCAGCTACCTGGAACCTGAGCCAGACCTCAGGGAGGGGAGGAGCATCTGAAGACCAGAGAGACCAAAGTTGGATCTGTTCCACACTGGGCTCTGATCTGGGTGGGCCACCCAGGTGGCACTTCCAGCCTGATACAGGGAACTTAGACATAATTGAGCAAAACTTGCAATAGGGGAGGAAGCGTCTGAGGTGTGCCTGGGGAAGAAATATTGGCTAAAAATTGTCGAAGTTTGATGAAAACTATGAACTAGTGTTTTTAAAGGTATTTACATTGGAAAAGAATAAATAAAACTATTTACAAGTGACAACATTGTATTATTAGAAAAACCTAAGGAATCCACACCCCAAAAAGCTACTGGAACTAGTTGTAGGATACAAGGTCAATGTTACAAAAATCAGTAAGTAGAAATTTAGAGTAAAACTATATAATACTTAGCATCCAAAACCATGAAATATAGAGTGATAAATTCAACGAAACACATGCAAGACCTGTACCCTGAACATGATAAATCACAATCAAGAGAAAGTCCTAATAAATATTACAGCTTCATGAATTGGAACTCAAATTGTTAAACTGTCAGTTCTTTGCAAATTTCAGCAGAATATTTCTTTGAAAAGATAACTCTAAAATTTATACAGAAATGTGTAAAAAAGCAAAGTTGGAACATGCACATACCTGTTTTCGAAACTTAGTATAAAACTACCGTTTCCAGGACAGTGTGATAGGCACAAGGTTAGATATACAGATCAATGAATAAAGTCCAGGCCCCTTACATATAGTCAACTGGTTTTTAACAAAGATACAAAGCTAATTCTTTTTAACAAACAGTGCTGAAACAACTAGGTACCACATTAAAAAAAAAAAAAAGGAAATGCTTGACCCTTACCTTACACCTTGCTACTGCTGCTGCTAAGTCGCTTCAGTCGTGTCCGACTCTTGTGACCCCATAGACGGCAGCCCACCAGGCTCCCCCGTCCCTGGGATTCTCTAGGCAAGAACACTGGAGTGGGTTGCCATTTCCTTCTCCAATGCATGAAAGTGAAAAGTCAAAGTGAAGTCGCTCAGTCGTGTCTGACTCTTCGCGACCCCATGGACTGCAGCCCACCAGGCTCCTCCGTCCATGGAATTTTCCAGGCAAGAGTGCTGGAGTGGGGTGCCATTGCCTTCTCCGACCTTACACCTTAGACAAGTATTAATTTGATGTGGGTCATAGACCTAAACATAAAAGATAAATCTCTAAACTTCTAGAAGGAAACAGCAGAATCTTCGTTACCTTGGAAGGCAAAGATTTCTTAGATACAACAACCAAAAAAAAAAAAAAAAAGCATTAATCGTAAGAAATATGATTGGAGTTCATCAAAATGTAAAACTTCTGTTATCCCAAAGATACCATAAAAAAGTGAAAATATTCACAATATATGTATCTGATAAGGAACTTGTATCCAGAATATATTAAGAATACTTGTAACTTAAGAATACAATAACACTTTTTTAATTAGCAAAATATTTGAATAGGCACATCTCAAAGAACATATGGAAATAATAGCACAAGCAAAGATGTTCAATCTTTTTTGTTACTAGGGAAATGCAAATTAAACCCACAATAAGACATCACTACATCTAGTATTTATAAAGGTTGGCAAGGATGCAGAGCAATTGACATTCTCATTTATGGATAAAGAGAATACTACTTTGGAAAACAAATTGGCGATTTCTTAAAAAGATCAACATACACTGATCATATGACCCAGCAATTTCATTCCTAGGTATTTAACCAAGAGAATGAAAATAGGTCTGTACAAAGACTTGGACGCCAATGTTCATAGCAGCTTTGTTCATAGTAACCTCAAACTGAAAATCATCAATGTGTCCATCAATATGTGAATGAATAAACAAACTGTAGTATGTTCACACAACAAAACATGACTCAGCAATGAAAAGGAAGAAACTACTGTACATGCAACATGAATGAATCTCATAAACTCTACACTGAGCAAAATCAAGGAGAAAGACTGCATAGTAGATAATTACATTTATATGAAATACCAGAAAAGGAAAATCTAAATCCAAAAATCTACAGTGACAAGAAACAGGAAAGTCGTTGCCTGGTGCTGGGGATGTGTACAAAGAGAAGAGACTGAAAATAGACACAGGAATCCTTTTGGAGCAATTAAATATAATATTGTTGACTGTGGTTTTACACAGATGTATATATTTGGTAAAACTCATCACAGAAAACACATGAAGCAGATGTATTTTATGTATATAAATTATTAATTAGAGTTGATTTTAAAGTGTCCTGAATAAGAAATATTTTAAAGTGTAACATTTACAATATTGAAATGTTTAGCATAAAATACAAATTTTGTGACAGAATGGGTTTAATAGTTAATATTGTTTCCTCCAATTGTTACTTTAAAACATTGAACATGATATGAGATGTAACTGATTTTCAGAATGGCTGTATGTTTTTACAAAGTTGAATGTAACATTTTGGGGGAAAAAAAACCCAACTTTGAAATATCGTAAGGTCAGGAGGCAACAGTTAGAACTGGACATGGAACAACAGACTGGTTCCAAATAGGAAAAGGAGTACGTCAAGGCTGTATATTGTCACCCTGCTTATTTAACTTCTATGCAGAGTACATCATGAGAAACGCTGGACTGGAAGAAGCACAAGCTGGAATCAAGATTGCCAGGAGAAATATCAATAACCTCAGATATGCAGATGACACCACCCTTATGGCAGAAAGTGAAGAGGAACTAAAAAGCCTCTTGATGAAAGTGAAAGAGGAGAGTGAAAAAGTTGGCTTAAAGCTCAACATTCACAAAACAAAGATCATGGCATCTGGACCCATCACTTCATGGGAAATAGATGGGGAAACAGTGGAAACAGTGGCAGACTTTATTTTAGGGGCTCCAAAATCACTGCAGATGGTGATTGCAGCAATGAAATGAAAAGATGCTTACTCCTTGGAAGGAAAGTTATGACCACCCTAGATAGCATATTGAAAAGCAGAGACATTACTTTGCTGACTAAGGTCCGTCTACTCAAGGCTATTTTTCCAGTGGTCATGTATGGATATGAGAGTTGGACTGTGAAGAAAGCTGAGCGCCGAAGAATTGATGCTTTTGAACTATGGTGCTGGAGAAGACTCTTGAGAGTCCCTTGGACTGCAAGGAGATCCAACCAGTCCATTCTAAAGGAGATTGGTCCTGGGTGTTCTTTGGAAGGAATGATGCTAAAGCTGAAACTCCAGTACTTTGGCCACCTCATGCGAAGAGTTGACTCATTGGAAAAGACTCTGATGCTGGGAGGGATTGGGGGCAGGAGGAGAAGGGGACAACCGAGGATGAGATGGCTGGATGGCATCACCGACTTGATGGACGTGAGTTTGAGTGAACTCTGGGAGTTGGTGATGGACAGGGAGGCCTGGCATGCTGCGATTCATGGGGTTGCAAAGAGTCAGACACGACTGAGTGACTGAACTGAACTGAAGAGTACATAACACGCCAACAGACTTCTAGAACTATCCCTTTAAGATTGACATATATATACTATTGGTACTATGGCTCAGTGGTAAAGAATCTGCCTGCCAATGCAGTAGATGTGGGTTAGATCCCTGGATCAGGAGGATCCCCAGAGAAAGAAATGGCAACCACTCCAGGATTCTTGCCTGGGAAATCCCATGGACAGTGGGAGCCTGGCAGGCTAGTCTATGGGGTCACAAAGAGTCAGATATGACTTAGGCACTAAAGAACAGCAACAACACAAGATTGATAACCAATGAGAACCTACTGTATAGCTCAAGTAACAATTCTACTCAGGGCTCTACGGTGACCTAAACGGAAAGGAAATCCAAAACAGTATGGATAAATGTGTACATATAGCTAATTCACTTTGTTGCACAGTAGAAACTAACACAACATTGTAAAACAACTATACTTCAATAAAGTTAACTTAAAAATAGATAAAACTGTCCCTTTAAAAGGTAGATAAATTATACTATGTACAAATAAGTATCAAAAAAGTACTTTTTAGTGGCTAAGAAAATTATACAAACAAATGTATGCAAAGATAATGTTAGAAACATACCACCTCTCATGTGTCAGGCAATTCTATTGATTTAATCCATACAACAATCTTTACAAATAGGTATTATTATCTGCATTTTCAAACGAGGTAATTGAAGTCTGGAAGGATTAAGAAACTTGCCCAAGATCACAAGCTAACAAGTAGAACATTTGATGTTCTGCCTGATACCAAAGTCTCTATTCTATCATCACATACAGAGTAAAAGAAACTTGAAAAGTGAATCGCACAGAGCTATAGGAGTAACTTCTTTGGGGGGGGCTCAGAAAAGGCTTCATGCAATAAATTACTTTTGAATACTTGAAGAATGAATCTGATTCCAACAGACAGCTGCAAGAGGATCTTGCAAGCTGGGGTCTCACCAGCAATGGGCAGGAAAAACAAAGAAACTTGAGGAAAAGTGATTTGTGCCGTTTGACTAAGTCTTAAAAGCACCAAGAGAAAGGTAGTATAGAAATCCATTGAAAACCACTCTACTTTAAAAGGCAGTAGTGAATTTCTGAAGACTAAAGAGAAGGAAAATCATATTAAAGAAGCCTCTTTCCCAAGGTTAATTTGGCAGCAGTATAGTGAATGCTGAAGGCATGCAGGAAAGGAGATACTTCAGTCTAAGAAGTAATAAAGCCACCGACCTAAGAACTAGGTCAGTGGTCAACTGCAGCATAAAGCAGGGAATGAATGAGGAAATATTCTGAAACACAGCAGTTCAGCTCAGTTCAGTTCAGTTACTCAGCTGTGTCCAACTCTTTGTGACCCCATGAACTGCAGCACGCCAGGCCTCCCTGTCCATCACCAACTCCTGGAGTCCATCCAAACCCATGTCCATCGAGTCGGTGATGCCATCCAACCATCTCATCCTCTGTCGTCCCCTTCTCCTCCGGCCCTCAATCTTTCCCAGCATCAGGGTCTTTTCAAATGAGTCAGCTCTTTACATCAGGTGGCCAAAGTATTGGAGTTTCAGCTTCAACATCAGTCCTTCCAATGAACACCCAGGACTGATCTCCTTTAGGATGGACTGGTTGGATCTCCTTGCAGTCCAAGGGACTCTCAAGAGTCTTCTCCAACACCACAGTTCAAAGCATCAGTTCTTCAGTGCTCAGCTTTCTTTATAGTCCAACTCTCACATCCATACCTGACCACTGGAAAAACCATAGCCTTCACTAGACGGACCTTAGTCAGCAAGGGAATGTCTCTGCTTTTGAATATGCTATCTAGGTTGGTCATAACTTTTCTTCCAAGGAGTAAGCATCTTTTCATTTCATGGCTGCAATCACCATCTGCAGTGATTTTGGAGCCCAAAAAATAAAGTCTGCCACTGTTTCCACTGTTTCCCCATCTATTTCCCATGAAGTGATGGGACCGGATGCCATGATCTTTGTTTTCTGAATGTTGAGCTGTAAGCCAATTTTCTCACTCTCCTCTTTCACTTTCATCAAGAGGCTCTTTAGTTCCTCTTCACTTTCTGCCATAAGGGTGGTGTCACCTGCATATCTGAGGTTATTGATATTTCTCCTGGCAATCTTGATTCCAGCTTGTGTTTCTTCCAGTCCAGCATTTCTCATGATGTACTCTACATATAAGTTAAATAAGCAGGGTGACAATATACAGCCTTGACGTACTCCTTTTCCTATTTGGAACCAGTCTGTTGTTCCATGTCCAGTTCTAACTGTTGATTCCTAACCTCCATACAGATTTCTCAAGAGGCACGGCAGGTGGTCTAGTATGCCCATCTTTTTCAGAATTTTCCACAGTGTATTGTGATCCACAGAGTCAAAGGCTTTGGCATAGTCAATAAAGCAGAAATAGATGTTTTTCTGGAACCCCCTTGCTTTTTCCATGATCCAGCAGATGTTGGCAATTTGATCTCTGGTTCCTCTACCTTTTCTAAAAGCAGCTTGAACATCTGGAAGTTCACGGTTCACGTATTGCTGAAGACTGGCTTGGAGAATTTTAAGCATTTACTTTGCTAGCATGTGAGATGAGTGCAATTGTGCGGTAGTTTGAGCATTCTTTGGCATTGCCTTCCTTTGGGGTTGGAATGAAAACTGACCTTTTCCAGCCCTGTGGCCACTGCTGAGTTTTCCATATTTGCTGGCATATTGAGTGTAGCACTTTCATAGCATCATCTTTCAGGTTTTGAAAGAGCTCAACTGGAATTCCATCACCTCCACTACCTTTGTTTGTAGTGATGCTTCCTAAGGCCCCCTTGACTTCACATTCCAGGATTTCTGGCTCTAGGTGAGTGATCACACCATCGTGATTATCTTGGTCATGAAGATCTTTTTTGTACAGTTTTCTGTGTATTCTTGCCAGCTCTTCTTAATATCTTGGAATCTCTAATTTTCTTGAAGACACAGCAGAGTCCAAGCAAAAGCTCTTATTTTCTTATTTGTTGAAGGAAAGGTGCCATTAAGATATGAAGAGACTGTCTATGTGAAATAGGTTACTTCATGAAGCAAGATGTGAGAGGATAAGCAATTAAGAAGATAGATGGAGGAATTCATTTTCAAAAAGAGAAAGGACACTTCTTTCTCAGACAGGAATAAAGGAAATGGAGGTGGAGATATTTTGAGGCAAGGAAAAAGAAAGCTGAGGTGGGAGCCTAATTTAATGCCATTTGCAGCAAGATGGATGGATCTAGAGATTGTCATGCTGAGTGAAGTAAGCCAGAAAGAGGAGAAATATCACATGACATCATCTCTTATATGAGGAATCTAGTAAGAGATGATACAAATGAACTTATAAAACACAGACTCACAAACTTAAAGAAGAAACTTATGGTTGCCCATGGGGAAGGATGCAGGGAAGGGATAGTCGGGGAGTTGGGGATGGACATGTCCACACTGCTATATTGAAAATGAAAAAACCAACAGGTTCTACTGCATAGCACAGGGAACTCTGCTCAATGTTATGTGGCAGCCTGGATGGGAGGAAAGTTTGGGGGAGAATGGATACAAGTATATGTATGGCTGAGTCCCTTTGTTGTTCACCTGAAACTCACAACATTGTTAATCGGTTATACTCCAACATAAAAAAAAGTTTAAAAAGAATAAAAGAAAGAAAGGAGTCCCCAAAGCAAAGAAGATTTGAAATAGCATTTTACATATAACCTCCTTTCACTTCTCACAACATTTTTTATCACTCTATGCATTAACCCTTGTCTTTCAGATAAAAATGGATTACTCAGCTTACCTTCAGAGCTCTCTACAATATCCTAACCCCGGGGACCCAATCAAATGTTATCTCTTATTAAGTGCCTGTCACCAAAATACACTGACCCAACCAAGCAGGTCTGTTCATTGTCTGTAAACTGATCTGGATAACTTTTAGTCCAAATCTCCATTCTTTTCTCCCTACCCAAATTGCTATTTTCCCTTCTTTCATGTTTGTGTAAGTCTCATTCACTCTTCAAGGCTATATTCAATAGCAGGCCTTTCTATTGGCTTTCCCTGATGGCTTCAAATCCTGCTGGATCTTTATACTTCTGCAAATAAAACTCTACTGGTAATGTGTCATTAATTTTAGCAGTTAATTACATATCATCTTCTGCTTTTACTTAACTCATACTTGTGTGTGTTTCAGTTCCAAAAAAACATCTATTTCTGGTTTATTGACTATGCCAAAGCCTTTGACTATGTGGATCACAATAAACTGTGGAAAATTCTGAAAGAGATAGGAAAACCAGACCACCTGACCTGCCTCTTGAGAAAACTGTATGCAGGTCAGGAAGCCACAGTTAGAACTGGACATGGAACAACAGACTGGTTCCAAATAGGAAAAGGAGTATGTCAAGGCTGTATATTGTCACCCTGCTTATTTAACTTATATGCAGAGTACACCATGAGAAACGCTGGGCTAGATGAAGCACAAGCTGGAATCAAGATTGCCAGGAGAAATATCAATAACCTCAGATATGCAGATGACACCACCCTTATGGCAGAAAGTGAAGAACTAAAAAGCCTCTTGATGAAAGTGAAAGAGGAGAGTGAAAAAGTTGGCTTAAAGCTCAACATTCAGAAAATGAAGATCATGGCATCTGATCCCACTCACTTCATGGCAGATAGATGGGGAAACAGTGGAAACAGTGGCAGACTTTATTTTTTGGGCTCCAAAATCACTGCAGATGGTGATTGCAGCCATGAAATGAAAAGATGCTTACTCCTTGGAAGGAAAGTTATGACCAACCTAGACAGCATATTAAAAAGCAGAGACATTACTTTGTCAACAAAGGTCCGTCTAGTGAAGGCTATGGTTTTTCCAGTGGTCGTGTATGGATGTGAGAGTTGGACTATAAAGAAAGCTGAGCGCTGAAGAATTGATGCTTTGAACTGTGGTGTTGGAGAATACTCTTGAGAGTCCCTTGGACTGCAAGGAGATCCAACCAGTCCATCCTAAAGGAGATCAGTCCTGGGTGTTCATTGGAAGGACTGATGTTGAAGCTGAAACTCCAATACTTTGGCCACCTGATGTAAAGAGCTGACTCATTTGAAAAAACACTGATGCTGGGAAAGATTAAGCGCAGGAGGAGAAGGGGATGACAGAAGATGAGATGGTTGGATGGCATCACCGACTTGATGGACTTGAGTTTCGGTAAACTCAGGGAGTTGGTGATGGACAGGGAGGCCTGGCGTGCTGCAGTTCATGGGGTCGCAAAGAGTTGGACATGACTGAGCGACTGAACTGAACTGTGAAAAAGTTGGCTTAAAGTGTGTGCTTGGCTGTGGTGCAGAACTGCATAGAGATCATGAACTGTATTTTTTTTAAATCCTTTTCAAAGGCCAATTAGTGTTTTGCAATTTTTCCCCCCATAGAAAGTGATTTGTTGGATTTAGAACAAAATAAGATGCTCTGAGAACTTTTTTTTTAGCAAAGAAAATACTTTTAGAACTTTAAAACTTTTTAGAACTTTTCTCAAACACTGTTTTTTTCTGCTGTTAAAGTAGGCTCTTCAATGTGGAAAACTCTCCAGAGGTCAGTACCTGGGCTGGATGGCACAGCTCACAACTGTATCATCTGTGAAACCTTCACCACCATCAAGATAGTAAACACATACATCATTCCAAAGAACTTCTTTGTGCTCCTTTTAAATCCCTCCTCTTACTTCTCCTCAGGTAACCACCAATCAGCTTTCCATCACTTTAGATAAATTTGCATTTTCTGTAATTTTATATACATCTCTCATATGTGGAATCTAGGAAAAATGTTACAGATGAACTTATTTGCAGAGAAGAAATAGAGATACAGATGTCGAGAACAAACTTATGGATACCAAGAGGAGAAGAGAGGGTGGTGGGGTGAATTGGGAGATTGAGATTGACATACATATCTTATTGATACTATATATAAAATAGGGATTCCCAGGTGGTACCAGTGGTAAAGAACCCATCTGCCGATACTGGAGACACAAGAGATGAGGGTTTGATCCCTGGGTCAGGAAAATCGCCTGGAGAAGGGCGTGGCAACCCACTCCAAATATTCTTGCCTAGAGAATCCTATGGCCAGAGGAGCCTGGCAGGCTACAGTCCATAGGGTCGCAAAGAGTCAGACGCAACTGAAGTGACTTAGCACACATATACATAAAATAGATACCTAAGGAGAACCTACTGTATAGCACAGGGAACTCTACTCAATGCTCTGATGTGACCTGAATGCGAAGGAAATCCAAAAAAGAAGCGATGTATGTATGTATATAGCTGATTCACTTTGCTGTACAGCAGAAACTAACACAGCATTGTAAAACAACCATACTCCAATAAAAATTAATTTAAAAATAAGTGAAATTATATGTTATGTGCCCTTTTTGTCTGTCTTCCTTCACTCAGGATAAGTATTTTGAGCAGGTCCAGCTTCACAGGCATGTGGCTGGTGCAGTCCTATAGGATCTTGTACGTAAAAGCGCTTGGCACTTGTTTTAATGCTCTGCTGTCACTGTTTTGAAATTCTTAATAATATATGAATGAGGGAATGCATATTTTCATTTTGCTCTTTGTTCCACCAGTTATGAATTAGAGATTCATCCATGTGGCAGTGTGTATCAGTAATTTACTCTCTTTTATTGCTGAGAAGCATTCTATTGCATGGATATACCACAGTTTGTTTATCTATTTACCACATAGTTTATCTACTCATGTTTACATATTTGTTTTTTTTTCTCCCAGTTACAAATAAAGCAACTATGAATATTTGTTGACAAGTCTTTGTACAGAGACACACTTTCACTTTCTTAGGTAAATACTTAGGAATGGGATGACTGGGTCGCATGGTTGATATTTGTCTAATTTTCAAAGAAACTGCTGAAGTGTTCTCCAAAGGGATTGTACCATTTTATGTTCCCACCAGCACAGTGCAGGAGTTTCAGTGGGTCTACATCCCAGCCAACACTTGGTATGGTTAGAAATTTTACATATTTTGATTCATTCTGCCCTGAAACTTTGAGCCACCTTTATAAGTGTAGTTATCTCTTTTGAAAATCTGTAGCTTATTCTAACATGCATGAAAGCCTCTGAAAAGTCTTTGAATGGTAAATGCTGGGGAGGAGCAGATTTCTTGGGGATGTCTTTATTTTCTAACATCCTTCATGATACACCAGATGCAAACTATGTCAGCAGAATCACCATAAACCCCGAACCAGCTGATGAGTGTTGCTAATCCAGTTACCCAGTCATTAGCAGTTATTAGGTTAAAGAAAATATATAATCCTTACAATAAGAAAGGGGTCAAAGTGGAAGTCAGAAATTGAGTGACAGTAAGAAATTACATTAATAGAAATAGAGCTATTCAAGTGAACTATTTCTGTCTTGAGCTTTAGAATTTTGTGCTGTTGAAGGAATTTGCCTTTTCTTCTTATCTAATTTATAGGTATAAAGTAGGCCATAATATGGGAATTCCCTGGTGGTCCCGTGTTAGGACTTGTCACTTTCACTGCTATGGGCCCAGGTTCCATCCGTAATCAGAGAACTAAGATATTGCAAGCTGTGAGGCCTATATATATTTATTTTTAAAAGAGAATTGGCCATAATAATATTCCTTTATTATCCTCTTAATATGTGTAGCATCTGTAGTGATGTCACTTCTTTAATTCCTGAAACTGGTAATTTGTATCTTTTCCCTATTTCCCTTGTCAATCTGACTATAGTTTTATCAATTTTATTTATCTCCTTCCTCAAAAAATGAACTTTAAGTGTGGTTTCTGCTATTGTTTCTCTGCTTCCTTTTTCATTGCTTTCCTCTCTGATGTTTAATACTTCCTTCCTTGTGCTTTCTTTGGGTTTCATTTGCAGTTTTTTCTAGATCCTTAAAATGAAATCAAGATAATTGATTAGAGAACTTTCCTCTTTTCCAGTATATATGCTATATGCTGTGCTGTGCTTAGTCGCTCAGTTGTGTCTGACTCTTTGCGACCCCATGGACTGTAGCCCACCAGGCTCCTCTGTCCATGGGCATTCTCCAAGCAAGAATACTGGAGTGGGTTGCCATACCCTCCTCCAGGGGATCTTCCCAACCCAGGGATTGAACCCAGGTCTCCCACATTGCAGGTGGATTCTTTACCATCTGAGTCACCAGGGAAGCCCAAGAAGACTGGAGTGGGGTAGCTTATCCTTTTTCCAGGGGGTCTGGAGTCAAACCAGGGTATCCTGCATTGCAGGTGGATTCTTTACCAGCTGAGCTACCAGGGAAGCCCATATATGCTATATTATATTATAAATATCCCTCTAAATACTGCTATAATTGCTTCCCATAAATTTTGTTATTTTATATTTTCAGTATCAACCCATTCTCAATACTTCCTATTTTTCACTTTATTTCTCCTCTAACCATTGGGTTATTTAGAAGTGTTACTTAGTTTCTGAATATTTGGGGACTTTTAAATATCCTTCTGTAATTTATTTTTAATTTAATTCATTTGTACTCAGAGAACATACTCTTTGCCAACAAAGGTCCAGCTACTCAAGGCTATAGTTTTTTCAGTAGTCATGAATGGATGGGTGAGTTGAACGATAAAGAAAGCTGAAGAACTATAAAGAAACCTGAATGCAGAAGAATTGATGCTTTTGAACTGTGGTGCTGGAGAAGACTATTGAGAGTCCCTTGGACAGCAAGGAGATCCAACCAGTCCATCCTAAAGGAAATCAGTCCTGAATATTCTTTGGAAGGACTGATGCTGAAGTGGAAACTCCAATACTTTGGCCATCTGATGCGAAGAACTGACTCATTGGAAAAGACCCCTGATGCTGGGAAATAGTGAAGGCAGGAGGAGAAGAGGACAACAGAGGATGAGATGGTTGTATGGCATCACCGACTCAATAGACATGAGTTTGAGTAGACTCCGGGAGTTGGCGATGGACAGGGAGGCCTGGCGTGTTGCAGTCCATGGGGTCGCAAAGAGCTGGACACGACTAAGCTGAACTGAACTGAATTGAACATACTCTGTATGACTCGACTCCTTTTAAATTTGTCAAGATTTGTTTTATGGCATGGAATATTCTCTATCTTGATAAATATGTCATGCACTTGAAAAGACTATGTAATCAGCTTTCATCAGATGTAGTATCAGCTTCATTTAAGTCCAAGTTTGATGATAGTTTTCAAGTCTGCTACTATTGAGATGGGGAGTTGAAATTTCCAACTATAATCATTTAGCCTAGTTTTCAGTTGTTTCAGGCAAAATGATAAGTCCAGTCTCTGTTATTCCATCTTGGCTTAAGGGCAAAGTCTGAAAAGTATATTCCTTTTTCTTCTTGACTTTAGCACTGCTGCTGCTGCTAAGTCACTTCAGTCATGTCCAACTCCGTGCGACTCCATAGACGGCAGCCCACAAGGCTCCCCCATCCCTGGGATTCTCCAGGCAAGAACACTGGAGTGGGTTGCCATTTCCTTCTCCAATGCATGAAAGTGAAAAGTGAAAGTGAAGTCGCTCAGTCGTGTCTGACCCTCAGCGACCCCATGGACTGAAGCCTTCTAGGCTCCTCCGTCCATGGGATTTTTCCAGGCAAGAGTACTGGAGTGGGGTGCCATTGCCTTCTCCATGACTTTAGCACTAAGATTGTCATTAAATAGTAGCATAAAAATGGGCATTCTCCTGTTGCTTCTTACTATAGAAAAATCATTCTCTTTCACCATTGAGTAAGATGTTAGGTCTAAGCTTTTTGGAGATGACTTTTGTCAGGTTGAAAAAGGTTTCTTCTACTCTTTGTTGTTTTTATCATCTCACAAAGGTTTTGAATTATGTCAAATAGTATTTTTCTGTGGCTATTGAAATTTTCATATGGTTTTTCTCTTACATACTGTTAGTATGGTGAACTATGTTGATTGACCTTCAAATACTAAAGTAACTTTATAGTCCTGGGATACACTACTTGGTCATCATGTATTCTCTTCATATTCCTATAAATTTATTTTTTTAAGGATTGTTATATTTCTATTAATAAAGGTATTATTTAATATAATTTTATATTTTAAAATATTATATTTTAGAATAATTTTGATAATTATAACATCTGATTTTGGTGTCAGGATGCTTTTGGTCTCATACAATAATTAGGAAATTGTTCTCATTTGTTGTATTTTCTAAAAGATTTTGTAAATGTTTGATATTATTTCTTCCTTAGAAGTTTGATAGAATTAACAATTGAACTCATGGCCCTAGAGATTTTTGTAGAGTGTAATTAATAATTTAATTTCTGGTACTGATATATATATGGGATATATATATATATGGCTCAGAAGGTAAAAAAAATCCACTTGCAATGTGGAAGACCTGGGTTTGATCCCTGGGTTGGGAAGATCTCCTGGAGAAGGGTATGGCAACCCACTCCAGTATTCTTGCCTGGAGAATCCCCATGGACAGAGGAGATGAGTGGACTACAGTCCATGGGGTCACAAAGAGTTACGATTGAGTGACTAAGCACACACATTGATATATGTATATATAAAATATAAATAATATGTATTTTATATATATATATATAAAAATATGTGTGATGCTTACTCCTTGGAAGACAAGTTACGACCAACCTAGACAGCATATTAAAAAGCAGAGACATTACTTTGCTAACAAAGGTCCGTTTGGTCAAGGCTATGGTTTTACCAGTAGTTACGTATGCGGGTGTGGGAGTTGAACTGTAAAGAGAGCTGAGAGCTGAAGAATTGATGCTTTTGAGCTGTGGTTTTGGAGAAGACTCTTAAGAGTCCCTTGGACTGCAAGGAGATCCAACCAGTCAATCCTAAAGGAAATCAGTCCTGAATATTCTTTGGAAGGACTGATGCTGAAGTTGAAACTCCAATACTTTGGCCATCTGATGTGAAGAACTGATTCATTGGAAAAGACCCTGATGCTGGGAAAGATTGAAAGCGGGAGGAGAAGGGGATGACAGAGGATGAGATGGCTAGATAGCATCACTGCCTCTATGGACATGTGTTTGAGTAGACCCTGGGAGTTGGTGATGGACAGGGAGGCCTGGTGTGTTGCAGTCCCTGGGGTCACAGAGTCAGACACGACTGAGTGACTGAACTGATGTTATCAAATTTATCAGCCTAAAGATTCTTAAAAGAATATTCCTTTCTGAATGTTTTTTGTAATGTTTTAATTACAGGATCTATAGTCATGATGCTTCTTTAATTGTTGATAATGGTAATTTGTTTCCTCTTATTAATCTTTTGTCTAGGTAGAGTGCTATCAATTTTGACTTTTAAGAAGGTTGACTTTTGATTTTATTGACTTTGTGTTTTATTGATTTCTGGTTTTATCTTTATTATTTCCCTTTTCTACTTGAATTCTATCTTCTTAAGGTAGGAGCTTAGCTCATTGATGTTAGAGTTTCTTTTCTAATATCTAGTGCTTAAAGTATTTCCTCTAAGCATTACTTTAATTGCATCTCACAAATGTTGATTGGTTGTTTTCACTTTCAACTAGTTCAAAATAGTCTCTGATTTTCCTTTGACTCAGATTATTTAGAACTGTATTGTTTAATCCTTACATAAACTGAAAATTTTCAGAGAGCTTTCTGTTACCTTTCTAAGGTAATTGTTTTAGTCAAGAAAACAATCTACTTAATTTTATCCTTTAAACTGTTGAGTCAAGTTATACAGCCAGCATATTGTCTGTCTTTGTTACTGTTCTTATCTACTTGACAAGAATGTTTGTCTTGCAGTGTTTGGATGGGGCCATCACAAATGTCAATTTGGTCAAGTTGGTTGAAAGCGTTCTTTGTCTTCTATGTAATTACTAATTTTCTATTTGTTCTATCTTTACCTGAGAGAGGAGTATTAAAATAGATAACAAAACTCTGGATGTATCTATTTCTTCTGTCGGTCCTGTAAATCTTGCTTCCTCTTTTTCCAGTTCAGTCTTTAGGTTAAACACATTGGATATTATTACATCTTCTAGTGACTTTATGCCTTTATCTTTGTAAAGTGTCATTCATTACCCCATTTGGTAATTTTGGGGTTTTCCCTCCCTGGGCATAATCAGAAACTGACTCTAGACAGAAGGCTGTGGCAATCATAGGGCTCATTGTTTGTTTTTTTCTCCTTGGGATCACAGACTGCTGTTTCAGGTCTGCAATCACTTGTTTCATATATTTTGTCCAGTGTTTTACTTGGTTTTGGTGAAAAGGTAAGGCTGGAGCCTGTTACTCCCTCATGGCTGCTAATGGCAGTGTACCAATTTAATCATGACTTATTTTATTTATTACATTTAACAAATGTTTATGGAACACCTATTGTTGAAAGCCTGGGAACCCAGAGATAAGAGAGTCAGGCCAATGCTATGGAAACAAGTAAAAAGTTACAATAGTGTGGCAGCTTTCAAATATGGCCCCCAAATTATTTAATACTCTTTCCATGGAGAGGTGGGTTTTATTTCCTTTCCACTTGAGTGTAGATGCTGCAATTGCTTGTTCAGTGGAATATGACAGAAGCACTGCTATGCCTACTTTCTAGTTCAGGTCTTTAGAAACTGGGAGTTTCATTTTCCTGCCTCTTACAATGCTCAGTCCAACGTGCTAACACACGGGAGGTCCCCTGCAGGTGTTCCGGCCAACAGCCCCAATGACCCAGCCAATTGCCAGCGTCAACCACCAGTCATGTAAGTGTGCAAGCTTTCAAAAGACTGTAGTCCCGGTGAGTGATCCCAGGCTTGAGCCCCTCTTACTGACCTTGTATGGAAGACAGGCAAGCTATGCCCACAGAGTTCTGTCCAAGTTTTTTATTTGCAGCAAAAGAAATGATTATTGTTGTCCTAGGTCAGAAACTTTGGGGTGATTTTTATGTCGTAAAAGATACTTAATATAATACCATTAAGTGCTATGATAGAAATAGTCAATAGTCAACTAACTAACAAATACTTACTATGTGCCTATTACAGTTCAGAATTGGAATTCGAGTGGAGATTTAGAGGAGGTATAGAATCAGAGCAGGAAAGTAGAAAGAATTGCTTCTTTGAAGACATGGAAAGTATGGGGGAATCTGAAAGACTAAAGTAGAGGGTTTGAGAAACTAGTTTTAAAAAAATGAGATTTTCAGGGGCCAGTTCTATAAGAATGTAATACTAAGGAATTAGGACTTAATTATTTAATGACACATTCCCCATCAGCTATACTCTATAAAAGAACTTTAATCTCTGTTTTTCCAGCATCTAGTATGGTACTTGGTACACATAAGGAGTTAATGAATATTTATTAAATGACTAACTGAAGAACCATGTGATAACTTTAAAGGAATAACATAATCAGATTTTTGTTTAGAAAAATCATTCCAGCAGGGGTATGGAGAAATGTAGGTGTATTTACTCAGCTGTTATAAGAAAATATCTTAGGCTAGGGGCTTAAACAAAGAGATTTTTAAAAAACAGTTCTGGAGACTGAAAATCTGAGATGAGGGTACCAGCATGATCAGGTTCTGGGGAGCACTCTCTTTCTGGCTTGCAGACACAGCTGCCTTCTCACTGCATCCTCACATGGCAGAGGAGAGGAGAGAGAGTAAGCTCTCTGGTGTCTGTTCTTATAATGGCACTAATCCGATCACAAGGGCCCCACCTTCGTGTCCTCATATAAAGGCTTCCCTGGTGGCTCAGAGGTTAAAGTGTCTGCCTCCAATGCGGGAGACCCGGGTTCAATCCCTGGGTCAGGAAGATCCCCTGGAGAAGGAAATGGCAACCCACTCCAATAGTCTTGCCTGGAGAATCCCATGGACTGAGGAGCCTGGTGGGCTGCAGTCCACGGGGTCACAAAGAGTTGGACACGACTGAGTGACTTTACTTACTTACTTACTTATCTACCCAGAGAAGGAAATGGCAACCCAATCCAGTATTCTTGCCTAGAGAATCCTGTGGACAGAGGAGCCTGGTGGGCTGCCGTCTATGGGGTCACAGAGTCAGACACGACTAAAGTGATTTAGCAGCAGCAATTATCTACCAAAGGCTCAATCTCTAAATGTTATCACATTGGTAGTTAGGACTTTAACATATGAATTTTGTGGGGACATGATTCAGTCCACAGCAGTAGCAAAGGAGAAAAACATAGCAGGAGATAAATGTAATAAATCATCTAAAAGATGATAGGAGTGTGAACTAAAGTAGTGTTAGTAAGGCTCCTGGGATATTTCTTTTTTAAAACCTTAAAATTACAGATTTTTCCTGGAGTAACTCTATTTGCATGGAGGTGTCTTATTTTTTTTCAAAATCAAACCAAAAAAGAAAAAGGGAATAATATATCAAAATTAACCACAGAATCTAGTGAACACATATTACAGAAACACTTGAATGTTTCTTTTTGTCTGGTGCCCAGTCCTGTCTGACTCTGTGACTCCATGGACTGTAGCCCACCAACCTCCTCTGTCCATGGGATTTTCCGGGCAAGAATACTGGAGTTATCCAGGGTATCTTCCTGACCTAGGGATTAAACCTGCATCTCCTGTGTCTACTGCATTGCAGGTGGATTCTTTACCACTGAGCCACCAGGGAAGCCCCTGAATGTGTCACTACAATGTTTTAGAAACTATGCTAAAAGTAAAAGTGAAACTCATGTAGTTTCAATGTTTTAAGGGATAATCATGGAAAGGCAACTTCAAAATACAAACCACTTTCACTATTTCTATTTGGTTTTGTTAAGTAATATTAAAAATGCTTCCATAGCCTATTAATCATAAAGTCCTCAAATGGCTAACAGCATTCTTCCAGGTCAGAATACATGTATAATTCTATAATGATTACTAGGTGTGTTATTTTACTTTAGTATTTCTAGAGCGCACATACTGAAGAGCAAGGCTTGAACAATTTGCTCATTAGCTTACTGCTGGCAACAGAGTTTTTCAGTAACGCACAAAGCACATACAAATGCTTCTTCATAAATATCTGGCTCTGATACAGGGCAATTATGATTAATGTGTCCCAGACACACTAACGTTTGGGAACTTGAGGTAGACAAGTTGTCACCTGATCCTGTCAGTCCAGTCATCAAAAACTGGTTTTTCAGAGAGAATTTTCCACTTCACTGATTAACAGTGATGTTTTGGAAGAATTTTATACTTGTCATAAGGAAACATAAGCAAGCCTTGGTATTGGCTCCTTAAACTGTAAAGAATCGGTGGGACTAACATACTACATTTTTTATACTGTTGTGTTAACCATTTTTCTGCTTTTCAAAGAAACATAGCTCATATATTTGTAACACAGCATTAAAATATTTGTAAAATATAAACTGCCTAAGAACAAAATATCATCACAAATCTTACAATTCACAGATAATCAAAGTATTCTCACCTATGTCCTTTTAAACTGAAAATTTGGGGTACTGCATAATCCTATATGGTTTTGTAAGTGACTTTGTAAAAGGAATATACTTAGATGTCATTCTGTATAAACACAGATCTGCATTAACACTTTTGGAGAATTTTTAGACTGTGTGTACTATGATCAATATGAATTAAAATGATTACTTACACTTATTTAGTGCTTACTGTATGCTGGGTAAAGAGCAATATTGCATAGGAACCTGGAATGTCAGGTCCATGAATCAAGGCAAATTGGAAGTGGTCAAACAAGAGATGGCAAGAGTGAACGTCGACATTCTAGGAATCAGTGAACTAAAATGGACTGGAATGGGTGAATTTAACTCAGATGACCATTATATCTACTACTGCGGGCAGGATTCCCTCAGAAAGAAATGGAGTAGCCATCATGGTCAACAAAAGAGTCCGAAATGCAGTACTTGGATGCAATCTCAAAAACGACAGAATGAACTCTGTTTGTTTCCAAGGCAAACCATTCAGTATCACAGTAATCTAAGTCTATGCCCCAACCAGTAATGCTGAAGAAGCTGAAGTTGAACGGTTCTATGAAGACCTAAAAGACCTTTTAGAACTAACACCCAAAAAAGATGTCCTTTACATTACAGGGGACTGGAATGCAAAAGTAGAAAGTCAAGAAACACCTGGAGTAACAGGTAAATTTGGCCTTGGAATGCGGAATGAAGCAGGGCAAAGACTAATAGAGTTTTGCCAAGAAAATGCACTGGTCTTAGCAAACACCCTCTGCCAACAACACAAGAGAAGACTCTTACACATGGACATCACCAGATGGTCAACACCAAAATCAGACTGATTACATTCTTTGCATCCAAAGATGGAGAAGCTCTATACAGGCAACAAAAACAAGACCAGGAGCTGACTGTGGCTCAGATTATGAACTCCTTATTACCAAATTCAGGCTTAAATTGAAGAAAGTAGGGAAAACCGCTAGACCATTCAGGTATGACCTAAATCAAATCCCTTATGATTATACAGTGGAAGTGAAAAATAGATTTAAGGGCCTAGATCTGATAGATAGAGTGCCTGATGAACTATGGAATGAGGTTCGTGACATTGTACAAGAGACAGGGATCAAGACCATCCCCGTGGAAAAGAAATGCCAAAAAGCAAAATGGCTGTCTGGGGAGGCCTTACAAATAGCTGTGAAAAGAAGAGAAGCAAAAAGCAAAGGAGAAAAGGAAAGATATAGGCATCTGAATGCAAAGTTCCAAAGAATAGCAAGAAGAGATAAGAAAGACTTCTTCAGCGATCAATGCAAAAAAATAGAGGAAAAGAACAGAATGGGAAATACTAGAAATATCTTGAAGAAAATTAGAGATATCAAGGGAACATTTCATGCAAAGATGGGTTCGATAAAGGACAGAAATGGTATGGACCTAACAGAAGCAGAAGATATTAAGAAGAGGTGGCAAGAATACACAGAAGAACTGTACAAAACAGATCTTCACGACCCAGATAATTACGATGGTGTGGTTACTCACCTAGAGCCAGACATTCTGGAATGTGAAGTCAAATGGGCCTTAGAAAGCATCACTACGAACAAAGCTAGTGGAGGTGATGGAATTCCAGTTGAGCTGTTTCAAATCCTGAAAGATGATGCTGTGAAAGTGCTGCACTCAATATGCTAGCAAGTTTGGAAAACTCCGCAGTGGCCACAGGACTGGAAAAGGTCAGTTTTCATTCCAATCCCAAAGGAAGGCAATGCCAAAGAATGCTCAAACTACCGCACAATTGCACTCATCTCACATGCTAGTAAAGTAATGCTCAAAATTCTCCAAGCCAGGCTTCAGCAATACGTGAACCGTGAACTTCCAGATGTTCAAGCTGCTTTTAGAAAAGGCAGAGGAACCAGAGATCAAATTGCCAACATCCGCTGGATCATGGAAAAAGCAAGAGAGTTCCAGAAAAACATCTATTTCTGCTTTCTTGACTATGCCAAAGCCTTTGACTGTGTGGATCACAATACACTGTGGAAAATTCTGAGAGAGATGGGAATACCAGACCACCTAACCTGCCTCTTGAGAAATCTGTATGCAGGTCAGGAAGCAAGTTAGAACTGGACATGGAACAACAGACTGGTTCCAAATAGTAAAAGGAGTACATCAAGGCTGTATATTGTCACCCTGCTTATTTAACTTACATGCAGAGTACATCATGAGAAACGCTGGGCTGGAAGAAACACAAGCTGGAATCAAGATTGCCAGGAGAAATATCAATAACCTCAGATATGCAGATGACACCACCCTTATGGCAGAAAGTGAAGAGGAACTAAAAAGCCTCTTGATGAAAGTGAAAGAGGAGAGTGAAAAAGTTGGCTTAAAGCTCAACATTCACAAAACAAAGATCATGGCATCTGGTCCCATCACTTCATGGGAAATAGATGGGGAAACAGTGGAAACAGTGGCAGACTTTATTTTGGGGGGCTCCAAAATCACTGCAAATGGTGATTGCAGCCATGAAATGAAAAGATGCTTACTCCTTGAAAGAAAAGTTACGACCAACCCGGATAGCATATTCAGAAGCAGAGCCATTACTTTGCTGACTAAGGTCCGTCTAGTCAAGGCTATGGTTTTTCCAGTGGTCAGGTATGGATGTGAGAGTTGTACTGTGAAGAAGGCTGAGCGCCGAAGAATTGATGGTTTTGAACTGTGGTGTTGGAGAACACTCTTGAGAGTCCCTTGGACTGCAAGGAGATCCAACCAATCTATTCTGAAGATCAGCCCTGGGATTTCTTTGGAGGGAATGATGCTAAAGCTGAAACTCCAGTACTTTGGCCACCACATGCGAAGAGTTGACTCATTGGAAAAGACTCTGATGCTAGAAAGGACTGGGGGAGGAGGAGAAGGGGACGACAGAGGATGAGATGGCTGGATGGCATCACTGACTCGATGGACGTGAGTCTGAGTGAACTCCGGGAGTTGGTGATGGACAGAGAGGCCTGGCGTGCTGAGATTTCTGGGGTCGCAGAGTCGGACATGACTGAGCGACTGAACTGAACTGATATGCTGGGTATCCAAGGGCTTCCTTTGTATGAATCCATTCGATCCTTACAACCCGATTATCACTCCTGTTTCATACAGATGAGGAAACTGAGACACCGGGAAGGAAGTTATCTGTCTAATCCCTAATGTCCTGCATTTTTCTGGTTAACAGTGCTTTGATATTATAAGCAATATTGCCATAAATAACTTTGTTCATGTTGTTAAAAGAAAGTCTTTAGGATAAATTTCAAAAAGTTGTTGGGTCCAGAGGTATTCACATTTTAAAACCTTGTGTTACACACTTTCAAATATTTCTCCTGGGAGACTAATTATTTCATTTAACAATGAGTGAACGATTCCCCACATCCCTGGTTCTTTTTCATCTTTGTCTGACAAAAACGTATCTAAACGCTACTTTAATCTGCATTTCTCACTTTTAAAAACGGGACCTCAAAATGGATTTTTTTCTAAGCACTCTTCGTCTATCACAACACTCATCTTGTTGACATGTTCTAAACATTTACATCCTGCAGTCAGCAGTTATGGTAAATTTTGGTAAATTTACATGCAAGATGCTCCAAGTTCCTCTCAAGTGGGATGCACAAATCTAGAAGATGCTCCTTAGAATTTCTACAGGATACAGAGAACAGTTTTTGTTATTGTTAAGTAAACTTATAAATAAAATTACTAAGGAGTTTAAGTTATTACTAACCACTGATCAAGCTTTAGATCCATTTTTCAGCCTTTTTTTTTTTTTTTGCTCGGCTTTTTTGGGGGGAGGTTGTCTATCGCAGACCTTTTTGGTCAACTGCCAATCACTGTTAACAGTCTGCGGATCACACAGCTAGTAGCTGCCAACGCCCAGCCAGAAGAGGTTTCGACAGAGCTTCCAGGCAGGCCTTCGGGGACTCGCTGGAAGGTGCCAGCGCCGCCCCAGCCTCCGCGAGGAGCCGCGCGCCTGACACTCCCCTCTTCGGGATTCGGGCCAAGCCGCCCGCTCACATGACTTTACCAGAGGAAGCTTCCTGTCACCGCGGGCAGCGACCTGAACTCATAACCCCTTTTACTTAGATGAGGAAAGGAGTTTCCATCCTCCGCCCTAGGGACCACAAACTTGTGACCACCATCGGAGCACGGGGGAAAACAGGGTTTCTCTCTACCCAGACGCGACCCCTTTTCTTTCTGCTCAACCTCCGATTCACGCTTGAGCTCGTTAGTCGTCTTCGGCGCGCCTGGAGGACCCAGTCCTCCGGAGGCTCCGAACCAAGGCCAAGTCAGGAAAGGCAGGCATCCCTGCCACTGTTCCTTGGGGCCAATCAAAGGGGGTCCGGGCAGAGGGGGCTCTGTGGTTGGGCCGGTTTCTGCGGGGCAAGTTCGGGGCAGGTTCTGGACAGGCGAAGCCCAGGGCACCCAGATTCCCGACAGGCTCCGCGTCCGGGGCCTTCGCGGCTCCTCCGCTCTTGCCGCCGCCGCCGCCGCTGCCGCGGTTGCTGCGGGTCGGGGAGAGCTGGGGTTGTCGCGGGCCGCGGAGAGTCCGTCTCGGCCACTGTTTTTGCCCGAGGAGACTTCCTTCCTAGGTCGCACCCTGACTCCCGTGGTGTCGAGGGGGAGTCCCTGCGGACACCTCTGCACGCAGTGGAGATGCCTCTGTTTGCCACCAATCCCTTCGATCAGGATGTCGGTAAGTGCTTCTGCCGCCCCCTGTCCACCCCCCGGCGGACCGCGAGCCCGCTCGGCCCGCTCCCGGCGGACGGTCTGGACCCCCGGGCCGGGCGGAACCCTGCCTGTTTCCTGAGGCTCTTTCTGTAAGGGTTTGGAGGAGGTTGGGGGCTTGTCGCATCTTCTTGAAGGAAAAAAAAGGGGGGAGACTGAGAGAGTTTGGGAGATAGGCCTGGAGCTGGGGCTGTGGGTTCCTAAAGAACTGGAAAGGTGGGTGTCGAAGGCCGCGTAGGAACAGCTGGTGTGGCATCTGGTGCTGGGACATTGCTCCTGGGAGGACAGAGTCGAGAGCTAGGGAGTCCCAGCTGGCGTAGGATGATAAGCTGTGTGATGAAGGGTTTCTCGGGCACATGTCAAACGTTGGGAACTGGGATAATGTTTTAGGTTAGCTTCCTTAGAGGACTTTAAAATCTGTTTTATAACTGTGCGAGGGAGAGGAAGGAGAGAGCTTTGGTTAAGACTCTTAAAGATACTGGGAGAGAGATGAAGATGGAATACTTGACAACAATATAAACACGCTTGAGGACCTGAGTCGCTGGGATGCCTTCCTAGTGTAGGTCTCAGTACTTTTAAGTGTAGAATGGGACCTGGGATCTCAAAATGCTAATTTGTTCTGAATTTGAAATACTCTTTTTTTGTGTTTGTTTCGTGAATCACAGGTTTTAAGTACTGATCATATCAATTCAACAGGTTAGCTGTGTGTGTGTGTGTGTGTGTGTGTGTGTGTGTGTGTGTGTGTGTGTGTGTGTGTGTGTGTGTGTGTGTGTGTGTGTGTGTGTGTGTGTGTGTGTGTGTGTGTGTGTGTGTGTGTGTTTTCCCGGGCTGAGGGTAATAATGACAGGAGTTTGAGTCTTCCCTGAGAGAATTTTGGGGTGATTTGAATACACTTAGTGACTACCTTGGCGCACAGGTGTGAAACGAAAGCAGGTTAAATACCATGTCTAATTGTTATAGTCAAGAAAAATAAGGATGACCTTATGGAATTGCTATCTCTGTATTTACATAGTTAATTATGAAAGGTTTGAATTTGCTTTTTAATTCCCAACTTACAGCCTGCCACTGAAACTTGAGGGTTTAGGTTAAGATTAGAAAAGGTTTCAGTCCTGTCCCTGCCACTCCCTAGCTCAGAGGGAAATCATGGGCAGGTTACTTAAGTTCTTTGCGTCTTGGTGTCCTCATCTTTAAAGAGAGGGAAAATACATCCTGTTTGTGGTTCAGTGAAATAACATATATCTCCTGCAGTGCCTTTAGATAGTAGGCATCAACTCAAAGATAACCTTTCTGGGACATTTTAAATGAATGTCCTGCATCTTAGCAGTGGATGGAGCTTTAGAGGTCACTAGGAGTATTTAATAAATAAATAATTGGGAAGTAACATTTAACTTAATAAGTACTTAGCACACACTGTTTATAGGACACTGCTCAGTGACGTAAGAGATAGTGATGAATAAGAGACATGGTCGCTGCTCTCAAGCAGTTTTATAACTTACTACATTAATTTCCAGGGCAAATGGTTAAAATAAAGCAGTTTCTTAATACCTGCTCCTTCTGTTTCCATCGCCTTGATCTAGTTTTCATGGTTGTATGTAACCGAGCTTCCACCTACCCAGTCATCTTTATATCCCATTGCCCTTTGAACCCGCATTTCCATTGGATTCTTAATGTCAAATCCTTTCCCAGTACCTGCACCACCCAGTTCAGACACAGGCTCCATCTTGCTTTTACACTTTTGCTTGTATTGTTTCTTCTACCTTTCTGCACCTCCTAATGATTAAAGGCCAACTCAGCATCCAGCTCATACCTGAATCATATCCTGATTACCCTAACCTGGAGTTTCCATAGGTGACACTACAAATGGTTTGGACCAGGTAAATGTCTTTGTCATGGGTATCTGTCCTTTGCAATGTAGGGTGTTTAGTAGCATCCCTGACCTCTCCCCACCCAACCCACAGCTATGGTTTAAAACATCTCCGGACACAGCTAAATGTCCCCTGAGGGCACAGAATAGTTTCCAGTTGAGAAACATTGTTCTATCCCACTGTTGTTGCCACTCTTTTCAGACCTCCTGCAATACTTTTTGTCTTTACTAAATTATTTCCTATTAAAGGTAGTCATATCTTGCGTTATGCTCCTTAACTCTTTACTTGTTGCTACAGAGGAGATACATAATTAAAGTTTGTTGAATTGAGAATATATCAGTTGAACTTGCTAGGGTAAGCTTCTTGAGTACAGGAGCATTGTTTTGTTCCAGAAAAGCTTACTTTTTTGCTTGCTTGTTTGTTTTTGGCTGCTCTGGCTGGTGACTGGCGGAGTCTTAGTTCTCTGTCAAACCTGTGCCTTTGGCAGTGGAAGCAGAATTCTAACCACTGGACCACCAGGGAAGTCCCAGAAAATTATACCTTTTAAAAGCTAGGTTTTATTGTTTGGATCAATTCCTTCCCCATGATCCATGTATCAAAATATCATGAAAGGTTATCTAAGAAGACTTGCCAGAGACTCCCAGTAAATCATCCTTGTACAGAGTCTAGTAGACTCCCATTTAAAATACTTTTGCTAGGATAGCATGCAGAATATAGTATGTATAATACATATAACTATTTCTTCTCACTTTATCCATCAGTGAGCATGTCAGTGATACACTCTCACTAACTCACTTGATATATTTATCATTTAACATTAGCATGTATTTTTACCACTTCAAAATTAATTGTCGTTAGCTTTATTCATCAATAAACTGGTAAACTGAAACCATAAAGCAGAAATTTACTGAATTTTACCACGTAACATTTTACATAAAGAAGTAAAATACTGAAGATAACTTTTCCTTTGAAGAAATGCCTCAATGTGTTATTAGAACATATGCTCCCTGAGGACAGAGCTTTTTGTTTGGTTTGTTCACCACTGTATCCCCAACATGTAGACCACTGTCTGGCACTAATAAACATTCAGTAAACATTTATTGAACACATGCATCTCATTTCAGATGTTTTATTTCTTGCTCACTTGAACTCCTGAATTATAAAGATAACTCATTCCATCAAGCTTTTATTTCAAAGTCCCTGGTGAATCCCATCTTGCCAAATCCATTGGTCAATTCCTAGTCCATTTCTTTGTTGATCTCTTAGCATTCCTGTTTTTGATGTACTTTATTCTCTTGGTTTCTAGGACACCAGACTTATTCTAACTTTCTGCTTAGTTCTTTTTAAGTCTTTTTGGCTTCCCTCTCTTTCTCTCTCTCTCTTTTTTTTGACTTCAAAATGTTCAGTCCTAGAACTTATTTTTTGATATATATATTTTTTCCCTTTGCAGTCTTACGAGGTGATTTAGCTTAGTGTTAAGAATTCAGACTCTGAAGCTGCACTGCCTAAACTCAATTCCCAGGTTAGCTGCTGACCAGCCATGTAACTTTGCTTAGTTGCTTAAATATACTGTGCCTTGGTTTCCTTATTGTTAGTATGGGAAATAAAGATAATAACAGTGTTTGGTTTCTTCCCCAAACCTGCTCAGTCCTTCATCCTTGCCTATTTCAATAGATAGCATTGCTGATATTTACGGTCACTCATCTCTAATGTCTGCTACTGCTGCTAAGTCACTTCAGTCGTGTCCAACTCTGTGCAACCCCATAGACGGCAGCACACCAGGCTCCCCTGTCCCTGGGATTCTCCAGGCAAGAACACTGGAGTGGGTTGCCATTTCCTTCTCCAGTGCATGAAAGTGAAGACACTTAGTCGTGTCCGACTCTTAGCGACCCCATGGACTGCAGCCTACCAGGCTCCTCTGTCCATGGGATTTTCCAGGCAAGAGTACTGGAGTGGGATGCCATTGCCTTCTCTGCTCTAATGTCTAGGAGTCATCATTGATTCTCTTTTTCCTTCACCCTCCACGTCTATACTCTAAGCCAGTTCTTCTGGCTCTCCTTTAAAAATATATCTGGCTCTACTTTAAAAATATATCTAGAATGTCATCACTTCTTCGCTCATCACTGTTATCTTACTCCAGTCATCCTTCTCTCTTTGATAGACTGTGGCAGGAGCTATCAGCTTCTTTTGCTTCCGTTCTTGCCCTTTTCAATCAGTTTTCACTTACAAAGATCCATGTTCTTTTAAAAGTCTGAAATACTGTCATTTACCTGCTCAGAATCTTCCAGGACCTTCCCATGCCACTTATTGGTAAATGCAAGTTCCTAGTGTGGCTCACAGTCTGTCCTTCCTGTGTTCTGATATTATGATCTCCTGGCTCTTTCATTCTAAGCTTCTTGGTTCTTAGTACACCAAGATCATTCCTGCTGTGGTATCTACGTTGTGCTGTTTTCTTTGTCTAGGACATTCTTCCCCCAAGTATTTGAAGATTTGATATTCATCGGTCATTCAAGACTGTTCAAATAAGTTTCTAAGAGCGGCTTCCCCTAATTTCTTTCTGTAAAAAAAAATCCATCTTCACCCTGTGTCCTTGTTCCATTGTGTTTCTTCATTGTACTCAGCTACCTCCCGTTGATTGATTGATTGATTGTCCTCTGTGTAGAATATAAACTCCTGGAGGATGAGAAATTTTCAGTTCTGTTCCTAGTACCTTAGGGCCAATGCCTGGTACATAGGAAGCACTCAATATGTATTCATTAAATAATGAATTGTTGATATTTTGCTCCCTCTCTGGCCTTGCCTGTCTATTTGGTGTTCTGTTACCACCTAAAAAAATCAATGTCAGAAAACTGAGCTTATCTTTCCAGATGGGTTCTTTCTTAATTATGTAATTTATTTTATTATGTTCTAGTTATCTTGGTTTGAAACCCAAGAGACATCTTTGAAATCATTACCCTGTTTCTGCCGAATCATCATGTGTTAGTTTTTATAATACTGCATTTGCATTCATAGTCACACTGCTTTGGTCCAGTTCATACCCTACAATCTTGGACATGTTTTGTTAGCCCAGTCAGTATCAGATCACGAGTTTAATTTTCATAAATGTCAGTATCACAGTCTCCTGCAGTTTAGGGTGAGGGAAAGACCTTGCTTGGGCTTTGGGTTTAAACTGCAGGTACGGCATTGGCTCTTAGTAAGTGGGCAGAATGTGGACTTAAAAAACACACAACAGTCTCTTTACTGGAGTTGAATATTCGAATTCAGCATGTTCAGAATTACATTCAAACTTTTCTTCTTGAGTATGCTTTTCCTCTATTCTGATGACTGGTGCTTCAGTTTACGTAGTCACATATGTCAAGAACCTGGATGTCATTCTTAAATTCTGTAATTGTCATTTTGTAGATTCTCACAGGAAATACATGCTGTCTGCTGTGAGCCGGGTACCCTGAACTTGCCCTCAAGGATTCTGGTGCTGCCATAGTCTGTGTGCTTCTAATAGTTCTTAAGTTTATTCATCCGTCCCTCCATTCATGTCTCCCATCCTTTTTTTCCTCACTGCCTCCACCCAGGCACGTTTAGCTTGCTCTCTGATGAGTGGTCCAGCAGCTCTCTTATCCCTGCTTCCAGTACGTCCCCAGTTATTTTCCAGGTGGCAGTGATATTTCTAAAATGTAACTGTGATCTTATTGCTCCTCTGATTAAAATAGTTGAGTGAATCTACCGCTTTCCACAGGAATTTGTACTTTTCAGCATAGCATATAGGACCTAACCCTAGTCTCTTCAGCCTCTACATTTGTCCTCAAGGCATATTTCCTGGTTGGTTTTACACCATGGCTTTTTCGTTTGTGGATTCTCTGACCTGACGTACTTTTCTCCTCATTAATCCCCATTAAAGGCTCTTTTGAGGAGATGATGGACGTAAAGCACTCACCCCAGTACCTGCGCAAGGGATACATTTCAGATCCTCTTATAATCAGGTTAGACAACAATTTGGAGGAGGCTACTCAGCTTCTGTCTTTCAAATTTAATTAACTTTATAAAGATCGGTAGGCTAGTAAATGGCTGAACCAGAATTCAAGTGCAAGTTGTCTAACTCAGTCTTTACTCATACTAAATAATTGGTAATTGTTAGCGGAATATAAGCACCCTCTGTAGGGCTTTCCAGGTAGTGCTAGTTGTAAAGAACCCACCTGCCGATGCAGGAGATAGAAGAGATGCAGGCACTGTCCATAGATTGGGAAGACCCCTAGAGCCTTCTAGGGATGGCAGCCCACTCCAGTATTCTTGCCTGGAGAATACCAGGAACAGAAGAGCCTGGTGGGCTACAGTCCATAAGGTCGCCAAGAGTTGGAAAGGACTGAAGCGACTTAGCATGCACGCACTCAGATTCTAAGAGGTGGAATCAGTTATTGTAAAACATACTGGGGAGGAGAATGTGAAAATCCAGAATACAGATCTGTTAAGGGTCTGCTGTCCACTGGGTTAAGAGGTTTTCTATTCAGTGTTTCTTCTGTTCCTGTTTTACTTCTGTAGGTTATTCTTTCTGATGCGTCTAGGTTTTCACTTCTATCTTGGGCTCTTTTCTGAGACACTTTCATGTTTTCCTTTGATACCTGCTTCCCCATCTGGTCTGGTTAGAAGAGCTTCAGATTGCTCTGCCAGTAGGATTTCCAGTGCTCAGGATGGACAGGAAAGTTAGGTGAAACATTTCTGGAAAACTGAGTCTGATGATCTCCAAAAGAGGATGACTTCTTTAGGACTTGTGTTTTCCCTTGGCTGATTTGATGAACTCTTACATCTCCAGACTGATTCAGTGAGTCTTTTTCCCATAGCCTGAACATGGTACACAGTCATCCTGGCAGCACCTCCCCAAATCTCTTGTAGTCATAAATTTTGAGAAAATCAAAAGTAGCTCCTTATCAGAAAAAAGTTCTTCCATCCATTGAGAAGACTGCTGAAACTCAGATGAGGCTTAGTTAGTGTGTGATTTTTCTGGGTACTGCTAGGCAAATTTCTCAGTCTCCTGTTTTTGAGTATAATGGTAAGGATAATCTGAGGATAAAATGAGATCATTATGAAGCTTTGAATTCTTTGGAAGCAAGTCTGTTATGTTTGCTTGTCACTTTTCCCTTTCCCACGAACCCCGTTTTTTTGTCTTGGAAAATGAAGAGTTTTGATGTCGCTGTTTACAAATCCATGTTGAACTGCTCTGATAGTTTATATTTTTCTGATTGAAAAAATGTTTATTGTTTTACAGCCTAGAAGAACTGAGCTGTTGCTCTTGATCTTGAGGCAGCAAATCCATGTTGAACTGCTCTGATAGTTTATATTTTTCTGATTTAAAAAATGTTTATTGTTTTACAGCCTAGAACTGAGCTGTTGCTCTTGATCTTGAGGCAGCATCAGTAAATAATGTGAATAGTTTAGTGTTCTGAGATGAGTGGCATCTCTGATCTCTGTTAAGATTGAGTTGGATCCTGATCCTGTTTATGCATAGGAAAATGTTTAGCATAATATCTGCTAATGACTATAACAGACGCCCCTGGGTATGCCTTAATTCAGATCATTCTTAGTTATGATAATAGACAATTTGTATTTGATCAGACATAAGCTTGTCGTTTCTAGTTAACTATTTACATTTTAGTAAGTTAGGTTTTAGTAAGCTTAACTATTATGTATTTTTTGCTGTTTTTAAAAAACTTATTGGAATATAGTTGATTTACAGTGTTGTGTTTCTGTACAGCAAAGTGAATCAGTTATGCATATACATATATATGTACTCTCTTATTTTTAGATTCTCTTCTCATATAGGCTATTACAGAGCATATTGTATTATTTAATAAATAAACTGATAGGTTTCAAGATTTAAGTGTATTCTTTTAAAAAACGCACTAAGCTTTTACAAAATCTGCTTGGCTACCAGTCAGTGAGAATGATGAATTAATTATTTAAGTGCCCTGCCAGATCAGAGTGATAGCCTGCTTTCCGTTTCTAAGATGAAGTACAGTCATCCCCCAATATCTGCAGGACTCCCATGGACACAGAACTTCTGATGTTCAGAGTCCCTCGTAAAATGGCATAATGTGTTCATATAACGTGTGCACATATTCCCATAGACTTTTTTTTTTTACAAGTTGGAAAAAATGTTTTTACCATAGAAAATTTTAAAAAATATTCTTTACAAATACTGAACACTTATAAATTAATAAGACACGTTTAGTCACTTAGTCGTGCCCAACTCCTGCGACCCTATGGACTGTGGCCTGCAGGCTTCTCTATCCATGGGATTCTCCAGGCAAGGATACTGTAGTGGATTGTCATTTCCTTCTGCAGGAGATCTTCATGACCTCAAATCAAACCTGCTCTCCTGCATTGCAGGCAGATATTTTACCAGCTGAGCTATAAGGGAGGCCCTAAGACACTTACGTAGACGTACAAAAAGAGAGATGGGCAAAGGCCATGAATATGTATGTAACAGAAGAAAAATAAAAGTTGATATAAACAGTATATTACACTTGACTCACTAATAATTAAACTAGAGAAACTACAATAAAAGTGAAATATTTTTATCGTAAAGTTTAGGCAATTATTTCTGAAAATTAGCATATTTTTTGGCAGTTACTTGTGCTTGATATAAGTATCTAGTTACAAAAAGAAACCTGCAATCTTAAAAGAACATATTTTAGAAAATATGTATATAAAAATAAAGCATTGGAGGGCTTTGCTGGAAACATGAGATCTTTCCTTTTCCTGCCAATGTTTCCTCCTTTTCCAGTTATTTTGAGAGACTTGTTCAGTCAGTCTTATTGAACCACACATGACCAAAGCCCCTCAGGGATTCTGGAAGGAGAATTCAGATTCGAGGTATTCAGGAGAGTCAAGAAGAAGCACGCCTCCCTCTGAGTTCATCCCAAAGGAGATAAATAGTCCCATATACTTTCAGTCAGGGGTCCCCAGCCTCTGGACTCTAATGCCTGATAATCTGACGTGGAGCTGATGTATTAATAATGGAAATAAAGTTCACAATAAATGTATTGTGCTTAAATCACCCCCAAACCATCCCCACCCCACCCCTGCCTTCCATGAAATTGGTCCCTGGTCCGAAAGAAGTTGGGGACCACCGCTTTAAATCATCTCTAGATTATTTGTAATGCCTAGTAATATGTGTTCTTGCCTGGAGAATCCCAGGGACGGGGGAGCCTGGTGGGCTGCTGTCTGTGGGGTCGCACAGAGTCACGACTGAAGTGACTTAGCAGCGCAGCAGCAGTAATATGTAAATGCTATGTCAGTAGTTGTAAATACAGTGTAAGTGCTATGTAAGTAGTCACTCATGCACAGCACATTCAAGTTTTGCTTTTGGGAACCGTTTGGAATCTTTCTTTTTCTGACAGTTTTGACCTATGGATGCTGAATCTGCAGACTGTAAACGTTAGACTGGAGGATCTTGTTCGGGATGACTCACTCAGTCTTCTTGGGTGTCAAATGGTTTGGGGGTTTAATGGGACAAGGTTCTGGGACTCCTCAGAGCAGTTCCCCTTGGATTTACTTCACACGTTGGGTTTCTTTTAAGATAAATTTTTCTTAGAAATGGTTGAATAATAAAGGATTTTACTAATCTTTGTCCATGTTTTCTGGAAAGTGTTAGTCACTCAGTCGTGTCTGACTTTTCGGAGCCCATGGGCTGTAGCCCGCCAGGCTCCTCTGTCCATGGGATTTTCCAGGCTAGAATACTGGAATGGGTTGCCATTTTCCTTCTCCAAGGGATCTTCCCAACTCAGGGATTGAACCCAGGTCTCCTGCATTGCAGTCAGAGAATCTTTACTATCTGAGCCACCAGGGAAAAGTGAAAGTGAAAGTCGCTCAGTTGTGTTTGACTCTTTGCGACCCCACGGACTATACAGTCCATGGAGTTTTCTAGGTCAGAATACTGGAGTGGGTAGCCTTCCCCTTCTCCAGGGGATCTTCGCAACCCAGAGAGCGAACCAGATCACCCAGGGAAGGGAACCTTTAAATCCTTGGAATTTCCCAAGTGGTAGGAGCATCTTTCATATTTATGGTGGGTTCCTGGGACAATCCTTTGGTTTATGCTAGTAAAATCACTCAGTATGGGGGCTGATCCCTCCAAAAAGACTAATCTTGTGATTAGATGGCTGGCGCTTTGAGTCACATGGTATCAACTGGACCTCCACAAAGGAAAAGGAGGCTTGGAGATGGAGTTCCAGGAGGTGGCCCCTCATTCAGTCAACAATACCTTCTTGATGAAACTCCAATAAAAACCGTGGACACCCAGCCTCCATTGAGCTTCCTGGTTGGTGATCCACAGTGACGTGCCAGGAGAATGAGTCCTGAGGGTGCAGAAGGTTTGCCTTTGAGGTCCTCCCAGCCCCAGCCCTGTGCATATCTCTTCTTTGGTTGGTTGACATTTGTATATTTTATAATAAAACTGTAATTATAGGTGACTTTCTTCATTCTGTAAGTGGTTATAGTGAATCAGTGAACCCAAGGGGAAGTGGAAACCCCTGAATCTATAGCCAGTTGGTCAGAATGCATGTGGCCTGGGAAGCCCAGGGCTTGTTTCTTGTGTCTGAAGTGAGGGGAGACTTGAAGTCCTGTACCTTCAACCTGTGAAGTGTGTGCTAACTCCAGGTAGCTAGCATTAGATTTAACTTGTAGAGGGTTTCTGCATTGAAAAGTAAAATCTGAAAAAAACACTGAAATAGATGTTATTAAAGGTCTATGTTTCTATGACCCTTATGGATTCATATTGCAGTTGTATAATCAAGTTTAGCATTTATTGAGCATTTAGACTGAAAACATGAATGTTCAAAGAATTACCCAAAGTAGAAGTTGTTATGTTTAAGGGATTTACAGTTATGGAATTTACTGTTACCATCTTGGCATACCTGCCAGTGAGAACACATTAAACAGCATCTCAGCATTTGCTTTCAAAGTAGCTCATTTACTTTGTTTCCAGATTATGTTAAGTTTCTCATTATAGTTTCTTCTTTTCCCTCTCCCAAACTATTTTTTTACATGTTGGCAGCAGATTCATTTTTTTTCCCCTAAGAGTCCAACTCTGATCAGATTGTTTCCTTGCTCAAAATTTTCTTAGCTCTCTGGTGTTTCTTGAATTAATACAGATCCCCTCATGGTTGAAGCTCATTTAAAACAATTTAGTGACTCTAGAAATTCTTTTACTTGTAGCTGCATCTTGCTTGCTTCATTTTTTTTTTTTTCCTGGTGGACTTTCTCAGGATTCCAATAGAGGCAAAAGAGAAAATACTCCAGACACAGATCTTTTCTACTGGTGCAGATGGTGACATAGTGTATCAGTTCAGGAGTTCTTGGTATGTTGTTGTGACATACTGACAAGAACTTTAGATCTTGAAAGACTTCTGTAAGTCTACAGTAACCTTGTTTTAGGTATAGAGTAAACCAACAAGGGACTTCCCTGATGTCTCAGTGGTAAAGACCCCCACTTGCCAATGCAGGAGACGCGGATTTGATCCCTGATCAGGAAGATCCCCTGGAGAAGGAAATGGAAACCCACTCCAGTGTTCTTGCCTGGGAAATCCCATGAGTAGAGGAGCCTGGCAGGCTTAAAGTCCACAGGGGTCACAAAAGAGTTGGACATGACTTAGTGACTTAGTTTCTCTTTGGAGTTCACATGATTTTTTGTGTCAGTTACTTTGACACTCTCTAGCTAGGCACAGGGACGGGGGAGCCTGGTGGGCTGCCATCTATGGGGCCGCACAGAGTTGGACATGACTGAAGCGACTTAGCAGCAGCAGTTAGGCATGTGTATGTTAAAGATTGTTGTCTTCTCTGAGAATTGACCTCTTTACCGTTATGTAATGCCTCTGTCCATGGTGATTTTCTTTGTTCCAGAGTTGGCTTCATCAGACATTAATATAACTAATGCCACTTCTTTGTGATTCGTGTCAGCATGCTGTATCTTTCTTCATCCTTTTACTCTATATGTGTGTCTTTATACTTAAAGTGGGTTGCTTGTAGTTGACATTTAATTGTATCTTATTTTTTGATCACTCTGATGATCTTTGCCTATATTTAGACCATTAACATTTAAAGTGATTATTGATATTGTTGGATAAACATCTACCATATCTGTTATACTTTTCTAGTTGTAACCCTTGTTTTTTTATTTCTGTTTCTGATACTCTTCGACCTGCCTTTGGAGTTTTAATTGAATATTTTAGATGATTCCATTTTCTTTTTCTTAGCATATTAGTTATATATATTTTTTCTACTTTCTGTGACTGCCTGAGAGTTTACAATATATATATGCATTTACAACTAGTCCAAGTTCACTTTCAGATAACATTGTGCCACTTCAGTGATAGTACAGCTCACCTTCTAGTAACAAAATATTCATATTCCTAATTTCTCTCTTTTGTTCCTGGTGTCCTTGCTGTGCTTCATTTCATTTATACATATGCCTGCACACACACACACATTCATGTATGCATATCTCCTATATCCTCCCTGAAGAACTCTTGAAACATTTCTTGCAAGCCCAGTCTAGTGGCAACAGATACCCTTGATGTTTTTTTATTTGAGAAAGACTTTGTCTTTTCCTTATGGATAATTCCACAGGATATATAATCCTTGATTGGTGATTATTTTCTCACAATACAATTTCATTCCGTTCTCTCCTTGTTTGCATGGTTTCTGAGATGTCAGGTATAATCATTCTGTTTACTTCTGAATAGGTAAGGTGTTTTCTGCTGGCTTCTTTTTTTTTTAATTAAGAATTTTTTTAAATTGAAGAATAATTGCTTTACAATGTTGTCTTAGTTTCTGCCGTACAGCAACATGTGGGAATTAGCTAAAAGTAAGCATATGTCCCCTCCCTCTTCAACCTCCCTTCCACCTCCCACTGCCCAGTCTCAGCCCTCTCCATCCTTCAGAGCGCTGAGCTGAGCTCCCTGGGTCGTGCAGCAGCCCCACTGGCCGCCTCTTCTCCAGATGGTAGAGTACAGAGTCAGTGCTCCTTGCTCCCTGGGACGCCCAGGAGCCCTACTGGCCGCCTCTTCTCCAGATGGTAGAGTACAGGGTCAGTGCTGCTCTCCCAAATCGTCCCACCCTCTCCTTCCTCTGTTGTGTCCACCAATCCATTCTCTACATCTGTTGGCTTCTTTTTTTTTTCCTTTATTTTTGATTTTCTGCTGTTTGAATATGATATGCCAGCGTGTAGAGGGTTTGTTTCTTTATTTGACATTTATTGTACTTGGTGGTCCTGGAGCTTCCTGGATCTGTGGTTTGGTGTCTGACATTAATTTGGGGGAGATTCCGAGTCATATTTGGTTCAAATATTTCTTCTTTTTCTTTTCCTCTTTCTTCTCTGGTATTCCAGTGATTCCTTTGTCACAGCTTTTATAGTTTCCCACAGCTCTTGGATAATCTGTTCCAGTGCCCCCCACCTCCCACTCCAGCCCCCTCCCCTGTCACTTTTTCTCTTTGCTTTTCAGTTTTGAAAATTCCTAGTTACATGTCCTTAGATTCAGAGATTCTTGCTTCAGCTGTGTTCAGACTGATGATAAGCCCATCCAAGGATGTTCATTTATATTATATTATTGTTTGATCTCTAGTATTTCGTTTTTAGAATTTCCATCTCTCTGCTTACATTGTCCATCTATTCTTGCATATTACCTCCTTTTTCCATTAGAGCTCATAGCATATTGTCATATTCTTTAAAAATTCTGGTCTGATAATTCCAACATCCTTCTCATGGCTGAGTTTGGTTCTGATGCTACTCTGATACCCTTCCAATTGTGCTCTTTGCCTTATAGTGTGGCTTGCCAGCAGCTGGATATGATATACTAGACGAAGGGACATCCGCCTTTAGTGATGTGATGATCAGGTGCCAACTGTCCTGGGATTTAGGCTCAGTGAGTGTCTCTGCCCCTGGGGTGTGAATTCTCACATGTTCCTCTGTGTCCATCCCCTGCTCATCCCATCAGTGGGATGGGATGGCTCCAGTGGGCTGGAGTTGGATATTCCCCTTCTCCCATGTGGAAGGCTGGAACAAGCTAGCTTTGGTATTTCTCTTCCCACAGTTGGGTTAATCTCTGGTAAAACACTAGTTGGTTAAGACTGATAAAATAATTTCTCTTGAGGGTAGGATTTTTTAGGAAGAGAATACTCTGGTGTATTTCAGAATGGTCAGTTTCTCTCCCCCTGCTGGAAAAATAGGGGAAATTTTTGTGATGTTCACCTTGAGAACCTGGAAGAAGGGTGCAATTGAAACTCACAAAAGTATGGGAAGTCTTCTAAGCCACCTCTTCTTGGTGTTTTAACTCAGATTTGTGCACACTCAGCCTCCAGCAGTTTGATAGTTTCAGTGTAGATTTCCCTCCCCTGGTACTGGTTCCTGGTGATGTTTGTGCTGATGAGCTTCTGCTCTGTTAAGTTGTGGTTCTGTGTATCGCCTATCTATATGTCTAATTTGGGGGCATCAGTTTGCCTTGTGACCTCACTTCTGAGGGCTCTAAGAAGAGTCATTGACTTTTCACTTTGTTCAGTGTTTCACTTATTAGGATGAAGTGAATACTTCCAAGCTGCTTACATGCCAGACTGGAAAACTTGGTGGGGGGCGAGGGGAGGGAATTCCTTATTTTTGCTGCCTAAGTCTCAACTATACCTGGTGTCTCCCTGTCTAGAAAAAATTTGCTTTACCTACAGAAAGTAAACCATCAGTCATTTTCTCGGAATAGAGAAGTGATTGCTAGAGCCCTTGAGTGAGAAAATAGAGCCTGCCTACATTTCAAACAGCATTAACTCATTTTGCTAACTTGGAAGTACTCTTTTTCTTCATTCTCAATTGCAATAGTTAAATTTCCTGAGGATTCAACAGACTAGTTCTTAAGCTCTTTTTCTTCCTAACAATACATGGTTCACCTTTCTTGGGTCTTCTCAGTAGTTTAGCATGGATCAGTGTTGTTGTGTAGCTTTTGAGATATTCTTGCTGTTATTGCTTCTCGTGTTTTCCTTATCCTTGTGTGTTTTCATTAAAATTCCTTTATTGTAATGAAGAAAGGGGTCTAAATTAATGATTTGATTTAATCTGCCACACCTCTGGTTTTTTTTATTTTAACTTGTCAAGTTTAGATTTAAGGGAAAATATTCAGTTAAAGCCTGGTTTTCTTTTGTTCAGTGCCCCCTCCACACTACTTCTCAGAATCCAAACTCAGCAAATAGATTATTAATTTAATTCCCTGAAACATTTTGATAGAAACCTGTTCTTTGTCATGTTCCTTCGAGGGCAAGTAAAGCTAAGAATTAACTATGTAAATAGTTAGTGAAGCTAACTATTAACTATTGATAATGAAAGAGTTCCTTATTTTGGTCTTTCTGTGTGCAGATAGGGATAGACTTGTGTGTATGTGCATTTTTATAACAAAAAGTCAGTGGCCCCCTTTTTTTCCCTAATACCAAGTAACTAACAAGTGAAGTATAAGTGGGGAAAATAATTGTGATAGGTAACAAAGGTACCCCACCTCTTTTTAAAGATAGACTTAAATATTTCATTAACCAGATGTTGACAGCTATTGTGATTTGTTGGTACTTGGATATACTACAGTTTGGTAATTTGAATGTAGTCATTTACCTTTTAAAGACTTTTTAGAAATAATGTTTCTGCAATTTCTTCTTGTAATATACAGAGAAAGCAACCAGTGAGATGAATACTGCTGAAGATTGGGGCCTCATTTTGGATATTTGTGATAAAGTCGGTCAGTCTCGCACTGGGTAAGTGTTGCAGGGTTTCAAAGGATTTTTATTTTTTCATCCTATTTATTAATGGGAATAAAACTGGAGTTAGAAGGTAAAGCTTATTACTACAATCACAATTTGGTTTGAAAAAAGAATGTTTTCACTAGCAAGATTTGAGGAATCGTCTCATTTAGGTTACTCCTTGTAACAGTAGGGACAGCATGACCAGTAATAGTATTGATATTTTAATTTTTCACCCTTGTCCGTATTTGTCTCCTAAAATCTAGTTTTTCCCACTGATTTTTAAAATAAATTTTATTGAGATATAGTTGACTTACATGTTGTATTAATTTCTGCTGTACAGCAAAGTGATTCACTTTTACCTATATATATTTTTCATATTCTTTTCCATTGTGGTTTATCACAGGATGTTGAATATATTTCCCTGTGCTACACAGTAGGACCTTGTTGTTTAGCCATCCTCTGTATAACAGTTTGCATCTGCTAATCCCAAACTTCCACTCCTTCCCTCCCTCACATCCCTTTCACTTCGGCAACCACCAGTCTGTTCTCTGTGTCTCCGATTCTATTTCATATATAGGTTCATTTGTTTCATATTTTAGATTTCACATGTAAGTGTATCATATGGCATTTGTCTTTCTGGCTTACTTCGCTTAGTATGATAATCTCCAGGTCCATCCATGTTGCTGCAAGTCATATTGTTTTATTCTTTTTTGGGGCTGAGTAATATCCCATTATATACACACCAGTCTTTATCCACTCATCTGCTGATGGATATTTAGGTTGTTTCTTTTCCCACTGATATTTAAAGTCATCACTGATTTCTCAGATACCAAATTTTTTGGTTATTTCTGTATTCTTGTCTTTGTCACATCTGCACATTCAACTCAACTAATCATTGACTACGGAAAGAGACAGTTTAGGAAAATAGAATTGTAAACTTTTTGGCCTACAGACTTTTTGGTAATACAGGGCTTTCTAAACAGTGCAGCAAGGGTATTAACTGAGTAGTGGTTTGCAAGGTGTATACAGAGTAATGGTTTTCTCCACTCCTGGGCTAATAACGTCCAGTTATGAGTAGCCACGTTTATGTCTTTGTGCTGCACAAGTGCTGTCTTATTTATATACTTTGCTGTGAAGAATGTTTGAGAGCGCTGCTAAATCATGCTGGATTCTCCTGGTTGTAGTATGAACCCTCTGATGGTGCCTTCTCAGGCTCTTCAATTCCTTTTAATTAGACGTAGTTCCTTAAACTTTCTCTGATCCTTTTTTTTTTTAACCCAGCACTTTTTCTTTCTTTTTTTCTCTCACAGCTTCCAAGTATCTTTATGTGACTTCTATATTTTTAGCTCTGATTCTGTTTACTCAAGCACTACTCCCATGGATGCAGATTAATTTCAGAATATCCCATGTTATAAGCCTCAGTCTCACCACCTAGAATCCTGAACTCATATCCCTTTTTGCTTTAGACCTCCATTCCCTGCTTTGTCTTCACCTCTGTTAATGACAAGGTTATTCTCATTTCTGCTTAAAACCTCAGGCTCTCCCCTGCATTTAGCTTCTTAGTGAATTCTGTCAGTTTGATCCATGATCTCTCTGACGATGTTGATGTCAGAGTCTCCTTAGTTAAGTTCCTGAACTTGGTCAGATTAGGCAGGAAAGTTTGTCTTTAAGGCCTTTCTGTCCCTTCACTTGAGATCTTTTTAGCCTATAATGTGCTCCTCCTGGCAGGCTCCCAAAGTCGTGGCCTCATCCATCCTTTTGTCTTTGCATTTTAGTATCCTCAGTCTTGTTCTTTCCGGCCTGGTTGCTTCCTTAATTTAATTGAAGTTCAAGTGGCTGCTGCATGTTGCTTGTCTAGTCCTTTTTCTCTATTTCTGTTGACCATACTTTACTTGAGCCATCCTTAACCATGCTTAGACTGGTGAATTAACCTTGTCTCTTCCTTCTGTCTTTTTCTGTCCAGTTCTTGTAACCAGTTGCCATGTGACAACTCTGACCATGTTACTCCCCTGCCTTCCACTGAATTAAGCCTAGAATCTCCTTAGGCCTCTGAATCATTTATTTTTCATTTACTTCTTTTGTACTCACTCTTCTTTTCAATGGGCTTCCCTGGTGGCTCAGTGGTAAAGAATCCGCCTGCCAATGCAGGAGATGCAGTTTTGATCCCTGAATGGGGAAGATCCCCCTGGCGGAGGAAATGGTCACCCTCTCCAGTGTTCTTGTCTGGGAAATCCCATGGATGGAGGAGCCTCCTGGACTATAGTCCATGGGGTTGTAAAAGAGTCGGTCATGACTTAGTAACTAAACAGCAACAATACATTCTTTTTAACTCAAATATTTGAGTTGCCAGTGCTTTTTAGCCTTTTGTATTGATTTTGGTCCCTCTGTTCCTTCAGTGGGGAATATTCTCATCTCTGTTCTCAGTGGTGTCTCATATCCTCCAGACCCACTGTGGATATTATTTCTTCCATAAAGCCTTTCCTTATCCCAATGACTCCAAAATCTAAATCCTCAAAGCACGCTATCAAAACCATTCTTGTTTGAATTTTGTCTTGTGTAATAGTAATTTATATGTGTCCAGTAGATGTAGATTTGTAGCTTGTTATGCAGAGGAAAGCAAATAGCCTAGTGGTTGAGGGCATGGCCTCTGGGATGAGATACCTGGGCTGAGACCCTGCTCTGACTGCTTAGCTGTGTCACGGGTGGACATAGTAACTTTAGTTTGCTACTTGAGAATAAAAACAGTATCTTTTTCATAGGGGGTTTATGGTGAGTGCGAGATTAGTTACTATGTGCAAAGTGTTTATAATAGTATCTGGGGCATGGGTAAGTGGGTGCACCTCTGCTTCTTTTTGATTAAATTGATATTGTCTGACAGTTTGTTGAGGATGAGGTATCCACCTAGCTCCATCCCTGTGTGTTTTGGAGATAAAGCTTTTATCTAGCATTGCAGTTGGAAAGTCCCCTCCTCTCTTCACCCCATCAGTTTTCATTTTATCTGTAGTTTGGTGTTCTTCATTTTGGAGATGCTTTTTGTAATAATATGGTTAGTGGCTTGAAATGAAAAGACGAACTCCCTTTCATGACTAGAAATGTTCCATATTTTTCTAGTAAATAAATTTGAACCCATCTAAAAATCCCATATGATACATTGTGAGGATTTAAAGAGATCAATTTGTTTTTCTGCAGCTAACATTATTATTAGAAACTCTAATTTGTTAATTTTATTTCCTGTTTTTTTCTTGTGATGAGAACTGTGAAAAGATGTATTCTCTCAGCAACTTTGAAACATACAACCAAGTATTGTAACTATACTCTCTGTGCTCTGCATTATACCCTCAGAAGTTACTTATCTTGTAACTGAAAGTTTGTACCTTCTGGCCCATTTTACTCATTTTGCCCACCCCTTGCCCACCCCTCCACCCTTCCGGCAACCACCACTGGGTTCTGTTTCTGTGAGTTTGATTTTATTAGATTTCGCATACCAGTGAGGTCAGGCAGTGTTTGTCTTTCTCTGTCTCATTTCAGTTAGTGCAGTGCCCTCAAGGTTCCATCCATATTGTCCTCAGGTCAGGTTTATGTTGTCTAAGAACCTAGATATGTATTTAAAATGTACTAATTTGTTGCTTTAAACAGTTGTGTTTTATTTGTATTTTGTTGTTATCTAGTATCAGTAGGTTTAGATACACGCTCATTTTAAACTTTTTTCATATTTACTTTAGAGGGCATTCTCTCTCTCAGTATTTTTCTTTAATATTTTGTTACCCTTTGGAGATTTTAGTTGACATTCTGCCAAATCTGTGAATTTACTAGGGAAATGTTCTCAGCTTTGCTATTAAATAGAGGGGTGGTTCTTTTTGTTTTTTATTAATATGTTTTTCCTCTCCTCTTTCTTTCTTTTCCCTTTCCACTTATTTTTTCTTCCTTAATAGTTCGTGCTCTCTGGTTCCTTTAAAGTCTCATTACGTTAATTTTCACGCAGTTATTTGTTTATGTAAATGTGATACCTCTTTCTAGCTCTTGTTAATAAAGAATTGTTTGAAAAGGACTATATAATACTTGAGATATCACTGTAATCTCACTAGGGTTCAAAAAAATGCAAACCCACAAAGTTTGTTTATGTGTGTGATTTCTCTTTAAAAATAATGTTTTACATACTTATCTGGTTGTATTTTTACCTTCTTGCTGTGCCTTGACTTCATGGTAGGAAATGAGCATTAGGGCCACATTTTGATTTTCATGGGCCCTCAGCACTTTTGTCTTCCTAGGTCCCTTTCTCTATAAAAAGCAATAAAAATATTTTATGGCTGCATTGTTGCAAAGACAAATGTATTATTATACATGAAAACATTTTCTTTGGTCTGAGTTTGTGGCATTCAGTGCATTCACATTACGTGAGATCATCTCCACTATCCATCTCCAGAACTTTTCATCATCTCAGGTGAACTCTGCTTGTCAGACAACTTACCATTCCCCTCTTCCCTTGAACCTGGTAACCATTTACAGTTCTGTTTTAATTTTTTAAAAATCATTTTATAATTAGGTATATGGAAAACTCAGGGAGATCTGGTTTATATTGTCTAGGAACCTAGATATGCTTAGTATGGGTTGCTGATGGTAGCGTACGAATATTGAACATACATTTATTGTAGATTGTTAGTGAAGTATTCTGAGTACCTGGTGTGCTTTAGAAAAGGTTGAAACATGTCACTGGTGTGAAAGGGAAAGTGGGCATGAGTTTTCCTGAGACTGGTGTAGAAAGGGCAGGTTGAAGTATGCTGTTCATAAGGTTATTTGTGTACTAGGCGACAGTCTAGGTTTTTTTTAAAAAACATTGTCAAAAAATAAACATTGTCATATGGAGTTAACCTGTGATTTTATAAAATGTACAGATCTATTTAAGAGGATGGATTTAGGGAAGGGGAGGCAACTTTAAGAAAAACATTTCTGTTTTTGTAAGATCTGTTTATTTTAATCAAAATGATTTGTTACCAGCAATATATTGTAGAATTATTTAGTATATAAATAAAATAACATATTAAAGTGTTTATCCCCTAAGAAAATAATATTTTAAAATCCTTTGGCCCTTTTTAAAAGAAAAAAAATTCTTTCTTGTAAACTGTTTTGGAATTGTGGTCATTTGGAAAATATTCTCAAGTTTTAAGGGGAAATGAAGAGCCAGTTATTGTGAAATTTCATTTACTCAGAGAACTGTGACCAGGAACATGGTTCCAGCAGCCTTTCAGAAAACCCTGCTTAATTATTCCTCTTTGAACCACACATACGTGTGTATTTGTTTGTTGATTTATAGAAATATTTATGCTTATATAAATATCTACTTTTTTGTTTCAAAAATAGTTACTCACATGGCTGAAACATTAAAATAACTTAAAAAGGTAAATGTTGACAAAATAAGTCCTGTCCTTATTTCTCTCCCCCATCCTCCGTAGGTAACCACTTCTGTTTCCTTGGTATCTTTCTATTGTTCCTTTATACAAATACGAAAATAATTTCCCCACATTGGTAGGCAATAAACATTTGTAATTACTTAATTCCTTAACATATCCTGTCACCCTGAAGTGTTTGAATATGCTGAACTTAAAACTTAAAAAAAAATTATGAAATTTTTTTTTTCTGACTTCGGAAGATATTCACATGATGTTTAGTGTGCAGTTCCAGTGTCTGAGTAAGTACTGAAAAATGCTTAGCTAGTGAGGTCATATGATAGACTGAAAAGTCTCTGTTAAAAATCAAGAGAATGTTCAGAATAATAGTAGCAGTTTTCTTTAATGTGTCTTCACATAATAAATAGCTTTTTTTCTGTTAGTTTTGATTGATTTGTTTATAATTTCATATGTAAAAAAGATAGATGTGAGAGTACGTATTGATTACCCACAATAAAAAATGAATATTCTGTAATTGACATCCAGATTAATTTGTGCTATTGTTTTATATCTTAACTATCTTTGCTTAGACAAAAATACAGTTGACTGAGAGTGGAAAACATGATAAACTTTTCTCTGTACTTGGCTAAGGGATCTATTTAGATAGTAAGTCTTTTGACTTATTCACATAAAATTAGAAGAAGAAAATGATAGTCGTTGATAGTTCATGGAAAATATGAATATAAGCCTTTGGGAAAGAGTTTGTTAAAAATATTTTTCAAAATATTGGCTTTATGTTGTCTTTTCCTGGACCTGGACTTTGACTATCTTTGGGCTTTAACTGGAGGTTGATAGAATATGTCTTGATTTTTTTTTTTTAAGGGAAAAATAATCTCTCACCTAGGTGTCTGCAGATTAGAAGCGTAGCTTCAAACAGATCTCTTCCAATGTTTTGTTTGTGACAGTCATACCCTCAGTTGACTGGCCTTAGGTCTTGAAGTCTTTCTTTCATTGACTGTTTATTATCTGTGTTAGGGACTTTATACATACCTCATCTGTTATATGAATTATGTATATATTTTTTCCATTGTTCATTTGACTTTGTTTTCCCATTTAGAAGTTTTTGATTTTTATATAGCTGAATTTAACCAGTTTTCTGGTTTTTAGAATTTTGAGTTATGTTTTCTTTATAGTTTCAGTTTTTGTTTTATGATTAATGTACTTTGTTTTTTTAAATAGCATTTTAGATTTACAAAAAAAATTAGCCAATAGTACAAAGAATTCCATAACCCACCCCCCTTAAATATAGTTTCCCCTATTGTTAACGTCTTGCATTAGTGTGGTATATATTATAAGAAATGAATCAGTGTGGTGGTGGTAGTGATAGTGGTTTAGTCTCTGAGTCATGTCTGACTCTTTCGACCCCATAGACGCTAGCCCTCCAGGCTCCTCTGTCCATGGATTAACCAATGTCTGTGGTTTATATTAAGGCTCACTCTATATTGTACAGTTTTATGGGTTTTGACAAGTCCATAATGACATGCATCCATTGTTACAGAATCACACAGGGTAGCTTCACCAACCTTAAAATGTCCTGTGTTCCCCCTGTTCATCCCTCTCCTTTCTCTCGGAACCTCTGGCAACTACCTTTTTTTTTTTTTTTTTTTTTTTACTATTTCTGTAATTTCCCCTTTTCCAAAATGTACAATTAGGAACATATAGTATGTATCTATTCATGTGCTGCTACCATGTGGTTTTAATTATTAAAACCTTATAATACATTTTAATACTGGCAGGGCTGGTTTTCTTCTTCCCTTTTTTTTTTTTTTTTACAGTTTCTTAATATTCTTATCCCTCTCTACTCTTCTCACATAAACTTTTGGATTGGCCTGGCTAGTTTATGAACAGAACTATTTTTTTTTTAATGGGCTTAGTTTTAAATGAATAGTTTTTTGATATTAAAAATTTCCTATCTGAGAATGTAGCATATCTTTCTGTTTATATCCTTTAATAGTGTTTTTAAGTTTTCCTGTTAACAAATCTCATTCATTTTTGGTGAAGTTTTTTAATGTATTTTATCCTTTGGTTGTTGTTTAGTCACTTGGTTTTGTCTGACTCTTTTGCAACACCATGGACTGTAGCCTACCAGGCTTTTCTGTCCATGGGATTTCCCAGGCAAGAATACTGGAGTGGGTTGCCATGCTCTCCTTCAGGGGGTCCTCCTGACCAAGAGATTGAACCTACGTCCCCTGCATTGTCAGGCAGATTCTTTACCACTGACCGACTAGAGAAGCCCATTTTGTCCTTTTTGGTGCTATTTAAGTGAAGCCTTTAACTGCTGGTTTGATGGGAAATTTCTTTTTTAAAATAGACTGTAGAGGGTATACCATTTGTAAGGGGAAAGTGATGTGATGATTCAGGAGAAATTGGTAACAGCTGTAGGTGCCAAGACCTTGACCAGGCAGTGGGATGTGGGTCTGATTAGATCTGGTATTTCCATCTTTACTTGCCCCAGACAATGATTTTCCTTTTGTATTTTACATGGTTTTTTAAAGCACCGTGTATTCAGTAGAACAGGATCTAGAGTCCTCATGACTCCCGAGATCATTTCACAGATGAGGAAACTACAGCACTGAGATTTTAATGTGACTTGTCTGAAAGTTGTAGAGGCAAATTGGAAGTCAGATTTCTTTACTCAGGTTATTTTTACCAGTTTTATGTTTTTTCTCACTTCTTTGTGCTGAGTCCTCAAGTACCTATGGTGCATGGTTATTTAAAAGTCCAAACCATGAACTAAGTAAGACGTACCAGTTGTTTTTCTCAGTTGGAGTTTAAAATTGCTCTGCAATGTTGCGTTAGTTTCTGCCGTACAACGAAGTGAATCAGGTGTATGTATATGTGCATCCCTCCCTCGCAGGCCTCCCTCCCTTCCTCATCCCAGCCCTCTAGGTCTTCACAGAGCACTGAGCTGAGCTCCTTGTGCTATACTGCAGCTTCCCACTAGCTACCTATTTTACACATGGTAATGTATATAAAATGGGCTTCCTAGGTGTTTCAGATGGTAAAGAACCTGCCTGCCAGTGCAGGAAGCACAGGTTCGATCCCTGGGTCAGGACAATCCCCTGGAGAAGGAAATAGCAACCCACTCCAGTATTCTTGCCTGGGAAATGCCATGGACAGAGGAGTCTGGAGGGCTGCAGTCCATGGGGTTACAAGCCTAGCGACTGAAAAACAACACACTGATTTTATTAAGTTTTTAGTGATTCCTCTTTCTCACATGATATAGCCTTGTGTTTTGTTTGACTTATATATACTTCTGTGTTATATGATCTGGGAAACTCAGATATTGTACTAAATTTAAGAATTCAGTGAGTGTTATCTGCATTTCTGTTAATCCTCAGTGTTTCTGCTGAAGTCCTTCCCAAACATGAACTTGTTCTTTCACTAACCAAATAACGTAATTTGTATACTGTGTTCATGTTCTTGGTCATCTCATAAGAAATACCTATTTAATAAGCTTAGAATCGAGAATTTGATTATTTCTATTCAGTGTTTTGCCCTTTTCCCCTTGTGCTGTGTAGACTGTGTTTTATGTAATGTATATTACAAATCATTTATGCACTTTGAATATGACATTGAATATACAGTTATTAGTCATTTCAGTTCAGATTTTTTTTGTATTTTATATTCAACTTCTTTTATTGTTAATGTAATGCCTTTATGCTTTTGAAAGTCATCCTCTAAATTAGACTTCCTTTAGCATTTCAAGTGGGTTTATCTTATCTGTTAATTAAGTATTTTTTACTTTGATCAGCAAAGATTTGAGTTCTCATCTCTTTCAGTGTATGCCTGCTAGGTACTAAGACCTGTAAAAGTATGCACACATATATTCCCTCCCGACTCTACAATGTCCTTAAATTATAGTTTGTAGTAAAGTACTTTTTATAGCATATAAAATGAAAATGTAAAGTTTAAATCACTGTAAAATAGCTTTGAAAGCTAAAGCTGTAAAAGTAAAACTCAGTAGAAGAATAGGACACATTTGTGCTTTCTAGAACTCACATTGAGTGTCTCTAAGTCCCTGGCACGATTCTGGGAGTAACGTAATAACATACTGAACAGGAAGTGTTGAAGTCCACTTTTACAGATGAGGTCTGTCAGGCCTTGCATCTCTTTCTCCTCAATCACAGTGCTGCTTTTGTCTAGCAGTGGTTCTCACCCCAGTGGTGTTGCTCTGTTAGGAATGGTTTTGGTTCTCACGATGACAGGAGGTTACTACTGACATCGATTAGGCAGGGGCCAGAGATGTGATACGCCAGATAGTCTTACATCACAAGAATTTTTCTGCCCCTGTTTAGAAACACACAGCTAATAGCTCTGTACCTTTTCAGTCCTGCCTCAAAGGTGATGAGAGGTTAACCATGCAAGCACATTTGTGAGTTGTACTATGGATTGTTATTACTGTTACTTTTTTAAAAAAACTGTTTTTCTTTTATATTTACAATACTTTAAAGGAAATGCCCTATTGTTCTTCTGTCAGGCCCCATGAGGGGAATAATAGAGGTGGTATTCTCATTTTGAAAAGTTGATTGATCTGAAGTCATTGGTTTAGTAATAGATGCAGTAATTAGAATTTAAATTCACTGCTCTTTGAATGGTAATAATTTCCTCAAGCATATAAAATCTTATTACAGTTGAACCTGATATCTTTATGGTACAAAAGTACTTTTCATCTGAGATGTAGAGATGAGACTTACTTGAAATAAGAGACTTCTAAAACATTGTACAAAATGTAAGAACTCATAAATCTTGACTCCTTTTATCCAGCAAAATCATTGAATATTTTTGTCTTTCTCAGGTAATCTCACTAATTGATAACCAGGGACAAATGTTGAGCTGTTTAACTGTCATAACTGTACAGCAACATACCTACAAGTAGATAGATATTTACAAATAATGTGACAGTTTGGAAATGTACTCAGGGCTCTTCAAAGAGATTTGAACTTTCATTGTCCTTTGAAAAGAGAATTGCAGGAATGCAAAATTAGTTTTCGTTTTCTTTGATCCTGTGAGTTGCATCGCATGCGTGTTTAGCTTCCGGACCTTAACTGTGTTTTTTTGCAGCCCCCTCCATTTATTTTTCCTGAAAACTTGGTCTGCTATCCACTGAGTGAACTCTGTATGCTGTCTCAGAATTTCAGTTCCCGTTTCTTTTGCAGAGTGTGAATATCTCCCCACACTGAGTGTAATTGTTCAGGGTATTCATATTTTAAACACGGCCCTACATATACCAGCCATCTTCTTCGCTTAGCAGTTTTGCTTCAGTAATTGAGGAGAAGTTGCCCGTATTGAGCATACTTGAGAGATGGCAGGTTATGAGTTCCAACTGGAACTCCCTAGCAAGGAAAATTGATTAACCACCATGTTTGCCTTATACCCTGACTTTGGAAACCCAGGAGACAATATGCTTCCTTTACATTTTACAGTGGTGTGATTTACGCTGTGGCCATTTATCACATCTAAGTTAAGAGCATTATTTGGGGCTGGAAAAGGTGAGGGAGAATTCTTTCCTTGTTCTCGTCTGTATCCTAGACCCCTCCTATCTTTTTGTTTTTCCACCCCAAGGTACGGAAAAGTGTGGATGAGTCTTACAGATTGCTTTAAAATACAAAAATGGGGTTTGGGGAAGGGTTTTGAGAGACATCAGGATTTAACTGATTGGTGGTGGAATCTGGTGGTAGTCCCCTCTAAAGGCACATGCAGATTTTATCTTAGCAGGCATTTTTATAAAATACTTCATCTGTATCTACCATCAGTCTCTTCACATCCTGTGCTTCTCGCCACACTTCTTATTGTGCATTTTTCCCTTACCATGCAAGTTTCAGAAATAAATTTTGTGAGAGCATGTACATTTTCCACATGGGAAGCAAACTCAGTGGAAGATGCAGAAGTTAGTAACAAATAGAGCTTTATAGTGAAGATTATTTAGTTATTCAAAATAGTAACTATTGTACAACAGTGAAAAGTAGTGTTTGTCCCATTTGACTCAGTGAGTTTTTCTTGAGCATCGGCCATGTTGTAAGCATAGAACCTAAATGATGAGAGTGGTGTGGGGGGAGAGGATAGACAGGGACCCCCTCCTAAATCTGTCTTTTCTCTGAAGCCCACAGTGCAGTGTGTTGAGGTGGATTGGAGTAATGTTGTGAATAAAGAAACTGACTTTGATGCTTTAGTTCACCAGAACTGACACATGCCGAGGCAGCCGTGTCCATTTGTGAAAGGCCTGTTTTCTTATCTGGCCTAGGATATAAGGAAAAGACATTAGAAGCCACAACTTGATGCAAGTACTGCCTTTTTCTCTCACTCTCGTATGAACTACATGTCCGAGATCTATGCATAAAAAGATAATGTTTGGATGAATATAATTTTGGCTGGGGTGACACGCATCCAGTTTGCCTTGGGTAGTTTCACTCTGTGCATACATTATGCCTGGTTAGCACCGCCTTTCACTCTCAGAGGGGCACGTGTATACATGATAAATTGCACAGATGCTGTGTTTGTAGTCCACGTTCATTTATCGTCGAGAGGATAATAACCAGGGGACGCCTACTTTAAATTCACTTACAACTTTTTTTTCTTTTCTTTTTTGTGGTTTTTCATAGGATATTTTTTTAATGGGAGGATAATTGTTTTACAGTGTTGGGTTTCTGCTGTGTTCAAAAGCGTGAATCAGCTATAAGTATACATATAGAATCGCTTATAACTCTTATGCCTTTTTGAAAACAGTATTTTAGCCATAATTTTTTGCTGCATAGCAAGATTTACTAGTGGTATGTGTATACATATACTTCAGTTTCACTTCTGTATTTTACTTATAATCTTGTGGAAATACTGAAAAGATAACTTAAAAAAACACGGAACAGAATGAGGTAGTTAGTACTAGTGTTTTGTGGGTCATTTCTTTTGTTTAATAGCACCAGTTTTATATACAACTCTGAATGGATTATTTTTTTAGCTTAATGTATCTAAAAAGATAATGCTTTGTTAGCATATATGAAGTGTTTATCAGGACTCAAGCATTCTAGTTCACTTTCCTGTTTGGCATTATCCTTTTTATGGCTGCCGTAGCAAACTGTACTTTGGTGTCAGACATGTCTTTGCTTTGGTTTTTAAAATTGGCTGTGGCAAAATGTTTCAGCAGTATAGAAATTAGTGAAATAAAAAGTACAAGATCCATTTGATAGTGCCTTTCTCCATCCTCCTTTCCACAAGTCCCTGCAATTTAGATTCTTTTTTTTTTTTAATGTGATTTATGAACAATACATGAAATTTCATTTAAACCTTGGTGGTAAAGCAAGTATTGGGAATTATTTTCTAAAAAGTTTTACTCAGAGTGCTGAATCACCTTTGGATCATTATTTTTTAAATAATTTCAATTTTAGTATTCAGATAATCTTTTTTATATTTGGCCTCTGCCATACTTTGAAGTGATAATTTTGTGTTTGTCAACATGCTTTTCAAAAGTGCAAAAATTAGCCTGCTAAAATCCTAATTTCTGTCCCCTCAACTCAGTGAGATCACCGTTGTCTTCCTGGGGTCACTTTGTCTGCACTGAGACACAGAAACTGCCTGTAGACAGAAAGCCTGTTGCAGTATCTGCAGTGCCCCTGTGTAGAAAGTTGAAGCAAATGTCTGGTTTATCTGTTTTGTATTCTTTCTTACAGATCATCATTCCATGCTACCTGTGGCCTAACATCTCAAGTGTATTTTAAATATATTTTTCCAGTTTTCTGATTATTTACAACAGGAGTTCCACTTATTCTATCATGACTAGAAGTAAAACTCTTGATCTGTCATTTTATTTTCAAAACCTTCCAACCAGAATTAGCTCCAAATGCCTAGTCTATGATTGCTAAGGATAGAGCCTGTTAATTTTGTTGAAAAATTTGAAGGAACTTTTTAGTGTACAGTTTTTCAATTGTGTCATTAATAAAAATTAAAATTCTCTACCAGGTTCTCCCATTTTATATCACAGCTTATTGCCTTTTATAGTTAAGGTGAGAGGGGGAAGCGGAATATACAACTAATTGTTACACTTTTCATTTTTTAGACCTAAAGATTGTCTTCGGTCTATTATGAAGAGGGTAAACCATAAAGATCCTCATGTGGCTATGCAGGCTCTCACCGTGAGTGATTTCATTTTAAGATCTACAGCAAAATCGTCTGCCAAAATCAAGCCCTTTTAACTTCTGATTTTATCCTTTCAGCTTCTAGGAGCATGTGTATCAAACTGTGGCAAAATTTTTCACTTAGAAGTATGTTCGAGAGATTTTGCTAGTGAAGTAAGCAACGTATTAAACAAGGTAAAGAGCATTATTTCCAGAAATGAATTAAGACTGTCTTCTTTCTTCATGTATTTTACATGTATTTTATTGTTCATTTCTTCACATTTTTAAATCACAAAGGACTAGTCTGTGGTTTTGTTTGTTTTTTTAGCTCTTTCTAGGCTATGTCTATCCTATGTATAAGTCCATCTTAGGTTTGCTGAGGAGACTACGTATTTATATAACTTGGAGAGTTGGTTTTGGTGAATCCAAATTAAGATACATTTAACCTTTTTTCTTCATCAGTCCTGTCTTCTGATGAAAAATATGTGCATTTTTTAATCTGATTAAAACGTACCAGTTTACTTTGGGCACAGTTCTTATTGTGCTTTTTTAGTCACAGAGGTCATCTGCTTAACAAAATGTAAGGCATTTAAATCCAGCAATTGAAGGAATTTAAAAAATTTAATTACTAAGTAATATCTAAGTTTTCCCAGTAAAAATTCATGCATTCTCTGGCCTTTCTTGGTGGTGGGTGGAGTAATTATTAAGAAATATTATTTTTAATGTTGAGGGGAAATACTTCTTGTTTTTTTGGGAAAAATGAGCATTTCCAAATTTTAGTAGGAAGCAGTAAAGAAATGAGATAATTTAAAATTCTGGACTTCTTTTAATACATTGTGGTTATGTGATAATTTTTTCCTGTGCTACTTTATTCAGTTATTTAGTTATATTGTATTTAGGGTTTTTTTTTTCTTTTTACTAATTCCTTACCATTCTTTTGATGTCTTGAATGTCCATTCAAAATGTACAGCTATTTATGAAGAGATTCTAATATAATATTTTCTTTAATTGAAGATGTATACTCAATACTTAGTAATATAAACAACTACATTGAAAAGCAAGCAGTTGCATATAAGAGAAAGAACTTCACTTTATTTTACATATATTTTATAGTGAACTTATTAGTTTTATACTTAAGAGGGAGATGCTGTTTTGAAGAAATGAAATTTCCAGGAATATGGACAGTAGTGGGCCTCAGGCCAGACCTCAAATAATTAAGTAATTGGAGGAAAACACAGTCATACATATAAAAAATCAGGGATTAGAAATAAAAGAACTGTATTATTTATTCTCTTTTCCAATTTATTTTTTTTATTGATCTGAAAAAAAGAAAATAGATTTTCCTGTCTTCTTCATATGCAGTAAAATAGAGTAAAATACTCTGAAATACTCTTAGTTGTAAAATACTCTGAAAAGTCCTATCTTTCTGATCTCCAAAATAAGTAACTCTATATCTAATGTTTTGATTTGATGTGGTGTATGTGATGGTAACATCTATTTTTTTTCCATAGTATGAAAATAAAAGTAGCTTATTTCCAGTAACCATCTGTGTTTTCTTATGTGTCGCCTATAGCTAGGGATAATTTTGTGAAATTTTTTCTCTATTTTTCAGGGTCATCCTAAAGTGTGTGAAAAATTGAAGGCTCTTATGGTTGAATGGACAGATGAATTCAAGAATGATCCACAGCTTAGTCTAATATCAGCAATGATTAAGAACCTGAAAGAACAGGGTGTTACGTTTCCAGCTATTGGCTCTCAGGTATTTTATAGACATTTGTGTATGTTACAGTTTGTTTGTAAAGTTAACCGTGTTTATTTGAGTTTTTCTTTTTTTCTTACAAACCCAGGAAGTTGTTAATACTCCAGAGGAATTTTATTAATAATAATAATCTTGCATATAAAGGTGCCAAAAAAAGAATATATAGTGGATTGCTAATGTTTTCCAACTTCCATTTCCCTAATGTTTCTTCTTTTTAAATGAATTAACTGTTTTGTTGTTTAAGTTTTTTTTTAAATATAATTTTAATGATACAGAGCAAATTGGTTTATTAGTTAGTACTGACATTCTTATTAAATGCCCTTCATGCTGTAATTTTATCTACAAAGAATGACAGCTCTAAAATAAGGTTTCCTTAAATTTTAAGGATGTGTTAGAGGTTATTTGGACTATGAAATTTATGAGCACCTGTATTAAAATGGGAGAGAGATATAAAGGGCTCATTAGAAGTGGAAACACATAAAACGTCTTTCCTGTTAATAAGAACTGACCAGCACAGAAGTCTTCTTTCTTCTTCCGAATAAATATGATTGACTGAAAGGCTTAATTTGCCTTAAAAATTATTTATATAACAGGCTCAATCTCTAACTTATGTCATACAGGAAAAAAAAATGAAAGGGGATGTTTTTTATTCTTTTTCTTTTCTGGGTAACTGTTATTTAAGATGCCCACCTGACTAAGCAGGCTTAAAATGTCTGGTAACTTACTGTATTGTCTTTCCCCACTATACCGCTTGGGGTGGAATGTAATGAGTGATGTGATAACATGAGTGGAAAACGCTTAGTTGTGAAGGGCTTGCATTCAGGGTTTTGGCCATTTCAAGGGAATTATGAAGTGATTTATCTAGACTTCCTAAGGCACTTCTGATTTATCTAAGTAGTCTTGAGATGTGAAGATCCAGAAATATATTTTGGAAATGAAAGAAGAAAAGGATATTTTTCTTCTTACTTGAAAAAAAATTAGCTTATGACTAATTTTACAGTGATAAATTATGTCTTGTGAAATAGTCACTCATGATTGATAGCTCGTTTTTACTACTCAGTATAATTTCTCAATCTCTGTAGTTAAGGAAGAATTTTATGCAGAATAATTCAAGATACGGTATAATAAAATGACAACAGAAGCAGCGTTTAATGATCAAAGACTATACTCACTATGGAGAACGGAAGAGTGTAGCTACTTAGTGGAATATCAGTTTCTGTACCCTGAGAACCTGTTCTGGAGCCTGATGCTCACAGTGTAGTTCATGGACCATCAGTAGTCATTATCACCTACAAGCTTGTTAGAACTGTCATCTCATTCATGTGTGGAAACATGCCACACCAAGCAGTGGATTCATTAGCTCCATTTTAACAAGATCCCGGTGACTCTGTGCACATTAAAGCGTGAGCAGCACTGCTCTTAAGGACGACTTTCAGTGCAAGTGAAAGCTGCATTCCTCTAAGAGAAGGAAGGAGAGTTAATGATCTGATTGATCCATAGCTTTGCTGGGTTAACCTCAGGTCTCAGGTAGTTGTGGGAGCCACTCTAGTGATCCTCTAATCTAATCCCCTCATTTTACAGATGAGGGTACTGAGCCCCAGAATGATTAAGTGACTTGCCCAGGGCCACAGCTAGTGGTTGACAGAGCTGGAACAGGCCTTCCAACTCTCAGTCCAGTGTTCTTTCCACTACACGATCCTGCCTTCCGTTTGCTACTGAGGTTAGTAGATATGTGTCTGTCGGACTAGGATTTGAAGGATAAGAAGTGGAGTGAACACTGGGAAGAGTGCTTACGTACTGATGGGTGTAGACATGGGATTCCTGTCTTGTTCAGAAGATTCAAGATGTAGATTAGCAGTAGGAAAGAGTGACTTTTCTTTTTTTCATGTAGATGTTATAAAGTATGTGAAAGCTCATTCTGTTATAGCTGCTGTGTTTCACCCACAGGAAATATGTAAAATGCATATAAACTATGATGAGGTAGAATGGTGTTTTTTTTTTTTAATAGTAGTTTCTAAAGAGCTTGTTTGTCATTGAAAATCCTGTTTGTAAAGAGCTCCTTGTTTAATTAAAAAAAAAATCTGTCATCTGGAATCAACTGCAGAAGTCCCTACAAATTTTATAGCCACTTAGTTGCTTATGCTTACATTTTAGTCAAACTAGATATTTGTTAGCGTATTTAACAAAAGCCTCTGGAAACATGAGGATTTTTTTTTAAGTATGTTGTTTCATCCAGGTACAGAAAAAAATAATGTAAAAATATTAAGAAAAGTCATCCTGAGTCACCTGACTCTTGCCACTGTGGTTCTCTGATAGCACTGACTTTTGACCTCGAGGGAGCAGTGATGCTGGCCCTGCTGCTGCGTTTGACTGGTTAATAAGTAGCATTGCTATACTTGGAACCTGATGATAGAAAGGAACTTTGAAAAGAGAGCAGTTCAGGAATGTGGAGCTTAATATAGCTCAGTTCTGTGCTTCCTTCTTGACCAATAGAGATCCCTTCACAGACCACAAAAGATCTATATGTCTATTTTGTGAAATTCACTAAATTGTGAAACAAAAAGCATATATAATGAAAAAGGGTCTCTCTGATGAAACATACCTTCAATGTTAAGAGATGTGTGATAATAAAACGTTTATACAGGGAAGGTTACAGCTAGAGGTGGGTCAGATTGAAAATACTTAATGTTCTATTCAGTGAGTCCAAAAGCTCTTTTCTTATCAGCTTTGCTAAAAATAAATGCCTCGTGCATTTGTTTGACATTATAAAATATATTACGTGAAGACTGTATTTACTATAAGGTTGAATATTTTGCCTTTCATTTAGTCAACGGTCATTGCTTATAATATTTAGGGCCATATACCCTCAAGGAGTCTCCCTGGTAGCTCAGCTGGTAAAGGATATGCTTACAATGCAGGAGACCCGGCTTTGATACCTGGGTGGAGAAGATCCCCTGGAGAAGGAAATGGCAAGCCACTCCAATATTCTTGCCTGGAAAATCCAATGGACAGTGGAGCCTAGTGGGCTACAATCCATGGGGTCACAAAAAGTTGAACACGACTTGGCGACTAAACTGCCACATCAGCCCTCAAGGAACACACATCCTGGTTATGAGATAGACATGTAAGCAGCCTCATTCTATAGAGGAGGAACTTGAGACACAAGAAGGCTTATGGGCTCCAGGTTCATGCATTAGAAAGTGGTACATCTGGGACGTACGCCACATTGGCCTGACTCCACAGCTTGCCTTCTTAACTACCCATGTCATAGGACCTTGTTGAAAATCAGAGGAACACAAAGGAGGGGATGCTTACTTAGAGGGTTTAGGAATGTTTCACTGAGAAAGTGATATTTTAGCTGTTCCCTGACTTGTGGGTTGAAACTTAGTAGGAAAAAATGTGCATGGAGTAAAAGGAGCTAGAGGGGAAGACATTATGAGTAGAAGCAAGTGTGTGTCAGAGGTGTCAAAGTGTGTGTGTGTGCGTGTGTGCCAGCAGTTCTGGTAAATGATGGAATGGTTGAAAAATGAGGCTGAAGTCTAATTCTCCTCAATGGTCACCATAAGCATGAATCAATGTGTGTTTGTTTACTTGTCCAGTACTTTATTTACAAAATATGTTTAAGATGGACAATAATATATTGTCAACATTGACTACTGGTATTTTAGTTTAAAAGATAGTATACTCTTATGAGCATTTATATCATTATATAGAAATCTGGATTCCTGACTTCTGAGCTGGAAGGAAACAACTCTTGTCTAGATGTTTTAAAAGTAGTCATCTCCTTTCCCCTCGCACCCCGTTTTCTGGTTGTAAAATTTTCCAGAAATGTTGAGATCTCCTCTCGCCTGTGTTTGCTGGTTTGCATACTGGCTGCCTTTAGTGTCACCTTCTCACTCACATCTGGCAAAGTGTGGTTGTTCTGTCATGCCTAAGAAATGAATGCGCAGTCTGTTTGCTCCAGTCCTGCCTCAGCTTTCAAAGTGGAGACTTCTCCCCCTTGGATTTCTTTCTTGTTCAGAAGTCTGGTGGATTGATTCAAGGAGGGGTCTTGTGAGTTCCTAGATTAATTGGAGTAGGAAAATTTGAGAACAGCTTTCAAATATCATTTTTTTTTTCTGGGTTAGGCTGCAGAACAAGCGAAAGCAAGCCCAGCTCTGGTAGCCAAGGATCCTGGTACTGCGGCTAACAAAAAAGAAGAGGAAGATTTAGCGAAAGGTACATTTTTTAAGTCCCTGACATTGGGAAGATGATAGGTCTCTTACTTAATATTTTTTTCCCCTGAGATGTTTAAAAATAAAGGAAATAGGGGTTCACAGCCAAAGCTGAAATCTGCTATGTTCTCCTCTGTTCCTCTCTTCAGTATCACTTCTTTTCTCTACTCTTCCAAGCTACTGTCATATATGTCTGTTCAGTCTTGTTTCTATAATATTTTTACTATACTATCTGTGTACCTATAAATAATATCAAATACTTGTTTGTTTCCAGCAAATTCTTTTTTCATAAATACTGTACTCTACATACTATCTGCAACTGGTTTTTTTCATGCAATGTTTGAGATCTATTCATAATGAGGTATTTATGTCAAGTTCATTTGTTTTAACTGCTGTATAATATTCCAGTATTAGCACCTGCTTTAGGTTCTAATAAGCACCTGGTTTAGTCTATCTTCCTTCCTACTGATGGACATCTGGATTTTCTGATTTCTTTTACTATAACACGTTTGCAGCATTGAGTATCCTTTTTCTTGTTCTTCAGTGTGTGTGTACATGTGAAAGATCATTTTGTGGTATTGTTGGCTTATGGAGTAGGTACATCTTCAACTTTGCTACTAGTTGTGGCTTTCCAATCCGCAGTGTATGAAAGCTCTTATTATTCACTTATTATTTCTAGTCTCATGATGACATTTGGTATCGTCAAAGAGTAATTTTTGTGAATCTGATGGGTTTGAAATGATACCTAATTATTTTAATTTTTATTTTCTTGATTACTAATGAGGTTCAGTCCTTTTCTGTATGTTTATTAGCTGCTTTGATTGTCTTTTTTTCTATATTTTTTTCATAGTAATACTGTGTATATAGTTTTTATTTTGGATATCAATCTTTGCTTGTTATGAAAGGTTGTTGTTGAATCACGACACAGGGATTCTTGGCCCCCGGAGGAGAAGAATTCAATCCGAGGCCAGAGACGAGACTTGATCGCTCAGAGCTTTTGTGTAATAAAGTTTTATTAAAGTATAAAGGAGATAGAGAAAGCGTCTGACATATGCATCAGAAGGGGGCAGAAAGAGTACCCTCTTGTTAGTATTAACAATGAAGTTATATACTCTCCAATGAATCCAAAGAATGTCTGGAGGTTGTAAGGCCTCACCAGACCTACTCCCATAATTTACATTTTAAGATAACAGAATTAGCCAGAATGTTTAATCCAGAGACTGTCTTCAGGCAGAATACGTTGTTGTTATATAATCCTTGTAAAGAGCAGGTCTACTTCCATAAATTTACAGAGTTAGCCAGAAGGTTTAATCCAGAGACTGTCCTCAGGCAGAATACATTGTTGTTATATAATCCTAAGGAATGTAGAGAAGGAAAAAAAGTTTGTCCTTTCTTCCTCCTTGAGAATTCCAGACGCCTCTCTTCTTGGGGACCCCTAGACTTCTTATCAACCTGCCTAGGAAATGACTCTCTCAGTTATATCTATTGTAGATGTCTACTCTTGGGTTTTGGCTTATAGTTTAACTTTGATAATGGCATGTTGTATTAAACAAGTTTTAAATTTCGATGTAGTCAGAATTTTTGCTTTTCTTTTGCAATTCTTTTTTTAATGTCTTAAGATATTTTCCTCTCTCCCAGGATCCTGATTTCCTATTTTTTCTTACATTAATTTTAAAGTTTTATTTTCTCATCTGGTCTTTTATTAATTTGGAACAGAGGTGGCAGAGAAGAAGGGATTATGTACTGAATTGAAAATGGTGTAGTCAGTTCATTAAGATTACATTACAAAGCCTGAGTGATGGCCTGCACTGGGGAGGAGATAGAGCAGACACATTTAAGATTTATTTGCAGTGTTAGTTAGGTGAGACTTCATTGCATTTGTTTCCGAATTCCAGTTCTTAGATTGCTTACCTGAGAATGACATCTGGAACAATAAAACACAGGCTCTCAAATGCTATCTTTGAGACTTCTGTTAAATGAGCCCCCAGTGAAGGACTCCAGCTTGGGACTTTTGACTTCCAAAGTGATTTTGATTATTATTTGGTAAACTTAAGCTATTAGAAATAAACTGAGAAGATGAAAGAAAATGTAAAATATCTGTAGATAAATTTAAAAAACAGATTTGAGTTTATGTCACTTTATTACCCAGAACATTTTAAACTGTACCTGTTCAGTAAAAAAAGCCATCATGCTCTTCAGTTGTTCTGTTAGCTTATTTATTTTTTAAGCTTTCAGCTGTGAATGAATGAATATAATCGATGTCATTATTTTTGTTCACTATTACTATATCAGGATATGTTCTAGCTTCCCACTACATTATTGAAAGAAGGATACTTTTTACCCTCAGATACTTTTTTGTACTTCTTAGGATTGTTGGGTGTATTAACATTTTGGGTCTCTCTCTTTTTTTTTTTTTAAAACTCATTATTTTCCAGCCATTGAGTTGTCCCTGAAGGAGCAAAGGCAGCAGTCAACCACCCTTTCCACTTTGTATCCAAGCACATCCAACCTCTTAACTAACCATCAACATGAAGGCCGGAAAGTTCGTGCTATATACGACTTTGAAGCTGCTGAAGATAATGAACTGACTTTTAAAGCTGGAGAAATTATTACAGTTCTTGATGACAGGTGATGGTTATTATTAAGTTGAATATTCACTTGAAGATACATAATATATTCTGTGTTTCATTTATTCCTGTTGACTGCCTTATCAAACATAATAAAATCAAATATTGACTCAGGTATTTTCTCTGTAGGACAGACAGTTGGTTGCTTTGTTTGTGTCATACTGTTGGGATTTTTATTTTATAGTTTAATTTTTTTCTCATCTATCACTTAAATACTTTCTATTTGTTTTGGAGGCCTAGTTTACTCTGTTCATTTTTGGTTCTGTCTAATACTATACACTGTTAAATTAGTAAAAAAGCTAAGATTTTAGAAAATACACTAAATATATATGCATTTATGGAATTTATAAGAAATATATAATATATTGAATTAATTTATATCATCAGGGAGATGATACAATGCATCTCTTTTTTTTACCACAGTTGTATGTTTACTTGAGAATGACTACTGGTGATTGTTACTCATAATGAAGTGCTAAAATTTTTTGCAAGTGGTTTTTGAAGATTAATTCAAATGGATCTAAGATTATTCCTGTAGGATCACACTTGTGTACTAATATGTTTTCTTGAGTGAAAGAAAATGAAGTAGTTTGAGCTGGTTATTTGGAAGTTGCATGAAACCTTGATCATTCATTCATTCAAAAAACCTTTCTTGAGTGCTGGCTAGCTTTCCTTATCCTAGGCATTGGGGATCCAGTGGTGAGCGTGGGGATGCACTGGGGATTATGTTCCTTGTGAACATTTTGTGCTCCTAGTTACTACCATGTGTGTTCTCTTGTGGATGGACAATATGCTAATGTGTGCTACAAAGAACACTGATTTAGGAATGGAGGTCTGGATTCAGAGTCTACCATCTATCTTGTTACAAAAGATTGTTAGGCTGGAGCCTGTTAACCACCTGAAGTTGAGAGTTTTTAAAGAAAATGTTTATTTCTTATTTGTGGCTGTGCTGGGTCTTCATTGCTGTGTATAGGCTTTCTCTAGTTGCAACGAGCAGGGTCTGGCTACTGTAGTTGTGGCGTGTGGGCTTTTCACTGTGTTGGCTTTTCTTGTGGAGCATGGGCTCTAGAGCTCGGGCTTCATAGTGCAGCATGTGGACTTAGTTGCCCTGCTGCATGTGGGATCTTCCCGGACCAGGGATTGAAACCACGTCCCCTGCGTTGGCAGGCAGATTCTTAACCACTGGACCACCAGAGGCCTGAAGTTGACAGTTAAGTCTGGGAATCTGTCTTTCACGGGGGAGAGAGTTCAGAGCCTTATATTAGATCCTCAGAGCATTTACTAGCCTTCCGAAATATGAAAAAGAACTGTGTTTAGAGTCTCATGTCTTCTCTGAGACCTCATCTCGTATTTGTAATAATGCTACATTCATTTCCTCCTTCATTTGATTTTTGTAGGCTTCACATCTGGTAATGATACAAGTTAAACACCGTAAAAGGTTAAGATAAATAAAAATAAGAATTCTTTGTTATAGTAAAGCTGTCTTTTTTTTGTTCCTCTTAGTGACCCCAACTGGTGGAAAGGGGAAACCCATCAAGGCATGGGGCTCTTCCCCTCAAATTTTGTGACTGCAGATCTCACTGTTGAACCTGAAATGAGTAAGTATTTTCTGGTCTGTCACTGGACAGTAATCCTTAATTCTCTAAAATCCAGCTTTCTGGAGCAAGAATTCTCAAATGTTAGAGCCTTCAAGGTGTTTATTAAAAATGCAGTTCCCCAGTCAGTTTATCAGGCTGTAGACTTTTATTTAGGAAAAAAAAGGTGTGTGTGTGTATTTATATGTCATTGCAGAAATGCAAATTAAGAAGTGTTGTAGAATTTAATCTTGTATTTTTGGTATCATCAATTGATAATAGTGTGACAAATGGAGTGTAACCTTGTGGAGATTTCTTCCTATTCTAAGGTTAGTTCATTTCCCTAGTGTCCAGCCTCAGACTTGGAAGCAGTGGCCTCTAAGCAACTTAATGGCTTTGCTATACTTAATGTCAGATATTCAGAAGGAACCATACCTAACCATGTCAGCACTTTCTGATTTCCAAAGCTTTGCTGACAAGGAGAAACCGACTAAAAAGTGGGGCCAAGGAGGAAAAGTGGTATTACGGGCAGGCATAACCATTGCAGGAGATGTCAACTGCCAGTAGCCTATCGAAACGTTGGTAGGCGGGCCACTGTATTTCCACAAAATGCTGTGATGAATCTTCCTAATGATAAGTTTAAGTCATCAGGAATAAGTCATATTCTTCCTCTGTTTAAGGAAGCAGAAATATGTTCTCATCTAGAATGGTTTCTATTAGCAACTGAAATGTTTTGAGTATTAAGGGTTTTTGTATGTTAGTTATCTTGGCAAAATGTCTCAGCTCATCTCATCTTTCTGTAATGCCAGATAGAGGAGATCAAAGAAAGTTGTAAATCACCATTTGCTTTGGTCTTTTTCGGTTTACTAGAATTTTAAGAAAAGATCTTTGTCTCAGTTGTTTTATTTACAGCAGTACTTGGTACTGAGTCTTATCCAGAATACAGACTGTATAAATGTTTATGCAATAAATGATAGATAAGTGTCTGTGTATTAGTAAAGATACACTTTTCTTTGAAAATACAGAAATGCTTCTCTTTCAAGAGAAGGCTTTAATAACAAACATCACAGATACTGGATAAAACAGTGCCGTCTCCTGGTTATTGTCAGGATGTCTTATGTCACTTTAATACAGATTCCAATACCCATTCATTTATGTAGTTCTTTTTCATTAAAATCAAGAACAAGCTGTAGAACCTGGTTTAAATGGCAGTGCATAATGTGTCCATTTTTTAACCTTGCCTAATGATGGTGAACTTTCCTGTATTTTGCTGTGAGGTTTTTTTGTTTTGTTTTGTTTTTATCTGTGATTTTGTTTTGTTTTTGTTTGTTTATGTTGAGTTAGTTGTTGGATAGAATTGCCTTGAATGTCCATTCCAGATGAGATCCAGTATGTCGCATGGATAAAGTAGCCATCTTATCTTCTTCCCTGTCACATAGCAAGGTAGCCTTAAACTGAATTTTCTAGCTATTTTCATGTGTTTCACTCTGGACCACCTAAAAGAGAGCATCAGAGCTTATGTAATGGAGTTATAGTTCTCAAGTTTGGAAAAGGAGTGTTAGCAAGATCCTTGTAGCATTGTTCTATATGAGGAAATAGAGGTCCACTTCACTTAATGTATCATTAGAAATGCCTGAGCTACTTAGCTTGTTTGCATTTTGAAGAGGCAGTAAGATTTTGTGAAAGGACTTTATCATATATGTGTATATGTGTGTGTGTATGATATTTATACACATGTGACACATAATACACAAACATAATGCACGTATACAAAGTAACAGTATTAGCCCCTAAGAGAAAAAACACTGCAGACTTGTGCACGGCCTGCTGTTAGGATGGCAAGTCTACCTTGCAGGGCTGTCCCAGCTTTCTACGTGTATACATATATCTAAAAAGGATATAAAAGGCAGAAATATCTATAGCAGGTGGCCCTTTTTCTCCCATGGGAAAGTGAGATAAGCTGAAATTTCTTGTGTATGTAGACTTTTTCTTTATTGTGACTTTTGTGGGATGAATATATTCCTTTATTGGAGGTTAAACTCTTTTCCATTTATATTCTGGAGTGGGTTGCCATTTCCTTCTCCAGGGAATCTTCGGATCTTCCCGACCCAGGGATCAAACCTGGGTCCTCCCTCATTGTAGGCAGATGCGTTTACTGTCTGAGCCACCAGGGAAGTCCAACATAGAATATATAAGTGATATGACTTATTGTTCTCAGAGTAAAGTCACAGGCTGTATTCCAGTAGTGTGGGCTAGTGCAGCTGGAATGATGGGCATTCAGGTCCAGGCCTTCCCATCGATTTGCTTTTAATCTTTCTAAGCCACTGTTCACCTCATTCACAGGGTGGGTATATCTTAGAGGATTGTATTGGAGACTCATTGGGGGAAATGCAGTATTCCATGAAGCACATTTAGTGGTTTAATAAATATTATTTTCCTTCCTTAATTCTGCCCCTTTCCGCTCCCCCCCTTTCCACCTTGAGTCTTAATTTTTATGAATACTGCTTGACTATACTGATCTGTTGTTATTTAGATGCTTAGTCTTATCTGACTCTGCGTCTCCATGGACTGTAGCCCGCCAGGCTCCGCTGTCCATGGGATTTTCCAGGCAAGAATACTGGCATGGGTTGCCACTTTATTCTCCAGGGAATCTTCCCGACCCAGGGATCAAACCTGTGTCTCCTGCATTGGCAGGTGGATTCTTTACCACTGAGCCACTGGGGAAGGCAACTATATTGATACATGGATAAAAAGATCCCAAAAGAAAGTTCATTCCTTTAAGGCTGTATGTGCCTCTCAGTATTACTTTGGAGAAAGTCAGTTGCTGTGGAAATCATAACCTTATACTTGCTAGTGATATATTGAATACTTTTTGAAGATTGCTTCGTTGAGCAAGAGAAATATGTACTTCTAGTTTGCAGATCCCTTAGTAACCACCCTTTCATTGCAAAGAATAATGTAACTAAAAAATACAGACTGATTTAGTGGAAAAACTCAGATCCCTGCCAAGGCCATTTGTAAAGTTCTCCGCTGGCCTAAATGTCATTCCCAAGTCTGAGTGTCATGCAGGGAATATACAGCTCACTTCCCAAATTCATTATATTGAAAGAGTATGTGGAAAAGTAGAGATTTTTCTTTGAAAGAACTGGTAATTTGAAAAGAGGATTAATTTTAAATAGCAGAGTTCATTTATACCATTGTAAAACTTTGCTTTTTGTTCAGCAGTTTACTGAACTCTCATTTGTAATAGGTGATTAATCTTTGTTCCAGAAATAAAGCTCTTATTTTTAGTGAAGTATGTGTTATGGAAAACATAAAATCTTTAGAAGAGAAAATTAAGAAGTCTTTGCACAGTTTCATAATGTATTGTTTTGTCATTATTGCCTTAACCTGCTAGCGGTGTATCCCTTAAATTGAGTCTGTCAGATTGAAGAGAATATAGGAAACACCTAGATTCTTCCCTGGAACTTAAAGTATAAGATAAAATTGTAAATTTATGATATGGAAAAGATAATTGTTACATGTTTTTTAGTTAAAACGGAGAAGAAGACGGTACAATTTAGTGATGAAGTTCAGGTAGAAACGATAGAACCAGAGCCAGAACAAGCCTACATTGATGAGGTAAGTGACTTTTTGCCCGAAAGCACCTTGCTTGATATTGAAGTTGAAATGGTTTTCTTCTCTTCTCTAAAAAATTCTTCATTAATGCATGTATTTTGTTGTTATAAAAATTCAAATAATACAGACCAAGTCAAAATTCTCCTGGAAATTTCCTCTCTAGTCCCCTTCTTGCCATGTCAGTAGGTATAGTTGTCCCTTCTTGTTTTAACTTCCTGCTTAATCTTCCATAGTATGGGTTTATCATGACTTCATTCTGCTGTTGGACAGTTAGGTTGTTTTCAGTTCTCTGTGGTTTTTTTTCTTTTTGCTGTTACAAGCCCTATTGTAATGAGACTTTTTGGATAAATTCAAAAGAATGTGTGACTTTTATTATTTATCTACTTTACTTTTTACTTTTTGGCTGCACTGCACGGAATGTGAGATCTTAGTTCGCCGGCCAGCTATCAAATCCAAGCCCCCTGCATTGGAAATGTGGAGTCCTAAGCACTGGACTGCTAGCGACGTCCTTGGCTTTTATTTTTAAATCTCAGTGGTTAATTTTTTGGCAGTTATATCCTTTGTAACATTTTAAACTAATGATGAAAAGTGAGAATTCCTGTTTAAAATATGTGAAGGGCTTTGTAGGTTTTTAGCCTTCTTGGAGGGAGCCAGAGGACTAACGTTCAAAGAGCACTCTTTTGAAGTCTGTGCTGAGAGCCAGGGCCTGTATAGGGGCAGGGAAGTCAGCTCTGGCTATAGCATGACATCAGAAAATGCGTGGGGACTTCCCTGGTGGTCCAGGGGTGAAGACTCCACTCTCCCAACACTGGGGGCCCAGGTGTGATCCCTGGTCCAGGAATTAGATCCCGCATGCCGCAAGAAGATCAAAGATCTCATGTGCTGTAACTAATTTGGCAGAGCCAAATAAATAAATATTAATGAAGAAAATGCATGTAGGGTCTATCTAGAAACCTCATTTCTCTGATAGATAATTTCAAATAGGGTATAGAATTCTGTAAACCAAGAGGACAGAAGTTACCCACATGCTAGCTGACTCTCATTTTACTCCTTCTCTCTTTTTTTGACTTCAGACACTTTCCTGACATGTGCCTTCTCTGTTAGACTACTTAAATTAGGACTCTTTTACTTTGAAAAGTAGTATCTATTTCAGAATATGAAATTCTTTGACTTCAAGAGAGTGTTTTTTAATATACTTGTGTCATTTTTACTGTTAGTGATTAATTCATCTCTCAAACTATTCTCCTTCTGTGCAGACTATAAAGTTTTGTTTTGGTTTATGTAACGACTTTGCTTCAAATTGATAGTCTTTAGATAATTTACCTAAGTGGCTATGCTTAGTAGTATAACCTTGTCAAAACCATGAATGGAGAAGAGTTTGCAATTATTATAGTAATATTGTTTGGTACAGGAGATCTATATTTTGATTTTAAAAACTTAACACATAGATACATCTCTGCTAATACAATACGAGTATTTATGTCATGATAGCTTCTTTATTTCTGTTGCTCTAAAACAAAAGATTCTGAAATAGATCTGAGTCACTGCTTTGAGATGCCTTCCAGCCTTTCACACAGGAGAATAGAGAAACCACAAATCATCCTCCCTTTTTTTGATGACAAACTGAAACATTGGTGGAAAGGGAATGTAGAATAAATCCTTCTGGTGCTACTTAGAAGAGGAACAGCTGGAATAGAGCTGAGCTGTGCCTTATAAAACAGCTGCTGTATTCTCCCCAGTGGAGAAGTAGTAACCGAGTTGTTAGTCATAAGTAATGACACCAGCTTGATAGGGTACACCTGTCACTGTGGCCAGGCTACCGATGCTCCAAAACAAAGTGAGACGGAAATCCACGAGCATGACATAAGAGATTAATGAAGTCACATGTTGTAAATTTAAATGTTGCTCTATTTCTTCTTCTTTAAGAGAATTTCTGTTGTCAGTTTCGAAAACAAGAAGAAATAGCTTTCAAGACTCTGACTTCACATGGTGGTAAAGAAAATACATGGATAGTAAATACATTAAAGCAAAATTGAAGTTTTCATATCTGTGAATTACAAGCTCATCCATTATCTAATTAACAAAGTGAGAAGTCATTGTGGCAGAGTGATTTGTTGCTTTTTATATTAACTGTTTGATTCCTGTAGGATAAAATGGACCAGTTGCTACAGATGTTGCAAAGTACAGATCCCAGTGATGATCAACCGGATCTTCCAGAGTTACTTCATCTTGAAGGTAAACCTTGTTTTCCATTTACCTCGCAAGTAAAAAATAATTAAGGGTTATATCTAATGTTCTCTTACAGAGTGCTTTTATTATTAAATAAAACTGAAGACAATATAAACACTGTTAACATTTCTCGCTCTTCTGTGACCAGTCTCATGTTTACATGCAGTTTAAACCTTTGGTAGAATTCAAATTTTTATACTTTTCTATCCAAATTAAATATTTTACTCAACATGTTAAAATGTTGTAAAATGAAGATTGGTACTGAAGTTTTCTGAGAGCAGTGCAGTCAGTCGAAAATATTGATTTTATAAATATCCCGGAAAACCGGTCTTGGGTTCTGTGGGCCTAAGGTTAATTGATAGAATTTTTATTATTCCAAATGACATCTTTTAGAGAGTTGCTGTCTTTTGCTGCATTGTCTTACATTTCTTCCATCTCGTCGTCTTAGCAATGTGTCACCAGATGGGGCCTCTCATTGATGAGAAGCTGGAGGATATCGATAGGTGAGACCGGGTGTGTGCTGCCTGTGCTGCGTGCCCTCTTCCCTACAGAGCTCTCTAAGCTGCATCTTGGAATGGAGATGCCTTTTTATTTTATTTTTACAGATATGCCCGTTTTTACTTGTTTTCCACTAGATGTGAGAGTCAAAATTAGACCCATCTGTCCCCCCCGCCCCGTTTTTAAAGTGAGAATTTGTGGGATTTTCTAATGTTAGTCCTTTTTTTTAATAAGGGTTAACTGTTGTAATCATATTTGCTGTTAGTAGCATCATCAAGCCCCACAAATGACTCATCTGTAATACTAATGAGGGAAACCTAGATATTTTGAGGTAAAGTCAAGTGCAATAAGCTCGAGTCCTTCCCGCACAACACCTAAATCTTACCCGTACAATACCTAAATCTTAAACACTTTTGGTTGCCTTGGAGTTGAACTATAAGATACATTTTTTTTGTCACCAAGTTACATTTTTAATAGTGTCTACTTAACACCATTCTTGCCTACTTTTGCTATTTTGATACATCTTATTACTTAGAACATTTAAATAGCAGTGATGTTTTACATTCTTGTATCATATTTCAGAAAACATTCAGAACTCTCAGAACTGAATGTTAAAGTGATGGAAGCCCTGTCCTTGTATACCAAGTTAATGAATGAAGACCCCATGTATTCCATGTATGCAAAGTTACAGAATCAGCAGTATTATATTCAGTCATCCGGAGTTTCTGGTTCTCAGGTAAGCTTTTAAAAGCTCAAGCATCTCATTTAAAATTTTCAAATATATTTGAGATTATTTGAAATAGCTATGTTTTTGTAGAATGTGAAACTTCCCAAAAGTATATGTTCAGAGTAAAAATAAAGTTTAGAAGACTTTTTCACCTGACAAGTACAGTGTATAGTATGCTAACTATACCTATAGTTCTTGTTCTAAAAAATTATATTTATGCAGAAGTGCACATCAGTCACCATCAAGTTAAAAAAAAATACAGATGCATTGGCTCTACCCCAGGTGTATTGAATCTCACGTTTGTGAGATCCAAACGTCTGGGTATTTTCAAAGCTTCACATCTAATTTTCTGGTTAAGAAGGATAGTTTTTGTCTGTGTGAGTGCAGTTTCTTAATATTACTAAGTCCTTGTGAGTATCTACCATTTTCAGTTTTACAGCGAGCTGCCTTGATCTGGATTTTTTTCTGTTCCATTACATGGGAACATGTGTGATGCAGCACAGGCCCCTAAAACTCGTCACACCAGTAGTTATTTCCAGAGCCCATTTCTCACAAACTCACCAAGTGTAGGGTATAGGGAGCAGTTCGCCAGATACCGTATTTTATCCACACAGAGTACCATAAACTTTGTGCAGGTGAATTTTTTTTGTTTTTTTGGTGAGGTCCACTTCTGAAGGGAGGGTCCAGAACCCTGAAGAAGAGCAGCCAGACCTGAGAAATGTGGGGCTGGACAACACGTACCCATGAGTCATGATACCAGCGCGAGCCAACAGACAAACAGAACCCCTTCCTGTTGGTTTTGCAAAGTACAAACAATTGCCTTTGTGAGAACTGGACTAACTGTGTTTACAGTGAAGACCTTTTGGATTCTGTGTGTGGTGCGTCTCTTGTGGCTTTAACACAGGCGCTCAGATGGTGGTGGTTTCGTGTCCTGATGGTGGTGTTACCATCTTACAGTAACAGCTAGTGAGAGTCGCACTCCCTGAACAGTTTTCAAACATGTGAGATGGAAGGATCTAATGAATACTACAGAAAATTAGAATATTATGCATGTTAAGATTTGGGAGGCACTTGAGACCTTAATCTTTCTGGCTTAAAACAAATACAATTTTTAGACGCAGGGATTTACAATGGCCCAAGGGCAAAAATCGAACCCTTGCACCTGTTTTTTTTTTTTTTTTTAAACTTTTACTGAAATACAGCCATTCTCTTCGGTTTCTATATCGTTTCTGACTGCTTTCTCTATGAGCAGAACTCAGTAGTGCCAGCAGAGACCATGTGGTCCACGAAGTCTGACACATGTACTTTCCAGGTCCTTGACAAAGTCTGCTGACCCTGCAGACTTTGAAGGGTAGCTTAGCTTGCTCTGTGTTCAATAAACTGTAACTTAGGAAATATTTAGTATATCTCTAATAGGTATCAAGAAACATGTGTGAACTGTTGCTGTAAAACAGTGAATTCAAATACACTTTCTTAAGCATTTTGGAGGATTCCCTTGTTGTTGTTATTGTTCAGTCACTCAGTCATGTGACTCTTTGCAACCTCATGGACTGCAGCATGCCAGCCTCCCCTGTCGTTCACTATTTCCTGGACTTTGCTGAAACTCATGTCCATTGAGTCAGGGATTCCTTTTAGGTAGTTACAGTATCAACATGGAAAGAGAGACTATATCAGTATCAGATTTCAAGGTCAGTTTCTTTACTGCTTCTCTGTGGAGGGGAACATGAGTTTTGCTATTGTTTACCTAAGAACAAAAATCATCAGAAGCCCACTTCACTGAAAAGTAACTTTTTCAAATGCCTGACAGCGGAAGTAACTTAAAGGATTTCAGAGATGTGATTGTTGTTCTGTTTGTAATTGAAAGCATGCCTGTTAAAATCAGAGGGAACCTAACATGTTTTATGTGGAACTGTTCTAGGTGTACCCTCCTCAGAGTGGTGCTTACCTGGTCACAGGGAGCGCCCAGATGAGCCACCTGCAGAGCTACAGCCTGCCCCCAGAGCAGCTGCCTTCCCTCAGCCAAGGAGCAGTGCCACCATCTGCAAACCCAGCCCTTCCTACTCAGCAAGCCCAGGCTTCCTACCCCAAGTAATTTGATTATTGACTGTTGTTTGCGGGTAGCGCTGTTGAAACCCTCAAGTGCCGTCGATCGTCTGTAATCATGAAAAATGGATTTTAAAAATGCAGGATGTGTGTCATCACTGATAGCAGAAGGTCAGCCCTGTCTGTGGTGGCAAGTGGGTTCTCTGGCACCCCCTGCAGCGTGGTGGTGCCAGCCAGCATGCCAGTCCTCTGTTCTACTGATTCCGTGAACTGCTGGATTGTGATTTTACCTCATTATTTTTTAAAACTTTTTGTTTTGTTTTGGGGTATAGCCAAATAACAGTGTTGTGATGGTCTCAGGTGGACAGCAGAGGGACTCAGCCAGACCTATACATGAACCCATTCTCCCTCAGACTGTAGCTAGGTATTTTTACACTTGATCTTAGCCAAAAGGCCGAGAAGCGATGTAGCTAGGTATTTTTGATATTCCTTCCCATCAGAATTTCTTTTGTTTTTTTCTGAGTCTGTGATATTAGCTAAGGACTTTAATGAAACTTGTTTATTTTGATTACTGTAACTTAACATTTTATACAAATTTCACATAAAAAGCTAAGTGTTCTTTGATTATTCCTTTACAATTTGTAGTTCTGAGCTGTCTCTTAGAAACAAATATTTCCTTCTTTTTACCCTGGTAGGAAGTTAGTATATATATATCACAGCATAATAAACCACGTGGAAGGAGACAGTAACAAGAAGCTGACATGGTTCATGGGGCGAGTAGCTGATGATGAAATGTCAGGCTCATTGTTTTGGTCATTTACATATAATGCCCCATCATGTAAATGATTATATGTATGCATTATATTATTCATAATTTATGAATGCTTTTTCTCCTTCAACGAGAAGTCATTCCTTTGACTCAAACAGGTAGACTTAAGAGTTCACAACAGAAGTTTCTCAGACCCTGCATCCATGTTGGAGTCGTCTCAGAGCTCCTGTCCTGCCTTCAGTGTTGTACTGTTCAACCTCAGGAGCCCTACTCTAGGGATGCTGAGGGATTCCGAACATGATTTTGTGGTCACGTCTTGTATTCTGAAGTGACCTTAAGAAGGAGGGTAGTGGGGAAGCCTGTTACAGGCATCAGATGACAGCAGCCGGAAGACAGCACTGCCTACTGGGTTACAGAGTTTAGGGGAAAAGTTAGGTGGAACCCTGCCTGTCTGTCCAAGGACTTTTAAATTTTTTTTAAATTCTCAGTTTGTTAAAACCAAATACCCTTACATGGAAATCAGTAGGGAGCAGCTTTTAGGAGAGTAACATGTTACTTTAAAATTAGATCAAAGTGAGTAGAGGTGGAAATTGTTGAGAAGTGAGCCAGTGTACGGGAATGAAGTAGGACGCTCTTAGAAACTTGAGCCTTATCCAGAGGTACTGCTCTATCCCAGCTAGTCCTCGGTGACCCTGTCACGTGCAGCTCTAGTGGCTCTCGTCCCTGGAGGTGACTTGGATCTCTTAGTCCAGAGCCTTGAGGTATTATCCTTGTAAATGAGCTGCTCTGATAGTAGGTGCTGCAGAGTCAGAGTGCCGTGTCACTGTTGGCTGGGGACTGCTCTGTCCTCTCTTGCCACCTGTCCTAGACCCATGGCCTGTGCTGTGTCCCCCAGCCTGGCTATTGGCTAGCTGTAAATATCACCTCTGCAGAAACACAGGTGCATTTCAAGAGGTGCTTTTGGCAGAGCATTAATATCAAAATATTGAGTCCTCTTCATTTGGCTGTTCTACTCATTCTCTAGTCCTTGCTGCTGCTACCGCTAAGTCGCTTCAGTCGTGTCCGCCTCTGTGCGACCCCATAGACGGCAGCCCACCAGGCTCCATCCTTTCTCCAAGGCTGTCTTGCTGTTCCCCTCGCCAGCATGGTGCTCCTCTGTTGCTGTCCCAGGCCCCCAGCACACCGTCGTCTTGTCTGTGTCCCCAACTAGGCTGTTGTGTCCTGAGAGCTGGAGTGGGGTCCGTCACCTTCAGAGCCACACTGTGTAGCACAGAGTTTTACACCTGGTGGGGACTCAGTAGATACTTGATAAATAAATGTTTTGATGGGAGTTTCCAGGGCTGTATTAGGCCAGTGAGTTATATATTTCAGTTCATTGAAAAGTCTTCACAAACACCTTGAGGCAGATTTTAAAAAGATATATTAGGAACAGTTGTGTGTAGGTACATGTGCATCTGTGTGTGTTTGAATGAGAAAACTGATGGCAAAACAAACATACGCTAACAAAATTGGAAGTAGTGAAAATGGAGGTGGAAGTGTACATCATAGAGGTATATGACATATTTGACTCAAGGTTTCTAATTACAAATAACAGTCAGGAGGAATTTTTTTCCTGTGTCTTTGGTAGGCAGGTATTTCAGTGTCCCTCGGTCCATATCTAGCAGACAGTTTCTTATTCTTTTACATAGATTTTTGATTCTCGGGTTGTCACTTTTCCAGACTTCTGTCACCCCTAGGGTGAGCCTGTTAACACCAAATTGCGTCACATTGTCCGTTTTTTGACTGTGGTGGGTCTTCACTGCAGCACGTAGGGGCTTCTCTGCCTAGTTGCAGCACGTGGGCCTCTCTCGTGGTGCGCAGGCTCAGCAGTTGCAGCGCACGGGCTCTCTGGTTATGGTGTGCAGTCTTAGTTGCCCCTCGGTACGTGGGATCTTAGTTCGCCACCAGGGATCGAACCCAGGTCCCTTGCTTTGGCAGACGAATTCTTAACCACTGAACAAGCCAAGTCCCGATTGCTCTTCTGTCCACAACCAACCAGTGTGTTTCCATCCCCCTCAGCCACAGGCCAGGACCCTGACCGCAGTCTACAGGGCCTGTGCACGCAGGCTCCTCTCCTCTGTTTCTGCTGTCTCACTTCATGCCGCTCTGCCCTCTGCCTACCCTCCTCAGCCATCAAGGCCTCCTTGCTGTCTCTTGAACATGCCTGGCCTTTTCTCAGAGGCTTGCTGTCCTCTTTGCCTGAAGTGCCCTTTTTCCTAGGTCGTCAGTGTCACCCCCTCTAAACCGCCAGGGAAGTCCCTGTGTTTCTTCGTATCACCTATTGTCACCACCTCTTGACATATTACACATTTTTTTCTCATTTTTTTCCTCCTCTTAGAAGTTCCATGATGGTGGAGACTTCCCCCCCGTCTTCCTTTATGATATCTCAGTGCCTCAAATAGCAGTATCTGGCACATTCTAGCCATTTAATAAATACTTAATGGAATGGATCGCTTAAATGAGTAATTGTTTAGTGAACAGCTTTCCTATTGATCTCTGAATGGCTGTGTAAGTCAGTGTTGACCTAACTGAGTGTTCTTTCCCCTCCACAGCACAATGGTCAGCTCCGTCCCGGGAAGTACGTATCCCAGCCAGGCTTCAGTGTACAGTCCTCCCCCTGCCGCCACAGCTGCTCCCGACGTCACCATCTACCAGAACGCAGGGACCAGCCTGTCCCAGGTGCCGAACTATACATTACCGTCCACACTACCCCAGCCTGGGGGCAGCCAGCAGCCACCTCAGCCGCAGCAGCCGTACTCCCAGAAGGCTCTGCTATAGGACTGGAGTCCCCTTTGTGGCAAATACCCGCCGATCACCAATGGCAATGTTACAAGATCCTTTAATATCTTAAGATTGGTTTACCCTCAGCTTATAGGAATCATATCTTGGTCAACACGTTCCAATGTTCAAGAAGGGAGATCCCTCTTCAATTTGTACTGACTTTTTAGAGGGTCTCCCCTTCCCTCCCCTGTGAGGAATGAAACTACTTACAACATATAATTCCTTTCATAATATGAAAGGATCAATGCAAGATTATCTGTCTCGTAAAATCACCTGGCCTGCAAAGAGTCAAACTTACCAACACTGTTGTGGCAAACGTTGTGTACATAGGTTGCTGTGTAACTTCACTACTGGCCATTTTGAATCACGAGTGGTGATCATGTGAATATATTTAACACTGTTAAATTAATTGACATTGCTATTTTATTTTAATCATGAGCAGCTACCATGTTTCATAATGTTTTGTGTAAATTGAAGATAATTACACTATCCTTTTAAACTGCAAGAGAACAAAACTGTAGCATATGTACATGAAGGTGTTACTGTCCCCGTTTCAGTTTCCCATTCAACTGAACCTTCCTGGGAGTAATTGGGAGCTGAACGCACATATGTTATGTCATTCTGTAGCCTCTGCATACTACTAGCTGTCATCACACCAGCGTACAGTAGCTAAATTTTTGGTGCACTTCTAGCAAATGATGATGTTCCCTTTTAAACTTTGACATTTTGGCATGATATATCAGAATACTGTGGGACCATGAGACAAAAATCAAGTCGGACTGCATTCTTTTATATCTTAACTTTTAAAGAGATAATGTCAATTTACTTTTTCCTAGTCGAAGATAGTAATTAGGTTTCTAAGCTGTATACTGTGTTTATTGGTGGCAGTGACACCAAAGATAGAGGCAAAGGATAGAAGTTTTTAAACTGGAAAGAGAACATGAATTACACTACAATTTCAGTCTCTTGTAATTATTTAGGCTATGGCAAAATTCAGTTCATCTGTCTTATTCCGCTACTAGCCTTTTAAATATGTCTTCAACACATTGTATCCTTTAATTCTTCATTAAAATGAGTGTAAGTAGACGTTTCAAAGTCATCGAGATTCCTGGCTTTGCTTAAAAGTTTGTATATTTATTCTTGTCTTTGAAAACGGATTCATAGGCTGTTTTCTCTCTCTCTTCTCTTTTAAAGTTCCCGAATGAAATTAATTTGGCTTCTTATTCAGAAGTAGTTTCGAGTGAATGCTTTTTCTTTTAATCCATATGAAATATGTTTTCTACTGATATTTTAATCTCCTTAAATATTTATAATTTCCCTAGTTGTGCTGTTATTTAACACTATTATTGAAATAACTGAAGAATTGAGTACCATAGTAAATGAATTGATTTATTAACAGATTTCACACCATAAATGAAGATTTAATTTGTATTTTCTGAGACTATTGTGATCAGGTACTTGCTTTCCTTTTTGACCCCACGATTCTACCTTTGACAAGGTAGGTTCAAATTTAGATCACCATCTTACATCACCCTAATTTGTGCTTTCCTGAGTTTAGAGTACATTGCCCTCAAACAGTAATTTTAAAATTTGAAATCAAACTTTACATTAAAACTTTTAATATGTTGTTTTTTGCTAAACATTGCCAAAAGATTGTTAATATTTTTCATAGCCATTTGAATAGTTTAAGTGATACACTTTGTCTCAATTCATACTGTATTTTTCTCTGTCTTTTGATAAATTCCCCAATACCAATGGCAAAATGTATCATTGTCCCATTTTATTTTGATACACTTCGTGCTGTAAAATCAATAACATATTCTCTAGTATGTGTTTTGCCTTGTAAAAGTCAAAAGAATGGTGAAATGAACAAAGGCTACCCTTATTACAAGGCATGTGTAAGTTTCTTTGCCTAGTCATATTACTAGGCTTTTATAAAGATTTAAATGATGAATACTTAAAACTAATACTATATTATAAGCTTGCAGTTTGCTTTTACTAGGCTTTCCCAGTGGCTCAGCGGTAAAGAATCTGCCTGCAGAGCAGGAGATGCTGGTTTGATCCCTGAGTTGAGAAGATCCCCTAGAGAAGGAAATGGCAACTCACTCCAGTTTTCTTGCCTGGGAAATCCCATAGATAGAGGATCCTGGCGGGTTATGGTCCATGGGGTCACAGAAGAGCTGTACATGACTTAGCAACTAAACAGCTTTCACTTACTAGGTATGAAAATACCAGATGGAAAAAATTCCACTGAAAAGGAAGCACTGGATTTTCCATCTTTCAGGTGACACGGCAAGGATAGAAATAGCAAAGGACCAATTAGGAGCACAGTGATTTTGTTCTGCAACCAGAGTATGTGCTGCACTTTCGTAAAATTTTTCTTTAACAGGTAGCTGTCCCCTTTTAAAGGGAATTGAATTATTTATAAAATAAACTAGCTATAATATGAATTTCTGGGAAGCAAATTTTACTTCTCAGTAAATTTTTTTTTTTTACTTTTATAAAGTAAAAGTAAAAAAATTTTTTTTTACTTTTATAAAGTTTTATAAAGTTTGTGTATCCATAAGCCAGTCACATCTGAATGGAAAAATTCTGCCCAGTTACTGTCTAGCAAGAGTAGCCAACAAACCCCATGGTCAGTCGGATGGCTAATACATCAGTGTCCTAAACCTGCCTACTAGTAATAATGCATAGTGTGTCCTTCCCCTCATTTCCCCCTAACTCTGTGGTCCTGCTTTGCTGTTACTGTCTCTCCTACTCATGAGGAACCTTTTTCTGTGCCAGAGATTTTCTTCACTGTATTAAAAACTTCTGAAAGTTTGTCTCTATACCTCTTAATTTTTGTAATTAAAACGCTTAGTAGACCCCTAGCGTTCTTTTCTCATAGTTTTCAGAAATGACACATGTATAATTCAGCATGAAACTTATCTTTCGTCCCAGGCTTCAAGTTTATAAAAGATAAATTAATGTCCTATATGATAAACTCTGCAACTGCAAAAACTATACAATTATTTTCTAAATTGAGGTCCATTGGTATAATTGGTCAGATTTTCATTTAAGACATTAAAATCACGTATTCTTTTTCTCATCTTACCATTTAGCAATTATAGAGCCCTGTTGTATCATTATTTATTTAATAACAAAATCATATCATTTTCTAATTTAAAAGTTTTTCATTGTCAATGAATCTTTGTACCCTTTAGAATAAACATAAAGAAAAAACTTACTTAGCTATTTCTCAAAGACCTTATGTCCAGTTATCTTTTTATTTTAGAATCTTGATTAAGTGCTCTTGTCAATACCTAGATTATTGTCTCTCTTTTTTTTTAAGATTTTTTTTGATGTGAACCATTTTTAAAGTCTTTAGTGAGTTTGTTACAATATTGTTTCTATTTTATATTTTGTTTTTTTATGAGCATGAGGCATGTGGAATCTTAGCTCCTTGACCAGGGATCAAACCTGCACCCCCTGCTTTGGAAATTGAAGTCTTAACCACTGGACCACCAGGGAAGTCCCTAGATTATTTTCTATGCTATTTATGATTACAGCCCCTGTTTCTAATCAAAACTGCCTTGAATTTTATGCACTTTTTTTTAATATGGTCTTCTTTTGAGATTATTTCCCCCCCTGATTTTTCTAGCTTCAGAAATATTTTTTCCATACAAATTTCCTTATTGAACAAAGCCTAACTCTTTATTGGTGGTAACTTGTGGTCATAGTGTTCTTTGCTGATTTTCCTACTCCTAGCTTTATGTTAATACTTGCCAATGCCATTCTTCTCCATTTCCTGTTTCTTTTTGAGTCAGGGTTTCTGGTAAGGACTACATATTGAGTGTCAGTAAGCTCCTGCATAAACATGAAAGGAACTGGTTCTAATATCTTTTGGTGTTCATAGACTTAAGAAAGTTATGTGTATTTTAGAAAAGGGTATATTCAAATTTTTTTAATCTTAGGCCATCAGTAACAAATATTTTTGAGTTTATGGCCTCAAAATATGTGTATTTATAAATGGTACAAGTTCTACTGTAGTAATACGTGTAGTACATTATGAAACTCAAGAAATCTTACAAGGATAAGAGGAAAATTTATTAATAGAAATTCTAATATTTCTTCACTTATCTCTGGTTCGTTAGTCGGTACCCTAGAATGTATCTGCCCGATTTGGAGACCACTGATATAGAGGTTACGATTAGACAGAGGGGAAGTAGTGTGTTACTAGATTGACCCTTGGAAGTCAGCATCTGATACTACAAGTGATGCTTTTCCCAGCCACTCTCTATGTTGAGAATTTTCAGTTATAAAAAGATTGAAGTAATATATTGAGTACCTGAGTACTCTTCACCTTGATTCATGAATCATTAACATTTTGTTACATTTACTTTATCTTTTTATGTTTATATATATGTGTGTGTGTATGTGTATTCATGCTTGTATATAGGTGTGTCCCTATGTGCATACCCACATATACTTTATTGTGTGAATAGGCAAAGTTAGACTTTGCACTAAACTATATACCTAAGCATTTATTTCATCATGTATTTTGTTAAAGATAAATACCTCTTCCTTCATAACCTAAGCCTTTATCACATCTAAGAAAATTAAAGGTAGTAATTCTATAATATAATTGTTATCAATCACCCCTTATTATCCCTGTTTTATAGGTACAGCTTTTTTAAAATTCCAGGAAATAGATCACATTTTTAATGTCCCTTTATTCTCTATGAGTCTGGATTAATCTCTTCTCTTTTTTTGCCTTTTTAAAGATGAAACCTGTTGTCTTTTAGTGTGTCCCACATTCTGGATTTATCTCTCTTTTTTTTATGTTAATTATTATTTATTATTTGATGCTCTGTTCTCATTATAGTCCTCTTTTTTCTTAATTAACCCTTCACAAGTTAGTCAGAATTATGTGATTTATGGTTAAAGGGGGTGAATCTAAATTTTTCAATCTCAGAAAAGTGTATATATAAGTGAACATTTTGAGCCTTCAGATGTGGTTATTCTTTATAAATAGAGGCTGTGTGCTCAGTCCACTAATGCTTAGTACAGTTTTGTGTCCTTCTTACCAAATTGCAATTAGAGTCAGTGAAGAAAATCTGAACCCTTAAAAATAATTGGCTCCCTTCTATCCCCATTCAAACCCAAATCAGCTTTTCTCAAGCTTGTATGTACCTGATTCACTCACAGTGGCTTTTAAGTATTTTAGAAATGGCATCAACAAGTATAGAACTTTGTTTTAGAGTGTGTACATTTTGGTATGTTTGTTTTAAAAGACTCATTACCTTTTATTCATATCTTCTATTAAGATACTGAAATCACTTTAAGGGAAGGGAAGTACTTCCTTTTTAAAAAATCTAGTTTTTACTTATTCTCCTGAGATTGGTTGCCAAATTGGAATCAGGCTGAGTAAAATTTATACCCAGAGTAAAGTTAGAAACACATGTAAGTTACAATAATATACACTATCAGGTTGTTAAGTAGCTGGTTTAAACCCTCATATTATTTCAGTTGGTTAATGGCTTTAAAAAAACCCAGTATTTGTAATCCATTGTTTCTGTGTCAGGCTATATGAAATTTCTTAAGTGCAGGATAATTACATATCTTAATACTTCAAAAAGAGATCTAGTATGTAAACAATTGAGAATGTTTTTGATTAATTGTGTGTGATACTATCTGGAAGGTATTTAAGATGCCAAATATGAAACGTCCATATGGTATGATTAAAATACTTGTGTACTGGTTTTGAATTTTGTTCCTCTTCCCTCAGAGGGGAAAAAAAATGTTTCAGTTGAATATGTTTGATATTGTGTAGTTTTAAAATACGGTAACCCTAAAGGAGTTGTGAAACATGACTAAAGAAGTTGCAGTGAAGAATACAGGTAAATTCACTAAATATTTACCAAAGAAGCTTCATTATAACAAGCCCATTTCTATACATGGTAGATGGCACAGGATAAAACACATGGTTTTAGTATTTGTACTGTAAATTGTATCCATTTTGACCACATGGGTTTTTTTTGTAAAGGATGTGGTGATACTTCTGATTGAAGAAAAGAATAAGAACTAAATTATGTTTCACAAGTTTATTGGGGTTCTATTCTACTACGATGTGGACATTTTAGTTCATGACCCTTAGGAATTCAGATTTTAACCCAGATATGTCTTTTGTCAAAAGAATTATTTTGCTAGATATGTGATCCTTAGCAGTTCCATGAATCTCTCCACAGCCTTCTACTTATTTATAAATTGTCACTTTAGTATAACTGTTACATGATCCTTTGAAGCTTGCAGAAATTCTGTGCTTCAGAGCCTCAGCCTTCTCGCCATTCAGCCTGGACAGCTCATCTGTGCCACTGCTGTTACCTCACAGCTCAGAAGCAGACAAGATACAGAAATTTGGGAACATGTTCCCAGCATATAGTCGTAACAGTCCCTGTGTGTAATCTGGGATACTTGATGTCTGTTAGTCCAGCGGTCCCCAGCCTTTTTGGCACTAGGGACCGGTTGCGTGGAAGACTATTTTTCCACAGACCAGGGTCAGGGGGATGGTTTCAGGATGATTCAGGCGCTTTACATTTATTGTGCACTCTTACTACATCAGTTCCGCCTCAGATCATCAAGCATTAGATCCTGGAGGTTGGGGACCCCTGCGTTAGTCAACTCCTGAGCCTTTTGTTGATGTTTGTGTGACCCCACGAGGAATATCTGCACTTTGAGTAGAAGCACGTTCACTTGATAGTACTTTCACTTTCACTGGTGCCGATTTGAAGGAAAAATTAAATAATTATGGCTCTGAAGCATATACTGTTTTCGTATCTTGTTTCAAGCTAAAGGAGAGGCAACAACAGACTAAGCCTATTATGAAATTTTATTGCTTTTGATGTTCTTGTAAGCAGAATAGTACCCTTGGACTCACCGAGGTGAGAATGGTGACAAAACCAGTGTATACTTTTTCTGTTTTATTTACCAAATAAGCAGATTACCTGAAATGCTGGAGAACTATGGAAACTAGGAGCTTCCATCTTTGAGACAGGCTGAGAGAGTCTTTTTCTAATATTCCAAATAAGGTACAAAATTAGCAATGGCATTATTTTTTTGCATCACAAATATTTGACCTAGAAAAATGTATTGTGTGATTACAAGTTATTAATACACATAAACATTAGCTTTTAAGGTTAGTTTTTTCTAACCAGCTTTTTCTTATGTGTCAATGTCAGTTACATGTGTACAGTATTTTACATAGTTATATAGAACAATTTCAAAAATAAAATGAATATTTTTTTTATAGTGTTCTTGTTTGGACTTCAGGAAATTAGATATCCTGCTGGCATTAAAAATTATTTCCTAAGTTTATGATATTCCATGGAATCTCATTAAAAGGCTTTTGTCAAGTATTACATAAAGTAAATAAGCTTTTTATAGAGGGGGAAAAGACAGAATTTCCAGTTGTTATCACTAGTTGTGTTATATTCCCAGCAGGAATAGTGCGTTCCTTTTTAGAATCTTTTTTGCTGTCTCACGCTGATTTTTTTAAGAGTAATTTCAAGAGTGAATACTGATTAGGTTTTACCAAAACAAGCAAACAAACAAAAAAGACAAAGTTCTTTATTTTACGTCATAGTGAAAATAAATTTTGTATTGGTATAGGTAATGTATCTTTTTTATTTTTAAAAGATTACTTACATTCTAATTGGTCTTAGTGAAAGAATTTGATATCAAAACATCAGGATACTTTTAATTCATTGACATGGTTGCCAAATTTAATTTATTTGGAGGGGGAGCTGGTAGGCCAGTGGGTTTCCTTCGGGTTAAATTAAATATGCATTTGAAACAGGAAGACTTCTGGTGTCTGGAATGGAACTTTATTAGGCTGTACGGTAAAGTGTTGTGCTTTTGCTTCGTTCCACAAAACAGGAGTATCTCTCCTCTGCATGCCTTTCATGGACTTGAAAGCGAATCATTTCCTTCAGGTTTTCAGTATGAAGGGAGCAAAGTTCTGTTTTTTATTTTAACTCTTATTTAGCATTTGTGTCTAACTATGCTGATTTGTCTATTTGAAAAGCAAAAAATGTCTTCCAAAAAAAAAAATATCCTCCAGTTTTTACTTGCTAAAGAATACTTACTGGAGCATGATTCTATTTATGCTTTCAGTGGGAGCACTAAAATTGAATAAGTGTCTAGTTTATACCAAATGTTTGTTTTATGTATGTTGTAATTCACAGTGGTCAGGGAAATTTGTCTCAAAAATTAAGCAAAGGAGGATAGATTAATAGCTGAAGGAGCTGAGTTTAAGTAATATGTTTTAACAGTTTTGTCAAACACATTTTGAGATTAAAAACTCTGAAGTATTTTTCATTTTTGACCAAGAGGTGAGCATTATTAAAATTGAGTAGAATAAATTACTATGTATAGTATCTTTTGAAAGTCATATTTCTAAACTTTTTTATATCTAGTAATTCACATGTTTATTAGTAAAATGCTGTGTATAATTCATTTTTTTTCTAGATATTTATTCCAAGAGCTGTGGTTTGAGAAATGTAAAATTCTCTGCAGAATGAAATCAACTGAAGAGAAACCTGAAGACTGGTTGTGGTTCTCACAGATAATTCCTGTTTATTGGATTTAAAATGCTGTAACTTTGATGACCTGGAGCTCAGAATACAGGGAATTCTTCTGTCGGGCATTTATGTGTCCTAAAAATCACTATGCAGCATGCATTACTACACGATAAAAAAAGCCTTAGAGTTTATGGGAAGAACCCATTAGAGGCACAACATTGCAAAGCATCTGCAATAACATACTTAAGAATAAAAATAGGAACCTAATATAAATAGTAGCACTGTTTCATGTGTTAAATGGTTTACGAAGACATGAACATTACAGTGAATATGACTCTTTACCCTGACAAAGACCTGACGTGAGCCTTTGGGAGTGGGTGTGGGAAGGATTTATTTGTGAATTGACGTGCAGATGGGCATAGGGACTGCTAGAGGAGGAGAGCAGGTTGTGACACCAGATCTGGCTGTGTGTGACTCAGCCCTGGGTGAGCTGAGGCTGCTTGCTGGTGGTGGGGTGAGGCATGCCGGCATGTGGGTTTTGCCTGTTTCTGCAGGTGTTTTGCATGTTCCTGTGTGACTCAGTTTATCTGGGTGCATCTTCTGCATTTCACCTACTGTTTCTCCTGGACAAAGCCACATTTCAAAAGTCACAAAGCCTGCATTTCACCTACTGTTTCTCTTGGAAATTTGCGTTTTGCTCACATTGTTCCTTAATTGTATCACCTCCTGCAACAAGTTTTTGTTTTCCAAAGAGCAGTTATATCCATACTGACTCTCAAAAGTCATTTAGAGATGGAGGGTGAGTGGCTCATCACCATTTATTCCTATCTTAAAAAAATATGTTTTTAAGTGATGGAAAAGAATCAGGTATATCTAGGATATAAAATGTTCTTTCCTCTTTACAAGGTCAAAAGGATCCCAGTAGAGCATGTGAGCACGTTCAGATTCAAAGAATTGTGTTTTGCCGAAGTACAATCTGTGAGATTATATGACTGACAACTCTGCCATCTCTCTCCAAAAAGAGAAAGAAAAGAGGAAAATTAAAGAAAACCATCATTTTCTGATTTAAATCGGCAAGGCCATCATGCCATTATTTCCACTGATTTTTTTAAAAATTAACTATTGATTTGACCTTCAGTTGGCTGACTTTTGAATAATGTACCAGGTTTTCCAGGTTTACTGCATTCTAAATTTTTATATTTCATAGCACTTCAGTTCAGTTCAGTTCAGTCTCTCAGTCGTGTCCGACTCTTTGCGACCCCATGAATCGCAGCACGCCAGGCCTCCCTGTCCATCACCATCTCCCGGAGTTCACTTAGATTCACGTCCGTCGAGTCCATAATGCCATCCAGCCATCTCATCCTGGGTCGTCCCCTTCTCCTCCTGCCCCCAATCCCTCCCAGCATCAGTCTTTTCCAATGAGTCAACTCTTCACATGAGGTGTCCGAAGTACTGGAGCTTCAGTTTTAGCATCATTCCTTCCGAAGAAATCCCAGGGCTGATCTTCAGAATGGACTGGTTGGATCTCCTTGCAGTCCAAGGGACTCTCAAGAGTCTTCTCCAACACCACAGTTCAAAAGCATCAATTCTTCGGCGCTCAGCCTTCTTCACAGTACAACTCTCACATCCATACATGACCACAGGAAAAACCATAGCCTTGACTAGACGGACCTTAGTCGGCAAAGTAATGTTTCTGCTTTTGAATATGCTATCTAGGTTGGTCATAACTTTTCTTCCAAGGAGTAAGTGACTTTTAATTTCATGGCTGCAGTCACCATCTGCAGTGATTTTGGAGCCCAAAAAAAAGTCTGACACTTTCTACTGTTTCCCCATCTATTTCCCATGAAGTGATGGGACCGGATGCCATGATCTTCGTTTTCTGAATGTTGAGCTTTAAGCCAACTTTTTCACTCTCTTTCACGTAGCACTTAGTAGATACTTATTTAAATACTTTTATAAATCAGGAGATGCAAATGCAGGTCATTTATAGGTTCATTTTGACATCAGAGTTTAGTTTTCTTGGACAGAATTGCTCCCTTTCTTTCTAAAGGATGCTGTGTTGGTGAGTGAGCCTCCTAGGGGTGATATCTGTCAGTCACATTTTCCACCCTGGCTTGTTGCATTAGCTTTTCCTGGTCCCCAGCTTTATCATCTATAAAATGAGACAATTATGTCTTCTTAAGTTCTGTTCCAGCTGCTGTTCCTGCAGTGATGTGAAAAAACAGCATCACCTTAATTTTAAAACAAGCACTTGCATTGTTCTTACTGTGGGATGGGTACCACTCTTAAGTGCTTTTCAAATCTCATTTAAAGTGGGCTGATGGAGAGAGGAAACTAAGGCACAGAGTTCGGTAATTTACTCAAGGTTGTCCTGCCAGATGGGGGCAAGGCTGGGGCTCAAAGCTGAGTAAAGTTTGTGCTCTTATTCATCAGCTTGTCATTAAAACGATGATTCACTTTCTAACGTATGGGAACTCCAGAAGCTACAGGGGAGAATGAGGCAGCCCCTTCTCTGCAGAATCTTCACATAAAGGGAGAATTTTGTACTGTGTGTGTGTGTATGTATGTCCTATAGAAGAACTCTATAAACATTTGTTGGTGAGACTACCTCATTAGAATGTAAAAATACACACTTTCAGGTTAAGTAATTGGTTCCAGGTTTCCAGCTGGCTTATTTAAGATTATTTAAATAAACCACAAGGCTCCAGTCTGATGGTGACAAACTCAGTGAAACTCTTTTAGGGCACTGTGGAAATGTGATAGCTAAACGTGATAGCTAAAAGGCTGACTTATTTGATACCTAAGATTAATGATAACTATGTATAGAAGTTAGAATAGTTATGTGGAATCATTGAAGTTTTCAGTCAACCCAAACCCCTTGTATGTTTATTAATATGAACTTCTTGTTAATGGGAGATTCCTAACAATGGAATCTTTTTCATATTTTTATGTGTATTGTACCTAGAGCAATATCTTTCCCACTGTACTCACCTAAATATTGAGTAAGTGATCAGTTTTACAGTAAGCACGATGAGTCTCCAGAAAGCTCCGTGTCCCTGTCAGGGGCCTGCCAGAAAGTCAGATTACACACAGGAGGTCAACTAAACAGGCTTTCGCAAAATAACTCCTTAACTGAAGACTGAAGGAGCCAGCAAGGGAAGTGGAGGCATCCTTTACTGTCAGGACCTCTGAGTCAAGAGGGGTAAGTGTTACACAGCAACACAAGGTGAGAGCTGGACTAGTGGAGGAGGGACAGACGGACAGAGCTATGAATGCCACAGTGGTCAGGAGAGAGGGACGAGAGGAATAAATACCCTAGTGTCTCCCACTGCCCTCTCATTTCTTGCTAGTCATCTCATTGGCCGAACCCAACTGGAATACAGAATGATGGGGGCACAGGTGAGGGGATGGATGGAGAATAGCCAACAGAGTAGAAACATACCTGGGTGTGTGTGTGTCCATTCAGGCTGCTATAACAGTACCATAGCCGGGGGACTTGCCTGGTGATCCAGTGGTTAGGACTCCATGCTTCCACTGAAGGGTTCATGGATTCAATCCCTGTTCAGGGAACTAAGATTCCACATGCTGCATGGCAAAGCAAAAAAAAAAAAAAAAAAAAAAAAACTAGCAGAGGGGAGATGGAAATTACATAAGTAACAAATTTATTTCTCAGTTCTAGAAGCTGTGAAGTCCAAGGTCAAGATGCTAGGAGATTCAGTTTGTGAGGGCCTGCTTCCTGGTTCATAGCTGTCTTCTCACGATAACCTCTCATGGCAGAAGAAAGGAGGGAGACGGCTCCTTGGGGTCTCTCTTAGAAGATACTAATCCCATTCAGAAGAGCTCTGCCCTATGACCGAATCACTTCTCAAAGGCCCTATCTCCAAACACCATCACCCTGGGGCTTAGAATTCCAACAAATTTTGCAGGGAACATAAATATTCAGTCTGTGGCGTGATTGAAGCAACCCTTGTCATTGAAAGCAGTTTGATCCACCACTTGCAAAAATTTAAAAAAATTTTCCTCTGTCAAATTATACATATTTTATGAAAAGCCAAGCATGTTTTAGGTGATTTCCAATTAGTTGGTTAATCTTCCTATTGCTGAGTTTATGCAAAGTACTGAATTCAAATTATCAGTAGGTGGTGCTGCTGAGATTGAATCTAGAAAAATCTATAGTAGACATTTCTTGATGATTAGGATTTCAGACAGGTTATTTGGGAAAGAATGTTACAGAACCATCAATTTGTGATTTATTGTTTTTCATGACATCTGAAAAACATTGGTTTTTAGGGTTTTTATTTACTTAATATGTGAAATATTCTGGATTTGCCCAACATAGGGGCAGCAGTGGATGTATCTCCACAGAATCTGAAGGATGAGCATGTCATAGAACATAATCACTGATAATTTTCTGACGTGCTGTACTGGGGTTTACCACTTGCCTTCTTGTTTAATTTACTTTTTGAGGTAGAAGCAATCATAATGCATATCAAGATTTTTTTAATTAAAAAATTTAAAGTCTTTATTGATTTTTTTTGCAGTATTATTTCTGTTTTTTGGCTTTGGGGCTGTGAGGCATATAGGAATCGTAGCTCCCTGACCAGGGATCAAACCCGTACCCCCTGCATTAGAAGGTAAAGTCCTAACCACTGGACCACCAGGGGAGTCCCTCAAGATTTTCTAAGCGATTCAACTTTAATTTCCTGGAGAAGAGAATTAGATGCAGTTTAACAAGTGCCCCAGACCATCCTCCTGGTAACACTGGTTTGGAAAGTGCTGATGATATGCAACATTCTTTTGGCCTAAGTTTCCACAAACATTCTGAGGTCACAGTCACATTTGAAAAGGTAAAGAAAGCTTTGGATCTTCTCTCCAGAAAAATGCCCCTACTTAGAGTGCTGCATATAATTCAGGTGTTTCAGAGATACTTAAAATCCATCTATAAATCCTGTCTGTGAACCCCTGTGCTGTAAAATCTGTTTAAAACTTTTCAGTCAAGGGTTGCCCCAAGCTTGGCCCATCCCACTGATGGACCCTTTTGCCCCAATATTGCCATCAGAGTCAAGAGCTGTGAAGATGAGCAGATTTCAGATGTTGTGTTCCTGAACACATGGAAAAGCTAAATTCACAGAACCTGAATGCTTTCTTTACAATCCATAGGAATTCTTCAAAACACACAAGAGAGTCAATTGAGGAAATCATCTAGGCAGGCTTTCATATTTTGCAATCCTTGGCATTGTCCAGGAAAGAAAAAGAAAAGGAGATTGTGTTGATCTGTCAAGCCACCTTTTTTCTATTCTCAAAGACAAGCATCTTATTTCAAGCATAATTTTAGGGCCATGGTGCCCCACTGGAAAAGTTGTCCTGCCAGCCTGGTGGTGAAACATGAGGGCTCGTGACAGAATTCTCCAGTTTTTTACCAAAGCATCACTTGACATCACCAGGCCTGGATTCTGCCAGCAGAGCTGCCAAGTCACTCAAAGTTCTTTATTACTGAGACTAATAAGTTTGTTACTAGTCAGAATCGACTTAGCAGTCTGCTGCTGACTGTTAACATAAGTTCAAAGTGTTATCATTACAGAAGAAGGTTTGTAGACTAAATACCTTAGGTCAGATCCCAAACAGATATTAAAAATAGAAATCATATCCAGGCCATTACCTCTGTGGTGGTGATTTAACCACTACTTTGTGTTTACTTTTATATTTATTACAGTGATTAACTAGCTGTTTATGTGAAATTGGTTTATCCAAGCTTTAAATATTAAAGGGTGAAAGAAAACTATGTTGAGTGGCAAGATAAAGTTTTTAAAAACACATGTAGACCAGTTCTAAAATATAAAACAGTTCTTTGTATACATGAAATGATCATTTATTTCCCATCATCTTGCTTTAGCAAAAATGTGAAGTGGAAAATGGAATTCAGCAGATGTTTGAGTACCAGGGAGATCTAACAATGACTAAGTGGACAGAAAAAAAGCTGGCATAGCGGGCCTGACTGCCATGTTGTGAGGGTCCTGTTTCCAAGGTTGGCCTTGACTGGCTTTGGGAGCTTGGATTTGGGGAGGGTTCCTACCATTCTCAGAATGGAGAAGAGCGGCACATTGGGCCCAAACTATTTGTGCAAATGATGTGTTTTATGCTGATCACCTGCTTCCTTCTGGGAGTCTGGAATCTGGGGACATGCCAAGTAGGACATGATCGGGGGACATGATCAGCCCCAATAAGAGCTCCAGGCACCGAGGGTAGTGAGCTTTCCTGGTTGACAACATTACACCCGTGTTGTCACGCCTTGTTGCTGGGGGAATTAAACTCGTCCTGTGTGACTTTGGTTCGAGGACTCATAGAAGCTCGTACTTGGTTTCCCTTGACAGCCCCCCATGCACCTTTTTTCTTTTCTGTCTTTGCTTGAAGTCCTTTTGGTGCAATAAATTACAGCCATGAGTGCAGTTTACTGAGCCCTGAGAGTCCTCCTAGTGGATCATCAACACCACGGGTGGCTTTGGGGTCCCTTCAGCACAGCAAGGTCCTGTCACTGCCTTTTGGAAGTTCACAAATGTTTAAGGAAAGAAAACACATACATTTAAAGCTATAGCACAAGGTAGAATTTAGTAAGGTGTTCAGTACTACAAGAAGAGATAAGTGCTAATATTGCAACTGGGGTGTTAGATACAGGCTATAGTCATTTCAGTGTTGGGAACAAAATGTTTTCTTCAACTTCATTGCAGTAATACAAAAAAACCCATATAATTAAAATTACCCTTTTATGAGTTTGGACATGTATATACTCGTGTTACCATCCCCACAGTCAGGGTGATGAACATATCCATCAGCTCCAAATTTTCTTTGTGTCCCTTTGTGTTTTTTTTTGTGATAAAAACACTAGACATGAGATTCACCTTAACAAATTTTTAAGTGCATGATACTTTATTATTAGCTACTGTCACAGTGTTTTAGAGCACATTTGTGGAACTTACCATCTTGTGTAACGAGCTCTTCCTCCATCTGCAGGTACCCCCATTATGTTGTCTACTTCTCTACCTCTGACTACATTACATGCCTCGTATAAGACGAATCACGCAGTACTTGTCTTTCTGTGACTTATTTCATTCACCATGTCTTCAGTGTTGTTGCAAAGAGTAGGATTTCCTTTGTAAAGGCAGAATAATATTGCACTGTGTATACATTCCATATTCATTCATCTGCTAGTGCACATTTGGGTTGTTTCCATTTCTTGGCTGTTGTGAATAAGGCTGCGGTGAATGTGGGAGTGCAGATTCCTCTTTAAGATCTTGATTTCAGTTCAGTCCCAGAGGTCATAGTCATGTGGTAGATCTACTTTTAATATTTTGAGGATGCTCCATACTATTTTCCATAGCAGCTAAACCATTTTACATTCCCACCAACAGTGTACAACGAAGATTCCAGTTAATCCATATCCATCCTCACCAACTATATATTTTTTTCCCTTTATAATAGCTATCTTGACAGGTGTTGTCTTGTTCCAGATTTTAGAGAGAAAATTTTGTTTTTCCACCATTGAGTATGATGTTAGCTGTGGGTTTTTCATGTAGAGCCTTTGTTGTGTTGAGGTAAGTTCTATACTTAATGTATTTTTTTTTTTGGAGTCTGATGAAAAAATGTTGAATGTTGCCAGATACTGTTTTTCTGCATGTACTGTAATAATCATGTGATTTTTGTCCTTCATTCTCTTAACGTGATGTCATCACACTGACCTGCTTTTGTTGAACTACCCTTACATTCCAGGGATAAGTCCTACCTGGTCATTATGAACCTTTCAATGTGCTATTGAATTAAGTTTGCTAATATTTTGTTGAGAATTTTTTATATCCATGTTAATCAGGACTATTAGCCTAAATAGTTTTTTGGCTTTTTTTCTTGTTTTTTGTCTGGCTCTGCTATCAAGGTGGTGCTGGCCTAATAAAAGGAGTTTAGAAATGTTCTCTTTTCTATTTTCTAGGAGAGTTTGAAGGATTGGTACTAATTTTTCTTAAATATTTGATGATAAATTTACCTATGAAAGCTTTTGGTCCTGGGCCTTGTTGGGAGGTTCAGTCTCATTATTTGTTATTGATCTGTTCACTCTTTCTACTTCTTGACTCAGTCTTGGTGGTTTTTTCAAATGTTTCTTCTAAGTTATCCAACTTGTTAATAAGTAATTGTTCATAATATTCCCTTGTGATTTTTTTAAAATTTCTGTGACATAAGTTGTAACATCTCCTCTTTCATTTCTGATTTTTGGTCCTTTCTCTTTTTTACAGTTAGTTCAGCTAATGGTTTATTGATTATGTTTATCTTTTAAAAATAACTCTTAGTTTTCTCTGTTTTTTGTATTGTCTATTCTTTATTTCATTAATTTCTGCTCCAGTCCTTATTATCTTCTTCTTTATGCTAATTTTGAGCTTAGTTTGTTCTTTTTCTGTTTACTTGAGGTGTAAAGGTAGGTTGTATGAGATCTTTTTAAATGTGTTTATCACTAAAAACTTCCTTCTCAGTACTGCTTTTGCTATATCCCCTGAGCTTTGGTATATTTTATTATTGTTTTCATTTGTCTCAAAATATTTTAAAATTTCCCTTTGACTTCTCCTTTGACTTGGTGGTTGATCAAGAATGGATTAATTTCCAAGTATTTGTGTGTTTTCTTAATTTCCTTTTGTTATTGATTTCTAGTTTTATTTCGTTGAAAAGTGCAATAAAATAAAGTAAAAAAGATTTTAGCCTTCTTAAATTTGTAGAGACTTGTTTTGTGACTTTGCATGTGATCTATCCCACAAAATGTTCCATGTTTGCTTAAAAAGAGTATATATTCCACTGCTCTTGGTGTGGAGTAGTCTGTATATGCTGTTAAGTCAAAGTTGGTTTGTAGTGTTGTGCAAGTCCAGTGTTCCGTTGTTGATTTTCCATCTGAAAGATACATCCATTGTTGAACATGAAGTATGATAGTCTCCTGTTATCATTGAAAACAACTTGAGGAACTACTTTTAATATCTCATTGGGCAGGTCTAATGGTGATGAACTCCTTCAGATTTTGTGTTTTGAGGAAAGTCTCGATCTCGCCTTCATTTCTGAAGGAGAATTTTGTTGGGTAAAGTATTCTTGTTTGGTTGGTTTTGTTTTTGTGTTTTCTTTCCCAACATATTGAATATACCATCTCACTCTTGGTCAGCAAGGTTTCAGCTGAGAAATTCACTGATTGACTCGTGTAGATTTCGTCATATGTGAGGACTTAATCTTTCTTTTTCTGTTTTTAAAATTGTCTCTATCTTCAATTTTAGACTGTTTTATTATAATGTATCTTGGAGAAAATTTTTTGAATTGAAATTTGAGGATTGCCTATTAGCTTCATGAACCTGGGTATCCAGATCTCTCTCCAGATTTGAGAAGTTCTCAGTCATTATTTCTGTTAATAAGCTTTCTATCATTTATCCCTCTTTTCTTCTTTGACTCCAGTAATGTATAGATTGCTTCTGTCAATGGTATCCCACAGTTTTTGGAGGCTTTGTTCACTCTTTTTTTAATTTACTTTTCTTTGGCTACTCTGACTGAAGGATTTCACTGTTTGTGAAACAGTTCATAGATCTCCCTTTCTTTAGGGTCGGTCATTGGAGCTAATCATATTTCCTTGATTATTAACGACCCTCTGGCTTTGTGTTGGTTTCTGTACATTTGAAGAAGTAGACACCTCTTCTAGTCTTTACAGGGTGACTTCAGCAAGGAAAGCCCTTTACCAGTGAGATATTATGGGTGAGCCATACAGGGTGGTATCTGTGGTTGACCTTTCTGATGAAATCCTTGGGCTGGCAGTTTCAGTGCCTGAGTTCATGGGATCAGGCCTGGATCTTGGTTCCACAGAACCAGTTCAATGCTGTGGACCTGGGATGAGCCCAATGTCTGGGTCTGCAAGTCCTAGCCTGGTTCTGGGCTGGGCACCTGGCTTCATGGAGCTAACATGGTGCTGGGGTGGGTTGGGAGCCTCAGCCTATGATAGCTGACATAGCATTGGGCCTGGCTGGGAGCCTGGATTAATAGGAGCCTGCCTCTAGCCGAGGTTCACAGAGGCCATTTTGGTGCCTAGAGCTGCAGATTCCAACCCAGTGCTGGGATGGGTGGGATCTTGGGTTTACAAGAGCCCACCAGAAACCTTGCACCACAAGAGCCACCTAGGGATGGTGGTGCTGAGGGGCCATGCTGGGGTCTGCAGTGGAGCTGGGTGCTCACTTCAGTTCTCTCCCACAGGGAGGATGTCTGTTTCCCTGATGGGCTGCCTGGGTTTAGAGGAGGATCATAGACGTAATGTGAAGTTACCTTTCTCACCATCTTCAATGCCTCTTTTCTCTTTTCTGTGCTCTGCCCAGGGGCTGTCATCCCTCACCTGGAGTGCTTAGGTCTTCTGAAGGTATTTTTATAAATTCATGTGGATAGTTGTTCCAATGGATGTTTCTGGGAAAGGATAGGCACTGGGAATTCTAATACTGCCATCTTGCTGATGTTATTCTGTCCCATTTCATTCCTATCGTTTCCTGATTTTATTTAGTTGTTTATCTGTATTCTCTTGTAGCCCACTGAGTTTTTTAAGATGATTGGTTTAAAGTCTTTGTCAGTTTGTGGAACTCCGTTTCTTCAGGGTCAATTACTAGAAGTTTATGATTTTCCCAGGTGACTCAGTGGGAAAGAATCTACCTGCCAATGCAGGAGACAATGTGGATTCGATTCCTGGGTTGGGAAGATCCTCTAGAAGAGAAATGGCAATCCACTCCACTTTTCTTACCTGGAGAATCCCATGGACAGCTTGGCAGGCTACAGTCCATGGGGTCGCAAAGAGTGGGACGTGGCTTAGTGACTGCACATGCGTGCACTAGAAGTTTTATGTTTCCCTTGGTTGTGTCTTGTTTCCCTGATTCTGTGTGGTCTTTGTATCCTTGTACTGGTGTCTGTGCATTTCAAGAGAGTTTCAACAGGGAAAAGACTTCATCACTATCAGTCAGCCAGTCCTGGGATCGTCCACAGGCAGGGGCTTTCAATTCCAGGGTCCTTGGGTTATGTAATTCAACAGTGGCTGTGGGGTTTGTGGTTGGACAGGATTGGCTAGCAGGATCTATAGCTGGGTGGGGCTGGCTGGTGGAGCTCGTGGTCAGGTAGGGTTGGTGGTGGGCTATGGGACCATCTCTGAGATCTGTATGCAGTAGCCATCCCTTCTTACTTTCTTACAATACCTAGGTGGTTGAGCTGTGCCAGTGTCTTCAGTTTTCTGCATGAGGTGAGACAGAAGTGGGCCTCTTGAGCAGTGCCTTGAAATGCTGTGAAAGTTGAATCTGTACCTTGGTCTCCTTTTCTCTGCTAGAGAAATCACGGGCCCAGGGGCTCCTTCTCCGTGCTGATGTGCTGGCTTGGGGTGGGGGGTGAGGGCACTGCAAACAAAGTAAAGCTGTTCTTGTCCTTTTAAATGTGATTTTCTGACTTTAGTTTTCACACTCTATCAGGGTGCTGTAGTCTTCTCCCTGGGTTCTGGAATTCTCACAAAGGCATTCTTGTCCGCGGATGGTTACTAAATTGGCATTTCTGTTGAGAGACCAGGGCTGGGGACTTCCCATTCCACCATCTTGCTGATGTCACACCTTGGAGCAAAACTTAAAAGTCTATTCTATTAAGACCTTTGGAAGAGGAACTTCCTTGGTGGTCCAGTAGTTAAGACAACACGATCACAATGTAAGGGATCCAAGTTTGACCCCTGGTCAGGGAACTAGATCCCACGTTTTGCAAATAAGAGTTCACATGCTGCAACTAGAGATCTCATGTGCTGCAACTAAAGCCCAGTGCCACCAAATGAATACAAATAAATATTTAAAAAAAACAAACAAACTTTGAAACAGTATTCTATTTCTCTAGCTAGAGCAGGTTCTTCAACTCAAGAAAGTGCCTGTTTTTATTCAGGAAACTTCACCTGAACTTCTCGGTTGACCATGTACCTCTCCTCTCTGCACCCACGATGACTTGGACACACATTTCTCATTGCACTTGTACTGAAATGACCCATGGCTCCATCTGTCTCTTCAACCAGATCATAACCTGTAAGGGCAGAGAGCTTGTCATCTTTGTACTTCTGCATCAGTGTCATAGTTTGCAAAGAGAGTCCACTCTGTTTATTTGTCCATTCTGACATTTACTCATTCAACAAATAATTACTAAGATCTTACTATGTGTTAAACACTAGCCTAGTATGAGTATATAGCAGATCAAAATTAGTAAAAATTCCTGTCCTAAAGAAACTTGCATGCATGCGTGCTCAGTTGCTCAGTCATGTCTGACTCTTTTGCAACCCCATGGACTGCAGCCCACCAGACTCCTCTGTCCACAGGATTTTCCAGGCAAGAATACTGGAATGGGTTACCATTTCCTCCTCTAGGGGATCTTCCTGACCCAGGGATTGAGCCTGAATCTCCTGCATTGGCAGGCAGATTCTTTACTACTGTGCCACCTGGGAATCCCCTAGAGAAACTTATTCCTGGTGGTTCAGCAGTAAAGAATCCATCTGGAATGCGGGAGACCTGGGTTTGATCCCTGGGTTGAGAAGATCCCCTGGAGGAGGGCGTAGCAACTCACTCCTGTATTCTTGCCTGGAGAATCCCCATGGACAGAGGAGACTGGCGGACTACAGTCCATGGGGTCATAAAGAGGCAGACACAACTGAGTGACTGAGCACAACACAGCAATTGGAAGGGTAGGCAATTAATGCAATGAATAAGTCAAGTAAACATTATGCTATTAGTAAGTAAAAAGAAAAATAAAGTAGGGAGATGAACAGGACATTTAGAGGGGAGACCATTGGGATTTTGGGCAAGCAGTCTCATGGACAAAGTGTCATTTATGTAAGACCTAAAGAGAGTGAGGTAGTTGACTTTTGGGGCATCTTCAGGTGAGAGCAGGAAGGGGGCAGGCTGGGTAAGCCTGATGCCTAATATGTTTGAAGAAGATTGAGGAGGAGGATGAGAAAGAAATAGGAAATTAAGTCAGAGAGAAATGTGCTGGGTGGTAGCCACATTGAAAATTCTGGTAAAGCTGTGGACTTTTACTCTAAATTAGATGGGAAGCCAGTGAGGGCCTTTTTTTGGTTTGTTTTGACCATGACACAGGTCATGCAGGATCTTAGTTCCCCAAACAGAGATTGAAACCCATGCCCCTGCAGTGGAAGTGCAGAGACCTAACCACTGGACCCCAGGGAAGTCCCAGGGAAGGTTTCTGACAGAAAAGAGATCAGCTGATTTCTTTCATTAAATGCTTATCACACTGAATGGACCAAATGAATATAGTTCAAGAAGACATATTAGTTATGTACCTTTATAGTCTAAGTGGTAATTTAGGTCAGAAGATTCCAAACACACAATATCTTTAAATAAGCCACTTAAACCAAATCAAACCTGCACCATGCAGTGGAGTCAGGGAATACTGCATTAAGGCAAACTGCTTGGAGATTTTGATCTAACATTGATCAATACATTGAACAAAATAACTGGACAATCATCATTTCTTCACTTTCTGAAGATATGAGTGTGTCTACTAACATCGTTTTCAAGTTTGTTTTTTTTAAAGTAAGGAACAGTTGGAAAACTCAAATCCTTAAGAATATAGGTTAAATTATTCTTGTGAATTTGGGGATGTACTGTAATGAATTAGGGCTGCATCTTCTCTTAAATGGATTTTATTTCTTTGCTTAAATTTGTCATTTTGGAATGCTGAAAGGCTAACTAGATTATTGCAGTCCCTTAAAAAGTAAAATCTGAGAATTATTGTAAAGAATGAAGTGACTTTCTGTTTTCTTTAATGTTCTAATTCTTAACTCCCATTTATATATCACTATGCACATTTGTGTGATGATTATATAGTGCAGTGGAAAAGTGAAAGTGAAATTCACTCAGTCGTGTCCGACTCTTTGCAACCTCATGGACTATACAGTCCATGGAATTCTCCAGACCAGAATACTGGAGTGGGTAGCCTTTCCCTTCTCCAGGGGATCTTCCCAATCCAGGGATCAAACCCTGGTCTCCTACATTGCAGGTGGATTCTTTACCAGCTGAGCCACAAGGGAAGCCCAGTGGAGTGGGAAGGTTTTTTGTTTGTTGGTTGGTATGTTTGTTTTTGCAGTGCCACGTAGCATGTGAGATCTTAGTTCCCTGACCAGGGATCGAACCCAAGCCCCCTACCTTGGAAGCATGGAGTCTAAAGCACTGGACTGCCAGGTAAGTCCTGGAGTGGCAAGTTTTCTTTCTTCCTTTCTTTCCTGCTTCTTTTTTTTTGAGATCTGGTACCACCATTATTTTAAAAAAGTAAGGACATTCTATACATTTTGTTACTTTGAAGAACAGAGTCACTAGATACCAGATAGATATTCAAAGGGTTACAAGAGTGGATATGCTGTGGTTTTTACTCTGACAAAGTTGCTTGTTTATAAATAGCCAGAGAGCTGAAATTAATCCTTTCCCTATAATATGAATTCAGTATAGTCTGGACTATGACAGCCTAACATTAGTAAAAAGGAGTTTATATCACGTGGGGCATAATCTTAGTGAGTTTACTTCAAGTTATTTATTCGGTGACCTCTTCTTGTTAGGATCAGTAATGTATTTTGGAAATACTCTTTGGAAATGATAAATAATCAGTAAATTGGGCGGGGACACGCTTTTGCCTCTTGTCTGGGCTCCTCGCAGATCCCACTTGATCCCAGAGCAGTCTCACTGCCACCAGAGCCTGCCTTGCTGCATATCAACACCACAGATCACAGGAAACCAGCCATGGACATGCCAGAACATTCCTGGCAGCTTGTACATTTTGTTTCACGGAACAAAACGCCGAAAACAATGAGAAAACCTTGAGATTACAAATGATCTTGCTAACAATTTAAGAAACTTTCAATTTTTGACTTCCTGCCTGCAGGAAGGAAATGACAGTTGGAAGTGTGGAGAACAGGTGTCACCCTGGACAGCATGATATCTTCTGCTTACTAAAATAAAAACCCCTGCATCAACACTCCTACATGGAAGTGAGTTCTAACCACAAGACTCAGTCTTTCCACCACAGATCCCGCTTCAGAAAACCAAATCTGTTTCCTACCAGGAAGTTGTTAAACCCAGCATTCAAGAACAGACTCAGGGGCAGAATTCCTCGAATCAATCTGGGGTAATTCCAAGTTAAGAATTAAAGTGGTTTGAAAATGTCCCCCTCCGTGTCCTTCCAGTGACTGGCAGTACAGTTGCATGGCGGACTCGCCAGGGGACTTAGAAGGGACAGAATTAGGACTGAGAGAAACTGGTCCCAGCTGAAGGGGGGGTAGGGATCCCAAACCCTCTCTTATATCCCTTTGTGTTTGTCAGGGGTGTGGCATTGTTTTTTACCCATAGCTTCACACTGGCATCGAAGCTTTCTATTTTTCCTTTGACAAACGAGCTAGTTACTCTATCCCTCACGAAGGAGATTTCCATGCCTCTCAATCTGTTGCAGAAAATTTGGACAAATGATACTTAAGAGGGACTGAGGACCCTGAAATGATTGAAGACTATGCCTTGGCCCAGATGGTTACCAGACAGTCCTCTCCAACCACCTTTGTTAACAATGCAAATCCATCATAGGATATGCCTTCTTGAGGGCACATGTGTTGGAAAATGTTGGGAAAGACATTTTAACCTTGGGATGTGGAAAGTCTTTGTGAATGCTTGCAAGGGGCATAGTTTTGTTTTTCCAAACATGCGTTGTGGGTTTAAGAAGCTTTGTAATCCCCAGGGTCTTTGACTTTGAAGCCATGGCTAGTGAGGAAGGAGACATGGCCGCTGTCATTAGGGCCACTCAAGGACACTGAACCTCATAGGCTGAGTGAACAGATTGTATGGGAGCTCATAGTACGTCATTTCTCCCCCTGCAAAGTCAGTTTAGAAACAGCGTTCCCCTGAAATAAAAACAAGGCAGCCATTTTCACAATCCAGCACATTCTCCCTGCTGCCTGCCACTTCTCTTACATGTCATCTGTCCCTTCCTTCCTTCCCCAAATGTACACTAAGGGCTGATTATGTACTGAGTGTTGTGCCAAGAGATGATGGTACAAAGACAAGAGCACAAGCTGTCTGCCTTCAAGGAACTTTCAGTTTCATAGGAACCCAATGTGCAGACATCTTAGGGAGACAAGTAAGAGTATTCAAAAGGTGTTTTATATGTAGCTTTAATCTGTTGGTCTTTTTTTTTTTTTTTGGCTGAGTTATGCAGCATCCAGGATCTTAGTTCTGACCAGGAATAGAACCCAGGCCCCCTGCAGTGGACATGCAGAGTCCTAACCACTGGACGGCCAAGGAAATCCCCTCAAAAAGTGTTTTACACCCAAGAGGAATTACTCGCTTCTACTTGAAGAAGGAGAGTAAAAGATTTCTGAGAGATGGAAATCCTTAATCTGGAGCTGAGGGGTGAAGATGGCACTTATTCACACTCTCCTGTGAGATCAGGAGAAAATATCTGAATTCAACCCCAACTGCCAGCCAGAAAACAATCCTTCACAGCCTCCCTCCACTGCCCCATCTCCTGCTTGCCTCTTAGCTACATCCCTGCTTAGTTCAGCCACTGTGGGGGTAGGCAAAAGTAAAATTTGTTCATTCTGCTTCTGCTTGGAAGTAGGGGGAAAAATTATATAGGGAAGATTTTAAAGGAGCACAACATTTTAAATAAGTTTAAATTTCTTTGTTCAGATGACTATTTACTAAAGTTGATTTCTAATTTTTATGCTTGTGAAATATTCCAACTATGCAAATATTTAAAAATGCAAAAACCCTCTCTGCCCCCCCTCACCCGTTCCCCAGGGATAATGCTGTTAACAGTTTGATTGCTATCTTCCTGGATTTTGAATTTACGTTTAAATCTACAACTACAATATTTCAAAACCAAAATCCGTTGTTTTCCTCTGCCACCCCTCTCCCCAACTCACTGCATCATGAAAATTCTTAGAACTATTTTTCAAATAAGATATACCATAAAGAGAAAATTGCTGTAACAATATAGAGATATTATCATGTGTCAATTTATAAATGAATACGGGCCAAAATTCACCTTCTCTAGTCAACTTGACTTCAATGTTTTCAATCCTGTCCTCTGAATCATCCAGTAATTTTACATATTGTTTCTGTATATTTGGCCCCTGATCATAAATACCTTTTTCCCCCCTTATACTTAAGCCCTTTGGTTGCAAAGAACAAAGGCCCCCTTTTGTGAGAATATAGGTGAGCTGGGGAGTCAAGCACCTAGGGGGCTGGTCTTCCTTGGTGTGCTTGCATAGCCCCATAGATCTGTCCTGACTGTTACTGTCTGGATTGGCCTCCCTGCTCTGCTCACTCTTCTCTCACCATTTGGCTTCCATTTGTTCATTCATTCCACCAATTACAGAATTCAACCACAAGCCAGAGATGGTTCTGGCACATACAGTTTGAGTTGCTCTGATTCTGACTCAAAAATCATGGCCTCCTCTAACTCCACTTGTCAATTTCTCCACATGTGTTTTAGTTCAAATTCCTAAGGGTGAGAAAGTGATTGGCCCAGGTCACGCCAGGCTACTCTTGGACGGCTGGACATTTTGTGGCCAGAATGTTCATCCAGACGTGTCTGGTGGAGTGGGTGGAGGCCTGGGCAGGGTAGGGCTGTCCAGCTCACTCCACACACCTTCTTGGGTCCTACCTGTGCATCTGGTCATCTCCCCAGTCACAGGGTCAGTCAGTCACTATGCCTCTACCATGACCTGTGGTCTGTTACAAGGGTAACCCAAGCAGTCTTCCCTTTACATGGAGTTGGGCTCCTTGTGAACAGAGGACAACAGCCATAAACTCTCTCCTGCTCAAGAGAAGCACAGCTAGTTATCAGGGTGTTCCCTGTGGTGGAGAACAGTAGGTCCCATTCCATGAATGTAACGCCGCTTAGTGTTATCTTTGAGGCTAAAGTGAGAGAATAGGAACTGGAGGAAGATGATAGGTGAGAAATATAAAGTGAGTGTCAGTTTTCAATTCCCGTATATATGGAAATAAATGGAATTCCAGTCCAGGTAAGAGCCAGACTGTTTTTATTCAACTGTCTTCAAATTCTCAGATCACAATTCCAGTTAGTAACAAAATTTGTGGAAGAAATTATAATACATTGTAGTGCTAGATGACCCAAGACCCAGGGTTAGGAGGTTAAAATCTAGTCTGTATCCAGTATCATTTAAATAGAACATTTTTCAGGGATGATAACAGAGAACTGATGTCAGTGGTATGCTATCAGAAACAGTTGCCAACACAACTGCTGCTCAGATGGTTTACTGCTCCATCCTTTTGTATTCTTGCCGCCTTTCTTCCAGGTGTCTTTTTTCATATAGAGGACTTCTGCTGCACTTTTTTATTATTATTGTTGGTGGTGCTATGCAGCATGTGGGATCCCAGTTCCCCAACCAGGGATCTAACCTGTGCCCCCTGCAGTGGAAGCGTGGCGTCTTAACCACTGGACCACCACGGAAGTCCTCTGCTACACTTCAGTGGCTGCGAGCTCAAAGAGAATCACCTGGCAGCTCAAGGAACCTTGTATCTGATTATCCTGCTGTGGGAGGGCAGGAGGTGTGAATCCTCAGAGCCACCCCCCCAGAATCCTAGGTGCATCCCAAGAACCAGGCAACTATGGGATCCCTTCTGAAAAGGGCCTTGAGACACAGAAGCCAAGAGAAATACGACGTGTCTCAGACACAGGCACGGGGGAGCCATCTGAGGAAGCCAGCAGACGGGAGGGATTGGACCAGCCTGTGTGGGTGCATTGCCCCCGAACCACTTGTGGTAGCCAAGGCTCTGTCTTGCGGAGGCTCCTCTGTGGCTCCCAGGTGGCTTCCCCATCTCTAGGTCCACACCACTCTAGCCCTGCCTTCACATCAGCACTGTCCCTCCTTTCCAAGTAGTCAGCTGATTCCCCTGCTTAGAAAATGCCTTTTCACACACACATTTACATGTGCACACACACACACATCCTTCTTGGGGTGTGGGTGTTCTGAGTCCAGCTGATTTTCCTAGCATCACCTCCCCTGTGTCCTGCCATGCCACACCAGACTTCATCATCATGCCTCCCTCCCAGTTGTTTTTTTCTTTCTGAAATGTCACTGACACCCCAACACCCACCATCTGCTCACATCATCATTATCTTTCCCTCCCCTTCCCAAAACCAAAGAGGAAGCTCTCCCCTGTTGTATCATGGCATTTAGGTTATACTTCTGACTCGTTATTTTTTGTTGCCCGTAGGTTTGTTTCCTCTATGGATTGTGAGGGTTTGCAGGGAAGGACCCTTTGTCACACGTATATTGAACCACCCCACACCCAGTGGAATGCTGATCGCAGCTGCTCAAAAGTGGCTTGTGCGAAGGAAAGATATTCATGGGGACAATTGTCTTTTAAATATTGGATATGCTTTTAGACTAGATATAGATAACTCTACATGTATTGATCCTGATAACAGGTTTCTCATATCATTGTTAGTTTCCTGACCTGCAAAATAAAAATAACGTTAATCTGTGTTGCATAGCAATTAATGTGCAAGAACAAATAAATACTTCAAGTACCAGGAAGAAGTCTGGTTGGGAAATTGGCAAAGTGAATCCAAACTCCCTTTTCATGCACTTTGAAGATAAATGAGAAGTCACTCTCTTAGACAAATACTCAAGCTTTGAGTATTTCTCTTTGCCTGGATCTGCTCAGTTATAAAAATAAGGGGTTGGATTATGTCTTTTCTTCTTTTTAAACTAAAATTGTATTATTGCAATGGTTCTACTTAACAAGTGTTAAATATTAAATAAACATTTTCTTGTGCTCAAATTCACAATAAAGACTACATTAAAAGACCTCACTTTTACTGATGCTCTGAAGCATATTGTGAAATTCATTTGACTTCTAGTAACGGATCTGCAAACACATTAAGTGATCACTTCCATGACGGCTCTGTTTCTTTAAGAGACCTCGGTTGTTAAGTTGGAAGATCACTGAACCATATGAGGGTCAATAAAAGAATAAAGTCACTGGTGAGTGATTCGAGTACAAGGAACTTGACTCCAGTTCAGTATCTGTGCGTCCATATGCTGTTCACAGTCAGAGGAGGAGAGTGTGGTCCCCGGGTGCTCAGCCTTCCAGGATGGCTTCGGGAAAACTAATCAAGCTGCTGGTGTTTGAGCTGCTTGAGTTTACTGCTTTCTGTGTCCCCACGTTAGTGATAATGGAACAGTTTGCTGTTGCCTATTCCACCACGAGGCGTCCGCCTGACAAAACACATTATTGGCTGATTGTTTCCTGTTCAATTGCCTATGTAGCTTCAGTGACTCTCTTGATTTGGATTCCTGTGAAAGTTCTCTTGTACAAGAAACGTCATCTTTACCAAAAAATCAAAGGATGGTGAGTAAAAAGAATTCTTTCGCAGGGACCCCCTGGGATGCTTTCAAAGAGATTGTCTCATGTTCTCTGGGCAAGGATGCTAGCATAACACACAGGTGTGTAATGTTAGATTAAGGAGAAGTAATAACCACTATTTCAATCAATGTATTCATAGTTGTTTATGGAAGTATCTTCCATATTTTTACAAAATTTTTTTTGATGTGGAATATTTTTTTAAAGTCTTTTCTGAGTTTTTTGTAATATTGCTTCTGTTTTATGTTTTGGCCATGAGATATGGGATCTTAGCTCCCTGACCAGGAATTGAACCCACACCCCCTGCATTTGAAGGCAAAGTCTTAACCATTGGACCACCAGCAAAGTCTCCTTCCATATTTTTTTTAAAGAGTCATATTTTTGCTGACTGATAATTGCAATTTACATGTATTCCTAAGACTCTGATACTCTGAGTAGTGATTGTTTTTGTACTAAATCCTCTGTACACTAAAGTGCACAAAGTTATCATAGTTAATTTACAGAAATCATAATCATAAGATTCTAATATAGAATTTTTCTGTTGTATAAAGCTGAAAGTAATGTCTAAAGCTGAAAGTAATGTCTAAATGTTTACCTTGCAATGTTTTGTAACTCTAAGGCATCCTTTGATCATTAACCAACTAAAATTTTTAAGCAAACTGGTTCCTTTATTTAGATTAAAAAAATAATAATACTTTGATTGTGTTGATAAATTCTGTTACCTTGGTGGTGAGAAGGGTAAGTATTCAAATAATAATACAGAAATATTTTAAATAAATCATGGCTTAATAAGGATTGAACTCATAGGTTAATGACTATATTGATCCATGTAAATGTATTGAGAACAAATAATCTCTGGTCCTAATGTATTTTTCCTTTTAAATCTTCAGATCTGGTTCTTGTCATCTGAGATACATAGAATACATTTGAAAAACAAGGAACTGGGAATTTTAATTCAAGCAAGTACAGAAATGTAAAAATAATAGATACAGCTATACAGCTGTATAGTGAGAAACACTGTAGGGAGAGTATGGTCAGGGAGGGTGGGGCCCAGGACCTACTTGTTAGTGCCTGATACTTGATGTCATCCCCTAACCCACTAGGAGACTTTCAGTTCCTGGAGGACAGATGTCCTGAGTGGTTTCTGAAAATAAATCATGTGGTTGGCAGTGCTTTCATCAGTGGGGTTTAGGTGTTTTCCAACCCTTGACCCAAATCCTCAAGATCAACTAAGCTGAGCTGGGCCCTCCACCCCTCATATCTGCTAGGAGTTGCTTCAACTGTTCAAGACTCCTGACCAGGCCAGGAAGTGTTTGAGGGGATAAGGAGGGTCTAAATGACAACATGAGTAAACCAGTAGGAAGCTGGCCACACCAGCCCAGGAAGGTGCTCTCTGATCTTTTTCTGCATTGGCTTAATCCCTAGGACCTTTTAGGTCTGAATATCATTTAGGCGGGAAACCTTCCCATATTGCTTATTATTATTATGTGGGAGCTAAGATCCCACATGCCTCATGGTCAAAAAGCCAAAACATAAAACAGAAGCAATATGGTAACAAATTCAATAAAGACATTGAAAATGGTCCACCTAAAAAACTTGAAAAAATATTATTATTTTAAAATAATGTATTTAATATATATTATTATTAAGCTATAACTACTTCTTTACTTATTATGTACTATAAAATGAACTTATCAGTTTCATTTCATTGCATACCACCTTGTGAAGTATGTTGTTTTTTTGAGTTTATTATTCCCAAGAGAAAACTGAAGATTGGAGAGGTTAAGAAACTTATATGGTCAGCTGACAAGTGAGTGGAAAGACTGTAGTTTGGACCCAGGTCCGTCTGATTCTGTGGTTGGTCCTTCTAACCACTGCCCTAAACTGCTTCTTTGAAGGGTGAGGTCCCAGTCTCTGGGGGCCATTGAAAGGAAAGAAGGAGCAGTCTTTCTACTCCTTAGGGTCTGTGTTTTTGTTTGTTTGTTGTTTTTGTGTGTACATCTGGTCCAGCTACTTCCTTTGTGCTAAGTGGTCTTGGGCTGTCACAATAATTACATCTTTCAGTGATTCCTTTTGGAAAATACTCTTCCAGTCTTTTATTTCTGTTTGTGGGTGTGGTTGGTCATAAGTATTCTAAATAGTTTTAGGTGGATGGCATGTTATCTATGATTTCAGTGAAACTGTTCCCTGCATGACCTCTTTTACGAGCCATTGTTATCGCTTACTGGCCTAGAAAAGAAGAAATTGTTACTGAGTACTATTCAAGGAACCTTACACATTCCATACTGTTAGACTTTATGCCAGTGAGGTATCCACTAATAGTCTTGTTGTATAGATGAAGATATGGAAACTTGAAGAAGTGATTAACTTTGGCTAGTGATATAAGTTTATAACTGGTGGAACTGGAATTTGTGAGGCCAGTGTGGTCTGATTCTCTGCTGTTTCTTCCACCTTATGCAACTTTTAAAATGTTCTTTCTGACTTTGAATGCTAAGTATGTTTAAAAGAAATGCAGTTTTTCTAGTGTCATTACGATACATCTTCCCTAAAGATATATATTTGGATATTATATGTGATCCCCCAAAATGTGTATAGAATATTTTAATATGTGCGGTAATACAGTGTGTGTCATATAACTTGATTTCTAGAGGAAGATGATGCAAAAATAATTGCTATTACAGAAAGTAGGAATTGAAAGTATGAATTATTTTTGAAGGATACTTAAATAGGTGTTTATGTGAGAGCTCATAGATTCTTAGCTTTCACAGCTACATTGTTGGTGGGCCCATTTGAGAATCTCTCTGTACATCCACACTGGTGCCACGGATCCTATGTGGCTGGTATTCAGGAGAGAGTGAGTCATCCAGCTAGTGAATTCCTGACATTGTGGCTGAGGGGTGCAGACCTGAATTGAAATTCCAGCATCGGCCCTGATTGTGAGATCATCCTTTAAATTCTTTAAGTTTTAGTTTTCTTATGAGCAAAATGGGGACAACCTAGTTTCTTCATTGGGTTGTTTTAAGAAATTGAGTAAGATTATGCATGAAAACTTCTGAGCACAATGCCTAGCACATGGTAAGGACCTGGTGAATGTTAGTGTTATTATCTCAGGCTGAATTTAGTATCCATTGAAAACATGATCTGGTTTAATCCTCCGAATGACTCTGAGAAGTGATGATAAAACTGAAGAAAATTCTAGAAGTGATACTCTGTGTATCCAGAGAATCTTCTCAGTTTCTTTTATCCTTTGAGAGTAGTGAAGGTCAATAGAGTGAAATGATGAATATCTTATATTTTGTGATTCTATTCTATACATAGCATGATTCCACTTATTTTTTAGACTTGAAGAATGGTGGCTCAGATGGTAAAGAATCTGCCTGCAATGCAGGAGACCTGGGTTCGATCTCTGGGTCAGGAAGACCCCCTGGAGAAGGGAATGACTATCCACTCCAGTATTCTTGCCTGGAGAATTCCATGGACAGAAGAGCCTGGGGGGCTAAAGTCCATAGGGTTGCAAAGAGTTGAACATGACTGAGTGACTAACATTTTCACTTTTCATGGTTGATTTATAATATTGTGTTAATTTCTGCTGTACAGCAAAGTGATTCAATTATATGTGTGTGTGTATATATATGTATATATATATATATATATATATATATATATATATATACATACACATTTTTATATTCTTTTCCATTATGGTTTGTTTCAGGATATATATTTTATTTAATTTGGCTCTGCCAGGTCTTAGTTCTGGCATGTGAAATCTTTCTATTATTGCAGCATGCAGGATCTAGTTTCCTGTCCAGGGATCCAACCTGGGCCCCCTGCACTGAGAGTGTGGCGTCTTAGCCACTGGACCACTAGGGAAGTCTCTATCTCAGGATATTGAATACAGTTCCTTGTGGCATACAGCAGGACCTTGTTGTTTGTGCATACTGTATATGGCAGTTTGCAGCTGCTAATGCCATGTTCCCGATTCAGTCCTCCCCCAGTCCTCTCCCTCTTGGCAACCACCAGACTGTTCTATACTAGGGTGTGATTTTACATTTCATGTTCTCATTTGGCCTGCACTCAGTGTTGTAAAGTTGAGGGAATGGATATAATTGTCATTTTATAAGGGAGGAAACAAGGTCAGAAACTTTAGGACACACTCTTAACCGACAGAAGTCTGAACTTTAATCCAGTGTTCTTCCTTTTACTCTTGTTAAACACTTCCTCATTCTTTTGGAGTGACTGTTCTTTTTAGGGATGCCTGTCATAATTTATAATAAACTAGGGACATGGTTTGAGGAAAAGAAGAAAAACTATTTATATCCACCCCAAATTTTATATCCCAGTAAATAAGAGGAAACTTTGCCTAGGATATCATGGAATGGGTGAAACCATTGAGCTATAGACCAATCAGTGAATGGGTGAAACCGTTGAGCTACAAACTAACCTGGAACTGAAGTAGATTTCATCGGAAAGGGTGCCTTGGGGAAGGATAATCCTAGAAGACTTTTGGGGGTTCCCAGACTGGATTGGGTGATATTTTAGGAATTTATCGAGTCTTGCAGAGTGTATGATTCCTTTAGTCAGCCATCCCCAACCTTTGTGGCACCAGGGACCGGTTTCATGGAAGACAATTTTTCCATGGACTAGGATGGTGGGGTATGGTTTTGTGATGACTCAAGCACATTACATTTATTGTACACTTTATTTCTATTATTATATCAGCTCCACCTCAGATCATCAGACATTAGATCCTGGAGGTTGGGGACCCCTGCCTCAGACTATGACATGTCGACCATCCTGGGCAGTGCCAAGTTGGAAAGACTCCAATTGGAACATTTTCCTTTGTGGACATCCTTAACTTACGCTGCAAAATTTGATGTTGATTTATTTCTGGTGGCAGTGGGGGTCATAGCAGCAATAGTTCTAGTTGTCATCATAGTAAAATAAGAGTAAATATTGATTGAACAATTACTATGTACCAAGAAGAGTTGTAAACACACTGCCTGTGTTATTTTAGTTAATTCTCTTTTATGAAGAAGAACCTTTACAGTGTTCATTTTATGAGTGAGGAAATTGGGGCACAGAGGTTAAAAGACCACCTGGCCAGTGAGTAGGGAGTCAAGACCGACCCCATTTGTCTCGAGTCTGAGCGCCTTAATGGTGCGCAGCAACACGCACGAGTGACCAGCTCACCCAAGGAGGCAGAGCTCACTCTTTCCAGCACCTCCGAGAAGGTCATGGGTGAATTGCCAGGAGATAGCAAGTGGTATTTAACAGTTACTTCTTCCCAGAGAACCCTCTTTCTCTCAGTCTGTCTGTCATCTTCTGAAAACCTCAAGACTGAGGCTTTCTCTGCTTGTCCCACCTCCAGTCAGTCAGCAGGAGTGGATTCACTTTTGCTTTTCTCTCCTGCATATGCAGTCAGTCACCAGATTCCATGAGTTCTTCCTCTTTCATCTCTATCGACTCAGCATCTTGTTCTCATGACTGTTTTCCTCACCCCAGTCGGGCACTGATTTCCAGGGCCACTGTGCACTTGAGTCTCTGGCATGGCTCACCAACTTTTGATCTATTCACGTCCAGCGTCAGATCCCTTGTTCTGATCGCTTTTGCTCAAGGAGGCACAGAGAGAGTTTTATGAAACTCCTGGGGCTCTGGAGACCTTCACCAACAGCTGTCCTTGCCTTTTGCCTCTCTGTCCCTCTCATCCCCTCCATGTCCTTGTTGACAGAGTAATAACCTTGAAAAATGTTGCCTGCATTTCAGTTCCACCTCTAAAACTCTACTCTTCCCCTTGCTTTTAGAATTCAGTGTTGGAATCATCTGAAAGCTGAAGACACCTTAGTGTCCATCTATCACCTATTTCTCACAATACAGACAGTCTGCCTCTGATTTTAAAGGAGCTTCATGACTTTTTGTGTCTCTAATTATGAGAATGTGTTGTGTTGTGCTCACTCGCTCAGTTGTATCCAACTCTTTGGGCCCCATAGACTGTATCCCACCAGGCTCCACTGCCCTTGGAATTTTCCAGGCAAGAATACTAAAGTAGGTTGCTATTTCCTTCTCCTGAGGATCTTCCTGACCCAAGGATTGAACCCACATCTCTTGCATCTCCTGCATCTCCTGCATTGGCAGGCATATTCTTTACCATTAGTGGCACCTAGGAAGCAATTATGAGAATAGTCTTCCTTATGTCCTTGTATTGAAATAAACTTTGCCATGTGTAGCTTCCGTCCCATCTTCTTTGTAGATGTCACATCCTATGCCTTGCCTTAGATGCCAATGAATGTGGCCATGGCTGGGAGTCCTAACCATTGCCCCCTGATTTTCTCTTTTTATTGCTTTTCTTTTTTATATGTCAAGCATTTTAATTTGGAGGTTGCATATTTTAATTTGAATAGAAAAGTTTGGCTTCTGGGATACCCTGTCCAGTGGTTTGGACTCCATGCTGTAACCACAGGGAGCCCATATTCATATTCAATCCCTGGTTGGGGAACTAACATCCCAGATGCTGCATGGTGGGGCTAAAAGATTTTTTAAAAAGAAGAAGAAAAAGAAAATTTTTGCTTCAGTCAGTCAATCAGCCAATTTTCAGTGATTCAACACTCACCAATTTCAGAGTACTGTCCTTGTTATGAAATTATGCTGGCATGGCTACCAGCAATGAATTAGCCACATGTAATGGTCACTCTCAGTAGCATGACACTTTTTTCTTCCTTTTTAAAAAAAAAAAAATTATTGGAGTATAGTTGATTTACAGTGTTCTGTTATTTTCAGGTGTATAGCGAAGTGATTCAGCTATACGAATACATATGTCCCCTTTTATTGCTTTTCAAGCTCTCTCGTCGGCTCTCATAAACTGTCACTTGTGTGATAACAGCTCTCCACATTGTGTCTCTAAGGGTGACTTCCTGTCTGAGCTCACTGTGTCTATACTGAAGCTTTTCAAATATTTGAAGATGGAATCATCACAGCTATTTCAACCACATCCCATTTAGTCTGCTAAGAAGTTTTCTCCAGTGTCCAAGTCCCATCAGTTATTCTCTGCGTCCTGTGCTTTCTTGGACCTTTTACTCTCTGTGATGTCTCCTTGGGATGCTAGCTGACTTGTTAATGTCTGTGTGTACTCTCCATGATACTACAGACCTTCAATTTATTACAGAGCACAGTAATGCGAAATGCAGCAAAACATGTATGTTGGTTTTAGAAAGCAGTTCTAAGGGTTAAGGCTTGAAAACCAATCTGTGTGTGTGGACGCTCTGTCCTCTGGACCTATCAGAGTAAGGGTTCCACCCTCTGGGCCACGGGTAGCAGGCCTGCTCTCTGCATCTGAGGAGGGAACCCCTGGGCCCATGGTAGAAGTGGAAGCTTCCCTGGCCTCTGTGGCATCATCAGAGTCATTCTTTCCTTTTCTTAATGATGGTACATCTTTGCAGCCAGATGGCTCTGTATTGGGCTTACCAGATGGCTCAGTGGTAAAGAATCCACCTGCCGATGCAGGAGATGTGGATTCAATCCCTGGGTCAGTAAGATCCCCTGGAGAAGGGAAGGGCAACCCACTCCAGTATTCTTGCCTGGGAAATCTCATGGTCAGAGGAGCCTGGTGGGCTACCGTCTGTGGGGTCTCAAGGAACTGAACAGAACTGAGCATGCACGCATGGCACGGCACGGCTCTGTATTCGCCCATTTCCTGCCTATCGTATCCTGGAAGTCTCACAGCCTTTCTTCATTTTGTCCTGTCTCTGTCACCCTTCAGTGCAATCTGTTAGTGTTTCTGCTGAGATTGTTGATTGGATTCACAAGCCACAACCTAATTGTTTTCTCAGGAATGTGCTCTCTCATCTTTTCTGCATCTTTAGCAATATGAATATGAGTTTGTCAAAGAAAATAAGACAATATGTTTTTCAGTTCAGTTCAGTTCAGTTCAGTCGTGTCCGACTCTTTGCGACCCCATGAATCGCAGCATGCCAGGCCTCCCTGTACATCACCAACTCCCAGAGTTCACCCAAACTCATGTGCATCGAGTCAGTGATGCCATCCAGCCATCTCATCCTCTGTTGTCCCCCTCTCCTCCTGCCCCCAATCCTTCCCAGCATCAAGGTCTTTTCTAATGAGTCAACTCTTCACATGAGGTACCCAAAGTATTGGAGTTTCAGCCTCAGCATCAGTCCTTCCAATGAACACCCAGGACTAGTCTCCTTTAGGATGGACTGGTTGGATCTCCTTGCAGTCCATGGGACTCTCAAGAGTCTTCTCCAACACCACAGTTCAAAAGCATCAATTCTTCAGCGCTCAGCTTTCTTCACAGTCCAAATCTCACATCCATGCATGACCACTGGAAAAACCATAGCCTTGACCAGACGGACCTTTGTTGGTAAAGTAATGTCTTTGCTTTTTAATATGCTGTCTAGGTTGGTCATAACTTTCCTTCCAAGGAGTCAGCGTTAGCTAGGTGTGCCTGTGTGCTCAGTTGCTTAGTTGTGTCTGACTCTTTGCAGCCCCATGGACTATAGCCTGCCAGGCTCCTCTGTCCATGGAATTTTCCAGAAAAGAATACTGGAGCGGGTTGCCATTTCCTACCCTGAGGTCTGTAAATTACTAAATCAAAATTTTAAAAGATTGTGGATAACTGCCTTTCAGCCTCATTACTTTGTTGTAGAAGTCTATGTATTTTATGCACTTGAAAATTCTGAGAAGGGTCCATAGGATTCACAAGATTGCCAGAAAGTTTACTGTATAAAAATGGTTTGGAAATATTGTTCTAAATGCTGGAGATAAAGTAATGGACAACTCAGATAAGGTACCTTTTCCCACGGAACTTACCTTGGAGTTAGACATGAAAGATCTATGATCTAGACTAGGTCTATCATCCAGAGACTCCCTGTCAGAAAAGAATAACCAGTGTAAATCTGGCAGATGGGGCAAGGTTGGTATGATCACAGAATAAGAAAATGTTATTAGTATGTTATTAGAAGTTATTAGTATAGGTAAGTGGATGTTGGGGAAGGGGCAGATCATTCTAAGTGAAGAGAGTAAAAGAAATAAGAGAAACCACCTCATGGAGAACATGTAGACAGTGGTGTTAGGTTTCCATTTGATTTTAATTACTTATCCACTGGAGATTTTTAGAAAATTCATTAAATCCACAAATAAATATATTTTGTGGTAAAATACACCTATCATAAAACTTACCATCTTAATGATTTTTAAATGTAGAGCTAGCTCATGGGCATTAAGTACATCCACACTGGTGTGCTACCCATCCATCCACAGAAACTTCTTCATCTGGAAAAACTGAAGCTCTATAGCCATTGAACATTAACTCCCCATTCCCCACTCCTCCCAGCCCTGGTGATTTTGAGCTGAGTATTAAGATGTGTGTTACATTTACAAAATTAGACGTTTGCTTTATGGGAAAAATATTGCTTGGCAAGAATAGAAACACTAACAGGAAACTGGTTACGAAGCACTGCAGATAAGAGATGACAGTGGGTGAGCTACTGTGTTAGCGGACGATGATTTGAAATGCACTTTGGCAGTAAATCATGCAGGATTGGATGATGACTGGAATGAGTATGGGTTCCTTTTCAGGCCTGTTAAGCCTGAGTTGTCTATTAGACATCCAATGGAGGTACCAAATAGATGGGTGGGTGTCCAACTCCAAAGGTCAGGACAGAGGCCATAGTATATATTCTAGAATCTGTTTGCAAGTCCTGGGCGAGTGGGTGATGTTTAAATGATGGGATTGGCCGAGATAGTCAAGGCAAATACACAGATAAAGAAGAGGTGCCGGAATAATTCCAGAGGTACTCTGAAAGGTGAAGCTGAGAAGAGGACTCTGTGAATGCCCTTGCCAGCCTCAGAGAGCTGAGTGCTTCATGAATCTCCATCTGGGCTCAGAGAAAGAGGCAAAGCTACCAATTTTAAAATTTCATCATACCTCTGGTTTTAGCAGGTTGATCTGGGTCTGTCTATAAGAGTTGGGCTATCTCACCCCTACCTTATGTCTATACCTAGAAAGTCTAGGATGAGGCTGGAGTAGAGGGACATAGCAGGCAGAAATTCTTAGTCTTCTGAAAGACTCCAATACTGTGTGCTTAAACAGACACTATCCTATAAACGTAATTAGTATATATTTAACTAAGGAGAGAGGAGGTAAATAGTTCATTATAGAAAAATTTGAGTGTATTTTACAGTATCTTCCTGTAAACTGATAATGCTAAATATATGTGTTAATTCTCTGTCATAAAATATTTATATGTTATATCTCAATAACTGTTTGATTGCTTGATCATGCAAGGCTTAAAAAGTGAAAGTGTTAGTCACTCAGTTGTGTCCGACTCTTTGTGACCACATGATCTGTCCATGGAATTCTCCAGGCAAGGCTTAAAAGGTGGTCCAAAAACAAATATGAAAAACGATGTATCCCTAGAGAGAGTCATGCTGTTCTTTTATTTTCAACTGGTCACGAGAGCCTGACGTGTTGGACAGGACTCTAATGAATGAATTATGAAAATACTGAACGTCATTTGTCTTGCACTGTGATGCTTTTAGCCATTGATGGTTTGTTAGTTATTTGGAAACCTTTCACCCTCTTATTCTAAAAAAACATCCTGGCTTTTTGTGTGTTCCCCTTTGCCATACTCAAACATTTGGGAAATGGAAATAGGGAAGCAGTGGCTTCTTAGAAAAACTATAAAGGAGTGCAAGAACTGCACAATTGGCAAAATGTAACAGGAACTGTTGATCTTGTACATTATTGCTTTTGCTTATTTTTTCTCCTTTGCTAGGAGACCTGTTATGATGATGTGTGTAGTACTCACCACGCTTCCCAGCTTCAGCTTTTCTATAGCAGTGACTGAGGTATGGAATTTTGATTTCTTCTGCCTGTAAGATTTTGAGATTTTAGAATGTCCCCCTGTTCTTAAAATTTCACAGAATGGTATGCCCAACAAGTTTCTTAAAGTTGATTTTCTCCAGTCTTAGATCATTGTTATCTCTGTGATTGTGGAGGAAGGTCTAAGCCAATTTTTAAAAAGCTACTGTGTTTGTGTAGTGGGGTGGGGAGAAAGGAATATCACTTGAAAATAATAAACAAGCAAGGAATTTGAGAGCAGATCCACATTTTATTTCTTCTAACCTGATATTTTTCATGAGTGTTCTTGGTTCTAAGAGAATAAAACAGTATCTCAGCAAACAGCCACTCACATAAGACCTTTGATAAGATATCTGTTGCCAAATAATTTGCATGTGATGTTTATTTGAAAATAAATTTGAATTTATGTTTCAACCAAAGGCAGCTCCCAAGAGACTCTGATGGATGGGTGTCTGCAGAATAGGAATATTATAGATACAACTTTCAGGCTGTGAGAACTCTTATTACCCAGATAGTAATTCAAAGCAGAATGCCCTCAGGATGGGGAACACGTGTACACCCGTGGTGGATCCATATTGATGTATGGCAAAACCAATACAATATTGTAAAGTAATTAGCCTCCAATTAAAATAAATAAATTTATATTTAAAAAAAAGCAGAATGCCCTGCTGATCTTATTATTTATAAGGTGCTTGAAAGATGTAATTTTTTAACTTATTAATAAAATTTTTATTTACATGTTGAGTAGATTGTCACTAAGTGCATATTACATGAAATTAGATCCTGAGGATAGGGCACTCAGAAAATTTGAGTCTCTAGCCTTCAGCGCGGAGAAGGCAATGGCACCCCACTCTAGTACTCTTGCCTGGAAAATCCCGTGGATGGAGGAGCCTGGTGGGCTGTAGTCCATGGCGTTGCTGAGAGTTGGACATGACTCAGTGACTTCACTTCCACTTTTCACTTACATGCATTGGAGAAGGAAATGGCAACCCACTCCAGTGTTCTTGCCTGGAGAATCCCAGGGACGGCGGAGCCTGGTGGGCTGCCGTCTGTGGGGTTGCACAGAGTCGGACATGACTGAAGCGACTTAGCAGCAGCAGCAGCAGCAGCCTTCAGTGAGCTTCCCTGGTGGCTCAGCAGTAAAGAATCTGCCTTCAATGCAGAAGCCTCAGGAGACGTGGGTTTGATCTCTGGGTCAGGTAGATCCCCTGGAGAAGGGAATGGTAACCCACTCCAGTATTCTTGCCTGGAGAATTCCATGGGCAGAGGAGCCTGGTGGGCTACAGTCCATGGGGTCACAAAGAGTTGGACACAACTGAAGCGACAGCACACCTGCACAGCCCTCAGTAATTTTTTAACTGATGGTAGAAAGCAAAAAAACAGGCAGTAAGAGTAGGTCTGCTTAGTGCTATGAGAGAGATGTATACCAGGTAATGGATGACATCATTAGAAATTACATGACTTTGGAACGGGTCCTAGATGCAGCATTAGGACAATATATGAACATACAGAATATCCTCAGAAGGCTACAGAGATGGACTTTGCGTCAAACGGCAACACGTAAATATTTTAATCTTGATTTGTCATTTTATCTTCCTTCCCCACCAGTGACCTTGTAAAGCACTTGGGAGGTTCCTATGAGCTTCAGAAATTCAGGGTATGACCTTTCAAGGAACACTACTGTCACAGTGATGCACTATCTATGGTTTGCTCTTTTGGGCAAACTTTCTCATTATGTTTCACCCATTGTTGCATATTTTTGTTTACTTTTTTCTTATTTTTCACTGAGGTGTAACACACAAACAGAAAAATTAACACAATATAGACAATATTAATGGAATACTACAAAGTAGTATGGAAACATTCAGTTCAGTTCAGTTGCTCAGTCGTGTCTGACTCTTTGCGACCCCATGAATCGCAGCACGCCAGGCCTCCCTGTCCATCACCAACTCCCAGAGCTCACTCAGACTCACGTCCATCAAGTCAGTGATGCCATCCAGTCATCTCACCCTCTGTCGTCCCCTTCTCCTCCTGCCCCCAATCCCTCCCAGCATCAGAGTCTTTTCCAGTGAGTCAACTCTTCACATGAGGTGGCCAAAGTACTGGAGTTTCAGCTTTAGCATCATTCCTTCCAAAGAAGTCCCAGGGCTGATCTCCTTCAGAATGGACTGGTTGGATCTCCTTGCAGTCCAAGGGACTCTCAAGAGTCTTCACCAACACCACAGTTCAAAAGCATCAATTCTTCGGTGCTCAGCCTTCTTCACAGTCCAACTCTCACATCCATACATGACCACAGGAAAAACCATAGCCTTGACTAGACGGAGCTTAGTTGGCAAAGTAATGTCTCTGCTTTTGAATATGCTGTCTAGGTTGGTCATAACTTTCCTTCCAAGGAGTAAGCATCTTTTAATTTCATGGCTGCAATCACCACCTGCAGTGATTTTGGAGCCCCCCAAAATAAAGTCTGACACTGTTTCCACTGTTTCCCCATCTATTTCCCATGAAGTGATGGGTCCAGATGCCATGATCTTCGTTTTCTGAATGTTGAGCTTTAAGCCAACTTTTTCACTCTCCTCTTTCACTTTCATCAAGAGGCTTTTTAGTTCCTATTCACCTTCTGCCATAAGGGTGGTGTCATCTGCATATCTGAGGTTATTGATACTTCTCCCGGCAATCTTGACTCCAGCTTGTGTTTCTTCCAGCCCAGCGTTTCTCATGATGTACTCTGCATAGAAGTTAAATAAGCAGGGTGACAATATACAGCCTTGACGTACTCCTTTTCCTATTTGGAACCAGTCTGTTGTTCCATGTCCAGTTCTAACTGTTGCTTCCTGACCTGCATACAGATTTCTCAAGAGGCAGGTCAGGTGGTCTAGTATTCCCATCTCTCTCAGAATTTTCCACAGTTTATTGTGATCCACACAGTCAAAGGCTTTGGCATAGTCAATAAAGCAGAAATAGATGTTTTTCTGGAACTCCCTTGCTTTTTCCATGATCCAGCGGATGTTGGCAATTTGATCTCTGGTTCCTCTGCCTTTTCTAAAAGCAGCTTGAACATCTGGAAGTTCACGGTTCATGTATTGCTGAAGCCTGGCTTGGAGAATTTTGAGCATGACTTTACTAGCATGTGAGATGAGTGCAATTGTTCAGTAGTTTCAGCATTCTTTGGCGTTGCCTTTCTTTGGGATTGGAATGAAAACTGACCTTTTGCAGTCCTGTGGCCACTACTGAGTTTTCCAAATTTGCTGGCCTATTGAGTGCAGCACTTTCACAGCATCATCTTCCAGGATTTGAAAGAGCTCAACTGGAATTCCATCACCTCCACTAGCTTTGTTCGTAGTGATGCTTTCTAAGGCCCACTTGACTTCACATTCCAGGATGTCTGGCTCTAGATGAGTGATCACACCATCGTGATTATCCAGGTCGTGAAGATCTTTTTTGTGCAGTTCTTCTGTGTATTCTTGCCACCTCTTCTTAATATCTTCTGCTTCTGTTAGGTCCATACCATTTCCATCCTTTATCGAGCCCATCTTTGCATGAAATGTTCCCTTGGTATCTCTAATTTTCTTGAAGAGATCGCTAGTCTTTCCCATTCTGTTGTTTTCCTCTATTTCTTTGCATTGATCGCTGAAGAAGGCTTTCTTATTTCTCCTTGCTATTCTTTGGAACTCTGCATTCAGATGCTCTTATCTTTCCTTTTCTCCTTACTCAGTTCAAAAAAAAAAACCAACACTTTGCCAGCCCCCTACAGGCCATCTCTGTTGGCTACCTTTCCTTTATCCCAAAGGTCACTTCTGCCTTACTTCTAATATCACAGGTTAGCTGATCTGTTTTTGAAAGCTTTATAAAAGGAAATCAAATTGTTGTCTGTCTATCTATGATCTTTCTGTCTTTGCATCTTTTATTCAAAATATGGGCTATTCTTGTTTTTCTGTTTAGATGTAGTTCATTCATATTCATTTTTTATTCCTGTACAGTATTTCATTTTACAAACATATCACACTCTTTCAGTTCAACTCTATGCTATTTTATTTTCTGGCCATGCCAACTGGCTGGTGGGATCCTGGTTCCCTGCCCAGGGACTGAACCTGCACTGTAGCAGTGAAAGTCTGGAATCCTAACCACTTGGCTACCAGGGAACTCCCATCAGTTATACTCTTGATGGTCATTTCAGTTTCCAGTTTTTGCTGCTGTGAACATCCTTAAACATGTGTCTTTTTGCCATATATAAGCGTTCGGGTTGGTTAAATGTGCAGGAGTAGAATTGATGGATCACGAGATGTTCAAGTACTTAATTATAACTAACAGTGTCAGTTTTTCAAAGAGATTACATTAATTTAGACTTCCACTGGTAGAGAATGAGCAATCTTTGTGTTCCCCATCCTCAATAGCACTTGCGTTGTCAGCCTTTTTATTTTAACCATTCTGGTGAGAATATTCTTGAATTTCATTATAGTTTTCAATTTCATTTCCCCAATAATTAATGAGATTGAGCATGTTTTTCATTCCATTTTTCCCCTAGTGTGTTGCTTATCTTTTAAAAATTGATTTGGAGGAATTATTTATATATTCAGATTTCAGGCTCTTTGTTGATTTTATGCATTGCAGACATCTTCTCATTCTGTGACTTCATGCTCTTAATTGTATATTTTGATGGAGAAGAGCTTTTAATTTTAAAATAGTCCACTGCGTCACTTTATTTGCTGTATTTTCTTTCGGTTACTTGTTTGAAACAATTTTGTCATATTGTGAATCTGAACCTTAAAGTCCTAAAAACAGTGTCCTATATAACATTTTGAAATTCTCTTTGAACTTCACAATCTACCCATAACTAATCTTTGTGTGTGTTGTGCAGTAAGGGATTGTTTTTTTTTCCCCAAATAATAGCTAATAGACTGAGCACCATTGATTAAAATGTCTGTCCTTGTCACATTTCTCTGTAGTTAATAAATCAGATGTGTGTGTCCATAGTCTATTCTGAGTTTTCTGTTCTGTTCCACGGCCTACTTTTCTATTCCTGTGCCAACACTACAATATCTTAATTCTTACATGTTTATAACAGCTCTTTGTATCCAGAAGAGTAAACCTTCCTGTTTTCCCTTTCTTCTAGAATGTCTTGCTCTTTGTATTTTCTTTTTTTTTCCACTTTTTAAAATTGAAAGATAATTTCTTTACAGAACTTTGTTGTTTTCTGCCAAATATCAACATGAATCAGCCACAGGTATACATATGTCCCCTCCCTTTTGAACCTCCCTTCCATCTTCCTCCCCATCCCACCCCTCTAGGTTGTTACAGAGTCCCTGTTTGAGTTCCTTGAGTCATACAGCAATCCCATTGACTATCTATTTTACATATGGTAATATAAGTTTCCATATTATTCTCTCCATACATCCCATCCTCTCCTTCTTCCTCTCCCCGCCATGTCCGTAAGTCATGGACATGTTCTCTATGTTTCTCCATTGCTGCCCTGAAAATAAATTCATCAGTACCATCTTTCTAGATTCCATATATATATATGTTAGTATACAATATTTATCTTTCTCTTTCTGATTTACTTCACTCTGTAATAGGCAGTAGGTTCATCCACCTCATTAGAACTTACTCAAAAGCATTCCTTTTTCTGGCTGAATAATATTCCACTGTGTATATGTCCCTCACCTGCTTTATCCAGTCACGTGTTGATGGACATCTAGGTTGCTTCCATGTTCTAGCTATTGTCAGTAGTGCTGCAGTGAACATTGGGGTACATGCATCTTTTTCAATTTTGGTTTCCTCAGGGTATATGCCTAGGAGTGGGATTGCTGGGTCATATGGTGGTTTTATTCCTAGTTTTTAAGGAATCTCCATGTTCATTTTAGAATCAGCTTATCATTTTCCACAGAAAAGTTGGAATTTTATTGAGGTTGTAACAAATTGTATCACTTTTTAAAAATCTTATTTTATAACTTCTGTTTTTGGCATGAGGAAATAATTTATACTTTTGGGGGAGATTTGTCCATTTATAATCATATAGTCTATGAATAATGTCATTTTGCTTCTCTTTTTTCCTAATACTTAAACACCGTTTCTTTCTCTCGCTTCATTATACTGGCTAGGACTTCAGTACAGTCTTGAATAGAAATGGTAATGGTGTAACCTTTGGTTTATTCTTGTCCTCAGAGGTATTAAAAATTCTTAATGTACTGTGGTTAACTTGATATTGCCATAGGTTTTTTGTGGATACCTTAAACTGATGAAGCAAGTACTCCAAAGCCTAGCTGGGTTCACCCAGCTCTCTCTTCTTACAAGACCCTACACTCTAATATTTGTCTCCCTACATCTTTGAGCTAGGACTCTCAGAGGCTCTGTATAGCTGTTGGATTGGGAGAGATTCCTTGTTCCACTATTTCAGGAGCCTACCATTAAATTTTAATGCACATTTACTTAACTCTGTCTTTAACTGATTGAGTTCTGTCTTCCATTAATATGGATCCTAATGACATCTTTAGAAATGGTTCAAAACTTTGTGGGATTGAATACCTAAAAAGCTGAAAACCATGCTTCTAATCTTTTAGCAAATGTATGTATAATTAATTTAGCGCTTCTTTCAGACTCCTCAAAGAACTGTGAACAAAGAAAGTGCAAAAATTTAATGCTTCTTAATGGTCTTCTGAAAACAGGTTCAAAAGAATATTAATGGTTCCACTGATATGTTGCCGGATATGTTACCTGACCTGCCAGTCTCCCTAGTTCTGACTTGCTTGATTGTGGTTGATATTATTGAAAAACTCAGGATATATCCTCTTAGAGGGAGGCAAAAGAGTAAGTATTCTTTTCTTTTATTTTATTTTCAATGCCATTCTCCCAAATCATCCCACCCTCTCCCTCTCCCAGAGTCCAAAAGACTGTTCTGTACATCTGTGTCTCTTTTGCTGTCTCGCATACAGGGTTATCGTTACTATCTTTCTAAATTCCATATATATGCATTAGTATACTGTATTGGTGTTTTTCTTTCAGGCTTACTTTACTCTGTATAATAGGTTCCAGGTTTATCCACCTCATTAGAACTGATTCAAATGTATTCTTTTTTTTTTTTACATTTGAATCAGTATTCTTTTAAATACAAATATTTTTTAAAAGTTTAACATATAATTCAACTTTCTCCCTTTCTGTTATCTGTTGACATGTTTCATGATATTTTTTAAGAGCTAACATTGTAGTTAGAAGATTACAAATGAAGATATCTAAATATCATTATTTTTAAACCTACTTTGATAGCTATACAGTTCTTTTCTTTTTTGATTTTGATAGTAATTATAAGTGAATAAACTTACTAAATATTGACTACTAAATCTTTAATGTTTACTCTGACAGGAAAATTACCTAAGTAAATTATTATACATTTATATTTTAGGAACTCTCTCAAAACCTTAAGTTTAGATGAATATATAAGAAGTTTAGTTTGGACACAGCTGAGTGACTAATACACTTTTTAGTCTGGATACTTTGATATGGGAATTAATATGACTACTGCAGATATTTCCTGGAGATTTATGTGTTTTTTTAAATTTAGTTGCTTCATAATTGTGAATTGTCAAAATACTGAAGATTACCAAGATATGCCGCATTTTTCCAAAGGGAACAGTTGAAACTAAATATCAATTGCCCTTTTTTAAAAAGTATTTTGTTAACTGAATATTTTGTTTGGTCAATCATAAGTCCCCTCCACTTTTGTTTTATGTGATAGTATCTGTGTTCAATGTACAATATTTGCATAGTGTGGTTATTGGATGGCAAAGATTTTGCATTTAAAATTGGTACATTTTGTTCACCACTTCCTGACTGATGGGGTGGATGAGGGTAAATTGAGTGAGTCATAGGAGAATGCTTTGGAGTAATAAGGTGACTACTACAGCCAGGAAGGAAAACACTAGACAGTCATTTCTTATGACTGAGGGGTGAGCCACCGCCCCTCCCTTGTGGAAGAGTGAGCCACCACCGCTCTAGCCACTCTTGCACCTCAGTTTGAAAAGCAGACCTGAATTGGAGGCCACCATGAAATCTGAGACTCTGAGCTTCATATTATGCTCTTTGTCCTTTGGTGGGGGCCGAGAGGCTGTTAAACGTTTAAAATGACACAGGTGATAAGGCGGAGAAGATGACAGTGGCAGCCAGTGAGTCTGGAGGAAAAGGTACTCCCAAGGCACACCTGCCTTCCAGAGCTGAGTGTTTTGTCTTAAACTGAGGTGGTTTGAGAACTGTCAAACCCTTGACTACTTTTTTAGACTCCTTAATGACACAAGCCTATTTTGAAATTGGACTGTTTTTAATGAGTCTGTATTTTCCATGTGAATGTGATCTAAGTTTTTAGTGAAAATTCTTTTTTTAAAATGCACATGTATATTTTTGAGCATAAGTTATTGGCATTTTATATTTTAAGTGATGAACTGGTTTTTTAAAGGGAAATTTTCCTTGTATTCAGAAGTAATGCTGAAAAAAGAATCAAAATAAGAGAACCCCAAGGAAGAAGTCAGTCCTGGGGAGAAGACTCTAGAACATCTTGTCCAATTGCTGCTTCTTGAAGTATAGGTGATCTACAATGTTGTGTTAATTTCTGCTGTACAGCAAAATGATTCAGTTGTACATACATAAATTCTTTTTTATATATTCTTTTCCATTATGGTTTATCACAAGATATTGAATATAGCTCCTTGTGCTATACGTAGGACCTTGGTGTTAGCCATTCTATATATACTAGTTTGCATCTGCTAACCCCACACTCCCATTCTATCCCTTCCCACCTCCCCAGCTGTCTTAACTCTTTAATTCCAAGCCACCAAAATTTGATCATCATTTAGCTTTTCTTTTTGTAAGTTTAAAAAATAATAAAAGCTCTATATTTGATATATGGTTAAACCAGTCTTCAATGGCCCAAGGGATCCTTTCTGCTAACTTCCTATTACCAGTTGAAATGCCAAAGTATCAAGTAATTACCACGTTATAATGTCTAAGTGAGTCATTTCCCATAGACTGTGGCTCAGTTGGGAATATTTTCTGGAACACAGATCTCCAAGGCATGTAATGTCACAGGTGCCCATAGCACCTAATAGTGTCAAGTCCTAGTCATGTGAGCAAACAATAAGAATACAAGGTAGAGCCTGCATGTCTCCTCCTCTTACTAATGTTGGTCACTCAGTCGTGTCTGACTCTTTGTGACCCCATTGACTGTAGCCCACCAGGCTCCTCTGTCCATGTAGCCATTCCTTTCTTCAGGGGATCTTCCAGACCCAGGGATCAAACGCAGGTCTCCTGTGGGGCAGGCAGATTCTTTACTGTTTGAGCCACCAGGGAGTGGCTCTTACTAATATGTGAGTACAAATGAGCACACTTTAACATTTCCATCTGAATTTTGCTAGCTTGGTCCCAACCTCTTAGTGACTGGACTTCACCTCTCTTCTTCCTTCCGTGTTATTCTCTCTCCCATTTTTAAACTAGACCCAAGATGTATCTCCCATGTTCTCATTTGTTGGTCTAGACTGTTGACTATCCTCTGGAGTGTGTGGGCTTCAGCAGTTGTGGCACACAGGCTTAGTTGCTCCGTGGCATTTGGAATCTTCCCGGACCAGGCATTGAACCTGTGTTCCCTACATTGGCAGGTGGATTCTTATCCACTGTGCCACCAGGGATGTCCCCTCTTAGTGTTTAGCTACTACAGACATTATTGTTCTGACTTTTTCAAAAGTGAAAGGGTTGGGAAGAAAAGGACAAGGATATGGTTAAAATGAATAAGATGCTGTGTATTTGAACTGGGCAGGGGAGACGTGCCCAGTTAGGTCACAGGTGTGTGGATAGTGCAGGGGGTCTCTGTTTGCGGGGACCCTCTGCCATGTACAAGAGTCAGCAGCCACTCACTCCGTGATGTGTCTAGCCCAGCAGAGGTTGGAGACAGACAGAGTTAACTGCTGCTGGACGGCAGCTGAATGATATCAGTATGATGACCACAGACACTGTCCTTAGAAGACCCTGAACATCGCACATGCCCAGACTCCTTGGCAACAGCCCTAGCCAGAAGAGAGGGACTATTATGGACTGGCTGCTCATGAGGACAAACACAGAGGGGCCACAGGGGATTGTACCAGTGGGGTGGCAAGATGGTTTGGCTCCATGAGGGGTGTCTGCAGAGTCAGACGTGACTTGCTAGAAGTGAGATCAACAGGCTATTTGAGTAGAAAACATCATAGCCCTGCAGAGGAGGCGGTTTCCACTGCCACATCAGTAAGAAGTGCCAGGTATGATGTTGGCAGTGTAAGGTTTTCAAATAAATCTGCTCTCAGTGGCTGTGCTCCAGTTCCTTCTGTGTAGTCTCTTTAATACCCAGAGACTTGGACCAGGTGCTGCAGGCACTTCAGCAGCACAGATGATCATTTCTTCAAGTGAAATGCCTCCGTGTGCAATTTCATGCTCAGAGGATATGCAAGGTTTTAAGGCTGGCATATGTAATTTATTTAAAGTTCTCCAAGCACTTCTGATGCCCACCCTGATTGAGAGCCTTTGACCATAGAAAGTATCAGGAACTGAGACCAATAGCAAGTTATCTCTGAGACCCGAGAGATAAAATCCAAATTCTGAAAGGAATTTCCTTCTCAGATTTCTTTGAAATGGAACTTATCACTCCATAACCAAATAGCATGTTAGAGATGGGAAAAGAAATTTAAAAAAAAAAAAAAAAGGACACTGCTTTTCTCTGAATAAAATGAATGGCATCTCGAGTTCCCCCTTTGCTTCTTTTTAAGAAAAAGCTTATCACACAGTCTGAACCCAATGTGCTCACTGGTTTCCATAATGTGTTTTGCAATGTGGTTAGAGAGCACATAAGAGGAACACTGAGTCCGCAGCCATGCCAAGAAGGGGAGGGGGGCACTTCCTTTTATACTCTCCTTTTGCTGTTTAGAAGAAGGAAGTTTCAGAAAAGTATATCAGCTCTAGGATTTTTCCCCCCTTCTCAAGAAACAAGTAGCCATTTACCAGACTGGGGGTGAGAGAAGGGTAGAGTTTCTGATTTATAACTTCTAATGAAGCATCAGCTGTCAGGATTAGGTCAGCGCAGACCTGGCCAGAAACTAGACTGCCGTGGTCCCTGTGCCAAACGACATGGGGCGTCAGGTGCTGTCAGGTCTGAGCTGACCCCCTTTGAGTAGGACAGCTTTATGTGATCGTAGCAATTTGGTATTTAATTGTTATTTTTTTTCTCTAGGAAGGAAGTAAAATGTATGAACATTTTTATTATATAAAGTGCAGTTTTTGAGAATTGCAAGGTATTTTCAAAATAAACTTTTTCAGGGTCTGGTAAGAGAAAGAGAACATAAAGAATTCAGTGGGCAATACTTTATTTTCTTTTTAACCTGACATTATTTTATTATTTTTTTGGCCACAGGGCATGCGGAATCTTAGTTCCAGACCAGGGATGGAACCTATGCCCCCTGTGTGGAAGCAAGTCCAGCATGCATTACTTAATAATAGCAACAAAAATTTAAGGTCCCAGCTAGAAATTAAAGGGATAGGTCATGGATTTTTGGTATCTAAATTTCCTTGCATAGGATTGGAGAGAGTGACACGTTGTGGAGCTGATGGCCAGAGAGTCTTTTAAGTCGTGTATACATTAGTAGTGGGACACCAGCTTGCTCAGACTCTGTTGTTTAGGGTGGAGTGGATATTGTAAAGGCTGCTTCCTATGAACTCACACTCTTCTTGGAATCACTCGTTGGCACGTCTGCCAGTGCTTGGTCACTCCTGTCGCTGCTGATGCCTGGGAGGCTTTGGAAAACCTTGAGTCCCCACCACCTTCGTGGGGTCCTAGAGGCTGGGCGAGCTCACTCTGCTCATGCGCATGTTCTGTAGTGGCCACGGTCACCGGAAGGTACCCAGGCTGTACTGCCAGGAATTCCAAACGCCTTCCAAAGCTTCTCATCTTGCTTCAAGGGCTGTCTTTAGGACCCTGAGGCAGAGGGCTATCTGAGTGGTAGACCACGTGCAGGACTCGAAAGTTTTCTTGTGATGTGAGAGGATTGAGAGCATGGGGGAGGCGGGGTTCCGGGGAGGGGTTATTATTCAGCCTAGCTTTGATAGTTGGGCTTCCTTCCCTTAGTGCAGATTCCCCCCCCCCCCCCCCCACCAGAATGCCCATGATGCCCTCATGCTTATAGAACTCCGTATCAGGAATTCCTCCTACTGTTCATGCAGCAAATTTTTATGGAGGATCTAGTCCGTACCAGACACTCCACTAGGTGCTGGGGGTACAACGGCAGGTGAAAGGGAGAGGTGGTGAAAGCAGAGTCCCCTTTGCATGAAGCTCACCATCTAGCCGGGCTTCCGCGATGGCTCATTAGGTAAAGAATCCAGCTGCCAATGTAGGAGACTGGGGTTCTAGCCCTGGGTCAGGAAGATCCTCTGGCGGAGTGGCAACCCACTCCAGTATTCTTGTCTGAAAAATTCCATGGACAGAGGAGCCTGTCTAGCTAGTCCACGGGGTCGCAAAAAGTCAGATGTGGTTGAGCATGCACGCACAGTCTAGTGGGTGCAATAGCAGGTTTCTAAAACTATACTAACAAATACATACAGTCAAAGCTAAGTGTTCTGAAGGCAAGGAATCAGGCTCACTCCCATGTGCGTTCGTTTTTTGTTACCCAGAATGGTCTCACGCTGGGTTTCTAGCTCTGGTCTATATCCAAGCACTTAACTAGTAGAGGAATATCAAACCATTTCAAAATCTAGAATCATTTAATGTTTATTGTATATTAATGTGTATTATGGAGAAGGAAATGGCAACCCACTCCAGTATTCTTGCCTGGAGAATCCCAAGGATGGGGGAGCCTGGTGGGCTGCCATCTATGGGGTCGCACAGAGTCGGACACGACTGAAGCGACTTAGTAGCAGCAGCAGCAATGTGTATTATATGGCTTCCCAAGTGGTGCTAGTGGTAAAGAATCTGCCTGCCAATGCAGGAGATGCTAGAGGGTCAGGCTGGACCCCTGGGTTGGAAAGATCCTCTGGAGTAGGAAATCGCAATCCATGCCAGTATTGCCTGGGAAATCCCATGGACAGAGGAGCCTGGTGGGCTACAGTCAATGGGGTTGCAAAGAGTTGGACATGAATGAAAGCACACATAGACACACACACACAGTGCATATTAATATATTATGTGTTTATTATGTTAATTATCAGCATAGTTAATATAATTGAATATTATAGTGTATATGTTATACTTACTATATATTAATTACTTATATAGAAAAGAACTTTTCTATTTATATATTGCTAATTAAATTACATTCTCTGATCTAAACACCTATCAAAGAGAAGGACCAGACTATCTCAAATGAAAAACTGAAGATTCGAATATAAAGAAAGCCTTCACAATCTTAAAAAATGGGGTTTAAAAAAATTAATAATTTTATGTTTTTAGCAGTTCTTGTCCAGTGTTAGATGAGTCTACAGAGGGAAAGATGGTCTTTAAACTACCAAGCTTTCTTGCTGTGTCCTCAGACAAAAGAATTCTCTTAGAATTTCACGTAGCCTAAAATTAAGAAATCATACATTTATTAATATTTCTTCTCAGATTTGTGCAATGTTTAGCAGGGAGCTGAAACTGAATTGAGGGTATTGAATTTACTGAATCCAATGCCTTTTTTAAAAAAGTTGTCACCACTGTCTCACTGCTGAGAATGTATGCCCATGAGATTCTGCAGAACTAATGATGGGTTGAATTCATTATTATTATTATTTTATGAAAACTTGTATACTGTTTTGAGCAGAGAGATAGTAGTATGCTGGTCAGTATTTAAACTGTCTCTCCTGGTTGAGGAGGGGTAAAAGTCCTTATGGATAGCATTTGCCAGCTTTTCTAGTGTGAGTCCTCTCATCATGACCAACTTCCAGATACCAAGGTGGTATCACTGATCACTGATCCCAGAATTGAGAAGCAGTACATACTGTAGCTCTTGTCAGATGGCGCAAGCTGTCTCTGCCTGCGTAGGGTATATCCATGCAGCAGTTTTTTTCTTTGTGATGTCGACAGGCAAATCTAAGAATTAAAGAATCAGGCTCTATAGTATGACACTCTGTCTCCAACTTTTTGACCTCTCCTGAGTCCCTTGGACTGCAAGGAGATCCAACTAGTCCATTCTGAAGATCAGCCCTGGGATTTCTTTGGAAGGAATGATGCTAAAGCTGAAACTCCAGTACTTTGGCCACCTCATGCGAAGAGTTGACTCATTGGAAAAGACTCTGATGCTGGGAGGGATTGGGGGCAGGAGGAGAAGGGGACGACAGAGGGTGAGATGACTGGATGGCATCACTGACTTGATGGATGTGAGTCTGAGTGAACTCCGGGAGATGGTGATGAACAGGGAGGCCTGGCATGCTGCAATTTATGGGGTTGCAAAGAGTCGGACACGACTGAGTATCCAAACTGAACTGAACTGAACTGATATATGGGATGCTGGGTTGTAGTGTAACTATAACCAAAGTTGAACAAACTGTAATCACTGTTTATTGCATTCTATTTTCTATTCTCTTCTAATTCATTTGAAACAATAGATGGTTTAGCAATGGCTACCCGTTACTTATTTAACACATAAGTAACTGTTTCTGTGTCAGGCGCTACTTTAAATGCTTTACAAACACTGATTCAATTCTTTGTCATAATCATGCTGGGAGGCTGGTGCTGGGTTTCATCATTTATTACTTGGCAGTGATGGTGCTTGTCTTCCCAACCTCAGACATGCTTCTCAAAGGAGACTGTGTGTAGAAACAGATCAGTGAGTTTAGTCAGTTGCTGTTCAGTCCCTAAGTCGTGTCCACCTCTTTGCTCCCCCATGGACTGCAGCATGCCAGGCTTCCCTGTCCTTCACCATCTCCTGGAGTTTGCTCAAACTCATGTCCATTGGATTAATGATGCCATCCAACCATCTCATCCTCTGTCTCCCACTTCTCCTGCCCTCAATCTTTCCCAGCATCAGGGTGTTTTCCAATGAGTCAGCTCTTCACATCAGGAGGCCAAAGTATTGGAGCTTCAGCATTAGTCCTTCCAATGAATATTCAGGGTTGATTTCCTTTAGGATTGACTGGTTTGAAGAGGGTCAAAATAACAATGGTTATAATCTGTATTTTAAACACTTAGACATATTAAAGTAGTTTATTTTGGATGCTGTGTGTTTTATTTTTTATTCTCTTAAAGTACCATGACTAAAAATTCTTAGTGTGTTTCATATATTTTTAAAAAATCTTCCATAAAACTGTGGCTTTTCTTCTTTTCCAGATTTTTTTCCCCTCATCATGTTATATCTAAATTATTAGCAGTTTGCTTTCTCTAGACCATTTTTGTCTCAGGGTAAAATTAACTTTGGAAACTGTTCATCAAGACCTGTCATACTTTTTCTGAGCAAGTCTTTAATTTCATCTTCTGGTTGCTGTGAGTTGAGTAACAATCCAATGGGGCATTGGCTGCCTTGACAGCCTCAGCAGCCTCTTTACTGAATCCCCAAGTCATCTCTCCTGCCCTCCAATGTCCGCATCTTCAGTGAACTTAGGATCAAGTCCACAAACTTTATCATGACCAATAAGCTCTGTATTAGCTGGCTCCACCACAGGCAATGTGGTCTAATGGTTGGATGTTTGAGTTTCATGCTCCATCCCTCTCCTTGCTTGCTGTGTGACCCTGGAAACAACTCTTAGTCTTTCCCTACCTCAGTCTGTTTATCTTTAAAATGGGAAACTAGGAGACTGACCCAGTGGTCCAGGGGTTAAGACTCTCCCTTCCAATACAGGGGATGTGGGTTCAATCCCTGCTTGGGGCACTAAGATCCCACATGCCTCATGGCGAAAAACTATAAAACAGAAGTAATATTCTAACAAACTCAATAAAAACTTTAAAAATGGTGCACATCAAAAAAATCTTTAAAGAAAATAAATTTTAAAATAAAATGGGAAAATAGTAGTAGCTATATCATAGAGGCTTATTATTATTGAAACTTTGTTGATTTACAATATTGTGTTAGTTTCAAATGTACAGCAAAGTGATTCAGTTATATATCAATATATTGATATGTATATATTCAAATTCTTTTCTGTTATGGGTTATTACAAGATGTTGAATATAGTTCTCAGTGTTATACAGTAAATCCTTGTTGTTTGTCTGTTTTACATATAGTAGTGTATATCTGTTAATCCCGTATACCTAATTTATCCCTCTCCCCACTGTTCCCTTTGGTAACCACATCATACAGTTTTTATAAGGATTAAGTGAATGGATGCATAGAAAGAGCTTAACACAGTTCCTCGTATATAGAAAGCCCTACATAAATCATAGCTTCTCTCCTCTTCTCTGTCTGCTTCCCCCTCATCACACTCTCCTTTCAGTTCATCTTAGCTGAAGGATCTTTTTCTTTTGGGGAGCTGTGCTGGGTGTTCGTGACAGCGTGCAGGCTTCTCTAGTTGTGGTGCACTGGCTTAGTTGCCCCGCAGCATGTGCGATCTTAATTCCCTGACTAGGGATTAAATCTGTGACCCTTGTGCCCTGCATTGGAAGGTGGATTCTTAACCACTGGACCCTCAGGGAAGTCCCTTTAGCTGAAAGATATTTGCACCTGTTCTCTCTACCACCTGAAAAGTTCTTTCTCAACTCTTCACATAGTTTATTCCCATGCATTCTTTAGGTCTGTGTTTAACTGTCAATCTTCCCTGGTGGCTCAGAAGGTAAAGCATCTGCCTACAATGTGGGAGACCAGGGTTCAGTCCCTGGGTCAGGAAGATCTCCTGGAGAAGGAAATGGCAACCCACTCCAATATTCTTGCCTGGAAATCCCATGGACTGAGGAGCCTGGTAGGCTACAGTCCATGGGGTCACAAAGAGTCAGACACAACTGAGTGACTTCACTTTCACTTAAAACTGTCACTTCGGAGATGAGCTGAGCTTGACTGCCAATCTAATTCAGACTCCCTGGGGTAGTCTGTCATCACAGAACTTACCTTCCTTTGAGAGCCCTGCCAGTGTATTCTTCTCTGCTTGTTGATGTGATGTCAGGAGACAGGGTGATGAAGGTGGGCACAATACCTGCTGCACTGTTCTCAAAACCCAGTCTAAGCTTGGAACAGCACTCTACAGTTTGTCTGATCACAGCAGACAGCTTGGTTGTCCAATTGCTTTAGCCCTTAACCAATATCAGGAGCGGTTTTTTGGCCGCACCGTGTGGCGATCTTAGTTCCCCGACCAGGGATTGAGCCTGTGTCCCTTGCAGTGGAAGCATGGAATCTTAACCACTCGACCATGAGGAGCAGTTTTGAAGCTGCTGTTTGCAGAGGCAGTATTGACACCTCTTCCCTGCCAGTGGCATGACCTAGCACTTGCCTGCTGTTGGCACTTGATCCCAGCCCCCATTTTTCTTCAAAAATGCTGTTTTACCCCTAAGCTACACAGAATGAAATCTTGGAAAGAATAAAAATATTGATTTCTTTTAAAAAGTGCAGTCTTAGTAGCAGCTTCATTCCTGCCTTGTTTTTAGCTGCCCTTTCTTGTGATCCTTCTCTCTCTTTCTCTTTTTATTTAAATAACTTTTCAGTTCAGTTCACTCAGTCGTGTCTGACTCTTTGCAACCCCATGGACTGCAGCACGCCAGGCCTCCCTGTCCATCATCAACTCCTGGAGCCTATTCAAACTCATATCCATTGAGTCGGTGATGCCATCCAGCTATCTCATCCTCTGTCCCCCTCTTCTCCTCCTGCCCTCAATCTTTCCCAGCATCAGGGTCTTTTCCAGTGAGTTGATTCTTCGCAGCAGGTGGCCAAAGTATTGGAGTTTCAGCTTCAACATCAGTCCTTCCAATGAATATTCATTGAAGTCTTCTTCAACACCACAGTTCAAAAGCATCAATTCTTTGGCACTCAGCTTTCTTTATATTCCATTCTCATATCCATACATGACTACTGGAAAAACCACAGTTTTGACTAGACAGACTTTTGTCACAAAGTAATATCCCTGCTTTTTAATATACTGTCTAGGTTGGTCATAGCTTTTCTTCTAAGGAGCAAGCATCTTTTAATTTCATGGCTTCAGTCACCATCTGCAGTGATTTTGGAGTCCCAAAAGGTAAAGTCTGTCACTATTTCCATTGTTTCCCCATCTATTTGCCATGAAATGATGGGACCGGATGCCATGATCTTAGTTTTCTGAATGTTGAGCTTTAAGCCAACTTTTTCACTCTCCTCTTTCACTTTCATCAAGAGGCTTTTTAGTTCTTCTTCACTTTCTGCCATGGGGTGCTGTCATCTGCATATCTGAGGTTATTGATATTTCTTCTGGCAATCTCGATTCCAGCTTGTGTTAGTTCCTAAAATAACATGAGTAGAGAAAATAAAGAAAATGAAGAGAAAAATAACTTTTTTTGCTTTCTCTTTCTCTTTGCAAGAGGAATACATGCTCACTGTAGAAAATTCCTCCCTACTGATTTGTTATATTGTACTTACATTTTCCCTGGAAGTGATCAAAAAAGTTTTGAGGTAAAAGTTAGAGATAGAAATACATCACCGTAAAGAAATAATGAAGTAAAAGGGGTATGTTACCTACTTAAACGTTTTTCTGTTATCAAAATTACATTTCTTTAATTATATATCATGCACAGTGAGGAAAAAAAGTTTTGGTGACTAGCTTTAGCTGTGGGGAACTACACAGAACGGCTGCTATTTGTGCTTTTTACAGTGAATGTGAGCCTTTAAGGAAGTGAACAGATTGCTCTTTGTGTTTATATTTTTTACAGATTTTGCACAAATAAATATAGTTTCCCCCAAACAGAACCCTGACAATTAACAGCAACAATAAAAAGAATTCCAACTGTGAGTGGACATTTAAAAAAATACTAATTTGGAGGGAAAGTGATCATGGAGCCTAAGGAAACAGTAACGAATACATGAAGGTTTACGTGACTGGAGGATAACTTTGCTGGTCTGTTCTAATGACCAGATGATTTCTTGACATCCTCAACTCTGCCCTCCCCTCTGAGAGGCCAGCAGAGCTTTCCAGCTCTTAGTTATAGTGTTTCTTACTTGGGAAGAGGACTAGTCCCCTAAGCTAGACCCCAAATCTAAACTAGTCCCTAATGAACTATGGAGAAACGGGAGAATCCAGGCCTGGTTTTACCAAATACGCATGGATTGAGGCCTTCTCATTTCATTAAAAATGAACCCTACCTAAAAATTCATTGCTCAAGACTTAGGGACACGGCTGGGGAGTTGGGGGTGGGGGAAGAAGAGGGTGGGAGGTATGGAAAGAGTAACATGGAAACATACATTACCATATATAAAATAGAGAGCCAGTGGGAATTTGCTGTATGACTCTGGGGAACTCAAACTGGGGCTTGGTGACAGCCTAGAGGGGTGGAATGAGGGGGAAGTGGGAGGGAGGTTCAAGTGGGAAGGGACATGGGTTGACCTATGGCTGATTCACAACCAATGCAATAAAGCAATTATCCTTCAATTAAAAATAAATAGATAAAAAAAGAATTTATTGTTCAAACCAACAGCTCTTATCCTCAGATATTATGACTCTCACTGGTTAAAAACTGTTAATGTGTCACTTCTTAGATGGCACTTCCTGGCCTTGAAACAATGCTGAATTTGCAGTCATCCTCAAGAGTCTGTATTATGTGCTGTGTTCTTCATATTGACAAAGGAATTTGAGTTTTCACTTGAACACTTTTATCTACTAAGAGAGGTGAAGGAGTGTACTCTAAGACACAACACACTCTCTATTTTCTACATTAGTTTTTTTTTTGGTAAAATAAGAGATACAACTGATGTAAGTAAGCATCTGAGTTTTAAAAGATGATTTTATGATTATTAAAGTCATAACTTGCAAAAGAGAGAAGTTAGAAAAATAAGTATATTTTTCTCTCGAGTGTAATTTATCAAAATGATTCCTTACTCTGTCTGACTTCATTAAATATGATAATCTCTAGGTCCATTCATGTTGCTGCAAATGGCATTATTTTGTTTTTTTTTAAATTTATTTTTATGGCTGAGTAGTATTCTATTGTCATATGGTCTCACTTATATGTGAAATCTAATTTTAAAACATGACACAGGGCTTCCCTGGTGACTCAGTAGTAAAGAATCTGCCTGCTAATTCAGGAGACATGGGATCGATCCCTTGTCTGGAAAGATTTCACATGCCACAGAGCAACTAAGCCCATGCATCACAACTATCAAACCCGTGCTCTAGAGTACAGGAGCTGCAACTATTGAGCCCACTACTGAAGCCTGCAAACCCTAGAGCCTGTGCTCTGCAACAAGAGAAGCCACTGCAGTGAGAAGCCCGCTCACCACAACTAGAGAGGAGCCCCTGCCTGCCGCAACTAGAGGAGAGCCTGTGCAGCAACGAAGGCCCAGCACGGCCAAAAATAATTAAATAAAATTATTTTTTAAATGACAGAAATGAACTTATTACAGAACAGAAACAGACTCACAGATTTCGAAATCAGACTTATGGTTACCAAAGGGGAAACATGGCAGGAAGGGATAAATTAGGAAATTGCGATTTACATGTGCATACTACTATATATAAAATAGACAACTAAAAAGGACCTACTGTAACAGCACAGGGAACTCTACTCAATATTTTGTAATAACTTGTATGGGAAGAATCTGAAAAAGAGGAGCCTGGCAGACCATAGTCCATGGCATCACAAGAGTCAGACATGAATGAGGGACTCAGTCAATCACCATCAGTTCAGTTCAGTTCAGTTGCTCAGTCGTGTCTGACTCTTTGTGAACCCATGAACCACAGCATGCCAGGCCTCCCTGTCCATCACCAACTCCTGGAGTTTACTCAAACTCACATCCATTGAGTCGGTGATGCCATCCAGCCATCTCATCCTCTGTCATCCCCCACTCCTCCTGCCCTCAATCTTTCCCAGCATCAGGGTCTTTTCAGATGACTCAGCTCTTCACATCAGGTGGCCAAAGTATTGGAGTTTCAGCTTCAACATCAGTCCTTCCAATGAACACCCAGGACTGATCTTTAGGATGGACTGGTTGAATCTCCTTGAGTCCAAGGGACTCTCAAGAGTCTTCTCCAACACCACAGTTCAAAGCATCAATTCTTCAGTGCTCAGCTTTCTCTATAGTCCAACTCTCACATCCATAAATGACTACTGGAAAAACCATAGCCTTGACTAGATGGACTTTGGTGACAAAGTAATGTCTCTGCTTTTTAATATGTTGTCTAGGATGGTCATAACTTTCCTACCAAGGAGTAAGTGTCTTTTAATTTCATGGCTGCAATCACCATCTGCAGTGATTTTGGAGCCCCCCAAAATAAAGTCTGCCACTGTTTCCACTGTTTCCCCATCTATTTGCCATGAAGTGATGGGACCGGATGACAAGATCTTAGTTTTCTGAATGTTGAGCTTTAAGCCAACTTTTCACTGTCCTCTTTCACTTTCATCAAGAGGCTTTTTAGCTCCTTTTCACTTTCTGCCATAAGGGTGGTGTCATCTGCATATCTGAGGTTAATGATATTTCTCCCGGCAATCTTGATTCCAGCTTGTGCTTCTTCCAGCCCAGCGTTTCTCATGATGTACTCTGCATAGAAGTTAAATAAGCAGGGTGACAGTATACAGCCTTGACGTACTCCCTTCTCAATTTGGAACTGGTCTGTTCCATGTCCAGTTCTAACTGTTGCTTCCTGACCTGTATACAGGTTTCTCAAGAGGCAGGTCAGGTGGTCTGGTATCCCCATTTCTTTCAGAATTTTCCACAGTGTATTGTGATCCACACAGTCAAAGGCTTTGGCATAGTCAGTAAAGCAGAAATAGATGTTTTTCTGGAACTCTCTTGCTTCTTCAATGATCCAGCAGATGTTGGCAATTTGATCTCTGGTTCCTCTGCCGTTTCTTAAACCAGCTTGAACATCTGGAAGTTCATGGTTTACATATTGCTGAAGCCTGGCTTGAAGAATTTTGAGCATTACCTCATTAGTGTGTGAGATGAGTGCAATTGTGTGGTAGTTTCAGCATTCTTTGGCATTGCCTTTCTTTGGGATTAGAATGAAAACTGACCTTTTCCAGTCCTGTGGCCACTACTGAGTTTTCCAAATTTGCTGGCATATTGAGTGGAGCACTTTCACAGCATCATCTTTTAGGATTTGAAATAGCTCAACTGGAATTCAAATCCCATGGATGGAGGAGCCTGGTAGGCTGCAGTCCATGAGGTCGCTAAGAGTCTGACACGACTGAGCAACTTCACTTTGACTTTTCACTTTCATGCATTGGAGAAGGAAATGGCAACCCACTCCAGTACTCTTGCCTGGAGAATCCCAGGGACAGAGGAGCCTGGTGGGCTGCCATCTATGGGATCACACAGAGTTGGACACGACTGAAGTAACTTAGCAGCAGCAGCAGCAGCAATTGGAATTCCATCACCTCCACTAGTTTTGTTCGTAGTGATGCTTCATAAGGGCCAGTTGACTTCACATTCCAGGATGTCTGGCTCTAGGTGAGTGATCACACCATTGTGATTATCTGGGTAGTGAAGATCTTTTTTGTACATTTCTTCTGTGTATTCTTGCCACTTCTTCCTAATATCTTCTGCTTCTGTTAGGTCCATACCATTTCTGTCCTTTATTGAGCCCATCTTTGCATGAAACGTTCCCTTGGTATCTCTAATTTTCTTGAAGAGATTTCTAGTCTTTCCCATTCTATTGTTTTCCTCTATTTCTTTGCATTGATTGCTGAGGAATGCTTTCTTATCTCTCCTTGCTATTCTTTGGAACTCTGCATTCAAATGGGTATATCTTTCCTTTTCTCCTTTGTTTTTTACTTCTCTTCTTTTCTTAGCTATTTGTAAGGCCTCCTCAGACAGCCATTTTGCCTTTTTGCATTTCTTTTTCTTGGGATGGTCTTGATCCCTGTCTCCTGTACAATGTCATGAACCTCTGTCCATAGTTTTTCAGGCACTCTATTCGATCTAGTCCCTTAAATCTGTTTCTCACTTCCACTGTATAAATGTAAGGAATTGATTTAGGTCATACCTGAATGGTCTAGTGGTTCCCCCCATTTCTTGAATTTAAGTCTGAATTTGGCAATAAGGGGTTTGTGATTTGAGCCATAGTCAGCTCCCGGTCTTGTTTTTGCTGACTGTATAGAGCTTCTCCATCTTTGGCTGCAAAGAATATAATCAATCTGATTTCGGTGTTGACCATCTGGTGATGTCCATGTGTAGAGTCTTCTCTTGTGTTGTTAGAAGAGGGTGTTTGCTATGACCAGTGCATTTTCTTGGCAAAACACTATTAGTCTTTGCCCTGCTTCATTCCATACTCCAAGGCCAAATTTGCCTGTTACTCCAGGTGTTTCTTGACTTCCTACTTTTGCATTCCAGTCCCCTATAATGAAAAGGACATCTTTTTTGGGTGTTAGTTCTAAAAGGTCTTGTAGGTCTTCATAGAACCATTCATCTTCAGCTTCCTCACCATTACTGGTCAGTGCATAGACTTGGATTACCGTGATATTGAATGGTTTGCCTTGGAAACAAACAGAGATCATTCTGTCATTTTTGAGATTGCATCCAAGTACTGCGTTTTGGACTCTTTTGTTGACTATGATGGCTACTCCATTTCTTCTAAGTGATTCTTGCCCACAGTAGTAGATATAATGGTCATCTGAGTTAAATTCACCCATTCCAGTCCATCTTAGTTCACTGATTCCTGGAATGTTGAGGTTCACTCTTGCCATCTCCTGTTTGACCACTTCCAATTTGCCTTGATTCATGGACCTAAAATTTCAGGTTCCTATGCAATATTGCTCTTTACAGCATCAGACCTTGCTTCTATCACCAGTCATATCCACAACTGGGTGTTGTTTTTGCTTTGGCTCCATACCTTCATTCTTTCTGGAGTCATTTCTCCACTGATCTCCAGTAGCATATTGGGCACCTACTGACCTGGGGAGTTCATCTTTCAGTGTCCTATCTTTTTGTCTTTTCATGGCATTCATGGTGTTCTCAAGGCAAGAATACTGGTTTGCTATTCCTTTCTCTAGTGGACCACATTCTGTCAGACCTCTCCACCATGACCCGTCTGTCTTGTGTGGCCCCACACGACATGGCCTAGTTTCATTGAGTTAGACAAGCTGTGGTCCACGTGATCAGATTGGCTAGTTGTCTGTGATTGTGGTTTCAGTCTGTCTGCCCTCTGATGCCCTCTCTCAGCGCCTACTGTGTTACTTGGGTTTCTTTTACCTTGGACGTGGGGTATCTCTTCATAGTTGCTCCAGCAAAGCGCAGCCACTGCTCCTTATCTTGGATGTAGGGTAGCTCCTCTCGGCCGCCACCCCTGACCTTGGACGCAGGGTAGCTCAATCACAATATATGTATATATATTTGAATCACTTTGCTATATGCACCTGAAACTAACATAACATTGTAAGTCGACTATATTCTAATAAAAAAATGATTCTTCCTCATGCTACTGTGACATCTTAAGTTTGAAAAGGAAGTTTCTAAGGGTCATGAGTCCTAACACTTATGAATAATTCATATCAGAAGGAAATAATATCTCATCAATAATTTATTTTTTTAATTAATAAATGTATTCAATTCACACTTACAGTTTTAAAATAATTGTATAGAAAGAAAACTGAAGTTTGTTCTTTAAATAACTCCTACTTATAGTCATCAAGCCCTTTGTTAGTCATTAATCATAATAACTTATTTGTTTTAAGATGTTTTCACTTCTGCTCAGTACATTTCAACAAATTTTATTGCCTTTATGTCTTTAACCTTTAGAGTTATTTCATCTAATGACTCCCTTTAAATTTTATCTTATCAAGGAATGTGACAGCTCAGCATGTTGTGGCTGAGTAAACTGTGTCAAGAGCTGAGAAATTCTTAGCAGTGAAATTGGTGCCTGAGTGGTTAAATGTTTGGAAAATAATGTTCTTTTTCTTTCATAATCATCAGCAGTAAGTTCTGAGATCTGAGATTCCTTCATAATCACAATCTTAATACCCATGTGTGTATGGAGAGACACACACATTCACTTTCTCTCTCTCACACACACACACGCACACACACACTTACTCTTGTGATGCTGACGAGGAACACCCTACTCATTCAGATGACTGACCTGTTGATCAGCCACAGCTTCGTGGTCACAAATGAGATACTTGTCTAAACAATCACACTGACTAGTTCAAAAATTTCAGGGGAAAGAACAGCTTAAAAATCTTAGATTCAGAATGTTACCCTTCACTAAGACTCTCTCATGCTCAAAAAAAAACCCTCTTAGCACCAAGCTCTAAATCTGGAGATCTGGGTTGTAGTCATTCCTGTAGGCTTCTTATAAAGTGACAAGACTGAACCATTGAACTTTTGATTCATTTGATTTTATGATATGTATGTGGTTTATAATTAGCACTTGATGTATTGCCTCTAGAAAGTGATAAAGTTAAGAAATTGTCAATTGGGGTCAAACAAGTCTGGGTGTGAATTCCAGCTCCGTTCATTCCTAACTGTGTATTTGAATTCAGGTGTCATTTTATCTCTTAGACTCCAGTTTCCATATTTATTAACTGGGATAGTAATCCCTATTTCTCAATTTTTTTCTGAGGATTAAATGAGTCAATATGTGAAAGTGCTTACTTAGCTCAGTAATCAGTAATGGGTATTATTTTGAAATGGTAAGAATGGCTTAGGATCCATACCTCCGGAAATACAAAGACACAAAGAGCATTCTCCGCCTCTACATTTTTTGGCATTGTGCTATCAATTGCTATCCTGAAGTTCCATGTGTGACACAGACCTCAAATAAGAGATCACTTGTATTTCATTTTCAAGTTTAAATAAAATTTTAAATTTTAATAAAAATTTAAATATTTCACTTTAAATAAAAATTTAAGAATTTTATGTTTAAATAAAATTTGAAATTTAAATAAAACAAATTGAAGGAAAAGTTAAATTTGAAATAAAATTTAAAAATTTAAATAAGGCATTTAAAATTTAAATTTATTTCTAAAAATATTTATTTATTTGACTGCAACAAATATAAATAAGGTAATATTCATTTATTTATTTTATAATATTTATTCTTTTATTTGTTTATTGGAGAAGGAAATGGCAACCCACTCCAGTATTCATACCTGGAAAATCCCATGGATGGACGAGCCTGGTGGGCTACACCCCATGGGGTCACAAAGAGTCAGACACAACTGAGCCAGTAACACACACAGTCACTTATTTATTGGGTCACAGCATGTGGGCCCTTCCATCTTCCTTGCAGCTGTGCCTGACGTTTTGGTTTCAGCCTGTGGATCTAGTTCCCTGGCCAGGGATTAAACCCAAGACCCCTGCATTCAGAACGTGGAATCTTAGCCACTGGATCACCAGGGAAATCCTTGTAAGTTTAAATAAAATTGAATGAAAAGTTACATTTTAATGAAAATTTAAAATTTAAATAAATCAATTTGTTGCAGGTAACGAAGACAGGCACATCCATACGACCAATTTGCAACAAATAAGAACTGTGACATGTGAAGCGAAGCAAAATGAAGAAAACCCTACTCGCCCACAGCCAGCCAGCAGGACCCACTTGTCGCGGCCACTAGGAGGCGCCACAGGGAGCTCCTCTCCTGAGCTGGAGGGACCCCAGGAGCCCACCTTTGAATGGGGAATCCTGAGAACGCTGTCCCAACAGGACGTGCGTGCAGAGATCTTCCTCGGGAGCTTTCTACTCTGGGCTGACACCATAGAAATGGTGCGGGTGGCCGGACACCCCAGGGTGTACAAGTCAGGCTGGCTGTACGCGGTCTACATCTTCAGTTACATTTCTCTTCTTCGAATGATATTCACTCCCCGGAACCCGCTCCTGAATTCCTTTGTCATCCTTCTCCAAGATCTACCTTTTATCTTTGTTAGACTGAGTTTAATCATTGTCCTGGGAACAATCACCCCCGTATTGGGTCTTTTTAAAAATGTGCTGGTGACTCTGTCTTATGTTTACTTCAATTTCTTAACCAGATTCAAGATGTTCTCTACCTTTGAGAGGTCTTTTTAAAGAGAAAATGTCCTATGGTCAAACCTCTTTTTTATGCACATGCATACATTTGTGATCTTTTTGGGGGTCAGGCATATGTAAGTTTGCACTCTAGAAAGAAATGAAGAAATAGATACTAGAGAAAAAACTAGTTTTAAAAACTATAACGTCAATTTTTTAAATGTATGCAAATGGTGCTAAATGTAAGCAAAGTTGTAGTCTTCTAAGTTGGTTCCCCTAGATTTGTACAAAATGTCAGTAGTTAATTTTGTTATGTATTCTGCATTTTTTCTAAAAGTACCCTTCAGTAAAGCGTCTTAAAAAATGAGAACATGTCTTCCTACTAAGTTAGTCCAAGAATGAGATTTTTTTATTGTTGACAGAAAGGGCATTACAAGAATTAGTTAAAATTAATTTTAGGAAATAAGCCTGTTTTTATTAAATAAGTTTAGATTCTATCAATACTTTTAACAAATTGACCCTGAGGAATGGGATGGGGAGGGAGGTTGAAGGGGGATTCAGGATGGGGGATGCATGCACACCCATGACTGATTCATGTATTTTTTTTAAAAAATTGAATTGTTTTAGAGTCTCCTTCAGACATGTAATTATGTTCTTTATTCCACTGTGGCAAGAGATTTTTATGTAATTGATTTCAGCAGAGAAAACAATTTAATTTCACAGACATTTGACTCAATTTAACGTAATGAAGTTAAGGTAAGATCTAGATAAACTTTTATAACAGGAAGCCATTAATTGAAGAGGAAAATTTCAAAGTAAAAGAATATTTATTTGTGGAATTTGATACCATCATGAAAGCAAGGTGCAAGCCCTGTTTAAAGTTAGAAGTTCAACTTACAAATATAACAGCAAGTGCATTAGTGTCTTATGTGATAATATATAATAGTTATCTTGTCATTAAATAATTAAATATGGAATTATGTGATTTGATTTCATATGTTGGGATACCCTCAGATATGCATAGCAGGTGCTCTCCACTCTGTATAAATTTTCCAATGCTATAGAGATTTCTGAGAGTCTTACATGTGCAGAGTAATGTTTTATGCAGGCAATCTCTTCAGTGATCTGCAGTAACAAATAGCTTAAGGAATGAATAACTGAATTTACTGTCACTCCAACTTTCCACCAAATCCTCCAGTCTCACTCTCCCCCTAGGCTTTATGGTTTTTCCTTATACCATAAGATAAGGTCTATTCACAATTGCTGAAAGCTTAACTTCTGGTTTTATGACTTCGGGCAAACATCCAAAAGTGAGTATACTACTAGTACTTTAATAAGGTTAGTAGTGTTAGTTGCTCAGTCGTGTGTGATTCTTTGCGATCCCATGGACTGTAGTCCACCAGGCTCCTCTTTCCGTGGGATTCTCCAGACAAGAATACTGGAGTGGATTGCCATTCCCTTCTCCAGGGGATTTTCTCAACACAGGAATCAAACCCGGGTCTCCTGCACTGCAGGCAGATTCTTTACTGTTTGAGCTACAAATAAGGTTAAATAGTACTTTATAGGTCTGAGAGGATTAACTAGATAGGGAGTGTTCTCATTGTATTATCTGGCTAACTATAATAACTGATAAAAGCTAAGACTTTAATTGGAGAAAATCCCTGCAGAGAAACGGGTAGCTTAATGCATTGTTTTAATTTTCCTATTTTTTCTTTTCTGTGTCTTTGCTTACCCTCTGGGAATAATAATTTAAACCATACACTTGTCAAAAATAATATGTGAAATCTTTAGGTTACCTCAGACTATAATTTTTCATCAAATAGTATTATGTTTAGAAGTGAGTAATCTACTGAAGATAGAGATTAAAGTTGATGTAAGCAGACTTCCCTGGTGGTCCTGTGGCTAAGACTCCATGCTCCCAAGTGCAGGCTACTAGATTTGATCCCCAGTCAGGGAGCTAGATCCTGCATGCTGCAACTAAAGACCTGGCAGAGCCAAATAAATAAATGTTTTTTGAAAAAGGTTAAAATTTTAAAAGACTTAAACGTGATATAGGTATTAATTCAAAAAAGTGTCCCTCTTATGAGTTCTTATAGAACCCTAACTATAGCACGTTTTAAAGACTTTCATTGTGTGTTTGCTTTTCTGAGTTCCTCATTAATCTTTAAATCCTTAAAGAAAGGCCTGAGAATATCTTGTTTAACAATGCATCTTATCTTCCTCTGTCAATCCCACAGAAACTTATAATGCTTGTAACTCTAAAACAAGATTATCACACAAATAATTACTCTCAATTTATACCTGATAGTTTTTATTAAGAAAAATATATAACCATGTAGTTAATTTTAATATTCCTAAATATGAAAATATTTTATGTACATTTATATTTATCTTTGTATTGGAATGTATAGAGTGAACAATGCTCAGATAATTTGGGAAGTATTACTTATTGGAGTTTAGAATGCATTTTGCACCTAATTGAACATGAATGTGCCTGATATTTTGGAGAGTCACAACACTGTATAAATAATGAAGGCATGTACAAAACACTCCATGTAGGAGGAAAATTACAGAGTACCTAATTTAATTTAATAGTTTTAAGGATATGTGCATGTTTATAAAGTTTGTCTATGGTATTTAACAGACATTGCAGCAAATTATGCTAATAAAACATTGGTTGTTATACACTCTGTGATTAAAAGTTAAGCTATTAAAATTACATTGCAATTCTCATTGTTTCTAATGGTTTTTTTTTTTTATTAAGACCCATGTAGCTTTTGTGTCCTTATAAAAAGTTATGAACATTACATATAGATAAAAGAAAATGGATGGAGAAAAATATACCATGCTAACACTAATCAAAAGAAAGCAGCACTTACATTAACTTCAGACAGACCAGACTTCAAAGTGAGAAAAATTTTTCAAGGGTTAAGAAAGGGATTATTACATAATAATAAAGGAGTCAATTCCCTCAGGAGACATAATCTGTAGTGTATATGCGCCTAATGACAGAGCCACATAAGGCAAAAACTGATAGAACTGCAGAAAGAAATAGATGAAGCTACAATCATAGTTGGAAACTTCAACACCCATCTCTCAGAAATGGACAGTTCCGGCAGATAGAAAATCAGTAAAGACAGAGTTGAATTCAATAACACTAATCAATTAATTGGATATAATTGACTTCTGTGGTCCACTTCATCTGACAACAGCAGAATACACATGCTTCTCAAGCTCACAAGAAACATTTACCAAGATAAGCCACATTCTGGGGCATAACACACACTTCAACAAATTTAAAAGAAGAAACAATATAAAGTCTTTTTTCATAAAGGAATTAAACTAGAAATCAATAACAGGTAATAGAAAAATTCCCAATTACATGGAGATTATGCAGCACATTTCTAAATAACACATGGGTCAAAGAATAAATCTCACCAGACATTAAAATATATTTTGGAGTAAATAAAAATGAAAACAAACCTTATCCAAATGTATGGAGTTGTACAAATGTACAAGCATAAGCAGTATTTAGAGGGAAATTTATAGTAAAATAAGTTTCCACCTTGGGAAGCTAGAAAAAGAAGAGCAATCAAATGCCAATAAGGGGAAGAAAAGAAACAATAAGATTTACAGCAGAAATCAATGAAATTGAAACAAAATCAATAGAGGAAAACCAATAAAACCAAAACCAATGCATGTGTGGGAACAGGGGAGGAGATGGGAAGTCTTTGTAATTTCCACTCAATTTTATTGTAAACTTAAAATTGCTCAAACAAAAAAATGTCTTCCTAAAAAAGTAGTAGTGTTGTTGTTCAGTCACTAAGTTGTGTTCAACTCTTTGCGACCCCATGTACTGCAAAATGGCAGACTCCTTGATACTCCAGTATGTCCTGGAATTTGCTCAAATTCATATCCATTGAGTTGGTGATACTATCTAACCATCTCATCCTCTGATGCCCCCTCCTCCTTTTGTCTTCAATCTTTCCCAGCATCCGTGTCTTTTCCAGTGAGTTGTCTCTTTACATCAGGTGGCCAAAGTATTGGAGCTTCAGCATCAGTCCTTCAATGAATATTCAAGGTTGCTTTCCCTTAGGATTGACTGGTTTGATCTCCTTGCTGTCCAAGGGAGTCTCAAGAGTCTTCTCCAGCATAATAATTTGAAAGCAAAAAAAATAGTCTTAAATACATCAAACTTTAAAAATATGTTTTGGGAATAATATTTTCCAAAGTAATATTTGCTTGTAAACTGGCATTTATACATACAGAAATCTTACTTTTTAGGATGTGCCTATGTGAGAGTTGGACTGTGAAGAAAGCTGAGCACCGAAGAATTGATGCTTTTGAACTGTGGTGTTGGAGAAGACTCTTGAGAGTCCCTTGGACTGCAAGGAGATCCAACCAGTCCATTCTAAAGGAGATCAACCCTGGGTGTTCTTTGGAAGGAATGATGCTAAAGCTGAAACTCCAGTACTTTGGCCACCTCATGCGAATAATTAACTCATTAGAAAAAACTCTGATGCTGGGAGGGATTGGGGGCAGGAGGAAAAAGGGACGACCCAGGATGAGATGGCTGAATGGCATCACCCACTCAAGGGATGTGAATCTGAATGAACTCCGGGAGTTGGTGATGGACAGGGAGGCCTGGTGTGCTGCAATTCATGGGGTTGCAAAGAGTCAAGCATGACTAAGCGACTGAACTGCTGAGAGTCCCTTGGACTGCAAGGAGATCCAACCAGTCCATTCTAAAGGAGATCAGCCCTGGGTGTTCTTTGGAAGGAATGATGCTAAAGCTGAAACTCCAATACTTTGGCCACCTCATGCGAAGAGTTGACTCATTGGAAAAGACTCTGATACTGGGAGGGATTGGGGGCAGGAGGATAAGGGGATGACAGAGGGTGAGATGGCTGGATGGCATCACCGACTCGGTGGACATAAGTTTGGGTAAACTCCGGGAGTTGGTGATGGACAGGGAGGTCTGGCATGCTGCAATTCATGGAGTCGCAAAGAGTCGGACACAACTGAGTGACTGAACTAACTAATTATCAATAAAAATCTCATAATTTCTCTTGCTTTGAAATTGGAATATTAATGGATATTTTTTAGAAAAGTCTTCTTTCTCTACAATGCATTTCGTTATTCTTCTTAAAGATTGTAGGTTCCTTAGAAAATAGGTTTTCCAGAATATTTTAGTACATAACTTAAAAAACTACCTTTTAAATTGCTTACAATTATACATAATATTGCATATTTGGTGTCATTTGAAGAAGATACCCACTGTTTTTGTGTCTTGACTTCCATCTGTAAAATCTGGGTCATTTACACATCATAAAAATACATTTTTTTGCCTTATTATTAGTTTTTTTTCAAATATTAAATGGATCAAACAAGCTTTTAAAATTAATTTATTATAAATATATTAATTATATTATAACATTATCAATATGAACATTCAGTTCAGTTCAGTCGCTCAGTCATGTCCGACTCTTTGCGACCCCATGAATCGCAGCACACCAGACCTCCCTGTCCATCACCATCTCCCGGAGTTCACTCAGACTTACGTCCGTCGAGTCAGTGATGCCATCCAGCCATCTCATCCTCTGTCGTCCCCTTCTCCTCCTGCCCCAATCCTTCCCAGCATCAGAGTCTTTTCTAATGAGTTAATTATTCGCATGGGGTGGTCAAAGTACTGGAGTTTCAGCTTCAGCATCATTCCTTCCAAAGAAATCCCAGGGCTGATCTCCTTTAGAATGGACTGGTTGGATCTCCTTGCAGTCCAAGGGACTCTCAAGAGTCTTCTCCAACACCACAGTTCAAAACCATCAATTCTTCGGCACTCAGCTTCCTTCACAGTCCAACTCTCACATCCATACATGACCACTGGAAAAACCATAGCCTTGACTAGACGGACCTTTGTTGGCAAAGTAATGTCTCTGCTTTTGAATATGCTATCTAGGTTGGTCATAACTTTCCTTCCAAGGAGTAAGCATCTTTTAATTTCATGGCTGCAGTCACCGTCTGCAGTGATTTTGGAGCCCCCCAAAATAAAATCTGACACTGTTTCCACTGTTTCCCCATCTATTTCCCATGAAGTGATGGGACCAGATGCCATGATCTTCGTTTTCTGAATGTTGAGCTTTAAGCCAACTTTTTCACTCTCCTCCTTCTCTTTCATCAAGAGGCTTTTTAGTTCCTCTTGACTTTCTGCCATAAGGGTGTGGTCATTGCATATCTGAGGTTATTGATACTTCTCCCGGCAATCTTGATTCCAGCTTGTATTTCTTCCAGCCCAGCATTACTCATGATGTACTCTGCATAGAAGTTAAATAAGCAGGGTGACAATATACAGCCTTGACGTACTCCTTTTCCTATTTGGAATCAGTCTGTTGTTCCATGTCCAGTTCTAACTGTTGCTTCCTGACCTGTATACAGGTTTCTCAAGAGGCAGGTCAGGTGGTCTGGTATTCCCATCTCTCTCAGAATTTTCCACAGTTTATTGTGATCCACACAGTCAAAGGCTTTGGCATTATTTATTATTAATTTATTATAATTGGATCTGCAAATTACAATATTGTGGTGGGTTTTGCCATACATTGACATGTATCAGCCAAGGGTGTACATGTGTCCCCCATCCCAAACCCCCCTTTCATCTCCCTCCCCAACCCATCCCTCTGGGTTGTCTCAGTGCACTGTCTCTGAGTGCCCTGTTTCACACATCGAACTTGGACAGGTCATCTATTTCACATATGGTAATATACATGTTTCAATACTATTCTCTCGAATCATCCCACTCTCACTTTCTCTCACAGAGTCCAAAAGTCTGTTCTTTATATCTGTGTCTTTTTTGCTGTCTTGCATATCAGTTCAGTTCAGTTGCTCAGTCATGTCCAACTCTTTGTGACGCCATGAACCACAGCACACCAGGCCTCGCTGTCCATCACCAACTCCCAGAGTCCACCCAAACTCATGTCCATCGAGTCAGTGATGCCATCCAATCATCTTATCCTCTGTCGTCCCCTTCTCCTCCTGTCCTCTATCTTTCCCAGCATCAGGGTCTTTTCAAATGACTCAGCTCTTTTCATCAGGTGGCCAAAGTATTGGAGTTTCAGCTTCAACATCAGTCCTTCCAATGAACACCCAGGACTGATCTCCTTTAGGATGGACTGGTTGGATTTCCTTGCAGTCCATGGGACTCTCAAGAGTCTTCTCCAACACCACAGTTCAAAAGCATCAATTATTCAGCGCTCAGCCTTCTTTATAGTCCAACTCTCACATCCATACATGACCACTGGAAAAGCCATAGCCTTGACTAGATGGACTTTTGTTGGCAAAGTAATGTCTCTGCTTTTGAATATGCTATCTAGGTTGGTCATGACTTTCCTTCCAAGGAGCAAGTGTCTTTTAATTTCATGGCTACAATCACCATCTGCAGTGATTTGGGAGCTCAGAAAAATAAACTCAGCCACTGTGTCCACTGTTTCCCTATCTATTTGCCATGAAGTGATGGGACCGGTCTTGGATAGAGGATTGTCATTACCATCTTTCTAAATTCCATATATATATATGTTAATATATTGTATTGGTGTTTTGCTTTCTGACTTTCTTCACTTTGTATAATAGGCTCCAGTTTCATCCACCTCATTAGAACTGACTCAAATGCATTCTTTTTAATAGCTGAGTAAGAGTCCATTGTTTATGTGTACCACAGCTTTCTTATCCATTCATCATCTGCTGATGAACATCTAGGTTGCTTCCATGTCCTAGCTATTGTAAACAGTGCTGCGATGAACATTGTGGTACAGGAGTCTCTTTCAATTCTGGTTTCCTCAGTATGTATGCCCAGCAGTGTGATTGTTGGGTCATATAGCAGTTCTATTTCCAGTTTTTTTTAAGGAATCTCCTCCCCGTTCTCCAGTGACTGTACTAGTTTGCATTCCCATCTACAGTTTAAGAGTGTTCCCTTTCCTCCACAACCTCTCCAGTGTTTATTGTTCGTAGGCTTTTTGATAGCAGCCATTCTGACTGGTGTGAGATGGTACGTCATTGTGGTTTTGATTTGCATTTCTCTGATAATGATTGATGTTGAACATCTTTGCATGTGTTTCTCTGCCATCTGTATTTCTTCTTAGGAGAAATGTCTGTTTAGTTTTTTTGCCCATTTTTTGATTGGGTCATTTATTATTCTGATATTGAGCTGCACGAGCTGCTTGTATATTTTTGAGATTAATTCTTTGTCAGTTGCTTCATTGGCTATTATTTTCTCCCATTCTGAAGGCTGTCTTTTCACCTCACTTGTAGTTTCCTTTGTTGTGCAAAAGCTCTTAAGTTTAATTAGGTCCCATTTGTTTAGCTTTGCTTTTATTTCCATTACTCTGGAGGGTTGGTCATAGAGGATCCTGCTGTGATTTATGTCAGAGAGTGTTCTGCCTATGTTTTCCTCTAGGAGTTTTATAGTTTCTGGTCTTACATTTGGATCTTTAATCCATTTTGAGTTTATTTTTGTGTATGGTATTAGAAAATGTTCTAGTTTCATTCTTTTACATGTGGTTAACTAGTTTTCCCAGCACCACTTGTTAAAGAGATTACCTTTTCTCCATTGTATATATTTGCCTTCTTTGTCAAAGATAAGGTGTCCTTAGGTGCATGGATTTATATCTGGGCTTTCTATTTTGTTCCATTGATCTATATTTCTGTCTTTGTGCCAGTGCCATACTGTCTTGATGGCTGTAGCTTTGTAGCATAGTCTGAAGTCAGGCACATTGACTCCTCCAGTTCCATTCTTCTTTCTCAATTGCTTTGGCTATTCGAGGTTTTTTGTATTTCCATATGAATTGTGGAATTATTTGTTCTAGTTCTGTGAAAAATACCATTGGTAGCTTGATAGGGATTACATTTAATCTATAGATTGTTTTGGGTAGTACACTCATTTTCACTATATTGATTCTTCTAAGCCATGAGCATGGTTATCTTTTTGTGTCATCTTTGATTTCTTTCATCAGTGTTTTATAGTTTTCTCGGTATAGGTCTTTTGTTTCTTTAAGTAAATTTATTCCTGAGTATTTTATGCTTTTCATCGGAATGGTGAATGGGATTGTTTCCTTAATTTCTCTTTCTGTTTTCTCATTGTTTGTTAGTGTATAGGAATGCAAGGGATTTCTGTGTATTAATTTTATATCCTGCAACTTTACTATATTCACTGATTAGCTCTAGTAATTTTCTGGTGTGTCTTTAGGGTTTTCTATGTAGAGGATCCTGTCACCTGCAAACAGTGAGAGTTTTATTTCTTCTTCTCCAATCTGGATTCCTTTTATTTCTTGTTCTTCTCTGATTGCTATGGCTAAAACTTCTAAAACTATGTTGAAAGTAGTGATGAGATTGGGCACCCATGACTTGTTCCTGACTTTAGGTGAAATGCTTTCAGTTTTTCACCATTGAGGATAATGTTTGCTGTGGGTTTATCATACATGGCTTTTAGTATGTTGAGGTATATTCCTTCAATGCCTGCTTTCTGGAGAGTTTTTATCATAAATGGATTTTGAATTTTGTCAAAGGCTTTCTCTGCATCTACTGAGATAATCATATGGTTTTTATCTTTCAGTTTGTTAATGTGGTGTATCACTTTTATTGATTTGCAAATATTGAAAAATCCTTGCATCCCTGGAATAAAGCCCATTTGGTCATAATATATGATCTTCTTAATATGTCAAATAATCTTATAATTAAATTATTTTGAAAGACATGTGCCATGTCAAACAAAACAAAACACTGGCTCTTCAAATAGTCTGTACATTACAGTAAATCTAAATATACTATCTGAAGAGTATTATAAACTAGTCAAATTTTAGATAAATAATACAAAGATTTTTCATTCCTATAAAGTTAATTACTTTCTATTAAATTGCAAAAGCATTATTGGTGTTTTGATGTATTTTGATAAGGACTGGAAAATTGAAGAATAAGAACAATTAAAAACCCAGTTTTCTATCTTTAAAATTTTTAAGTTTTTACTTTACTGCATCATTATATCTTTTTTTCCTTCTGAGTCAAAATTATCTTGGTATCATTTGAGCAAATTTGCCTATTAAAAGATAGAGATGGTTAAACCAAATAAACTTCTGTATAAATCACCAGTTTAAAGTAGGAGAAATGATGGAATAAGCTACCAAATAATTTGTTGAGCTGATTTTCTTGGAACTGTTTCAGAGCAAAGGAGTCACTAAGTTCATCTGACATGGAACTGAGTGGATGTGAGGTACGTAATGTTTGAGAGCATCTAAGAGGAAATGAAATAGTTCAGCAACTGTCTCACCAATTAGAAAAAAAAAAAGAGGATTTCCTTTATTTTATAGAAATCTTCCTTTAGCTTGAAGGAAGTACTAGTTGAAAACAACCATCAAAAAGCTAAGCAAAAACCAGAACCAAAACTTAGTAGAAGGGTATGAAGAGGATGATAAGAGTTGGATTTTATTTTAATGTGATAAGATGTACATAACATAAAATTTATCATTTTCATGTACAACTCAGTGGTTTGAGTGTATTTGCAATGTTGTACAACTATCACTATTTTTAAAACTCTTCATCCCCAGTGGAAACTCTGAAGCCATTAAACAATAACACTCATTTCCCCTCCCCTACCAGTTCCTGGTAGAAATAGAGGTATTTTTCCTGTCTTTATGAATTTGTCTATTCTACGTTCATATAAGTGGAATCATGTGGCATTTGTCCTTTTCTGTATTATTTATGTCTGTGTTATTTCAAGATTGTATGTGTTGTAGCAGGTATCAGAATTTCTTTTTTATGGCTTAATAATATTCCATTAGACATATTATTTTATTACAATGGAATAGAATAATATTAATATATATAATATTCCATTATATATAACATTCCAATATATATATATTGTTTATCCATTCATCTATTGATAGACACTTGTGTTGCTTTTTACCTTTTAGCTACTATGAATAATGTGCAACAAACATTGGTGTACAAATATTTGTTTGCATCTCTGTTTTCGATTTTTGGGATTACATCTAAAAGTGAAATTGATAGATCATATGGCAATTCCACGTTTAATGTTTTAGGGATAGGAGCAACCTTTTTCCATAGTGGCTACAACAGTTTACATTCACACCAGTAATGCCCAAGTGTTCCAATTTCTCCACACCCTCATCAATGCTTGTTATTTTCTGCTTTTGTTTTTTGATAACAGCCATCCCAATGGGCATGAAGTGATATATGATTGTGGTTTTCTTTGCAATTTTCTAGTGATTAACCATATTGGGAAATATATGGGGAAACAGTGGAAACAGTGTCAGACTTTCTTTTTTTGGGCTCCAAAATCACTGCAGATGGTGACTGCAGCCATGAAATTAAAAGATGCTTACTCCTTGGAAGAAAAGTTATGACCAACCTAGATAGTATATTCAAAAGCAGAGACATTACTTTGCCGACTAAGGTCCGTCTAGTCAAGGCTACGGTTTTTCCTGTGGTCATGTGTGGATGTGAGAGTTGGACTGTGAAGAAGGCTGAGCGCCGAAGAATTGATGCTTTTGAACTGTGGTGTTGGAGAAGACTCTTGAGGGTCCCTTGGACTGCAAGGAGATCCAAGTCCATTCTGAAGGAGATCAACCCTGGGATTTCTTTGGAAGGATTGATGCTAAAGCTGAAGCTCCAGTACTTTGGCCACCTCATGTGAAGAGTTGACTCATTGGAAAAGACTCTGATGCTGGGAGGGATTGGGGGCAGGAGGAGAAGGGGACGACCCAGGATGAGATGGCTGGATGGCATCACAGACTCGATGGACGTGAGTCTGAGTGAACTCCGGGAGTTGGTGATGGACAGGGAGGTCTGGCGTGCTGCGATTCATGGGGTCGCAAAGAGTCGGACACGACTGAGCGACTGAACTGACTGACTGACTGATACTGTATTGGTGTTTTTCTTTCTGGCTTACTTCACTCTGTATAATAGGCTCCAGTTTCATCCACTTCATTAGAACTGACTCAAATGTATTCTTTTTAATGGCTGAGTAATACTCCATTGTGTATATGTACCACAGCTTTCTTATCCATTCATCTGCTGATGGACATCTAGGTTGTTTCCATGTCCTGGCTATTATAAACAGTGCTGTGATGAACTTTGGGGTACACGTGTCTCTTTCAATTCTGGTTTCCTTGGTATGTATGCCCAGCAGTGGGATTGCTGGGTCATAAGGCAGTTCTATTTGCAATTTTTTAAGGAATCTCCACACTGTTCTCCATAGTGGCTGTACTAGTTTGCATTGCCACCAACAGTGTTTATTGTTCCACACCCTCTCCAGCATTTATTGCTTGTAAACTTTTGGATCGCAGCCATTCTGACTAGTGTGAAATGGTGTCTCATTGTGGTTTTGATGTGCATTTCTCTGATAATGAGTGATGTTGAGCATCTTTTCATGTGTTTGTTAGCCATCCGTATGTCTTCTTTGGAGGAATGTCTATTTAGTTCTTTGGCCCATTTTTTGATTGGGTCGTTTATTTTTCTGGAATTGAGCTGCATAAATTGCTTGTATATTTTTGAGACTAGTTGTTTGTCAGTTGTTTCATTTGCTATCATTTTCTCCCATTCAGAAGGCTGTCTTTTCACCTTGCTTATAGTTTCCTTTGTTGTGCAGAAGCTTTTAATTTTAATTAGATCCCATTTGTTTATTTTTGCTTTTATTTCCAGTATTCTGGGAGGTGGGTCATAGAGGATCCTGCTGTGATTTATGTTGGAGAGTGTTTTGCCTATGTTCTCCTCTAGGAGTTTTATAGTTTCTGGTCTTACGTTTAGATCTTTAACCCATTTTGAGTTTATTTTTGTGTATGGTGTTAGAAAGTGATCTAGTTTCATTCTTTTACAAGTGGTTGACCAGTTTTCCCAGCACCACTTGCTAAAGAGATTGTCTTTACTCCATTGTATATTCTTGCCTCCTTTGTCAAAGATAAGGTGTCCACAGAGGTGTGGATTTATCTCTGGGCTTTCTATTTTGTTCCGTTGATCTATATTTCTGTCTTTGTGCCAGTACCATACTGTCTTGATGACTGTGGCTTGGTAGTAGAGCCTGAAGTCAGGCAGGTTGATTCCTCCAGTTCCATTCTTCTTTCTCAAGATAGCTTTGGCTATTTGAGGTTTTTTGTATTTCCATACAAATTGTGAAATTATTTGTTCTAGCTCTGTGAAAATCACCGCTGGTAACTTGATAGGGATTGCATTGAATCTGTAGATTGCTTTGGGTAGTATACTCATTTTCACTATACTGATTCTTCTGATCCATGAACATGGTATATTTCTCCATCTATTAGTGTCCTCTTTGATTTCTTTCATCAGTGTTTTATAGTTTTCTATATATAGGTCTGTAGTTTCTTTAGGTAGATATATTCCTAAGTATTTATTTATTTTCTTGACTAATTGCTCTGGTTGGAACTTTTTTTGCCGTGTTGAATAGAAGTGGGGAAAGCAATTAAAAGCAGTAATTACCCTTCAGAATACACAAGTCTGATATTTGGAAGGTGAGTCCCTGAAAGGCTATCCTGGATCCATCAGGGTGCAAAAAAGGCTGTCACCTGCCAAAAATATGGGGGAGTGGAAGATGATAGCCAATACCCAAGGAAGAGCTTGAAATTCACTGAAATATACCAGCATTTCCATCAAGCTCTCCACTGGATACTCCTAAGTTTCTGCTCGTTACTTGGGATATTAAAATAGCTACTCCAGACAGTTTCTGCCCAGTTTAGTAGGTGTTGAAGTGGAATGATGAATTTCTAAAGGTTCTTATTCCACTACACTCCCACAAGAACTGGCTTTCTTTTTTTTGCTTGGTCACCTGTTTTTACCTGTTAAATCTTTGTTTTAGTAAGGTCAAGGTCATGGGGTAAATTCTTTGTGGGATGATAGGCCTCCTATTGTTTGAAAATCACAGATTCTACCACTGATCCTAGTTGGCCATATGACACATTTTGTTTGATTTTAAAAAACCTGAATGTGAGTGTAGAGAGAATTCAGTTAAGTTTTATCTGCTTCTGAAATTAATGTAAATCAAAATTAGGCCAAACTTTCTGAATTTATATAGTTGATTTACATTTAAAAACCATGGATGTCTCATTTAATATATTTTTTTCTCATGATAAATCAGTGAAGCAGTGCTTTAGAAAGAAATATTTTGTTTCATTTGCTGTGTTTTGTAACCAATCTTTTTATGTCAGTGAAACATTGGATTAATGAAAAAGAAACATTTTTCTTTGTGTCCTACATTTTCATCATTTTTTCATCCTGTCAGAGTAATCTGAAATTTAGAATGTTAAAAAAAATCAGTAAGATAAATATATCACATTTCTTACTAGGAAGCAAAGTTTATAATATTACAAAGATGGTGAATCTTCGAGCTTTCCACTTGAAGACAAACTATTCATTAAAACATATACATTACCATATGTAAAATTAGACAGTCAGTGGAAATTTACTGTATGATGCAGGGAGCTCAAATCCAGTGCTTTGTGACAACCTAGAGGGGTGGGATGGGGTGGCAGGTGTAAGGGAGGTTCAAGATGGTGGGGACATATGTATACCTATGGTTGATTTATGTTGATGTATGGCAGAAACCAACAGAATAATGTAAAGCAATTATCCTCCAATTAAAATAAGTAAATTTAAATTAAAAAACTAAAATAAAATTTCAAGAAATACTCCAGCAGCTTCCTTTTATTTGGCTAACATTTCCCACACTCCAGTTGTGAGCTGGCTATCTAATTACTGATATCTGCTTCAAAATGTTCTTAATTCATGCTTTACCTCTGAAAAATAACACAATAGATCTGTAGGGTTAATATGATGCTTCATGAAAGATGTTTTCATTTCTTTAAAAAGAAAGTATCCCACCTATCATGAAATTACCAAATGAGCAGACTTCCTCCTGGCAAGATGACCCTTGTAAACCTGAAGAGGATCACTATTGTTAAGGATGGACAGTGAGCCTTTACTTCAAGTCCTGTCACTGTTTTCTCTGGATCTCTTGAGAACTTTCTAGAAAAAGACTTCTAGAACTTTCTCCTTCCTGTTACAACTGAGCTTCTTTCTTAAGCTTAGTCTCTATTTTACATTTCTTCTAGCTGAAAGGAACAAAGCTCCATATGAAGCCACTTTCAGAGCTTTCAAAGAAAATAGGAAACTCCAAACATTGAATATGGAGAGTGGGAAAGAATTCATTTCAGCCCTTAATAAGACATTTCCACCAGAAAACTATCCTTTAAAAAATAGTTTATTATTTTAGATGTAATACCATATTGGTATAATTCAGGATTTTTAAAATTATCATTTTTGGAGGAGGGCCAGCATGTGGCATGTAGGAATCTTAATTTCCTGACAGAGCTTTGAACCTGTGCCCTCTCTGTGTTGAAAGGCCAGAGTCTTAACCACTGGACTGCTAAGGAAGTCCAGAAAACTGTCCTCTATATTATTGCCTGCCATCTCCACTACGTTCCAGGGCTTGTCTGCTGAAGGTCCCTGGATTCAGCCGGTCCCCAGAGAGAACCTCACTTTTCCAGCCCAGGTAGTGGCCTCCAGCTTGCCCTCCCCCGCATCCAAGCAGAGCCCGGAGGTCCAGCGCTGTTTCACTTCCCCCCTTTCCCAGCAGGCCGGCCCTGGCTCCTAGGTTCTCACAGGCGCCCAGTCGCCTCCACCCTCTTCCTCATCTCTCTCCCACACGCGTCCCTCTCTCCCCTTCCTCTGTATCTGCTCTTCTCAGAAGTTAGCTTACGAAGCAAAGTTGTAACTTTGAATTCCTGTTTTTCCAACCACCCTCATGTGACAGGATATCTCCTTATTGGAGGTTTTCCCTAATTTCAGAAGCCCTTTAAAAGTGGGCGCTTCCTCCACGCTCCTTTTCAGCTGGGCCGTTCTGAGAAGGGCAGAGCGGGCAGGGACAGCTGGGGGCTCACTGGCCTGGTCCTCCCCACTCTCTTCTCTCCATCCGTGGAAGAAAAGGATAAACTCTGGACCATGAGGCCGTCCCCACTCCTGCCTCTCCTCTCTCTGCTTCCGGTAGCCGTGCAGCTCCTGGGTAAGTAGGCTAATGAGGTGTGAGCTTCCTGACTTGGGGCCTGGGGTCTATGATACCCCCTCCTTTGGGGGAGAGTGTTAAGGGATTCCTTCCACACCTGCGTGGAGGAGGAAGCCGGGCTACAGCACCACCAGCTCTGCAGGAAGCTCCTCCAGGTTCCCAGGCCTGGAAGCTGGGGACTGGGAGGAGGCAGCGGCTCCTCGGGTCAGGGGGGCTGCCTGATCTGAGCCCCTCAGAACCCTGCCTTCCTCTTATCTCTTCTCTCATCTCCCACTGCCCCTTCGCTGCTATATATTCTTAGAGTGATTTCAGCTCTGGTTGGCGAATTCTTGTTTTCAATTTCTATCGAACTCTCAAACCAATCTCTTCTGAGCATTTTTGACCAAAATGAGGGCAGCACTGGTGTCTCTCTCTATTGTAGGTCTAAGGATGGGTCACAGATAGTACCCCCCAAAGATCTCATGAGAGTTTTACAACTCATCTTTACTCTGTGAATGCACCTTAAAAAAATCTGTTTTTAAATTGGAGTTGATTTATAGTGTTGTGTTAGTTTCAGCTGTACAGTAATTGGGATCAGTTATACATATACACACATCCCCTCTTTTTTTACAGTCTTTTCCCATATAGGTCATTACATAGTATTGAGTAGAGTTCCCTGTGTTGCTTATTAGTTATCTGTTTTATATATAGTACTGTGTATACCTCAATCCCAATCTCCCAATGTATCCCTACTCCCCACCCCCACCCCTTTACCCTCTGGTAACCGTAATTTTTATTTTCTGTTTCAGTGACTCTGTTTCTGTTTTATAGACAAGTTCATTAGTATCCCCTTTTAGATTCCACGTGTAAGCAATATCATATGATATTTGGCTTTCTCTGACTTACTTCACGCAGCAGTGAATGAACCATTTTGATCACTCCTAGTTTTTATTACTAGACAGTTCATCCTTAGGTGTTCTACATCGATCCTTCTCTCAGTTCTAAGTTGTTCAAACTGATTTATTCCTATTCCTCCATCCCTTCCTTTTTTTTTTTTCCCCCCCTGGAAATGGATGATAACTCATGAGGACCAGACTCAGAGCTTTCCAGAAGCCTGAAGACAGTATGAAGTCTCTCTCTTCTATTTCTTTAAACACATCTTGCTTTACCCTCGGAATGAGAGCTGAGAGCGTCTGGAAGAATGTTTATTCCCAGGTCTCTTTTGAGATGAAATAGATGGGATTTCAGCCTTGAAAATTTGGATTTCTGGTCCCCCTTCATTTTTCCCAAATCAGCAAATACCACCTTGCCCAGCCTGTGCCAAGGGTGTTCCATGCCCTGCCGACATGTTGGAGGCAGGTGCTGGGGAGAGGGGATCATGGATGAGACAGAAACTCCTGACCACCAGGAAGCTTTCCAGGGAGAGTGTTCGACCACAGAAAACAAATCGGCATGACCATGAAATAGCAGAGATGATAAAAACACAAGCAAAGGCAGTATAGTTTGTACCTGGACCCTGCTACTTAATTTCTTTGTGCCTGAATTAGAAACTTTCTTAGTATATAAACTAAGGAGCATCATATCAATTGTCCCATCAGTTGTTGCAATGACTCAATGAATTAAACCATGTAAAATATTTAGAATATAGTATGACTCATAATAGTTCCTAAATGTTAGCTATTCATAACTGTGACTTCCACCCCCCCCCCCCCCCGCCCCCACCATGGTAGCAATCAATAGCTCAGTGTAAGCAGGATAATTAGCATTTAAAGGAAAAGTTTTCCAAGAAACAATACAGAGGAAGGAGTCCTGAAGTCTGAGGAGATATTTTCCCTGTTGTTTTTGTTTAGTCACTAAGTCATGTTTGCAACCCCATAGACTATAACCCTGCCAGGCTCCTCTGTCCATGGAATTTTCGAGGCAAGTATACTAGAGTGGGTTGCCATTTCTTTCTCCAGGAGATCTTCCTGACCCAGGGATAGAACCTGAGTCTCCTGCATTTGCAGGCAGGTTCTTTACCACTGAGCCACTAGGGAAGCTCTTATTTAACCTGAGTCCTGGCTACAAAGCACATCTCTTAGCGAGTAAGAAGGGTGACGGGATAGCAGGCTCTGTATCACTCTGGTCTTCATCTTGAAAGACTGTCTTGTGCAAGAGAATTAATATATTCTTTGTGACCCCAAAGGTTAAAACTAAGACCAGTGACAATCTTCTAAAGGTTTCACTGTCTCAAATAGAATGTTCTGCATAGGAGAAAGTTTTCTGTCACTAAAGGTCTTCAGACCCTGAATGAGACCTGTACTGTAACCTGGCACTTCTCAATAGAAACATCATTGGCCACATTATGTAGCCATGTTTAAAAAGGTAAAACAACAACAACAACAAAAATAGGTGACACTGATTTTATGAATATGTTTTATTTAACCCAGTGTATCCAAAATATTATTAGTCAACATTCATCAATATAAAGCTTTCTGGGATATTTTTACATTCATTTTTTTAAAAACTTTTTTTTTTTTTTTTGAGTATAGCCAATTAACAATGTGATAGTTTCAGGTGGACAGCAAAGGGACTTAGCCATTCTCTCCTATACTCCCCTCCCATCCAGGCTGCCACCTGACACTGAACAGAGTCCCCTGTGCTATACAATAGGACCTTGCTGGTTATCCATTTTAAATATAGCAGCATGTACATGTCTATCCCAAGCTCCCAAACTATCCCTTTAGATTGATTTTAATACTAATTTAGGACATCTTTGAGGAACAGTTGCCCACTGACCACTTCCTTACTAGTTTTCATAAAATTTTCCTTTAATATTTATATTTTCCCTTCATTCTTCCTTTCTTTTTTTGTCTTTTCTTTATTTCTAGTCTCTCATTTCTTCCTTCATACATATGACTTGTTTCAGTACCAGATTTAACACATACTTTCTGACATTGTTGAGCAAAACCAAGTTTTTGTCCTCTTTCTTTCTTCAGTTGTTCTTATAGTTGTCTATTTTTCTTGTTATTGTCCCAAATGACTTCTGATTTTTTTCTCTAATTCTGAGTTGGATATCTGTCGATGTAGGGTATTGCAGATACAGGTAAGAAGACAATTGCTTTGTTGTGTGACATTTCAGCGCCTTCTTAGGTTGTTGGACCTAATTTCTAGGTAGGAAGAATCACTGCTGGTTAAATGTGAGTGTTAAAGAATTAAATACACTTAAAGTAGGTCAGAAGGAGAAAGACAAATACTATATAATATCACTTATATGTGGAATATGAAGTATGAACCAAATGAACTCATCTATGAAACAGAGAGAGACTCACAAACATAGAGAGCAGACTTGTGGTTACCACGGGCAGGGGTAATGAGGGAGGGATGGACCAGGAGTTGGGATTAATAGATGCAAATTATTATACAGAGAATGGATAAACAGCGAGGTCCTCCTGTATGGCACAGGGAACTATATCCAATGTCCTGGGGTAAACCATAATGGAAAAGAATATGAAAAAGAATGTATATATGTATAACTGAGTCACTGCTGTATAGAAGAAACTAAGTGAATATTATAAATTAACTATACTTCAATAAAATATATTTAAAAAGAACAAAATATGGAAAGCAACTATAAGGGGGAAAAAAAAGAATCAAACACACTCAACCTCAGTTATAGACAAAGACCCCTATCTTCAAAGGGACGTGAAGATCACAGTGATGACAAGTGTTCCTGAAACCTGGTTTCTGACACTGAACCTTGAGCAGCTGCAGGAGAACCAGGAGGTCACAGAGCAACTAGGGGAGTTGAACAGAAGGAATGTAGCCTTTTAAGTGGTGTGTTGTCTGCATGGCAGAGAAGGAACAAAACTGCTATCAATGTGAGAATAATAGGGTTCTCTTGCCTCTTGGTGAGCATCAAGCACTGTTGAATGGAAACATCATATAGTTATACTGATCCATAGAGGGAACTCAAGGAAATCAGGTAGAATAAAATTGAGAGCAGAAGGAGATAGGAAGGCAAGTACCCTTTGAAAAGGAACTGAAACTGGCATAGGAGACATTGTAGGATGTGCATCATGTGTGCTCAGTTCTCCAATTGTGTTGGACTCTTAATGAACCCATGGGCTGTAGCCTTCTAGGCTCCGCTATCCATGGGATTATCCTTCCGGGAATACTGGAGTGGGATGCCATTACCTGCTCTAGGGGATTTTCCTAACCCAGGGATCAAACCTGTATCTCCTGTGGCTCTTTGGCAGGCAGATCCTTTATCACTTGAGCCACCTTGGAAGCCCTTACTGTGTGACAGATTCTTCTGATTATAAACCAAGTTAAGGTTACAGAGCCCTTTCAGATCCTTACTCACTTCAATTAATTGCTTTCAGATCCTTAATCAGATCCTTATAACAACCCTATGAGATGGGTTGAAAGTGAAAGTGAAGTTGTCCAGTCGTGTCTGACTCTTTGTGACCCCATGAACTGTAGCCCACCAGGCTCCTCCATCCATGGAATTTTCTAGGCAAGAGTACTGGAGTGGGTTGCCATTTCCTTCTCCAGGGGATCTTCCTGACCCAGGGACAGAACCCAGGTCTCCTGCATTAGAGGCAGATTCTTTACAGGCTGAGCCACCAGGGAAGCCATGAGATGGGTTGGTTGGGTGTTATTAGTGTCATCCACCTTTTACTACATGAGGAAACAGCCTCAGAAGTCAGCTAGCCAGTAAGGACCTGACCAGTTCTTGATTGTGGTCTGGTTCTGAGCCTGGTTAGGAGGCTAAGAAGTAGATGTAATTTACTAGCTGGAGCATATTGTTCAGCAAAGACATAAACGTGCTTCAAAACAGCAGTATGTCAAAAAGGGGATTAGTCCCTCTATTTGGATCAATTATTTAGATTTTTCACTTGGAGATGGGAAAAGGGACAGTAACCTTTGAGGGTTCACTATCTGCAAAATGATTTTCTGGGTGCTTTGCTTAAATTATCTGTAAATATATATATATCTAAATATTTCTAAAAAATATTTAGAAAGTTTCCAGTAGCTCTATCAGAGAGCATTATTATCCCATTTGACAGATCAGGAAAGTGAGGCTAGAATGATTAATTTAACTGAGGCAACGCAGCTAGGACTTGGTGGAACCAACATTTGATTGCAAGTTTGCTGGCCTGCAAACACATGCTTCTTTCCAACACATCATATGGGAACTCTGGGGTCTCTATCCTTCTGTCTGTCTCTTTGCAACAGTTCTCTGTTTTTTTCTAGTTTCATCCTGCTCTGTACCATTTCACATTGCCTACAATACTGATTTTCCCCAGTTAATGATAAGCATATACTAATATGTATCAAGCAATTTCTGTGTGTCAGGAACTGTTCTCAGTGCTTTGTTTAGATGATCTAATTTAAATCTCACACGGCCAGCAGGTCCTGTACTTTCCTCTTCATTCTTCAGGGGGAAAAGGCAGCACAGAGTAGTTTCGATACTTGACCAAGGTCACTCAGTAAGCAGTAGCGCTTCAATCATGTCACAGTCAGGTAGACACAATGCATAAAAATTAATTTGCCTGGTTATGAGTGGAAGAAGAAAAATTGTGTAGTCTCAGCTTCTTACCTACATGTTTTGCTTGTCTTGAAGTTAGCAGAGAGGCTGGGTTTTTGAGGTTGATGATTAGGAGAGAAAGGGAAGGATGGTGAAGGAAGTGGCAACTGGGAATGGAATCCAGGATCAAAGTCGGGATCAGCAGGTGGCGGGAGAGCTCCTGAGATGGGAGTGAATGAATCCAGGAAGGGAGTAGGTATTCCTATCTTTAGGGAGGGAGGCAGGAAGTTGGCAGTGTTCCTTACTTATTCCCAGACTGTTTTCTCCTTAAGGTCGTAGTCCCTATTGGATTAATACTTGCACCTCCCCCAATAGCCTAATTGTTGCTGCTGTTGTCGTTTAGTCTCTAAGTCGTGTCCGACTCTTGGGACCCCATGGACTGTAGCCTGCCAGGCTCCTCGGTCCATGGGATTTCCCAGGCAAGAATATTGGAGTAAGTTGCCATTTCCTTCTCCAGGAGATCTTCCTGACCCAGGGATCAAACCTGTGTCTCCTGCATTGGCAGGCATATTCTTTACCACTTGGGAATCCCCAATAGCCAAATGCGGTGACTTAAATTGGTAGGTTCTCTGGATATTTGATGAACGAATGAAATATCTAAGAGGAAAATAAAATCATTTTCAATTTTTTCTTTATCCTTTTGTTCAGTATCACTAAGCCCAATCATGTGATCCTTAGTTTCCCCCTTGGCCCAGCAATTGTTATAGTGTGTGTGTGTGTGTGTGTGTGTGTGTGTGTGTGTGTGTGTGGTAGTGACGATTTAGTCCCTCAGTCATGGTCGACTCTTTGTGACCTCATGGACTGTAGTTCACCAGGCTCCTGTGTCCATGGGATTCTCCAGGTAAGAATATTGGAGTGGGTTGCCATTTCCTTCTCCAGGGGATCTTCCTAACCTAGGGATTGAATCTGGGTCTTCTGCATTACAGATAGATTCTTTACTGACTGAGTCTCTAGGGAAGCCCTTGTGTATAGTAAGTACATAATAAATATTTATTTTTAACTAATATATTTACATAAATAAATATTTATTAGCTTAATTTCAGTTCTTTGGAGACACACTTGTAGGGTGTACTGTCACTTACAGGGGCTAATGAACAGATTCTTGGTTTGGTTGACTCAAGACGGTGACCTCTGACAATGACTTGACTTGACTTGACCTCTGACAATGACTTTTTTCCCAAGACTGGGAAAAATCTTGGGAAAAACTGGCTGAGGAGGGGGCCGTGAGACCAGAGGGAGGTAGCTGGTCCAGGGTGGGTGAAGGAGCAAGTGAGCCCTGTGGGCAGATGAGCTCAGCCTTCCTGGGTACCCTGGGTGACAAGGTAGACTATATGTCTCAGAATCATCCTTCCTTGGTGTAAGGATTAGGGCTGTTCATTCCTCTAACACCCACTGGTCACTAGTGAAGGGCTACTCCTAGGAGGTCCTAGGAGGTGTTCGTTCTCTGACCTGTCTGGTCTTTGCAGTGGGTGAGGAGGCTCTGATGGTCAGAAAAATGTCCCCAGGCCCAGAGATGTGGGGCTGCCCCTGGGGAGTGGAGCTGGTACTCACTGAAATAGCAAAAGGCAAGAGAAATAAATGGATTTCTGGCAGCATCCACTACAAAATACCCATTTACTTTCCTCTTATCCAGCTTCCCTGTCTTCCACAAGTTATTAGCTTTTATGTTTTCATGTCAGTGTTTTATTTATGGATGGTGGGGAAAGCCTAAATATGCATAAGGAAATACAGCCTATGACAATTATATCTCTAAATTGTCACATTTAATAGCTTAACTTTCTTTGCCAGTAAATTTGGAAATTTGAACTTCCCTGGTGGCTTAGTTGGTAAAGAATCCTCCTGCAATGCAGGAGACCCAGGTTCAATCCCTGGGTTGGGAAGATCCCCTGGAGAAGGGGATGGCTGCCCTCTCCAGTATTCTTGCCTGGAGAATTCCATGGACAGAGGCTATAGTCCATGGGGTCACAAAGAGATGGACATGCCTGAGCAACTAACACTCTCACAGGCCCATCCACATCTCCACAAATGACCCAACTTCATTCCTTTTTATGGCCAGACTTCAGCCATTTTTAACCTGAGACGTTGCGTGGAAGCTTCTTTCCTAAATGCATTTTGACTTTTTATATTTCTCCCCTTGAACTGTGGGCTCTGTATATCAGGGAACTTGTCTCTAGTTTGTCTTTGCATTGTCAACAGCAGGGTGCCTGGTATCTTTATTTGTTGAAAAATAAGAGATTAGTAAGACTGAGTTAAGATGCATGGCTGGTCTCGTCAATTCGGTAAATACATTTCTGATGTATAAGTACCATCTATTCTCATTTGTTCAGCTTTGCAATATTTCTGTTACAAAAACATAGTATAGACAACAAAAATTGAATGTTTATCCAAATAAAACGTTGGTCTGGTTCATAGTGACAAAAACGCCGTAAGCTGTCTTTTGGTCAAGGTCTTGAATCACTTTCAGAGGAAGACAGATGACATATTAAATCAGAGACATTGCACAGAGACAGTGATACAAGCAAAACTCACATGTTGATGCATCAAGGAGAAGAATAACGTATGAACACAGGATCATAAAGCGATAATTTTACATTTCCTCTTATTGTCTGGCAGAAGCAATATCAAACTTGCACTGCTTCCTAGTGTCCAAGATACATAAAGGAAATAAGAAGAGATAAGTTTGTATTGAAATAGAAGCTTTTCATTTGCAAGTACTTCTGTTATAAATATGAACATTTATAAATTGCTCTTTGGGAAAAATAAACTTTCAGAGTAAAAAGTCGTATGAAATAGATCCATCATCTTGAATCAAGCATTAAATAAAAGAAAGTACCTGAATTAACAGTCAGGAAATGCTTCAAATTTAATAACTATTCCTTTATTCATTCAACAGATACTTATTGAGGGCCTACTATGCTCTGAAAAGAGAGAATATGGTGCTGGATTGGAAAGATAAGTCTTTCTACTTAGGGAATTTACATTCCAGTAGGGATACAGACAAAACATAAATAAACAAAATTTTAAAAAAATATGTTTTAAGATGGTTATTCATATTATATAGAAAATAAAAGAGTAAAATTAGAGTTGTTAGCTCACTAAGAAGTTGGCAATTGAGTTGGAACCTTAATGAGTGTCTCAAGAAAAGGGAACTTGAAATATGGAGTCTGTAAAGTGAAAATGAGCTTCAAGTTTTTGAGGAACAGAAAGGCTTTGTGGCTGGGAGGTGGTGAGTGAGAGAGCAAGGGTGGGAGGAGGTGAAAGTAGGAACAGCTCCCCTGGATGGTGTAGCGTCTAGTGAGCTGTGACATGGAGACTGGAGGGTTTGGTTCCTGTGTGTGCGTGGTCCTCGTGAAGGGTTTACACTTGGGAAGAGATATGGTGAAAAACAAAATCTCTTCCATCCTGGAAAACCTCTCCCCAAAAGTAAAGGAAAAAGAAAATAATTTTATTCTTGAATAAGTATTCAAGCATAATGTGACATGTATTGGCAATCTACTAAAGAGACTGCAGAAACAGAGACATTTGACCCTTTTATATGGCCAAGTAGAAACATTTCATGGTGTCAAGTAGATTTTGCAGTCGGGTCAGGTGACATGTTAAGCTTGTCTCACCCAGGAAACTGGGAGATCAGGCATTATCGCTAATGATTCCATTTCAAACAGAGGAAAATCAGAGCAAGACCATGGTGGCTTGTTCTGGGGTATGATAGTGGAGATGTTGGAGAAGGCAGTGGCACCCCACTCCCGTACTCTTGCCTGGAAAATCCCATGGATGGAGGAGCCTGGTAGGCCGCCGTCCATGGGGTTGCTAAGAGTCAGACACAACTGAGTGACTTCACTTTCACTTTTCACTTTCATGCACTGGAGAAGGAAATGGCAACCCACTCCAGTGTTCTTGCCTGGAGAATCCCAGGGACGGGGGAGCCTGGTGGGCTGCTGTCTATGGGGTCCACAGAGTCGGACACGACTGAAGCAACTTAGCAGCAGCAGCATGCAGTTGTGGATGCTGACAAGTCCAAAATCTACCGGGGTAGGTTGGCATGTTGGTAACTCAAGAAAGAGTGGATATTGCAGTTCAGGTCCAAAGATAGTCTAGAGATAGAATTTCCACTTCTCTGGGTGACCTCAGCCTGTTTTCTCTGAAGGCCTTCAGCTGGTTAAGTGAGGCCCACCCACAGTATGGGGTATAATCTGCTTTACTGAAAGTCTACTGATTTAAATGTTAATCTTCTAGAACTAGAAAAAAAAAACAAAAAACTTCCACAAACAACCTTCATAGCAACATCCAGACAGGTGTTTGACCAATTATTTTGATCCTATGGCCCAGCCAATTTGACACATAAAAGTAACCACTGTGGTACATTTTTGGAGAGAACCAACAGGTTATAATTTTGTCCTAGAAAGTGAAGGAAAGCTGAGAATCTAGATGACTCCTAGGTCTTTGGCTTATAGATCTAGATGTATGCTGGTGCCATTAATAAAAATGAATACTGGATGTTTGCTCATGAAATGCCATCATAGTTAAAGTTAAGATGGAACTACAGATGAAACGTAAATACATGAAATAAAACTCAAGGAAGTGTAAAAACCTCTGAAAGAAGAATGCTATTCTTGCATAAAGACTTCTAAACACCTTACTTTAAATGACTTGTTACCAGCTGGTTGGTTGACTGAATTTAGACAGTAAGTGTTGGCCACTCAACAATGCAATCAAATGACTGAAGTAGAAGGTGGAAGATAGATTTCGTCAGGATGGTGCTAAGCAAAACTACATGTAATGTGGAAGAGAAGTCTGGAGAAGAAAATAATAGCTGCAATGGCCAACACAAATTAAATGTAAAGGTCAATATAGATGAGTCTACAAATATCTATGGCAACACTTTCATAGTTCAGTACACTTTTAGCCAGGTATAAATTTTTGTATGGTACATTATCCATTTAAAGAACATTTTATCTTCCTACTTCCTGGGTTTTATTGTGAGTAAAACACAATATTATTAAAATTTTAATTGTATTACCAATGCACAAAGTCACTCATGTTGCCACACAAAGATCAAGCTTGGGAAGGACTTCAGTTAGATGGGAGGAGATTGCTTTGACACTGCATGTTCTGTTGACAGACGTCAACTCCAAATATGCCAACAGAAGCAGATGTTCTGAATTCAGGCTCTAGTGAGTCCCGATTCCAAGAAGTGGAACCAGCAGACATGCGGAACCCAGCCAAGGAATCTAGGCAGAGGTTCAAAGTAGCTCTGAATTAGGAACCCAGGCAACACAGAGGCAGGAGGTCTCTACCAAGTGTAGACAAGAGCAGATATGGCAAGAGAACATAATCTTTTGAGGCAAAGATCCATTATGACCTCAAAATTGATGGTCCAAGACTGATCTCAGAGTGTGAGTGTTGCCAAGTCCACAGGGGTGTTGAGGACAGTAAATAGAATTTGGCTTGTGAAAGTGCTTTGCAAATAGCAAAGGGTTCTGTTAGGGATACTGATTATTTGATAGTTTCACTGGGATGACCTGATTAAAATTGGGGTTAGCTGATGTAAACTATTGTATAGAGGATGGATAAACAACAGGTCCTACTATATAGCAGAGGGAACTGTATTCAATATTCTGGGATAAACCATAATGGAAAAGAATGTAAAAAAGAATATATGTATGTATAACTGAATCACTTTGTTGTAGTAGAAATTAACACAATATTGTAAATCTATTTGTTGTTCAGTTGTTAAGTTATGTCTCACTCTTTGTGACCCCATGGACTGCAGCATGCTAGGCTTCCTTGTAAATCAACTTACACTTCAATGAATGAAAAAAATACAGTTGAAATCAAATGTAAAAAAAAAAAAAAAAAAAGCTCATTTAGCCAAACCCTCAAACATCTGTAATACTATACTAGCTCACTTTGAAAGAAGCTCTTAAGTAGAAGGAATTTACTCAAACTTCACAAAAAGTGTTTAATTTATATTTGTGCCCCCCAAATAGTCAATTCCTTTCATTTGTCTATTAAAAAATAGATAAGAAAACCTTTAAATGATCAAACTTGAATTCAATTGTGATTTAAAGGACAAAAATGTGCTTATTAGCTCCTTTTATTCTTTTCTTTTTTGGCAAGAGGAAGTTGAGTTTTGCCAGATAGCAGCTATGTAGTACAAGAATAAACCATGTATACATATTTATTTAAAGTGCCAACCCCAAATTGAAAGCATAAAAAAACGCTGTTATTTGTAAAGTTACTCTTATAAATATTACCTTAAGCAATATAAAAACGTAACATACTCAACCTTTACTGCAAACTTCACAAATTATTAAAATTTTCAAATGCATTTTGTATCATTTTTTAATACAAAGGTCAAGTTGAATATGCCAATGAAATGACAGATACTAGATATCTGAGTTGCCCACTGTTGCATGGGAAACAAAACAAAAAAGCTCTCTAGTTGCCTAGACCTGGGCTACCCAGCAGACTCTTAGCTCACAGATTTGCTGGCCATTAATTGAAGGTAAAAATTCCTAAAATAAAATTGTTTTTCTAGACACAAGAAACTTTCCCAGTGTTATAATTAGAATAATTGTGTACCAGTTCAGTTCAGTTCAGTCGCTCTATAGGTTTCGTCTATCTCAAAGAGGGTAAGGATAGTCAGACTTCAAAATTCTGTTCTAGGACACAGAAATATTTAATTTTATACTTTATTGTGTTCATCTCCAAATTTGTTTTTCTCAGATGAGTGTTATTTCTTCTATTACCTATCGTTTATGTTTGTGCATGCTTATATTCGTGCTCAGTCATGTCCAACTCTTTGCAGCCCCATGAACTGTAGCCTGCCAGGCTCCTCTGTCCATGGAACTCTCCAGGCAAGAATATTGGAGTGGGTTGCCATTTCCTCCTTAAGGGGATCTTCCCTACCCAGGGATCGAACCCGTGTCTCTTGCATCTCCTGCATTGGCAGGCAGATTCTTCACCACTGCGCCACCTGGGAAGCCCCCTTTTATGTTCACTTCACTACAATTCATGCACATTTAAAGCGTTTGAGCCTTTCCATAAGGTTCCTTGTCCAAACTAGAACATGTTAAAGACTTCCAGTCAATTACTGGCAGCTGGCAGACATGTACTCCTGAGAGAGGACCCTCAACCCAGTCTTTCCAGCTTCAGGGACCCTTCTGGAGGAGCTGAGTTGGCCCAGGCAGAGTTAATTTCAACCTTTTTCTTGTGGTCATAGGTCTTTAAGGGAAACAGAAAAATTGAGAACTTATTTTTCTTTACCTTTTTATTTTATAGCTAATAAACAATGTTGTGCTAGTTTCAGATGGACAGCAAAAGGACTCAGCCACACATATACATGTATCCATTCTCTCCCAACCTCCCCACCCCTTCCAGGCTGCCATATAACATTCAGCAGAGTTCCCTGTGCTATACAGTAGGTCCTTGTTGATTATCTTTTTAACATTAAGAACTTTTGAACTAGAATATTGCCTTTATCCTATGTATCCACTTAAACACCCTTTCTCTTTTTTTAACAGACACAAGGCAATTTTTAATATACAATGAAGATCACAAGCGTTGCGTGGAAGCATTAAGTCCCAGTGCAGTCCAAACTGCAGTTTGCAACCCGAACAATGAAGCTCAGAAATTCCGATGGGTGTCTGAATCCCAGATCATGAGCGTTGCACTTAAATTATGCTTAGGGGTGCCATCAAAAACTGATTGGGTTCCTGTCACTCTGTATGCCTGTGACTCGAAGAGTGAATTTCAGAAATGGGAGTGCAAAAATGACACGCTCTTAGGAATCAAGGGAGAAGATTTATTTTTTAACTATGGCAACAGACAAGAAAAGAACATCATGCTTTACAAGGGATCAGGTTTATGGAGCAGATGGAAGGTTTATGGAACCACTGATGATCTGTGCTCTAGAGGTTATGAAGGTAAGAAGCTTGGAATTTTTTTTCTTTTGTCTTTCTGTCCATTTTTTCTCATCCTCTTATTTGAGAACTAATTCAAGAAAATAAGAATATTCTTGTTCAGTCTATACTAGAAATATTGATTGCTTTTGAATTTGGAATGATTGTGTGTTCTGTGAGTGAATAAATGCAGTTAAAAAGTCCTGAGTGATAGTTTAGCTATTTGTGATTAATGGGAAGATATTTCTTATAACTTTTGCTAAAATTTTCCCTGACAGCTGTTTTTGGAAATTACTTTTCACTGTCATCTTTAATTCAGAGTCTTGAATTTAATACTGTGTGATTGTCATGATAAATGAATTTAACCAAATGTTTCTTTTCCTTTGGTTTAAGTCATCTCTAAACAAATGATCTATGGAAACACATTTTTTAATAACTCAGGCTGCAGAAAATCTTGACATTGACAGTTTGGGTTTCTAAATGTTTCTAATTTATTTGTTACCTTATGGGTATTTAGAAACATTATATAATAATCAGAAAATTAGCAAAGCTGAGGCGTTAGCTTGTAAATTAACCTTTAGCATGTTTAGTCTGCTATTTTAGAAAGTGATAGCACCAGTGGGCAGAAAATTACTTTATATGTAGTTGGTTCCTTTAGCTCTTCAAGGTGAAATAAAATCAGAGTATCTAGTCTTCTCTTATCTAGGCCAAATTTCATTTTCTGGCAGCGGCACAGAAAAAATAAAACAAAAAAGAACTTGAAATCCTTTACAAAGGCCTCTTGAGTCAGACGACAATGTAGCCACATTCTAGGATGGGTCATTTGGTTGTTGTGTAGTGCTATCTAGAACATCCTCAAGGTCAGAGAAAGAGTTTGCCTTTTGGGACAAGAGATTAACCTGTTTCCAAAGTTACTATGTTACCGAGGCTGCAAAGTTTGGTTGAACTTGTCTGATGACAGCTATGCAGAGCATCAGAGTTCAGCTCTTTACAAGATAATGATTTATTAGCTTTCCATTTTCCTTCTATGTTCTATAAAGAGAAAAACAAAGTAGGAATTAAACAAGAGTGAGGAGGAGGGCTCAGAAAAAAGTTATCCTGAGGTCTTTTTTGAAAATAATGTAGATTTAGAAATTATGTGAGAGACAACCAAAGTAGCATAGCATTTCAAGAGAAACTTGACAGAAAGTTGTAGGGCAAGACAAAGGTGAACTAAACGTTGACTGAGTCAAATTCCACAGATAGGACAGTAGTTCTAACTGAGGAATTCAACACAAGGAAGTTTGGTGCTAAAAGATGGGAATTCTCATTTTATTTTAAAAGATATCACTGAAGTTCTACAATCCCCTTCCCACTCCCTGCCCACACTTTCTGATCTTCTGTTTGCTTTCAGAAAAATATGCATAGGATTTAAGACAGTGGTTCTCAAATTTTAACGTGATTAAGAAACATCTGGAGAACTTGTTAAAAATACAGATCCCAGGGTCCTCCTTCACTTGATTTCAAATTAGCATATTGGGGAAAGGGCCTAGGGATCTACTGAATTATTTTTATGAACACCTGGGTGGTTGGATGCAAATAGTCCCTTGACCACACTTTGCATAGTCCCTAACTCTCTCCCAGTACTTAAGGTATTCCTGCTAGATGATCTAGCCTTTCAGAGAGATCTTGGAATCCATTCATTGGAATATATGTTATAAGTAAAGACAAGGCGGAGAGGATGTATGGAGATTCTTTGTCTCTCTAAAAAAGATTTGGGGAGGAATACTGTCTGAGACCAAAGATTTAATTTTTGAGTAATAGAATTAGATTTTGTAGATTTCGAAGCCTCTGCGGATTGTCTGGAAGAGTGGAGCACAAGAGGAAGAGGCAATGAGTGCTGTGTCATGACTTGTTAGTGAAGTGGCCTCATCAGTGCTTTGCTTAATAAATCAAGTTAGGGACTAGTGGACAACACTGCGTGTCTACTGCAGGGAGGGTGGGTTCAATCCCTGGTCAGGGAACTAAGATCAGCGTGCCCTGTGGTGTGGCCAAAATTTTTAACAGAATAAATAAATACATTGAATTAGTCCTTAAAAAGCCATTTTTGATTGGCATTTATAAGTTGAGCTCTGAAAATTCCTTGGCTGCTTTAACAAGCAGTGAGACTAAGCCCTAGGTAGTCATTATCAGGTTTACTTCATACAAAAGAACAATGGCATAATTATTACAAATCCAGCATATTTTTATACAATCTGTGATTTGGAAAAATAGTCCTATAACTTAGTGGAACCAAATTTAGAATCACATTTTAAACTTATTAACAGCTAGGTGGCTCAGACGGTAAAGCATCTGCCTACAATGCAGGAGACCCAGGGTTCAATCCCTGGGTTGGAAAGATCCCCTGGAGAAGGAAATGGCAACCCACTCCAGTACTCTTGCCTGGAAAATCCCATGGATGGAGGAGCCTGGGTGGGCTACAGTCCATGGGTTCGCAAAGAGTTGGACACAACTGAGTGACTTCACTTTCATTTTTCAATTGGGAAAAAATTTTGAGGGAATTGAAAATAAACCTAGCTTTTAAGGTAGACTGGATAAGTATGAATAAAGGAAAAGGAAAAGAGGTAAGTCATTTACTTTTGTCATACTCTTTATGTACATTGGGATTCCCCGATAGCTCAGTTGATAAAGAATCTGCCTGCAATGCAGGAGATCCTGGTTCTATTCCTGGGTTGGGAAGATCGCCTGGAAAAGGGATAGGCTACCCACTCCAGTATTCTTGGGCTTCCCTTGTGGTTCAGCTGGTGAAGAACCCACCTGCAATGTGGGAGACCAGGCTTCGATCCCTGGGTTGGGAAGATCACCTGGAGAAGGGGAAGGCTACCCACTCCATATTCTGACCTGGAGAATTCCATGGACTGTATAGTCCATGGGGTCACAAACAGCTGGACACGACTGAGTGGCTTTCACTTCACTTTACTTATGTACATTAGGCGCCATGCTATGAGCTTTACAACTGTTGTATTATCTAAATAACTTTTAAGATGTCTTTAAAGAATTTTTTAAAGTCATAGATCTATGAAACAATTAGGAAAAGAGTATTCTTATCTAGAAAAAATTCTGAATATCAACTGGTCACAAGAGACTAAATATTTCAGTATAGAAGACTATTATCTCCCAGAGATAATCTGAACATACTGGAGAATTTAGCTACATGAGTGGTTTGGTTCTTATTGGAGATGTGACCTTCTCTAATCTTTTTGGCTTAAGCCAAACCATAATCCACAATGGTTCTATATTTGTTTCAACTTCCTTTTCTAGGTAAACCTAGAGCTCCCCATTTTGATCTGTTTGGACTCTTTTTTTAAAAAAAAGACAAATATTGGTGATAGTATCTAATGGTTTTGAGTACTATTTTCCATGATGTGAATCAGAGATTTATATGAGAATTCCTACCCTTTCTTGGCCATTGTTGAGGGAATCGTGTAGAGTGTGTCTTGTTAGGAGTGGTTGGAGGGGACTGAAGTTTTGACTGTGTGTTTGGGTTCCACAGTTATAAGGTTATTTTTCAATCTAGAGATTCAGTAATTCTCCAATTTCAACCAAGAGGAAGGATAGCCTTTTCTCTATTTGGAGGAAAGGGAGAAGTCAAAGTTGGCAGTAGAGCTGACTACTTTTGGCTTGAGAGAGCAAAGGGGAAAACCTGTTGCCAAAGACAGCGGAACAGAAGTGGTACTAGAGTTGTTCCTGAGGACACACTGCTGTATGAACCCAGCAAAAGACAGGGCTCGAGAGGGAATGGAAATACAGGGGAATTCCCTGTGTGGGGCATGCGGTGTCATCAGAAGAGTAAGACCTGTTCTTGCAGTAACCTTCTGATTGGGAAGTCAGTGTTCAGGAGACTCACATCATTTCTAAGTGCAAGTCGGTGTGTCTCTTCTAGCCATGTACACACTCCTGGGCAATGCCAACGGGGCAACCTGTGCGTTTCCATTCAAGTTTGAAAACAAGTGGTACGGGGAGTGCACAACGGCTGGACGATCCGACGGCTGGCTGTGGTGTGGAACTACTACGGATTATGACACGGATAGGCTCTTTGGATATTGTCCATTGAAGTGTAAGTAACTTTAAGACAATTTTGGCATATTTAATATGGCAACCTACCCACTCCAGTATTCTTGCCTGGAGAATTCCAGGGACAGAGGAGCCTGGTGGGCTGCTGTCTATGGGGTCGCACAGAGTCGGACACGACTGAGGCAACTTAGCAGCAGCAGCAGCAGCAGTGATAAAACCTTGTGTATTTTTTTTCCTTTTTTCCTTTTTTTCCTTTATGTGATTTCTCATTTATTATCTCAGATCATACACCAGCACAATCCTGTACAGATGTCACTGCCCCATTTTCTAATGGAGGGAGTGATCTGTATCTGTTAAAGACCACAGCTCACATCTGACTCTTATCCCTGGGTTGCATCAAATGACCCCTTTATTTTCACTAAATACTTCTTCTCTTCAAATTCCTCTGTTACTGTCAGTTATTTTCTAAGACTTTAGGGCAAATTATACTGTATATGATACAGTATATACTTAATACCAGAGGTGGTCATCCCATTTTCCAACCCCGCAATGGTTTACCTTTACTATAGATCAAAAATAAAATTTAAGCAATGCTACAGCATGAAGTTTGATAGAGTGAGAGATGTGAGGGATGCCTGAATTTTGTGTCCATGTAATGAAAAGGGTTCCTTGCTGTGAAAATGATAGTAATGCTACTCTTCTTAAATTCAGTTTAAGAAGAGTTATCATTTAATTTAACATAGTTTCAATGGAAGTGAGTTATGTCTATGCTTGAAGGGGTTCTAAAATGAAAATATTAGTCTTATTGGAATGATGCAAAATAAGTTGCACTGTGTTATATTGATAGGAGGGGCCATCAAAATGTTTGGTGTCCTTTCCATGCTCAAGAATCTGTTAAGAAGCAGGGCAGCGGGAGTTCCCTGGTAGTCCAGTGGTTAAGACTAGGCTTCCACTGCAGGGGGCATGCGTTCTGTTCTTGGTTGGGGAACTAAGATTCCACATGCCACACCATTCAGCCAAAAAACAAAAAAAAGAAAGACTGGGCAGCGGATTTTGGGTGGGGTGGAGGAGAGCATTTGCGTCAGAAGGCAGAGAGAGGGGTGAAGAAGGCAGAGAAATAAGAGTTCTTTGCTTCCCTTTCCATTACACCTCTTGCTGCCCGCTGCTCTCATCCTTTCCTTCCCCCTGAACTTCTTACTCTTGCTAATTCAGATTCTGTGGATCAGAGCTCCTGTTTTCTGCTCTCCTGCCAAGGGCTGAGTGCAGGGGCAGAGCCTCAGAGGCAGTCTGGGATGTTGTGAGACCATCTGCATGGCAAGAGTGTTGCTTACCACTAAACTTTCAGGACTACACATCCACCTACAATCACAGTATTCCAAGGATTATGATGAAAAAACAGTCCCGTTTACAAAAGTATCTTAGTTTGTAAAGCCAAACTTCAAGAGTCGTGTTTATTTACCTCTTTTGATTTTTAATTCCTAAAAATCACACTAAAAATTAATTTGATTTCTCAGCCCCTTAGATTATTGCAGTTCCCCTCTGGGTATAGTCCCTCTCTTCTGGTTGAGCACACACAAAACCTCACAGTCTTCCTGTGTTCATAGAGGAACCACTCTCCCATTCTTGGGTGAGGTAAATGCATTTCTCTTTTATGATAACCTTTATTTATTTAATTTTTTTAAAAGATATTTTTACATGGACCATTTTTTTTAAGTCTTTATTGAATTTGTTACAATATTGCTTCTGTTTTACCTTTTGATTTTTTTTTTTTTTTTTTTTGACTACAAAGCATGTGGGATCTTAGCTTCCCTACCAGGGATTGAACCCACACTCCCTGTATTGGAAGACAAAATCTTAACCAATGTATTCCCAAGGAACTCCCCTATAACTAAAGGTTTGATTCCCATGAAAGTTGATTGATGTCTGGTGTTTGTATTAGAAGTTTTGCTGTCTGAAAACAAAATTTAACATTTTTCCTCCCATAATGTAAAGCAGTATTTGTTTTCTAGTTATGGAGGAGCATCTTTGTCCTGGACTTTGCAGGAATAGTATTTTCTAAATCTGTTATCATGTAGTGTCTTGGGGCTACAGATCTCATGGGTCCAGCTGTAACATCTTACACTTAAACAGTGTTGACGGAGGTGTTGGTTGCATGTATGATTTAATGAATCATTAAATGGAAGACAAATGGTGAGCCAGTAATCATTTAAAAAAACACTCAAAAAGCGAAAACTCACCACCTTGGCTAGATGTGCGTTGGAGGGATAAACTGAGTATCTTCTAGAATAAGTTTTTAGTTTCATTGATTCCAATTTTTGTCTTAAAGCAAATTATATATTTTTTCCAGTTAACTATAAAAGAGAAATTACTGTAGAAATATAAAACACTTTTGATTTCAGCATGCGTTATGATTTTAAAGAAACTTTTATACAATTTATGCCTTTTTAAAGAGTTTTGCAGTTTCCCAAACTATTTCATTGTCCTTGCTTTGTGTTTCTTTCAAAAGAGCATTTTATTTTATGTTAGTCTTCAACTAGCAGATTCAATCCAGGAAGATGAGGTCCCAGCTATTGACCTAGTGACATTTCATATATGCTCTTCATTGTCCTTTTTATTGTTTATGGTAATGTTTTCCCTCTATTTAGACATTTATTTTCAAGTATCAGGGCAACAGGAAAAGGAAAAGCCCCCTTTCTCTCAGTTCCTCATAGCTTGCAATTTTAGCTTTCAGTATCTGTTGTGCTGGTTTACTGTGAGAATTTGTATAATTTGGGGAGATAGAGGGTCAGCAAACCTATGCATTCATTGAGAAATAAGTGTTAGTTCCTTGATTTAAAATGAAAAATATTCTTTCTTTAAATGAAAAGTCTTGTATTTTTTCTTTTCTCATTTATATCCCTTTTCTTCATTCCTAGATGAGAAAATCATCCCCCCTTTTTTATATTTCACACTTTCTACCACAATACAAGCCAAACCACCAAATTTCTAAAAATATTTATTTAAAATAGCTTCCTCTTCAAATAAACCTCAAATCAGTCTCGTTTGAATCATCTCACTTACATGAAGAAAATTCCATTTGCACATTAAACTAGTAAGATCTCAAATTACATTAAGTTAAATTTAATATTACTAACTCAAATTTATTTTTATATAGAAATATAATGATTTTATAGTTAAAACATCTTAGAAATGTCTCTGTTGTTGCCCAGATGAACTGTTGACATATTTATCTTCCTCTTTGGTGTTTCATGGACCTTAAATTTCATATCATAGTGTGTGGTAAGTGTATGAAAAAGGTTACTTCCTTGTCAGATACAAAAAATTGCAATTATGTGCATATATAAAGTGTAGTCTATATGTGTATGCAGAGAGTAAGCTATATGCATATATAGTGTAGACTGTATGCAATATATGATGTTGGCTGTATGCATATGAATACTATAGGCTCTATACACATGGACAACTGTCCAGTTTCTTAGCAAATTGAATACTTCTCAGAAAATCTGAGAAGTTACATAATTTTTCTCTCTTCCTTACAAATAAATGAAAGGGTTATGACTTCACATGACTTGTAAGTAGAATTTTATATTACTAAAAAGATGACAGAGAAGTTTTTATAACACAAAGCACATAAAAATATTTAATTGTTGACTCATTTCTCAATCATCTTATATGCAAAATGCTATCAATAATGCTTATTCATCTATATTATTGGCCTTTCATAGAATATAGCCAAGTTTATAGAATATATTGGGAAGTGTAAAGTAGCAAAGGAAAAAAATAAAGTAAAAATTTTAAAATTATTTTACTCTGAATGAAAAAAGTTAATGATAAGCTATTACTGAGAGGTACCAACATGTAATATTCTGCTTCCCTTGTAGCTCAGTCGATAAAGAATCTGCCGGCAATGCAGGAGACTGGGTTCAATTCCTGGGTCAGGAATATTCCCTGGAGAAGGAAATGTCAACCCACTCCAGTGTTCTTGCCTGGAGAATCTCATGGACAGAGGAGCCTAGTGGGCTACAGTCCATGGGGTCTCAAGAGTTGAACACAACTTAGTGACTAAACCACCACAACATGAAATATATTCTAGAGATAAGAAAATGAGACTCCAGAAGCTGTTGATTTAATTTAAGATCAAATCATGAGTGAGTGACAGAGCCTGGAGGCAAGTTCTGCTCAGTCTGTGGAATCCATGGCCTTTGCCTGTAATGCCTGTGTCTTTGGTTTAAAAAGACCAAACTAGAATGTGCAGGTGACATATACATTGATGCAAGAAGACATATTTATTTTCTCTTCTCTTTCTTATTTTTCTAGATTAAGGAAGTTGGGGTGTTATCTCTATTCTTTTTTTTTTTTTAAAGAACCACACATTTATTTGGCTACACCACATCTTAGTTGAGGCGTGCAGGATCTAGTTCCCTGACCAGGGCTTGAACCCGACTGAGTCCAAGTCCCTTGCACTGAAAGTGAGTCCCTTAACCACCAGATCACCAGGGAAGTCCCTGTTATCACTGTTCTTAATCTCTGTATATGCCTTACTTCTCAACTCATCTGATCTCTAGTGTCCTAATGGAAAAACAGACAAGTATCTTTCCTTTCTTTCTCAAGGCACATGAAAGAAATGTAATGCGGTGGATCTTTGGAAAATTCCCCTTCTTCATTTCAGGAGTCAAGACAATCTCATAGTCACTTTAAACCTAAGTAAAAGAAAGAATAAAAGGAAAAGAAATACAATATTTTAGGCATTAGTACTACCCAGATTGTTTAAAAAATATTGTCCCCTGAAAATCCTTTCCCTGGGTAATGTAATCAATTCCTTTTGGCTTCTTTTGCAGTTGAAGGCAGTGAAAGCTTATGGACTAAGGATCCATTGACCAATATTTACTATCAGATAAATTCCAAAGCTGCTTTAACTTGGCACCAGGCGAGGAAGAGCTGCCAACAACAGGATGCCGAACTCTTGAGCATCACAGAGATACACGAGCAGACATACCTGACAGGTAATGATGTGAAATGAAAACAAAGTTGTGAGGTCATGATTGTTGTCTTTCTATGTGTGCGTGCATGCTCAGTTGCTCAGTTGTGTCCAACTCTTTGCGACCCCATGGACTGCCAGACTCCTCTGTCCTTGGAAATTTCCAGGCAAGAATACTGGAGTGGTTGCAGTTTAACTTAAAATCAAATAGCACAAATAATTATAGATATCATGATAGAGTCAGTCCTAAACAGATGGTGCAGAGGGCATGACAAATGTGAAACCTGTAAAAGACACCTGAAATGACAAATAGGTTTTGTCTCATGAGCTTTTTAAAAATTTTGTTTATTTTTTAATTGAAGGATAATTGCTTTACATAATTTTGTTGCTTTCTGTCAAACATCAGCATGAATCAGCCATAGGTATACATATGTCCCCTCCCTCTTGAATGTAGCTAACTTTCTTCTATTAGTTGTGACAGTGTCTGGAACCTGTGCTGAGAAGGATTCTGAGGATTAATCTGGGCTCAGAGTAGAAGATGCCACGATCAATTAGCAATGTTTTAGACACAAGACATGGGTGCCAGACTGGTCAGGTATTCTAGGTCTAGCCTCAAGTCAGTGGTTTTCCACTAGCATTGAAGAATTTACTCCCACCACAAACAGGGACAAGAGCTGGTGTTTTTTTTTTTTTTTTTTTTTACCTCCTAGCTCTTAAATTGGAGAAGGCAATGGCACCCCACTCCAATACTCTTGCCTGGAAAATCCCATGGATAGAGGAGCCTGGTAGGCTGCAGTCCATGGGGTCGCTAAGAGTCGGACACGACTGAGTGACTTGACTTTCACTTTTCACTTACATGCATTGGAGGAGGAAATGGTAACCCACTCCCGTATTCTTGCCTAGAGAATCCCAGGGATGGCGGAGCCTGGTGGGCTGCCGTCTATGGGGTCGCACAGAGTCGGACACGACTGAAGTGACTTAGCAGCAGCAGCAGCAGCTCTTAAATTCCCAGACTACTGGTTTTCAGGTCTTACTGATACTGTTTCTATAATTTTTTTTTTTGTGTTTGTTTATATTTGAAAATGAAAAGAATTAGTGTTTGCTTGAGATGAGAGGTTCTGTTTTAACTTCTGTAATCCTTGCTTGGGGAACAGAGAGATCAGGACCAGAAATAAGTGTGAGATTAAGAGCATCCCCCATTTCCTGCTCTAGAATCTCTCCTCACATTCACCTTGACCCTGCTTCTAGCTTAATCTATCTCTGTTCCAGTCACCACCATGTTGAAAAAACCCTTAGTGGCTTCTTGTTTCTTACCAAATAATTAACAACACATCTTTGCCTGACTTTCAGGGGCTGTCCCCTGTCCACTGAGTGCTCCCCATTGTGCTTTTCACAGTTTTGACAGAAGAAAAGTTTTGGGTTTCTCATCTAATGTCTCATACTTTCTCACCTCCACATCTGTTTCCATGGCATTTTTTATATCTGGGATTCCCCACATGTTATCCAGTTGAAAGGCAATCTTCTCCCTTTCTGTCTGCATTTCTCTTACTTGTTTACCAGTTTTATAAAAGTTACTTATATATGTTCTACTTCCCCTACTAAATTATACATACATTCATTTAAAATTCATTCATTCATCCTATAAGATGGTATCTGTGCGTGGGGCACTGTTTTAGGTCTTAGGGACATAACGATACCAAAGCCAGTCATGTCCTGTCCACGTGGAGCTTAAAGTTCAATGGGGAAAACACATAAACAAGAAAACAAACAATTAAATACAAATTATCATTAAATGCCACAGAGAGAGCAAACTGAATGCTGTGTAGAAAAAGGATTGTAGGGGCAGACAGCTGAAAGTGAGGGATGTCTTGTGACTAGGTACGTCCCCACCCCCAGAGAGATTCACACACAGCAGAACCTTCCAAGGAAGACAGTATTGAATATTTGCTGACTGACAAACGAGGACGCAACACAAGAAAAGCAATTATTTAGAAATTCAGCCTCACATTTGGACCAGTGGTCGGTTTATGGCAAGAAGACAGTGGTTCTTAAGCGTGAAGTTGCTTATCCGTTACTAGGGAACTTTGTTAAAGTGAAGCTGCCTGGGTGCACACCCCAGAGAATGTAGATTAGTAGGTGTAATGTGGGAGCCCAGGAATCTTCATATGATCAATTTTCCAGGTGATTCTGGGGCAAGTGGATGAGGACCACACTTGGTAAAATGCTATATTCAACATACAGCATTGTCAAACATGTCAAACATGTGTCAAACATGCTGTGTCAAACATGCCTACTGATTCCATCTGCCTGGACAGCAGGCAGCAGAGCTCAGAGGTATAGGGCACAGACTTAGGAGCCTGACTGCCTGAGCCCCTGATCTGTGAAGCTGGGGGACCTTGGGGGTAATACCTGAGGCTTCTATGCTGCAGTGACATCATCTGTTAAGGGAGAAAGTGTGTGTTACCTGGTTTGGGGGACAGAGTTGTCCCCAGCCTTACCTCATTATCTAGGACTTTGCTTTCTCCAACTCTTTTTGGATGATATCTCCATCAACTGAAACACATTTCTCCTATAAGTTACTGTTTTTAAACCGAATTTGAAGATGTAGGTTGCATCCTATTTTAGGTAGAAAAAAATGTAACATGCATTATATTGTAGTACAACTTTGTGAAATATACAAGGCATTATTAAGAAAGATTTTTCTACCTCTTGCCCATTTCTGAGGACTAAATCATGAAAACTGGCTCCACTGTAATGAAAGCTTTGTTGCAATAGTTAGGCACCAAGTATAACTTTGAAAACACCAAGTATAACATTTTTCCTATTAGTGTAACTGCAGCCGCCATTTTCTTTCCAGCGTTATTAAGGAAATTGAAGACAGAAAAGCAGTGACCTCACTGGGGGTGTTGTCCTAGTCTCTGTTGGTCTTTGGGGCCTTTGTATGTAGTGTTGGGACAAAGTACAGAGAGATCAATGTTTATAACCATGTATCGAGGTAAGGAGAAGAGGAAAACAGACAGAGATAGATGATATTTATGTAGATGATGAAGGAAGAGAAATGATGAGCTGAGACAATCCTGGTGTGATGTGTGCTGGCTTGCATGGGTGAGAGAAAACTCTATCAGTTGAAATGGTTTCACTTGGCTTTTTTTTTTTTTTTAATGGATCTGTTTGTATGTTGTGTTATCTTGACTCTTCTGAGTTTTGCTTGTTTTCTGGCTTTCCAGAAGTGAAGGGACAGAGCACAGGTTACTTTTGGACTCTCTTTCCAGCTGCCTAGAGCAAAGGGGCCACGTGGGCAGGACAGCATCACTGCCCAGCCCTCCACTCACTTCCACGTTTCCGGCCCCAGCTCTGCTATCAGGCGCTGGCTGCAGGAAATGCTTCCCTAATCAGCAAGAGCTATTATTGTGTCCTCAGGGGAGCAAACAAGACCAAAGAGATTTTGAGGCAGAGTTCACCTCAGATACTTAGTTGAATCTCATCCAAGCCTCTGGAATTTCAGTCAGCAAATTTGAATTGAAATCCGGGTAAGAATGACTTCTCGAATGGGATGTGTAGTATTTCCTGCCTTTTCGTGTTTTTTTTTTTTTTTTTTTTTTTTTAAATTTTTAGCCATACCACACAGCATGTGGGATCTTAGTTCCCTGACAAAAGATCAAACCCATGCCTCTCTGCATTAGAAGCAGGGAATCTTAACCTTTGTACCACCAGGGAAGTCCCTCCTGCTTTTCCTTAAGTCAGAAATACCAAGCATGAGGGGACAAAAGGAGTCTGAGGGAGAATTTAAAAATTAATACAGACTTTTGTTTTTCTGGAAAGAAGATATTCATGACATTTGGAATTTATTGGCATAAATTGGCGAATACTTTAGAAAATGAAGGTGTGAGTGGGGGATTGTCATTCACTCCATTCTGGGAAGAGGATCACTAAAATTTTTTGGAAGCCACAAATACAATAGTTATACTTTTAAAATAAAATATGATTTGTTTTACGTGAGAAATTTTAAGAGTAAATTTCATTTGACAAAAAAGTATAAGCCTCTTTCATGACTCTGAGATCAAATCAGCTATTATTTATTAAACAGTTTTTGTGTGTCAGACACAGCTTTATTTCTAAAGCTGATGCTAACCTGGTAAATAAGAATTATTGTCTTCACTTTATAGATGAAGTAAGAGAAGGAAGGATGAGTTAGGAATTTTGCCTTATCCCAGATGTTCAGAAAATAACTGAATTGGAATTCAGCTCTGTCTTTCCATTACACTTTGCCCAGGTCTCACTCACAAAATAAGCAAACATCTGATGGTCCCCAGCGCACGAAGGAGAATTCTTAATTTAGATGTCAACAGCCCCTTGTTCTAGTAAATTTATTCTAGTAAACTGGCAATCTGATTTCACATTATCTGCTAGGCTAACAGCTTCTGCCCAGCAGCCAATTCTTACATTACCCATCGTCACTTCATCGTCTCTTCTACTTCTGCCCTCAAAAATGTTGGGACACTCAATTGAATCTTCAGTTCTTGAAACTGATTTAAACTATGTATGTGCATGATTAGGATTTGCAGAACTGAAATAAGATACAGGAAGTGAAATTGGCTTGTTTACTCTGATTGTTTTTGCCAGTTTCCTATGGTGGTAGCTGGAGAACACATTGGACCACAGTATAGAAAAGAAAAATATGGTGTAATATTGGACATTACTATGTCTTATAGCTAAGTTCAAAAGTAGGTATTAACCGTTTCAGACAATGCATACATGAAAATTAAACATTAAAAAGTTTAGCATGTGGAACTGATGCTTTGTGTAATAATACTAAAAACATTTGGTAATCTTCTTTATGAAATTACAAACAGGTTAGAGAAAAAATTATGGAAAATACTCATCAGGTTTAAGTGACATATTTAACACAGAGTTTGAAATTTGTCAGTTGCACTTTTTGTCAGCTCTAATTCAGCATGGAGTGGTAGTTTTAGTTGCTAAGTCGTGTCTGACTCTTTGCAGTCCCATGGACTGCAGCCTGCCATGCTCTTCTGTCCATGGGATTATCCAAGCAAGAACACTGGAGTGGGTTGCCGATTCCTTCTCCAGAGGATCTTCCCGACCCAGGAATTGAACCTGGGTCTCCTGCATTGCAAGAAGATTCTTTACCAACTGAGCTATGAGGGAAGCCCAGAATAATATTAAGGATAATGATAATAATAGCAATAGATTACATTTATTGGTCATATACTCAGGGTTAGGCCCTATTTTAAGAAGTATGACTTAATTTTTCAAGACAAGCCTACAAGTTCTAGAGTAGATGAGGAGTGTCAGGGGACAGGTAATTCTCTAAAAGAGTTATTATCTTTTCTCATTATGCTAAACATAGCAATTTAATTAAGCAATCTCAGGAAAAGTCTAATTTATTTCTTCCTACAGTTCCTTTTAAAACTTCTTAGTTTTGAAAACTTAGATATACTTCTTTAAAGTTTTTAAAAATACCAGGGGAATAACTATATCCAACAAGTATGAAAATTTCATATAACCTAACATCAAAACACCCCCCAAAGCCTGACAAAAGTTGAAACTTGATTTTAGACATTTTCTCAAAGAAAACGTACATGTGAAAAGATGTTCAGCATCATTAATCATCAGGGAAATGCAAATCACAGCCAACATGAGGTACCACTTCATGCCTGTTACAGTGGCTGTTATCAAAAAGACAATAACAAATGCTGGCAAAGATGTGGACAAAAAGGGAACCATCATGTGCTGTTGGTGGGAATGTAAATTGGTGCAGCCATTATGGAGAACAGTATGGAAGTTCCTCAAAAAATTAAAACTAGAACTGCCATATGATCCAGCAATTTTGCTGTGTGCTGTGCTGTGTTTACTTCTGATTATTTACCTGGAAAAAAAAAAAAAGCAAAAACTCATTCAGAAAGACATACACACTTTAGTGTTCTTTCCAGCATTATCTATAATAGCCAAGATATGGATGCAACTTAAGTACCCACTGACAGAGAAATGGACAAAGAAGATGTGGTATATATACACACACAGTGAAATATTAGTCATAAAAAGTGAAAAATTGCCATTTGAGACAACATGGTTAGTTCTAGAAGGTATTATACTAAATGACATAAGTCAGACACAGATTAATAACTAATGATGTCACTTACATATGGAATCTATGAAACATAACAAAGTGAGAACAGATGCATAGATGCAGAGGGCAAATGGGTGGTTGCCAGAAGGGAGGCTGGTTGGGGAGTAGGTGCAATAAAGGAGATTGAGAGGTACAAACTTCCAGTTATATTTCAAAGTCATGGGGATATAATACAAGGAATATGGTCAATTATATTGTAATAACTTTGTATGGGCACCGATGGTTACTAAGCTTTATTGTGGTGACCATTTCATAATTATGCAATGTCAAATCGCTATGTAGTATACCTGAAACTAACATAATATTGTATGTCAACTATATTCCAATAAGAAAATAATTTATGAAAAATCCATTGTTTGATAGTATTTAATAGAATAATTAATGTAAAATATAGTATCAATATGACACTGATCCGAGAGTGACATTTCTAAGGTACATACCAGTAAACAGGCATATCCTCCTGACACCTTATAAATTATTTGTTTACATGAATGAGGTGAGATGGCAGTTTTTGTTGGTTTCCTTAGAAACTGACAGGCAAATTTAATTTAAACAGGTTGAACCCACTGAAAACATTGAAGTAATCCCTGGGTGCCAGGCCTGATCCTCTGTCTCACTCTCACAAGTTTCTTATCCTCTCTGCCCTCCGTGTTCTCCATCTGTAAAATGAAAGCATTGGACTAGATATTTCCAAGATGTATGAAGTGCTCATGCTCAGTTGCTTAGTCGTGTCCAACTCTTTGTGACTCCATGGACTGCAGGCTTCCAGGCTCCTCTGTCCATGAGATTCTTCAGGCAAGAATACTGGAGTGGGTTGCCATTTCCTGCTCCAGGGGATCTTCCCGACTCAGGAATCGAACCCAAGTCTCCTGCATTGGCAGATGTATTCTTTACCAATGAGCCACTTAGGAAACCTATATATAAAGTACCTATGTGCAAGAGCCATGCTAACTCAGACTTCTTTTTCTAGAACCTTTGATAAAGACAAGTGAATCTGAATTAACTTTCATTGATTTTTTTACATGCCAGTATTTAATTTCATCCCATTTTTATTACTTTATTTAAAGAAATTACACAATAACACAATAGGGTTTACTTTTTTAGTAGATAACTCCAGTATTGAATCTGGTTTAGTTCATTAAGCATCAGCCTACCTAATCAATATCACCCTGCTCAATATCCTCAAGTGGGTTCTTCCTTTGCAAGTGTTTCTCTGCTAGATGCTGAATAAATGAAGAACAGAATTCAGGTCAGTGTTCTCTAAGAACATGGTCTGTGCTTTTATGGGATATGAAATTGCAAAAAAATGTGAAATATGTTTGGGGCATGGAGTCACTGTAATCTCCATTCATTTGAATTTGTCACATTGTCACATGAATGTGTGTATATACACTAATGAAAAATTGGGGTAAGTGAGTGAATTGGGATAGCCTAGTTGGTTAGAACCATATAGAACTATATAGAACTGTAGGGCTTCCCTGGTGGCTCAGAGGGTAAAGCATCTGCCCGCAACGTGGGAGACCTCCATTCGATCCCTGGGTCGGGAAGATCCCGTGGAGAAGGAAATGGCAACCCACTCCAGTATTCTTGCCTGGAGAATCCCACGGATGGAGTAGCCTGGTAGGCTACAGTCTACGGGGTCGATAGAGTCTGGGATGAGATGTCATAGGAACCTAGGTTTAAATTTCAGCTCTGCATGTGACATCTAAACTCTTTGAGTGTAAGATTCCTCATCCATACAGTGGAGATGGCAGTACCTAACCAGAGACTGTGAGGATTAAAAATGAACAAAAACAGAGCCCTGAATATAGTAAGCAGTTATTCTCACCATTGGAAAGATTTGGCTGTGGAATATAGCCTCTGGGGAGCAGTAAAGATAGAGTGGTCTATTTATGTTTACCAAATATGTTTTCAGATACTTCTGGTTGGTATTTTATTCAAGATGAAGGATAGTTTTCTTTATCATTAACTCTTAAATCAACTACAAAGAATATATAGAGAACAACAGATCTAATGTTTTTAAGTTATAAGTAATAAAAGGTTAGAGTTGTTTAATATAGGAGGGCTGAGGTCCATGTTGCTTCTGTTTTGCTTTTTATCCCATCTCAAGCTGAGCACAGACTTTGAAACGTTGTAATTAGGATTTATTAACTGCCTAAATGGGCTTCCCCAGTGGATCAGCGGTAAAGAATCTGCCTGCAGTGCAGGAGACCCAGGAGACCTGGGTTTGGTCCCTGGATTGGGAAGATCCCCTGGAGGAGGGCATGGCAATTCACTCCAGTATTCTTGCCTAGAGAATCCCATGGACAAAGGAGCCTGGCCGGCTACAGTCCATGCGGTCACAAGAGTCGGACAGGACTGAAGCAAGTAAGCACGTACGGGCAACTACCTAAATAAAACATTGTTTGTAGGAGAACAAGCACTTAGTGTTTAGATTTTAATCATCTTCTTCATGAGGAAAAAATTGATTTGCCCCAGAGAGGTGATATGGGGAGAGAGGTGTGAGGGGGGTTCAGGATTGGGAACTCATGTACACCCGTGGCGGATTCAGTCAATGTATGGCAAAACCAATACAGTATTGTAAATTAAAATTAAAATAAATAAATAAATAAAAAATATCAATAAAAGATTCTGAGAGTAAGTTCTAAAATATGAGGGCAGGGTAATTAGAGTGATGGATTGAAATGTGTATTCAACTTCTCATGATAGGAAACGGTGACTTTTATACAAAATCAATCTTATTTTTTCTCTAAAATGTACTAAACGTGTTTTAGTTTGGTGAGAGTCTAAGAGAGTCTTCTCCAAATTAGAAGCATGTTCACATGATCCTGTAATAGTCATCAACATGATGGGGGCTGAGGCCTGGCCATATCTGAGTTAGACTCCCAACAAGAATATTCCTTGTTTATCTATGTTCTTACCTTAGTTTCTCTTCCTGCCAGTGGAGGTAACAGTTGTACTTGCTTTTAGGTTGTTAAGATACTCAGAGGAGATTTGCAAGGCATGATTTTCATGACTTCTTTCTAATACATTTTGATTCAAGGACTTAATTCTGAATTTTATTTCACCATCTTTTCTGAGTGACAGTTTTGTCTTTGTTTTGCTTCTGTCATATAGGTTTAACCAATTCTCTGACTTCAGGACTCTGGATTGGACTTAACAGTCTAAATTTCAACAGTGGATGGCAGTGGAGTGGGGGCAGTCCGTTCCGATATTTGAACTGGTTACCAGGTAGGATTAAGCTCATCTGATTAACTCAGTGGGATTAAGCTGGTTGAATTCATGTACATTTAATTTATCTTGGTACCTTGGAGATCTCCATCAGCTCACATGTAGATCATGAAGGGCATAATTGGGAGACTTCATCAAATGCAGTCCATTTCTCACCTTGCTTTGAAACCTGCCAGCTAGATTTGAATACACTAAAATTATAAGGATATTCCAGCTTTCTGGGGAAAGGACTTGCCTGGAAGGATTATTGCACAAATCAATACAGGACTCAAAGTATATATTCTCAGAGTATCCTTGATTCTCTAGGTATTATATTCAAATATTTGATTTTATATTTATGAGATATTATATAATATATAATGCTACATATTATATTCGAAGAATTTATGCATATTTATTGACATCTACACACACACACTATGAATTTAAGAAATTTAAATTATTTGGGGCTGGAGAATTTTTCATTATCTTGAGCCATGAGATATTTGCCATATTTCTGTCATCGTTATCATGATCTGAAAGTCTAGACTAACACCATTTTCTCCTGTTTTTAATCAAATAGAGTTGGATTAAAAATAATTCCAGCCACAGGTTGTAACGTTCCATACTAGCATTATCATTCATGAACAATTTTATTAACAATTTGTAGTTTAGTTGTCAAAAAACACAGGGGACAATCAAGCCTGCAATAGCTTTCCAGTTTTTTGAAGGACAGAGAAGGCTCCGAACTAATTTCTTCATAACATAGAGGTTCAGTTCAGTTGCTCAGTCAAGTCCGACTCTTTGTGACTCCATGGACTGCAGCACGCCAGGCTTCCCTGTCCATCACCAACTCCTGAAGTTTACTCAAACTCATGTCCATTGAGTTGGTGATGCCATCCAACCTTCTCATCCTCTGTCATCCCCTTTTCCTCCCACCTTCAGTCTTTCCCAGCATCCGGGTCTTTTCAAATGAGTCAGTTCTTCCCATCAGGAGGCCAAAGTATTGGAGTTTCAGCTGCAGCATCAGTCCTTCCAATGAATATTCAGGACTGATTTCCTTTAGCATAGACTAGTTTGTTCCCCTTGCTGTCCAAGAAGACTCTCAAGAGTCTTCTCCAACACCACAATTCAAAAGCATCAATTCTTTGGCGCTCATCTTTTCTTACAGTTCAACTCTCACATCCATACATGACTACTGGAAAAACCATAGCTTTGACAGAGTGGTAACAGAATATAAAAAAGGGACAAATGATAAAGATGCAATTACATATACAGCAATTATTCTGAGAAAACAAAGGACCAGTGATGACAAAAAGTCTTCCATCTTATCCACCAATACCAACCTTTGATAGTCACTTCCTGAGGCAGTGGTCCTCAGCCTTTTTGACACCAGGGACTTGTTTTGTGGAAGACAGTTCTCCCATGGACCAAGAAGGAGGAGTGATGGTTTGGGGGTCATTCAAGAACGTTACATTTATTGTGAACTTTACTTCTGTTGTTGTTATATCAGCCCCACCTCAGATCATCAGGCATTAGATCCCCGAGGCTGGGGACCTCTGAGGCATTCTCTGCTGAGTATGATTCTAAACTCCCAACCCACACTCCATCCTGTACTAATCTTGATTTATTAGGAAAGTGTGCAGATAAGGGTTAGTGACGTCTGCGGTAGGTGTGGGAAAGGATGGGTCATGTCTATTTATCATTTCTGTGATGGAAAATACTGGTGTGTTGTTTTTTCATATGATCAGAGTTCTTTTTAAAGCCATTGAATGATTTTTGCATTTGGCTTAGAGGATTAAACTCTCCACTTTCCATGTTACAGTCTTACGATATTGAAAAGAAAAAGAAGAGCTTTGAAATAAGTAGGTAATATTTGGAATATGCTAATACGTGAGAGGGGATTTTTTAGAGGAGATATGTTGATTTAAACTGATTAGATTTTACTCTGAAATTTGACTTTCAATGTATTGCTTCAGTGCCCGACGGTCACAAGTCTGTCATTAGCATTAGCTCTGCTCACCTCTGGATATGGGAAGTAAACGTTGCTGCAGGGGAATATAAGATGTGCTTTTTTTATGAGTGAGAATTTGATTTGTCTGCCTCCTGACTCAGTCAAATTAAATTGTAGACTTCCAGTTGACTCAGTCAGATGATTGGAAAATAATAATTATTTATTGGAGGATTAGAGTTTATTCTTTGCTGCTTAATTGTTATAGATTGTTAGATCATTTTATCACTCAGTTTGAAGTGACAATTATTGTTAGATTTAACTATTTGCATTCTAAGAGTTCAGTGAGAAAATTGAGGGGTTAACTTTGGTGACAGTGAGGAATAAAATTGGAATGTTAATGAGAAAAGAGATGTCCTTTCTTACTAAACCAAATTCCTGAGAAGTAGGTTTGAGATCAAATCACCTTCTGAAATGAGAGTTTCCTAAAACAAAAATTAGAAACCTTGTGGGATATTAGAAGTGGTTATTTGTATAAATTGTTTAATCAGCATTCAGTTTAGTACTTCTGAAGTAATACATCTATTAAAATGCACCTACATTTTAAGTAACAAGATTTTATACAAATGACATGGAAGTGTGAATGCAGATATGTAACTATAGCAACCATTTAAGACAAATAATTGATATATTAAAGTTGGTATTGGTGTTCTATTGGTAAATAGCTATATACTATGATTCAATAGTTTATATATTAGTTAATTACTACTAGCTATAAAATATTGTTTCTTGAAAGTTTCTTGCTAGTACTGATACCTTATCTGGTAGTTCAGTTATAGTGGAAGTTTGGCCATAATACCAACACATTTAAAAAGGTTTATCCTCATCACTAACAGTTTTTTCTTTCTGTGCTATTCAAGCAACTTCCAAACACTTTTGGCAAAGGTTTTATGGAGCAGGTAATGTGATTCCATCTTGCAGGAAGGGAAAGTGTGGCCCAGACCCAGTTTGTATACATGTCAGAAGTCACTAAGCAGTCATAAACAAAGTGTAGCTCATCACCCTGTCTTCTCTTGCGAGCTGCAGCGAGCTTTTCGAGTCCTGGTTTTAAAATCATATATTAAAGTGATAGAAAAGCATGAGAAATGTGGGTATTGATCCTTGTATCAAGTGCATCAGCCAAGCTGACTTGACCTGGTTTTTAAATCATTTCCTAGTAAGCAATGAGTCCGTTGGACTGCAAGGAGATCCAACCAGTCCATTCTAAAGGAGATTAGTCCTGGGATTTCTTTGGAAGGAATGATGCTAAAGCTTAAACTCCAGTACTTTGGCCACCTCATGCGAAGAGTTGACTCATTGGAAAAGACTGATGCTGGGAGGGATTGGGGGCAGGAGGAGGAGGGGACGACAGAGGATGAGATAGCTGGATGGCATCACCAACTCGATGGATGTGAGTTTGAGTGAACTCCGGGAGTTGGTGATGGACAGGAAGGCCTGGCGTGCTGCGATTCATGGGGTCGCAGAGTTGGACAAGACTGAGTGACTGAACTGAACTGAAGTAAGCAATGGGATGAGAGGTTGCTGCTGCTGCTGCTAAGTTGCTTCAGTCGTGTCCGACTCTGTGCGACCCCATAGATGGCAGCCCACCTGGCTCCACCGTCCCTGGGATTCTCCAGGCAAGAACACTGGAGTGGGTTGCCATTTCCTTCTTAGCTGTTAAAAATATTCTTCAATAGGCTGAGTTTAAAATCTTGGGAGAGAGTCTGAGCTCTTGGGAATACTTTGTCAACATTTAGGGTGGCATGTTACTACTTCTAGGCTTCCCTAAAAGTAGTTGGCTTAGCTAAAGAATCCACCTGCATTGCAGAGTTACAGGAGATGCAGGCTTGGTCCCTGGGTGGGTAAGAGCCCCTGAAGGAGGGTGTGGCAACCCACTACAGTGTTCTTGCCTGGAGAATCCCACGGACAGAGAAGCCTGATGGGCTACAGTCCATGGGGTCACAAAGAGATGGACATGACTGAAGCAACTGAACACACATTGCTACTTCTAGCAGCTCTTCCTGTAAGTGCATGCAGAGAAGCACAGCCCTTAGCACAGCAGCCATTGCTGCGCATCATTACCAGTCTGTAACCAGGCAACAGGTCCTGCTCAGCCATTGGTCAGTGCCTCAGTGAAATCTTCCCACTGGCAACCAACTGTCAAAGAGCAGCCATTAGTGGTCCTGCTCAGTCATTGGTTGGTGCTGTAGTGGGCCCTGCCCACAAGCAACCAACCATCAAGAAAGGACAGATAGTGAGGAGATTCAGACAACAGAGGAGTGGTAGTCTGAGGTGGATCCTGGCCTTCTCTCTGAGACCCTCAGCTTACTTGGCCTTGGCCAGAGGGCTGGGGGCTGTGTCTTGCTGGGCTCCAGAGCCCCCACCAAGGCCAGCCACTAACCTTGGCCTGGGCCTTGAGGCAGCGATGAACCTCTCCCCATTCCTGCCTCTGTGACCTTGAGGTGATGGCAGTCTGCCTGGGTCACAGTCTGTGGGACCTGGTCTCCCCTCTTTGGGTGGCCTGAGGAGCCTGAGGGCCAGTTGGGCTGGACACCTGGCTCCCTTCAGAGATGACAGCTGGGCAGAGTCGGGGGACCTGGCCCTGAGGGAGCCATCAACTGAGCTCTGCCTCTTCTTAGCCAGGACTGGGACCTTGGAGAGTCAGAGTTGTGCCTTTTTTTTATCAGGACAGAGAATAACATTCGTTTGGTACAGATTTGCTTCCCTGATGGCTCAGACAGTAAAGAAACTGCCTGCAATGCAAGACATGTGGGTTCAATCCCTGGGTCGGAGATCCCTTGCCTGGAGAATTCCACAGACAAAGGAGCCTGGTGGGCTACAGTCCATGGGGTCGCAAAGAGTTGGACACGACTGATGGACTAAGCGGGGACTTCAGTAACTTTGGGGTTCTTGGGGGCATGAGACACCTATCCTCTTACATGGTCCTACAGTAAACAATTCTCTGTTCCAAACTCCAATGTATTTTAATATTGTTTGTCCTCCCCACAGACTTGCATTTTTGGTGACATTCTTCTCTCTTTCTCCTCCTATTGCCATCTTTCCTGCCACTTCTTTCTAACTGTAGAAAATTTTCCCATGTCCAGGTAGTTTCTAAGCTGGTCCTCACAGTTAGCTTGACTTAGGTTTTTGGAAGAATATTGACTGTGTAGAATATGACTAGTTTGAAATATTGTGTTCATCAGTCAGTTCAGTCACTCAGTCATATCCAACTCTTTGCGACCCCAGGGACTGCAGCATGCCAGGCCTCACTGTCCATCACCAGCTCCTGGAATTTACTCAAACTTATGTCCATTTAGTCGGTGATGCCATCCAACCATCTCATCCTGTGTTGTCCCCTTCTCCTCCTGCCTTCAATATTTCCCAGCATTAGGGTCTTTTCAAATGAGTCAGTACTTCTCATCAGGTGGCCAAAGTATTGGAGTTTCACCTTCAGCATCAGTCCTTCCAATGAATATTCAGGACTGATTCCCTTTAGGATGGACAGGTTGGATCTACCTGCAGTCCAAGGGACTCTCAAGAATCTTCTCCGACACTGCAGTTCAAAAGCATCAATTCTTTGGCTCTCAGCTTTCTTTATAGCCCAACTCTCACATCCATACATGACTACTGGAAAAACCATAGCTTTGACTAGACGGACCTTTGTTGGCAAAGTAATATCTCTGCTTTTTAATATGCTGTCTAGGTTGGTCATAACTTTTCTTCCAAGGAACAAGCATCTTTTAGTTTCCTGGCTACAGTCACCATCTGCAGTGATTTTGGAGCCCCCTGAAAAAAAGTCTGGAAGTGATGGGACCAGATGCCATGATCTTAGTTTTCTGGATGTTGAGTTTTAAGCCAACTTTTTCACTCCTCTTTCACTTTCATCAAGAGGCACTTTAGTTCTTTGCTTTCTGCCATAAGGATGGTGTCTTCTGCATATCTGAGGTTATTGATATTTCTCCAAGCAGTCTTGATTCCAGCTTGTGCTTGCTTCACCCAGCCCAGGTTTCTCATGATGTACTCTGCATATAAGTTAAATAAGCAAGGTGATAATATACAGCCTTGACTTATTCCTTTCCCTGTTTGGAAGGAATAGGGAAGTTGTTGTTCCATGTCCAGTTCTAACTGTTGCTTTCTGACCTGGATACAGGTTTCTCGAGAGGCAGGTCAGGTGGTCTGGTATTCCTATCTCTTTAAGAATTTTCCAATTTGTTGTGATTCACACAAGAAACTCTTGTTATTTACCCCCTATCATACATAAAATGAGGGGCTTCCCTGGTGGTTCAGATGGTAAAGAATCCACCTGCAGTGCAGGAGACCTGGGTTCAATCCTTGGGTTAGGAAGATCTCCTGGAATAAGAAATGGAAACCCACTCCAGTATTCTTGCCTGGAAAAATTCCATGGACAGGGGATTCTGGCAGGCTGCAGTCCATGGGACTGCAAAGAGTCAGACACAACTGAGTGACTGACACTTTCACACTTTAACTTTCATACATAAAATAGCCCAGTGTGAAAATTGTTCAGGGTTTAAGATTTAGCTTTATTATTTGATCTCGTTGGGGGGAAAAGTTATTTCAAAGAAGTAAACTTACTGAAGCTTCCTTGGGCCAGTGGTTGGGATTTTGCCTTCCAGTGTATGGGGTGCAGGTTCAGTCCCTGCTTAGACAGTTGGGATCCCATGTGCCTTGCAGCCAAAAAAAAACAAAACAAAACAAAACAAAACAAAAAACAAAATATGAAACAGAAGCAATATTGTAACAAATTCAATAAGAACTTTAAAGATGATCCACATCAAAAAAAGTCTTGAAAAAACCAAAGAAATAAACTTGTATAATCAACATTTTAAGTACTGGGATGATCCAACAACGGAAAAACAAATAGCATCCAACATAAGTTTTGCTCTGTAGGCAGTAAATATTTCTTTGTGAATATGTAGCAAAAAAAATGGGGATCCACTAAATGCCAAGGATAAACACATGAGGTTGTGAGGGACTATCTACTTGTCATACTCGAGTAATCCTAATTTAATTTTATGTTTTTCTCCAAAGGAAGTCCATCAGCAGAACCAGGAAAAAGCTGTGTGTCACTTAATCCTGGAAAAAATGCTAAATGGGAGAATCTACAGTGTGTTCAGAAACTAGGCTATATTTGTAAAAAAGGCAACACCACCTTAAATCCTTTTGTTATCCCCTCAGGTAAGTGATCTACTTGATCTGAAGTACATAGAACAATTTAGAGATCAAATGACAGCCTAGTCCTAACGGTTGGCAGTGACAGGTTTGGTTGATCATTTACTTAATGATATTCCTGCAAATGTCTTTCTGTTGGTTGCTAACGTTTCCAGAGTGTTCTCAAGTGTTCCAGCAGGAGCAAAACCACTAATAAAAAAATTTTAATAAATAAGTAATTTTTAATAAAAATTTTATCTTCACAGCTGCCCTAGCTGGTAGGTATTATTATTCATGTGTTTTCAGTGAGGAAAAAGATATTCATAGGCTATAAATAAATATGTTTGTAATTATTTTTGTCAGCTTATAATACACTTTGCTCTACTTTTGTCACAATAACAATTTTGGGTGTTATTCCTTCTGGTACATAAATAATTTCTATGTTCATTTTTATGGTTGTACATTAGCCATTGCAGGAAGAGACCATATTTTTTTTGACTAGTCCTCTCTTAATGGAGCTTTAGTTTACTTCCAATTTTTTATTATTATAAGCAATGCTACAGTGAATAATTTTATACCTATGTGGTTTCACGTGTCTCATTATTCCTAGAAGTGGAATTGCTGAAGCAGAGTGTAGGTGTGTTTGGAACTTTAATGGATACAAATGTGGTAGAGATTGCCAACGGATATAGATGAAGGTCCCATTATTGGGTTCGATTATATTTTACAGGTCCACCCTTATAACTGTGGGCATGCCTTAGAGAGACTTCAGTAATTTTTATATTTGATCTCCTCTCTTCCTTCCATATGATAAATAGTATAATCCTCCCTCTTGGAAGAGCTCATATAATTCTCCTTCAGAAGATTTGGAATTGCCACTTTGGGAAAGAGGAGAATGGTGGTTTTATCATCCCTGGTATAGTAGGCAGAATTCTATAACTTGACTTTGTTCCTTAACCCTCCAGTTATAGTTTCCTACCTATTAGGTAGAAATACTAATAATACTTGTTCTCCTTGTGAATACTTGTTTATATTGTCAAGCACTCAGGTCATTATTCTTGTATCTCTACGAGGCCTGTTACCGAACCAGACTTGGGTCTGCTAGCCCATGCACGGTAAAGCCAATCTACTGACATTAGGTTGCTGTGAAGGAAAGTGCAGTGCTTATTGCAGGTGACAAGCAAGGAGTCCAGGGCAGCTAGTGTGCAAAACACTTAAATCCTCAATATGTTTCAGCAAAGCATTTTTATTTATTTGTTTACATTGGAGTATAATTGCTTTACAAGGTTGTGTTAGTTTCTGCTGCACAACAAAGTGAATTGGCTATATATATACGTATATCCCATCCCTCTTGAGTCTCTTTTCCGTTGTCAACCCCCTGCCCCTCCAATCCTACCCCTCTAGATCATCACAGAGCGCTGAGCTGAGCCCCCTGTGCTATACAGCAGGTCAGCAAAACATTTTTAAAGGCCAGGTAAGGGAGGTGGATTGCAGGGTGTGTGATAAGCTCGGGTACAGTTCTCTTATTGGTTGATGGTGAGGTATCAGGGCAGGGTCACAGGGGTTAATTTTATCAATCCTTGGGCACCAACAGGTCTGAGGGCTACATGCCCATGATAATCAAGTAGTTCATTTCTTTCATTTGGTGGTGGTTTCAGCATCTGTAAAACAACTTATTAAACACTCAGAAGACACTGTTATCTAGGTATTTCAGAGAGGAGTTACAGCTGAGGATGCGGGAAAGGGGTCTGTCGGAGACCCCATAAAGTCCTGCTAGGTTACATGCCTTACTTGTTAACTTTCACTTTCCATTAGTTTTTAAATTTCTCTGTACTTCCTGGATTAGCATTCTGTCTTATTTATACACTCAAATAAGCCTGAGTTTGAAAAAACAAGCAGTTAGGATTATGAAGCACACGCAGTTGATGACCTCTTGGGCAAGAGTTCCACCTCCTGTACTATTTGTGCTTGCAATGCCCCCCTGTTCATCCATGATCCCTGGGTCTCTGGAGCCGTGCTGTCCAGTTCAGTAGCCTCTAACCACATGTGATCTCTGAACACATGAAATACAGCTGGTTCCAGTAGAGTTATGCTATAGGTGTAAAATATGCACTGGATTTCCAAGACATAGCATGGCAAAAAAAGCTAACTACCTCATTATTTTTAATTGATTATATGATAATGTTTTGCATATATTGGGTTAAATAAGATATATTTAAAACGAAAGCTACCTGTTTCTCTTGACTTGGCAACTAGCAAATTTAGAATTCCATAGGTGGCTTCCATTTGTGGATTTTATTATGCCTCAATCAGATAGCATTGCTCTAGAGAAACAAGCCATCTTTTGTGGCTGCCCCAGGGAACCCCTCTTCATTGGTTGTTCTCATATTTTTTAATATTTTAGAAGTTTATCTGTTTAGTTTTTGAAGCCCTTAGAATACACTGGCATTATTTTCAGCTTCTTGGGCAGCAAAATTAAAATATCCCACTAGAGGGCTCCAGAGAAATACTAAACTTTTTTTTTTTTCTTGGTAACTACTGGAACTGTATAGAAGGAATATTTTCTAAAAATATGCATTTTTTAATGCAGACGTAAAGAACAGACTTGTGGATATGGGGTGAAAGGGAACGAGAGAGTGGGATCAATTGACAGTCGCACCAACACATGTACCGTGTGTGAAATAGCTAGTGGGAAGCTACTGCATAGCACACAGAGCTTAGTTCGGTGCTCTGTGATGACTTAGGGGATGGGATGAGGGTAGTGGGAGGTCCAAGAGGCAGGGAATGTATGTATACATATAGCTGATTCCCACTGTTGTATAGCAGAGATAAACACAACATTGTAAATCAATTATATTCTAATTAAAAATGAACATATGCATTTTTCTATTATAATAATACAGTGTTTGAATATCAGGACCGCTATTTACTTGAATGATGATTGTACACAAAATCTTGAGCTTATACAAAGGTGATGCAAACAGTCCCAGACTTTGAGAGAATATTGGACCAATGCATCAAACGAATAACAAAGATACCTTATATTGAAACTTTACTAAGGCAGCACATTTGAGAATATTTCATATCAAACTTAAACATAGAGATTGACATTTATTTGACAATATAATTCCTCTTTAAGCAGGATATATTGCTCAGTTGCTCTCTAAAATAGTATCCATAAAATGGTAATTATAAGCTTTGTGTATTAAATATAACTTCAATTATTTTCCTGACAAATATTCATCGCATTTATTCTGTGCCAGGCCCTATGTCATTTTAGGACATATGGGGACAAATGAAGTGAGTCTCCTGCCTTCAGATGTCATTGCTGTCCCTTCCCCCACTCATTACTATTATAGTACATGTTCGTAACGTATCAATCATCAAGGTTATGAAATTTAACCCTAACTGTTAGTAGCAACAAATAGGATATTGGTCACTATTACTGATTTGATTAAATCATCATTGTTATCATGTTTATAATTTATAGTCATATTATCTCAAATGTTTCCCAGTGCAGAAGAACACAGTAAGGATGGGTAGTTTAATATTAGTATTAATATTATTTACAATTTTTTATATATATGGATAGTTTGGTTCACATGATGTGATTTGCTCATGGCAAATTCAGATTTTGGCTGAAAGACTTCGGAATTGAAATCCTTGTGATTTCTGCAATGTGTCATCTTTTGGGAGAAAGTCAGTGGCAGTGAGTTGGTTCAGAGGCACAGGTGGCCAGCTCACACTACCATGGTTTCAGAAGCTCCTTGGTGACCCCCCTACATCCTACCCATTCTGTGCCCTGTGTCAACACATTTTTCTCCTGATTGCATTATGAGTTTTGCCCTCCTCTGAGGAATGAATGGCTCCCTAATGTCCATAGAATAGAAGTAAACTGAAATCTTTTTTGAAAGATTTATTTATTTGACTGCATTGGGTCTCAGAGTTGCAGCATGCAAGATCTTTGTTGCAGAGCACAGACTGTCTAGTTGTGGCACACAGGCTTAGTTGCCCCGTGGCATGTGGGATCTTAGATCCCCAACCAGGGATCAAACGCATGTCCCCTGCATTGCAAGGCAGATTCTTAACCACTGAACCACCAGGGAAGTCCCCTTGAAATCTATATTTATAGGACATGGTTAGGACAGGTCTGCTGATGATAAAATACAAAAAGAGATAATCGATTGTATCTTCATGTGGCCTTGTATACATAATTGAAAAGTAAAAGAGATTTCTCATTTGGCTTCACTTTATAGTGAAAGATGGCTTCCATATCATTTTTAGTCTAATATCAAACACATTCTTGTCTATATTTTGTGAATACCTATGCCAAAAAACAGAAAAATAACTATTGGCTGTATTTGCCTATAATAATGAACTGTTTACTATAGAAAATGATATTAATAGAAAATATTGTTACAATTAAAACTCTTTTAAAGTGTTTTCCAAACTCTTTTTTTTCTAGAAAGTGATGTGCCTACCAACTGCCCAAGTCAGTGGTGGCCATATGCAGGTCACTGTTACAGGATTTACAGAGAGGAGAAGAAAATCCAAAGAGATGCCTTAAGAGCATGTAGGAAGGAGGGTGGTGACCTAGCAAGTATCCACAGCATTGAGGAATTTGACTTTATTATCTCTCAGCTGGGCTATGGTAAGAACTTCCATCTGTAATATGCTTGACTCTTGTCTTCCCGACTTATAATCCATCTCTGGAAAATTTAATCATAAATGTTAAATTTTATAATCTAGATAAATTCAAATTAACAATTCAATAAACTTAGTGACAAATATTAATTATGCCTAAAATATAAAAATTGCATAGTAACTTAAAGAATTTCTATCACTGAGAGAACATTTGATTTTTTTCCTTTAACAAAGAATCAGCTTATGCATAGCTTTTAAAATATTGTTTTTCTATATAAAACCTGGATTCAGAGCAGTCTTCTTTAAATTTGTGAACAATATTTCACTTATTGGAATTTGTGTGTGTGGAGGTATTTTCTATTTTAAGGCTGATATTTTCTCTCACAGGAAAGGTCTCTAAATGAACCATCTCATCCTTTGGAGTTTATTTTCTCTGTTAATCTAGCTGGTGCTGCTAGAATGATGAGCAGAAAAATCAAGAAGATGTTTGATTGGAGTGGTTAGATAGTGGCCTAAATCTTTTGAAGTAGTTCATATATCCACTTTAAGACTATAATCTAAGAGATACAGAGAAAATGTAGAAAATATGGAAAACTAACATATTATACAGTTTTTAAAAAATTGGCTCTATCAGAAATAGTTGAAAAGTGGATAAAGGAGTTGGGAATGCTTATCCTGAAGAGGAGGAGGGTGAAGAAGGATAGAATAATGATGGACACCCCGTGGTACTTGCTGATTAAATGATGATCATTTTCTTCTTCCACTGATGAGACTGCTGAATAGCTGGACCTGTTCATTTCCAGAGAGAAAAACAAGAGGAAATGGATGATGGTGATGCTGGGAATGCTTCCTGATACTTACTGTATGAAAATTGATAGGAGTGGGGGTAGGGGAGAAGAAAAAAACAATGAACAAACAGATGAGATAAATCAGTCTCTGACAAGAACAAAAGATCCCCAGCACTGCTGCTGTTAGTGCTTGGCTGAATGGAATCCCTCCTCTGCTCACCTCACTGAGTTTAGCAGGGTGATGATGACGTTCGACTAGCTCGTAAATTTCTTGATTACTCTGGAACACCTAGACTACACAATAATAATGTAATCAAAACCAAGATATCTGGATAATATCATGACATAGATGGCATGATGCTTATAGTAGGTGATAAACTTTTCAAGTGAGTCAGTGGAAAACAGTTTAAGAGGCTATAGGGCTAATGTGCAAATTTTCTCTACTTTATATAGTACGGTCTATTATAAAGGAGAACCTTATATATTGTTGCTGTAGTTATTTTGAATTTGGATGAGGAAGGTTGCTTTTAAACTCAACTAGAGAATTAGTAAATTTTCACTGGAGAAACCTTCCCTTTTTATTATTGATAAAGATTTATTTCTTTCAAACCAAGCAAATAATATTAATAAAAAATAAGTAATAAAGTTAAAATTAGTGTTTCTTTTCCTAAAACGTCAAACTTTCCAACTACACTTTAATTAAAAATTCCTTCCTTAACCTCTGAAAAAAATTTTTTTCTGACTCAAAAACCTGGAAAACCTTTTTAAGCTAGTTGAGACAATATCTTCCATGTTAATCATGGAAATACAGTGGATAAGTTGGAACCTACACATATAAATTTTGACTCCATTAACTAAGACAGTTTACTTGACAAATTTACAAAAACTTTGTCTAACAATTTTATGCTCACATCTTATATATTTTTATACGATCAAGTTTGTACGTATGAACTACAAAAGCTAGATGGGAGAACAGTTTAGTGAGAAAAATGTTTATTGGACCCTCTTATCACTCTGTTATAACTGTGGGACTTGAGAGTTTAGGTTTTCGTTGATCTTGAACCTAAAAACCTTGAGGAGTTACATGAGGTCATTTTGGAGCCTTTATTTGCTACTCACAGTTCATGATCTGCCAAATTAAGTGAAAGGAAAAGGGATCATCTTGGCAAAGCCATTCATGCTCATAGTGCTGGAAACATCTGCTGGGGCTGACAATGGGCCAGCCAGGGACTTCTCCAAAAGCAAAGTTGAGTGACAGCTTTTAGGAGGAAGAGACTACACCATTTAGGGAAATTCCTATCAGATGTAGCATATTTCTCATTTTCTACTATAAATACAACATCTTTATAATCTGTTGACAAGTAATTTTATTTAACTGTTTAAAGAACATATATCAAGCTTCCATGATGGAATTCCGGGGAGGTAATTTAAGCACATGTTGAATTGTGTATGCCTCCAATTTTTAAAAATGTGAAAATGTGTATGATTTTAGCTGTGAGATTGCAGGCCTTCAATTTTATCCCATTTATGCTTATGCTATTTAGAACTTTTAGAATTATAATTCCTGATAAAATCAATGATGCTTTTCATAGAATTTCAGAACAGAATGATTACCTTTTATATCTATACCTGGTAGTTTTTTATTTTAACTTTTGTTTGTTTGGGTTTTTCTGGTATTTTGTGGTGACAATGATGTTGGATTCATTTATTTATAGACTAATAAGTGCTAAATGCGAAGAGAGTCCATTTATTCAGTTGATATATCTTCTCACTGTATGGATCATTTTAACTTCTATTACAGTGATTAAACTTTAACAGAAATACCTAGATTTTCTTGATAACAACCTTGTTAGTAAAATAGAAGTGGTTTTTAAAGTTTTTATTTTAAAACCTTCATTATACTAAGATTTAATAGTAGTCAAATAGATTTATGTATAAATAAACTACATATTTCCAGCACCGTGAGTTTGACTGATTATAGTAAATTATTTATAACAAAAAAACAGTTTCACAAAATAGAGGGTAATGATAGATCTACTTCAGTTTCATTTCAACAACTCTCAGGAGATTAAATCTGCAGTAGCACACACACAAAAAAAGAGTACAGTCACCTTCACAATATGAAGAATACATTACATATTTTAAACTAAAACTGACAACACAAAAGGTCATTGACATCTCAGGCTACAGAGCTAGATCCATTTAACGTGCAAGTGGATGGGATATTATGATAGTTGTAACATCAAGGGAGTCATTGATAAAGAAGGGGCCTTCCTTTCCTGATAACCTTTCGATCTCTGGAAAGAAAACCTTGTGTAAATTGCTTCTGTGCTTTTCTTCCTGTTTAGAGCCAAGTGATGAGTTATGGATTGGCTTAAACGACATCAAGATTCAAATGTACTTTGAATGGAGTGATGGCACCCCTGTAACTTTTACCAAATGGCTTCGTGGAGAACCAAGTCATGAAAACAACAGGCAGGAAGACTGTGCAGTGATGAAAGGCAAAGTAAGACACTTTTAATTACTGTTATCGAGCAAAAGCCACAGGAAAATTTTCCTTTTGCCCCACTTATTGTATATCATTGTTTCCATTGTTTCTATCCTAATGAGTTGACATAGATCAAAGTTGAACTCGAATTCAGATTCAGTCTCTTGAGTCTCTTGGCCAAGTCATTTTCAAGAAGACCAGAAAAGCAGCAGATAAACTGTCATTTCAAAGATGAAATTAGCCAATACGAATGCTCATATTGTTTGTGTTTGGTTCTAAACCATGCCATATGATTATATGGCTTGGTTAAACAATTTTCAGAACTTTGATTCTACTTTCAACTGGTTGCTCCAAGTGGATGTAGACCTGGTTAGATCTACTCTGGGTCCTACAACCTGGAGTCTGTGCTTGGAGAGCTACTTTTGTTATTTTAGGTTACACAGAAGTGTCAACTATGAAACGATGCTTCCATTTTGGAAATCAGGCAGTTTAGCTATGAAGTATATCATCAACTTATTTTTTGTTAATAGACAATGAACATGGTGAGTAAGAGGCTGGGTTTTAATGCAAAACATTTCCTTGTTTGTAAAATGAGTATAATTGTACCCAGCTCACATGGCGGGTATAAAGATTAAATGGGTTAATGCATATAATATGCACTGTTCCTGGCCCAAACTTGCTGTTCAATAAGTATTAGTTACAGTTTTTGTCATTGTGGTTGGTTTCACAGTGAAAACTTGAAAGCTTAAGGAAAGAATATGTATTAATTATTGAAAGAATAGGCAGAAGAGTGTCCTGGGAAGAGGAAACCAGAAAGCTTTGTTCTTGTTGAGAACTCAAAAGACAGTATGGCTGAAAGCATGGAATGAGAGGTGTAGAGGTGGGTAGGAAAAGTACTGGCAATGAGAAAACATGCATTAGCCTAGGAGCAGCCAGACCAAATCTGCAGTCTGTAAATATTATGCCGGCGGAAGAGCTGAGTACCAGATTGTAGTGGCTGAGACTGAGTGAGATGTGAGGATTAAGTCAAAGAGTACAGAAAACCACTTTTCAAGGTGTTTAGCAGTTGAGGGAAGGGGACGAGCACTCATTTAAGGTGAAATCTCTAGGGAAGGTGGAAAAGGTAGAATTCGAAGCAGAATGAAAGATGCCACCTTAAGTTCATAGAGGACCCTCATCAATAGAAATAGGAAGAAGGGAGGGAAGGAGACTGTTTTCAGGTTGGGTGTGTTGCACAGGAGTGTTCTTTCTGCAAGGCTTTATGTGTACTCAGTGGGACTTCCCCGGTGGCCCAGCAGTTAAGACTCCAGGTTTTCACTGCAAGGGAGCTTGGGTTCAATCCCTGGTCAGGGAAATAAGATCCTGCATACTACACGGTTTGGCCAAAAATAAATAAATAAATAAATGTATTCAGTTAACTTGAAAACAGCTGCTGGTAGGAATGGATGAGGAGGCTGTGTGCAAACCTTCTGTTGAGCCATCACTTAAGGGCTTATGAGCATTTTTAATTTCTCTCTAGGTCTCTCTCCATTATGACCTGACAATGAAGATATAAAAACAAACTGTGGCTGCGGTTTCTTCCTACATCTTTGTCAGTTCAGTTCAGTTGCTCAGTTGTGTCCTACTCTTTGCGACCCCAGGGACTACAACACACCAGGCCTCCCTGTCCATCACCAACTCCCGGAGTTTACTCTAATTCATGTCCACTGAGTCAGTGATGCCATCCAACTATCTCATCCTCTGTCGTCCCCTTCTCCTCCTGCCTTCAATCTTTCCCAGCATTAGGGTCTTTTCAAATGAGTCAATTCTTGGCATCAGGCGGCCAAAGTATTGGAGTTTCACCTTCAGCATCAGTCCTTCCAATGAATATTCAGGACTGATTCCCCTTAAGATGGACTGGTTGGATCTCCCTGCTGTCCGAGGGACTCTCGAGAGTCTTCTCCAATACCACAGTTCACAAGCATCAATTCTTTGGCGCTCAGCTTTCTTTATAGTCCAACTCTCACATCCATACATGACTACTGGAAAAACCATAGCTTTGACTAGATGGACCTTTGTTGGCAAAGTAATATCTCTCCTTTTAAATATGCTGTCTAGGTTGGTCATAACTTTTCTTCCAAGGAACAACTTCTTTTAATTTCCTGGCTTCAGTCACCATCTGCAATGCTTTTGGAGCCCAAAAAAGTAAAGTCTGTCACTCTTTCCATTGTTTCCCCATCTATTTCCCATGAAGTGACAGGACGAAATGCCATGATCTTAGTTTTCTGAATGTTGAGTTTTAAGCCAACTTTTTCACTGTTCTCTTTCACTTTCATCAAGAGGCTCTTTAGTTCTTCTTCACTTTCTGCCATAAGAGTGGTGTCATCTGCATAGTTGAGGTTATTGATATTTCTCCCAGCAATCTTGATTTGGCTACATCTTTATAGCCAAAGTCAAATTTGCGGTTTCCTGGTAAAATATCCACTTACTTTTCCTCTTCATAGATGCCTTTTTCTCTTAATAACCTCGAATCTTTGTTTCCCTTTTCAGAGGCACAATTATAAAAAATAGCATCAAGATCAAACAACTGATAATCATTAAGATTTTTTTCCCCCTTGCTTCCTGCAGGATGGGTACTGGGCAGATCGGGCATGCGAACGGCCTCTTGGTTACATCTGTAAGATGAAATCACAAGCCCAAACTCCAGGAGTAGTGGAAGTGGAAGCAGGCTGCCAGAAAGTGAGTATAGAATGCACCCCATGGTTTCAGATCAGCAAAGTCGATGTGATAGACTTAGCTTATTTTTGTCTATGAAAGTACTTAATTGTCATAGTAGCCAAATGCTTCAGCTTCAAGGTATTGCTAATCTTTGACCCAGTGGATTGTCAAGGACATCTCTAGTGGATAACCTTAAGTTGTAGACAGCAAATGATCCTTAGTTATTTTTTCCATTTTTAATATTTCTGGTGACCTTGTTTTTGGTGGGGATTCATCTCTGTATATCTCTGAGGATCTAGAAGGCAGGAGGTCTACACTCCAGCTGGTAGTAGCTAGTAGTAATTCAACTAAACCAAGTCAAGCCATGCAATCCTATTGTGCTTTAATCTCACCTGCACCGTGGTTAGTAATACCTCCTAGCAAGTCTTATCTTTCTTTGAGATTAAAGTAGACTATTTCTGTGAAACATTTCTGAAAACGCAAAGAAGCTACAAAAACACAGGGTGTATGATTATCATTTTCCTGTTTGATTGCTGACTTGCCCATCTTCCTCTTTTTTCCTTTCTCACTTCTCTTGGATAAAAATAAAATAACAACTGATTTTCTGTCCAAGAGTATCACATTATGATCAAATCATCTTATAACAAACACCAGAATTCATTAAACATAATTCAGTACTATACCATTAAACCATAAAGAAAAATAGGGCAGACACAGAAAATCACAGAATGTGAGAGATAGAAAAAGTATCTTAGTAACTATTGAAAACCCCCATTTAAATTTTGCATTCTGGAAATTTCAGCCAGAGAAGTGATAGCTTTTTCAAGTCACAGAGAGGAAGTTAAGAACCTAAGTCTCCTGCCAAGTTCTTAGACTTTCACTGCTGGTTTCACTACCAGTACACTTAGATATTTACTTAATCATGTGCTTATACAGGAGATTGTCTATTATTGTAACATTCTGTAATTAATAAACCAATCCTTAAATTTTATTGAAGTGAAGTGAAGTGAAAGTAGCCCAGTCATGTCTGACTGTTTGTGATGCCATTGACTGTAGCCTGCCAGATTCCTCTGTCCATGGAATTCTCCAGGCAAGAATACTGGAGTGGGTTGCCATTCCCTTCTCCAGGGGATCTTCCTGACTCAGGGATCGAACCTGGGTCTCCCACACTGTGGGCAGATCTTTACTGTCTGAGCCACCAGGAAAGTAAATTTTATTACTTCTATGCAATCAAAATTTTATATATATATATATATTTTCTATTAACCATCTACAATTGCTGATAAAATGCAATTTAATCATTAGGTTGGTAATAAGAAAAGGAAGAAAGTATCAGCCAGTTGTTTGTTGAGTGTGGTTATTTTGCTTTTGATAGTCTTAAAACATAAATTTTGTTGTTTAGTTGCCAAGCCATCTCTGATTCTTTTGTGATCTCATGGACTGTAGCCCACCAAGTTCTTCTGTCCATGGGATTTCCCAGGCAAGAATACTGGAGTGGGTTGCCATTTCCTTCTCCAAGGGATCTTCCTGATTCATGGATTGAACCCAACTCTCCCAGATTGGCAGACGGATTCCTTACCACTGAGCCACCAGGGAAGCCCTAAAAGATAAATATTACATTTCTAATTAGACAGGAGAGGAATCAAAGACTTAGAGATATTAATTTGGCAAGTTTTTAAAAACACATGCTTTAGGCAGTGGTTTCCTCAAATCATTGGGAAGACTAGAAAAAAAATCCGCTTGCTGGCAAAAGAAGATAACAGAGAGGTTTATTTATTTTTTTTTTTTATGTCTGAGCCTGAGTACTTGGTGTTTTGGGAGTATTTCTGAGAGTTCAAAACTACAGACCTTCTATGATCAAGATCTGGGATTCAGTTTGCAATTCCTTGCTATCTCTGTGGGAAACCTTGATTTAAGAAATTAACATGAGGTGGTCCTGAGTTGCTAATATTCCTGGATGTCTGATAGATGCACGTGTAAATCCTCTTCAGAAGACCCCGTCTCCAGGCTGATTGAGAATCCCACAGATGAGTTTGAAATCCAAAATTATAAGACATACCACCATGAGCTTTAGATAGTGGAATGAATGGATGTGACATTAAAGTGAATGGTTTTTTAAAATGCTTATGAGAAGTAAAATGTGGAATTGAAACCATGGACCAGATACCACGTATTATGTGGGACTTCTTTATGATTCAATTCTAAATATGTTTTGTTTCCATTAAGATTCTTTGATCTGTGAACTGGGGTGTGTGTGTGTGTTTTCATGGTGGTGGAAGTTTTGGTGGCAGTAACGGGAGTTTTGTGTTTTAGTTTCTAAATAATTGGGAGGTACTATTGATTTTCATTCCACTGCATTGTGCTCATATAAAGTTTTTGTTGTTGTTGTTGATATTTTCTTCATTATCTAGTTCATAATCAGTTTTTCTAAATATTCTGTCTATGCTTGAACACAATGATCTTTGATCTAGGGGTTCAGGGGTCTATATGTGGTAACTAGACACAACTTGGGATGATCCCCTGGAGTAGAAAATAGTAACCCACTCCAGTATTCTTGCCTGGAAAATTCCATGGACAGGGGAGACTGGCAGGCTACAGACCATGGGATCTCAAAGAGTCAGACATGACTGAATGAGCACTGATAAAACTTAGCAAATATATTATCCAGATATTCTGTATTACTAATATTTTGTCTATTTGACATAATATTCTTATTGTGATTCTATCAAGTTTTGTCTTATATACTTTGATATGTATTTATATCTTTCTGGAGAATCAGTTCTTTAATTATGTAGTTATTTTCTTCATTCATAATAATGTTTTTTACCATAAAGTCAATTTTAAATAATATTAATTTTGCCACAGAAGCTATCTTTTGTTTGGTGTTTCCCCAGAATCCTGTTTTCCAACTGATTGCTTTTAATCATTCTATGTAGCTGTAGTTTAAGAATGGCTCTTGTAAATGAATATCTGCATTTTCATTTTAATCTAATTTGAGAAACTCTGGCTTTTAACTGGTGAAAACATGAGCTTAGATTTGTTTTGCATACCAATCTATTTGGATTTGTTCCTACCATATTATTATGTGCTTTATTTTGTTTACCATTCTGCTTTCTTTCTTTTTTCTCTTTTTGTGCATAACATTGGTTCACATTGGTTCTATTGAATATATTTTCCCCCTTTTCCTCCTCTGAAAAGAGTGAAAGTTGCCCAGTTGTGTCAGACTCTTTGAGACTCCATGGACTATGGCTTGCCAGGCTCCTCTGTCCATGAAATTCTCCAGGGAAGAGTACTGGAGTGGGTAGCCATTCTCTTCTCCAGGGGCTTGTCCCAACCCAGGGATCAAATCCAGGTCTCACACACTGCAGGCAGATTCTTTACAATCTGAGCCTCCAGGGAAGCCCCCTTTTGGAAATTATACATTTTTACTCCTTTTTTTTTTTTTTTTCAAAATGGTTTATCTTATACCTTTAACATGCATTCTTGTCTTGAAGTTAACCAGTCTCTTTCTCTGCCTCCTGAACAAAATGAATGTTATTATTCCACTAATAATTCAGAGTTTTTTAAAATTTGAAATAATGTTAGACTCATGAGAAGTTATAAAAAAAAAAAGGAATACTGAGAAGTCCCCTCTGTCATCCACTTGACTTCTGCCAATGATAGTGTCTTATCTAACCAGAGTACATTATGACAACAGGTGGTTGGCATGGATACAATATTGTTAACTAAACTACAGATCTTGTTACTATTCCATTCTTTAGCTTCCCATTTCTAATTAGTTATCTTTGCTATTTGTCCAGGCAGTTAGATCTGGATTTGCTGACATTATTGACTTCTTTGCTCAGTGTAGACTTTTAGCTCACTTACTCCTCTTGACTTTACTTTCTTGCCAAAGTTAATCTTTCAGAAGTTCTTTTCATTGGGATTTGGGAGTCTAAAACTCTCTGTCTGTGTTTGAAAATGTCTTGAATTCATCTTCCCTCTGCATAGTAATTTAGGTAAGTCATTTTAGAATTCTAGATTGACAGCTGTTTTCTGACAGCAACTATACATATTATTTCATTTTCTCCTGACCTTTATTTTTGCCACTGGAATTCCTGTTAAACTAATTCTTTTTCTTTTTTTATTTTAAAAAAGTGGATAATCTGTATTTTTTCTCTGATTGATTTTAAGATTTTTTTCATTGTCTCTGTAAGTATAATGTAGTGAGATTTGGATTTGCTTTATTAGTTCCATTTGGTGTGGAGTATCTCTTCATTTTGAGGATTTGTATCTTTCCATTCTTGAAAATTACCAGTCATTCATTCTATTCAGTGCTTCTCAAACTTCTCTCAGGATGCCTTTCAACCTCATTCACCATATGTGCATGCTCAGTTGCGTCAGTCATGTCTCCTGCGTCTCTGGCACTGCAGGCATATTCTTTAATGCTGGGCCACTGGGGAAGCCCTCTGTATCTTCTATATTTTCTATCAATATGATTTTAAACATCCTTTCATAGTCTCATCTCTCTTCCATGTTCAGTCAGCTTACTAATCTTTCTGAAACCACATTTTCTGTGCTTTATCTGGCCATTGAGTTTTTAACTTCTTATTTTTCTTTTCTAGAAATTGTTTTTTTGTGTAATCAAATCCTGTTTTTCTTTGTGTAATCAAATCCTAGTATTTTGATCTTTCCTCATTGGTTATGTTTCTTCCTTTGTCACTTAAATCACCATAACATGCTTCTTTTCCACTTGGTTTTATTATGTTAAACTGTTGACTCTCCCTTAAAGGAGACATTTTTCTTACACGGTTTATAATTTTTAGTTGTGAATTAGTTCACCATCCCATCTCCCCCTACCCTCAAATGTTATAGTCTTACATGACCTGGGTTATGGAAATATTTCTGTTATGTGATTTTGCATTTTAATTCTCAAAGCACCTGCAAGATTCTCCTTTTGTGTATTTTATTTTTCATGTTTTGACTATGGAGTCTCATACAGTATGGATAGTGTAAAGTTAGGACTGGCACCCAGCTGTGGCACAGACTAGGTATTTGTTTTCAGCAGAATTTTTTTCTTCCTGCTTTCAAATCCCCAAGCAAGTGACAAGGATCTCTTAATTTCCTGTTTTTAAGGGAGGTGTTTTCTTGCTCTCCTTTCACAGAGGGGCTACCATGAGTGGGTATCATCTTTACACAAGGACTTCAGCTCTGTGGGCTTCCCTGATGGCTCAGTGGTAGAGAACCCGCCTGCCAATGCAGGAGATATGGGTTAAATCCCTAGGTTGGGAGGATCCCCCAGAGAAGGAAATGGCAACCCATTCCAGTATTCTTGCCTGGGAAATCCCATGGACAGAGGAGCCTGGCCAGGCTACAGTCCACAGGATCATAGAAGAATCAGATATAACTTAGTAACTAAACAACAACAATCAGTTCTATCTCCCTGCCTCAGGTGAGCCGATGGCCCAATATCCTAATCTGTATGAACAGTAAAACCCTAATCCATAAACTTCAGGATCTTAATCTTGGTCTAAAATATGACTGGGCAACTACAGTCTCAGTTTGTACATTTTCTATTCCAACTTTTTCGTTTTCTAGTACTTATTTTTGAACCTAAAGATTTGTCCTTCTTTCTCTCAAATTCTAGTGTGGATTTTCTGTTTATTGCCATGTTTTTATCTAGCATTTCTGTGTGTTTGAATTGTGAGAGAGGAACCATGTCAAATTATGATGCCAGGAGTTTGATAAGAACTAACCTTTGACCAGATGGCACAGCTTTGTACTCACCATCTACTGCTGTCTTCAGTAGGTGACTAGGCTTGTTATTCTGCAAATTAGTTCCTATGGCTTCCTATTCTAAAACTGATAACTTAGCCATTTCATTCAGTTTCTCTGGTAAACATTTCACAAATCGTTTTTGTTGAAAATTGCATCAGAATGGAAAGAATGACTCCCCTCACTCCCATTTTGTATCATAATTTGTCATATGAGGAACAATGCACTCCTGTTTCTTTATTCACATAAATTGTTTTCATTGCATATCAAGTTACTGATATTTGTGTTATTTACATGCTTCTATTGTTTATCAATTTGTGTTTCAAGATATAAAAATTATTTAAATAATATTATGTAATAAATATGCATGATATTCTGCTTGATAATATTAATAGGGGTGGAAAAGGCATGGATTCTACTGCTATTTGATTGGACACACACTTTCAACATTTACAGAAGCAAACCAGACCTGTGTAAGTGAGAAGGCTTACCTAACAACTGTTGAAGACAGGTATGCAACTATTCTATTTTAAAAATATATATAGCAAATAATGAAACATTTTCAGAAGAGTATATTAGTATGCTCTTAATTTCTGAGTAAATTACACTGAATCTTGAAGTATGGTTTGTAAATATAGAAGCAGTAAAAATCATATTTTTATTTGGATTCTTCATTGCAAACACTAAAAAATATTTTGCTACTTTTAGTACCATAAAACAAGAACAGTTTGCTAATACTCCAGTAAATGTTGTTTATATATCTAACTTTTTTAATGCAGTAGATCTCAAAGTTTTTAAAGCAGAGAAAGTAAGGAAAATTTATCATCTCAAGAAATCAAACATTCTATTTTTACTACCACCTCCAACATAAAAAAAGGCAGACAGGAGCTTCCCTTGGCAGTCCAGTGGGGGTGGGAGGGAGCAGAGAGATTTTCTAGGCTTACTAGACTAGTAGGTCCGGAAAAAGATGTGGACATAGAGAATTTTATGTAACCTTTAACTTCTAGTGTTCCATCCTTCTTTGAGATTTCAGTATTTATTTTTCTCCTACTTTTTTCAAGAAACTTAAAAGAAATTTAATTTTTTAATTGTCCATTTGATTTGGAGTAAACTGGTAAAAATTATTGAATTTTAATACAGTAAGTTATATTTATTGGCCTTTCAAAGCAGGCCCAATAATCTCTAGAAGATGCAACTGATACTAAAAGTCTTTGATAAAATGAAAGACATCATAGACTTCATAGAATTCATATAGTCTTTATAAAAAAACTTATATTTCAACATTCTTTCTTCATGTATAATTAAATGTCTGATACATTGCTCACCTCTGAAAATCAGAACATAGATAAGTTTTATCTGATGACCTGGAAGTAAGCTACACATTTTTAAGTACCTTAGGAACATGTTCTGGTCTATCTTATTGGTCTTTGAGTCTACTGGAGCATGGGTGTCCCTAGATTTTCTATTTTAGGTCTGCTTTTTGTGTGTGTGTTTTCTGTGATATTTGTGTTCAGGAACTCACTAACTCTGTGGTTCAATTTAGTGTTTAGGCATTTAAGAAAAATCGAGTTTCTTATTTTTATTTTTTATTTTTTGGTTTGTTCAGTTTAGGGAATGAAATTATTCAGACTAGGGTCAAACCAATCTTCTGTTATTGTGTTTTTCTCTCCATTTCCTCTCTGCTCTTGCTAGAGCCATCTACAACTCCCTTGTTCCTAGAAATTTTGAATATCACTTTTCTTTTGCTCCAAAGAGAGACTCTTCTGAGTATGCTGCTGTGTCACTGTCATTTATCAATTAAGACAAATTTTGTTTGTCTTACTAACACAGTATAAAGATGAGATCCAGAAGGATAAAAAATATTGGAGCTTGTGATTCTGCTCCCAGTTCTTTCTAGAGAATGAATCTCTAGTTCTCTATATTTCTTGATAATTTTCTCTTGTTTCAGAGCTGAGAAATGGAAATGAAATCGAGGGGAAAATCGACACAGATTTTCTAATTGTATTATCTTTAATAATGATGCAGCCTCTCCACTTACTTCACCAAGAATTGTGTAGAGCATCTGAAATATTTGAAAAGTGAACTGATTTTCAAACATTGTATTTTAAAAGACAACAGGATAAGCAGAGGGACTGATGAGAAAGAGAGAGAAATAGTTTGGGTACATTTGAATGATTTTATTCTATCATCCATATGATACTTTTCCTTCATAAGATCACATTTCCTTAGCGAAAATTTGCATAATTTAAATGACAAGTAGATAGGACATAATAGGTTTGATTTGCCAACTAAATGATAGCACAGGCATACAATTGAGATGTTTTTCATGTGGATAATTAGAAAAACTCACTTTTTTCCTAAAATTTAGTTAAATTTTTTTTAAGATATGAACAAGCCTTTCTGACTAGTTTGGTTGGATTGAGGCCTGAAAGATATTTTTGGATAGGACTTTCCGATGTACAACAAAAAGGCACCTTTCAGTGGACCGTCGAGGAAGGCGTTCAGTTCACACACTGGAACTCGGATATGCCAGGTATGTGCAGGGCTTCCATTTCAGGCTTCCATTCACCCCACATATCCATTTGGCCAAACCTGTGATTCCTTCATGTACCTTTCCAAATAGACTTCTGTAAATTCATTGTACTATTGAAATGTTATTATTTTTTATTTCACTCTCTTTTTTCTAAAAAAAGTGTTCCCATTAGCATGCAGTGGTCTAAGATAAAAAGGAAGAGAAAACTCCTAGGTTATTTGGTGCCACTCCATTTGAAGTATTTATAAAATAGTGATGAAATCCTTAATGGTCAGAAAGATTCCATGGTGACCACTGGTTCATGTATTTCTGAGAACTTAAAACTGTCCTCAGGGGATATAAAACTTTCAGTGTGACTATGAACAGAGAAATATGACTGTGCTTCAGTGGTAGAACAAGACTGAGTGCTTATGAGGAATGTATTATTTCAGTATCTTGAATGGGCCACCCTGTTACCTCTTTACAATAAGTCCCCTACATACAAACCCTCAAGTGGCAAACTTTCAAAAGATGTGAATGTGCCGCTGGATGCCTGCTGTTGTGCTATTGTACTTTTCAAGGTACTGTACTGTAATATTAAAATTGTTTTCTTCATTTTTGTTCCTTATGTATTATTTGTGTGAAAAGTGTTATAAGCCTATTATAGTACAGTACTATGTAGCCATCTGTGTTAGTTGGGTTCCTAGGCTAACTTTATTGCACTTACAAACAAATTGGACTTAACAAATGGACTCTCAGAATGGAGTTTGTTTGTATGTAGGGGACTTAGTGTATACGCCTTGGATTTAGTTTTATACTTATAGAAAACCCATAAGCTAAGTTTCAGTAGCCTCCTTGTGTCGAGATGGAAACTGGGACTTGGAAAATTTACAAGCATGGATTTAGGCTAATCTTTGTAATTCCCAAATCCATGCTCTTTGCATGGAGGTCACTCTTTCTCCCTATAAATTTGTTTTTGCCTTCATTAATAAGAAGTTTCTGAAATAGACACTCAAATTATTTTTTGCTTTCTTTATGCACTGCTGTCATAGCCTATGATGTAATTCAGTATGACTGCACTCAGGAAATTCAACATCTTTAGAGCAAATGTTTCATTGTGCCTAGTTGAAAAGCTATGGAAGGAATAATAGAGCTTACGTATGCAAATTAACTGTTTGGCCTAATAAGTCCAAATCTTCAGAAGTTTTTAAAATTTGTATCCTCAGTCATCAATAAGGAAAATAGATCAGTAATTTGGATAGTGTGATTTCTGTTTAATTAATTGAACATTCTGGAAAATAGTAAGATTTAAGTTTATTTTGAAAGAACAGGGCAGTATATTAAGAGCTGAGTGCATTTTTTTTTTTTTGAGTGGTAATTTTTACTCACCAGACAATATGCCTTTATTTCACTGGTATTGATCATTTAGCAGTAGGATACTGAGAGATTAATCTAGGAACATCCTTAGGGAATAAAAATAAATCAAACCACAGTCATAGGGAATTAGCAATCATAGAGAAAATATTTTGGGGAAAGTGTAGTTCTCTAAAACTAAACATATACTGCCTTTAAAAGTATAATAGTCAAAGATTATCTCATCTTAGCAGTAAGAAATCCTAATGTTTTTTAAGTTCTATCTTAATGCTATTTTGAAATAAACTATGAAGCTTAGTATAGTCCACATTTTATTTTATATGCTTCTTTATCCATTAAGGAATTTTAAAATGAAGATATACATGTATATGTATGAATCACTTTGCTGTATACCTGAAATTAATACAGCATTGTTAATCTACTATGCTCCAATATAAAATAAACAAAATTTTAAGGGCACAGATGAACTTATCTACAAAACAGAGTTACAGATGTAGAAAATAAAATTATGATTACCAGGGGATAAAGCCAGGGAGGGATAAATTGGAAGATTAGGATTGACCTATACACACTACTATATATAAAATAGGTAACTAATATGGACCTGTTGTATAACACAGAGAGCTCTACTCAATACTCTGTAATGGCCTCTATGGAAAAAAGAATCTAAAAAAGAGTGTATATAAGTGTATGTATAACTGAATCACTTTGCTGTACACTTGAACCTAACACAACAATTTAAATCAACTATATTTCAATATAAAATAAAAATTAATTTTAAAAAACAACTTCCTTGGTAAAACAAAACCCCTGTTATTTTTGTCATTATAATAGATTTTATCATACTAAAAATATTGTATTGTTATGTCTGTGTGTGGGGTGGGGGGACCCCGCCAGATAGTAGAAATACAAAATGTTACCAAAACCCTGACAATTTTTTTTTTTCAGAGTTACTTTCACATGAAGGCTTTGGGTTACCTCCTGGTGACTGTTAATTGCTTTTTATAGGGGTACAAGTTGCTTTACAATGTTGTATTCATTTCTGCTGTAAATCAAAATGAGTCAGCCATATGTATACATAGATCCCCTCTGTTTTGGATTTCCTTCCCATATAGGTCACCACAGAGCACTGAGTACAGTTACCTGTGCTATAAAGCAGGTTCTCATTAGTTATTTATTCTATACATGGTATCAATAGTGTATATATATCAATCCCAATCTCCTGACACATCCCCCTCTCCCTTCCCCCCTTGGTGACCATATGTTTGCTCCCTACATCTATCTATGTCTCTATTTCTGCCAAACCTTGACATTTGAGATTATATTGATAATTCACTTGGAGATATAGGCCACACAAATAAAAGGCAAATAATGGTTCAGAAATAGAACAAAGCAATTGCAAAATGCTGCAGAGTGTCTCCTCTACATTTTCTTATCACATGTAGATTTTATCCCACTACTTGAGGCTCAGGTTTGAGCTCTTTTCTTTGAGCACAGCCAGGTTTCACAATCACCTGTTGTGAATTCTGCTTTGTTACCTGCAGGACGGAAAGCTGGGTGTGTTGCCATGAAGACTGGGGTTGCAGGGGGCTTGTGGGATGTCTTGAGATGTGAAGAAAAGGCAAAATTTGTGTGCAAACACTGGGCAGAAGGAGTCACTCGCCCACCAGCGCCCACAACCACCCCCGAACCCAAATGTCCAGAGGATTGGGGTGCCTCCAGTAAAACAAGCTTGTGCTTCAAAGTAAGTATCCATTGCTGAGCTCTTCAAGAATTGGGGATATGTTTCAGCCTAAAGAATCATCTAACGAATGAAAACAAAACAAAAGCAATGTCCGGGTTGAACCTATAGAAATTCCAACATTATTGATCTGAAAGGGGACTTGGGCACTTATTGTTTTGAAAGAGTGCTCCTTGGATGGAAAGATAAGAACCAGCTGCATTCAGACCAACAAACATGACCAATACCATAAATAGAAGTCACACCAGCCTTCTTCACCTGCTCTGCCTTTATCACTCCGTACACTTGGCATCTTTCCTCTTTCCCATGCTTTCTGAGCTCATGTTTCTTTTTCTCAATGAAAATTCCTGCCCCACCTCATGCTATCCTATGGCATCCCATTTTGGCTCTGTTCTTGGAGCTCAAGCTTTTGGCTAAGTGAATTGATAAACGAATCTGCAATCAAGCCACATGGGGATTCTAGAGAGAATATTCCTTTGTTCTTATTTAACTCCTGATTATGATGCCTGATGGAAGATGAAGGACTGTTAGGTAGGGAGTACATGGCCATTCAGCGACTCGTAAATGGCAGTTTGATAACCTGTAGTCACTTAGTACATTCCTGTGTGAGATCACCCATTTTCTCTTTATGCAATCAAGTTCACCCAAACAAATAAAAAACATACCCCGACTCCAGTGAATTAAGCATTTGGGTCTTTTTCTTTCTTGTAAATCATATTCTTTCTAGAGAAGGTTGGATTTAGCCAAATATAGCAATGTATTGGGTTAGCCAAAAAATTCATTTGGGTTTTCCTGTAGGATGTTACAGAAAAACCCAAACAAACTTTTTGGTCAACCCGATACTTAACTACCACTTAATGACATTATTCTCTAATGGCCAGTTCTCGGGACCTCTTTTATTCCATCCTTTGAGGCATATGGCTCTAGCATGTTTTGTAAGACAGTTAGACAAAGCTGATGAAGAACTTCAGTTGCTAATGTGTACTGGAATGAGGTTGTTTAGTCTAATTTGGTTGGTAACTACCACTAGCAGTAACAGAGACTAATGAGCTATTTAATACAGATTAGCCAGTCCAACTTAAAGCATAATTTACATAGAAGGGAAAGTATTGGGTCAAGACTGGAGAGGATTTTATGAATGGGTTGAAAACTAATACAAAGCAAATCAAGTATTTTATTGTTGCCTCTGGAAACTTTTGAGTTATTACACAAAGGCCAGGTTCGTCCTATACACAGCCATTCACTGGAGAGTGGCAGGCTATGGAGATTTGTTGCAGGATTTCTGAGAGACAATACAGAATTCTCCAGAGCTGGGAAATGAACCAAGAGTTCCAGCAGACATTATCTGGGTAGATGTTTAACAAATTCAAATGTGTGCTTCCCTAGGAATTATGATTTTGGAGGTGCTTGGGGTAGGGTTTGTCTGAAAATATATAGACCATCTTTGTACATACTAAGGTGTGAAAATTCTTAATAAAGTTCAGCTATTAGTAAATTGATTTACAAAAATAAAATCTTCTATCACCATCTACACAAGTTGATGTACTCACAGAGGTCTTGGGAGTTACTGCAATGAAAAGTTGCTCAAGGCACATGTGTCCCAATAACTCAAGTAGGGTCAAGGTGAAGATTGCCTCAGGTTGCTTGATGACAACTAGACAACCACAGGTCTATTGGAAACAAATTCCTTTTCTACAAGCCTACAGTGATACAGGCCATGTCTCATGAGAAGCAATGAATGAAAATTATAAAAGTTGATGAATACAGTGATGTAAACATCCTGATGGGTCCCTATGGGTTCCATTCCCCCAGCAGTCCTCTGGGTAGTATGACATATTCTCTAAATAAATAATAAATTTAGCTTACATACCATCTTTTTACATGCTCTGTCCAATTAGTGTCTGTCACACCATGACCTCCAATCTTTGTTAAAATATGCAACCATAAGCAAAAATGATAAGACCATTTTAAGAACATACCAATGAAGCATTGGAAGACTCCCAGGTTATTCAGTGTTTAACCTGAACAGGATAACAAAACTGTGGCACTATCTTAGGGAGGTTATTATCCTTGAATTTTTATTTAGGTTTGCTTTCTCTATATCAAGTTTCTTTCATTCTTTTCCATCTGAATGGCATAGTTGACACTTAACCAAATTAATCCTGTCTCCTGCAAGAAGCTGTATGCCTAACCCATATACCTAAACCTTTCAATCTGACTTTTTCAGTGCTATAAAATAACTCTATTTTCTAGAGTTTTCTCAACAAAATCATCTGTCAAACTCTGTTACCCAAATATTCTCTCACAAATTGATTTTCAGCCAAGAGAATTACATTGCTTGGGGCCATTGTAATGTCTTGCTTTTTGCTAAATGAAATCTCGTCAAAAGTAGATAATTATTTCTCTTGGTTTGATAAGCTGTGAAGTGTAAAATAAATTCTGAATCTGTATTACTTTTAGCTGTTTGCAAAAGGAAAACATGAGAAGAAAACGTGGTTTGAATCTCGAGATTTTTGTAGAGCTCTGGGTGGAGATCTAGCTAGTATCAATAATAAGGAGGAACAGCAAGCAATATGGCGATTAGTAACGTAAGTATCTTTTCTATTTAACTCTCCTTCCTTTGACCCTTTGAGTCCACATTTGTTGTTATTATTCAGTTGTCAAGTTGTGTCCGACTCTGCAAACCCATGGACTGCAACATGCCAGTTTTCCTGTCCCTCATCATCTCCCAGAGTGTGCCCAGGTTCATGTCCATTGAGTTGGTGATGCTATATCCCAAATCTATGGGCACTTTTGGACCTAGTTTCACTTCCAGATTCTGGCCTGGAGAATTCCATGGACAGAGTAGCTTGACAAGCTGCAATCTGTGGGGTTGCAAAAAGTCAGACACAACTGAGTGACTTTCACTTCACTTCCAAATGCTTCAATTTTATAGCTATAAATCCCTAGATGAATTGCTCTATAAAAGCATAAGACACTTATTATTCATTTATTAAATGAGTGAATATCTCAATGCTTTACAATTATTTCAAACAGCAGCTTGTTTTCAGGATATTTACAAGTTGTACCAAAATGTGCAACTGTTGCATAATGCTTATATTTAGTCATTTACTCCTTCACCTGTGTACTAACCAATTTATATTTTGGGAGTCATTTTCAAATTTGATTAGGACTCATAGGTAACCAAATTTGGTTCATATAGTAGCATAAGCTGCCTTTATATCTTGTATGTTGCAGGGCTAGTGGAAGCTACCATGAACTATTTTGGTTGGGACTGACATATGGAAGTCCTTCCGAGGGCTTTACTTGGAGTGATGGATCCCCTGTGAGTAATTTGATTTCATAGATACTTTTCTTACTTTTATTGTTTCTTTATTTTGATGTTATCTTTTTGGATTACTCAAAATTTTTGCTAAGATGAGTTATGATGATAGTTAGAGACATTTTTCTATGCAAAATAAATGCTATGTTAGGGTCATTATTCTGCCTCTGACCCAGGACAGTTCTGTTCACCTGAGGTGCAACCATGGTAGACTGAAAAAAATTAGGAAACTCATTCTTCTAATTTATATAAAATAATGTCTTCCTTCTCTCATGCCAAATTGGTATGTAAGTAGCAACCCACTCCAGTGTTCTTGCCTGGAGAATCCCAGGGATGGAGGAGCCTGGTGAGCTGCCGTCTATGGGGTCGCACAGAGTCGGACACGACTGAAGCGACTTAGCAGCAGCAGCAGCAGACTTCTTAAAAACTGAGTGTTTTATGATGTCTTATAGACTAGGAGATATGGAAACAACTTTTGATATTCTATTAGAAACCACTGACTTTTGTCAACCACTGACTTCTGTCAGACTTCTCCATTCTCAGCAATGGGGAAGCGGGAGGGTATGGCACAAGCTGGCAGTCATTGCAGGGAGTGATTTTGTGTAATTTCAGTTCTACCTCCTCTTACCACCCATTAGCAACTTCTCAAAGCACTTGTGTAGGCTGGATTATTTGATGGCTCCATTGATAACAAGGATTTTGTATTTAGATCTCTGGAAAATAGGTCATGATATAGGCTCTGATTCCTCTCTGAAAACACCATAGTGGACCTAATCCTAGCCCTCCACTTATTTCCAGTATTCATCTTGGCAACATTTGGTAACTTTGCTAGCAATATTCAGAAGTCCTTTTTGTTTGTAAGATGAACTAGTTTTCTTTCTTTCTCCTAGTGAAGTGAAGTCGCTCAGTCGTGTCCGACTCTTTGCAACCCCATGGGCTATAGCCTACCAGGCTCCTCCATCCATGGGATTTTAAAGACAGCAGTAATGGAGTGGGTTGCCATTTCCTTCTCCATTTCTTTCTCCTACCCCTCTAATAAAAGAAAGTTTCAAATATCACAATGAAATGTTATCCCTTCAGGATGAGTTGTAAATTTAGGAGCTCCCAGTACTGAGAATTGTAACTTCTATACCAAGTTTTTCCTATATACAAATCCCACTTTTGTGGTCCTGGATACATTCTATTTAATAAGAGTGAATAAAATTTTGTAATAATTAAAATACTCTATTCAGCTTCAAAAGTTCCCATATTTCTTTCCCAGCTGTTCTCATCAAACTTGTTTTCAAAGCAAACATATTGTGAAAAAAAGTAAAGAGAATAAAAAAGTGAACATCTTTCCTTTTGTATTTGAATGAAAGTGAAAGTTAGTCACACAGTCGTGTCCAACTCTGCGACCCCATGGACTGTAGCCTGCCAGGCTCCTCTGTCCATGGAATTCTCCAGGCAAGAGTACTGGACTGGGTTGCCGTTTCCTTCTCCAAGGGAATCTTCCTGACCCAGGGATTGAACCCAGGTCTCCTGCATTGCAGGCAGATTCTTTACCAAGTGAATCACTAGGGATAGATGATTGGTATTGGCTAATGGTTGTAATGTGATGTTTCTAACATAGGTGTCATATGAAAATTGGGCTTACGGAGAACCTAATAATTATCAAAATGTTGAATACTGTGGCGAGTTAAAAGGTGACCCTGCTATGTCCTGGAATGACATTAACTGTGAACATCTTAACAACTGGATTTGCCAGATACGAAAAGGTAGGATGACCTGCCCTCTGCTTTATCTGATTGGAACACTAACCTCCTATGATCCCAAAGTCTTCCCTTTATTCATGCAACCAAACAAGCGGAATAATATAAGGGAACCGCCAAGGGCCATCACTTCACAGGATAAGAGTGAACTCGCTGAACACAGATAAATCTTCCAAAGGAACAGGGGATGAAAAGGCCAGCCCAGAAGCCTGGACCGGAGCATGGCCTCCAAAATAGTTCTCACGAGCTGCTGTTCCTGTTCAGTTCCTACAGTCATGGGAGTGGGTAGATGTTTGACTCTGTAAGCAGAGTAAAGAGAATGCGATTTCTGTTGGGGGATTTTCACCCTCTGACCCACATTCATCATCCAGTAGGTGCCATCTCCCTCAGTCTGAATATACTGCGCACTGATTTCTCCAGAGTTGGCACCATTCTGAGGCCCCTGATGCTATAAGATCCACCATGTTGTTGATGATCAACAATGATCAATGCGTACGTATCAGTCGTGATTAATGACTCACAGAACTCCACATAGCCAAGTCAGATTCTTTTAAGATAAATAGGCCCACTCTTGAACCAAAATGTAAATTAACATCCTCCTTTGTCAACAGATAAATAGAACCACATCGCCCTCTGCTGTCTGGGAACCTTGGCTACAGCTCCAACTCTTGCTGAAAATACTGTGTTGCTCTCCTGCTGTTTGCCTTACTCTTGCTTAGATGAGTGTTTATAGTGTTTTCAGGATGGAGGAATGAACCCGTTCAGTTCAGTCACTCAGTCATGTCTGACTTTTTGTGACCCCATGGACTGCAGTACGCCAGGCTTTCAAAACTGTCCATCACCAACTCTTGCTTGCTCAAACTCATTTCTATCCAGTTGGTGATGCCATCCAATCATCTCCTCCTCTGTTATTCCCTTCTTCTCTTGCCTTCAATCTTTCCCAGCATCAAGGTCTTTTCAAGTGAGTCAGTTCGTCACATTAGTTGGCCAAAATGTTGGAGTTTCAGCTTCAGCATCAGTCCTTCCAATGAATATTCCGGACTGACTTCCTTTAAGATTGACTGGTTGATTCTTCTTGCAGCTCAGGGACTCTCAACAGTCTTCTCCAATACCACAGTTCAAAAGCGTCAGTTCTTCAGCACTCAGCTTTCTTTATGGTCCAACTCTCACATCCATGCATGATTACTGGAAAAACCATAGCTTTGACTAGATGGACCTTTGTCAGCAAAGTAATATCTTTGCTTTTTAATATACTGTCTAGGTTGGTCATAGCTTCTCTTACAAGGAGCAAGCGTCTTTTAATTTCATGACTGCAGTCACCATCTGCAGTGATTTTGGAGCCCAAGAAAATAAAATCTGGCACTGTTTCCTCATCTATTTGCCATGAAGTGATAGGACCACATGCCATGATCTTCGTTTCTTGCATGTTGAATTTTAAGCCAGCTTTTCTATTCTCCCCTTGCACTTTCATCAAAAGGCTCTTTAGCTCCTCTTCAGTTTCTGCCATAAGGGTGGTGTCATCTGCATATCTGAGGTTATTGATATTTCTCCTGGCAATCTTGATTCCAGTTTGTGCTTCATACAGCCTGGCATTTCACAGAAACTTGGAGGAATGAATAATGGCCAGTTTTTCTTTAAAGGTCTCTTTGCTCCCAAGGACTAATTTCCTTGTGTGTTATTGGCAGCTCTATTCTTACAGATGTTAAATTCATTAAACCAAAAGCTACATAACTTGAGTCCTTTTATCAGATTCTGACAAAGTCCAGGTAGATCATTAACTACTTAGAAAGAAAAATATTTAACTTTTCATAAAACATGCATTTAGTAAGAATATGCTTTTTTGAAGAAACTATATTGTATAAATATATAGCTCATATCTAATGGTTTCAAATAATGAAAATTTGTGCTTTCACAGCTGATTATAAGATGTGTTACTGTAAAAATAACATCTATTGAGCAGCTTCTAAATACCGATAACTTGCATATTTTATCCCATCTCTTTACGTGTATGACAACTCCTTTTTGTAGCTGAGAAAATTAAAGGTAAGAAATTTAAACCTGAACTGGGATTTGGACCTAGGTTTTCTGATTCCAAAACCCGTGTTCTTTCCTTTCTTTATATAATGCTACTTGTTGTGCTTGAAAACTGTCTTCCAGTTTTTAGTGGTATTGTACCTAGTTTGTTGAACTCTTAAACTCCTCATTTTGCTTCCCTTTGCTTTTCTCCCCCACAGCATGATGGTAGCATTGGAGAGTGGAAGGAAAAGAAAGAAGAGTTAGACTTTCAGCCATATTGCTCCATGGAAATAATGAAACCAGAGGGTATGAAATAGTACAAATTCAATCACCTTTTATATCTAATTTTCTCTTGTTTTCCAGGACAGACTCCCAAACCTGAGCCAACACCAGCTCCTCACGACAGTAGGTGTTTCCGTTTTTTCTTTTAAATTAATTTATTTTAATTGAAGGCTAATCACTTTACAGTCTTGTGGTGGTTTCTGCCATACATCAACATGAACCAGCCATGGGTGCACATGTGTCTCCCCATCCTGAACCCTCCTCCCACCTCCCTCCCCACCACATCCCTCTGAGTTGTCCCAGAGCACTGGCTTCGAGTGCCCTGTTTCATGCATCAAACTTGGACTGATCATCTGTTTTGCGTATGATAATATACATGTTTCAGTGCCATTCTCTCAAATCATCCCATCCTCGCATTCTCCCACAGGGTCCAAAAGTCTGTTATTTACATCTGTGTCTCTTTTGCTGCCTTGCATATAGGATTGTCCTTATCATCTTTCTAAATTCCATATGTATGTGTTAATATACTATTGGTGTACAGGTTATTCTTTTTTTTAATTTATTTTTTTATTGAAGGATAATTGCTTTACAGAATTTTGTTGTTTTCTGTCAAACCTCAACCTGAATCAGTCATAGGTATACATATATCCCCTTCCTTTTGAACTTCCCTCCCATCTGCCTCCCCATCCCACCCCTTTAGGTTGATATAGAGCCCCTGTTTGAGATTCTTAGCCATACAGCAAATTCCCACTGGCTATCTACTTTACATACGGTCATGTAAGTTTCCATGTTACTCTTTCCATACATCTCACCCTCTCCTCCCCTCTCCCCATGTCCATAAGCCTATTCTCTTTGTCTGTTTCACCATCGCTGCCCTGTAAGTAAATTCTTCAGTACCATTTCTCTAGATTCTGTATATATTCATTAGAATATGATATTTATCTTTCTCTTTCTGACTTACTTCATTATGTATAATAGGTTCTAGGTTCATCCACTTCATCAGAACTGACTCAAAGGCATTTCATTTTATGGCTGAGTAATGTTCCATTGTATATATGTACCACAACTTCTTTATCCACTCTTCTGCCAGTGGGCATCTAGGCTGCTTCCATGTCCCAGCTATTGTAAATTGTGCTGCAATGAGCAATAGGATACATGTGTCTTTTTCAATCTTCGTTTCCTCTGGGTATATGCCTAGAAGTGGGATTGCTGGGTCATATGGTGGTTTTATTCCTAGTTTTGTAAGGAATCTCTGAACTGTCTTCCATAGTGTCTTCCATAGTATCAATTTACATTCCCATCAAAAGTGCAAGAGTGTTCCTTTTTTCCACACCCTCTCCAGCATTTGTTGTTTGTAGGCTTTTTGATGATGGCCATTCTGACTGGTATAAGGTGATATATCTCATTGAAGTTTTGATTTGCATTTTTCTGATAATGAGCGATGTTGAGCATCTTTTCATGTGTTTGTTAGCCCTCTGTATGTCTTCTGTGGAGAAATGTCTGTTTAGGTCTTTTTCTCACTTTTTGATTGGGTTGTTTGTTTTTCTGGCATTGAGTTGTATGAGCTGCTTGTATATTTTGGAAATTAATCCTCTGTCAGTTGTTTCATTTGTTATTATTTTCTCCCATTCTAAGGGTTTTCTTTTCACCTTGCTTATAGTTTCCTTTTCTGTGCAAAAGCTTTAAGTTTAATCAGGTCCCACTTGTTTACTTTTGTTTTTAATCTCTGTTACTCTAGGAGGTGGTTCATAGAGGATCTTGCTTTGATTTATGTCAGAGAGTGTTCTGCCTATGTTTTCCTCTAGGAGTTTTATAGTTTCTGGTCTTACACTTAGGCCTGTAATCCATTTTGAGTTTATCTTTGTGTATGGGATGGTGTTAGGAAGTGTTCTGATTTCATTCTTTTACATGTAGCTGTCCCGTTTTCCCAGCACCATTTATTGAAGAAGCTATCTATGCCCTATTGTATATTCTTGCCCCCTTTGTCAAATATAAGGTTCCCATAGGTGCATGGGTTTATTTCTGGGCGTTCTATCCTGTTCCATTGGTCTGTATTTCTCTTTCTGTGCCAGTACCATACTGTCTTGATGACTGTAGCTTTGTAGTATAATCTGAAGTCAGGAAGGTTGATTCCTCCAGCTCCATTCTTCTTTCTCAATAACTTTGGCTATTTGGGGTCTTTTGTGTTTCCATATGAATTGTGAAATTTTTTGTTATAGTTCTGTGAAAAATACCATTGGTAATTTGATAGGGATCACATTGAATCTGTAGATTGCATTTGGTAGTATAGTCATTCTAACAATATTGATTCTTCCTACTCAAGAATATGGAATATCTCTCCATCTGTTTATGTCACCTTTGATTTCTTTCATTAGTGTCTTATAATTTTCTGTGTATAGTTCTTTTGTCTCCTTAGGTAAGCTTATTCCTAGATATTTAATTCTTTTTGTTGCAATGGTGAATGGGATTGATTCCTTAATTTCTCTTTCTGATTTTTCATTGTCAGTATATAGAAATGGAAGTGATTTCTGTGTATTGATTTTGTATCCTGCAACTTTGCTAAATTCACTGATTAGCTCTAGTAATTTTCTGATACTGTCTTTAGGGTTTTCTATGTACAGTATCATGTCATCTGAAAACAATGAGAGCTTTACTTCTTTTCTGATCTGGATTCCTTTTATTTCTTTTTCTTCCCTGATTACTGTCGCTGGAACTTCCAGAACTGTGTTGAGTAATAGTGGTGAAGGTGGACACCATTGTCCCATTCCTGATCTTAGGGGGAATGCTTTCAGGTTTTCACCATTGAGAATAATGTTTGCTGTAGGCTTATCATATATGGCCTTTGCTATGTTGAGGTAGGTTCCTTCTGTGCCCATTTTTTGGAGAATTTTAATCATAAATGGGTGCTCAATTTTGTCAAAGGCTTTTTTTGCATCTATTGAGATTATCATATGATTTTTATCTTTCAATTTGCTAATATGGTGTATCACATTGATTTATATATATTGAAGAATCCTTGCATCCCTGGAATAAACCCAACTTGATCATGCTATATGAGCTTTTTGATGTGTTGCTGAAGTCTGTTTGCTAAAATTTTGTTGAGGATTTTTGCATCTATGTTCATCAGTGATACTGGCCTATAGTTTTCTTTTTTGTGTGTTATCTTTGTCTGGTTTTGGTATAAGGATGATGGTGGCCTCAATGAGTTTGGAAATGTTCCTTCCTCTACAATTTTTGGAAAGAGTTTTAGAAGGATAGGCATTAGCTCTTTTCTAAATGTTTGATAGAATTCTCCAGTGAAGCCATCTGGTCCTGGGCTTTTGTTTTTTTGGGAAATTTTTGATCACAGCTTCAGTTTCAGTGCTTGTAATTGGGTTGTTCATAATTTCTATTTCTTCTTGGTTCAGTCTTGGAAGATTGAACTTTTCTAAGAATCTGTCCATTTCTTCCAGGTTATCCATTTTATTGCCACATAATTGTTCATAATAGTCTCTTGTAATCCTTTGTATTTCTGCACTGTCTGTTGTAACCTCTCTTTTTTCGTTTGTAATTTTGTTGATTTGATTCTTCTATTTTTCTTGATGAGTCTGGCTAAAGGTTTGTCAATTTTGTTTATCTTCTCAAAGAACCAGCTTTTAGTTTTATTAATCTTTACTATTGTTTCTTTCATTTCTTTTTCATTTATTTCTGCTCAGATCTTTATGATTTCTTTCCTTCTATTAATTTTGGTTTCTTTTGTTCTTCCTTATCCAGTTGTTTTAGGTGTTAAGTTAGGTTGTCTAGTCAATGTTTTTCTTGTTTCTTGAGGTAGGATTGTATTGCTATAAGCTTCCCTGTTAGAGCTACTTTTGCTACATCCCATAGGTTTTGGGTTGTCATGTTTTCATTGTCATTTGTTCCTAGAAATATTTTGATTTCCCTTTTGATTTCTTCAGTAACCTGTTGTTTGTAGCTCCACCCATTCAGGCACTTAGAGGGCTCCCTTACCTGGGGTCCTTCTCTGTCGTTCAGCACATCAGGAACATAGAGTGGCTCCCCTGGCTGGGGTCCTACTCTGTAGATAGGCATGTCAGGCACTTAAAGGGGCACCCTGGGTGGGGTCCTACTCTGTAGTTCAGTGCATCAGACGTTTGATGGGCCAGCCTGTCTATTGTTCAGCTGCCGATGCTGGCAGATGGGGAGAGAGAGGCTATGGTGATGGCTCTGCCCACTATGCATGATTCAGCAGTATCATCTTGCTTCCATGGTGGCTTTCCTCCACAGGCATTTCCCCCCACAACCTCCTCCTTCACATCCCCTCGCCATCTCTCCACAGTCAACAGGAACCCTCCCTCACCTTGGGATTGCTCCACAGTCCCTAAACTCCAGCTCCCAGTTGCTGCGCCTTCCATAGGACCTGCGTCCCTGTCCAGGGTGTGTATAGCTACAGCAAGGACTATCTGATTCTCATTCCATCTAGGTTGCCACAGATCAGCTGTTTCACTCTGAGCCTTAAATGTTTCTCCTCTTACTCAGACAGCTGCCCTGATGTGGGGATTGGAACCCTGCTTCAGTTCTCCCACCCACGGAGGGCAGGTCCAGTCCTACTGACACTCCTGCCTTCCCCCCTAGTTCCTTCCTCCTACCGAGTTTTGCGTGGTTCTGTGTCTTCTTTTCTGCTGCTCAGGTGCTCCTGTCTGCTCTCAGCTGGTGCTCTGCATGCACTTCTGTGACTGAAGGTGTATTCCTGATGTATCTGCGGAGAGAGATGTACTCCATGTCCACCTACTCCTCTGCCATCTTGTTCTCCTCCTGCCTTTTTTTTCTTTTCTGATATTCATAGCTTTTTTTTTTTTTTTTCTCATTGCTTTCTCAGTGGGATGGGTAGGGGGGGAATACTTACCCTGGGAAGATAGAAGAGATTCTTAATATCTTTGAGAATCTTATGAGAACTTGCATCTTCTCCTCCAGACAGATACTGACATGCACAAACATCAGGCATGTTAATGCAATTTCTCAGTGTTCATGAATCAAATCCTGGGGCCTCATATATGACTTTCCTATAGCTGCTGTAACAGATTACCACAAATTTGGTGGCTACATGCATTTATTCTCTTACAGTTCTGGAGGTCAGGAATATGATCTCAGTTTCCCTGGGCTGAAATCAAGGGATGGACAGGACCATGCTCCTTCCAGAGGCTCTAAGGGAGAGTCTATATCCTTGTTGTCACCGGCTTCTAGAGCTGCATTCCTTACATTTGTTGGATAATGGCCCACTCCTTCATCATCAAAACCAACGATGTAGCATCTTCCTTCATTTGTCACAAAGCCACCTTCTTCTGTACTCACATCTCCCTCTGTCTCCCACTATAAGAATACTTATGATTTACATTCAGGGCCTACCTAGAAAACTTAGGATAATCTCTCCATCTAAAGGATTCATGTCAATATGTGGCAAAACCAATACAGTATTATAAAGTAAAATAAAGTAAAAATAAAAATTAAAAAAGAATGAAGTTTTTAACTTCATCGCATCTACAAAGTACCTTTTTTCTGTATAGCATTTGCAGATTCCCAGATATTAATACCTGGGTATCAGGACCTCCCTGTTGATCCAGTGGCTAAGACTCCATGCTCCAAATGCAGGGCCGAGGTTCGATCCTTGGTTAGGGAACTAGAACACACACTGTCACAACTAAAGATCCCAGTGTATGCCACAACTAAGACCCAGAGCAGCCAAATAAATTTTAAAAACAAAAAAGACCTGGGTATGTTTTGGACTCTTATTCAGCCTGCTACAGCACAGAACCATAGAATTCTTTGGTTGGGAAGAAGCCTTGGAGGCTCTCTGGGTATGGGAATTCCATACATTGAAGCACCAAAGTACATCTGTTAAAACCTCTTTGTTGCACTGAGATGAAAACTGCTTTCTCATGGCTTCTGTTCTTTGAATCTAGAACATCTGGGTACATGTATGTTAATCATTCCAGCTCTGTGATTCTTTGGAGAATGTAACATTGGGAGTTCTCTTACCCAATAATGATACATGGAACTTAGTTTTGACAGAGTTGTTGGAAAGTAGATATCTGGGTTTAGGTAATTCAGTCTGTATTGGCATAAATGTTCTGCTCCTTCGGAGTTCTCCGAGTTGCAGATACCTCTGAAGGGCTACTCTGCCCTTTTGACTTTTGTGTAGCTTATATACCAGATTCTTGAATTCATCTAAGTAAAATTCATCACCTTTTTCATTTATTTTTCAGATCTACCAGTCACCGATGATGGGTGGGTTATTTACAAAGACTACCAGTATTATTTCAGCAAAGAGAAGGCAACCATGGACAAGGCACGAGAATTTTGCAAGAGGAATTTTGGTGATCTTACTTCTATCCGAAGTGAAAGTGAAAAGAAGTTTCTATGGAAATATGTAAGAATGTGATTAAGACTGAAATAGTAACATGTGATAAGCAACAATAATATCTGCGGTTGCTACCTCACGGTGCAATTTCCAATTATGTGCTGAATTTGAACCTCCTAAGGTCAAGAGTAAAGATATGAGTCCCAGGGGAAGGGAGGAGGGTGTTGGCCATCACATAAGTGAATGACTTGAATGCTGGAATATTCAGTGCAGAATCATAGAACCCAGAAACAGTGTTTAGACTTTTTGGGAGGACTTACTGGGCTTTGGGAGAATCCAGACTTGATGGCTTGACTTCACTAATTTTGTTTTCAAAGGTTATCATTCTTAACTAGTTGTTACATATCAGTCCCGAACCCTTGTGTACAGTGCAAGTTGATTATTAATTTATGTCTTAGTTGGATTAGTCTCTTGGTCAATAGATAGTACAGCTTGATTATTCATATAAAACTGTTTCTTGACTATACCGAAATTTCAGCTAACAGTGAAAATATAATTGATTTTTTTTCCAAGCATCCTTCACTCACTCTTCCTCTTTAAAAACCTTCATTGTATCTTTATTGTTATCCAGAAAAGAGGAAAGAGAGAAGGAAAAATTAAACTCAACAGTAATGAAAGAGTAAGAATTAATTTCATTATGAAGGTTTTGGAGTGTAGTCTGATTCATCTCCATCTTCATAGATATACCATGGTTTGAAATTTTCAAGATATTTCCTAATATTGCACCATATATATGTGGATGAAGAAGTCTTTCCTTAGACACATAATCCAAAATGGTTACTTTGTTTAAAATAATATCTTTAATAATATCTAATTACTAATGGTATTTGATATTAGAGAGAATGTCTTAAGATATTTGCTATATAAATACAGGCTGTTACATAATGTGCATTTTTTTCCCATTTTATTTCTGTGAAAAATATTGAATGTACAACAGAGTTTCTGCCTGAATGCCTCCTTAGAAAAGTCCCTAACAGCCTGTCTCATTAACCTGTAGGTTTTATTTAAAATTTGCTTATCATATAAGTAAAGATTGAACTATATATAAACTTACATGTTCTAGGTGAACAGGAATGATGTACAGCCGGCATATTTTATTGGCTTATTGATCAGCTTGGATAAAAAATTCATGTAAGTAAATCGAAATAAAACAACTTTACTAAGGACAAAGATGTGATGAACACTAAAGAGCAATTTTCAGACTTTCTTTTTGCTAAATGCATTTTAAAAAATCCTGCTGGGCTCTCAATCTACAGAGCATCTTTTTAAAAAATTAATTTTAAAAAATCCTTTTAAGTATTTTCAACAGTATAGTTCTCAGATAAACAACTCAAGCTCTGATTGAAACTTACAAAATGTCACCTCTCTGTTTTAGGAGGTCATCAACTGTTAGTAAGTCATCTATTAGGAAGATGTATTACCCAGATATGAATATTGAATTTATTTGAAAAGTTATTCCCATTGGACTGTCTTTGGTGCCCAGAACCAATTGTGACTGCTATTGCTGTTTTTGGCAAGAAAGACCCAAACTCACTCTGATTATTATTTTTTTTAAAGATTTAGAAATTAAAAAAATTTTGACTGCTCTGGGTCTTCGTTAGAGCATGAGGTGCACAGGCTTAGTTGCCCCTTGGCATGTGGAATCTTAGTTCCTGACCAGGGATGATACCTGTGTCCCCTGCATTGGAAGATGAATTCTTAACCACTGCACCATCAGGAAAGTCCCGCATAAATTATTTTTAAAGATCAGGATGTTTGATGTTCCTTTGGGCAAGCATCCATTTTAACCACCTCCAAAAGAAAAGGTTGAATTCAATGATCTCCTTTCTCTTTCCAGCTAATAGCCTCAGAATTTCTATAATTTATTGGCCTACCTATCTTCGAGGGCTTCCCTTGTGGCTCAGTTGGTAAAGAATGGGGAATCTCCATTTCTTCTCTCACTTTAAGAATGAAAGCACTTACCTCTTCTGGGGAGGGAAGAGAAGGCAGACTAGTCAGGTATCTGGTTGCTACAGGAGATCTCAATGCCCCAGGAGCACCAGCTACCTTTCAGGGGTTCCTAGTGGTCTCTGTAGAAATTTCTGTTTTCTTTGCTTAAGATGCTGTGGTCTCTTCATCTTAATTAACTTGCCTGTTCCCACCACTAGGCTGTAGCCAACTCTTGTAATTAGATTTTTGCCTAATACCTGAATTTTCTTTTCCAGTTGGATGGATGGAAGCAAAGTGGATTATGTGGCTTGGGCCACAGGTGAACCCAATTTTGCAAATGATGATGAAAACTGTGTAACCATGTATTCAAATTCAGGTAGACAAGATCACAATCTTCTTTTTTTAAAAAATTTTTTTGTTGTGGTAAAATTACATAATATAAAAGATAATATTTTAACCATGTTTAACTATACAGTTCAGTGGCACTAAGTACAATTCACACTATTGTAAAATCTCACCATCATCCATCTCCTGATTTTTCACCTTCCTAAACTGAAACTCTGTCCCCATTGAACACTAACTCCCCATCCCCCATGCCCCCCACCCCAAGCCCCTGGCACCTACCAATGTACTTCCTGACTCTATGAATTAGACAGAAGAGTCTACCTAGAAGAAGGTATCTCGTGTAAGTGGAATCAAGCAGTATTTGTCTGTACCTAAAGTATATTGGAATGCATTTTTAAGGTTAACAATATATACCCCACAAACAGATTATACCTTCATTTTTCCCCCTGTGCTATACAGTAAGTTCTCATTGGTTATCCATTTTACTCATAGTAGTGCATAGATGTCAATCCCAATCTCCCAGTTCGTCTCACTCCACTTTTCTCTCCTTGGTGTCCATACATTGGTTCTCCATGTCTGTGTCTCTATTTCTGCTTTGCAAACAGGTTCATCTATACCATTTTTCTAGAGTTCACATATATGCATTAATATACAATATTTGTTTTCCTCTTTCTGATTTACTTCACTCCGTATGGACCTAAACTCTAGGTCCATCCATGTCTCTGCAAATGGCACCATTTTGTTCTTTTTCATGGCTGAGTAGAATCTGCTCTGTGGTGTGATGTGTCATTTGCTACATCCCTAGGCTAAAAGTAGCAAGTTGTGTGCTTACATCAGATAAGAAAAGAAGAGAGAATGGAGAATTCTAATTTTAGCAACACAACTGTTCAATTTGTAAGGTGAATGGATACTATATCCTTTCTTCTTATAAATAAATAAGCTAATGAATGACCCAGTCTTCTCACTTCTTCTCATTTTATGAGACATTTTTTTATCTCCATGTCTTTATCTGTAAAATGGGAGTAACAACAGAATGTATCTGATGTCGAGAAAGTTGAGGAGATCATACATCTAAACTACTAAGCAAATGCTTATATATATAAAGTTTAGATATCATTAGATTATTATTACTAGGAAGTCTGGCTATTTCAATAATTGTGTAACACCTAATGTAGTCTTTGCTCATAGTAAGTGCTTGATTAAAATTGAACTATTACTGGTTTAAGTGAAAGCTCAAAAGGTTATCCACATAGATCTTTCTGGTCTCTTGTGTAAATGATGTTTGTAGTATAAATCATTTTTGAGAATCCTTATATAATATAACCACATTTTTAAAAGTATTTTTAACTACTATATGTAAAATAGATAAACAACAAATACCTACTGTATGGCACAGGGAACTATTTCAGTATCTTATAATAGCCTATAATGGAAAAGAATCTGAAAAAGAATATATATATATTCTTATGTATAATTCTTATATAATCCTCTTTTACAGATTCTTTTATATAGTATATATAAAGTGGAGTCACTGTGCTGTACACTCAAAACATAACATTGTAAATAAACTTTACTTCAATAAAAAGTTGTTTGTTTGGGGAGAAAAAGTGGTTTAAAGGTAAATATGTAAATCTAATATAACTATACTGTTGTTTGTCAGGGTTTTGGAATGACATTAACTGTGGTTATCCAAATGCCTTCATCTGCCAGCGCCATAACAGCAGTATCAATGCCACAGCTGTCCCGACCACAGTGTCAGTCCCAGGAGGTTGTAAAGAAGGTTGGAATTTTTACAATCACAAGGTATTAAGAAAATCTAGTTGTAGCCCTGGCTCTGGTCAGTATGGAGAGTGACAATGCAAATCTTTCAGCTTTAAGTTAACTTTTGCTTGCCTCATCACTTCAGAGAATTTTAGGCAAGAGCTCCCATGTTAAATTCTCTATGGGAATTGAGAGTTGACTTGAAGATATCATTCAAATACACAAGTGCCTGTTGTCCCAAGGGGGAAAAAAAATAACTTTTTTGTTCTCCATTTCTGATTGGTTGTGAGCAAACATATATTTAGCTCTGAATCATTTTCATTTCTTTAGTACACACTATTATCTGTATGTAATTCCTATGGTTTTTTTCCCTTCCATCCCAGTGTTTCAAAATCTTTGGATTTGTGGAAGAAGAAAGAAAAAATTGGCAAGAGGCACGAAAAGATTGCATAGGATTTGGAGGAAATCTGGCATCCATACACAATGAAAAAGAGCAAGGTGTGTGGGCTGTTTTATAGCCAGTGATGCACATAAATATGTAATTTTTTCCCTAAAAAAATGGTAGACTGTTGCTTATAGTGAATGATTTTTTGATTTTCTAGAGTTAAGTCTAGGAAGGAAGAACAAGCTCTTATTAAGAACTATTTTATTAGTTGTAGGCACTGTGCTGAGTGTCTTATGTGTAAATTACCTTTCCATTTTTACAACGAATCTGTTGAAGCAGGAATCATCAGTCCAGTGTGAATGAGGAAGTGGTGTTCAGGAAGTCTTAGGTCAAGGAGCTTGGTGGGAAAGGGTAGGACTGGGAATCAAACTGGGTCTTCCAGCTTCAGTTCCATCGGTTTCTGCCAAACCAATTTGTTCACAAAAGAGCCAAAGAAGTAGAGGTTTTCTCGGAATAAAATTTTTAAATTGTTCATTTTCCGTTTACTACTCTTCTAGTCACTTGATCCTATAACTTATAATTCAGTAAAACTAATTTTCCAATACAAACATTGAACAAATTGAGAAAAAAATCTGATAAAACATGAGGATAAGCCAGAGCTTTAAAGAACAGGAGGAGGAAACATACCATTTCCATATAGCAGATAGTAAAATTCATTATATTGTTGTCAATAGGAGGTACTTGATGCCTTTCACTTGGTCTTTTGGGGACCACTTTATTTGTAGATATTTGCTTAGTTACTTTTAAAAAGATCTTGACCAACTGCAGGCCATTCAGATGAAAGTTTTGAAATCACAGCTAGCCATGAGTAAGAACTGTTTGAAAGACCCTAAATTTCACAGTCAGAAGAGATGTGAACTTTGAAGGATTGTCCCATATGACTCGAGAAGGAAGACTTAGAACCCATGAGGGGCAGTTACAGGGAAACAAATTTAATCTCAGAATTAGGAGCTTATTCCAATAATTAGAGTTAATTGGATGGGTTGCTTCATGCATTTTTAAAGGACTGTAAAAATGCTTATATTAGAAGGTACTCAAGTGGGTGCTGCAGAGTCACATATGTTGATTGGTATATAGCCTGGAAGATGCTCAATAAATATTTATTGTACAGAGGAATTTATGCAGATGTTGTGGTGGGAGAGATATGGACTGGATGGTTTCTGAGTTCCCTTTTGGTTCTGAGGTTCTTTGACTTCCAAAGTCATTTACTGGGAAAAAAAAAATGGTTTATCTCAAAAAATGTAAGAAAGAAGAAAGACCTTGGAACCCTGTGTGTCACTCTCCCAAGTGTTAATTTCAGTTCATGAATGCCACCATGTGCTTTTTTGGAATGCATTCTACACTAAATCAACAAGCTTTTTCTGAGAACCTTTGACAAGTTCAGCAGCTTGCCAGATGCTGGAACAAAAGTGTCAAACCATAGCACACAATAAAAAAATTCAAGAGTATAATATTCACATTTCTCTAACCAGTCTACCACATTTTGGGCTTAGCTACCCAGCAGAGAAACACAATAATTGATTTCCGCTCTTAACCACAAAGTTCTGATTCCTGGCATCACAAAATTAGAACCTGGGTAATAGAGATGTGCAGAAGGAAACAATTTTCAGATAAAATAACATTATTCCTGGCAAAACAGGCACACGTTGAATTCTTATTGTAGTTCTTGGCAGAAAACAAGTCAGTGTTGAAATATTGGCAGGTAGAGCTTTTCCACATTTCATTTTGAGTTGGGGATAGGGCAAGAGTTATGATCTTGTTTGGGAAATAAAAACAAAATATATATCTGTCCATGCGCTTTTCTTTCTGAAAATATTAGAATTTTTTCTTTACTATTAGTTAATTGAGAAATAAGCAAATTTCTGAGCAGGGTGATGGCATCTACTTTTCTGCTGAAGATTAAGCATGTGGCAGTGGCCCTTCTATGGAAATGTTTTTTTTTTTTTTTCATGAATAAACAGATAATCTCTGTAGGCAACCTGCTATTTTACCTTTTGTATTAGTAATGCAAGTGCTTAGTCATTTGGTTTCCTGTTTGCATTCAGGAGTTGTGTTTAAGCGTGTATGTTTGAAAATTGCCCTATAAAGCAGTGACCCACCCCCGCCCCCAACCTTTTGGGCACCAGGGACTGGTTTCATGGCAGACAATTTTTCCACGGACTGGATGGGGTGGTGATTTCGAGATGATTCAAGTGCATTACATTTATTGTGCACTTATTACATTGTGATATAATGTTAAATAATTAGATAACCCACCATATGAAAAATCAGATCACCAGGCATTAAATTCTCATAAGGAGCATGCAACCTAAATCCCTCACATGTGCAGTTCACAGAAGGCTTCACACTCCTATGAGAATCTAAAACCACCACTGATCTGACAGGAGGTGGAGCTCAGGCGTCATGTGAGCAATGTGGAGCATCTATAAATATAGGGAAGCTCTGCTCACCTTCTGCTTACCTCTTGCTGTGTGGCCTAGTTTCTAACAGGCCATGGACCAGTCTGTGGCTCAGGGATTGGAGACCCCGTTGTAGAGTCAAGGTTCTTCCAGTAGGTGTCCCTCTTGCCCTAGGTGTCCACGGCTTCTGGCAGGAGAGATTGCTGACCTCAGAAGGTAGCTGCTGTGGTTTGGGAGGCACGGGGATGGGCTACTGGAGAGACGATGGGGAACATGTTACACTTAAGCCTTTTACAGCTTCTGTATATTTGCCACCATCCTTTCTGCCACAGAATTGGTAAAGAAGCAGCAGGCCATGTTTGTCCTACCCTCTCTAAATTTCTCTAGAATTTCTCTCCCAATGATGTGAGCACTTAGCACCAGGATGCCCCCTGGATCCAAGTACACTCACTGGACATGGATGGCTGCTGACTCCTAGGAGTTGGCCACCGTGGAGGAGTTCTTTGGGTTTGCCAATCCAAGGTGGTGATCATTTGAGAGCTTAATACTTTTTTATTTTGACAGATAGTTTTTGAACTTTCCTGAATTAAGAGCTCTTTTTGGCCCCCAGTTGTTATAGTCAGATTATCTTATTTATCTAATTAGGATACCTGCTAACTCATAGGTTGACTGCTTGTATCAGAAAAAATGTTCTTCTTCGTGCAGGATGGTAGGCAACCACAACACAGATCTGGGTGTACCAGATGGAGAGTGGGGCATGGGTTGGATTTTAGCTGCCCTTTCCCCAGTGCTCCAGTGCCCCTGAGCAGAGCACAACCTATACAGCTATCTGCAGTGACCAGGGTAAAACCTAGACTTTTTATTGTGAGAAGCTTTTCAAAGTCCAAAGCTGAAGTGATAACATGCTGGTCAGGATAGAATGTGTTTGTTTTCATGGTAAAACTTTTAAATGATAATAAAGACATTAATCATGTGCTTTGTATTTGTAAATTCATGTATTTGGAATATTTTTGATATTTGAGTATTTCCCCCCAAAGTTTAAGAATTATCTTGTGAAACTTTCTTTCAGCATTTCTTACATATCATATGAAGAACTCCACTTTTAATGCCTGGACTGGGCTGAATGATATCAATTCAGAACACACCTTCCTCTGGACAGACGGACGAGGAGTTCATTACACAAACTGGGGGAAAGGATACCCTGGTGGGAGAAGGAGCAGTCTTTCTTACGAAGATGTAAGTATCACTCTCAGGTCACCTCTCTGTACACTATCAGTTTGCTCCAGGTCACCATGGTAGTGTTTAATCTTCTGTGAAAAATCTACTTTGATCTGATTCATTCTTACAGATTTTAACTGTTTCAGACTGAACCAGCCTTGAACAAAGGAATATAAATTCAGTTAAGAACTCTGTATCTTTAGGTTAAGTGTAGGAGGAGATGGTGATGGTATTGCGGAATAGGGAAAGTCAGCTCCAACATGGGCTTATGTTGTAGTCAGCATGTACACTTGAACCCAGAGTTACCGATGTTCTTTGCATCAGCTGCCCCTAAACTTCTGAAGCTGTTGTAGTATTTGGGATATAGTTACTACTTCTGCTTCTAAAGATGACATCATCATCATCATCATCGTGACTGAGCTACCGTCTGCAGGGTGCAGACCATGTACCAGTCTGCTAAGTGCTTTTGTACACTCATCTAAGAGGCAGACGACGGATTCATTATTTCACTACTTTTGATCTTATATCATTAAAGCCACAGGGACAGCGGAGCCTGGTGGGCTGCCGTCTATGGGGTCACACAGAGTCAGACACGACTGAAGCGACTTAGCAGCAGCAGCAGCAGCAACAATCAATGTTAAATGCTATATTAGGCATTTCAAAATACATGAAGGAACATAAGATTTTATTCTTACCTTGAAGAAGCTTACACTTCAGCTAGATATCAAGTCTTGTACAAGAAAGAAGACTGTAACAGAATGAAAATGTGTAATGAGAAGAAGCTATAAAGCATGATAGCAGTTAGGAGGAAAGAAACTTACTATGGGATGGAGTGATTTAATCACTCCATATCTATGGAACATATGCAACATGTCTATGGAAGTTTTCCTCTGGTGGGAAGAAGGAATATGAGGAAGAATCAGCTATGGGTCTTTTCACTCAAGACGTTTAAAACACAATGATTAGGGGAATGTGGCAAGGGGATGGGGGAGTCACGTTAAGTGGGAAAGGTGAATAAAGTCTTCAAGAAACAGACACAAGCTGGGTTTAGGCAGGATTAAAGGGCTTTGAATATAGCAGGAGTTTCATGCAGAAAAGAAGTAGGAGTCAGCTTTAGAGAGTGGAAAACAGAATTTAGAGAAATTTAGATGCTCTAGGAAAGAGTTTGGACTTTGTCAAATAGGCAATAGCAGCAACAAAAAGTTTGAGCAGAAAAATTGATTTGATCAGGATGGCATCTTTATAATAATTAATTTGGTTGCTATGTGTAGGGTAAATATATTCTGGTTATGGGTAAATGATCTTCTGAGGAGAAATTCTTTGAATCCTTATTACATAAATGAGGCCTGAAAAGTAGAATGGAGTGAGATAGAGTTTGCTTAGAAAGACTTCATGGATGAGTGATAAATTTTATTTAAAACAAGAAAATTCATTATGGCTCAGGGTTTTTTTTTTTTTTTTTAAGAACATAATGAAAAGGAGAAACAACAGAAACTAATCTATAAACTGACCATACAGGGCAAAAAATTTGTTAATTTTTGTTAGTTTTTTCCTATATTTTTTTCTTAGCTTGTATAAAAATATAAAGTTTATATTTCACACACACAGAAATCAACACATGTGTTGTTACAATTTCAGAGCTTTTAAAATGAAGAGGATTAGACAGAGTTTGATAAAGAGAGTGGGAGAGAAATGTTCACATGCATTTTGCAGAGGAAACATGCTTGTTCTGTACAGTTTCCTGGCTTAGAACAGAGATGCTGAGCCAAGATAATGAAAGATAATAGCTAAGAAGGGAAGAGTGGAGAATCTTAGAAATGTAGGATTAGAGGGTTCCAGATAGCTAAGGCTCATGGGATAATGAGGCTGGAGGCGGGGAGGCTGAGTAGAAGACTCTGGCCATAGTGAAAGGTGTGGTAGCTTTCTGGGCATTTCTGATAGCAACATTTCTCAGAATCAGCCCCCAAATTTAGTAAGCTCCAGGAGTTGGTGATGGACAGGGAAGCCTGGCATGCTGCAGTCCATGGGGTGGCAAAGAATCGGACACAACTGAGCGACTGAACTGAACTAAACTGACTTAATTTTCAATTAAAATAGCGAGAGTTCAGTGTGAGGGATCTGCATGGAAGTGGCTGCAATTGTGTGGAAAGTCAGGATGAATCGAACGTGCTGTCAAAGAATTGTTGTTGTTCAGTCACCGAGTTGTATCGAACTCTTTGCCACCCCATGGATTGCAGCATATGAGCTCCTCTTCCTCCACTGTCTCCTGGAGTTTGCTCAGATTCATGTCCACTGAGTCAGTGATGCTATCTAACCATCTCATCCTCTGCTGCCCCCTTCTCCTTTTGCCTTGAATGAATTAGGACTGTCGTAAAATTTGGAGGTTAGGGATTAGGATTTTTTTTTCTGCTTTTTAATGATTGGTTTAATAATTGTTGGTCCATATTTGGCTTTTTTTTTTTTTTTTTTTTTGCCTTCCATGACTATACAGGCTGACTGTGTTGTTGTTATTGGAGGGAACACAAGGGATGCGGGAAAGTGGATGGATGACACCTGTGACAGTAAGCGAGGTTATATATGTCAGACACAACCTGGTAAGTCCTAACAGACCTCACCAGCCTGTAAGAGGGGGGCCTTTTACATATTTTTTAAGAATGACTTTCTTCTCAATTTTGTTGTGAGTCTTAAACGGCTCTAAAAATTTTTTTGCTTAAAAAAGATGGCCCCTCGCACATCAATATGTTTATTTGATTCACACTTTCATCCATGGATGCCTGTGACAGACAAAAAGGATATTTTCTGTAATTTACTGATGAATGTGCTCACTCATCTGTTACCAGAAAATCTGCATGGATTAAACTTGAAGTTGAAACTTTTTCTAATTTTGATAGAAATTTGGGATGTTTGCTTACCTCTGCTTGAAAAAAAAAAAAAAGAGTGGAGACACCTCATTTAAGTTCATGTAATTTGAGAACCATTGACCCCAAACATCATATATGTCTCAGTATTTGTTCTGTATTCTATTTTTTTTGAAAAGCAATTGTCTTATTTATAAGGTCTTTTTTTTCACCTTAGGAAGCCTGACTATGGTTCAAGGAAAATAGAACAGATATGTAGATATTGACAAAGAATCTAGATTGTAGTTATGTACATTTTAGTTTCAAGTGAAATTAAAAAGTGTTTAGCTACTTAAGAAGAGGATCAGAAAATAAAAGATAGGTTAGAGACAAGTGTTGGAGATGAGGTGGGTTGTTGTCACCCTGGGCAGAGCTCTTAGAGGAGTTTGAGTTAGAAGGTACGTGCTGTCCCAGATCTAAAAAAATCCCCAAATCTAACTCAGGGAACAATGAGTGAAAATCACTAACAATATCTTCAGATTACTGGAATTTCTGCAGAAATTCTAGCCTTCTATTGACCCAGAAGCCGGCCCAAGCCACGGTCGCATCTCCCACTTTGTTATGCCGTTCAAGCACCAGAACCTTAGGCCACCAATGACACTTCTGTGTTTCTGGTCTTGGGGGAAAGAAGGGAGACCCCTTCCAAGGGTGAATGATAATCCCTTACTTACTTAAAATCATTTTTTTCTTCTTCCTGTAAACATAAGAGATCGGATATTTGCTGCCAACAAAAAATATCTTTAAGATTTTTAATGATTTAGGTTTAAGGAAAGGTTGACAGTATTAAAGTGAAAAATTCAGAATATAAAATTTTACAGACTATTGATGATGCAAAAAAACACTTTGAACTGTCTTAAACAAATAAGAACATAAAAGCTATGGGAATGCATCAAAATAGAAATAGTAGATATGTGTGGGTCGTGGGATTAAGAACTTTAGTTCCTTCATTGTACTATTGTATTTTTCTGGATTTTTAAAAAATTTCTCTCTCACGCAGTCTCTCTCTATATATATATATTTACATTTATATATATTATATAATACCTCTCTCTGTATATATAAAAATTATAAGGAAATACTAAACTATTGAGGTGATTAAATTCTGAGTAATTTTTTCTCATTTTTATGCTTTTCTATAGTTTGTAAAATTTCAGCAAAGAACATGTGTTCAGTATTTTTTTAAAACACTGTTGTTCTCGAAAATTCCCTGATGGTCCAAAGATTAGGACTCTGTGCTTCCATGGCGGGGGGCACAGGTTCCATCCCTGGTCGGGTAACTAAAATCCTTTAAGCCATGTGGTATGGCCTTAAAAAAATTAAATAAAATAAACAAAGATAAAATAGTGTTTTTATTCATATGAATATGTATGAATAAAAATGAATGACTATATTCATGTAAATATATAAAGATATAGAAATAAAGACATGAATGAATACATGTGAATATATGAATAAAAAAAACACAATCCATAACACATGTTCCTTGATGAAATTTTGGAAAATACAGAAAAGTATAAAAAGAAAAAATGACCCATAATCTTAGCACCTGAAAATACCTCTCAAAAGTCTAGTTTTTCCTTGCAATTTTTTCTGTGAATGTTTTAATAAATAAGCTAATTAGACAAGAGAGCTAATTTCCTGGCTGCATATAGCCTTTAATAAAGCTTTTTAAAGCTTTATCTTAAGCTTCATTTGTTACTTTTAGCAGACCAAGGCTGTTCCAATGATAGTAAGACAAACCCAGCTATCCCCAAGCTGGGAAAGATAGGACTTCACTTCCTGCTGGATGTAAGGATCCTGGGCTGGGGCTCTTGGGCTAATGCTATTGTACCAACACACGATGGCAGCAACAGCAGAAGAAAGGGGAGGTTGCCCTCCTCTTTGCTGAATCAAAATCGCTGCCTTTGAGTCATCAAAGGAAAGTTTGGCATTTGTGGGGTGATAGAACAAGCCATGTGGTGGGTTGGGTTGGTATACAGTGGAACAGATCAGAGAACTGGCCACGACAACATTGGTAGGCAAGGATATGTGGAGCCCTAGATCAGAGTTGGCAACCTTTTCCTGTAAGAGACAGATTATAAATATTGCAGGCTTTGCTGTCCATAAGTTTCTGTTGCAATGACTCAACTCTGCTGTGATCGTGGGCGATCATAGTCCATAAACAAGCGAGTGTGGCTGAGTTCCATTGAAACCTTATATATGTGCACAAATTTGAATTTCATGTAATGTTTATATGTCACAAAATGTTGTTCTTTGGTTTCTTTCCCCAACCATTTAAAAAACTCATGGGCTATATAAAGACAGACAATAGGCCAGATTTCCCCCTCTGGCTGTTACTCACTGACCTCTGTTCTGCTCTTGGGCATCCACTAAGGCACCCAGAAACAACATTTTTTTTGGGTCTTGATCAAAGTCTGGGTGGGTCTAGAGTAGTTTATTAGAAACCCACTCTAAGAGATTGAGGAGGAAAGATCAGAAAGCTAGAGTGACTCTAACTTGCAAAGGGTGCAGTTTGGATAAGGCATGGAGATAAGATGCTCTTACTCAGCATAAGAATAAAGCTTGATCCTGACATCAAGGTTAAATGAACTGGCAACTGTTATATGGCTTCACTTCAGAGCATAAACCAGTCTCTTGAAGGTACATGAATCATTGATGAATTCACACAGATGAAGTCAGATAGATATAAATGCAGATTCCATGGGTAGAATGGAACAGAATGTGGGAGGGGAAGGAGAAGAAGACTGTTCTCAACCTTAATATTTAATCAAGGTGGAAAAAAAAAGATTAGTATTGACGGGTTGATAGACATCCTCTAATTTGTGGGTTTAAACTGCGGAATTTCTTTCGTTCAAACCTTGGGTCTCATTGTATTTATAAAGTCTTTTTGGTTGTATAGTTTAGAAACTTGATCATGTATTTTTCTTAATATTCTAAATAGAGTTTAGAAATGACTTCAATCAGGCATACTGATTAAAAAACAGAACTTTGTGTTCTCATTTGAAATGGCACATGAAAACATGTTTAACACTCAATGGTTTGAATTTGGGATATTTAGTTTCTTTTTAGGATGCATGAAATATAGAAGTCATGTGCTGATGGCACTCAAATTGTGTTTAGTGTTAGTGAAAATATTTCTTTTTATTCCAGACCCTTCCTTGCCGAGTTCTCCAACAACAACTCTGACAGATGGTTTTATTAAATATGGTGAAAGTAGCTATTCGCTTATGAAATTAAAGCTGCAGTGGCATGAAGCTGATAATTATTGCAAGATGCACACTTCCCACATTGCTAGCATTCTAGATCCTTACAGTAATGCTTTTGCCTGGATGCATATGCAGACCCTGAATGAACCTGTATGGATTGCCCTCAACAGTAACTTGGTAAGATGCTGGAAACACGCGTAACTTGACATGACTGATAAATGGTAATTGAATCTGATTTCTCTTCTGTTCATTCTGTTGAATACTTGTTATGTGAGAGAAACTGCTACCTGGAGCCTATTATACAGAGAGAGGTAAATCAGAAAGAGAAAAACAAATATTGTATATTAATGCATAAATATGGAATCTAGAAAAATGACACTGATAAACCTGTTGGTGTGGCAGGACTAGAGATGCAGACGTAGAGAACGGATTTGTGGACACAGTGTGGGGAGGGAGAGGGTGGGGCAAACTGAGAGAGTAGCATCGACATATATACACTACCATGTGCAAAACAGATGGCTATCAGGAAGTTACTGTCTGGCCCAGGGAACTCGGCCAGGTGCTCTGTGACAACCCAGAGGGGCGGAGTGGGAGGGAGGCTTGAGAGGGAGGGGATTTATGAATACTTGTAGCTGATTCATGTTGTTGTATGGCAGAAACCAGCACAATATTGTAAAGCAATTATGCTCCAGTTAAAAATAAATTAAAAAAAGAAAAGAAAACGATACTAACATATATGAGACCCAATTTTTCTACTGCATGGTGCCTTCAAGGATCTGGCAAGTTAGTGATGTGTGTCCGAAATCAAACTAAGACTTATCCAACTGATATTAACTCTCATATTGCTTTTGAATGTTAAAGTTAGATTCTGCATCTATTCAGTTTCTTGTATTAACTTAAGTCTTTTTAGTGTCATGATTACAACAATGCCTTAGGAGTTAAAGAAAACATCTGAGGGGTAGTTCCTGGGTAATGAGCGGTTCTTCTTATTTTTTGTGGTAAATCATTCTAGAGTTGTTATCCTTTCTGAAGTTGTGCAGCTTCTATTCATATAGGATAATTTTCACTGCAGTCAATTCTCTGGTTTCTATAACAGAAACAGAAGGCTGGCAGAGGATGGGGTAGAATGAGGGATGAGGTTCAGAACTAAGAGTGGTGCTGGAAGTGCCAAAATTTTCCTGAAATGAGTCTTCTCTGACACCATGAGATCCATCTCTCTGCCACCCATATGTCTATCCATCTAGCTAGTCAATTAATAAACTTCCTAGTACAATAAACAGAGATGTCAATAAGTAATTAAGAGATAATACAAGTGTCAAAAAGGGGTATAGACAAAGTGCTGTGACCTGAGAGAAAAAAGATAATTTGTGCCAGGGGAGAGGACCAAGAGAGCTTCTCAGAGAAAATTAAACTTTATAGATATAGTCTAGGATGGTGGAATGTAAGGAAGGAGTACCAAGAAGAGAGAAGAGGATAGAAGAGGATAAAACTGAAAAGCAGACTGGTGTCAGACTTTATAGGACTTATTCTACCTGGATGCAGAGATGGAAATTTATGCATCATGCAATGACCATTTCCTGAGTTAGGGTGTGTAGTGAACATTTTAAAGTAAGTAGTTCCAGATGATCTTATTTACAAAGCAGAAAAAGAGACACAGAGGTAGGGAATAAACATATGGACCCTGAGGGGGAAAGAGAAGGGTGGGAGGAATTGGAAGATTGGGGTTGGCATAGATACACCATTGATACTATGTATAAAATAGGTGACTGATGAGGAACTACTGTATAGCACAGGAAGCTACTCAATGCTCTATAGGGATCTAAACGGGAAGGAAATCCAAAAAAGAGGGGCTATGTGTATACATGCAGCTGATTCACTTTGCTGTATGGTAGAAACTAACACAACATTGTAAAATGACTCTACTCCAATAAATAAATAAATAAAATGCAGGGAAAAAAATCTAAGTAATTCCCCAGTGATTTCTGTGTTTAAACTTAAGCACCACGTTTTTACATCTAGGTTTAATCTATTTTTAGTAACTAATTTGCATACTAATTCATATATTTTCTTCTCACAGCTGTAGTTGCAATGATCTTAAGAGTTTAAAATCAGGATTTATTTATTGTTAGAAAGTTTAAATAGCTTTCCATTATACCAACATTTGTAACTAAAACAATACTGTTATATTTATTGTATCTATGGAGTTAATGATTATGTAATTATTTGATTAAACATGGTATAACTACAAAATTCTAACTTGCAATACTATATGCTTTTGCTTTTGTCATTAAATCTTTGGTAATTGCATTGGCAAATTAAATAATGCAGTTAGAAAGTGATAACCGTTAGAATGGTTTAAAAATGTACTTCAAGTGAAGCTCAGTCGAGTCCGACTCTTTGCGACCCCGTGGACTATAGCCCATCAGGCTCCCCCGTCCATGGGATTCTCCAGGCAATAACACTGGAATGGGTTGGCATTTCCTTCTCCGGGGGATCTTCCTGACCCAGGGATCAGACCCAGTTCTCCTGCATTGCAGGCAGACACTTTAACCTCTGAGCCACCAGGGAAGCCCTCCTCCCCCCAAAAAAGTACTTATTTCTGATTAAAGTTATCTGCATCTATAAAATGTAGGCTTTACCTGTAAAATCTCTTTTAGACTGTTAAAAAGATATCATTGATAAAAAAATTTTGATGTTATCAATTAATTTGTATGTGACCATAAATTTGTTTAACTAAATGAGAATTTGAGTATGCAAATTGAACAAAACAACTAGCTTTTAAAAATGCAGTCATGTTTCCTTATGGTTGAGAGACCACCTAACTGGAAGGCGGGGGACCCAAGCTCCTCTCATCCACTCACGTCACCTTGCACCAGTCATTTGTCACTGGCCCTGTTTTAACAGTCAGACAGTAAGGTTAAAAGAGGCACATGTTTCTCTCAAGGGCCCATGAGTTCAATAAAAAACTACTTAGTCTCTATTATCATTTCAATGATAATATAATAAGTATTGTTCTGAGGATAAAATCTCTCTTTTGCACTGAAAGCCTGCAAATAGAATTTTCTAGAATAAGACATAGGTTTTTGAGCCGATGTTTTTCAAGCTAGCTTCTAACGATATCTTCATGAGTATCTTTAAGAAGTACTTTTCTTCTTAAGAAAGGCTGTATTTCCTGAATTTGAGTTGGTAGAGGTTATTTATAATCTTTTTATTCTCAAATGTTGAAGACTCCTTGTCAAATCACAGTCTTAAACATACTTTTTACTCCTCACTAGGCTCTTTTGGTATTTTCTGAATGACTCTGGGCTTGATGTTAATGGTTGTTTTTGTTATTACAGACCAACAATGACTACATTTGGACTGATAAGTGGAGGGTGAGGTACACTAACTGGGCTGCTGATGAGCCCAGACTGAAGTCAGCGTGTGCCTATATGGATCTCGATGGCTACTGGAAGACAGCACAGTGCAACGAAAGCTTTTATTTTCTCTGCAAAAGATCAGATGGTAATCGAGTACACAAAAACAGTCAAGGGTTTGAAATGTTCTCAGTAAGCTAATACAAACCAGCGTTGATATTCTTAAACAGTCATATGTTTGGGGGTGACTTAGGGATAAGGGAAAACATATTCTTTCACCTAACCAAAGACTGGCTTGGCAATAAACAAATAAATATAGGTCAGAGTAAGAGAGACAGAAAATTTCCTTCATTGCTGGAGTTTATTTTTACATATCTAATTTTTTTTTATTATTTGGGATTATCCTCGGAGTCTATGACATCACAGTCCTCAGGAAATTATGACTGCTTTTGATGTTGACAACACAGCTGTATCAAAATACTTTTATCAGAACGGGCCACCTCAGGCCAAATAGCTAGCAGGGAGGAGCACAGCTCCACCCGTCAGCAGACATGATTAAAGATTTAAGCATGGCCCTGCCCTACAGAGCAAGACCCAGTTTTCCCTGCAGCCAGTCTCTCCCCTCAAGAAGCTTGCACAAGCCTCTTATCCTCATCCATCAGAGGACAGACAGAAGAAGCAAGAACAGTCCCACAGCCTCCAGAATAAAAATAGCAGTCACAGAAAGCTAATCAAAATTATCACATTGATTACAGCCTTGTGTAACTCATTGAAGCTTTGAAGCTTTGGGTAGGGCCACCCACATCAGACAGGTCATGAGGGAGAATTATGACAAAATGTAGTCCACTAGAATAGGGAATGGCAAGCCCCTTCAGTATTCTTGCCTCAGGAATCCCAGGAACAGTGTGAAAAGGCAAAAATATAGGACACCAGATGAGCCTGCCAGGTCAGTAGGTGTCCAATATGCTACTGGGGAGGAACGGAGAAATATCTCCAGAAAGAATGAAGAGACTGGGCCAAAGCAGAAATGATGCCCAGTTGTGGGTATGTCTGATACTGAGTAAAATCCAATGCTATAAAGAATAATATTGCATAGGAACCTGGAATATTAAGTCCACGAATCAAGCTAAATTGACAGGGTCAAGCAGGAGATGGCAAGAGTGAACATCGACATTTTAGGAATCAGTGAACTAAAATGGATGGGAAAGGGTGAATTTAATTCAGATGACCATTTTATCTACTACTGGGGGAAAGAGTCCCTTAGAAGAAATGGAGTAGTCCTCATATTCAATAAAAGAGTCCAAAATGCAGTACTTAGGTACAATCTCAAAAACAACAGAATGATCTTGGTTCATTTCCAAGGCAAGCCATTCAACATCACAGTAATCCAGGTCTATGCTCCAACCATTAATGTCAAAGAAGCTGAAGTTGAACAGTTCTATGAAGACCTATAAGACTTTCTAGAACTAACACCAAAAAATGATGTCCTTTTCATCACTGGGGATTGGAATGCAAAAGTAGGAAGTGGGGCGATACCTGGAGTAACAGGCAAGTTTGGCCTTGGAGTACAGAATGAAGCAGGGCAAAGGCTAACAGAGTTTTGCCAAGAGAATGCACTGGTCATAGCAAATACCTTCTTTCAACAACACAAGAGATGATTCTACACATGGACATCACCAGATGGTCAATACTGAAATCAGACCAATTATATTCTTTGCAGCCAAAGATGGAGAAGCTCTATACAGTCAGCAAAAACAAAGACTTGGAGCTGACTGTGGCTCAGATCATGAGGTCCTTATTATAAAATTCAGCATTAAATTGAAGAAAGTAGGGAAAACCACTAGACCATTCAGTATTACCTAAATCACATCTCTTATGAGTACACAGTGGAGGTGATAGATTCAAGGGTTTAGCCCAGTGCCTGAAGAACTGTGGATGGAGATTCATAACATTGTATAGAAGGCAGTGACCAAAACCATCCCCAGGAAAAAGATATCCAAGAAGGCAAAGTGGTTGTCTCAGGAGGCCTTACATAAAGCTGAGAAGAAAAAAGAAGCCAAAGGCAAAGTAGAAAGGGAAGGATATACCCAACTGAATGCAGAGTTCCAGAGAATAGCAAGGAGAGATATGAAACTTTCTTGAGTGAACAATGCAAAGAAAGAGGAAATCAATGGAATGGGAAAGACTAGAGATCTCTTTAAGAAAATTGGAGATACCAAGGGAATATTTCGTGCAAATATGGGCACAATAAAGGACAGAATAGCAAGGACCTAAGAGAAGCAGATGGCAACCCACTCCAGTACTTGTGCCTGGAAAATCCCATGGACGGAGAAGCCTGGTAGGCTGCAGTCCATGAGGTCGCGAAATGTCAGACACGACTGAGCAACTTCACTTTCACTTGTCACTTTCATGCATTGGAGAAGGAAATGGCAACCCACTCCAGTGTTGTTGCCTGGAGAATCCCAGGGACGGTGGAGCCTGGTGGGGTGCCGTCTATGGGGTTGCACAGAGTCGGACAAGACTGAAGCGACTTAGCAGCAGCAAGAGAAGGAGACGAGATTAAGAAGATGTGACAATAATACACAGAAGAACTATACAAAAAAGGTGGTAATGACCCAAATAATCACGATGGTATGGTCACTCACCTAGAGCCAGACATCCTGGAGTGCAAAGTCAGGTGGGCCTTAGGAAGCATCACTGTGAACATAGCTAGTGGTGGTGTTGGAATTCCAGCTGAACTTTTTCAAATCCTAAATGATGCTGCTGCTAAAGTGCTGTACTCAGTATGCCAGCAAATTTGGAAAACTCAGCAGTGGCCACAGGACTGGAAAAGGTCAGTTTTCATTCTAATTCCAAAGGCAATGCCAAAGAATGTTCAAACTCCCGTACAGTTGCACTCATTTCGCATGCTAGCAAGGTAATGCTCAAAATCCTCCAAGTTAGGCTTCAGCAGTATGTGACCCAAGAACTTCCAGATGTTCAAGCTGGATTTAGAAAGGGCAGAGGAACCAGAGATCAAGTTATCAACTTTTCTTAGATCATAGAAAAAGCAAGAGAACTCCAGAAAAAAATCTACTTCTGCTTCATTGACTATGCTAAAACCTTTGACTCTGTGGGTCAGAATAAACTGTGGAAAATTCTTAAAGAGATGGAAATACCAGACCATCTTACCTGGCTCCCAAGAAGCCTGTATGCAGGTCAAGAAGCAACAGTTAGAACTGAACACGGAACAACAGATTGGTTCAAAATTGGGAAAGGAGTGCACCAAGGCTGTATTCATCACTCTGCTTATTTAACTTATATGCAGAGTACATCATGCAAAATGCTGGGCTGGATGAAGCACAAGCTGGAATCAAAACTGCTGAAAGAAATACCAACAACTTCAGGTATTCAGATGATAGCACTCTAATGGCAGAAAGTGAAGAGGAACTAAAGAGCCTCTTGATGAGGGTGAAAAAGGAGAGTGAAAAAGCTGGCTTAAAACTCAACACTCAAAAAACTAAGATGGTGGATCCAGTCCCATCACTTCACGGCGCATAAATAGAGAAAAAGTGGAAATAGTGACAGACTTTATTTTCTTGGGCTCCAACATCACTGTGAACAGTGACTGCAGCCATGAAATTAAAAGACACTTGCTCCTTGGAAGAAAAACTATGACCAACCTAGACAGCATATTCAAAAACAGAGACATTGCTTTGCTGACAAAGGTCCTTGTAATCAGAGGTATAGTTTTTTCAGTAGTCACATGTGGATGTGAGAGTTGGACCATAAAGAAGGCTGAGCACCAAAGAACTGATACTTTCAAGCTGTGGTGCTGGAGAAGACTTGAGTGGTCCTTGGACAACAAGGAGATCAAACCCAGTCATCCCTAAAGGAAATCCAAACCAAATACTCATTGGAAGGACTGATGCTGAAGCTGAAGCTCCAATACATAGGCCCCCTGATGCAAAGAGCTGACTCATTGGAAAAGACCCTAATGCTCGGAAAGATTGAGGGCAGGAGGAGAAGGCTATGACAGCGAATGAGATGGTTGGATGGCATCACCGACTCAGTGGACTTGAGTTTGAGCAAGCACTGGGAGATAGGGAAGGACAGGAAAGCTGGGGTGCTGCAGTCCATGGGGTCACAAAGCGTTGGATATGAGTTAGTAACTGAACAACAATGCAGATTCATTGGAGTCAGTGGTATTACAGTGATACGGTCTTAACATATAGTTGAATTGGACAATGATAAAGTCCTAGAATTCTACCTATAGCACTTAATTTTAACATCGATGTCAGTCACAGCTAAAATGGTTTTATAGGGGCAAGGATCCTAGAAAATGAAGAGTGTCCAGAAGGAAGACTCACTTTGCAAATCATTTTTGGGTGATCTCTTTGGGGAACTTACTAACATCTTTGTAGGTATCTGTAGATCTATATTCTTAATTAGGAATGTGGTTGATTGCCCTTGTACCGCAATACCTTCTATTTAAATATTTTAAAAATAAAATAATGATAAAGTAAAAAGAAATCTCAGTAATAGAAATGGTAGATCTAAATGATTACCATTAGGGCTTTTAAAAAAATAATAAGAGACGATGAAAATTTTCTTAATTGTTAATATTTTATTCTGTGTACTACAGAACCTTCAGATCTTACTATATTTTAAATATCTTTTTATTAACAGAAATCCCAGCCACTGAACCCCCACAGCTGCCTGGTAGATGCCCTGAGACAGAACACTCAGCATGGATTCCTTTTCACGGTCACTGCTACTATATTGAATCTTCATTTACAAGGAACTGGGGCCAGGCTTCTCTGGAATGTCTTCGAATGGGTAAGTGGTATATTTACTGTCAGGAAATTCTATGATCATATACTCTAGATTACCATGATAATAGTACCCCTGCAAGTTAAAACCTAAGGAACGTAAGAATATCTTGTCTTTTTTGTCTTAATAATTCATATTGTAACAGAAATGTTAATTAACCTCATGCCCCTTAAATGCAATTTCTAACATTATAGCCTCAAAAGATTAAAGAATTCTGGTATGGAAAGCAATGATTTGCTGAAGAAGTCTTTCTTACTTTCTGCCCTAGTATGTTAAATCACTGGGATTATGATTCAGAGTGTTGGATTCACCTTTTATCCCTAATCAGCTCAGGCTTCACAAGTGCACAGGAGTCATTTTGCTTTGCCATGAATAGAGAAGCATTTAGATCTGGCTATCTTATTTGTGAATAAATATGAAAGAAAATACAAGACATGACAGAAGTGGAAAGTTTCCCTTCTGATATAAAAATATCAAATAAAGTGAATTTTCAGGGTACATTAACAAATCTACTTACTGTAATCCCAATAAATATTTTACTGAATTATTTTGTTACTGAAGTTTGTTTATGCCCTAAGTCAGGGCCCTTTTTTCAACAGTGGTGAGCAAGGGTTAAGTTCTCATATTCTTCTTGTTCTTTCAAAAGTCAGCCTGGAGTTTTTACTACTTCTTTTTGCTTTTATGTTTAGCTTTTTCCTTCAGTTTTATTGAGGTGTAGTGGACATAAAATTATAATACATTTGAGGTATACAAGGTGATGATTTGATACATGTGTTTGCTGGGAAAGGATTCCTAGTGTCAAGTTAACACAACCATCATATCACATATTTACTTTTTTTTCCTTTTTTGGTTAAGAATACTTAATTTCTAATCTCTTATATCATACAGTATTAACTATAGTCACTATATTATACAGATCCCAAGACCTTATTTATCATATAACTGAAGGTTTGTACCCTGTTTCTCCCACACCCTAAGCCCCTCACAACCACCATTCTACTCTCTGTTTCTATGAGTTTGACTTGTACTTAATTCCACATATAAGTAATACCATCTAGTACTTGTTTGTCTCTGGCTTACTTCCTTAAAATAATGCCCACCAGGTAGATCCATGCTGCTGCAAATAGCAGGATTTCCTTCTTTCTTGAAGACTGCATGATATTCCATTGTATATACACACTGCCTTTCCTTAACCATTCACCTGTTGATGGACATTTAGGTTGTTTCCATATCTTGGCTATTGTTAATAATGCTGCAGTAAACATGGAGTGCGGATATCTTTTCAAAATGCTGATTTCATTTCCTTTGAATATAGACTGAGAAGTGGGAGTGCTGATAGTTATATCTTTAATTTTTTGAGGAACCCCCATGTTGTTCCAATTTATATTCACACTAACCAGGTTTTCTCTTCTCCTCATCCTCTCCAGCATTTGTTATCTCTTATCTTTTTAATAATAGCTAGCCTAAGCAAGTGTGGGGGTGATAGCTCATTGTGGTTTTGATTTGTATTTCGCTGATGATTAATGATGTTGCACAACTTTTCGTGTACTTTTTAGTCATTTGAAAGTCTCCTATGGGGGAAAAAAATGTCTATTCATGTTCTAAACCCATTTTAAAAATTGAGTTATTTGGTTTTTGCCATTGAGTTGTTTAAGTTGTATATTTTACATATTAAACCAATATTAGGACATGTGGTTTGCAAAATTTTTTTCCCATTCAGTAAGTAATATTTTAATTGTGCTGATGGTTTCCTTTGCTATACAGAAGCGTTTTAGGTTGGTGTTGTGCCATTTGTTTATTTTTGCTTTTTATTTTTGCCTTTGTTGTTAGTGTCAAATACAAAAAAAATCATCACCAAAGTTAATGTCAAGGAGCTTATTGCCTATATTTTCTTCCATGATTTCAGGTCTTATATCCAAGTCTTTAATAATTTTGAGTTGATTTTCCTGTGTTGGGCTTCATTATGGCTCAGCTGGTAAAGAATCTGCCTGTAATGAGCGAGACCAGGCAGTGGTCCAGTATTATTCTATTTCACATGACTGTCAGTTTTCTCAATACTACTTGCGTGGAATAATTTTTTTTAATCCCTTCACTTTAAGCCTATGTATGTCCCAAAGTTGAAATGCATCTCTTGTAGACAGCATATAGTTGGGTCTTTTTCTTTTTATTCCTCTTCTTTTTTAATCTATTAGGCCACTCTGTGTTTTTTGATTGGAGAATTTAGTCCATTAACATTTCCAGCAATAATTGGTAGGCATGGACTTAATATTGCCATTTTGTTAATTGTTTCTGTCTGTCTTGGCCTTGCTTTTTTCCTTTCTTCCTCTGTTCATTTCCTTTGTGATTTGATGGTTTCTATAATGATATTCTTAGATTTGTTTCCTTTTGTATATGTACTATAGGTTTTGTTGTGTGGTTATTATGAACCTTATATGAAACATCTTATAGTTATAGTAGTGTATTTAAAGCTGGTAACAACTTAACTTTGAATGTATGCAAGCACTCTATATTTCTACATTCCCCCACCTTTTATATTTTTGATGTCACAAGTACATATTTTTATGTTGTGTATACATTAACAAATTATTGTATTTATAGTTATTTTTAATACTTTGTATTTTAACCTTTATACTAGCATTACAGATGATTTACCTACCACCACTATATCAGAATTCTGGATTTTCCTACATATTTACCTTAACCATTGAGTTTTATATTTTCAAATATTTTCATATTATTAATTAGAGTCCTTTCACTTTAACTTGAAGAATTCCCATTGACAGTTAATATAAAGTAAAAGTTGTTCAGTTGTACTCCAGGCCAGAATACTGGAGTGGGTAGCCTTTCCCTTCTTCAGGGGATCTTCCCAACCCAGGCTTCAAACCCAGGTCTCCCTCATTACAGGCAGATTCTTTACCGGCTGAGCCATAAGGGAAGCCCAAGAATACTGGAGTGGGACACGACTGAGCGACTGCACTGAACTGAACTGAGCTATCAGGACAAAAATAAGGCCATCAGGGAAAAAATCTATTGGTGATGAACTCTTTCCAGTTGTATTTGTCTGGAAAATTTTTTATCTCTCATTTAATTCTGAATGACAGTTTTTCTAGGTGGAGTATTCTTGGTTGGAAGCTTTTATCTCTAAGCACTTTAAATATAATCTTTTCACTCCCTCTGGACAAGGTTTCTGCTGGAAAATTCCAGCAAAGTTTCTGCTGGAAAATTTCTTCATAGTCGTGCAGGGGGTGCCTTATGTGTAAAAGGTTGCTTTTGTTTAACTGTTTTTAAGAATCACTCTTTGTCTTTAAAATGAAAATGAAAGTGAAGTCGCTCAGTTGTGTCCGACTCTATCAGGCTCCTCCGCCCATGGGATTTTCCAGGCAAGAGTGCTGGAGTGGATTGCCATTTTTGACAATTTAATTGTAATGTGTCTCAGTGTTGGTCTCTTTCAGTTCAGTTCAGTTCAGTCACTCAGTCGTGTCCAACTCTTTGTGACCCCATGAATTGCAGCACGCCAGGCCTCCCTGTCTATCACCAACTCCCGGAGTTTACCCCAACTCATGTCCATCGAGTGAGTGATGCCATCCAGCCATCTCATCCTCCGTTGTCCTCTTTTCCTCCTGCCCCCAATCCCTCCCAGCATCAGGGTCTTTTCCAATGAGTCAACTCTTTGCATGAGGTGGCCAAAGTATTGGAGTTTCAGCTTTAGCATCAGTCCTTCCAATGAACACCCAGGACTGATCTCCTTTAGGATGGACAGGTTGGATCTCCTTGCAGTCCAAAGGACTCTCAAGAGTCTTCTCCAACACCACAGTTCAAAAGCATCAATTCTTCAGTGCTCAGCCTTCTTCACAGTCCACCTCTCACATTCATACATGACCACTGGAAAAACCGTAGCCTTGACTAGATGGACCTTGTTTGCAAAGTAATGTCTCTGCTTTTGAATATGCTATCTAGGTTGGTCATAACTTTTCTTCCAAGGAGTAAGCATCTTTTAATTTCATGGCTGCAGTCACCATCTGCAGTGATTTTGGAGCCCCCCCCCCCAAAAAAAAATTCTGACACTGTTTCCACTATTTCCCCATCTATTTCCCATGAAGTGATGGAACCAGTTGCCATGATCTTCGTTTTCTGAATGTTGAGCTTTAAGCCAACTTTTTCACTCTCCTCTTTCACTTTCATCAAGAGGCTTTTTAGTTCCTCTTCACTTTCTGCCATAAGGGTGGTGTCATCTGCATATCTGAGGTTATTGATATTTCTCCCAGCAATCTTGATTCCAGCTTGTGCTTCATCCAGCCCAGCATTTCTCATGGTGCACTCTGCATATAAGTTAAATAAGCAGGGTGACAATATACAGCTTTGACGTACTCCTTTTCCTATTTGGAACCAGTCTGTTGTTCCATGTCCGGTTCTAACTGTTGCTTCCTGACCTGCATATAGGTTTCTCAAGAGGCAGGTCAGGTGCTCTGGTATTCCCATCTCTTTCAGAATTTTCCCCAGTTTATTGTGATCCACACCGTCAAAGGCTTTGACATAGTCAATAAAGCAGAAATAGATGTTTTTCTGAAACTCTCTCGCTTTTTCCATGATCCAATGGATGTTGGCAATTTGATCTCTGGTTCCTCTGCCTTTTCTAAAACCAGCTTGAACTTCTGGAAGCTCACAGTTCACGTATTGTTGAAACCTGGCTTGGAGAATTTTGAGTATTACTTTGCTAGCACGTGAGATGAGTGCAATTGTGTGGTAGTTTGAGCATTCTTTGGCATTGCCTTTCTTTGGGACTGGAATGAAAACTGACCTTTTCCAGTCCTGTGGCCACTGCTGAGTTTTCCAAATTTGCTGGCATATTGAGTGCAGCACTTTCACAGCATCATCTTTTAGGATTTGAAACAGCTCCACTGGAATTCCATCACCTCCACTAGCTTGTTAGTAGTGATGCTTTCCAAGGCTCACTTGACTTCACATTCCAGGATGTCTGGCTCTAGGTGAGTGATAACACCATTGTGATTACCTGGGTCATGAATAATTTTTTTGTACAGTTCTGTGTATTCTTGCCACCTCTTCTTAATATCTCCTGCTTCTGTTAGGTCCATACCATTTCTGTCCTTTATTGAGCCCATCTTTGCATGAAATGTTCCCTTGGTATCTCTGATTTTCTTGAAGGGATCTCTAATCTTTCCCATTCTGTTGTTTTCCTCTATTTCTTTGCATTGATCACTGAGGAAGACTTTCTTATCTTTCCTTCCTCTTCTTTAGAACTCTGCATTCAGATGCTTACATCTTTCTGTTTCTCCTTTGCTTTTCACTTCTCTTCTTTTCACAGCTATCTGTAAGGCCTCCCCAGACAGCCATTTTGCTTTTTTGCATTTCTTTTCCATCGGGATGGTCTTGATCCCTGTCTCCTGTACAATGTCATGAACCTCCATCCATAGTTCATCAGGCACTCTATCTATCAGATCTAGTCCCTTAAATCTATTTCTCACTTTCACTGTATAATCATAAGGGATTTGATTTAGGTCATACCTGAATGGCCTAGTGGTTTTCCCTACTTTCTTCAATTTAAGTCTGTATTTGACAATAATCTCTTTAGATTCACTGTATTTGGTACTCCTTATGGTTCCTGGATCTAGATGTCTGTTTCTTTCTCCAAGGTTAGGGCAATTATCAGCCATTGTGCTGTGCTGTGCTAAGTTGCTTCAGTTGTGCCTGACTCTTTGTGACCCTGTGGACCATAGCCCACCAGCTCCTCTGTCCATGGGATTCTCCAGGCAAGAGTACAGGTGTGGGTTGCCATGCACTTGTCCTGGGAAGGACTTTTGGGAAGCTTTTAGTCCATCATTTCTTCAAGTACTCTTTATGCCTCTTTATCTCACTCCTCTCCTAGGACTCCCATTATTCAGAATGGATAATCACAAGCTTGTTGATTATTTCTTTTACTTAATCAAATTCAGTTTTTGGCTTCTCCAGTGAAGTTTTCCTTTAAATTATTATAATGTTTAACTCTAGGATTTTATTTTTAAAATAATTTCTGTCTTTTTTATTAATAGTCTCTATTTAGTGAGGAATTATTTCATACTTTCTTTTAGTTCTTTAGACACTTTCCACTTTAAGTTCTTTAAACATGTTAAACATAGCTGATTTCAAAAGTCTTTGTCCAGTAAGCCAAAGATGTGACTTGTTCAGGAAAAATTTATATTGGCTGCTTCTTTTCTTGGTATGGGTCATATTTTCATGTTTCTTTGAATTTTTTGTAATTTTCATTGAAAAATATGTATTTAAAATAATAAAATAAGCAACGTTGGAAATAAGTTTATTTCCACTCTACAAGGTTTGATTTTGTTGCTGTTTGTTGTTCCCTTGTTTAGTAATTTTCCCTCATAAATTCTATAAAGTATGTATTCTTTTTCATGCACAATTACTGAATTCTCTGCCTAGTTAGTTTAGTGGTCAGCTAGTGATGTGAACGTATTTCCTCAGTGCCTAGAACAAATAAGTTTTTTGGGTTTTACTGAGGGGCTCTGTCTGAAGACATGTCTTCACCATTCATACATGAAGTTTAAAACTCTACCTTAGCCTTCACTTCCTGCTTGTGCAGACTGTCAAGGTCAGCCAGAGGTGAAAATGTAGAGACTTTTCAGATCTTTCATGGGCATGCACATAGTCCCGTGCATGTACACACTCCAGTTCATGTCTGTGGCCTTCTAGATGCCCAGGAATAGGTCGGTGCTTCTTAAAGTTCCCTATGGACATTTTACTCCACAGTCTTTCCTTTTAGCTTTTTGGTTAGCTTATTGTTTCCCTAAAATGTTATCACTGCTTCAGGCAGCTATACTGTCAGGTTATTGCCACTGTTAATTTTTGACAAATTCCCCCAAGGAAAATGCTGGATGAGCTCTGAGTTAGTTCAAATTAAGGCAGGTTCTGCCAAGTGAGGTTTTCCAGGGAACTGTCAGAGATCAAATAATGGAAATTCTTTGAGATTGTGGCTTGGAAAGAACCCCAATCCCATTCTGCCTTTCCCAGTGTCTTCTTGGTCTCTGGTCTTCAGTGTGATTTTGAGTCTTTTGGCTTTTAAGGCAATCACAGAGCTAGGGGTAAGGCTATGGGATTAGGACAAGTTAAAACATCATGAAGCTCACTTTCCTTACTGAGCGTCCGTCATTTTTCTTGAATAAATACTTCCTGGACTGTTACAAGCTGTTGGTTAACTCAGTGTTCTGAAGAAGTTGATTTGAAAAAAATTTAGTGTTCTTCTTGCTTTTGTAGGGGAGAGGATTTTCAAGGGTTCTTACTCTGCCATTCATTATGATGTCACTTGAAACCTCCTTTTTTAAATTAAATGTTTTTTTTTTATGTTGCCAAGTATTTTTAAAAAAATTCTTGGCAGTGGATATGTAGAAACTTTGTTTTCAACTGTAGATAACTATGTTTTCCTGTAAATAATGATTCACATTCATCAAAATATATCCCACATGTATTAAAATGGCTATCATCTATGAAATATATTTTAAAATAAAATATGAAATGATGCAATGAAAATAGTCAGCAAGGTCCCAGTAATGTGGGATGCAGGCATGTGGTTAGGTATAGGGCAAGATTCAGATGCCTGGACATGCCATGACTTTGCCCTCCACTATCATTAAGATCTTGAAAGATCTTACCTTCTGGACTTTTAGATTCCTTATCTGTAAAATGGAGTAACAGTAATACTAACTTAATAAGGTAGTTGTAAAATTTTAGTGAGATCATGTTTGTAAAGCCCAAAGCAAAATATCTGGTAGAAATAGCTTAAATATAGTCTAAGTTGTTATTATTTACAAATCTATAATTTTACAATAAAACACAGTCCTGGCCCTGAAGCAATCTTTGACCAGGTATGTTAGATGCTGTAGTATCCAAGCAGCCTTTCTGTTTCCTGTCTTCTTTTTGTACAGTCCTATACATAACAGCTGGATTAATACTTTTATAGTGCATGCATCATTCTGCTGCCTAAAAATCTAAGTGTTTTTTAGTCACCACATTACCCTAAATACCAGTCTCCTGCCATCTGAGGTGAGACCTAACCCAAGGCTTTTTTCACCCATTGACCAGATTCATCCAGCCAAACAGCTACCTATCAATGCTATTCATTTACCCCAATAGATTGCCTTATCTACCTACCTACCTACCTACCTTTCTATCTATTTCATATCTTATTACTATAAACCAGACATGAATTCCATGCATCTGTGAACCACCTCTATGCTTCCCTGTCTTTTTTTTTTATTCTTCCTAATCTCAGAATTATTTTCTGTTCTTTCTACTTGAAATCTCATGCTCCCTAATATTTTAAAATTCTGTTTCTTGCATGCTTCCTTAAATAGCTTCCCCTAAAACAAATCTTCTCCCTGTTTGACATGTCAGTACCTTTTATACTTATTTTTTTTCTAATACATTTCTCTATATGCTCAACTCATTCCTACTCACTGAACCATAACCTTCTTAATGTATTCTGTGTTCTACTCATCTTTGTGTATCCTGCAGTGAGTTATCCAGTGGTTGTACACAACTGATGCCTAAAAAAAATCACATTTTCAGAATGGAAACAAATTCTTAGAAGACAAATGTTCACTCTTTGAAATTCTTCCCCTTAAGTGGAGATAGTGGGATGATTTTTATTGCTCTTAATATCAACATAATCATTATAAAAATGTTTTCAACTACTTAAATATATTGCCATCTTGTTTATTCTTTTGTACTTTGTAGGTTCCTCTCTGGTTACCATTGAAAGTGCTGCTGAATTGAGTTTCCTGTCATATCGAGTTGAGCCACTTCAAAGCAAAACCAATTTTTGGATAGGATTGTACAGAAATGTTGAAGGTAATTTTTCCACCATGATTTTTGAATCATGAATATTTCAAAATGTTGAAATATTTCAAAATGTTTCAAAACAAGTTTTCAGTTCTAGAAAATCTTGCTTTAATTAATGATTAATTTGTGAAACATTTGAAAATTCAAACTCATAGTTTCATTTGAGATAAGAACTGAATATTTAAGTGACTCACACATTAGGCTATCTTGAAAGTTGCTAAAAGGAGTATCCACTGTTGCTAAGTTAAAGAAGTTTTAAAAAATATTTTCTATCTTTTGCTATTAAAAAATTAGGGGGAGATAACTTTACATATGTATACTAATTAGGAATAAATTTTCAACTGAAGCTATATAAGAAATATAATTCTCAGTTTCCTTTCCTCTATTAATTAATTATTATTATCTTGCCTATTAAAACTCAAGTATAAATAGCTATTGATTGTGGTATAAAATAACATGCTTAGAAATTTCACATGAATAAGTTGAATTTATTTTAAGGGGGATTATTTTTAACTTGTAATTTTTTTTGGCTTCCTCTGATAATCAGGAATGTGGCTGTGGATAAACAACAACCCAGTCTCCTTTGTCAACTGGAAAACAGGTGATCCCTCTGGTGAAAGAACTGATTGTGTCACTTTATATGCATCTTCTGGATTATGGAGTAATATTCACTGTTCCTCCTACAAAGGATACATTTGTAAAAGACCAAAAAGTAAGTAAGAATTTGTCCTATGGTACATATGTTTCTAGGCTCCCTTTTCTTGCAAATATGAACATGTTAGTTGTGGAATTATAATGTGATTACAGGTTCCTTATAAACTCCCCGTCTTCATAAGCAAGAAATCTAGTCTGCCATGATGATTAGTTCTGTCTGTTGCTTTGAGTGAGCACAAAACTTCCTGCTTAATTGAAGTAATAATTTTGGTATATCAATACACATGTGATGAAATATCCATGCACACAGATTTGTGAAGTTGGGAGAAGTTTGGAGATCTAGCCTTATGGTATATGAGAAAAAGAGATAAAATACTTACCTTGACCAAACAAGAAGTGGACAGTGGGGAGGAATGAGAATGTATTAAGAAATAAATCATGTAAGACCAATTAAGTTTCCTCCTGAGATTGAATGGCAGGCCATGTTAGGACAGGGGTTGGGGGAATTAATAGTATTATGTGCCCATGATATGATATTATCTGGATGTTCACAGTAGTTTTGTGCCATTCTACTTCACATAGTATTTTTACCAAGAGATAAAATTAATTAGATGAAAGATTAAAATAAATGAACTAAATAAAGTAATACTCCATCCCCAGTGGTTTTATTATTTGGTTGTTGTTTTTCAGTTGCTAGGTTGTGTTTGAGTCCTTGTGACCCCATGGACTGTAGCGTGCCAGGCTCCTCTGTCCTCCACTGTCTCCCAGAATTTGCTGAGATTCATTTCCACTGAGTCTGTGATGCTAGTTCTTCATTCTTTGACAACTCTGTTCTAAGATACTGTACCTTTTGGTGCAGTGTTGGATTCTTATTTTATTTTTCATTCAAATGCCTTGTAATATCTTATGCTTCAGTGAGCCATTTTCAAAACCACTAGCCTAGAATACATTATTTTATGGGTAGATTGGGTAAATTTTTGTGGTATAAGTGGCTCAAATGCAACTGGGTTGTTGTTTTTTTTCCTGTTTTCAGATCTTCCAGTCTATTTAAACTCACCATGCAGCTGTAGGTTGCAGTTATAGGAAGATAGATAGCTAAAATCTGTATATATATACATACAGATTTTATCTATCTGCCCATCTGTCTGATTATTGTCTATATATATCATATATCACCATAAATCAAACATGAATAATTTGATGTGTTTGTAAACCAAATAATGCTCACTATCTACATGCAATTATCATGGGTCTTTATAACTATTTAATTATTTTGTTATTTTACAAACAGTTGTTGATGCTGAACCTACGCATACATTAATTACAACAAAAGGTAAGATCATCATGAACTTTTAAGTTCCGTATTAGCAATACATTGATACAGTGGGTTTGCTTTAAAAACCATAATTTTCCCTTCCTACACCCATTCCACTCTCAGTCAAATAGCTTGAGTGACTCTAGCCTTTGTTGTTAGGGCACTGATCACTCTTGAATGATACTCTAGAAAAGCCGGTCTTGGAGTCAGTTTGGTGTTTTTATCCTAGGTCTTATTGTTGTTGTTGAGTCACTCAGTTGTGTCCGACTCTTTATGACCACATGGACTGTAGCCTGCCAGGCTCCTCTGTCCATGGGATTCTCCAGGCAAGAACTCTAGGCCTTACTGAGGACACTAATTGCTTTGTTACACTAATTGCCCTATGAGAACCCAGGGAAGAAATTTCTCTTAGGAATCCCTATGATTTCTTTGTTTTCTTTTTTTTGAGCAATATTTAAAATTTTAGTTTTATCGACAGTTTGAATGAGGAACTGACCTCTTTCACTTATGTTGTTTGCTGCTAAAAAAAAGTAAAAGTGAGATGTGTGGCTTGCCTGCAGCTCTCTTAACTTCCTACATGCTGTTAACTAATACTCATGTGTTCAAATTTCCACTATTCATTTTCTTTTTTCCCTAATTTTCCCCCTTGGTTGTTATTATTATCACTGCTTTTACTATTCCACTTATCTTTATATGATGTATGTGTAAGCAGCCTTCAATTATTTTTAAAAGGTACAAATATTTTAAAATATTATACTAGCTTACTGCTGCATAGATACATGGAATACTTTTGCAACTGAATAGTCATCTGAACATTTGAATTAATCATCCATGGAATTCTATATTCATGTCCTAAATTTCTGTTTGGCAAGTGTCACTGGACAGGAAATCCATGCATTTTAGTTTTTCTAAGACAGTTGTACTGTTCTCCATGGCACTCTTCTCTCTGCCTCCCTCCACTTGACTTTTTTCTAATATATTTACTTGTTTATAGCTGATCCAAGGAAGATGGAACCTTCTAAACCGTCTAGCAGTGCGACAGGAGTAGTAGTCATCGTGGTCCTCCTGATTATACTGGGTGCTGGCTTCGCTGTGTACTTCTTTTATAAGAAAAGACGTGTGCATTTGCCTCGAGAGGATGCTTTTGAGAACACTCTGTATTTTAACAGTGGATCAAGTCCAGGAACTAACGATACGAAAGATCTCATGGGCAACATTGAACAGAATGAACATGCGGCCATCTAGTATCATGGCATGATTTAGGTATATTTGAATTTCATAAAATTATAACTAAAATGGTAAGGTCTTTTGTTCAATGTGATTATTTCCTTTCAAATTATAATAGTACTGTACTACACTGGTCTGTCTTTTTTCCTTTGCCGAGTGGAAGAAATAAATGCTCCTTTTTAAGCCTGGCAAGATATTTTCACAAAAGAGGGATAATGACATTGACTACTATGTTTAAGAAGATCTTAGGTGAATATACAGCATTAGTGTATAGCTCGTGTCAACTGCATTCAAATTCAAGAACCCCAGAAACAACCAGCTAAGCATCCTGAAATCATTTAAGGAGATTCCAAAGACTTGTTACCCATGAAATAGTTATTTGATAATTAGAAGACCATTTTAAAAGTCAAGTACATATAACCTCAGGTGACACAAAAATTTAGTCACCTTTTTCCTTATACCCATCTTGATTTTTTTAATCCCAGTTTTTCAGAATTGTATTTGTACATGTGCAGAAAGAAAAAGGCAGCTGAGAATCTTGTCTGCCCCAAGCAAGATTTTCCAGGCTGAACATTACAAATGTGTTCTTTGTCCTGTTTTATGTATATCAGGAATGCAAAGATTTGAAATTAAAATGTAAATTTGCATAACCAGATGTACTTAGATAATGTGAAATAAACATCAAAGACAAGGTGTATTTTTAATAGGTTTGTATTTTTGTGATCTCAGTAAGTGTAAATTTTCTTTTAACTGTGATTTATTTATCCATTTACTTTACATTTTACTTGGAAAATTAATGATATTATCAGTAGAAGAATTTTTAAAATTAAGCTCTTAATGTATTTGGAAAATATAGATTGCTAAAACACTGTGCATAGAATTGTTTTTTTGCTATAATGACTTGGCCTATTTCCCTGGATCTTTCCCCTATAACACTGATCTCAGAACGCAACAGTTGAAGGCATTGTTCCCTAATTGGGAATTAGGTTTCTAAGTATCTTTTCCTCACTTTAACAATTCCTCTCCGCTCAAAAACTTTTCCTCAGATGAAGCTTTGTGTACACTGTGAAATATATTAGAGGTGTCACATCTACCCCAGTATCATATTTCCAGTTCATCCTTGCCTTTCCCAAGGGGTTACTCACAAGCAGAAGTTCCTTACCTGAAGTCCCTCAACAGGGATCTCAAATTGTTTGCAAAATGTTGTCTCCATTTGTGTTTATGCCTTTTTTTTTTTTTTTCTGGGAAGAAAATAGCTAGATTTTCAAGAAAGTCCATAACTCAAAAAGACTAACCGGACTTCCCTAGGTCCTTCCCAGGTCCAGTGGTTAAGACTTTGAGCTCCTAATGCAGGGGGCCCGAGTTTGATCCCTGGTAAGGAAGCTAGATCTTGCATGGTACAACTAAAGATCCCATGTGCTGCAGCCAAAAAAAAAAAAAAGAGAGAGAGAGAGAGACTAAGAAGCAGCGTATTGGTTAGGAGGTAGGATGGAGTTTGCAATACTCCAACTTAATGGGGTTGTAAGAGGTGGGCAATTGTGAGAAAGCTTTCTGGGAACAAACAACTTTCTCTCATGCCTCGGACAGTAGAAAACAACTTGCTTTTACTTACTTGGTAAGAACAAAGCATGTTCCATTTGAGGACGTTTCAATGGAAACAATGGCTACAGTGTCATAGCAGTGTGTGGTTAATTATACTGAAAAAACTTTATATGTGCATTTTTTTTCTTTCAAGATACAAGAGAAACGAAAGAATTAGAAATATGGAAGAGGAGAAATATAAGAGTGAGCATGATTTACAAATTCTTTACACAAGTCATTTTCTTTAGAACTCAGAGCTACATTTTCGCAGAAAGTATTTTGGACTTCAGACTTTTGTCTCCTACTTAAATGTCTTATCAGTCTGTATTCAGTAGGATGCTGAATACACCTCGCATTATCCACTCAAACATACAATCAAATAGATGTCATCTGTATCTATATATGTACTCAAACTCAGTAACATATTAAGCATGTAGGGGGGTAGAGAAATTTTATAAAATGGAGAAGAGCAGTTTTGTTTTGTTTGCTTTTTACATTTATTTTTGGTTTTGGTGGTTGTAGTCCATTTGTTTTTGTTTTTTTTTAAACCAGAAATTCTTTCTGGGGATTAAATGTTTAAGTGCTCTCCACACTGGCTTTGCACTTGTTTTCGTCAGAATTCAACAGTCAGAAGATTCTTAAAGAATTTTTTTTTTCCCCAGTTGAACTCAAACAATATGAATAGTCTTTAACTTAATCTCTAAAAATAAAGATGATATCTCTAGAGACTGGGAACCTCTTGATGCTTCTGTTTTCAGTGTTCACTTGGGCATCTGTTTGTATATTTACCTATTTGTTCATCACATATACCATCAGCATCTCATACATATCCCAGGTGTTGAGCTAGGTCCTGGAGATTCAAATGTGGGTGAGAAGCTGTGCTGGTCCACAACAAGAAGTACACAGTCTAATGGAGGTCCAGGCACACAATCATTTTGGAGTGATTTTTTTTTTATTGATGTATAGTTGATACAGGCTATTATATAAATTACAGGTATACAATATAGTGGCTTGCAATTTTAAAAAATTATTCTCCATTTATAATTATTATAAAATATTGACCATATTCCCAATATTATACAGTATAATCTTTATAGCTTATTTTATGCCTAATGGTTTATACCTCTTAATCCCCTACCATTGTTGCCCCTCTCACCCCACTGGTAACCACTGAAGTGAAGTGAAGTCAGTTGTGTCTGACTCTATGACCCCATGGACTATAAAATGCATGGAATTCTCCAGACCCAGAATACTGGAGCCTTTCCCTTCTCCAGGGAATCTTCTCAACCCAGGGATCGAACCCAGGTCTCCTGCATTGGAGGCGAATTCTTTACCAGCTGAGTCACAAGGGAAGTCCAAGAATACCAGAGTGGGTAGCCTATCCCTTCTCCAGGTGATCTTCCCAACCCAGGAATTGAACCGTGGTCTCCTGAATTGCAGGAGGATTCTTCACCAACTGATCCATCACCATTAATTTGTTCTTAATGTCTGTGAGTCTGCTTTGTTTTTGCTCTATTCACTAGTTTGTTGTATCTTTTAGCTTCCATGTATGAGTGATATTGTACAGTATTTGTCTTTCTATACCTGACTTATTACTTAGAATCTGGACTTAAACCCTCCAAGTCCACCTGCTGCTGCTGCTGCTGCTGCTGCTAAGTTGCTTCAGTCGCATCCGACTCTGTGTGACCCCATAGACCCCTGGGCTCCCCCGCCCTTGGGATTCTCCAGGCAGGTCCACCTATGTTGCTGCAAATGGAAAAATTTTGTCCTTTTTTATGGCCGAACAATATTGCATTGTATGTACACCACGTCGTCTTTACCCATTTGTCTGTTGACTTCCATATCTTGGCAATTGTAAATAATGCTGGTATGAACATTGGGGTACAGGTATCTTTTCAATTCATGTTTTCTCTTTTTTTTGGATATATACCCAGGAGTGGAATTGCTGGGTCATATGGTAGTTCTATTTCAGTTTTTTGAGAAACCTCCATACTGTTTTCACACCGCCTGAATCAGTTTACATTCCCAGCAACAGTGTGTGAAGGTTCCCTTTTCACTGCATCCTTGCCAACGTTTGTTATTTGTGTTCTTTTCGATCATGATCATGCTGACAGATGTGAGGTGATATCTCATTGTGATTTTGATTTGCATTCCCCTGATGATTAGTGACACCGAACATCTTTTCATGTGATTGTTTGCCATCTGTATTTCCTGTTCGGAAAACTGTATATCAGGTTTCTGCCCATTTTTCATTTGAGTTGGTTTTTTTTTTTTTTTTTTTTTTTTTTTTATGTTGAATTGTACGAGCTTCCAAAACCTCATTTTTAACATAATCCAGTTCTTAAAGACATTGTCTCTGAATACAGTCACATTCTGAGGTTCTGTGTTAGGGCTTCAACATGTGAATTGGAGAGGAGGGCACAATTCAGCCCATAGCATGCTTCTACACTTTTTTTAAATTTTATTTTACTGATCGTTGTATTTGCAGGGTTCTCCAGACAAGTGAAGCTAAAAGGCCTATCTATACATCTATTCATCAATTATCTATATCTGTATAGCTATCTATGTATCATCTATCTCTCATTTATCAATTACCTACCATCAGTCTATCTATGTTGTTATTTTCTACTGATTCTATTTCTTTGAATCCAACTTATATGCAATTCTTATACTGACATCACTAATTATATTATTTGTAAATGTGTTATTCCACTAAACCCAAACTACATGTATTCCACATTCAATGTTCATTCACCCTGGTTCTCAAAAATGCTCATGGCTTTCCAACAGGGCTTAATACAAGAGAAAGTTTGACAGGGGGTTAGTTGAAAAAGACAGTCTGAATCTTTTATGGTTAAAATCTCTTATTTCTGCAGATTTAAGAAACATGACCACATAAAAGTATTTCCATGGTCCCTCCCAGGGGTTTAGAAGGGACCCATGTGAGTGAGGGGCCCCAAAGGCTAAGCTTTATTTGTTTCATTATAGAACAACTCAGTGTCAGGAACAGCTTCTGATAGGTGGAGACTGGACAGAGCCTGATGAGATGATAGAATCTTGAGGAGGAAGGAAGGCAGGTGGGAATGGATGCCAGAGATAGGAAGAACTTGGCCAAAGCCACTGAGATAAGAAACAGCTTGTTGTCATTAAGTAGGAAAGTGAGATGCATGTGGCAGGGGCTGGAGTTTAGGAATTGCCTCAAATACTGACAGGAAGTCATCTTCTGTTTGGTCCTCCCTACACCTGACCTGCATTCAGAGCATCCTGATACCATGTCGGGCTCCACCCACTCGACCTGACCAAGGGGACGACCTGTCTAACTACTACTTTGCCTTAAAACACAAATAATCAAAGCTGTGTGTGTGACATGGCTTAACCTAGGAAGGCCTTCAGAAATAACACTTCTTTTTCACTGAGACACTCAAATTTGGGGCCATTATTTACTGTAGTAAACTGGGAAAGAATCAGGATCAGAGAGAGAAGGCTGAATTGGGAGAGCAGCGCTGACATATCTACACGGCCATGTGTTAGGCAGATGGCTAGTGGGAAGCTGCTGCACGGCAGAGGGAGCCCATCTCCACGCTCTGTGATGACCTGGAGGGCTGGGATGCGGTGGTTGGAGGGAGGCTCAAGAAAGAGGGGATATATGTATACATGTAGCTGATTCACATTGTTCTACAGCAGAAACTAGCACAACATTGTAAAGCAATTACACTCCAACAAGAAAATAATAAAATGAAATAAAAACAGTCTCCCCCTTACTGAAAAAAACAATTAGGCTCAGATATACCCCCACCCCATGACTTAGACTGTATAACTACGGAATACATAGAACAATTGTTGGCTTGTCTCTATAACAAAATTAAAAGTAGAAAATTCTATCTTAATTTAGAAACCTTTGTATTATTGAGAATATAAGTCACCTACATTTTTGAGAATTTATATTCTGCAAATGAGTTAAGAAAAATCTGTTGTATTGGCTGTAAATGGGTGTTTCAACACTGATTGTATATGGTAAACACCTGAGCCCCACTCCAGGCCCATGAAACTAGAACCTGGGGATGGGACTAAGGCATTGGCTTGACTAGCAAAACAGAACAAACAGATAAGAACTCCCTGGGTGATTTCATGAAGTTGGTGATGACAAAATGATGTTAAATAATACTTCCATGAAGGTTAATTATTCAGGATTCCCTATGAGGTCAAAATTCTTGAAAACATGAGTATAGTAATGTCACTCACAATTATGGGAGATCAGTTAGTGAATTTTCTGATGTAGAAATACACTGGAAATGTTGCCCAAACCTCTCAACAACATACCAGGAATACATATTTTGGTATTAGAATTTGCTTAACATTTTGTAAATAATGTTTTTCATTTAGAAGGGACCCCTGACAGGCAACTTTTTTCAACAAAAGGTGACACTGACATTGGAAAGGCTTTCTGAGTTGGCTGGAGATCCTGGCTGTGCTGTGGGACCTTTAAAATGTTCAAGTTATTCATGGCAGGTCTGCACAGTTAGGTTTTGGCAGAGACTGTTGATCTCATTCAACTAGCTCTGTGGGTTTGAGTTAACCCTTCTCCTTGTGGGTCTGCTTACAGCTCACATACAAACAGTTCTCTGTGAAATTTCAAGAAACCTGTGATGCTACCATGTTCTTTTTTCTGTTGACTTAATTTTTTTTTTTTTCTTCAAGGGCAGGAAAGTCCAAGACTGCCTGGGCTTGCTCCTAATTCAGGATTTTGGCAGGGGTTCTCAAACTTTGATGGGCATAAGAGTCTCTCAGAGAGATAATTTAAAATAGAGAGTCCTCTGGGCCCCTGCTTGTGATTCTGATTAAGTAGATGTGGGTCCAAACCTGGAATCTGCATTTCAACAAGTATCCCAGGGGATTCTGATACCCTCAGGCTGTGATTTTGATGAGCAATCTATTCTGGAATCATTTTTATGTGAAGGTATCATTTTCCCCAAAGCTATTATAAATCTCAAATAATCCTTGAGGTCAAAGTCATATAACCAAACAGCATGGAAGTTAATGAAAACTGCAGTTTTTCAATTCTTTCTATTAATCAGAAATTGTTGGTGCTAAAATCCACTTCTTTACTTCTTTTCTGAACTCCCTTATACTCTCTGCTATGGACTGAATATATGCACCCCCCCCCCCCAAATCCATATAGGTTGAGACCTCACCCCCAAAGTGATAATATTTGGAGGTAAGGTCTCTGGGAGGTGATTGGGTCATGAAAGCAGAACCCCTATGAATGGATTAGCTAGTGCTCTTATGAAAGAGACCCCACAAAGGGAAGTCCATCTTCTATTAATTAGGAAGCTGGTTGTCACCAGACACTGAATCTGCTGGCACCTCAGTCTTGGACTTCCCAGCCTCCATAACTGTGAGGAATGAATTTCTGTTGTTTGTAAGCCACCATGTATCTTGTTATAGAAGCCCAAATGAATTAAGATATTCTCCCAAGGCTGCAGCGTTCTTATACTCCCTTCCACCATCACCATGAACGAGCATGTGTGAGTTGACAATTTGCCTCTCTTATCCAGTCTTAGACTATAAACTCCAGGAGGGGAAAGGCCTGACATTATGTGAACCTGGGCAAATCCCTAGATCTTTGTGAAAAGAACCATTTCTCTGTGTTGTTGGTAATAACAAAACTGTTGATCAACATAGAGAATCTCACTTCATGGAAACATCAGTCTCCCTGGGTCAGTTTGCTCATCTTCTAAAAGGGAGTGAATGGGAAACTTCTCACACTCAGGACCATCTTAACTCTATAATCCAGTTATGCTGTCTTGAGATGTGAGAGAGCAGGAGAAACCTGATCAACTTCTTTAAGAAAAATTGCCATCCATCTTTCAAAGAAGATTCTGTCTCTGTTTTCCTCCAGTTTTCGGGAAATCAGAGTAACACTTGGCTCAAAAGGTTACAGGGAAACTGATGAAGTACCTTTCAAATGCCAGGCCCAGTGGCAGGCAATCAAATGAATTCCAGCTGGTCCTGGAGTGTGTTCTGCTTACTGCCATGTACCACCCTGGGGGTTAATTTCCCAACTCAGGCCCTGACTCTTGAACTGGTGTGGATCCAGGAGGAGGATCTGAATTCTCCAGTGGAGAAGAAAAGAGGGTATTGGATTGACAGTGCCTAGGAATCTACTTCTCCAAATGGGAGAGTTCATTTCACCTAGCAAGGTTTGACTCCCTCCAGGAAATACCGGGCTACAGGTTTGTCTATGTGTTTGTGTTATCGATCTCTGGTCTCATAATAAAATGTTATTTTCTCTGGACTTGTCCGAGCTTCTATCTGGGCCTTTGCTGCCGTGTGTCCATAGGCTGTAACTAGAGACAGATTACTTAAGAACTGTTTTTGTTGGAAGTCTGTTCCCATATGCCGTGCACCCCACCAGCCCCCTACTTGTGCTTTGAGCCACCTCTCCTTATGAACCACAGCCTGGCCAGATATACCTGTGCTCACCTCAAGTCCCTACGGTGGATGCATCACAAAGCAGGTACTGGGACTCCCTCTTTTGAAACTGAGCAGGACCCCAGGTCCTTGCCCCTCTCCCCACAGTGTCCTCAGCCTGCCTTTCACCTGTGGAAAAACCTCAGTCAAAGATTAAAAGTTTAATCAGAGAAGTGATAAAATGCAGAAAAAAGGAAAACGATCAAAGGAGATCAAATAGTAATAATGTGATTAAGAATAGTCAAGGACATTTAATTCCTTCTCAAGGGCTATAGATACTATTCTGAGCCATATCCCATGAGCTCTGTTATAGATACTGAACCCCCACCAAGTGGAAGAGGTTGACTACATGATGACCAGTCTCGAGCCATGACAAATTTGCCGAAGTTCCAAGGATTAGCCTCAAGGAAATGGAAACTGATCAACCTTGGAAATGAAGATTAACTGTACTTAAAACAATCAGGATGATGCTGAGCAGACCACCAATGACCAATTTCAAGATGACTGTCAGAGCTGACTGTGCTGTTTCTGCATGTAGCCCCCTCCATCTATAAAAACTCTTGCCCACTGATTGTGAATGGGGCACGGGCAGTCAGCCTTTGGACAGACATCTGTCCCACACTTTCCGGTTGCCAGCATCCAAAATAAAGCAAACTTTCCTTTCCACCAATCTGGCCTCTTTTTTGGCTTTTGAGGGGTGAGCAGCTAGTCCTGGGTTCAAAACCACTTTGACTATCCACGGGGCCACTCCCTACCCGGCAAAGACACCCAAGCCAAACTTGCAGAGCTTGAAGGAAGCAGACCCAGTCTGGAACCTCAGCCTGAGCAGCTGACAAGGACTCCGCTGCCAAGTGACAGAGAATCTGGCACAACCTCCAAAGGGGCCTCAGCCAACTGGAACTTGTGCAGCCACCGTGTTCCCCGGAGCTCATCTTCAAGATGTTTTCCATCACTGTACTTGTTTCTCTTCCTCCTAACCACACCTTTTCCTCGACAAGCAGGAAATCTCAATTCTCTGGGGTTCCCATGGGGGCCAAGAGGAGCAAGGAATACATGTCTTGGGAAGCCAGACAGTATCAGGTAGCTTTTCCTGAAGCTGATCTCAAAGAATCCAAGCCACTGTGTTCTTCTGGACAGTCTTCAACCGAGTGTATTCCACAGCGCCAAGCCTCAGGATGTCAAAGACCCAATGTCCCAGCTCAAAGATCATTATGTAGAGGGAACGAATTCTCCCTTCCTTTGCCCTTTTTTTAAAAATATTTTTTTGACAGGGATCATTTTTAAAGCACTTAGTGAATTTGTTACAACATTGCTTCTGTTTTATGTTTTGGTTTTTTGGCCTTGAATCATATGGGATCTTAGCTCCCCTAACCAGGGATGGAACCCACATTCCCTGCACTGGAAGGTGAAGTCTTAACCACTGGACTACCAGGGAAGTTCTTGCCCTTTTGTTTTATTCAGGCCCTCACTAGATTGAGATTTACTCTGTTAAATTCTACAGTCTAAAGAGGTTCACATGGGAGATGCTACATGGCCCCAAAGAGAAGCTGAGTTTCTATAAGTTCTAATGTAATAGAAAGCTGGGTTTCTTTTTTTTGTTTTGTTTTTTAATTAAAAAAATTTTGGACCATGCCACGCAGCAAGTATGATCTTAGTTCCTCAACCAGGGATTGAAACTGAGCCCCTGCTTTGGAAGGACAGAGTCTTAACCACTGGACCACCAGGGAAGTCCTGGAAGCTGAGTTTCAATCATAAACTGATCTGATAGTTACTTTTAGGCCTCAACAGGGCCACAGGGTGCCCAGATAATTGGTTCAACACAACCCATATTCTGGGTGTGTCTGTGAACCTGTTTCTGGATGAGATCAGCATTTGAATCAGTAAACTGAGTAAACCGGGTTGTCCTCCTTAATGTGGGAAGGGATCATTATTCAAATTCTTGAGGGCCTGAATTTGTTCTCTTGGGGGTGACAAGACATCAGAGTGCCTTAAACTGAGAGAGGAGAGCTTCAGTCTCAGCAAGGATTCTGAGCCCCACACACAGAATGGAAACAGGAGAAGCACTAAACAAAAGCAGACCACAGGAATTAGGATGAGAAGATTCTTAGCCAGTATCAGAGGGTATCACTGATTAGGTTTCCCTGGTGTTTGACCTGGGACTTTTGATCCAGTTCAGGATGGAATTTCTCTCTGGCCAGTTGACAAGGAGGCTCAGAGTTAGATTTAAGTTAGCATAAGAATACAAAAAGCCATATTTCTCATGCACAGGGGTGCTACTCTGACTTTCAACAGTTTTGTGAATCAGTATCAACCAATCTATTTAAACCATTTGGAAAAGTAATAGTTTTGTTCAGTATTGGACAGATAAGTTTAACAAATTAACTGAAAAATAGATTCTCATTCCCCAGTGATTTACATTTTGACATCTTGTGGGAAAAATCACTTGCTGGATTGGCTTGAGGTGCGTTTCCAAAGGGTGGGACTTCTGTCCATCTTCAGGACTCAAGAGCGCTCTTGTACTTCCGCATCTTACCTGTGCTGGCATCTTCCACTGCCAGGTCCTTCCCTGTTCCTAACAGTAGGAATTCCATCCATTCAAAGACGTACTCTGATTCCACATTTATCAGTAGACTCAAAAACTGTGGATTCCTCTCTTTGCAAGCACTAGTAATCTTAAGTCAGTGCAGTGAAGTGTCTATATTATTGTTTACTGCTTGTGGTCACTATTTTCTGTTGATGGGTCCCCTCTATTTATCAAATACAGTGTGTAATGCTAGGAACACAAAAATGATTACGACCCGTGCCCCATTGATGAGTGCAGCTAAGACGTAACAAGATGTAAACACACGAGTTAGCATACCATGGGGCAAGTGGGATAAAAAAATATCGCAAGGCACACATTATGGAGATTCTACCACACATGAGAATCGTGAAAGGCTTTCCAAAGCAAGCGGTATTTGAACTGGGTCTTAGGAAAACAAACTAGATTCAGCAGCCGAGAGGAGAAAGGGGCTTTTCAGTTTGAGAGAATACCATGAATACTAGAACCTGGGGAAATTCAGTGTAACGGAAGCAAAGTGGCCTGGAGAAGAAGCCAAGGAAGACTTCTCTGGTGATCCAATGGTTAAGAATCTGCCTGACATGCAGGAGACACAGGTTCGATCCCTGGTCTGGGAAGATTCCACATGCTGTGGGGCAACAAAGCCCACATACCGCAACTAGAGAAAGCCTGTGCACAGCAGTGAAGACCCAGCACAGCCAAAAGTAAATATTTTTTTTTTAAGGGGAAAAAGAAAAAGAAGGAACTGAAGTGGAAAGGACTGTAGAGTGAATTACATGGAATTACATCACAGAGCTTATAGATGACTGCAGTGTGATGACTGAGCTCCTATACGTGCCAGGTACTAAAATGTCCTGAGGGCGGATGATATATGCATCTTAAAAGGGAGAGAAGAAGGCTCAGAGGTCCCGTAAGAAGTCCTATTCAGGGCCAGTATTCTTTCCACAGGTCTGCTGGCTCCTATTACCAGCACAGCCTGCTTTAAGGAATTCTAGAAACTAGTCTAGTGGTTTTCAAATGTGTTCTCAAGAACCCTCGGATATTATGGAATCCAGAAACAATAAAGAATACCTCCAAAACACAATCATCACTCTTCTCAGATTTACATATTTGGGTGACCTCTAAGAATTTATTTTAAAAAAAAAAAAGAGTTCTGCTGCTAAAACAAATAATTTAAAAAGGAAAGTCATTGATTTAGTCAAATCCTTTCTTTTAAAAATGAGTTTTCCTCTATTGTGCAAGATTATACATTTATTATAGAAACTTTGGAAAATATTGAAAATGGAAAGAAAAATCACCTATGTTCCTACCACCAGTGGAACTACAATTAATACTTTATTTATAGTCAATACTTTTGCCACAAATATATTTGACATAGTTATGATCTAAATAGCATTACACATAAGTGTTTAACAACTTTTTAATTATATAATGTGCCTAATAATTACACAAATATTGTCAATCTTTTCATGCCAAAATGAAAATCCATTGAATAAGCAGTGAACAATTTATTTTGTAAAATGCTCTTGAATGTCATTAGTTTATTCAACATAAATGTTGAATCATTTTTTTCTTGGCAAGATTTGAGTTCACATTATTTTTAAAGTCATCAGGTTAAACGATATATTCAAAAGACAAATTTCAGCCCAAGTCACATACTTTTGACATATTTAACTATGAATACCAAAGTTTCGATCTTAAAAGGAGAATAAAATGTTCAGTAAGGATTCTACTGTTTTCCTAAAAATATTCTAGAAACTGCAATATTTTAAGTGTGTGGATAAAAAAATACATTTGATGGTTATATACTTTAATGGAATATCCTTTAATCTCAAACTACAAAGGATAACTTCTCAATTTTAGAATCAAACAAATGAGAAGTTGAATTTTTGAAAAGACACAATTCCCAGTGGTTTGGACCAGTACTCAAGATTCTGAAGAAGTATCAAATGTTAAATACATCCTTTGACTGGTAACGTCTTTGGTGGCACTAGCGGTAAAGAACTCATCTGACAATGCAGAAGACGTGAGACTGGGGTTCGATCCGTGGGTCAGGAAGGTCCCCTGGAGGAGGACATATCAACCCACTCCAGTATTCTTGCCTTCAGACACGACTGAAGCGACTTAGCACACATAGCTAACTCCAGGAGGACTTTGAAACCAGTTGGAGAGTGATTAGGAGATGAAGAAAGATGTCAGAAATTCCATTTTCCTTACCTCCTCAGAAAAGAGTGAGTGAAGTGAGTGAAGTCACTCAGTCATGTCCAACTCTTTGCGACCCCATGGACTGTAGCCTATCAGGCTCCTCCATCCATGGGATTTTCCAGGCAAGAGTGCTGGAATGGATTGCCATTTCCTTCTCCAGGGGATCTTCCCGACCCAGGAATCGAACCCGGGTCTCCCACATTGCAGGCAGACGCTTTACCTTCTGAGCCACCAGGGAAGCCTCACCTGCTCAGAAAAGAACATGGATGCAAACCATAGCCTTTGGAATGTTAATCATCATATTCACCCACATCATTTCACACTCTTCTCCCTTTTTAAATGGAAATGTAGGGAATAAATAATAACTTTTAAAATAATAGAAACTAATAAATATTATTTATTCTCTGGTGGTCCAGTGGTTAGGGCACTGTGCTTTCACTGCAGGGGGCATGGGTTCTATCTCTGGTTGGGGAACTAAGATCTTGCTTGTTGTGCAATTTGGCCAAAAAAAGTTTTAAAAAGAAATGACACTACAATTGATTTACAATATTGTGTTAGTTTCAGGCATTCAGCAAAGTGATTCCACTCTTCTCCCTTTGATACCCCACCTCCTGGTATTCACACTGCTAGTATATCTCCCCTATTAAGTGTAGGTAATTCACTTCTGACCAGTCCGATATGTGGTGTCACCTGGGATTAGAATTCACTAGATTGCCAAGGACCACGTGGGCTTGAAAGGGGATTCTTCCACAGTCCAATCTTCAAAAGAAACCTCAGCCTTGGTCATCACCTGGATTGTAGCCTGATGAAACCCTAGATTGGACGGCCCATGTGAACCACGCCTGGACTCCCAACCCACAGAAACTGTGGGATAATCAACACGTCAACCATAGCCCAAGCTTGCGGTTCAGTGTGGTACAGAAATAGATGACTCATACACCTGTTTACACAGTGATTCACTCTGAGTGACTCAGGAAGTAACTGGGAAATTAAGTGGCCACCAGGCCTCCTCATTCCAACTCTCGGTTTCCATGAGCTTTCTCCATGTCTGAAAATACTGCTTTAAGAAGCAGAAAAATGGGGCTTTGTGATTACCTAGAGGGGGGAGATGGTGGAGGTAGTGGGGAAAGGCCTAACAGGGAGGGAAGATATGTATGCATATAGCTGATTCAGGTTGTTGTACAGCAGAAACTAATACAACATTGTCAAGCAACTGTATTCCAAACAAAATTTTTAAAGGAAGCAGAAAAAGATGGCAAGACATATCATTGTTGTCTCAAGGGGTAGCAGTATTTACATTTGGTGCAAATCAACAGAGAACAGAAAGAAGTTCACAGATAGAGGTTAGGTTTCTGGATTTCACTCAACCAACAGTCCAAGAATGGGCAGCCAGGGCTGCTAGGGTAGTTTGGGTGATACTTCTGAGGCCTAGGCTCCACTTCTGTCTTCCTGTTTCAGTTGGAAGCGGGAGGCTCTTGTTCTTTTGCTTTTTACCTCCCCCGGGGCCACAGCTGTGTCACTTCTACATCCCAAGCGGGATGCCCCCTTTGATGCCCCCAGCGGACTACCTCTCACATCATCTCAGAGCTGTGTCACCTGTCTTTTAAAGAGTCTGGAGAAGCAAGGGTTTTTAGTTGAGCACTTTGCTGCCCTGAAGAAATGAAGGCAGGAAGAATGGTTAACAGATAGACATCTAGCAACATCTGCCACTCAAAGCTTCATTCCCAAAGACAGAACCATGGAAAGATGGGACAAAAGGAGGGGAAGGAAATAAAAAGAGTGGAAATGAATGATGTGAAAAGCTGGCTATAATGAGGATCATCAAAGCCAAAGTGAAAGGTAAACTTTTGGGGATCATATTATTTATTTTATATTTTTATTGGAGCTTAATTGCTTTATAATGTATTACTTTCTGCTGTACAACAACATGAATCAGCTATATGCATACATATATCCCCTCCTTCTTGACCCTCACCCCTTCTCCTCCCACCCCACGGCTCTAGGTCATCACAGAGCACCGAGCCGAGCTCTTCCTGCTAGCTGTCTTACACATGGGAGTGTAGGTACGTCAATGCTATTCTCTCAGTTCGTCCCACCCTCGCCTTCTCACCTCTGCGTCCATATCCTCATTCTCTATGTCTGCATCTCTACTCCTGCTCTGAAAATAGAGTCATCAGTACCATTTTTGTAGGTTCCATACATATGTGTGGTTGTTTAGTCTCTAAGTCATGCCTGATTCTTTATGATGTCATGGACCATAGCCTGCTAGGCTTCTCAGACCATCGGATTTTCCAGGCAAGAATACTGGAGAGGGTCACCATTCCTTCTCCAGGGGATCTTCCCAACAGAGGGATTAAACCTGTTACTCTTGAATTGGCAGGTGGATTCTTTACTACTGAGCCACCAGGGAATTCTCATATATGTGTTAATATGTGATATTTGTTTTTCTCTTTTTAGCTTCACTCTGTAAGACTTTAGTTTCAGTTACATTACTACCAATGACCCAATTTCTTTCCTTTTCATGGTGGAATAATATTCCAAAAGGTGAATTTTTGAAATGACTAATAAAGCCATTTTTAGCAGGTCTGACACAAGATAACAGTAAAAACACTGTTTCAAAACTATGCATATAACATAATCCATTTGTTATCTTGGGTAGAGACACAACCTTCTTTTTTTTTAATGCTCTTGGATATCTTTTTTTATTAGTAGTTATACATGGTTTTCATAAGGAAAAGAAAATACTGTTTGAAAGTTGCATATAAAATGTGTTTTTTTAAAAAATCATGTTTACTATTAGTTTCCAAATCAAAGATCATCTAAATGTCAACATTTAAAACAGGTGACATTTCCTAACTGTTGGAGATAGTGACGTCACAGAATCAGGAGATGGATGAGACTCTAGTATCTACCCTGTAGATGCTGTCTCTCAATTGAACATTCAGATTTTCCTCTGAGAAAACAGTTGAAGAAGGAGTAGTGTTTGTTTCAAATGCCTAATGGGTAGAATTATTATGTATTACAGAAAAGGAGAGCTTGAAGTTCTATTTGTTTTAAAGTTTTACTTTTTTACTGAAGAAACTTTTTTCCCTGAGAACTTTTGTGCTGAAGGAGTTTTGAGGAGAATTCAAAAATCAAAATGCAGCACATCATTGTTATTTTTTCTTTTTTAAAAAATACCTATCTGTATCACATGAATTTTTAATTTTTTTATTAAAATTTTTTTTTAAAAACTCTACCCAATACTATATAATGACCTATACAGGAAAAGATTGTTTTATTTATGATGAACTTTTGCCTGATTCCTTTGTGTAGCCCATGATTCATTGTAAAAAGAAACCTAGACTTAACAAATAAAAATGGAATCACATTGCAACAGACAGTTGCTTGCTGGTATAAGCACCAAGTTTGATGTATACAGGCCTGGATTTCTGGTGTCATCTACTAGCTGTGTGACCTGGGGATTTTAGAAATGTACAGTGAGAAGAAGTTCATCAGGTTCAGGACTTCCTGGTGGTCCAGTGGTTAAGAACCTGTCTGCCAATACAGGGAACACAGTTTTGACCCCTGATCCAGTACAATCCCACATGCCACGGGGCAACTAACCCTATGCACCCTAGAGCCCACGCTCTGCAACAAGAGAAGGGTATCACAACAAGAAGCCCGAAAACCACAACTAGAGAAGGCCCTCACAAAGCAATGATGACCCAGTGCAGCCAAAAATAAATGTTAAAAAAATGAAGTTAATTACGTTCAGTTGAAATCACATGAGAAAATACACGTGAGGTTACTTAGCCCAGTGCCTAGGCATTAAAGACAATTCAAAAATGTTAATAAATTTTATTTAGTTATGACTTAGGGAGGTTAGAGTCTTGGAAAAGAGGGAAGAAGACAGCATAATAGGAGGACAGGGGGAAAAGCAAGGCCTAGAAGTAGCTGAGTCTTAGGACCTCATCTCATTGCCAGAGATGGCCCCACACAGAGTGAAGTGGAAGCTGAGGAAGAGGGACACAAGCAGTCCTACCATGAGCTCAGAGTCTCCTTTCTTCAGGACATTTGCTGGAATATTCATATAATGAATCTATAAATCTGTGATGATTATGGAAGTGAATGATGATCCCTAGGGTTGTACCGTACACAACCTGCAAAGCTGTGCATGGCCACCCTGAACGACACAAGATGGCTCTACACTTTATTCAGCCTCTTCTGAAGTGGCTGCCATCTTGCATTTCATGTTACCTGGTGGGCCCCTTTAAATTCTTTCCAGGTCAAGGCATTATATTGATATGCTGCTGCTGCTAAGTCGCTCCAGTCTTGTCCGACTCTGTGCGACCCCATAGACGGCAGCCCACCAGGCTCCTCCATCCCTGGGATTCTCCAGGCAAGAACACTGGAGTGGGTTGCCATTTCCTTCTCCAATGCATGAAAGTGAAAAGTGAAAGTGAAGTCACTCAGTCGTGTCTGACTCTTAGCACCCCAAGGACTGTAGCCTACCAGGCTCCTCTGTCCATGGGATTCTCCAGGCAAGAGTACTGGAGTGGATTGCCATTGCCTTCTCCAATACTGATATGAGATAGAAGTTTGAAACTCAGATCACATAGGACGGCAAAGAATTGGAGCTGAAGGTAGGACAGATTAATGTCTTCTAGCTTCCCTTCCACCTATTACATCTTCCTGCGTCAGCACAAAAAAAAGTCCCTGTATATCAGGAGAATGACTTCCCTAGTGGCTCAGTGGTCTGCCTGCTAAGCAGGAGATGCAGGTTTGATCCTGGGTCAGGAAAATTTCCTGGAGAAGGAAATGGAAACATACTCTAGTATTCCTGACTGGGAAATCCCATGGACAGAGGAGCCTCAGTTCAGTTCAGTTCAGTCGCTCAGTTGTGTCTGACTCTTTGTGACCCCATGGACTGCAGCACACCAGGCCTCCCTGTCCATCACCAACTCCCAGAGTTTACTCAAACTCATGCCCATTGAGTGAGTGATGCCATCCAACCATCTGATCCTCTATCGCCCCCTTCTCTTCCCACCTTTAATCTTTCCCAGTATCAGGGTCTTTTCAAATAAGTCAGCTCTTCACATCAGATAGCCAAAGTATTGGAGTTTCAGCTTCAACATCAGTACTTCCAATAAACATTCAGGACTGATTTCCTTTTGGATGGACTGGTTGAATCTCCTTGAGTCCAAGGGACTCTCAAGAGTCTTCTTCAACACCACAATTCAAAAGCATCAATTCTTCGGTGCTCAGCTTTCTTTATAGTCCAACTTTCACATCCATAAATGACTACTGGAAAAACCATAGCCTTGACTAGACTGACCTTTGTTGGCAAAGTAATAGCTTTGCTTTGTAATATGCTGCCTAGGTTGGTCATAACTTTTCTTCCAAGGAGTAAGTATCTTTTAATTTCATGGCTGCAGTCACTATCTGCAGTAATTTTGGAGCCCCCAGAAATAAAGTCTGCCACTGTTTCCACTGTTTCTCCATCTATTTGCCATGAAGTGATGGGACCAGGTGCCATGAAGTGATGGGACCAGGTGCCATGATCTTAGTTTTTCTGGATGTTGAGTTTTAAGCCAACTTTTTCACTCTCCTCTTTCACCTTCATCAGAGGCTCTTTAGTTCTTCTTCACTTTCTGCCATAAGGGTGGTGTCATCTGCATATCTGAGGTTATTGATATTTCTCCAAGCAGTCTTGATTCCAGCTTGTGCTTTATCCAGCCCAGCATTTCTCATGATGTACTCTGCATATAAGTTAAATAAGCATGGTGATAATATACAGCTTTGACATACTCCTTTTCCTTTTCCTAGGAAAAGGAATACAGAGGAGCTCCGTAGGTAACAATCCATGGGACTGCATAAGAGTTGGACAGGACTTAGTGATTAAACAACTTATCAGGAGATACTGCAGCAGATGAAACTATTTCCAAATTAGTAAACCCTTGTAAATCCTTGTAAATGTCAACCAGGAGTCAATGAACTCCTTCTTTGTACATAAAGGGGGTTAATTTACACCTGAAACTCATTATCCCCAGAGGCTGGTTTGGATTGCAAATATAACCATGCTTAAGCAAGGTTGATTTCAGGCTTGTTGGGGAAGCAGGCAGGTTGGGGATGAAGAGTTAAGAGCTATAACCCAGATCAGATGAAGAAAGCAACACCTCACAGTGCTTCCTCCTTCTTCCTTGGGATCTGCCTGCCTTCCACCTTCCTCCAAGGCTTCTCCTTGCCCCTCCTAATGGCTGTCTCACTCTGAGGCAGGAAAAGAAATCTGGTTGGTGGCTGACTTATGTATGACTCTGAGGGGAGAGCAAGCCTCCAGGCAAATGATACAGACTGTGACCTGAGGGAAAAGTTCACTTAGTTGACAGCCTCTTAGCTCCTGGATGGCCTGGTTGAGGTGCTGGAATCAGCTGAGACTAGTAATGGGTGTTTGAGAATTCCTGCAGGAGGTAACCTGCTGGGGCTCTAAAAGGGGCGAATCCCTAGCCACAGGGCACCTGAGACTAGGAAACACAGGATTTCAGGCTGGATATCCATCTGGGAATCAGGAGAGAGATCTCAAAGTTCCAGCAGGGGGCGCTCCCCCAGGACCACTTCATAGCCAGTCAAGATGCAGCTCTGCTTTAACCTGGAAAATTATACGGGACTTGGGCGGGGAGGGCCGATCTGGGGATCTGATGATTGGAAGTGGACCCGGAAGCAAGGGCTTAATTCCAGAAATAAGGCAAAGCTGAAGTTCTGAAAAGCAGCAGGAGACAAGAGGACTGGATAATTCGCTCAGTAGACTATGGGCTACTTAGATACCGGCTCACCGAGTCCCTGAGACTGAGATGGGGCAGAGCCTACAAATGATGCTCAGGTGGTTCCAGTTGCTGGGTGGGCAGCAGGTCGGGAGCAGGAGCTTGCGGGGAGCTTTGCCCAAGGTGCCCTCTCTGGTCCGGAGTCCATTTCCTGTTCTGCATCCACCTCCACGGCTGGAAGGTCTTGACCACCTCCTCACTCCTCTGTTGGACGCATGGTTTTGGACTCTTACTTCAGGAATATCTTCCCACAGATGTCGAGAGATACAGGCCATGGCCCTTCCCCTGACAGTTTAGATAAATCTTGAGTGTTCCCTGATGTGTGGGTCAAGAGCAGCTGGGCGTTTTCTGGAAGCGCTGGCCTTCCCTATTTCTAACAGGCTTACCAGCATTGTCCTAGGATCATTTCCCTCTTGTTCCCAATCTTCATATCCAATGAACGTTTGAGAACAATTATCTCACCTTCTTTGTTTTTTGCCTTGGTCTCCCTCCCCAACCACCACCTCAGAACCCAACTCAAAAATCCCTCTCCTTTTCCTGCGTTTTTCAGATTCATTTTGTGTCTCTGGAGCCTCTGTGCTGTTTCCATGTCCACTTTGAAACCTTGGGTTTTTAACTTCTCTTACCGCCTATAAAATTTACCACATTTTTTCTTTCAGTCATTTATTCCCTAATAAGTTAGTGAGAGCTCCTTTCACAGCACCGGAGGGCATGATGTAATTACTTCTAACACAGACTCTGAGATCAGAATATACACAGCTAATTAAAGTTTCCCTCTTGAGTCCCAGGTAAGAATTTCCTCTAGCAAATGCTTTTTTTTCTTTTTTTGAAAAATGGACTTAAGAACGCCTGAAATTGTTTAAAATCCTGTACCTTATAAAATAAAGTTCTAATGAGCCTTTTTTTTTTTAACAGATCTTTGGTTTGAGTGTGGATAAAGCAGTTATCACAAAATCATCTGAGAAATAAAAGAAATCTTGATTTAACATGAAAACCTTTCCATTCTGTATGTGAACTCATTTGACCTAGATCTATCCTTTAAAGGGCAAGTGGCTGTAAGAAATTCTAAGGTTGTTCTCAGAATTCTAAGACAATTGGTAAATATTGATATAAAAAGTTGGGTTCATTAACGACACCGATTTGATTTTCCTGAAAATTGGCCAGACAGAAAGTTCTCACTTTTATGCACCTTCATTGTTACTCTCCATAGCAACTGAAAACTTTTCTGGGCTGAAATAATCCTCTCTAGCTCCCAGCGTACAGTCAAGGAATTTTAAAAACAGAGGACTTTGTAACCACGAAATACCCTCCAAGATTTAAAAGGCCACAGAGCTCCAGATAAATAATCATTTATCTTTCTTCTGAAGGTAAGCACTGGGTTTAGAAATGTTTGTATCATCCTCTGTCGTTTTTTAAATGCTAACATAAGAATCTTAAACTTGCTCTCTCTTTTTAAACCATAAAAGTAATCCTAGTATTTTTGTTACTACCCCACAGCCATTTTAGCTCATCTCTGAGCCAAGATCTGCCATGAGATGCTGTTAACATTTTGCATTCCTTAAGCAATCGGTTGAAGAGATTAATATTTTTTTTCCAGAAAGCTGATTGGCTCTAAAGTTGTCCTTTTCACTTCTGTAGTAAGCCCCAAATATGTGGATTTATCATGCTTCATGCGGACTTGAAACTCTCTTGTTTTTCTAAGATAGTTCGTACTTTTAATCAGCTGAAAACTAACCAGTATGTTGTGGACATTACTGTTTTCGTCCTTTCCTTTTTGAAAATCTTCTAACTCAGTGTGATATCTGTAATGTATTCAATTTATTTTCTGTTTACTTTTATTGACTTACTTTACTAAAGAGGCCCATAAATCAATGGGTTAAAATGAGGATGTTTCCTGTTGGAGGTGTGGAGAGATAAATAAAGAGTTTGGGATTAACATATACACACTACTGTACATACAATAGGTAAACAACAAGAATTCCTATTATAAAGCATAGGAAACTATAGTCAATATCTTATGATCACCTAAAATAGATAAGAATCTGAAAAAATATATATGTATAACTGACTCACTTTCCTGTACGCTTGCAACTAATACAGCATTGTAAATCACCTATACCTCAATTTAAAAATGGAGAGTGTTTCCTGCTCTTTTTTAAAAATTGAAGTATAGTTGCTATACAATGTGTTAGTTTCTGCTTTACAACAAAGTGAATCAGCTGTAAGTATAGATATATTCCCTTCCCTCTTGAGCCTCCTTCCCTCAGCCCGCTTCCCCATCCACCCATCTAGATCATCACAGAGCACTGAGCTGAGCTCTGTGTGCTATATTGCAGCTTCCCACTAGTTATCTTTTCATACATCTGGGTTTTATGACTTGTCGCACCGTTAGGACAGACAGTGAAGTGTATTCTTCCTATCTTTTGACTCTATGTCTAGTTCCCAGAGAAGCAATACAACTCACTTCTTGGCTGTTGAACAGGTTGAAAGTCTAAACCCACCATAGTTTCCTGCCAGTGGGGGTTAGGAACAACCTACAGATCCCCTGTTGTTTAGAAACAGCTTGTCATTGCCAATCTGCTTAGCCACCCAGTTAATGAATCTTTTCAAACCTCTTGCAAGCACAATAATTAAAGCCTTCATTTTCCCCCTTTCCACTGACATTCCTCCAGCTACAAGTTGACACCGTGAACACCAACCCATCCTGCTCCATCAAAGCAGACTCGGGGTAGAGGAAGAGTGGAAATGTGCTTCTGGACAAAGCCTTCTGTATCCTGGGTGCCCTTGTTCCTTCTACTCAGCCTTGATCCCTCTACTGAGACAGAAAAACCCTCTACTCCGGACAGCAGCAGTACTTGGAGTCCAGGGCAGCTGACAGAAATTCTACGGGTTCTCTCTGCTGATGACCCCCGTCCCCTGAACCACTCAAGAAGCCTCATCAGAACATTGCTGGAGAAAACTGGGTGCCCACGGAGGACCGACGGAAGGCAAGGAGACTGCAATCTGGTTAGTGTGATAGAATGGGATCAGGGACTGAGCGTGTTCACAAGAGCCATGCATTTCCCAGTCACTTATTTCAGGAAAGCAAAATCAGACGCAAACCTTCCAATATCTGAGTGACCAATACATTACGGTATAATAACTCCCATATGCCAGATCATACAGTATTCTGCATATGGCATTTAAAGACATGGAGAACTTGTTTATATTAAAATGATAATAAGCCTTCTATAAGCCTCGCTACAACCCTTCTGCAGGCTTAGTATAGTTCCCTCTTCTTTCTGACTTACTAATCCTTTTTATTGCAGTGACCTTGAATGTGATTGGTTATATAGATGCTGCTTGTTTTCTGAGGTAAATCCATCCACTATTTGCCTAACATTGAATTTTTAAGTACTTTCTCCTCAATATCAGTAGGTGTGTTTTAAGATTTTGTATCATGGGGATTTAATGAATTGGATGATTGTCTTAAAAATGGGAATCTGAGCTGGGGAAGGGAAGTGCTATCAGCGGGGCTGAAATGAGATCCAGGGTCACAGAGGCCCATTTTCCAGCCATTTCCTAGTCTATTAAGTGACTCTCAAACCCTGGCTATCCATCAGCATCACCTGGCCAGGCTTCACGAAATACCCAGGTTGCAATTTTCTTCTCCAAACATCAAGATTTCACTTGCCCAGGAATTTTTAAAAAAAATCTCTGCAAGGCACATTAATGTAAAATCAGAATTAATGTAAAAATCAACATTTAATGTAAAATCAGAATGCTTCCATTGGGAGAAAGGGAGTTTGACAAAAACATTCCCAGCAGTAAGAGCCTATGTTTTAAAAATGACCGCAGGGATTTCTCTAGTGGTCCAGTAGCTAAGAATCCGAGTTCCCAATGCAGGGGGCCTGGGTTTGACCCCTGGTCAGGGAACTAGATCCCACATGCCTCAACTCTTTGCTGCAACTAAAGATCCTGCATGCCACAACTATAGACCCAGCACAGCCAAATAAATAAAACATTTTTTTAAAAAAAGACTGCAAAAAACAGACCAAAGCATTTGCAGCATCCTTTTCCTGACTGATTAGATTTTTTTCAGAATGACCTCACAAATAAGTAAGTAAATAAATGAAGACATGACTAAACAAGAGAAGCAAAATCATTTCCCCCCAGAGTAAGTTTTGGCAGATTTTCTCAATCACGCTTAGTTCTGAGGGAAACATTTCCTGGCCAAGTGTTTTGTTTTTTGTTTTTCATGACAGAAGGGTCTGGCTAACAGAATTTTTCTCTGCTCTGTGCAAACAATAAATAATTCAATAATTAGTAAAACTCCCAAGGGTTCCCAGAGAAAACATGTGTTGTGAGAGGCAGCTCATCTGTGATGACATTAATTTATATATATAGCAACAGAAGACTTCCCACCGGAAATAACTAGGAGTCATATCTTATTAATGTCCTCTGAGAATTTGCTTCAGAGAAATGTTCTCCTCTAACAACATGAAGTGCCTTATTAAGGCTGGTCAAGTATTAGTTTAGCAGGGTAAGGGGAGGATGTAAACAGGCAAGACTGTTCTCCATTTTTGGAGGGGGGTGGAATAGGTTGTTTTGTACATTTTTGTTTTGTTTTCTGTGATATTAACAAGTGTTTGGCCAATTTAGCTTCTGTTTGAATTAATTCTTATTCCTAGGAAGTGAAACACTGTAACACCTTTCCTCTCCTGCTGCTGCTATTTCTTTTTCTAAGAGACTAAAGTTGGGGGAAGAAAAAAGGCAAATCTCCGCTTCACCTCCTCAGAAGGATCTAGTTTACCCAAACACCCATGATCTAAGCAAGGAGTCCATGAAATCTGTGTTCATTCACACACACAAAAAAAAACAAACTCCCTGATTTAGCAAATATCCACATTCTGTGCAAATCACAAATCTTCACCTTGTTATTGAAATTTTTTTTTTTTATCTTTTTAGGGAGTTTATCCATTGAGAGGGTGCCTATCAGAAGGAGAGGGCAAGGGGATGAGATCATGTTCTTAAATGTCTAAAAAAAGAGATCAGAGTGTATCTTGAATGTGTGCGGAGGAAATAAGTTCCCAATTTTATTTCAGATCTAGGTAAAAACTGAATTTTTTTAAAAACTGAAGTTTTTGAGAGTGCTGTGTTTTAAAATAAATCCATTCAAGCTGCTGTCTTTGAAAAATAGACACTCTTGCCTGATTGTGGCTTTTTTTTCTTTTAATGAGAAGAGTGAGAAGAGGGTCTTAATACATTTAATGAGGGATTAAGTAACTCCAAAAGAATGGATTGCACTTAAGTAATGATGAGAACCGTGACCCTGCTTGGGTTTCAGGCATGGTAAAGGGAAAAGAATCTGGTTTGAAGTCAACATTAGGAGCGTACCCCTTGTTCTGGTACCTTCTAGCTGTTAAGTCACCAAGGTGCTGATTCTCTCCCCCGGGGGCTGCTGGTGAGATCACATGTCCATCTGTGAATGTATTTAGGCACTCAGACTCTCTTCTCCCACACGTATTCACAGAAACGTCCAGTACCAACCCCATTTCGGGCTATTGGAGCAGCGTTTGTGAAGGACCATCAGCCTGGAAAAATCAAACTTTTCCTCAACATACCCTTCCTGCCTGCCCCTCAGCCTCGCTGCAGCTGTCCCAGAGGTTTGGGGTTTTTAAGCAAGATCTCCAGGTGATTCTCAGACACATTCAAAGAGAATTGATGCTTTAAGCTCCTGCATTTAATTCCCTCCCTGTCCCTGATTTCTCAGAACTACCATGGGGTAAAGTGTGGAAAGCATCACACTTTATCTTGTTTATGGAGCAAGTTTATGTGAACTCTTCTCAGTTAAGACTTTTCTTTCTGTCACTCAGAAATGCCACTAAATCTAGTACAGACCCACAAAAACCTAGTGCCCACCACCAGCTGACATCATCCCAGATCTTTCTTTGAAAGGTAAAGGAAGAAATATAATTTCCCTCTTATGTTTTACAGTAAACTGTTAGCAACCCCCACCTCCCTTCTAAGCAGACCTTATAAAAATCTAAGAACTTAAAGAAGGCAGCAGATTTACCCATAATTCCAAACCAAATTCTCAATGTCTCTTGGTTTGAAATCCTGCAGGTTCTGACAATTGCTTCATTAGCGTAAAAAAAATATTTCATACAGCTCTTTGTCATTGAGGCTGGAGCCTGAAATACACAGGCAATACACAAAAAGCTGAATTAGGCAGCTGGGAGAAGGCAATTTGATTTGGCTCCAGGGTGCCACAGAAAATTTCTACCAAATATCTGAGTAGTCCATTTAACCGAGTAGAAAATGCTTCTCACATTTTGAGTAGTCTTTTTACCAAAGTTTATTTCCTTATAAAGTTGAAAACCTAATTCCTAGAATCTGTGGGGGGTTCCCCCCACTTAAACCTTATGCCTCCACCTGACAAGATTAGAAGGAAATCAGTGGATTATTTCTGAGTGAGTCCATTCTTTTTTTAACAAAGAATCACTTCACTGGAGTCAGAGCCTGGGACAGATCCAGTGCCCATGGGGTGCCACTGTTTGCAGACTTTTACTAAACATCTTCTCTCAAACCACAACCAAAGCACTTCTGAAAACTGTAACAACAAATACAAATCTAGTGGTGATGAGCTGAAAATTCCAGTCCCCCCACCAACCTCTAGAGGCCTTCTGTCACATCCGTGCCCAGAAGAGAATCCACATTTTCTTATGTTAGCTCTTCTCATTCTCCCTGTAGTGTTCTTTCCTCAAGCCACAGCCTCTGTGTTAAGGTAATTTGTCTAAGATTCAAATATCAGGGCACAAAGTTTTCAGCCCATGGCCCTTTGATACACCATTAAGTTTCATTTCAGCTGGCCTTAAAAAAACTAAAACTAAAGCAGGGAGTAGGCAAACCTCTGGTCGTTCAAGATGACCAAATGCTCTAATCAGACAAATGAAATGCTTCCACAACTTTTTAAAAGTTTTTCAAAGTGAGAAACTGATTTACCTTGCAAGTTGTAAGCATTTCATAAACTAATTCTGGCATGACCATCTGCATAAATACAGAATCTTACCCTCTTTTTAAAACATTTTATGTATTCGTTTATTTTTGGCTATGCTGGGTTTTTGTTGCTGCACACAGGCTTTCTCTAGCTGCAGCGAGGTGGGGGATACTCTCTAGTGGTGCAAGAGCTTCTTACTGCAGTGACTTCCCTTGTTTTGGAACACAGGCTTTAGATGCATGGGCTTCAATAGCTGAGGCGCATGGACTCAGTAGTTAACGCACGTGGGCTCAGCTACCCCATGGCATGTGGGATCTTAGTTCCCTGACCAGGGATCAAACTGGTGTCCCCTGCATTGCAAGGTGGATTCTTAACCACTTGACTACTAGGAAAGCCCAGATCTTACCCTCTTCTGCACTACCTTGTGCCACACCCCTCCTTCCCACCCGTAGAAAGGTCCACAGCAAAGGCATGGAGAAGGAACCACGAATGGACCAAGGTCTCAGGCAGCTTGGATGGGATGAAGAGTGGCCATTACCCTGCTGTGTGCGACCAGCACACAGCCACGCCTGGGCCACATAAATGTGGTCTGGTGGCCTCACGGAGGTTCCATGTGTTCTTGACACTCTTCTTCCCATCTATCCAGTGCTATCAAGCAGCCTCCTAACTGACCCAATTTCCTCCTACCAAACAGGAGGGAGAGAGAATTACTGGGTAAGGGGCTGCACAGTAAATACGTAGGTGATCCACAGCTGATTTCCATGACACACAACAAAGGAATGAGAATATAGAGTCTGTCAGTGGCAGAGCAGGAATTAAGACTGGGCAGCCACTATCAACTGTGTGGCTTTAAGTACATTACTCACCCCCTCTTAAACTTGTCTTATACATATACTAAGGGTATTCGTCCTCATAGAAGGAAAAATTTAGTTCACACTTAATTCTGCGCCTACTTAAATCCTTGCATACTGCATATAAACATGCCTATTAACTCATTATACATTAAATAATTGGTCAATTAGTATTCTGAATGCTGTCTATTGTGCAGAAATATTTGGTTGATTATGATATAAACTGGGCACATTTTGTTTTTCCATTTAAAATGATGCAATGTTTCCCCTTTGAAAAATTGATTATCCGACACCTTTTCCAGAAACCAGGAGACTTAGACACTGAGGAATGACTCGGTTTGGAAGGTGCTTAGCTCTGTCTTGGACACATGGCTTCCAGTAAATGGTGGCCGTATGACCAATAGTTTTACCAATATTCTAGTTTCAGGAGGTTATTTGGTCCAAAGAAGGATTCATCTGACTCACCTCCCTGGGTCCTGGTGTCAGCCCCATGCAACAGCTACCGACCCATGGACTTTTCTCTAGGGCTGATTAGGGAACAGAAAAGGGCTGGTGTGGTTTTGGTGGTTTGTTTAACCTTGACGTTCAGAGTTGGTCTCATTGAGAAGCCTGCGCCTGTTTGCTGAGTTCTTGGCCCCTTGCAGTTGAGTTGGGGAGAGCTTGGAATCTGCTTGGCTTGTGAAGAATGTGATTAATGCTTTGCTTTACAGATGGATGACATGTTTCTTTCTGACTCAGATGGTATTTTCCAGATGTTACCCAGTGGGACGCACAACAGACATGGAATTAGATCCCCTGAAACTTCCACCTCAGAGAACAGATTCAAAGATGTTAGAGTAGATTATCCCACAGTGGGACAGCTCCCCTGGGGCTCGAGATAGGTATTATTTAATGCCTTCACCCTGAGGCTGGTGCCATGTCATGGACTGCTTCTTGGATCCTGGGAGTGTTCCCAGAAGCTCCTCGAGTGTCTTTGAAGAAAGACAGTTCTTGTCTTGCTTGGAAAGCTTCTCTTCCACAACCTATGTGTCTTTCTTTTTCTCACTGTCTCAACACATTTCTCCAAACACCTTCCTCTGTCAAGTAAACTTCTTGATTAGACAAGCCAGGCATCTGTCTGTGGCTTGTGAAACAAAGCATCACAGAAACATTTTTAGTAATTCTCAAACCACCAACCTCTCTGTTAACAGCAGGGTGTAGTGATTGAGTCTCAGAAGGGTACTGACATCAGTTCTCTTAGGTGGGATAAAGGAGAAGCAGATGGTACCCACTAGGTGGCACTAGTGGTAAGGAACCCACCTGCCGATACAGAAGACTAAGAGACTCGAGTTCGATCCCTGGGTCGGAAAGATTCCCCTGGAGGATGAAATGGCAACCCACTCCAGTATTCTTGTCTGAAAAATCCCATGGACAGAGGAGCCTGGTAGGCTACAGTCCAAAGAGTCACAGAGTCAGACACGACTGAGCCACTGAGCACACGTATTCCATCTTCATTCTTCTTAAGTGTCATCATGGTGCTGGAGACGGAGGGTAGAGCTATGCACAAAGCGGACAAAATCCAGCCTTACTGGGCCAGTTGTCATCAAGAGGAAATAGAAAATAAACAAGCAGACAAATTAATCTTAGAAGCCCAGTTCCATGAAAAAATAAAAAAAAAAAAACAACCATGAATGTTAAAGCTGCCATTGCTGCCTCAGCCTGTTAGGCCCTTAATATGTGGCTCATCCCAGCTGAGATATACTGGTCAGTGTAAACCAGACAGCAGATTTCAAAGATTTAGTGTGACAAAAAGAATGTCAAATCGCACATTGATACCTTTTAGAGTTTTGATTGTGTGTTGAAATGATCATATCTTGCATATGTGTATCTTGCAATAAAATGTATTATTCACATTAATTTCATTTATTTCTTTTATGGTTTGAAAGGTGGCTACTTGGGACATCCCTGGTGGTCCAGTAGTTAAAAATCCACCCTCCAATACAGGGAACTAAGATCCCACATGCCATGGGGCAACTAAGCTTGTGTGCCCCTAGTAGAGAAGCCATGCGCCACAACTGCTGAGCCCACATGCTGTAGAGCCTGTCCATGGTCCACAGCTGGGGAAACCCCCATGCACTGCAACGAAGACCCAGCACAGCACAAACAAAACAAAACGTGCGGTTACCAGGAATTTTAAAGTGTGCCTAGCACTTGTAGCTTACATTGTATTTCTATTGAATGGCACTGTGCTAGAGAACACAGGGGCGGGATGGGGACTTCCGACTTTGGACAGGGTATCTGGGAAGGCATCCCTGAGGAGGTGGCCCCTGAAGCTAAGACCCAAGAAATCAAGTGGGATAGAGCCTGGTGGAACTGACAGAAAGTCACAGAAGCAGAAGTGAAGTGAGAGCAGTGGAGAGAGGATAAGATGAGGTTGGCTAGATAGGGTAGGTAGAAGCCAGACTGAGGAGAAAATTATAGGGACTTGAATTTCATTCTAAATGCAATGGGGCATCACTTTAAAAGCCAAAGTCAGCTGGTTTTAATCAAGGCAGCAAATTGACAGCTTGTGTTACCACAGTTGAAGACAGAAAGACTGCATTTAGGAAATAAGGACTTCCTGGGAGAACTTCCTTATATAGAAGTTCAACCCTGACTGTCTTACTTGAATTGGGCTATTGAGGCTGCCCGCTTTTCCTTCCTATTCATAAAATAATAAGCGTCATAGACTCTGTGGCGGAGAAGGCAATAGCACCCCACTCCAGTTCTCCTGCCTAGAAAATCCCATGGACGGAGGAGCTTAGTGGGCTGTAGTCCATAGGGTCGCTAAGAGTCGGACACGACTGAGCGACTTCCCTTTCACTTTTCCCTTTCCTGCATTGGAGAAGGAAATGGCAACCCACTCCAGTGTTCCTCCTTGGAGAATCCCAGGGACGGGGGAGCCTGGTGGGCTTCCGTCTATAGGGTCGCACAGAGTCGGACACGACTGAAGCGACTTAGCAGCAGCAGCAGCAGACTCTGTGGTGGTTAATGTTCCAGGACTATTTATCAAGCTTTCTGTTTATTTTTATTTATTAATTTTTGCACAGTGCTTTGAACCGGATGCCCTGTTACTAATAGCTGGAGGAGATTTCGAGGATCAGCTCAGAGAGGAAGTGATCCAGCGAGTTTCTCTTCTCCTCCTCTATTACATCATTCATCAGGAAGAGATTTGTTCTTCTAAGTTCAACATGAGTAATAAGGAGTATACATTTTACCTGCACAGCCTTCTCAGCCTCAGGCAGGATGAAGACTCCTATTTCCTTTCACAGAATGAGACGGAAGATATCCTGGCTTTCACCAGGCAGTACTTTGACACTTCCAGAAACCAGGTAAGAAAGTCAGAATTGCTAACTAGCTCTGCTGCTAAGATACAGTCTCAGAGCATGACTTTTTGTCACTAATATATTTGTAAGATGCTCAAAAACTTCTTAGAGAGGTAAGTAGTTGTGGTTTTTAGTGATGGGATGTTGTAACATAATTTAAAATTCTGAGTCTGAAGGGGGGAATGTAACAATTAATCAGTTGTCCAGATGAGTTTTAGCCAGAAGCTGGGTGGGAGGGTGGGCAGAGAGGCCAGGTAACAAGGCGGCTCTATTCGGAGTCCCCCTGAGCACTAGAGTGAATGTGATTCATGGCTTTTGATCAGTCTCCAAGGACTGAACTCAAGCAGTGATTGCAGTGTGTCTATTTGCCTTGCCTTCTGGCTAGAGAAAGAGAAGGTAGTAAGAGTTGGGGAGGGATGAATTTATTATTAGTTACTTCCCGGAGGATGCAGCTTGCAAAAAGCCTTATTCATGACAGCACAGACATTATCTCTTTTGTGGATTTTGATTGGTGCTGCACATATTCAGCGGTCCCAAGCCTTTTCTTCTCTTCCAGCTCCTACTGTTAGGAAACAAGCATCTTGTTGCCTCATTACTATTCCAGTAAAAGCTGACCGTTCAGTTACCTTTTTGCTTTCTGCTTTGTGGCGGAAAGTTTGAGCTGATAACATTTTCTGAACATGAACTCTTGTAAGCCATATTTTCTTAAAGAATTAATTGAGAAGCCACCAGCACATTTTGAAGAGTGTGGCAGAATGTGTTATTTTTTCCTCTTGAATTATTAATTGATATGTGTCTCAGTCCATTTGGGCTGATATAATATAAGTGTCATAAACTGGGTGGCTTACAAACAACAGAAACTTATTCTCACACTTCTGGAGACTGGAAAGTCGAAGATCAAAGTGCTGGGTAGATTTGGTATCTGATGAGAGGCTACTTTTTGGTTCACAGAAAGTCATCTTTCCTTTGTGTCCTCACATGGTGGGAGGAGCAAGGGAGACCTGTGGGGTGTTATATAAGGACACTAATTCCATTCATGAGGGTTCCACCCTCATGATCTAATCACCTCCCCAAAGCTTCACTTCCTAATATCATCACCGTGGAGGTTAGGATTTCATTTGAATTTTTGGCGAGACACAAACATTCACTCTGTGGCAACATATACTGATAAATTTAAATTCTTGACCTCAATTCTGGTTTCTAGGAGTTCAAAGGTATTTGTACAATCATGCTGCAACTTAATGCCAGAAAACATACCCTCCAATTTGCTGTAAATAGGCTTAATTTCTCTCATATTTGGCAGAACAAATGGAAAGACAGTTTACTAAGAACTTTGTAGATGTCATTTCAGTAACTCAAAATCACGTGAATCTCAAAACTTTGGCCATATTCTTTTTCTACTTCCAACTGAGAAAATGTGGTTCTTTCATAGAATTCAATTTTTCTGCTTAAATAAGGAGGTATCCCTACAGAGAATTTCCTCAGTACAACATCTATATAATACAAGATCAGTTCAAATTAGCCACTGGGATTTTAGCCTCCTGTGTGTTATTATCTTTTGATATATATTAAATGCAAATGAAAAGCCAGCATTTAAAGGCAGATGGAGTGTATATATTTAAAGCAGACTTCTGGTTATGCAATGCATACTGCAAATACCTGAGTTTCTGAGTGTGTGTGTGTGAGATTAAACATTCCTGTAACAGAGTAAACTACTTCAATATTATGTGTAGATCTGGTTTATTCTTATATTGAGTCAAGAAGAACTGAGCTACTGATGAGTCATAACCCTGTGCTGCACCTTGGAACTATCTCATGGAGGAAAGCATTGTCTCCAGATCCTGGATCCTGTGGCCCGTGCACTTGGACTTGGGTTCCTCTAGGATGTCAGTCAGTCTGGACTTTGCAGAAGGCCTCTTGGCACCTCACTGCAGGCTGCTGCTCTCTGACTAGAGGATATATAAGGGCACAGAAGGTTCTGGCAATCCAGGCCCAAAATGACTAGCAGGTCTTGGTTTGCATAGGACTCAATCTCCTTAAGTCACACCACCAACAGTAGCTCCAGCTGAGCCTTAACCAGCTCATTAAGAGAGACAACGTTACTCTATCATACCCTGATTTAGCCACCTTCCCTAATGGTCCAGAGTCTAAACATCCCTTTAGTCCTTCCTTCTGTTCCCACTCGGTTTCATCTTCCTGACTCAGTGTCTGAATGCACCCACCTCTCTCCATTCTTTCTGCTCTTGCTGTTTCCACGGTAAATGTACCTGGTCTTCCACTAACCCTGCTTCTTCATGAATATTTGTGACCACATCCTAAGGACTTCAGGGGTGGAAACAACCTTTAGAATCTTCCTTTGTCCTCACTGGCACTTTGAGATGATTCCTCTTTTACAGCTTCCATGAAAAACCCACCCCACCTCTATACCATACACACCCTCTGCTATTTTAACTTGTTATTGTCGTTCATGAGTCTGGCTACTTCTCCAAATATGTTTAAAGTTTGATAACTGCCTCTCAGCCTTCCATGCTGCTCCCCACCATAGCTATGAATAGGCTCTTGCCAAACTCACCAATTACAGACTTTAAAAAAAAACCGACACGCTATTGAATACACTTCTCTAAACCAGCAGTCCCTGACTTTTTGGCAGCAGGGACTGGTTTTGTGGAAGACAATTTTTCCATGGATGGAGGGGGGAGGTGTTTCCATTTTTTTTCACTGCTCACCTCTTCACGTGTGGCCCAGTTCCTAACAGACCATGAACTACCTACTACCTGTTTGTGGCCTGGGCTTAGGGGACCCCCGCCCTAAACCATAATGGAAAAGAACATGAAAAAGAGTGTGTGTGTGTGTGTGTGTGTATTCATATATATATAACTGAGTCACTTTGCTGTACAGCAAAAATTAAACAATTAAACACAATAGTGTAAATCAACTATATACTTCAGTAAATAATCTTATCAGAACTTTCCCCCCATTGTCCTGCATCACAAGGCAACATTGACATAGTAAACCTTCCCTTAGTTCCTCATTTGATGAACATGCTTCCTCCTTCTCACACTCCTGTACATGTGCTCAGTTGCTCAGTCATGTCTGACTCTTTGCAACCCCATGGACCATAGCCTGCCAGGCTCCTCTGTCCGTGGGAATTCTCCAGGCAAGAATGCTGGGGTGGGTTGCCATGCCCTCCTCCAGGGGATCTTCCCAACCCAGGGATCAAACCCAGGTCTCCCACATTGCAGGCGGATTCTTTACTGCCTGAGCCACCAGGGAAGCCCTGCTGTACATGGTATTCCTAAATCATTAATGTCCTGCTCCGTGCTCTCACTTTTGAAGTCAAGTCCCATCTCCATGAAGCTCTCCTTCTCTCACTGATTTCTTCCTTTTTTTCACCTGTGCCGTGCAGCATGCAGCCAGTGCAGGAGACATAAGACCTGTGGGTTTGGTCCCTGGGTTGGGACGATCCCCTGGAGAAGGAAATGACGACCCAGTCCAGTGTTCTTGCCTGGAGAACCCCATGGACAGAGGAGCCTGTCAGGCTATAGTCTATGAGGTCTGTCTGTATATGAGTGGATGGCTCAAAAGAAAAATCTGGACTGGTATGCAGCAGAATTGAAGGTCATCAGTGTTTGGGAGTGCTTGGCATTGTGAGTGCATCTGAAGTAACAAGAATATAGTAAGGAGAGGGAAAACCAAAGTTGGGCCATGGGGGGCACCATGGCAAAGAGTTGGACACGACAGAGAGACTAACACAATATGGCATGTAGGATTTTAGTCCCCTGACCAGAGATTGAACCTGTGTCCCCTGCATTCCAAAGTGAAGTCTTAACTACTGGACCACTGGGGAAATCCCGTCATTCATTGATTTCTGTCATCCCACCTTTCATGTTTTTTTTTCTCCCATTTCCTTCACACCCATCTCCTGGTTTTCTTCTCACTTGTCCAGCTATTCCTTTGAAGGATGAACGTGACCTGCCATCCCTTAAGCTGGGCTTCCCTTGTAGCTCAGCTGGTAAAGAATCTGCCTGCAAAGTGGGAGACCTGGGTTTGATAACTGGGTTGGGAAGATCCCCTCAAGAAGGGAAAGGCTATCCACTCAAGTATTCTGGTCTGGAGAATTCCATGGACTGTATAGTCCACGGGGTCACAAAGAGTCGGACACGACTGAGTGACTTTCACTCACTTCACTCACAACGTCAAGCACTTCCAAACACTGATGACCTTCAGTTCTGCTGCATACCAGTCCAGATTTCTCTTCTGAGCCATCAGCTCATATAAACACCTGCCTTTCAAAATTTTCCATTGGCTATTTCCTTGGCTCTTGAAATTCAATATTAAAATGGAAAGTCATTACTTCTATTCCGGACCCTGTCCTTTCTTTGATGCTGCTCATGTAGCTCTGGAAATAGCCTCTACTTTGGCTTGTGTGACGCTGCACATTCCTGTTCCTCTTGTTCTCTGACCCCCGTTTTCACCTATGCAGGCTCATCTCTCTTTCTCTGTGTAGACTTTTTTTTACTCCTATGCTATAGGTTTTACCTCCATAATTTATTTTATAACTTGAAGTTTGCACCTCTTATTTCCCTTCACCTATTTCACCCAATCTCCCACTCCATCTCCTAGGGCAGCCATCAGTTTGCTCTCTGTTTCCATAAGTTTGTTTCTATTTTGTTCGGTTCACTTGTTTTTTAGATTCCATATATAAATGAGGTTATATAGTGTTTGTCTTTGGCCTCCTAGTTTGTTTCACTTAGCATAGTGCCATTTTGTTGCAAATGGCAAGATTTCACTCTTTTTCATGGCTGCATTATGTTCCTTTGTACATGCATACATGCTCAGCTGTTGTCTGACTCTTTGTGACCCCATGAACTATAGGCCGCTAGGCTCCTCTGTCCATGGGACTTTTCAAACAAGAATACTGGCGTGGGTTGCCATTTCTTCTTCCAGGGAATCTTCCTGACCCAAGGATTAAACCTGCATATCATGTGTCTGTTACATTGCAGGCAGATTCTTTACCTGCTGAGCCATCGGGTATATACATATATACCACATTTTCTTTATCTATTAATCAATGGATGTTTAGGTTTCTTCCATATCTTGCCTATAGTGCTGCAGCCACTATGGAAAACAGAATGAAGCTTCCTCAAAAAATTAAAAATAGAACTACCAAACAATCTAGCAATTCTTGTACTGAGTATTTGTACTGAGTATTATACCCAAGAGAAAGAAACCTACCAATTCAAAAACAGCCCTGTGTTCACTGTGTGTAGATTGTAAGCATTAATGCTCCTTCAGGCGTGATCTTAGCCCCCGTCATTCCCCGTTCTTCCTCCAGGATAGCACATCTGTAGTTAGAGATGACTCACAAGAGTGTATCTCCATCCCAGACACTCCTGTGAACTCCAGACTCACATAAGCTATTCAGCATCTTTTCTTTAAGGATGTGGTAAAGACACCTCATACTTAAAATACCCATAAGTCAACCCAGCGAGACCCAGTCTTCATGTGTCACTTCATAGGTCAGCAGATAAATGCCCAACTAGAAATTTTATTTTCTAAATTTCTTCCACCTTTATATCTAATATATCTCCAAGTCCTACTGCTATTTCCTCCTGAAGAGATCCATACCCTGATGACTTTTCTCCGATTATCACCATCACTGTTTTTCACCTGGACTACTGTAATAGTCTTCCAACTGTGCTTCTAGGAATCACTGACTTCCTTTCCAGTCTATTTGTTCTCCACCATGTAGCCAGAGTGAATTCATCAAAACACACTAGACCTACAGCCCTATTCCAATCCCTTGCTCAAAATCCTCCTTTGGCTTCCAGTTGATTTTAGGATATAGGGCAAACTCCATTACATGCCAATAAACCTTTGGCCTTCACCATGCTCCCCTCTTCCCAGGTTGCTCAGCAACAACGTATCTGCTTGTGAACGCAGGAGATGCAGGAGACAGGAATTCAGTCGCTGGGTCAGGAAGATCCCCTGGAGAGGGAAACGGCAACCCACTCCAGTATTCTTGCATGCAAAATTCCATGGACAGAGGAGCCTGGTGGGATACAGTCCATGGGGTCACAAAGAGTTGGACACAACTGAGTGATTGAGCATACACACACACACACACGCACACAGACACACACATCCACTTGATACTGATTCAACTAGTAGATTCACTTATTATTTATAAAAATTGTGAGATGGGTGATGACCCATATTTTTGTTTTGGATCCTTCTTCCCTTCGTATCTTACCGTTGTAGAGAACCTCTCTTTGGGAATGAAAAGAGAATCCATGTCATCACTAGCCTATGGCTGGAGGAAGTTTTGGTTGGTAAGGAGGAAGCTAAACCAAGTAGTTGAAGGCAGATGTGAAAGGGAGCGTGCTTTGTGATCATATAAGACAGCAGAGTCAGCTTGAAGTCAACATCAGGAATATAGATTTGAATGTTATCAGCCTTCAGGCTACACTTGAAGCTGGAGAAAAACAGTTCACCACTTGAAAGGATGAAAGTTAAACTGTGCCCCTCAGATTGGGACTTAGACTTATGGTATTTTAATTGAGATCACACCTGTTCTCAGGACTAATTAAGCTCAGATTCTTGAGGTCTCAGCACAGAAAGAAGTCAGTGAGACAGAAAGTGATAGTTAAGAAGTGGATTTATTTAGAGAGAAACATATGCCACAGTGTGGGCCATCTGAGAATGTAGGCACCAGGGTGTGGGGTTGTCAGTTTTTAGAGGGCTGGGTAATTTCATACACTAATGAATGGAAGGAGTAGTCCAGCTATTTTGGGGAAGGGGTGGAGATTTCCAGGAACTGGGCCACTGCCCACTTTTTGACCTTTATGGTCTGCCTTGGCAACTGTGGGTGTGTCACTCAGCTTGCTGAGTGTGACGATGAGTATATACTGAGGCTCAAGTTCTAGAGAAAGTTGACTCATCCACCATCTTGGACATATTTGATTCTAATCAGTTTATGTCATGTCCCTCCTGTTTCATAATAGTCAGGGCAAGAGTCTCATTGGAGAAAACGCATCTTTAGATGAATAATGAGAAAGATTAGATAGGTAAGAACCACTGAGATGGGAGATGAAAAACTCAGTGTCACGGCAGATGAAGGAAACAAGTATTTTCCAGAGAGAGCTGTATCTGAGACTAGAAAACGATGCGACGCTGCGCTGTGCTATGCTTAGTTGCTCAGTCGTGTTCCACTCTTTGCAACCCCATGAACTGTAGCCAATCAGGTCTCTCTGTCCATAGGATTCTCCAGGCAAGAGTGGGTTGTCATGCCCTCCTCCAGGGCATCTTCCCAACCAAGGGATCAAACCCAGGTCTCCCGCACTGCAGGTGGATTCTTTACCGTCTGAGCCACCAGATGTTCTTCTTCTTCTTTTTTTTTTAAATTATTTTTGGCTGTACTGGGTCTTTGTTGCAGTGCATGTGTGGGTTTCTCATTGCAGTGACTTCTCATGTTGTGGGGCACAGACTCTAGGGCCTGAGGGCTCAGCAGCTGTGGTGTCCAAGTTTAGTTGCCCCATGGCAGGTGGAATCTTCCCAGACCAGGGATTGAACCTGTGTTTTTTGTATTGGCAGGCAGATTTTCAACAACTGAACCACCAGGGAAGTCCCTAGAGATTTTTTAATCAGAACAGCTTCAGAAGTTAACATTTCCTTTTTACTTTGTGTCTGATTTTTCAGTGTATGGAAACCAAAGTGCTGCAGAAAAAATCTGGAATCCTAAGCAGTGATGGTGCCGATGAAAACACTCTTCCTCAGTTGGCAGCAACAATCATTGCTTTGTCCCTCCAAGGTGTTTGTCTGGGACAAAGAAACTTGCCTCCCCCAGACTATTTTACAGAATACATTTTCAGTGCCTTGAATAGTACGAATACTCTTCACCTATCGGGTAAGGATGCTTTTCATGAATTTCATTTCCAAGTCACACCTACTAAATATAAACTGATCCAAAAACAAAGATGGAAGCATTGTGGTGACCGAGTTTGTTCAGGTATGTTTTAAACACCCTTTTAATCTCAGCTTGCAGTGAGACAGCCCAGGGGGCCTTGTCAGGGCAAACATGCTTTGACATCTGTGGCGTGATAAGGCAAAACAAAAACAAAAACAGCACCCTTGAGCAGGGATGATGAGATTGTGGGTAGAGAGTTGAAGGGAGAGATTTTTATGATCTGTTACTAGTACTAATTGGGATGTCCTAGGTGGCTCAGTGGTAAAGAATCTGCCTGCCAGTGCAGGAGATGCAAGTTCTATTCCTGGGTCAGGAACACCCCCTGGAGGAGGAAATGGCAACCCACTCCAATATTCTTACCTGAGGAATCCCATGGGCAGAGGAGCCTGGCGGGCTACAGTCTGTGGGGTCACTAAGAGTCGGATATAACTTTGCAAATGAGGGCACTCTAGTACTACTGTCTCTTTTGGTATAAAGTGTTGGGCAATAGGTGACAAAGTATCTTGTAGAACAGAGGTCTCCAGCCTCCAGGATCTAATGCCTGATGATTTCAGGACCTGATGTAATAAAATAATAGAAATAAAATGCACAATAAATGTAATGCGTTTGAATCATTCCAAAACCACCCCCTCCCTCCCACCTCTCTTCCCCGTAACTGCCCACCACCTGGTCCCTGGAAAAACTGTCTTCCACAAAACTGCTCCTTAGTGCCAAAAAAGTTGGGGACTGCTTGTGTAGAAGGATAAAAGGGTATTCCAAATGGTGCAAGAGGCTTGGTAGCAGTTTGCTTGGAACCATAAAAGTAAGTGGTGTCGTGTTAAACAGAAACATTATAAAATATGCGGCCTGGCTGCATTTGTGACTGCCAGCATTTTAGGGATCTGAGATAAAATAGGACATCATGGAACGAAATCAGAATGTGTGTTTCACACATTTCTTTGTACTCGACAAGACATTAAGAGTGAAATGACTTAATTTTTTCATCTGCATTAGAACGTCCTGCTTTCTGCACACACCGAGGGGACTTGATGTGTCACTTCATAGCTGGTGCTTTTGCCAACATATTTCCTCTTGGGAAGTCACAACACAGAAGAGAAATACAAATTTTCCAAGACGCCAGCAGCACACTCATGATCTAGATAAATCTTCCAACTTTGAAAGGGATCAAGGGCTAGGAGTCATCCAAATCTGCACAGAACTTTCCCTGACTTGTTTGTATAACCAGTTGAATGACAGATGTGTTTTTCTGTAATTCATTTTATATGCTTAAAGCCAGCGGTCCCCAACCTTTCTGGCACCAGGCACTGTTCTGTGAAAGAGAGTTTTTCCACGGACCAGGGGAGGGGGATGGTGTAAGGATAATTCAAGGGCATTACATCTGTTGTGCGCTTTATTTCTATTATTATTAAACCTCAGCTCCACCTCAGGCATTAGACCCTGAAGGTTGAGGACTCTTGATTTGACTTGTGAACACAGAGGGGGATGGAGAGGATGGGACAAATGGAGAAAGTAGCATGGAAACGTATATATTACCATATGTAAAATAGGTAGCCAGTGGGAATTTGCTGTATGACTCAGGGAGCTCAAACCAGTGTGCTCTGGGACAGCCTGGAGAGGTGGGATGGGGTGGGAAGTTGGAGGGAGGGGACATATGTATACTTACGGTTGATTCATGATGATATATGGCAGAAATCAATACAATATTGTAAAGCAGTTTATCCTTCAATTAAAAATAAACTAATTTTTTTAAAAAAAGGAAAGAAATCTTTATTAAGATGAAAACTGAAGCACCAGTCAATTGTGTTACCTAGCTGTCATCATTCAGAGAAGGCGATGACACCCCATTCCAGTACTCTTGCCTGGAAAATCCCATGGACGGAGGAGCCTGGTAGGCTGCAGTCCATGGGGTTGCAAAGAGTCAGACACGACTGAGCCACTTCACTTCCACTTTTCACTTTCATGCATTGGAGAAGGAAATGGCAACCCACTCCAGTGTTCTTGCCTGGAGAATCCCAGGGATAGGGGAGCCTGGTGGGCTGCCATCTATGGGGTCGCACAGAGTCGGACACGACAGAAGCGACTTAGCAGCAGCAGCAGCAGTTGTCATCACTAGGACAGAGACCAGGAGAAGGCATGCTGTGCTGAGAATGATTTTGATATGGGAAAGAGGGATTATGAAATTCAGATTTTGGATGACTGAGTTTCAGCAGGACAGTTTCCATGTCAACCAAAGGAATGCAATTACTCCACTTTTCAAATAAAAATTTGTGCCACTTGAAGGCTCAACACTGGAGTACAGAATATGGTTGGAGGCAAGCTGTACTGTAAGATCAAGGCGAACTGTCTGCATATGAAACCATCATGGACCTGGGATAAAAAACCCACATGTTTGTGACAGATGTTCAGTATCACTCATTTGGGCACAAAGCAGCCACGTTTGCATTTGAGAACTCAGAATTCCTTCCCATTTCAGTACAATTAAATGCTTATTCCAGAAGCCCTGAGGCATTTTTTCTAACAGCTGCCTCTGAGTTAGGGCCCTACTGACACTGATTGCATTTTGGAGTAGGAGGAACAAAAGTTTGCTATTTTTACGTGGGTTTTTTAAAAAAAATGTTTTTGTTATAGAGATTGTCAAATATAAATAAAAGTAGAAACAATAAAACAATGAACTCCCATGTACACAGTCCCTACCTCAACAAGCAACAGCAGTTTGGATAATCTTATTTTATATGTCCCTCCATTCTCTGCCATTACTTGATTATTGTTGTTCAGTTGCTCAGCCTGACTCTTTGCAACCCCACAGACTCTACCATGCCAGGCTTCCCTGTTCTTCACCATCTCCTGGATCTTGCTCAAACTCATGTCCATTGAGTTGGTGATGCCCTCCAACCATCTTGTCCTCTGTCGTCCCCTTCTCCTCCTGCCTTCAATCCTTCTTAGCATCAGATCTTTTCCAATGAATTGGCTCTCTGCATCAGGTGGCCAAAGTATTGGAGGTTCAACTTCAGCATCAGTCCTTCCAGTGAATATTCAGGATTGATTTCCTTTAGAATTCATTATTTGATCTCCTTGCAGTCCAAGGGACTCTCAAGAGTCTTCTCCAACACCACAGTTCAAACACATCAATTCTTCAGCACTCATTAGTTGTTTATTTTGAAGCAAATCATCAACCTGTTGGTATTTCTGTATGAATCTCTAGAAGAGAAGGCTTTTTTTAAAAAAGCATCTATTAGCAGTATCACAACTAAAAAAGTGAATGATTCTATAATGTTCATTTTTTCAGCTTTTAACAAATATTTTCATTTTTTATTGAACTAGGATCTAAATAAGGTCTATAAAATGTGAATTGTTGATGTCATTGAAGTTTTTTTCAAGGTGTCTTGCCCTTCCCCTCCACTATATTTTTTGGCAGTTTTTTTTTGTTGTTGTTGGAAAAATGTGCCAGGACTGTGCTATTTTATGTGTACCTGCTTTATAGTATATTTTAATTTCTGGTAGATCTAGCCTTCTTCATTGCTCTTCTTTTCAGGGTTTTCCCAGCTTGTTCATTCTTACTGACAAATATCACCTAACTGTTAAATTCTGGGGGATAAAAACCTTGTGATAATATTATTCTAATAGTGAAAAAAATATGGAATAACTTAGAAATGATATTTACAAGATGTTACGTTTTTAAATCCCGTAGTATGTCTTCCTATTTGTTCATGTTTACATGTCGATTTTGTGGAATGTTCTATTGTTTCCCTCACATAGGTTTCAGACATTTCCTGGTACATTTATACCTAGACATTTAACTTTCTCTTCATATCTCTTAACTGGGGTCCTCTCTTTCATTATAGCTTCTAACTGGTTTCTGTTTGTCCATATGAAGGTTAGTGATTTTTTTTTTTTAGATTAATTTTGTAACTCACTCCATGATTAAATCTTTCATTTTATTTTTGCCCTAATTATTTAGAGTTTTCAGATATATAATTATACCATCACCAAATAGATACAGAGTTACCTCTTCTTTTTCAGTTCTTGTATCTCTATTTTCTTTGTTACCTGATTATATTAGTTAATAACCTCAATATAATGGTGGATATTTTGAGAACGAACCCTTACCATGTTTTTGACCTTGAAAGAAAAGCTTCTAGTGTTTGCTCATTGAGTTTAGAGAACATATGTTAAAAAGTATTTATTATAGTCTTTTATATTAATCCATATATTTACATTTCTAGTAGTCTTCATTTCTTCCTGTAGACTCAATTTACCATTCTGGTCATTTCTTTTTAGTCTAAATCACTTCACTTAGTCTTTCTTGTAAGACAGGTCTGCTGTCAATAAATTCACCATTCATTGTTTATCTGGGAACAATTTTATTTCACCTTTGTTTTCAAAGAGTTGTTATGCTGGGTATTAAATTCTTAACTGACAGTTATTTCTCTCCACATTTTGAATATCTTATTCCACTATTTTCCGGACTCCAATGTTAAGATGATAAGTTAACTGTTTATTGTACTGATGTTCCTTTTTATGTGATGAGTCAGTTTTCCATTACTACTTTCAAGATATAGCTTTGTGTTTGACTTGTTTTTTTATATTTATCCTATTTGATGTCTAATGAACTTATTGAACATGTTTATCGAGGTTTCACATCAAATTGAGAATGTTTTTAACCATTATTTTCTTCAATATTTTTTTCTACTTCTTTCTCTCTCTCCTCTCCAAGTGACTGCCATTGCATATAGGTCAGTGTACTTGCTGTTTCCCATAGGTCTCTGAAACTTGTTCTTTTTTCTCTTTCTGTTCTTCAGAGTAGATTATTTCTATTAATTTATCTTTAACTCAGTAATTGTTTCTTCTGCCATCCCAATACGCTGCTGTGAATTTTTCATTTCACCTATTCTATTCTTCTAGTCCAGAATTTCCATTTAGACTTTATATAATTTTGATCTCCTGATTAAAAGTTGCTGTTTGTTAGTTTATTATTCTTATACTTTCCTTTAATTTCTCAAATATTATTTTCTTTAGTTCCTTGAACATACTGATGATCGCTGCTTTGAAGTCTTTGTCTGCTAAATCCAACATCTGGGAAATCTCAGGGGCATATTTATTGACTGCTTTTTTCCCTAACTCTGGGTCCCACTTTCCCATTACTTTGCAGGTCTCAAAATTTTTTTTGAAACTGGCCAATTAAAATAAAACATTGTAGCAACTCTAGCTTGTAATTTTCCTAATACTGATGGTAACATTTAGAAAATACCAGAAATATATTTTTACAAGTAAGAAGATGAATAAATCTGAAGAAATTCACCGTTATATTTATTCAATTATTCTCTGTGTCAATCAATTTTTAAAAGCGTACATTGTAGCAAGGGAAACTAAGCTGCAATCTATAAACTGACAACCATACCACAGCTGCCTTAGAAAATGAGGTCTGTTTTGCCCCTACAATCTCAGCTCTTTTTCAATTCCTATCTCTTTTCATGTTAAACATTTAAGAGGATATGATTAGACTGACTTTACTTTAAAATCATAGTTAATGTACTAAGGATGTATGGTGGTTAAAGGGAATAGCGTTTCTAAGGATTAATTCAGTTTCATCTTTTGTTTTCATTTTTATAGGGAACACCTAGAAAAAGAATTAATTGACTTACCAGAAGGCACTCCATTGATGGAACTGCCCATTTCTATTTCATCATGGTTCAGCTCTAAAGCTTAGGCAAGATGTTGTAAGGGAATCAATATCCATGTGAAGTATAAATGTTCTTCATTCTTATTCAGAATAATTTCTTGGCTTTTCATTAGAACTTGGAAATTTACTTAGTAACATATCTATGGTGTGGCCATGTGAAATTGTGATTATTCTGAAACTGGCTTGTCTTTATTCTGACACCAAATTTTGTATGAAATTTCTAGAACTAGACAAGCTCCTCAACACTCTCTGGACTAAAAGTACCTGTATCAGAAAAGATAAAATCCATCAGCTTAGAAGGAAACAAAACACCCTAACAATTCATGATGGAGACTACCCTAATATATCTGTATCCGTGGACCCAGAATCAGAAGATGGTCCAGTTTCCTGGGATCAGGTATTGTCATTATTCCTCTTGTACTGTTGTACTGTCAAAGGAAGCAACTGTGAACATTCTCTAAGAGTTGTAGAAAACTTCAAGGGTAATGTAGACTTCCTTAAATGTAAAAATATTCTATTTCCAGAGTGTAGTCAGGGTTTTTTCCTTTTACACGTAGATCTCTGCAGATGTAAAACTTGAGGCCAAAATATTTAGGAGAATGGTATATATTACTCTTCCCTCCATACTGAATTCATGAATAATTCAGTAAACATGTGACCATTTATCATGCACCATTGTGTGCACTAGGGGTAAAGAACTGAACAAAAACAGGCACAGCTCCTATGGAGCTACCAGGATAGTGGGGGATATAGACATATAAAAACAATCATGAATGAATGCTTCAAATTTAGATTGGATTATGATGAGATTACTTTGGATTGTGAGCAACAGAGAAATGTTTGTGTAGTAGGTGGCACTAAGAAGGTTTTTGAGAAAGGTGATATATGGACCTATAAATATATTCTTATTCTTACTTCCTGAAGTTGTGTTCCAAAGTACGCTTATTAGTCTACTCGATACTACTTGTTTTTGTTTGCCTGGTTTGTTTGTTACTTGGCTGCGCTAGGTCTTTTTTGCTGCACGAGGGCTTTCTCTTGTTGCAGTGAGAAGGGGCTACTCTGCAGCTATGGTGCTCAGGCTTCCTATTGCAGTGGCTTCTCTTGTGGAGCACAGGCTCTAGGGCCTGCAGATTCAGTGGTTGTGGCACACACGCTTAGTTGCACGGTGGCATGTGGGATCTTAGTTCCCAGACCAAGTATTAAGCCTGTGTCCCGTGCATCTGCAGACAGATTCTTAATCACTAGGCCACCAGGGAAATCTGGATAATACTTTGTTCTTTTTGGCCTTGCCTCATGGCATGTGGGATCTTAGTTCCCCAACCAGGGATTGAACCCTCTCCATTGGAAGGGCAGAATCTTAACTACTAGACTGCCTTTTTCTTAAAAAGGGGTGTTATTGTCAAATCTGTTTGAGAAATAGAGATATCTATTGCACTGCAGCATATTAACATGCCTGGGGAGGTCCTGTAGTAAATAAAATTCTTTAGTCTTATTGAATTCAGCATTTTTCAGACTCTGTTACACATAGAAATCTTCCATGCCCTTATCATTTAAAATCTCGGAAAACTGATATTCCATGATAATGGCTTATATTTAATGAGTAAATTAAGACTATGTATTAGACACTGCAGAGTTTCCCCTGCATTTCTTCATTTAGTTATTACAACAGCTGTATGAGGTTAGGTTAAATGATTCTACCCTACTGATGAGGAAATTGAGTCATGGAACTAATAAGTAGTTGATTAAGTTCACAGAAACTGAGGATATATACATAAGTTGCCCATAGCATATTCTATGCTCTTAACAACTATGCTATTGTTTAATAAATGTTGATTTAAAGAAAATAAGACTACTTTTTATTTGTATCTTGAATGAGTTATTATTCCTATTAAGCACAAATCTGTATATTGAAAGAGCAAAATTCTGTAAACATTTCTAACAATAGTTGTTCCTGTAAGTTATTAATACATGATTGGGAAGTATTTCATATTTTTGCTATGATATATTTTAAAAAGTTAATTTCTATTAATTATGCCACATAGTAAAGGCATCAATTAAAGTTGATTATTTTAAACTCACAGTGTAGTCACTGAAGGTAACCAGTTGATGCCTGTATTAATCCTTGTTCGTGAGGTCTCCTTAAATATTCCTTCAGGGCCAGCTCTTCTTAGGAAGAGAACTCATTTGTCTGATGGAGACCCTGTTTGCATAAATAATGAAGGTTATTTCTTAAAATTTAGGGATTATTTACTTAAGACATGCATTTTCTAAGAACAGTAACTGTCATCTTCTGTGATGACTATAAACAAAACCACTTCTTTCTCAATTATCTGTTTCAACATTCACTTTCTTTGTGACTCTTGAGGGGACCCTAAAGTAGGAGACTAAATCTGAAGATCAGCCTGTATTATTTGGACCAGTCAGTCTCAAAGAGTTGTCCCTGGGCCAGCAGTATCAGCAGTACGTGGGACCCTGTTGGTTGAATTCTCAGGTTCCACCCCAGAATCTACTGAATTATACACTCTGATTGTGGAGCCCAGCATCCTGTCTTTTAACTAGCCCTCTAAGTGATTCTCAAAACGAAAATGTGTTTTTAAAGTTCCCACAAAGGTCTTATCACATCAACACAAGTGTACAAGTATATTGAAGTTTTAGGTAAAGGAATAAAGCTATTTTAAATGTTATTGACTGAATCATCTAATTTTCATTCTATTTTCTTTTTTATTAAAAATAGTTTGCCAATATTTAAAGGAAATAATGAATCACTTTTAAGGACATTTGTATTAGTGATTTCAGAAGAAATGTAATGCAACAGTAACCTAAATAGTATAGGAATAGCAAGTAAATATCAAGGGCATAGAAGCTTATAATAGAATAACCTTACTCTACAAGAAGGTGTTCTAAAACTGGAAACTATTCAATTCCTTGACAATGAACTAGGGAGAGATGCATGGCATCCTCTTCATGTCTATTTCTCCACTCTTTTATTTCCCAGTCAGGCATTTTTCATTAAGAATATTTATTATGAAGGATTCATCATAAGATGCTTATGTTTAGTTTCCCTTTATCGTTGTCAGTATTTTTAATGATGATATAATTATATTCCATAATTAATAAATAGTACAAAAGAGACTATTGTCTTTGGTGTAAATTATTTTGATAAAGGGGGAAAAAATTACAAATTTAATGTTCTGTTGTTGCCTCTTGTAGTAGAAACATTTTGGAGTTCTTGCCCAATCTTTCTGAGAAAAGCCTTCCCCACCCACAGGGCTGAGTCCAGCAGCCATATTTGAACAGTATGATGTCATTTCCTGTCTTGGGGGCAAAACTGATGGAATCAAATAACAAGAAACAAGAAAACCCATCCATGGCCTTGTTGAGACAACCAGATCTGTCAGGACTTGCAGACTCAATCCAATCTTTTTTTTTTCAGTTCACAGTGATCTTTATTATTTATAACTCCATATTAGTACATCATGTGTGCATACTTTATTGATTCTTTCTTCTATTTATGAACATATGAGTTATTTACAGTATTTTGCAGTTACAAGCATACTATTACAATGAATAATGTTGCTGTTCAGTCACTAAGTCATGTCTGACTCTTTGCGACCTCATGGACTGCAGCACACCAGGCCTCCCTATCCCTCACTATCTCCAAGAGTTTACCGAAGTTCATGTCCATTGAATCAGTGATGCTATCCAGCCATTTCATCCTCTGCCGCCCTCTTCTCCTTTTGCTTTCACTCTTTCCCAGCATCAGGATCTTTCCTAGTGAGTCAGCTCTTCGCATCAGGTAGATGGAATGGGTTGGTGCTTATATGGCCTGTTTTTTTAAAAGATTTTTTTGGATGTGGATCTCTTTTAAAGTCTTTATTGAATTTGTTATAATATTTGTTTTGTTTTGTTTTGTTTTTTCCTGTGGGCATACAGGAGATGCCTCCTTGGGGCATCTTATCTCCCCAAGCAGGGATCGAACCTACACCCCATCCATTAGGAGGTGAAATCTTAACCACTGGACTGCCAGGGAAGTAACTGCCCATGTATTTATTAAAGAGAGAAGGCCAGACTATGAAGGGAAATGGATGTCTGCAGGGGGAAACAGAAAGGAGAAAATACAGAGTCCTGAAGAAATAGAGAAAAATCTTTGGTTTTCATTTTCCAGCTTCCAGTTGAATTCCTCATAAAATGTGGCTGTCCTTCCCATGTCAGACATCCTCTGTAACCTTAATACATCCTCCTCTGGCTGTTTGGTGGTTTAAGTGGCTCTGTTCCATGCAACAAAACGTCTCCCAATCAAGATAAAGCTTTTCAACCCTTGGGATCATCCCAGAGGATTTGTATTTGGGAAAAACCAGCAAAGTCATCATTTTCTGATTAGCCATGTGTCTTTAAAATCCCTACTTTCTATAGCATGGCAAATCAATCCTTGGACATCATTGATTTTTTTAAAGATAACTTACTGGGACCTCAGATCACACTGCTCTTGCATTGGGGTCTTATTTCATTAGAAGACATCTGTTTGTGCTAGTGAAACTACACACCTTTCTCATCCACATATGAAAACTTTTCAGTGTAATTTTTGATGCATAAAATGTCAGCCCTTAACACTTCTGAAGTGGACAAATGCTTTCAGGCAGTTTTTAGAAATCTGTTTCATTTATTGTTTAGCTACTTCTTTCATAAATATCCCTATACAATATGAAAAAATAGATACAAATTAGTGAAATCTGTAAGTGATAACAATGATTTCAATTGTTTTTGTGGTGAAGGGCTGTCAAAGAACATAGTTCACCATATCGTTTAGTGCTTCCACACCAGCAAGTTGACACAGCATTCACTTTTAAAAATATTACCTTTACTTTTATTGCTTTTGAAAATTCATGTTGCCGACACAGGTTTATTAAATCAGATAATATTAAAGACAATGATCTTATTCCTCCAGAGCTCCTGTTTATCCTATAAAGTTTTAACTTCATTAATAATACAAAGCCATTCCCCCAAGTCTTAAGGCTTGCTTAGGCTGCTGGTTAGAATACCATCCAGCACATCGTAAAACATTGTGCATCTCTTTTCAGGAAAGAAAAATGTGTGCAAAGCTCCTACTACACAATACTCAGAACGAAAGTGAGATGCAGCGGCTTTAATCAGAGATGAAAAGCAGTCCTCGAGAGTTATGTATGGACAGAAGGGTGCAGGGAAGCACACATAGTAATGGCTTCATGTGTTGACTCGAACCCTTCCAGTTTAGTCCTGATTCCTCCAGGATGGTAGTTGATGGTGAGTTTGGTCCAGTGCTGAGGTTGGTAAAAACATGTTCTGCCTCCTACAGACTTGCTTCTCTGCCGGGCAGCTGGTGAACATATTTCTCCAGAACAAGATTTCACCCATTTCTAAGGAGGACTTTAAGCAAATGAGTCCAGGAATCATTCAGCAATTGCTCAGCTGTTCTTGCCAGCTGCCCCAGGACCAACAAGCAAAGATGGCACCCACCACACTGGAGAGTAAGTCCTGGCTCTTCACTCAGAAAGCCAATGCACACAATCCACACAATGGATTCGTGATGGTGAAGGAAGGATATGTACCATACACCAGGCACTGTTTTAAGCATTTTACTTTGATCAGCTCAGTGAGTCTTTACAACAATGCTGCCAGCTAGAAATTATTATTATCTTCACTTTAGAGATGATGAAACTGAGGTACCTGGAAGTTAAATAACTTGCCAAAAGACACGTAGCTAGTAATTGATAGAATTGGGATTCAAATACAGGCAGTGTGGCCCCCTAGTCCTTGTTTTTAACCACCTATGCTATACTACAGTTCATTTATATTTTGTGGCTAACTTACATAAATCGATTCTATCCCCTATCTTTGACTCAATCATAGACCATAGTTGAATCACAGATCATAGTTGAATAGCTTTATCATCTCAAGAATGCTATAGAAATGAAATCCTACAGTATGTATCCTTTTGGGATTTAGGGGTTTTTTCCACTCATCAAAATTTCTTTATAATCCATCTAGATTGTTTTGTGTATTAATAAATTGGTTTTTTTTTATTACTGAGTAGAAGCAGGGCAAAGGCTAACAGAGTTTTGCTAACAGAACACACTGGTCATAGGAAACACCCTCTTCCAACAACACAAGAGATGACTACACATGGACATCACCAGATGGTCAACACCGAAGTCAGACTGATTATATTTTTTGCAGCTGAAGATGGAGAAAGTCTATACAGTCAGCAAAAACAAGACCTGGAGCTGACTGTGGCTCAGATCATGAGCTCCTTATTGTTAAATGTCAGACTCAAATTGAAGAAAGTAGGGAAAAGCACTAGACCATTCAGGTATGACCTCAGTCAAACCCCTTATGATTATCCAGGGGAAGAGAGAAAGAGATTCAAGTGATTAGACCTGATAGACAGAGTGCCTGATGAACTATGGAAGGAGGTTTGTGACATTGTACAGGAGGCAGTGATCAAAACTAACCCCAATGAAAAGGAATGCAAAAAGGCAAAATGGTTGTCTGAGGAAGCCTTGCAAATAGCTGAGAAAAGAAGAGAAGTGAAAGGCAAAAGAGAAAAGGAAAGATATACCCATCTGAATGCAGAGTTCCAGAGAACAGCAAGGAGAGATAAGAAAGCCTTCCTAAGTGATCAATGCAGAGAAATAGAGGAAAACAATAGAATGGGAAAGACTAGAGATCTCTTCAAGAAAATTAGAGATACCAAGGGAATATTTCATGCAAAGATGGGCACAATAAAGGACAGAAACAGTATGGACCTAACAGAAGCAGAAGAGATTAAGAAAAGCTGGCAAGAATACACAGAAGAACTACACAAATAGGTATTAATGACCCAGATCACCACGATGGTGGGTGTGATCACTCACCTAGAGCCAGACATCCTGGGATGCAAAGTCAAGTGGCTTTAGGAAGCATCACTATGAACAAAGCTAGTGGAGGTGATGGAATTCCAGTTGAGCTATTTCAAATCCTAAAGGATGATGCTGTGAAAGTGCTGCACTCAATATGTTAGCAAAGTTGGAAAACTCGGCAGTGGCCACAGGACTGGAAAAGGTCAGTTTTCATTCCAATCCCAAAGAAATGTGATGCCAAAGAATGTTCAAACTACTGCACAATTGTACTCATCTCACACACTAGCAAAGTAATGTTCAAAATTCTCCAAATCAGGCTTCAACAGTACATGAACTGAGAACTTCCAGATGTTCAAGCTGGATTTAGAAAAGAAAAGGCAGAGGAACCAGAGGTCAAATTGCCAACATCTGTTGAATCATAGAAAAAAGCATGATAATTCTAGAAAAACTTCTGCTTCATTGACTACGCCAAAGCCATTGACTGTTGGATCACAACAAACTATGGAAAATTCCTAAGATGGGAACACCAGATCACATTACCTGCCTTCTGAGAAATCTGTATGCAAGTCAAGAAGCAACAGTTAGAACCAGACATGGAACAACAGACTGATTCCAAATTGGGAAATTTGTATGTCAAGGCTGTATACTGTCACCCTGCTTATTTAACTTCTATGGAGAGTACGTCATGGCTGGATGAAGCACAAGCTGGAATCAAGATTGCCAGGAGAAATATCAATAACCTCAGATATGCAGATGATACCACCCTTATGGCAGAAAGTGAAGAGGAACTAAAAAGCCTCTTGATGAAAATGAAAGAGGAGAGTGAAAAAGTTGGCTTAAAGTTTAACATTCAAAAAACGAAGATCATGGCATCTGGTCCCATCACTTCATGGCAAATAGATGGGGAAACAATGGAAACAGTGAGAGATTTATATTTGGGAGCTCCAAAATCACTGCAGATGGTGACTGCAGCCATGAAATTAAAAGACGCTTGCTCCTTGGAAGAAAAGTTATGACCAACCTAGATAGCATATTAAAAAGCAGAGACATTACTTTGCTGACAAAGGACCATCTAGCCAAAGCTATGGTTTTTCCAGTAGTGATGTATGGATGTGAGATTTGAACCATAACGAAGGCTGAGCAGGGAAGAATTGATGCTTCTGAACTGTGGTGTTGGAGAAGACTCTTGAGAGTTCCTTGGACAGCAAGGAGATCCAACCAGTCAATCCTAAAGGAAATCAGTCCTGAATATTCATTGGAAGTACTGATGCTGAAGCTGAATCTCCAATACTTTGGCTACATGATGCAAAGAACTGACTCATTGAAAAGACTCTGACACGGGAAAGATTGAAGGCAGGAGGAGAAGGGGATGATAGAGGATGAGATGGTTGGATGGCATCACCTACTCAATGGACATGAGTTTGAGCAAGCTCCAGGAGTTGGTGATAGACAAGGAAAGCTGGCGTGCTGCAGTCCACGGGGTCGCAAAGAATCAGACACGACTGAGAAAATGAACTGAACTGCTTCTTTGGTATGAATATACCATATTTTGCTTAACCATTCACCTTTTAAAAAATGGATTGTTTTCAGTTTTTAGCTGTTTGAAAAAACTTACTATGAACATTTCTGCAAAAAAGAAAAAGTTAACAGTTGAGAAATACCAACGTATAAGAGAAAGAATATCAGTGTCAGGATCAGAAATGCAGAGTTGAATCATGCTGTCTGTCCCCAGCCAACTCTGTGATCTTCTGCAATCTATATTTCTCAAGCCTGTCTCTTTCCCTGCACCGTGGGAAGCAGTGATCCCACAAGGCTTGTTATCCTTTCATGCACCATGATACACATGGAATAATGAAGGCATATTGGGGTAAATCAAAGAGGCTGCTCTGGGTTGGCAGTGACCAGGCCAGGGAGGTACGAGCCTCCTGGATGTGGCAGCTCCAGGAAGTGAAGGGACCACTTCCCTGACAGTTGGGACTTCACACTTGGGACTTCCCTGACAGTCCTGATGTTAAGACTCCATGTTTCTAATGCAGAGGCTGTGGGTTCAGTCCCCTGTCAGGGAACTAAGAGCCCACATGTGGCGTGGTACAGCCAAAAGAAAAAAAAATTCGCACTCACCTGTGACCCATAACATCATCACCGTAGGTGAGCTTTATTGTAAGACTTCCAGGACACCAGTAAAATTCCAGTAGGATAATATGTACAAAAGTGTGTTCTATAAATTTAAAGCACCTGAAGTTTATTTATTTTCTTGCAATAAGAATGCCACTTTATTTACCTGAGTTCTTCATAAAGATCTTTTGAAGACATAAAAATGAGAACCAAAATGATGATCAAAATGATCTCAGAGTGAGGAAATATTTTTCTCACCACCTACCAAAATGCCCTATTGTTTTTAATAAACTCTAGTCATAAGTAGTTATAAAATGTTGTGCAGAACTGGACACATGGCATGTGGACTGTTAGATTAAAAATTGGACAGAATAGAGAATCCATAAACAACCTCATCCCAGAAGGGACTTTAATCAGTGGAGAAATCATTCAATTAATTGTGTTGAGAGAGTTTGGAAAAATAAAACCAGAAAAACAACCAAAAAATGGTGGCCTAAGAACATGTGTGATGAATAGTAAAAATATGGCAGTTAACCATATGTAAAATATTACCTTTGATCTGAGGATGTTACATTTTTTTCTTCAGAACTACTTTTCTTCTTTGAGATAGTCTGCAATGCCCATCATAGCCGAATTAGTCAGCCCTTATTTCTAACTCCTAATAGGTTCTACATCAAGTGACTCATCATGTCAGGCCTATGTATTTAAGACTTCACATTCACTGAGAGGAAGAAAACTTCATTAAAAATGAGCAGCTAAATAATTCAACACCTTGTGGCCAGTGATGGCTCAAAAATGGATGAACAGGACTGGATCATGGCACCTAGGAGCTCCCATATTTATTTCTACTCCCTGGCACCATGTCTGGTCATATAGGCCATTCAGAAACAGGGTTTTGGACTGAAGATCCAAGAAAAAGTTTATTCTTAAATTAACTTCTATATCCTTCTAGGAAACAGTCTTCCTGAGAAAAATTCATACAAACCATACTCACTAAAGAACCTGAAAAAAATCACTATCCTCAATTTAAAATGTTGCATCATATAACTAAAGAGAAAGACTTGTGATGTTGGCCTTTTGAAAGTGCAGGAATGTAAGATGTTAAAGAGTGGAAGACACAGAAAGACGTTATTAAGAACACAGTGTTCAGTATGCTGAAACTCAACTTCTAAGAGCCGTCTTCAACTGAATTTCCAGGAAAGAATGTTATAGCCGAGTAGAAATCATTTCAGATCTATTCAAAGAAGCTGCTTGGAATTGACTAAAATTTTATTATAATTGGTAGTACGTCCAGTTCTGTTGTAAGGATGAGAAACATTTATAAGGAATCTGAGTCCAATCAAGACACCATGACACTATACAGGGAACTAGAGTAAGTCTGCAGAGTCTGGTGGCAACAAAAGTCAGAGATTTTATGATTTTCAGATTGATTCTTGCCACAGGAGAGCAGGTGGAATCTGACTCATAGAAGACCTAGAAAGTTTTACAAGCTCTTAAGGAATGGAACATCCTTTGTCTTCCAAAACCACACTGTAGCTCAGTAGTCATCTACAGATGTGAGAGATGGACCATAAAGAAGGCTGAGCACTAAAGAATCGATGCTTTTGAACTGTGGTTCTGGAGAAGACTCTTGAGGGTCCCTTGGACTACAAGGAGATCAAACCAGTCAATCCTAAAGGAAATCAACCCCAAATATTCATTGGAAGGGCTGAGGCTGAAGCTGAATCTCTAGTACTTGCCCACCTGATGTGAAGAACGTCAGACTCATTAGAAAAGATCCTGATGCTGGGAAAGATTGAAGGTGGGAGGAGAAGGGGATGACAGAGGATGAGATGGTTGGATGTCATTGCCAACTCAATGGACATGAATCTGAACAAACTCCAGGACACAGTGGAGGACAGAGAAGCCTCATGTGCTGCAGTCCATGGGGTTGCAAAGAGTCAGATTCAGCTTAGTGACTGAACAGCAACAAAGCCATCCTCAGGACAAAGGGAAAAAGAACTTGAAACTTTGCCTTTTGCCTTGGAAACATCAACCTCTAATTTGTCCTTGTGAGTTCTTGACATTTGGTGATATTTTGTACCTACCAGAAAAGTGTGGTAACTGTGAACTTGATTAGACAGCTGGGTGCTCATGTTAAACTTCAAATATCTTTAATTTACAGGTTAGTTGAGAAGAATCATGTTCCCACTTAGAGTCTATTTGTGGAAAAGTGGGATGTGAAACTATCTCTAGGAATTTCTTAAATAAAATAGATATTCAATTAGAGCAAAGTAAAACCTTTAGGCAGCTGTATGATCATTCTCAACTATTTTTGTTTTTGACTGCATGACATATGGGAGCCTAGCTCCCCTATCAGGGATTAAACCCACGGTCCATGCATTGGCAGCAAGGAGTCTCTACCACGGGACCACCAGGGAATTCTCCCTTGTTATTTTTTTAATGTGGTAAAAAAGTACATGAAAATTACCATCTCAATCCTTTTAAGAGTGTAGTTCAGTAGTGTTGAGTATTTTCACATGGCTCTGCAACAGATCTCTAGAACTGTTTCTTTTTGCAAAACTGAAACTGTATATTCACTGAACAACAACCGATTTGTAGAGATTGCATAGCTGCGAAGGAGTTGTGGTGACAGTGGAAAAAAAATCAAAGTGTGAAAGTTTTTTAGCCTCCTCTGAGTATGCTACCAACTTCGTTTTAATGTTCAATCTCTGTTTAATGGCAGAGTGTATAATTTAATAAAGGTCCTCTTCACATTACAAGCTTATTATCATCTTACTAGCTAGTGTCATTAACATGATCTACTGTAGAGAGTCAACATTCCAGAAAAGTACAAGAATGATGAAGATGCAACATCTTCAATTATAACAAACTTGAAGAGAGTAGTTTCTTAAAATCTTCAGTGGGCTTTAAGTAGTATGATAACTGAATTGTTCAATTTAATTTGTCACTTATTTGTAGTTACAAAAGGAAATGATAATTTAATGTGGTAATGACCTGTCTTCATTGTTTACAAACAAGTTAGTAATTTCTAAATAAGTTGAAACAAAATATTTGCCCTGAATATCTATAACCAGTGGAAAATGGTGTTTGAATATGGGTTATACCCAAATAATGTACACTTGACTCTGAAAGCCATTTTTTTCTGTTTTAATCTTTCTCTTTCCTTTCTTCCTTTACTCTTTTATTTCTTCTCTCTTTCCACATGTTTGTTCCTATTGGAATAATTGTGAAAAATTGTACTTTCTGAATGTTTTTAAAAATATAGAATCTTAGAAATATGGAATATATTTTAGGGGTCAGAAAAATTATTGTAATAATTGAAAAGTTTGGCTGTCCAAATTTATATTATCACCCTTTATTCATTCATTGATTAGTTTTTACAAATGCAGTCACTCATTTTAGTCACAGAGAATAGTAAAAACTTCTGATATTACAAATAATTTTGAGACCTTTTGGAAGAAAGTACTCATTTTGTCCACAAATACAGATCTACAGTGGCCCAGAACGTATGCTCTTTCTGTCCCATTGCTTCTTGCCTTCGAAAGGTTTAAATGTGGTTAGATGACAAATATTACCACTGTCTGTCTGTGAAGGTTGTAGTTTGTTTTTTAGTTTAAATTTTTTTGTCTGCACTGGGTCTTCATTGTAGCGTGTAGAATCTTCTCTAGTTGCAACATGAGGGGGCTGCTCTAGTTGCAGTTCATGGGCTCTAGAGTGCACGGGGCTCAGCAGTCATAGTTTGCTGTCTTGTCTAGTTGCCCTGTGGCTTGTGCAATCAAACCCATGTCCCCTGTACTGGATGGCGGATTCTCAACCATTGGACCCCCAGGGAAGTCCCAAGGTTGTAGTTAAAAGCAAGAGAAATTATTTTCTTTGAGGGTAGGAGGTAAGCTAGCTCCTTGCTACAGTGATTCTTTTTTTAACAAGGGGAAATCAGGGTAACTTCAAAACAATGGAGTAAATTAGTAAAAATCTTTTCATTCTTTTCCTTACAAATTAAAACCTTAAATCCAATATAGCACTCACAAAACAATTTTGTATCCCTAGCTATTGTAGTATAGGATGGATTCTTTTACCATGTTCACTGGCAGAAGCACTCACAGGGGCCTCTGACTGGTTTTGCAATCTCTTTTTAACTCAGAATATGGCTACAGCACTGTGGCGGTGACCCTGCTTACGCTGGGCTCCATGCTTGGGACAACACTGATCCTTTTCCACAGCTGCGAGGAGAACTACAGGCTCATTTTACAGCTGTTTGTGGGCCTAGCTGTTGGGACACTTTCTGGGGATGCTCTGCTCCATCTCATCCCTCAGGTAAGCTGCTATTTTCCATTTCATCTGGACTGTTTCTAGTTTCAATTTATGTTTAGCCATTGTAGGTGTTTATGAAGAGTACATTATGAGAAATACTGGGCTGGAAGAAGCACAAACTGGAGTCAAGATTGCCGGGAGAAATATCAATAACCTCAGATATGCAGATGACACCACCCTTATGGCAGAAAGTGAAGAGGAACTAAAAAGCCTCTTGATGAAAGTGAAAGTGGAGAGTGAAAAAGTTGACTTAAAGCTTAACATTCAGAAAATGAAGATCATGGCATCTGGTCCCATCACTTCATGGGAAATAGATGGGGAAACAGTGGAAACAGTGGCAGACTTTATTTTTGGGGGCTCCAAAATCACTGCAGATGGTGATTGCAGCCATGAAATTAAAAGACGCTTACTCCTTGGAAGAAAAGTTATGACCAACCTAGATAGCATGAGACATTACTTTGCCAACAAAGGTCCATCTAGTCAAGGCTATGGTTTTTCCAGTAGTCATGTATGAATGTGAGAGTTGGACTGTGAAGAAGGCTGAGCGCCGAAGAATTGATGCATTTGAACTGTGGTGTTGGAGAAGACTCTTGAGAGTCCCTTGGACTGCAGGGAGATCCAACCAGTCCATTCTGAAGGAGATCAGCCCTGGGATTTCTTTGGAGGGAATGATGCTGAAGTTGAAACTCCAGTACTTTGGCCACCTCATGCGAAGAGTTGACTCATTGGAAAAGACTCTGATGCTGGGAGAGATTGGGGGCAGGAGGAGAAGGGGACGACAGAGGATGAGATAGCTGGATGGCATCACTGACTCGATGAACGTGAGTCTGAGTGAACTCTGGGAGTTGGTGATGGACAGAGTGGCATGGCATGCTGCGATTCATCGGGTCGCAAAGAGTCGGACATGACTGAGCGACTGAACTGAATGGAACTGATGACGAATTTCACAACGACCTGGATGCATAGATACAGTGGCAAGTGTTTCCCTTGGAAATCACTGCTATTTCCCCAAAGCCCTTGCAGGAGAAAAGAGATGATCAGTCATTCGATTCACCAGGCTGTTCTTATTTTTAAAATTAAAAAACAAGTGCTCAGATACAAATTCCTATTGAAACCATTGGGTGTCATTTCTGGAGCTCCAAAGAGCTTTGGTACCACAGTCCTCTATGTCTCAGTGCAGAAGAGAATTCAGTGAGAGGCAAAGTGATAGATAAGACGTGATTTATTAGAGTAGCACACTTGTGAGGCTTCCAAGGGGGTGCCACGCCCTGAGAACTTAGTGGGCTATGGTTTTATAATCAAAGGATGAGGGGGAGGGGGAGAAGAACATTTCCTTGAGTAGACGTCTTGCTTCCATCATCAGCTCCTCGTCCAGCTTGGGCAGGAGAGTTTTCTTGTCCCTACGTGCTCAAGCTAAGTCCATAAATTACTGATTTTTGTCCTAGGGATTGTTAATTTTTTGAGCTCATCAAGCAGGATGTGGGTCTCGTGCCACCATTGTTTTATTGTTTAGGGGGCACGTCCTGTGCTTCTGTTGCATGCTTTTGTTGCTAAACAAGTCTGCTTGGTTTTGTGGTTAAGCAAACCTGCTCTCTTGAGTAATCATTAACTTATAAGGGTCTCCCATATATTTTTCTACTTTCAATCCCCTGTAGTATAATTAGCTATATAATCACCTACATTATCCCTTTATTCTGTCCCTGTCACTATTAAGGAAAATTCATGAAGGGTGAGTATCTGTAAATAAAAATGAATGGGCTATAAGATATACTAGTTTTTCTCTGCTGGCCCCCAACCTCATCAGATCCATTCTCTGCCCTTCTCCGCTGTGTGTTCTTCCCCAGAAGACTGTATCCCCTTAGCTCCCTGCAGTCTGGATTGTTGTTTGGGTTCACCCAGTGGGTGAAAGGCCAAGGTAGGAGGAGAAAATGGCAGGGGTATTTCTTCCTTGCTCCCTCCTTCTGACACTGTCTCTAGAAGCAGCTCATTACCTGCAATATTACAGCTCCCATGGGTCCCTAGCTCCATCTCCATTAAAGTTCAGTAACATTATTTCCAACCTTTGCCCTTTGCCCTTTCAGCCTTCAGTGTGGTAATGGTTTCCTGGGGTTGCTAGTCTCTGGGGTGTCTCATTATTCCTCATTCATACCCTTGACCCTGCCCACACCCCTATCATGGCACCATCGTTAAAACCGTCTTCATTTGAACCATCAAAATGAATTTCTCTTTCTTGCCCAACTATTAGTGTCTGTTTTTGTTGTTTGTTTAGTCACTAGGTTGTGTCCAACTCTTTTGTAACCCCATGGACTGTAGCCCACCAGGTCCTCTGTCCTTGGGATTTCCCAGACAAGAATACTGAAGTGGGTTACCATGTCCTTCTCCGGATATAATCCCAACCCAGAGATCAAGCCCATGTCTCCTGCATTGACAGGTGGATTCTTCACCCCTGAGCCATAGATTTCCTTTAAGAAACAGGCAATCTCCAGCAGCTGGCTCTTTGTTGAAGTCTCTGGAGGCTCTTTATTTGTCAGAAATGGAAGGGTTGCTGCTGCTGCTGCTGCTGCTAAGTCGCTTCAGTCATGTCCAGCTCTGTGCGACCCCATAGCTGGCTGCCCACAGACTTCCCCGTCTCTGGGATTCTCCAGGCAAGAACACTGGAGTGGGTTGCCATTTCCTTCTCCAATGCATGAAAGTGAAAAGCGAAGTCGCTCAGTCATGCCCGACTCTTAGCGACCCCATGGACTTCAGCCTACCAGGCTCCTCCATCCACGGGATTTTCCAGGCAAGATTACTGGAGTGGGGTGCCATTGCCTTCTCCGAATGGAAGGGTTAGGACCTGAGATGCAAGAGTTCAGGGAAAAGGGTCTTCAGATGAGGTTATCTATTCCTTCTGAGATCTCTATGATGGATCATGATGAGCAAATGATTCCCCCTCCTCTCACAAAACCTGAGATCTGAAAACTTTCCATAAGCCTCTGGCATTTTCCTCCAGGGTCCCTCTTGTTGGTTACAGGCTCAAAAATTATTAGATGTTCTGAAAATTGCAAAGTGAGCATTGTAGATATGAAACAAACCATTATTAGTTTTAATCTCCCTGGTAATCTAATTTTCTGGAAATATTTCAGGGTTTATTTGCTTGAGGCAGTGTCCAAAGCCTGTTTCTATGTCACTGTAGTGGGTGCAGAGCTCTTCACAGCCCAGGATCCTGGGAAGTAGCAAAAGGATCTTAAGACTTCCCTGGTCTCCCTCAGTGGGAAAGCCCAGAGCCCAAGGCAGGAGGTTTGGATGTGGGTTGGGTGGGACAGTCAACTGGCCTATGGAGATATATTACAGAGGAAAACGTAGCTGAGAAGGCAGTTGCTTTACTTGAAGAAAGAGAGGACAGAAGTTATCGAGAAGAGGAAGACAGACACAGTACCAGTGTGGCAGAAAGCTAGAAAAATCAGTGGTTCCTAAACGTGATCCAAGGCAAGTGTTTAAAGGTCTGCATAGAAATGAGAAAAATCCCATTGGCATCATTTCCTCTTTTAACTAGCTATGTTGATTCTACTTTAAGAACTACATTTTATTCTGAAATTATGAGGTTTTCCTGTTTCTTTTGTGACATTACAGTGTCCTTGTTTTGTGAAATAATGGTAATCACAAATATTGGGGGAGTGTCCTTCAATGTCTTTACCGAAAGAAAATGTGGAAACTTCTCTGGCAGTCCAGTGGTTAAGACTTCACCTTCCAGTGTAGGGGGTGAGGGTTTGATCCCTAGTTGGCAAGCTAAGATCCCACATGCCTCATGGGCAAAAAAACAAAACATAAAACAGAAGCAATATTGTAACAAACTCAATAAAAATTTTAAAAATGGTCCACATTAAAAAAATTTCTTTAAAAAAAAAGTGGGCTAGTATGTGTTTGTTTTTAGTGATTTCCATACAATCAATGTGTACACGGAGTTCTATACATATACTCACACATGTACACATATGTACCTACATGTATACATACATAAATATCTATACACATTGATATGAACATATACACAGATAAATTCTTTTTAAAATTTAATGATCAGTAACATCTTAAATGTGGAGACCACTGAATTTTTTCCCAAACTGTCCTCTCCTATGAAGGGAATATGATACATTATAATTTACTTGCTCACAAGAAGTCATGAGGTCAACCAATGGGATGAGTCAACCAATGGGATGAGTTAACTCAAGGAAAATTCCTAATGTTTTTCTGGTATCCTTTTATGTCCCAAGGAGCTGACAATATTGCTGGGCATACTCAATGGAAAAAAATCTTTCAGGTGGATTTCTTACTTATTTGAACATTGATTAACAGCTTTAATTGCTGTGAGGCATGGGGAGAATAAACCCTGGATGAAATGTATCTTTATATTTGTTCTGGATATTAGAAGACATTGATTTGTTATAGGGCATTGTTGTGTAAATAGGGACAGATTGAACTGAAAAACATTCAGCTAAAGGACTGAGAATGTATGAAAATTTAAGCTGCACTTGCTGAGATAAGCTTAGGCTTTAGTCTGCTCTTTGGCAGAGGTTATTCAAAGCTCTTTTTTCTTTTCTCACATCTTATTTGACCCTGAGTAAATCATACAGTGGAAGGATTCATATGTTTAGAAGTAAACTGGCTGTGAATGATCTCAGATATTGTCATGGGCTTCCCCAAAATGGAAATTGAATGTATTCAACAATGGATCTACCCATGTACGTTTAGGTCACCAAAATTTATGTCTGTTTCTTCTTTTTAGATTCTTGGTTTACATATGCAGGAAACCTCAGAGTTTGGACATTTCTATGAAAACAAAGGGCATATTTGGAAACTGTTGGGATTAATTGGAGGCATCCATGGATTTTTCTTAATAGAAAAATGTTTCATTCTTCTTGTATCACCAAGTGCCAAGGTATATTTTAAATTTTATTTATCTTTTGCTTTAGAGCTTCATGATATTTGTCTTTTATTTCAGAGCTACTTGTTCAAAAGTAATTGGCATCTTCATGAGATTGTCTGTTTAAGGGGTGAGGCTCTGATTTCTAGAATGCATAGATCGTTCTGACAGACAGCATCCCTGTAAGCACGATTATTAATTTTTCAAACATCTGTTTCTGGCCCATTACTATACTTGTTATAACCTGTTTTTTGGCCTTGATGGCTAATTTAGAAATAGACTATTTCATATTTGAGAATGAGGGGGTTTAAAGGTTTAGCTATGAATCTGTGTTTTGGGTACCTTTACCTAACTCAAAACAAAAAGCAAACAAAAATTTTGAAAATTCATAAAACCACACATCACTTTCTATCTTGTGTGTGTGCTAAGTGACTTCAGTTGTGTCCAACTTTTTGCAACCCTATAGATTGTAGCCTGCCAGACTCCTCTGTCCATGGGATTCTCCAGGCAAGAATACTGGAATGGGTTGCCATGCCCCCATCTAGGGGATAACATTTAAAATTATGAAAACAAGAAATTCAGGAATGGAAACGGTGGCAACTCTTTTTTTTTTTTTTTTTCAGCTTGAGTAATTGCTTTTACAGTGCCTGTTTTTTTTTTTTAATCAATTTCTACATATAGGATGACATGTAAGATGCAGTGTGGCTATTATATGGATTTTGTTTCCTCTTGCTCTTATATATGATCCCATAAGAGAATTGGTGAACAGTTTTGTGGGATGTTTTGAAAAGGTAAATGCTTTCAAAAAAACTCCAGGAGACTAAAATAAACTCCCTACAAAGCCCTGCAATTCTGCAGTCTTCATGGTTTTCTGTTTATTTCCTAACTTTCTACCTGTTCATGTAGCTGTAAAATGGTTGTCTTGGGGCAAACATTAGTCAGCACTTTTTGTTTATCTTTCCTAGATTTATTCAAAATTTCTATTTTATGAATCAAAAATAGGTTTATGGATGGATGGATAAAGGATAGTAGATAAATAGATGGATGATAAAACAAGTGTATAAAATGTTGATGGTAGGATTTAGGTAGTGAGTGTCTGAATGTTGACGTCATAATTCTTTCAGCTTTTCTGTATATTTGAAGCTTTTCACAATACATTTTAAATGAAATTCGGTGAAATAATTTCTGTTTTAATGAATCAAAGTGGTTCTTTGGCATGGGGTCAATTAGAGTGCTATCTATAACAATTCAGGAATTAGGAATGGCAGATTCAATCCCAACCCTTACTCTAAAAGTTTAGGGGTTTAACCTCCACAAAAGGAGCTCTAATCTAAGACTGAGCGCAAGCAGCTGCGACGGCCGGCGCACTGAGTGCAGCCGAGAGGAGCTACCCCACCTCTGAGGTCAGGGGCAGCGGCCGAGTGCCAGGCTGCGACGGCGCAGAGTGATGGTGTGATCACTCATCTAGAGCCAGACATCCTGGAATGTGAGGTCAAGTGGGCCTTAGAAAACATCACTACGAACAAAGCTAGTGGAGGTGATGGAATTCCAGTGGAGCTATTTCAAATCCTGAAAGATGATGCTGTGAAAGTGCTGCACTCAATATGCCAGCAAATGTGGAAAACTCAGCAGTGGCCACAGGATTGGAAAAGGTCAGTTTTCATTCCAGTCCCAAAGAAAGACAATGCCAAAGAATGCTCAAACTACCACACAATTGCACTCATCTCACATGCTAGTAAAGTAATGCTCAAAATTCTCCAAGCCAGGCTTCAACAATACGTGAACCGTGAACTTCCTGATGTTCAAGCTGGTTTTAGAAAAGGCAGAGGAACCAGAGATCAAATTGCCAATATCCGCTGGATCATGGAAAAAGCAAGGGAGTTCCAGAAAAACATCCATTTCTGCTTTATTGACTATGCCGAAGCCTTTGACTGTGTGGATCACAATAAACTGTGCAAAATTCTGAGAGAGATGGGAATACCAGACCACCTGACCTGCCTCTTGAGAAATCTGTATGCAGGTCAGGAAGCAACAGTTAGAACTAGACATGGAACAACAGACTGGTTCCAAATAGGAAAAGGAGTACGTCAAGGCTGTATATTGTCACCCTGCTTATTTAACTTCTATGCAGAGTACATCATGAGAATCGCTGGACTGGAAGAAATACAAGCTGGAATCAAGATTGCTGGGAGAAATATCAATAACCTCAGATATGCAGATGACACCACCCTTATGGCAGAAAGTGAAGAGGAGCTAAAAAGCCTCTTGATGAAAGTGAAAGAGGAGAGTGAAAAAGTTGGCTTAAAGCTCAACATTCAGAAAACGAAGATCATGGCATCCAGTCCCATCACTTCATGGGAAATAGATGGGGAAACAGTGGAAACAGTGTCAGACTTTATTTTTTTGGGCTCCAAAATCACTGCAGATGGTGACTGCAGCCATGAAATTAAAAGACGCTTACTCCTTGGAAGGAAAGCTATGACCAACCTAGACAGCATATTGAAAAGCAGCGACATTACTTTGCCGACTAAGGTCCGTCTAGTCAAGGCTATGGTTTTTCCAGTAGACATGTATGGATGTGAGAGTTGGACTGTGAAGAAGGCTGAGCGCCGAAGAATTGATGCTTTTGAACTGTGGTGTTGGAGAAGACTCTTGAGAGTCCCTTGGACTGCAAGGAGATCCAACCAGTCCATTCTGAAGGAGATCAGCCCTGGGATTTCTTTGGAGGGAATGATGCTGAAGTTGAAACTCCAGTACTTTGGCCACCACATGCGAAGAGTTGACTCATTGGAAAAGACTCTGATGCCGGGAGGGATTGAGGGTAGGAGGAGAAGGGGACGACAGAGAATGAGATGGCTGGATGGCATCGCGGACTCGATGGATGTGAGTCTGGGTGAACTCCTGGAGTTGGTAATGGACAGGGAGGCCTGGCGTGCTGCGGTTCATGAGGTCGCAGAGAGTCGGACACAACTGAGCGACTGAACTGAACTGAATCTAACTAAGCACTAAAGACAATACTAAAGGATCCCCATTTACACACAAGAGACTACCATTCTTGGACTGGAAAATTAATTTACAAAGCCAGTATATCAACTTATGTGTAATAATCAGAAATGTAACCAGATGAAACTGAGTGAAGTAAATTCTGTATATCTAAAAATTATGCTTTTTTTTTTTTCAGATTGTTCTTGGACTTGTCAGGGAACTTAAAATGAGTTTTAAGAATGTAATTTTAAGATGCATGATATTGTGTAAAAAAAAAAAAAGGAATGTGAATATTTTAGAAGCTACATGTACTCTAATTGGTGAAAGTCTTTCTGGAGATATTAATTTAGTAGTTATAAGGTGTAATACAGTTTCAGTTATCATCCTTTTGGATATCATTCTCCATCTGAAGGAACTCGTAATTTAATTTTGTGGGAAATAAAAGTGACAATATAAAAACTACCACTGTTCAACCTTTGTAAATCATGACTAAAATTTTTGAGGTTGCATTTTTCAAGCACTGATAATATGCATGATATTCGGCACAGTCCTGTGCTTCTCCATTTTAGCAAGTATTTATCCTGATGAAATTCTCCCGGTAATCTCTTTGTGTCATCTACCTCCTTGGCCAGTAAACAAAGTGTTAAATAGAGCCATGGAATTGACAAAGGCTGCACCTGTGTTCTTCTGGCTTCAGCACTAATTTTAAACCATCCTCATCCAGCAGGGCGTGTCATTGGTTAACAGGCATGGGGTGCATTCCCGCCATCTTGCATTCAACCCTGAATTAAGTGACCAGTCAGGCAGAGGCAAATCTGCTTCAACTATCCAGTTGGTAGGTTACTGATCTGAAGTAGTCTTCTGATTTGATCACCTTCTTTCTTTTATTCCTTGATAAACAGATGAAAATCAGTAGGCTAGATAAGTAGAATCCCCTCCTGATTTGCCTATTCTTGATCATGATAAATCCTATTTGGAAAACTTTGTCAAGCACCTGAAGGCTGTTTTCAAGGGGTAAATGCATTTTCTGTAGATTTAAGTCACTGCTATCTGCACCTCTTTGAAACACATGTGGATCAGATTGACATAATATACATATACTTCATCACTGTGTTTACAAGTTTTCATAAACCAACTGACCTTGAGATTTCTCCATTCTGAGTAATCCCTTAGTCATGACTAGATGAGGCCAAATAAATGTTGAGCAAGGAATTAGAGCGTTTAGGAGTGGGGGCATTCATTTTGTGATGTAGGAGAGAGTGATTCTGCCTAAGAAGATGTCTCATAGTTAAGTGCCTGTTGTTACACTGAGTTTTTCACGACAGAGGTCTTCCATGTGAATTCTCAAAACAAAAGGGAGGAGATATATGTATACCTATGGCTGATTCATGTTGATGTATGACAGAAACCAACAAAAAATTGTAAATCAATTATCCTCCAACTAAAAATAAATTAATTAATAAAACACAACCTCCAGTCAAGTTCAAAACAATATTCTCATTCAAGTTCTTAAAGTCATAAGAAAAGGACCAGGAAAAAAATGAAAGTATATCACAGTTAGAAAACATGCCTCCCATAACCCTGATCCTGAATGAGGGCATGACAGTTCAAGGGTAGATTCCTGAGTGAAGAGAAGTAAGCTATTCCTGAGACATTAACCAGGCAAAATACAAGTCTGGGAGTAGATTGCAGAGTTACAGCCAATTCAGAGATGCGAACATAAAACATTGCTTTAAAATAATAGCTTTAAAAGCCTTGTTGTGTTTAGTGTTTAGATACGTCACATGTGGTTTGAAAGAAGATAACTTCAAGTTGAGATCACACTTTTTGTTTTGTTTTGTTTTTGGCTGCACTGAACAGCTTGCAGGATCTTAATTCCCTGACTAGAGATTAAACCCAGGCCCCAGCAATGAAAGTGCTGAGTCCTAACCACTGGACAGCCAGGGAAATCCCTGAGATTAGTTTTTAAATCACTTTAATGGTAACCTCATTCTTTCTGTGTGAATGAAGGGGCCAGAGCCCCAAGATGCAAATAAGCAAAATTCTGATGCTAATGTAATGAGTTTAGAACAATTTGACTGTGCTATCTCACTAATAAGAGATTTCACCATTTCTATTGTTCTTTAAGCTGTAAGATCAACCTAAAAAGAGATAGAGTAACATGAACTTTTAGGATTGTTTGATGGGTCCAGTTTCCTGTGTTTTAAGGAAGGAGAGGAACTCACAAATCCTTCCAATCATCAAAGGATGTTTGCCTGTAAATTCCTTTACATAGTGTGACAATATAGAGCTTTTTGAGGGAAAAAAAATCCTGGAATAAATATTTGAACTCCTGTATTTTATTAGACTATAGACTCTTTTGATTATAATCAGGCTTTTCATATGATGTAATTTAAAAATCTACATATTTTTCTTTTGTTTCTAGATCCATCAGTTTTAGGCAAGAGTCCTGTCTACCTCCTTTAATCCTTCAGATCCCCTCTTCTCAGCCATCCTTCTCCAAAATTAGCCTATCATTACATCTTTCCAATAACTGTTGTTATTCTAACATTTGAATGTTAGGTTTACCTTCTCTGTTTTACTTTTTTAAAGAAGATGCTTGTCTCACATGAAATTTGTCTCAACGTTTCCACAGTTTTGGGTAATGTGAGTATACTTCTAAAAATGTTCCACCGGCAGACATGAAGTATTCTTTTCACATGCTAGAATAAGAATCTGAGGCCTAAGGAGAGAAAGTGACTTTCCTGAAATCAAAAATAAGTCAGTCTCTGAAATGAAATCGTATCATCTCAACTCTTAGAAGTCAATTTCAAAATCTCGCTTCCCTACCATGTGCAAGGATGAAAGACCTTTTCAAATATATTATTTTAGTAAGTTTGTGGATCTCCTTTATTAATGAGTAAGATTTTCTTTTTTACTGACTGGAAAACAACAGTAACAGCATCTTATGCTATAATGAATGAATTGAAATATTGGGTTTACAAGGGCTTCTTCTCCACAATCCACTTAAAGATCAGAAGATGAATTCTAGATCCATGATCTGCCATACAGGAACAGGGTCAACGTTGGTCAAGAGTCAAGAATCATTTTTTCCTACAGCTTTTGGCTTTCATAAAGGCTTTCATAATTTAAGAGTGAATTACAGATGATCTAGGTAGCCTCTAGCTCTCTATGGAAGACTCTGATCTATGTAAGAGTACTATTTTCATCTAAATGTGATAGTGGGAAAAAACGTGCTTGCAGAGTCTCGGCTCTACCTTTTGTGTTTTCCTATGAAATTTAGAAATTCTCATATACTTCAGAGGATCAAAATGTCTTCTGATAATCAATATAACTTCTAAGATGTTTCGTTTTTCAATAAAATGATGACTATTGCTTATCTTTCCTATTTTATTTTTTAATTTAAAATAGAAAGGCCCAGAAGATGCACAAGCAGCTGAAATCCCTATACCTAATCTGAACACTCCCAACAGAAAATGTGAGTACCAATTTTAAAAATCCAAACATTAAACATAGGAAGTGCCATAAGGAAAGGTTATATCTCCTTTGAAATAAATATGTCAAAACCATATCCATTTCCTATTAGGTAGGTATGTATTTCATTATTAAAACTTTTACAATGAAATTTTAAATAAAGGCTCATTTCTATTCCTACCTTTGAAAACTACTACCATTAATATCAACTTTACTCCATCCTTTAGAAATGTTTTCCCTCATTACTTATCTTTGCGACCCTGTAGACTGTAGTCCGCCAGGCTCCTCTGTCCATGGGATTCTCCGGGCAAGAATACTGGAGTGGGTTGCCATGCCCTTCTCCAGGGCATCTTCCCAACCCAGGGATTGAACCTATGTCTCCTATCTCCTGCATTGGCACATGGGTTCTTTACCACTAGCACCACCTAGGAAGCCCTCTGGAAACTTAAATTAGTATAAATACTTATGTGGTTATCAAGGCTCCTTTAAAATCCTGCTTATATGGTGATTTGAACCTTTCACTTCCCATCAAGTTCCGCATCATGATTGGTTTCTTGTCTTCTATCACAGTCTACTGTTAATTCATCACAAATGTCTTATCTCCTTTATGATACCGTTATTAGCATGGTGAAGTTCAAATCAGTGCCAGTTCATTATTCACAATTTATGCTAAAATTCACTTGTTTGTATAATTTACATCCAATCTTTTTCTTTCTAGGAATGCCACTGTTTCTGAATTTGATTTACCAATTGTGGATAGGACTTGTTTCCCATTTGCTCATGCTTCTGAATAATTCTTAAAACTCTTTTTTTTAAAGATCCATGTTGGTTTTCATCAGTTGCCCCATTTTTCTCTCTGATATTACCCTTTTGTAAACATGCTTCTCAATATTTTAATGTTAAGTAGTCATGGTGAGTTACTCCCATTCTACCAGAGTAAGTTACCTAATAAGAAAGAGAGCTATGTATTGAGTCCTTCTATGCCAGACACAGTGCTAAACACATGACATGGATTATCTCATTTAACCCTCTTACACTTTACTGAAGTAATAATTAATATCCATTTTATACAAATGAAAAGACCCCTCGTTAGACAGGGTAAGTCGCTGACCAGGACTACAGCATTGAGGAGCTAAGGAATGCTAATGCACCAACGATTTCCTTGTGATCATTCTCTCAGGCCTGCACTCCTATATTTTTTTCAAATTCATTCATTCGTTCATCCATCCATTCAGAAATGGATGTTTTAGGCACCATGTATGCTGCTGCTGCTGCTAAGTCACTTCAGTCGTGTCCAACTCTGCAACCCCAGAGACAAGGCTCCCCCGTCCCTGGGATTCTCCAGGCAAGAACACTGGAGTGGGTTGCCATTTCCTTCTCCAATGCGTGAAAGTGAAAAGTGAAAGTGAAGTCGCTCAGTCGTGTCCAACTCCTAGCGACCCCATGCCCTGCAGCCTACCAGGCTCCTCCGCCCATGGGATTTTCCAGGCAAGAGTACTGGAGTGGGTTGCCATTGCCTTCTCCATGTATGCACCAGGGAATAAAATTAGGAATGGTCTTTATCCCTAGTTTGCAATGTGTTTGAGGAGTTAAATGCTAAGAGCAATGAACATGATGGTAACAATCACTATTTGGAATGTGTTTGATGTTTTAAATCCTGTAATTTCTTTCTGTGATTCAAAATATATAACTACATAGTCATTCCAATTCTATTTTCAGGACATTTCTAGTGATATTTTTAACTCCCGAATCTTTAGTTCCAGGAGAAATTTTAGAATGCCTGGCACTTAGAAGTTATATTAGAGACATTTCTTTGTATTTGTTTTTGGAAAAAAGGAAGAGGAAAGGCCACACCTAGTCAAATTAGGAGCAGAGACTGGTTGCTAGCTCAGGGAATAATGATGGTCTTATTCAAATGTTTTGTAGGCCTCATATCTTTCCACTTCAGATATGAAGCTTGGCATACAGAATGAACAGTGAACAAATCCAAATTTGATTACCCAACCGCCATTTTTGCCAGGGACATATTGAATTAACTTCAAATATTTGATTCCTTGTTTTTTATTACCTCATTGGTAGAGCTCAGGATGTGAAGGTCTATCCACAGTCTGATTTAAATAAACAAAAAGCAACATGATACCATATCCAATCCATGTATCACCATGGAAAACCTCTGATAAGTCAGAAATGTGGAACTCAGTATGACTGCCAGGTTCCTAAGAAAAGGAAAAATATTGAATATTATCAATAGTTCTTTAGTGAGTACAGTGATTTGTCAATGCATGCTTGTCTTATTTTCCAGTGAATAATGTTGTAATTGTCTTAACCAGTATGCACATTGTGTCCCTTATGGATTATATGGAAATATGTATATTTGCCTGTGGCTTGTTACATGGTCATTTATAACCCCATATCAGTGATAATAAAATAATAGGCTACAAAAATAGGTTGGACTGTTTCTTGGCAGAGTATAAATTGGGTAAAGATTTTCCATCTGAATATATGCTATTAATATCAAAACTGCATGTAGGCATATGCACAGAAATTAGGAATCATAATTTATTTGTATGCTACAACATTGTCAAATGCACTACTTTCAATTGCTTTTTTTTCCCCCCCACAAAGAAGAGCTTTACTTCTGAATATTGGCAGGAACAACTCAAGTGACCTGTTTGCATTATTAAGTTCAGAGAGCTTCCAGGCAATGCCAATAAGAACTCTCTCTAATTCAATAATTTGATATTTATTCTGTATTTTTCTGACCTTTGCCTAAAGTCTTCTCGTTTTTACTAAGGAATAAAATGGATTATGAAACCACAAGAATGATAGAACTGAGTCTCACAGAGATGATTTTAAATAAAGAATGATTTTGAGAAGTGAAATACTTGGGATGTCTCTACAACACAGTCAGTGCACGTACCTCCTGGCCAATAGTCTGGGCTAGTATGCTGTTTACTGAAGTTCCTTTTTTCACAGTGTGGGTTATGAAATGTTACATCATATTCCCCCAATAAAATAACAAATCATATTATAATATAGTCCCTCCACCACCTCAGATCCAATAACAGAAATGAGATGATCTCTTCCTATTTTTATGGGTGTCCAATTGTTAGAATATTGTGTGTGGTTCTAATAGTAACAATAGCAACTCCTCAAACCTGCCACACAAGTTATATCAACTGACTAATTAATTTTTAGACTACAGCAATTGATTTTAATGACTTTTCTTATCAAGTGGTATACCTAGATAGTTCACTCTCGTGATATGTGTTTATCCCTGAAGTACTTTTGTACTTGTTAATGCTTCCACCCCAAATACTAATATACAGTTTCAGGTTTTTGAAAGCAGAAATTCTGTCTGTTAAAAGCTTGAGCCCAATTAATGATCTAATTATTTCATTAATTAAATCCATTATGGTCCAGTTTATTTCTTTGGTTGTCTCCTTAATCAGATCATATATACAACATAATAGAATCCCAAGAAGACAGCTTCTCTCTACTTTATTGGGCATCTAGTTGGTCTGCTGCTGCTGCTGCTAAGTCGCTTTAGTCGTGTTCGACTCTGTGCGACCCCATAGGTGGCAGCTGACCAGGCTCCCCCGTCCCCTGGATTCTCCAGGCAAGAACACTGGAGTGGGTTGCCATTTCCTTCTTCAATGCATGAAAGTGAAAAGTGAAAGGGAAGTCGCTCAGTCGTGTCCGACTCTTAGTGACCCCATGGATTGCAGCCTACCAGGTTCCTCCGTCCATGGGATTTTCCAGGCAAGAGTACTGGAGTGATCTAGTGCTGAATTATTTTTCTGAAAGACAAAACATTTAGTAATTTTTCCAAAGCTAACTTTGGAATCACAAGTGTTGTCAGCAGTTCTATCATAGTCACATTAAGGAGTGAAGGGGCAGTGGGGGACAGTGAAGGGGCAGTTCTTAGCACCAACCAGAAAGGGGGATGATCACAGAGGGGCAGGAGGTTGACAGTTGACTCCAGCAGATTGACACGAGAAACAGTCGGATTCAGGGGCCAATTTTGGAAAATAGACTCTATTTTAACGACATTCTGCCCAGAAGGTCTTAAAAATTTAAAAATGCTTTACAAAAGATTTATGTGGAAAGGTCATTGAACATATTTTGGAAAGTTATAGCTGTATTATTTTTATTTTCTTCTTTTGGCACACCTGAGTAGGGGGCTAGAAAAGCAAATATAGTTTATTTCCTAATTACTTGAACCCATTAGAAAAGCAGCAACCATACCTGCAAGAGTGTCATATTGCATCTCTAGTCCTGACTTATTTTGAAAGCTGAAACAAAGTAGAGTTACTTAATCTGATGCAATTTAAGAATGTCAAGGATGAAAGGGAATATTGGTTGTAATTGAAGGATTCCATGAACTGTGTTGTGCTCTGTTAATACTTCTCACACCTTTATTTTGTTCTTTAGGCAAAACCATTAGCTTGCTAGCAATAATGATTCTGGTTGGGGACAGCCTGCATAATTTTGCAGATGGCCTAGTAATAGGAGCAGCCTTCTCATCTTCATCCGAGGCGGGAATGACCACGACTATTGCTATCTTGTGTCATGAAATTCCCCATGAAATGGGTAAGTCAGAAAAGAATCACTGCCTCCTCCTCGTTGAGAAAATCCTAATATATTTCTTGCCATGATTTACTAGCCTTCTTTTTCCAACACATAATTGAAAGATGAATACTTTCCATTCATAATTTATTTAAACCATCAAAAGCAGAGAAGAAGGAAGAAAATTCCTGTACCTCGAGATAGAATTCAATTAGGCTCCTTTATATTTCTTGGAGCCAGAAGTGACTCTTTTTGGATTCTGGAGAATTCTCTATAGCAGAGAGACTTTCAGAGAAACCTCCTTTTGAAGAATATCAGCAAAACCTTCCAAATTTGCATATGAAATGTGGGGAAAACATTAAGAGGGGAATTGGATCCATTATGTTAGCAAACAGGCCAATGAGATAAAATAACATTTAAATTAAAGCCAAACCATGGTTTCATCAACCTGATTTATACAAAATGTCTAAAGCCAAGCGTAACATTGAAATGACAGGCATGTGGTAGCAGATGCACAAAAGACTCTCTTTCTGGATAATCTTAATAACCCGTGTAATTAAAATCCTGCCTCTCAGAAACCAAGAAGAGATGGAGTAGACATTTCTGAAACAGGTCCAGAAAGAGGAGAGGCTGGTTCCAGACACACTTGTGCCCTTGAGAGAGGGCTCTTCTCAGTAGTCACTTTCTCATCTCACTTTCACGTTTATATTGTCCACTTGGGCCACCCCTAACCTCTTGGGTTCTGTGTCTGTTGCCCAAAGTCCTATCACTGATCATCACTGACTATTCCTCTCTAAGGAGTTTATCCAAGGTCCTCCCTAAATCCATCAAAACTTTTGGTCTGGGAGCCATGTTTGATATTGTTTTGACTACAGGTTAATTATGCAATAGAACTAGGAAAACTGAGTCCCCGGGCTGCCTTTTATTTTTTCAATTATTGAAGTACAGTTGATTTATAATATTGTGTTCATTTCCACTGTACAGCACCGTGACTCAGTTATACATATATATACATTCTTTTTAATATTCTTATTCATTATGTGTCTTTATTGAATTTTATCCTCTTCTTAATTCCCCAAAACTAAGAAATAGAGCCTCTCAGATTAAAAGATCGTCCTTCTTTTGGAGGAAAAGTGTGGAGAGAATAAGGTCATTTTTCTCTAGTCACTGAGGCAGTAAAACATTTTCTAAAGGAAAAATGTGTTTTCCTAACCAATTTTTGCAATAATTTAAAAATCTCCTATGAAGTCATCATTTTCTCCTTCCCCACAGAAGCTCCTGCAGAAGTTAAAAGAAAAAGAAAAACCCACATAATGTTTACTACCTTGGGATTTTGCCTGGCAAGTTTCCAGCTAAAAAGATTTAGAAATCCCAGGGCAGCAAGTCCTTTATTTTGCATTTGTCTAAGCTGAAAATGTCATAGGACATTAGGAAGTAAAGAGTATGTCACACTTCTCTCTGTATATACCACCTCCTGGAACAGTAAAAGGAATAGAACTTTTGAAACGTAGCTTCCTAAAGTATAAAGAGTTGGGCTATAAATTCTTGAGAAATATAGGAAAGTGTTTTTTTAACCAACCATTCAATTTTACTTATAAAATCAACCCCAATTGCTGAAATTTAAAACAGATTTCATAATAAAATAGCACAGGACTTGAACAAAGGCATTATCAGTTAAATGATAATTCTGTTTTCTTTTCTCTTAAATTTCAGGAGACTTTGCTGTGCTCCTAAGCTCTGGACTTCCTGTTAAGATTGCCATCCTGATGAATTTTATAAGTGCTTTAACTGCCTTCATAGGACTGTATATTGGCCTCTCAGTATCAACGGATCCATGTATTCAAAACTGGATCTTAACAGTTACGGCCGGGATGTTCTTATATTTATCCTTGGTGGAAATGGTAAGCTTTGTGGTTTTTCTGTTTTGCTTTTCCAAACACTAAAAATGTAAAACAGAGAAAAAGACAAAATGGAAGGATCAAGGGTGAAAAGAGAAGAAGACCACAGGTAACAACATAAAAGACTACAGAAGTATTCTGCGTAATCCAAAAAAAGGAAGCAGGCAGAAGAAATAGAATTTCAGATTCAGAAAATACTGACATTGTTTAAGCCAGTCTAAGTGGAATGAATGAAACCTTTCAATTCTCCAAAAGGCATCATCAGTTCATTCTGCTCCAGCTTTGCATCTGCAGAAGATGCCTAAACTTCCAACTGAAGAACAAAAAGTTTTTTTAAATAGCCAGCCATTTTGTTTATACATTAGCAAATATTGCGTTGGCTAAAAAAAGTTTGTTTGGGTTTTCCCGTACCAACATCTTGGCCAACCCAATATTTCAGCTTTGTCATTAAGTTAGAGAACTTTTTGGCTTAAGGAAACAACCCTAGTTTTTTAAAAATGATTTAAGTTTTAATTGCCAAAGCACTATCATGCTGGTGAAATGAGAAAAATGATTATGTATTGCGTCTCTAAATTTGCAATACATTTTTCCTGAAGACGTTCTTGGTGACACCAATGGTTAATTCAATAATCATTTTTCATCCTCTATAATCCTATGAAGGAACTGAACCTGGGAAATTTCACATTCTTGCCTCTAAAATTTTAATCTCTGCAAGATAAACCTGTTTTTTAAGGTCACCTTCTATTAGACTTGCTTACAACTTACATGTCTTAAGATGAGAGTCATAATGATTATCCTGTCTCATGGGTGAGAATAAGGCAAGTAAAAATGGCATAAACTAACAAAAGAAATATTTAAGGCTTAAAATCAATAGAAAGCCAATCTGATCAGATATAAAATATGTGATAAAATATATCCTGGAGCTGAAAAGTAAAATAAACAATCTTGAAGGTCATATTTGGAATAGGACCATTGGGGTTGTCTAGTGAATCCAACAACTGTCCTGGAAGTAAGAGAATATTTCATAAAGAATAAAAATCTGGAAGCCAGAAACTGGACTGATATGACCAGAACAGTGCATTCTGTAAGCACAATTCAAGAAGGGACTCATCAACGTAAACTACAATCTTCAGCCCCACTGTAGGGACTTCCCTGGTGGTCCAGCGGTAGGACTTCATGCTTCCCTGCAGGGCAGGGGCGGAGGGTGGGGGTTGGGTTTGACCTCTGGTTGGGGAACTAAGATCCTGTATTCTGCATGCCCCATGGCATGGCCAAAATAAATGTGGGCTTAAAAAATATTCACAACCTGAAAGCTGAGAGTTATGTTTTAATCAGTGGGAATTTTTAGGACGTCAAGCCTGGGAGACAGCATCTCAAGTAAGCCTAAGAGAGCTGCTCCAAGGAGGTGGTGGGAGGGGTCAGCTTATAGAGAAGTTTTGCAACAAAGGGCAGATAGTCTGAACATCCAAAGATTTTTGTAAATTGAAACCAGATTTCTCAAGTTAAGGGTATGGAAGTATTCCTCCTTTCATGAAGGAAAGTATTCCTCCTTTCAAAAAGAATTCAGCATTTTTCTGTGCATGGGAAGATGAAAGAATCTGGGCTCAATGAAATCATTCCTTTGATACGCACCTCAGCTGTCTGGAGGCAGTATCCTGTGTTTTCACACTCTGAGTTTCCTCCGGGCTCACTGTAGGGAGTGGCTGCAGTCTGATGGCGGCTCGATGCAGATATTCTTTCCTTCCTGAGTTCTCTCAGGGCTCACCAGCTCACGCTGGAGGGCGGCAATCACTGATGAAGGTGTGACATCCTTTGTTTACTGATATGGCAGGAAAACACCATTTCTCACAAACAAACAAACCACTTAGATGCTCTGACTCTTTGATATTTTTTCTTAATTTTTATGAGATTCAAGAAGTGAAGTAAACACCGAAATGTACTTCCATGTTTGGGAATGTTCCTACATGTTATCTGTGATACTCAGGAAATTTCCTACTCGTACAGTGAAGATAGTCAAAAGTACTATAGCAGATTCTATCCATCTTTTCTGAACCCCAATCCCCAACCTGCAATCAATGTTACCAAATCGTACAATTTTCCCAGCTCAAGGAATCTGGATGTCTAGCCTTGTGTGACTTAGAAAACACATGGCCACTAATCACTGAATGCTGTCAGCTGCTTTGTGTTTACAATGTCTGCAGATGCATCTTAAGTTCCTTTTCAAGCCTCCTGATTTTCAGCTTTGTATTTCTAATCTCTTTCCTCTTCTCGAGTTCATCAAGGGGCAGTTTCTATATTACTTGAAGTTGATTTTGTGTCTTAATATGGTCTGGATCCCTCTTCAAGTATGACGGATGTGTATGTATGAAGTCAGTCTTTTCTCTTTGTCTCCCAAAATTGACTTGAGAAGATTATCAGGAACTACTTGAGCCTTAAGCTAAATACATCCTTTTCCCCTCAAAGTTTATCCTCCCAGTCTTGTAAGGATAAAGAATTGCTTGTAAGAAAACAGTGTGGTTGACATCCTATGAAGTTCCAACTAGAAGAAATCCTGACCTTATTGAAAATTACTATTGGCCAAAGAAAAACTAGCATCCTGGCAAAAAGACAGGAAAGAAAATACTCTGGGTTTCCTGGGGCTACTTCCTATAATCCAGGTCACCTGCTCTCACGGCCTTTTGAGTAACTTCTAAACAAATACAGCCCTTTCACATAGCGGCAAGTTTAACTGTTGTTGTACTCTGGGGCTGTGCCAAAGAAAATACTCTTGTCATTTCAAGGGAAGAAAACAAGGTTTCAAGACTGTACAACAGCAAAGAAAATAAATGACAGTAACTAAAGGGTAAGGAGGAATACTTTCATACCCTGGCTATTTACCAAACCTTGGAAATGTACCAGGCACCTTCTGAGCAGGGTTAATGTGAAAAGATTAGCTATATTTTTGCCTTGCTTGTTTGTTTCAAAGTAATCAGCTGTGTTATTTCAAACTCCTAAAAAGAAAAGAACTCAAAAAATTGGGCCATTTGTTGGCAGTGATGCCAACAAAGCAGAAAGTCTTCACCAGGGCAGTCAGCCAGCCTAAAATTCTCCAGAGTGGTGTTGCCTTATCCAAGCACACCAACTCTCAGTGACACTGAATGGTTTCTAAAGGAAATTAAGAATGAATGCAGCTCTGGGTGGCCAGAGGAAATTCATTCTCTGTTAGAAAGATCCATGTGGGTTTCCCCAAGCAGAGTCTAAGACAAAGGCCTCTGTGAAGTCAATTCACTTGGGAGGTGATCTCAGGAAGCAGGAGGGAAGGACAGGTGGAGTGAAACAGAGAAGGATAAGACAATAGGTTTTTATTAAGTTCAACACTGCCACATGGCATCCTCCACACAAGACCTTCTGAGGGTGCTTCTGTCCCTGTCGTTCATCTGTCCCTTAAGTAACCCCTCCACACACACACTTCAGGTTATGGATGCCCGAGTGCCAAGGGCGTTCACTGGCAGTTCCATGCCATCACATGGATGGCAACAGAAGGAAGAATGTAGCATGGACCTGAAGCAAGGCTCAGTGCAGGATAGTTAATGCCCTCTTGGAACTGGTCTCTGCAGCAGTAGCTGGGCTGAGAGATGGGCTGAAAGAATATAAAATAGCACACATGTGCTGGCCATTAGCAGTTGACCCTATCTGCCCCTCAAATATGTTTTGGTCTCCTTGACTTTAAAGTTCCATCTACACCAAAGCCCCTGCATGGTGGTAGCCAGTCAAAAACTCCACAAAGAATTAACCCAAGATAGTCAGTGGAAGCAATCTCTAAACCCTACTGGTCTTGAGGAAGTTTTGTTTTGTTTTGTTTTAACTTTTTTTCTTTTTTAAAAATTATTTCATTTATTTATTTTGTTTTTAGGCTGTACCACATGGTATGTGGGGGCTTCCTTATTGGCTCAGCGGTGAGGTAAAGAATCTGCCTGCCAATGCAGAAGTCAAGGGTTCTATCCCAGGGTCAGGAAGATTCCGTGGAGAAGGAAATAGCAACCCACTCCAGTATTCTTGCCTAGGAAATCCCATGGACAGAGGAGCCTTTTGGGCTACAGTCCATGGGATCCCAAAGAGTCAGACACGATTTAGCAACTAAATGACAACATGCTACGTGTGAGATCCTATTTCCCTAATCAGGGGTTGAACCTATGTCCCCTGCATTGAAAGCATGGGGTCTCAACCACTGGACCAGCAGGGAAGTCCTGAGGCAATATTTGATATTCGTGGTCTCTGTTCTTCCAGCACCCGATCTCGATTCTCGCCACCTTCAGGCAGCTCTTCAGCTGATTCGGATTTCTTTCCTGGTAGGGACAGCCAGGTCTTCCCTATAGGGATCTGCTTTGTTTCCGTCAGGCCACATTTCCTGTGGTTGCCTGTTCACCATTGTCACCAGGTATGGAAGCACCAGGAGAGGCTCCAAGAAATTCTCAGGTCTCTAGCTACAGTCCTTGCTGCCTCCATTGTGTAGCAGTCCCCCTGACTCCACATGGTGACCATTGACAATTGCTCCCACCAGCACAGTAACTTTTTCTCTCTTAGTTGATCAGTCAGCATGAGGTGCTCGAGTGACCACATGGTAGTCATAACTTCAAGTTCAGTGGAAGTGTTCCCTGGTGTATTCTCCTCAAGAATAAGGATCTCTGTTATTTGATGGTGCTAGAGTTTTCAGGAACAGAAAGCACAAATTCTACAAACAGAAAAGCTGGCAGTGATTATATACCATCATTCCATGATTTTCCCTATTGTTTCTGCTCTTATTTCTTCCTTCTCCTCACTTTGCATTTAATTTTCTGATCAATTTCTGGCTTTACCAGGTGGAGTGATGTATCATTGATTTTAAATCATTTCTTGTTTTCTAGAGTAAGCATTGAAAGCTGTAAATTTCCCTCTAGGCACTGCTTTGCTGAATCTCATGTACTTTACTTTATTTAATTTCTAATATTTATTTATTTGACATCACCAGGTCTTAGTTGTGGCATGTGGGATCTTTAGTTGCAGCCTGTGGCTCTAGTTCCCTGACTAGGGATCAACTTCATTGGGAACATGGAGTCTTAGTCACTGTTCCAAGGGGGAGGTCCTCTCTTGTGTATTTTCATATGTTCTGTTTCCAGTGCAGATCATTTTGGAGTGTTCTTAAACATTATAAACATCTCATAATTTTTCTTATTTGACCCATGTGTTATATGAAAGTATGTTGTCTCATTTCTTAATATTTGTAATTTTAAAAAAAAGTCTTATAGTTAAATTTATTTTAATACTTGCTTAGTCAGAAAATATACTTTGTATTATTTTAGCCCTTTGAAATGGTTTGAAACTTGCTTTATGGCCCAGAATATGGTCTAACCTGGTAAATGGTCTCATATGCACTTGAAAAGTACATGAGTGCAGCAGCTATCGGGTGTGGGTTTCTGTGAATGCCAGTTAAGTCAGGCTGGTTGATATTATTCATATTCTCAAATTCTGTATTAATTTTTTCTCCACTAGTTCTGTTTTATGCAAGGAGTTAGAATACAAGCCAATATTTATGGGTTTACTTATTTCTTAGTTCTGTCAATTGTGTTTCATGCACTTGAAGCTCTGTTACTAGACGCATCCATATATAGGGCTGTTATGTCTTCATGATTGAACTGATACTTTTATCATGATGAATGATTCCTCTGTACCGCTGCTGCTGCTGCTGTTGCTAAGTCGCTTCAGTCATGTCTGACTCTGTGTGACCCCATAGATGGCAGCCCACCAGGCTCCCCGGTCCCTGGGATTCTCCAGGCAACAACACTGGAGTGGGTTGCCATTTCCTTCTCCAATGCATGAAAGTGAAAAGTGAAAGTGAAGTTGCTCAGTCGTGTCCAACTCTTCACGACCCCATGGACTGCAGCCTACCAGGCTCCTCCATCCGTGGGATTTTCCAGGCAAGAGTACTGGAGTGGGGTGCCATGGCCTTCTCCGTGATTCCTCTTTATGTTTAGTAAATTCCTTGTCTTGTAGTCTCCTTTGCCTGATGTAAATATAGTCACATCTGCTTTCCTGTTTACTATTTGCATAGAATATGGAAAGTAAGGGGTGGGGCTTTGATAGAGTATTTGAAGTGACATAACAGAGAACTGTCTGATATAATCAGCAATGTCTGTGATTAATATGTTAGCATCCATACATCTTGTTTATCTAATTTCTCTAAATCTTATTTATAACCAGATCTGTTGATTTGCTGTCTTTTTCATACTCCCATCTTTGCTACAAAGGTTTCCTGAGATTTGTTCTTTATAGTTATAGTGGCTGCCCAAAGATATACATGTCCTAATCTTGGAAGCTTGTGAATATGTCATGTCACATGTCAGAAGAGACTATGCAGGTGTGATTAAGGTTTGAACCTGGAGATGGGGAGATTGCCCAGAGTTTCTCATAAAGATGGTGCGTAAGTGCTCATTTCCATTTTGCACATTAATAACCATGATGATGAAAATGATACAATAGTTATAACTACATGAAAACATGTACAGGGATTCAAAACAGACTTGATGTTATTTGGCTTATAATGTGTAGATACTACACCAAAAAATGTAATTTTCAGAAAATTTTAGCTTCTTAAAATTTAAAAATAAAATCCCTGACAATTGTAATTACTAATTCATAGCCAAATCTTTTGTTGTGTTGTTCAATCACTAAGTCATATCCAACTCTTAGTGACCCCATGCACTGCAGCATGCCAGACTCCTCTGTCCTCCACCATATCCCAGAGTTTGCTCAAGTTCATGTCCATTGAGTTAGTGGTGCTATATAACCATCTCATCCCCTTCTCCTTCTGCTTTCAATCTTTCCCAACATCAGAGTCTTTTCTAATGAGTTGGCTGTTTGCAACAGGTGGCCAAAGTATTAGAGCTTAAGCATCAGTCCTTCCAACAAATTTATTTCCTTTAGGATTGACTGGTTTGATCTCCTTGTAGTCCGAGGGACTCTTAAGAGTCTTCTTCAGAACCACAACTTGAAAGCATCAATTTTTCAGCACTTAGCCTTCTTTATGGTCCAACTCTCACATCCATTCTTGACTACTAAAAATACTATAGCTTTGACTACACAGACCTTTGTTGGCTAAGTGACGTCTCTGCTTTTTAATATGCTGCCTAGGTTTGTTATAGCTTTCCTTCTAAGGAGCAAGCACTTTCTAATTTCATGGTTTTATTTACTGTCCTCAGTGATTTTGGAACCCAAGAAAATTAAATATGTCACTGTTTCCACTTTTCCCCCTCCCATTTGCCATGAAATGATGGGACCAAATGCCATGATCTTAATTTTCTGAATGTTTAAGTTTCAAGTCAGCTTTTTCACTGTCCTCTTTCACCCTCATCAAGAGGTTCTTGAGTTCCTCTTCATTTTCTGCCATTAGAGTGGTATCATCTGCGCTATCTGAGGTTGTTAGACTAATTCAAATTAGCCAGGGTTGTTGTTGTTTAGTCGCTCAGTTGTGTCCGACTCTTTGTGACCCCATTAACTGCAGCACACCAGGCTTCCCTGTCTTTCACCATCTCTGGGAGCTTGGTCAAACTCATGTCCATTGAGTTGGTGATGCCATCCAACCATTTCATCCTCTGTTGTCCTCGTCTCTTCCTGCCTTCAATCTTTCCCAGCATCAAGGTCTTTTCTAATGAATCAGCTCTTCTCATCAGGTGGCCAAAATATTGGAGCTTCAACTTCATCTTCAGTCCTTTCAATAAGTATTCAGGATTGATTTCCTAAATAGACATAGGTTAACTATCTTGCTTTTAAAAAATAAGGTTTACAGTTAAAAAAAAAACATACCTAACATTTTCTCTGGATTATTGCCCTGGATTATCTGGGTGGGCCAAATCTAACCACCAGTTCTTAAAGGTGGAAATCCTTCCCCAGTTGTGGTCAAAGAGATGTGATGAAAGAAAATTCAGAGAGATTTGAGGTTGCTAAATTTGAGGCTGGAGGAAGGGGACCAGGAGCCAAGGAATGCAGGCAGCCTCTAGAAACTGGAAAAGGCAAGGAGACAGATTCTCCTCTGAAGAATCCAAAATAGTTAAGCAACAAGTTACTGAACCTCAGGTCTGCCTGCTCAAAAATCAATACCTGAGAGACAGCTGTTGGTAGAAAGGAAAATTGCTCTTAATCAGAATGCTGGTAATCTATGGAGATGGTGGACTCAGTACCCCCAAAAACCGTCTGCAAAGATTCTGCTTAGCCATGAAAGTTTTTAAAGGAAAAAGGAAGTCATCACAGTTAATCACTGAGTTGAGGGGGTCAGAGTCATCACCATCCCTCACTGCATATAGGCTTGTCGGCTTCTTGTGATCTTTCTTTAGATGCTGTCGTGTTCACACAGTTTGTTCATACAGTTTGTTCATGAGATTACTGAAGTGGGAACAAGGGAAGAGATCTGGTCATCTGTTAATTACTTATTCTTCTTTTCTATTTCTTTCATCTACAGAGAGCACCAACAAGTTAGGCAAGGTATTGTGTGATCATAAGATCTGATAGGGGTTCTTGGGCTGGAAATGAGTAGAACATGGGGGCACGTGATTTAAAAGTTAGTTACAACGTAGTTTTGCTAAGTTGACAGGAAAGAAGGTTTCCTGCTGTGGGCGAGTTCCACAAAGAACTGCTTACAAGTCTCCCCTGTCAGATATCATTCCATTTCGATGGGATTAGGGATGAAGGACCATCTCCTATAACTGCTTTATGCTGAGAAAGGCCATCAAGGACTTAATGTGAAAGATATTGGCATAGGTTTGAAGCACCTCTTTGCTGACAGTTTTAGTTGCCCATTTACATATATGAGCAGAACAAGCTACAATTATTTTGATGCCCACAAAAATATAGATTGTTATGAGCAGTAGTGTTGATCCCATTCTCTTAAGGGCAGTTTTTGGAATGCTGCTAACCATAGACTCATTTATGCTCAAGATGGAGCAGCTTACATCACAGCTGCAGTCTGTTCATCACGCAGTTGGCGTTTCCCTTCTGGTGGCAGTTGTAATACCTGTAAAACAACTCAGAAATGTATATTAGACACTGAATATGTGAATTCGTTGTCCTAATCCTTAATTGCTTGAACCTGCTCTTTTGGGACCCAGGAAGGGCTGGGAGACATCAGCTTTTCTACAAACAAGAGACAAGAAACATGGAGGAGCCTTTTTACTTGGGGGAGGAGGGAGTGGAGCCCACGGTATTCTGCTTGGTTCCAAACACATTGATTTTACTGGAGTAAGTTGCTTTACAATGTCGTGTTAGTTTCTGTGTACAGCAAAGTGAATCATATATATATACATATATACATAGATATACATATATCCCCTCTTTCATGGATTTTATTCCCATTTAGGTCACCAGAGAGCATTGAGTAGAGTTCCCTGAGCTATATAATAGGTTCTTATATATTATCTATTTTATATGCTCTGTTGTGTCTGACCCAGAGATTGAACCTGAGTCTCCTGTGTCTTCGGCATTGGCAGGCAGATTCTTTACCACTGAGCCACCTGGGAAGCCCTGTTTTATACATAGTATCAATAGTGTATAATTGTTAATCCCAATCTCTGAATTCATCTTGACCCCCTTTCCCCCTTGGTATCCATAAATTTGTTCTCTGTATCTATGTCTCTATTTCTGCTGTTACAGAAATGTAAGATAAATCTGTTGTTTTAAACCAACAGGTTAGTGGTAATTTGTTGACAGTAGCAGTTGGAAGCTAATATATCCCTGTGCTGCTAACCTTGGTTTAGATGCTCTTGGGAACAAGAGGCAGCTGTGTAGGAGCTTCTCACTCTGTATGAGAACTGAAAATTCCTTCTATGAAAATTCCCAGAACTAAAAATTCAGGAAAACTTCTCACAGCCACCCTCTCTAAAATTCAAAAAATCTCTCAAACAGAAGGAAAAGACAAGCCCCCAAAGTATTTTTTTTTCAAAAGTTTGAACAAGAGAGGATTTATTTTTCAACAATATGATTTTTATTTAAAGAATCAGTTAATTCATTTTGAAGAGCATTAAGTAGGTTATGCCAGGGAGAGATTCATTTTGGATCTGAAACAAGTTGCAGACCTTCAGGCATTTCCTAAGGTTTTAAATCCTGTAAAACTGTTTCCATAGCAATAAGCTCAGAGAAATCTCAAGGGGCTATCACGATGGAGATGTCCCTAGACTGGAGATAACTGGACAGCTGCCCAGGATCCAATATGTTAATAGCATCCAAGCTGATAGTGGAGGAGATGTAACTCAGAGAAGGAGGTTCAGGAGAAGGATGTGCCTACCAAATTCATGCTAAAATGAAAGAAAACTAAACTCCTGTGCCCTCTCCCTGTATATCAAGGTGAATCTTTATTCATTTTGTTTAGCTGTGTTGGATCTCAGTTGCAATACCTGGGGTCTTCACTGAGTCATGTGTGCTCTCTGGTTGTGGCATACGGGTTGTCTAGTTGTGGTGCTTGAGCTTAGTTGCTCCAAGGTTTGTGGGAGCTTAGTTCCTCAACCAAGGATCAAACCCACATCCCCTGCATTGCAAAGTGGATTTTTAACCACTGGACCACCAGACAGGTCCCCATAATGTTGAGTTAATTGAAAATAAACCTTATTTCCAGCCCTCTCCTTCCACCAGTCTTTCTTACTACATATATCTCTGAGTTGCTTCCTCTTCCGCTCCACAGCTGTTTTTTTTTGTTGTTGTTTTTTGGGTTTTGTTTTTTTTTTTCTTATCTTTTTTTAAAACTTCTTTTTCACTTACATAATAATGGGAGAGGAAACAACAAGATTGTAGAGGAATCACTTAGAGCAATTTGCTTATCTACCCTCTTCTGGGAATTAACATCCTCCAAGAAATATCCCAGCCATCCTTTTGCCTGGAGCATTTTCCAATTACCAAATAATTTTCTTTGTTTGCAAAGCATGGTAAAGACTATTTTGAATTTGAACTTAAGAGCCTCTGTTTTGAAAATGTACCCAAACACAGAAAAATAAGCTCTACCTATGACACCCACTCAATGAATAGGATTATTAGTAGTCCAGCAGAAGAACATTCATTGGCTTCTCTACAGTTATTTTAGTTCAGTAAATATAACAGCTTTGAGAGAGTGAATTGAGTAAAAAGAACATAAATTGGCTGACAAAACAGCTACCATACTACCTAGGTTTTGCATCTTTTTAAAAAAATCAGGTGACCTGTGGCTCATCGGTAAAGAAGCTATCTGCATTGCACTGATCTGCAGCGATCCCTGAGTCAGGAAGATTCCCTGGAGGAGGAAATGGCAACCCACTCCAGTATTCTTGCCTAGGAAATGCCATGGACAGAGCAGCCTGATAGGCTACAGTCCATGGGGTCTAAAAAGAGTTGGACATGACTTAGAGACTAAAAAACAACTATAATATTAAGCTCCTCCTACACTTTGGGATTGTTGATACTATTCCCTGCTCCCCATTCTTTATCTTCCAATTTATTGCATTTAATTGAGTCTTTCTTTGTCAGGGGAATTTAAATAAATCCAGTGCAATTCAATCAGTAATCCATCACAACCAAGTTGGCACTGGTAAATGACTCCTTTATCCAGAAAACTAGTAAGTTATTCTCACTTTGAAGTTTGGCAATAGCGTCACTCAGTCATGTCTGACTCTTTGCGACCCAATGGACTGTAGCCCACCAGGCTCCTCCCTCCATGGGGTTCTCCAAGCAAGGGTACTGGAGTGGGTTGTCATTTTCTTCTCCAGGGGATCTTCCCAACCCGGGTCTCCTACATTCCAGGCAGACTCCTTAACCTCTGAGCCACCAGGGAATCATAGCTAGGGGTAATGCCGTTTAAATAATATCCATCCATAAAAATTAAAAAAAATAAAAAACAGATATTTTGTTTGAAAAGACATAGAATAATCCTGATATGCACATTTGCTTTCAACAAATACTGTACTTGATATCAATGAGGGTAACTGACATCCTTTAAATCCATGACAAGCATTGAAAAGCTGTTTTAGGCAGTACAATGAATATAATTTAACATTCACAATGATTTCTTCACAAAAGCAAGAAGTATGAATCATTCTTACCAACAGTTTTGAAAGATTTACATTCTCTTTCTGTAAAAATCAGTCAAACTCTACCCTTAATATTTTCTACTGAGGAAATTAGTAATAGACTAAACTTTGATGAACGTTGAGCTTTATAATTTTTAAAAAGTGACCACCAGAAATGTTTGTATATTTTGCTCTGCATGTTTCTTTTCTTCTTGTTAGTTTCTCAAACCATGTGTGCACACACACACATATATATATCTTCCAAAGAAATCCGTTTCTTAAGAAAATGCTACAGCTGGCTGATGACTGTCTTTACTGAGCTATATAATTCAGAGTTTGTCTAACTCAACCACTTTCCCTAATGAAAAAAAAATGGACAAGTGAATTTTTAAATGCAAGTTAAAAGCAGGTAACATCTTTGTGTCTCTGAATTATGTCTGACAGTGATAGGATATTGTCTTATTACTCAGTTTTCAAAAAAGAAATTTTCACTTATCTTCTGTTGCAAATGGCTTCTTGAATTCCCTTGGGATACCACTGAGAAGGTAGAAACCTAAAATATTGTATTTGAATATTTAACAAATAAAATATCTAATGCTGAATTTTTCAAAATAACCTTTTAAGCTTCCAGTTTGGTGATCTCAGACACACTGAGAGCTGTGGCTCTTGCTTTCTTGTTTGATAAGGAAAATTAAAACTACTGTATTCAGTTGTTTTACAAAAATAGCTACTAATTTTAAAAAAACCTAAAGGAAAGCTGAAAGCTGATGGCTTCAGATGGTGACTGCAGCTATGAAATTAAAAGATGCTTCCTCCATGGAAGAAAAGTTATGACCAAACTAGAAAGCATATTAAAAAGCAGAGACATTACTTTGCCAACAAACGTCCATCTAGTCAAAGCTATGGTTTTTCCAGTAGTCATGTATGGATGTGAGAGTTGGACTATAAAGAAAGCTGAGCACTGAAGCTTCATGCTTTTGAACTGTGGTGTTGCAGAAGATTCTTGGGAGTCCCTTGGGCTGCAAGGAGATCAAACCAGTCCATCTTAAAGGAAATCAGTCCTGAATATTCATTGGAAGGACTGATGCTGAAGCTGAAACTCCAGTACTTTGGCCACCTGATGCAAAGAACTGACTCATTGGAAAACACCCTGATGCTGGGAATGATTAAAGGTGGGAGGGGAAAGGGATGATGGAGGATGAGATGGCTGGATGGCATCACCAACGCAATGGACATGAGTTTGAGTCAGCTCTGTGAGTTGGCGATGGACAGGAAGGCCTGCGGTGCTGCAGTCCATGGGGTCGCAAAGAGTCGGACATGACTGAGCGACTGAACTGAACTGAAAGGAAGTCTATGACAAACCTAGACAGTGTATTAAAAAGCAGAGACATCACTTTGCTGACAAAGGTCCGTATGGTCAAAGTATCAGTTTTCCAGTAGTCCTGTGTAGATATGAGAGTTAGGCCATAAAGAAGAGCACCGAAGAATTGATGCTTTCAAATTGTGGTGATGGAGAAGAATCTTGAGAGTCCCTTAGATTTCAAGGAGATCAAACCAGTCAATCTTCAAGGAAATCTACCCTGAATATTCATTGGAAGGACTGTTGCTAAAGCTGAAAATCCAATACTTTGGCCACCTTTTGTGAAGCACCAACTGGTTAGAAAAGACCCTGATGCTGGGAAAGATTGAAGGTAAAAGGAGAAGGTAGTGGCAGAGAATGAGATGGTTAGTTAGCATCACCCACTCAATGGACATGAATTTGAGCAAACTCCAGGAGCTAGTGGAGGACAGAAGAGTCTGATGTACTATAGCCCATGGGGTTGCAAAGAGTCAGACATGAGTTGGCAGCTGAACAACAGCAACAAAAATTCCAAATAGTACTTGTGTCAGTGGGAACACACCTCCCAATTTCAGGATATTGTTGTGCCAACATAGTGATTTCTGTTAAACTTACTAATTCTATTCCCCTGGGCTCTGTCCTCATGGCCTCATCAAATCCTAATCACCTCCTAAAGACTCCACCTCCTTATATCATCACATTCAGGAGTATGGTTTCAACATATGAATTTTGAGGAAACAAAAACATTTATAATATAATATTTATGCTCTAGGATGTTGAGATCTAAACATAACCCACAATTTAATGTTTCTCAATAAAAAGTAAATGCAATGACTCTTTAGTATTTGATAATTATTCCTATTGTATATTTTCTTACTTGTGATAATATTACAATGAATAAAGGAGATAGTGAAGGACAGGGAACCCTGATGTGCTGCAGTTCATGGAGTTACAAAGAATCAGACATGACTTAGTGACTCAGTAACAAAGAGCTAAAGAGTTAAAGCAAAGCTTTTGAAACCTTGGAGTGAGTGAGTGCATGTGTGTTTATTGTGATAAAATATTAAATTTACCATTTTTAGGTGTACAGTTCAGTAGCATTAAGTACACTCATTGTTGTGCAACAACTACCATCCATCTCCAGAACATTTTTTATCTTTTCAAACTGAAACTCCATACTCATTAAACAATAATATACCTACCCCCAGCTCCTGGTAACCATCATTCTACTTTCTTCTCTATGAATTTAACTATTACAGGTACCTCACATTTGTAGCTGCTGCTGCTGCTGCTAAGTCGCTTCAGTCGTGTCCGACTCTGTGTGACCCCATAGGCAGCAGCCCACCAGGCTCCCCCATCCCTGGGATTCTCCAGGCAAGAACGCTGGAGTGGGTTGCCATTTCCTTCTCCAATGCATGAAAGTGAAAAGTGAAAGTGAAGTCACTCAGTTGTGTCCAACTCATAGCGACCCCATGGATGCAGCCTACCTGGCTCCTCCATCCATGGGATTTTCCAGGCAAGAGTATTGGAGTGGGGTGCCATTGCCTTCTCCCACATTTGTAGAATCATACAGTATTTGTCCTTTTGTTACTGGCTTGTTTCACTTCATATAATAACTTCAAGGCTCATTCATGTCATAGTGTTTGTCAGAGGTTCCTTCCTATTTAAGGCTGAATAATATTCTATTGTATGTATATCAGATTTTGTTTAAGTGGATACTTGGCTTGCTTTCCTAAATTCTTATTGCTGCTAAGTAGCTTCAGTCATGTCCGACTCTGTGTGACCCCATAGACGGCAGCCCACCAGGCTCCCCCATCCCTGGAATTCTCCATGCAAGAACACTGGAGTGGGTTGCCATTTCCTTCTTCAATGCGTAAAAGTGAAAAGTGAAAGTGAAGTCACTCAGTCGTGTCCGACTCTTAGCGACCCCATGGACTGCAGCCTACCAGGCTCCTCCATCCATGAGATTTTCCAGTCAAGAGTACTAAAGTGGGGTGCCATTGCCTTCTCCAATTCTTATTGAGGACTGAATAATATATTTGATCCTCAGGTGATTTTTTTCATTCACTAGAGCAATTTCCCTGGTGTTTTTGTGAAGTTTGTGACAGTGAATGTCCAATGCAATCTTGCTTACTCATCAAGAATAACACAGGTCACTTACAGTTCATCTAAATTTACTGAATGCATGAGGTGATCACTGTCATAAGGAGTCAGCCTATGTATGTTGTCAGCAGTCTGGAAGAAAAGCAAAAAGCTTATGTGGTTGTGTCTGTGGTAGAACACTTACTAACACAAGTAAGTTGGCCAGCCAACACGTGGGAGAAGAAAGACAGACAAAATTCAGTCCATATCTTTCTTGGGGTAGTGAAGGCCAAACAGTTTTTCTGCTTTACCAGATTTTCAGCACATTGTGATCTTATGGATGGCAGGTTCAGAAAATTTTCCTGGAGACATAAAAAATTACGCAGGCTAAGTGGTTAGGTTTTATAAACACTGGATGAACTTTTGAGTATCATTAACTGTAATAAATCTATCTACCTATTTAACAGGACTTCTACATGTCTCTTTGTTAATTATTTCTTAGACAACAGGTCATTGATGAATAATAATCAAATGACCCTTTAAAAGTCAAGAGAAAAACTAACTGAAAAATTAACATTGCTATAAATATGTGGGTGAGTGAATATTCTAAAGTTAATTTTTTTCTCATGTGTTTGACAACATAGGACAGAACGTAGAAACAACATCTCTGTACTCCAGTGGCTCTTCATAGCAGTGATGATCATTTGGAAAAAGAAAAAGAAAATCTAGGTGTTCCAGTGTTATAAGAATATGGAAAATACTTGGGAAAAAAATCCTCCTGTCCTGAATATAAATGAAACACTTTTATATGGCACTATCTATTTTGTCCTTAGCCACCAAATAATTCAGTAACTCAAAATCAGTTCAGTTCAGTCATTCAGTCATGTCTGACTCTTTGTGACCCCAAACAGCCTGCCAGGCCTCCCTGTCCATCACCAATTCCCAGAGTTTATTCAAACTCATGTCCATTGAGTCAGTGATGCCATCCAGCCATCTCATCCTCTGTCATCCCCTTCTCCTCCTGCCTTCAATCTTTCCCAGCATCAGGGTCTTTTCAAATAAGTCAGCTCTTCACATCAGGTGGCCAAAGTATTGGAGTTTCAGCTTCAGCATCAGTCCTTCCAATGAATATTCAGGACTGATTTCCTTTAGGATGGACTGGTTGGATCTCCTTGCAGTCCAAGGGACTCTCAAGAGTCTTCTCCAACACCACAGTTCAAAAGCATCAATTCTTCAGCGCTCAGCTTTCTTTATAGTCCAGCTCTCACTCCCATACACAACTACTGGAAAAACTATAGCTTTGACTAGATGAACCTTTGTTTGCAAAGTAATGTCTCTGCTTTTGAATATGCTTTCTAGGTTGGTCATAACTTTTCTCCCAAGGAGCAAGTGTCTTTTAATTTCATGGCTGCAGTCACCATCTGCAGTGATTTTGGAGCCAAAATAAAGTCTTTCACTGTTTCCACTGTTTCCCCATCTATTTGCCATGAAGTGATGGGATCGGACGCCATGATCTTAGTTTTCTGAATGTTGAGCTTTAAGCCAACTTTTTCACTCTCCTCTTTCACTTTCATCAAAAGGCTCTTTAGTTCTTCTTTGATTTCTGCCACAAGGGTGGTGTCATCTGCTTATTTGAGATTATTGATATTTCTCCCGGCAATCTTGATTCCAGCTTGTGCTTCATCCAGCCGAGCATTTCTCATAATGTACTCTGCATATAAGTTAAATAAGCAGGGTGACAATATACAGCCTTGATGTACTCCTTTCCCGATTTGGAACCAGTCTGTTGTTCCATGTCCAGTTCTAACTGTGGCTTCCTGACCTGCATACAGGTTTCTCAAGAGGCAGGTCAGGTGGTCTGGTATTCTGATCTCTTAAAGAATTTTCCAGAGTTTGTTGTGGTCCACAAAGTCAAAGGCTTTTCAAGCAACTCAAAATATGCTTCATTTTTTCCTTATCCCCCACCTTTTTTTTCTCCTTCCACTTGTAGAAAACAGGAATGTTTAGGTGGAACAGAAGAAATATCATTAGATTTATAATTAATACCAAAGGATCTGTAATCATTATGATTTTTCTCCCAATAAGCCTATAGGCCAAGGTATGAGTGTTTCATTTATACCAGGCATAGATAATAAAAAAATTTTTGTCTGCATTTTCTACAATGGTGGCTATATCCATATGTCACTATATAAGGCTATATCTGTATGCCACTATATATGGCTATATCCATATGTCACATATATGTCCATATGGAGCACTTAAAATATAATGTTTTTAATTAAAATGCATTTTGGATTTCGATTTTTAGGAATCCTAGGAAATGCTTTTTTTTTTAATTAAAAAAGTTTGTTTTAGAGCAGTTACAAGTTCTTGGCAAAACTGAGTAGAAAATAAAGAAAATTCCCACTTGACATCTGACCTCCACACATACATACCTTCCCCCACTATGAACATCGCACACCACAGTTATGTTTGATGAAACTACACTGAGAAATCATCATCACCCAAAGTCCATATTTACATGAGGGTTCATGTTTGTTGTTGTACATTCTATGGATTCTGACAAATGACATATATTCCTTCACTGTAGTATCATACAGAATCGTTTTGATGCCCTAAAAATCCTTGGTGTGCATCCTCGGTGAATCCTGACAACCACTAATCTTTTTATTGTTTTCATAGTTTTAACTTTTCCAGAATGTCATATAGTTGAAATTATTATACTATGGTGCCTTTTCAGACTAGCTTCTTTCACTTAGTAATAGGCATTTGCATTTTCCCCACATCTTGATAGCTCAGATTTTTAGCATTAAATAATATTCAGTTGTACGGATGTACCATAGTTTACCTATCCCTTTACCTAGTAAAGGATACCTTGGTTACTTCCGAGTTTTGGAAATTATGAGTAAAGCTGCTGTAAACTTCCATGTGCAAGTTTTTCCGTTAACATAGTTTTCCAGTGTTTTGGGGTGAATACCAACGAGCACAATTTCTAGAGTGTGTTTAGTTTTGCAAAACATCTGCCAAATATTTTCAAAAGTGGTGGGATCATTTTGCGTTCCCACCAGCAATGAATGAGAGTTCCTGTTGCTCCAGAGCCTTGCCAATACTTGCTGTTGGCAGTGTTTTGGATTTTGGCCATTCTAATAGGTATGTAGTGGTATCTCATGTATTTCACTGCCAGTGTAATCTGAGATTCCCTAAAGTCATAGGATGTTGAACATTTTTTCATGTGCTTATTTGCCATCCATATACTGTCTACCTTCTTTGGGGAAGTGTCTTTTCAGTTCTTTTATTCATTTAAAATATTGGGTTTTTTGTTTTCTTTTCATTGAGTTAAGTTCTAAGAGTTCTTTGCATATTTTAAACAGTCTTTTATTAGGTGAGTCTTTTGCAAATATTTTCTCCCAGTCTCTGGCTTATCTTTTCATTCTCTTGATGTTATCTTTTGCAGACCAGAAGTTTTAATTTTTTTCTTTTTGGCCACACTATGTGGCTTGCAGGATATCAGTTCCTGACCAGGGACTGAACCTGGGCCAAGGCAGTGAAAGCCTGGAATCCTAGCAATTTGAGCACCAGGGAACTCAGAAGTTTTTAATTTTAATGACATTCAGCTTGTCAATCAGTTCTTTCATGTCTTTGATGTGGATCTAAAAAGGCATCACCATGCCCAAGGTCATCTGGGTTTTACCTGTATAGTTTTATAATTTCATGTTTTTCATTGAAATCTGTGATTCATCTTAATTTTTATGAAAATTTTGTGTATAGATTCTTTTTTTTTTTTTTTTGTGCTTGTATATGTCCAATAGTTCCAACACCATTTATTGGGAAGACTATCTTTGTTTTATAACTTTTGCTCATCTGTCAAAGATCAGTTGACTGTATTTATGTAGGTCTATTTCTGGGAGCTCTACTCTGTTCCACTGATCTGTTTATCTTTTCTTTTGCCAATACCACACTGTCTTAATTACTTTAGCTTTATTGTGAGTCTTGAAGCTGGGTAGTATCAAATTCTCCAACTCTATGCTTCTCCTTCAGTATTGTGTTGGCCATTCTGTGCCGTCTGCCTTGCCATATAAGCTTTAGAATCAGATTGTCAATATCCACAAAATAAGTTGCTAGGGTTCTTATTTTGATAGAGATTGCATTCAATCTATAGATCAAGTTGTGGAGAACTGACATCTTGACAATATTGAATTTTCCTATCCATAAACATGGAATATCTCTCCATTTACTCTTTTTCCTTGACATCTTTGCGTTTTATAGTTTTCCTCAAATAGATGTTTTATATATTATGTTAGAGTTATATCTAAGTGTTTCATTTTGGGGTTCTAATATAAATGGTGTTTTTAATTCAAAATCCACCTGTTCATTCCTGGTAAATAGAAAAGCCATTGACTTTTATGTATTAACCTTGCATTCTGCAACCTTCACGTAAGCATTTATTAGTTCTGGAAGCTTTGTTGTTTTGGCTTTACAACATAGACAATCGTGTCAAGTACAAATAAACAGAGTTTTATCTCTTTTTTCCCAATCTGTGTAACTTTTATTTCCTTTTCTTCTCTTAATGCATTTGCTAGGACTTCCAATATGATGTTGAAAAACAGAGGTAGAAGGGGATATCCTTGTTTTGTGTCTGATCTTAGCAGGAAAGCTTTCAGTTTCTCACCACTGAGTATGATCTTAGCTGCAGGCTTTTTAAGATACTAATTATGAATTTGAGGAAGCTCCTCTCTATTCCTAATTTGCTGGGAGTTTTTATTTTATCATGAATAGGTGTTGGATTTTGTCAATGCTTTTTATGCATCTATAGATATGATCATGTGATTTTTCTTTAGCCTGTTGATATTGGAATGTCAGTTCAGTTCAGTTGCTCAGTCGTATCCAACTCTTTGAAATCCCATGGACTGCAGCATGACAGGCTTCCCTGTCCATCACCAACTCACCAGCTTGCTCAAACTCATGTCCATCGAGTTGGTGATGCCATTCAACCATCTCATCCTCTGCCATCCCCTTCTCCTCCCGCCTTCAATCTTTCCCAGCATCAGGGTCTTTTCAAATGAGGCAGTTCTTCACATCAGGTGGCCGAACTATTGAAGTTTCAGCTTCAGCATCGGTCCTTCCAATGAATATTCAGGACTGGTTTCCTTTAGGATTGACTGGGTGGATCTCCTTGCAGTCCAAGGGACTCTCAAGAGTCTTCTCCAACACCACAGTTCAAAAGCATCAATTCTTTGGCATTCAGCTTTCTTTATGATCCAACTCTCATATCCATACATGACTACTGGAAAAACCATAGCTTTAACTAGACAGTTACTGGAATGTAGATTACATTAATTGATTTTTTTGAATGTTAAGCCAGCCTTGGATGCCTCGGATAAATCCCACTTTTCTGTGGCATATAATTTTTCTTATACATTGTTAGATTTGATTTGTTAATATTTTGTTGAGGATCTTTATATCTCTGTTCATGAGAAATATTGACCTATAGTTTTCTTGTCATATATGTCTGGTTTTTGGTATTAAGACAATACTGATCTCTTAGAATGAATTAGAAATTATTTACTCAGCTTCTTTCTTTGAGAAGAGACTATAGAAAACTGACATAATTTCTTCATTAACTGTTTGATAGAATTCACCAGTGAACACATCTGGGTCTGGTGCTCTGGAAAACTAATAATTATTGATTCCATTTCTTTAATAAAAGAAATAATATAGACCTATTCAGGTGGTCTATTTTTTTCTTGTATTAGTTTTGGCAGATTGTGTCTTTCAAGGAATTTGTACATTTCATCTAGGTTATCAAATCTGTGGGCATAGAGTTATTCATAATATTCCTTTATTATCCATGGATTTTTTTTAGTGATATCGCCTCTTTCAATTCTGATATTAGTAATTTGTGTCTGCTGTCTTTGTTTCTTAGTTAGCCTAGAAGAGACTTGTCTAGTTTATTGTTCTTTTCATAAAACCAACTTTTGTTTTGTTGATTTTTCTCTATTGATTTCCTATTTTCAATTTTACTGATTTCTGCTCTAGTTTTTATTATTTCTTTTTTCCCCTTATTTGGAATTTAATTTGCTAGTTTTCTTCTAGTTTCCTGAATTGGGAGCTTAGATTATTGCTTTTATATATTTTCCCCCAATATATGCATTTAATCCTATTAATTACCCTTTATTTACTGTGTTCACTGAATACCACTAGTTTTGATAAGTTGTATTTTCATTTTCATAAGTTGTCTCACATTCTTTCAAATCCTTCACCCTGAGAAGGTCAAAGTCACTATATCTCTTTCACTACAGTCATTTCTATTGAAGCACAGGCTCAAGTCGACATGAATGGGACATCAAACCCAACCCTGGCACTACTGACACTTGGCGCTGGATAATTCTCTGTTGTGGGGGTTCTCCTGTGTGTTGTAGGATGTTTAGCAGCGTTCCTGGTTTCTATCCACTAGATGTCAGTTGTCCCTCTGCCCCTAGTCATGACAGCCAAGAATGTCTCCAGACCTTGTCAAATGTCCCCATGGGGGTTCTCTCCTCTGGTTGAGAACTACTAGATTCTTGTACCCAGCAAGAGAAAGGTCAAACATACAACGTATGCAAGGGCTTTAGATTTATGGCAACGGAAAAGAGGCTGATGTATTTTTTCATGCCTCTATGGGAGCATCCTAGACGTTCTGTTTGGATGTGCTTGAAATGGATATTTCTTTGTTTTAACTAACAAACTAGATAGAAGGAGGATTAAGATTATTGAAACCTGCTATCTCACACCCCAGCACAGAGTAGCGAAATAAAAGACAAAGTTGGATCCAAGACTGTTATCCTGGATGGATGGATTGCCTTAAATTATGTTACATATATTTATTTTTCCAGAATCTTTTCCCTTACAGGTTATTACAAAATATTAAGTAGAGTTCCATGTACTATTCAGTAGGTCCTTGTTGATTATATATTTTATATGTGTAGTATGTATATGTTGATCCCAAACTCCTAATTTGTCCCCATGCTTCCTTTCCCCTTTAGTAACCATACATTTGCTTTCTATGTCTGAGTCTATTTCTGTTTTCTAAATAAGTTCATTTACACCATTTATTTTAGATTGTTTCTCTGGATTACTTCACTTCATGTGATAATTTCTAAGTCCATCCATGTTGCTACAAATGGCATTCCTTTCTTTTAAAAAATTAAAATAATTGGCTTTGTGATAACTTGCCATCCATTCAGCAGTACCTTCTAGCGGCTTGTTTTTCCTCAAGGTCTTTCAGGATGCTCTGGAGGAAGGTCTTATGTAACATCTACTTTGATTTACATCCTTTTTTTAATCACACCTTTGCTTATATCTTTCCTTCTCTCCTATTTACTCCTCAAAATCCTGCAAAAGGTAAAATGATTAATGCCTTTCAGTTATGAGGAAACACTGGCTCGGGAAGGATGATGACTTATCCAAAGGCATATAGACATGATGTCAGAACCAGGACAAGAAGCCAGATCATCTCATTATTGTAGAGGATATACAAACACCTGCAAAGACCAGCTTTCTATCTGAAATTCACCTCTGTTATGGCCCAGTACATTTCTAAGTAGCTAGAAAAAGAATAAAAAATGCCAACACTAAAAAGTGCAGTTAGTCACTGCATGTGATAAAAATATGTAGTAGAATACATAGATATCACACTGCCTTTGTCATAAAAGATAGCATGTTACTGATTCTGTTTATAAGGCAGACGGTATGCACTAGAACAAAGCTGTAACAGACTAACTTTATAAGTCTATAGACTTATATAGAATTTCTATAGACTTATAAACAATGAAAATTTCAAATTGTAAAACTTTAAAGAGATCCTTAGCCTGACATGGAAGCTTTGATCGTAATTTGAGTGGCCTGTCTGCACTTCCCATGTCCACATGGTTTGGTACGAAAACCTAGCTAAGCTTGCTTTTGAGACAGTACTTGGCACTCTTTTGGATTATTATGGATGACATATGAACCATAATATCTCTTGGGTACATACCAAAATACTAGCCACTTCTACAGAAAGTCTTTCCAAAAGATACAAGCATAAAATGCTGAAGCTCAAACCACATCTGATTACAGCATTTCACTTGCTCTGAATCTAGCCATATTTTTAATCATTTCAGTCAGCAAACTTGAAGGGAAATAAAAGTCTATAGGAATTCATTTTTGAGAATACATATTGTGCTTTTTCTTTTTAAAAAACACCCAACAAGAGTTTAAATGCCACCATTTTCCCCTGGCTTTCAAAAGAGAAAAGTCCCCTTTTCCTCCAGGGCAGTTAAACTGTTATTGGACAATTTTACAGATCTTGATTCATACCCTAAGACTAGAGGGGTGAAATGATGAATAGAATGTGTTAACACTGAAGTAAAAAGTAGAAAAAAAGAGAAATGATAGCAAAACAGCCTTGCCTTCTAGAGATAGTACTAGGAGAAATGTTCTTCAGACTTTTGCCAGATATTTGGAAATCCTGAAGCAGAAAGTAGCTTCCTTTTTAACCTCCATGCTTGGCAAGTTCCCCGAGTCTGATCAGTGAATGTCAAGACATGACAGTCAAGTAGTTGTAATTTTCTGGAAAATAGTCTTTAAGATGCAACTCTTTAACATACCACTGGGGAGTTCTTTTTAAAAATTTCAATCAGGCATAGGAAAAAAATTCCCTGATATGCAGGAAGCCCACATGTTGACTGTAATTGGTCTACAGATAATGGTTCCTACAAGTTCTATTAATTAACTGAGATGTAGTTATGATGGTCAACTGTCAATTAGGATTTCTGAACATTGTAGCAAGTGATAGTAAATAAATGTTTTAAACTTGATTCCATCCGCATAATTGTATCCCTAGTCAAGTTGAAGCTTTAAAATGAATGCTCATGGAGAATGTTAAAGCACACCAGGAAGGCAAGTGGATAAATACTAATATCATGTACCACGCAGTAATTTTATATGAGGGAGGACTTGACACAAAGGATGGTTTATGAAACATCCTCTGAAACTAAGATGGTGTCTTTCCTTCTTCTACACCTAAGGTTCACACTCCTGGGCCATTCTAAGTTCACACTTCTTTGTCTATTTCCATCTTTATTCTGAAAAATGGCTTCTTATTGGTGTCATTAAAGATCTGTTACTGGATATTGCAACATTTGCCTTCAATATGGTTTATAAATGTACATACCCCTGAATAGATGGCAAGTTATCACAGAGCAAATTGTTTTAATTGAAAAAGCAAGGAGTGCCATTTGCAGCAACATGGATGGACCTAGAGACTATCATAATAAGTGAGATAAGTCAGACAGAGAAAGACAAATAGCTTATGTTGCTATATGTATAAGCCTATATTGCTTATATGTGAAATCTAGAGAAAATGATACAAATGAATTTATTTACAAAACAGAAAGAGACTAGACTCACAAACAGAGAAAACAAACTTACAGTTACCAAAGGGGGAAGGGTGTGGGGGAAGGCTAAATGAGGAGGTTGAGGTTAATATATACACACAGGACCTACTGTATAGTACACAGAACTCTACTTAGTATTTTGTAGTAAACTTCAAGGGAAAAGAACCTGAAAAGGAATGTGACATATATGTATATTACATAATGTAAGGCTATCCGTCCATCCATCTGTCCATTCATCCATCCAGCCATTCAGGATAGCAGTTTGGATCCCACTTTGTCTTTTATTCCACAGCTCTGTGCTGGGGTGTGAGATAGCAGGATGCAATAATTTTAATTCTCCTTCCATCTATTTTGCCAATTTAAACACAGAAATATCCATCTCAAAGACACTGAAACAGAACATCCAGGATGCTCCCATACAAGTATGAAAAAAGACATCAATCTGTTTTCCATTGCTATAAATTTAAAGTGAAGTAAAGTGAAGTCACTCAGTCGTGTCCGACTCTTCGTGACCCCATGGACTGCAGCCCACCAGGCTCCTCCGTCCATGGGATTTTCCAGGCAAGAGTACTGGAGTGGGGTGCCATTGCCTTCTCCAATAAATTTAAAGCCCTTGTATATTTTATATGTTTGACCTTTCTTTTGCTAGGTACGATTCCAGTAGTTCTCAACCAGAGGAGAGAACCCCCATGGGGACATTTGACAAGGTCTGGAGACATTCTTGGCTGTCATGACTAGGGGCAGAGGGACAACTGACATCTAGTGGATAGAAACCAGGGACACTGCTAAACATGCTACGACACACAGGAGAACCCCCACAACAGAGAATTATCCAGCGCCAAGTGTCAGTAGTGCCAGGGTTGAGTTCAGTGTGCGATCTCTGTTGACCTGAGGCTATGCTCCAATGGAAATGATTGTCATGAAAGAGATACAGTGATTCTGACCTTCTCAGGGTGAGGAATCAAAAGAACGTGAGATGAACAGATTGAGGAATGTTGAGTGAATGTTTCCCTCTAAATGGCGTTACAGCATTTCACAAACACAAAACTGTTGCCATTTCTCTCTCTGAGAATAAAACCTAGCCTTAGGAAATGATGCCTTTATTGTTCCAAAGGTCAGGAAGATCTCAGTCATCATTTTGAAAAGAAACAAATATACGCTTTATAATAGCCCGTGCATTTAGCAATTTCATAAACCCAACAGGACCATCGAAAAGAATTCCTTTCATCTATTATATATTTCACATTTAAACATTTTCCAAAAATAAAAATAGGAATTAGATTTGCTTTCAGTTGATAACTGTCATTTTAAGATTTCTGGCATTGCTAGAATCCTTGTCACTACATTCAAATGGCTCAATTTATCTGACGTTTTAGAATTTTGGTGAGAGTGGGTATTAAACATTTTGTAACCGTTTGGGGAATTGGAAAGGTTATTAAGTTCTGAATAACAGAGTCTCTCATGTTTTCCCACCAAACTTTTCCCAGCAGTGAATATATCTGGATCTTATTCTGGTTTTTTATTCTTTTTTTAGCTTCCTGAAATGACTCATGTTCAAACACAGCGACCCTGGTTGATGTTTCTCCTGCAAAACTTTGGACTGACCCTAGGTTGGCTTTCTCTCTTCCTCTTGGCTATATATGAACAAAATATAAAAATATAAGTTTATAGTCTCAAAATCCTTCAAAAATCAATTTTCTGGCCTCACTTCTTTTATTATATTCTATAATGATTTATAAATTAAATATTTTTATCTTAGGTGAAATGTGTGTCTTTATTAACTTATTAATGTGATAATATAGTTTTGTTTCTGTAGTGTATAAATTGAATTTTCATTTTAAGTTTCCAACACCATGATAAAACTCATACCTTTTTAGTAATTGGTAAGCTGTAAATTAATTCTACTAAACTTTCAAAAAGAATTGTTTCCCTAGTAAAGATGTTTGTTTGTAGTATTTGAAATGGACAGATGTCTGTTGGGATACAATGTGTTTCAACTTCTTTGATATCAATAATATATTTTTTGTGTATGTGAAATTACAAACCATAAGCAAACTAAATTCCAAACAAATGTAATAAAGTCCAGTTTTAATGTGATGGTTTGTATTACCTTTTGTTACCAGATGTCAGATTCTATATCAACACTATATATATATATATATATTTCATTAAGAGCATGACCCACTGACTCAGAAATGCTCATAAAAAAGCAAACTTGGGAAGTTTATTTTTTTATTCATTTATTTATTTGACTGCACCAGTTGCAATATGTGGGATCTAGCCTGACCAGGGATTGAACCCAGGCCCCCTGCATTGGGAGTACAGTGTATTAGCTACTGGACCACCAGGGAAGTCCCAAAACCTGGGACGTTTAAAGGCTATTGTGTCAACACTCTTCTTTATAATCACCAAAGGAAATCTGGTCCAGGTAAAGAAAACTGGAAAAAACAGATGAAGTTCAAAAATTAGTAAGGCTGGAGATTACTGTGTAAACTCTCGTGGATTTAACAGAGTATATTTATAAGAATAATAGTACTGACATGCAAAACATGTTCTATTTTTTCTGAGGAAATATAGAACCCTAAACATTATTTCAGTGGGTACATCATGAAATATACAAACAGCATTGCTGATAGCCTAGTAAAACTGAGCCACCAGGGAAGCCCTCTAGCAAAATTATTAAACTAGAAAATAATTCTCGTTTTAGTCATTTTTCTTAGAAAATAGATGCTTCACTTTTTTTTTAAAGAGGTGTCTTGACAAGGGGGGGAAAAGCCCATTTTACTGCCAAAATGAATCGTATCACTCTCCTGCTGCTGCTAAGTCTCTTCACTGTGTCCGACTCTGTGCGACCCCATAGACGGCAGCCCACCAGGCTCCCCCGTCCCTGGGATTCTCCAGGCAAGAACACTGGAGTGGGTTGCCATTTCCTTCCCCAACGCATGAAGGTGAAAAGTGAAAGTGAAGTCGCTCAGTCGTGTCCGACTCTTGGAGACGTCATGGACTGCAGCCAACCAGGCTCCTCCGTCCATGGGGTTTTCCAGGCAAGAGTACTGGGGTGGGGTGCCAGTGCCTTCTCCGACACCTCTCCTATGTACACACACAATCTTCTTCAGTCGCCTTTCTTTGATTTCAAAATGGAGCGGGGCGGGCAGGCGGTTCTCCTTCAGTTGTCTTTAGAGCTTCAATTTAGGCATCACGATATAGTGCAGTAATTCTCGGACTTCAACAGACGTTAGGACCAATGGAGGGTTTGTTACAATGTAGAGAGCTGAACTTCATCCCTAGAATTTCTGCTGCTGTAAGTCTGACTGGGGCTTGACTTTGAACAGTCCGCAGGCGATACTAATACTGCGGGTCAAACGCCCCGCCCCGCCCCAAGCTTCACTGGCTTTGTTGATATCAGGTGCACCTGGCATTGTCGGAAAAGAGCAGGAGCAAGACTCTGTTGCCCATTTAAGATGATTAACACCCGGCAAACCTCACGCGAGACCTGAGTTCCTAGGTTGAAACCCCAAGCTCTTTCCCGCTTGCTTGTGAGCAGACGATCCATCTCAGGAGTTACGGATGAAGGATGTGCAGATAGCGCTTTTATTCATCTTTGCCTTGAAAGGTAAGAGGACCCCACACTTAGAGCTTTGCCGTTCTTTTGTTAGAGAATGACGTGTAGCTGAACAAAACCCCTTTGTACAGGTCGACGTGATGTGGAGGTGACAGAAAGAAGCACCTGGCACCAACCGTATTTGGGTTTCTATGAGCACGTTCTGATTTTGGCATCAAGCCTTAACCTCAGCCAACTTAATTAGAAAAGCTCTGACAGATGATTTTGTTCCAAGTTCAGGTTTAGAGTTGGTTTGGGGCTTGGCTAAATTAAGCATGTTGGTGTGAGCTACTCACCCTGTAACCTTCAAGTTAAGAGTGGGTTTAAATTCTTTTTAAATTTTATTGAAGTGTTAATATCCACTGTAAAGCAAAATGATTCATTTATACATACATACATACATATATACACACACACACACATATATACACACATACATGCTTACAATCTCTTTCATAAGCATCTCCACTATGGTTTATCTCAGGATATTGAATATAGTTCCCTGTGCTATAGAGTAGGACCTTGTTTATCCAGCCTGTGAGTAATAGTTTGCATCTGCTAATCTAGAGTGGGTTTAATTTGGCTGTTCAGTGGGGGTGGTGCAGAGGGTCTAAAAGGAGTCAGCTGTTGGAAGGATTTGGAGCGGCATTTTTCAGTGAGTATTTTGCAACCCAATGCCAGTGTGCTATGGTTGTAAGCAGAGACCTGGCCATTATAGGTCATCTACAAGGGTCATCCTAGGAACAGGCCATAGTGGTTCTTGGGGGCACCTTTCTAGGCTGGTCATCCCTCCTCCCATGCTACATTGTAACTGGTTCTTTGCCGGGTTGGGGGGCTTGTTTGTTTTAGTAAACTTTTGGAGTATAGCTGCGTTAACAATATTGTGATAGTTTCAAGTGGACAGCAAAGGGACTCAGCCATACCTATACATGTATCCATTCTCCCCAAAACTCCCCTCCCATCCAGGCTGCAATGTAATATTGAGCAGAGTTCCCTGTGCTATACAGTAGGACCTTGCTGGTTATCCATTTTAAATATAGCAGTGTGAACGTGTCCATCCCAGGCTCCCTAATTATCCCTTCCTTCCATCCTTCCCCGCTGGTAACCATAAGCTCGTTCTCTAAGTCTCTGTGTCTGTTTCTCTTTTGTAAATAAGTTCAGTTGTATAATTTCTTTTTTGGATTCTGCATATAAGGGATGTCCTATATTTCTCCTCTCTCTGACTTCACTCAGCATGACACCCATGAAATCCATCTCTAGGTCCATCCATGTTGCTGCAAATGACTAGCTCTTTGTTAATCCCCATCAGCAACCCAATAGCCTAAGCTGGGCCTCCAGCCTCAAACAATCTTAAAATTGCTAGAAATTCTCTTTTCCTCCAAACTGAGTGGTAACGGTAAAAATATTATGACAGCTCCTTGCCTTCTAAATATGGACAGAGTCTAAATTTGGGATGGCTGACCATGGTCATCCCTTTCAGTCATCTAAGTTATGTGTTACTCACTGAGCTTTGGGGTAAATGGTGTTTTCCTTGAAACCAGATTTCTCAATAGTGTTAGAGTATTTCTGTTTACTAGGCCTAAATTTAGGATTCCACTGTATTTCTTTCTTGGTGATTGATTTGTATTTTAGTCACTGAACTAGAAATGCTCTTGGAGGGAAAAGCCAAAGAGCAAGTTATACAGAATTCTTATTTGAACATCCATCACTCACTGACAGAGCCCTCTTTAGGGAAAGGAGAATTGGTGTCACCGTGAGGCTGAATTCAGGGCCTGGGAAGGTGATTCCACTGCTGTGTGCTGACTGGGGTGTTACAGAAATATGCTCGTAAGTAATAGTCACGGCCACCCCTCCCCCATCCCTTTCAGAACCTAGTCTTCTGTGGTGAGACTGCGCCTCTCTCTGTAAGATGCATATCTCAGGATACTGCACTTTGACAATTTGCTTTCCTCTTCAAAGCTGGAGCAAGGGATGATGCCGATTTGGAGGGTGGACTGGACCAATGAGGTTGGGACTCTTGTGTGATCATGAAGACTTCAGGCTCTAAACTGAATGTTGGTTCAAATCCCAGAAATGCTACTTAATTACCTTAGAACTTCTTTGAGCAATTTCTCTTTCTGTAAAATAGGGCTGAAAATAGACACTACCTCATTAAATTGTGGGGACAATATGAGATGCTTACTGTTCATGAAGCACAGTGCCTGGAGAATACTGATGATGCAATAAATATTGAGTCATCATCACCCGTATCTTTAGTCTGTTCTTTAATCACATATTCACAGTTTACCGCTCAGGGCTGCACCTTGGCTCACGAAAATGTCTTTTCTTGGTAGAGAATGGAGATCATACCTTTTTATGTTTTTATAATCTTCTACTCAAGCCCCCAAACCAGCTCCACCAGTCACTCAAATCTGTCCTTCATGCTGTTTTCTGTTGACTCACTTCCAGAGCCTGAGAGATAGGGGCACCCCTCTGGTTGACCCTACCCTGCTCAGTGCCCGGGGAAGCCTCCTTAAATGTGTCATAATGCTTACACCCAGTGTGAGCCCCTCTCTCTTATTCTTCATCTTATTTATGAATTCTTGATACCCAGAGGCACTCACTTTATATTTTTTAAACTCGCTATTTTATATTGGAGTATAGTTGATTGAGTATACTTCTCTGTGCTGTCCTTGTTATTTATGCATCAAGGTTATGACCTACTGTGTTCCACTCTGATCACATGTCTAAGGATCTGGAGGTTGAATAATGGAAGCTGAGGTACAAGAACCTGTCTGAGGTCACGCTTGTTGTCACAACTTGATTTTAAGTCAGAGCCCCAAAGAGTTCAACCCACTGCTCTGTTGCCAATGCACCTGCTCAGGGAATGTGACCGGCTCTGAAAAGAGTCCAGGGTCCACCAGCCATCTCCCTCGGAAGTGTTGGCATGTTCACACAAGGCAGGCACCCCCTAGCTGTGGGCACACACAGCCACCCTGGACAGCGAGGTCACCATGGACAGCAGTGCGAACTCACCAAGCAGATGCTCATACCTGCACTAGCAACCCCTTATGTGGGGGGAATGATCCCGCTCTGCCATAGTCAAGCTTTCTACCTTCATAGACACCTCTCAAAACCCAGTGGAAATCACAGAAAGTTGGAGAGGCCAAAGAGGCTTTCCCAAATCCAAAGTGATGTTGCCCTTTACGAAGGACCTGTGAGTGATACCTGACCTGTGAGCTATGCCTGCAAGTCAGACCTCCCACACCACAGTGTTCCAGGTCTCAGAGACAGATTTTGCCATGTGGCTGCTGCTGCTGCTAAGTCGCTTCAGTCATGTCCGACTCTGTGCGACCCCATAGACGGCAGCCCACCAGGCTGCCCTGTCCCTGGGATTCTCCAGGCAAGAACACTGGAGTGGGTTGCCATTTCCTTCCCCAATGCAAAAAAGTGAAAGTGAAGTCGCTTAGTCATGTCCAACTCTTAGCAACCCCATGGACTGCAGCCTACCAGGCTCCTCCATCCATGGGATTTTCCAGGCAAGAATACTGGAGTGGGTCACCATTCCCTGCCCCCTAACACTCAGCCCACTCTCCTCCATGCTGCTTCACCCACTTTACAAAGCCTCTTGTTTCTCAGAACCTTTCTTTCTCTGTAGGATAAATCCCTTCACCTCCTTACTCACATTGAACAATACAAAAAGATAATCCTCTTCCTCTGCCCACAGAGACAGGTGCTGCCAGCTGGGACCCACCTGATCTCACACCAATTCCTATGCCTACCTTTGACTTTACACAAAATTTGGGAAAGTATCCGGAATGTCTGGTTTACACATTCGTTTTAATTCATGGTCTTAGCATTTCCCTTAAATAACAATGCAGGATGCTCCTTGACTCAGCCCACAGCATCCTGTCATGCTGGTGCTAGAACCAACCTCAGAGGTTTAATTCAACTCTTTGATTTTATAATGGTGAAGTAGTTGCAGATATTTTTAGGATGCTTACTAGGTGCCAGACACTATTAAAGATGCTCTATAAGACTCATTTAATTCTCTTAAAAACCCTAAAAGTACAGGTGAAACACTCTTTTCTTTCCCCTTTTAAAGATGAAGACCTTGAAACCCAGAGGGTTCAGTTCACTTGCCCAATATTACAGAGCTAAGGTAGGCTGGCTCCAGAATCTTGGACCTTAACCCCTGTATCACACAGCCCCTACAGAGAAGTAACCAATGTTTATACAGTCTAAATGAGGGCCTGAGGTTTTATTTCAGTAGAGGAGCTGACCAAGGACTCAGACTGAGATCTCTGACTTCTGGTCCAGCAGTCTCAACAGTCCTCCCAGTCCTCTCTGGTCTCAGGCAGCCCTTCTCCTCTCTAAGGTCTCAGTCAGCTAAGGAGACTTTGCCTATCCTTGTTCATGTTAATTTCTCCCCTCGATGATCTATGGCCCATGCAGCAAGTTTTTTTTATTTTTTTATGTAAGTTACAATTTTCATACAACGTATTTAAAAAATGATTTTTTTAAAACCATCACTTTGTTTTTGGCTGAGCCAGGTCCTTGTTGCGATGCGTGGACTTCTTATTGTGGAGGCTTCCCTTGTGGCTCATGGGCTCTAGGCATGAGGGCCTAGTTGTTAACGGTGCCTGGGCTTAGTTGCTACTCGACATTGGGAATCTTACTGGGCCAGGCATGGAAACTGTGTCCCCTGTGTTGAGTACGCAGCTTCTTAACTACTGGACTATCAGGGAAGTTCAAACAAATGAATTTAAGTTCTAAAATTCCAAAAGGTTTCTCACTTCAGTTCAGTTGTTTGGTCATGTCCAACTCTTTGTGACCCTATGGACTGCAGCATGACAGGCTTCCCTGTCCATCACCAACTCCTGGAGCTTGCTCAAACTCATGTCCATCAAGTTGGTGATGCCATCCAACCATCTCATCCTCTGTCGTCCCCTCTCCTCCTGCCTTCAGTCTTTCCCAGCATCAGGGTCTTTTCCAATGAGGCGGTTCTTCGCATCAGGTGGCCAAAGTATTGGAGTTTCAGCTTCAGCATCAGTCCTTCCAGTTAATATTCAGGACTGATTTTCTTTAGGATGGACTGGTTGGATCTCCTTGTAGTCCAAGGGACGCTCAAGAGTCTTCTCCAACACCACAGTTCAAAAGCGTCAATTCTTTGGTGCTCAGCTTTTTTTATAGTCCAACTCGCACATCCATACATGACTACTGAAAAAACCATAGCTTTGACTATACGGAACTTTGTCAGCAAAGTAATGTCTCTGCTTTTTATTGTGCTGTCTACGTTGGTCATAACTTTTCTTCCAAGGAACAAGCGTCTTTTAATTTCATGGCTGCAGTCACCATCTGCAGTGATTTTAAAGCCCCCCAAAATAAAGTCTGTCACTATTTCCATTGTTTCCCCATCTATTTGCCATGAAGTGACGGGCCCAGATGCCATGATCTTAGTTTTTGAATGTTGAGTTTCAAGCCAACTTTTTCACTCTCCTCTTTCACTTTCATCAAGAGGCTCTTAAGTTCTGCACTTTCTGCCATAAGGGTGGTGTCATCTGTGTATCTGAGGTTATTAATATTTCTGCCAGCAATCTTGATTCTAGCTTGTGCTTCAAAAAGGTTTGTAGGCTTCTTTAATTAAAGGATTTTTAAAATTAAAATATAATTGACATATTACATTATTAGTTTCAGGTGCACAGCATAGTCATTCAGTATTTGTGTATATTGCTAAACAATCCACCACAAGTCTAGTTAGCATCCTTCACCGTACATAGTTTCTCATGATAAGAACTTTTAAGATTTACCCTCTTAGCAAGTTTCAAAAAAAACAACATAATATATTAACTATAGTCACTATGCTGAATTATATCCCATGAAACTTATTTATTTTATAACTAAAAGTTTGACACCCTTCCCCTATTTTGCCTGCCCTTTATCCCCTGCCTCTAGCAACCAATGTGTTCTCTATATCTATGAGTTTGTTTTGTTTTTAGATTTCACATATAAGTGAGATCATATGGTATTTACATTTCTCTGTCTGACCTGTTTCATTTCGTATAATGCCCACAAGGTCCATCCATGTTATTGCAAATGGAAATGTTTCATTCTTTTTTTATGGCTCAATATATTTCTTTTTACAGGTATACATATATATCACAATTCCTTTATCCATTCATCCATCAAGCGGCATTTAGGTTGCCTCCATATCTTTTTTAAAAATTAATTTTCCTAGCTTAAGTGTAATTGCTTTACAATGTTGTGTTAGTTTCTGCTGTACAACAATGTGAATCAGCTATAAGTGTACATATATCCCCTCCTTGAGTGTTCATATCTTGCTTATTGTAAATGGTGCTGCAGTAAACATGGGTATTTAGATATCTTAAGTTAGTGTTTGTGTGGCCTTCAGATAAATACCAATAGTAGAATTGCTGGATCATATGGTAGTTATATATTTTTTTTATTATTTGAAGAATCTCCATACTGTTTTCCACAGTAACTGTACCAATTTACTTTCCAATGAACAGTACATAAGGATTCCCTTTCTCTACGTTCTCACCAATGCTTGTCATTAAAAAAAAAAAGAACTAATAGACATTCTAACACATGTAAGGTGATATCTCATTATGGTTTTGATTTGCATTTCCTTGATAAATAGTGATGCTGAGCACCTTTTCATGTATCTATTAGCCATCTGTATATCTGGAGAGGACTATGCTGCTGCTGCTAAGTCACTTCAGTCGTGTCCGACTCTGTGCAACCCCATAGACAGCAGCCCACCAGGCTCCCCCGTCCCTGGGATTCTCCAGGCAAGAACATTGGAGTGTGTTGCCATTTCCTTCTCCAGTGCATGAAAGTGAAAAGTGAAAGTGAAGTCGCTCAGTCATGTCTGACTCTTAGCGACCTCATGGACTGCAACCTACCAGGCTCCTCTGTCCATGGGATTCTCCAGGCAAGAATACTGGAGTGGGTTGCCATTTCCTTTTCCAGGAAAGGATTATCGTCAGCCCTTAGATGCCTTGTTTAGTTAGAAGCCTGCCTGTCAGTCTATGGCACGAATATACACTGTTGTTTGCTCATTAAATCGTGTCCAACTCTTTGAGATCCCATGGACTATATAGCCTGCCAGGCTCCTCTATCCATGGGATTCTTCAGACAAGAACACTGGAGTGGGTTGCCATCTCCTTGTCTGGGAGATCTTCCTGACCCAGGGATCAAACCTGTGTCTCCTGCATTGGAAGGTGGATTCTTTATCACTGATCACCAGGGAAGCTCGAATGTATACTAATTAGATTCTTACATGGAGATACTGAGGGCCTCAGGTGTTACCTCTTGTCGTGTCCTGGGGTGGGAGCTGGTTGGGAACTCTTCTTCCATTTGTTATAGTCAGGGAGCCCCATTGGTCACCAGAACGAGGAGATCTAGAAGGGCCCCCTGGGTGTCAGCAGCAAGAATTGGGACACCGGACAGTGTAGAAGCTCCTTCATGGGAGACACCAGCATGCTGGAGGCAGGCAGAGAGAGTTTAAAACTCACACCCACCCTCCATTCCTGGAAAGCATTTTTGCAGACCCCTACAAGTGTGCCGAACCCGAGGTCTACTCCCAGGACAAAGCTCCAAGACTTGTAAAAAAGCCTCCTTCACAGAAAGCCTGGGAGTGTGTTTCAGCCAGCCATGTGCATTGTGCCTTGGGGCAGGGGCAGGCCAAGAAATATCTTTCCATCTGGTCAGCCCCATGATTTCAAATCCTGCTGATCATTAGAGCCAGGCAATCAAGGGGCCTCTCCTGGGCAGCGGCCACAAAAACAGTACCAAACGTGTGTCCCAGCTCCCTCTGGAGCAGGGCAGAGGGACTGTGCAGAGTGAGAATCCACCCCCCAGCGTCTCAGAGAACTGATGTCTGCCCTTTGAATACTGTTGATGAGAAGCCTGCCTCTAGGGCTGCAGCTCTGAACGGAATAGACCTGTCTCACAGAGAGACTGACCACCCTGTCTGCTGCCTTTCTGCTGTGCCCCAGGAGGGTTAGGTGGTTAAGAATTCTGCTTCCGTTGATTATAATCCTGTGGGACCCACAAGTGTAGGTGTCACTGGCCATCAGAGCCAGGAGATTTAGACAGGCTCCCAAGCAGCAGTTGCACAAGTCAGGGTGCCAGATGAGAGAGAAGCTCCTTTGGGGGAGACACTGTTACCGAGTCCAGGCTTGCTCTCCTCACCGCACGACAGGCCAGTGAATCAGAGGAGATGTTGAGGCAAGGAATACAACTTTATTTGGAAAGCCAACCGACTGAGAAGATGGCAGATTAGTGTCTCCAAAAAAAAACATCAGGGCCTGGTTGTCAGTTTCTTTTATAGAACAGAGAGGGAGAGGAGGTAAGGAAGTAAAGTAAAAAGGCCATTTATCTTGCAAAATAGGAGGGGATATGTTCATTTCTTCTTAAATCCTTCGTTTATAAACTTTTCCTTTATAAATGTCTATCTTATTTCTGTTTTTCCTACAAGCATGTATTATTTGTATTATAGAAGACATACTAAGTAAATTTCTAGACTTCTATTTTATTAATTTTTGGCTGTGCTGAGTCTGTTGCTGCAAGAGCCTTTCTCTAGTTGTGGCGAGCAGGGGCTGCTCTTCGGTTGAAGTGTGCAGACTTTTCGTTGCAGTGGCTTCTCTTGTTACAGCGCACAGGCTCTAGGGATGCAGACTTCAGTAGTTGCAGCTCTGGGTCTCTTAGAGCACAGTCGCGGTAGTCGTGTCGCAAGGGCTTAGCTGCTCCCAACATTGGGATCCTTCCAGATCAGGGATCAAACCTGTGTCTCCTGCCTTGGCAGGTGGACTCTTTACCGCTGAGCCACCAGGGAAGCCCCAATTTCTTCTTTTCTGCAGCTATTCACAGGTGGGTAGATTGTCTCCCTGTAAGCTGAACAAAGCCGCCTTAGTTTAACATTCAAGCAAAGCGGCAGGGTTTCCGGGGGCAGGCCATTGTATATGATTACAATAACAAAAGCAACAAAAAGCAAGGGGTAAAATCAAAGAGACAAATCTAACATGGAGTCAGAACTGGCTCTTCCCTTGTCGCAACACCAACCACCTGAAGTGAGGAAAAGACAGCCCAGACATGGCAGTCACTGGCCTCTGTCTTTGGAAAGTATTGGGTTGGCCCAGAAGTTCTTTCGGGCTTTCTTGTAACCCAAACAGCGTATGGAAAATCCCAAAGGAACTTCTGGGCCAGCCCAATGTTGTGGCTGACTCTACATGTGTTGGGGGCTCTCCCCATTGGGATGATGCCTTAAGATGAGCAAATAAGCCTCTTTTCAGAAAGTCTGGGCACCTCTCAACTGGCTGCCTCTGCCTGGTCCCTGAAGCTTGTGACAGTCCCAGCTCATGAGCCCTTGAAGTGTTGTTTCTCTTCCATTGGAGAACTGCTCTTGATGAAAGGAGGCCAAAGAGACAGATAATTGCATACAATGTGTAATCCTTGATTGGCTCTTAGATGATTAAAAATGCAGTGAAAGACACTATTGAAATAACTGGGGACATTTGAATAAAGACTCCTACTGGATAATAATATTAAATATAATATCAGATCATAGAATTTATATCCATTTAAAATTTCCCAAGTGTTATAACTCTATTAGAGCTGGATTAGAGAATGCTCTTGCTTTTGGGTGATACATGCTAACGCCTTTAGGAATAAAATATCACAATGTCTATAACTATCTCTCAGATGGTTTGACGTGGTCTTATCCATTAATACGCTAATGTATATCTCAAAAATACAAGAGCTCATTGGAAACGGAAGAGTCATTTCTCAGTTTGCAGTCATGTGACAGGTCTCATGTAATAAGCCCTGTTGGCTTTCTAAGCTAGATGTTTTGGGAGCTCATCTCTCAGAGGCAGATCTGAAGAGCTGGATGCCTGATGTGGGGTTCAAACCCTTTCCTCCTCTTGGGGGAGGAAGGAGGAGCTCGGGGTTTTGAGTTCCCTCCTGATTATGAGTCATCACCATGTGGGTGGTGGGGTTTATGTGACATTGTGTCTCAGTTCCTCCTACCTGCTTCCATGTAGGTTTTTTCTCATTCATCCAATGTGGAGGAGTCAGTCAGCTAGTTTGGGATTTTTTTTTCCAGAGGAATTGATTCCTTACACAGCTGTAGATTTCAGTGTATCTGTGGGAGGAACTGAGTTCAAGACCTTCCGACAACACCATCTTGAATCTATTTATTCATCGTGAGCTTTTGACCAACCCAGGAAGCAATCGTGAAATGTTAAATATGCAAGATCACCTAATGTGATTATTTGGGGTAAGAAATGGGTTTCTCATTTGGAGTTGTAAATGCACCACCCTTAAAAAAAATACTTAAAGAGAACTACCTGGTTATCAGGCTAACCTGTGTCAACTGAAAAAATATGTGCAGTCTAAAAGTTGAGTCTAAACTGAAAAAATATATGCACTCTAAAATGTTTCATTTGGTGGAAGTTTTTAGGATTTCAAGCCTGGAGGAAGCATCTCAAGTGACCCTGAGGGAACTGCTCTGAGGAGGCAGGTGCTCTGAGAGGGCCAGGTGGTGACAGACTGGGGGCAGGTTATATAGAAGTTTTGCACTGAGGACAGGTAGTCTGAACATCAAAAGATTATTGTTAATTAAAGAAAACTAGATATCTCAAGTTAAGGATTTTCTACATGTGGGAGGATGCAAGAGTCTGGGCTCACTGAAATCATTCCCTTGATAGGCACCTCAGTTGTCTGGGACCAGTATCCTATGTTTTCACATTCTGAGTTCCATCAGGACTTACCAGCTCCCACTGGAGGGATGCAATCTCTGATGACTGTGACATCCTTGTTTACTGATGTGGCAGGAAATATTCCATTTCTCACCAGAGACTAAGTCACCCAGCTCAGCTCTCAACACTAAAAGAATAGATGGAAATGGATGTCTGAAATTGCCTAATATTTTTTTTTCTGTTCAAGAGAGATCGTATTCTGTGACTATACTACCTGTGATGAACCCAGGTAATAAGTTCAATATTGGGATCAACATTTGGAGAGGGAATTCATGAGAATTTTGCTGTTTTTTTAAAAAAGAAGTGAGGGCAGAGACATATCCAGAAATGATGATTTAGTCATCATGGTCAGTAGCAGTGGCTGTGAGGAGATACCACACACCCAAGGTAAGGGGCAGTGGCTGCGCTTTGCTGGGGCAGCCGTGAAGAGAAACCCCATGTCCAAGGTAAGAGAAACCCCAGTAAGACGGTAGGCACTGAGAGAGGGCATCAGAGTGCAGACAGACGGAAACACAGTCACAGACAACTAGCCAATCTGATCACTCAGACCACAGCCTTGTCTAACTCAGTGAAACTAAGCCATGCCGTGTAAGGCCCCCCAAGATGGATGAATCATGGTGGAGAGTTCTGACAAAACATGGTCTACTGGAGAAGGGAATGGCAAACCACTTCAGTATTCTTGCCTTTAGAACCCCATGAACAGTATGAAAAGGCAAAAAGATAGGACACTGAAAGAGGAACTCCCCAGGTCACTAGGTGCCCAATATGCTACTGGAGGTCAGTGGAGAAATGACTCCAGAAAGAATGAAGACACGGAGGCAAAGCAAAAACAACACTCAATTGTGGACTGGTGATAGAAGCAAGGTCTAATGTGTAAAGAGCAATATTGCATAGGAACCTGGAATGTTAGGTCCATGAATCAAGGCAAATTGGAAGTGGTCAAACAGGAAATGGCAAGAATCTGCACTGACATTTTAGGAATCAGTGAACTAAAATGGATTGAAGTGGGTGAATTTAACTCAGATGACCATTATGTCTACTACTGTGAGCAAGAATCCCTTAGAAGAAATGGAGTAGCCATCATGGTCAACAAAAGAGTCCAAAATGCAGTACTTGGATGCAATCTCAAAAACGACAGAGTGATCTCTGTTGACTTCCAAGGCAAACCATTCAATATCATGGTAATCCAAGTCTATGCCCCGACCTGTAATGCTGAAGAAGCTGAAGTTGAACTATGAAAATCTACAAGACCTTTTAGAACTAACACCCAAAAAGATGTCCTTTTCATTATAGGGGACTGGAATGCAAAAATAGGAAGTCAAGAAACACCTGGAGTAACAGGCAAATTTGGCCTTGGAGTACAGAATGAAGCAGGGTAAAGGCTCACAGGGTTTTGCCAAGAGAATGCACTGGTCATAGCAAACACCCTCTTCCAACAACACAAGAGAAGAGTCTATACATGGATATCACCAGATGGTCAACACTGAAATCAGATTGACTATATTCTTTGCAGCCAAAGATGGAGAAGCTGTATACAGTCAGCAAGGACAAGACCAGGAGCTGACTGTAGCTCAGATCATGAACTCCTTATTGCCAAATTAAGACTTAAATTGAAGAAAGTAGGGAAAACTACTAAACCATTCAGGTATGACCTAAATCAATTCCCTTACAGTAGAAGTAAGAAATGGATTTAAGGGACTAGATCAGATAGACAGAGTGCCTGATGAACTATGGATGGAGGTTTGTGACATTGTACAGGAGACAGGGATCAAGACCATCCCCAAGAAAAATAAGAAAGCCTTCCTTAGTGATCTATGCAAAGAAATAGAGGAAAACAACAGAATGGGAAAGACTAGAGATCTCTTCAAGAAAATTAGAGATACCAAGGGAACATTTCATGCAAAGATGGGCTCTCAGTAAAGGACAGAAATGGTATAGACCTAAACAGAAGCAGAAGATATTAAGAAGAGGTGGCAAGAATATATAGAAGAACTGTACAAAAAAGATCTTCACGACCCAGATAATCACAATGGTGTGATCACTCACCTAGAGCCAGATATCCTGGAATGTGAAGTCAAGTGGGCCTTAGGAAGCATCACTATGAACAAAGCTAATGGAGGTGATGGAATTCCAGCTGAGCTGTTTCAAATCCTCAAAAGATAATGCCATGAAAGTGCTGCAGTCAATATGCCAGCAAATTTGGAAAACTCAGCAGTGGCCACAGGACTGGAAAAGGTCAGTTTTCATTGCAATGCCAAAGAAGACTCAAACTACCACACAATTGCACTCATCTCACATGCTAGTAAAGTGATGCTCAAAATTCTCCAAGCCAGGCTTCAGTAGTATGTGAACTGTGAACTTCCAGATGTTCAAGCTGTATTTAGAAAAGACAGAGGAACCAGACGCCAAATTGCCAACATCCACTGGATCATGGAAAAAGCAAGAGAGTTCCAGAAAAACATCTATTTCTGCTTTATTGACTATGCCAAAGCCTTTGACTGTGTGGATCACAATAAACTGTGGAAAATTCTGAAAGAGATGGGAATACCAGACCACCTGATCTGCCTCTTGAGAAATCTGTATGCAGCTCAGGAAGCAACAGTTAGAACTGGACATAGAACAACAAAGTGAAGTGAAGTCGCTCAGTCGTATCTGACTCTTTGTGACCCCATGGACTGTGGCCTACAAGGCTCCTCTGTCCATGGGATTTTCCAGGCAAGAATACTGGAGTGGGTTGCCATTTCCTTTTCCAGGAGATCTTCCCAACCCAGGGATCGAACCCAGGTCTCCCGCATTGTAGGCAGACGCTTTACCATCTGAACCATCAGGGAAGTCTCTGCTTCATGAAACAACAGACTGCTTCCAAACAGGAAAAGGAGTACATCAAGGCTGTATATTGTCACCCTGCTTATTTAACTTATATGCAGAGTACATCATGAGAAATGCTGGGCTGGATGAAGCACAAGCTGAAATCAAGATTTCCAGGAGAAATATCAATGACCTCAGATATGCAGATGACACCACCCTTATGGCAGAAAGTGAAGAAAAACTAAAGAGTCTCTTGATGAAAGTAAAAGAGGAGAGTGAAAAAGTTGGCTTAAAGCTCAACATTCAGAAAACGAAGATCATGGCATCCAGTCCCGTCACTTCATGGCAAATAGATGGGGAAACAGTGGAAACAGTGTCAGACTTTATTTTTTTGGGCTCCAAAATCACTGCAGATGGTGACTGCAGCCATGAAATTAAAAGCCACTTACTCCTTGGAAGGAAAGTTATAACCAACCTAGACAGCATATTGAAAAGCAGAGACATTACTTTGCCAACAAGTGTCCATCTAGTCAAGGCTATGGTTTTTCCAGTAGTCATGTATGGATGTGAGAGTTGGACTATAAAGAAAGCTGAGCACCAAAGAATTGATACTTTTGAACTGTGGTGTTGGAGAAGATTTGAGAGTCCCTTGGACTACAAGGAGATCCAACCAGTCCATCTTAAAGCAGATCAGTCCTGAGTGTTCATTGGAAGGACTGATGCTGAAGCTGAAGCTCCAATACTTTGGCCACCTGATGCCAAGAACTGACTCATTTGAAAAGACCCTGATGCTGGGAAAGATTGAAGGCGGGAGAAGAAAGGGACAACAGAGGATGAGATGGTTGGATGGCATCACTGACTCAATGGACATGAGTTTGAGTAAGCTCTGGGAGTTGGTGATGGACAGGGTAGCCTGGCGTGCTGCAGTCTGTGGGGTCGCAGAGTCGGACATGACTGAGAGACTGAACTGAACAGTTATTATTTATTGAACTTTGTGATACAGAGTACTTGCTTATTGCTTTACTTGTATTTCTCTTAAGTCCTATATCAAACCAATTCAGGTTTGAGAAACTTGATTCAGAAAGTTTAAGTAACTTAGCCAAGACCACAAAGCTAGTGAATGACAGAATCATTGTGATTCTCTGGTCTGGGATTTTTCTTATTGCACATACTGCCTCAGATGAGAGTTAAAGGAATAGGAAAGACGTTACTGGAAGAGGGAATTCTGAAATACAATGCAGGAATCACTGTTTTAACATATCTACTTACAACAGTGGAATAAGCTGACTTGGGTGGTTTGATAGTAGTTGAGGAAGACTACTATAAAGGGATATGGAACTCTTAGATGTCCTCTAAGTCTTCCACCAAGTCTGGGATCTGATGCCTATGCAGAGGCATTTTATTGGAAAGAATAAAGAAAAGATAGCGGACTTTTGTTGCAAAGATTCAACCATACTATGTACAACTCAGGAAAGACAAGCATTTTCCCATCTAATTTTGGATCTGTTTGTGGTTTGCCAACTATATCTGGGTGTTCTTTCTGCAAATATCCAGGTCATGATGGTACTCAGGGAGACTTTTTAGTGAAGTCTTCCTTGTGTCTCTTGTCTCCTCGACTTTAGTCCTTTTAGGGTAAAATGCTAGTTATTACTTGGTTTTGCATTCCTTTAGCTTAGCCCACTCTGGAGAAGGCAATGGCACCCCACTCCAGTACTCTTGCCTGGAAAATCCCATGGATGGAGGAGCTTGGTAGGCTGCAGTCCATGGGGTTGCTATGAGTCGGACACGACTGAGTGACTTCACTTTCATTTTTCACTTTCATGCATTGGAGAAGGAAATGGCAACCCACTCCAGTGTTCTTGCCTGGAGAATCTCAGGGACGGGGGAGCCTGGTGGGCGGCCGTCTATGGGGTCGCACAGATTTGGACATGACTGAAGCGACTTAGGAGCAGCAGCTTAGCCCACTACCCAGAAGGTGCTAAATAAAAATTGTCAAAATGAACTGTATAAAAACCAAATCCAGTCACATCATACCTCTATTTAAAGTATTTAAAGTACATTCTGTCAAGTTCTGGATGATAAAGCGCTGGTAACAAAGGAGAGAAAACTATGGGAAGGAGTTTGGAGAAACTGCTTTGGGGAAAAGGAGTTGGGAGAGAGAGAACAGGCTTTCCAGACGCAATATTGGAAAGGGTGCCCCAGCTTCAACCTTAATTCCTGAAGCCTTCCCTCCATTTGGCATCAAGGAATCCAGACAGCAGAGTCAGGTGGGCTGGGATTCCAGGCTGTAACCAGGAGGACGGCTGGGTCATTACATCGCAGGTGCAGACCAGGTGTGTCTGAGTTCCAATACTACTCCTAAGTGTGACTATGATGTTGGCTCATCAGAGGACAGGGGAATCCAGGAACTGGAAGCTGGGACTGCAAGATGGTGCTGGCCATCGTGCTGCAACTGTGAGGGCAGAGCTGAGCCCAGAATCCAGCTGTCCTGACCTCTGCTCTGGCCTCCACGCTTTCTGGATGTGTCAAGTCTACATTTGGCTCTGGTTGTCTTTCCTGGACCTCACTTGTCTCTGCTTCAGTAGAAACTTTTATTGCAAAAGATGAACAATATGATTGATGTAACTCTATATAACTGGAGTAATGAGAGGCTGGGGACAATTTCACATCTGCCTCCTATCACATAACGGGAATAGGGATCCCCCCCAATGCCAGCACGTGACCCCCACCCTCACTCGCCAGGCACCAAATGTCTATCAGGCACTTCATCTGGCACTGTGAGGATTTCCATTGCTTGGTGGCACTTGCTCTGATGTGATGTTTACAGAACACACAGCCACATCCAAGATCATTCAACAATTCAAATATATCTACTTCACACAGTCTGTTCACCAATAACAAAACATGTTTACCCTGCCTTCCACAGTCTGGAGTATTGAAAGAGCCTGGTCTTTGAAGCCTGCCTCCAACACTTACCTGCTGTGTTAACTTGAAACAATTCCTTAACTTCTCTGAACCTCAGATCTCATCATGGATGTAACAGTTTCTGCCTCGCATGGTCAGTGTACACAGTTTCTGGCATGTAATGAAGGGTTCATAAATGATAGCTATTATTATATAGCTACTTCTGTTAATATCTTTTATCAGCCCAGTTACAAGAAAATGAGTGAAACCCAAATTGAGTCCATTCAAAAGCAATAATAATAACAACATTAGCAGCATTTGCCAAGCACTTTCTATATTTTGGGTGCTGTTTTATCAACAATTGCCTGCATTATTTAATCCTCACAACAACCTTTGCTACCAATTTAAAGGTAATAAATCAATGTGTAGATACTGGTAAGTAAAGCGATTAAAAATTTAAAAAAAATACTTGTAAATAGTTGGACTAGTTTCTGGCGTATAGTAAGTGCTTTGTTGTTCCTGTTTAGTCACTAAGTCATGTCAGACTCTTTGTGATCCCGTGGACTGTAGCCCGCCAGGCTTCTCTGTCCATAGGATCTCCCAGGCAAGAATACTGGAGTAGGTTGCCATTTCCTTCTCCAGAGGATCTTCCCTACCCAGGGATCAAACCCCCATCCCCCACATTGGCAGGTGGATTCTTTACCACTGTGCCACCTAGGAAGACAAGAAGTGCTATAAATGCTTATTAAAATTTAAAAGGGTAAATACCATTCTTTCCCCCGTTTCTCAGATAGAGATGCTGACTCCCAGAAATGAAATGACTTGGCCAAAGTCACACTGCTAGAGAGGAAGAAAACCGAGATCCACACTCTTGTGGGCTTCCTGCAGGCCTCGCATGAAGAGTGTGGCAAACAGTTCTAGTATTTCTGGCAGCATGAAAAGCTGGCCCACGATGGAGGTGAAGAAAGCAATTCACCCACCAAGTTATCCTGCATGTTAGCTTTCTCCCTCATTTCCTCAGATACTGACTTCTTCCAACCCCCCCACTTCCAAGGCTCACTCTGTTCATCCACTTGGGTGGTCCTTTGTCTCTCTGGAGAGCAACCGGACTACACCACTCTCTTTCTGATCCCACAGGGGACCTTGAAAAGTCACCATTCTTTCTCAAGAGCCTTCCTGTTTCAAACAACCCCATTTTCATCCATGTTGTACATAGCAGGTCAACCCAGATCAGAAATCTACCTGCCATCCCCCCACCACCCCTACCACCGTTGTGATTTTTTCCTAGAATGTTCCTAATCCCCTCTCTGCAAAAATCTATACATCATTTTCCCAGCGTCTCAAGAAATGCATTCCTGGAAATGTGCACGTGTGTTACTTAATCATGCAGCCGCAGGATGGGGATACAGGTAAACTCTATCTGCTCATGTCCAGACAACCAGGAATGTGATGGGATGCACCCCTCTTCTTGCTCCATAGTTTACCTTTTCTCCAGAGTAATTTCTACACAGAAAGCCTCATCCATCTCAGAAGGCTGTGGCTTGATCTCAACGATAAGAACATCCCTGTCACTGGAATCCACAGCTCACGGGGCCTGCTTTGCTTCTCAAGGATGCTAAGTTCTTAAACCCAGGCAAGATGAAAAACATATTGTGCATCCCTCAGGGACTATTTAAAATGTACAATATAAATATTTCTGCTTTGAATGGACTTAACTTAGCAAGCCTGGGTCTGGTTTGTGTCCTTCTAGTCATCGCACCGACGGGGTGTGTGCCAGCCCTTCATTTAGCTGAGCCGAGTGGAGCTGGCGAAGAGCCGTCAGCACCCTAGTGCCTCTCGAGGGGTGCCAAGTCGCCCTTGATCACATAATGCCTTTCAGATAAGGTTGGCTCCGCAGGAGGCCCTGCCTCGTGCTAGTGCTTTATGGTGACAGGTCCCCTGGCTCCAGGTCTCCTGTGGCAATGAAATCTAAAGGGAAAGTCGGGGAGACTCTACTGGTGGTCCCATGGTTAATACTTGGCCTTCCAATACAGTGTACAGGTTCAACCCCTGGTCAGGGAGCAAAGATCCTGCATGCCTTGCAGCCAAAAAAACCAGAGCATAAAAAAACAACAGAAGCAATATTGTAACAAAATCATTAGAGCCTTAAAAAAAGAAAGAGGCCCCATGAAACCTCACCCCCAAAATAAATAAAAGTTAAAAAAAGAAAGGGAGAGTCAACCAGCCAGGGGTGACAGTGGGGTGCTGGGCCTGAGACGCCTGGCCTTTGCTTTGTCAGAGTCGACCCCAAACCACTGCCTTCCTTCCTACCCCTTTCCCTTTACCAGGGTGTCCTGAAAATGTTCTGAATATAATGGAAAAACTAAGAACAGCCACATCTTTCTCCTGGCATCCTCCCACTTTGCCAAGCTTAATGGCTGCATGTCAAATAGGAATCAATACAATTTGAGTTTCACACAGTGTTCAGAAATCGAGCCTGGCCCCTTTGTCCTGCCTTAATTTGGGACCCAAGCCTTGTTGAGGACCAGGGAAAAGGCAGTGTGTGGGCTGTCTTATTCCCTTCTTAGGTAGAAGGGTTCACTCCTGAGTCTTGTAGGACTGTGCTTAGTCGATTCAGTCATGTCTGACTGTTTGCGATCCCATGAACTGTAGCCCACCAGGCTCCTCTGTCCATGGGGATTCTCCAGGCAAGAATACTGGAGTAGGTTGCCATGCCCTCCTCCAGGGGATCTTCCCAACCCAGGGATTGAACCCAGGTCTCCCGCATTGCAGACAGTTTCTTTACATCTGAGCCAGCAGGAAAGCCCCGTGTAGGGCTGAGAGGTGTCTATTTTCTGTGTATGTTCTATTTGCAGGCCTTTTTTTGGTTCTGAGAAACATTAAACAATAAAAGAAACCTCACTGGGTGCAGGAAATATCTGTCTTTGTGAAGCCAAGGGATACTAAGTACGCCTGGCAGTACTAGGGGGGAAAGTGGCTCAGACGCCTTCCTTCAAGCAAAACCTCCTGAGGAAGTCCCACCTTCAAAGGGATTTTTCTGGCTCAAGGAGGGTGTTGAGTGTGTCAACTTAAAAAAATATTCATAACCTCAAAGTTGAGAGCTGTTTTTTTTTTTTTTTTTTTGGTGGGAATTTTTAGGACTTTAAACCCCGAAGACAGTATCTCAAATAACCTGAGAAAACTCCTCCAAGGAGGGGGAAGGAGCCAGGTTATATAGAAGTTTTATAACAAAGGGGGCAGGAAGTCTGAACATCAAAAATCTATTGTTAGTGAAAGAAAACCAGTTATCTCAAGATAAGAAATTTAGGCTTTTCTCTGTATGTAATGATGCAGGAATCTGGGCTCACTGAAATCATTCCTTTGATACTCACCTTAGCTATCTGGGGCCAGTATCCTGTTTTCACATTCTGAGCTTCCTTTCTTCAGGGCTCACGGTAGGGATTGGGTGCAATCTGGGGGCAGGTATTCTTCTCCTTCCTAAATTCCCTCAGAGTTCACCAGCTCACCATTGTGGTGGCTGCAATCGCTGATGACTGTGACATCCTTGTTTATTGATATGGCAGGAAATATTCCACTTCTCAAATGGAACACTATGAACAGCACCCCTGGGAAACACCTGAGGCTTTGAGGAGCAGAGCTAGGGAAGCCTCTGGATATAAAGGGAACACACAACCTGGGGGGGTCTGGCTCCAGTTCTGCTGTAGCCCCCTTGAATGGTAGCAAGCCAGTCAATTCACACTTTTTTTTTAAAGTCTCTCAGTCGTGTCTGACTCTTTGCAACCCCATGGACTATAGTCCATGGAATTCTATAGGCCAGAATACTGCAGTGGATAGCCTTTCCCTTCTCCAGGGGATCTTCCCAACTCAGGGATCAAATCCAGGTCTTCCACACTGCAGGTGGATTCTTTACCTGCTGAGCCACAAGGGAAGCTCAAGAATACTGGAGTGGGTAGCTTATCCCTTCTCCAGTGGATCTTCCTGACCCAGGAATCAAACTGTGGTCTCCTGCATTGCAGGCAAGATTCTTTACCAAGTGAGCCATCAGGGAAGCCCATTTAACACTTAGGTGCTTATTTTTCCCTCTGTCAGTGAGTGTTCAGATGAGAATAGTGTGTGGTGATCAGTTCATTCTCACAGCACCTCCTGCTTGACTCAGTTTGCGGAGGAATATCAGGGGTTGTAACCAGAATTCCATTCGTCATTTTTCTTCTTCTCCTCCCAGCTCCCACATCATTTTGGATCAGCCAGAAAAGAGATGCTACCTGGGGTCTCCTTGCATCCCCAGAGTCTTGGTGCAAAGTTCTATGGATTGGGTACTTTATAGCCAACAGAATTTTCTTCCTCACAGTTTTGGAGTCTAAATGTCCAAGGTCAGGGCACAAGTACACTTGGCTTCTAATGAGGGCCCTCTTGCTGATTCCTGACAACACACGGCCTTCTCACTGTGTCCTCACAGGGCAGAAGGGGCAATGGAGCTCTCTGAGGTCTCTTTAGCAAGGGCACTAATCTTATTCATGAGGGCTCCACCCTAATGACCCAATTACCTCCCCAAAGCTCTGTCTCCTAATACAATCTCCTTAGGAGTTATGTTTTCAACATACAAATTTGGTGGGTTTGTGAATATTCAATCTATAACACCCAACCCCTCCATATACTGCAAATCATCCAACCTCAGACACGTTCTGTCTTTTGCCCACTTGGGGATCTTCTACAGCTTATTTTCTCCTCCTCTAAATGTCCTTTATTTTTCTTTTTGCCTTTCCATTTAACAGAAAGAAATAAGCAGTTACGTGTACAAGGCACTGTGATGTCTCAGATGATTTGTAAGAACTGGGTGAAGAAGCTGGAGTCCAAGGCTGTGGACACAGGTAAGGTGGGGGATGTCACCACCCCCCAGTCTCTGCACAAGGCTGGTGTCTCTGGAATATTGGAAGCCCTGTTCCTGGCCTCAGGTCTTCATTTACTCCAGGCTCCCACCTCACTGGGGATCGCTGGTTCCCAGACTTCTCATAATAAATAAGGAGACTTAGTTTGCTGATTACCAAGATGCCTGTTAATTCTAACCTCCTTGGAAGATGCCACCCCATATACCTCTTAAAATAGGCTTGGGCTGGACCTGACAGAATACCAGCAAAGTAAAGCAGAATTTCAAGGAGTGAAGTTCAAAGGTCCTTGGTGCTGCTTGCCTAATAAAATAAAACAAAACATCACAAGTAAGATATTTTACTGTGATAAGGAAGAATGTCCATGGCTTCTTTTTTGCATTAGTTCAGTTCAGTTGCAGAGTCGTGTCCAACTCTTTGCGACCCCACGAATTGGAGCACACCAGGCCTCCCTGTCCATCACCAACTCCTGGAGTTCACTCAGACTCACGTCCATCGAGTTGGTGATGCCACCCAGCCATCTCATCCTCTGTCGTCCCCTTTTCCTCCTGCCCCCAATCCCTCCCAGCATCAGAGTCTTTTCCAGTGAGTCAACACTTCACATTAGATAGCACCACAAATGCAACACAATTTCAGATTGTTTGGAACTTTTTATTTTATGAAAGTCACCTACAATCACAGGACCCTGACATTACAGCCATTATTCTCAGTTTTTCTGTTTGACAGTTATCTTGGCTATGAGATCATCTCAAAGTTGGAAGACACTGGTTTATGCATTTTTTCATGGACATTTCATCATGAACATCTTTGCTGCTAATGAGATCAAAGGCTTTGGGATCAGATAGCCCCTTTTTAAAAATATTTATTATTTATTTATTTATTTGGCTGCATTGACTGTTAGTTGTGGCTTATGGAATCTTTAGTTGCAACATGTGGGGTCTAGTTTCATTACCAGGGATCAAACCCCAGCCCCCTGCATTGGGAGCATGGAGTCTCAGCTACGGGACCACCAGGGAAGTCCCAGTTAGCCACATTCTATCTGTATAACTCTAGATAGTGTCTAAACCATCAGTTTCCCCATCTGTAAAATAGTACAACAACTAGGATTAATGTGAACACATGTGGCACAAAGTTTGACATGTAGACAATACTTAACATCAGTTCTGCTCTGCCTCCTCTGAATATCCCAGACAGCTATTATTTGTGGTCTTTCCTATCTGACTAACCAAAATTTGGGAAGGGATTATGAATCTAGTTTTATGTTTTGTTTTGCCAAAATTATTTTGGTGTGTAATGTTGAGCCAATCCAGCATTTATCTTTTGAACTTCCCTTTTGAGAGACACTGTGGGTTTTCCGGTGTAGTGTATAAAAAGCATGATCCTAGTTCTCGAGGAACCTGTCACCTATAAAGGGAGATTAAAGCTAATCTTCAAATAGCTGTGATGCAGCTGTGACGCAAGGTATGCTGAGAGATACAGGAGGCACACAGATTGCGATGGCTCCAAAGGAGGAAGAGGGAACTTCCTGCCAGTGACAGTTCCAGTTCTGCCCCTTTAAATGCACCCACCTGCAGGCAGACACCCCATTCTTTTGGCTCCTGTTCTGTGCTTATCATATCCTCTGGTTTCTCCACCTTGTTTAATGCTTTGCTCTCCTGCCTCTCCATTTAACTTCTTGGCCTTTTTTTCTTAAACCATTTTTCTCATGTCTGCCTTTGTGATATCATGGCCCCCTGACTTCATAGACTGTTTATACAGTAGGGTTCACACTCTACTACTCGGTCCAGAGCTCCAGGAAACTCACCTAGCTAGTTTTGCCCAGGTCTTCCCTGGTGGCTCAGCAGTAAAGAATCTGCCTGCAGTGCAGTAGATGCAAGAGACATGCGTTCAAGTTCTGGGTGGGGAAGATCCCCTGGAGAAGGAAATGGCAACCCACTCCAGTATTCTTGCCTGGAAAATTCCATAGACAGAGGAGCCTGGTGGGCTACAGTCCATGGGGTCGCATAGAGTCAGACATGACTGAGTACACACACACTACACACACACAACACACACACACACTACACACACACTACACACAGCCCTGCCCTATTCATTAGCCACGCCCTGATTCACTAGCTCCACTCTGATTTATTAACCACTCCATAATTCATTGGCCATGCCCTGATTCTTCCCCATCCTGTACTCAGGAAGGACGTTTTTGGTAGAGGAGAGACTTGATCCGTTCCTTTAAGAGCAGATGATTTTTCAAAAGGTAGAAGAGATTTCTAAATGCTGAAAATGAACTACACAGAGTGCAAATACAGGAAATTGTCCCATCTCTGGGATTGCTGAGTAATGGGGCTGGAACACAGGTCATAGAAGGGAGATGTGGAAGAATTCTGAATGGATAAATTGAGGTAAAATTGTGGAGGTCTCAGAAATCTCACTTAATAGTTTTAAACTTCAACTGGCAGTATGGAGCTACTAGACATTTCTTATCTAAATATGTTTTAAGATTTCTCGACAAGGGCTTTGCAGCTTGAGAAGGGATATAATCTCATTTCTGGGTGTACCATGCTTCCTTGGGGCCCCTCCATGACCCACAGTTATTCCAGTATCACCTGGTGGCGCTTGCTCCAGCCTCAGCTATGCTTTTTCCTTTCTAACCTGGACCTTCTCTGATGCTGCACCTGGAGTGGGAGGCAAGGGCCCTCACAAGTATTCCATCCCGCCAGCCCCAATGTGCAAACAGGTTAACCCATGCAGCAACCTTTACCCCATGAGGAAGCAGGTGGGTGATAAATGCTACCCTGTGGGGCACATTATCCACAGCTCTTAGGAGAATCCCACATGGCTGAGCCCAGAATGAACCATGGGACCGCTGCCCTTGTTTTCTGTTTCTTCCCCTGCCTTATTCCCCTCCTATTTCCTGGGATCTCTTCGCAAAATAAATACCTTTGAGAAATGCCTTATCTCAAGGTCTGTTGTTTTTCCTCAGAAAGCTGGGCTAATACCTGTGAGACTTGTGTCTCTGCCCTGGAGCAAGGATGAGAATAAGATTTCAAACTACATTTCAAATCCATTAGCCTATAGGGGATTTTGTTTTTTACCCATATTCTTTTTTTTGTTTGTTATTATAAAATATATTTCACATAAAAGTTGCTATTTTAACCATTTCTAAGTGTCAAGTCAGTGGCATTACTTACATGCACAGTATTACTCTACTATGATCACTTAAACTTCAAACTTCTTTCATTACCCCTACAGAAACTCTTTAGCCAGCAAGCAAGTACTTCTCATATCTCATATCCTTCCAGCCTGGGTAGTGTCTCATCTACTTTATGGCTCTGAATTCTTCTATTCTAGAGATTTCATATACTAATACAGTATTTATCCTTTTACATCTGGCTTATTTGACTGAGCACAACATTTTAAAGATTCATCCAAATTGTATCATGTATCAGAACTTCACTCCTTTTCATGGAGTATATTTTCATGGACATGGAGTATATATTTCATGTCTTTTTCATGGACAACATTCCCCTGTTTGGATATACCATATTTTGTTTTCACATTCATCCATCGATGGACGCTTGGATTACGTCCGCATTTTGACTACTGTGAATAATGCTGCAGTGAATATTCTCATACAAGGATCTGTTCAAATTCTTTTGGGGGGTTATGTACTCAGGAAGGAAATTGCTGAGTCATATGGTGATACTGTATTTAACTTTTTCAGGAATTGACAAAATGCTTTCAACAGCAGTTGTGCCATTTTGCTTTCCCACCAGCAGTGTAAGAGGGTTCCAGGTTCTCCATATCCTCACCAACACATTAGTTCCCATTTTAAAGATTTATTATCATTTCCATCCTGGTGGGTGTAAATGGTGTCTCCTTGTGGGCTTTGTTGTTTTTGCTTTGTGTCTCTGTCTGCGCTGGGTCTCCGTTGCTATGCACAGCCTTTCTCTAGTTGCAGAAAGCAGAGGCCACTCTCTGGCTGTGGTGCCTGGGCTTCTCGCTGTGGTGGCTTCTGTGGTTGTGGTGCGCTGGCTCCAGGCACGCGGGCTCCGTGCTTGCGGCTTGAGCGCATGCGCGGCAGCATGCAGGTTTCAGTATTGGTGGCGCTCAGGCTCAGTGGCTATGACACGAGGCCTCAGTCGCTCTGCAGCCTGTGGAATCTCTTCACACCAGGGGTTGAGCCTGTGTCCCCTGCATTGGCGGGCAGATTCCTATCCACTGTCCCACAAGGGGAGTCCTCGTCGTGGTTTCAATTTCCATTTGCCTGAGGAGGAAGGACTCTGAGAGCATCCTGTCATGTGTTGATGGGTCATTTGTATATTTTCTTTGTAGAAATATCTATTCAAATTTTTTGCCTTTGAAAAAAGTTGGGTGGTTTGTGTTTTTCTTGGTGAAAATTAGTCTCTTTATATACTCTGGACATATGGTGAAGTATACCAGAGATTCAGTTTGCAAACATTTGCTCCCATTCTGTTCATTGTCTTTTTACTTTCTTGATAAAGTCCTTTGAACAAAACTTTTTAATGTTACTGAAGTCCAGTTTACCTGGTTTATCTTTAGTTGCTTGTGTTTTTTTGGTGTTATATCTAAAAATCCATTGGCAACTCCAAGATTATGAGAATGTACCCTTGTGGATTGTTGAATTATTTTTTTTGAAGACTTATGTATCAGGCACTTTCCATATTGAATGTTGTTTAATTCTTGCAGCAAATCTACTTGGAAATATTTCCTCTTTTGATTGATTGGGATATTTCAGCTCAAAACAGTAATTTGACCAAGATTGTGCATCTGTCAAAATAATAGAGGAAGGGTTTGAACTAATGCTTACAGTGTCCTAATAGACACATATCTGGGGGGGCGGGGGGATGGTGTTCAGGAATGAGATATCATAATTTGTAGGCTTTCTCAAAATTTCTTCCAAATCATAATTTTTTCTCAAAATACTTCCAACATTCTTTATGCACATTACTCATTATTATGGATATCAAAAACTTTTTGTTTAATAAATAAGAAATATTAAATTTAGTAGTATTTATAGAGTATAGTGAATGTTCAAACACTGGAAATGCCAGCAAACAATATTGGCTTGTACTCAAATAGTGTAATATTTGGATCTCTTAACGAATCTTGTATAGAAACAGCCAATTTAAGGATTTATTTGCTTCTAAAACGTTCTATTTCTTAAAGCATTCTTAATAGGATTTAAATAAAGCATACAAAGTATATAAACTGCTTAATATTTATTTTATGTGCCAGAATGACTCACTGTTAGCAGCAGACAGGGCCAGAAGCAAACATTTATGACAGCAGCTTCAAGCAAGACTGGGCTTCCCAGGTGGCTCAGTGGTAGAGAATCCACCTGCAAAGAAGGAAATGTGAGTTCAGTCCCTGGGTTGGGAAGATCCCCTGGATAAGGAAATGCCAGCCACTCTAGGAATGGAGTCCAGGGAACTCCCATGGACAGATGAGCTTGGTGGGCTACAATCCGTGGGGTCGGAAGAGAGTCAGACATAACTTAGTGAATAAACAACAAGCAAGACTGATTAGACTGTAAATTCTCCTCTCTGATTAAGCTTCAATTCTTTCTAGAGAGTTATAATGCTTTTTCCCTTTCCTCAATTTCTCAAATTTATTCTCTGGATTTAGAAAACATAAATTTTCTGAGAAATGCCAAGAAAGAATTCTTGCATAGAAGCACTAATTGGAACCAGATCTGGGTGTTTCCCCTTAAAATCCCCGAGAGACCTTAAGAAGGAAAGAAAAAAGGAAAAGACCATTCAGTTTTGTGATTAGAAGGTCTTCATATAACATTTTGAGAGTGATTATTGCTCTATTAGTTTTCTATTACTGTTATAAAAAAGTACAACAAACTTGTTAAGCCACTGAGTCATGTCCAACTCTTTGTGACCCCACAGGCTGCCGCATGCCAGGCTCCTCTGTCCTCCATTATCTCCCAGAGTTTGCTCAGATTCATATCCATTGAGTTGATGATGCTATCTAACCATCTCATCCTCTTCCAGCCCCTTCTTCTTTTGTCTTCAGTCTTTCCCAGCATCAGGGTCTTTTCCAATGAGTCAGCTCATCACATCAGGTGGCCAAAGTATTGGCGCTTCAGCTTCAGCCACAGTCCACAATTTCACTGGCTTAAATTAACGCAAATTCTCTCATTGATCTAAAGAACCGGTGTCACTGGACTAACGTCAACTCACTGACAGAGCCAGTCCTTTTGAAGGCTCTGATGTTTCCCCGTGGTTTTCATCTTTGAGTAGCTGCCTGTATTCTTTGGCTTGTGGCCCCTTCCTGATTTTCCAAAAGCATCACTGCAATCTCTGCTTTCATCATCACATCAGCCTCTCCTCTGACTCTAACTTCTCCTTCATCCCTCTTTTAAGGACCAATCTAACTTCTCCTTCATCCCTCTTTTAAGGACCACTGTGGTTATGGTGGGCCCATTGCATAATTCACAATAATATCTCTTATCTAAAGATCTCTAAATTAATCACATCTGCAGAGTCTCTTTTACCATATAAGGTAATATTCACAGGTCCAGGGACTAGGTTGAGGACCTAACACAGGAACCATTCATTAGCCTACTGCACTGGGCATTGTGGTCCACCCTTCAAATAGGAATCAAAGGCAGAAGATAGAGGTGACCAGGACCTGACAACAGGTGAGCCATCTAAATCAAGATAACAAAGGATGTTCCCATGTGCTGGTTAGGCTTCATCTCCATAGGCAAAATTCAAGTCTAATGAAACTCAGCAGGTTCCTATCCTGATCAAAGTCAAGAGTTGGCGAGCATACGTGTTGCATACAAGGGACTCAACTTGAAAGAAAGTAGGATCCAGATGACTGATGCCGTAAAGTTTAGGTGGGCAGCCATCATGGACAGTCTGTCAATAGGACAAGAGTTCCTACTTAGGCTCTGGTTTCAAAGGATGTCTAATGTCTTAGATGGAAAACTGGGAAGAATCAAGTGTGGCTTCAGGGCTCTAACAATATTCAGAGGAACTAGCTTGTTCCTGTATTACACATTCAGAATGTAGAAAGAGGACTTCCCTTGTCCAGTGGTTAAGAATCCGCCTGCCAATGCCGGGGACCCAGGTTCAATCCCTGGTTCAGGAAGCTTCCACATACCTCGGGGCGACTGAACCCATGTGTCGCAACTACTGAGCCTAAGCTCTAGAGCCTGTACTCTGCAACAAGAGAAGTCACTTCAGTGAGAAGTCCACACACTACAATGAGGAGTGGCACCCACTTGTGCCAACTAGAGAAAGCCCATGCACAACAATGAAGAACCAGCACAGCCCCAACAATTTTTTTAAAGATTGATTTAAAAAGAGAGAGAGAATGTAGAAAGATGCAAAAGCATGGTTCTTATGACCTGTGTTTTAGGAGAGTGCATTTTTTGGAAACTGTGTTATCCGACCCTAGAGTGGTGAGCGATACGTGGGGCAGGTGAGCTGTGACCTAAGAAAAGCTTGAGATTTTCTATGATTAGAATTAGGAATAGGCTTAGACAAATCAGATTTACAAAAAGAAAGATTTAGTTATTCTTAAGTCTACTGAGCACTTGTATCTGGTATGTATGTGTGTGCATGCATGTGAGTTTTAGAAAGAGTGCATCTTACTTATCCACTCTCTCAGTGAGGTATAGCAAGATTGCCTATAGCCTTCTGGTACCAAAAACAACATTGCAATGCGTATACGCAAATCCTTGTTCTTATGGACCTCTATGAGGATTTATTTGAATATACCTGGAATGGGATTCCTAAGTCAGGGAATAGAAGTGCCTGGTAACTTCCCAGAATGACGGCATCAGTCTACATTTTTTTTCCAATAATGCTTAAGGGTTCAGGTATCTTCACATCCCTGTCAACATTTATCATTTTCCAACTTTCTAACTTTTGCCCATCAGTTTATTAGGCAGTGTCTCCTTATTGTTTAAATTTACACTTTTCTGATTACTGAGATTCATCATTTTTTGTGTGTGCTTATAGTCATGTGGCTTTCCTTTGCTATAATTTGCCTCTTTGTAAACTTTTCTATTTACAGTTGTTATCTGTTTCTTGGTTCTCATGAAAGTGTCTGTGGTATTCTTGGATATTAATCCTTTGTCACTGCTAGGCATTACCGATAACTTTTCCATTCTGTCAGTCTATGAATTCTGTCTGTGAGGTTCCTTGCTGAACAGAAATTCATAGTTTTGATGAGATCAAACACATCAAGTGTTAGCTTTCCTGAGGTTTTAAGAATTCTCTCCTATTCAAGTCACAAAAATATTCCTCTATGTTTTCTAATAACTTTAGGTCTTTAATGCACTTGATATCTAACAATCTGGTGCTAGATTCAGGTTTATTTATTTTTTTAGGTTTTTTATTCAGGTTTATTTTTCTTCCTAATACTAGCTACTGGATAATGGATTCTTTCCATGTTGATTAGTTATAACTATCCATGAAGTTCCCCTCTCTACACGCATCTGTGTCTGACCTTTTATTTATTTTTTTTATGTTCTTTTGGTCTCCTTTGATGCCATATTGGTTTTATTATTTCGACTATAAGTCTTAATAATTGATACATGTCCCCCTTATATATTTTCTTTCCAGAATAATTTAGCTTTTGAGAACCTTCATTATTTTTTCTTCCTTTTCATTCTAATATTAAGATACTTTTCATACATTAAACATACCTTTTGGAAGTGTATAATTCAGTGGTTTTTAGTAATGTTTTCTGCCATCACCACTCTGCTCAGAAGCTTTTTATCAGCCCAAAGAGAAACTTTGTACCTGTCAGTAATGACTTCCCTCTTCCCCATCTCCAAACTCCTGGAAACTGGAATCTACTTTCTGCCTCTGTGGGTTTACCTATTCTGAACATTTCACTTAAACAGAATTATACAATATGTGATTTTTAACTGGCTTATCTCATCTCAGTCAATCAGTTCAGTTGCTCAGTCATGTCTGACTCTTTGTGACCCCATGGACTGCAGCATGCCAGGCTTCCCTGTCCACCACCAACTCCCAAAGCGTACTCAAACTCATGTCCAATGTGTCAGTGATGCCATCCAACCATCTCATCCTGTGCTGTACCCCTCTCCTCCTGCCTTCCATCTTTCCCAGCATCAGAGTCTCTTTTAATGAGTCAGTTCTTCACATCAGGTGGCCAAAGTATTGGAGCTTCAGCTTCAGTGTCAGTCCTACCAGTGAATATTCGGGACTGATTTCCTTTAGGATTCACAGGTTGGATCTCCTTGTAGTCCAAGGGACTCCCAAGAGTCTTCTCCAACACCACAGTTCAAAAGCATCAATTCTTCACTGCTCAGCTTTCCTTATAGTCCAACTCTCACATCCATACATGTCTACTGGAAAAACCATAGCCTTGACTAGACAGACCTTTGGTGGCAAAGCAATGTTTCTGCTTTTTTATGGTGTCTAGGTTGGTGATAACTTTTCTTCCAAGGAGCAAGTGTCTTTTAATTTCCTGGCTGCAGTCACCATCTGCAGTGATTTTGGAGCCCAAAAAAATAGTCTGTCACTGTTTGCATTGTTTCCCCATCTATTTGCCATGAAGTGATGGGACCAGATGCCATGACCTTAGTTTTCTGAATGTTGAGTTTTAAGCCAACTTTTTCGCTCTCCTCTTTCACTTTCATCAAGAGGCTCTTTAGTTCTTCTTCGCTTTTGGCCATAAGGGTGGTGTCATCTCTATATCCGAGGTGATTGATATTTCTCCCGGCAATCTTGATTCCAGCTTGTGCTTCATCCAGCCTGGCATTTTGCAGAATGTACTCTGCATATAAGTTAAATAAGCAGGGTGACAATATACAGCCTTGACGTACTCCTTTTCCTATTTGGAACCAGTCTGTTCCATGTCCAGTTCTAACTGTTGCTTCCTGACCTGCATACAGATTTCTCAGGAGGCAGGTCAGGTAGTCTGGTATTCCCATCTCTTTCAGACTTTTCCACAGTTCGTTGTGATTCACACAGTCAGAGGCTTTGGCATAGTCAATCAAGCAAAAGTAGATGTTTTTCTGGAACTCCCTTGCTTTTTCCATGATCCAGCAGATGTTGGCAATTTGATCTCTGGTTCCTCTTTTTCCAAATCCAGCTTGAACATCTAGAAGTGCATGTTTCAGGTACTGTTGAAGCCTGGCTTGGAGAATTTTGAGCATTACTTTGCTAGCATGTGAGATGAGTGCAATTGTGTGGTAGTTTGAGCATTCTTTGGCATTGTCTTTCTTTGGGATTGGAATGAAAACTGACCTTTTCCAGTCCTGCGGCCACTGCTGAATTTTCCACATTTGCTGGCATATTGAGTGCAGCACTTTCACAGCATCATCTTTTAGGATTTGAAATAGCTCAACTGGAATTCCATCACCTCCACTAGCTTTGCTCATAGTGATGCTTCCTAAGGCCCTCTTGACTTCGCATTCCAGGATATCTACTCTAGATGAATGATCACACCACCTAGTGATCACTAAGCAGTGATCATGGTTATCTGGATCCCGAAGATCTTTTTTGTATAGTTCTTCTGTGTAGTTACCACCTCTTCTTAATATCTTCTTCTTCTGTTGGGTCCATATCATTTGTGTCCTTAATTGTGCTCACCTTTGCATGAAATGTTCCCTTGGTATCTCTAATTTTCTTCTCTCACTTAGCATCATGTTTTCAATGTTCATCCATGTTAGGGTATGTATCATACTATGTAGTGTTTTTATTGTCAAATAATATTCCATTTGTATATACGTTCCATATTTTGTTTAACATTCATCAATTGATGAATATTTGCTTTGTTTCTGCTTTTTACTATCTTGAGTGATGCTGATGCAAATGTTTGTGTACATGTTTTTGTGTGAACACAGTTTCAGTGATCTTGGTTATATGCTGAAGAGTCCAATTTCTGGGTCCTATGGTAACTCCATGCTGAAGTTTTTGGGAAACTCTCAAGCTGTTTTCCAAAATGAGGGTACCATGTTACATTTCCACCAACAGCACCATCATCTGTTACCTGAGTTACTGCTTAGGCTTCTAACCCTTTTCCCTGCTTCCACACCCACCCTCAAACTGTCCCCTCTCAATACAATACCAGAAGGATTCATGGGTTTGATTTCCATTTGCCTAATGGCTAATGATGTTGAGCTTCTCCCCGTGTGTTTGTTGGCCATTTGTATATCTTCTTCAGAGAAATGCCTGTTTGAATCCTTCGTCCATTTTTAAATTATCTTATTACTGAGTTTCAATAGGATTATATTACACCTCTGATCAAATTCTCTCCAGACTACTCAGAATAAAAGCCAAGCTCCTCACAGTGGCTTAGAAAACCTACAGGATCTGCTCCGTCTCTGAACACTTCTCTTTCTAATCCCCTCTCACTCATCTCGACTCTAGCGACTGGCTGCTTCTGGATGTGTGCCTCTGTGCCTTGGCACCTGCTGTTCCCCTCACCTTAATACATTCCCACATATGATCACAGGACTCTACTTGTTCAGGTGTTTGCTTAAGTACTGTCTTTCAGTGAAGACTTGCCTGTTCGTCTTATTTAAGAATCACGTGTCACTTCTCTCACTACCACCACTACGCTCCCTGTCCTGGCTCCCTGGTTTACTTTCCTCCATAGCACTTGTTACTTTCCAAGTGCTATAGTTTTTGCTGATTTTTAATTTTTGCCAGGCACTCTTCACTCCTCCTTTAGAAAGTAAGTTCTGTGAGGGTAGGAGTTTAAAAAGACCTTGGGATGCACAAGAACCCTCAGGACTTTTGGCACTTCTCTGTTTGGAAATCAATACAGCAGTAATTCAAACAATCTGTCTTATCCACTTCACATGGATTCCAGTGTAGTGTTTCCTCCACATTTACACGGGGCTGCTTCTATCACAGCACTGTGATTTCTATAAGGCAAGTGGTGAGTTGGTTTGTTTTTGTTTTTATGAATTTTTATTGGAATATAGTTTCTCTACAATATAGTGTTGATTTTCGTTGGCTTTTAAAAATTGGAAAGTGACAATGTGTTTAAATAAGGGAAGAAGTCACTGGATTCTTATCAATCAGGTCCTCATCTCTCTTTTTTTGGCTGCACTGAGCATCATGTGGGATCTTAAGTTCCCTGACTAGGGATTGAATCTGTACCACCTGCAGCAGAAGTGTGGAGCCTTAACCACTGGACCTCCAGGGTTCTTTATGTAATTTTCTTTATGCAATTTCTGCCTTCCTCTTCCCACCTAGAACATTCAACTCCTCCCAGCTACCCCAGAGACTCATTGGTACTCAGAGGATGGTAAGAGGCCCAGGAGAATAAGCCTCATAACTTCAGCATAAATCAGACTGCTCCCCAGCAATCCCGCTTCCTTTACGGAGACTATTGCTTCATTCTTCCTCTGTCATTAGATCTTTTTTTTTTTTTTTACTGATTAGTATATAATGCACAGAAAGCACACAGATCATAAGTGAACAGCTCGATTGAATCCCACAAGTTGAACACACCTGCCCAACCAGCTTTCACTGTTAGGAAAAGACTGACTGTTACCCAGCAAGTCGCATCTGGATTGATTGCATTTTCAGCTGATGTAGGAGGTCAAGACAAAAGAACAAGCAGATGGACCATAGCATCATACATGTTCACCTGAGTAACAGGGTCGTGCCTTTTCAAAAATTACCTTCTGGGACTTTGCTGGTGGTCCAGCGGTTAAGAACCCACCTTGCAATGAAAGGGGGTGTGGGTTCGGTCCCTGGTCAGAAAACTTGAGATCCCACCTGCCACAAGTAAGACCCAATGCAGTCCAGTAAATAAATAAATAATGAGCTTCCAAATGTGCCTAATACTTTTGAATTTCCATAATGAGCTCATCTAATGTCTGTGCAGATATTTGATATGTGATTCATCCCAGCATTTTAGCTTTTCTCTCTTTTAATGTCTTTTTATTTATTTTTTTTAATGTGAGAGCTAATTTTGAATCTGTGTGGCCAGTCTGTCTTCAGATGCTGTAAGTGGATGGCTCCCAGGAGGAGGACAGCAAGGCGCCGTCTGAATTTACTCTAAGATAATGACACTCTCAAAATCTTGTCACCTCTTATTCTCAAGTAGCCTTTGCCTGGTTCTCCCTGCAAGAAGTAAAGCAGACAATCATCTATGGCGCAGAAGCTCTGAGAAAGCCCCAAGCTCAAAATATCCCTTCCGAATTTGCTAGTTTCTCTGCCAATTTCTGACCTTTAGCCCTAGGCTTCAATGTTCCCAAAGGCAAGTACCCCTAGAAAGGCATCATCTGAGGAGTGATACTTTAGAAATTCAACGAGTTTTACATCCCTTCCTGGTGTAATGCTCTTCTGGAGTAGGATAGAGAGAATAAAGCTCTAAGGGAGAAAAAGAGTAATCAGGAGAAAGTGACACCTGTGAGAATTAGTGTGGTTTAGTGGTGAAGAGACTAAGTGTGAAGACAGATGTGGATTCAGTCCTAGCTCTGCCAGTGTGCAAGCTGTGTGAGCCACAGGCCACTGCCTTCAACTTCTCCAAGTCTTGGATTCATTACCTATGACACAAAAGCATCATTGTACTAGTGTAATGAGAGTCTGTAAAATGGGGATAATCACAGGAACAGTATGGTGAGGAGCAAATGAAATAATACATTTGTAGGAGGCAGAATAATGTTCCGCCAAAGATGCCCACACCCTAATCCCAGAAATCTGTCATGTGCCACTGCATGTGTTGAAAGGGACTCTGCAGTTGGTCCCAGTTAAGGATCATGAGATGGGGAGATGGCAAAGGAGAATTAAGGTTGTGATTCAGGGAAATTATTAAAATAACGAGATGATCTTCAATCATCTGTGTGGGTCCACTATAATCAGAAAGATCCTTAAAAGTGAAAAAGGGTGCAGACTTCCCTGGTGGCCAGTGGTTAAGGCCCCATGCTCCCAATGCAGGGGACACAGGTTTGATCCCTGGTTGGGGAACTAAGATCCTGCACACCACACAGCATGGCAAAAGAAAGAATAAAAGAGGGAGACAGACAAGGTCGAAGTGATGCGAAGTGTTGGGAAGAGCACCTAATCCACCGTCTCTTTCTTTACAGTGAAGGAAGGAGTGAGAGCCAAGCATTGGTGGCAGCCTCAGGAAGCTAGGAAAGGCAAGGCCATGGATGCCCCCCAGGTTTCCAGAAAGGGAAACAGCCCTGCTGACTCTTTGATTTCAGCCCTGTGAGAACTGAGTCAGGTTTCCAACCTTCATAATTGTAAGATAATAAATGTATGCTGTTTCAATAAATGTAAGATAGTAAATGTGTACTGTTTTAAAGCCACTGGATTGGTTGTAATTTGTTATACCAGCTGTAGAAAACTCACATGAACTGACAGAAAACTAATATAAAATGTAGGGCCAGGGACATAAAGAATTATCAGTAAAACAAATACATGTTAGCTATGCAGAGTAGACAGGGAAAAGAAAGACTGAATACTCTAAAATTTTCATATGTAGCAATTTTGTCCAGGGTTGACCCTGTGTATGTCATCAACAGCCTGTTCTGAAAATCACAATGAGATTCACAAAGTTGGTTTTAAAACCTAAAGGGATTCTTCCTCTTCTTTGAGCCAGGGTTGTCATGTCATATCCCCAATAGTCATTCTGTCTGAAAGCACTTAAAACACTGTTATTCCAAAATATGTGTAGGTACATTTATACATTATATATATATATATATTTATGTACACTAATATAAATGTCTGGAGCTGATGTGGCTCAGATGGTAAAAAATCTGCCTGCAATGTAGGAGCCCCACATTGAATCCTTGGGTTGGGAAGATACCCTGGAGAAGGGAATGGCTACCCACTCCAGCATTCTTGCTGTATATATTTATGTATACTTTATACCCATTTATATATTTATATACACATGAGTTTGAGCAAGCTCCAGGAGTTGGTGATGGACAGGGAGGCCTGGCGTGCTGCAGTCCATGGGGTCGCAAAAAGTTGGACATGACTGAGCAACTGCACTGAACTGATATATACATTTATAATATATAAATTTATAAATATCTATATATTTATATATAAATATATGTATTATAATATAAATATGTTGTATAATAAATATATAAATAGAAGTATGTTGTTGATTAGTTGCTCAGTCACATCTGACTCTTTGCCGCCCCATGGACTGTAGCCCACCAGGCTCCTCTGTCCATGGGATTTCCCAGACAAGAATACTGGAGTGGGTTGCTATTTCTTTCTCCAAATATAAGTATAAATACATATTATAAATATGTTTATTATATATTATATGTATATTATGTATATATGTATATTATATATTTATATATTATAAATATATAAATGTAAATATACATAAATCTATTATTGATAATTAAATATACATAAATATATGCATAAATACATTTCCATATATTTTTATAGAAATATGTGTATATATGTACATATACATATATTTATACACACAGACACACATATATGATTTATATTTATAAAACATAAACCTATTACTGGTCTGTAATAATGCAGAAGGATATCTCCCACCTCATTGGTTAGCACTCTTCTAATGCAGATCCTATGACCTCACACGATGATGATTTTAGCAGCCTCCCAGCAAGTCTTCTGCACATCAGTGGCTACTGCCTTCGAATCTATCTTCCACATTGTCTTTGTGAAGCTTTTAAATAATAAAGATCTGGTCCTCAGTGCTATATTTTAAATGGATAACCAACAAGGATCTACTGTATAGCAAAAAAAAAAGTAATAATAATCTGGTCCTGTCCTACCCCCCGCCCCAGGTGTTTAATTTTCCCCAAACTTTTGTAGGAGGAAGTTCTAAGATCATCAGCAATTTCAAAGGACTTTCCAGTCTGTTTCCAAGCCCCCTTCCTTTGTAGAAAGTTGAGGTTTCCCAGCCTGCCTTCTTGAGCTGTGCAGAGGCCTACCAGTGTGACTCCTCAGTCCCTAAGGATCTCTTTACCTTTGCCATCCTATTCCCTCCTCCTGGAATGTCTTTCTTTGATATCTTGGCAAGTCGAAGTTTCATCCACTATTGTTTAAAACCTTTACAGGACAGTCCAGATAGATGCATGTAGTCTCCCCTCTGAGATCACAGAGCGTCTGCTGTCTTCTAGAATAGAGCTTTCATACCTGCCCTAACTTCTCTGTGAGCATATATACCTTAGAGGTGTTGAAGGATGGGAGGTGAGGGACATGGAACATCAAGTATTGATGAATCACAAACAGTATCAGAACTGCACCTTCCATGATGTTCCCCAGTGTCACACATGACTATTTAGAGTTTAACTAGTCAAAGTTAAATCTATTAAAAACACTTCAGTCCTATAAGCCAAATTTCAACAATTCAATAGCCACATGTGGTTAGTGGCTACCATACTGAAAAGCAGGGACATAAAACATTTCTATCATCATAGAAAATTCTATTGGTCAGTGCTTATCTAGAACACAGTAAATGATCAATAAATATCTGAAGAGGAAAGAAAGAATGAAGGGAGAAGAATAAAGAATGAAGAAAAATAAAATTCCAAAGGATGCCAAGAGAAATGGTCCAAGACTTGGAAATAGAGAAAAACAATTACAGAGTATAGTTTCAAGGGCTGCAAATTTGTAGTCCGGTTCAGATGTGAGAGTTGAATCATAAAGAAGGCTGAGCACTAAAGAACTAACTGATGGATGCTTTCAAACTGCGGTGCTGGAGAAGACTCTTGAGAGTCCCTTGGATTGCAAGGAGATCCAACTAGTCCATCCTAAAGGAAAGCAACCCTGAATGTTCATTGGAAGGACTGATACTGAAGTTGAAGCTCCGATATTTTGGCCACCTGATGGGAAGAGCTGACTCAAAGATTCAAGGCAAAAGGAGAAGGGAGTGGCAGAGGATGGAATGGTTAGATAGCATCACTGACTCAATGGACAGGAGTTTGAGCAAACTCTGGGAGATTGTGGAGGACAGGGAAGCCTGGCATGCTACAGTCTATAGGTTGCAAAGAGTTGAATACAGCTTAGTAACTGAACAATAATAGTTTTATATCTCTGTAAGGGAAGATATTATCTTACAGAAACTGATAACAGTGCAAAGGATTCTTGCCCACAACAATGCAAATAATTTTGTTCCACTAGAGAAGCAATTCATTTCTATAATAAAAATATTAAAGATAATCTCAAACATTATATTTACTAGACCCGTAAGATATTAACCCACTTTGAATCTATTAACAAATTCTAGCATTCTAAACCGACTATCTGTTTATTAATATCTATCAGTCTCTATGTATCTGTTTACCTGTCCATTTCTCTGTTCTTCCAAGTGTCTTTTGAACTAGTATTACTGGTTCCTTCATTAATTACTGAGTTGGTTAAAATCTTGGACATATGCTCATTTTTTATTTATGCATATGATGCACATTTTTAACATTTAAAAAACTTATACTTGAGAAATTTTGGAGGCTGCAGTGCAACACTCATATGGACTCACCTGGAAGCCTGGTACAATGCATTGCTTGAAAAGTAAACCTCACAGGCTACATAAACCCAGGCTGATCTTGTCTTGGCTCTCAGAGTGACTAACAAAAAGCAGTAGAACTTGAACTTTGCTGACTCTCGATTTCCGTAGGTTCTTTAATCTTCTCTACTCTTTGGGATTTTTTTGAGTATGCGTATGTTTGGTTTTGGTGCTAGTTCATGCAAAGCCACTATGTCATTTCCACTTGGTTGCAGCCATGATGAGGGATTTGGTTTTATGGTCTTTCTGGTGATTCTAACCAGATGGATGATGCAGAGGCATGCAAGTTACGTTTTCAGTGTTTTGAAAATTACACTCTGGCAGGGCACAGCAAGTAACAGAACGGAGCTCCTTTGCACGAGCTCCTTTTTCAGATCCTGGTCCCTGTACAACTTGTGAGAGAAAATCAGAGTCTGACAGTAACGTGCTAAAGAAGAGATTTTATTCACAGGCGATTGCACAAAGGGATGAGAGACCTCAGTATAGAACTGGGCTTAATTCTGAAGACAGCAAGGACAAATGGAGCTTATAGCCAAGGAGGAGGGTGTGGGTTTGTGGATGGGAGCACACAGAAATGAAGCATTCCAGATAAAGGGAATTCTGGCTAAACTGACCTGACATTCTTGCTGTGGGCAAACCGAGGTGATCAGACATCACCTAGGGGGTGGTGGGGATGAAGAATTTAATCATATATCAAAGTGATCAGATATGGGGGGTGGGAGAATTATCTTACCTGGCCTAGCAAATTCTGGGTAAAATTGGGCAATGCCGAGAGTTCTATTACCCTGAACAAAGATGAGAGTTTGGTGTAGCCTTTGGAGAGGAGAAAATAACTTGGCTAAATCTATAATCAAAGGTTGTTTAAGACAGTGAAAATTGACAAAATAACAGACAAAAGTAATATAAGGATGAAAATGTGCTTACAGTCCCCTTGTTTAGAAAATGGTGTCATTCAGAAAGGCAGGGGCTGACAAGTGGAAACCTCTGGAGTTTATTTTTGAGGTTGCATCATTAACAGGAAGGAAAAGCCTGTAAAAAGAGTCCCATGTGGTCAAGATAGAGGTTGTGCTTTTATACATTACTTTGAAATGTTAACAGGGGAGAGAGAGGATAAGAAATAAAGCGAATGTAGCCAGGAGAAAGATTTCTCTGATAGTTGTAAAGAGAAGTATGAATAAATGTAATAATGTCAGGTAGGAAAATCTTTGCCTCTACCCTCTTATATTGAGTGCCTCGGGTACTGCAAATTAAACTAACAAAAGACAGATTAGCAGGAGAAAAGGCAATTTTTATTCAGATTTATGTACATAAGTGCCAAGTCATTTCAGTCCTGTCCAATCCTGTCAGACCCTATGGACTGTAGCCCACCAGGTGCCTCTGTCCATGAGATTCTCCAGGCAAGAATATTGGAGTTGGTAGCCATTCCCTTCTCGGGGAGATCTTACCCACCCAGGGATCAGAACTGCATCTCTTACGTCTCCTGTGTCAGCAGGCAGGCTCTTTACCACTAGCACCACTTGGGAAGCCCATGTGCATAAGAGTTTATAGAAAAGTGAAATTCAAACCAATGGTAAGACTCGGGGTCTTATATACCCTTTTAACAAAGGGAGGGAGCTGAGTTTCAACAAGTGACAAATCATGGAGAAGTAACTAAGAAATATGTATGGGAGAACTAACGGAAGATAGGGTTATTGTTTTTTTTAGATAGGATGATTTTTTAAATTGTTATTAATTTTTGGCTGTGCTGGGTCTTGTCGTTGCACAGGCTTTCCCCTAGTTGTGGCAAGTGAGGGCTGCTCTCTGGTTTGTTACAGAGGCTTCTCACTGCAGTGGCTTCTTTTGTTACAGTGCATGGACTCTAAAGCACATGGAGGGCTTAGTAGTCATGGCTCCCGGGCTCTACAGCACAGGCTTAATAGATGTGTTGCGTGGACTTAGTTGCTCCACGGCATGTGGGATCTTCCTGGACACATGGAAAAGAACCCATGTCTCCTGCATTGGCAGGTAGAGTCTTAACCACTAGACCACCAGGGAAGCTGAAGATAAGGGTTGCTTTAGGGGAGTATTGGCTCGAGTGTCTCTAGTGACATGAATTGCTCTTCTCTTTCTGCTACTAAACAAGGTAGAAAAGGGAGAGGGGGATACCTTCTCACAGGGAAATTAATGTCCTCCATTTAGGCAGAGAAGGACAAGGCACAGAATCATCTTGCATCCATTGATTATGCATTGTCTTCCACTCAAAATAATCTTTATGCCAAAATTTGGCATATTTGGGGAGGGCATATTTGGATGGCCTTCAATGGCTTTCAAAAGCTGTATTCAGTTTTGATGTGTAAAGATCAGCACAAATTGAAAGAAGCTCTTATTCATTCTTCATTCAATAATTTTTTGTTGAGGGCTACTGGTATACCAGGCACTTGTCCAGATTATAAAAATAGAGGGATAAGGCACACAGTTTTGCTCTTGAAAGCTTTCAGGCAAGTGGCAGACAAATACAGAAGAAAATTCAGTGAAATACAATGCCATAGTTGCTATGCTGTAAGTTCACGATACGAAAGGAGTGCAATAATATTAATTATTTTTTCTGAGCAACCCGTATAACGCAGCAGTGAACAACTATGATGGTAGCAATTGTGTTCCATGGCTCCTGACAAGTTGTGAGGGCAGCCTGAAATCAGAGTCACTCTGTGACTCAGTAAATCTCCTGTCACATAGCAAAGTCAACGAGAATTCATCAGAAGGATTATTCAGTAAACAGTTCATTTTGAGATGTTATTTGGGCTGAAAACGCATGTCTTTGGAATTTTACCAGTTGCTTATTTTCTTCAAAAGGAAAGTAAGCTAACAAAATGATAGGGACTGTACTCATACCCCGTAATATATCATTGTAAAAAAGGATATAAAATTTGGGATTCGGGGGATTCAATAGAATTTCCAGTGGGACCGTGGTAAAGAATCCACCTGCCGATATAGGAGACCTGGGTTTGAGGCCTAGGTTTGGAAGATCCCCTAGAGAAGAAAATGACAACCCACTCCAGTATTTTTGCCTGGAAAATCCCATGGACAGAGGAGCCTCGCAGAACAGTCCTTGATAATGCAAAGAGTCAGACGTGATTGAGCACGCACACCTCAACTGTCTGTTGCACTAACAGATATGTATTCTGAACACCTATGTCTGACTTACTTCTAACCTAGTCTGAGAAGTCTTTGGATCTCAGACTAGGTTAGATTCAGTTTTGGACTGAATTTAGTGACATGTGCTCCTTGTGTGAAAATGCATTCGCCAGATTTGTTTAGTTATTTCTATGCCTCTGGTGAATATTTTTCTTAGAAGTTATCCAATAGCTCACCTGCAAATTCTCACAAAAGTTCAGGCTTTTTGTAATAGACTTTTCACAACTTGCTAAACAGATCTAAAATCTGCTCTTGTTTTCCTAACTGCTTGATATCTTTCTACATCCTTATTATAATCTGATCACAAATCTCTCACAAATAAACCTGACTTTTCTTAAGCTGTCAATCACACACAGGCTCTCTTTGAATTAAATCGGTGCCCTGAGCAACACTGAAGGGCTACAGATTTCGAGGAAGTCACCCTTGCTCTTTGAAGTAAACAGGGGTAATTTTCCATTCTTTTTCAGAATACTTTGTGCCAGTAGAAAAGTCATGGGGAGGGAGGTGGGAGGGGGGTTCATGTTTGGGAACACATGTAAGAATTAAAGATTTTAAAATTAAAAAAAAAAAATAATAATAAAAAAAAAAAAAAAAAAGAAAAGTCAAACCTCTGTGTGACGATAATATAAATGTGTTGATCTTCCATCACAGTCTGACTCAACTACTGCTAATGCCAAAAGATTCTTTTGTATGAAAATTCCTTCTGTGTCTTTGAACAGACTCAAATGTGTGTGGGCAATTGGGGTGGCTGTGCAGGTGGCCCTGTTAGGCGGTGACAGCCATAAATGGCCATGTCTTCTGAAAGCCAGGCTGCTTACTCCTGTGGGCAGAGAACAGAGCAGTTACTTGAAATCACTTTCCAAAACCTAGTCTCTGACTGCATCTTTTCCTCTCTGTTCAAGGCTAGGTTCATTTCAGCTCAGACCGTTTACAAAGGGATTTCCAGAATGAATTTGTCTGGTATCATTTTTTTCCCCTGGGTCTTTCTGTCAGGATGCTCTGGAATTTTTTTTTTTTTTTTTTTTAACATTTCATCCACTTTCCGACCTGTCCACAATTTTTCAGACCAGGAAACAGCTTCCTGAGTTACCATAGCTTCCAGTTTCCAGTTAGCAGAATTCAGAAGAGTGTCCAAGGCTTCTAATGGCAAATCCCACTTGACATGGGACTAAGTGTTCCTTCTAGAGAGTTTTGTTGAATCAGTTGTGTGCAGAAGCTTGTCTCCAAGAACAGAATTCTTGGAGGATCCTTGAAACCTAAACATGGATATTTTATGTGGTTTCCACTTAGAAACACTATTGACATCTCTCTGGTTTTTTCCTCTAACAACAATGAAGCTCCATTGACCCTTCCTCCCTTCTCTCAAAGTCCTCCCCCATCCACTTCCCTCCCCTCCCCATCTTTCAGCCCTTTCACCTTCTGCTCAGCTATTTCAGTTGCTACTAAAGATGTGGTTTCCTATCTCACCCACCCACCGCGTTTACACTCCATAGAGCCAGGAAGGAATTGTTACCAAGTCTAAGCTTACTCTGCTCACTGCATGACAGGCCAATAAGTCAGGAGACGAGGTGTTGAGGCAAGGAATAACAATTTTATTCAGAAAGCCAGCAGACAGAGAAGATGGCAGATTAATGTTTCAAAATGACCATCTTGTTGGGGTCTGGATAGATTCTTTTATAGAATTCTAGATTCTTTTATAGAATAGAGATGGGGAGGAGGTGAGGAAGTTCTTAAGTCTTGCAAATATCTACTGGAATGGTCAGCTTCAGGAAGCTGATATGCTAATTTCTTTCTTGCAGCCTTTCGTAGGTGGACAGGGTCAGGATATCTCCCTGACCAAAGGCATTTTGGTTTAGCATTCAGGCAGAGTGGCAGGGTTCCCCGAGGCAGGCCATAATGTTTGGACAGTATCCTCCTAGTGAACAAAAGCAATAAGAAGCAAAGTTTAAATGAAAAAAAAAAAAAAAAGGATCCAATATGTAGTCAGATTTTGCTCTTCCCTGTAACAAAATCGTCAAATCACATTGCCTCTCAGCCTCAAACATGGCTCCCCCTACCTAAACCTGGGGTCCACAGATCTGGAAGGGTTTGGTTACACCTTCTCTGGGGCCTATTCATTTCTTGATAAACATTTTAAAAATTGTTTTCATTTTGATGAAAAAGTATAAAGTGAAAATAAGAACTGACTCATCTGAGTGCTTATAACCTAGTGTTGACAGGTGACATGAGCATCCACGTCAGTTTCTGTGTTTACTCGTCCCCTGTAGAGCCATTTTAAAAGTGGTGATTTTTCTTAAACTTGTGCTTAGAGTTCCAAGAGACCTTGCTGTTGTTGTTTCATCCAAGTCATGTCCAGCTCTTTTGCAAACCCATGGACTGTAGCCCACCAGGTTCCTCTGTCCTATAGATTTTCCAGGCAAGAATACTGGAGTGGGTTGCCATTTCCTTCTCCAGGGGATCTTCCTGACCCAGGGATCCAACCCACATCTCCTGCACTGGCAGGCAGATTCTTTATCACTGAGACATCTAGGAAGCTCCTAAGGGACTTTGCTGCTGCTGCTAAGTCGCTTCAGTCGTGTCCAACTCTGTGCGACCCCATAGATAGCAGCCCATCAGGCTCCCCCGTCCCTGGGATTCTCCAGGCAAGAACACTGGAGTGGGTTGCCATTTTCTTCTCCAATGCATGAAAGTGAAAAGCAAAAGTGAAGTCGCTCAGTCGTGTCTGACTCATAGCGACCCCATGGACTGCAGCCTACCAGGCTCCTCCGTTGGTGAGATTTTTCAGGCAAGAATACTGGAGTGGGGACCTTAGATCGAGTGAAATAGTGGAGCCAATTTTTTATCCACTATGCCATTTAGGCACAAAATGGTGATTTTCAAAATGCAGCCACATTTTACAGATTGTTCGAGGACTGAATATAATCTTGCCTAGGGGTAGATGATGCTTTTAGAACCATCTCCACTGTTCAGAGCTTCAGTGGGTGTTAGATATGCGTTGTGAAATACCCAGTGGGGCTATTTGCTTTATCCTATGAGTTGGATTTTCATTTTCTGAAGGTTCCAGAAGGCTGCGAGTTTGTCAAGAGCTTGCTCTGCATGCTGCAGGATTGCAGAGCTCTATGAAACGCTTCCCCACAGTCCCCAGTCCTTCCTCCTACTCTTGTTATCTGTTCTCAGTCTGGTGACTAAGTTTTCTGAATTAGAAGGTACACTCTTCAGCAGAACAGTCACCCTCCTCCGTTTTCTGGCTCCTCGTGGCTGTGCTTCAGCTCTGGATCACTGTGTTTCTTCCCTCATTTCCTTCTGGTTTTAAGATAATCTGATGTTGTCATTGTTCCTTCCCCAGGAGTACTAGCAACTTGAGCTTGAACTACAGCGTGGAGATAGAACGCAAATAGAAATAAAGTGCACAATAAATGTATTGCATTTGAATCACCCCCAAACCACCCACCACCCCAGTCTGTGGAGAAATTGTCTTCCACGAAACTGGTCCCTGATGTCAAAGAAGTTGGGGACCGCTACACTAAAGGATAGATTGATTCTTTAACTGGGATATCCATCTCAGCGGTTATGTGTCATATACTTTCTCTCTGTTTTGCCTGCCTCCCAGTTCTTCCCCTGTATCTGTCTCTGTTTCTTTCTTGCCCTCACGCACATGCTCCAGAGAAGTGTCAGAAAAATCATGTAGATTACTTCTAACTCCTAATTTCTATCCTACAAAACACCTGGAAAAAAATAAAAGCAATTATGAAAACTTCAAACTCACAGGTACTCTCCCATGGATCTTCACACACAGTGTCTGCTGGCACTTTCAAGAAACCCACCTCTGCCATTCAGACAAAAGAGACAATTCCCTGGCACCTCTCTGCAGAGAGCTCCATTTCACTCTGAAAACTCACTCATTTTGTATTTTTCACCTCAGGATTTCAGCCATGGGAGGAAGACAAACCACACTCACTCTGGTTTGAGTGAAAAATGTTGGTGGGTACACTTGACTTCACCTGGGTCAGGTGCCCACCCTGAAGTTAATCAACTGGGACCAGGGAAAGGGGCATTTTGTCTCAGTGCAGTAGCTCCCATGTGGACCCAGGCCAGGACAGGCAGGGATGGGAAGGAGCCAGAGGCTACCAGGCAGGTCATCTCAGACATCTATTTCATCTATGTCCCTGTATGTGAAAATCTCAACCATCTCAGGTGTCAACATCACTCTACCTAATTAACAAATAAGAAAAGATTCTTGGAGAAGTTAAGCCACACAGATGATAAATGATTGGTCTGATCAATTTCTGAGTCAAAATGTATCCCATTCCCACTGTGACATGACACACACAATATTTAATTGTAGATGAAAATTGAGTTGCTTTAGTAAAATAAAAACATTCTTTTTTAAGATTTATTTACTTTGGGCTGTGCTAGGTTTTCATTGCTGAGTGCAGGCTTCCTCTAGTTGCAGCAAGTGGGGGCTATTCTAGTTGTGGGACATGGGCCTCTCATTGCAGTGGCTTTTCTTGTTACAAAGCACAGGCTCTAGGGAAGCCAGGCCTCAGCAGTTGTGGCTCCCGGGCTGTAGAATACCAGCTCAGAAGTTGTGGCATACGGTCTTAGTTGCCCTGCAGCATGTGGAATCTTCCCAGACCAGGGATTGAACCTGTGTTCCCTGCATTGACAAGCGGATTCTTAACCACTGGACCACCAGGGAAGTCCAAATAAAGACATTCTTATTTGGACTTACTGTTATCCAGTACTCTTCACCGAACTTCACTAAAAGTCACCACCGACTTACTTGTTGGTTCCTTTTATTCTGTGCCGTGCTGTGCTGTGCTTAGTCGCTCAGTTGTGTCTGACTCTTTGCAACCCCATGGACTGCAGCCCACCAGGCTCCTCTGTCCATGGGGATTCTCCAGCCAAATATCCTGGAGTTGCGATGACATAAATCAAAGCAAGATCCTCTATGACCCACCTCCTGGAGTAATGGGGAAAAAAAAACCAAACAAAAGTAAACAAGTGGGACCTGATTAAACTTAAAGCTTTTGCACAGCAAAGGCAACTATAAGCAAGGTGAAAAGACAAACCTCAGAATGGGAGAAAATAATCGAAAATGAAACAACTGACAAAGGATTAATTTCCGAAATTTACAAGCAGCTCATACAACTCAATGCCAGAAAAACAAACAACCCAATCAAAAAGTGGGGAAAAGGCCTAAACAGACATTTCTCCAAACAAAACATACAGATGGCTAACAAACACATGAAAAGATGCTCACTATCACTCATTATTAGAGAAATGCAAATTAAAACTACAATAAGATATCACCTCACACCTCACACATTCTCATGATGGTCAGAATGGCCATCATCAAAAAGTCTACAAACAATAAGTGCTGGAGAGGGTATGGAGAAAAGGAACACTCTTGCACTTTTGGTGGGAATGTAAATTGATACAGCCACTATGGAAGACAGTGTGGAGATTCCTCAAAAAACTAGAAATAAAGCACCATATGACCCAGCAATCCCACTCCTAGGCATATACCCTGAGGAAACCAAAACTGAAAAAGGCACGCGTATCCCATCCTTCACTGCAGCACTATTTACAATAGCTACAACGTAGAAGCAACCTAGAAGTCCATCGACAGATGAACGGATAAAGAAGTTGTGGTACATATACACGATGGAATATTACTCAGCCATAAAAAGAAGCACATTTGAGTCAGTTCTAGTGAGGTGGATGAATCTAAAGCCTATTTAGAGTGAAGTAAGTCAGAAAGAGAAAGATAAATATTGTATGCTGCTGCTGCTGCTAAGTCGCTCCAGTCATGTTCAACTCTATGCGACTCCATAGACAGCAGCCCACCAGGCTCCTCCATCCCTGGGATCCTCCAGGCAAGAATACTGGAGTGGGTTGCCAGTTCCTTCTCCAATGCACGCATGCATGCTGTGTTGCTTCAGTCGTGTCTGACTCTGTGCAACCCCATAGACGGAAGCCCAACAAGCTCCTCCGTCCACAGGACTCCCCAGGCAAGAATACTGGAGTGGGTTGCCATTTCCTTCTCCATAAATATCATATACTAATGCATATATACAGAATCTAGAAAAATGTTACTGAAGAATTTATTTGCAGGTCAGCAGCAGAGAAACAGACATAGAGAATAGACTTATGGACATGAGGAGAGGGGAGGAGAGGGTGAGATATATGGAGAGAGTAATGTGGAAACTTACATTACCATATGTAACATAGATAGTCAACGGGAATTTGCTGTATGGCTCAGGAAACCCAAACAGGGGCTCTGTATCAACCTAGAGGGAGAGGAGGGAGATAAGAGGGAGTTTCAAAAGGGAGGGGATATCTGTATACCTATGGCTGAATCACGGTAGAAGGCAGTGGCACCCCACTCCAGTACTCCTGCCTGGAAAATCCCATGGACAGAGGAGCCTGGTAGGCTGCAATCCATGGGGTCGCTACGAGCTGGACATGACTGAGCGACTTCACTTTCACTTTTCACTTTCATGCATTGGAGAAGGAAATGGCAACCCACTCCAGTGTTCTTGCCTGGAGAATCCCAGGGACAGGGGAGCCTGGTGGGCTGCCATCTATGGGGTCACACAGAGTTGGACACGACTGAAGTGACTTAGCAGCAGCAGCAGCATGGCTGATTCACACTGAAGTTTGACAAAAAACAACAAAACTCTGTAAAGCAATTATCCTTCAGTTAAAAAAGTAATTAATTAAAAAAAAAAAAAAGAATCCTGGAGTTGCCATGCCTTCCTCCAGAGTATCTTCCCAACTCAGGGATTGAACCCAGGCTCCTGCAGTGCAGGTGGATTCTCTACCAACTGAACTACCAGGGGAGCCCTCCTTTTATACTAAATCCACATAATATATTGTTAGAGCTTCCAGGACCTCTCCACCCAACCCTGTGGAAGTCCCAGCTGCCTTCAGTCTGCACATCATCCTCCTTATATCCTACCTCTAAGCTCTCAGTTCTTGAGCCACCTGAATTCCCACAACCTTCTCCTTCTCTCATGTTCTACACCATCACAAGACCAGATAATGTGTCCCTCCATCTGCCTCCTTTATGAAACCTGAAATCCACACCTTGTGTTCTCTGGCTGCACCTGGCCCCGGTCCCTCAGGTGTTCCTGCCACAGCTGCCACCATCTCCCTGAGGCAGCTGTTCCGTTCATCCCCACCCCAACTGCCTTCACCTCCTCTGGTCCTCTCTTACCTCCCTATTCACACAAGAACACATGCTTCTTCATGTCAAATACACTTTTCCAGTTTTCCCCAGCCCTTACAGTCTTCCCATCATGCTCAACTTCAAACCCACTGGATTGTTTGCATTCCCCACTCATTCCTGCCCTTTGGAAACAATCACAAAAAGTAGAGATTGGCAAAACCAGGCATTAACTCCTGAGTACTATTGTCCCTTTCTCCACAGTGATATTTCAAGACTTTGCTGTTTTTCTAGGTTTTTCTACCCCATAGCATTTTCTTCTCTGTCAGCATGTGGCCTTACCTTCTTCTGAGGGAAAATCAAAGCTTGTTTTAATGACCATTATCTTACCTTCCCAAGCTTCCCAGGTGGTGCTAGTGGGTGAGAACACACCTGCCAATACAGGAGACATAGAGATGTGACTTGGATCCCTGAGTTGGAAAGATCCCCCGGAGGAAGGTATGGCAACCCACTCCAGTATTCTTGTCTGGAGAATCCCATGGACAGAGGAGTCTGGCGGGCTGCAGTCCATGGGGTTGCAGACATGACTGAAGCAACCTAGCACGCAAAACTTACCTTCCAGCATGAAAACTTGTGATCTTCATGTATTTTTATTAAACCTTTATCACAGAGGAATGCCCCTTTCTCCCGGACCTTGGGGAGCAAATCCCCTCCTTATCAGACAGCACAGTCTACGTATTTTCTTCTTTCTTGCCCAAATCTCCCACATCTTCCTATTTTCTAGTTCTTTTTTATCAGACTTTTAACAATCCTCAGTTCTACTCATCAAAACCAAACAAAGCATATACCTTCCTTCTTTAGACTGGTTCTGGTCTCTCACTCATAGAGTATGATCTTCTTGAGGAGAAATGTTATATTTCCCCACCATAGTTCCGGCTCTTAATAGAAATATTTATTTATAAATGTGATAAAATGAAAGAACGCATATACCGGTTCATATGCTTCTATTGATGAATAAGGAGACTGAGTCTAGACTATTATCCAGGTTTCTCTAGTGACAAGCCAAGTTTCATGTCCCCAATACCTTATTTAGTCAATTGATAGAAGCATAGATATTCAAATAAAATAAATAACATGATTTGTACTTAGTTTGGGTGCTTTGTAGATACACATTCTTGGAGTAGCTAAAGAATAACATCTTGCATGGAAACAATGAGCTGATTCAGGATTTAATAAAGTTAAAGCAATTCCTCCCAAGTTCTTATAGAAAGACGATCATCAATACATCAGCCAGAACCTCTTGAAGTCCATGTCAGAGCAGGACGCTCATGCCCCTGCTCAAAACCGTCCAGTGCTTCCTGTCTCACTCAGAATAAACACCCATACCCTGATTGTCACATCCAGGGCTCTTCAAGGTCAGACCTTCCTTCTCCAACCCGATCTCTGCACTGTCCATCTGTCTGAAGATGCCAGGCTTGTTCCCTCCAGGAATGATAAACAGTTGGGCAGATGAACTTATGAATATAAGTTTACCCTATTTCCACAATGACCGACAGAAAGCAGGGCTTAGTTGGAGATGAACATTGAATTGCTTTAATAAAACCTGACTTGCCTAGAAAGCTCATCCCCCAGGCAACCATGTGGCATACTCCTTCACTCTGCTTGCCTCCAAAGTGACCTTCTCAATGAAATTTACGAAGCTCTAGATCAGTCACTGGAACTTAAAGAATAATTTCTCTGCTTATAGAGAGCTATTGGGATGCCATCTTCCTGGGGTGTTAAGAGAGAAGATAGTGGCCACCAGGGATAGGAAGATACCAAGGAAGACAGGCTTTGCCTTGAAAGAGCTCCACCTCCCTTTTCTGTCTCCTCATGCCTTGACTCTCCTTCTAGAAGCTGCTTGTGAGAAAGAATGTACTGGTTCCATTGCACCAGCCAGAGGCTCAGGGGTCAGCCCCCTCCCAGACATTATGTCAAGAGTCCTTCCCATCATCACCTCCTTTTCCTCAGGGTAACTGAATTTGCTGGGTGTGTTAGCTCTGTAGACATTAGATGTGAAAACTCTGCTGTGTTTTTTCCCCCACATGTTGTTTGCAGCTTAAAAGATTAGCTTATTGATCTAAACAAACATGGAGTCAGTAGAGGGTCCAGGGAAGCTATTTTTGACTCAGGAAAATCTCTTGGGTAGCCTGGCCTCCCTTTGGACAAAATAAAAGCAGGAAGTAGATGCTTACCTTTTTTTAAGAAAATGTATTTACTAAGGTCTAGTTGCTTTACAGCATTGTGCTAGTTTTTGCTGTAGAGCAAAGCAAATCAGCCAGATGTATACACATATCCCCTCTCTCCTGATTTCCCTCCCGTTTAGGCCGCCGCAGAGCAGTGAGCACGGCTCCCTGTGCTGTACAGCAGGCTCTCACTAGCTGCCGTTCCGGGCATAGCAGCGCATACGCGTCACTCCCGGTCTCCCAGTCCACCCCATCCCCACACATCCCCCTCGGTGTCTGCATGTCCACTCTCGGTCTCGGTCTCTGTCTCTGCTTTGCAAATAGATTCATCTGCACCGTTTCTCTAGATTCCACATATACATATTAATATATGACATTTGCTTTTCTCTTCTGACTGACTTCACTCTGTAGGACCCTCCCGAGGTCTATCCACATCTCTGCAAATGGCACATTTTGTTCCTTTTATGGCTGAGTGACATTCCATTGTGTGTTTGTACCACATCTTCTTTATCCATTTATCTGTCTATGGGTATTTAGGGTGCTTCCATGCCCTGGCTGTTGTAAATAGTGCTGCAGCCATACCTTATTTTTGCAAGTTGGTCAAATCCTAACATGTGAGGAATTGTTAAAAAAAAAAAAAAAAAGTGCCATGAAAGGCAAGTCGTTGATAGGTTACGACTTTGATAGCAATATGTTTCAAATAGTATTATTCAGTTTCACATTGTATATTTTTAAAATTGTACTGACATATAGTTTACTTATGTTGTGTTTAATTTCCCCTATAGAGGAAAGTGATTGACTCGTATGTATATACATACACATTCTTTTTCATATTTTCTGTTATGGTTTATCATAGTATATTGAATATAGTTCCCTGTGTTAGATAGTAGGACCTTGTTGTTTATCCTTTTTAGAACAATTGTTATTGATATATTTTTTTCAAGTGTCAGTTTTCATCAAGCCAGTACCAGGAGTGGGAGCCCTAGTCCCACCTTATTTTGGTGGGATAAGCTTTGTTTATTAGTTTCAGAGGGTAGCATTTGCTGATCATGGCCTGAAGGATACGTTCTGTTTTTAAAGGAAATGTTTCACCAAGGAGCAGGACAACTTATCACAGGCACTTAATTTAATGTGGAAACCCAGCTGTTACTTTCTCTGGAACTTTCAGTAACTATAAAGGAAGGTAGAGTGCCAGCCTTGGAACCTGAGTTCTGATTCGTGGGCCAAAACTTTTCTCAGAAAAAAGACTTCCAATTGGCTAGAAAGAGAGCTCAACTCACAATGGACAACCCAGGACACAGAGCCAGGATTCACAGAGCACTTCAAACAAACACAGCCCAACCTCATCCTTGAGCTGTCGCTCGTTGGCCAATGGCCGAGGAAGATATTTGGAACTCCTGGGAAGCGTGCCCAAGGCAAGAGTTCAAAGCTCCCTTTTTGAGCAGATTGCAAGAACCAGGAGATAAAGAGCCATCATTACAGAAAAAACTGGGGATGCTTTGTTTAGTGGCCTGATCCCCAAATGTTTGGGAAGATGCTGATCTCCATGTCTCTTTCCTTTAATCAACAGCTGTACCCAGCCTGTATTTTGGGAGTGGGCTTAGAAAAATATAATATAGCTTCAGAAATTATGGAGTCACCAAAACAAAGGTTTTAGGTAGAAAGGAGCAGTTGTATATAAACTTTCGTAATGGAATTTTCCCCTAAATGATAGGATTGTAACTTGGCATGTGTGCAGATTTCAGAGTGGATGACTGGTTGGAAAATGTATGAAGTTGGGAGAAGAGCAAAGAAAAATGTATTCATTTGAATTTAACTTGATACTTTCAGAGATTTCCCCTAACTTGTCCTTAAACCTTCCTTTAGAAGTGCATAAAATATAATCATTACCTACTATAGCTCAGTGGTTTTTTTTTTAAATATACTTTATTTTACTTTACAATACTGTATTGGTTTTGCCATACATTGACATGAATCCACCACGGGTGTACATGCGTTCCCAAACATGAACCCCCCCCTCCCACCTCCCTCCCCACAACATCCCTCTGGGTCATCCCCATGCACCAGCCCCAAGCATGCTGTATCCTGCATCGGACATAGATTGGCGATTCGATTCTTACATGATAGTATACATGTTTCAATGCCATTCTCCCAAATCATCCCACCCTCTCCCTCTCCCTCTGAGTCCAAAAGTCCACTATACACATCTGTGTCTTTTTTGCTGTCTTGCATACAGGGTCATCATTGCCATCTTTCTAAATTCCATATATATGTGTTAGTATACTGTATTGGTGATTTTCTTTCTGGCTTACTTCACTCTGTATAATCGGCTCCAGTTTCATCCATCTCATCAGAACTGATTCAAAGGTATTCTTTTTAACGGCTGAGTCATACTCCATTGTGTATATGTACCACCGCTTTCTTATCCATTCATCTGCTGATGGACATCTAGGTTGTTTCCATGTCCTGGCTATTATAAACAGTGCTGCGATGAACATTGGGGTACATGTGTCTCTTTCAATTCTGGTTTCCTCGGTGTGTATGCCCAGCAGTGGGATTGCTGGGTCATATGGCAGTTCTATTTGCAATTTTTTAAGGAATCTCCACACTGTTCTCCATAGTGGTTGTACTAGTTTGCATTCCCACCAACAGTGTAGGAGAGTTCCCTTTTCTCCACACCCTCTCCAGCATTTATTGCTTGCAGATTTTTGGATCGCAGCCATTCTGACTGGTGTGAGGTGGTACCTCATTGAGCAATATTAGAGTAATGTGTGAGGGAATCAGAGCAACTCTTTGTGTATCAACGAGGAATCAGAAATACAGGAAGACAGTTGAGAGCTTTGTCCTCCAATAGGTATTATGGAAGCTGTTTGAGGGAAATGACTTTGTCTTAATAAACACTTTTCCCAGCGTCTAGCACAGAACCTGACAGTCTGTAAGTGCTCAGTATGTGTTTGTTGAATTAATGAACGAACAAAAAAAATTTTTATTGATATATTTTTTCAAGTGTCAGTTTTCATCAAGCCCATGGGGGGTTGCCCTAGGGATTCACAGAGGGGATTCACATTTTAGAAGGCACAATCTTTTGGGGTCTGTAAGAGGAAATCCTTAGGCTATTTTCAGACAGTATTGGAAAGACTGTATTTGGAAAGTTCAGTATGTCATGGAGAAATTGTCTGGTTATTCTGTGAGCAGTCACAACTGGCTGTGGGTTGAGGAGAGACAGAGGATGGAGAGCAAAAAATAGTTTGAGTCAAAGCCCATTAAGGCCAGAAACAGGAAGTTGGATGGTCTGGGAGGGTCACGTGGCATCTTCTGCAAGCTGGGGCAATACTGAGAGCTTCTAAGTAAAGATAAGAGGAACTAGGTGACTATAATTTCATGGACTGCCCCCTGGCAAATATGCAGAAGAACGCACATTACGGATCAGGTCACCATCTCTCTGAGTTCAAGGCCCGACTCCGGGTTTGACCAGAATCCCTGCAAGATGACCTTGCCCTGCCCCCTGTCCTGTTTCCACCATGCATTCTCATCTACTCTTTTCTTACCGTGACTATTTGAACTGGCAACACCAACTGTTGGAGCTGTTCTGAGAAGACCTCCATCCGGGCAGCCTGGTGTGGGCCTCCATTCAGCTGATGCTCAGGCTAGGTGTTCCCTAAATATCCCATCTGCCATTTTGGGTGAGTCTCCTCATGGAGCCAATGAGGAACAAGTTAAGGTCAGCTCAATTCATGTATCACCATTGTTGACCACCTTGTGACTGTCTCACCTCTACCACCAGCCAGGCTTAGTGAGTTGGTGATTCTTGAGAGTCATCTCATACTTGTTAGACCTGAGCTCCATACTTGCAAGGAGGACATGGACCTGAAAAGTCGTGCCTGGCCAAGACCAACTAATGGCAGAGGGAATGTGGGCAGGGGACTGGGAGGGTACAAAGTAACTCTGAAGAGCCTCTGACTATATGTTTTGAGTTTTGAGAAGTCTTATAAAGAGAAATTGATGAGCATGTTTTGTCCTGATAGCCATAAGATGACAATCAGTGGTCCCCAAATCATTTTCATATATTGCTGCATTCAACCAACTTTAGGGACATCTTTTAAATGTCCATTTCTGTTTCTTCCCATTGATGCATAATGCGTTTTTCGCTTTTCAAAAACACTTTTCAAAATTTATTTATTTACTTGGCTGCATCTGGTCTTAGTTACAGCACATGGAATCTTTGTCGTGCCATGCAGGATCTTTTGTTGTGGTGTCTGGAATCTCTAGTTGTGGCACAGGGACTCTGGAGTGCATGGACTTCAGAAATTGTGTCACGCAGGCTTAGTTGCTCCATGGCAAGTGGGATCTTCGTTTCTCAATGAGGGATCGAACCTGAGTCCCCTTCATCACAAGTGGATTCTTAACCACTGGACCACCAGGCAAGTTCCTCAAAAACATTTTATCCTTGGATAACATTCAAACTTCCTTCGATGACTCCATCAGCATGTACTGATCACTTTCTCTGAGCTCAGCACAGGGCTGGATACCATACAGAACAGACCACACCACATGCCAACTCATAAGACTCAGTCCCTTCAAAGAGATCATCGTCTAACTAGGGAAAAGAACCCAAGGTACTTGAAGAAATTCAGAGAAGAGGAGTGTCTGGGAGGGATGGGCCAGTCTAGGAAGGCTTCATGTGGAGCTGAAGCCTGGGCATGGAAAGATGAGAAGGCACTGGAGTGAGGCTGAAGCTGGTGCCTTGGGAGAGCAGCCCAGTAGTCTGAGTCTGGTGGTGTGTGTTGGTGGGACAAGAAGGGTTGACCTGGGTTGAGTCTCAGAGTCCAGGGAGAAGTTACTTTAGCAATTCAGGCATCTGGTGAGCAGGGCCTGGGCTAGGATGACAATGGGAGTAGGGATTTAGGTCAGGTCATTGAAATGTGTGAAAGGAAACTAAATAGAAGACCCTTTTCATTGACTGGATTTAAGAATCATGAATGATGACACCACCCTACATTGTTATGGTCTACAGACCCTATAACATAAGGTCTTTAGACCCTGTAATGTAATGTTTTCTGAATTTCTGAGCACTTTTCAGATTCTATCTTTTTAGATCTATCTACCAGAAGCAGCGTATTATAGAAAATAAAATGTAAATATATGGTTTAGAGTCATAGGAATCTGTATTCCAGAACCTGGGACCTTTGTAGAGTGATTTTGGGCAAACCCGTTAACTTTTTAAATTTAACTTTCTATTATCTGCAAATTTAAGATAAGAATGCTCCCTGAGATAATTGTGAGGATCAAATATAAGTAGGATTCCTAGACTTTCAGGCCTCTTACCTTTTCTTCCTTCAAGAAGGTCATGAAACCCTGCAGAATCCCTGGCATGTTTAGTCCCATGTCATAGACCATGTCGACAGTTGCCAAGTAGGAGCCATTTTAAGGAGGCATTTGGCTTTCAGAATTATAATGCCTTGGGACTTCCCTGTCAGTCCAATGGTTGGCCCTTGGCACTTCCACTGTGGGGGGCACCAGTTCCATCCCTGGTCAAGGAACTAAGATCTCACATGCTGTACCATGCAGCCAAGAAAAAATTACAATACCTTCATCCCAGGACTTATACCATCTGTAAAAATACATTTCCCCAGTCCCCCTTTACACACTTAATTTTCTGTCTGCCTTTCTCACCCCTAGATATTATAGTTTGTCACACACACACACACAAAACTAAAAAAAGAAGAAAAAGAAGGTGCACACCTCTGTATCCTGACTCTCAGTGCCTCTTCTTATCAGACCTTCATTTGGCCATCTTATCAAGGATGTCTCTGTATTTGCTGCAGTTATCTTATAAGCAAATTCATCTTTTCCTAAGTGGGATTTTTTTTTTCTTTACAAAAATAGAAAGCCTAGCTTCTGCAATAACAAGATTGAGGTTTCTCATGTCACGTTCTGGAAAGAATCCAAAAGCAGTTTGATTGAAAAAATAAGACACGCTGTATTTGAGTTATTTCTTACTCTTCTGATTGTCTTTATTTCAAATTACCAGCCAGGTTTCCTGTCTAAACCTTACCCACCTGCAGGCTAGGAGAGGAAGGCGGACTCTTGAAAGGGTACTTGAGTTGGAGAAGAGGTTGTGTCCACATCCACTGAGAGTAAAGTTCTCCTCGGTGTGAACAGTGCATCCTCAGACTTAGAAAGGGCTGTGAACCAGATCAGATCTTGATGTGGGAAGCCAAGGGCCTAGGTTATAAGGAAGGATGGTTTCTGAGTTCAAATTGAACTTCTTTGATTTTGTTTACCTAAGTTATGAAATAACAGGATCTTACCGATGACTTACCATGTGCTAAGTGTTGGAAATTTCAAAAATATTCTCAAAGAGCTTAAATGTTGGAGTGAGCAGAGGGAAAATCTTCTTATTGTCAAAGCTGACAGACTTCTGGACAAACTGCCTTGGAGGGACGGAATATTGCTTTTGTAGAAAAATGGTCTTTAAATGGGAAAGCACCTAACAGACGTTTAGATGCTATGAGTAAGTTTCAGAGCCAGTCTGGATGAAGGAGGAAGAGGGATGAGCTTCCCAGAAGAAAAAGGAGGCATAATGTCTGGATGGAGAGAAGAGTTGAGATTGGTGAGGAGAGTCTTTCTCTGAGGAAAGAGATGGCCATTGAGAAATCTCTTTGCTACAGACGACTTGGGATTCAAAGTCAGGTGATCCGCAGTATTCAATTCCGGGTTCTCTCCTGCTTAATTTTTCCCTGCATTGGCAGGTGTGGGTTCTTTAGCACTCAGCCACCAGGGAAGCCCATTGTCTCAATTTTCAATATTCCTCAATTCAACTCAAATTCAATTTTGTCGCTCAGTCATGTCCGACTCTCTGCGACCCCATGAATTGCAGCACGCCAGGCCTCCCTGTCCATCACCAACTCCTGGAGTTCACTCAGACTCACATCCATCGAGTCCGTGATGCCATCCAGCCACCTCATCCTCTGTTGTCCCCTTCTCCTCCTGCCCTCAATCCCTCCCAGCATCAGAGTGTTTTCCAATAAGTCAGCTCTTCACATGAGGTGGCCAAAGTACTGGAGTTTCAGCTTTAGCGTCATTCCTTCCAAAAAAATCCCAGGGCTGATCTCCTTCAGAAAGGACTGGTTGGATCTCCTTGCAGTCCAAGGGACTCTCAGGAGTCTTCTCCAACACCACAGTTCAGAAGCATCAATTCTTTGGCGCTCAGCCTTCTTCACTGTCCAACTCTCACATCCACACATGACCACAGGAAAAACCATAGCCTTGACTAGACAGACCTTAGTCGGCAAAGTAATGTCTCTGCTTTTGAATATACTCTCTAGGTTGCTCATAACTTTCCTTCCAAGGAGTAAGCGTCTTTTAATTCCATGGCTGCAGTCACCATCTGCAGTGATTTTGGAGCCCAGAAAAATAAAGTCTGACACTGTTTCCCCATCTATTTCCCATGAAGTGATGGGACTGGATGCCATGATCTTCGTTTTCTGAATGTTGAACTTTAAGCCAACTTTTTCACTCTCCTCTTTCACTTTCATCAAGAGGCTTTTTAGCTCCTCTCCACTTTCTGCCATAAGGGTGGTGTCATCTGCATCTCTGAGGTTATTGATATTTCTCCGGGCAGTGTTGTTTCCAGCTTGTGTTTCTTCCAGTCCAGCATTTCTCATGATGTACTCTGCATATAAGTTAAATAAGCAGGGTGATAGTATACAGCCTTGACGTACTCCTTTTCCTATTTGGAACCAGTCTGTTGTTCCATGTCCAGTTCTAACTGTTGCTTCCTGACCTGCATACAGATTTCTCAAGAGACAGGTCAGGTGGTCTGGTATTCCCATCTCTTGAAGAATTTTCCACAGTTTATTGTGATCCACACAGTCAAAGGCTTTGGCATAGTCAATAAAGCAGAAATAGACGTTTTTTTCTGGAGCTATCTTGCTTTTTCCATGATCCAGCGGATGTTGGCAATTTGATCTCTGGTTCCTCTGCCTTTTCTAAAACCAGCTTGAACATCTGGAAGTTCACGGTTCACGTATTACTGAAGCCTGGCTTGGAGAATTTTGAGCATGACTTTACTAGCATGTGAGATGAGTGTAATTGTGTGGTAGTTTGAGCATTCTTTGGCATTGCCTTTCTTTGGGATTGGAATGAAAATGGACTTTTTCCAGTCCTGTGGCCACTGCTGAGTTTTCCAAATTTGCTGGCATATTGAGTGCAGCACTTTCACAGCATCATCTTTCAGGATTTGAAACAGCTCCACTGGAATTCCATCACCTCCACTAGCTTTGTTCGTAGTGATGCTTTCTAAGGCCCACTTGACTTCACATTCCAGGATGTCTGGCTCTAGGTGAGTGATCACATCATCGTGATTATCTGGGTCGTGAAGATCTTTTTTGTACAGTTCTTCTGTGTATTCTTGCCACCTCTTCTTAATTGCTTCTGTTGGGTCCATACCATTTCTGTCCTTTATCGAGCCCATCTTTGCATGAAATGTTCCCTTGGTATCTCTAATTTTCTTGAAGAGATCTCTAGTCTTTCCCATTCTGTTCTTTTCCTCTATTTCTTTGCATTGATCACTGAAGAAGGCTTTCTTGTCTCTTCTTGCTATTCTCTGGAACTCTGCATTCAGATGCTTATATCTTTTCTCTTCTCCTTTGCTTTTCACTTCTCTTCTTGTCACAGCTATTTGTAAGGCCTCCCCAGACAGCCATTTTGCTTTTTTGCATTTCTTTTCCATAGGGATGGTCTTGATCCCTACCTCCTGTACAATGTCACGAACCTCATTCCATAGTTCATCAGGCACTCTATCTATCAGATTTAGGCCCTTAGATCTATTTCTCACTTCCACTGTATAATCATAAGGGATTTGATTTAGGTCATACCTGAATGGTCTAGCGGTTTTCCCTACTTTCTTCAATTTGAGTCTGAATTTGGTAATAAGGTGTTCATATATGAGCCACAGTCAGCTCCCGGTCTTGTTTTTGTTGACTGTGTAGAGCTTCTCCATCTTTGGCTGCAAAGAATATAATCAATCTGATCTTGGTGTTGACCATCTGGTGATGTCCATGTGTAGAGTCTTCTCTTGTGTTGTTGGCAGAGGGTGTTTGCTATGACCAGTGCATTTTCTTGCCAAAACTCTGTTAGTCTTTGCCCTGCTTCATTCTGCATTCCAAGGCCAAATTTGCGAATTCAATAAAATATAGTAGAGATAACAACTTCCTTTGGAGAATGAAGAAGGAAGAGATATCCTTCAAAATGAAAGGATAACTACAAAATGAAAAATTTTGTGGTGGGAGAAAATATGACTGTTTCCAGAGCATCATCTCCATCATCACCAGCTTCCATTGTCTTAGAGCAATTTGACAACCCTGCCAGGTAGATGGCGGCAGCAATGCAAATGATTCTTATTCACAAACGTGCAAATTGTGGGAAGATACAGTTGATTATTGCCATGTGGTACTGACCATTTTTGCTTTGATCTGTTAAAAAAAAAAAAAATTAGCATATATCCATGTACTTTCAAAAATGCTTAGTTAAAGCAGTGATACCAGCCTATGTGTTCCCTCAACAATTAATAAGTTAAGTAAAATCTTTGGCAGATGTTCATTTTATGGTTATATGACCATCACAGTTTAAGTTTTTAAAATTACCCATACACAAAGGAGAAGGAAGAGGAGGAGTAGCAACATGGGAAGATGGGGCCCATTTCCCCACTTTGTAATCTCTGTGTAGCCTGTGAGCTAAAAAAGGTAAGTAGTGAGACTAGATCAGGAATTAGACGTGATAAGAAGAGATGGCCAAGAGAAGACAATCACCCTTCACTTGGATTCCCCGCAGAATGCTTGGGAGTATGTGCTCAAGCTTTCACAAAGAAATTGTCTTAGATATTTTACTTGAGGGCTTCCCCGGTGGCTCAGTGGTAAAGAATCCGCCTACCAATGCAGGAGATGTGAGTTCCATCCCTGGGTCTGGAAGATCCCCTGGAGAAGGAAATGGCAACCCTCTCCAGTATGCTGGCCTGGGAAATGGCTGGACAGAGGATCCTGGTGAGCTACAGTCCAGGGGGTTGCAAAAGAGTCAGCCACGACTTAGTGACTAAACAACAACAATTTTACTTGAATGTTAAAAGAAAGAGTAATCCCAGAAAAGGGGGGATCTGGGTACTAACAGGTAACACAGGTTAACAGATAACTATAACACGGTGTGATAATAGTCAGATTGGGGATCTTTACAAGTTTGATGAAGTCATAGGAAGGACCCCCTAAATCTGCTGATTATATCAGCCAAGTTTTAATTTAAATTTGCATTAGCATTTGAAAGTTAAATCAAGTTCTCAGGACTTACAGACTTACAGAATGACCTTATAGTTCCTGGAGGAAAGAATGTGGGGAAGGGATAGTTAGGTAGTCTGGGATGGACATGTACACACTACTATATTTCAAATGGATAACCAACAAGGACCTACTGTACAGCACAGGGAACTCTGCTCAATGTTATATGGCAGCCCGGGTGGGAGGGATCTTGGGGGAGAATGGATACACACATAGGTATGGCTGAGTCCCTTTGCTGTCCACCTGAAACTATCACAGCGTTGTTAATCAGGTATGCCCCACTACAAAATAAAAAAGCAAGTTCTCAGGATTAGCATATAAATATTTATATCCATCTACATCCATAGTTATTTATCTGACATATTCCTCCATCTACCCACCCAACATTCTATCTGATGTATTCGTATATCTATGAATCATCTATTTACCTGTCATCTACCAACCTACCTACCTGCCTGCCTGCCTATCCAGCCATCTATCCACCTATCTATTATCTGTCTAGCTATCATCTATTACCTATCTGTCTATCATCTATCTATTCAAACTTTTCTCCTCAGAATAAATCCTTCCATAGACTGATGGACAAGACCATTAATTGCTTCACAGGCACAGTCCAACAGTATTAGAGTAACGGAGAATTCTTTACTTGCCCAGTATAAAAATACTCTTTTTGAAATAAAATCACATTTCTATAATGTAGAAAAGATGCCCCCCATCTCCATGTTGACTGAAGTGACATTTGTGAAAATAGAGACAAAGATGATTTGATTCATCAAGGGGTCTCAGTGAGGGTGATGGTCGAGGAGCAGGGGTCAGTGTATTGCACAGGAAAATCTTTCTTCAAACTCTGAGAAAAGACTCTGTCCTTTCCTTTGTGCAAACTTCGTTCAGTCCTCACTGAGAATTACCTCCCCAAATTGGCTTCACCCTACAGGCAAATTTATGGAACGCCTTACCAGAAAGATACCACCCATAGTTACCAAAGTCAGACGTGCACTTCTGGTCAGGCGAAAATGACAAGAAGTGTCAGGTCAGACAGATGTGTCTTTTCACCCCAGCTCAGTGTTTACTGACCATTCAAAATATGGTCAATTCTTAAGTTCCCTAGTGATTTCTTATACATGAGCTAAGTATAAGACAGATACATAGAGATGGCATGAGTTAGCGTGCTAAACTTGGAGGCTGGTAAATAAGCAAGTAGGTAGGTAGAGAGAAAGATAGATGAGAGAGAGAGAAAGAAAGGTAATTCACAGAACTTGGCAGATGGTGGGTGCTCAGTGTGACTTCCACTGCCCCCTCTAATGGCCAGCTCAAGATCAAGAACTAGATCTCAGAGCCTACAGATGAATTTTAGAAAAAAGAAATCTACGATTTTCAAACAGTAGCTTTTTTTAAGGGGCAGAACAAAAAAAGAAAGGATATGGGGCTTGGGCTCTCCCATCTTTCTGTAATTAGGTTTGTATCTTTCCAGGGAAAGATGTGTGGTCCCCAGTAGCCATGGACTTGGTTTCCTCTTTTCGAACCTCCTTTGGCACGATTCCATAAAATCATCCTGACTGATCCACAGTCTGCGCCCACTGGTCTCTGACCACCCCTCTGGAGTGGGAGGGAGTTCTAAGTTTTGAGCATCTGTGTAGAAGAATCAGAAGGAAGAATGGTCAGTGCTATCCTCTGTACTCACTCTTCAAAGCCAGCACATTCTGAATTTGTTTGTGGCAGGTAGACTCAGCCTCAAGCCTCTGTCACCCCCACGAGTAGTCACGGGTTTGACCCCTACCCACAAAACTGCCTTTCGCTGAGAATACATGCCTCCCCCTGCATCAGCACAGATGACTCAGGGTGAGTTTTCTGTTCCAATTATTTCCCTGGGATGTTGACTTACATAGCATAATGCCACTGCCCCACTCACAGGCCTTTTCTCTTCCTGGGACTCTCTGTAAACATTGCTATTTCAGGGAGTGGCATCAAAGCCAAGACTAGGAAAAGAATTTCCAGAATGTCCGTGAGAAGGTCACGTTTTAAAAGCATATTCAAGCACAACCAAGAGCACTCTATTTCAGTATCATTCATCCATCACGTCAACACTTCTCGCAAGACCACTAAGCCCCCATTACTTCAGAGAGGTCAGAAGAGGCTTAGCTGACGGTGCTGTGGGGTCACCTGTTTGTATGAGGTTTTAAATATCCTAAAATAGCAGTATGATTTGACTTTGTTTTCTCTTCCTTCATCTGTTAGAAAACTGAGTGCTCTGTGATCATGGGAAGAAGCTGAATGGGATTATTTGAAAAGAAGAAAAAGGAAAGGGAAGTGAAATTTCTGTGAGAATAGGTCTTTCACAAACAAGGTGAGGCCGAACCCTAGACTGGATGCTTCCTTGCACTGAAAGAAGGGCCACATAAGTTGCCCTGACCTTGTTTAAAGAGGTGACCATCACTTGCTTGAGCTGGTGAATATTTTCAGTCACTGAGATTTGAGTAGTTGCTATAGGCAACGTATTTCTCAAACTGTTCAACTCAGGAGGGAGGTAAAGATTGCTCTTCTTTGCAAAATAGGAGTCTTGCCTTCATATTTGTCTTGCAGGAATCTTAAAAGCTTTTTCCCCCCTCTAAAATACTTTGAGTTCTTCAGAGAGGGAAGCTTGGGAAATACCAGGAGATTTGTGTGTTTTTTTTAACATATTAGTAGAAAACTCTTGTCCCAGTAAAGCATATTTGTACATGTAGATTTTCTCGCGTTTCAAGAGCTTATTCTCCTGCTTCTGACTATTTCCTTTAAGTGACTTTTCAGGCTTATGGTAGTTTGTGAAAATCAAGGACAGCAAAAAAGGCTGCTTTTTCACTTCTGCTAACAGATTGAAATAGGAATGGTAATTGTGTCCACTAGAAAATACCCCCCCCTGAGCTCATGGGAGTCACCTGCATTTCTTGCATGTTTATCAACTTTACTTAGAATTTCTTGAGAACCGCCGGCACCTTTCTCTGTTATAAATCTAAGTGAATGCTCAGGATGCAAAACAAATATGAGCACATTCAGTTGCATAGTGTATTATTTTGTAAGCAGGATTTCCACTTCAAAGTACCCAAGATCCTCTAGAGAAGAGGGCGAACATGATCTCATATTTCACTGATGCATCGGAAGTGTTACAATTAACCCTTGTCTTTCAGAGACAACTCAGCTTTTTACCTTCATCCTGGAGTACTTACGTAGAGTTGATAGGAATATTTCCTTTGCCAGATATGGATCCTTTATTGTATTTTTCTCTGTGCTAATTGTTAAAACTTATAGGTTAGTGTGATAAATTGTTATAGTAATTACAGTAATATCCTAGACTACACTACACATCCACTCAGTCGTGTCTGACTCTTGCAACCCCATAGACTATAGCCTGTCAGGCTCCTCTGTCCATGGGATTCTCCAGGCAAAAATACTGAAGTAGGTTGCCATTTCCTTCTCCAGGTGACCTTCCCGACCCAGGAATCAAACCTGGGTCTCCTACACTGCAGGCAGATTCTTTACTGACTGAGCTATGAGGCATCACAATTACAGTAATAGTCATCATTTATTGAGAACTCAACAGGGCAATGGAAAACATCTTACCATATTATCTCATTTAACCCTGATGATTACCTGGGAAGCAACTATTATCCCCATTTTATGGATGAGGAAACAAAGACTTAGAGAAAGTAGCTTGCCTTGGACACATTTCAAGAAAGTGGCAGGGACTTCTCTGGTAGTCCAAAGGTTAAGACTCTGTGCGTCTAGTGCAGGGGCGTAGGTTCCATCCCTGTAGGGGAACCAAGATCCTACACACCACTCAGCATGGCCAAAAACAAACAGTGAGAGAAATGGAGAGTATTTATACAAATCATTAGGTGTTGGTTTTTTTTTTTAATTTTACATAAAAAGAACAGTAAAATGTCTGTACATTTTCTGCCTATGGGAATCTGTTTCTGATCAGCTGTAGAACCACAAATCAAGTCAAAAACATTGACAAGCGTTTGTGTCTGAGCTATTCCTTTGCCCTATTGATGCATTAAGATCTAGTTGACCTGGTGACACTCTGATTAGTTCATTCATTTACAGCTGTTTCTTGTCTGAGTCTTTGATTTTATTTATCCTTAAGCCCCTGCTCAATTTCACTTCCTCCACAAGGTTTCCTCCATATATGTTTATCTGCTTTTCTTTATATCCACTTGTTATTTCTTTATTCCTAGGGTGTGATATGTGGTAACACATTAAATCTGTGACTCATACATATTATTGCTTATGCCAAGTGAAGTCGCTCAGTCGTGTCTGACTCTTTGTGACCCCATGGACTGTAGACTACCAGGCTTCTCTGTCCATGGGATTTTCCAGGCAAGAATACTGGAGTGGGTTGCCATTTCCTTCTCCAGGGGATTGTCCCAACTCAGGGGTCGAACCTGGGTCTCCCACATTGCAGGCAGACACTTTACCACTTATGCCAAAGCTAAATTCATTTGTCAGTTAAAAATACTAAATAAGAGACAGTAGAGTTGAGGATATGGTAACTAACTCCAGGAGACAGTGAAGGACAGGGAAGCCTGGCATGCTGCAGTTCACGGGGTCACCAAGAGTCAGACACGACTTAGTAACTGAACAACATGAACAGCAAAGAAGTGAAAATATGATATGTGACTTCTTAAGTTAAGGAGAGGTTGGGGAATGCCATATCCAGTGACACACTTATTATGTTTTATAATGTTGTCTAATTGTTACTATGTGTAAGTTTTATTTCGTAGACATCATTGTCATCATTAACACTTACTGAATATTTAGCACATGTCCATTTGTATACTAAACACGTAGATACATGGTCTCAATTCTTTCTCATAACAGCTGCACTGCTGCTGCTGCTGCTAACTCGCTTCAGTCGTGTCCGACTCTGTGCGACCCCATAAATGGCAGCCCACCAGGCTCCCCCGTCCCTGGGATTCTCCAGGCAAGAGCACTGGAGTAGGTTGCAATTTCCTTCTCCAATGTGTGAAAGTGAAAAGTGAAAGTGAAGTTGCTCAGTCGTGTCCGACTCATAGCCACCCCATGGACTGCAGCCTACCAGGCTCCTCCGTCCACGGGATTTTCTAGGCAAGAGTGCTGGAGTGGCTTGCCATTGTCTTGAGGTAGTTACTATAATACACCCACTTTCTGCAAGAGGAAACCGAAGGTTAGGTTAGGCAGCCTACTCAAGTGTACACAGTTAGACAGTAGACTCAGGATTAAAATCCATGTCTGTCTAATACCAAACTCATCAATACTTACACCTCCTCCTTCACATACAGATTATTCCTCAAGATAAGAGATTGTTGGCAGGTAATATGATGTTCAAAATTATTGCTGGGGTATCTTGGCCTTTCAATAAAGAAAGCTAGAACTTCTCAGAAACCAGGATGAATTTTGTAAAAAGAAAAATATTTTTCTCTTTTAGAACATAAAATATTATCAAGAACTAGGAGAATATTACAGTCTTTCCAGTAAGAAGCTGAGTATGTGGAAATATTCTTTGTATATTCAGTTATTATTTAGACACTACTGATTGGATAAAAAAACAACCTTCCAACTCTCTCTGTCTCTCTCACTCACTTACACACACACACATACCATCAGTCTTTCGTTTAGCGGTTAAGACAAAATTCTGTTTCAGACAAGCTGATCTGGGAGCCTGTCTTTGGGTGTGTGCTGTGCTGTGCTTAGTTGCTCAGTCGTGTCCAACTCTTTGTGACCCCTATTGTCTTTGGGGGACATAGACAATCTGGGGAACATTAGCTGATTTTGTGAACTGCCAACTTTTTCATTTCATTCCTCGAACTATCAATCCTCTGTACACTAAACAAATAGATAAGAACATCAATCTATTAAAATCTGTGTGGGTTCAAAAACCAAAATGGAATAAACCTCACAAAGCCAGATTGACTTCATTTTAAATGCTTTTAGTTTTCAGTAGAGGAAAATCTCCTTAATCTTTTATTGATGAATTCTGGAGATTGATTTGGGTTTTTGGTACATGGTATTCTTAATTATTAAAGTAGATTCATTATGGTGATTATGGGAAGAAAACGCCATCCTATTTGCCCCAAGTCATTGCCTTTCTCAATTTCAATATGAAACAAGAATTCTGAATTTCTCTTAGATAGGCAGTGAAGAACCTAATTACTCCAGTTTGGGCCTTAGTATATGTATTAGTCAATGTTCACCAAAGAAATAGAACCAGTAAAATGGATGCTTACAGCTGACACTCAAACTACTCATGTTGTTAAGCTTAGAAGTACTACCCTCTGCACAGTTGAAAACCCATATATAAGTTCTTGTTGACCCTGTGAATCTGCAGTACCATATAAATTCAGCCAGCTGTGGATGGTGTAATGCTATAGTACTTAAGTATTGGAAAAATTTGCTTATTAAGTAGACCCACACAGTTCAAGTCTGCATTGCCCAAAGGTCAAATCTATATAGGTGTATGTGTGTGTATATATATATACACACATACAATTTTATGCATTGGAGAAGGAAATGGCAACCCACTTCGGTGTTCTTGCCTGGAGAATCCCAGGGATGGAGGAGCCTGGAGGGCTGCCATCTCTGGGGTCGTGCAGAGTCGGACACGACTGAAGTGACTTAGCAGCAGCAACACACATACACACACATAGAGAGAAGCGAAAGAGGTGGATAGATCTGGAGACCCCAGAGAAGCAATGGTATGATGCTAGTCCAAAGGCTGACAGACTTAAGACTCAGAAAGAGCCAATATTTCTATTTCAGTCTGAAGGCAAGAAACAAAAACAACAAAAAAACCCCAATGTCCCTGCTCAAAGGCAGGAGTTCCCTCTTCTTCATGGAATGGTCCACCCTTTTCTTCTAGTCAAGCCTTAGATAAGGCCCACCCACATTAGAGAGGGCAATCTGCTTTGCTCAGTCTACTGATTCCATCTCATCCAAAAACAACCTTACAGACACACCCAAAATGATGTTTGATAAAATAGCTGGGTACCCTGTGGCCTAGTCAAATTGACATACAAAATTAACCATCACAGTATAATCTCCAAGTTGCAATGAGGCAAATATAGACTCCATTATCTGCTAATTCTTTGCCCCCATTTGCAGAATTTCTCTAAGGCTGAATAAGTCCTAAAGTTGTTTTATGCCCTTCCCAGTACTAAGAAACCAATAAACATTGCAGAAATTAATTTTATTAATTTTATTTCATTACTTTTGTCATCCCTGTCTAGTTCCTGGGACAATAATGGACTCCATCAGCTAAACTTCTATTTTTTAATACACTCATTCTAGGTGTTAAGAAATAAGACAGAGTACCTCAAAGACAGGAACAAATGAAACTAGCAGAATGCGTAACACATTGTAGGTAAGAAATAAATGTTTATTGTATTGATGGTACTAAGGAATGCTCTAAAAGGTACATTGCCTTCAACATGTCAGATTTTTAAACACTTCCATAATTATTAAAATGAGGTGGTAAAAGAATTTTAAAGTATAACCAGTAGAAGTTATTAGAAATTAATAATACTGTCAGGTATATATTTGCTTTCAGAATGACCTTTGGTACTTTGTCCCAAAAAGGATGACCAAAATGCTTCACAATGTTCTAGAAAATGAATGGTCATACAGTGTTTTGAGAATGAACTCCAGCAATGATTTGCATTTTCTTCCCCATTGCCAAAATTAATGTTAATACCTTCTGGGGTTCATGGCAGGGAGAATAAATGCCCTCTATCTTTCCCCTTGTCAGAAACACACTAAATCATTCAGGAGTGTTTGAAGTAACTTCTTCTATTTTTGGTCCTGTTTTTATGACCATGGAATCTCTCTTTGGAACCTGGGGAGTGCTTTCAATTAAAGACGCATACTCCAATATGGTAATTTGTAATATTCATTCGTATCTGCCTCCCATGACCCTAAAGGGCCCAACTCACTTTGGGAAAGTGATGTCTTCCCCTTGAGTTGACATTCAGCCAGAAACAGGGGGTCCCCTCTCTTGAACATCCTACTGAATATACAAAAGCACACTTGTACCATGATTTTTAAGGAAAAAGATTGAACACTATGGATTCTGCAATAGACAAATGACAATAACCTGGAGTCTCATATACCAGCAAACTCTTGCTAGCCTTGTGTCCTTTATGAAAGTCCTCCAAGAAATGTTCTGTAATCTGTCATACTGCCCTCTGCTGGCCTGGCCCATACTTGCTGATAGAAAAAAAAAAATTCCTGAAGATGTTATGAAGGGAAATTTTAGATTCCTCCTCTGGATTTGACCATTGATTACAGCTCTCCCAGTGGAATCCACAAGTAAATGCACAAAACACCATTCAACACTGTTGGAGCATTTACTCTGCTAGGCAATGCAATTACTAAGAATGTAACAGTGAACAAATCACTGCTCCAGAGAAGTTTCCAGTCTAGCAAGGAGGATGGGCTAGTAAACTAGTGACTAAAGAAGAGATGAAAATGTGCACTGGTTTTCTTTTCTTTTTTTTTTTTTTTGGCTGTGCTGGGTATTCACTGTGGTGCACAGGCTTCTCTACTTGTGATGCTTGGGCTTAGTTGCCCTGAAGTATGTGGGATCTTAGATCCCCAACCAGGGATGGAACCTCTATTGGAAGGTGGATTCTTTACCACTAGACTGCCAAGAAGTGAAAAGTGAAAGTGTTAGTTGTTCAGTTGTGTCCGACTCTTTGCAACCCCATTGACTATAGCCCTCCAGACTCCTCTGTCCATGGAATTCTCCAGGCAAGAACACTGGAGTGGGTAGCCATTCCTTTCTCCAGGGGATATTCCTGACTCAGGGATTGAACCCAGGTCCCTTGCACTTCAGGCAGATTCTTTACTGTCTGAGCCACCAGGGAAGCCAGAAAGTCCCTAAAAACCCCACATTTGAGCAACAACAGTGCTGGTGGTCTTCCTGATTGTGACTGTGGACCCTATTCTTTTTCTTGCTATTCGTAAAAGACCCTATCCTGGCACTGATGCACTTAATCCAAGTATTTGTCATCGTAGAAGTGTGACGCTCCACATTTCCTTTGAGCGTGGGCCTGTCCCGTTGTTTGTCTAGATGACCGCTTAAACATGCCTGTTCCTCAAGCTGGGCACATAGATAAAATGCGGCAAATGGTTAGCTAGTGTTTTAACCTGTGGTTATTGAGACATTCTCAATCATTAAGATGTGTCTAGAACAGCGATCCAGTTTCTAACACACTTGATATTTGTGCCTTCTCACCAAGATTCCTTGCCTGAACAAACCATGTTGGCAATATAATTTGGTGCGTTAAAACGTAAAGAATAACAGGTTAATCATTTGCATCAAAAGTGTGGCCAAAATTTCACCCAAATGTCCCAGGTAAATCTAGGAATGCATGTGGATGAAGGTCAGAGTAAAGATTGAGACCAACAAGGTAAGCTAAGGTCTGAGACAGTGGATGAGACCGGAGCTCTTATTTCGAACTGTGCATGGCAGACTTGCAGCTGCAACATCAGAATCCCAGGAGGGGCTGTTGTTTCCTCCTGATTATTTTGGTTTTTTTATGTTAGCGCAATTGCCATTCAGGAGATCTTGGCCCAAAGGCCTTGGTTTACTGAATCAAGGAATTTCATAGTTTGCCAACTGACTGTGTTTGTTCTATCATAACAGGATTCAATTTTTTTTTTTAACTTCATTTAAGAAACCATAATATATTTATAAAATTCAGCAAGACTAAAGGGATACGGTTGCTTAGGTATCTTTTCTCACTAATAACATGTATTAATAATTGCTTAGTTCAATCTGGTTTTTTCTCTTACACTGAGTGGAATATACGTTTCTGACTCACTGATTTTTTTTTTTGTTTTCCTTGTGTTTTTGTGTTTTGTTTCCTTTTAACGTATCCGTGACTGCAAGTTATATATAGCTATTCTTCAAAAAAAAGTTCACTTTGAAATTTTCCCCTTCATTCTGGATTTTTTTCTTTTTCTCTGCTATTTAAAAAATTTATGTATGTATTTATTATTGAAGTATAATTGATTTACAATATTATATTACATTCAGGTGTATATCATAGTGATTTGCTATTTTTATAGACTGTGCTTCATTTAAAGCTATTATAAAATAATGGCTATATTTTTCCTGTGCTGAACAATATTCTTGTTGCTTATTTGTTTTATACACAGTAGTTTGTATCTCTTAATCCTTTATCCCTACTTTGCCCCTCCCCTCTCCCTGTCTCCGCTGGTAACTACTAGTCAGTTTTCTATGTATGTGAGCCTGTTTCTTTTTTGTTATATTCACTAGTTTGTTGTACTTTTTAGATTTTATATATTAGCGATAACAGAGTATTTATCTTTCTCTGTCTGACACATTTTACTAAGCATAATACCCTCTTGGTCCATCCATATTGTTACAAATGACAGAATTTTATTCTTTTCTTATGACTAATACTCTATTGTGTATATATACCACATATTCTTAGTTCATTTGTCTATTGATGGACACTTTGGTTGCTTCTGTATCTTGGCAATAGTAAATAATGCTCCTGTTAACACTGGGGTGCATGTATCTTTTTGAATTAGTGTTTTTGTTTTCTTCAGATATACACCCAGGAGTGGAATTGCTGGATATGACAGTAGTCCTATTTTGAGTTGTTTGGGGAAGCTCCATGTTGTTTTCCATAGTGGCTGCACAAATTACTTTCCCACTAATAGCATGCAAGGGTTCCCCTTTATCCACATTCTTGCCAACACTTGTTATTTTTAGACATTTTGATGATAGCCATTCTGACAGGTGTGAGGTTTTACCTTGTTATGGCTTTGATCGGAATTTTTCTGATGATTAGTGATGTTGAACATCTTTTTATGTGCCTGTTGGCATCTCTCTTTCTTGTTTGAAAAAAAAATGTCTCTTCAGGTCTTGTGCCCATTTTTAATCACCTTGTTTATTTTTTTGATATTTGAGTTGTATGAGTTGTTCATGTACTTTGGATATTAACCTCTTATTGGTCATATCATTTACAAATATTTACTCCCGTTCAGCAGATTGTCTTTTCATTGTGTTGATGGTTTCCCTCACTGTACAAAAGCTTTTAAGTGTGATGAGGTCCCATCTGTTTATTTTTGCTTTTGTTTCTTTCACCTTAAGAGTCAATCCCAAAAAAATATTGCTATGATTTATGTCAAAGACTGTCCTGCCTGGTTCTGGATTTATCATAAGTAAAAAACTCAATAACTTCCAGTTTAACAAGAGAATTTATAACAAGTGTCTGCTTAAATCTTAATTAGTTCTCTGAGTTCTAAAATGTTCTTTTTCTTATGACATCCATTTTTGTCTTCCTTACTGTAATGAGTAAATAAAAATATGAAGAAAGGGCAAACTGAAAAAATATGCTCACGATAATTTTTAAATGATATTTGCAACTGAATTTTTGTGAGTTTTTTTTCACGTGGACTATTTTTTAAGTCTTAATTGAATTTGTTACAATATTGTTTCCATTTTATGTTTTGGTTTTTTGGCCATGAGGCATATAGGATCTTATTTCCCTAAGCAGGGATTAAACCAGGACCCACGGTATTGGAAGGTGAAGTCTTAACCTCTAGACTGGCAGGAAAGTCCCTTCATTTGATCATTTACTTTTATAATTAAAGAAAGGTTTATACTGGGACATACTAATACCCCACTGGCTATGTCTCACCAATAGAGCTTGGATATCTGCCATTTAGACAGAAATAAGACAATGGAGAAGTCATGCTTGGATATAGACCTACCAACCACCAACCAAAGCTTATCACCAACTTCTAGCAGAATAGTTGGTATACAGCAGGTGATGAAATGTTTGTTGAATGAATAGTTGAAGGGATGAGTAAATCTGTTTCTGCACCTTGTATAATCAATGGCTATTACTTGACCAGAGTCACACAATTACTTATGGAACAATTCCAGAAATGAAGCCCAGTTTCTTCACTTCCAGCAAACGTGCCCCCTCTGTTCTACCACCTCACTGGACCAGAACCAAATGTCACTCAGCCTCTTCTTATCTGCTCTTACAGTCAGATTTGAGTGACAGAGTGCAAGGTCGAATGACTGGCATCTTTTGTTTCTATTTTGGGGATGGATTTTTGTTTGTTTGTTTCTTTCTTTTTATTTTAATCGGAGGCTAATTACTTTACAATATTGTATTGGTTTTGCCATACATCAACATGAATCTGCCACGGGTATACACGTGTTCCCCATCCTGAACCCCCCTCCCACCTCCCTCCCCATACCATGCCTCTTTTTAAAGTGAGTTTTATCTGTTATGGTTTAGTTAGAAAGTGGGAAAGGTGGAAATTAAGAAAGTGATGTGAGATGTGAGAGTTGAGCCATAAAGAAGGCTAAGCACCAAAGAATTGATGCTTTTGAATTGTGGTCCTGGAGAAGACTTGAGAGTCCCTTGTACAGCAAGGAGATCAAACCAATCAATCCTGACAGAAATTAATCCTAAATATTCATTGGAAGGACTGATGCTGAAGCTGAAGCTCTAATAATTTGGCCACCTGATGCAAAGAGCCAACTCATTGGAAAAGACCCTGATGCTAGGAAAGATTGAAGGCAAAAGGAGAAGGGGTGGCAGAGGATGAGGTGGTTAGACAGCAACACGGACTCCATGAACATAGATCTGAGCAAACTCCGGGCAATAGTGCAGGATGAGCTCGCCTGGCATGCTGCAGTCCATGGGGTCACCTAGAGCTGGGCTTGACTTAGCGACTGGACAACAACAGCAAGAGCAAAGGATTTAAAAGTTAGATAAACTCTATAAATCTATTTCTTAGATGGGTTTATATTTGACAGGCATTGCAATATAGCTTACCCTATTTTCTACACCATAAAAAGTAGTTATTTTTAGACATCTTGTGATCCAGAAAATGGAGGGTTCTATAATGACTGGTCTTCCCACCAGTTTGTTTCACCCTGTTAAAGGGATGATGTGGTGTGTGCTGTGTTAAGTCACTTCAGTCAAGTCCTATTCAGTAACAAATTTAGTATATTTAAGATTGCCTATAAACCCACAACTCAATTTAGTCTTGAGAGGCAAAATCTTATAAATAGAGTGCAGTTTGAGTCCTGGAAAAAAAAAAATCTCTGAATCTTTAATAACAGATGAAGTTAAATTGCTCTTAATTTATTTAAACTGAAAAATGTCCTTCTAAAAACAGACTTGGATCATGAGACCAGTAGAGAACATATCTGAAGATTCCACTATCAGAAATAGCCAGCATAACACAGGAAATGTGATCCTTTTTTGGAAATGTAGCAAGGGCTTAAGTGCAGGTACTTGGACGTTCTCTGATAAAGTGAAAAACTCTAAACATTTATCTGCATTAGGAGTTTAACAAGGGAAGAGAAAAAGTGGTGGTTAGAAATGATCTGCAGGATAGGAATGAAGACCAGCTTTCTGTTTTGAGTGCTTTGCAAATGTGTATTTCTGTGTGTCTAATACAATAAATAAATACTCTCCAGCACTTCAGATTATTTATATTACTCTGGCCTTTCCATAATCTACTTGTGTTTTAAAATCTCTTTTATCACATTCAGGTTTATTGATTATCAGCATTGCCTTCTATCACTTTGAATTTTAAATTTTTTTTAGATCTTCCAACTTTCTTACCACAAAAATATATATTAAGATTCTTAATCTGCCTTATCAGGAAACAAGAAACACAGCATATTGTGGTAACATCTTGTGGTAGAAGGCAGGACCAACCAACTGTTTAGATTTAAATCCCAGCTTGGCCACTGCCTCAGATCTTTGACCACTGGTATCAAAGTGTTTGAGCCTAATTTTTTGAATATTCAATAGAAATTGTAAAACTCACATAGAGTTGTTAGGAGCTTGAGACGAGATAACCTGTGTAAAATCTTAGCTCAGTAACTGGCCCTTAATGAAGGTTAGTTCTTATTGTTATTATTATCACCTCATCTTGATTATAATCTGTCACTCTAAGGAACTTCCCTGGTTGTGTCCAGTGGTTAAGACTTTGCCTTCCAACACAGGGGGTGCAAGTTCCATCTCTGGTCAGGGAGTTAAGATCCACATGCCTTGAGGTCAAAAAACCAAAGCATAAAACAGAAGCAATGTTGTAACAGACTCAATAGAGACTTTTATAAATGGTCCACATCAAAAACAAACAAAAACAAAACTTAAAACAATCTGGCACTCTGGAGTTAGCTAAAATGTTAAGGTCTTGGCTGAACAGGCAAAGTGGGGAATGTTGTCTTACTGCCTTTAGTGCTTGAACTCTGGACCTCATTTGATCATAAAAGGAGGAGAGAGAGAGTGTGTGTGTGTGTGTGTGTGTGTGTGTGTGAGAGAGAGAGAGAGAGAGAGAGAGACCAAGTCAGAGACACCCATCATTGGAGACTTGACACAGCCTCTGGGTATCTTTTAGTCTTTACCCTCCTCTCTTCCTTCCCGCTGGCACACCTCTTCAACTTGTCCTTGCATCCTTTGTCTCCTTCTCCACACTGTCCCTAGATCACCTCCATTCATGTCCATGATTTCAACACCCACATATCTGCTGATGGCACCAAAATCTCTAATTAATATTTACAGCTCTCCTGAGCTTCAGATTTGTATCCCAGTGGCTTTTTGGGCGTCTTCCTCAAGTGTCCCATAGTCTTTTCAAACTCAGCATTTAAAAATCTGGGCACGTTATGTTTAAGCCCCTCTCTTAGCTGCTAACCTGATTCTCTTGATTTCCTCTCATTGGCTGGTAAGGTCACCATCTACCCAAAACCATTGGTTAATAATCTCAGAGTCATTCTGAACCCAATCTAAGTTAACTCACCTGTCAACACTACTTCTAAATCAACTCTCATTTCTTTGCCACCAGCAAGTTACAAGGAAATCCCAAAGGTTGTCCCAGAAGTCAAGTGAGGTGATTGACTATGTAAAAGACGGAGGAGTGGAGCCCAGGAGTAGCTTCTGTAGCAGCTGGTTCAGGGAAAGACCTGATGAAAATGGTCTCCAGAGACCAGGAGAGGAGAGGAATTGATAACTCTGAGTATTAGCAGAGCTCTTAAGGAAGTTTGCTAAAATGTGCAGAGAAATTGGTTGGAAACTGGCATCGAAGAAAGTGGGTTGAGGGGAATTTGTTGGTTTGTCTGTTTCCTTGTTTAAGTTTTTGTGCTGGTGGTGATAGTCCAGAAGAAGGGGTGGAGATAGATAAAGTAGGAGAGAGGTGGGGACATTTGGGGTTGCATATATTTGAGAAGGTGAGATGTCAGCTCTAACTCTTGAGCCCTGGCTTTATTGGTTCATCTTGACTGTCTTTGTTTTTCCGATTGAGCGCAACACTTTGTTCATGGTCAGTGTTCAGTGAATCTGTATGTAATTGTTTGTTCTTTTGTTAATGTAGAAAAGAAAAAAGAATGCATACTCTTAGAAAAAAATTTAATTGCACTGGGTCTTCGTTGTGGCTCATGGACTTCTCTAGTTTTGGCGCACAGGCTGCAGGGTGCAGGGGCTTAGGAGCTGCAGCATGCTGGCTTAGTTGCCCCACAGCTTGCAGGATCTTAGATCCCTGACCGGGGGTCGAACCTGAGTCCCCTGCATTGAAAGGCGGATTCTTAACCCCTGGACTACCAGAGAAGTTCAAAAATGCACACTCTAACTTTTCTTCTCCCCTCTCCCATATTGTACCATGTTGTTCTCTACTTCATTCCCTTTAGTTCACTCAACGTTATTTTCATAAGGAGGAGAGAGAGGGGGCAGTAGTGGGGGAGAGAGAGACAAAGAGAAGGTGGGAGGGGAATCTATGAAACTTCATGGAAGTTTATTGTTCAGTTTTGGAACAAATAAAAGCCTGGCAGTGATGGAAATGCTGTCTTCTCTGTCCCTGCCTCACGTGGAGAGCCCCCATCATCTTCAGGGTACTCTAGCTGTCAATCAACCAAAGTCCTCCGGCACTGGGGCTTTGTTGCCAATGGATAGAGGGGCTGTTCTCCCACCCACTTTCCCTCCCCCTCTTCTGATGCCACAGTGTTTTCCTCTCTGGCTCCATCCCTGTGTTCCCAACTGTCTCTCCACCCACACACGCACAGGGACCAATTTCCTCTGTGGGGCAAACTGTTTATTTTCCTTGTAAAACTTGAGTGTATTTTGTGTGGCTGAGTTCTCTTTCTGTTCTGTGTCTAGAGAGCCTGTTCTAAACCCTGGTGAGGACTGTATAGAGGCGTTCTAATCTTCTCTTTCTCACATTTTCTAGCAATTAAATATCTTTGTTATCAAAAAAAATGTTTGGTCTGAATCTTCAATGATGAAGCAAATCAGACCACCACTTAAGTACCTTAAAGGTAATTGAGTAGTCATTGATACGTCTCACCTGTTATCCATGTGTTTGGTTTTGGATGACTCTGGGCCCAGGAATGAATGGCACACCCTGCAAATTTTCTTGCTCTGGGGAAAACTATCATCTCCCTGATCCTTCCAGGTCAGGATCACAGGGAGAGCCATGGATTCCACAGAAGAGCTGATGTGGGGCTATTTTAAGATTTCCCTAATTCAGGGATTTGGAGACCAGCAATTGGCTCAGGCAATACAAACTGAGGCCAAACTTCTGTGGATTTGAAGCTTTCTCTTACATACGTAAATGCTGCAGATTCTCACCACATCCTTACCTAATTCATGCAGTCAGCCTTGCACAGCCTGTATTTCAGTCTCGCAACTTTCACCCCAAAGCTAAGATTCCCTGTTGCCTCAGCTTCTGATGCCCTGTGTGTGTGTGCGTGTGTGTGTGTGTGTGCCCCTATGGAAGAAGAAGGCAGTAGGACCTTCCTGTGTTTAGACTAGAAGCCTGACACAGGCCAATTGTTTCTTAGGTTGATTGGTGATTTGTGATGGGGTCCAGTACAAAAGGAGAATCTGGACCAATCCCTGTCCTTCTCTTGTGTTGTAACTAGGCAATATGGAAATAATTAGGTACTTACTAATGAGAGAGAATCTAAAGTTGCAAAGAAAACAAGCGTGGCCAGGGAAGCCATCATGGGCTTCAGTGCTGAGTTCCTGATGAAGGTGATCGTAAGACACCAACTGATGGAAAGAAGACCTTCACCCACAGAAGAGAAGCTTCACCCACTAGGAAATGAGGTTAATTGGTATTCGAGGCCTAAAAGTTACACAATTCTAAAGGTCCTGTATAAGAAAAAGAATATAAAATGACAAATATACAGTCACTAGAGTCTCACCCAGATTCTTGGTAAAGACCCAAGCCAGTCATAGACCTTAAAGTTTAAACTTTGTTGAGTTCACACAAAATCCTGCTAATCACTACAGGGGCTTGATTTTTAATGGTGTTCAGAGCTTTCTTCAAGTTAGTAAGCATCCTAAAAATAAACCCCACTTAATTTGTGTGAGAATTATTGTGTAATTTGCTACAATTTTCATTGTAGCAAAAGCCTGATTAAAGTATGACGTGTACATCAAATATATTGACAGCAGGCTAGCAAATTAGTAGATATATTTGTTTATCTGATCACACTGGCAACAGGAAAAGCATTGAGTCCACCAATAAAGAAAACTACCTAGATTTCTAGGGTTTCTTTTTCATTAGCAAGGTATAAAAAGTCTCCACTATTGTAATGCCCTGCCTTCCAGGCTATTGGGGTTACATTCTGAAGTTATAAGCTGCTTCTTGTACTTGCTCTTTTCTCTTCAAACCTAAGTTTCTTATAGTATTTGAAAGGGTCCTGGAGAGAAAAATATAGGAAAAAGAATTTCAGTAAGTATATAGTTTCTTTAAACCTGATGCCTATATAAGACTCAATATGATAATTTAATGTAGATTAAATTTATTTTATCTCAGATTTATCAATTTTTCCTTTATGATTAATGTATGGTAATCCTTTTCAAAGGGATCTTTTTCTAAATCTTGGCCTGTCTCAAAATCACAAAGATATTCTATGTTTCTTCTAAAAGTTTCATTGTTTTACCTTTCATATTTATACCTATAGTTCATTTAGATTGATTTTTATGTTATGGTGTGAGGGAGGGATCAAGATTCAGTTTTTCCCACCATATTATCAGCGAAGTACAAATGAAAACCCTAATGTACTTATACTATTATTGAGAGATTATTCTCCATGGGCCTCTTGTATGTATGTCTTTTTTTTTGGGGGGGGGGGGGGTTGGGAAGTGCCACACAGCATTGCAGGATCTTAGTTTACAAACCAGGGACTGAACCCATGACCCCCTGAAGCCCAGAGTCCTAACCATGGGACTGCCAGGGAAGTCCCTGTTCAAGTCCGCTTTGAGAGCTTACCTTGTCCCTAATTACCTTTTCAGAGATGTTTGTAGAGTTTACAGCCTCGGAAGATAAAGATAGTATCTCCTTCTGGAGTTAGGCAGGCCCGCTCACTGTCCACTTTAAATGAGTCAGTTCCCCTAAGCACAGGATTGCTCTCCTGTGATGCACCTCACTGCTCACACATGTGCCATCTGGCTTAACTTGCATTACTCTGTGTGAACTGTGGGGCTTCCCAGGTGGCACAGTGGTAAAGAATCTGTGTGCCAGTGCGGCAGATGCAAGAGATGTGGGTTGGACCCCTGGGTTGGGAAGATGTCCTGGAATAGGAAATGGCAACCCAATCCAATATTCTTGCCTGGAGAAATCCCATGGAAAGAGGAGACTAATGGGCTACAATCCATGAAACCACAAAAATTTGGACATGACTGAGCGCGCACACACACGCACACAGGAACTGAGGCTTAGTGTATACGTCCAGACTAGTTAATAGTCTAGTTAATAGTCTAGTTACTGTAATTGATGTGAAGTAATTAAATGTCCTTCTTCTCTGACCCAGGAATATTGAATCTTCTTCTAAGGCTCATGACACTGGAGTAAGTAACTAACTTGAGTATAGAATAAAATCCTAGTCCTTTATAGCTCTTGATACTTTGCATCCTCTAGAAGCACTGTAAATAAAAAGATGATTGATACAAATTATTGGAAATGACTGAAGCAGAACTCTCCCTGTTGGGAATGTAAATTGTCACATCCATTTTGGGGAACTGTTTGATAGTATCTACTAATGCTAAACAATTTATGCCATGACTCAGTAAGTTCCTTTCCTGGGTTTCTATAGAACCCAATACATTTCTATTCCTGATAGAAATGTATCTATGTGTTTACCAAAAGCCATGTACAAGAATGATCCTAGACACACTCTTTAGAATTGCCTCCAATAGAAAACAACCCAAATGTCCATCAGCAGTAGAATGGATAGATACATTGCTGTAGACAGATATCATTGCTTCATACCATGAAATACTACAAAGAAATGAGCATAAAAAAAACTACAGTTACAGCAATGTGGAGGAACTTTGCAACATAACATTGAGTGGAAGAAGCAACATACAAATCAGTACATATACCAGTGGTATATTCCAGAACAGGAAAGCTAATACATAGTGTTAAACATCATGATGGTAGTTTTCTTTGTTGGTGGTTAGTGAAAGGCATAGGGCACTGAGGGATTCTCCAATGGTGCTAATTATGTTCTCTTTCTTAAACTGAATATTGGCTATGCAAGTGTGTGTCTGTTATGTGAAAGTGCATTAAGCTGTAAACACATGACTTGTGGACTTTCCTATATGTATACTATGTTCCACTAAAAAGACAGAAATGACAACTCTGAGGCCTTTTACTTAGCAGACTAAGTTAGCTCAAATAATAATTCTGTCTAATGTTACCTCATTCAAGATTAAGCAGAGCATAATTTTGAGCTCCACTGGGCTTGGAGGGCAGAGTTCAGAAACTCCATAAAGAAAACAATAGTCATAGTGCTAAAACTGCTTTAAAAATGAAGTTATTTAATATTTATATGTCTTCATGCATACTCGGTAATTTTTCTTATTTTTTGAAAAGTTGAAATATGTTACAGGGTGAATCATACAAATTCAGAGTGTATTTGTTAAGATAAAAATTAAGAAATTTACTTAATTCAAGATTGTCTTTGTAAATTGGTACAGCTACTATGGAGAACAGTATGGAGGTGCCTCTAAAAACTAAAAATAGAGCTATATGATCCAGCAATCCCACTCCTGGGCATATATCCAGAGAAAACTGTAATTTGAAAAGATACATGCATCCCAGTGTTTATTTCAACACTATTTACAATAACTAGGACATGGAAGCAAACTAAATATCCATCCACAGAGGAGTGGATAAAGAAGAGGTGGTATACATATACAGTGGAATATTACTCAGCTGGAGAAGGGCATGGCAACCCACTCCAGTGTTCTTGCCTGGAGAATCCCATGACAGAGGAACCTGGTGGGCTGCAGTCCGTGGGCTCACAAAGAGTCGGACACGACTGAGCAACGAAGCACAGCACATTACTCCACTAAAAAAATAAAGAATGAAATAATGCCTTTCAGAGCAATATGAATGGACCTAGAGATTGTCATACTAGTGAAATAAGTCAGGCAGAAAAAGACAAATATACGATATTGCTTATATGTGGAATCTTAAAAAATGATAAAAATGAACTTATTTGCAAAACAGAAACAGAGTCACAGATGTAGAAAACAATCTTATGGTGTGAACTGTGGGGCTTCCCAGGTGGCACAGTGGTAAAGAATCCATGTGCCAGTGCAGCAGATGCAAGAGGTGTGGGTTGGACCCCTGGCTCGTGAAGATGCCCTGGAGTAGGAAATGGCAACCCAATTCAGTATTCTTGCCTGGAGAAATCCCATGGAAAGAGGAGATTAGTGGGCCACAATCCATGAAACCACAAAAAGCTGGACATGACTGAGTGCGCGCGTGCGCACACACACACACACACACACACACACACACACACACACACAGAGGAACTGAGGCTTAGTGTATACGTCCAGACTAGTTAATAGTCTAGTTACTGTAATTGAGGTGAAGTAATTAAATGTTCTTCTTCTCTGACCCAGGAATATTGAACCTTCTTCTAAGGCTCATGACACTGGAGTAAATAACTAACTTGAGTATAGAATAAAACCCTTGCAGGATTTTCACCAGGGGGTGACGGTATTGATAAGTTGGAAGATTGGGATTGATATAGACACGCTACTATATATAAGATGTTCAAAGCAATCTTAGTCATTGATGAGTATGATTCCATTTAATCTTCTCACAAGCCGCTGAACTCTACACAACCCCGAACTCACCATCACATTGGACTGGTTCATGACTTTGCTCTTGGCTGCCTTGGGTCTTTGCGGCACGTGAGGATCTTTCACTGTGGCACCCGGACTCCCTAGCTGTGGCGTGGGCCTCGGAGTTGCAGTGCCTAGGCTCTCTAGCTTGGCACATGGGCTTAGCTGCTCCGCACTGGCATGTGGGATATTAGTTCTCCTGCCAGGAATTGAACCCCATCCCCTGCATTGCAGGGCAGATTCTTCACCGCTGGATCACCAGGGAAGCCCCAGTTCATGACTTTAAAGAGTGTTACAGTTTACGTTACCATTCTTATAGTGACATAGACCTAGCGAATATAATTTGTGAAATGACAGCACGTAACAGGAAGAATCTGAAGAATAATTTTAAAGTGAGCAGTGAATGGAAATAACCACCGTTCCCTCAAAACCTGCTCTGCAAAACTTAAGAAATGATGAATTACTCATAATACTTGCTCATTTGTGTTCTGACTCATTCGCCTTTTAACATTATGTTAAAGGAAGTTAACAACACAGAAAGTTAACCCAAGCTTATCAGAGTGTGCAGGACAGAATTATCTGTAACAAATTTTAAAGAAGCTTATGTTAATTGGCTCTATTTAAAAATCCTTTTTTTTCTGTTGAGGCTAGAATTTATTATTACAGCAGAATACCAAAGAAACAGGAATAATTATGTTTCCTATAACACTGTTTTTGGTGTGCTAATTGAAAGCTCTCTGCTTTGGGTCTTTAGTGGGGGCAGGACAGGAGAGATTCTTCATATAAAGTTCTAATTCTTCTGAAAAAGGCTTAGGAACCACTTCTGAGAAGATATTACAATGTAAATGAAAGAATTCTGACCATTTAAATGTGCGAATGATCATGTAAAAACAGTAGTCTTGAGAGAATGTTTTTACTAAGTTACATGTTAAGTCAAGAGGCATACAATCCACCTGCAGTGGTAAAATCTATTTTTTATAGTTTGCTTTGGAACTGGTATGAGACACCAAAAATAAACCTATCCAGGATTAACTAACCTTTAAAAATTGCCCTTGGAAGATCAGTGTTCCATATGCTATAGTAATGCAAGCATTACCTGTTAAAGGCTTCAACAATTAACCAAACATCCCATGGCAGGAACAAGACAGATTTTTTAAATTGTTTGCGATCCCATCAAACATCTGCCATAAGATTCTATTCTTTTCTTTTTTGAAAAAGTTTTGGTTCCCTTGTTTATTTTGGTTTCACTGTCACAAAGATTCAGGAATAATAATGAATACTTCTAAAGTTCTATACAAATTATATGCATCTGTATTTATAAGCTGTCTCTTGATTTCCTTTAAAAGAGAACATGGCTTGTTAAGGCAATAAAATAGTGTACTAGCCAAAACATAAGTAAGTTGATCTATTATTGTCTCCCAGATTCATATTTATGAAGTTAAAGCAAAGACACGTGGACCTGTGAGGTAACCACATGTGAGATCTGCTTTGAGAAAAAGTTCGAAGACTTCTTCTCTATTTGCATGGTCTGAGGGATGCACCAGTTCACTCATTCACAAACTAAGGTATATATATATGAGGACTGCATTGTAGACACAACACGAGAAATAAAGCAGCAGGGACAGGGGTGGTGGGAGTAAAGATTTCAAGACTCAAGGACAGAAGAATCTGGGGGAAAAGAGTGAGGATGGGAAAGACCAGCAGAGGCTGACACAGCTGTGAAGACCCCAGCAGAAAGAACCTGATAGAACGTGTTAGAACTACCATACGACCCTGCAATCCCATTCCTGGGCATATACCCATCAGTTCAGTTCAGTTCAATTGCTCATTCGTGTCCAACTCTTTGCAACCCCATGAATTGCAGCACAACAGGCCTCCCTGTCCATCACCAACTCCCGGAGTTCACCCAAACTCATGTGCATCAAGTTGGTGATGCCATCCAGCCATCTCATCCTCTGTCGTCTCCTTCTCCTCCTGCTTCCAATCCCTCCCAGCATCAAAGTCTTTTCCAATGAGTCAACTCTTCTCATGAGGTGGCCAAAGTATTAGAGTTTCAGCCTCAGCATCAGTCCTTCCAGTGAATACCCAGGACTGATCTCCTTCAGAATGGACTGGTTGGATCTCCTTGCAGTCCAAGGGACTCGCAACAGTCTTCTCCAACACCACAGTTCAAAAGCATCAATTCTTCGGTGCTCAGCTTTCTTCACAGTCCAACTCTCACATCCATACATGACGACTGGAAAACCATAGCCTTGACTAGACAGACCTTTGTTGACAAAGTAGTATCTCTGCTTTTGAATATGCTGTCTAGGTTGGTCATAACTTTCCTTCCAAGGAGTAAGCGTCTTTTTTAATTTCATGGCTGCAGTCACCATCTGCAGTGATTTTGGACCCCCCAAAAATAAAATCTGACACCGTTTCCACTGTTTCCCCATCTATTTCCCATGAAGTGATGGCACCCATAGAAAACCATAATTGCAAAGTATACATGCACCCCAGTGTTCATTGCAGCACTACTTACAGTAGCCAAGATATGGAAGCAACCTAAATGTCCATTAACAAAGGACCAGATAAAGAAAATGTGGTACCTATATACAATGGAATATTACTCAGCCACGAAGAAGAACAAAATTGTGCCATTTGCAGATGTATTAGTGGACCCAGAGATTGTCATACTGATTGAAGTAAGTGAGAAAGCGAAAAATATCATATATTAATGCAGATATGTGGAATCTAGAAAAATGGAACAGTTGAACCTATTTGCAAAATAGAAATAAAGACACAGACCTAGAGGACAAACATATGGCCACCTAAAGGGGGAAGCAGGGGAGGGATGAATTGAGACATTGGGATTTACACATATACACCACTATGTATAAAATAGGTAAATATTGAGAACCTACTGTATAACACAGGGAACTCCATTCAGTGCTCTGTGATGACCTAAATGGGGACGAAATCCAAAAGAAGGAGAGTATATGTATATGTATAGCTGATTTACTTTGCTGTATACCTGAAACTAACACAACACTGTAAAGCAAATAAACTCCAATTTAAAATAAATCAGTTGTGTAACACTTAAGAAAAAAATAAATTAACAAGAATTACAGCTTATTAATTTTTTTTTTTAAAAAAGAAGGACTTGGCGCCAGCAGTATTTTGTTTTCTTTGTTAAGTGAGTCTGTTGGCAGTGCTCAGATGTGAATGGTGAGGGGGAGGGGCCTCTGGATCAGCCCTCTGTGGTTTCCAAATTGAAAGCGAGACATCCTGATTCAGTACTGTTGACTGATGACAGTGAGAAGAAGGAGACAGAATTACTGTGAAAGCTGTTTGTTAAGGAAGAATTAATGTCATTTCCTATCTGATCAGATGGAGAGATGGAAGAGAAGAAAGGTAATGTGTAGAGATCTGGCTGAGGCAGTTAGACTAATATCTCCACTGTGGAAAAGGAAATCTAAAGACTTGATAACAAGCTTTTATTTTAGGTATAGTCAGATTTCTTGGTTTTACTTTTTTTTTTTTTTTAAATCAAAGTATAGTTGCTGTATAATATGTAAGCTGTTGTTCAGTCTCTAAGTCGTGTTTAACTCTTTGCGACCCCATGGACTCCAGCACGCCAGGCTCCTCTGTCCTCCACTGTCTCCCAAACTTTGTTCCAGTTCATGTCCATTGAGTCTGTGATGCTATCTAACCATCTCATCCTCTGCCACCTGCTTCTCCTTTTACCTTCAGTCTTTCCCAGCATCAGGGTCTTTTTAAAAAATTCTGCTCTTCGCATCAAGTGGACAAAATATTGGAGCTTCAGCTTAAGAAACAGTCCTTCTAATGAATATCCAGGCCATTTCCTTCTCCAGGGGATCTTCCCAGGTCAGAGATCGAACCCGCATCTCCTGCATTGGCAGGCAGATTCTTGACCACTGAGCCACCACCAAGAAAGCCCCATTATGTAAGTGACGGTGTACACTGTAGTGATTCACAATTTTAAAGGTTATACTCCATCTGTAGTTATTATAAAATACTGACTCTATTCCCGTGTTGTCCAGTATATCCTTGTAGTTTACTTGATCCCAAACAGTTTATACCTCTTATTCCCCTACCCTTACAATGCCCTTCCCCCACTTCCCTCTCCCACTGGTAATCATTAATTTGTTCTCTATACTTGTGAGTCTGCTTCTTTTTTGTTATATTCACTAGTTTGTTGTATTTTTTAGATTCCATGTAAGTGATATAATTCAGTATTTTTCTTTCTCTGACTTATTTCACTTAACATAATACCCTCCAAGTCCATCCATGTTGCTACAAATGGCATTATTTATTCTTTTTTATGGCTGAGTCATATTCCATT